>NC_133756.1:91858050-94683050 GCF_036562045.2 Rhinolophus sinicus | reverse complement strand
AAAGGAAAAGGAATTAAATATAATACTAAGAAAAATTTAATGATGTGGATTTAAGGTACTGAATGCATTTCTATTTCACTTTAGATGCTGATTTTCAGAGTAACATTTGGATACTAGGTTTAGCTGTTTAGGATAATTTAGATATTCTTTAAAACACATGAGTTATGCCCACCAAATCAGATGTTATTTACTTCTTTTCAACATTTGATTGACAACAGTATGTTGTGATATTGATATTTATATTATTTGTGTTAACATTTGAGTTTCATAGGACCTCGTAAATAAATATTATATATAAGTAATTATGAAAGGTGTATTACTGTGTTAGGACTGCCATATCAAATACTACATATCAGGCAACATTAACAGCTGAAATTGATTTCTTCACAGTTCCGGAAGCTAGAAGTCTAAGATTAAAGTTCAGACAGGGTTGGTTTGATTCAGAGGCTTCTCTCCTTATCTTGCAGACAGTCACCTTCTCACTATGTTCTCACATGGTTGCCCCTCAGTCTGTGTGTTGTCTCTTCTAAAGACACCAGTCTTTAATTTCTAATTTGTCTCTAATTTATCTTACAAAGACACCAGTCAGATTGAATTTGGGCCCACCATATGACATCATTTTTTTCTTAATTACCTTTTTAAAAACTCTATCTCCAAATACAGTCATATTCTAAGGTACTGGGGTTTAGGACTTCATCATATGGCTTTTGGGGAGACACAATTCAGCCCATAACACAAGGTAACATATACTTCAGCACCAAATTAATTAATTGTACATATTAAATAAATGTCTCTATGGAATAATTAAAATAAAATATGCTTGGATTGAATCACAGCTCTGACATTCAGTAATAGGTGCAAAACAGTGAGAGCCCTTCAAACTCTCTAATCTAATGGGTATAAGACACATGTAACACTTACATGTAACACTGTGAATAGTATATTATTTAAAGATGAGGAAGTTTCGTGAAATCTGACATGACTATGGAAATCCTTCCAGAGGAAATGGACCTCAGCTGAGGAACAAAAGATAAGTAACGACAGATGAAGAGAAAAGGAAATGGCAGTTCAGGAGAGTGAAATGATGTAATCAATAACATACAAGTTCTGACAATTAAGTCCGATAACTTGCCACTGTGCACTTACATTCACAGCACTGTACAAACAGCTCAATAAGGTTTCATAACCTTGGTGTATCAGTGTCTCACAGCTGTGTTTGTGTCAACGTGTGGCAGTGTATTGCTGAGGGGCGTTCATTATTGTTCTTGCATGCTTTTGTGTGCTGTTGCAAGAATGTCTGAGGTTGAATTAGAGCAATGAACAAACACTAAATTTCTTGTTAAACTTGGCAAAAGTGGAAATGAAATCAGGGACATGTTAGTCCAAGTTTATGGAAATAATACCATGAAGAAAATGGCAGTGTACAAATGGATGAAATGTTTTTCTGAGGGGAGAGCACACGTCACTGATGAAGAATGGGTCAGGGCGGCCAGTAATGAGCAGAACTGATGAAATCATTACAAAAATTTGTCAAATTGTGCATCAAAGTAAACATTATAGAGAAACAGTTAGGAAAATCTTAACTGAAAATCTTGGCATGAGAAAAGTGTGTGCAAAAATGGTCCCAAAGGAGCTCACCGATGAACAAAAACAAAGGAGAGTCGGAGTTTTCACCAAGACCTTTTCGAGAGGCAAGATGATATTTTGGGTTGTTTTATCATGGGTGATGAAACATGGGTGTACCAATATGACCCTGAAACAAAGCGTCAAAGTGCACAATGGAAGTCAGCCATTCTCCACGACCAGAAAAGTTCCGTCAGTCCAAATCAAGAATCAAAATGATGTTGCTAACCTTTTTTTGATATCAAAGGGATTATTCATCATGAATTTGTACCAACTGGACAAACAGTTAACCAATTTTACTATTTGAAAGTGCTGAAAAGCATGCCTGAAAAAGACAAAAAACAACCTGAACTTTTTCCAAAAATTCATGGCTCTTGCATCATGACAATGCACCAGCTCACATGGCACTGTCTGTGAGGGAGTTTTTGGCCAGTAAACAAATAACTGTATTGGAACACCCTCCCTACTCACCTGATCTGGCCCCCATTGACTTCTTTCTTTACTCGAAGATAAAGGAAATTTTGAAAGGAAGACATTTTGATAACATTCAGGACATCGAGGGTAATATGACGACAGCTCTGATGACCATTTCAGAAAAGATTTCCAAAATTGCTTTAAAGGGCAGACTAAGCACTGGAATTGGTGCATTGTTTTCAAAGGGGAGTACTTCCAAGGTGACCATAGTGATATTCAGCAATGAAGTATGTAACACTCTTTTTAGGATGAGTTCGCGAACTTAATTGTCAGACTGTGTACATGTGTAATTGGATGATGAGGTCCTGTATATAATCCTACTGATTTGGGCTTAAGACATATGGTTGGCCAGTGGGATCATGGGAATCAACAATTGCAAAGGATCATTGACAAAAATCTTAAAGTTATCGAGACAATGATTGAAAGTAAGGATTACAGCAAAACTCTAAATTCAGTTTAAAAAATGGAAGTGGGTCCTGACAACAAGTGAGTTAGTCACAGCAGTATTTGAGAAAGGAAATCCTGATTAGTGTAGATTTCTATTGACGAGATACAAATGTGTCATGAATCAATGGCCTTTTTTTTTTAATCAGTAGTCACGTTTGCTCTGCAGTAGTGATAATAGTGAGATTATGACAACATACTTATATTTTTAAAAGTTAATTATAGGAGTACATGTGTTTTGTCTTTTATCTAGATAGTAGTCCTTTGAGGAAGTTCTTTATTATATTTTCTTTTAGAAATTAGTATGTTTTGCGCATAGTAGTTCTAAGCATGAACTTTCTTAAATTTTAAATACTTGAAAATTATAACTAAACAAATAATTTAACCTGACATTCAAGCATGAACACATGCATGCATATAAGCATGTATGTATGTACACAGATGAATACAAACATATTTCAAACAATAAAATATTAGATTTAGGAGGCAACAAAGAGGTTATCTAAGCAGGCCCCTTATTTTGCATATAATTTAACAAATTCATAAAAATTTTAAATTAAGTATATTATTATATTTAAATGGATTAATATAATAAATAAAACCATCCAAATAGTGCAGAGTACAAAAGAAGTGCTCAATAAATATTGGCAATAATTACTATTTTAATTACTATTACATTTACATTCCTTTATACACAAAGATATACAGGGAAATATGTGTAGGAAAAGTCCTTAACTATGAAATACCCATACAAATGTTTCTATCTAATTGTATATCTCTAAGAAAATTTTTGAGTAGCGATAATTGAAACTTTCAAAAACTCAGATTTATGAAAATAATAGTCTCTATTTTCTAAGTTAGCGTTTGCTTTATTTCACATGCAAAATAAAGAATGTAAGTCTATTATATACTATGAAGTTGAGTAAATATTGAGAAATATTATTGCCAATATTATTGTAATCTTTGTGAGTAGTGTTATTTAGATGGAAGCTTGGGATTAATGCACCTTTGAATAACTTCCACCGTGTTTCCTCAAAAATAAGACCTAGCTGGACAATCAGCTCTAATGCGTCTTTTGGAGCAAAATTAATATAAGACTGGGTGTTATAGTATACAAGACCCGGTCTTATATTATAGTAAAATAAGACCGGTCTTATATTAATTTTTGCTCCAAAAGATGCATTAGAGCTGATTGTCCAGCTAGGTCTTATTTTCAGGGGAACACGGTATTTTACTGATGATGGCAATTTCTCAATGATTTGCCCATGCTCAAAAGCAATCACTTCCCTTAATATCCTACAGTATGTAAATACCCAAATGTGGTTCCCAGGAAAGTGAGGGTTTGTGAGGAAGTTTACATAAAATAAGAGATTCTTATTAAATAAATAACTGGTGATAATATGTTTAGGAATGAGGTCTGGGATATTCTCCTCAGCCTTGGTTGTAAAGGATAATGTACTGCTGGCCGCTATATGTGTTTTCACCAGCTGGACAAGCAGCGCAACCATTTGAAGCTGCTGTTCTTCAGCTTTCCTCAGTGTGATCAGTCATCCAAATTTTGTGGAAAGATATCAAGAATGTTTTGTAATGTGGTAGTTATTGTACCCCTGCAGGGTGGGCATGCCACTTTATATGTATCCATAGATTTTATAGGCTCAAATTAGCAAATTTACACCAGGAAAATATGACATATTTTAAGTGTTTATATGAATAATATTATAAGCCAAATTGGGTTATACAAGTTAGACTGGTTGGGAACTGGTCAGGTGTCTTATCTGACCTGTTGCCAATATCTGACGTAATGAGGCAGGTTATATAAGAGATCTGGTTGTGTTCAACCTATTTTATGCCAGACTGCTTAAGGACAGAACACTTAATGCAAGGTAGCTTGGCTGTGCTTTCCAAAATCAGTCGATAAACATTAGCACATTTAAGAAGTCATCTGTTGTATGCTGCTGACCTTGATCCCAATGCATATACACAAGATAACACATTTGGCAGAGCACCAGTTTGGGTACCACCTGGCATCAGGAGGACATTGTATAATCAGATATAACTGCCATTGGCTATGGCATTTGGCTTTCCTGTTTAATGCATCATAGAAAAGAAGCAGGAAATAAAGTGCATAAGCAGCTTTTTAAAACACCTTGATACACATCATGGATGTCTGCTTCAAAGTAATGTGCTCATGGAGATGGAACAGATGCCAAATGTGTCCTACAACTTAACATGCACCAGGTGGACTGCTCACCCAAATGAAAAATCTGCCCTACTGACCATTAGAGTATAAGATTGGATCACAGGGAAGTATATCGTTTGCATACATGTGTGAGTGCAAATATTACTGTACTCCTGAACAGGAATGTACTTTGGTTCTCTTTAGGAAGAATCATCTGGAAGGGGGAAAAAAAATTAAAAATTTTATCTAGTATATAATCAGGGATAGGAAGTAAGCAATGATGATTTCTAAAATTTTCTTAACATGAGACCCACACATACACTTTATGAAGTGTCTTTCTTAAACTGATTTAATAATAATGGACTTTCAATATTAAGACAAGATCACAAAAAAATGAGGTTTCAGACAGTGCCATTTAACTGTCAATGACATGAAAAGCCTTAAGAATGCCTCACCTGTCACTTTCATGGAATTTCAGAATACACTTTTGAACTTCAATGTCCTTTAGCTTTCATGATGACTCTGTGAAGTGTTACTACGCTGAATTGCACAAAAGACAACTGAGACTAAGAAAGGTCATACACAGATAGCATGTGGCAAAGCCCAGTCAGGAAATGCATCTGCCAGATCATACTAGCCTCTTACCTCTTTCCACGTATCTCTTCTGGATAGGATTTGAGTAAAGAAAGTATGAATGCAAAAAATAAAATTAGTTGCTTAATTCTGTTGTATAAAGCTAGGGTAGAGAAAGGATTGTATAAGAAGCACGGGAAGAATGTAAACCATTAATAGTAAGAGAACTGAGGACCTGAATTTGTTTGAATAAAAGCATCAAAATAACACTAAATCTAGGGTCTGCATAAATGAGAAAATAACAATTATTTCAATGACATTAATCTCTGAAGCTGGTGTTTGTTTATTTATTTGTTTGTTTATTCATTTATAAGATTGAACTTCTGGGGAATTTCTCAGGTCACATCCATGCAATCAAATGGTTTTCTCACCATTGATTAAGTGTGATCATATTATAAAAAATATTCTAAACAAAAGACATGTTCAGAGGCAAAATCATATATTTGTAAGTGGAACTCTGAACAAAAGATATATTCAGAGACAAAGGGGTATTTTTGTGAGTGGAACATCTAGTGCTGAAATTATTTGGTCTGCACCTGAATCCTTGAGCTTTCAAATGTTTGTAAATACAGGTTAAATGGAACAGGTAAACAGAACACAACGTTGCTAGTAAGTAATCTCATGTATTTTCTCATCAGATCAATCACAAAATGCTACTGGGTGGGATTTTTCATACTTAGCCACAGTGGATCTGCCAAGGTATTCCAGCTTCTATTCATTCTTGGGGCCACAAACATTGAAGCCTAGTGTAGGCGAAAAATAAAATATAATTAAACCAGATTATCTGCCTTAGAGTGGTTCCATTTAACATAAATTCACTTTTAAATTCTTTAAATTAGTTTCAGGTGTACAAAACAACATAATAATCAGACATTTACACCTCTTACAAAGTGATACCCCCTTCCCCAAGTCTACTAACCATCTGACAGTATACATTAGATTGGTGCAAAATTAATTGCGGTTTACAAGGTTAAAAATAATTGCAAAAACCGCAATTACTTTTGCACCAACCTAATACCTGTTACTATGCCATTGACTCTATTCCCTATGCTGTACTTTATGTCCCATGACTTATATATATATATATAATTATAGTTGACATTCAAATTCATTTTAACAAACATTTCAATGTTTGCCATTCATGGTGAGAACATGGGTTCGTTCTTTCCTTACTCATATAGTCCATTTAAAAAATATCATCCTCAAATGTTTTGTGGTTAGAATATATGTACCAAGCAACTGAAGCCCTTCTCTCTGTGACTTTGAGGGTAGGGATTGGACTTATTTGTATTTGACTCCCGTTATGATCTGAATCGTGCACACGTCCCCCCACCACCCCTCATTTATGTTGGAGCCTTGACCCCTGTACCTCAGAAGGTGACTGCATTGAAGATAGGGCCTTTAAAGGGGTGATTAAGTTAAAATCAGGCCTTTAGAATGGGCACTAATCCAATCTGATTGGGGTCTATAAAATGAGGATATCTGGTCACACAAAGAGACACTCGGGGTATGAGTACACAGAGGAACAGTCATGTGAAGAGCCAGCAAGAGGACAGCCAGCCATCTGTAAGTCAAGGAGAATGGCCTAAAACAAATCCTTCCATTATGGTTCTCAGAGGAAACCAATCTTGTCAACATCTTGATTTTGGACTTCCAGCCTCCAGAATTGTGACAAAATTAATTGCTGTGGTTTAAGCCACCAGTCTGTGGTACTTTGTTGTGGCAGCCTTAGTAAATGAATATAATTCCTGAGCATCCAGCATAGAACCTGGCACAATTATTGATGTGCCACGATTTTAAGGATAAAGTGTCTTTGCCTCCTCTTCACTCAATTCAAAGCATCTGAAGATGATCCTGTACAGCTTCCCTTTTCTCTCTTTTGCCCCAGAATAAACTGATTGGGTTTAAGAAGTAGTTGGGACATTTGGATACAAGTATGAACATGCAAAAATTTTATACTGTTATTTCTATTTACATTTCAGAAATCACAGAAAAGTTCCATCTTCAGATATTATTTCTCCTTTGAAATGTTTTTTGGTGCGATATCCACACCAGAAAACAGCTACAGATATCGTACAGACTAATGGAAACATGACAAGCATAATAGATTGTTTTTCTGTGTTTTTTTTTCCTTTTTTTTTTCTTCTTCTTCTTCTTCTCTTTTGTGTCCCAGAACTTGGAAAAGACTTGGGGAAATAAAAGAGCTTTGGCTCTCAAACACATTCCTCAAGAAAAATAGTTTCAGCCTTCACCTTTAGATTTTGTGGTGTGCTCCCAGGAGAGAGCATTCTTGCATGCTACAAAGTAAGCTCTTGAGGTGGTTTCTGGAGAGTAAGAATTTCTATCTGGCATCCAGTATAACTAATCATTCACCTCAGTTGAGAACACTAACAGCTTGACATTTAAAACGATGGCTTAAAATTTATATTTTGCAGACCATATTGATCTTTAAGACAAGCTGGTGAGGGTATTTATAAATCTGCAAAACATAATTATCCAACTATATTTGATTGGGAGTATGACTCTTTCTGGCAATTGTAACAGAAAGAATAAGCAATTGCTTTCCTTTTTAAGAGTTTGGCTACAGATGTTACTCATAGTTAATTAAAATTTTAAATTCTTCCAGCAGTGTTTACTCTAGATCAGAGAAAAAGGGTTACTCTATTTTATATTCAGTAATCAAGATCTCAGGTTCAGGTAAAAATGAAGGTATATGCCAAATTCTCACCAAAAAAAAGCATGTGTGTTGTACTATTTGCAATTAACATATCAAACCCAACATTAGAATAGAAGTGCTCAACACATATAGCATAGTCATAAAATACACACATTTATTATTTTCTCTTATATTGAAAAGGAATGGTCATGTCTGATATGGTCTACCACAGGATAGGATTATTAGGAATGTATAAAATATTCTTGAGTGCTGGCGAACTATGTAATTCTAATACATTGCAGTTATTATGGAGATTACATTAGTTAAAAGTATTTCCATTTTTTCTTAATAGAAAGAATGTAATATAGACAAGATATTATTTTACTAAATCCACCAATGCAGATTTTGGCAGAATATAAAAATGGACTCATGAGCCAGTGTTAGGGAACATTTTTTTCACCTCTTAAAAACTCTTCCACTTCAGTAGAAATAACTAGTGTTGAAAGTCCTTGAAGAACTTTTTCAGTAACTGTGCATTGCAGTTTGCAGATTAAGCTTAGCGTATGAACTGTTAGCCTGAAAACTATTGTTAATTCTGTTTTTGCAGTGACTTCCACATCTGTCTGTATTTCATGTTTAACTACAACCACATTGGTTCAAATATGTCTTCTTCCTATACTGATACAAAAACTTCATCATCCTGACTGTTTTGTCTGAATGATATGTCCTTTTCCGAGCTGCCAGATTGATCTTACAAAAATATTACTTTCCTCAAACATAAGAATGCACTCCCCAGTGGTAAAAATGTAGCAACTAAACTGCATGGCAAAATGGAATTATATCTTCATCACAGTCTACTCACTAATCTTTTTCATGAAAAATTACTCTCATAATTGCTTTTTATGACTACAAACTATAAAAATGTCGAAGTAAAGGAACTAATTACTTTAACATAACAATGGTAATTGAGAGGAAAGCACTCCTACTGGCAAATAAGTTGCATTCAAATCTGTCCCCTAAGTTGCTTATACTACGCAATTCTACTAGGTTTCCCCAGATTGCTAGTTGAGTATATACTCCCACCACCACACTTAAGTATACCATCTACATGTGAACAAATACCTTCTCCTGAGGTTTACCAGAACAAGTAGGATGATTAAGAAAATAAATTACTAGAAAATTTAAAGGAAAAGAAAAAAACATAAACTAAATTACATATGGACATCCGAATATTTACCAAATTAAAATTAAGGTAGGAGCTTTCTGGGCTAAAAGGCTTTTGTTAACAGTGTCTCATCTGTTTTGAATTCTAGACCCAGGTCTTCAAATAATATGAGTCAGCTTTAGGCTGGCACTCTTCTTGAGATCAATGAGGGTCTCAAAGCTTCCAGATCCCATTTTCTGGACTCCTCTGCATGTGTGGACTGCCAAGTTATTCTCTCATAATCATGAGTTGCACCACCCTTCAACTTTCCTGGTCCTGTCGGTCTACTCAGAGGTAGGATCTCCTGAGTAAGAAAGGGAATTTTTATGACATGCCCTTAATACATATTCCTAGTGGTGGGTAACAGAAGTATCTGATTTCTGGCTCCTTGTAGTTAGACCTATTTTTTTTTTAATTTTTAAAAAATTAAACATTTTTTTTTTGAAATTTAAAATATACCCAAACTAGGGAATAGAATAATGAACCTCCTTATACTTATCACCAGTTTCAATAATATTTTCCAGTTTTATTGAGATATAATTGACATATAATATTGTATTAGTTTAAGGTATACAACATAATGATTTGCTATATGTATACACAGTTGATCCTTGAGTGACATTGCAATTCCTGCCTCCAACTCTGATTCTAGGCTCAGATCCAAGAACTGCTTTGGTCATTGGTCTGTTGGCAAACATGATGCAAGCAGAAGACAGAAAAGTACATGTGAAATTGAGCTTGCTGTCCCTCTCTCTCGTATCCCTTTCATCTCCATGGGAACTTGTCTAGGCTGTACTCCTGGAGGATGAGAGACAAATGGAGCACCCCAGTTACCCATTTGTTCTGGCCAGCCCTTAAATATTTGAGTGACTTTATCCAATATCAGTACAGTTGCCTCTCTGACCAGCCTAGACATGTGCCATAAATGCTAATGTTGCATGCTACTGAGGTTTTGTGATCATGACACAGCATTACTATGGCAAATGATAACTCAGGTGGCACCCTTTAAGTTTCTCTGGGCTTCAAATGAGTCAGGACTTTAGACTTAAATGTTATAGCCTATACAATAATGAAATGTATAGTTTAGGTAAGTTTGGAATTTTTTTGTGGAATATAAAATCCAGAATATAACTTTTCCCCCCGACGCACATCTTCCCACCTTGACAATTAGCTTGTTCTCTGTATCTATGTATCTGTTTCTGTTTTAGTTTCATTTATTTATTTATTTTGCTCTTTTAGATTTCACATATAAATGAAATCATGCAGTATTTGTCTTTCTGTCTTTTTTCACTTAGCATAATATCTTCTATGTTCATTCATCTTGTTCCAAATGGTAAGATTTCATTATTTTTGTTTATGGCAGAGTAGTACTCCATTGTATAAATGTACCAAAATTTCTTTATCCAGTTGTCTATTGATGGTCACTTTGGTTGTTTCCATATCTTGGCTATTGCAAATAGCGCTGCAGTAAACATAGGAGTGCATATATTTTTTTTTTTTCAAATTCGTGTTTTTATTTTATTTGGATAAATACCCAGAAGTGGAATTTCTGGGTCATATGGAAGCTCTGTTTTTAAATTTCTGAAGAATCTCCATACTGTTTCCGTAGTGGCTGCCCCAATTTGCAATCCCACCAACAGTGCACAGTGGTTCTCTTTTCTCCACATCTCACGAGTACTTGTTATTTGTTGATTTTTTATAATAGCCATTCTGACAATGTAAGGTGATATTTCATTGTGGTTTTGATTTTCATTTCCCTGATGCTTAGTGACATTGAGCATCTTTTCACATGTATTTTGGCCAACTGTATGTCAGGATGTGACTCTTATATCTGGAAGCTAAAGGAAAGAAAGTAAAAACTGTTTTGTACAGCACTTAACATTTTTTATTGGCTAGTTTTGCTCCAAGAATTGGGAGAAACTAAAAGGAGATTCCATCCAAAGTAAGAATTTTTCATAGTGGTCAATAGCAAAGCACCTGATATTCTGGTGGTAGAAGGTTTTAAGGTAAATTAGACTCAGCCCCCACCCTCTACGAACTAATAATCAAATATGTGGCAACGAATATAAACAGAATTCTTCATTCTCAAGATCTTGAACCCATATACTTCTTTAAATCCTCAGTGCCGTTACCATGGTTCAAGACACCATCATCTCATTGAAAGTGCAAATAGCCTCCTCCAATACATTCTTCACTCTGACAGAGAAACCTTTATAAACCATAAATCTGACTAGGCACATTGTTGGCACGCACTGTAAGTGGATAGCTGTAGCATTGCAGAGCCAATCAGGTGTATTCCTAAAAGACAGTTCTGAAGGGAAACCCTCTCAGGAGAAGAACATATAACATTCTATTTGGTTGTCCTTGTCTGGACCTAGAGGTGTTCAGAAACTAGTTTAAGGACAACAGCTAACAGTTTGGCCAATGGTCAGGAACTTGTAAATCACAGAACTAGAAGATTGATAGCCAGAAATTCTAGGGAAAAGGTGTGCAAATAACCTCTTGAAATGCACTCAAAGCATGAAAATATTCTTGACCCATACAAAGCTTTTTCAAATAGAAATAATTGCAGTCAGAGGAGATTGTCAGTAATTAGGTGGACAAGATGACAGGCAAGCAGACACCAGTCTCTTTTATAGGCATCCTGGTAGCAGAACATGAGAAGTGTACACATGCCTGGCTTCACTAACATGGAATATCCCTCACTAAGGCTGACCTGGTGAGGGATCAGAACCAAAGAGGTGAGGCCCAAATGGTATCAGTTCTGCATCAGGCAGACTTCTAGTAGCAGATTGATTATATTTGACCTCTTCCTTTCTGGAGCAGGTAACCATTTACCCTCATTGGAATAAATACGTATTCTGCATTTGGATTACTCTTTCTGCCTGAAACACTTCTGCCAGCCCTGACATCTGTGCACCTACACAACGCCTTACGTGCTGTTATGCCTGGAATAGAGCTTCTGGCCAAGAGACACATGTTAAATAGTAAAAATAACTGAAGAATCACAATAATCAAAAGAAAGGGTCACAAAGGATTCAAACCTTTCAAAAGTATCCACTTGAGATACCAGACTCAGTAAAGAACGTGACAAGCTGAGAAGCTGGTTGAGGCCAAATAGTGTATTAAATGGGTAATGGAAGGAGTTTATAAATTGAGACTTGTTACCATTCTACAGAAGTAGGGACAATAACAATGAATAGTTTTATTGCTCATTAGAAATATAAATATTCTCCCTTTTTCATTATTTCTTATAAAGACTGCTGTTGGTTAACTGCCCAGTGTGAATTAACCTTTAGGTTAAATTAGTCTTAGGTTAGAGCCTGTTCAAGTGGAATTGTGATAGTAAAAATTAATATCATCCAGAGATGAATACTAATGGTTGGGACTTTAGGTCTTCCCATAGAGCGTAATTTTTGATGGCTGAGTGGGCTAAGCAGTAGACTGTGCCAATTATTAATTTATTGTCTCTCAGCACCAAATCTACCTTTCCATACCTACCTTAGTGATTCAGAAGTTGAGACTCTGCAAACTGCTTATCTCCTTTGCTAGCTGACTCCCTGTTATTAAGTTCTGTCAATAGGGAGAGGTAGAAGACGACAGGGATATAGGAATTAGCTGCTAGTCTTGAGAAGATTGCCCCAGCAACAGTATTTTGCCTGATTAGCAGATGTCTGCTTCCAGCCTCCAGCTTCTTTCCACATCTTAGTATCTGGCCCATTGTGCCCACTTACAGGTACAGCAGCAGATGGAATGTTCCCCTTCCTAGAATTCTGAGCCCCAAATCCAAACACCTCACCCTATTTTGAATTTCTGCAGTCTAGCTTCTATTTATTCTGAAAGTCATGCAGATAGTTGCTTCTTCCTGTAGTTATCCTTGGAATGTGTTTGTTGGTATCTTTGAATTACTTTAGTGTTCATACTCATTCACCACTCCAACACCTGTGAAACAAATTCCCTATGTTAAATTCTCCATGTTGACATTCCTAGTATAGCTTCTGTTTTGCTAACTGAACTCTGACAGACATAGTGTCTCCTAGATTCAAAATTATAGTCATTCTTTATTTCCCTTAGGGCAGGGGTGTCCAAACTTTTTTCAACGGTTTTCACCGAGGGCCATATGCAGTAAAATACACAAACAGCCGGGCTCCTCACTCAAGGTGAAGTATGTATTGCCTCACCTGGTTTATTTAAGTAAACTAAATATATTTTGGAATTTGCTGAGGGCCAATAAAAAATGGATTGCGGACCGCAGTTGGCCCACGGGCCGCAGTTTGGACACCCCTGCTTAGGGGAAAGTCCAGAAGTCTCTCACTCAGCCTGCAACGCTCTCAAGGCTCTTTACATTGTTACTGCCCTGACTTCTGCTGCTTCCTCCCACTACCCATGTCATTCAAGTCAAAATGAACTACTTGCAATTCTAAGACTGTCTCTTCTGGATCTTTTGCACAGGGCATTTTCCCCATTTCCCTTGATATATATCAATATTTCCCTTGATATATATGGGGAAAATGCCCTGTGCAAAAGATCCAGAAGAGACAGTCTTAGAATAGTTTATATATATATATATATATATATATATATATATATATATATATATATATATATCAAGGAAATGTATATATATGATATATATATATATATATCAATATGTGTGTATATTTGTGTGTGTGTGTGTATATATATATATATATATATATATATATATATATTCACTAGAATGTATTAATATTTCCCACTTATCACCCTCACTTTATAAACTCTTTTGGTCTTTCAGGAATCATGTCTCATCCTCTAATGACCATTCAAGAATCACATTTTGGGCACACAGGTATACACGGTAAATGTATAAAGATATCCCGCACATCACTATACACAAGTCTACATTAGATGCCTCATGTTTGTTGCTACTATAGCACTTAACAAAGAAATAGATTCACAGTCTATCTTTCCCAATATCAGAGTGTTAATCCTTAGTAGGAGTCCAATAAATAGTTGTTAAATAACTTTATACATTATATGAGGTACATTAGGAAAATGGCAAAAATAAAAATAGAAAATTTCTCTGAATGAAAATAAAAAATGAATTGGAAAACTTCATGGTTACTACAAGTTTGTTGTGACTATATTAGGTCCACCTGGAAAATCAAGGATGAACTCCTATCTTAAAGTCATCTGATTAGCAGTCCTAATTCCAATCACAATCTTAATTCCCTTTGCCAGGTAACGTAATGTATGCACAAGTTCTAGGAATGAAGACATGAATATCTTTGGGGGACCATTAATATAGCTACTAATTCAATCACTATTGTAACACTAGGAACGATCTTGTGAACTAGGTTATTATAAAATACCACCCAGGTTCTGTGCCAATCTATTTTTTTTTCACAATTTTCTTCACAGTTTGATTGGTTACAGGGAATTTTCTTTATTTACCACTAACATAACCTAATGTGAATGGATGTGCTGATAGATTCTCCCTTATGTTTTAGCTTACGTTCATTTCTTATTTTATAGCTTACGTACAATAACTAATGAAGATGGGGTTTAGAAGCAATTAGGTACCAGGTGAACGTACAGCATGATTCTCAGCCAAAAGCTGGGAGGTTACCTGCTCCCAGTTACCTCTCTCTGTGTTTCCTCTCCTGTATCTCCAAGATTGAAAGAGACAAATGTTTAATTAAACAGGGAGGCTGCAGAAATCAAATTTAACTGAACACATACATGACCTCTGAGATTTCAGAAAATGAAGACTAGGCAGCGAATAATATTGATATTGGTGCATTCAATGTTTTTCTTGACTTTTGTAAATGACAATCTTAAGTACAGGAAAATATTCCAGATTGAACATACAAGTATTAAGCTTAATATAAGCTATCAATTTCTAAATAGCATATATAAAAGCAAAGAGGTTTTTCACCTAGAGCACTATTAATAATTAGCTGTTATTTTCATTTATGTTTGATTAAATTCAATAGATATATGGTTGTAATTTTGGCAACAGCTCAGAAGAGTAATTAGTTAATGAAACTTTTCTTTTTTGTTATGGAATTTAATTCTGTCACCTAAAAAAAATAACAAGATGTCTATTTTTATGCCTATAAGCCAGTGAAAAAGTCATATGCCTATAGTTATTTAACATGCGTTTCATAAAATGCGATGCAAATTTTTTTCTTTCCTAACTCAGAGTGTTTATCTTTGGAAAGTAATTAATTTGTTACTATCCACACTTAGATTCTCTTTCCTTTTCCTGTAATAAAATATAAAGTAATATATTAGTAAAACTTGAGGTAATGTTTTCTGACATGCTGAAAAATGTAATGAACCTCGGGATCTTAAGCAACAGACATCCATTTGAAAGAGCAGCATTTCAGATTATCTTGGAAACCACTTCCCTTGCTCATCGTCCCTCCATTAATGTCCCTGTCCCCATCAGTGTTCGCTGAATCACGGCATCTCCAAGTAGCCTTTCCCACCCCTTCACAGGCCAACCCTTGACTGATCTCCATTTACTCACATCTAGATTAACTAAACCGCTCCATTTTCTCCATAAAACACAAATACAGATGTACTGAGCCCAAATGTACTGAAAGCTTGGAGCTGTTAGTTAACTCTCTGGTGTGTTTTCTGTTCACTTTACTCTGTTCAGTTGAGTTGTTTTTAACCAGCTAACATCAGTTGATTTGTATTTGTGAGTAAACATTAAAACACTAAGGAAAAGGAAAAAGGAAGAGAGTTATTATTTATATGAATACCAAGGCGGCTGCTTTGGAATGGTTCAATAAATACAAGATGCTAAAAAAAAAAAAAAAAATCGCTGCTGAATTATATCTGGGTGAGACAGTTAAAATATGAAGAAAAAAAACCCTCAAAATATTGTGTTATTCTTCTTTAATATTACTTTACATAGATATGGACACTGTAGAGTATGCATTATAATTGAATTAATATAAGACAGATGATACTAATTATTAATCAAATTATATATACCTTCTGAAAAACCCACATCTCTATACTAAAATATTGGTAAATTATTTTTTAAATTTGTATTCAGTTTATTTAAACTAAAAAAACGCAATTTATCCATGAACAAATTATTAGCAAATTTATATACATATAAATATTTTAAGATGATCAGATTTTAGCTATACATAAAATATTTTATAATCTTCTCTTTAACAATTTCTTGGATTAACAGGCTGATCCTGGCTAATAAAAAGATTTTTGCTGTAGTGAGGATTTAATTATCCTGAAGATCATGCTTATTCTTGAATCTGGTCTTGTGCCAGTCATTGACTCTCCTTGCAAATGAATCAAGAACTAGAATGTCCTTCATGCTTGCAATGGGCTTTCTAAAATCATAGTTTCTAGAGTTGAATTAGACCTTTTAGATCTTCATTAGAAATGAAGGTGCTGAGTTTAATGAGGCTGCATATTGTAGTGATTAAAGGCATGGATTTGATGCCTGACTTCCTCCCCTTAAGTTCTGATATAGCCTGGCTATAATGAACTTGAACAAGTTACTTAACTTACGTTGGCCTCAGTTTCCACATTGAGACAATGAACATTTTAAAATAATAGGACCTATTATGATCATCATGAGGTTAAACAAATCAATATACTTAGAACAAATAGAATGATGGCTTATATATACCATATACGCACTAACTTTTATTAACAATAAGATGACTTTTCTAAGGTCTTTTGTATTATTAGTAGTTAAGTAAAAAATAGAACACATATCTCAGCTATGCAATATTAATAAAATAAGAATTATATGTAGCATTGGCTCATAATTGATACTGAATAAATGTAACCATATGAACTGTCTTATATTTCTAAGTTTGTTAGAGAATATTAGGTTATTTTATGAAATACAGGTTGGGGAGTGGAAACAGAAGTTGAAAGGGGTCAGACACATAAAAATATCCAATAGTTCAGAAAGCTTGGTTTTACAAATGCATAGCCCCACGCTCAGTACTCCTAAAATTGGAGACAGTTTGTATCTTCAAGGGATTTACAGGTAGTAAAAATGAAAATAAGTAAACATACATACACACACATATCCATACACATACACAAAAAGGTATATAAATAGGGATGATATAATTGAGAATTCCAAAGGGGATTGTCTATTTTTTTTAGATCTAGTGTTTGTGAAAGATCTGTTTTATAATTTTTTTAAATCTAGATAGGTAGCTTTGAAACTAAGATGAGATGTTTCAAAGATGTGAAGTTTCAATATGATCTGTAACTAGTCAATTATGGTAGTGAATCTTGTTACATAAAGGGGCACAAAAATTCTTTTCTCACTCAGCAATCTATATGACAGAAAATAGGTATGACCATATAATCAAATAATTGATGTATCAAGGATAATGTAACTCATTCATAATTAAAAATCTATGCTATATTATTTTCCCCAACTAGTTTAAACATATTTTATCTTCCTACAGCTGTAAAATAGTTGTAACAAGAGATTTATCCCAGTTTTATGAATGACCTGTGACCATTTCAGTGTAAATTTTATAGAATGTCTTCTACTGAGTCAGTAAAATGTGATTGATAGAGAGCTGTAGCCAATCCCTCGTTCTCCTAACAAAGTGAAATGTAGGATTTTGTTCAATTAGAGTTTGCCAGAAAAGTCTACTTTAAAGAGTACTTAAGTTTTATTTTCAGGATCTTGTGTCATTATGAACCAGACATTCTTATTCTGTTTAACACAAGGGTATCTAGCAAAACTTCCCATAGTGATGAAAACAATGGCAAACACAAACTACCTAGGGAGAATTACTGAATATTCTGGGCCATGTTTGCTGGAGCATATGCAATAACTGGATCCTTAATTTGCTTTCTGGGAATCTTAGGAATATGGGCTATATTGGTTTGCTTACCATTGATTTAGACATTTTTTGGAATCCTTTTCCTTTGGCCAAGATTGATAAATTCAACAATTGGGAATGATCACACTAACTTCCCTTAACTAACATCCTAAAATTTCCAACTTTTTCCACAATTTTCTCATCAAAGAGTGAATTATTTTTTCAATAAATAAAATGAATCAATCAATGAATAAATAAATCTCCTCTTCAAAGGCTTCATTCTGAGGGGCAAAAGTGGCAAATTTTAAAGAAATGTTTAATTGTCAAAAATGTGCAAATTTATTTGAGCGGTTATTGATTTCACAACAGTGCTGTCTGCTATCCTCAGACTAGCAAATCTTGTGCTGCCTCGGTGTGAGTTATTATAACAAAGTTTTGTCAAATAATATGTGGTCATATTATAAGAATGTCTTGTAGGTAAATGGAAGAGAATAATAGTAAAACATTGCTACAATGTGTAAGAATCAGCTCCTGTTCTAGGCAATAGATATTCATCTTATTTAATCTTCACAACAATCCTCAATGTTGGCGTTATTAGTTTTTTCACAAATTGCATTTCAGGGGGAAAAAAAAGGATGTTAAATTACATCTCTAAGTTCACCTAATAGATATGAGGTCTGACAATTAAGTTTGTGAACTTCTTGCAACGTTATTGCTAACCTTTTCTTGATACCAGAGGGATTATTCATTATGAATTTGTACCAACTGGACAAACAGTTAACCAAGTTTACTATTTGGAAGTGCAGAAAAGGCTGTGTGAAAAAGGTAGACAATCTGATCTTTATGCCAACAATTCATGGTTCTTGCATCACGACAATGCACCAGCTCACACGGCACTGTCTTTCAGGGAGTTTTTAGCCAGTATACAAATAATTGTACTGGAACACCCTCCCTACTTACCTGACCTAGTCCCCAATAACTTCTTCCTTTACTCGAAGATAAAGGAATTATTGAAAGGAAGATATTTTGATGACATTCAGGACATCGAGGGTAATGCAATGACAGCTCTGATGGCCATTTCAGAAAAGGAGTTCCAAAGTTGCTTTGAAGGGCGGACTAGGCATTGGTGTTGGTGCATAGCTTCCCAAGGGGAGTACTTTGAAGGTGATCCTAGGAATATTCAGCAATGAGGTATGTAGCACTTTTTCTAGGATGAGTTCACAATCTCAATAGTCAGACCTCCTATTTGTTGTATTATTTTCTTTCATATTTAGTGTTTCATCTTAGAGTGCTCCGCTGTGCTGGAGATTTATACATCTTACCTGTAAATTTCAGTCATGACCATGTGACTTCACCATGTCCAATAAAATGTGAGCAGAAGTTATGCATGTTACTTCTGAGCATAAGATTTAATAGCCAGCATGAGATTCAATATTTTGCTCTATCATGAGAACTAGCAGTGTTCAAAATAGAGCATGCTCCATCAGTCTGGGCTTAACGGTAAAATGTTATGGAGCAGAGTTGCAGCCAACTCAATATAGATATACAATATATGCTAGAAATAAACCTTCATTGTCAGCCACTGACATATTGGGGTCATTTGTTACTATAGCATAATCTTTCCTGACTGACACAGAACCAAAGACAGGACATGCACTCAAGTTAATCTCAAGGCCAAACTTGTAATGCTGTTTTTTCTTAAAAGAAATAAACCACAGCACCAGACTTATTCATCAATATTTCCTTCTTGATCACATACCCTATACTCGTACACTTGGATTTCTCTTAACTTATTTACTTAGTAATCTGTCTTCCACTCTTGGATTTTATGATTTCTTGTCTTTGTGTCTTTACTTATTTACTCCCACAAACAAACAAACAACAAACAGAGAATCATATGTATTCTGTTTCCCATTTATCCAAACATCTTTACAATTCTCGAGATCTGGGTTATAATTCCTCTGTTGTAAAAAATCTTTCCTGGTTACCTGTATACCTTGCAATGAATTGATACAGTGAAAACAATGAAACATATTTCTTGTATGTAGATTTAGCTACAATGGTCTCATCAATTCATAGGGCCCTTATGTCACTAATGTGCTTTAGCTCCATTTTCACTTTTTATCCATGAGCAAGAAAATTTCATATTCAGTGGAACCAAGGTATTTTTCTTACCATAAACAGGATATAATACAAGCCCTTACAAATGCCCCAAAGAAAACCATGTTCAAAGAATTACTGTTTAACAGACATCTCCACTATTGTCTAAAAAGTCCAGAATTGCTAACTGCCTCATATGTTGATGGTCTTGTCATTTTGTTATTTTGTTAGGCTGCATAAAGTTTTAGATAGAAAGCAGCTCAGGAACTTTATTCAAGGACTGTACAACCTGGTCCTCATCAATGGTCTAAATGTGCAGGAATTTGCCTTATAGGAAATATTTTTACTCAAAAATAAAATTAGAACATTCCTAAGAATGAAAACAGCAGTAAAAAATTACATATATATATATATATATGCTCAGTTGTTGATCTAGCTTATTATATAGCCCCAAAGGCCAGATAAAAATCATAGTATTTTTACAAATTATTTTTAGTTTTGTTATCAGTTTATTTTAATTAACATTTTGCTTTATTTTGTTTTCTGTATTATCTGGGGATGTGATTCTTTTTTAAAAAATAGTAATATTATGTTAGGGAAGATATTAATGATGACATTCCTTAGTAGGGTAAATATATCTGACTTAAGAAAAATTGTGAAATGTTCTTGCTTTCTTTTTAAAGAGTAAGGTCATAAGATGTCTATAAATATCAAGTTAAAGAAAAGTTTACATTAATTATAAGGCAAACAGATAAGGAAATTGCCATTTCAAATATGAATTATTCAGAATTTTTATATTTATAATCACTGGTTATATAACTATGATTTTGTTCTTACTTATCTCATAATAATTGGTGGTATCCTTTTCTTTCTAGTATCTAAGTGAATTTAGTATACATCAATGCAGAGGCAAAAGGAAGAATGCAACTTATTAATAGTGCCAATCTTTGCTAATAATTTTATCATTAGTTTTACTATGTAACAAGGTCTCAAATACAATACTTATTTTGTTTATAATAATATATTCCTAGATAACTATAAAACTCCCAAGTAGTTCTTGCTGAGAAACTTCTAAAAGGATCTCAGCTAAGATATATAATCCTTAAAATTTATTTCATTTCAATTCTATCCAATTCAATTCTTTGTATGCTTTGACTCTGTTCTTACTATCTGATTAATTACCACAACTATACACACATACTCACACACACACACACAAGACACTGTCACACACAACTACCTAAAGCCATAGAAGAGTATATAAATGTAGTCTAACTGAAATAAAGTTGACATTTGGAAGAAGGAAAGAGAATCAGTGAGCTTACCCCCTTTACAGCTTTTAGCGTGAGGGCATGTTCCAGCTAAAATTCTGTAGAAACCTTTAGTATTTCTGGATTGAAGAACCAGAGACTAACTTGTGGGACAGCCACAGTCACTAAATTATAAGAGTAAATGCTAGAAAGGATAGCAGTAAAGGGGGACAATCCAAATTTTATGTAGAAAACTCTCCCTGAGCTCTGAACTACACCTGTGCAGTACAGACTGTAAGGAGACCAACTAAGGCAGAAAGAACTAATATGCCACCCACAGCAGAGACTCCTGAGTTTGTAGTGTTAGTTCACCACGTTAACTGCCTGTTTTTAAAATAATAATAATCCTCTTTGGAGAAACATAAAAGAATCAAGAGTTTTCTACAACATATAATTCACTATGTCTAAGATATATATCACTAAGATATAATTTAAAATTTCACAGCATTTGAACAAACAAGAAAACATATTTTCTCAAAAGAAAAGATAACTGATAGAAACAAACTTTGTTATAGACTAGACATTGGAATTAAAACACGAGGATTTTAAAGCAATTATGATGTTTATGCTCAAGGAAATAAAAGAAAATATGCTTGTACAGAATAAAAGAAAAATCTCAGCAAGAAAATAGAAATGATAAAAGTGAACCAAATTCTAGATTTGATATCAATATCTGAAATTAAAGAAAACAATAATATGAGATATACTTAATAATAGAATACGGATGACAGGGAAATATTTAGTGAACTCAAGGATGAATCAAATGAAATTATCCAGTCTAAGTATAGAGGGGAAAAAATGACTTAAAAAAATTAACAGATACTTAGGAACTTCTGGGATCCTACCAAACTGTATAGCATACATGTAATTGGATGTCCAAAAGTAGATTAGAGATGAAATAGAGCAGGAATTTTTTTTTTAGAAGTAAAATCTAAAAATTTCCCGATTAATGAAAACATCAACTTACAGATCCGTGGAGCTCAATGAAAACAGTGCAGGGTTAATACAGATAGAGTGACATATAGGCACATCACAATTAAACTACTGGTAGCCAAAGAGAAAATCTTGAAAATGGCCAGGGAAAAACGTTGCATTGGCTACAGAACTATTTGAATTACTATGGACTTGCCATTAGAAAGAATGAAAGCCAGAGGACAGTAGGATAATGTCTTTAAAGAAAGAAAAACAAAATATTCTCAATCCGGAATCTTATGTTCAGCAAAAATATCTCTGAACAATAAAGACAAAAGAAGACATTTTTAGATAAATAAAATGAAGACCTTCCTGCTAGAAATATTCAAGGAAGTTCTTCAGACTATAGAGCAATAAAATCAGATGGAAAATTAATCTTCAGAAAGGACTGAAGATGTTTGAAAACACTTAATATACATGTAAATATAAAAGGTTAATTTTCTTCCTTTAATTTCTTTATAATGCATATGATGTCCAAAGAAAAACATTGTAATATTTTATTTTGCATTTTAAGACAGGAGAGAGAGAGAGAGAGAGAGAGAGAGAGAGAGAGAGAGAGAGGACTATAAAAGAATAGCGGGATGATAAATGGGTCTATATGGTTGCAAAGTTTCTATATTTTACTTGAAGTAGTATATAAATAACTCTAAGTAACCATAATTTTTAAGCAACCATTAACATTTTATGCAAATAAATATAGCTAAAAGACCAATAGATAAGTTAAAATGAAATAATATCTATCCTTCTATCCACAAACAAACAAAAAAACGACAACAAAACAAAACAAGAAAAATAGTTAATCTGAATAAGGTAGGAATGAAGGAAAAAGGGAAAAAAAAACAGTAGCTAGAAATAGAAACAATAATGTTAAAACTAAATCCAACATATCAATAATTACATCGAACAATACCTGTAATTTAAAGGCAGAAATTGTAGAAATGTATAAAAAAGCAGTTTTCAACTATTAATATATGACATTAATAAGACAGACACATTAAATATAAAAGCACAGATAAAGTAAATCAATGAAAAAGGACATAAGCAAATGGTGAACGTAGCAAGGTTGGAATGACTGTGTTAACATTGGATAAAGTAGATTCTCTGCAAATGTATTATTGAAGATAAAAATGGACATTTCTTAATAAAAATCAGGTCAATGTCCCAGGAAAACATATCATTCTCCCATTAACATCCACATGCATAAAAATATCCTCTAGTCCGGTCATATATGAACATTCTGATGGTTTATTTCCCAATGGATAAGAAATACCTTACAATATAAATTCATATAATTATGCTTAGCATCCACACTCTTGTGTTCTACAAGAGAAAATTCCCAAAGTAAATTAGAAGTTCTTTGCCTTCTTCAAATATCTCTCAGTGATTACAGTCTCCATCGTCTCATCAGCCCAGAGATACAAAATGCCTGTGGGATTTTTTATAGCAATTTTTTAATAAGAAAAGTTATTTTAATGAACAATGTTTGCAAGGTTTGTACAAAGAAACCTTAAGAAATGAAGGACCTCCTGAAATTGATGTAATATTCCACACAGAAGTATTTACATGCTGAGGTTATGCATTTGAGAAAAGCATGGTGTGTTGCGGCTAATGTTATTACTTACAATTGCAACATTTCCGTCCTGAACTTAAATTCAGATATTGCAGACAATAATGTGAAAATCTGTTTACTTTTTTTCCAGGAAGACTTCAGATGCATAAATACATAATTATCGTGAGAGAAAATCAAAATGATACAAAAGTCCACATACTGTACTTAGGAATTCACTTTCAGAGCAAAGAGCAAGACGAGGGAGAAATACAGAACACTGGTTGAGGATATACAGATGCACTGAATGTTCTATAAGATCTAGAACTTTATTCATTCTATGGAATGCCCACTTAAGCCCAGAGTCAAAGCCCTTTTCTATAGCAGCTTTTAAAATTTACTGTTGCTGGGTGCCTGTCTCCTACATAACCTATTTCAGAATTACTGGGAGAAGGGCATGGGTCATTGATAGTTTACATAAGCATTCCAAGTGATCTTAACTTGGTGCCATGGTTTAGAACCACTGCTCTAGGAATTCTATGAGGTTCTATTTGCTTTTATTTGATTGTAGGTACATATATGATTTTAAATAACTTTGGATTTTGTTTTGTACTCTTTCTGTCACATTAACATTACTGCTTTTTATAGCTATCGCAAGTAGCAGGCACTCCCACATTTGTTGGTAGGATTTCAAATACTGTTAAATGAGCACTATGCATAAAGTAGCTGAAGGTTGGGGTGGGAACTTGGCAACATTCCTTAGCCTCCCTGCATTCCTTCCTGAGGAGTAAGCCCTAATGTGAGTTCACAGCTGTCCTCATTTCCTTCAAAGATGTGCCAGAGGCTAAGCCAGGAATCCTTCAGTACTGTTGCCTCTATAATTAAAGATGTAGATTAATCAATGAGGGAACACTCAGGTTAACTTTCCTGCCATCAACTTGCTCTTGCCAAATTCTCCTTTCATATTTAAATTGGTCATTTTTAACAGTCCACCAAAAGGAAACTCTTGATCAGCACATTGTTCAGTTTTATGATTCCCCAAAATAAATGCATACAAATACTTAAACCTCCAAGTGAATGAAAGCTAAATATTTGCAACCTTAAACAAAATACTTTGAGAGAACGTTTAAATCTTGTCTCCTTTTTCCTTGCTGCTAGGCAACTCGCCTATACAGATCTTCATTTGTAATCTGTGGTCTGTTGTTCAAACTGCTGAAATGAAGTTCTTAATGCTGTAGAATAAACTCTGAGATAGTGTGATATGTTTCAGCTTGTGTGGGAAGAACTGTTAAATCTAAATCCTGTCTAAACTAAGCCTTTTTAATTCACTCACATAAATGTGAAACTGTTTAGCCATTGCATTTCTCTAGTGTGTAATGGTAGAGTTGAGAGGTGTTAACAATTGACTTCTTCCTGGATTTATTGTGATTTGTGGAGCAAACAACAGAAAATGCTGACTCAAACTTAGCTGCATGACAGTTACCTATCAGCACTTTGACTTTTTAATAACCTATGCAGATGTACATTCAGCCTGAATGGGATCTCATACCCATCATGTTGATAAAAATGCATTTCATTTTATGCATCTCTGAGTAAAGCTTCCCACAGTGATCCATTACACTGCTTAAAGGTTTAGCCTTTTGTAGAACATAAGAAAACGTTTTGCCATAAAAATGAGGTGCATTTCTTTTGTGTATGCTGTGGGAACTGTACAGATTTCTGGATTAATTATTTATAAGCCATTTATGAGTTGGGATTTTAAATTTCAAAGAAAAGACTTAGAAAATATAATTGTATCCATTACTTGGTGTGATTTTGATGTTTTCACAGGAGAGACATTATCATTCAAGGCATGCTATTTTTCTATTCATGTTACGCTTCAGTACTGTGAAAGAAGATGTAAACTCACTATAAAGAAGTAATTGCAACTTTGTTTTGATTCAGCATGAGCACCCAAGGTTCTTTTAACATAAACATATCCTGTATAATTAACAATAGTTCAACTTGATGTAGTGTTCCGTTGAGAAAGCAATATGGTGCTCAGAGTGCTATTGCTCAATATTTCCTGAGTTAAAAAATATATTTCAAATTTGATAAAGGCCAAATGGTTCTGCTTTATTTAATGATTATTTCCATCCCATACATTGTACAGTCTTCAATATGGTTCTTTTTTTCCAGTTCACAAAAGTTAATCTTGAGATGATTTATTTTCATACTTTGTGTGATTTGAACAAAGCTGTTAAGCAATTTATAAATCTGTAAATAGATCATTTCAGTCAGTTGTAATCATTAAGAACAATGGCTTTGGACTCTTGGGATTCTGACATCCTTTTACTAACAGAGAGAAAGCCTGTTTAAGGATGTAATCACCTGCATTTAATGAAAATAATCATACGGCATTTTGCATAGGGCTTAATACTCTCCATAGGAAGGAAGGTGACAATTAAGCACCTTAGTCAGTGTGAATAGGTGTTTCCCAATTTTGCCTTTTCATTAAATGTGCATTGGAATCAGGGTACATAGTGGCAGATAAAGACACCATACAGCTTACACTTTCAAAGAGAAGATATACAGAGAAAGGAAAAATACATATCTTGGCTGAATTGTATCTTTCCCTTACATTGGGGATATACTTCTTCCTTAATCACATACCTGTAAAGTTCCCGGCCCAATGCTAAATTTGTATGTAAAGACATGGTAGAAGGAAAGTCCTACGGAATAACTCTAGGCTCTTAGTCTTGAATTATTAGAACCCCGACAATTGTTTGGTTGGCATAGAACCATCTAAATAATTTATGCACAAGTGGGTAGATTTTTGAGTAGGTACCCTACTGGTACTTTTTGTTCACTAGAAACAGCCTACTCAACTCAATGCCTTTCCCACTCCACACTGGCAATGGAAAAGATAGCCTGTAGAGTTCCTTTTAAGGAATATTTTTGTGTATTTTGCATACAAAATTATGCAATATTTAAATGTTACATTTACATATAAGTAGACCAACAGAAACACACTAATGGTAAATGGGATATATATATATATATATATATATATATATATATATATGCACATACACATACATATGAATATTAATAAAATGAACAACTCCCTACTAAACCTCAAGCTTAACATTTGGAACTAGAGTTTAAACATTGCTACTGTAATATAACTATTAGAATGTATAACACTACTGAATGAACAAGATGTATTCATTCATTAGAGTACCATTCCCTCCCATTTCCTGAAAATAATTTTCAACACTTATTGTAAATTCATATTACTGAGTCTAAAAATTACATAGCTGTTTAGAAAGGCAGACAGAACTAGAAGATATGTGCTTGAATTAAGACAGGACTTACAGTCATTGAGGACAAATACATTAGACATGTAAACCCTTATGCCCCCCATGGTCATCTGCCTATCGTCAATGGAGTCCTCAGTTTGCTTTCTTTGCATTCTCTAACACCGCTCACCCATATATTTTGCCTTTGTGTTGTTTTTTATATCCTTGGTTTAATTGTACGAATAGACCCATGTTTCTGACTCTGGCATGGCAATGTTATCCTGATTCCTAATATTGTCCTTGTTAGGTGACTCGACTTTGGTATTCTTCATTTTTAGCTGATTTTTGACTATGTGTAATGTATGAGAAAAAAAGGAAAAAAATACTGATAATGGCGATGGTGGTGATGATGATGATGATGAAAGACTGTAATGAATTATATACAATATTTGATTTTTAGAGTAACTCTCTGAGGCTGCCACTGTTAGTATCATTTTCCAGAAGATAAAACATTAGATTAAATAAATTGCCCAAAGTTATATAATTAATAAATGTTGACACTGAGATTTGATTCTAGTCTTACAATCCTGTGCTTCTATCTGCTATGGAATCCTCCAAAGTAGAACTGACTGTCAGGCATGTGTAATATGTTTCACATGTTGCAAATGTATATAAAAAGACTATCATGACTATACTAGTAGTGAGTGGATCATTTTAATTTCTTCTTTTATCAAACTTCCTGTGTCTTTTGGGATTGAATTTTGCTTATACAGCATTGTCCATTTGTGACACAGGATCAAAAGGTAGGACATTTTTCAGATATTGCAGGAATTGCACTCCACTGGCATTCAGTGCTAAGTTGAGTTTCTGAATAATTTCCTGCTTATTTACATTTCACTGATGTTGAGATTTTAGAATTAAAGGTACAACTGTACATAATTAATTTAGTAAGTCAAAGCTATAGCAGATAATCGTAGTTTAAGGGCTTTCGATTATGTGTATATACATTTATGTGTGTATATACGTATGCATTATGTGTATGTAAAAGTGTGCATATATATGAAGACATACACACAGTCTTCTTCCAAGTATTACATAAGCCACTAAATATTAATGTGTTACTGATTGTTTACATTTTATTTCACTTTAAAAATGTCTTGCTTGTGTAGCATATATAATATATGTGTGGCTTTTGATAGGTTATTTATTATGACAATTAGTAACACATACAAATCAGCTGCAATACACAAACTTTTTTTTAAAGAGCACATAAGATAATTTATTGAAATTAAAAGAATAAAACATTAATCAACATCTGATTCAAAGGAGAATATAGTTCAAGGGAAAGGTAATGCCAAAATTTTGGTAGGAAGCTATACGTAGGAAGAAATAATGCAGGGAATTCTCTCTCTCTCTCTCTCTCTCTCTCTCACACACACACACACACACACACACACACACACACAGATGCACAGACACACACACACGTACCTTTCTTCAAGAATAAAATGTGAAACTTTTGACTAAGGTTACAAACAGACTCCACTGTAACCACCTACCCAATTTCCTGGAACAATTTTCCTCTAAAAATAAGAGCTCACCCCACTGACCCTATTATGGGGAAAGGAAAAGAGAATAGCCAAGTATATTTATTCCAGGCAGCTAGGCTGTAGATTTCCAGCAAACATGCCTAACAGATGTCTTTCCCCAGAAAATGCACCCCTAGTTGCCCTAGTGTCTCAAGCTCTCTACATTTTATTTCATATTCTCCCTCTCTCAACCCCCACCCCTTCTCTTACTCTCTCCATTCCCACCATGAGTGTTTGTGTGTCCACACATAAATGTGTCCTGCATTGCATTTATCTGATAATGATTCTTTATCAGTCATTGCTGTAAAGAAATTCTCAGGGCAGGTAATCTCAACAATCATTTACATACAAATTCCTAAGTTTCCATGTATTCACTTTCACAAATTGACAAATTGAAGAATGAAAGAGAAAAGAAGAAAGAAAAAGAGAGGGAAAGAAGAAGGGAGGGAGGGCGGGAGGGAGGGAGGGAGAGAAAGAGAGGAAGAGGGAGACGGGGAGGAGGAGAGGGAAGGAGAGAGAGAAAGAGAGAGAGAGAGAGAGAGAGAGAGGATTAAGAAAATTAACTCAAATCATGATCAACATGTGTGTAATTGATATATTGTTGTATTTCTATGAATCGACTATGTCCTTTTCAAACTCACTTAAGATCTAAACTCCTGGTTTAGAGATTATAATCACATGCTGTTGAAACCCTAAATAACAAATGCTATTTCAGTGGAAAGTCCTGTTTAATAGAACTAGTTAGATATCCCAGTAGGAAGCCAACTTACTTCAATAAATATTTGCGGCAACATAGTCCCAGTAAAATGAGAGGATGTAACTGTGCTCTGGAATATATTATGCTCACTTCTCTGCCTAGAACACTCAGATCCTTTTCAACACACGTAAGTTTAAAACTAGAATAAATACATAATTTTCAATTAGGCTGTTAGTAGAATACAGAGTTCTTATTGGTGCAGAAGATATTTCCTCCTGATTTTAAAATTGTTTTCCAAATGGCTACGTTTCAATGAGGTTAAACATATAGCTTTGGGATCAGAATGATCTAAGGTTATAATTTACCATGTGATCTTCAGTAACTTTCTTAATCACACTACACTTCATGTTCCTGGTATGTAAAATACTGATAATAATTATACATAGTGCATTGGGTTGTTGTAAGGATTACCATTACTCAAGTTAGTGTTATTTAACCAAGCAATTATAATAGATTTGAAAGGATTTATCCTTGCAAAGTTTTATTACTTAGGTCATGTTTTTAATCACCTCTATATTAAAAAGTAACAATTAAAATGTATAACGATTCTTAACTTTGCTGAGTTTACGTAGCTAATAAGTCTAGACTTGTGATTTCGACCCAGGGAGCCTCACCAAAGCGAGGATTTTATCTTTCCCACTGTGATGAGCTCTTGAGATCATGCTTGGCGTTAGGTAGGTGCTCAATAAATGCCAGCTGTGATTCTTTGAAGCCATCTGTCCACCATTTTCAGGCAACTCTTATTACCAGTAATATTATGTTTCAATCTTATGTTTATTTATTCAATAAATATGTTGAGAACCTGCTATATGCCAGGAAGTGTTCTTGGTTCTGGGAATACAGAAGCAAACAAAGCACAGAAAATTCCTTACCCAGTGTAGTTTATGTTACATTCTAGTGTGCGGGGGAGATATACAAAAATAAGATACATAAGTTGTATATGTCATGTAGTAAGTGATGACAAATAGCAAAGGAGATAAAAAAGGAAATATAAGGAATTAAATAATAAGAAAATCACGCAGGATAAGGAAATAGCAAATGTCAGGTGTGCAATTTTAGCTGAGCTATGTGTTGCTTTTAATCACTGGCATGAGTCTTTATGATCCTCAGTTTCTTCATTCAGGACAAGAATAGTAGTAAGTCCCTGACAATCGTAAAAAAAAATTATGTGAGAATCAAACAAAAAAATAGACATGAACATGCTTTGAAAATGATATGATGCCATGAAAACTATTGCTACTACTATAACTATTAAATACCTCAACACTGCATAATACCTTCAGGTTAATTATATATGTTTTTGAATAAAAAACATGACATATCAAATGTTGCATCTGGCATTTAATCTACAGCAAAATTTAGGAAGGGGGACACCAGGAAAACTGGACACTTTAGGAAGAGCTAAATATTATGGACAAAGAAATAAGTTAAGTAAGAATGATGTTTCCGTGTGAAGGGAATATCCTGCATTGCACATGTGTTCAGCAAAATTTTATAATTTATCTGTTAATACAGTATAATAAATATCCACGGTGACTGTTGATGTTACTATATCAAATCAAACTTCTGGGTTTCATGGCATTCTGCATTTTATATGTGCAGTTTTATTAATGTAACTTGAACCTCTCTCATACCATAACTTCTGCAATAATGTTCTTTAGAGGTAGTAGATATTTTTCCCTCAAAAATTATATGTTAGATAAAATGAACTAGAGCTGAATAGTTACTTCCATGAGTAATGTGAAAACTGAAATTGCAAGTTAGTCACCCAGAGGAAATCGTGGCTCTAATAACTGACATTTTTGTAACCGTATTCCCATTCTTCACTACCATGTAGTTTCATCCTTTGTTAGAGTTAGTATCATAGTCAGCAGTCAGGGGTGGGGCTTGAGTAGAGAACTGGCTTAATGGGTGCTTGTGTGTTCAGGCAATACCTGAGGATTAAGGTGGAGGTCAGGTATGGGTGAGCATTTGAACAAATGTTTGTTAGGTCAGATCAAGGAAGGATGGCATGAATATAGAGCACACGAACCCAGAGAAACAAAGCAGGAAAAAAAATCTGGAAATTCATAGAGACTGAAAGAGCAGAAATGACAAGAGGGTCAGGAATCCAGATTTACAGCAAGGGGATGCTGACTGGCAACTTAGGTCACAACCAAGGATTAGCATGGAAAAAAAAAAAATGTTTTAATCAAGACAACCTTCTGCCCAAGACCGCAAGTTGCTTATCTGCTTTTTACTTGGGAGAAGACCAAATCCTGTGTAGTTCCAGCTAACAGAGCCGCAATGTACCTGCTAAAACTTGACATGGAGCTATCATAGCATCATGTTGCCTGACACTTAATAAATTCTGAATGTCTTATGCTTAGTAAAACCCCTGCCTGGAGCTTCAGCAGCCACTGGGAGATGAAATTAGAAGAAATGAATGAATAGAATGTCTAGTGATATTCTCCCTTCTCCAACTTTGCAAAAATGCTTTCCAATGTGCTATTGTGTCTTCCTGCTGTAGCCATTCAGCAGCATTGGGACTGAAGCCAGATAACAAAGATTCACCTCTACATAGGTATACTAAACTGAGCTCAGGAAGAGAATATGAGCATCCCAGAGAGGAGACCGAAATAAGTATCTTCTGTAAGAGTTTAAGGATACATGCTTAGTCCAGATTTTGCATCTGTTCTTCAGAAGCATGTCCATATGTACCGTGCCAACTTCACAGGAGCTAAGTGTTTTATGTATCAAAAATCTGTCATCATTTTCCCTCTTATATCTCTTCTTCCTCACCCTTTCCCTTCTCCCATGTCCCCTCTCTTAATTATTAGAACTACCAACTATTCAGTTTGAGACAAAATTGGGCATTGTCTTAGGTTATTTTTCAGCCTTACACAACTAATAAATTGCTAAATCTTCTCAATTGTATCTTTTAAGGAGTTTTCACATTTATCTTTGCCTCTCAATTCCCAGCGCCAGGACCCTAATTCTGGCTTTTTTGCATCTTTTGCTTGGAATATTGCTTTTGACTCCTGAGAGCTCTCCTCTCTAGTATCTTTCACTTCCAAATTCTCTTCCATTAGTGGACTTCCTGATAGCATATCAATTACACAATCCCCTGCTAAAACTATTCACTACCTCAACACCTCATAGTACCCACAGGTTAAAAGCCAAACTCATTAACATAGTTCTAGCCAATTAACTATGATTTTCCAAACACATTGTACTTTACTCTGTACAAGCTTCATCTTCTACACTGAATACTCAACCGCTTGTGACTTAATGACCTATTATTTATCCTTCAGGACCCTTAAAGTAATCCCCTTGATTTTTCTATCTCGAGTAAAGTTGGTTACTTTCTCCATTGTGTCATCACTATATCTTGTACTTAACTTATAATTTGGAATCACTATACTCTGTTACAATCATTTGGTTATGGATGTCTCCCCTTTTAGACTACATATGAATGATTTGAGAACAGATTCCATGACTTTAAATGGTAAATATTCTTTAGCATTACTTGTATAAAGCTTGGCATATAATAGGTTCTTAGTGGTTATATAAGGAATGTTGAAAAATATAACTCTAGATTTGTTTGATTCCATTATTAAAGACAAGTTATTACATATCACCCAATATATATGATCTTATTGATTCTAATATGTACTCTACCAACTGTACTATGTATAATTTGTTTCAAGTGAATAAAGATATTCCTTCTCATATTCAAATATTCAAACTAATTTTAAAAGTTCAGAGTACTTATTTCATGGCATATATATATGTGTGTGTGTGTGTGTGTGTGTATGTGTATGTATATTTTTGTGTCTTTTCTGAAATACAAGTCTTTCATTTCCTATAAAAATAAAAAAGGACAGCATTTCTCAAACCATTTAAGGTCACCAACAATAAGGAAATCTGAAAAACTCACAGCCAATAGTGTAAAGAGGTATGACAACTAAATGCAAAGTGGTTTCCTAGAATGTATCCTGGAATCATCCGTCACCAGTAAAGACTTGAACAAAACACTGCCATCGTTTCTAATAGCCTCAAGTCCTCATCCCTAGGATGACCCTAGGCTCCCTCAAAGCACCTGCCTAAAAAAACTGAAGGTTACCAAAAGAATTTATTGCATGCTCTAACCAACACCTGAAGATTGGGCCCCTGTCTCCCAGCCCATGTGAGTGGGTAACAAGTGCCAGTTAGCAACCCACATACATGGGTTTCATTTGGGCCAACCCCTCCTTTCTGCGTTTTGTAATATTTCACTTCCTTGGCTGTACTGAAGCCCTGTTCACCACCACCCCCTCCTTTTCCCTCTTTCTCCCTCTAAAACCCAGTCAACTCTGTACAAATCAGAGTTGAGTTGAGTTCCTACTAGATGCCTTTCTCTATTGCAGTGGTATATTACTGATTGAAAACTGTCCTTGCCACTTTAACTAGTGCCTGGCTTCATTTATCTTTGACACTGGTCCAGCCTGACATTGGACGGAGATCTGAAGGAGGTAAGAAGAGCGAGTCATCTGGAGGAAAGTATTCCAGACAGAAGGGAGAGAGCCAATGTACAGGCAGAAATGTGAGAGTGAACGTTGTGAGGTTGGAGAAGAGTGAAGCTGAGGCAAAGAGGGGGAAGTTGCGGTAATTGTATGGATTTTGGCTTTAACTTAACTCTGGAGCCGTTTGAGGTTTTTAAGTAGATCAGCATCATCTGGCTAAATTTTAAAAGAATAGTAACTTTTGTAGCTGATTTAAAAAGTAGAATATAGTAGGGATGGAGATGGAAGTAGAATGAAACAAATTGCAAAAATCCTGGAAAGAGATGTTTCTATTTTGGACCAGATATGTAGAAGGAGAGGAGATCAAAATAGTTCATATTTTGGATATATTTTTAAAGGCAGGTAGTGCTCATAGATTAGATGTAAAGTCTGAAAGAAATTTAGAGGTCAAGGATGTTTCCATGGAATTCACTTGAGCAAAATGATCAAGTTGTCATTTGCTAAGTGGAGAGCCAACTGGAGGGCATCTTTGAGGGGAGTGGTAGAGGAAACATTAAACGCTTATATGAATATAATAAGTTTGAGAATTCTATTAAACATAAAAGTGGAGATGTTAAATACATAGTTGATATACAAGTCGGGAGTTCAGGAGAAGAGACATAAATTTGAGAGTCATCGACATGTATATGTATGTGTATGTGTATGTGTAGTTGTAGGTATAGGTATATATATATATATATATATATATGTATACATATACATATACGTATACATATACATATACATATGTGTGTGTATATATATATATATATATATATATATATATATATATAGTATGTACACTATAAGAATAAATAAAATAACCAAGGGATTGGATATAGAAAGAGAAGCAGAGATCTGAGAACTGAAAGCTGCGACATCTTAAGAATTAGTAGTCAGGAGGATGGGGAAGACTCAGCAGAGAATTGCATAAAAGTCAAGAGAATATGAAGACCTGGAATCTAAGTGAAGAGAAGAAAGCATTTCTGAGAGGGTGTAATCAACTGTCTCATATGCTGTTGCTAGGTCAAGGAAGATGAAGCTGGACAATTGAACAGTGGATTTGGTAAGGTGGAAGTCATTGTTAATATAGACAAGAACATTTGGGTTGAGTGGTTGGGAAGAGAGCCTGATGTAGGTGGGTTTATAAGAAAATAGGAGAAGAGATTATATGTAGTAAATATAATTTATTATTTCATCTATAAAAGAAGAGCAGTAAAGCACTTAGCGTAGAGCTTGTCTATCAGAACTGATCAATATACTATAGTGATTATATAATTTTCAATCAAAATTAAATATATTTTACTCTACTATGGGCTTATCAAGTTCATGGACTGACTGCTAATGCATTTTAATACCCAATGCCTTGTATAGGACCTTGCATTTAATAGGTGATCAATTGGCATTTGATAAATGAATAATTTTAAAAATATTTGAAGGCATAAGATAAATCATTGTGTCAGTATTGGGACAGGTACAGCTCAAACTTTTACAAATAAATGGAAGACACATGTAGAGGATGAGCCTCTATTTATGTTCACATACATAACATGAATTAGAGAGGATTAAAGCTAATGAGATAATTTAGGTATACTCTGCTGGCATATTTAGTTGAAGTCACACTGGCTATCTAATATATGAAATATGTCATATTTTCATCTAAAATGTTAGGTTTTGGGTTTTAGACAAAATTACGCTAGAAATAAGATAATGAAGTTGACCAGTTGCATTTTTATTGTGTTCAGTTATGGTTCGCAGTAGTTAAAATTTGCTGTACTAGACATTTTCTGAGTGTTAATAATTAATGTTTAAGTGGGAGTAATTTTAAAGTGTCTTTGACATCAGCTCCAAATTCCCTGGCATTAATTTTCATGTTTTTCAAATTAATAACTTATGCAAGTTTTGAAATTCATCAGAGATAATTAAATATTATTTGCATGGATACCAAAGCAGGGTGTCCTTGACTTGTTTTTGACAAGCTACCTATACTGATCAACAGGACGAAGAATATAATTAAACAGAAAGTAAAATGCCTCTTTTCTTGGGAAGTACAATGCATGATATGCACAATAAAGCATTTAATTTGGGAATAATATTTCACTTTTAAAATGTTAGCTGTCAATTTTAAATTCAGCTAAAATTTAAATCCTTAAGAGCATATTGATATCAAACACTATAAATCTAAGTGAAAATATTTTGCTTGCACATATATATTCATTGGTGTCTGGGAAAGTCAAAGTCCTTTTGTCAAAGGGAGGAATCTTTGCCATCCTGTATCATATCATTAAAAAATCATATTGACAGGGGGGAACTTTGTTTTAACATGTTTAAACCTGTTTATTAAATCTGCCTCTGGGTAGAGAGAGTGAAATGAAAACTTCTCTTTAGAGAATATATTTGCCTGAATTAGTCATAATATGTCAGAAAAATGTGTATTTTGCTTGGCAAACACACCACTTCACACCCCTGAATGACCAGTATTCTCAAGGAATACTTTCATTCATCCACCCAGAGCTAAATGAAAAGACATATTTCAAACAAAGCAGTGATGTTAGGAAGAGGAACACAAGGATTGGCAGGACCATCAAACTATCCTCTTATCATCTTGCTGGATAGTTCAGAATATATAAGAAGTGCACCTTTAATATGTACTGTCTATTTCACCCTCACAGAATTGAGATCAGAATTAAAGGAGCTGATAATATATATGAATGTACTGTGTGGTGGACACCTAATCCTTTTTCAAGATCCAGCTCCAGTATTCTCTGTGGGGTCTCCTTTTTCTGGGTTCCCCTATCTTTCTACTTATACCTACAGCGCAGCAAGGGACACAGCTTATTCATCTGCTCACCCCCAGGCCTCAGCACTTCGTAGGCATTCAATTGATGTTCAATGTCAAAACCTCCTACTATAAGAATGACAAAAATAGGGTCTGTGTTTTATTTTTCACTGTATCCTATGCTCTTAGTATTGCATTACCCTTAGTAAGTGCTAAACTTTCCTGTTTAAAATCAATTGTGCACTTTTTTTTTATAAAACAGAAGTTAAAGTTAAAATCCTTAGGCCATGCAAAGTTATCAATATCTAGACTTAACCTGTTTTCATAGTCTTTCTTCTACTGTCCTTTTATTATTATAATTATGTTCCAGCAAAACTAAACTAACATCCTCTATTCACACACTCTCTATTTTGCAAATATTTGCTTTTTTCATGCTATGCCTAAAATAACACTTTCCATCCTTTTCTATCTAAACCCTGCTCATCCATTAAGACTCATCTCAAATGCCTCTCCCTATGTGACCACCAAAGGAGGAACTCATATACAAAATTTTGTTAATCATACTTTCAGTTGCCAGTCTACTATCATCACTGTTTCATACAAGGCCCTGCTCTTGTTTTAGCTAGCTATTTTTTTCTTTACCCTTCCTCCCTGTCACAATTTCTATGCAGCCTTTCAAAGCAACCATTTTAAGGGTAGATTAGTATGTATCCTTTTGTTTATGTGTTCTGGTCAGGTCTTCATTGTATAAATGGCATTGTGCCATGGAATGCATTCTGTTTTCTTGTTACATTCAGTACTATGTTTTTTGGGGATGTAGCTAAATTTCAGTGTGTACATCTAGTCTGTTGCTTTTTAGTGCTGCATCTTATTCTACCAATCCACTATTTACATGGCCACCCAAGTAACCTGATCATGTTGCTCAGTTGCTTAATATCCTTCAGTGATTTTTCACTTCGCTTAGGGTAAGTTCCAAAATTCCTAACATGTCTTTAAGGACTTAGAGGACCTGAGCTGTATCTAGCTTTTAAATTCCACCCTTCGCCCTTCTTCTCTTTGGTCTTTACATTCCAGTCACACTGACCTCAAGTTCCTTAAGCCTGTTACACTTCCCTTTTGTTCTTTGCACGTAGCATTTTGTCTTCCTTTGAGTATAAGTTTAATTTTGCTTCCTCAGGTAAGCCTTCTAGGACTGGTATAATAAATAAAGGGCTCAAGTTTTAAATATTCTTTTACATCAAGTGCTTTTTATTACACTTTATAGAATCTGCATGTGTATTTATTTCTGGGTTCAATTATTTAATATCTGACTTATCCATGATAATTCAGCTCCACAAAGTGCCAGGGCCTGGTCTATTTCTTCCTCACTCCATCTTGTTTCCAGCCCATGGATCACGGAAAGCCCTCAATAAAAAAGTGTCAAATGACTGGATGACATAGGAAAAGTGACTTACCCAAGGTCAGAAAACTAATTAAAGTCAAGCTCAGGATAGGAAAGTTGCACCTTTCTCCTTCTTGGACTTGTTCTTTGAATGGAGTGCCATGATATATTCTTACTCTGCACACAATAGATGCTGAATAACAACTGCGGGAATACATAGAAATAGCAAGGAATGGAAACACTGATTATGTGGCTTTATATTCACACTAAATGACTGCTGACTATTATGCGAAATCTGCAAATCTTAGAATTTAGTGATTAAAAAAAATAGTTATTGCCACTCTCTTGAGTTTATAAGCAGACACTATATTTTCTTTAAATTTTTATCAGTTTGAAATTGTTTTCTTTGCTCTCATAAGTCAGACCTATGTTTTGAAGGTGTTGCCAAGAGATTCTGACTCAGATAATATCTGCTAAAATGTGTAGAAAGCTAAGTATCAAACTACAACTGAATAGAGAGAATCCGTTTATGAATGTTCAATCTGCGCTCATTTTAATAACGGAAAAAGACTAATGACCTATCTGCATAAAAGAGGATGGATGGCATCAAGTTTCTAAGGATATTTCCTTTACTTCAGGAGAACTAGAATAATAAACTGTCATTCTTCCCAACATGGTTTCTGCCTGAGCAGGTTTTATCAATGGGCCTGTCACAATGCTGAAATTGGGAGCTTTTACTATGTTGTTCCATAAATCTTACTATCTTGAATCCTTGCTCTATATCAGGAAAAGAAAGAAAGAAAAAAGAAGAATTCTTAAAGAAGCCCAAAATAGCATTTTTTTTTCTTATTTAATTTTTAATAGTATCAGTGCAATTGTTAAGTCTTCACCAAGTGGTGTATTTATATTACATATTGAACCCAGGCCTTTTAAACCAGGAATGATACTCTTTCCTGTTATCCTCAAAAAGTTAATTTACTTGGAAAGTAGTACTGTTTTAACTTTGGCAGTTCTCATAGGTAAGTAAATGGAAAATTGTTAGGTATGCCTGCGGGAAGTGGGTAAAATCTCGTCCCACTAGTCTATCTCAGCACCTGATGTTCCACCATGTGAGCCTTCCTCTCTTGGTTTAAGGTATTATGTTTATAAGGTTTTTTTAATTTACAAAGCTCTATACAATTTTCAGAGTTTACCAATTCAATAATTATTTCATCTTCATGCTATAACTGAGATATAGCCAGAGAAGTTATTAATATCCCATAATAGAAAAGGAAATTGAAATTCAACAAGGTTAAATTATTTGTCCAAGGACTCAGTGCAAACACTCAGGCCTCTGACTTGAGTATTTCACCAATATCACAATGTACTAATGATTATTTACTATAAGTGCTTTGATTGGGGCTATTATAAGTCCATTTCCGCTGTCTAATAATTTCTTCTTCTTTCCCTACAATCTTTCATTGGATGACTTCTTGCTTATCTTGTTTCCATCCCACTAGAGGCTGGCTTTGTCCAACAAGATTTATTTCTGTCTGGTCTAATAATTTCTCGGGGCTCTTGGAAGTCCCCATTGCTGAATTCCAAAGTACTCGACAGTCTACCTGTAGGGAATAAAAAAAGACATGAATAAAATTAAAGAAGGCAAAAGAATATGATGGGCCTTTGACTCTGACCTCAGCATGGTTTCAAAGAGTAGTCCAAAAATAAAGTTGCAGTTATGGATATGAAGCATTTCTTCAAAGAGGTGATAGAAAGGACTAAAGCCAGGGAGAGAGAGGGCAGTTTGCATTAGTCGAAACTCTTAGTCTGACATATCCCAATACTGTGGTTTAAGCTAAAACAGGAAATTAATCAGATCATGCCACAAGATGAAAAATGCAGAGAACAAAAAAGTAAATGGAATCTAGCATCAGATGATGACTTGTGGTCAAAGAGTAGGTAAACACTTTTCAAAAGGGTCTATAATCAGAGAGTCAACAAGGAGAATACTTTGACAAATCTTTTCTCTTTCCACTCACCGAACCTCAAATCTGTATCCACCATAGTGTCTTTGTGCATAGAGATGCTAATTCTTCAAATAGTACATTTTTCTTTTTATCTATATGTAAGTGAATGTATAGGTGTATATGCATTGCAAATGACTGCATACTACTTTTCAAATCTTCTACCAGTGTTGGAGCAAGGAATAGTAATGGTGGACATGGGGCATATGTTCATAAGAATCTCAATAAAGAGCTTAGAGATTGCCCATGATCACACATTTGACATTCTGAAATGGTCTCAAATCCAGTTAATATAGTTCTATGTGGACATGTTTTCTTATGAGGATCTCCTGCTCGTGCTGTCATAGAATCTTTACTAATCATTCAGGCTCACCAGCCATATGATGACATTGTCTTGACTTTTTTAAAAACTTCTCATTTTAATTGGATCTCACTGACTCAAGCTAAAGAATGCATTTTCTATGCATTTATATCCATAAATAATATGAAGTATGTTAGCACATACTTCCTTAGTAATCATTTTGCCAAGTTATCCAGTGTGCTCTTTTAAGATTCCATCATTAAGTAGTCTCCGGTTTTGTTTTGTTTTTTAATTAGGACAATTTGTGTTCCTGAATCTCTATTTCTAATCCAGGGATTGTTAAACTATGGCCCTTAGGCTGGTTTCCAGTTTTTCGTTAGTTTGTTTTGTTCTTGTTTTCATAAGGTTTAATGGGATACAGCCATCCCAATTTATTTATGTCTGTCTGTGGCTCATTTTGTCTTTCAGTACCAGAGTTGAGTAGTTGAATGAACAGAGACCAAGTAGCCAGCAAAGCCTAAAATATTTACTGTCTCACTCTTTACAGAAAATGTTTGCCAACCTTCTTGATAATGAGAGATCCTGATTACAACTAACATTGTCATTAAAAACATGATGTAGCATTCCATTGAAGAATGGAATGGTGAAATACTCTTTAAAAAAAACCAAAAAAAACTTTCCTTCGTTTCCTCCGTCAGCTTCTTTTTCTTGATGCAACACATACTTTTCTTTTATATATATATATATATAACATTCAATAGAATAATAGTCAACATAATTTCTTTGAATTTGCTGCATTATCCCCATAAACTAGTGGTATAAGTCAACTAGCCCCACCAGTGTACACATATTTTAGAGGTTGATTTTTTAGGTGAAATTGAAAAAAGAAATAGGTAGAATTATTTTTTTGCTACTTTCTGCTAGTCTATCTACATTGGAGAATTATTTTCCTTTCAAATTATTTTTTTAGAGAAACTAACAAAATTCAAACATTTATTTCTAAGAGATAACTCCTATAGCTAACACTGTATCTTCTAATCTCAATTTGTTCCCAGGGAAACAGAGGTGTCAAGATTATGTCACCTTCACAAACTGAATCTTTACCATTTTTTCTGTGTCTCTCTGCATGTAATTCATAAGATCTCTGGACAGAAAGCACATTTAGTGATGTAACTTATAAAATCTCTCATAAATTGCTCATTTTGTGTAGTTCTTAGGCAAAATTAGTCCCTTAGGCAAAATTAGGTCTCTTTCTAAAGGAAATAAAAGTTAAAAGAGAATTGCACAGATAAAGCAAACAAAACAAACTAATAAAAAAAATGCCTCTTTGCTAAAATAAAAAAAGAGAAAGCAGTGGTTAGAAACCCAATACATAGGAAGCATTTTCACATACTGTTCTGGGATTACTTTGAGTCTCAACTCTATGACTTAGCAGTCGTGTGACCTCAGATCCATTCCATATCTGTAATAGGGATAATAGATCCTATTTCACAGGTTTTAGTGTTTATTAAAAGAGTAATTGCACATAAAGCAATTAGCATAGAGCCTGACATTTAACCAATGTTCAAAAAATGTTAACTTTTTTAATAGTAGTAAAAATATTTCCTTGTAAAATTTTCATCCTTTCTTAGTCCTGACTGCTATAACAAAGCACCATAAACCCATAAATGGATGATTTATCAACAACAGATTTATTTCTCACAGTTCTGGAGTTTGGAAATCTGAGATCCTGGTGCCAACATGGTTGGGTTCTAGTGAGGACCCTCTTCCAGGGTGCAGATAGCTAACTTCTCACTGTATTCTTACATGGCAGAAAAGAGAGAGCTAGCCTCTGACTTCTTTTTATAAGGGCACTAATCTCATTCATGAGAGCTCCACCCTTATGATCTAATTACCTCCCAAAGGCCCCACGTCCTAATGCCATCATATTGAGAATTAGGATTTCAACACATGAATTTTGGAGGGAAACAAATGTTCACATCATAATGCTCATCTACTTTTGGGGAACAGATTATGTTCCAAGACTGCAGCAAGCCCTGTATAGACAGATTTATTCAATAGGAAGCCAACGATTAAATAGTCCTTCAGTAAAGAATGAATGAGTACACAAAGAAAAAGGTTGACAGACACTTGAGACCTGGCCTACAGAAGAGATATAGGAGAAGATCTGGTATGATGAAAGGAGAGAACAGTCACAAGTGTTTAAATCCATACTTTAGAGCAGATATACTCTCTTCAGTAAGAAAGAATATGTTCAGTTAGTAGAATTAATTACTTAACAGATTTTCAAAATGGCCACTGCTTGATTGAAAAGTAAGTTGATTACTCATATTTTATAATCATGACATTATAAACAGTGTATTTTACTCAGGATATTAGTTTTAACGTGAATATATAATAAAATTATTTTATAGTTTAAGGCATTTCTATTTCATTTATATTTCTAATTAACAATGGCCCAACAATCTAAATATGCATATCTTTTAAAATCTTTACACAGTCACAAGGAAAACCATTTTTTTTTTAAAAACCTAAGAACTATTTTTTTTTTTCCAACCTAGGTGAATATATAGGGGATCTGATGACACCTTAAACTAAAAACAAACAAACAAAACAAACAAACAAACACACAAAACAACAAAAATACAACAAAAAAACAGAAACAAAGCATTTCTGTTATTACCATATTTCATCCAAAACACAACATACTAACATACCACAGCTTCAGGAAACTTAATAAGATCGCCAAGATTACTTCTATATCTCATCAGCCACATGCAGTGTCTTCTTTTCTAAAAGAGCTTTAAAATGGCTTTTTATTAGTAGTTATTCAGGCTATCTTTTGCTACTCATTTGCTTTTTTCCTTTATTGCAATAAAAATACCAAGTTTCATTGATACTGCAATTCCCGGTTATGTTCCTACTGTAAATAACTCATAAATATATTTTAATGCATTTTTAAAATATCCCCTTTAAATCTGATCAGCAGAAATCAAAAGAAGGCAATCCTTGTTTCTGGCCTATTTAATTAGCTTACTGTCCAGGAGACATTGAAAATTTATCTTTAAGAATAGAAAATATGGTCAAATTAACCAGACAAGGGATATTGTGGGTGATCCTTGAAGAGCAGTTAATAAGCCAAGGTTTTAATTGAGTTGGGTTGTGATGTCCTCAGTAAACTGAAGAATTTTTCTTGAGAAAAAATGGGAAGCAAAATGTAAATGAAGTGAAATGTGTAGTAAATTAAAGTGGACTTATTTTACTTTAAAGAAATTATAGTGTGCCCATCTGGGAAACTCATGACCATTTTTAGAATCACTGTATTAAAATGTCATACCACAGTTAATCCAATCTGCTTTGTGAATAAGCCACAGCAAACAGAAAGAGAAATATTGCAGGAAAACGTGTCTTAAGTCAATAATTTGTATTTACTTTGGATGTCAATACTTTAAAAGTACTGTATTTTGCAGTGTATAATGCACACTTTTATGCCCAAATTTGTGAGGGAAATATATGGATTCACATTATACATGAGTAGTACTAATTCTATAACTATATAAATGTTTTTAATTATTTTATTTATGCTTATGAGTTAAAAGTTTAACTCTAGAAATCAGTAACGATATCCATATGCAAAATAATGCCTTGGAATATGATAATCGGTTTTGTTGAACTTACGATGAACTTGCAACGTTCAAGAGTTCTTGGCCTTCTATGATGCATAACTGTCGTAAATTTGCTACCAGTACATAACACTTCTTGTACCTTGTATCTGTTCTGTGTTTTGTAATTATTTGTTACATAATTTTTTTTACCATACTATGTTAAAAATTAAATGCTAAAATTCCTTTATACTACCAAAAAAAAGTAGCTAAATGTGAACAAATAAAAATTTAAATTAGAAAATTAAAACAAAAGATTTTTTTCCCTGAAAGTTTGGGCCAAAAATGTGGGTGCACATTATACATGGGAGTACATTATACATGACAAAATATGGTAATTTAAGTTTCTGAAATTATGAGTCATTTAGTGTCTGATATATGTAAAGTTCACAGGCCATACCTACATACTTGTGGGGACTATAGTCTAATCATAAGCTTCATGATTTGTCAAGCTGTGTTCACTCATCAGGAACTTGGAAATGTCAGGTGCTGTCGTATTTAGTGCTCTTTTAATAAGTCATGATGAATCAGGTAAAATTAATCTTTACCCCCCACACACACATTAGCATAGACGTGGACTAATATGGAATCAACAAATGGGATTTCTTGAGTCCTATTCAGCTCACTGGGTCCCCTTTGTGAATCTGGAAACTTAGGAAAGATAAAATATTAAATATGGAAAAATATAGTTTAATATTCTCATATTATAGATTACAAATACTTTGTCTTTGAAAAGCTAAATCACTTGTCTTGGACTAGAAATGAATGGCAAAAACAGAAATAGAGACCAGATTTATTGACTCCTGCTTTAAGAGTATAACTTCTGTTTGCTCTTAAAACATACATTATAAATATAAAATAATATTTACAAGATATACTGAAATAAATGGAATTTGCTTAGAGTTATGTACATTCAGATTATTTTGGATGAATTCCTTTAATTTTCCATTCAATTTCTATCTTAGCCAGCAAAAATTTGAAAAGTTTTGTTAAATTATTTTAGAGTATCTACAATGTGCCATCTTTAGAAAGTGAAAATATAAAATGCATCTTCTTTCAAACTTCTATTTTATAGTTCTTGTGAAAATTACAATTAAGTAATTTTAAAGCAATCAAGTGGAAGTGAATTTAAAAGGTGAAGAACAAAATGTCATTCTCAATATGTAACAAAAATAACAGAGAAAGAGGCCAGAGAAATTTGCTCTAAGAAAGTGGCATTCAAGTTTTTCTTGAATGAGGAATAGAAGTTAGTTAGATAAAGGAAAATTGCAGGGAGGGGGCAGGCAAGTACATCACATGTTATGCACATCATTTTTCATTTTATTTTGAACATTTTAAAAAATAGCACTAGCTGTCATTTATTGTGTCCTACCAAATAAAAAGATTATCTTTTCTAAGCTTTAGAATTTTAAATAAAATATCAGTATAATTTGGTAGGTGAAGAAACCACAGAATGTTTTCATCACTGTTCATTGGACATTTTGTATGTCCAATATTCCAATTATATAAATAAACCTGTAATGACAGTGCTTAATCAAAAATACATTCTGAATCTACAAATATTTCTATAATGTATAGTCAGAAATCTACAATAGACTAAAATTTGTGATAATATTAATGACTCAATGCATATTGACACAATTATGTCAGGAAATATATCAATCATTCTAGCAGCATTGTAGTAAAGTTTATATCTCATTGTACCTCTGGTATATTCTTTGTAATCAATAATAATAATTTAAAATTTGAAATTTTTGAATATTTGAAAATTTTATTTTTATGTTCTTCTTTTTCTGGTTATGATTATTTGCCACCATGGTAAATTAGTACCTTATGTAGTCTTGCTCTATGTTTAGTATAATTTTTTATTAATGTCTTTTATATTCTTAATTTTTGTCAGAGATATTTTATATACTTAATGTGTATTAACACATTAAATATTTGTTTGGCAAACAATTTCTGTTGTTTAGCTTTCATGTTTAAAAATCTTATATAGAACATATTGATATGGTCTCATTGAAGATTTTCCAAAATAGACATATATCCTATACAGATAGGAGATGTGATCAAAACGTATGATAAATACTGCTGCCGAGTGCCATCCAACAGAAAGGCAGGGATCTTTAATACAGGAAGCAGTGTGTGGAAAGTTAGTAACAGTGTGTGATAAGTTTCAAGTTGTTTGGTGCAGTGAGTCCAGTGTGAGCTATGGTTGAGAAAAGGTGTGTTTTAAAGTGTGCCATAAATCATGGATCACGAACAATGCCTTAACATGAAATGGGCAAATAGTTTCATCCTCCAACATGACAATGCTCCATATCACACATTGCTTCTGGTACAGCAATTTCTGTCAAATAAAAATATTATGGTGTGTCCTCATCCACCTTATGCACTGGATCTGGCACCATGCAACTTCTGGCTCTTCCCCAAAGTCAAAATTATGATGAAAGGTAACCGCTTTAAATTGATTCAGGACATGGAGGCAGCCACAACAGCACAACTGAAAACACTCACGAAAGAGGACTTGCAGAACTGCTTCAGAAAGTGGCAAGAATGATGGGATAAATGTGTTTGAAACAAGGGGAAGTATTTTGAGGGTGATTAATGGCAATGTATATTTTACTGTAATAATTTTTTTATTTATTTAAACATTCACCGTAAGTTTTGATCATACCTTGTAGATAGTAGAAGAACTCCTAACCTGCCATGATTTTCCACAGCTAAACTTGGTCAGCTATTTTATGTATATGCTTGCAGATTTAATTATATACATTTACAAATCTATCTACATTCTCACATAAGCTTTTCTACAAAAAAATCATGTTCTATAAAAATTGTCCTTTAAGGTATTACTATGTCTTAGAAATTATTTCATGTTGGTAAAAATAGCTCTGCCTCATTCTTGTACATGTTTATATAAGATTTCTTAATGAGAAGTTACAAATAAAAGCAGTGATGTGCTGATAAGTGTTTAACAATCAGGTCAATGGGAAGAAAAATAATTCAAGCCCGTATTTTTACTGTCACTCACTTAAGCGGTGGAAATAGTCTCACTCTTGCTTGTTTCAAGCTACTAACAGTTTAACAACCAGCTTACAAAATTTCTGAAAATGTAACAGTTGACTCTTTTGCCAATTGTACACAGCTGATCCTTTGCAGATCACCCTTCCACGTAGAGTTGACTTCTTGCAGAACATTGAAATTATCTACACCAGAGTACTTAAAGGAAATAAAACCACTATAATGTTGAGGTGTTGGGTTAAGGCTAGAGGCCACTGGTTTGCATGTCATAGATCTATAATTACAAGGTTTACCCATATCACCTAGTCATGCCAGGAGAACAACTGACACTCCTCCAATCATGAATGCAGAAATGGTCCAACAGAGCTGGAAATCAAGTTTCCACCATGCCATGTGACTATAACAATCAGCCCCTAATTCAGCCAACGATGAACAGGTACTTCTAGTTTTGCAGGTTATAACCTGCTTCCCAAACGATTGCATTTCTTTCTCTAGGTATCTCACATTGGACCTTGAACCTGTCCCAAAATTCTGAGTGCATTGTCTCCCAATAAGCTCTGATTTAATATGGGACCATTCCTTTTAACTAATCCTCTATTACTGAATATTAGATTGTTTCCAGTTTTCCATTCTCAAAAACATTTCACAAATGTCATTATACTTGCAAATATGTAACTATTTCTAAAGGATGGAAAACTAGAAGTGGCATGGCTTGATTAAAATAAATACATTTAAACCTGCAATAAATTGCTAACATGTCCTCTTATAAGGGTATGTCAGTTTGGATCTTCACCTCTAATTTTTTGGTGTGCCTTCAATGTTTTCAATATTCTTTTCCTTCAATGTTTTCAATATTGTTTTTTTAAAGTTTCCAAAAAAACAAGCATAAAAAGAGGTATCTCTGATACGATTTTAATGTGCATTTTCTGATTATAGCATGTGTTGATCATATTTTATTTCCTTACATATTTTTTACATTTCTATGTGAAAATTCTTGTTCATATATTTTATCCAATCTCTAGGTATATGTTTTCCTTAATAATTTGTGTAAGTTTTAAGTACATATTCTGGATATAAATTTTGGGTTGTTATAAATGTTTTTTCATTATTAGTTTCAAGCGTACAAAACAACATAATGATTAGACATTTACACCCTTCACAAAGTGATAACTGCAACAAGTCCACTACCATACATAGCTATTCCAATACCATTGATTATATTATCTATGCTGTACTTTATATCTCATTAATATATCTGTACTGAGATGCCAACAATTGTATACACATTTTAAGAAAGGAAAAAAATGTATTACAATTGTAATACTTGATATATACCAATAACAAAAGATGAATACAAATCACGTTTGATTTCTGCAGTTACAAGAGGTGTTCAAAGTGGTTACCATCAGTGTCTAGACACTTCTGATTACAGCAATCTACTGGTTGAGTATCATTGACCAAAGCGTCCACTTATATCGCTGCACATGCCATTTCAATTTCTTCAAACAGTACCTTGTGTCTCAAACTTATCATAAATAAGTGAGATTGTTAGGTGTGTTGGAGGGTCTGTTGCATACTCATGCCTCCATTGCCGTTGTACTTCTACAATGTTCTCGAATTTCAAATAGCACTTCAAAATGGTGTTGCACACCTCGAACAACAGCTGTGCTTTCGCCATTTTCTTTGACTGTCCTATTTTCTTTGTAGCATGGTGAGGCTATCATTCATTTGATTAATGCCATCTTTAGAGTGAATGTCATACTACACATTGCTACTGTAATTCAATTCAACTTCGAAAAGTAATACATAGATAACATCTCTTCGAATGTGTATACATTTTTTGGCACCCACGGCATATATATATATATATATATATATATATATATATATATATATATAACATCATATTATATATATAAACATCATATTATATATATATATATAAACATCGTATTATATATATGTGTATATATATGTAAATTATAGTTGACATTCAATATTATTTTATATTAGTTTCTGGTGTACTGCACTGTAGTTAGGCCTTTATATAATTTATGAAGCAATCCCCCTAATAAGTCTAGTACCCGTCTCCAATAAGTCTAGTATCCATCTGACACCATACATAGTTTTACAACATTACTGACTATATTCTCTATAATATATATCATATCCTTATGACAATTTTGTGACTACCAATTTGTACTTTATAATCCCTTCATCTTTCTTACCCATCCCCCAATCCCTTCTGATCTAGCAACCATCTAGCAACATTTGTTCCCCGTACCTATGAGTCTATTTCTATTTTGTTTGTTCGCATATTCTGTTTTTTAGATTCCACATATAAGTGAGATATTATGGTATTTCTCTTTCTCAGTCTAATTTATTTCACTTAGTATAGTATCCTCTAGGTCCATCCAGTTGTTGCAAATGGTAAAATTTCATTCTTTCAATCTCAGAATAGTGCTCCATTGTATAAATGTACAATTTCTTTATTCAATTGTCTATTGATGGGCAGTTCAGTTGTTTTCATATTTTGGCTATTGTGAGTAGTGCTGCAGTAAACATAGGATTGTATATTTTTTTCAAATTAGTGTTATGGATTTTCTTGGATAAATAGCTAGGAGTGGAATTGCTGAGTCATAAGGTAGTTCTATTTTTAATTTTTTGAGGAACCTCCAAGCTGTTTTCCATAGTGGCTGCACCAATTTGCAATCCCACCAATAGTGCACAACAGTTCCCTTTTCTCCACCTCCTCACCAGCACTTGTTATTTGTTGACTTATTGATGATAGCCATTCTGACAGAAGTAGGGTCATATCTCATTGTGGTTTTTATTTACATTTCTCTGATGATTAATGCCATTGAGCATCTTTTCTTATGTCTATTAGCCATGTGTATGTCCACATTCGAGAAATGTCTGTTAGGTCCTCTGCCCATTTTTTAATTGGATTGTCTGTGGGGTTTTTTTTTTGGTGTTGAGTTGTATGAATTTTTTATAAATTTTGGATATTAACCCCTTATCAGATGTATCATTGGCAAACATCTCCTCCCATTCAATAGGATGTCTTTTCATTTTGTGGATGGATTCCTTTGCTTTGCAAACATTTTTTAGTTTGATGTAGTCCCATTTGTTTATTTTTTTTTCTTTTGTATCCCTTGCCCAAGAAGATATATCAGCAAATATATTACTAAAGATAAAGTCTGAGAGTTCATTTCCTATGTTTTCTTCTAGGAGTTTTACAGTTTTGGGTCTTACATTTAAATCTTTAATCCATTTTGATTTTATTCTTGTATTTGGTATAAGAAGGTGATCCAGTTTAATTTTTTTTACATGTGTCTGTTCAGTTTTCCTAGCACCATTTATTGAATAGACTGTCTTTACCAAATGTAATTTTTTTTCATAGATAAATGACTATACAGTGGTACCTCTGTTTTCAAATGTAATCTGCTCTGGAAGACTCTTCGAGTTCTGAAACATTCGAAAACTGAGGCACAGTTTCCCCATAGAAAGTAATGAAAAATGGGTTACTCCATTCCAGACCTTTAAAATCAACCCCTAAAACTGCAAAGTTAGCATGAATTTTACTATCTAATGATACCATAGATCCATAAAATGTACAGCATTCATAAACCGAAATGTTCGTTAATGGAGACGTTCGAAAACTGAGGTACTACTGTATAGGCATAGGTTTATTTCTGGACTCTGTTCTGTTCTAGTGATCTATTTGTCTGGTTTTATGCCAATTACCTGCTGTTTTAATTACTATAGCCTTGCAGTACTGTTGGATATCAGGCAAAATGATACCTCCAATTTTGTTCTTTCTCAGGATTGCCATGCTTATTGGGGATTTTTTATGGTTCCATATAAATTTGAGGATTATTTGTTCTAGTTCTGTGAAAAATGCCATTGGTATTTTGATAGGGATTGCATAGAACATACAGATTGTTTTGGGTAGTATGGAAATTTTGACTATATTAATTCTTCATATCCATGACCACGGTATATGTTTCCATTTATTTGTATCTTCTTTTATTTCTCTCTTCAGTGTTGTATAATTATCTGAGTACAGGTCTTTTACTTCATTTGTTAAATTTATTCTTAAGTATTTTATTTTATTTTGATGCAATTGTATTTTTTTTAATTTCTCTTTCTGATAGTTCATTATTGGTGTAGAAAATTAATTTTGTATCCCGCTACTTTATTACATTCATTTATCAGTTTTTTTTGTGTGTGGAAATTTTGAGGTTCCATATATATAGTATCATTTCATCTGCACATAATGAGTTTTACTGTTTTCCTTTCCCATTTGGATGCCTTTTATTTCTTTTCTTGTTGGATTGCTGTGGCTAGAGCTCCCAGTACTATGTTGAATAAAAGTAGTCAGCGTGGGCATCCTTGTCTTGTGTCTGATCTTAAGGAATGCTTTTAGCTTTTCCTCATTGAGTATGATATTAGCTGTGGTTTGTCATATACGGTCTTTATTATGTTGAGATATATTTCCTCTATTTCCACTTTACTGAGAGTTTTTAGCATAAATGGATGCTGGATTTTGTCAAATGCCTTTTCCAAATCTACTGATATGACTATGATTTTTATTTTTCATTTTGTTTATGTGGTGTATCAGGATTGATTTGTGGATATTGAACCAACCTTGTATACCAGGAATGAATCCCACTTGATTGCGGTATATAATCTTTTTTTTTTAATTGGGGGAGGGGAACAGGACTTTATTGGGGGACAGTGTGCACTTCCAGGCCTTTTTTCCAAGTCAAGTTGTCCTTTCAGTCTTAGTTGTGGAGGGCGCAGCTCAGCTCCCGGTCCAGTTGCCGTTGCTAGTTGCAGAAGGCACAGCCCACCATCCTTGCGGTACTCGAACCTTGAACCAGCAACTTTGTGGTTGAGAGGATGCACTCCAACCAACTGAGCCATCCCGGAGCTCAGCGGCAGCTCAGCTCAAGGTGCTGTGTTCAATCTTAGTTGCAGGGGGTGCTGCCCACCATCCTTTGCGGGACTCGAGGAATTGAACTGGCAACCTTGTGGTTGAGAGCCCATGCTCCAACCAACTGAGCCATCTGGGAGGCAGCTCAGCTCAAGGTGCTGTGTTCAATCTTAGTTGCAGGGGGCGGAGCCCACCATCCCTTGAAGGACTCGAGGAGTTGAACCCGCAACCTTGTGGTTGAGAGCCCACTGGCCCATGTGGGAATCGAACCGGCAGCCTTAGGAGTTAGGAGCATGGAGCTCTAACCGCCTGAGCCACCGGGCAAGCCCCAAATCTTTTTAACGAATTGCTTAAATCAGTTTGCTAATACTTTGTTTAGGAATTTTGCATCTATGTTCATTAGCGATATTAGCCTATGCTTTTCTTTTTGTATTATGTCTTTGTGTGGTTTTGGAATCAGGTTAATGTTGACCTCATAAAAATGAGCTTGGGAGGCTTTCCTTCTCTGGGATTTTTGGAATAGTTTGAGAATAATGGTAAATCTTTTTTAAGCGATTGGTAAAATTGACCCGTCAATCCACATGGTCCAGGACTTTTGTTGGTTGGGAGCTTGTTAATTACAGATTCAATTTTGTTGGTAGTAATCAATATATTCAGATTTTCTCTTTGTGATTCAGCCTTGGAAGTTGTATGCTTCTAGGAATATACCCATTTTTCCAGCTTATCCAATTTGTTGGTGTATGGTTGCTCATAGTATTTTCTTAAAATATTTCACATTTCTGTGGTATCTGTTGTCACTTCTCGTCTTTAATTTTTGATTTTATTATTTGGGTCCTCTTTTTTGTTGATGAATCTGGTAAAATGTTTGTCAATTTCATCTTGTCAAAAAACCAGCTCTTGGTTTCATTGACCTTTTGTATTGTGTTTTTTTTCTCAATTTTGTTTATTTCCCCTCTGATCTTTATTATTCCCTTCCTTGTACTCACTCTGGGCTTTGCTGTTTTTTTTCCAGTTCTCTTAGGTGTTAAGTTTGATTGTTCATGTGAGATTTTTCTTTTTCTTTAGGTAGGCCTGCATTGCTATCATTTTCCCTCTAGGACTGCTTTCAGTGTGTCCCATAGAATTGGGGTTGTTGTGTGCTCATTTTCATTTGTCTCAAGGTATCTTTTGATTTCTTCCTTCATTTCATTGTTGACCCATTCATTATTTAGTAGCATGTTATTTAGCCTCCCTGTTTTTGCTTTTCAGCTTTTTCTTCTAATTTATTTCTAGTGTCATACCATTGTGGTCCGTCAAGATGCTTGATATGATTTCAGTATTCTTATATTTATTGAGACTTGTTCTGTGGCCTAACATGTGGTTTATCATGGAAAATGTTCTATGTGCACTTGAAAAGAATGTATATTCTGCTGCTTTGGGGTGAAGTATTCTAAACATATCAATTAAATCCATTTAGTCTAATGTGTCATTTAAGGCTTCTGATTCCATGTTGATTTTCTCTCTGGACGATCTGTCCATTGGTGTCAGTAGGGTATTAAAGTCCCCTACTATGATTACATTGCTGTTGATCTCTGCCTTTATGTCAGTCGATGTTTGCTTTATATCTTTTGGTGCTTCTTTGTCAGGTGCATAAATGTTTACTAAGGTGATGTCCTCTTGTTGGATTGATCCTTTTATTATTATGTAATGTTTTTATTTGTCTCTTATTATGGTCTTTGTTTTAAAGTCTACTTTGTCTGCTATAATTATTGCTACCCAGCTTTTTTCTCATTTCCATTTGTGTGAAATCTTTTTCCATCCATTTACTTTCAGTCTGTGTGTGTCTTTCTATCTGAGATGGGTCTTTTATAGATAGCATATACATGGGTCTTGTTTTCTTATCCATTCACTATCCTATGTCTTTTGATTATAGCTTTAATTCATTTACATTTAATGTGATTAATGATAGGTACATAGTTATTGCCATTTATTTTTCATATTTTTTATCTTCATTTGTTTGTTTGTTTTCTCCTTTCATCTGCTTAAAGAAGTCCCTTTAACATTTCTTATAATACTGGTTTCGTGGTAATTCATTATTTTAGCTTATTTTGGTCTGGGAAGCTCTTTAGCTCACCTTTCATTTTAACTCATAGCCTTGCTGAGTAGAGTAGTCTTCATTGTAGGCCCTTGTTTTACATTACTTTGGATATTTCCTTCCACTCCCTTCTGGTCTGCTAAGTTTCTGTTGAGAAATCTGCTGATAGTCTTAAGGGACATCCCTTATAGTTATCCTTCTCTTGCTGCTTTTAGGATTCTCTCTTCATCTTTTTGTCTTTAACCTTTGTCATTTTAATTATGATGTGTTTTGGTGTGGGCCTGTTTAGGTTCATCTTGTTTGGGACTCTCTGCGTTTCCTGGGCTTATATATTTCCTTCACCAGGTTAGGGAAGTTTTCAGCCATTATTTCTTCAAATAAGTTCTCAATCACTTGCTCCCTCTCCTCTCCTTCTGGTACTCCTACGAAGCAAATGTTGTTGCACTTGATATTGTCCTAGAGGTCTCTTAAACTGTCCTCATTTTTTTTTTTTTTAATTTTTCTTTTTGCTGATCCAAATGGGTGTTTTCTGTTATGTCGTCTTCTAAATCACTGATTTGATCCTCTGCTTCATCTCATTTGCTGTTGATGACTTCTAGTGTATTCTTCATTTCAGTTATTGTATTTTTTTTTTTCTAACTGGGTCTTTTTTTATGATTTTTATGTCCTTCTTTATGCTTACAACCTCTTTGTTGAAATTTTCACTGAAGTCCTTAAACATTCTTATCACCAGTGTTTTAAACTGTCTCTGGCAGTTTGATTGCCTCCATTTCATTTACATAGTTCTATTTCTTGAAGTTTCTCCTGTTCTTTTATTTTGGACATGTTTCTTTGCTTCTTTATTTTGGATGCCTCTCTGTGTTTGCTTCTATGTATTTGGTAGATCTCGTATGTCTCTCTTTGCTGGGTGGCTTTGTATATTATGTTTCTTCTGTGATCCATTGGCGCAGTCTTGCTGTTCTCTTGTGCTTGTATTTCAGGAGTGTCCCTTGGGTGTGTTTTTTGTGTTCTCCTGTTGTTATTAAGCCTTGCTTTCTGTTGACATGTCAATATGTGGGATTAACTCCCAAGCTGACTGAATGTGAGGATTGGGTACATCCACAGTGTATGAACTGCTGTGTTGGGGCTGCCCCTCAGAGGAGGATTTGCCCCCGTGGGCTCTTGTGCCTGTTGAGACCACCCTTTGGGTATGCCACTTGTGGGACTAACCAGATATTACTCTCATGTGGTCTGAATCTGGCCTCTGGGTGTTTTGTTCCTGGTGTTTCTTAGAAGGGGCTCCCATGCAGGCCAATTTCAGCCTTTCCTGTGACTGGCCCACGGCTACCTGGTAGGAGCCCCAAAGCTACATGAGGTTGGTTGCTGCCTGAGCTGGACTTGGAGGAGTTGTGGGAATGGCCTCACTGTTAACTGAGGCTGGCTGCCACCAGCATTGGGCTTGAGGCAGCTTAGCAGAAGGCCCAGGGCTGCCTTTGCCTTTTGCCACCTGCTGGCTGCCCATAGGCTCAGCCATTGAAAGAGCCACCTTAGGTCGGTAGGCTAGGTTGGTTGACCTGGTATTGACCAATGCAACACTAGCAGTAGGGAGAGGGGGGTGACAGTTGCCAGGTGGCCACAAGACATGGCCAGTGGTTTTTACAAAGTTAGTGCAGATTCAATTCTTGTGCCAGTGCCCAGCCTGTGACCACTTCCAAATATCCTGAGAACATCGCAACTAGCCACTACTCGCCTTTGGCTCAAAAATCCCCAAGAGGTCCCCAAGAGGGGCTGCTGTTCAGGTTTTGGGTCCCACCTACCACAAATAGCTCCCTGGGCTGTCTACAGCTGTCTGATGTTGTAAAAGGCTTTCAAGGCCTGTGGCACAGGGCCAACCACTCAGTCACCGACAGTGCCCTAGGCAATGAAGCTCTAGGGGGGTAGGGCGGCTTCCAGATATCTACGGGTTGTGGGCAGTGGTTTTTACAAAGTTAATTCAGTTTCAGTTTTTGCACTGGTGCTGGGCCCATGCCACTTTGTAAAACCACCCTGAGAACACTGTGGCCTGCTACTATTCACCTCAGGCATATAGGTCCCTGTGAGCCACCCGAGATAAGCTACAGTGCAGGATTTTGGTCACTGCTCAATACCAAAAGTTTTCCAGGATGCTCTGGGTTTTCCACTGAGGTAAAAGGCTTCCACAGCTTGTAGGATGAGGCCGAGTGCTCAGTAGTCAAGAGTGGGCAATGCAGTACTAGCTACATTGGGTGGGGACTCAGGGCATCACTAAGATAGTGTGCACACACAGACTTACCAGACTAATGCATTCTCAGAATTTGCCCTTTGAGAGAGGTTTCAACATAGAAAAGATGATGCCCTCCTATAGGGTACACGAGTCAGACTCTATACAGTAATAATGGCAGCTGTCTCTCTTGCCCTCACCCTGTAACCACACAACATAGTCTTTCCCCGTATGCCTCTGGTGCCTCTGGAGTTGCTGCCCCTCTACCAGACACCAAGTGAGTGTTTGCAAGGAAGTGAGTCTGTGTGTGAGATTTTTAAGAGGGTGTCTGAGTTTCTAGCTGCTTTCCTTCTCACTGAGATGGAAAGGCAGAGTCCTCTTGGATTTTCACTGCCAGATGTTGTGGGAACTCCTCTTCCCAGCATAGGGGAGCCCAGTGTGGGGTTGGGAACCCTTCATCTTCTGCAGGGACCTCTGCAACCCAGGTGTTCCTCCTGGTATCCAACCCTATGTGTGGGCTTGGGGTCAGCCTATTTCACAAATCTTCCCCTCCTGCCAGTCTCAATGTGCCATCTTCTTTATATCCTTTGTTATAAGGATTCTGTGCAGCTAGTTTTCAAATGATTCTTGGTTGATTGTTCTATAAATTATTTATAATTTTAGTGTGATCCTGGGATGCAGTAGGCATAGCATTTACATAATCTGCCATCTTCTAAATGTTTTCAAATTATCATTTTTCTTTTAATTTTGACTGTGGTGATTTTCCTCCTACAGAAGTTTATTTTATGTTAGTCTTTAGTCTTTATGGCTTTTGGTATTTATATCTAGCTTAGTAAGTCCTCCCCCATTCTAAAAATATAAGAATATTTTTCTATACTGGCTATGGATGTTTGACTTTTAAATACCTCTGATAATTGTTTTTGTTTATAGTATGAAAGAGTAATATAACTTCGTAAGTATTTTTCCAACTGGTTTGTTACCTATTTGCTTTTCCCCCCACTGATTTGAAGATTATTCATTGTTTAAAGCAGGGGTGTCCAAACTGCAGCCCACGGGCCAACTGCGGCCCACAATCCATTTTTTATTGGCCTGCAGAAAATTCCAAAAAATGTATTTAGTGTACTTAAATAAACCAGGTGAGGCAATAGGTACTTCACCTCGAGTAAGTGGCCTGGCTGTTTGAGTATTTTACCGCATATGGCCCTTGGTGAAAAACGTTGAAAAAAGTTTGGACACCCCTGGTTTAAAAGGATCTGATTGTTGACTTCTTATTTAGTTCAATTGACTTATTTATGCTTTCCTGTAACGATACTATAATTTTGATAGCTTAATGATCACCCTACATTTTCTTTGCCTGTGTACTCTTGAGCATTTTATTTTCCAGGTCAATTTGAGAATCATCTCAAGCTCTGAAAGTACTCTATTAGACATTTCCATTGATACTGTGTTGAATTTGTAGGTATATATTTGGACATTCCACTTCTCTTGTAATTTATTATTATTGGGCCATCTTTATCTTCTTCAGTGAAGTTGCCATTTTATTATACATCTGATAAACATTTCCTGTTATATTTATCCCTAGGTGCTCATATTAGTTAGGATTCTAGGTTGTAAGCAACAAAACCCTCAGGACAAAATAGGCAGCAAAGACTTTTTCTAAGGGTATTGGAGGCTTACAAAAATAATAGTTGCCTGGAAGGTCCTATCAATAGGCAATATTCAAAGTACTTTTGGAGTGCTAAGGAAAAGTAAATACAGTGAGACTAATGTCAGCCAAGCAAAATCAAGTGTGTACTCTGCTGCTACAATAAATCTAATCCTATCATTTTTTCTGAATTTGAATCATGAGCTCAACATTCCTAACTCTAGAAAGTTTAATAGGCTGAGCTGAGATGGGATACCTACCTTCTCTATATCCAGGGGGTTAGGAGAGAAAAGTTCCGGTTCTTTTGATGTCGACAGATGAAGTTGGACTCCTGGGATTATTTCCCACAAAAACTAATAATGCTATAATTGTTTCTAAAAATCAAATAGTTCTATAAGCCTCATATTCAAAAACAGAATTTTCCTAAGCACACCCTTCTTTTTCTTCCAATCACTCTGTCTTTAATGACAACCATTTTTTATTTTTTCATCTATTTTTTTTTTTTTATATTTAATCCATATTTGTGGGCAATATATGTTTAGAACTTCTGAATTTTCAGTTTTAGGCACAGATTAATGATTTCACATTATAGCAGCTGAGACTTTAACTCTGCTATATAGTTCATTCCTTATTTCTCTATTCTTATCTTCGCAACATACTTATAGTGTAATTGGTTAAATCAGTAGCAGGCTCTTACACTGTTCTGCCTAGGTGAATACATTTTTTTTTTTCATTTATGAGGCCAAAAATGTAGATTATATGTATTTGCACTCATATTCCTCTTCCTCAGATTGAATCATTGCCTCATTACTTTTATTTACATAATTATCTATTTATCTACCATTACATTTTCCAGAAGCAATAATTTTCTACACAAGGAATAATTTTTCCAATGCCAAAACACACCAAATGATATGTCCTTTTTTTTTTTTTTTCTTTTTTTTTCTTTTTAATTCCTGGCATCTTCTCCCTCAGCAATTTCCCCTCTGTTCCTGTCTGCACTGGCTGTTCTTTAGGTCTGCTGTAGTATAGTTATCCTGGAACTTTTTAAAATCATGCTTTTAAATTTTAGGCCCTCTTTTCTGGATCCCATATCTTCCTCTTGTTTTACTACCCACAAGCATATTTTCTAAAATTTCCTAGGAAGGAGTATTTGGAAGATTAAATATTAAAATTCTTGATTATTTAAAAATGTCTCTAGTCGAATTTTCAATTGTAATGGTATCTGGTTTTGGCAGAGGGAGCTAAATTAAAAATTAATTTTCCTCAGAATTTAGAATATTGCTTCATTTTACAAGAGAATCCAGAATTGCTGTTGAACAATCTAATGTCATTTTGATTCCAACTCCTATGAAATGCCCAGTTTCTAACCCCACCCCTGTATACTTTTAAGATTTTCTCTTTATCAAATCATTATCTATCAAAGGATACTTTAGTTGTTTCCATGTCTTGGCTGCTGTGAATAATTCTACAACGAACATAGGAGTACATATATCTTTACGGATAAATGTTTTCAGATTTTTTGGGTAGATACCCAGAAGAGGGATTGTTGGGTCATATAATAATTATATTCTTAATTTTTGGTACATATATACAGTGGAATGTTACTCGGCCATAAGAACAGATGAAATGCTGCCATTTGCAGCAACATGGACAGATCTTGAGATTATCGTCCTAAACGAAATAAGCCAGACAGAAAAAGTTAAGAACCACAAGACTTTATTCATATGTGGGATATAAAATGAAACAACAAATTCATAGACACAGACAACACTTTAGTGGTTACCAGTGGGTAAGGGGGGAGGGTGGTAGAAGAAAGTAAAGGAGGTCAAATATATGGTGATGGAAGGAGAACTAACTGTGGGTGGTGAACACATAATGCAATATATAGGTGATATATTATAGAAATGTACACTTGAAAACTGTATGATTTTATTAACCAATTTCACCCCAATAAATCAAACAATTTTCTCCACAAGATTTTGAAAGTACATGTCAATGTACATGGTAAACATTTTATTCATTTTACTTGTCCTTCAATAAACCCTTTCAATATTGAGATTTGATGAGTGCTTCTTCACTTCCAGGAAATTTTCTTGCTTTAAAAAATATATCGATAATTTATATTACATATGTTAATTATATGTATAAACATACATTTTAATATCCTCTGTTATACTTGTTTTCCTATAGTTGGGTTTCTCAGCCATGCATAATAAGTATTATGCAGCTGTTCTGCCTCCTACCTTTGCTCCACAACCATCTTTTACTAAATTTCATTTTAATGTTAGTTTTTTTCTTTCTTTGTTTCTGCTTCTATGACCTAGACCTGGTGTGTTCCTGAGGCCTGATTTTATTATATTTGTCAAAATTCTTTCTCCTCTTCAAAAGAATAAGTTTCATATCTGGGAATGTGTACTCAAACATTAGAAGTATATATTAGTATAACGATCTTATTAGAATGTTGGATTTTACAAGCAAACGTGGATACAGGGAAAAGAAGTTGTGGTCTGGGCCTTTTCTGCATTTATAATATCTTTATGTCTTTCATAACATGGAAAGTGATGTTATTCATTCTGAGATGTGTCTTGGTTGTCTAAGAAGTAATGAAAGTCGGTTATCACATAGCCATTTATTATTTTTTATGAATATTTCAAGAAAATGTACATGTTCTGTGGATTAGATATTACAAGGCACTGATTTAGATTAAAAGTTGAGATATGTTCTCTACATTGGAGGAGCTCTCAGTATGTTAAAGGATAAAAGTATATAAACAGAATAGAGCAAAATATGTTAATAAATATAATGGCAAAATTGCTTATTATTGCCTGAAATAGAAGATTACATTTTAGGATTTAAAAATAACTATAACTTTAGAGTGTGTTTTGTACCGGAAGGAAAAAATAAATAAAAACAAGCACTTAACTATATAAGGGTATCTTTAGATATTATCATTAAATCCTCACATGAAACACATACAATATCCAACTTGCAGGTAAGAAGATGCATTCAATGTCCCATTCATTTGTTAATTCATTCAATCATTTAGCAAATAATTACTAAGTGTCAGACCCCACAGTCTGCACAGCAGAGACAATCATAAATAGAAATCATTGTTCCTGATTTCATGGAGCTTAGTCTGGTCGTGGCAAAATGTGCCAGTAGAATAATCACAAAACCAAATAAAATGTGTAGTGTTTAGGAGGCATACTACATGCTGCTGTCAGCATATGCAATGGTGGGATTTGGCTTTGTCACTCATTCAAAAACTATTTTAGATCAATACCAGGCATTGTTCTAGCTGCTGGAAGTACCACACAATCAAATCAGACACAGTCCTTACCCTCATGGAAATTACAAAATAGCAGATGCTCTTAAAGGATAGGAAATATGTTGGAATTTATATATTTAGGAAGTGGGGGAGCCAAAATTCACATTAGCTCAATCTGATGACAAAATCTACCATCCACTGTAGCATGCCACCTTCCCTAATTTTATCTAGAAGTAGTTTAGTGAGCATTTGTCTCTTTTGTTGTTTATCTGCACAACAAATGGACATATTTTTCATGTTGGAACATCCCCACGCTATCTGAGTCCTAATGGTAAGAAAAGGCTGCCTATCACTGTGGATACTGAAAAGCCAGATACTAATTTTCCAAGTCACCCATAGAAGCAAGGTGGGCACCAATCCAATATGCTTGCCCTGCATTTTAATTAGGTTTAATTGTCTCAAAAAAAGGAGGGGACATCTATCAAAGAAGTGGCAGAGAAAAGGCCTGGCATTCGGTGCTTACAGCTATGGGAGTATAGTATGTGGCTCCAATATTTACTGTGGTTCCCCAAAAATAAGACCTAGCCAGACAATCAGCTCTAATGCATCTTTTGGAGCAAAGATTAATGTAAGACCCGGTTTTATTTTACTATAATATAAGACCAGGTCTAATATAATATAATATAATATAATATAATATAATATAATATAATATAATATAATATAATATAATATAATATAATATAATATAATAAAAACTAGGTCTTATATTAAATTTTCTCCAAAAGATGCATTAGAGCTGATTCTCCAGCTCTATAGAGTAGAAGTGGCAACAGTGATGGTCTCCGTATATTGTGATTTTGATTCTAATTCTCCCTTTTTTCTTTTTTTCTTTTTTCTTTCTTTTCAGTTATAGTTGACATTCAATATTACTTTATATTAGTTCCAGGCATGCAGCATAGTGGTTAGATATTTATATAATTTATACAGTGATCCCCTGATTGGAGTAGTAACCACCTGTCACCATACATAGTTATAGCAACATTATTGACTATGTTCTCTATGCTGTACTTTACATCCCGTGACTATTTTGTAACTACCAATTTGTACTTCTTAATTCCTTCACCTGTTTCACCCAGCTCCCCAGCCCTCCTCCCCTCTGGCAACCATCAGTTTGTTCTCTGTATCTGTGAGTTTGTTTGAGTTTTGTTTCTTTACTTTGTTCTTTAGATTCCATATATAAGTGAGATCATATGGTATTTGTCTTTCTCAGTCTGATTTATTTCACTTAGCATAATATCCTCTAGGCCCATCCATATTGTTGCAAATGGTAAGATTTCTTTCTTCTTCTTTTTTTTTTTTTTTAATGCCTGAGTAAGTTTCCATTGTATATATGTACCACCTCTTCTTTATCCAATCATCTATCAATGGACACTTGGGTTGCTACCATATCTTGGCTATTGTAAATAGTTCTGCAATGAACATAGGGGTGCATGTATCTTTTCAAGTTAGTGTTTTGGATTTCTCCGGGTAAATACCCAGAAGTGGAATTGATGGGTCATATGTTACATCTATTTTTAATTTTTTGAGGGACATCTGAATTGTTTTACATAGTGGCTGTACCAATTTGCAATCCTACCAACTGTACCAGGGTTCCCTTTTCTCTGCATCATAGCCCACGCTTGTTTGTTGATATTGCTTGTGGGTTTCTTATAGACAACACATGTATGGGTCTTGTTCTTTTTTACCCATTAAGCTACCTTGTATCTTTTGATTGGAGCATTCAACCTATTTACATTTAAAGTGATTATTATTGTATACATAGTCATTGCCATTTTGTTATTCATTTTTGTTTTTTCCCCCTTTTTCTTCTTAAAGAAGTTCCTTAAACATTTCTTGTTAGACTGGTTTGGTGGTGATGAACTCATTTAACTTTTTGTTGTCTGGGAAGCTCTGTCTGCCCTTCAATTTTAAATGATAGTCTTGCTGGGTAAAGTAGTCTTGATTGTAGGTCCTTTGTTTCTCTCATTTTGAATATTTCCTGCCAATCCCTTCTGGCCTGCGAAGTTTCTACTGAGAAATCAGCTGACAATCTTATGGGAGCTCCATTATAAGTAACTACTTGCCTTTTCCCTATGGCTTTCAGGATTCTATCTTTGTCTTTAATTTTTGTCATTTTAATTATAATGTGTCTTGGTGTGGGCCCATTTGGGTTCATCTTGTTTGGCACTCTCTGAGCTGCTTGGGCTTGTATGTTTATTTTCTTTGTCAGGTTAGGAGAGTTTTCAATCATTATTTCTTCAAATAAATTCTCAATCCCTTTTATTCTGTCTTCTCCTTCTGGTACCCCTATGATACAAAGTTGTTTCACTTGATGTTCTCCCAAAGGTCTCTTAAAACTATCCTCATTTTTTTTGGATTATTTTTCTTTTTGCTGTTCCAGTTGGATGTTTTCTGCTATCTTGTCATCCAGTTCCTTGTTTGGATCCTCAGCTTCATCTGGTCTGCTGGTGTTTCATTCTAGTGCATTCTTCATTTCAGTTGTTGTATTCTTTATTTCTGGCTGGTATTTTTTTTTTTTTATAGTTTCTATGTCATTTTTTATGCTTGCTCTCTATTGAAGTTCTCACTGAGTTTAACTGTTCTGTCCCTGAGTACGTTGAACATCCTTGTAACCATTGTTTTGAGCTCTGTATCTGATAAGTTGCTTGCCCCCATTTTGTTTAGTTGTTTTTCTGGAGTATTCTCCTATTCTTTCATTTGGGGTGAATTTTTTGTTTCCTCATTTTTGGCTGTCTCTCTATGTTTGTTTCTATGTATTGGGTAGATCTGCTATGTCTCCCGGTCTTGGCCATGTGACCTTATGTAGTAGGTGATTTGTGAAGCCAAGTGGTGCGGTCTTCCTGCTCACCTGTGCCGAGTGCTCCAGGAATGTCCCCTGTGTTGGTTGTGTGTGCCTTCCTGTTATAGTTGAGCCTTGATTACTCTTGGCATGTCCGTGGGTGGAATTGACCATCAGACTGACTGGCTGTGGGGTTTAGCCACATGCACAGCTTATGATCTGTTGTGCAGAGTTTTACCCCACAGAGCGGGATTCACTCCAGCATGCTCCGGTACCTCTTGAGACTGCCCTTTAGGTGCTTGTTGGGCTCATCGGGTGATGCTCTGCTGTAGTCTCAAGCAAACCTCCAGGTATGTTGGTTCTGGGGCCTCTTGGCAGGGGCTCCAGTGCAGGCCCTATTACCCACTGTCTGTAACTGGCTGAGGACTACCTGGTAGGTGCTACAAAGTGATTCATGGTTGGTTGCTGCCTGTGGTAAATCAGGAGGCATGTGGGAGATGACACACAGCAAAACAAGGACCGTTGCTACTAGCACCAGTCCTTCCCCAAGGCTACTTCCCCAAATGCTCAGGACATCCCAAGGCCTGCTGCTGCTGATGAAACCTTCTGTGGTATGCAAGTTGGGTGGGGTGGGATCCCAGGGTGTCACCAAGTTGGAGGGAGCAGAGTTCACCAGGCCATGCAGATTCAGATTTGGCCTTGTGGGGGAGGATTCTACACAAGGAAAATGGTGATTGTCCCTCTACTTGTCATCTTGAAGCCACTCATATGTCTCTGATGCCTCTGGAGTCACTGTCCCTCCCCAAGAGGCTAGGGTATGTGCCTCTGAGCATCTGAGTCTGTTTGCAGGCCCTGTCAGAGGTCATCTGGGTTTCCCACAGCCTTCCATCTCACTCAGATTGCCAGAATCCCCACTGCTTTTCACAGTCATAAGTTGTGGGGGCTCCTCTGCCCACAACCAGTACTCTGGGCTGTGGAGCCTTGTTTGAGGCTGGGGTCTCTCTCTCCTTCAGGGGATGGGGGAAATCTGTGGTCAAGATATCCTTCCCAATTCTCAGCCACCACAGCAGATGTGGGGCCAGTCCATTCTGCATCCCCACTCCTCCTACCAGTCTCAATGAGGCTTTGTTATATCCTTAGTAATAAAACTTCTGTTTAGTTATATTTCAGATGGTTCTCCAGATTGATTTTTCTATAATTTAGTTGTAATTTTAAAGTGGTCACTCAGAGATATTATGGGTATTGGTTCAGTTCCAGATGACAGCAATAAAGGGAGTTATAATCTTTCTGCTAGTAGAGAGTTTGCCTTCAATTTGTTAAAATAAATAAATAAATAAATAAATAAATAAATAAATAAATAAATAAATAATAAAATAATAAAATCCCTTTTTTCTTACTATTTTCTGATTCTTGTTCTCCCAACTTTGTACTGACTGATTAAATCATCTAGTGTTTTGTTTGTTTGTTTTGATTGCTTGAAATGAAAAACCCATGCTAATTCAGTTTGGATTATTTCATCATGATTACTGAACTTGCTTGCCCAATAGCAGATTGGATGATAATAGAATAAATTATCATGTGTTTATGCAGAGTTCTATATAACTTCTCCATCCCCTTCTCTGTGGGAAAAGATAAATTACCAAGAACTAGAATATTGATAATGCTTTCACAACCAGTGCCTGGTATGATAGGAAAGACAATTCACTTAAATAATTTGGCTATTGAAACTTATAAATTGATTTAGGCAAAATGAATATCTCTAAATATCTAGGCTCTAATTGATAACATATCTAAAACAATTAAAATCAGGAATAAAATTGAGATATTTACTTTCCCTTTAGTCCAGTCCTAGTAATTGTCAACATTTTGTTTTCACTTTTTAAATTTTTTAAATATTTTTTATGTGAACATCATCATCACTCTAAAAATGTGATCTGAAAATGTCTGTCGAAACCTTTAACCTCATGATCACCAATAACCAAGTACTTGTGATTTTTCCACTTTTCAACTAGTTACTCTAATACCATATACACACAATCTAAAGGCAGTCAATCAAGGAATTTGTTGATCTTCAAAGCTGTGGTTTCAGCCAGAGAGGTTCCCTTTCTACTGCTGCGTTTGTCTTTGGTGACTGGTTTTCTTGTCAATACATGTTTTCCTTGTAATTCATGAACAATTTCTTCTTTTCTGAGTTTTCATTAACATTAATTTACAGAAACCTTTTTTTGTTGTTAAAGTTTGTAAGTGCTTTATCTTTGCTATGAGAGAAGTTTGTTAAATGGATATACTATATCTGGCCAAATAGAAATTTTATCTTTGCATAGTTATAGATTGCAATACTTACGCATATTTTATTATTTTGTGTGTTCAATTCAGTATAACAAAGTATCAATTTTTACCTTCATTTTATAGATGAGGACACTATGGGCCAAAAAATTAGGAACACATGGCAACTTGTTACATGGGTCCACAGTTGGGAAGAGCTAGTTTCGTAATCTCTAAATCCAAGTTGAGTGACCTTTCTAGTACACCACAACATCTCATTATCCATTATTATGCTTATAATACATATTTATTGAGCCAAACTCCTCTCAGGACCATGATAAAACCCAAGGTCATTTTTATTATACTATGCCATCAGGTAATATAGATTTAAGTTTGATAGTCAAGTATCAAAATGTTGCTTTCTAGATATTTGGGGTGTGGTAAATGCAAGATAGAAACTTTTTTTATATTATAAGCCGAGAATCCAATTCACTTCTGTATCAGAGAATTAAACCTCTGAGATCCCTTAGTCTGAATAAATGACAAGCCCTTTAGCATTATTTACTTATATCTTTTCCCTGAGTTTGCGTCTTATGTATGAGGGCCAATTTCAGCCCTTTCTTAATCATCTTTAGAATACATATGGGAATATGGAATAACAGTACTACTCAGTCGACCTGCATTTTACAAGCTTAAACAACTTAATCAGGTAAGAATCCTGTGAAGTTGTTGGGTCAGATTTTATAACTCATTTTAGAGATGAAAACTGGGATTAAGGGACTAACCCAAGTATACAAAAATCCTGAGCAACAGATCTAAGGCTAGAACACAGTTTTCTTGACAGTTGTGTCAGCGTTTCTTCTATTTGACTGCTGCAACTCTGCTAGGTCTTAGGCACCATCACAACGCTCCTGACAGATGGTATTTTATGATAGTGGAATTGCAGCAACAGCATTTTTTTTTTTTCAATTCTGTTCAAGAGAGGATAAATTTTCTGTGTACTTTCAGAATGCATCTCTCAGTTCTTTACCAGGCATTGTGTAATCAAGCAAGCAAAATTCTTTACAATAAAAACTCAAATCCTAATCCAAGGTAATGCACAAAAGAAATGCTTTCTGGGAGAATAATGTTCAGGAATGTAAGAGAACATTTGTACTTCAAGGCATTGGCTGCTGCTTTGTACCACTACTGGGTTTAACCCTTGCTTTTGGTTAACTCTTTGGACTAATGGTTAAATCTGTTGACTTTGGGTGTCATCTTTGGACTATTCCAAATAGTAAGATAAAAGGTGCCATCATCACAGTCATTCCAATTTAAGACAAGAAAACAGAACACTTAGAGATAAAAATATGCATGTAGGGGGAAAATGCTGACACTGGTTGTATCTGCACTCAAAAATAGTTTATTCATGAGTGAATTGCCTATGTGAGTTGACAGGGAGCTATTCAAGAGTCATTTTTTCATGAGGCAGACATGTGGGAAATAGAACAATCCTATACCCATAAGGGAAGAAAGATGTATAAGAAAAGAGCAAAATTACAAGCTGTGAAGGGGGCCTCAAATTATTATGCAATGTGCTAATGAGAACAAATAGATATTTAGTTGCTAAAGAATCTTAAGAGACAAATAACACCTCCAAATTGAATTTGGATATGAAAAAGAGGATGATTGTTGAATTGCATGTTATCATAGACAAAATATTGTTTACAACAAACAGATCATTTGAATGTGTGTTCGTCTCTAAGGCTCTAAAAGCTGAATGTATATAGCACCTTGTATCATCAACCAAGCTCTTTGTAATCAGGGACAGTCTTTGACTTTATTAGGCCTCTTTTATCTGAAATATTTATGTATGCTTAGACATTTATTCATATTTTTAAAGTTGTAATGACAAAATGCATTATGAAGTTGTATTGGGCATCTGAATTTTTAAAAGAAATTCTAATTTAGAAACTGTTATATGCTGTTAAGGAAATCAGTATGGTCAGCACTAGAAAAACTCATAATTGGGTTGAGTTGTAGGAATTGCAAGTTCCTTTTTGGCCATTTCAAATGTCATAATTCAATGTCACCTCACTCTCCAGTTAGCTGTGTTTATCCTCTTGGCTGGAATTTCATGACCCTCTGTAACTTTCTTCCATAACTTTCTACTTTTCTTATTTAATTTCCCATTAATTTTTATTTCATATTTCCTATTTTCTGTTCACAGTTACATTTTTCTCTTCCAAGCCCTTATATTTTGCTCTTCCCACTGCTTAAATGCCATTTCCATTCCAGACTCCTACACCTTATTCTTACTTTTAAGTTCCCACTCAAAATCATCCTGTTCCTTGAAGTATTTTCTACTTCCAAATAAGCATGGGGTCACCCATTTAATCCTAATTACAGACATCTGCAGGAGGTTACAGCTAACAAGAGTCTTTTGTGAGCAATTTCCCCTTATTTCCCCTGTCTTACTGTGAACCAGAATAGGCAATGGCTCTAGGTATTGGTGACTGCAGAGGCAGTCATTTTTATCAGGCTGACAACAACTAACCTAACAGTGCTTTCTTTATGTTCATGGGGTAATTTTTGAGAGCCCAAGTAGCATTGAAGTAAAGATTTAAAGAGGCAAAGTCTTCTCTTTATAGTTACAGCACTTCCTTTCAGAAAGATACAGGTTGACAATCCGTTTGTATTCGCAATATTTTTATTATCTCAGTGATGACTAAATCACTAGCTTCTTTTGTGAAATGTTCAGGGTTCTTGTGGTTGTCATGTCAAAGTCCTTTGTCAGATTACAATGTCCCACAAATGTGATAATCCTCAGAACGTTGCTTAGCTCTCATGAGACATCCATTCTAATTGATTTTGTTTCTGTTTTGAATTCCAAGATTATCAATAAATCTTAAAATGTAGCTTTATTAAAATTACAGAAGATATTTGGGTATTTTCTTAGTTTGAGGATGCTAGGACATATATTAATTTGTTTACAAATAAATATTGATTGAGCATCCACTCCTTTCCTTCATACATTATGTGTTATGGAAACTCGGGGAAGTCTACTTTACCTGGGGAATCTATTTAAATCATTTATTTTCATTTATATTTTTATTGACCAAATTATATATTTTTAAATAAATACTGTGACATCAGTTTCATTTAAAGTGATGTATAATCTTGTTAACACATACAAAATTTTCCAAGCCTTGTGCTAACATTTGGCCCTGAAGAGTTGACTTCACCTTCTATTTACTGGAACTTTTTTATCTACAAAATAAGAAGGAGTGAAAGGGAATATTGCAGCCATTATTGCTTATTTTTAAAACAAGCTTTAGTAAGCAATTACTTCTATGTTTGAGAATTGCTAGCCTCTTATATACAAAGAAAAATAATATTAATTGCCACCCCCAGAAGATCACAGCCTAGTGGGGGAAAATATAATAATATCTAAAGTCTAATGCTTTGCTCATTTTATATCTTACTTATTTGTTATTAGTGCTATTTATAGATGAGAAAATTTAGTTTCATGAGTCAAGTTGTTTGCCCAAAGTTACACAGTCATGCAGTGGCGAATCCTATATTTAAACCAAGATCTTATGCCTATGAGTCAGAGACAGATTACAGATTTGATCTTCTTATATTAACGGGCAGTGAAAGCCCTGAGGAATTAAAACCTGTCTTCTCTCTGATTATTGAATTTAGAAATGTTTACTGCAACAATGACAACTTTGTTCTCAATAAACAATTACTGTCTTAAAATGTTCTCTTTATTCATCTTTTCAGTTTGATCTATTTAATATTTCATAGTTTTTCAGGTAGGGGAGAAACAAAATCAATGTTGTGCTGCACTAAAACTCTGTAAAAACAGCAAGGAGTTTTGGGAAAGCCCAGAGTTGACCATAACGTGAGTCCAGAATCAGACAGGTAACCAGGATTCATTATTGAATAATACATAATCCTATCCTCTCTGGAATGGCTATAGTTTTAAGTGTTAATCAAACTTTCTAGTTGATACAAAAGATTTCCTTTTTTTTTTTTTTTGTAATGGGTCTATGTCCACTCAGGATCTTATAGCACCAAGAGTGTCATTCACCTTTCAATGTCAATGACTGATGGTTACACTAAAAACAAGAAAAAACCTAGTTTGGGAAATTTATGACTGATGGAAAGACAAGTAAAACCAATTTGAGGTACGTAAAGTTCCTATAACTTACTAGAAAATATATGTCAGAAATAAATTTGACTCAGTAGAACTAACTAGCCTAAGTTTAGACACTGAAAAATTTCAGCTCACTATAAGAAAATTTTCTAACATTTGTAAGTAATCATGAATAGAATAAGCTGACTCTGAAGTAGTGAGGTTCTCATGATTGGATGTTTGAATAAAAATACGAAAATGTTTTAGGCAGAGGTAGTCCTTGTATCTGGTAGTTGGTTGAAATAAATGATCCTGAATTTTCTTTTCATCCCCCTTTTCTACCACTCTTCCTAGGTTAAATCTTTGTTCTCAATCCTTCCTTGAAAAGGCTGGTAATTTTGCAAAAATATAAAAGAGGCAGAGAGAAGATAAAAATGTAAAAAAGACAAAGATAGAAGGAGGATGAGAGAAGGAGAGCTGTAGGAGGGGAGGTAGGCAGGTAGGCAGTATGAAGAGATGGAAAATTAGGAAAGGGGATGCATAGCAGTAAGAAAATGAGTCTTTTTTCTCTAGAGCAGGGATGGACTAATACAAAATGAATAATATCGGCTAAATACATTTTGGATGTGTTTAAACATCATTCAAACAGCCAGTTTAGACGTCCATAATGTTAGGGTATTAGGTAGCTCTCTCCATGATACCAGGGTAACTGCTGACCTTCATTCTGACCCTTTACACATATACTTCTGCCTCCATGATCTGCACAGAGAACAATGGAGAATCAATGCTCCAGTAAATATGGCTTGTTTATGAATAAAACTGCAAATTCTGTACACAGCTTATGGTGTGTTCCTCACCTACCCTGCTTTCAACTCTCTATTGCATCTCATTCTCCTGTTTTCTTCTGTCTTTTGCCTGTTTAATGCAGGGTTTTCTTTCTGATGCTAACTTTACTGTTTTTCAGGCAAATTCTGCCTCTCTATTTTGGCATTCTCCAGAGAGAAAGTCATTTTACACCCCCTTCATGTTGGACTTAGCCCTTTCAACATTTTTCTTGGGCAAGACATGTACTCCAAATTCAAACTGTTTATATTTCTCATAGGCCTACAGAAATTTGCTAATATCTGCCTAGGGTCATCAAACTCTAATGGAGATGCATACCAGACTTGCATTAACCTTTCTTTGGGAAACTCTATCATTAAGAAATTAAACACTGAAAAACAAAAGCAGAAAAAAAACCTGTTCCTCTTCTGTTTCTAAAATAATAGTAATAATAATAATAATAATAATAATAATAATTTGAATTACAAGATAGTGAGTCTAAGGGAATTATGAAAGAAATAAAAGAACATCCACAGTTTCCACTAGGCTTTCCATGTCAGGTTACTCATCTTTCATTGCAAATCATTAAAAATAGTGTACTTATCACATATACATACAAATGCCATGCTGGGGGAATGGGCTCTATAGTGTATCCTAAAGCTTAAATAGAGATGTTGAAAGTCTCCCTTTTGTATTACAGCCAACATAGGACTTATACTAGCAATCTTTCTGAAATTATTATATTTCTGCATATGGCTTTTCCTTTTACCTTTCCACATTGGGCAATACTAGCTGAGCTCTCTCTTCAGTGGTCACAAAATATGAAAGATTGCTCTGGTACGTTGCTGCAACCACAAGACAAAATGTGGCCAGTTTTAACACTTCTCACAATTTCTCTGAAATTTGGTAATTTGGTAGTAAAACACAAAATTAGCAAATATGTCCAAACTAATATAATATTAAATTGGAAATAAATATTCTTACAGTTTATATCTTTAAAACCAGGATTGGGAATTTTGCTTATGTTTTTCAGCTCGGGGAAAAAAAAAAAAGAAAAGAAAACTCAACAGTGTTTTTTTCTGATAAATGACAGACAATAAAAATATTTATCACAAAAATATGGTGTACCTATATTAATATCAATATACAACTTGGACTTAAGGACAGGTTATTAAACATTGACATTTCATCAAAATAAAATTTTCAATCCTCCAGAAAGTTACAACAATTCTAAATTTGTATTCAGCAAATAACAGACTCAAAATACATAAAATAAAACTAAAAGAAATAAAACTTAGAAAATGTAAAATTACATTAGAAGCTTTGTAAAATTAGAACAAGCAGAAAATAAATAAAGCTTATAACAGAAAAACAATACTCGTAAGTGTTGGCATAAGTAAAATAAATAGAACACCCCTGGGTCCAAAGACTGAATAATACTCTTTCTAAGTAAGCATAAAACAATTTTCAAAACAGCCCATATCTTGGGTCAGAAAGAAAATCCTAACACATTTCATAGGATTGAAACTCTTTGCAGGGGTGTCCAAATTTTTTTCAACATTTTTTACCAAGGGCCATATGCGGTAAAATACACAAACAGCCGGGCCACTCACTCGAAGTGAAGTACCTATTGCCTCACCTGGTTTATTTAAGTAAACTAAATATATTTTTGGAATTTGCTGCGGGCCAATTAAAAATGGATTGCAGGCCGCAGTTGGCCCGCGGGCCGCAGTTTGGACACCCTGCTTTAGAGTATGTTCTTGTCCTACAGTGAAAGTATGCAAAAAGACAATACAAAAAAGATTACTTGAAAAGTTTCAAATGTTTATAATTAAGCAATTAACTTCTAAATAATCCATTTGTCAAGGAGGTATTAAGTTATAAACCTGTGGCATGCAATTAAATCTGTCCTTAGTGGGAAATTTATAGGTCTAAATGTTTCTAATAATATATATATATATATATATATATATATATATATATATATATATATATATATATATTTGACATATATGTTCATCTCATGAACCTAAAAAAAACCCACATTAAATATAAGTAAATCAAAAAAGAAATAAAATAAGAGCAGAAGTCAGTGAAATAGGCAATAGAGAAAAGTAACAAAGTCAAAAATTGTTTGTTTGAAAACACTAATGTAGTACACATAGAACTATGTAGTGCGATCCTCCTTCAAAAGACTTCCTGTCCAGCTGCAGGGAGTGTGGTTAGTAGAAAGCACCTCACTGTTATCGCCTCCAGGGTCTGCTCAGATATAGAGCTGTGTGCTCTAAGGCATGACTCTCCAGGGGCAGCCCATATCTGATCAAGGCAGACATAGGAAATCTCTACAATTTCAGCTTGATTTGGGGTGACTCTTGGGAAATTCTTATTTATGGCTCCCTACTATTTTGGTTAAGGTTTGGCAGGCCAGAATCATCATAATGTCGATCCTTTATAAACTGTGATTATTTGTACTTGGAATGAGTGGTTCAAGAAAGTAGATGAGAAGATAAATCATTTTTGAAGTCAGGTTTTGAAGTTGTATCATTCACTACCTGTCTAACAATAAGTTTCCCAATGCTGAAGCTAGAAGGAGTACAGACAAACCTGCCATAAGGGGTGGTCCAATTGTTAAAACCTTTCACTGATAGTGAATTAGGAGGGTGTACTGGAGATAGGGAATGTACTAGTTAATCCTATGTACTAAGTCTTTGAAATGTATAGAGGAAATGGTAGCTATAAGGATAACCTATTTGCTTGGATATTACCAAATGCCATTCATGTTGCACAGAAAAGTCATGAAGAGCTGAGCAGAATACGAGGCAATTGAAAGCCAAGTGTAGAAGCCTTTCCTGCAAGGAGAGGTAGAAAAAGCCAAAGACCAAGTCAAAAATTTAACAGTCACAGAGGCCAACTTCAAAGATGGTTGAATGCTCACCAAGGCTCTTCAATTATGTCAAGATCGTGTATCCTCGTAGGATTATTCTGAGGCTTTGACACATTAGATGGAAACAACAGCGTGGATGCCATGAAACCTTTTGTCTTCTCAGAATCCTTCTGAATCTATAAAAGGTGTACCCCCATCAAGACCTCAAGACCCAGCAATGCCCTATTTCCTACTTCTTGTTTGGAAGATAACTCAGAGGCTCTTTCCTGTCAGTTATTCAGTGTGTCCTTCAAGATCTGCTCCCATCTTCCAACATGACCACTACTTCTATAACTAGGGTTAAGTTGTAGCATAAGTGAGGTGGTTCTGTAGTCCAAAAGAGCTGCAAGAAACAGATTTCATGTACCAATAGGAACTCGGGGAGTATGGGTAGGACTGTATTCTCAGGGTGCTTAATCAAGGGGCAGTCATTTAAAATAGGGTAAGGAGGAGCTTATTGATTTAGAAATGCTCTCCTATAATATAGTATTTATCACCAAGGAAAAGATCCCAGGAGATGGGGCAAACTTCCTACTGAGATGCCTCCTCAAAACGTGTGGAAAAAAAAAAGACCTATATTGAGTGAAGTTAAAAGGCCAGAATTGCCATAGCAGAAGTGGGAAAAATAAATCAAAATTTTTTTGGAAGTGGGCATTCAGTAATGGGCATAGCATGTGTGGCCATATGGTCTACCAAATGATTATGTTCAATGAGAAGGCCCTGAGGACATACCATTTACAAGGGATATGAGGAGTGATCTGATGAGAGGGGCATCAACAACACTAAAACTTTCAGTGGTATCGTTGCTCTGTAAGCCATGGCTGTCAGTAAGAAAAACTATCATAAATGTGGCTTACTGATACTAATTGGAATGATAGGATTCCCCCAAAATAGAGGACAGGTGGTAGAGTTAATTCCTAAATCTAATAGGCTACTGATATTATCTATCAAGTCAAAGTGGAAGCCAAAGGATATGATCTATAATACAAAGAGTTTTGATCATGGGATTCCTATGTACAAAACAGGTATCCTGTTTCCCCCAAAATAAGACCTAGCCAGACAATCAGCTCTAATGTGTCTCTTGCAGCAAAAATTAATATGACTCGGTATTATAATATATTGTATTATATTATATTATGTTATATCTTATATTAATTTTTGCTCCAAAAGATGCATTAGAGGTGATTGTCCGGCTAGGTCTTATTTTCAGGAAACATGGCAGGTCAACAAGGGTACTATTCGGCTTGTACAAGCAGAAGAAAGCAAAGATGAATAACCAGGAAGCTGAGGGAAGTTGCCAGAATAAATAAACCATGATCCCTGGCACAATTCCCCAACTTGACCGATTCTCAGATCTGGAATCCATTGATTGAAAAGGAGACCAGGTCCCCAAGACAAAGTACTCTGTAAGACACAAGTATATTCAACAATTCCTTCAGTCCTTCCCCTAACTGATCTATAGCCAGTTATACAGGTTAACCAATAGACTGAGAAAACAGTATCATTGAAACATTTTAAGGACTATTGGACACCCATCTGAATTGACGTGGATCCCTGGAGACCCAAAGTGTCATCACAGTCCCGCTGATAAGAGTTGGGTCATACGAAGGCCATATAATATACATAGTCTTGGTGAAGTTCAAGCTTGTAGTAGATCTCTTGGGTCTGCAGATTCAACCAGTGGTCATTTTTCTGTTTCCTAAATGTGTAATTAAAATACTTTGCAGTTGGTATAATCTGCATTTTGATTCCTTAGCCTTTAGGATACTACAGAAGACCAAGAAGAAGCCTCTGAAACTACATCCATCCCTCTAGACAGGATAGTAAGTAAAAACCAGTATCATACTCTAAGGTGATAGTGGAAATAGTGCCTGCCTTATAGAAAATTTGTCCTCTTTTTAATTCAATCTGCTGCCTTCCTCCCCTTGTTCCAGGATCTCAAAGTAACTCATCTAGTCTATTTGAACATACTCCTTATACATTTTTTTCCCATTTTTTTTCCCCCCGCAGTCAGTCTTACCTCTCTTCATACTGTAACTAGATTGATGATTCTAACACAGATATAATTAGGTAGTTGTTCAAAATCCACACATGGTTTACTTCTGGATTAGGTCAAAACTGTATAACCTGGCATACTCCCAACACATACACTTTTCAGACCACTCCAATAACTTCTTTTATGTGCTGTCATGGTATTCTCTTTCATATCTTTCTAAACCCATATTGTAATTCTATGTTTCCTTCAGCTGTCCTACCCACAATAAATTATACTCAGAGGCAAGTATCTGTCTTATTTACCTTTCTTCCCAGTGCCTTAGTCACTGATACATATAAGGTGTTCAATACATGTATGAATAAATCAATGTTTGTAAAATTACCTGGCCCACATTATAAATAAGAATCAACAATGGCTAGTTAAATCTATTAGTTGAATGCGGCCAAGAGGCATAGTGGAGAGAGCTATCAGAGCAATATTTGCTTTAGGGTTGCAAGATTAGCTTATTGGCTTTCACAGAATTTATTTTCTTTCATAATTAATTTTAGCCTAGACTAACATATAATACTGAAGTTAATAATTCATATGCAGCTACTGTAGAGTTGGCTATCATAGCAATGCTGATCAATAATAAAAAGGAATGTTGACTTCTGTGTTTCTGTGCAAATGACAGCTGCCCATAAATTCTTGTCAAATCAGTATTCAGAGAACATATATATAGCCCTACTCTAATTTCTAAGAAGAGATTGGAAAAATAACCACTTTCCCCTCTGCCATGCAGTGCGATTTTCAGGACAGGTAGATTTGCAACAGCCGTTGAGCTTTATTCACAAATTTCTAGAATAGCCATGTGTTAGAAGTGAAAGGGTTTTTAGTATTATTCTCATTTGACTCTGTCATTTTATAGTTCACTAAAGTTAGTCTATACGTGGATGTTCTGGAACTCTACCTAAAAGCCCACAATCAGGTAGCATTCAGAGCCCTCTGGCATTTTCTTTTCGCTGCATGATCCTGCTCTGAGTGGCCTTGCTTGTAAGGTTTCCGTAGGGTCTGATAAGTAGCCAGCAAGTTGGTCATAGAGGTCAACTCCAGAAGCAGTGCAGTTCAAGTATAATATATTTGTGCTCCTCAGTTCAGCCAGACTTTGTGTAAAGTTGGACATAAGTTGTTCTTTGGAACAGTTTCCTATTTAATTCTGTAAAGTTTTTCTTTTCCTCCCAAAAGTCGAATCGGATACTCGTTTCAAGGGCTTTGTTAAAAATTGCAATTTTCGACTTTAGGGAAAGATAATTCATTCCTTTAATATGTTTCTGTGGCTAAATTTGGGGAGTGATAAAAACAACCTGAGTCTTCAAAGTATACTGAAAAATTCATTCAACAACATGTTTTAATCTATGGAAAGCAAAAGAAGTTCATTTTTTCTTGACAATGAATATTTAAAGGCCCACTGTGTCCCTGGAAATAGTTTTAATCTATAAATTAATCTAAAAGGATATTTTAATTTCAATAATATTCAATTTTCTTATAATGAATGTAAATTTCATTAAATTATTTGTAAAATAATCATTTTATCTATGAGTAAACATTTTGATAATATAATCCTAAATTGAGGACCTTAAAATTTATCTTTCAGAGCTTCTATTACCTCCTAACATTCTCTAGGGAGTACTGATCTTGCTTTGAGGTACAGTAACTGCCATCAACTACCCTCTCCATACAATTTCAATGAGCAAATTCTGAGAATGTACTGATTCATAAAAAATAATTTATTCTTTCTTTCTATCTGAAACTGTCGTCAGATCAGTGTGTTAAGATTTTACTCACTTCTGGAGAAACTAAGAATCTGAAAGCTTGAGACTATTTTAGAGGTCATCTACTCAATACACTGAATTCTTGTATTTTTCAAGGTTTGTCTTTAAAAAGTAAAGACTAAAATCTTTACATGTATTAAGGAAATACCTGATCTCACCCTCCAAATGTCTTAAGATTCATCTTTAAGTTGTTTCCCTAAGAAACCACACAGCCAACTACCGTTCGTGACATTTTGTGTGAAAAAGCATGTGTAAACAAGTTCACAAATCTGTATGTAAAATATCTATAACCTCGAAACATCTGTATCCCTGCACTTCCCATCGAAACAGAAAACAGCAGGTTTAATGACCAGAGAATTTGAGATCACCAAGCGCAGCTGAGTGCTGGGGGATAAAAAAAAAAAAAAAAACCTTACCAAAGCAGGACATCAATTAGAAGTTTATAGGTAAGAACTGAAGAGAGGAAAAATAGAAAGAATTTAAAATCAGTTGCACTATAAATGAGTCACAGTACCTGCTCTGAAATCCCTACTTTGACATTCTTTGTATATCCAAAATCATTAAATGTCTTTAATGCTTAATCTATTATATTCTTTCATTTCTGAACTTCCAGAAACACTTTTTACCTGTTTTATAGTACCCTAGTTAGGCACATAAAGAACCGTTATTTTGGGAAATCACTTCAATAGAAAAATCCTCTGTGCTCTGCCTATTCTCCCCTGACCACAATTCCTGGCAACCACTAACCTTTTTACTCTCTTCATAATTCTGCCTTTTCCAGACTGTCATGTGGTTAGAATCATACAGTATAAAACCTTTTCACATGGGCTTCTTTCAGTATTATGCATTTAAGTTTCCATCATGCCTTTTCAAGACTGGATAGCTCCTTTCTTTTTGGTGTTGAATCATATCCAGTTGTCTGGAGGCTTAACCTCTGATGGGAGGAACAACAAAGTTGTTGCAAAATAACTTTGCAAAATACATGGCTACAAGAAAGGGAATAATTGGGACCATTTTCTTTGCAAATACTTTAACCCAGCCCAGACAATTTATCTACCGATATTTGTTGCTTTGCTTTTTTTTAAAGGTATAATTAACATACAGTGAACTGTTTAGAAAGTAAACAATTTTATAAGCTTAGACATATTATACACTCATGAAACCATCACCACAATCAGGATATGAAATATATCTATGACCCCCAAAAGTTTCCTTTTATCCCTTATAATCTCCCTTTCCTACACACCCCACTACCCACACCAATTTCCAGGTAACTGCTGACCCACTTTCTATCACAATGCATGAATTAGTTTGCATTTTCTAAAATTGTACATAAATGTAATCATACAATATATATTCATTTTATTCTTGCTTATTTCACTCAATAGTTATTTTGAGATTTATCCATGTTATATAATGTATCATTAGTTCATTCTTTTTATTACTGAGCAGTAGTACATTTTGCTACCATTTGTTTATTCATTCATTGATCAATTGATGAAAATCTGGATTGTTTCCAGGTTGTTTTTGTTACAAATAATATTGCTATGATGAACCTTGTCTATGGGTATATTATTTCATTTATCTCTATAAATACTTTGACGTGGATGGCTCCACATCCTTCACAACTTTTGGTGGAGTCAGTCTTTAAGTGTAAATCTTCTAATTCGTGTGCGGAGATATCTCAGTCTGTGTTTCCCTAATGATTAATAACTTGAGCATCTTTTTTTTCTGTGCTTACTTAGCATCTGTATTTTTTCTCCTAGATAACAGAAATTAATTTCTCACAGTTCTGGAGGCTGGGAAGTGTAAGATCAAAGTGCTAGCAAGGTAGGTTTCATTCTGATGCTTTTTCTCTTGACTTGTAGGGGGTTACCATCTCCCTGTGTACTCACATGAACTCTGTGTGTGTACATGAGGTGGGGAGAGAAAAAGAGTGAGTTCATCCATACATATTTTGTGGAGAGTCTGTTCAGAAATTTTGCCTAAGACATTGTGTGCTTTTTGTTTCTTATTTTGAAAATTCCTTATATATTCCAAGTATATATCCTTTGTCAGCTATATGAACTGCAGACATTTTGCCCTGTTCTGTGGCTTTTCTTTTACTGTCTTAATAGTATCTTTTGATGGACAAATTTACTTAATTTTGATCACATAGCATTTACCATCTTTTTCTTGTGTATATTTGTGCTTTTAATTTTTTATGTAAGAAATCCTTCCTAACCCAAAATAACAATGAATGTCTCTTGTTTTCTTATAGGAATTTTAACAGTTTAAAGTTTACACTTAGGTCTATGATCCATTTTGAGTTAATTTTTGTAGGTGATATGAGGTATGGATTAAATTCTATTATTGTTTTATTTTGCATTATTATTTTTTTTTGTCCCAGCATCATATTTCTTTGAAAAACTATTATTTCTCCAGTGAACTGTCTTTGTACTTTTGTAGAAAATCAATTTCTGGATGCTTTAATCTGTTGCATTGACCTATTTGTGTATCTTGATTCCCATATTACACTGTCTTGATTACTGTAACTTTTATAATCTGTATTGAAGTCAGGTTGTATAATCATTCAACTATGTTCTTTTTCAGAGTTAATTTAACTTTTGTAAATGCCTTGAATTTACATATAAAAACTTGGAATTATATTTCCAAGTTCTGTACAACAGCCTGCTGACTTTTGACTAAAATTGGATTAACTACAGATCAATTTGCAAATAATTAATATCTTAGCAATACTGAGTCTTCTGGTCTGTGAACATGGATTGATTTTCTCTCCATTTATTTTATTCTTGTTTATCTCATGAATCTTTATAGTTTTCAGTGTCAAGGTCTTTAAATCTTTCATCACATTTATTCATAAGTACTTCATAAATATTTTTTATATTATAACAAATTCTATTTTAAAATTTCTAATTGTTCATTGCTAGTATATAAACATACAATTTAGGTATTCTATATTGATTGTGCATCTTTCAAATGTCCTAAACTTACTTGTTAGCTCTAATAGCTTGTTTTTCTCAGATGTCAGTGGATTTTCTACATTAATAATCATGTTGTCTGCAAAAAGAGCTTTATTTCTTTATTTCCAGACTGAATGTGGTATATTTCTTTTTCTTGCCATCGTGCATTGGCTAGGACCTGCAGTACAATGTTAAATAGAAATGGTGAGATTTTCTTGTTCCTCTCTTAGGATAAAAGCTATCGATCTTTTAGCACCAAACAAGGCGTTACATGTAGGTATTTTTTAATGCTTTTCTGTCAAGTTCTTGTCTTTTCTTCATATACCGAGAGTTTTCATCAGGAATGGGTGTTGTATTCCATCAAACATTTTCTGCATTTATTGAGGTTGTTATATAGTTTTTCTCTTTTCATCTGTTAATATGGTAAACTATTGACAAATTTTCAAATGTTAAACCAGCCTTGCATTTCCCGGGATAATCTCTACTTGATAAAGGTGCGTTGTTCCTTTTACATATTGTTGGATTCCATTCACTTACTATACCTATGTTCATGAGAAATATTGAAATATTGAAACAAGAAATATTGGTTTCTTGTTTTCTTGTAAAGCTTTTTCTGGTTTTGTTCAGGGTGATGCTGTCATCACTGAGTGATTAAGAAAGTATTTCTTCCTCTTCAATTTTTGGAAGTTTTTATAGAACTGGCATTACTTCTTCTGTCAATTATTGAAAGTGGGGTATTGAAATACCCAGCTATAATTGTGGATCTATTTCTCCTTGCAGTTCTATTTATCTTTGTTTCATGTATTTTGAAGCTTTAGTACTATATTCAGATATATTTGGTACTGTTATATCCTCTGGATGAATTGACTCTTCTGAATGGTGGGAATAGGCAATATTATTGGCTCTACATGAACTATAATAATTGTCCTCCCCAAACCTTCCAGGTGTTTTTTTTTTCCTCAGCATTAGGAAGATTTCTCACACAAATGTACAAATCAGTCCTCTATTAAAAAACTTGTGTCATACCTTCTGTGTATCGCCAGAAATTTCTTTCTTTGCAACTCTTTACCCTTTGGCAATTGCTCTGTGATTGCTAGCTGTTTTGGCCTCCGACTTCTCAACTGTTTCCTAGACTCAGCCGGAATGTTACTCTCTGTGTTTCTTCTGGCTAACCTACTATTGAAACTAGCTGAATATATAATGTCCTACTTAAAACAAGCCATGCTTATTTGTACTAAGGCCTGATCTCTCATTTGGACTATCTTTGTGCTTTTTATTTAAGAAAATATGATGTTATAATTTTGTAACAATCTAAAACATAGTGATACAAAAAATAAAATGATAACAGGAAATGTAAATGGTACTACTGAACGAATTCACCTTTCTGGTGTCATGGAAATAAAATTTCCACAAGCATTTTTAAAACCTAACTACTCTTACAATGTGATGCATTGTCACCATGTTATAAGAGAAACAAGTATAAGAAATAATTTTTGAAAGATTGTTATAGATGCATGTGCTTTAAATAAAAAAAAGCTAAAGAACATCGTGTTCTTGTTACTACTTCTCAAAAAGTTTGGTGGGTCAGTTTAGTTGAGATAAACCCTCCGAATGTCTGGCTTCTTGTCCAAGTTCATACCAAAGATGTGTTCAAATGCCTGGGCACCTCCAATTCCTTCCCTCTCTTCCCATCAACTCTTGTCCTCTCATTTTCCATCTGAATGTTCCCTGATCTCACTCTTATCTTCCAGCATCTATTAGGCCTTCAGTAAGGACTGAACATGTGAAGGCCAGATTTCTGGGCTAGAGTTTTCTCTCTGTATACTTTTCAATTAAAATTCTACAAAGTTCTAGTTTTACTGAGTCAGTAAAATTCCCTAATGTTTCCATTTTTAATACATCTCTACTCCTATTTCCACCTCTTTTGTGACTTGACACCCTCTTGATATTTTAAAAAATGTGGAAACCACACACTATTTCTCATTTCTGCCTAAGATGACCTCAAAATAAGATATTTCTGTAAATATTTGGATGGAGAAATACAGACATTTCTTCCAAATTAAATGAATGGTCTTTTTCAGATTGAATTTCAAACTGGACTTCAAAGGAAAACTTCTGCTTAACTAATTGCAAAGACCAACAAAATTCTTTCAGGAAAATAATTAAATTGTCATGAATATAAGCTTTTATATCCTGAAAGAATAGAAGTAAGTTCTGTGTTCAACATTTTTCAACCATGATGTCTGTAAACCACCATCATCGAAAATAAATTTTTCTTAAGGTGTTAAAGCAGGTTACAGACAGGTAATCAGGCTCTCTGCTGTGTTTGAATTGCTCTTGTATATGTTGATTCTGTATTAAGATATTAATGTCATATATTTTTTCTCATCAAAAAATATATATATTTCAAGTATTTAAACTCAACTGTTTTCTCAGAGGCAATATACTAAGTACAATGATGAGTAATAGAAAAAGACAAACATCATAACCTTAACTCAGCTATTTTAATGAGATTATAGCAATTTGTCTTTATCATAACTTGATTAAGTCTTAAAAATGTTCCTTTATCCTACAGAGAATGCAGACAGGCTGTAAATTGTTGATATGGTAAAAGAAGATACTAACAGAGGTTTTGGGAAAAGAATAGCTTGGCTCTGAACAAAGAGAATCTTGTCAAGAATATATTTAGGATTCTATTCTCCTATTGTTAGAGCCCCTTTAGGACATTTTGTGGTATTTTCTACAAGTGCAGGACTGTGGCTATTTAGGTTGTTTTCTTATTCCTTTCTTGACACCATGTAGAATAACTAGCACATCTCATAGGACACTGGTAAAAAGCAATATAGACAACTCAAAAATGGCATGACATTGCTCCAATTGTTTTATGTGGAACAAAAGGCTGTTTTAGACTATTCAAATCCTTAGGCGAGTATGTCAAAATAAGGCCACAGAGAGGAACAGATGATTTCAAGGATGTTCTACATACAAACAACATAGTGTATTGTTGTATTGTTCTATAAATATTAAGAACGTAAGTATACTAATCCCTTGATGGGGAAGGAGATATTCTAAATTCATTTATCTCTTACACACTCTCTTCCACAGTGGAGTAGACACAGCTCATTGGCATTCTGGTGATGGTATTCTGAAGGGAAAGCAGTGCATTCCTTGGTAGTCAGTAGATGGCAGTATGTCTGAATCTAGTCGTGTAGTAGGGGAGAGCTTTTTAGTATTTGTCAAGAAAATAAAGGTTTTGAAAGCTGTAAGGCAGCATCGGTCTGGTGCATGGGCCAGGAGACTTGATCTTTATTTCTGGCTCTACTCCTGAATAAATTTGTTTGAATAAATGGAGACCCGCCACTTAACTTTCATGTTCCTTACTTTCCTGAACTTGAAATTAGAGAACATACTCTGCCACTTTCCATCTCCCTCACAAGGCTACTGTGAGTTTAAGCAGATTTCAGAGTCATTTCCATTCTTTGAAGAAAGAATTCTGTATGAGTTGTGATGATATTTATAACGTGGATGGCAAAGCTGATCTGGGTTGTTCATCTGTGACTTGAAGTAAATAAACATAAAGGCAATTGGCAAGAAGGGTCTTCTGAATTTTAGTTCCATAAATGTTGGCATATTTTGCTTTTAAGTAGTAGCATTGGATCTCAGGATACAAAATAACTCCAGTTACTTGGAATTAAAATAACTTCCTCAAAGTCATGAAACTTGACAATTATGGAATGAAGCCAAAGGCCCCTGGCAACTCCCCAATTTAAATGTCAACTCTCTAATTTAAATGTCAACTCTTCACTGCAAGTACAGATTTATTCAGATGCAATAATTTTCACTTGTGCCTGCTATTGAACATGAGAATTTTCACTAGGATAAATGTGAAATAAAATTATAAATTTAAAATAGCATAGAATGATTGAACAAGTATTCTCTCTTTTTTTTTTTCACTGTGACCCAACTGTACATGGTGGTACCACTTTCATCTGAAGTTAGAAACCTCAACCATAACATACCTGCAGATGCATGGCACCAAAATGGGTCATGACGATATTATGTTGAAACAAAACAAACTGTGGAATGTGACCTGCCAACCTGGCTCTGGCGATATTCACAGGCAAACTTCTCTGCAGAAGCCCTGCTAATGTGGGAGATGAGGGTAAGGGGGATCGAATATATGGTGATGGAAGGAAAACTGACTCTGGGTGATGAACACACAATGGGATTTATAGATGATGTAATACAGAATTGTACACTTGAAATCTATGTAATTTTACTAACAATTGTCACCCCAATAAATTTAATTAAAAAAAAAAAAAGGAATAAGATCAGTATTACTTTTCCGGACAGACGAGCTCTGATGGGGAAGGGGAATCTAGCACCAATTTCTATCTCATCCAATTTTCCTGGAAGCAAGAAACTGTATTGTGGAAGATAGCTACAAACCTACCTTCCATACAAAAAAGTAAAATCATAAAACTAAGTGGATGTCATGACTTGAATCCACACCATGCCATCATTTCTACCTAGCAGCCATTTAGGACATAGACAAATATTTGAAACAAATTTTTGCTGTATAATCAGCCAGAAAAAACTATGCTAATATTACAATCTACTGTCAAAATGTTAGCAAACAGCAAAGTTGTTTTTGAAAATCCCTTGTGTATTAAGCATAGATTCAAAACAAGTGATTTTTTGCTCTTTGTCATCTTATTTGTCAGACATGCCTCTCTAGTTGGACGATGAATGGCTTGTTGGATTGAATGTCAGGAGGTTAAAATTTTAATTTAAATATGCATAAGCATTAAAATATGTTCAAGTGAATGTCATATCAACCTCAACCTCAAAGTACCAATTATGTTGTTTGGGTTCCACATTTGACACTGTTCTGACTAAACTGATATCTCCAGCTCAGAATTTCTAAAAATGCTCAGATCTCAGTTTCATAATACATTCTATTTAAAGTAGAAACATTAAGAAGAACTGAATTATAGGAGCATTACTTCATACTTTCAAGGATACAAAAGTCAAAGCATACTGCTTGCAACTAATGAACAATTATACAGATATGTAAGCTAGCACATTAAATATTAGCATTCAGATAGAAAAAATATACTTGGACAATTCTGTACCCACTCAACAGGATGGATTCAAAACAAAGGAAATTTTAAGGTTGGAGTTTAATTAGAAGCACTAATTTATAAGTTGTATGAGAACATGTAACTGTTTTAATCCATAGCCAATAAGTTTCATTTTTCTCTGAACCACTTATTGAAGAAAATAAATGATGCAGGGAAAACAAGGGGAATAAATATTAACTAACATTTTATGTATATTTATATACAGAACTTAAGTAAAAAAAAAAAAAAAGGATAGTAGCACAGTCACTTTAAATAAGATAAAACTTTACTTACCTATTAGGCAGTCAACCAGAATTCTCTATTAAGAATCCCTTTATAAATTAACAGTAAAAAAATGTTAATTGATGTTCATTGATGATCCTGAAGCACTTTCTGATTGGGGGGGTGGGAAGCTGAAGTATACACAAAATTTTTAATGTTATATGTACTTTATTATATTTTACAATTCTGAATATTAGTTATTCAGACCCAATTTGTGGCAATCCTATGAGTCTTATCATTGGTAAATTGTAATACTGCTTTCCAGATCATTATATTTTAATAATTTCTATATTAAAATAATTTTAAACTTTGGTACAATGATCTTTAGAGATGGTTGTTCTCACAAGCTATGAATCAGTTTAGTGGTTACCTGAAAACATGGATTATATGATACTGTTGTTGCATGTTAGCTTAACACATCCATAAAATAAATCTAAAATAAAAGTGGTAAAAACAAGATGACATAGGAAACTGAGGGACTGAAAGTCCATCAGAAGCCTCATGGGACTAGAAATTGACTTTCTGAACCAGAGAGAAATATCAGTAATATGGAGGGAAAAACATCAAGACATCAGAAAACATTGCACTTAAATTATCTCAGTTACATGGATGATGATGCCTGGATTATCCTGATTTCATGGAATGGGTGGAGAGTTGGTAAAAATAGACTGACTATCTAAAAACTGGAAAGATCTCAAAATTTGGGAAGACCAAGGTCACAGACATACAATAATGAAGAATTGCAACTAGTTGACAAAAAAGATGATGGTATTTATTAGTCAAGATCCTTTTTGTTCTAAATTATCAACATTTCAACTTAAATTGGAGTAATGAACTTGGAGTACTATTGGCTATGGTATGCAGATAGTTCAATTGAATTAAAAACTAGAATTCTAATGATTATAATTTATCTTTTTCATTGCCCCCTGCTCCCTGGGCTAGCTCAGCTATCAGAATGGTGCCTCTCAGGGATGGAAATGGCAGCAGCAGCAGCAGCCCTAACATTCTCCTTCCACCCATTGCAGAGAGAGTATAGTTGTCTAGCATGCTTAGCAATTGTTCTGAGGAGCACACTTAATGGGTCTGGATTAAATTACTAGCCAATCCCTGAAGCAACCCTGATGGCCAGGAAAATATAATGTGCCTATTGGCTGAAGTCTGTATTAATCTATTAACTTATGAACTCACCCAATAAATAAATCAACATGTTGAAACCCTTCCTTGACCTTAGTCACTGTGGCCCAGGGAAAGAGCTGTGCCAGTAAAATCCAATGAAATACCACCAACATTGCATGGCCAATAATGAGAAAGTGGTAGTTTCCCAAAAGCAGATGGAATGCTATTATTTGGAAAGCAACTGCAGGGGAATTTATAGCTTCTTTCATGATTCTGTACATACATATAGTGGGTAAGCTTCAAGGAGACTGAACATAGAAAGAGTATATTTCAATATTTACGATACTAGCTCAGGAAAAGGGGATATATAAGTGATTACCAATAAAGTGAACATTTATAAATCAAGGTCACACCAATATTTTTTACTCTGTTCACTGTCAGTGCACTCATTTATGTATTCTATATCATTTATGGTTCATTAAGCCTCCATATATAACTGAGGCAGTCCTGTGTTTCAGAAACGAAGTCTGACAATTAATTTCATGAACTAACCCTAGGAAAAGTGCTACATACCTCATTGCTGAATATCACTACAGTCACCTTTGAAGTATTCCCTTTGGGAAGTTATGCACCGAGACCAGCACCTAGTCCACCCTTCAAAGCAATTTTGGAACTCTTTTTGTGGAATGGCCATCAGAGCTGTCATTGTATTAATCTTTATGTCCTGAATGTCATCAAAGTGTCTTTCTTTCAATATTTCCTTTATCTTCAGGTAAAGAAAGAAGTCGTTGGGGGCCAGATCAGGTGAGTAAGGAGGGTATTTCAATACAGTTGTTTGTTTACTGGCTAAAAACTCCGTCACAGACAGTGCCGTGTGAGCTGGTGCATTGTTGTGATGCAAGAGCCACGAATTGCTTGGCAAAAAGTTCAGGTCGTTTTTATCTTACTTTTTCAAGCAGCCTTTTCAGCACTTCCAAATAATAAAGTTGGTTAACTGTTTGTCCAGTTGGTACAAACTCACAATGAATAATACCTCTGATATAAAAAAAGGTTAACAACATTGTTGCAACAAGTTTGTGAATTTAATTGTCAGACCTCATGTATCTCTGTATATTCATTTATGTCTGAGAACTTCTACCTATCCTCAAAGAGCCAGGAAAATGTCACTTTTTCTATAACGACTGAGCTGAACTACCTTCATGTCAGTCACAAGTATACTTTATTCGTGTACTGATTTGTGTACAGGAGTCTGTTACAATTATATGTTTCAGTTCCTATCTTCTCTACTTAGCTTTGAGTTTTTGGATGATATAGTTATTTTATCTCCAGGGCATGGCACAACAGGATATGATCCTGCCTAATGTTTGGTTAAAAAAATAAAAGGATAATATAACTTCCTCATGTCTTCCTTGCTGTCTCCTTTGCATAGATATGAGCCCAAGTTAAATAACTTGCAACAGACTACAAGTTAATAACTGGTGAAAATCGGATTTAGCTCATATCCTGTCTGACTTATATGCCCACACATTTTCTATAGGTCCTAAAATTTCCTGCTTTGAAATTTTAGAAAGAGGGAGGAAATTCTATAGCAAAAAATAAGCTTTCACTCTGATGCCAGTAAGAAAGTGACAGACTCACACAAATGAAAAATCAGATATGAATCTAGAAGCTCATCATATATATATATATATGGAACTTTAAAAACTCAACTAATGCTGAAAGGGTGTGTATAGCTTGCTGTTACGGATTTTATTTTCTTTGTGATTTTGCCTGCGTGAGCTGCTAACTACTCATGTTCACATTGATTGTGGCATTGCTCAGGAGAGGTGGCCTATCGCTTCGAGTATGGAAACCTGGAAGGGAGTCTAATAAAGATTTCCAGAGAATAAGCAGTGAGGGCACTATAAAGTGATTTTTTCTTTTCTGAGGTACCTCTCTATATATACTAACATAGATGGATGCAACTATAGAGACATGCATGATATGTGTATGATATGCAGTGTTCAATGGAAATGTGACTCATCAAGTCAATATGAAAACTGAACCCGTTTAATTCCTTTCCTAGCCTAGAATTTCTTAGGATTTATTTCAAAAGTCACTGTTTGAGAAGAAAACAAAAGGCTTTGTGGGGTTTGGCAGAATAGTATTTATACTGTAGTCAGTACTGTAGTCAGAAAGACCATATCTGAACTGGGTATAAATTACAGCTTTGTAAGACAGTTATAAAAATATTTGTTCCCTTAGAATGTCTGGCCACCTCTCTGGTATCTCATGTCTTCTCTTGGGTCCTAAAAGTGAGCTCTCACTAATTGATTTTGGTGTCCCCTCTGTTCTTGCACTGTAGCTTTCGTGTAGACCTGCTTTTCAGTCAATCGTCTTTTCCAGGATAATTTAGCCGAACTCTGAATTTGATGTTGGGTCTCAAAATGTCTGATCATTACATTAGCCCCGACTCACAATTAACTTTATAAAATACGATCTTTGTAATTGCTTTTTTTCTCCTTTAAAAGTAACATTAAAATTATTAAAACTGCTCGATAAGTTGCTAATGCTTTCTTCTCTTTATTATTCTGACAAAGCAGTTTTCTTTTTGTTTCACGTGAATCTAATTTTGCGCAATGGAAATGGCAGAGGGAGCCAAACCATTGGGAACTGTTCAGGAGGTTCTTCCTAGAATACATTTGGAAATGCCTGTCTCATCATATTTCTTGTTTGGAGAGGAGGAAAAATTGACATTAGAAGATGACAGGCAGCCTGATAGGCCTCCTCGCTGTGACAGTGATTCTACGTGTGTAGATTGAGTGGATTTATTGATATGGGTAGAACACTTCTAGATGTTTAGTCAACAACATTAGGCTAAGCATTCTCCTCAGCTTCTGCTCTAGTGCATTCAGTACTCCTCTGCTCTTCTATTGCTATATTACTCCCAGTGTGAAATCTTGTGTTATTGCCCCAGAGAAGTACGCTAGGCAATGTTACAACTACAAATTAGTGCTGGGTGTCAAGGGGAGGGAAGAAAGAAATTAAGTAGTGAGAATGAAGGCAAATGCAGGGTTAAAGAGTAGCATGAGCTAAAATTCAGAAAATATGGGGATGATGGGACCAAACAGGACACCTCAATCCTTCTTTATTTTTCTGTACTCTCATATGCATATTTTCTCTTAGTTCTGTTCACCAGCTTAACCACCAATTAGACAGTCATACATAAGCCAGTTGTGTGCACTCTATTCATGCCAAGGCTGCCACAGGCTCACATCTTTATGATACTATTTTATGAAATTGAAAACTAGCTAAAGGATAAAGAAATTTAGAAAGTATATCCACCAGGGAGCTGAAAATTATGCATCCTAGAAGGACAAGGAAAGGACAAGAACTTTTGGAGTAGGAAAAAGCTAACTAGAACGGGAGATACTACATGAGAAACAGGGTAGAACTCAACAGAGAGCAAGGCTAGCAACCCAATGAGGAAAGAGGGAGAGGAAAGGAATACATTTAGGTCTTAAGAATTAACTTGGATAAGAGTAAGAGGGGAGTGCCACTGGAATTGCAGAGCAAGCAGGGGAACATCACTATTTTTCACTAACATGACAAGCTACAGTTGGGCCTTGAGAAAAACAGAATGTCTGATATTATGGAAAAATTGATGGAATGGGTCATTGCAAATATTGCTGCAGCCAGTTAGAAGTTGGAAGGAAAGTATAATTATATTTGTATGTTTGTATCACTAGAGAATTACATTGGGACCATTAGAATAGTATACAAAACTCCTGTAAGCTATATATCACATACATTAACTGTGGAGGAACTAAGAGGTAGAAAAGCTCATTCTTTTTTACTCACATGCAAGAGAATGACTGGAGGGAGAACTGGTGCAACAAAATGTATTTATACTTCCTCACGTAGCAGATCCTTCCTTGAAAGAGGAAAAAGTTTCTACTTAGCAAAAGGATATAGCTGAATGGAGTCTCCCTTGGTGGGGGGAGGGAGGAGAGCACATGCCTATCAGTAGATAAAGTCTTTGTAAGAAGCACATTTCCTACAAATAATCTATTCCTGATCTGCTCCTATGTCCCAGGACTTCCACCTGTGCTGAGCCAGGGAGAAGAAACTGGGAGTCCTAGACTTCTTACACATTCTAAATCCCAGAATAGGAAACAAGGAAGAACAAGGCAGGGAGAATGAGTGTTTGAAAAAGGAAGGGATAGAGAATTATCCCAACATCCGGTGCAGTAGTAAGACACCGCAACAGATAGAGTTGGAAACAGCCGTTGTTGAGAATGGTCCAAATACAGATAATAGAATAAATTCTGGCTCTCAGAGTGAGCTTCCCCATCCGCACCGGATGTTTGTTACTCTCTCAAAGACACTATTCATTTCCTCTTGGCAGCAGCCTATGAAAAGAGGGGAAAAATGTTTTCATGGGCTTTTTTATTATAATCATAAAAAAGTTATTTTCATAAATTTTAAAGAAATATGTTTATTAAATATCCCTTCTATTATTTTCAGTGACCTGTAATTCAAGGAAAAATATTACAATTTTATTGTTTTAAGAAACATGGTAAATGCATTTTAAAACCAATAAAAGGCTTAACATTGTCAGTGTTAAAAGCTACCAGTTTGCTCTAGTGTCATTGAATTAGTTTACATAGAACCAATAGGATGCATCTCATTTCACTATGGATTTGTGACTCTGCTGCCTTCTGAGGACAGTCTCTTTTTACCACTGAGTGTCTACAATCATTGTGGTCTTTTATTAATCTAGGTATTATTCTTTATTGCACCTCTTTGTCAGAGAATGCAAATGTGTGGGTCAAAAGGCATACATATCAGTCTAGGTTAAGGCTAGATTAAGTATGTGACTAATTTTATCTCAAGATGGTTTTATTCCCAGAGAAAAGTTGATGCTAAATGCATCAAACACTAAAAGCACATTCAGCATGGCATTATTAGATGACTTTCCTGAGTGAATGGTATTAGTTAAATTAGTCAACAGAGTTAACCAGCCACATTTTTCTCATACAACAAAATATTACTTGGAGCTATCAAGGCAAATTCTCAGTAGTTCCTATAACCACTATTATCTCAGAAAGAAGAGAATTTGATACCAGCATCTGTCATGCATAAATGAGTATAATATTTCTTCAACCCAGAACACCCATTTTAACATATCTTATAACCTACTGCCATTTACATCTCTCAAAAACACGGTTCTAATGCTGTCATTCATCTCACCAGGAGGTTTTAATGGGAGATTTTCAGCTCAGTGGAAACCACTCTAGGAGACCATGAAGCATCGATTTTTAACCTCACACTAAAATATCTACAACGGCTCAGAAAAGCATAATAGTCACGATGTTGAGGATCAAGGCAATGCTCAGCATTATGTCAGAAGCATGGTGGTGTGTGGAGTCCCTTTTGACTTCTCCCCGTGAAGTTAAAACAAGTTGAACAGCTGTAATTCAACAAAGGATTCCCTGCACAACACACAAATATATCTGAGAGATCTGCACATTGAAATATCTGAAGGTGGATGAATCAGGTCAAACAGGGGAGGAGAGAAAGGAGAAGAGCAGAGACAGGAGTGTGTATGTAGCTTGGAGCTCTCTGTGGTCCCAGGAGAGTGGAGGATACAGGCTGCAGGTACACTCTCTATGGCCCCAAGCATTCCTGCCTGAGTGATCAGCATATAATATAATATGGCTGAACCCAGTGATCTGGGGAGAGATCTCAGGGAAAAGACCAAATACAGAAGTGTGACATCTGTGATCTAGCAGCCCTCACTGCCAGGCAGACAATAAAGCCACAGAGCCTTAGCTACCTCCCCTCATTCTCTCAGGGCTAGCATCAGGCTCCAGAAGAAACTGTAGCAGTGTTCGGTTAAAAAGCAGAATATCTACAGCAGTGAGAACTTGAAAGACAGTTCTTGAGTGACAGACAGACACTGTGGCCAATTACAGTGACAAGTGTAGAGATATAAGGGTGAGGCAGCTGTGGTCTGGCAGTCGCAACTAGTCAAAGCCACAAACACACCAGTGGCCTCTCTCAACCCACCCTGCTCCACAAGCCACTCTGACAGGGCAGCTCTGCATCTGGCTGCAGGGGCAGCGCTGGGATTTCAGAGGCTCAGAAACCCATTGCCCATAACACTTTCCCATGAGGGTGTTACCCTGAGACTGAGGGGACCAGGTCACAGAAGAAACGCCCACCTCCCCAAGAAATCTTCCACAGCAAGAAGCAGGAACATAGCAAGAGAAAATAAAATGCTCCAGTGTTACATACTGGAAAACAAAAGAAAGACCTCTTCACATCAACCAGCTGCAAAATTCATTGTCATAGATGCTTAGGAAGAGAAATAATCTATCAGTTACAATGAACAACCAAGATAACAAGGCAGCTCAGAAAGAAAATGAAAAATCTCCAGAAAATACACTTAAAGATGTGCGAATATGTGACTAAAATTACAAAGCATTCAAAATTGCTGTTCTGGAAAAGACTCAACTAGATGCAATAAAACTCAGATTAGCAGTTTAATGAACTCAGAAATAAAAATCAATGAACAAAATGCATACTTTACCAAAGAGATTGAAAATTTAAAAAAAAAAAAAAAAAAAAAAAGAACCAAATAGAAATTCTGGAGCTGTAGGCCTCAAGAAAAGAAAAGAAGAATGAAAAAGTGAGCTTAGAAAATAGAGCTGAACAGATGGAGGACAGAATTTGTGATATTGAAGATAGAAATATGGAAATGACAAGATGGGAAAAGAGAGAGACTAAGAGTTAAACAAAATGAAAGAATTCTACAATAACTATCTTACTTCATCAGAAAGAGCAATATAAGAATAGTGGATATACCAGAAGGAGAAGACAGGGAGAAGGAGACAGAGAGCCTTTTCAAACAATCAATGAGAACTTCCCAAACATATGGAAAGAACTACATTCTTGAATCCAAGAAGCAAACAGAACACCTAATTATATCAATCCTGAGAGATCTTCTCCAAGGTCTATTATATTGAAACTATCAAAAATTAATGACAAAGAAAGAATTCTCAAAGCAACCAGGGAAAAGAACATGGTAACCTACAAAGGAGAGCCAATTAGATTATCATCAGATTTTTCAGCAGTAACTGTACAAGATAGGAAGTGGAGTCGAATATTCAAACTACTGAAAGAGACAAATTACAAGTCAAGAATAATATATCCACACCCAAGTTATCCTTTAGATATGAAAGAGTAATAAAGACTTTTCAGGTTATACAGAAGCTGAGGGAATTTTCCGCCATAAGGCCTGCACACAGGAAATACTGACGGGGGTTATTCTACTTGGAACAAACAAACAAACAAACAAAACAAAAAGATATAAAACTATGAGTAAGGTGACTAACAGATTGACAGAAGCAGGAAATGGCAAGCCCTACTCTGAATAGGGCACTATACATTTAAATATAGCATAAAGGGTAAAGGAGATAAAAACATAAAAAAGAAAAAGAGAAGAAGAAGACAATGTGCTACTGTGCATAACTTGGAAATGAGCTTACAGCATAAATAGGGATAATTTGTGACATAAAAGGTGAGGAGGCAAAGGTCTGAATTTGCAAGTGGGAATGGAGATAAGATGCATGTTTAAGAAAAAGGACTACTATAGATATGAAAATTTATGTTACGTAAACTTAATGGTAACCACTCCAAAAAAATCCAGAACTGAGACACATAACATTAAAAAAAAAAAAGGAAACAGAAAAAAAAATCACAGAATACCACCAAACTTAAATAAAATACAGAAACAGAAAGGCAAAGAAACAATGGAGGTACAGAGCTACCAGAAAACAAAAGATAAAATGGCTATAGGAAATCCTCATATACCAATAATCACCCTAATGTAAATGGACTGAACTCACCAATAAAAAGGCACAGAGAAGCAGATTGGATCAAAAACCAAAACCTAACCATACGAGGTCTGACAATTAAGTTAATGAACTTGTTGCAGCAACATCAGTAACCTTTTTTGATATCAGAGAGATTATTCATTATGAATTTGTACCAACTGGACAAACAGTTAACTAACTTTACTATTTGGAAGTGTTGAAAAGGCTGCATTAAAAAGTTAGACCACCTGAAATTTTCACCAAACAATTTCATGGCTCTTGCCATCACGGCAATGCACCGGCTCACAAGGCACTGTCTGTGAGGGAGTTTTTAGCCAGTAAACAAATAACTGTATTGGAACACCCTCCCTACTCACCTGATCTGGCCCCCAATGACTTCTTTCTTGAACAGACGATAAAAGAAATAGTGAAAGAAAGACATTTTGATGACATTCAGGACATCAAGGATAATACAATGACAGCTCCAATGGCCATTCCAGAATGAGTTCAAAAATTACTTTGAAGGGTGGACTAGGCATCAGTGCATAGCTTCCTAAGGGGACTACTTTGAAGGTGACTGTAGTGATATTCAACAATGAGGTATGTAGCACTTTTCCTAGGATGAGTCAGTGAACTTAACTGTTTGACCTCGTATGCTGCCTCCAAGAGACACACCTCAGTTGCAGAGATGAATATAGACTCAAAGTTAAAGGTAAAAACTATACTTCAAGTCAGGAGTGTCCAAACTATAGCCTGTGGGCCAACTGTGGCCCACGATCCATTGTTAATTGGCCCACAGCAAATTCCAAAAATATATTTAGTTTACTTAAATAAGCCAGGTGAGGCAATACGTACTTCACCTCGAGTGAGTGGCCCGGCTGTTTGTGTACTTTACCACATATGGCCCTTGGTGAAAAACATTGAAAAATGTTTGGACACTCCTGCTCCAAGTAAATGGCATCCAGAGGAAAGTGGGCCTAGTCATATTTATGTCTGATGAAATAGACTTCAAGATAAAAAGGGTAACAAGAGACAGAGATGGATATTTAATAATGATACGGGGACTAATACAACACGAAGACATAATAGTCATCAATATATGCCCCCAATTAGAGAATACCAAAATATATAAAGCTACTACTAACAGAACTAAAGGGAGAAACTAACAATATGCAATTACAGTAGCGGACCTAAATACTGCATTGACAGCTATGGGTGGATCACCCCAACAGAAAACAAGGAAATGTCAGCCTTAAATGACACATTAGACCGAATGGACATAATAGACATTTAAAGAGCCTTTCATCCTAGAACACCAGACTATGCATTATTTTCTAGTGCACATGGAACATTCTCAAACATAGGCAATATGTTGGGACACAAAACTAGTCTCAACAAATTTCAGAATATTGAAAACACACTGAGCATATTTTCCAAACATAATGCTTTGAAATTGGAGATCAATGGCAAAAAAGAAAATGTAACAAACCACATATGTGTGGAGATTAAACAACATGCTATTAAAGAATGATTGGATCAAAGAAGAAATAAAAGGAGAGATCAAAAGATACATAAAAATAAATGAGAATGAAAATGCAATATATCAAAATTATAGGGATTCTGTGAAAGAAGTATTAGGAGGGAAATTTATATAATTGCAGGTCTGTCAAGAAACAAGAAAAATCCCAAATAAAATACCCAGCATTACATCTTAAAGAACTAGAAAGAGAAGAACAAATGAAATGGAAAGTCAGCAGACATAAGGAAATAATAAAAATCAGAGCAGAATTAAATGAAATAGAGAACAAAAATACAACAGAGAATATTCATGCAATAAAGAGCTGATTCTTTGAAAAGATTAATAAAACTGACAAACCTCTGGCTAGAATCACTAAGGAAAAAAGAGAAAAGACACAGATAAACAAAATCACAAATTCAAGAGAAGTTATGACAAAAATACAAAAGTTCATACAAGAATACTATAAAGGACTATATGCCACCAAATTCAATAACCTAGAAGAAACAGACAAGTTCTTAGAAATATATAACCATTCTAGATAGAATAATGAAGAACTGGAATTCTAAATAGACAAATCAACAGTAAGGAAATTGAAACAATCATCCAAAACCTTCCCAAAAGCAAAAGTCCAGGACCAGATGACTTCAATAGTTAATGCTACCAAACATTCAAAGATGATTTAATACCTGTCCTCCTCAAACTCTTCCAAAAAATTGAAGAAGAGGTAACACTTCCTAACTCATTTTATGAGGCCAGCATTAGCTTGATACCAAACCTGGTGAGGATAACACACAAAAGGAAAACTTCAGACCAATATCCTGATGAATACAGATGCAGAAATTCTAAACAAAATACTAGCAAATCGAATACAACAATGCATTAAGAAGATTATCTATCACGATCAAGTGACATTCATTCCAAGGACACAGGCATGGTTCAATACACACAGATTGATCAATGTGGTACACACATAAACAAAATAAACAATAATAATCATATGATTGTATCAACAGATGCAGAAAAAGCATTTGAAAAGATACAACATACATTCATTATTAAAACACTTAATAAAATGGGTGTAGAAGAAATGTTCCTCAACATAGTAAAGGTCATATACGACAGTCCCTCAGCCAATATCATACTTAATGGTGAAAAACTGAAACTTTTCCTCTACAATCAGGAACAGGGTAGGATGCCCTCTCACCACTGGTATTCAATATAGTATCGGAAGACCTAGCCAGAGCAATCAGGCAAGAGACAGAAATAAAAGACATCCAAGTTAGGAAAGAAGAACTCACATTGTAACTTTTTGCAGATGACATGATTCTTTATATAGAAAACCATAATTCCACCAAAAAAATTATTAGAAACAATAAGCAAATAGAGTAAAATTGCAGGATACAAAATCAATGTACAAAAATCCATTGTGATCCTATATGCTAATCATGAAATTTCAGAAAAAAATGAAAAAAACGTTCCTTTTGCAATGGAAACAAAAAGAAGAAAATACCTATGAATAAATTTAAAGAAAATGAAGGACCTATGCACTGAAAAATATAAGATATTATTAAAATAAATTGAAGACACAAAGAAATGGAAAGACATTTTATGTTCATGGATTAGAAGAATCAACATAGTTAAAATGGCCATATCACCTAAAGAAATATACAGATTTAATATAATCCGCATCAAAATCCCAATGGCATTTTTTCAAGAAATAGAATGAAAATCTTCAGAATTATATGGAATCACAAAAAATCCCAAATAGCTGAAGCAATCCTAAGGAAAAACAAAGAAACAAACAAAACATCAAGGCAGGAGGTATCACACTCCCTGACTTCAATTTGTACAACAAAGTCACAATAATCAAAACAGCATGGTATTGTCAGAAAAACAGGCACACAGACCAATGGGATAGAATTGAAAACCAGAAATAAACCCACATATATATGGACAGATAATTTTCGACAAAGGAGTCAAAAACATACAACAGAGAAAAGATAGCCATTTCAATAAATGGTGCTGGGAAAATTGGAAAGCCCTGGGCAAAATAATGAAACTAGACTGCTATCTGTTACCATGTACCAAAATTAACTCAAAATGGATCAAAGACTTAAACATAAGACCTGAAACAATAAATTGCATAGAGGAAAGCAAAGGTACTAAATTTATGGACCTTGTGTTCAGAGAGGGTTTGATGAATTTGACCTCAAAGGAAAGGGAAGTAAAAGCAAAAATAAATGAATGGGACTACATCAAACTAAAAAACTGCACAGCAAAAGAAATCATCAACAAAATGAAGAATCAACCAACCAAATAGGTGAAAATATTTGCAAACAACACCTCCAATAAGGGACTAATATCCAAAGTATATATACAACTACTACAACTCAACAACAGCAAAACAAATAATCCAATTAAAAAATGGGAAGAGTTTTTAAACAGACACTTCTCCCAAGAAGACATAGAAACACCCAACAGATATTTGGAAAAATGCTCACCTTCTCTAGCTATTAGGGAAATGGAAATCAAAACCACAATGAGATATCACCTCATATGTGTTAAAATGGCTATTATCAACAAGACAAGTAATACAAGTGTTGGAGAGGTTGTGGAGAAAAAGGAAACCTCATAACACTGATGTGGGAATATAAATTGGTACAGCCACTAAGAAAACAGTATTGAGGTTCCTAAAAATATTAAGAATAGAATTATCATACGGCACAGCAATTCCTCTTCTGGATTCAACCAAAAAAATCTGAAAATATTTATCTGTAAAGATATATGTTCACCTATGCTTATTGCAGCATTAGTCATGGTGGCCAAGGCATGGAAACAACTAAAGTGTCTTTCAATAAATGATTGGATGAAAAAATGTGGTACTTATACAAGGTCTGGCATTAAATTCGTGAACTCATCCTAAAAAAAGTACTGCATACTTCATTGCTGAATATCACTACAGTCGCCTTCTAAGTACTCCACTTGGGAAGCTATGCACTGATGCCAGTGCATAGTCCACCCTTCAAAGCAATTTTGGAACTCTTTTCCTAGAATGGTCATCAGAGCTGTAGTCATATTACCCTTGATGTCCCGAATGTCATCAAAATGTCTTCCTTTCAATAGTTCCTTTATCTTCAGGTAAAGAAAGAAGTCATTGAGGGCCAGATCAGGTGAGTAGGGAGGGTGTTTCAATAGTTATTTGTTTCCTGACTAAAAACTCCCTCACAGACAGTGCCCTATGAGCTGGTGCATTGTCATGATGCAAGAGGCATGAATTGTTGGCAAGAAGTTCAGGTTGTTTTCACCTAACTTTTTTATGCAGATTTTCAGCACTTCCAGATAGTAAAGTTGGTTAACTGTTTGTCCAGTTGGTACAAATTCATAATGAATAATCCCTCTGATATCAAAATTTAGCAACACTATTTGACTCTTGATTTGGACTGATGGAACTGCTTTGGTTGTGGAGAATTGGCTGACTGCCATTTTGCACTTTAATGCTTTGTTTCAGGGTCATATTGGTACACCCTGTTTCATCACCTGTGATAACATGGCCCAAAACATTTATCTTGCCTCTTCAAAAGGTGTTGGCAAACTTCAACTCTCCTCTGCTTTTGTTCATCGATGAGCTCCTTCAGGATCATTTTTGCAAATACCTTTCTCATGCTAAGATTTTCAGTTAAGATTTTCCTGTTTCTCTGTCACTGTTTATTTGGTCTGCTATGCTTCTCACAGTCAGCCAAAGATTTTGATGCACAATTCAACAATTTTTTGCAATGTTTTCACCAGTTCTGCTCATTATTTGCCACCCTGACCTCCCATCATCGGTGGTACATTCTCTCCCCTGAGAAAAATGTTTACTCTATTTGTACACTGCTGTTTTCTTCAGGGCATTATCCCCATAAACTTGTAGTAACATGTCCCTGATTTCACTTTCATTCTTGCCAAGTTTAACAAGAAATTTAATATTTGTTCAGTGCTTTAATGCAGACATTCTTGGGATGGCACGCAAAAACATGAAACAATAATGAACGCCACTTAGCAAGACACTGCAACATGTCGACAGGACACAGCTGTGAGACACTGATATACAATGATTATGAAACCTTACTGAGCTGTTTGTACAGTGCTGCCAATGTAAGCGCACCGTGGAAAGTTTGCAAACTTAATTGTCAATCCTCATATAGACTGGAATACTACTGAGCCATAGAAAATATGAAATACTGGCATTTGTGAGAACATGTACGGTTCTTGAGATTATCATGCTAAGCGAAATAAGTCAGACAGAGAAAGTCAAGAACCATATGATTTTACTCACATGTGGGATATATAACTGAAAGCAACAAAGGAACAAGACAGACAAATTTCATAGAAACAGATAACAGTTTAGTGGTTACCAGAGGGTGAGGGGGGAGGGATGATGGTAGAAGAAGGTAAATGGGATCAAATATATGGTGATGGAAGGAGAACTGACTTTGGGTGGCAAACATGTAATGCAGTATACAGATGATGTATTATAGAACTGTAGAACTGTAGTCTTGGAACCTATATAATTTTACTAACCAATGTCACCCCAATAAATGTAATAAAAAATAAAATAAAAATAAAAAGACTAATGGTCAAATGATTCTCATATTTTAAAAGAAATTTTTGCCTGTTCTCATGACCATGCAGTTGAAGTGAGACACAGATTTTGTGGCCCACTCTTATTTCACTTTAAGAAATGGAGCTGCAAACACTGGCTACCTGGAAGGAGGTAGGATGGCAGTCCATTTCTCTCTGTCTGCACATTGACTCAAATTGGAGAGGGTGCTAGCTCTTTCCTAGCTTGTTAGAATCCTGATGAGCACAGTATGATGGGCATAAATGGGCAGTCACATGTAGGTGGATACAAAGCTCTGACCTAACACTTCAGTGTTTTCCATTCTCTTCTCCAAACCTTGGTACAGGAGGCAGCATAAAGCGGAAAAAAGACCAAGTCCTGTGCCCTGATTCTAATACTCACTAGCTTTATGAACTTGGGTCTCTGTGGCATAGTCACTATGTCTAAAATGGGAGTAAGAGTGGTAAGTGGTAGTACTATCTCACGGAGCTGTTGAGAACTAAATGAATTTTATTATTAAGGCAATATTTAGCTGACGGATTTTTTTAGCTAGAGGCAATTTTTTGTTTTTTTGTTTTTGTTTTTTTTTCAGTGCTATGAAGGATGATTTTCTAAAGCACACTTAATCTTAAAGTACTTCCTTTCCCCCCACCCTATACCAAAAGTCATAGTAATTTAAATAACCCCAATTCTGCTATCTCAGTGGAGAGGGACAAACCAATTCCACGTAGCTGTGACAGGGATTTGTACAGAGGACATGCTGAAGGAGAGTTAATGCTATTAAGTCCTGCTATCACAGACATCTATGTGGAGTGGAAGCAAATCCAAATAAGTAACCAGGAGGATAGAAATACAGTCCATGAAGAGAGTACTTTAAAGTCTGAGCCTGAGATGCTGCATACAGAAACCAAAGATGCTTCTTTTTTATATTTACTACAATAAAGGAAGTCATCAGGTCATAGAGGTTTGTGGGCCATGGGATCCCTGTGAGGTCCAGAACCAGAAAGTAATCAGTACAGTGAGACCAGCAAGGGCAAGAGCAGAATTTTAGTATACTATAAAGTGATATTGAGGTAAAATGTAACCTTTAGATAATATAAGTTTTATGTGAGTTATACACTGATTAGCAAAAGTAATTTTCCCTTCTGAATTATTTATCTTGTCTGGAGACAGACATTCATTTAGAAAAAGGAAGTAGTTCTCAGAAAAATAATTCTAAAAATTAAGTTTAAAGCATGAATATCCTCTCCTGTATATGTTTATATTATTCTCTAGCTCCCTGATTTGATACTCAAAATGATGTAAATGTTTAAGACATTGAAGATCATTAGCTATTCATAAAGCTGGTATAGCCCATACTTAATTTTTAAAATTTTAAATATTTGGTTATAAGTTATTTGTAAGATTTATATAGCAAGAAAAAAATAGTTTGGAAAATAAAAATTTAGTTGAGACATCAAGGTAAATAATTTAATTAGCATCTTAAAGTTAGTAAGCTAACAAAAGTATTTCTCAGAAGTGCCACTGTCATTCTAGGCACCTACACAAATCTGTACCTTCACTCTCTTGATTCTCCCCTTTCCTCTTCTTTTTTTCTTAAGTCTCTATCAGGTTTTTCTATTCCTCTTCACTCCCTCAAACCCCCTTAAGAATGAATGTTCTGTGTTTCATCCAATGATTTTTTACTCCTATGTTGTCCTTGGGAAATTTCATCTACTATCAAATTTTTAACTATTACCTTCATGCTTAGATTCCCAAATCCAACCTTGATTTTTTCCAAAACTTATGACTCCTATACCTAACTGGACATGTCCAGTTGGAAGTTCCATGGGTGACACAAAGTGAACATGTCTAACAATAAACAAGAAATGATTTTTTAGTCAGGCTTTCTCATCCTTCCCTACTTCCTAGTTCATGGAACCATATTTAGCTTCTGAAATTCTAAATTTAATCCCTACTAATTGCCAGCCAAACCCATTTATCTTTTTTTTTTTTTTTTTAGATTTTTATTGGGGGAGGGGAACAGGACTTTATCAGGGAACAGTGTGTTCTTCTGCGACTTTTCCAAGTCAAGTTGTTGTCCTTTCAATCTTAGTTGTGGAGGGCGCAGCTCAGCTCCAGGTCCAGTTGCCATTGTTGGTTGTAGGGGGCACAGCCCACCATCCCTTGCGGAAATCTAGGAGTAGAACCAGCAACCTGTGGTTGAAAGCCCGGACTCCAACCAATTGAGCCATCCGGGAGCTGAGCAGCCATTCATGGACTTCATTCTAGTTGCGGAGGGTGCAGCTCACTGGCTCATGTGGGAATCAAACTGGCGACCTCGGGGTTAGGAGCACGGTGCTCCAACCACCTCAGCCACTGGGCCGGCCCTAGGCCATTTATCTTGATTTGACTCCCTTTTAATAAATCTGAATATGCTTATCTCCCACCCATCACTCTTCGTTTCAATTTGAATACCTATGGATTAACTCTTTTCTTGACTCTAAAATCTGTTCAGTTTTTTTCAAGACAACTGGCTCCCAAGATTTGTTTTATGAATGTCCCTTTTCAAAGATTAATTAAGAGAAGAATGTTCTGAAACACACTCTCTAAGTTTCTTCAATTCCCTTGATCCCAACAGCCTTAGCCACATCTATTCTTAGGATCTTCAACTCGGAATCTATCCTGGATACTAAACCTACCTTGTTTAAGAAAATTATATAAATATGATGATTATATTCATTGAAGAGTAAAACTGCTCAATGTAGATGGATCTTTAAAGTGCACAGTATTATTTTATGTGTCACTCTCCATTCCCTAATAGTTATACATTTTTATTTCTTAGCTTGAGCTGGTATCTCCACCCCCAGTATAACCTTGACTTTTATTTCTCACAGAAACAAAATTTGATGCATACCAGTTCTATTGATTTCTTCTTTTCCTCTCAAAACCTATATCTTTATTCATCCTTATGTATATTAAAGGAATAGTGCTCGCTTCAGCAGCATATATACTAAAATTGGAACGATACAGAGAAGATTAGCATGGCCCCTGCACAAGGATGACCCACAAATTCGTGGAGCGTTCCATATTTTGTGCAGTGCCCCAGCCTCCTTCACACCCTTTGCTAACTAGCTCCCAAGAAACAATGAGTCAAAGCACAACGTAAGGCACTCAATAGCAAAATTGTGACTTTTCTTAATAAAAAAAAAAAAGGAATAATGAATGGAATTTTCCTATTGCCTTAAAATCGGTGTTAAGGCCCAAAGTTAAGAACAGAAATCCCTAAATACTCCACATTCTAAACTCAGAGACCCATCAACTGTTGGACTGACTTTCTTCCATAGGGCTTCCTGAAAGATGCCGTGAGAGAATCCATCTTATGTTGCCTTATAAAGCCCAGCTAATAAAATACGAAAATTGAGGAGAGTGATGGGGATCTTTTCAGAGTGCAATGGTCTTTTAAAGAAGCTACTTCCTTCACTTCCTTTCCTATGGGGAGGCAAAGAGTCTGCTTCTCCTCCCCAAACAAAAGAGAAAGAACACAAGAAAATCACGTGTAAAATGGGGAATCATGAATAAATAGGACACTAGCATTTTGTTTCCAAGTGGAAAATTCATTTAAACTTTGGATATGTTGGTTTGCCTTTTGATGTTTTAACAAGGAGCAAAAGGCCTATAGAGAGAAGGCATTAAGAAGTGTGATTCCCTCTATATCCTAGTTTTCAAGATATCTAAAGATATATGCCAAGCTTGCCTTTTGGCCCTGGTGTTGGAAGTTATGGAAGCTATATGGAATTGTGGACTTGATAATAGCATGAGTTAGAGAAGGTTCTGGATAACCTGGAAGAGAACTGAACCTTGACCAGAGGTCTACAGCCAAAGGATAAGAAGTCTTTTTCTCCTCAACCCCTGTTTCTCAACCTTGCACTGTGGGTGGAGCTCAGGAAAGAGAGGCAAGGTAGTCAGAGTAAACCATACCCCACTTACAAGCTGATAGAGCTACTGGGAATCTTTCTGTTGGAGAGACAATATAAAATTAAAAATAAATAAAGCTTTAAATAAGAAATTATATAGATGGTTTTGAATGATCAGTTATCAAAATTAAAATTGTAACAACAAATTAACTAGAGAGGGCTTAGAACTGAGCTAAAATTTTTAAGGGGATTACCACCAAACTGGAAGAGTATAGTTGAAAGCAGAGATTCAATAATTTTAAAACTGTCTCAGGTTTATGTGAATTAAAGTGCCCATTCCTGAAAAAAATCCTGTTTGTTTTGTTTTTTTTTAATAGAAGAATTTTCTCTATTCCTTATATCCAGGCTAATTCTGACAGTTGTGATCTCTACCTTAAGATATTCTTTCCAGATCTCACATCTTTTCCATGTGCTTCCTTTCATTAGCCAAACATCCTCAAGCTTCACTCCTAAAATCAATACAGCACAGTACAATACAATACAACACAATACAATACAACACAATACAATACAACTACCCCTCATCTCCATCTTCTAATCAAATTATTATTCTATTATGATATTCTTGGTAATGGAATCAACAAATAATGAAAATATCCACTTCAAGACATTGTGATCATATGCTGAGATATCATGGGTATATTTGTTGTGTTATGCAAATCTACTTTAAAGCCTGCTTCTATTTTATTCCTTTTTTTATTTCATTAAAGTCTGGGTCTATGAGCATTTTGAGTTACTTTAATATTCTCTGGGTAATCTCATATACTCCTGCAATTTTTGTAATTCTTTTATAGTGGCCATTTTCCAAATCTACATCTCCAGTCTTGACCTCTATTCCAAGCCATATATTATCTGGTTCTGTATTCATCTTCTCTACTTGAACCGTGTAGAAACAATTCACATTCAATATGTACAAAATTGAACTTATTCTCAGAACCTTTAAACTATCTCTTTCTGAGGTCTATGTATCAGTAAATAGAAATAGCATGTATTTATTTATTTTATAGCTTGTTTCTTGGCATTTAGTAGAGGCTCAGTAAATCTTGGTTACATGAAATTAATAGATTAATGAATATTAATTTTAAAAAGAAATCAAATAACACAAGGGCCTGCAGGTGTTTTTTGTTTTGTTTTGTTTTGTTTGAACATTTCTTCTTACACTGCCATGTTCATTTCTTTGAATACAGATCTGAATCATAAGTTTTTAAAAATAACATCAAACAATCAAGTATTCTATTCATCAGTATTTAGCATTTTATATTTCAAATAATAGATTTTATTTTTTCCTCCTTGTATCAATGCAGATTATTACTACCTGTGCCCATGATGCTCTCCACGTTTTCTTCTCCTTCTCAAAATTTGTACATCTTATAGGATGTAATTGAAATCTTAAATTCTTAAACTTTCCCTCTTTGATAACTGGCCTCTATAATTCATATTTATTACATTTATTATTTTAATGTTAAATTCAATACTTGGTTATTGTTCGCCACTATTTTGTTTGTTTGTCATATCTTCAATCAACTTTTAACTCTTTGGTGTGATAAATATAATTTACATATCTCTTAGAACAGATATGAATACGAAAGTAGATATTCAAAAAAGATATGGCTAAATCATGCAAATAAGAGCTACCTTATTTTTCCAAAAAACTTAGTGTTGCATCATGCACTGTTTCTTGAAAGTTGGAAAATTGCCCTTGAAGAGTTACTAGTTGTAGCTGAAAAAAGCCACAAGATTTTGTTCAAAAATGTAACTTCACAAGATAATGAATAATGCCTTTGGCATTTATCTGACTGACCCACTGACTCATTATTTGAGCCGCAGGAAAACAGTTCACATTCTTTACTGTTATCTTAAGTGCCAGAGAACCAAAATGAGATGAAGTGAGATAGATATAAACAAAGAGCTCTCCCGCCTCAGTGTAAAGGAGGTTTACTGGTAGAGAGCTCGCTCATTCAATTGTATCTACTTAATTGAAAACTGAATTAAAATATTTTCCTTGGGGGAAAAATGCCAGTTTGATGTTCTGTTAAAAAAATAAAAAAAGTCTTTACACATGTAAAATAAGAAAATTGTATTGTGGGTGCAATGATTTAGCATGTGTTAAAATTAAGTATCTAACATATCTACAGGGCCTGAATAGGTATACGGAAATAAGCTGCATTTCAAGTTAATGCCACAGGAAATGACACTAAGCAGATCTTTTTCACTTGCTTTTAATGATTTATTTCTCTTGGGTATGAAAGAACTTAAGACCTAGCTGCTTTCAACTCTAGAGTAGAGAAGATTCAAAGGGAAATTCGTCTTGAGTTCCCACATGTTAATTCAGAAGTAACTGGTAGTTTCATTTATAGGTGCTCAATTTCCGTAAGTGATATGTAGGCAACTAGGCACTTATTAAATGAGCAATTTTTCTCTAGCCCCTCCAGGCTTCCCATTTTCTAACCGCTTTGATAATTTCTACTTTTACATATTTTTGTTCTTTCTAAAGATTCTCTCTGATCCTTCATTCGTACCAACCTATACATGCTAAGTGTAAGTTTCTTTTTCCTATAAACTCTTTTGTGGGGGTCATTTCAATTTGTGCTTTAGAATAAGGTAGACAGGGGAATCCACTAAACTGCTTTTCACTGAATGGTCGTAAGAGCAACAGTAGCCACCTCAGCAAATCACATAAAGCAGAGACATGTCCTCACTTAATCCTGCCCAGACTTCAGAATAATGACCAAATGCCCCGACCAGCGGGGCATTCAACAGGGACCGAAGGGAGACACCCTGAAAAGAGAAAATAGGAGGCGCGAAGAAATGGAGGCAAGACAAAGTTCTGATCAAGCCTCAAATTTTTTATTGCAGCTACAAGATTATATGGGTTATGGTAAACTGGGCGGGGAGTGAATGAGGAAGGAGAGAGCGGAATGAGGAAGGGGCTTTACTTATCAGAGACGTGACCTTTTAAGGGCAAACTGACTGTTCCAGGAATTAGGTCATGTGCTGCCGGATAGCATAGTTTCTCTGAGTCAGGCTCCTACAACCAAATAGCTTTTGCTGTTTTAAAACACTAAGTTTCAGGGTGTTTCGTTACACAACAATAGATCACTGGAATGCAGGAGATAATATAGTTGTCAGGATATTGGTGTGGGATGAATATCCTTGGAAAAATAATGTATGGGAATGTTGTGTGTGTAAGGATTGAAAATATATATTATCAGAGGTAATGAAAAAAAGATGTGATTTTATATATGAAATTAACTTTAAAGATATTCTAAACCATGTTTTTTCTATGAGAAAATTAATTAAAATTAGGTGAGGGGATAATCTAGCTATATGTCAACAGGTTAAATTTTACAATATTGCTGCTTTCTGAATTTCTGAAAACATTCAATATGGAGGAGAATAAGAATTAAAGCTCTAATCTTAGTGACAATAATATAAAGGTTTATAAAGATTTAAAAGGTACAGGAGGATTCAAAAATGAATTTCTCTTATATCTATTATAGTGAAATATGAATAATCCTATTGTATTGTATTGCGGGTGCAATGATTAATAATATAAAGGTTAATAAAGATTATCATAAAAGAGAAAGGGCTGGTAAAATAATATCTTTATGCAATGTGTCTGTATGTTGACACTCATGAAGTATTTTGAAACACGTCCTCATGATACCTGAATCATATACTCATGTAGTAATTACAGAGGAAAAAGGAACAGCAGGGTTCCATAGCCACTTCTTTTATGTATGTCTACACATGTGAAAACATATGGGCATGCAACCCTATTTTACAACTGTATGTAACATCATACAATGGAGAGACCTATAACATAATAGAAGACAAAAACAATTTACTGAAGTCAATATGTGGATGGAATCAGTAATGCGAAAGTCCCATATATTACTTGTATTTGATTAAATGTTGAATTATAGGACTAGATTTTCCATTCTTGATGTCATCATAGTTGTAAACATGGTATATACAACACCTTATGTTACATATAATTTCTTTTTTTTAAGTGGTGAAAGAGTAGTTTATTAGAAGAGATAGTACACTTCAAAGAAATAGAAGTGGACCCTAACAGTAGAGAATGGCTCAAGGGCCCAAGGTGACATTATTAGGAGAAAAAGTACACTCCAAAGAGTTTGGAGCAGGCCGAGCAAAAGAAGAGGCTCTGACTGGAGAGAACTTGGAGTTTTTATCCTTTTTTCTCTAAAATGGGCTGTTCCTTTGCAGGTGTGGGACCACTTGATTGACACCTGTGATTGACAAGAGGCTAATACCTTTTAGATTGCACAGATGTGAGTGGCCAGTTTGATCTAGTTGGGTACTTTGTACCCATTTGTTCCATATAGGGGTAGATAATTCCAATGAAAAGGGGAAGTTTTGGACAAAGAGAGGAGGTCTTTTAGGCAATTGAATACTATAAGTTATGCAGGAATGCAGAGACCCGATGCCTATCTCTAACTGCCTGCCTTGTTTTCCCCATGAGAGACGTGATCCCCTTAAAATCTCTGTGGGAAGTTGAGGGACAGGAGGTCTGTTCTTCTGTATCTGCTTTCTGCTGGGCAGGGGCGTAGAGCTGTCCCTACCTATTGGGGGATTCACAGAAGTCTCACCCTATCTGATCTCAGATCTGCCTGGAAGACCACATTGGCTTCTTTGGTTGGGACTGGCAATCTTGCTGGGGTACCTTCTGTATCCTCAAGGCCCCTGAATGAGGAAAAATAGATTTTAATTAATAAATCTGTTAGCTCTATAGAACCTGTGGCATTCAACCAGTCATTTACCTGGCATCAGTTGTCCCGGAGGAGCTGGGCCCAGAATGGGTTGGAAAGAACATTAGGCTTCAGTGATTATAATCAACAAGTATACTGGCCTGGGGGAATTTTAAAACCTATTTGGTTTCTGGGATGGCCAAGAATTAGGTCCGGAATGGCTTGGGGGATGTTGGGAAGTCACAGGCTTTTAAGTAGATATCTGAGGCAGGGGTGAGAATAGTCCTGTGATTCAGGCTAGGAGCAATCTTTAGTATAGGATTCAGAACTGATTAGAAGAGTAATCAAAGCCTGAGGCTAAGGAGCTAAGAAACTAGGGAAAAGGAGACTTAAAATTTCTATAGTGAGGGAGGCTTAAAACTTTTGTAGTGAGGGAGCTCTCCTATATCATTTCCCCCCTATCAGTATAGGGTCTCATATCTATGAGACTGTTGGGGAATTACAGAATAGTCATCCTATTTGGTGTAGATGTGAAAGCTTGGCTTCTGAATCAGTATCAACTAATGGAGTTGGCCTAAATCCCTGTTGGAGCATCATGTGGAACTTGAGGGCTGTTATGCAGGAGAAAATAAATTGTTAAAAGACTTAGGATGCAGAACCCTAAAACACATTAAAATGATCATTAGCAATGGTCCCACAAGGGAAAGAAGCCAGGATGCCCAGCTCCAGATCTTGGACCAGGATCCCCAAGATTTATTTAATTGTTGGCAGATCCTGGAGGCTCTATCTTTGAACTTTTGGGGCTGAAACAACAGTCTTTTTCTAAAAATTGGCATAGTTCCCCCCCCCCCCATTTTTTAAGCGGTTTTTCAAAGAAATGGCTAGGAACTGATTATGGGGACAATTTGAATCATTGGAGCCAAGTAGATGAAGGTATAGGTTGCTATCCAGTTAGACAGGAGGCAGAAATAACACCTAGTCCTACAGAGAAAAAAATATATATATATATATAAAGTAATAACGAGCAGCTCCAGCAGTTCTGTTTGAAGATAGCTTAAGGTTTTCAGTTGGCTCACAGGAGTAACAGTCTTCCTTTTGGGGGAGTTCTGTGGAGACTTAAATGAAATAAGTTTAATTTGAGGGAAGTGGACTCAGCCACTGACTTTCTGAGGCCCAACAACCATTGGGGTGCTTGGAAAAATTGCAGAGGGTTCCTTCCATATAGGAGCTAACTGGTCTGTTGGAGACTTCTTCCTTTAAGATTACTTGGTCCCCTATATTTCTTAAGGGACTGTTGAAACTTTCCCAAGCTAACAACATAGGAGATAACAGAATTGAGGTTAGAATCTAAAGCAATAGGCAGCAATTAGAGCGAGGGTTTAAAGGTCTTCTGACAAAACTTTTCTAGAGTCTTTTTTCAGTCTGATTTGTTTATTTTACGTTTCCTCTGAAGTACAGACCAATGATAAGGAACAGGCTGAGTAAAATAAGCCCAAATCTGGGGGCTGTCTTTATCTTTACAACCAAGCAATTTTCAGGTGAAAAAGGGCCCAGAGTGAGCAGTTGAGACAGAATAAATGGCTTCTATATCAATTAGTAAATTAATAGGTTTACCTGTCACATCAGGGTCACCCACAGTTTCATTCCTGTGATGAGAATAGCTTGGGAGCTGCTGGGAACTTCAGGCCCAACAGTGATTGAAGCTATTTGTGGGGAAAGAGTTGGTCTCTTCTCTTCCAAATAGGGGGCGATCCTTCCAGTGCCCTTTAGTTTGCACAGAAGGCATGGCTACTTTGGAGGATTAGGACACTCTTTATTTCATTGATCTGGGCTTCCACATCCAAAGCAGGCTCCTTTATCTGGCATTTCTCCTTCTGAGGCTTTTGGGGTGCCTTGAGGTGACTTCAGCACGGGGTTATTTATAACTGTAGCCAAAACTCTGGCCCGCCTCTTGTCTCATCCTCTGGTTTCCTTGCTCCCTTATTTTTCATTTTCCTGTCTTGGTTGTTAAAGACACTTAAACAAATTCCTGGCCTTCTCTAGGATCTGAGCCTCTTAATCAGGGGTATAACAGTGGGCCAGAACCATTAGAATTCCTTGCCAGGTTAGGAAAAACATTAGGCTCAGCTTCTTTATGTTGGCTTAGAACTGATACCGAAGAAGACACATGAGCTCTAGCAGTTCTAAAGTACAGAAATTTACTTAACTATTAGCAAAACTTAATTCTTAGATATAATTTTCTTGAGTAATCAAGACCTGATTAAGACAATATAAAACATGGCTAACAAACTTTATCTTAGTAGACAGAGAAAACTTAATTCCTTTTTGGCATCAGCTGACTTTTGATATTTCAATTAACCTTCACAACCTTAGTTTTTACTGACAACTAAAAGCAAGTATCCAATATTTTCATTAGCAAATCCACAATATATTTTGTAACCTTTAGAAGTATAGGTTTCATAATAAAATACAAGATATATTTATTAACAGATCTTTATCTTTTAGCTTTGCTGTGCCGAGAAGCCAGAAATAGATGAACTTAGACCTATCTAATAATTAATATTTTAGTATTTCATTTTGAAGTACCTAAATATCCAATAGATTTTATCATTGAACACAACTTAATGAAACTAAAATCTTTAGTTACTAACAGATGGTGAGAAACCATACTATATCATTACTGAAATTTTTATCTAAAACCTTATTTAACATTTTATTAGCTCTTAATTCTGAAAGTAATTATTACCTAAGCTATTTCTTGACAAATTTTAACTTTTGTAAACCCAGGTAAAACAAAAGATACCATATTTAATGTTAATAACCTTAAAACACACGTTGATATAACTAAAAGTTAAACCAGCCTTAGTATCAAATATTCCTTGGACCACGTGATCCTTAGAAGCACTTGTCTTAGTTTTTATTATCTTAATATAAATGTTTAATCTCTTATTTTTAAGCCAATCAAACATTACAAGCTGTTAATACCATCTAGAGGCAAACACTTGATAATATATAAAACACAGACAAGTACAGATATTAGAGACCATATATATAAGCAGAATTATTAACAATTGCAGAGAGATCCTAAGATTTTATAATTACCCCTACAAATTCAAAGAGGCTGTAACAAGGGGTGGTGGGGTGGTGGGAAGCACTTGTCTGCGTTTAAAAGTGCCTCTCTTCTTTTTTATTTTATTTTATTTTTTTTCAGTTACCTCAGCCTCAAGTGAATATTAGATATAATTTCAAAAGCTATAACTTCATTGGTAAATGTGAATTACAATGAAAAAATTCTTTTTTTTTTTAAATTTTGTGATGTAAGGAGTAATCCTATAAAGGAAAAAAACAATTTCCTTAGCTGAGAGAAGCTTTAGTAATCATTGAGAAAGTATTATGTGTATTGTGCATATGTGGTGTCATATTTGAGGACAATTCTACATAACCTGGTACAGAAACCTGTACTGCTGAAGCTGACCTATATAAAATTCTTTCTTCTCATTAATTACTCTGAACTTTTGCTATCTCCAGTTCAGGACATCACTTCTCCATTGCCAATTCCAAGTCCTGGCATAAACCAGATCCCAGGAAGAAGTAAAGGTACAATAACTTGGGGCCATGCCGACGAAACCATACGGGGTTTTTGGCACTGGGCTCATGTCCAGATGATTCAGTTGCTCTGGGCTCATGTCCAGAAAAGAATGTTACTGAAGCCAGAAGTTGCCACACAGCAACCTATCTGTCTATCTACTTGTACTTGACCCTAAAGCAAGGAGAGTCTGTGAGACGGATCATTTCAGGGACTTTGCTTCACTTTTGTGCTTGCACCTTATGTCTCCCCGTTTGGCCCTAGAAAGATGGCTGGTCAGCCAATGACGGGTACGACTCCCCATGGGGGGGCAACCTAAGCCAGGTGGAGGTGCATGGGGACCAATAGGAGAACCTACAGGGTTCAGAGAGGTGGGCACAGCCCCCACCTTCCCCTGGCTAAGGAGAGCCTCTGCCTCTGTGGCTGCATTCCTTCCCACTACCTGCAAGGGAAGAGATTCAATGATGTGCTCTCCATCTATTCATATGCCTAAAGGTTTTGTCCCTTGGGGAAGTACATACATCCTGAGACTTACTGTTCAGCTGCCTGCAGGCAAGGGTGATTGGCTTGAATCAGTTTCCTATTATAATGTATGGGATTCACAGATCTTGAGGTTGACAAGCTTTGTCTCCTTTACTCCCCCCCCCCCCCAACTAATAAAAGTTAATGCATAGGCCAGATTCTGGGCTCAGTCCTTGAGGCTGGAGTCCCTAAGCCCCGCTTGCACAATATTCTTGACTACTGTCTTTCTTAACCCTGCGCCGCCCTCCTCGCTCCCCACAACCCTCGTCGCATGGGACCCGACAAGAAATAACTTCTCCATTTAATGACTTTGGGATGTCTGTAGTCGATACTGGTACTTAGAGAGATAGTATAGCCCAGTCAAAGAGAATTCCAGACATACTTTCATATTAATCCCAGCTCAGTCTTTAATAATTTTGTCTTTAGCAAGCAATTTCAACAATATTTACCCCAATTTAATATAATTTATAAAATAATTGAATGAGTAAATAATATATAAACTTGCAGAGTTTCAGAAAATAAGTTCTCAATAAATGGTAAAAAATGTTTTGTCTTTGGCTACCCCTGGTTGTTCGCACAATGTGAAAGCATTCACAAGGCACAAGATAATAGAAGTTGGAAAGTTGATTCAAGAAGAAAGGCACTGGCAGAGAAGCTGCCAAAGGCAGAATCTGGAGCAGACAACTGCAGCAAGTTTTAGGTTAGCTTTTCTCATATAGGAAAGCATAGGTAATTTTCTTACAGTAGGAGATGTGAATTCTAAACTCAGGATATTTAATGTATAGGCTGAGGTCATTTGATTGACATATGTTGGTTATATAACTAGTTCCTTTCTGCACGTGCTTTTACCCATAATGCATACAGAAATTCCCATGGACAGGGTGCAAGTTGGGGGGAAAAGGTGGGCAAGTCATATTGTTCATTTTATTCTAATTGTATTATAGTGAGGCTGGCATTCAAGTTACAAGCAGGCTCCAGCAGTCTGTGCAAGCACTAAAAACTAGATAATTCTGGTTAAGGTCTTATCTGTTTCTAAGGGTGTTTGGACAGCTTAATTGATCTTTAGCCAAGGAGCCTGGGTGGTCCCTGGGGAGGGAATGCAGGCTGTGCAAAGTACTGATCAAATCACCTTCTGCTAACCCCCCTCAGGCTCATTTTTGTTAACTCTTTTTCTGCCTCATCAAAAAATACTAGTTATTTTTCATGATAATTTGTTCTCATGCACAAATTTCAATATGGTTAATAAAGTTAATGTCAAGTTGATTAATACATGATGGATACAATTTTCAGTTTACTGTCAAATATTTTAGTATGAGATATATCAATCATGCAGAAAATATAGAGACTCACAAAAATAGCACTTAGCTTTTTAAAAAATCTTGATATCTGTCCATATTAACTTCAAAGTTTGTGTTGTTCAAAAAATGAAACATAATAAATGCTGATCACTCTGGGTAGAAAATTCCCAATTCCATTTTCTTCCCTTCCAATCCAATGAAAATCTTCTAAGTACATGTAGAACATTATCCTTATGTTTTCCTACCTTTAAATATAAATTAGCATCAATAAACTTTAAAAATTTATTTTAGATTTGTGCATTTTGATATATATTTTATATATATATAGACTATTCATTGTATAACTACTTTAGCTTCCCATGCATGAATATATCAGGCTTAAAAATCTTCTTTTATTAATAAGCATTTAGAAATTTCAATATTTTGCTATTTTGGGTACACATCTTTATGCCTCGTTCTCTTCATTTTTAAATCAGAAATATTAATAGTAATTATCTCATAGCATTGTTATAGAGAATAAAACAGTTAATAAATATACAAATTGTGTTTGGTGCAAAGTAAATACTGTATGCATCTTCTATTATTAAAAATAATGTTGCAAGGATCCTTATGCACTCATCTCTTTGATTTCAACTGTAAGATGTAAAAATGACATCCAGAAGTAGAAATGTGTGGTCTTGGGTATATATGTCTTTAACTTTTCTATAATTTTCCAATCTGTTCTCTAAAGTAATTATACTGTTTCATGTTCTCAGGATTATTTGGATTCTGGAGTCATAGTTCTGAAAGCTAGCTATATGACCTTGAGAAGATACTTCTCTGTGATTCAGTTTTCTTCTCGGTCAACTGAATATAACAATATCTACCTTACTGGGTTGCAGCAAAGGTTAAATAGGTTATGTGTGTAAAACATTTGGAGCAACGTCTATAACATGTTAAGTGCAAAATAAATAGTAGTTATCCAAACCATAACAAGCAGCATAGGAAAGTTCCAGTTTCTCTATTAGTAGATGAAATTGCCTGAATTTTATCACTGTAGATTTTTCTTTCTTTCTTTCTTTCTTTCTTTCTTTCTTTCTTTCTTTCTTTCTTTCTTTCTTTCTTTCTTTCTTTCTTTCTTTCTTTCTTTTTTTCTTTTTTTTCCGGACTAATGGGTGTGGCACACTACTTTATATTTGCTTTAATCTGCTTTCCTCTGATTACTGGACAGGTTAAGTCTTTTTTGGAGGAGCCCAGCTTCACTTATTTCTGTTTTCCACCTCACGTGCAATGAACTGCTCCTGAAACCAATTCCTGGCCAAACCTGCCTCCAGCAGTACAGAGACTTCACCCTGATTCTCCTCTCTTTTCTACTCCATGCAGATAACTTCTTTTTGAATCAGGGTACATTCTTTTACTGTTTTCTCTTTCTATATCATATTTTCATATATCATCTCATTGATTTGTATTGGGACAAGAGGGTTTGCCCCCAATCATGGAATTATAGAGCATCTTGACTAGAAAAAAATTTTTTCCTTGGAAAAATAGTTTGTGTTTACTGTAGAAAACATGGAAATAGATGACAAGCATAATAAAATAAATAAATGAGATCCGTACTTATACTAGTCAGGAAACATTTCTTAACTTTGCTTTATATTTCCATAAAATGAGCTCTAAATAAAACTATTGTGGAAAAGCATGCCATCAGAAAAAAATTCCTCTTCTTAAACAATTTAATTATATGATATATAATAGCAAAATACATTTAATCAGAAATCAAATCTAAGTTTGAAAGATAGCCACAAAATAATGTAAGAAAAATAATTGCAATGACTGGAAAAGGAAAATATGTAATTATCTAAGTAGAAAACAGAATAAAAGATTGTACTATTAAACATAGTCATAAGTTTGTTCACTTATATAAACGACAAAATATAAAAATGAATTGTTAATGTAAACTAGAAAATATTGAGAGCAATTGCACAAAATTCAGCATGAGAAAAGAGATGTAAATACACTTTGTATTTTATGATGCTAATAAAATTGAATCTGGTTGAAATGATTCTCTAGGAAAGATAAATTACCATAATGATCACAAATTAACTTGAATTAAGTTGAATAGACAAAGAATCTTGGAAGATTTTTGAGATAATTGTCAAAAACTACTAACAAAAAAGATACTTCAAGAAAGAAGGTTACATAGTTGCATTTATTGTAAACTTCAAACAAACAATTCTGTACTATTTGACTCTTAGAGCTTAAAGCAAAAATGAAATTTCACAATAATTTGAAAGTATATAGCATAACCCTGACCAAAAAAAAAAAAAAAAAAAAATACTATATACACATAGCATATAAAACTTGGAACAAATCTCACTCATAAATAAAGATATAAAATCTCAAATAAAAATTTAGCAAATCACATACAGGAGATTATCAATTGAATGAGAAGCCATAACCAAGTAGAGAATGGAATAATGCTTGAATATTCAAAACATCTACTTCATGTTAGTAAATCAAAGAGAAAAACCCTATGCTTATCTCAATAGAGGACAAAAGTACATGTGGTAAATTTCTACATCCTTTAATAATTTTTTAAAAGTTTATGTAAAAATAGTTTTTAATATGTAAAAGCAATTCAGTTTAACTCTCTTTTTATGGACCTCTGTACATGTATATACATATACTTTTGTGGAAATTGAAATAAAACACCACTCTACCCCAAACACTTCTTTAGACCTTGAGTAGATATGCGTTAAATAGGTAAGTTATTTTGGGAAATAGCTGTAATTATGCAATACTGATACATATCCTAAAACTACGTTGTTTAGCATGTTTTTCTAACAGATGTTAATATATAGCTTTTTAATAAAAGATTACATAGCCAAATAATTTGGAGCTACACTCAATTACACAGTTGAACGTATTCTTTTGCTGCAAGACTATGTGAGAGGGAGGTAAATGGTGTAAGATTTCTTTAATGCATTTGGCCATTAACTAACCCCGGCTCATGGGTACACTTTCTTTCATATTTTTCAGTGCCCAATGGTGAAATGTACAAGTAAATATTTGTAGCTAAGAACCAGTTCTCTGACTCTGTTGGGTATAAGAGTGTCTGCTTGTATTATTTTCTTAAGCTGTATTTATTATTCTGTCTATTTAATAGTCATTTTCCTTAAAGGGTTTCTTTAAATTTCCATTCAAAATGAAACCTGTACAGTGTTGGTTTCATGGATGTATAACCCTCCTTCATTGTATGAACTTCATGGAATGTTTAATAAGTGCCAGACACCTTCTAGAAAAGGAGTATTCAAAACAGAATAAAATAGGCAGGAAAAGGCCTAACTACAATCGCTGTAGAGCATATAATCCAAGAAGTAATTGATTAATTTGTCAGAGTGCTTTCCCCTTCATTTAACTTTTTGAGCATGCAACTTCAAAATACATGCATTGCCTTATTTATAAAGTAATGTGCATTTACTGTTGTGCAAATATATTGTGTAAATTGCAAAGCTTAAATTTTTAAAACCTTCAAGCTGTAGAGTATTGAGAATCATTTTGACACTAGGTCCATTACCTAAACCACCTTTTTATGGGTACAAATTCTGGGAGCCATAATTTCATGCTCAGAATGAAAGAAAACTTAGATTTTACAGCAGCTCTGAAGTCACTTTGACCCACCACATTGGTCATCATCACTAACATTTATTGACTACTGGGAATAAAATACCCTGCATTGAGTAGGAACTCATCATTTGAAGGTGTCAGCTTCCTCGTCATTTCCTAACCACCTGCATGGGACATTCACAGCTTCACACCTTAGTGAACAAATAGGTAACTTTTAGTCTAGTACCTTTCTTGTGGAAAATCTTAGAAATAAAGAGTGTACCCTCGAATATTATAATAAACCCCTTCTTGTCACCCATTTTATTCATAAATAATAAAATAACCTATTATAGTTTTCCTTCAGGGCTAGTGATATGACATGCTAATCTTGTACTACATTATTTGGCCACTTTAATATCATGGAATGGAAAAATGAAAAAGTATTAAACCAAAGTTAAAAATTTTAGTTATTTTGTAATCACCATAGCTGAACTACTAGCTACACAGATGTAAGTTTGGGGACTCCTAAATCAAAACCAGTTGGTGGGAAAAAGCTTTCATAATGACCTCCTACTTTGAAACGTACAGCAGGCAAGGTTGCCAATTTTACACAAAATGTAATAAAAATTCATGGAAGCAGACATGAATCATTCCCATTCAGGGGGAAATGTGGAGGATATTTCCCTTAGCAATTGATCACCCTGAGGCAAAACAAGCAGTGAACATTCAATTGTCCATGGAAGGAAGTCAGAACTGCAAAGGCTTCAATATGTAGGACATTATCGCCTGGCTTCAATTACCATTGCAATGTATAAACTATTTCTATCCATTTAGAATAATGTATTAAAATGTTTCCACTTCTTTAAGTGAATAAAGAGTCAGTTTCTGCAAAGCCTTTAATGAAACTACTGTGGATATTTCTTCCCATTTTTCCCACTATCCCCAGAAAAAGTTACCACTAGGGCAATGTATTTTTTTCAGAGGCAGCAAAACCAGGAACTCAAAGAATTCTTATTTTGTAGCTATATTTTAGTCTTGATGAATGTTTAAAGCCAGCCTTAGAACAGGGCCATCAAGAGTGCTTTCTTTGAAGTGCATTTATGAGATTGAAAATTTTTATGAAGCCATTTTCTGACTTGACATTACATCTTAGATGCAGAGTTGAGCATGGTTGAACAATTTGGTTTCTTGGAAACTCTAAAAATAAATTAGGATTCAACAACAACACGTCAGTTTTCAGCCACTCTAAGCATTTTGCTATTACTTATTATTATAATAGTTGACCATGGGTGATGCAAATGGATGGCAAGTACAATATTATAAGGCAACACACAGGATGAGTGCCATAAAGTATCAAAATGTTTGTTTTAGGCATTAAACTTGAAGATTGGAAATTTTGAGGTGGTTCAATTTGAAAATGAAAATATGAGATCTTATAAATTAGTACAGTGATGTTAGAATCTAGGTATATACAAAAGAGTTAGTAAAATCAGGACAAATGACAGTTTTTTACTTCAATATGAATGCATTGCTCTATGCAATCTCCCATTGCTTGGAATCAGTGACAATACGTTCTGCAACAATTATAAATTGAATGCATTTCTTTATTGAGATACATCACTTTCTTTCAAATAAATATTTAATTAGCCATGAAGGAAAAACTATTGGCACGTTTCCTTCGTTTGCAGTGGGCTTTAGTAAGTGATTCAGTCTTCGTTGCATATGGCAATTTCCTTGGGTTTACTACTATTAGCTAAAATGCTTATACATTTTCAGTCCTTCCTCAGAAAATGAAAGAACTAAAAATTTATCCTCTGTTAGCCATTAGAAATGAAGCAAATAATTGACAAATCAATTCTAAAGATGGAGAAATGATTTATATTTTATCTACTACTGTCATTTAAGTTTTCTTCTTTCATTATCTTATAAAACGATCTTGGTGATGGTTCTGTTTCTGTAGAGAACCCTGACTAATACAGTCTTTTCAAAGCAGATGGTTTAAAAAAAAATCGAAAACACGCTGTTCTTTTCCTCAACGATCCTTTTGTTTGCCCATATTAAAATGACATTACATTATGAAATATTTCTTCAGAAAAAGAACAAAACTGTTTTGGAGGTCAAATGTTTGTGATCTTTTTTCCCCCCTCTAACATCATTTGAACAGTCACCACACTCAGAGAATAATGAATTTCAACTTTACTTTTTCTACTTTCGCCCAATTCCATTTCATAAGTAAACCATGTAGATCTGTCATGATGATCATCTTTTCAGCACATTGATTCTAAATCTGTTTCATTTAATATGGCTCCCTGTGGAAAACTGATCAAGTTAACTGTTTCTGCATTCATTTCTCTGAATTGGTTTTGTTTCAAATTCTTTCATCTTCAAAGTATACTAGGGTTGGAACAGTACAATCAGTACATGCTCCCTTGCTTGAACTTGTATGATCTTTCTTTTCATTTAATAAGATAAATGATATTTTGTCAATCCAATCAGAAATTTCTGATTTAGGAAATTTCTTAGGAAAAGTTAAGAAGTATGAGTATGCTTATTTCCTAACCATAAATCTACTGCTGCTTTACACAACTCAGTATTTGTGGTCACCTCCCTCTACCACCAACTTACCCCATGACACAACAATTTAAAATGCCATGTAGATCTGGCATAAATCTGAAAAAATCTGTCTAGCACACTTACAAGTCATATGTGTTACGGTAATATCCCCATTCTTTCTTCACATCTGAGGCGCATAGCCCTGTGACTTAGCAGCTAAGAGAGGTGGTACCACCACCAGGGGCATCATGTGGCAGAGTGCTGTCCAGCTATTACTGAATGTCCTTTGTTTTCGGAATCATCATCTTCTGTTTATAAACCTCTTCAGAACTGACTTCCCCAAAATCTAAATGCTCCTACTTCTAAACAATGCTCTTTTAAGAAGTTAGTTTAAAATATTTGACTAAAACACATTGTTTTGATTCATATTAATACTCGATTCCTAGATATTTAGTATGCACATCTTAAACACGTATAAATGTATTTGAAAGTCGTGAGTTCACTATGCGGAGTATCCTGGTTTCACCATTATATTTCCTCTGCCATCCTTCAAATACCACAAGCTCTGTGAGGTCACAGGCTATGTTTTCTATTTCTTTGTCAACTTAAGGTACCTTCAAGCACATAATAATAAAGTAAGGGAAAAGTTACAGACAAGTGCTGAATCTTTGTCTTATTAAGTTGTGTGTGTGCATGTGCAGATGTGTGTGAAGGGAAATCTTCATAAACATTGTAAATCTTGGTTAAAATTGCTATGTAAAGAATACTTTTATATCCCTTTATGAGGATTTAAAAATTCCTGATTAGCAAATACAATTATTTTCACTCATGGGAATAAGTTGCTATTCACACTTGCTTAAAGACTACTTACTGATCACTTACAATGTGCCAGGCACTGTAATAGCCATGGTCCTTTGTGGAGCGCTGGGATATAATAAACACCTTCTGATTTAAGAGTTTATTAATTGTTCTTATCTATTAATCAGACATTATCCCAAGTTTTGTCTTATATTACAAGACTTATGTTAAGTGCATATGAAATACAAGAGGATTAGAGCCTGCATTTTCTTGCCTCTTTGTGCCAGTAAACTGCAATGTCATTGCCTTCATTGTCTCTTTCATCCCACAGGCAGTGCCTGACATGTAATACTAACTTCTATTTAGTATGCTTTTTCTAATGAAGGATAATGAGATTCTGTAATACAGCAAGTATAATTTATGAATCATCATCAAATAAAGCTTTGCAAGCAAACTAAAGACAAATCTCACCAAGTTAGCTATTCATAGCCTGCCCCTGGAATTAAATCAAAAGCACTGAATAGACTGACATCTAAAGATTGTAGGCCAACTATGTTTTACAGCTGACAAGATGCTTGGCACTACTGTGGACTTCAAAAATTATTTCATCATTTTATCACTTGCACTGGTCTTGCAAGATTGTGCAGAACAGCTGAAAAGGAACACTCTAGGACATTACAAGGGAGTACTTTTAGATAACAACAGCTTCTTTTATTGTCAGATGTTTGTCTTGATTTAAAAAATGTGTAATTCAAATATATATATAGATATAGATATATTTAAAATACTAAGTCATTGACTATAAAACATAATCTTGAATTTTGCATGAAGGTCCATACAAGTTAATAATTCTCTTATCCTAACATCTGCCATATAAATTCATCTATGTCACAAACTAAACTTATGATTTTTCTCCACCCAAAAACCTGTTCTTTATTTAGAATTTTGTTTTCCAAGTTTCCTCTCTCACACCCCTCAGCTCAAAGTAACCATCACATTAAACTCTCCATTCATCATGTCATTGCTTCATTTATTCCCACTTTGTTTCTTACCTGGATGAAGGGAGAGATCATGTGTAAGGAGGAGGGGACAGGACAATGTCGGTACTGCTGGAATAAAAGATATGAGTGGAAGACTGGTACAAGTTGAGGATGGAAATAGAGATCTATTGAGAAGGATCCTTTATGGTAAGATTTTTGGATTTTATCCTCGAATTGATGGAAAATCACTGAAGGACATTTATAAGTGAATGCAATTACCAGAAAACAAAATTATTTTAGTGGGAAAGGATTGTTTCAAAGGAAGGCATGGTAGACAGAATCATGGTGCCCCCACCCCCAAGCTGTCAATGTCCTAATCCCTAGAATATGTGAATGTGTTATTTTGGCAAAATGGTTAAGGAGTTTGTAATGGTGAAATTATCCTGGATTACCTGGAAGGGTTCAGTGCAACCCCTTATAAAGGAAGAAATGAATCAGGAGTCAAAGAGGGCTGTGTGTGTGTGTGTGTGTGTGTGTGTGTGTAATAGAAGGGGAGGGAGAAGGACAAGGTGGGGAAGAGAGAGAGAGACAGAGAGAGAGAGAGAGAGAGAGAGAGAGAGAGAGAAGAAGGAGATTTGAAGTGTTATCCTTCTGGCTTAGAGTTGGAGAAAAAGCCTATTCATTAGCCAAGGAATACAAGTGGATTGTAGAAACTATTAAAGATAAGAAAATGGATTTTCCCCTACAGCCTCCAGAAGGAATACAGTCCTATTAACACCTTGATTTTAGCCCAGTGAGACCCATTCTGGGCTTCTGACTTCCAGAACTATAAAAGACAATACATTTATATTATTTTAAACCACTAAATTTGTGGTAATCTTGTTATGATAGGCAGAAAGAACAGGGATCTGGGAAGGAGGAAGTGCGGGAGATGAAGGAGGTGAGATCATTCCTATGAAAAGGTGCAGCTACACCTAACTGTGATGAGTTATAACACTGTCAGTATTGCAGGCAGGGAAAAATCTCCACCCCCGGTGTCTCCATGACAGTTCTGACAAGGGCCAAATGAGAACAAGGGGATCCCACCTGCCAACTGGAAGGAGTGGTCAGCGAGGACTGTGGGAACCTGCCCTGGGAATGCCTGCTATGCCCCCTCTAAATCTTAACTATTTCGAGCCCTCATTAGAATAGAATCCTAAATTTCTCTGTTCTTAGGTGCAGTTGCTTTTCTTCTGGCCTGTACACTCCACACCATCATGAAAGTGTACTCTACTATTTTTTTCTTTTCTTTTCTTTTCCTTTTTTTTTTTTTTTTTTGATAAATCCACTGCTTGCTTGGCTTTGTGTGACTCATTCGGTACATCCTTGAATTATTTCCTGTTATTTATCTATTATTTCCTGGTATTTACAAGAACCTGTTCTTCAGCAACAGTTCATTCCACAGGAAACTAATAGAGAAGGCAAAAAGGAATGGGAAAGTGGAGAAGGCAGTTTCCAATGTTGGCATGAATGTGTATTCCTAACAATTGCAGCAGTGCAGAAAACCCAACTTTAGAAGGTAAAGAGAAAATTAAGCATAATGCTTGAATCAGAGTACCTTAGGAAAAAATAAAATATTTGACATATTTGAAATAACTATGGAGTTAGGCTAAAGCATAGATTCTATGCATAAGCCCCTGTTATTTACAAGATTTTTTTTCTTGTTTTTGTGAGAGGAATGTGAACACAGAGAAAAGACAATTTAATGCTATTACTATAAGTCTTAGTTCATTTGACATTAAATAATAAATTATATGATTTTCAGAACTTGAAAGATTTCTTCTAGTTAAATCCAATATCACTAATAGTTACATAATCCAAGATAATAATACAACTGAAATCACTGTTGCTTTCAGTCTAGATCTCAAATGCATGGTGAAGAATAACAAAGTTCAGTGAGAATATAAATTTTAAGCACCACCTCATTATTTCATTTCTCAGTGACTAGGACTGCAAACTAGAAACAAAATAGAGCCAAGCTGTAGTTGTGTGTGTTGGAGGAGTGTTTTTTTTTTTTTTTTTTTAATTTTATTATTATTTTTTTTATTTTTGTATCTAACATTGAAATAAAATCTTTCATTATATAGTAGGCATCTAAAATTGTTTCACTTGGCAAACCATTTTGCACTTGAAAAAACTTAGGCCTGGAAATTCTAAACAATGTGCTTGGATGATACACCTGTAAGTAATGAAACAAGGACTGAGGGCCTGATGTGCTGACATCAGGACACAGGTGCTATTCGTAACCTCTACGCTATGCAATTTACAATCATATATCACATATCGTTGATATATCTATTCTTTTGCATTTATGAATGCTACCCAAATGAGTAAATACAAGTTTACTCAATGTCTTAAGGGCCACATAGTATTCAATGCAATATTAGTTATTACTGAACATTTGGCTTATTACAAATATTTTTCTAACCAGCAGTCTGCCATAACCATCCCTCTAACCAAGTCTTTATACTTACCTTTATCTGTTTACCTTCAATTTCTAGAAATGGAATTTATAAATAAATCATTTATATGATTTAAGACTTTTAATTAAACATTACAATTGACCTAAAGAAAGCTTGTATTTATTATGAATGCATTGAACATTTTTCTTCAGTAATGATTCTATAATAAAGATGGCTTTATAATTACTTGTAATGATGCTTTATTGATACATTCACATGTCCACCTTTTCTCTGATTACATGGATGCATTTCTGACATTGCTAAATGTATTGGTGGATACAGTCTGTGAAATTTGAAATAAACCAGTGGTATCTGATATTTCACTAAATTCAGAGAAGCGTTTAAGTTACAAAGAGGGGAGTCTACTGCTATTCCTGAGTAACTATTAAAATGCCTAACATGTTAAGGTCAGAGCCTACTTAAATTAACGAGGTGTTAACATGCTCTAAAAATAGTCTAATTAGAAGGACGGTTGGGTTAAGTTTCCATGCCTCTGGGAGCTGGCCCTGCATTGATTTAAGTCAATTTCCCCTCTTCTTGTCAGAAAATTATTCAAAATACTCATTTCTCTTTTTCCCTTTTCCTCTTTCTTCCATCTTGTTTTACATAAGACATAAAGGTTGGAAATTACATTTGGAAAAGGATACATATGCCTAACTATAATGATAAATGCATTTTCTGGGTCCAAATTCTTTTAGTTTTCTTCTGCATTGCTGCAACTTCTGATTTTCCATTATTTTTAAAAGATTTGGAATATTGCGTTTAGCTATTAAAAATGGCTTAACTGTTTATTAACTATTATACAATTATCTTATTTATATGAAATCCTCAGTGTATTACCTATTTTTAAAAATGGCTCAGAAAATGCCTGACAGAATCTCCATAATTAAGTAACAGCAATCAACATGGTATACACACACTGGCACATACACACACACACACACACACACACACACACACTTACCACTCATTTATTATTCATTCACTAATTCATTTTTCACACAACAAAGTCTTATTGATTAGTTGTGAAGCACAGATATTATGGGAAATAAAAATTAATAATGTATAGTTCTTGCATTCAACTAATCCAATAGGGAAATGAGAAAATTATTCTAAACTTAGTGAAATGAAATTAGACATAAGATGGCCTATGCATTTTTCTAAGTGAAAATTCTATGTTTTTAAATAATGAAAAATATTAAAGGCATAAGGGATGCGTGAACAAAGAGGTAGACACAGAGATGGGAATGGGGTGTATAAGGATCAGGGAATGATTACTTTTACTTGACTGAGGTATATATTATCTAAAAAGGAACTGTTCAAATAACATAGAAAATGAACTACTGGAAGAGACATTTGGAGTTTATTCAGTTGACAATGGATTTCATATAAATAGGGTAATTGTTTGAAAATTTCCAAAATGGGAGTAAAATGGCTGTATTTAAAATTTTTGAGTTACTTTTTAAAAAATTGAGTTACTTTTTCAAGATTAATATGAATTCAGATGAATGACAATGAAAAGGAGACATATCTTGAGAACAGTTATTATTATAAACCGTTAACTCATTGAACAAACTTTTAGCGAGTCTCTACTATGCTCCAGACAGAGTATTAGACACAAAGCTATATATAAAATTAAGGCAATAATGTCTGTCCACAGAAGCTCAATCTATTGGAAAGACCACTAACAAAACCAACAATGGAAGTGCAATGTGTAAAGGTGAAGATAGAGATACGATTGGGTGCTGAGAATACAAAGGGAAATATGTTTACCTGGCATGGATCAAAAACAATAGGCATTGAAAGCTTCCAAAACAAGGTCCCTGAGGAAAACTAGTTTTAAAAACTAAGAGAAGATAGCTTGTTGAAAAGTTTAATATGTGCAAATGGAAGAAAATTCTATACAATAGCACAAAGAATGGCAATTTTAAAGAGCAAGTAGTGGTCAAAGCTAGGTGTAGGTGTAAAAGCGTGGTAGGAGATGGGGTAAGAAAGGGTGACGGCAATGTCGTCAAACATCTAGCATACCAAGTTAAGATATTCAGATATTTTCCTGAAGACAATGAGCAATTATTGAGGATTTTAGACAAGGAATGTCATCATTATATAAATATTTATATAGGTCACTCTCACACAGTGCATGATTGACAGGCTGCGGTCACTGCTATCATAAGGAAGACAAATTAATTTGTTACTGCAGTAGTCGACATGAGAAGTAGCATGGGCCTGTAACAAAGCAGAGATATAAGGAAGAAATATTATCAAATAATTAACAGGTTCAACAGCTGTTGGAAACTACTTATTATTAAAGGTGGTATTGAGAAATGGGAAAAACAAAAGTAAATAAAATATTTTCCGTAACAGAAATGTCATTTTCAATCAGCTCCTGATTGGTGCTTCAAATAAAACTTTAGCATGGAGAATGGGTCTCTTCTAGGCAACAGAGTTCAGGGACCCTGAACCCAACATTAAGATATCTGTCTACATTAAGTTTTTACAGAGTAAAATATGTGACTGTGAAATCATCAATAACTAGTCTGCATTATCAGTAGCTGTGTTTTCTGCCTGAACTGTATCTCACCCAGGATATTTAGAACACTGTCTCATCCTCAGCAGGCACCCAGGCAATGCTGACTGATGACCTTGAAAATGATGAGAATTTGCTAGGTGGGCTGAGGGCCCAACGCAGTCACTTGTCAAATTTCTTCCTTTCCCAACAGTAAAGTGAATTTCATTTGTCATTTTTTTCAATACAAAGCATCTGTAATAAAGAGTGAAAGTTAACTCAATTGCAAAAAGTAACACAGTTTTATTTTACATTAAAAAAGACTCTGACCTTATGATAAGATTAAAATTCCAATGTGTTAAATTCTTCCTTTTATTGAACAGCACAGATTCCATGCAGGTGGCTTTGGTTGGCAAAAATTGTGAAAACAAATTGGTGATTATTCTGCCAATTTACTGATTACTTTGGGTTTATTCATTTGTTCTCTATTAAGTTTGGGGAATATTGTATAATTGCTACAGATTCATCATGATTATCATTGTTCTGGTACTCTTTAGAATCTGATGATAAACTCCATCAGTCTTTTTACTTGCCCTCTAAATTCTTGGTTGGAATGTGAAAAAGTGTGATAAATCCAAGATTTTAGATTCTGCTGAAGTTGAGTAAATAAACAATGCATTTATCAGTGAAAGATCTTGATACTCTGATGGTGGGTAGACCAGTAAAATACATTGATATTTTCAGTGTCCAAGTAAACATGTGGAACATTTTATTAAGGAAAACTTTGAACAAATAAAAATGTAAATCACAAGGTGTTACGAAATCTTATATATCCATGACACAGCTTTAATAATTATCTACCCGTAGCCAATCCTGCCTCATGTTTCTACCTACCTCTGACCCTTTCCCTGATGATGTACCTGAAGTAAATATTGCTGGTTTCTGAATATTGCTTAACAACAATGAACATCAAGGAATATATAATGATTACTAAGTCACTCCAATGAATTTACTTTAATAACTGAGCTTTGCATTTCATGGCTTCTGAGGGTTAGTTGGCTTCTGAGTTCAACCCTCTGTAATTTAGCTCTTGTTTGAACATCTCTGTCTTTCCTTCTAAATATGTAATTTCCCTCTATATATATCCTGCAGCTGTTGTGTCATTCATGGCAGTTAAAGTTGTTCATTTTTCCATAGTGGCTCTTGTTCTTCTATTATATTTCTGTGAAACATTTCTCTAGTTTCTGAGATAATATTCACCTTTACAATAAATTGCTTGTATTAACCTTGTCAGATATTATTTCTTCAAACCAGTCAACAGGAGTTTTGTCACTGAGTGAGTAGTATATCCAAGACAATCTATACCATTTTCTTTTTATTTAAAGTAAACTTCTCTTTACAGAAAAAAATATTGATTTTCCTTAGGAAGTAGAGATTTAGACATGCCTTTTTCCCAAGAAAATTAAAGAATCTATCTAATTGGTATGGTTTAGGCATGAATATTACAATTTATAAATGTTTTATTTTTTTAAATTATGGTTGTTTACAAAAATCAACTTATATATTCCTATAGATATCAGTAAACATATTCTACAAATGTTGTGAGATTAAAAGAAAAAAATATATATATTGTCACTCAGAGGGTTGCAAATATTTATTAATCATATATTTTATTGCTATTTTGCTAGGTTTTAAATAAAAATAAACCAATCATGTGCTGGGTCAAAGTCTTCATACTTTGTTTTTTCTTACCTTTTAGCATGCTTTGTCATTCTTGTTAAAAGCCAGACAGGAAGTATCAATTAACAGTTACCCTTGTAAGTAGGCCTTAGTGTGAGCGTTTATGCTAATCCTACTAGGAGTTGAGCATTGATTAATGTTTGCTGCAGCTGTAGGATGAGAAGGACATCTGGTGTCCTTGGTTTTGTCTCCCCATTATTTTCGGCAAAGAAGAACAAAGAGTGCCTTCTTAAGTAGATTCTATGTCTTGTGGCTCTTCCAGCTGTAATCTGCTGTTATAATAATGAAGCCCTACTGATGTGGTAAAGTGTCAGGGAGGAGAAGTATTCTACAATTTTCTGAATAAATCTGTTTTTCAATGGGCCTGGCCCCCGGGCTGTGACCTTCACAAGTGTTTTACCATTTGTTTGTTTTTCCTCCCCTTAGTGAGGTAGGAACCTTAGACAGGACTCAGTGGGATAATTGCCCAGATTAGATAAGGATCTGTTCCGTTTTTTTTTTTTCCCCCCTTAGATTGTAGGCCCCTGCTATGGAGAATATTCAGAATATTTCTTTTTTCTCTCCTTTTTTTAAAACTTATTGGGGTGACAATTGTTAGTAAAATTACATAGATTTCAGGTGTACAATTCTGTATTACATCATCTATAAATCCCATTGTGTGTTCACCACCCAGAGTCAGTTCTCCTTCCATCACCATATATTTGATCCCCCTTACCCTCATCTCCCACCCCCAACCCCCCATACCCTCTGGTAACCACTAAACTATTGTTTGTCTCTGTCTATGAGTTTCTGTTTCTCATTTGTTTGCCTTGTTCTTTTGTTGTTTTTGGTTTATATACCACATATCAGTGAAGCCATATGGTTCTCTGCTTTTTCTGTCTGACTTATTTCGCTCAGCATTACACTCTCAAGATCCATCCATGTTGGCCCAAATGCTCCTATATCATCTTTTCTTACCCCCGAATAGTATTCCATTGTGTATATATACCACAACTTCTTTATCTATTCATCTATCGAAGGACATTTTGGTTGTTTCCATGTCTTGGCCACAGAAAATAAAGCTGCAATGAACATTGGAGCACACGTGTCTTTATGTATAAATGTTTTCAGATTTTTTTGGTAGATACCCAGGAGAGGGATTGCTGGGTCATATGGTAATTCTATTTGTAATTTTTTCAGCAACCTCCACACTGCCTTCCATGACGGCTGCACCAATCTGCATTCCCATCAACAGTGTATGAGGGTTCCTTTTTCTCCACAGCCTCTCCAACACTTGTTACTATTTGTCCTGTTGATGATAGCCATTCTGACTGGGGTGAGGTGATATCTCATTGTGGTTTTGATTTGCATTTCTCTGATGATTAGTGATGTTGAGCATTTTTTCATATATCTATCTGCCATTTGTATGTCCTCTTTGGAGAAATGTCTCTTCAGGTCTTCGGCCCATTTTTCAATTGGGCTGTTTGTTTTTTTGTTGTTGAGTTGCCTGAGTTCCTTGTATATTTGGATATTAGCCCCTTATCGGAGGCACTGTTTGCAAAAATCTTCTCCCATTCAGTTGGTTGCCTCTTTATTTTGTTGATGGTTTCTTTTGCTGTGCAGAAGCTTTTAAGTTTCATATAGTCCCATTCGTTTATTTTAGCTTTTACTTCCCTTGTCTTTGGAGTCAAATTCATAAAATGCTCTTTGAACCCAAGGTCCATAAGTTTAGTACCTATGTGTTCTTCTATGTAGTTTATTGTTTCAGGTCTTATGCTTAAGTCTTTGATCCATTTTGAATTAATTTTGGTACATGGTGACAGATAGTAGTCCAGTTTCATTTTTTTGCACGTGGCTATCCAAATTTCCCAGCACCATTTATTGAAGAGGCTGTCTTTTCTCCAATGTATGTTTTTTGCTTCTTTGTCAAAAATTATCTGTCCATATTTCTGTGGTTTTATTTCTGGATTCTCAATTCTATTCCATTGGTCAATGTGTCTGTTTTTCTGCCAATACCATGCTGTTTTGATTATTGTAGCCCTGTAGTATAAGCTAAAGTCAGGGAGTGTGATACGTCCAGTATTGTTCTTTTTTCTTAAAATTGCTTTGGCTATTCGGGGTGTTTTGTGGTTCCAAACAAATCTGATGATTTTTTTGGTTCTATTTCTTTAAAAAATGCCATTGGGATTTTGATGGGGATTGCATTAAATCTGTATGTGGCTTTGGGTAATATGGCCATTTTAACTACGTTCATTCTTCCAATCCATGAGCACGGAATGTCTTTCCATTTCTTTGTGTCTTCTTCAATTTCTTTTTAAAATGTCCTATAGTTTTCAGCATTTAGGTCTTTCACATCTTTGTTTCAGTTTATTCCTATGTATTTTATTCTTTTTGCTGCAATTTCAAAAGGAGTTGTTTTTTGTATTTCTTTCTCTGGGATTTCATTGTTAGAATATGGACTTCTGTATGTTGATTTTGCAGCCGGCAACTTTACTGTATTCGTTGATTATTTGTAATAGTTTTTTGGTGGAGTCTTTAGGGTTTTCTATCTATAGCATCATGTCATCTGCAAAGAGTGACAATTTAACTTCTTCATTCCCAATTTGAATGCCTTTTGTTTCTTTCTCTGCTTGATTGCTCTGGAAAGGACTTCCAACACTGTGTTGAAAAGCAGAGGTGATAGGGGACAGCCCTGTTGTGTTTCTGAATGTAGAGCAAAGGACTTCTGGTTTTCACCATTAATTATGAGATTAGCTGAGGGTTTGTCATATATGACCTTTATTATGTTAAAGTATTTTCCTTCTATACCTATTTTATTAAGTGTTTTAATCATAAATGGATGTTGTATCTTGTCAAATGCTTTTTCTGCATCAATTGATATAATCATATGATTTTTGTCCTTTATTTTGTTTATGTGATGTATCACATTGATGGATTTGCGGATGTTGAACCATCCTTGTGCCCAGGGGATGAACCCCACTTGGTCGTGATGAATAATCTTTTTAATGCATTGTTTTATTCAATTTGCTATAATTTTGTTTAGGATTTTTGCATCTGTATTCATCAGAGATATTGGTCTGTTGTTTTCTTTTTTTGTGTGTTGTCCTTACCACGTTTTGGTATTAGGGTAATGGCCTTAAAAAATGTGTTAGGGAGTACTGTCTCTTCTTCAATTTTTTGGAAGAGTTTGAGCAGGATTGGTATTAGAACCTCTTTGAATTTTTGGTAGAATTCACTAGTGAAGCCATCTGGTCCCCTACTTTTGCTTTTGGGAAGGTTTTGGATGATTGATTCAATTTCGTTACTGGTGATCGGTCTGTTTAGATTTTCCAGTTCATGGTTCAGCCTAGGAAGGCAATATATTTCTAAGAACTTGTCCATTTCTTCTAGGTTATTGAATTTGGTGGCATATAGTATTGTTGGATGATCCTTTATACTTCTGTGGTGTCTGTGATAACTTCGTCTTTTTCATTTCTGATTTTGTTCATTAGTGTCTTCTCTCTTTTTATCTTAGTGAGTCTCGTCAAGGGTTTGTCGATTTTGTTAATCTTTTCAAAGAACCAGCTCTTTGTCACATTAATTTTTTCTGTTGTCTTTTTGTTGTCTATTCCATTTAGTTCTGCTCTGATTTTTTTTGTTATATCCTTTCTTCTGCTGAATTTGGGTTTCATTTGTTCTTCTTTTTCTAGTTCTTTAAGGTGTACCATGAGGTTATTTATTTGGGATTTTTCTTGTTTCTTGAGATAGGCCTGTAATGATATAAATTTCCCTCTTAAAATTGCTTTCACTGCATCCCAAAAATGTTGGTAGGATGTATTTTCATTGTCATATGTTCCTTTGTATCTTTTGATCTCTCCTCTAATTTCTTCTTTGACCTGGTTGTACTTTAAAAGTATGTTGTTTTATCTCCATGTATTTGTGTTTTTTCCTGCTTTCTTTTTGCAGTTGATATCCAATTTCAAAGCTTTGTGATCAGAGAATATGCTTAGTATGATTTCAATCTTCTTAAATTTGCTGAGGCTGATTTTATGTCCCAACATATGGTCTAGAAAATGTACACTAGAAAAAAATGTATAGCCTGATGTTTTAGGATGAATTGCTCTATATATGTCAAATATGTCCATTTCATCTAACGTGTCATTTAGGGCTGTTATTTCTTTATTCATTTTCTGTTTGGATGATCTATTCATAGCTGTCAATGATGTATTTAAGTCCCCTAGCATAACTGTTTTGTTCAATTTCTCCCTTTAGATTTGTTAGTAGTTGCTTGATATATTTTGGTGCTCCCTGATTGGGGGCATAAATATTGATGACTGTTATGTCTTCTTGTTGTATAGTCCCCTTTACCATTATGAAATGCCCGTCTTTGTCTCTTGTTACCTTTTTCACCCTGAAGTCTGCTTCATCTGTTGTCAGTATGGCTACACCTGATTTTCTCTGGATACCATTTGCTTGGAATTACAATTTCCACCCTTTCACTTTGAGTCTATGCTTCTCCTTGTAGCTGAGATGTGTCTCTTGGAGACAGCATATGGTTGTGTTTAGTTTTTTGATCCAATCTTCTACTCTGTGCCTTTTTATTGGTGAGTTCAGTCCATTTACTTTTAGGGTGATTATTGATATGTGAGGATTTCCTATCATGCTATCTTAGTTTTCTGGTAAGGCTGTGTCTCCATTGCTTCTTTGTCTTTTTGTTGTGATCTATTATTTCTGTGTGGTGGTATTCTATAATGTTTCCCTCTGTTTTTTCTTTTATTACAGTATATATTTCAGTTCTGGATTTTTTTTTTTTTTTTTTTTTGAGCGGTTACCCTTAAGTTTATGTAAAAGAAAGTTTGATATTTAGAGTATTGCATTTTCTTCAGCACGCTTACTTTCTCCATTCCCATATTCTGGTTCAGGCCTTTACTCTCCCCCTTTTTATGTTTTGGTTACAACAAATTGTCCCTGTTGATGGTGGTCAAATAGCTTCCCTTAGAATTTCTTGTAGTGCAGTTCGTGTATTAGAAAATTCCCTCAAGTTCTGTATGTCTGGAAAGGTCTTTATTCCTCCTTCATATCTAAAGGATATCTTTGCTGGATATATTATGTTTGGCTCATAATTTCTCTCTTTCAATAGTTTGAATATTTGGTTCCAATCCCTCCTTGCTTGTAGAGTTTCTGCTGAAAAATCTGATGATAATCTAATGCGTTTTCCTTTGTAGGTTACCGTCTTCTTTTCCCTCGCTGCCTTGAGGATTCTTTCTTTGTTGGTGATTTCAGACAGCTTCAATACAATGTGTCTTGGAGAAAGCCTGTTGGGATTGAGGTAATTGGGTGTTCTATTTGCTTCTTGGATTCGAGGATCCAATTCTTTCCACAAGTTTGGGAAATTCTCATCGACAATTTGTTTGAATATATTCTCTGTTCCCTTCTCTCTCTTTTCTCCTTCTGATCTGCCCATTATTCTTATATTGCTCTTTCTGATGAAGTCAGAAAGTTCTTGTAGAGGTCTTTCATTTCTTTTAAGTCTCAAGTCTCTTTCTTCTTCCATCCGTGTAATTTCCAGGTTTCTATCTTCGATGTCACTGATTCTTTCCTCCATCTGGTCAACTCTACTACCTAAGCTGGTTATTTCATTCTTAATTTCTTCTATTGAGTTCTTAATCTCCAGAAATTCTATTTGGTTCTTTTTTAAAATTTCAATCTCTTTCATAAAATGCTCATGTTGTTCTTTGATTGTGTTTCTGAGTTCATTAAACTGCCTTTCTGTGTTTTCTTGCATCTCGTTGAGTTTTTTCAGAACTGCAATCTTGAATTCTCTGTCATTTAAGTCACATATTTCCATATCTTTAAGTTCCTTTTCTGGAGACTTCTCACTTTCTTTCTGAGCTGTCTTGTTGCCTTGGTTATTCATGGCAATTACTGATTTATTATTTCTCTTCTTAGATATGTACAGGAGTGGGTTCTGCAACAGGTTGATATGAAGAGGTCTTTCTTTTGTTTTCCAGGATGTGTTGGTAGAATGTTTTATTTTCTCTCTGACTGCAGCCTTTTTTTCTCTCTCACCCGGTAGTGCTATGTTTTCTCTGCACTCTTCCAGCTCTCACACAATGGGCGGATTCCCTGAGATATGGGCTTCTCCTCTGTTAATCGTTCGCCTGGGTCACAGGGCACAGTGTTCGTGTGGGTATGCCGAGAGCTTTTGAAGTTCCAAAGCTCTTATTGCACCAGATTCAGAGCACATGTTTCAGCAGTTCTGTTTACTCCTGCAGAGATCCATCCAGGTATGTGGGGACAGGGGCAGGGTGAGTTGTGAGAGGTGGCCCAGAACAATGTCTGTGGCCACCACCACAGCGGGTCCTGCTTCCACAGCTCCCTCCCCTTTGCCGGAACTAGTTGGGCTGTGAATCTGTGTCTGCGGTCCACAGTTCTCAGAACAGCAAATATTCCGTTTTTTTGATCTGACACTGCTACTGTTCCATTTCTAGCACCAGGTGGGTGGGTGCGGAGCGAGCTCTGGGAGGGTAGGTAGGGGACGGCTAGTCTCAGTGCCTAAGGCGTCTAGTCTCAGTGCCTAAGGCTTCCATTCTCTGCGGCAGTGAGGGTTTAAAACACTGTTTTCAGCCTTCTTCCCTCAGTGTTTTCTCTGAGGTCTGTGCTGTGAGCCTTGTGTTCAGCTGTCTTATATGCTGTCCCCTCAGCCCTGTGGGCCATAAGCAGAGCCCTAGCAGTCCGAGTTCTTCCCTCTCCTGCAGCTGCATCAGTTCCGGGATGCAGGGAGCTCGGAGCACTGAGCCAGGTCTGTGTCCTGAGCCTGCACAGCTTAGTCTCCGAACTTCTTCCTTCCCTCCTCCCCCGCTTGTGCGATTCACCCACCTTAGGTGAATCAGTAGTGGGCCTCTTTGTCTTGCCTGTCTGCTGTGCAGGGAGTCCTTTGTGGAGTTATAGTTGTTCGATTAGTTGTAAATTACAGGGGAGATTTGCAGAGGCTCACCTCACGCTGCCATTTTGATTACATTCGAGAATATTTCTAAATCGTTAGTTTTCTCCTCTTCCTGCCAGAAACTCAAGTGGATTTTTTTTGGATTTTCACCATAAGGACCTGATGAGGTTCTTGGTGGTTCCTGAATGTGTTGCTGTTCCCTCAGCCTCTGCTCACAAGTTTCTCATTCTCATGCTAGTCTACTAGCAACTCATCAAAATTACCATTGAAGTTTTCCTCACAGTTTATGGTTCCAGTGGCTTCTCCTCCAGACAAGCTGGTCTCATATTGACTGTGTGTATATTGTGGTTTCTTTAGGCACTGTGACCTTAATTTATTGATGAATCATCAATTTTCGATTTGTTCAGTTTTTTTCTTGTTGAAAGGACAGGAGTGATGATTCACAAGCTCTTTCTATGACAGAGCTGAAAGTGTAGGTCCATACCATTATTTTAAGCATGTATTTTCAAACATACACAAATTATAAAGAATAGTACACAAAAACCTTGTATGCCCATTACACAATGGATCATAAATAGCATTTGTTGATCATATTTCATCAATGCCTCTTGATCATGTTTTTATTTTGGCTGAGTATTTTAAAGCAAATGTCAAACATCATACCATTTTACCCATAAATATTTCAGCATATACCTCTAATAAATAAGGATATTTCAAAAACATAATTGCGATATAAGACCCAACAAAATTAATTCCTCAATACCCTTAATACTCAGTTCATGTTAAATTTTCCCTGATTGTCTAAAAGTATATTTTTTTTAATTAAAGTTTCTTGGGGTGACAATGGTTAGTAAAAATATCTTTTTATAGATAGTTAAAATCAGGATCCAGAGTCTAGGCATTGTTCTTAATATATCTTTGAAGCCTCGTTTAACCTAAGATCCATCCCCACACTCCCATTTTCTTACAGATATTAGTTCATTAGAGGAACTGGGCCATTTGTTTTGTAGAATTCCCTGTGGTCTTGATTTGGTGCTTTGCATCCTCATGGTTTTTTGCTTGTTTGTTTTTGTTTTTAACTTATTTTTTCCATCTTCTTTATTTCCTATAATGGGTAGTTGGAGCTAGAAGCCTGGTTAGATTGAGGTTCAAGTTCCCCCCCACCACCTTTGGCTAGAATACATTGTAGAGGGTGCTGTGCGTTTCTTGTTCAAGAATCATACTAGGATTGGAAGTTTTTGAATGTTTAGGGATTTTTGTTTTTTATTTTTGTTGTTACTTCTTAGTTGTATTAAAAAAGGCAGGATTGTTTCAAAAGAATTACAAAACAACTTATTTTCCTATATACCTGAAATATTCCTTGCCACTAAAATAGAAATCAGTATGTGAAACTTTTGTTTTCCATTGCTGCTTAAATTAGCTAACTACTTGAACAAATCAGCTCAACACTTTTCTATTCTAATGAAATTGTGTTTTATTTTTTTTCCTAAGATAGTTTCTCTTATGCAGTTATGCCAGACACCATTCAAATAATAGCTGGATATAGAATGCTAATTTCACATTAGGCACAGAGATGTGGGGGAGGCAGTGTTCAGGGTCACTTTAAGAGGAAGCAAGTAAACCACCGAGATATTTGGAAAACTAAAGCCTTTATCTTGGCATCCATGTACAAAATTACCTCAAGTCAACCAAATAGTTCATAAGGGAAATGTGTTCTTTATGTTAATATTCACAATAATAAATGAAGAAAGAATGATAGAATTAGAACATCACCATTTTGCAAACTGTTAGTGATTAATGGATCTAGACAATAGTCATCAATTGTAGCTGAGGACATCACTAAAACAGATAGCCAGACTTTGTGACAAAATGAACCATCTATGAAGTAGGTTTGTAGCTTGAGATAGACAGATGATAGATACTAGAGATAGATAGACAGACAGACAGACAGACAGACAGACAGATAGATGATATACCTCATTTCCCTGTATTTACTACAAATTGGTGCTTAGATTCAGAGACTTGATCAGATTTCTCTCTCTCTCTCTCTCTCTCAAACCCAGACACATTTTATTACTTTTTACATAACCTAGGAATAACATCAATTCCTGAATTATGGTAATTTACTTCGTTGATTATATGTTCTTGTCGTCTTCTTATACTGACAAATAAAATTTTAAAATGCAGTTTTTTTTAAGTTATATTATTATTGACTTTACCTGAACTGGACAGATTATGCATGAATCTAAACTTGCAAATATTTTCTTATAACTAACTCTGTTCAGTCACATCTTGTCATAATTTCAGTCAGCAGCTTAGGATATACATATACATACACATCATGTTAAGGAGTGTCTTTGTAGGAATTGCCAAATATTAGTAATCATAATATTTAATGTAAACATTGTGCCTGAATTTTCTATTCAGTTTATATGCATATTCTGACCTATGTTAATATTCCCATCATATCTATAAGGAAACTGAAGGATAAAAATATATAGCTTTTCTCATGTTACATAATTAGTAAGATATTAAAACATAGTCTGACTCCTTGCCCATATTTTTATTCACAAAAATAATTTATCCTGACATGCGTAACTTAATTTTGGTGACAGGTCAACATGACCACTGTCTTTGACATCAAACATGAAAATTTAAGGTGATCTGCTTATTTGAAATAACGCCTATGTACTTAATATATGACTAAGCTATTCCACTCCTACATATTTATCCAAGAGCAATGAAGATATCTTTCCACACCAGAACATGGAGAAATCAAAATCTGTATTAGTCTTAATATTGCTGTAACAAATTATCACAAACTAGTGGCTTAAGACAACACAACTTTATTCTTTTACAGTTCTTGCATGACAGAGTCTAAAATCAGGATGTTGGCAGGGCTACATTTCTTCTGGAGATTTCAGGGAAGAGTTCACTTCCGTATCTTTTTTAGCATCTAAAGGCCATGTGGCTTGTCCTCATCGCTCCTATTTTTGTTTCTATCATAGCATCTCCTATTAGACCACAACAACATTATTCACAATAGCCAAGTTATTTTAAAAATCCAAATCTGGTGTTCTATCATATTTTTTCCACTTTTATTGACGAGTAATTTACATAAACTCAAATCAATCCATTTTAAGTATGCAGTTGATAAGTTGTGAAAGTTTTATAATGTTGTGTAAATTCCACCATAATCCAGATATGGAACATTGCGCTCATTCTAAAAATTTACATTTGCAGTTGATTCCCCTCACTAGACTCCTGGCCCTCAGCAAACAATAATTTACTGTTGGTCAAAATAGTCTGGCATTTCTAGAATTTATATGAATGGAATCGTACAGTTGTAGTCTTTTTCATTTTGTTTATTTAATTTAGCTTTATGTATTCAGGACTTATCCCCATTGTGGTTGTTTCTATTATTGAGTAGTATTCCACAGTATAAATATACTATGATTTATTTATTCGCTGTTTGTATGTCACATCACTAATTTTCCAGTGATTGGATTTCCCAATGATACAAACCTTGCCAACTTACCCTAGAACAGTGAGTTCCACCTTTTCCATGATATAATACAAACAGGATTAGGTAGAGGTCATCGGAAATACAAATACATTAATAGAAATTAAAATGAGATATCTTTCCTTTAAAAAAACTGAGATTGAGCATTCAAAAGTAGAAAATGTCACTGACAAAATTTGAAAGCTTCTTGGATCATTTTCTTTTCTTCTCAGTAGGCTAAATTCCTGGGCCAAACAATGAGTACAAACTGGTCCCAGGAGAATTAGGCGAAGGGTTTAAAGTGAGAAACAAATGACAATTTTCTATAAAGCTCATCCTGAGGATGGCAGAATCACAAAGAAGCTGACTGTGAAATAAACTTCTCAATGAAAGGAATATCCACAAAGATGACCCTCCTTCTTTATAATATCTTCATTTGTAAAATGGTCCAAGAATATTGTTTTGATATAGGGAAGTTAACTTTGTATAGTGCTGTATGCCAACACATCAGAGGGATTTTTTTCTTAATTATGGTTTTTATGATAACCATAAAACGTATATATATGGCCTCTTTTGCATAATAGTTCAATTTCCCTCCATTCTGCCAAATAAACCACAGAGTAATTTTAATTTGATTCCTCCTTCTGTAGAATTATCTGAACAACAGAAGCAATTAATGTGGAAGTTATTTATAAATGCTCACTGAAGCACATATACTGTTGATTTATGTGGCAGCTAAAGGTCTATGAAGAAGGCGATGCTTACTAATCACAGGTATTTGGGACATTATCACCATAAAGTAAGTGGCTTCCTGAGTGTCTTAAAACTGTCACAGAAGACTTTACATTCATTAGAGGCAGCTCACAGTCTTTCTTAGAAGCCTGAGCACCAATGACTAAAACCATCTATTCAATCCGGGGGTAAAACAGTACATAAATATTAATATTAATTAAATTACCTTGTTTCACTCATCAAGTCTTATCTTCAACTCATCCTTTAATCCTACATCCAATCAAAGTACTCATCTTGGAATTCTACCACCTACAAGTCTCTCAACTCTATTCTGCTTCCCTTCTGTTGTTTCTGGAATATTGTAATGACCTCCTGCGTAAGGATCTCTCAGTCCTTACTCTTGCCTCACTCTACATGCTCCCCTACTGTGATCTATTTAAAACCAAATCTGATCACAACACCTATCACTTAATCCTCTCCCTTACCTCTTGATTCTTCCAGTTTCAGGTTGAAATATTTTGGCCTGACATATAAGATCACTGATGATCTGGCTTCTATCCGTCTTTCCAGTCTCTTACCCATCCACCTCGCCCTTGTCTCTAATGCTATAGGTATGTACCTATGGTACATAATGGTACAAGTATGTACCATTCAGAAGTACTAAAACACTTGCCCTAAACACAGCATTCTATTTCCTATCTCATGTAATTGCTGATCCGACCTTTTGCTATGTCTTCCTGGTAAACTCTTATAATACTGCTATACCCACATTAGTGTTACCTTCATCCAGATGCCTTCTCTGACCCAATATATTACAATTATTCACTCCTTCCTCTGTGGATTGCTGTATTACTGGAAAACAAATTTCATTATTACCTATAAGCTGTTTATTTCCCTGATCTTTTTACTTCTATACTATAATTTTTGAGGGTAGGAAATATCATATTTATCTTTGCAAATGCAGTGACTGGTACATAGGAGATGGTTATTACACATTGAAATGAACATTAGTGACAGGTTAGATTAGATTTTCTAATGTGTTTTCCAAGAGAAGAATTCTTATATTTCCTGCATCTTTTCATGTCATTCTAGAGCTCCAATTTGACAAAACTTGTCCTTTTCTAATTTGATTCCCCTTGTTAGGAACTTCCTTTTTTTTTTTTTTTTACATTATAAAATACAACTACTTATACATGAGGTAGAGCAAATATAACATTCTCATCTATTTTTTAATAGCATATGAATATTGTATAATGTTCTTTTCCTCCAATACTTCTAGATCTCCTAGGGCATTCATGATACAAAGATAAATATTAATTTAAGTTCACTCAATTTCCTTGTATTTCCTCTTCCTCTTATTATTATCTTGTTAATTCAAAAATTGTAACAAATCAGAGTGCTAACTCTGGGGTAAACCTACATACTTGCCACTCTCTTCTGCAATATTACTTGAATGAATTACCTAAGGTACATTTCCAATGGCTTTTAATTGAAGTCTTTTTTAAAAAAATGTCTTCCCCTCAAGCTCTTTTTGTAAAGACTAAACATACACACTCATTGTGCAGTGGAGATCTTAGTAATACATTTTAGGAACACTGATCCAATTTTCTATGTGGATAGCAGACTAAGGATCATTGTCCCCATAAAAACCATCAAAAAGATATTATGCTTAAGAAGGTTTCAATACCTCTTCTGTTCAGTGAGATAAATGTTTAGGGTTATGTTTAAACAAGCTGATTTTCATGACTCTCCCACTCATCAAACTGGCACTTTATGCTATTCACATTGATATTTATGACTCTTTCCTAACTAACTCCATGGTGCATAAATGAAGTTTATAGGTGCTGTCAAAAGTTGTATATGAAATCCTTAAAAACAGACTCTTACCTTGGAAAATATATGTATCAGCTGTGTCAAAATGTTCTGAAATCAACTTGAAATATAAAAATAGACATGCATTTTAAAATATCTAGGTTTTCACTCTGGTGACCATTTCAATTCTAATGATTAAAGGGAGGATTCAGACAATGATCTATTCTATGTCATACATTTCCTCATTGTATGTCCTTGTTCCTCTCCTTTGAGAACTTATTCAATCATTGCTTTGCTTTCTCTTACATCTTTTTTATTTCTCTCTCATGTCTTCATTTCTCTCTTAACCACTAGCTTTTTCAATCCCCACATATCCACTTTTTACCTCTGCCTTTAAAAATATCTTCCTTTAACCTGCTTGACTAACATTTCTCTTTCTTTTCTTTGACTATCGAAAATCATGAAAACATAATTTATTCTCACTGTCTTCTTTTTACGCCCACCTTAATCTCTTACAGAGTGGCTTCATACACAATTTGTATAAGAACTTCTCTTAGCCCTCACTGTCCTTGAATGCTCTGTTGGATTTGCTATGTTGAACTTACGAATCTCTTTTTTCCTGGAAAGTCTTCCTCGCCTAGATTGCATGCACATGTACTCTTGGTTATTTTACATGATCTATATCTTGGACGAGCATAGGATTCTAACTGCGTAAGTCAAATTCTTACTCCATCATCAACTGCTGTGTGACTTAGAAAGGTTACTTCCCCTCCTCAGGCTTAAGTTCCCTCACTCAGGTGAAAGCCTTATCTTTAGAGCAGGTAATCAGTCACAGTCACTAAAGAAAAAAAATTCTGTTAACCTAGTGGGTCCTCTTTAATCAAGACAAATTCAAAAGAAATTTCTCAAGCAATAATGTTAAATATGCAGCTATTTTTGAAAACCAGTATTGTGGTGCAGTAAACTGCACAGTGTTTTTGATGACCAAATAAGATAATGTATGTGAAACTAAAATATAATAAATAAGCATGTTTTTATTTAATACTTAAATATTTGACCATCCATTAAGTACCATAAACTTTACCAGGTACCTAAATTTACAATAGTGAGTAAAACATGTCATAGAATAGGTATTAACCTAAGATGTATTTATTCTGTAATTTAACTGGTGCCACCAGAATTTAAGCATTTGAAACTTTCACTTGAAGATTGTGAATATATGGTTTATTAAGGCATATAATTTCATTGACTAATAGTTTATATCATTGTACTCATTTGTCCCAGAATCTCTGAAATTACTTTTAGAAACATAAACTTAAACTTAAAATGTGTACTACCATTTTAGAGAAGTATATATGTTGACTTAAAGTCTATTACAGACTGAAAAACTTATGTCACCCATTTTCCTGAGAGTAACCTATGGAGAGGAGAGGGTCCTAAGCATAAGCAGAATTTGACATAGAAAATACTAATGTGTTTGTTATTAATACCATTACTGAAAATATGTACAAATAGGAAATTCAGGTTGAAGTGAGGGAAGCCATGGTTTCGTAACTGCAGAAAGATAATAAGAGGAAAGAGTCTCCTATTATGTGAATTAATATGTAATGCATTTATTGTGTGTAGTAGTTTTGATGACAATGTAAATATATAGAATGTGCTCTGAGAAATACATTGTAATAAATGCTATTGCTTTTATAACATTACCCTATTCTTTTTTTTATGTAAAGTCCCCTTGTCTCTTACTTTAATATCAGTTCACAATGTTTATTAATCTGCTTAAAATTGCCTGCTGGCTGGGATGTTCTACATGGTTTATGATATAATTCTCCATTTTCTCTATAGTTTCTACATTTAGCCATTATCCAGAAAATTCATTACATTTTTACCAGAATTTTATTACAACCTTTGGTAATTGTGAGGGCATCAGATGAGACAAGCTGATATGGACATTGTGTTGATGTGTTTTTTAATATTGTATAATGAAATGTATCAAACTATGGAAGATCTTAACTCAGTTGACTGATATTTACCAAATGACTTATGCATGCTATTACAAAATCAGTAAGGATAAAGGACCCATTCAAAGAGCACAATAGAAAGTAGTTTGTGTAATAAACACACATATACATCTAATATGCAAATCATAATAACATAATGTCACATTATCCTACAGTTTGTAATGTCCCCGTAATGCTTACAGTCCCTGTTGTGTGGAGAATCTTTTCACATAAACTATGCTAGTAGTTTTGTTCACCATGTTTCACTGATGTGGACACTCTGCTGGTATTCCTACATATTGCTCCATATTGTGGGGCCATCTTTCTACAGCCTTGCTCCAGCTGTTCAACCAACCAAAGTTCAAAATAAATTTCAAGGTGAGAAATTAACTCATCATGGCAGTTTCTTACACTACCCCATGGAACACACCCTATCCTTCTATAGGTATTTTTCGCCTTTCAACAGGGACATTCCCTTCAGATTTAATTCTGAACTACTCAATATTCACAAATACAAAATACACAGATCACCATTACAGTAAACCACTTGTTGGCCTTTATGATGTGCCAATGATTTTTTTTCTCCACCACTGTTTATACCAGTTCATTTATGAAATTTTCAACAGTTCAAGCCTTCATTTTCCTGGTGACTTTAGAAATCTGACATCTAAACCAAATAATACTTTATTTAAAAAAAAACAAAAACCTTACAATTTGGAAACCATTATTAGGTCCGTTCTCATGATTATAGTCAGGTAAATATCTAATCTATCCATTTAAGCAAGTTTGAAAGGTGTCTAGGCAAAATGTGCCTAAATGTATATTTTTTGTTTATTTGACAAATGAATAATTTTAGTAATCAATAATTATAGAACTTATATCTAAGAAAATTCTTAAAGAAATTGACTTCTCAAAAAAAGAAGAAAAAAAAGAAATTCTCATTTTATGCTGTTCAAGTCGAGATCAATTGGTCAGCATTTTAACTTAATAAATAAGCCTTAATATACTTGTAGATAGTTAATAAGTAACCATGGCTCTATTTATTTATTTATTTATTTAGATAAACACCTCTTACTCCATTAACCTTTTCCCACATGGGCTTAATTCTATCAGTTTAATCAGTTTTATTGTTTGCTGTAGGACCCACTTACATTGTGTTCTGTTTTGTTTTCAAATATAATTTCAAAAATGTAACAGAGAACTATGCTTTTTGAACTATACCATTCACAGAGGTTGGATGTCAAACAATTCATCACTAGCAGTTCAGTACCATTTTTCTGTCATGGGAAATTGATTCCCATTTGTATTGCATTCAGAAAGATCCCCTTTTTAAAGAGGACTTTTAAGAATAAAGTAAATCAAACCCATATGCAGTACCTCAATAAGATTAAGAAAGAAAATGAGAGTTAGGTCATGAGAAAACGACCATTCTAAATATCTATTAATTTTAATGTATTGTCTTTGGTAGCATGTTTTGAAGTATTAGTAAAGGCAGACATTCTTTAATTCTGAGAGTGGTTGATTGGATATTATTCTTATGAAACAACAATTACATTCTCTAACACCACTTCTCATTCTATCTTGTAGACCAGTTAATTTTATTCTATGATTGAATGCTACAAGAAACTCATTTATTAGGCATCTATTATGTGTAAAGTATTTAGGAAGGTGCATGACCTGAAAAGGTCACAATTTATTGGCATAGATAAGAGACAATAGCTTTACTATAAGTTAGGCACATAGAAAAATAAACTGTGCTATGTAAGCACTGATGTGGGGAATAATCCATTCTATCTAGGAAATTAGAAAATTATCACAGCATAAGTGACAATTGGTTGGGCCTTGAAGAATGAGATGAATCAAGTCATAAAAAAACTAGGAGCAAAGATGTGGAGGAGTGAAACCATGTGGTATATTCACGAAAGGGAGAATAACTCAGGAAAGAATGCAGTATGAATGGAAGTAGCAGAGGAATGATATGTAATAATATACAATCAGAAAAATATGTTAAATGCCATATTATATGTCTAATGTTTGTGGAAATATGTGAAGATCTGGATGTACCTGAAATGGAAGAATTATGAGGAAAAAGAAGTTTGAGATCTTGTAGTGTTTTTGAGACAGGTTACAAATCTTTCAATGGAATGATGAAAAAATGATGAAGAATTGAGTAAAATTAAAAAATAGAATGCAGGTAACATAAATAGTGAAGGAGAGGAAAAGAAAGAGTAGAATCAGGGAAAAGGATTACCAACTTACTAGAGGAGGCCAGATGAGATATAACAATCATATTAAGTAGATGACAGCAAAAAGCATGCATATAATATTACAAGTAGGATAGATATCTTGTAATAAAAGAGATATGAACTGATGATGATAGCAAATATTGTAAGTGACCCATTCATCTCACCCTCATTACCATATCCCTACACTCTTCTCCAACTTTCAGCTGCCAGTACCTCTGATTTGCCTCAGGGTTATCCCTTACCACCAGAACCTGGGCTAGAAGTCCTGGTGAATCAATAGCTCGCAGCATCAGCCATCCCTCAACAAATGGTCGATGATAACATTTGGACCATTACCCATCTCCTATGTTCCTTGTACGGGTTGTTCTCTGTTTGCCTCAATTCTTCTGTAGGTTTAAGCTCCAGGTTCTCACAGTGGTAGTGATCTTTTTATTGTCTTTTTTCCTTTCCTTATATTATTTGTCCTCTCTCCAGTGATGTTTCCTGAGATCATTTCACAAATACACTACTTACATTCTATTTTTTTTCTTTCAAAATCTGCTTCTAGAAGAACCTAAATTAAGACAGTTATACTAGAACTAGTTCTATAGGTTCTCAGATTGGAATACTAACAAATAAACTATTTCTAGGAATGTATCTCCAATGATTCCTTTGAAGTGGCTAGAGATAAGCCCTGGAACACTTTAACATCAAAATTACTAATACTTGCATCTGAGGAGATTTAAAGCAAAATAATGGTGAAATAGTATGCACTGGTGTATTAGTTTTCTATTCCTTCCATAACAAATTACCACACACTTAGTACCTTAAAACAACACAAATGTGTTATGTGAGAGTTCTATAGATGAGAAGTCCAATATAGTTCTCTCTAGGGTATCAGGTATCAATAGGTCTGTGGTGTTCCCTCCGGATTCTCATTCCCTTGCCTTTTTTCCTGCATTCATTGGCTTCCTCTACCTGCAAAACTAGTAATGATGCCTGTCTCTGACCATTCTTCCATAGCCACATTTCCCTGTGACCCCAACTAGGAAAGGTTCTCTGCTTTTAAGGACTCGATGTGATTAGATTGGTTCCTACCTGATTATCTAAAATAATCTCACCATGTCAATGTCCTTAACTAATCATATATGCAAATTCTATTTAGCCATGTAAACCTACATATTCACAAATTCTGGGAATTAAGGTGTGGACATCTTTGGGGGGCATTATCTTGCCCAACTCAACTGGCTTATGGAAAAGAACGAGCATTTAAGAGATATGAGGGCAATGGTACTTAAAAAGATCATGTGCTTTGTTGGTTTGGTTAACTGCCATTAAAAAAACATAGAAGAAAAAATTGTGGACTTAGGTCAGGTAATTAGCACCTCACGGTAAGATGTGAAAAACAGAAGCTATCTGTATTAACATTTAAGAGACCATTATCTCTTACAGGCAGAAAGCAGAATGTGCTGAAAATGAGACCAGAATCTGATGATGATAGAAGCAGAGTTGAATTCACAGCCCCAACAAGTCTTATTGGCAAAGAGTGGGCAAGTATATGGAAAAGGAACATAGCGTAGATGTACTTTAAACCCTTTAATACCCAAATTCCCCTAAAATGGGTCTATAGGAACAAGTGGGCCATGAGCTGCTGGCATGCCTTAGGCACTTGCTACCTGTTGACCAGAGACATCAGTTTCACACCACTGGACCTCTCAGTAGGAAAACTCACAACATAGCAGCTTAAGTCCCTACATAAACTTTCACAAAATAAACGTTGTTTTAAGCATCTACATTTTGGGATAATTTGTTACACAACACTAGATAACTAATATAATGCTCAAAAGAAAGCAAATACTATAGAGGAAGCACTGAACTACAAATAGATATAATGCATTTTCCAATGACAGTCAAGCAGCTTTTGTCTTAGGCTACTTTATCTCTTTTAAAACAGGTTAATGAATAGGCTAATGATGGCGCCTGGGGTGAAGACTATGCATTGGAATAACAGCATATGCTTCCTTTCACCTAGACTTCTAGGGATGTAGCCATTGCTAATGATGAATACAAGACCTGTCAAGTCAGAGCCTGACACTGAATCCTCAGTGTGGCATAATTCCTTGAGGATGGTAACCAACTACTCGTGGCAAGTTGATCACATCAGATCATCTGATATAGAAAGTGTTTTATCTTTACTGAGATTGGTATGCTTTCTGGGTATGGGTCTGTCCTCACTGTCTCAGCTGACGTCACTGTCTCAGGCTCATAAAATGTTTATGATCATGGTATTTTCACAACATGATCCTGGGTAACGGACCTATTTGACAGTGAGAGAGGCATAAAACTATAGGACCATAAAATCCATTGGTCCTATATTATACTGCATCATTCAGAAACTGTTTCCTGATAGAACATTCGATTGACTTCATAAAAGATACATCTGAATTGAGCTCTTTGAGATGAATCCTTGTGGGGTTGGAGTTTAAGCCAACAGCTATTGACATGGTGCTGTATCCTCAAAAATGGAATAGATGTCTCTCTGAGCAGAAGCAGGAGTACATCCCTTTCACCATCACTGAATGTCATTGACTCACTTGGATAATTTTTACCACCTTTCCTCCAAACTTCAGGCTCTGCCTGACTAGAGTTTCAGTTCTGGAGGGAAGGTGCCTCTATTACGGGACAGCATAGGCATCCATGAAGCACAGAGCTCTATTTTCCATTGGTCTATTTGCCATGTTTTATTCACTAATGTGGCAAAGGACTAGCAGAGAAAGAAAGGAGTTACTATTCTAGCAGAAGTAATTGACTTGTTATATAGAGGTGAAAAGGTTGCTACTGTTTTACTGCGGTAGGGAGGAGTGTGTCTGAAATCAGGGATGTACTGAGGTTCCTCTTGGTTCTCCATGCTTGGTGACAAATATAGGTGGGCAATTAAAGTACACATGGTCTGAAAGGACAAGGTAACTAGGGTGAAGATCTTAGTTATCCCACCAGGGATGAAGATCTGGACCTCTAGATCAGCAGAATTTTGGCTGAGGATGAGCAGAATCTAGAATAGTCAGTAGAAGAAAGAGAGTATGTATATCAATTACAACCAGTTGCTGCACCAGAAACAATAATAGTGAATACAAGAAAACTTTAGATAAGTGAAAGTAATATCTAAGCAATATTCTCAATGGTATCACCTATAGATATCTTAGAGATTAAAATTTTAGCAGAGACGTACGTGTGTGTATGTGTTTTATCAAATATTGTTTTATTTTCCCTTTTCTGAACCCATTCTCTAAACTCCTTGGCATTTCGATTGAGTGACTGAACTACAGACAATGAGATGTGAGTGAAAATTACATAGCCTGGTTTTTAATCACATTCCGTGCATGCATTCGGCCTCTTCTCCCCTGTGATTATGAGCTGGAAATCTACATGTTTCTATTTCCAAAATGAAGGAAGGTTCCCTGCCTGTCAGCATTTACTGAGTCAACAATAAATTATTACTGTGTTTAGCCATTAAAATTTCAGGTTTAATGTGTTACCACAACATAGCATAGCTTAACCTGACTAATATTCATTGGGAAGAGGAGAAGAAGGAGGATGGGGGAGAAGAAATGTCTCAATAGATGGACTTAATACAATGGACACATCAGAAAAGTTAATGAGTCAATAGAAAATTGACTTAAGCACTCCCCTCAAATGAAAATGCAAACAAAGATATATGATGTAAGGGAAAAGACTTGTGATATACAGAGTATTGATCCAGAGTTTCCAATAATATCTAATGGGTATTTAGCAGAAAGGATGGAGATAAAAATTCTACAACAACCAAAGAAAAGAAAAAGAAATTTCTGTGGTGAAGGCTGCCTCAAGTATTCAAAGTGAGAAGGACCACAGGATGGCAAATATACTGTATCAAATAATGGGGTGAGAAGGGAAGTCAACTAGCAGGCTGACCTAAGATAAAGTTAATCTAGATTTCAGAACTGAGTTGCTCATTTTAAGAACATATCAAAAAAGTGTGACTGTCCAAAGGGAGAGTGTCTATCATAAGAGAATGATGGAGCACAGCAAAGGAAACCAACAAAACAAAAACACAGCCTACTGAATGGGAGAAGATATTCACCAGTGATACATCTGATAAGGAGTTAGTATCCAAAATGTATAAAGAACTCATAAAATTTAATACTGAAAGCAACAAAACAAAACAAACAAATAAAAACAAATAAAAAATCCAATTAAAAAATTGAGCAGAGGAACTGAATAGACATTTCTCTTAGGAGGACATACAGGTGGCCAATAGACATACGAAAAGATGCTCAATGTCACTAATAGTCAGAGAAATGCAAATTAAAACCACAATGAGATATCACCTCACACCTGTCAGGATAGCTATCATCAATAAATAAAAAACAAAAAACAAAACAAAACAAAACCAAAAAAAAATAAGTATTGGAGAGAATGGGGAGAAAAGGGAAACTTTGTGTACTGTTGGTGAGATTGCACATTGATGCAGCCACTGGAAAACAGTTTGGAAGCTCCTAAAAAAATTAAAAATAGAACTACCTTATGACCAGCAATTGAACTCCTGGGTATTTACCCAAAGAAATCGAAAACACTAATTAGAAAAGATATATGCACTCCTATGTTGATTGAAGCACTATTTACAATAGCCAAGATATGGAAGCAACCCAAGTGCCCATCAATAGACGTTTTGAAAAAGAAGAGATGGTACACATACACAATAGAATATTACTTCGCCATAAAAAAGAATGAAATCTTACCATTGTGGCAATATGTATGAACCTAAAGGGTATTATGCTAAGTGAAATAAGTCAGACTGTGAAAGACAAATACCATATGATCTCACTTATGTGTAGAATCTAAAGAACAGAACAAACAAAAAAGAGAGAAAAAAACGGAATAAATGCAAAAAAAAAAAAAAAAAAAAAGCAGGAATGAGAGACCATGTAGTCACTGAGCACTGAACAGAAGACACATATTTCTCTGAGTTTTCTAGTACACATGATGTCTAGCTGTACTGTGTTTTCTGTTCTCACATTCAAAGAGATTTATTTGTATCCTTCCCTTAGTTTGTATGTTTAGGGTCCTCTATGTCTTGGAACAAAAGAACAATGTCTAGAATAAACATACACAACAATTTAAAATTCAACGTATATCAAACTCTTCAACTTGTATCCTGTAACTTTCCTTAATGCATTCTCTTTAGTTATCCCTAATATTTCACCTTTCTTTAGCACCTCATGTCCTTTACTATTTGCTTTTCCACGTGCTGTTTCTTCTACTTGAAATGACTTTTTCTCTTTCTCCACCTGGCAAATTTATATTTATTCTTAAGACTCGAATCGATTATATCTAACCTCTGTGAAACTTTTGCCAATGCCTTGAAGATTTTGTTACCTTTTTGTGTGTGTTTCTTGGCCTACTCCTCAAATATCTATCACATTTCACTAGGCAGCAATGCATCAATATTATATATTTGTCTAGCCTGTTAGACTTTCAGTTCTTGAGCACAAGGTCCATGCCTTGTTCATTGATGTATATTCAGTGCTAACACAGTGGTGGGCATACTGTGCCCGCCCAATAAATGAGCAATCAAAGAAATGGCTCTGATTACATTAAATAGCAAAACAAACAGTTCACTTTCAATTATTTGGCTCTCTGCCACACCAGTCACAAAATACCAAATCTGGGAATGGTTGTCATTTCATTTCACGAGACTGCTGATATTATAAAATTAATTTTACTTCATTTTGATTCATTTATACATTTAGCTTGACAATCTAAGTAAACTGAAGAATTTGGGGTCAGAGTTGCTGAGAGGGCCACTAATTCAACAACAACCAAGGCATATGACAGCCCTCAAGGCAGTTCAAGAGCTGCCAGTTTCACCAACTGCTTCTGCAAGAGTCTGCCAAGTAGTCAGACGCTGTGGAAAGAGCAAGTGCTCCCCATATGACATCTGTGCTTTCACGTGGACTATGGTATTTCCTTGTGCCAGGTGAGGGACAAAGATACTCACTGTTTTCTGCAGTGTTTGAACAGAAAGCACATTATTTAAATCTTTATTTTTTTCTCACTCATAGCAATAGTTGCATTGCTTCATACAAATAATAATTAAGGAAAAAAATATGGATGGAATGTCTATTTGTGAGAAGGCCAAGGGCACTATTTTTGCATTTCACAGCAATTTTAACCGGTAGTAGAGATATTGCCCCAGTTAACAGCTTATGAAAATATAAACTAATCAGACATACACACACACACACACACACACACACACACACACACACTCACACACACATAAACACCAGTTTTGGCTTGAATTTTACATTACATTATCCTATTGGAATGAAAAAAAATATTTTCTAACATTACATGGCAGTACTTATTCGAGGTCTATTATTTGTCCTAAAAATAGTAGGCTGTTTAAAATCTAGTATAGAATTCTTCTTCCTTTTGTTATAAACAATATGCAATATTTTGTTTGGAGTATTTTGTATTTTATTTAGAGTGTTTTTAGAATATGGCTGTAAATTTAAATATACAGGCCTAAATGCATTTCCAATCAATTCTATTTGATGTTTTGAATTGAGCTTTCTACAGTTTACTGTTCAGCCTTTTACAACTTGGTTTTAAAAAAGAGAGAGCCGAATTATAATGAGAACTGTAACATGGGTATTTGGTTGACTCCTGAAACTAAAATTGTTTTTCAGTCTTCTCTTTTCACTCATCAAGCCAAGGATGACAGTTCAGTTTGTAAGAGGAAGAGGTTTCATTATGTTATTCTATTTTTATTGTGGTACAATTTACAAACAGTAAAATTCACCCTTGTTAGTGCACAGCTCTATTATTTTTACCATATGCATACATTCATGTAACTACCAATGCAATCAAAATAGAATAGTTATATCTCTTCAAAAAAGTTATCCATGCTTCTTTGAAGTTAAACCTTAACCCACCCCAGCCTATGGAAAGCACTGATCTGTTTTCTATCCCTATATTTGTCTCTTCAGAATGTAATATAAATGAAATCGTTTTAGTGTGTAGCTTTTCCATTCTGCTTTCTTGAACTTATTGCGAATGTGATATTTATCCATGTTATTAATTGTATCAGAGGTTTATTTTTGTTACTGGCTAATATTCCATTATATGGATGCATTGCAATTTGTTTATCCGTTCATTCTTTGATGGATATTTAAGCTGTCTCCAGTTTTGGGTAGTTATGAATAAAGCCATTATAAAGATTCACATGGAGGATATTGTGTGAATAAGAGTATTCCTTTCTCTTGGGTAAATACTTAGGAGTGGGATTGTTCAGTTGTATTGGAAGTGTATATTTAACTTTATAAGAAACTGCCAAATTGTCTTTCTAGGCATGATCACCAGGGCCTCTTGCCTGGTCCCATTCTTCGGTGAGCACCCAGTGGAAGTTTGTTAAACACGTATGCATACGAATGAATGAAATACCTGTGTTCTCATGCTCTTGTGTAAGCCTTTAGGAATGTGTTTAAAATGTAGCTGAATTCTTAGTGCGTTTTATGGCAGCTGAATACCTTCTTCCCATGCTTTGAAACAGGTATTCCTGCGTTCATGCCCTATCTCTTCTGAAAAACTGCTATGTTTCTGTAGATATCACTCTATTGACATGCAACACAAGTTTTCTGATGGATTCAAGAAAATTTGTGATTCTGTAGTCTGTTTTTTCTAGTTGTTAGAGTGGAAGCGATGCTGCTTCCAGTTTTCTCCAACCTGGTAGGAGCTTAGCTCAGCTAAGATTTTTAATTAAGACCAAATTTAATTTCTGATGCTCTTAAGCACATTTAAATGAACAATCCTTAGCTAAGTGAGCTACCCAGTGAAGGTGAGCCTTGGCAGAAATGCCTTGACAATTTGAAATGCAAATTCATCTCTTCAGCTTATTCATCTTAGAAAGCTAAGGAGATATCCTTTGCAGTTGACTTGGAGTTTTACAAAATATATTAATGTAATAAAACAAAAAAGAATTGCTACTATGGTCATCCTTGATTCACATCATGAAGACAGAACTGCACATAAAAATGGAAACATTTTTGTGTAAGTTAGCCACTAGGACTTGTTTTAAAACAGCTAGTGAGGAAAATCCATCCTCACTGGCCTTGTTGCCCACTTGCCATGATATTGGTTATGTATGATTACTTGTTTTTTTATTTTTTTTCATGCTTTTTGCTAATTCAACATCCATGCTCTGTTGATGAACTTCTGCATATTTCTTATGAGTGCAACTGTCTTGTTTTAAAATCAGATCCACTTCCTCAAAAGAGACAAACATGGCCTTGTTTTTGATTATAATTGACTTTGTATGAATATGTTATAGTGTAATAGCAAATATTATTTGTTAAGTAGGCTTTTGTTAACAGAATTTCAGTTTTATTCAAGGTTTAATTTTCTCCAAATATTCCCGTTTATCACCTCTTAGATTTATTCCATTCTCTTTAATAGGGAATATGAGGAGTTCCACAATGTGATTCTACCCAAGCCCTTCAGCCTCATCTCTTGTCATTCCCTGACTCAAATACCAAAAGGCTTATGGTGCCCTTCACAAACCACGTGTTCAAAATGCCCCCTTTTTGTGAAAAGACTTTTCCTCATTCACTATCTAACATACTTTGAATGTCAGACTTGAAGTTATCTCCTCTAAGGAGTCTTGACCAATTCTCTATGATTTGTTACATTCACTCCAAATATTCCACCTTTATCACCCCTGTTATAACATACATAATGGAGTAATAATCCTTTCTTCTTCTTCTTTTTTTCTATCCCTCTCCTTGCATTCTTGGCTTCTTGAATGCAAGATTGTCTCATTCAGCATTATTTCCTTTGCACAATGCCAACACATTCAACGAATGTTTCTGTTTGATGTTTCACTTAGAGGAGAGTGCTTTTCCTGAATAAAAATTCTGTGCATTAAGAGATTGAAAATATAAGCCCCAAACTGGGAGAAAATATTTGCAAAAGGCATATCTAATAAAGTAATAATATCCAAAATATACAAAGAACTTTTAAATTCAATGATAAGAAACAAACAATCCAATTTTTAAAAAAATGTATCAAATACCTGAACAAACACTACAAAAAAAAAAAAAAAAGATATACAGATGTGAAACAAAGTATATGAACACATACTCACCATCATATGTCATTAGGGAACTGAAAATTAAAACAACAATGAGGTGTCACTCATTAGAATGGCTTAAATCCAAAACACTGACAACATGAAATGTTGACGAGGATATAGAACAAAAGGAATTCTCATTCATTGCTGGAGAGAATGGTATGGCCACTTTTGAAGCCAGTTTGGCAGTTTCTTACAAAGCTAAACATACTCTTACCATACGATTCAGTAATCATGTCCCTTGGTTTTTTTACCCAAATGTGTTATAAACTTATGTCCACAGAAAAGCCTGCATGTGGATGTTTATAGAAGCTTTATTTATTCATAATTGCCCCAAACTAGGAGTAACCAAGATGTTCTTCAATAAGTGAATGGATAAACAACTGTGTTATATTCATACAATACAATACTATACAGTGCTAAAAAGAGATGAGCTATCAAGCAACAACAAAACATAGGAGAAACTTAAATGCATATCGTTATGTAAATAAAAAAAGAAGAGACTTCATATGGTATGCTTCCAACTATGTGACATTCAGAAAAAGGCAAAACTATAGGAAGAGTTAAAGGATAAGTGGCTGGAGGTGGGGAGGAGGAGGAGGGAAGGATGAGTAGGTGGAGCATAGAAGATTTTTGGGGCAGTGAAACCATCCTGTGTAAGGGTGGATACATGTCATTATACATTTGTCAAAACCCATATGTTCTACATCACCAGGAATGAGCCCTAATGTAAACCGTGGACCTTAGTTAAAAATAATGTGTCAATGTTGTTACATCAATTTTAGCAAATGCACTATGTTAATTAAATATATTAATAATAGTGGAAACTGGAGAATACATGAGAACTTTTTACTTTCTGCTCATTTTTTCTGTAAACCAAAAACTTCCATCCCCAAAATTAAGTGTATTATTTTTTAAAGTCAATGTACAGCAATTTATGGGACATTAGATACGATCTTGTGGATCCTGAAGGTGGCACAGAAAATGATTTGAAGAAAAATGTCTCATGTATCCTAAAAAGAAGTAGGTGGCCTAGGACGGATTGTAGTACTGATATGTGAATGCTGGAATCAGCTGTGGATCACGAGGGAAGAAGAAAATGTGGTTAAAGCCATACATGTTACTATGACAGTCCTGCTTTGTGTAAAATGTGATTCCCTATGCTCATCAGTCAGAATGAGATGAGTTAGGAGAGATGGAAACCAAAGAACTGGCTTATCGACCCTTCATGACTTTGCAGCCACAAAGGCTTTTCTCATTCAATTTCATTAGGCTCTAAAATTAACCTTGGGACATATGTAGGACAGAAATTATTAACGCCATTTTAAAGATGAAATGATGGAGACTCAGAAAAGTTCAAGTTGCAATAGGACTTAAAATAGGTGTCTAGTCTCCATGTCCTCCAACGGACTCATTTCTGCCCCATTATCAGTATGATATATGTAAATCTATGTAGTTCTCTCTCTCTCTCTCTCTCTCTCTCTCTCTCTCTCTCTCTCTCTCGCTATTACACTTCTGGCAGAAGAGTTACAGTAAAATAAACTTAAAGTCTTAGGAAATTTGATATCCCATTATTGAAAAATAGATCATGGGCTTTAATAATTTTGTGCTGGGTTTGATATCAAATTTATCTTCTCATCTACATTGTTGCGCCTGTTTACACTGAGAGTTCATATTTTCAAGGTCCTCTACTTTGTCTTCTTCCTCCTTCTTTCCTTCTTTTTCTGCTCTGGTTATTTAACTAAACCATTGCATTTCATTTTCAAGTATGCTTGACTTAGATATACTCAATGATATTTGATTAAGTAAGTTCTTTGTTCATACCAATTTCCTTTATGTGTATACATATTGTCATAATATTCCAATTTAAACATAATTTGGAAACAAGTGAAAACAAGTAATTCAAACTTATGTCGACTCATTTTAGATTTCATATAGGACTTTGCCATATAGGAAACAACAAGGCATTTGACTAAAGCAGATTTTCATGTTGTCAACATAGAGGTATGGAAGGGATTAAGAGAGAGTGTAGAAATTAAATGGGCTAACTGGCGTTGTTAAATGTCTTACAGCAGCAGTGTTGAAAATTTAATAAACAAATGGAGACATGGAGACTTTTGCTGTCATATTTTTTTTTTTCCTGCAATGCATCCTCCAGAGAAATTTGAAATCAAGTTCACTTGATAAATACATCTTTACAATGTATTTGTGAGGGCAACTATTTTAAACTCAATCCATATATATATATATATATATATATATATATATATATATATATATTCATATTTCTAATGTTAGCTTTAGTTATAGGTTGAGCTAAACTGTTAAAGATCTATGCAGAATATAAAATTTACACTAATGTGCTCACTATTTTAACGTTGATTGTTAAAATTATTTTACACCAGAGATCATTACATTTAAGAGGACTGAAACTAGAGTATATCAGTTAAGTATATGACCCAGTAATTAAATGGAACTGGTTATTGAATATGTTTGTTGTTTTAGGGAAATACTTTGTAAAAGCTAAGATAATATTCTACCTTGAAAGTATAGCAATGTGCAGCATGTACCTTTGTTGTGCATGGTCTGGAAATTGCATCTCTTATTGCTTGTAGTTTTGCATGCCTCCATTCTTGTTTATAATGGCTCCTTTGTGTATTCCATTATGAGTTGAATTAACTAGCGCACATTTTTACAACCATCAGTAAAAGAATAATAATCTAAAGCTCTATTCTGCTAACTCTGAAATCCCTTTTCCCTCACCTTGTATTGACTCTCTAGTCTGCAACCAGTGGACTCAGTACAGAGAAAGCAGGAGTCCTGAAAAATGGACACTCTAGATTTAATTCTACCATCAGTTTTTGATTGACTAGTAAATTACAATCCCTGGGAATAAAATTTCCCTGTTATTCATTATTTCACTTACTCGTTCATTCAACAAACATTGACCGAGCACCCATTATATGTGAGGCACTGATGTGCACACTGGGGGTAAACCAGTAATCAAAACGAATTGAGTCTCTGCCCTCATGAGCTTACATATTAGTTAGATGAAGATGAAAAGAAACAGGCAAATAAATTAAAATTATGGCATGAAATGATCAGTGCTATGAATGGAAATATAAAAGTGCAAAAGAGGTTGCTGAAAGGTGGCATCTTTGATGGAGTGACATTTGGCTTTAGAAATAAGTGTAGGAGAATGTTCCATAACTTTGTAGTAAGAGTGAAGAAGTCAGAGGTAACAGCAAGAGCAGTGATCCTAAAGAGAAGTTATCTTGGTAAACAAGAGAAACAGAAAGAAAGCCCCTGGACCTAGACAGGAATAAATGATGGGGAGACTAATAGGAGATAATTACAGCGCATAAGTGAGTTGATAAATCATTAGGGACTTGTTGACAGTAAAAATGTTGGATATTTGAATAAAATTTTGAAAATCATCAGAAGTCTTCATTATAGATGGGAAAATCTTTATCACTAGAAGTATATTCTAGAAGTATTCCTGTTTGTTCAGTTAAAAGGGTTTATGACTGACCTACAAGTGGAAGTTTGGGAATGCTTGGTGGTTAAGGATTCAGTCACATAGAATGGTGTTAATATAGACACACTGAGCCAGAAAGACAGTATTCTTCAAAGAATATATATATATATATATATATATATATATATATATATATATATATATATATATATATAATCAGAAAGTACGTGGCTGAAGAGCACTGGGAAAAGAAAATTCAGGATTGAAGCAGCCATTAAAAGCTAGAGAATTGGATGAGTTAGGGCAGCAATTGTTACTCATTTAAGTAAATGGAATCACAATTCTGGAATAGAACAACTGTAGAAAACGGGCCAGAGAAAGGCAGTTTTATTGATTTATCTTTGTGCTTGGCAACCTCAGAAGATAACTATGGTAAACAGAACACAGTTCTATGATACATTTCCATCACAAAATAGAAATTCAGTCTAGTTACATATCCAAGAATTACAGAGTTTTATTGGACCCTGGAAACTATCTGATCCAGTGATTCTTGGCTTTGGCAGAAGTACATTGGATTTATCTGGAAAAACTTGTAAAACATAGTGATGCCTGTGCCCAACCCTATCTCTATTAAATCTCTGGGATGTAGTCTTGACATGTGTACATTTGACTAGCTTCCCAGGTGATGGCATTGTGCACACAGATTTTAGAACCATTGATGCAGCTCTTGCTTGTCTCTTCCAATTCCATAGTCCAAGGATTCCCATGGAAGTGACCATCAATCAATTATTTTCAGTTCTGATATTAAATCAGAATTTGCTTCCTCATTAGTTCTACTCTTTAGTCATTTTCTCTATTATAGGATTACAGAACAGTCTGAGCTATCTGCCATATGACAGTCCTCAGATATTTGAGACTCTCCCAAACCTTCTCTTCTCCAAGTATAATGTTCTCCATTACTACAATCATCCTTTCCAAGGTATTGTTTTAGAACTCTTGTCTGCCTGTTCCTTAACTCTTTCCCAATTGTCAATATTTGCTGCTGAACATATTGTTCTGTTAAAGTAACTAAAGCATGCATTGGTTTACTTTCACAGCTCATCAGGCTGTCTTCTTATATTTAGTTTGTAGTCAACTTCAAATGCCATCCCTGTTGTCCTCATAATCACTATTGTTAATCTAAGTCTTTCCCACACTGTTCCTATAGATGTCAAGATTTTTCTTTATTTAAATGCAGGCATGAATAGTCATATACCTGGGTGAACATTTATGTTCATTCAGTTGGAACTGAACTCCTGGGATCCTCAGACACAAGTGAAGTTCTCACTTATCCACATGCTCTTTTCCATGATTCTGGAAAATGATGCTATGTACATATGGGAAAATTAAGCATAGGGTGGGGGGACACTAGAAAGAACTTACCTTGGGGTACAGAGTTTGAGAATGGTGTGATGGCTTCTTAAATGATCACCTTGGCCAGGATGAATAACATATCCCAAATTTCTGTGAGGAGGAGAGGGTTACATATATATATGGAAAAGTTATCAATAGAAATAAAAGCTAGAATAAAGATGCAAAAGGAAGAGAAAAGATTGGAAGCTTCTTGACAATGTGATAGAGTGAGATTTCTTATTAGGCCAGCCAGGATGAGAGAGCAGTGGAGGAAAAGTGTTGTTCTGGGAAAGAATGAAGTTGAATATGGAAAAAGGAACAACTTTTCTTCTGAGGCAGGAAGTAGTTCAGGATAGTAGATGGCACAGAGTATCTTGAGTGTGATATAAAGATATGAGGGGAGAACTGGGGAGAAATAACAGTGTTAAAGTTTACAAATGACCTAATTATTTTAGGAAATTAGGGTGCACAGTAGTCAGCTGGTTATGAAGAATTGTTTTGAAGCAGGCTTTTGAATAAAAGGATTTGCTATTTGCCGTGAAAGCCAATTTGTAGTTAACATGAACATAATGTGCAGGTAGCTTTGGGATCTTTATTGTGAGTCCCCTTGAAACTGTTCTGATTGTATCACACAGAAGTAACTGCTCACACAGAGTAATCAGCCACATCTGTCAACGAGCTATAGTTTTAAATTTATCAACCACTTTTGTAGAAGTCTTCTAAATTCTTTAAGAATGATTTTTTTGTTTCTTTTTACTTTGATATTTCAAAATTATAGAGACTTGCACAAACAAAACAAGGATTTCCTTTATACCTATCCAGATGCACCAATTGTTTACATTTTTCCATTTGTTTCTTACTCAGTATGTGTGTGTTTGTTTGTGTAAGAATTTTTTTAATGACCATGATCCTTACTACCCCTAAATACTTTTCTCCTGGTCCAAGATCTAATCTATGATCACTTTTAGGATTTAATTGTATGTCTTTTTAGCCCTTTTCATATGAAATAAGTCCTCGGCTTTATTTTTGTTTTTGGATCTAAATTTTTTTGAAGAGTATAGATTTTGTTTTGATGAATATTCCTGAATTTGGGGTTGTCTGAGTTTGCCTCATAATTAGATTCATATTATGGCAGAGGCACTACTAAAGAGATGGTCTGGCTTTCCCAATACATTACATCAGAAGGCACTTAATGCCAGTTCATTCTGATATTAGGCCATGTTAGTTTTGTCAGTTAGTTATGGTGATGTCTCCATACTAGCAATATGTAGAAAATACTTTGATATAGTATAAATACCTGATTTTCATCAAATTTTCAGTCACTGCTTTTAGCATCAATTGACAAATTTTAAATTCCATTATTCTTTCTCTATATATTAGTTGACATTCTATTAAAAGGGAGAGTTTTCCCTTCCCTTCTGTTAATTTATTCATTTTTAAAATCTCACTATGGTCTCATTGACACTTATATTCTGAAATAATTTTATAATTTATTATTCTTTCTATTTATTTTATTGCTAAAATTATCCCAGATTTGGCCAGTCAAAAAGTCCTTTCATGAAGGCTTCCGTGTCATTTTGCTGTATCCCTTGGTTTCTTTGAGCACTACTTTACTTGTGGCATAAGATGATCCAGGCTCATCTTGAACTTTTCCTTCCCCAGACCTGGAATCAAGCATTTCTACAAAGATCCTTGGTTCTTTTTCATGTTGAATGGTATGTACAAAACAAGATCTACGTTCTAAGTATGCTCATTACTATGGGTGTGCCATTGCTTCTAAGCCTTCTCATATCAGAGAGAGCTTTTATATATACAAAGGGTGCCAAGAAAATGTATACACATTTTAAGAAGGAAAAAACTGTATTAAAATTATAATACTCAGCATGTACCAATAACAAAAGATGAAGAATACAAGTCACATTTGACTTCTCCAATTATAAGAGGTATTCAAAGTGGTTATCATCAGCATAATTTAAATACAGTTTTTTCTTTTCTTAAAATGTATATACATTTTTTTGGCCATATATATATAAATATATATCATATAGTGATACTTGTTTCTACATCTTCATATACATTCATAATTTCAAAGTATATCCAATATCAATCCGGTAAGAGTGGGTGCATTCTAGTTGCCATTTCCATATTTTTACCTTCATTATGGTGATAAAACTGGATTGCATTGTTCTCAATGTATTTATTCCTCTGCTTAAGTTGAGAAGACACAGAAGTTGTTTCAACTTTTCTAACCCATATCCCTGTGAAAGCAAACTTATTAATGAGAGTCCTTATTTGTTTACAATTCCTTTTTGAGATAAAATTGACATCTAGTGAAATGCACAAATCTTAAATTTATAATTCAGTGAGTTTTTAGAGTTAGAGTTTTAGAATTTAGAGGTGAATTACACTCTGTTGGCCACATCCCTATCCAAGTACAGAATATTTCATAAGAGATAAGGATCCCTTTTGTTCTTTGTGACTCAATCCTCCCTGAAAGCAACCACTCTTTGATATTTTTCTTCACAGATTAGTTTTGCTTAGAATGTTATGCAAATTGAATCAAATAATCTGTATTTTTCGATGCCCAACATCTTTCACGTAACATAATGACACTCAGAGTTATTGATGTAATTGTATGTATTAGGTTGGTGCAAAAGTAATTGCGGTTTAAAAGGTTAAAAATAATTACAAAAACCGCAGTTACTTTTGTACCAACCTAATATCAGTATTTCATTCCCTTTACTCCTGAATAGTAGTTCATGAAATGAGTATACTTATTGGTTTATTCAATCCCCTTTTAATAGACATTTATGTTTGCTGGCTATTGTGAATTAAGATACCATAAATATTCTATGATTGTTATGAACAAGTTTTTATTTTCATATGCAGATTTCTAGGACTGTAATTGTTGCATCTTAAGGAGATTAATATTTAACTTTCAAAGAAACTCTCTTTTCCCAAAAGAATTGTATTATTTTATACTACCACCAGTAGTCATGCGAATCCTGATTTTAATCATTTTAGGATATGCGTAGCGGTATCTCATTGTGATTCTGTGTTTATTTTCCTTGAAAACCAAAATTACTGAGCATTTTTTATGCATTATTGGCCATTTTTATATCTTTGTACTGTTCCTATTAAAATACTTTGTCCATTTATTTACTGGACTTTTTTTTTTAACCATGTTGTGAGAGTACTTATATTCTGGGTTCAAGTCTTTTATGAGATATAACTATCCAATATTCTCTCTCTGTCTTTCTTTGCCTTTGCCTGTGATTGATGTCTTTTGATGAGAAGTTTTAAATTTTGATAAAATCTGTTCTATCAGTTTTCTTAGTTATTGGTTTCTGTGCCCTGTTTAATAACCCAAAGTGGCAAAATTATTTTCCTATGTTTTTCTTTAGAATCTTTATAGTTACGATGTATTTGTTAAACTCTATGATCTATCTCAAATGACTTTTATACGTGGCATATGATGGTGTGATTCTTTTCGTTTCTTCTGCCCTCCTCCCTCCCTCCCTCCCCTCCCTCCCTCCTCCCTCCCTCCCTCCCTCCCTCCCTCCCTCCCTCCCTCCCTCCCCTCTCCTCTCCTCTTTCTACATATGGATATCCAGTTGGTCCTGCATCATTTATTGGAAGTAGTTTCTTTTCTCATGTCAGTAGATTTAATTCCTTTGCAAAGAACCAAATGTCTATATATGTGTGGATGTATTTCAGAATCATCATTTTTTTAATTCATAGATTTTACTCACCTTATTGCAATATCACAATCTCTTAATTACTGTCACTAAATTATGTAGTGAAGTCAGGTATTATGAGGCTTTTACCTTTTTTATTCTTTTCCAAGTTTTTGTTGTTGTTGTCTACTCTATGTTCTTTGCATTTCCATATAATTTTTTAAATCATCCTGTTAATTTCTGTTATAAAATCTGCTATGATTATGACTTAGATTATTTTGAATCCATAGATTGATTAGGGGAGATTTGACTTGACATCTTAACAATATTGAGTATTCCAATCCAAAAACATGGTATGTCTTTTCATTAATTAGTTTCATTTTATTATTATAATTGTTTATAGTTTACAGTGTAGTGGTACAGAATATCTTGTGATAAATGTATATTATGTTTTTAATACTATTATACATGAAATTTCTAATTTTATTTTAAATTATTTGCAGCTAGTAATTATAAATATAATTGATTTTTGCCCTGTGTTGTGCTACATTAATTTATTTATTTAAGTAGCTGTTTCATAAATTCCTTAGAATTTTTTGCACAGTAAATTGTGTCATTGTGTCAATAGTGAAATTTTACTTCTTACTATACAGACTTTAAGCTTTTAATTTCTTTATCTTACCCATTTATACTAGATAGAACTCCAACTACAATGTTCAATATAGATGCTAAGTATTAATTCCCTTACTTTGTTCCAGACACTAGTTAGTGCATATTCAACATTTCACCAATAATTATTTCTGTTAGCTATAGTTTTTCTCTCTTTCCCTTTTAAAACTTCCATTTTCTTCCTAATTTTCTAAGATGTTTTCCACTTCCATCTTTTTCTTTTCATTTCTTTTTTTTAAATACTGACAGGTATTGCATTTGGTCAAATGTTTTATTCCACATCCATTGAGATAATTTGAGATTTTTTTCACCTTTATTTTATTCTGTTAAAGTGGTGATTAATCTTGAATGGTTTTCATTTTTAAACAAATCTTGTACTTTTTCGCATATTTAGAAACTGATTTTCTACTGATGAATTACTCTTTTATATATTATTGTTGTGTTATAGTTTGTTGTATATGTTGCTAATATTTTCTTACCAATGTTTAAATATGTATTTTTTGAGATTTTAATCTAAATTTCTAATTTATTCTAATGTTGAATTTTGGTATTAGGGTTATGTCAGCCACATAAGACTAGCTGGGAAGTGTTCTTATCCTGCATAGTCTGAAAGTTTATGTACAATTGATAATATTTTTTCCTTAAATGTTAGAATTCACCAGTGAAACCATCAGAGTTTGGTGTTTTCTTTGTGGAAAGGTTTTTTTGAGAATTCAACACTGAAAAAAAAAAAAAAAAAAAGGAACTAAGAAACAAAAGGCATCCCAATTGGGAATGAAGTAAAATTGTCACTTTTTGCAGATAACATGATTCTTTATATAGAAAACCCTAAAGATTCCACCAAAAAACTATTAGAAAAAAACAAACAAATACAGTACAGTTGCAGGATACAAAATCAATGTACAAAAATCCATTGTGTTCCTATATAGTAACAATGAAAATACAGAAAAAGAAATGAAAAAAAATATGTTTATAATTACAGAAAAAATGAATAAAATATGTAGAAACAAACTTAACAAAAATGTGAAGTGAAAACTATAAGATATTATAGACAGACAACAGTTTAATGGTTACCAGAGGGTAAAAGGAGAGGGGTAATTGGTAGAAGAGGGTAAAGGGGGTCAAATATATGGTGATGGAAGGAGAACTGACTCTGGGTGGTGAATACACAAAGCAATATATAGATGATGTATTATAGAATTGTACACTTGAAACCTATATGATTTTACTAAACAATGTCATGCCACTAAATTTAATAAAAATAAAAACAATAAAAACAATTTCAATTTTCTATTTCAACTTTCTGTTATTTTGAAAAGGAATTAAATTTGTCCATTTCATCTTAGTGGTCAAATTGATTGACCACTAAATTTTAGCAATATTATTGAATATAAACCAATCTCCCTTACTTCTTCCCATCCCACCTCCCTCTTTTCCTTCCTTCCTTTCTTCCTTGACATAGATTGTTCACCATATTTCTCGTTCCAAGACCACCGGAGTTTCAGTCATATCTCCTCCTTCATTTCTGAGATGGGTCATTTGTCTTCTATATTTTCTTTAGTTTTTTTGTAGTTTATCAGTTTTAAAACTTTTTTTTTTTTTTAAATCCACTTTTGGCTTTGATTCTTTTTCTATTGACCACTTTCTATTTCACTGTTTTCTGCTTTTATAGTGATAATTTTCTACCATCTGCTTATGTTGAATTTAATTTAGTTATGTTTTACTAACTTCTTTTTGGTAAAAACTCAGATCATGACTTTTAAATCTTTTTTATTTTCTTATACAGCCCTTTAAAACTATAAATTCCCTCTAACCACTGCTTTTAGTTGCATATCATAAAATTTTATATGTTAAACTTTCATTACTATTCAGTTTATATATTTCATAATTTTTCTGTATTATTTTGTTGTTGTTGTTTATCCATGACTGGTCATACAGAAGTAAGTTATGTAATTGTCAAATATTGGGTTTCTAGATATTTTGTTTTTTGGCCTTCTAATTGAATTCTGCTCTAGTCAGAGAATATACATTGGTGAATGTTCCATATATCCTTGAAAAGAATTAGTATTCTGCAGTTGTTAGCTGTAGTGTTTTATAAATGTCAGTTAGGTCAAAGCATTTATTTAGTAGTGTTGTTTAATCCTCTATATACGTACTGCTTTTTGTCTAGATGTTTTATCAGTTTCCAAAATAGGGACATTGAGTTCTCTAAATGTAATTTTGGATTTGTTTCTCTTATTTTTTCTCACTTTAGTTTTGTGAGTTAGACTTCACATATTTTGAAGCTGCTTTTCAGTGCATACACTTTTGGGAGTTTTGTGTCTTTCATTTCGGTTGGTGATTTTATCTCTATGAAATGTCCCTCTTTATCTCTAGTCATATTTCTTGTATTAAAATTTATTTCATCTAATGTTCACATAGGCATGCCAGCCTTCTTATACTTAATAGTCGCATAACATATCTCTTTCCATACTTCTGTTTTCAACTAAAATTTTATTTATATTTAAACTCATCTCATATAGAAAATAAAATGTTGAATCATGATTTTTAAGCCAGTTGGAAAATGTCTCTGTTTTAATTTATATGTTTAATACATTCACAATCAATGTAATGTAAATAAAAGTAATTTGATGTATTCATCACAAAGTTCTTAACTTATTTTTATTGGTCTCATATGTTCTTTTATCTATTCATTTTCTTTCTTGTGTCTTCTTTTGCATTAATTGATTATTTTTGCATTATTTTATTTTTATTCCATTATTAGCTTTTCAATTATACCTCGTTGAATTGTTTTTTTAAATAATTATTTTAAGGATTAAAATGTGCTTCTTTAATGCATCATATTTTACTTATATTTAATATTGTCACTTTATGTAAAAATATAAGAATCTTGCAACAGAATAATTCAATTTAACCACTATCCTTTGTGTTAGTTCAGTTATTTATATTAATCCCTTCACTAATTTTCCTTCTCCTGTTTCCACTCTATATTTTGGATGTGAAAATGGCCACAGGATATGGGAATAAACATAAAAGTATGCAGGATGATCTTAACATCTATTTTCTGTTCTCAGTATTCTGTCTGATACCTGGAAGAAGGGGAGGATCTGTTTATCAGCACATGAGAAAGATGAAGATTGATAGCCTTTAAAAAAAAAAAAAAAAAAAAAAAGCAGAAACAATACCAAAGAAAATTAATGTTTCAGAGTGGAAACAAGAATTTGGGTAAAATGTTGCCTAATTCTGAGTCTTGGAACTTTAAAATTTTAGCAATATTATTGAATATAAACCAATCTCCCTTACTTCTTCCCATCCCACCTCCCTCTTTTCCTTCCTTCCTTTCTTCCTTACTTTTTTGGTTCCTTCTTCTTCTTCTTTTTTTTTTTTTTTTTCTGTTTCATTTCTTTCTTCCCTTCCCTCCTTCCTTTCACAAACATTCATTGAATTCCTGCTATATCTTAGGCACTGGGGACACAAGTCCTGATCCTTGGTTTCCTTGTTTATAAAATTGCATTGAATGAATATCTCATCATATTCTTATGGAGATTAAATTGGAGGTGGAAAATCTGTGTGTATTGCTAGTTATAAACCCTGCATTTAAATGACGTACTAGTCAATGGTGTTGACCATAATTATTCAATAAATATTAATTCCCTCCCTAACCCCCTAATGTGGTAAATGATATGGGGTTTACTTCACTGAGTAAAATTCTTTGGGCAATTGTTCTTTGCAATGTGCCATTCAGAGATCAAGGAGTTTTCACAATAAGTGAAGAGATGAAAATTCTGAAAGAAGTGAGTCCAGTCCAGTTTAAATATCAAAATCCAAGTATCTTACAGCCACAAGTATCATCTTCCACAAATAACAGAGCCCCAGAGGCTTGGACAACAAGCAATTCTATTGTTTTATTCTTATTTGTTCTTCATGCCTTCACTGTATATTGCTGGTGTCACTCATGTTAGGTTTGGCAATGAATCTTGGAAGGATTTCATTATCTTAAATTTGCCAGAACATCAATATTTAAAGGCATCTAGCTTTGCATGCTAAAACATAGGCAGCCAAGCATGACTAACACAGCACATTCATTAAACCTGCTGCCAGCGATTCTTTCCCCAACCAAAAATTTCCTTACTTTCTCTTTATAATGGATTTTTAGTCCCAACATGATAAAAAATATTGTGTATTGTTTTCCAGAAGGCAGACGAAGCCAACCTGAAAGAAATGCCTAAATAGATTTGACTATGAAATCCACACTTATTTCAGGTTTCCAGAGACATTATGGGAAATCCTGGATTTAACGTGATACTGATTATTATACATATTAGACCAAAGGAAAAAAAAAATCAAACTTTTATTTCCAGCGTGGATTCCTATATAGTCTCCTACATGGAAATCAACTGTTTATCTTGTGTAAAAAGTGAGATTGAAGAAACCACTCTCAAGGTTTATTTAATTAAAATATTCTTTACCTTAAATATACCACCTTATGTTCTCCGAACTCAAGGTAGACATTGTTAAAAACATTCTTATAGGAAAGGTAGATTTGATAATTGAATTTTTTAAATTTAATTTTCATATTTGTATTAGCTTCCTATGTCTGCCATAACAAAATACTAAAAACTAGGTGGCTTAAAACAATAGAAATCTATTCTCTCATAGTTTGGAGCTTATAAGTCAGAAATGCAGAAGCTCAGCAAAGTCATGACCCATCTGAGACTCTGGGTAGGATCCTTCCTTACCTCTTTCGAGCTTTTAGTGGTGGCCTGTAATCCTTATTATTTTGTAGTTTGCAGCTGTGTAACTCTTTTCAAATGGTGTTCTACCTGTGTGTCTGTGTCTGTGTGTTTGTTTTCTCTCCTGATGAAGTCACCAATCATATTGGATCAGGTCCCACCCTGATAGAGTATGACCTCATCGTAACAAGATTATAGCTCCAAGCAACCTGTTTCTAAATAAAATCACAGACACAGGTACCAGGGGTTAGGACTTCAGCATATCATTTTGGTAGACACAATTCAACCCCCAACAATATTATCATCCAATTTTATTTGAAATGAATGACTAATGCTCAGAATCAGGTAATCTGGATGACTTAGTATCTGGGAAGGATAGGGTGTAACGAACATTTGGCTAAAATATTGTTTCAGTCCACACAAATGCCTGCCCATGGATGCTTTTAGCAGCTTATTCACAATTGACAAAGCCTGGAAGCGACCAAGTAGGTGAATGGAAAAATAAACCATGGTGCATCTAAAGGTGATTCAGTGCTAACATCAAGCCATGAAAAGACATGAAGGAACTTAAATGCATATTACTGAGTAAAAGAAGCCAATCTAAAAAGACTACCAACTATATGATTCCAAATATATGACATTCTGGAAAGGGCAAAACTATGGAGACAGTAAAAAGATAGGTGGTTCCCAAGGGTTTGGGTGGGGAAGCAGGGAAAAAATGAATAGGTGGAACACAGGATTTTCAGGGCAGTAAAATATAATGATGAGTACTTGTCATTATACATTTGTCCAAATTGATAAGAAGTACAACACCAAGAGTGAATCCTAAGGTAAGCTATTGACTTTGGGTGATTGTGATGTCCACATAGGTTCATCAGTTGTAACAAATGTACTCCTCTGCAGACGAAGTCAAAATGGAAGAGGTTACACATGTGTGAGGGCAGGGGGTATATGGGAAATCTCTGTACTTCCCTCTCAATTTTGCTGTGAATCAAAAACTGCTCTTAAAAATAAAGTCTTAATATCATTTTGTAACACAATTCAAACTGCTTTTCAGTGCATTTTATTATATACATGGTAATTGTATGCCATCTAACAAGAGACTCTTGGCTCAGACAAGGATGTTCAGTTTCTCATTTTTTCCTCTTGGGGTATTTTAATCAGAGAGCCATTCCCTTAAGTTTCTGTTAAAAGGGGTGCTTATCCAAGCTGCTTCCTGTGTTGGTTGACTCGCTGATTTCTCCTTATTTAGGAAGTATTTCTCTTTTTCCTTCTCAGGATTTTGAATGTGAGGGTTTTACTCTGTGAAAAATTCCCTTAGAGATGTGACGAAACTGGAAATATATCTAGGGCTAGGTGCAACATTAGCCTATCAGAGTTATTTTTCTCTAGTTCCCAATAACCAGTGTTAGTAAAAGAGAAGATAATGTTCTCCTGAACAGTGAGTATCTTACTTCCTTTCTGAGAGATGGTAATCAATTGTCTTTTAATGTTTCATCCCCGTCAAAAGTGTTGCCTTTGCCCATTTTCCACACTTAATTTTCTTGACAATAGTCAGACATTGGAAACCCCTGATCAAAATCTGTATAAGTATCTCATCAAAGTACTGATAAGTAACACAGTGGTCCTGGGAGTTTATGTTAAGCTTCATGTTTTAATATTGAAGTTTAATATTTTATACTTAGCATAGAAATGTAAGTATTTAAATGCTGCTTCATCTATGGGGTACAGCTCTGCAAAAATCAGCAAAGGCATTATGTTTGGCATACCTTAATTATTAGGAGAGCCACTGGAAGATACAGTTTTATTTTAGTGGAGCACAAACATCGAGATAGATTTATTAATGTCTCAGAGTGCTCAGTATTTGGCAAGATCTGATCAGAAATCTTCAGACTGGGCAAAATACGTTTACTCATTATTAGACCAGCCTTATGTGGTGAGAATTTTCTTTGCACACTAAGCTTACATGATTATTCCTGTATTTTGTATAATATAGTTATCAGTATGTTGTTTAACTAGGACTTAAAATTTGAGAGAGCTGGAAGGACTCTATGAAATCATCTAATTCAATTCCCAAGTTTGTGTTTGTGTATGCTATAGCTTTATTTCATAATGAAGCTGATACCTATGATGAGTAATGTCAACTAGCAAGTTGGTGCAGAGATGAGAATGTTAATCAGGTACCGTGCTGCCAGGTCATGTGCTTTGGGACTGTACCACCTTATCTTTGCTTTGTATCATGTGACATGTAATGCCATTTGCCTGTCCTTTCTGCATCTGCCTAAATGTTTTTCTGGTAACATTTTTTTTCAAACATAATTATTTCAATACATTTTGGTTGTTCTTTTCACTTTGAAATGTACTCCTACATTGCTGGCTAATTATTTTTGGAATGTGAGGTTTTATTATGTGGTAGTTCATTTCCAAAGAATGTGCCGTTGATGGCAGAACAGTAAATTCTACCATGCTAGAAATTATGTTTGTGTGTGTGTCTGTGTGTGTGTGTGTGTCTGTGTGTGTGTGTGTGTGGTTTGAATTATTCACATGAAAATGCTTTATCACAGCCATGTCTTGAATTAAAAATAGTGCTTCTAATGAGACACAAGTTAAAAACATAACAAGAATATTAAAGTTGATAAATTCATGTTGTAGAATTGCCTATTTGTGCTAATAGATTGACTTTCTGTATTACCCTATTTTGTGGGTTCAGAGGTAGGGAAAGATCCATATAAATTAATTATCAGATGAGTGAGATAGAACTGAAGCATTTGTTTAAATTTCTATGCTTTTAAAAAGACAAGTATTACTTAGGATTTAATAAGATACACAGACAGGGCAGATGCTTCTATTTGTTTAGCATGGACATAATTATGCTGTTTGACCAAATCCAGATGTGCTCATATAGCTTGTGGTGACATTCTAAAGTCATCAACTTTACAAAAAATCATTTTGGACCAAAGGGCTGAGTGTCCAAATGTTCTTTTCCAAAAAATCTACACAGTTATAAATATTTTTATGAGCCAAAATAAATTAAAAAGTAAACACAAAATGCCTCTGGATAACTTGGGAAATAAATAAAACCAGAGTTTATATATCTTATACAATTATTTAAGGAGCTGGTTAACAACAGACACACAAACACACACACACACAAACACACACACTTCTTAAAAAGGGTACAATATAGTCAGATAGAGATGTACGTTTTCCAGAGGTGGGTCTATGTGAAAAGGTTTACACCGTACTAGTGGAAAAGGCTGATTAGAGGTAGAATCCAGTGTAAGGATTTAGAGCAGGGATTAGCAAACTTTTTCTGCACAAGTCTAGATAGTGAATATTTCAGGCATTTTTGGTCTCTGGAAAATACGCACTCTACCTTTGCAATGTGGAAACTGCCACAGATAATACATAAAGAAATTTATTGATCGTGTTTCAATAAAACATTATTTACAAAACACAGAGTGGGCCAGATTTGGCTCATGGGTTCTAGTTTGCTGACCCACCATAATATAGAGAATTGTAGAAAGACAATAGGACTTGAAGTCAGAAGTGTGACTTCAACTTGAATGCCTTTAGTAGTTTGTTTGTTTGTTTGTTTTTTGCCTTGGCCAAGCTGTTATCTTTCTGAAGCACCCTTCTAGGCTTATCAGAATATAATCACTAGGGGACAGAATTGCTATAAAGACAAAAAAATAAGCACAAAGACATCCTAGTAAACAGGGACCATAAGACACATAATTAAAAAAAAAAATCCATTCCATATTCCCCCCCACTGAAATGACAGCAAATGGAAAGTATAAATTCACAAAGACAAAACTGGTCAGAGAGAAGGTGCCAGAGAAAAGACATTATCAGCAAAATGTTTGAATTGATAAAGCTGAAATATAAGTAGCAACTGCTTTATTAGAATTAAGAAAGCTGAGAATTAAGAAGGGACCTGACTTGTGGTCCTGAACTTCAGAAAAGTATGAGAATTGACAGATAACACATCCAAAGGTGAGGATGCTGAGTGATGCTAAACATAGGAAAATTGGTACATGGAACATTTATACTGCCAGATCCCACACACCAACCAGTAGCATTTCTTTCTCTACCCATCCTCTGCAACAGATGGGAGGTTTAGTCTCTATATATGTTGATGCAACAGGCTTTGAGTTGATGCATTAGGCAGACTCAAGATGGATATTTGGGCTTACTGAATACAAAGAGGATTAAGTGAACTATGTGTTCTGAATGGTGTTCAGCTCTCTTCCCAAAATTCACTAGAATGTCAATGACATTCAGGCTTATAAAGGTGGTATAAATGAGCTGATCTAAGAGAAAAACAAAGAAAACAAAAACCTTCACATATTGATATGATAAGGCCAGGTACTCACCTCATCTCCATTTCAACAAAGCCAAAACACACAAAGCATCCACTCAGATTTTCTCTATCTCATTTTTAAAATGAACAGTCAAAATTACTAGATATTTAGATAACAACTTTAACATGAAAGACAGAGACCAAAGCAAATGAATTGATTAAGAAACTTAGAGAAACAGGATTGTTATAAAGACAAAAAAATAAGCACAAAGACGGCCTAGTAAACAGGGACCATAAGACACATAATTAAAAAAAAAAAAATCCATTCCATATTCCCCCCCACTGAAATGACAGCAAATGGAAAGTATAAATTCACAAAGACAAAACTGGTCAGAGAGAAGGTGCCAGAGAAAAGACATTATCAGCAAAATGTTTGAACTGGTAAAGCTGAAATATAAGTAGCAACTGCTTTATTAGAATTAAGAAAGCTGATAATTTAAGAAGGGACCTGACTTGTGTTCCTGAACTTCAGAAAAGTTCAGGAGTATGGGGAGAAAGCTTCAAAATGTGTATTTATATCATCAGAGAGATAAAATAAGACATTTTATTCATAAACAAGGAAATAATACTATCATAAAAAGGAATATTCAGAGAACAAAAAAAACAGGGAAATTAAAAATATGGCAGCAAAAATTCCACATGATGGCTGAAGCACAAATGCACAATGATTCTAGACCAATACTTCTCAAATTTTAGTGTGCATGCAAATCACTTGAGGAATTTGACAAAATGCAAATTCTGATTCAGCATATGTGGTGTAGGGCCTGAGATTGTATATTTCCAACAAGTTTGCATATGGCACTAATGTTATCAGTTTCAGACATACTTAGGCTATAAAGTAAACTCAGAGATAGGAAATAAGAGAGAAAATAAGAAATTAGAGTATCAATCTAGGGGATTTCATAACTGTCCAAGAGCAGACCCAGAAAGAAAAAGAAAATAGAAATTGGTGGGGAAATTCTTTTAAAAAATGAAACAAAAGAAAATTTTCCAGCACATGAGTTTCCAAATTGAGGCAACCAGCCACTAAATGTTCAGTACAGTAAGTAATAAATGAACAACATTAAGACACATAATAAGAAAATTTCAGAATAGCATGTAGGAATAATAAAAAAATGATCATAAGAGACTCCCAGAATATAAACACTCACACACACACACACACACACACACACACACACACACAGACATGCACATACCCCTCATAGCAAACCTTAAAAAAATTAAATAGGTGGCAGATGTTGCAGCCAGGTTTCCAAATCTAGAACCTTATACTTAGCCTGATTCATAATTGTGGAGTAGAGAATATTCCATGTCCTGACCTCTGCCCGACCCTCCAGCTAGATTCTGGCCAGAACAGAGAATGCTTCCTAAAAATCCCCCCAGAGACTGTTGGTCCCTCCTTTATGCCCCACAGCATGGTGGTTTGTGCTGTTTCCTGGAATAGGCTTTTGCCGCACCTCAGGCAAGCATGTAAGGCATTTTCCTCTTATCTGGGGTGGCTCACACCCCTATCCATCCTACTTTGTCCTATATAACCCCTTAGTGTCTGCCACAGGGCACTATCTCTGTTGTCTCAGCACTACCCAAGATGAGCCTGGGATGTAAGTTCTGCGAATAATCTTTTGATAAAAAAAAAAAATAAAGTTATCAGCCCCTTTCTAGGTCTCTCAGCCCTAAGAAATTTTATGTAACAACAATTCAATATGATTGAAAAATGCATATTCTCATATATGCATGGTATGCAAATATACGGAGTAAAGAATTTAAAGAAGATAGATAAATTCCTTCTCAGATAGATATATGCCACTCAAAATAAGACATAAAAACTTCCTGGGATCCAGAAAACATAGGATCAACAAAAGAAAGAGGCAAATAGATTTTCTTTTCTTTTTTTAATTTTTATTGGGAAATATTGGGGAATAGTGTGTTTTTCCAGGACCCATTAGCTCAATGTCAAATTGTTTTCAATCTAGTTTTGCAGGGTGCAGCTCACTGACCCATGTGGGAATCAAACCAGCGATCTTGGTGTTATGAGCACTGTGCTCTAAACACTGAGCAAACTGGCCAGCAGTAGTTTTCTATGTGGTAATGAAGAGAAGGTCAGAATTGCCAGCTGTTTAACAGGTATAGATAGTAACAAATACAAGTTGAAACAGTGAACACGTGATTTCAATAAAGGAGTTTCCAAGAATGGAGAGGGCCTCAGAAACAACCGATGGAGGTTTAAGGTAAATTTAAAAGCCCAACAATATATTTTTATACATTAGGTAGTCAACTTGAAGATTCTTACCCCAAAAGGAGCTTCGGTTTTAAAATAGTAGAAGTTAGAGATTTTTTTTTTTTTTTTTTTTTTTTGTGGGGGTGGTCTCTAGCAATAGGATTGGATATTCTAGGAACCTCGCTAAACTTGAAGGTTGATGTCAGGATAATAATCACCCTCTTTTACACAATTCTCTTGATGTCATTTTCTGTATTAATAAATGAGAGCTCCAAATAGGGTTGTTTCATTTATATTTATGTTAAATACAGAATTAATTTTCTTTCTCAGAAGCTACAGAGGAATTAAAGTTATTTGAACCGTCATTCATTCACTTACTCATTCAACAAAAATATATTGAGTATCCACTATGTGCCAAGCCCCATGCAAGCCACTGATAGAACAAAAATTATCTATCTGTTTATCTAATACATATATACATATATGATATGTATTGTAATGTAACATATTAATATAAATAAGATAATACTCATATATAATTAATACATGATTATATTCCTATATTAATGCAATAATACTTAATATAGTAAATGTTATATTTATATTATATATGCACATATATAGTCATACAACTTTTATAAGTCCTGCAAAAGGCTGGTGTATTTGTTTATATTGAAATCAGTAATGTTGACATCACTTGAAATAGAAACGAAAATAAAGAACACATCATTGTAAACCAACTAATGCATAAAATAAAATATAAGCCAGCATATAATTACATAAAAATTACAGTTAAATATTTGTATTTGGATAAAAAAGTGTTTGGAGTTAGATTTTCCTTGATAGGGATCCATTCTGTGCCCTGCCCCATATTTGTATCAGTTTTCTCTACATATTTATTTGTTGACTTTTAGGAAAAATAAATGTAACAGCAGGTCCCAAGAAGAAACTATTTGATAAATATAAATAATGGTTATAAGGGACTTTATGAAGTCCTGTATTCTGTACTCCTGCTTCCACAGAGGTCTCCTCTTTACTGACCCAACTTCTCTTCCATCCTCAGGAGAATCAGTCAGTAGAGCTGAGGGAAGTCCTGCAGGGAGACCTTGCCTTCCCTACCTTGGGATATAGGGGTTCTTCTCCCTGAGATGACCCTACCATCTCCCAGCTGTGGCCCTCCTTTGGCACTCCGTGCCCTAGGAAAGTTATGCCTTAGGGCATGTACATGTCCAACAATTATAATACTGTAGAGGTTATGTAAACCTAAATGAAGTCTTTTGAGAAACTTCTAAAATATCTTTCCTGTAGATCACTGAGGAAAAGATGTAACAATCTATTCAGCCTTACCTAGAGCCAGAAAGATTTCACTGATAGTTTTGGTTGACTCCACTATTCTCTACATCTGCAGCATCCTTTGTTCTGTTCCCTCTTCCCTATTACTATTGTTTAATTTTAAGTCAAACTACCCCCTCATGTGGATGATCACAATAGCTTCCTAACTGGTCTTCTAATCTCTCTTTTATGGACTTCTAGTCTGCTGCTTTTATTGACTCAGGTGAATAGCCTGTCAACTGGAAATAATGTTAAGAAAGATAAGGCAAAAGTCTTATCATGTTACCCCACTACTAATACATTACTGTGGTTTATAGAATTATAAGTATATCTTGGGCTTCTTTTAAGCTCTAGTTTCAAGATATGAGCTCTGTCTAATCCCTCACCAGTCCCTTAACCATATCTTCTGTTGCACCTTCTATAAGCAACTCAGTATTTACCAAACATACTGATCACTCCTCACCACTCCGAATAGTCTTCTCTGCTTAGAATTCCCTTAATTCTACTGTGGCCAACTGTATTTTTCTAAAGATGGCCTCAGCGTAGTACATGCTCTTCTGCAATATGACTTTGCAACTCCTTCTTCAAGCAGTGGAGTCTATGTCACCAACCAGTTTATTTGGCCATTTGAACATAGGCAAATTTTTGACAGATTCGACAAACAGAGTATGGCAGAAATGACTCTGTGCCAGTTCCTAGCATAGCCCTTTATTGGCCTGTCAGCTTCTGCTTTTCTGCCTTTTGGTAGCAGCACTCCTCTATGTAAAACATGTAGTTGCCTAGGATCATTATGCTGTGAGAAGGTATTGGAAGATGCAGAGCTATGGCGGGGGTGGGGAGGAGACTGAAGAACACCGAGACACCAGATATGTGAGTGAAGAAGCCACCTTCGTAGTGGACCTTCCTGACCCAGAAATCCCAGCTGATGCCCTGTCTGTGGATCAGCGACCATCACCCAGATGAATTCCTGACCCACAAAATCATGAGAAAAATAAAATAGTTGATTTGATGTACTAAGCTGTAGGGTAGTTTGTTATGTGGTAATAGACAATACAAAAATCTAACTTTGCTTTTAACCAAATAATCTTTCACCAAAGGCATAAATAATCACTCCAACTCCAAATCCAATACCTTTCTGTTCCCCATGCACTAAACTTCTGTGCAGCATTTTTCACTGCTCACTATCCTTTATGTAAATATTATCTTGGGCTAGTTCTTTACCTTTGTTTATGGTCTCACTCTTTGTTGTGTGGGTCCCCCACTTCTGCTAATCTCCTCAATATTAGTTTTTCCTCAGAATTCTCTCTTGATGGTCCACCAATCCTGTGTCCATACAACCATGTCAAACACCACATGAGATCAGGTCATTAAATGATGCAGTCAGAAACACATTTCCACATTCAAGACTAGAAAGTTGCCCATCAGTGTCCATTAATAAACTATTTCTGAATAATAAAATTTGCCTTGTACTAACTTTTTCTTTAGTATCCTTGTTTTTAATAAAGTAGGCAATTCAAATAGTAAATATTTCTTCCAATTCCATCCAACCAAAATGCTTTAATTTTAAATGGAAAAATATAATCCATAAATATTTTTCCCTCCTGATTTGGCCCTGATGTCAGAAACAGAAAAAAGTTGCATGTTATCTTCTGTATTTCCTGATGATATTCACTTCTAAATTCTAAGGGATTAATTAGCTCTACATATTGTTGTTGTCAGATTTTTATATTTCTAATTTTATGTATGACCTTTTTATTCCATATTATATTTCAAATAGTCCCTTGAGCAATATTTTATTACCTTTTGCAGAAATAATAGATGTTCTCTCTTCTGTGTCCCCATATACTCTTTCTCAACTATTAGCATAGTTTTTATTAGGGGTGATTAAAAGTAGGCACTCTGGAGTAAAGGCTGCCTAGACTCAAATTTTTCTTTGTCCTTTAGGAACTCAGTGACCGTGAAAAAGTTACTTAATCTTTTCTTGAAAAATCATGAGCTCGGTGATTACAGGAAATTAATTTTATTTACTTCATGCTAAATTGGCATCCCATACCATCTGTGAAATGAATGATTGTGTTAGCCCTTTAAGACCCTGCTTTGATGCAACCACCTTCATGAAAACATTCCCTCATCTTTTGAGAAACTATTTCCTTTCGAAAACCTTGTGGGTCTCTGTTAATCTCTTATATCATTATATTGTGGCGTATATTACAATTACATATATTTGTCTTATATACCAAATATAGTGGAAGCTCTTTGAGAACAGGGACTACAACATATTCATCTTTGAATTCTTTACAGAATCTAATATAATTTGACCCATGTGATAATGTTGTTTACGTTATATAATTGCTTCCAATTTACATATTCTGACTTATTTGTATTTTTCATCTCATTATATTTATATCCTTCATGAAGCACTTTATAAAAGTTACCTTATTGGTTTTCTTTATATATTTTTTCTCATTATTTTATATTCTCTATACTCACCAAGGTATATTAACTATTTGAAATAAGAGCTATTTTCTCATATATGTGCCTACATTTAATATAAAATAATATCATTTCTCACTAGACCATGACTAATGAATAAAATAAATTTAACTCAAGCAAACAATTTGGATTGATTATACTGCTCCAGTGCTAAATTCATATACACTACTAAGTAAATACCAAGTGTAATGATACATGCTTCCTTTAAGAATTTCTTAATTATGTTAAATATAACATTCTATGTTTTCATCTTAGTTTTGTTTTTAGCAGCAAATTTTTCATGTCGTCTCAGTTCTACTGCGTTTTCACTCTTTGCTTGGATGCATTGTAGACTGTTCTCTGCAGCTGTTTCTCATTAAATAAAGTCTGCAGTGAAACTTTCTTTCCTTTTTCCCAAATGGTGGCATTTTGATTATTGCACTCCCCACAGCATAAACTGACTTCTTATCTATGGACCATAAAATGATGTACTTTTTGGTAATAATAATAAAGATTTTAAAAGCTGTTTACATTCTCAGGTACAGAACCCAACTTATGTTATACACATCAATATATTAATTTGCTCAGAGTGCCTCAGTTTACTGAATACTGTATTTTGCCATATATAATGCACACCCGTGTGTTTTTTTTGATACAAACTATCAGGGAAAAAATCTTTTGTTTTAATTTTTTAATTCAAATTTTTATTTGTTTACATTTAGGTACTTGTTTTTTTGTATTATAAAGGAATTTTAGAAATAATTTTTAGCATATTATAGTAAAAGAAGTTTTATGTAACAAATAATTACAAAACACAAGAACAGATAAAAGGTACAAGAAATTTTATGTATTGGTAACAAATTTACGATATTTACACATCACAGAAGGCCAAGAACTCATCATTGCAAGTTGTGGGAAGTTCAACAAAACCAATGATCATATTCTAGGGTATTATTTTGCATACAGATATCATTATTGATTTCTAGAGTTACACTTTTAACTTGAAAGCATACATAAAAGATTAAAAACATTTGTATACATATGGAATTATATAGATATGCACATGTATAATGTACATCCCTATTTTTCCCTCACAAATTTGGGTGAAAAAGTTGCACATTATACACGGGAAAATGCGATATATGTTAAGTGTGTATTTAGATAGAGCAGTGCATATAAAGATGCATCAGATATGGGTATAAACTCTTAATGCTTACAAGACACAAATCTATCACATACTTGTTTTTATAAGAATTTCAAAAGGTACTCTATGTAGTCCATCCATCCATCTATCCATCCATCCATCCATCCATCCATCCATCCATCCATCCATCCATCCATATTAAAAAGCTACCCCAAAATGCACAATTAGGAGGAATTCAGACTCCTATGTTGTGCTCTAATCATGACCCATTTGCATCCCTGGATCTTGATCCCATGTAAGGATAAGTCTGTCATACATAGGTGTTTAGTTATTGGTTGTTAGTTGCTGATTAATTAAAACTACATTAAAAGTTATCTCATGACCTTAGAATCTTAGACTGATCTGTCTTTTGCTGACATTTTTTTTTTTTCCTTTAAAGGAAGGCATTTATCAGAAGCTCAAACAGAAGTCCTATCAACATTCTTCCTATAGATAACTTTATGCAAACTCAATGTAGCAGACCTGTTACATTTAGTTCTCACTTATCACTGTAGCCATAGTGATGACCCTTTATCAACTCTGAGAATTAAGCTATGGGATTGTTCCCATAGTTACTGGGTAATGATGTTATTCTATATACCAGGAAGCAGTGGATCTGGGTGAAGAAGGTTGTATGCATGTTGAAAGCAAACATTAAATTCGTGATATACACCTGGTGCCTGGATTGAGGTCCATATCATGGCTAGTCATGTGGTAGGTTTGTGACCATATACCTTTAAAAACTTTTCTGGGAGGGTATCTCTCTCATGTGTCCCTGTAGTTCATAGGTGAAGAAAAAAGATGCCTTTGTGCAATCCATGCAGGAGGATAAGAAATCTTATAAGTGACTTTTCTCACCTTCACATATGTCTATCTTTTTTTCTGCTCTTCTTGCCTTGTATGCTTTTCTGTAATAAACCTTAGCCGTGAGTATAACTTCATGTTGAGCCATGTGAATCCTTCCAGCAAATTACCAAAGTAGTAGGTGGGACTGCCAAGACAGCAATATACTTTCATATGTTTGCGGTTTTTTTGTTTGTTTGTTTTGTTTTGTCTGCATGTGTTCTTTAATGTTTCATTTTAATTCCATGTGGCTTGATACTCTTAGTATTTCAAAACATTTAGAAACTAGCATATTTAAGATATACGAGGGTTCCAAAAAAATGTATACACGTGACTTGTATTCATCTTTTGTTAACGGTATATAGAGAGTATTACAATTTGAATACAGTTTTTTCCTTTCTTAAAATGTGTGCATATTTTTCTTGGCAAATTCTGTATGTTTATTTTATTAGTTTTAGGTGTACACAGCAACATAATAGTTAGACATTTACACCCCACACAAAGTGATAACCTCCCTCCCTCAATCTACTACCCCTCTCACATCTTATACAGCAAAAATATGGAATGCTTCATGAACTTGCGTGCCATCCTTGTTCAGGGGCCATGCTAATCTCCTTTGTATCATTCCAATTTTAGTATATGTGCTGTTAAAGCGAGCACGAGATAGATTTCTTTTTGTCCTATTATTAGGATGCCAGTTTTTATAGTGATTACTTCCATTTGCTTCTTTTTAAATCTGTTTCACTTTTTCCCTAAGTGAATCAGTCTCTTCTTATCCTGTAACATTTGTTTATAATGAATAAGAATACTTTAAGATGTACACATTTTATCAAAGCTACTTTGAGTCTATTGATATCTATGGGAAAATTATTAATTAGAACATTAATGGACTAATATTATACTTCATATATTTTCCCAAGGTATGTATAGTAGAAACAAGTTGGGCTTAGAGTCCTTCAACCCAGAGTTGAACTCTCTCTCTATCTCTTTCTGGCCATGTCATTTGAACAAGTAATGTAGAAAAAATAATAATAATCTACCTCAAACGTTGTTTTGAAAATTAAATTAAACCATGCATAAAATACTTCCCAAAGTACAGCATGAGTATAAACCACCAAAACAGAATGGCCATAAACATTTATAAATTAAAAAATAAAAAAGGCCTAAATAATTTGTATCTGCGAATACTATTGTAAATGGAATTTTAAATTTTATTTTGAAATGTTTGCTGCTAGTATATTAACACAGTTGGTTTTTACATATTAACCTTTATCCAATGACCTTGCTGAATCAGTTTTTTGAGTCTAATAGGTATTTTTAGATGTCTTAGGATTTTTTACATAAACAAACCTCTAGTGCAATGTAGACTTTATGTGATGAGAAAGAATCCTTGAATTTCTTCTGATCTTATCGGGAAAGAGTTCAATATTACACCATTAGTATGATGTTAACTGTAGGTTTTTCTTAAAATGGCATTATCAGATTGAAGAAGTTCCATCTATTCACAATTTGTGAAAAGTTGTTTTCAGGAATAGATATTGAACTTTGTCAAATGATCATATGATGCTTCTGCTTTATTCTGTTAACAGGGTAAATTACATTGATCGATTTTTTTTTTTTTTTTGGTGTTAATACTGCTTTTCATTCTTTAGATGAAACCGTGCTAGGGATTATGTATCATCCTTTATATGTATTGCAGATGCAATTTATAGGGAACTGCTATCCTTTAGAAGTACTTCACAAGTATAGTTGTTTTCTGATCATTATATAGTGATTTGAAAGTTTCAAGTGGTCCTTTATGTATTGTCCTAGTAGTTTATTTTCTTGTCTTTTCCTGCTTAAAGCCCATTGACTATGTTTTTGACTAGGGCATGCATTGTTTTTTTATCAGGTGGCTTAAGAGCTTTCTTATACGTATGTAGAAAACCTCACTTTGAAATTGTTTGTATTAACATTAGACATCAAATCCATTGCCGATGTTATTGCAGGCCAAATTATGGGCTTAGAGTTTATAAAGATACATATGGTTGAGTAATCACCTGATAGTGTGGATCTTTAAGAGTGGTATTTGCCTTTTTCACTAATATTATGGCTTTCGTGCATACTCCACATTTTTCATTAAAAACCCAAATTATTTCTTGTCAGTTAAATCAGGAGAAATAGAAATCTGAACAAAATAATAACTCGTAACAAAATTGAGTCAGTAATAAAAAACACGCACAACAATCAAAAGCTCTGGACCAGATGACTTCACATGCAAACATACAAAGAACAATTTGTACGTACCCATCTTAAACTATTCCAATAAGTTCAAGATGATGGAAGGCTCCCAAACTCATTTTAAGAGGTAAGCATTACCAAAACAGGACAAAGATACTAAATAATAATAAATAAATAAATAAATAAATAAATAAATAAATAAATAAATAAATAAAATTTATAGGCTAATATTCCTGATGAACACTGATGCAAAAATCCTCAACAAAATATTAGTAAACCAAATCAGCAATACATTAAAAAGATCATACACCATAATCAAGTGGTATTCTTGGGATACAAGGTTTGCACAAAATCTAACAAATCAATTAACATCATATGATGTAAATAAAATGAAGGAAAAATATGATATGATCATATTAACAAAAGCAGAAAATGCATTTGACAAAATCCAACATTGATTTATGATGAAAATGCTTCGCAAAGTGGGAATAGAGGGAACATACCTCAGCATAATAAAGGCCATATAAAACAAACCCACATCTAATATCATACTCAATGGTGAAAAGCTGAAAACTATTTAAGATCAGGAACAAGACAAGAAGACTCACTTTCACCACTTTTATTCAACATAGTATTGGAAGTCCTAGCCACAGCAATCAGACAAGAAAACGAAATAAAAGTCACCTGAATTATAAAGGAAGAAGGAAAACTGTCATTTGTAGAATGACATGATACTATATAGAGAGCATCCTAAAGATTCCACCAAAAACTATTAGAACTGATAAATGAATGTAATAAAGTAGCAGGATACAAAATTAATATTCAGAAATCATTTGCATTTTTATATACTAATAAATTATCAGAAAGAGAAATTAAGAAAGTAGTCCCATTTACAATTCCATCAGAAAGAATAAAATACTTTGGAATAAATTTAACCCAGGAGGTAAAAGAAAACTATAAGACATTGGGTAAACAAATTAAAGGAGATACAAATAAATGGAAGGTTGTACTGTGCTCATGGATAGGAAGAATTAACATTGTTGAAATGTTCATACTACCCAAAGCCATATACAGATTCAATACAATCCCTATCAAAATACCAATGACATTTTTCATAGAACTAGAACAAATAACCCTAAAATTTATATGGAATCACAAAAGACTCCAAATAGCCAAAGCAATCTTGAGAAAGAAAAACAAAGTTGGAGGTATCATGCTACTTGATATCAAACTGTACTGCAAGTCATTAGTAATCAAAACAGCATGGCCCTGGCATTAAAACCAGACACATAGATCAATGGAATAGAAGAGAGAGTCCAGAAATAAACCCATGCCTACATGGTCAATTAATCTATGACAAAGCATGGAAGAATATACAATGGGATAAAGACAGTCTTTCTAATAATACTGGGAATATTGGACAGATACATGCAAAATAATGTAAATGGATCTCTGTTTTATACCCCATACAAGAATAAACTCAAAATGGATTAAACACTTAAATGTAAATCTAAAAACCATACAATTCTTAGAATGAAACACAGGCAGGAAGTCTTTTACATCAGTCTTAGTAATATTTTTGGACATATCTTTTGGGGGGACAAGGGAAACAAATGAAAAAACAAAGAAAAAACAAATGGGACTACAACAACCTAGAAAGCTTCTACACGATGAAGGCAGCCATCAACAAAATGAAAAGACAGTCTACTGAATGGGTGAAGATATTAACCAATGACACATCCAATAAGCAGTTAATATTCAAAACATGTAAGGAACTTATACAACTTAACACCAAAATAACTGCAGATAATCCAATTAAAAATGAGCAGAGGACCTGAGTAGACATTTCTTTGAAGAGGACATACAGATGGCCAATAGACATATGGAAAGATGCTCCACATCACTAATCATCAAGGATATGCAAATTAAAAGTCACAATGAGGTATCACCACACAGCTGTCAGAATGGCTGGCTGTCATCAATAAATCAATAAACAAGTGTTGGAGAGGATGTGAGAAAAGGGAACCCTCATGCACTGTTGCTGGGATTGCAAATTGTAGCAGTCACTATGGAAAACACTATGGAGGTTTTTCAAAAAATTGAAACTAGGACTAGCCTATGACCCAGCACTCCTGTGTATTTATCCAAAGAAATCCCAAAGACTAATTCAAAAATATATATGCACCCCTATGTTCACTGCAGCATTATTTACAATAGTGAAGATATGGAAGCAGCCTAAGTGTCTATCAATAGACTGGATAAAAGAGATATGGTACATATAAGGTCTGACAAGTACAAAAACTCATTCTAGAAAACGTGCTACATACCTCACTGTTGAATATCACTATGGTCACCTTCAAAATACTCCCCTTGGGAAACTATGCACCAATGCCAGCACCTAGTACACCCTTCAAATGAATTTTGGAACTCTTTTTCTGGAATGGCCATCAGAGCTGTCATCATATTACATCATATTACAAAAACTCATTCTAGAAAACGTGCTACATACCTCACTGTTGAATATCACTATGGTCACCTTCAAAATACTCCCCTTGGGAAACTATGCACCAATGCCAGCACCTAGTACACCCTTCAAATGAATTTTGGAACTCTTTTTCTGGAATGGCCATCAGAGCTGTCATCATATTACCCTTGATGTCCTGAATGTCATCCAAATGTCTTCCTTTCAATGTTTTCTTTATCTTCATGTAAAGAAAGAAGTCTTTGGGGGCCAGATCAGGTGAGTAGGGAGGATGTTCCAATGCAGTTATTTGTTTACTGGCTAAAGACTCCCTCACAGACAGTGTCATGTAAGCTGATGCATTGTTATGATGCAAGAGCCGTGAATCGTTGGTGAAATGTTTAGGTCTTTTTTGTCTAACTTTTTCACACAGCTTTTTCAGCACTTCCAAATAGTAAACTTGGTTAACTGTTTGTCCAGTTGGTACAAATTCATAATGAATAATCCCTCTGATATCAAAAAAGTTAGCAACATCATTGCAACAAGTTCACAAACTGAATTGTCTGACCTTGTATATACAATGGAATATTGCTCAGCCATGAAAAAGAATGAAATATTGCCATTTGCGACACATGTTTTCACCTAGAGGGTAATATGCTAAGTGACATAAGTCAGACAAAGAAAGACAAATACCATTTGATTTCACTTATATGTGGAATCTGAAAAACAGAATAAATAAATAAACAGAAACAAATTCATAGACACAGAGGACAAATTGATGGTTGACTGATGGGAGGGGGATGGTTGGAATAGGTTAAGGGAGTAAGAAGTACAATTTGCCAGTTATAAGAATAATCATGGGGATGTAAAATACAGCATAAGGAATATAGTCAAGAATATTGTAATAACTATGTATGTTGTCAGATATGTACTATATTTCTCAGAATTATAATTTTGTAAGTTATATACATGTCTAATTACGATTTTGTACACCTGAAACTAATGTAATACTGTATGCCAACTTTAACTGAAAAACTGAAAAATGGGGAAAAAAAGAGCTTCCAAACCAAAAAAAAAAAAACAAAATAAATTTCTTCTTGTCTGATGATATAAGGAAACATATATACTTCATTTCCACATTTTAATCAGCTTATTTGGCAAAGAAAATAACCTTAACTACTTGATACAAAAGAAGAAAACAATAAAATAAAACCCAAATATCATTTTTCATTAAAGTTATAAGATTATACTCTGGTAATTAAAAAATATATCCGTCAGTTCATTATTAACCAAAATTGGATGGGTTGTTCATCACCATGTATTGAACATATATTACGTGCAAGACACTTGGCAAGGTTCTCTAGGGGAATAGAGAATGGAAAAGACTTATAACACACCTAAAGTTGTTTCTAACACAACTATATTAAAGCATATATTTTTTATTTTTTATTAAATTACTCAGCCAAAAGAAAAGATAAAATACTGCCATTTGTGATAACATGGATGGATCTGGAGCTTATCATGCTAAGCAAAATAAATCAGACAGTAAAAGTTGAGAGCCATATGACTTCACTCATATGTGGGATATAAAACTGAAAGCACAAACAAGCAAGACAAACAAACATGCAAAAACTCATAGACAGAGACAATAACTTAGTGGTTACCAGAGAGTGAAAAAATGGGGACAGGTAGAAGTTAAAGTACAATATTCAAAAGATTAAAAATATGACATTAACATACAAAATGTACACATTTCAAAAATTTTATTTTACTCATTAATTAATGAGGGAACCAGTAGAATGTCTTATCCAGTTCAAAGAGCATTTGTGAAGTAATGATATATAGATAATATTATGTTGAGATGATTGTGCTAGAGACTAAGCCAGTTCATGTTCAAAGAGGAATAAAATTGGGGGGCTACCTGTCCCACCAGAGATAAATTATTTTATCTTTCTAAAAAACTGAATAAGTTAAAAATCTAACTTTCTTAAGTGTGGGGCCTTGGGTAAACAGTGAATTTAACCATTTACATTATTATGCATTCCTTTTATATGACATTGAAGAAATGCACTGCCCGCTTTTCTCCTCATTTTTGAGGTTTAGATAATTTTGCTAACATAGCTAAAGGCAATGCATACTTATTTTATACTGCTAAACCCATGAGGACACATTTAGAGAGAAGTTTTATAGAATGTTCAGAAGAAGAAAACACATTTAGACTTGGCCTGTAGGAATAGCAGGATAGGAATTGGCAGCAATAAGAAATGGAGAGAAGAGATCAGACAAAGGGAAAGAGCTGGGTTGAAGGCACAAAAGCCAGAAAGCATAAGTATGTTTAACAGTAGCAAGGACTGTAGTTTGCTTACAGCCCTGGAAGCATGGAAGAGAATAGCAGGCTAGAGGGGCTGAGAAGACAGCTTGAGACTGAATTTTGTGAAACTGAAAGATTTTGACCTTCCTTGACATTTTATAAGTGTCCCTAAAGGTTTTAGATCCTGCATAAGACAGAGGAGATCTGCTATTTAAGAAGAACAAACTAGCAATAGTGTGTTTTCTGGGAATTGAGAGACTAACTATAGAAATGGACGCTGTCCAGACCCTACAGAAAAAGAGAAATCCAACCCACAACCTGCAGGAACCAACCCAGTGAGCCAACCAGGAACCTGCAGTAACCAGCCCAGACAGCCCACCTTCTGTCTATAAGTCAGATTTGTAGGAAGTCAGACTGTCTCTAGTAACTAGTTCAGGAAGCCAGAGAGTAACCCCTGTACCGATTAGTGCAAAATGAAAAGAACTTGACTGGCAGCTTCTCTAATTTTGTCTCTGCTTCCAACTTAGGACATACCAGAGAAAGCCAAATATATACTCCTAACCAACACATAGAATGTTCACTTCTAGTTGTCCCTCCTACAGGTTCACATGCTAACAGCCCCCTGTCAGCGTATACCTGAAGACTTCATCTTTTCCCACTAGAAAGCTTTCTCACTCCTCTGCCTGCCTTTGATTATCTGCCAACATGCAGGTGACTTTCTTGCTATTACAAATTCTGAAAATCTAGTCCTCGCTTGTTCTCATTTGGGTGATCTATGCTTATTTCCACAAAATGAACTATAGTTAAAGACTCTTGTAAAACTAACATCTATTGAGATAGTATGCATCTGTCCACCTAATTATGAACTGGGTGGGTCTCTCAGTGAGCCAGTCCCTGTGTGAGGCTGCAAGGATATAATAATAAACATACACACTTTTGGCCTCAGAAAGCCTCCATCTTGTGTGGGAAAGAAGCAAATAAATATAAATTACACTACTATCAAAGACAACACTGAGCCTGAGACAAAATTAGCACGTAATAAAATAATGTAATTATGTTCATTCATAAACTTGCAGCAAGGGAATTCATCTGCCATCATTTGCATTTCAGTAGAGGTTTAAGGATGTTAGAAAGGACCGTAAGTCTTATAGAGTGAAAAGAAGAAATACTGAAACAGTCTCTGGTTGGCAAGCAATCTATTACGGTGGGATCTGGAAGTAGAGGAGACTTATTTATGTGCAGTTGACAGTCACTGGTTGTCTGGACGTGGGCAAGCCAGAAATTCAGGGACATTTTGGAAGAGAAAGCATTGTTCGGTTCTAGGGATTGAGGGTTTTCTGTGGCTGACCATTTCCTAGAATAAGTCTAATTGATGGGGGTGTTTTTGTGCAAATAAGTCTATCATAATGGGCATTATGATACCCATAGAAATAGGGGGCTGCTATGGCAGGTGGTTTCTCACCACCATATATTGAGTGTTAAGTCCCTAGTCATTTTATAGAAATAAATCTGAATTTCTTTCTATAGATGAAATGATGAAACTCCAAAGGGTCCACTCCCAAAATGTCTAAAGACCAGAATTTTTTGTTACAAACAGTTGTGTGCATATTACATATGTGAATTGTTAAAAGATAATTGTGGCATATTAAAGATTTTGAGAGTTTATTTGAGCAAAAATTGATTTGAATAGGGCAGCATCTAATCTACCAGATAGAAAGAAGCTCCGAGGAATCCTAAAGAAATGAAAGACTTATAGGCAGAAAGAAGTGGGAAGAAGGAAGTTATACTAGCTCAAAAATTGGGTTGATTACTACCAGGTCACTTTCCTTTAGTGGATTGCAGCATCTCTCACCTAACTAGTATTGATCAATCAATTCCTAATTTACCAGTTTAAGACTCCATTTTGGTAGAACTAAAACTATAAATTATGTTTCAGTTGGGTGATGTGGAGTTTATCAGAAGTGACTCCATTTTGGGGCCTATTGTCTTGTTTTTTTTTAGTTTTTTTTTATTGTCTTGTTTTTAACAATTCCCTTCTTTCGATTACAACTCTTAGCTAGAGAAACATGATCAAAATTTAAGGCCTTAGTGCTACTCCCAGCTACCTCTCTGGAGGTCTGTTTCTTGCGGAATCTCTGTGTTATTCACAAGTCATGACGTTGCATTCACATTCTGTAGGTAAATCATTCTCTTTGTTTCTTTTCTGATATTCTTCTTAGAGAGGTCATTTGCTTGGTGATTAGCAGCCATGAAAATGCATTTAAAGTGTTTGAAACAGTACAGTGCATGACCGAAGCTATGATTATTATAAACAGGATAACTCCCCATGTCTGGAGAGCACTTCAGGGTCATGGGCCCTCAGACCCAAACCAGTCAGAATGAAATAAATTAAAGAAAGACCTCATTGAAGGAGTCACTCCCTTAAACCAACTGGCTTATTTAATGATATTATGTAGCTAGCCGAGTCTCAACTTCCCTCTGGCAATTCAATTGCAGCAAGTAGTGTTTGCCATAGCACAAATACCTCCTTGCTCAGCTAAAAGATTATAAATGGCTATCCTATTATCAAGAACGACTTTAGCCAGAATGTTCATGAATTTTTGTTGGGCAGCTGTTGCTTTAGCAGCAGATTCTCTAATATCTTCAGAGTTGAGGAGACCTTCCTGATCATAGCCTCATTTGTACTTACTCCGAGGCAGGGGAAGTTAATTTTGCATCACAGATGCCTTCTGGTAATTCTTGTTTGATTTTGTCACTAGAGCCTGGAAAGGTGGCAGTCATGGAAACCAGCAATTTTTTAAATCTTTCTTTTAAATAAATTTATTTTATTTAAAAAATATTTTGATTAAAATATAGCTAAATTACAATACTATATTCGTTTCAGGTGTACACCATGGTTAGTCAACATTTACATACATAAAGAAGTGATGAACATAATTCCAGCAACCATACCACGCTGATATTGTACCACACTATCACAATATTGTTGAATATATTCTCCATGCTGTACATTACATCCCCATGACTTACTTGTATTATATCTAGAAATTTTGACCTCGTATTCTCCTTCACCTGTTCACCCCTTTTTAATTTTTCAGTTACAGTTGACATTCAATATTATTTTATATTAATTTCAGGGGTACAGCCTAGTGGTTAGACATTTATACAATTTAAATGATCCCCAAGACTAGTCTAGTACCCACCTTGCACTATACATAGATATGGCCATATCTTTGACTATATTCCCTGTGCTTTATTTTACATACCTATGACTATTTTGTAACTACAAGTTTGTGCTCCTTAACCCCTTTAACTTTTCCTCCATGCCCCCAAGCCCCCTCCCATCTATTACCCCAACAAATCTAGTACCCATCTGACACCATACATAGTTATTACAATATGCTTGATTACATTCCTTATGCTATACCCTATAGCCCATGATTACTGTGTGACAACCAATTTGAACTTCTTACTCCCTTCACCTTTTTACTCACTCAGAACCCCCTCCCATCTGGCAACCATAAATATGTTCTTTGTATCTATGAGTTTGCTTGAGTTTGTTTCTGTTTTGTTTGTTTATTATGTTCTTTAGATTCCACATATAAGCAAAATTATATTGCATCTGTCTTTCTTGGTCTGAATACTCAACTTAGCACAGTACCGTCCATATCCATCCATGCTGCCTCAGATGGCAAGAACCCATTCTCTTCCATAGCTGAGCAATGTTCCATTGTATATATACCATATATATGTACCACCTCTTTTTTATTTATTCATCATTGACAGATACCCAGGCTGCCTCCACATCTTGCCATTGTAAACAATGTTGCAATCAATACATGGATGTACATGTGCCCTGGAAGTAGCGTTTGGATTTCTTCAGCTAAATAAATACCCAGAAGTGGGATTACTGAGCCCTTATTTCTCTCTTGTTATAGCCTTTGTTTTAAAGTTTATTTTGATTGATATGGTTTAAGTGTTGTTACTCCAGCTATTTTTTGTTTTTGTTTGTTTGTTTCCATTTTCATGAAATATCTTTTTCCATTTATTTTCTGTCTGTGTGTTTCTTTCAATCTGAAGTGATTCTCTTGTAGGTAGTATATGTAAGGATTTTGTTTTCTTATTTATTGAGCCCTCATATGTCTTTTGAGTGGAGCATTTAATCCATATACACTGAAAGTAATTGTTGATAGATATGTAGCTATTGCCATTTTATTATTCATAATTTTGATTTTTTTCTATATTGAAGAAGTAGTCCCTCTAACATTGCTTATAATACTGGTTTGGTGATAATGAACTCCTTTAGCTTTTTCTTGTCTGGGAAGCTCTTTTTCTGTCCTTCGGTTCTAAATGATGGCTTTGCTGGGTAAGGTAATCTTGGTTCTAGGTCCCTGCTTTTCATCACATTGAATATTTTGTGCCAATTCCTTCTGGCCTGCAAAGTTCCTGTTGAGAAATAAGGTAGCTATCATATATCAGCTCCCTTACAAGTAACCAGTTGCCTTTCTCTTTCTGCTTTTAGGATTCTCTCTTTGTCTTTAACCTTTGCCATTCTAATTATAATGTATCTTGGTGTGGGCCTGTTTGGATTCATCTTGCTTGGACCGCTGTGCACTTCCTGAGCCTAGTAGGTCTATTTCCTTTCCCACGTTAGGAAAGTTTTCAGTCATTATTTCTTCAAATAGGTTCTCAGTTCCTTGCTTTCTCTCTTCTCCTTCTGGTACCCCTATGATATGATGCAAATGCTATGTTTTATAATGTTTCAGAGGTCTCTTAAACTATCCTCATTTTTTTTTTTGGCTGTTCCAATTGGGTGTTTTTTGCTACCTTGTTTTGCAAATCGCTGATTCGATCCTCTGCTTCATCTAGTCTTCTGGTGATAGCTTGTAGTGCCTTGTTCAGTTATTAGATTCTTCACTTCTAACTGGTTCATTTTTAAGGTTTCTATGTCCTTTTTCATGTTTGCTATCTCTTTGCTAAAGTTCTCACTAAGTTTTCTGAGCATCCTTAGAACCGTTGTTTTGAACTCTATCTTTTAGGTTGCTTGTTTCCTTTTTTGATTTTTGTTTTTTTGTTTTTTAAGTTCTGTTTCTGGAGTTTTCTCCTGTTCTTTCATTTGGGACATATTTCTTTGTTTCCTCATTTTGTCTGCCTCTCTATTTGTTTCTATGTATTAAGTAGATCTGCTATATCTCCAAGTCTTGCTGGGTGGCATTATGCAGTAGGTGTCTTGTTGGGCACTGACACACTCTCCCTGGTCACCTGCTATGGGTTCCCCAGGAGTATCCCTTCCATGTGTTGTGTGTCCTCCTGTTATAGTTGAGCCTTGATTGTTGTTGACATGTCTGTGGGTGGGATTGACCCTTAGACTGATTGGCTGTGGGATGTGACGATGCCCACAGTGTACAGGCTGCTAAGCAGGGGGCTTACAACACAAAGTGGGATTCTGGTGTCTGTGAGACCGCCCTTTGAGTATGCCACTTGTGGGACTAAGTGGGTGTTTCTCTGCTGTGGTCTGAAGTTAACCTCCAAGTATGCTGGTTTGGGGACCTCTTGTGAAGGGCTCCAGTGCAAACCCAGGTCACCCATTGCCTGTGACTTGCTGGGGACTACCTGGTAGGAACTACAAGTGATACGTGGTGTTCACTGCCTTTGCTAACCCCTTGATGTTCATGAGAGAGGCAACACAGCAAAGTGAGGATGGCTGCAACCAGTATCAGGCCCGGGGTAGCTCCACAAAAATCTCGGACATCCCAAGGCCTGCTGCCACCTGCCATCTCCCTTCTAAGCCAGCTTGACCACACATAAAATTATAAAATGATTTTCCCAAGATTCCTTTTCCACAATCCTTAACACCTTTTCTATACCCATTCAGATTTTGTCCTATGTTTTCCTTTTTTCCATTCTGGAGCAGTCATTTTACTTTCTTTTCCTACTTTCTATATATAGATGTTTCTTTTTACTCTTGCTATTTCTAAGTAGTTTTATTATATATATTGGTTAGTATTCTTACCCTTAGAATCCTTTACTCCTAGTGAAACTAAGGAGTTAACAAGTGTGTATTATCTGTTAAAACTAGCATTCTGTATACTGACAAATTTACATATCAATTTCATAATTTCTAGAAGTATATTCTTCCTTATAGTAAATTGTTTAAAGTTGCACAAGACAAGTTTACCGGTATTATCAAATATCTTCAGTTCCTTTGCAATAGGAAGCCACAAGTCAATTAATTTGTGTTCAACAATTAATGTTTCAGTATATTGTTTATTTGGAAATGATCTAGATGATGAATATCCATCATGTAGCTTATCTCAATGTAACTTTAAATTTTCAAATCCCAAAAAATGTTTTGGAAACTTTTTAAGTAGACATTACCATAAAGCATAATTATTGTTGAAATGTTTATTAATTATTTATATCTATTTAATTTACTTATTTTTAACAATTAGGTTTAGATCACTGATGAAAATATCATGAGCATTAAGCAGCTAACCATCATCTTCAGTTATATTTCTTGCTTACAAATTCTGTAACAGATATAACATGAGCTTATTTGACTTTTACTACATGCAGGTAGAATAAAAGTATCATACTTTTAGTTCTGATAACTCTAAAAATATGTGTGCTTTAATTAAGCCAATAAATTTAAATTTGCTTTTATTTACCAAAGATCACCCTAGATCATGCGAACTTGAAAAACATTTGGGCTACTTTCTATATTTCTGAGAGCATATGTGATTTATATAAATGTTTGTTTGTATGAAGCCAATCAAATAGAACTCTTTAAATAAATTAATTTTGGCAATACCATTTGGAGATATGGAAAAAAAATCACATATAGCATACTCGTACATACAGAGACATACATAAACATACAGACGGATGCAGAGATCTAACAGCTTTTGTTTTAAAAATTCAGCCATGATACAGTTAAAATAATGCAAAACTCACTAGTTTATAAAGAATAGTTGTTCTTCTGGCAGGTGGAATAAGTTACGTTTATCTGTGCAGATGGCTAAAGCTTTTTACTAATATTTGTTGAAGGGACTTAAGATTTTTCATAGACCTACTTTTCAAAATTGCTTTTTCTTTCTTTTTTTTCTCCTGAGAATTACTGCAGAAGACCAGATAGAATACTTACATCTCTAAGGCAATAAGAAAGAAACAGGAGATAGATTTGGTGATGTCATTTAAAGTCAGGATTCACCAATGGCTGAGGTTTGTGTACCCCATTGACATTTTAGTCAATAGTTTAGGCCTTGATTCTCTTACTGACAATGTAGAATGTACGGAAAAGTGATAAAAAGCATACAAGACCTAGATTTTTTAATACGTAATTTTCATAACATTTAAATAAGTGTACCTACGAAGTATACAATTCAGTGACTTTAATACATTTGCAGAAATTTTCAGTCATAATTACAATCAATTTTAAAATACTTTCATCTCTTCACAAAGAAACGCTGTCACCCTTCGTTTCTCCCCAAACCCTCCAGCTCTAGGCAACCACTGATCCATTTCCTAGATCTATATTTCATCTATTCTGGATATTTTCTATAAATGACATCATACAATAGGTAGTCTTTTGTGACTGCCTTCTTTCACTAGCATAATTCATCTATGTTGTAATATGTATCGGTATGTAATCCCTTTGTATAGCTGAATATAATCCCATTGTATGGATAGACAAGAGTTTGTTTATCCATGGACATTTGGGTTGTATTCTAAAATGAAAGAAACAGGAGATAGATTTGGTGATGTCATTTAAAATCAGGATTTTTGTGTGGACATACACAAATTTTTGTGTGGACATATGATTTTAATTCTTTTGAGTATGTACCTAGAAATGGAATTGCTGGGTTATATGCTTAATTTTTAAGAGACTGCCAAACTGTTTTTAGAGTGGCTGTACCATTTTACATTCCCACCTGCAATGTATGAGGGTTCTAATTTCTCCATATTTCTCTGATGCCTTGCTAACAATTGCTATTATCTGTCTTTTTTTTCTATAGCCATCCTAGTGGCTGTGAACTAGTATTTCATTATGGGTCTGACTGGCATTTCCATGATGGCTAATGATGTTTAATGTATTTTCATATGGTTATCAAACATTTGTATAAGTTCTTCAATGAAGTGTCTATTCAGATCCTTTGTCCCTTTTTTCAATTTTAATTTTTTACATTTGTATTATTAGGTGTTAGCATTCTTTTTATGCTCTGGGTACAAATCCCTCAGTAGATACATGATTTTCAAGCTTTATAATCCCATTCTGTGGACGGTGTATTCATTTTCTTGATGGTATTTTTGAAACAAAAGGTTTTTATTTTGATGAAGTCCAATTCAAGTATTTTTTCTTTGTTACTTGTGCTTTTTGTGGCATATCTAAGAAACCTTTAACTAACCCAAGTTAATAAAAATGTATTTCAATATTTTCTCTAAGAGTATATAGTTTTAACTTTTACAATTAGACCTATAATCCATTTTGAGACAATGTCTGTATATGGTGTGAAGAATGGGATCAACTGCGTTCTTTCAATGTTGGCCGAGCACCATTTATTGTAGGGATCAATCTTTCTCCATTGGATTATTCTGGAACTTTTATAAAATGTCAAGTAACCATAAATACAGGAATTTGTTTTTGGACACACAATTCTATATGGTAGATCAATATGTCTATTCTATGTCAGTACCACACCATATTGATTACGGTAGTTTCATAGTAAGTTTTGAAATCAGGGCGTATGGGACAACCAATGTTGGTCTTTTTCAGTATTATTTTATATATTCTAAAACCCTTGAATTTTCCTATGAATTTTAGGATCAGCTTGTCAATTTCTGTGAAGTTGCTAGCTGAGATGTTGATAGAAATTATGATGAACATATAAACTAATTTGGAAGTATTGCCATTTTAACAGTATTAACTCTTTTTAATTAATGAGCATGGATTGTCTTTCCATTTATTATAGTGTATTTCAATTTATCCCTCAGAACAAGGGTAAAAAGAATAGGTGAGAGCTTATTATCCTTATCTTGTTCCTGTTCTTAGGCATTTTAGTGTTTTATCATTAAGCATGATATTAGCATGGGTTTTTCTTAGATGTTCTTTATCAAGTTGAGGAAGTAGCCTCCATTTGTAATTTTTAAAAAATTTTTTAGCATTAAGGGGTGTTGGATTTAGTCAAATGCTTTTTTTTGTGTGTTCAAATGATCATGTTTTTTTTTGTCCTTCTATTGATATGGTGGATTACATCAGTTGATTAACTATGTTAAATCAATCTGACACTCCTGAGATGAATCCCATTTGATTGGGTATATAATCCCTTTTATATGTTGCTGGATTTTGTTTGTTAGTATTTTCTTGAGGACTCTGTGCCAGTATTCATAATAAGTAGTTGGTTTATAGTTTTATTTTCTTGTTATCCATTTCTCTGATTTTGGTTTCAGAGTAATACTCTCATAAAAATGAGTTGGAAAGTATTACCTCTTCTTCTGTTTTGGATGAGATTATGAACGATTTGTGCTCTTTTTTTTTTCTTCTTAACTGCTTGGTAAAACTCTTCAGTTAAATTACCGGAGCCTGGGCTTTTCTTAGTGGAAAGTTGTTAAATTATGGATTCCATCTCCTTAGTTGTTGTAGCTCTACTCAGATATTCTATTTCTCTTCAGTCAGTTTCATTAGTTTGTGTCATTGCTAAAACTTGTCCATTTCCACTAAATAATTTGTTGACATGTGGTTAATCAGTGTTCCTTATGATACTTTTAATTTCTTTAAGGTCTATAATGTTTCTTTAGTCAGTCCTGATTTTAGTAATTTGAATCTTTTCTCATTTTTCATTGTCAGTCTAGTTAAAAGATTGTCAATTTTGTTGATCTTACAAAAGAACAAGCTTTTTATTTCATTGATTTTTCTTTTTTTGTTTTTCTATTGTCTATTTCATTAATTTCAATTCCAATGTTTGTTATTTCCTTTCTTCTGGTCACTTTAGAATCTGTTTGCTCTTTTTTAGTGTCTTAAGATGAAAGTAGGATTTATATTTGACTTCTTTTAGAATTTTAGGCATTTACAGCTTTAAATTTTCTACTTCGACTGCTTTAGTTACATTTTATAAGTTTCGGTATGTTGTAGTTTTTATTTTCAGTCATCTCACAGTACATTGTAATTTGTGTGTGTGTGTGTGTGTGTGTGTGTGTGTGTGTGTGTGTAATTTCTTCTGTGAAGCATTGATTAGTTAGGAGTGTGTTTTAAATTTCCAAATATATTTGAGATTACTTTCTACTAGTGATTTTTAATTTCATCCCATTGTTGTCAAAGAAAATATATTTTGTATGATGTCAACCCTTTGAAAGTTATTGAGATTTGTTTCATGGCTTGACACTGATCCACATGTTTCATGTGCACTTGAGAATATTGGGTATTCTGATGTTGTTGAATGAAATATTTCATAGATATCCACTAGGTCTACCGTGTTTCCCGAAAATAAGACCTAGCCAGACCATCAGCTCTAATGCGTCTTTTGGAGCAAAAATTAATATAAGACCCAGTCTTATTTTAATATAATATAAGACCGGGTATAATATAATATAATATAATATAATATAATATAACATAACATAACATAACATAACATAACATAACATAACATAACATAACATAATATAATATAACATAATAATACCAGGTCTTATACTAATTTTTTCTCCAAAAGACGCATTAGAGCTATGGTCCAGCTTGGTCTTATTTTCAAGGAAACACAGTAATTGATTTATAATGTTCTTCAAGTCTTCTATTTCCTTTTTTTTAGTTCTATGCATTACTGAAAATGGACATTGATATCTCTGACAGTTATTGTTGAACTGCATGTCTTCCTCAATTCTGTCAGTTTTTGCTTCATGTATTTGGGGCTCTGTTTTTAAGTTCATACATGTTTATTATCATTACATCTTTTTGATGGATTTTTCATTTTATCATTGAAAAACATCCCTGTTATCTGTAGTAACTTAGTTTTTGTCTTAATGTCTGTTTTGTCTAATATTAGTATTGATATTCCATCTTTTTGTATGCTTGCTATTTGTATGATATATAATATATTTTCTCTTCTTTTAATTTTAACCTATTTATATGTTTGAACTTAAAGTATGTCCACTATAGATAGCATATAGTTGGATCTTGTTTTTTATCCAGTCTGACAATTTCTGCCTTTGGTATGGATTGTTTACGCTATTCACATTTGACATTATTATTGATATGTGTGGATTTAGGTGTGCCATTTTACCTTTTATTCCTATATGTTTATACTTTAAAATATATATAATTCCATTTATTCATTCATTATGTTGGTTTTGATTAAGTGAATATTTTCTAGTGCAATATTTTAATTCTTTCATTTTTCACTCTTTTAGTTCTTAGTGGTTGCCCTAGGCCTTACCATATACATCTTAACTTGTCAGAATCTCCCTCTTATTTATATCCACTTAATTTCAGTGAGATATAGAAATGTTAATCCTGTAGAGTTCTATTTCTTCTTTCTCCCTTTTGCTCTATTATTGTTATACATTTTATATTTCTATATGATATAATTCTAATACTGCAATTATATACATATTGTGATATTCAGTTGCTTTCTAAAGCAGTTAATAGATAAAGGAAGGAATATATATTAATGTCGTATTTTATAATGAAATAATTATCAATCAAATCTCTTCTACTTTCATGTGGATTCAAATGGCTTTCTGGTTTCACTTGCTTTTTTCTTCTTCTATTTTAAACCCATTTCCTGACAATAGTTTCACTTGCTTTCAGTGTAAAGGACTTCTTCATTTTTTTTTTTTTCCATAGCAATAATACATTCACTCATTTTTTCCCCCTGGTTTGTTTGTCTTTATAACTTTTACCAGTACTGAGGAGTTGGTACACAGAGCTCCTTATGACACCATTTCCAAATGATACATTTTTAATATCTATATTTTTTCTGAATGCAATAATGATGTGGCCAAGTCAAGGGATATTATTATTACTCACAGCAAAAACCATGTTATTTCTGTACATCCCATTTCTTTCTACTTCAGGGAGATATAATAAGAGCCGAATGGTTAAGCTTGCAGATCTGGTGTTGGACTACTAGAGAAAAGCCCCACAGCTACAAATTTATGAATTTACATGAGACTGGTGGCACAGCAATTCTCCATTCTTCAGAAGGGGATATAAAACTAGTCTCCTTAAAGAAAACAAAGTCTCCATAGAAAGTAAAGTCCCTTGGTTCTTGCCTTTTGGAATGAAAATAATACTCTGCAATAGGGTAGATAATACATCTGTCTCTGGTTTACAATCTCTGAAATGTCCCCACTTTTGGGGCTTTATCTACCTTTGATATGTAAATACATACCTTCAGAGAGGTAAATCTGTCTGGAGTTCTCTCTGTACATATTCAATCACTTTTAAACATCTAGTACTTTTCTTTCAACTCAAGTTCCATTTTTCATTGCTTAAAAATCCTTACCATGCATATATTTAAAATTATTGATATTGTTTTAGTAGTCAATAGCATATGCTTAATTTACTGATTGTTGTTTTTTAAGGCCAGAAAATCACTGCAATAAAATCAGAATAAATTTCCCTCTGTTTATTTTTTATTGAACTACCCAGGTCCTAGCTGTCAAGAACCGTAGTTCAGGATAGAATTAGCACTGTCACTTCAGCCCCAATGTCACACTGTAACAAATATCATCTTGAGAAATTCACAACCTCTCTGGAGCTCAGTGTCTTAATCTTGGAATTAGATGGTTGTCTGTGTGACCAAGGTCACTTCTACGTAAAATTCTATGAATTGTTAAATATAGAGGCAGGCTCATTAAAATACACAGAATAAAGCAAAAAAGTCTATTCATTACACCTAGCATTATTACTGTGAACAAAAATATGTTTCAAGTTTCAAATAAGCTTCGACTCAATCTTTTGTAACATATTTCACAACTTATTTATAAGTATCTCATTTAATAATTGAACTCATTGTTGTGATAATGTGAATAAAAATAAAGTCTCTAGATAATTTTGGAATATTTTCTAGTCCAACTTTGGTTAATCAAATTATCTCTCACAAAAATTTGGAGAATTGTTGATAGACAGTAGTCACCCTCTTCTGCTTGCCTATTCTGAGAGGTTGAGGGGTAAACATCTTTTCCATGTGCTTGTTAGGAAAACTCATTAATAGGTAATTATAAACAAACAAATAAAATATTGAACAGACTTGTAGAAAGACATCATTTGGCCCTAAGGAAACGAGAATAGATCTCTTGTTTTCTCAATTTTTTTTTTTTTTTTTTTATAAGAATTCAATTAGAATGCCTTATGAATCCCAATTATACTTCCTACTTTTGGTTGTATGAAAAACCACTTAATTCACTTCATCCTTGTATAATCTCACTTTAATGGTTTTCTGTTATAGCCAGTTCTGTTATAATGCAACACACACATTCCTAAAAGTCCCTGTATTATGCATAATCATGCAATAAAAAACACATGATGGTGTTTGTGAAGTTAGGACCAAAACCCTCGAAAGCTTCATCAATGACATATACAAAGAGAAAGTAGGAACCAAAAAAATGATAGCCTAGTCTTATGCATGTTAAATGGTTAAGAAAAACATAAACACTACAATAAGCATTATACTTTATCTTAGGGGAAAATTTATTTTTGCTCGTGTAAAAGGACCACAGATGGGTTGAAGCATTTAAGTTATTGTGAAATGTTAGATGAAGAGTTATACAATTAGTGATTTTTTTCAACCTTAAAAGCTGAGGCTTTTTTTTTTTTTTTTTGCCTGTGAGATATAGAGCCTTCAAAGCACGTGTTGATAATGGATAACTGCTTCAATCAAAATTGAAAATTTAATGTGAGTTTTAACCATCTTTAATTAATTTCCATGTCACTTCTGGAAACTCCTTTGGTGCTTTTAATCTTCACTTATGGCTTTGCTTAACTGCTAAAGCTTTGGAAATTTTATTGGTTTTTGGGATCACCACACCAGGCACTACTAGTACTAATAGGAGCTACTTCTGTGGGATTTGGCAATTTCTGTTTAAGGTCTTAATTTATAGATTGAGCTTTATATTTGATTGTGAGAAAAGTTGTTTCTGATTTTTTAATGTTTGGTCTTCAGTGCATAAACTCAAAAATCATTCTATTATTTCTATTTCTTTAAGCCTTATTCTTATTGACTTTGCAGTATTTGGACTTGTTCCAATCATAGGCTGTCACGTCTTGCACGACAAAAGTTGTAGGGAGCGAGGAGGGCCACGCAGGGTTAAGAAATACAGTAGCCAAGAATAGTGTGCAAGCGGGGCCAAGGGACTCCAGCCTCAAGGGCTGAGCCCTGAATTGGGCCAACACATAGCTTTTATTAGTTAGGTGAGGAAGTAAAGGACGTAAAACTTGTCAATCTCAAGATCTGTGAATCCCACACATTATAATAGGAAACTGATTCAAACCAATCACCCTTGCCTGCAGGCAGGGGAACCGTAAGTCTCAGGATGTATGTACTTCCCCAAGGGACAAAACCTTTATGCATATTAATAGATGGAGTGCACATCACTGAGTTACTTACCCTGCAGGTTGTGGGAAGGAATGCAGCCAGAGGCAGAGGCTCTCCTTAGCCGGGGGAAGGTGGGGGCTGTGCCCACATCTATCGACCCCGAGAGTTCCCCAGATGGTCCCCACATGGTTGTGCCTGACTTGGGTTTTCCTCCCCCATGGGGAATCTTACCCGTCATTGACTAGTCAGTCATCTTTTGGGGCCAAACAGGGAGACATAAGGTGCAAGCACAAAGGTGAAGCAAAGTCCCTGAAAGGATCCGTCTCACAGACTCTCCTTTCTTTAGGGGCAGGTACGAGGGGACAGACAGGTAGGCTGCTGCCTGGCAACAATAGGCATTCCTTTTATTTTCACAAAAGGATGGTCCCCAATGTGGATCTTATGTGTGTGTTACTTGAGCACTGCCACATGTTCTTCCAATTCTTTTATATCAAGCGTTTTTTCAATACTTAAAACTTTCTTTTTTGTGTGCACTGCTTGGTAGTCCTAACCAGGGCACTTACATACATTTGAGTTGTTGAATGAGGGTCCACAAATACTAAAAAATAACAAAGCATAATCTTTTAGCATAGCATATGTAGTGAACAGTGAGCTGATAGGAGAGATGTTTGTGGTGTGTGCATATAGGCATTTTGTGTATTACTATGTGGAACAATTCAGCTAGCTACAGTTTTCTGTATTCACCTAGTATTTCTTGCAGATGAAATTGCATATAAGCAAACACAAATTTGCAGTTCTCAAATTGTTCCCTAATAGATGTTTCTAAAAAAGTGTAATAGCAGAACTGACTGTACTTGCAACCCAAAGTGCCTTCGTTAACATACCTACATTTGTCTGTTTGTGTAGGCAAAAATATCAAGTGGCTTTATTTTTATTTTTTATTTTAATGATATTTAAAAATTAAATAGCCAACTTTAAGAATATGAATGGTCTAATTTAGATTTTGAGAAGTCTGGGCATGTGGAGTGGCAAAATAAGTGATCATCCAGAAGGCAGAAGCAATTTTTGTTCTATGGGAAAGAGCCCAGACTCTAGAGATACCTTCTGTAGTTGACTTAACATAGTACTGTGCAACTTTAGGTAAGTTACAATAAATGATTTCTGGTATTATCTTTAGAGTAATCGCTAACTCTTCATCTGACTTAATGTAAAAAATAGTCTATAAGTACTTGTTTTCATTTAAGTAATTGAAAATTGATCAGGAGAGATCATCTTTATATAATAAAATGTAATAATGCATAATAAATATAACATAAATATAGAGAAAACCTTATTTTAGAATTTCTATCTGTTCTGTCTTATGCCTTAAGTTCATCATGTTGAAATATACCATAAAAATAAGGAATAGGAACAACCAATAATAAATACCAAGACTAAGTCTAATAAAATGAAAGTCTCTTAGTATTGGACTAGATCAGTATTGCCAATAGACTTGGCAAACTTTTTCTTTAGTGGAACAAATGTTAAATATTTAATAAAAGTACTTAAATCTGCTATTTAAGTATTAAACAGCAGCTATAGACCATAAAAAACTGAATGGCTATGCTTGTATTCCAATAAAATATTATGTACTAAAACACACAGTGAACCAATCTTTACACCTCTTGCTATAATTTGATGACCCCCACCCCCACCCCGGCAAAAATCATTCAAATTTAAAAATTGATTTTAGAATACTACCTTTCTCTTATAGTGGTAATCTGTACCAGAGAGTAATAATAACATTATTTCAACAGTATCAACATCCAACAATATAACATCCAACAATATAATATCCAATATTAGCAGGTTACCTAGATCAATTCAGTAATTCATACAGAAACTTGCTTTAGTGATTCTGAAAACCACTATACGCACTTAACTCTCAAATATACCAAACTTGAGCCTCCCCTCAATAGTGGCTAACTTAATTGGTATGGGGATGTGGTCCAAGTATCTGTACTAAAAACAAAACAAAACAACAAAACAAAAGCAAAACAAAACAAAAACTACCAGTGACTTAAAGGTGTAAGGGGGGATGAGAACCATGTTTCTAATTATTCAGTCACATTTTGTTATAGAATCATTTCTAGATATTTTAGACTGTGTTCACTACAATTTCTACTCTATCACTTCTCATTTTTTAACTTTGGGCATGCTACTTAATATGTCTGTGAGGCAGAGATTGGCAGGTATTTTTCTCTTCAGTAAAATACAGATGACTTGGCTACTCGATAGCTGGATCTATAGTAATCATTCCATAGAACGCTTGTATTTCAGATTAACTAAATCAAACCAGGGATTATATATGTTGTTATTTTCTAGGGTTTGAGCATATTTTACCTAAAGAACAGCCCAGGCTTTAGGATTTAATGCTGACTAATCTAACTAACCTTAATATTTACTAATATTTAACAAGGTTTCTCAACCTCAGCATTATTGCCATGTTGAACTAGAAAATTATCTATTGTGGGAGTCTCTTCTGTGAAATGTAGGATGTTTAGCAGCATTCCAGCTTCTACCCATTAGATGCCAATAGTGTTCCTCTCCCTGAAGTCGTGACAATTAAAAATGGCTCCAGACATTGTCAAATATTCAGGGCAAAACATCAGTTGAGAACCATTGATACTTGTTCAAATAATATTTATGGTATTTTATGATATTGTTATGTAAATGACAGTGGTAGGCAGCTTCTAAGATGGCTGCCAATTATCCTCACCTCCCTCTCTTTATGCTAGTGTGCAATCTCTCCTTGAGTGTCAGATGGACTTAATGATCTGTTTCTAATCAACAGTCTATGACAAAAGTGATGGAATATCACTTCAGAGATAAAGTCACAAAAAGACACTGTCTTCTCTCTTGTTCACTCTCTCTTGCTCACTTGCTCCCTGGGATGAAAGGCAGCTGCCATACTATAAGCTGCGCTGTGGAGAGACTGAGGTGAAAAGAAACTGAAGGAAGCTACCAACCAACAGCCCACAAGGGTCTAAATCCAACAAACACTAATTTCAGTGAACTTGGAAGGGATCCTCCTTCATTTGCTTCTTGAAATGATGGCTGCCCCCAGTGACACCTTGTTTTCTGCCTTGTGAGAGACCCCTAATCAGAGGACCCAGGTACACTCTGCCTGCATACCTGAACTCAGAAACTGTAACATCATAAAAATTTGTGTTTTAAGGGGCTAAATTATGGGGAAATTTACTATACAGCTGTAGATAACAAATGTGGTGATATGTTATTTAGTTAAATATAATTTATTAAGAATTGTTATACCTCCTGATTTTTAAAATCATTTTGTAACACAGTTTCCAGGGATCTAAGTGATCTAGTGCTCAGCTATCATGATTTATTTTCTCTTTTTTTTTCTTTTTTTGCTGTTTTTGTTATTTTGTGGGTTTAAATTTGTTTTTTATTGACATATAAATGACATTCAATATCCTATTAGTTTCAGGTGTACATCACAATTATTTGATATTTATATACGTTATGGAATGATCCCCCACAATAAATCTAGTTACCATCTTTTACCATATAATGTTATTACAATATGATTGACTGTGTTCTCTAGCCTGTACATTACCTACCCATGACTTACTTATTTTATAACCGGAAGCTTGTATGTCTTAATCCCCTTTGTCTATTTTGCCTCCCCTACTCCCAACTCTTCCCCTCTCTGATAACCACAAATTTGTTTCCTGTATCAGTGAGTCTCTTTCTGTTTTATTTTGTTTGTTCATGTTTTTTAATTGTCAGTGGTGGGAAGCCTTTATTTCCTTTTCATAATTTATTTAAAATCTCTAATTTATGCTTCATAAGACATATGGCCACTAATAGAAGTGGGGGATATACAAGAAAAACAAGATGTTTATGTCAAACAGTAAAGTGACTGGTATGCATTATAACAAAATGTCAAGAGACAATTAGTTTTAGTATGTACTGAGTATGTTGTTTCAATATAACAACAAAAATCTGAATTTTAAATTAAAAGAAAACTCTCTGATGAATTTCAAGAAGAAATAATGCAAATACAAAATCTTAAAGAATCAGGGAGAAAATGCAGGACTACTTTATGTCAATTTTGCTTGCATATTATCAAAAAAGAGAATAACTTCTGAGTTATTAAAGGCTGGAAAAACACATGACTTAATAGAATTAAAGACATAAAAATAGCTGAGAAAGAAAGGGTTGACTCAGCTCACCTGGGTTGCACATTCCAAATAAGGATCTATTTTTAGGACTGGCCCTTCCCATTTTCTGGAAGAGAACCTCTGACCCCTTAGAATATTCTGCCTGATGAGAATGTTTTTGTATGCCTGAGGCCCTGTGCTGTGCTGTACCAGATTGACTAGATAAGCTCATCCTAACAATATGATTTATGATTAATACCTGTTTTTGCTCTGAGGGGGCTAGCGTTTGAGTAGCTAAGGTTTGTTATGCAGGTGTTGAATGCCTACGTGACTCACACCCAATAAAACTCTGGACTCCAAGAGTTAGGAGAGCTTCCCTGGTTGGCAATACTTTCCATGTACTGTCACACATCATTGCTAGAAGAATTAAATGTGTCTCTATATGACTCCATTTGGAGGGAACACCTGAAAGCTTGCGTCTGGTTTCTCCTATATTTCGTCTCATCTGACTTTTTCTGATTTTAATCAGCATTCTTTGACTGTAATAAACTATAAATGTGAGTATAACAGCTTTTATGAATCTGTTGAATCCTTCTAGTGAATATTCAAGCCTGAGGATAGTCTTGGGGAACCCTGACATAGAGCAAACAGTAAGAATTATTATACATGCATTTAAGGTTTTAGTTTAAGATGAAGTGCACACAAAGATAGTGACGTCACTAGTAAATTATGTTATCAGTACCACTCTTGATACTTTTTGAGATGGCATAGAAAATAAGTACCAGAAAAACTGTTATCATCAAATGTGATCCCGATATTCCAAATAATCAATGTCAGAAACTACAGATGTATGAGCTTGATGTCACCTTCTGTGATAACATGCTGTGGAGCAGACAGTGAGCATACTGAGAGCAGGAGTTATGGAGTAGATAACGTCATAACTGTGGAACCTAACATAGCACATGGTACACAGCAGGAGTCCAATAATTGTTTGTAAAACTGGGTGAGATCTAAGAATCTAAAAAGAGAAGGGAGTATAACTGGGAATCAGCATAGATACAAAGTCAATATGGAAACAAAAGCCAACTGCATTGGCTTTTTACATAAGGTGGTATTTTATAAGACTGGCCAAGCAGAGGAAGATCACAGATAAAGATTAACTGGATTTCAGAAAATTGTTAAAATCTCTCATGATTTGTTTACAAGTTGAAAAGATGAAGGCCAGATGAGAGAAAAATCAAGTTATGTCAGATGATTGAATGATGGTTCGCCAAGAGTCATCACATAGGATTTTGTCCTAAGCCTTGTCCTATCTAACTTTTTTATCAGTGACTTGGATAAAGATACAAATGTGTGCTTATAAATTTTTCAGATTACAAAAAGCTGAGAGAAATAGCTAATAGCACAACAATCAATATTTGAAAAGCTCTTGACAGCAATTTATGTGAAAATGACTTCAGGAGTTTAGTTGACTGCCAACTCAAAATAAATTAGCCATGGCTGCCAAGAAAGTTAAATAAATGTGTGTTGTATGTAAATTCAGTGGCATATATATATATATATATATATATATATATATATATATGTATTTCACTCATGGCTGTTAGAAATGACCTCTTACAGTATCAATGGAACTAATAGAATCCACTTACAGAGGTTATCCTAACCCCAGATTCTTGGTTTTCTTTTACATGTCAACTATTCTTATACTTATGATTGACCACGAGTTACATAATCATAATCTAAGATTCAGCAATTTCTAAGAGTTCTGGTATGACCGAAAGAGCTGTTGTCCTAAATGGCTTTATTAATTAAGGAAAGTGATTATCAAAAAATATTACTGCTCACCTCAATAACATGTATTAATTTGTCTTCTGTGACCCAGTTTAGCAATAACTGTATGTTAGTAGTTGCTTTCAGATCAGAGGAGTGGAGGGATAAATGACCTGCCACAGGGCTACCTGTAACAGGAAATTGGAAAGCAGGAAGATTATCTGAAAAAAATAAATAAAAATGCTTGCATGAGAGGGGGAGTAGAACAACCCACAGATCACCTTAAAGGCCATAAAATTAATAAGCAAATAGATTTGAAAGGAATTGAAATTAATAAGCAAATTAGATTTGAAAGTTTTAAAAATTTGTTGGAGCAATAGAAGAAATGACAGCATGTGAAAATGATCTATCTGTGACACCCATGAGGCTCTGTTAAAATCCTTAGGGCTCACAGGCTGCTGTGGGTTCTCTCCCGGTTGCCTCCCTGTGCATCTCTACCGAAATTGTGCCCTCTGAAATGCAGGATGCCCTTCAGTAAATCAAGGGTATCACAGACCTCATAGTTGGGCTCCCTTGCTTCAAGGGAACCTGCAAGGCATGTGCGTAAGAATGTAATTACCTTTGCTGATAAGAGCCTGGGAAAGGCAGCGCAGGTAAATGCCCTGACAGGTTGCTGAAGGAGTCTGGGAGGAAAGCTGCCTGTGGCTACTTCAGTGAATGCAGGCAATGATTACTTCTTACTCAATTAACAGTTAGGTAGTAGCAGAATGTTTACTGTGGCTCTGTTTGTTTTAAAAAAAATAAAGCTGCAAGGAAAATTATCTCAAAGTGATCGGGATCTATGTCCTGAGAAAGGCAAACAATCATGGCTGACCTGGCGTGATAAAGCATGGGTCACTGTCCTAAAATGTGACAGCAAAGGTAGTCTCTAAATGCTTGAAAGGGGGAGCCAGGCTTATATCCTTGAAAATAATAACAACTATTAATATTTAAGTTATATACGATTTATAAATTACTATATAAATATAATAAATTGTGAATAAATGATAATAATTCTCTGTAGCATAGCCCCTTGAGGGTGAGACTGTAATTGCTATTTCCAGCCGTTTGGATGAAAGTTAAAAGTACTCGATTATTTATCCATACCACATTACCTAAGTGTCTAATATATACTTGGGATTAGGATATTCTATGGATTCATTAACCTCTTACAGCTGAGAGTGTAATGGGAGGAGAAACGGAAGTACAGGTTTCTCCTGCTATAGAAAAGCAGAGCGTTCCTGTGAAACCTTTCATAGGCCAAAGGGCTAAATCGAAGGGGCAATTGCCTTAGGACACAACTTGCTGATGGATGCACAAAATAAACTAAACAGATAAAGCACAGATGCTCAGACACAGATCAAAGCTATTATGGTACCTTAATGCTGAGTGTAATTCCCAGGGAAGGGCCTTGGCATGTCCCTCTCCCTGCTGCCTCTGTAACAGCTCACTGCAGCACAAACAATGAACACTGCTTTCACTTTTTTCCACTTTGCGACTTTTTTTTGTTTGTTTTTTTTGTGTTTTTTTTTTTTTGTAATAGTGAATACCCGCCTTGGATTTATTTCGCTTAGCAAAAGCAGATAATAATGCTAGTCTTCCTTAAAAGCAAAGTGCGGTATCGCGAACTTGGCCTGTTGATTTCTTTTTAAAATCGAATTAGCTTGAAGTGGTATCAAATCACCATTAAACAGGTAACTCCAATAAACAGAACTGTCTGTACAACATTATTGCTGATTTACCTTTTAGAATGTAGGGGAAATAGGATTTGGAAAAGGAAGGCGATTGTATAAATAGCTTGGTTGAAATTAAAAAAAAAAAATACTGGTTAGTTTTTACAGAATTAATTGTTGTCAGCAAGGATTCATTTCAACATTGTTTTAGACGATTTCCTTGGAAACAAACTCTGAGCTGGTGATTTGCAGGCAGGAGGTTTATGGGGAGTGTACTCAGAAATGGTGCCTGAGGAGTTGAGTGAAGAATTGGGTGACGGGAAATTGGACTGGAGCCCAGTTACCTTGGAGGCCTCAGTTGATCCCATACCAGGTTTCGTGGTTGTAACAGTCCTTCAGAGTTGTACTAAGTTGAAGGAAAGGAGCCCAAAGTTTGCCCCTGGCCCCATCAAACAGTTGTTCAATATGGGTTGCCCCTAGGAAAATGATGTAACATTGGCTGAAGGAGCTTTCTTCAACTAAAAGCAATTTCAGGAAGGCATTTGTCTATATGTAATCAATCAGCAGTCAGCAACTGGGGAAATAAATGTCGGAAGTGAGGGTAAAAAAGGGGGTATGTGGCCTGGGCATTCCAGCATCCACTACAAATATGTAGATAAATTCCATTCACTGTTATCATTCAACTCTCCCAGAATTTTCCTGTTTAGACAGAGTACTCATCAATTTTAAAGAGGCATATCTCAACTCAGCCTCTCAAAATTCAGCAAGAAACTCAAGTATAGAGTTGGTAATTGAAAAGTATTGGGAGGTAGTTTAGAAGATTAATTGCAAAGGGAAAGTGATAGAGATTCTAAAAAGAAGAATATTGGCCACAGAAAACAATAGTGGAACCAACGCCTATAAACTTAGTATGCCAAAAGGGATTGAAGGGTAAAACCTGCTTGGAATTTTTTTTCTAGACCAACTTTCCAAGGTGCAGCCAACAAATTACAGAAGATAAAATTAAAATTGATTCAGCCCATAGGGTCTGCCTCTATTCCGCCTAAATAATACTGAAGAGCCAGGAGTAGGCATAATGAGAATTCATAATTTCACAGCCTAAATGAAAGTTAGGAAAGTCATCAGAATGATAAACCTACAAGGAGAGAGAGAGAGAAATGAATTTTTATTTTTTATAAAACTCCTTGGTGAACTAAAAATAAAGGAAAAATATCTTAGAGGCCAAGGAATGGAGAAGCAAAGAAGGTCAATGGGGAATGTAGCATTTCCCAGAGAAACAGCAGATACTTCTAAAGTACCAGATATTGCCTAAGACATTCTCTAGAAAAAAGATTTCTCATGCAACCTCTGATTAAAGGCTGCATATCCAGATAAAAGATTGATGTCTTTAATTTGTAAATGCGTATGAATGACTGTGAAATATATTTATTAGGATGGGTTTTGATTGTGGAATTATTGCAGACTACTCTCTGTTGTAAGATTACATAATTAGACATATCCAAATTTATACTTACTTAAACAGCACCAGGATTTAAGTCTTCTTACAAACTTACAGGACTAGAGAAAATTTCAATATATGCTTAGAAGGAAAATGCTATGCTGTAGTTCCCATATAGTAAAGTACTTAATTTTATTGGCTCTGGAGTCTGGATGCCTGGGTTCAAATCCCACTTCTACCACTTATTAGGTGAGTTCAAATAAGTTACTGTAACTCTGGACTCAGTTTCCAAATCTGTAAAATGAGAATATTCTTTGTAATTGCCTCACAAGACTGTTATCAGTATTCAACATTCTAATGAATGCTTTGAACTTATTAGTGTCTAGCATATTATAATTATTCCATAATAACTATTATTGTTATTACTATTAATTTTTGTGGTGAGAAGAAACATTAACAAACTTTTTTGGAAGAGAAATGTCTTAGAACGATAGTAAGTGTGTTATGGAAGGGGTTTTTGAGAGATTTGTGAGTAGAACCAATTAGGTTTATTTAGTAAATGAGATTTACCTGAAGTGTAGGAAAGTTAAAAGGCTCAGCATATTTCTTCCTAAGAAATTAGTTTCTATCATCACTTTGAGAAAGCCCACCAGTTTATTAGCACACATTCAGTAGTTTTATGGAGTCTGGTTTGATGGTCCTCATGGTTCTTCATATTTAAAAATGATAGTGAACATTTTTTAATTGCCCACTGTGTGCCTGGTGCTCTTCTAAGCACTATGCATGTATTGACCCAATTAACCTTCTCCAAAACCTTTTAGGTAAGGTAAATTTAAGTTTTACTTTTAAAGGAAGAATATATGATGAGAGTTTCTAGAAGCTTGCATATTATGAGATTGTGAAGTCAAGATAGAATCCCAGGCATGCTGGCTCCAGAATACTGCACTATATTCAATATACTGCTGACTTTAATATATGTGCTTGTACATGTGTGCTGGATAGACTCAGCATACAACATTAGTAAGTTTGTTATTCATTAAGTCAATTCAAGAGAATAAAATTCTCTGATTTTAGTGGTTCTCCACAGCCCCTCACTGTTTATACTGTTTACACTCATGCTGTTTACAGCTCCATCTCTTGGTAATGTTCATAAACATGAAATGTTGGATTTTTCTACACTCTCTCCAAGCTCCTGGATGGCTTACTCTGCCAGTGAAAAGTGTGAGAGTTGTTGTTACATGCACCTATTGATGGTTGATGTCTTACTCCATGATTATTGGAATCAATTGATGAAAAATGAGGGTGCCACAATCAAAGCAGCCTAATGGGTTAAATATTAAAAACATAAATTGATAGCCTTAGGTCAGTTACACCAGAATTTAACCAGAAAGATCGACTTGATTCGTCCATTATCTTATAATCACTGACGTTTGAAGTCATTAAAATCCTATTTTTAGATATAAGATATAAGATTTTTTTTCTAACACCAAAAAGCAATTATTTTTTCCCTAACATTGTGTTAGTTAGCCAAGACTGCAATAACAAAATACCACCAACTGGGAGGCTTAAAGAACAGAAATGTATGCTCTCATTATTCTGGAAAGTGGAGATCTGATATCAGGGTGTTGGCAGCATTTCTTCTGAGGCTTCTCTCCTTGGCTTCTAAGTAGCCATTTTCTCCCTGTGTCTTCAGATGGTCTTTCTTCTGTGCATGTGTGTGTCCAAATTTCCTTTTCCTATAAGGACACCAGTCATATTAGAGTAGGGCTCACCCTAATGACCAAATTTTAAATTAATTACCATTGTCTCCAAATAGAGTTGCATTTTGAGGTACTGAGGGTTAGAACTTCAACATACAAATTTTGAGGAGGACATAATTTAGCCCATAATATAGAAGTGGAATGAAAATACACTCTATCACATAAGAACAATTACTTTCTACTGTCACCCAAGCCTACATTTTACTGCAATCCAGCAGAAGCTTCAAATTAAAAGAGGTAATTTAAAACTTCACTCAACATAGTCTGCGAATGAGCCAGCTGCACAAAAGTGAGTTGGAGTTTCCTTTCCATGTAGCCTTTTGTCCCTTTAATGGGGAATGGCAAAGAACAAAGCTTCATAAAGTCAGACTTTATTCTGTGTACCTATTGGAATCAGAAAAATTGTTCATAGTGTACACAGATGAATAAGATGTCTGACCTGGTGGTCATTTTCATTAGAATGTACTGACTTTTTGTTTTACATGTAGCATTAGTTATGGTTACATTTCTCCTGTTCTCTGGAAGAGATTGGTCAGAGCATTTATGTATCCAAATAGTTTCAATTTTATCCATCTGTAATACAAATGATTAGATAGTAAATTTTTAATGCATTAGGGTCATCAAAATATTAAAAAATAATGAAAGTAAAATTAAACCCAGTTGAAGGTGAAAATTGGTTACAAGATACTCAAAATGTAATTTCATTTAGCAGTTCTTTATTCAGCTATATAATAATGGAAGAACCATTCTTTATGTATCTGAAATGTTGATCTCCACTGTTTTATCAGTGTACATCTTTATTTCTACTCCTAAGTATTAGTGAGAAGGAAGAAAAAAAACAGATGAAATAATTTCCATGTTCTTTTGCCAGTGATGAGAATATTATTATTTAAGTAAAGATATATGGAATAAGCCTGAGCCTAAGTTAGAACTCCACTGTGTATAGTGGGAAATCTTGATAATCTTAAGAAAAAGTTTTAAATCTCAATTTTTAATGGAAACTTTCACATATACACAAGTAGAGAGGATAGTGTAAAGATCCTCTGTGTACCCATCACAGCCTTAATGTCTATTCCATCGTGACAAATCTTTCTTTCTTCTTTCTCTCTCTCTCTCTCTCTCTCTCTCTCTCTCTCTCTCTCTCTCTCTCTCTCTTTCTTCCCCTCCCTCCTTCCCTCCCTTCCTCCTTTCTTCTTTCCTTCCTTCCTTCCTTCCTTCCTTCCTTCCTTCCTTCCTTCCTTCCTTCCTTTCTTTCTTTTTTTTCTTTCATTGTATAACCCCATTCATACTTCTTGTCACCTGAATATTTAGAAATGAGTCCCAGACATTAACTATTTAAGAAAAATTTAGTATGTATTTCTGTATTATAATGGCTCTTAATAAACAACCACAATAGTATTAATATGTTCCTTTCATTAAAAAATAATTCCTTTTCTTAATAGACTTTATTTTTCAGAGCAGTTTTAGGTTCACAGTAACATTCAGAGCAAAGTACACAAGTATCCCATGTACTCCTTCCTCCCACATATGCATAGCCTCCCCCATTATGAACTTCCCTCACCAGAATGGTACATTTGTTATAATCAATGTACCCACACTGACACATCATTATCACTCAAAGAACATATTTTACATTATGGTTCACACTTGGTGTTGTACATGTTATGGATTTGGACAAAGATATAATTGCATGCATCCACCATTATAGTTACCTGTGTATGTGTACATACCAGGTTGGAGTGACTATAGTCACAGTAAACCCACATTTGAAATAATCCATTTTAATAATCCCTGAAATACTTCACACATATTTTATGGCTAACTAACTTAATTACATGTTTTTTTTGTTTGTTTTCTTTTGCTGTATTTTGTCTTATGAAGAATAGGGAAGACAAAGTCAGAAAGGAATATATAAGGACTCAAACTCTGTTGGTAATGGTTCATTTCCTGGCTGGGGCAGATACATGATTGTTCATTGTATTATCTATCATGTCTATTTCTTTGTCTATGATACTTCATAATAAGTTTTAAAATTATAATTAATTTAGCTAGCACTCAGAAATATGTGTTTATCAAAATTATGGAATAATTTAGTATCAAGTTTCAACAAATGTTGTATGGGGGTATGCAGAATGTGCTAATGATATGGCTCTTGATTACAGACTTCTTCACTTCCTGTTTCTCTGCTCTTTATCTATTTAATATCCTCTCTTTCCCATACATCTGAACACTTCTCTTCCTTTAAGGATATTAAGTCTCCTTTTCTGTTATTAATGTTATATTGGTTGACCCAATTTAGGGAGTGAAGTCAACATAGGTGCTATGGCACAGCTTCTGCACTACAGCAGTATTTGGCTAAAGTTAGCCAGTGATTTCTTAGATCATTAGAAACTGGAATTTTTTTTTTTTCCATTAAATTCCAAATACTATATTCAATCTAGTGGAGATTGTATTGAAAATAAAAATTGCCCACAGTTTTAATTGATGGTTTATGCAGTGTCCAATCTATATTTTTAGTGATGATAGTAGACATGTTTTAATATATGCTTCTCTTACCTAATTTAATTTTTTTCATAATTATTAAGGCAATGTGTATTGATTTCAGCAGATAGACAGAAATGCTCAGAGTTTTTCACTAGCCTTTTCATTCATGTATCAGAAACAAGGAGAAAATGGAATTCTTTTTACATTATTTGAGTCAATAATCAACCATGTCTGAAGCTAGCATAATCCTTTTGTCCTGAAATCGAGTTTGGTTGGAATTTTCTGGATTCACTAATAAAATAAATGAGTCCTAACTGATACAATTTCATTGGTGATGCTTGAACTGAAGGCATTCTATGAAGAAGAATTAACTGAAATATTTTTAAAACTGTGAATATTTCTTTTTTACATGTGAAGTCAGCTTTTTTAATGCAAATTTTTAGTTTCTAGCTAATGTTTGATGTGGCCCCCAAATGAGCAGCTACATTCTTGCCACATATTCAAAGCATGTAGAAACACTTTAAAAAATTCAGTCTGGTTAATTCCGTATCACCTACCCAATTTGAGCCACATTCCTCCTCACCCTCCATATATATTCTATGAAAATATTTGATCTTATGGATTTTTTTTTTCACTTAACTAGCTGCAATATTCTGTTCAACATTTTATAAGTAAGCAGAGTTAGAAATACTGTATTCCAGTATTAGACATATACTGACGAGTCTTTCATGTTATGGACAGTTTCTTTCATGTTATGGACCTCAGCAGCATTAAGGTCAAAATCGACAACACTCTTATTCTCAGGTTGCTGGTAGAAGAACTAATTCTGTGAGAGTTGTCTCTCTCTCGACTCTGATCTCTTAAAACCCTGCATTTCTGATAATGGCATCTTAGGAAAGGCTTGATACGTTTGCTTGTTTGCTTGAAATCAGTTGAGAAGAAAAAGTAAAAAGTACTTTAAGGATATATGTGGTTTTTACTTGGATTTATTGTTAAAAAAATACACTTATTTTCTAATAATAATTCACTTCCTGAATTGGTTTTTAGGCAGAGATCCATTCATATTTCAAGATATATAAGTAAGAGTGATGATTAATACCTTATATAGACATAATCTCCAGACTCACACTAATTAGTTGTTCATGGATTTTTGCTATGAAATAATGTACAGCTGCAAGTTTTACGCCATAATCCTCATCTATGAAGTTTGGTGGCAGGCTGTATCTTAGAGATATTGTCCCTATAAATAATAAGGACATAACATCTTTATATGGATAGATAAGCAAAGCGAATACAATAGCGTAAAGTGACAAGGCATCAACACAGAGATAAAATCTGACAGTAAAATACATTAGGAAGAAAATGGGGTTATAATCCAGTTAGAACAATGTAGCTTAAGGGCAGTGATAGGATATGAGTTGTATTTCAAATACTGGGTGGATTAGAGAGAATTATGCATTCCTATAATGCAAAATTATGAAATGGAGTAGAGATGGAGTAGAGGTAGAGGTGGCGTGAACAATGTCAAGATGGTGTGTTTGGAGCAGTAGATAAAGTGTGGTGGAATAAAGACGTCCTGCTTGGAAGAAGTGTGACACAAGGATAGAAATGAAACCCAAACAGAATATAGAAGGTGTGTAATAACAGTCAGTGAAAGAGTTGGAATTTATCCTGTAAACATTAAAGTGTTTGTTGTTGTTGTTGTTGTTGTTGGTGGTGGTGGTGGTGGTGGTGGTGGTGGTTCTAGGTCTTTGCAGGTAGCTAATGAGAAAAAGAAAGAACAGGTTGGCATTCATTACTTTTGCTTCTGGAAAAACAAGTTAGTGAACATTGGGAAAGTTCTTTTCATCGGAATTGCTGATTCTAAACTGAGAAAATGAAGTAGAAAGTGGGCAATGTTCCAATCTGACTTGTGGAAATGATAGAATTAAATTCAATTACAGTTTTCAAATCATCTGCTGGGACTGGAGAAAGGCACTGTTGATATCCCACTTCCTTCATTAATTTCAGGATGGAAGGCAAAGTTATGCCAACATAGCTTCGAGGGGAAGACCTGGAACTGATAAGATAATATTACCCAGCATTGTCGGGATGCCGTAAGGTTATGGCAAATTGCAGCTTCAAATATTAAAACATAGCATAGAGAGGCTCAGAAAACAGTGACGGTAAATAAATGAATATGTCATTCAGCAGACAGGGTGAAAGGAAATGACTAAAATCTCCTTTAAGACATAAAACACAAGTGAAGGGTCCAAAAATACCAGGCTTAGCAAAGAGTTATCACACAGACTAGCGACCACTGTAGGTTTGAGAAATAGAGAAATTAGTCAAGCAATGGGCAACAGTATTTGGAGACATGAGGTGAAAAGTGTTATAGATTGAAGTACACCATGAGAGAAAGTGTAAAATTGGTAGAGATCATGGTGCATTACAGAAATGAAAAGATATGAATTGTGTCTGTAGTAGAACTAGAAGACATGGGTCTAGAAATGAGTTGCTAAGTGTCAAGGCTTGAAAGCTTTACAGCCATAGGCATTTTCCCATGTGAAAAATACTTAAAGTCCTACAGCAAGAATAAATTATCTTTCCAAATATCTGTACCTGTAGAAAGAAGATATTATTAAAAATATGTTATTAGGTAATTTACCTTATCTAATAAAATTTCTGTTTTCCTTGCTTTGCTATATTAAATGTAAAACTTAAGCCAATATACGAGATCTAACATTTAAGTTCGTGAACTTGTTGCAACTATGTCGCTAACCTTTTTTTGATATCAGAGGGATTATTCATTATGAATTTGTACCAACTGGACAAACAGTTAAACAAGTTTACTATTTGGAAGTGCTGAAAGCACTGTGTGAAAAAGTTAGACGACCTGAACTTTTCGCCAACAATTCATGGCTCTTGCATCAAAACAATGCACCAGCTTACACAGCACTGTCTGGGAGGGAATTTGTAGCCAGTAAACAAATAATTGTATTGGGAAACCCTCCCTACTCACCTGATCTGGCCCGTAATGACTTCTTTCTTTACCAGAAGATAAAGGAAATATTGAAAGGAAGACATTTTGATGACATTCAGAACATCAAGTGTAATACGATGACAACTCTGATGGCCAGTCCAGAAAGAGTTCCAAAATTGCTTTGAAGGGTGGACTAGGTCCTGGCATCAGTGCATAGCTTCCCAAGGGGAGTCCTTTGAAGGTGAACTAGTGATATTTAGCAACAAGGTATGTAGCACTTTTGGTAGGATGAATTCACGAACTTAATTGTCAGACCACTATAGTTTATCAGAATGGAAATTTTGATTCTGGTAGCATGTTTAGTATATTATTTCAAACTGAAAAAACACTTATTAACTGCTTGCTATGTGAAAAATATTGTGGTAGTTACTGGAGCTATACATATAAAAAAATAGTCAAACAAAGTGCATAATCTAGAAGGTGAGATCGGTTCTTAAACAAGACATCTAAAGGGGCAACTGAGTTAGTGAAAGGTGGAAAGAGAAGGAAGTGATCACATTGCCTACAGTTCTTGGATGCTCAATTTTGAGTATTGCTTTGTGAGTTAAGATCACTCACTTTTAATTTGGTAGACAGTTTGATGAAAGGTCCTACATAAGCACTGAGAATAAGCTCAGAAGTTGAAACAAATTTATAAGTACAGGGAAAAATCATGGAACAAGACAGTGAAAAAACTATGAACACTGATATCAGTCAGCATTGAGTTGAAATATTTAGTAATGTGCCAGGCATTCCTAGATACAATAGTTAATAAAACATAGCCCTTGATCTTATGGATCTACTGGAGGATTAAGCAATACACAAATAATTACAATATCAGATGGTGATAAGATTTATGAATAAAAAATATAAGGTTAGGGAATAGAGTACTGGGATGTTTTAGATTATATGTCAGGGAATGCTCCAGGGACATTTGAACAAAGACCTCCAGGAGATTAGGAAGCCTGCAGGTATCCCATAGGAGAGTTGCCTGAAGAGAAGGAAGAGCAAGCACATTAGTGCTGAAGGGGACTGGATTTTCAATACTGCCAGGACTCAATATTAGTTCAATACCTTTACTGTGATATAATCCAGACATCCATATTAGTATATCTATGTGTTGAGAAAACTATTTTCATCCTGGAGCAAAAACATCTCAAGAGAATAAAACACTAGACCTTAAAGCCAAAGATCATAGAGAGAACTGAGTCGAACCACTTAAATTTGCAGATGAGAAAACTATTTGTAGAGAAGCAAAATTATTGGCAAAGTGAAGCTGCAACTAGAAATTCAGTCCCTTGAACCCTAAGCACTTTATCCTCTTCCCATTGTCCTGAAGACACATAAGAAAGAAACAGTCCCAGGAGTCATCTTGATATAGCATCCAGCTTAGTACTGAATACAATAAGCTGCTTGATTCATGAATCTTGTTCAAAATGTCATGACAATTCATAACCTTCCTGTCATTTTCACCATGAAACACCACATATATTTCATCAAAGCCAATTTTTACCTAGCAAAACTGCTTTATACTTGGGCCTCCAATATGAACAGCATACAAACATTTTTCTTTTAATGTAGGGAAAATTGGATCTCATTTTTGGAAGGAACTTTAGCTACTTTTGAAAAACATTACTCAATAGTCTCCCTTTAACTCTTCAGGAACATTTAAGATAACCAAGGCTGAACTTTTTGCTTTTTTCTGAGGGTTTTGATGTGTGAATCAATTTGCCATTTTCTATACCTTTAGTATTTATTTGGATTTTGTGAATTTGCTACAAGGCATCTCTCCTCATTTGGGCGCTTTGAATCATTTGCCTCTACTAGAGGTCCATTGTTACACCCTCTGTCCCCAGCTCCTACACCTGGGCTGGCATGTTGGTGCTGACATGGTTTTGTGACTCATGTAAAACTCTGGACCTACCACTCCTTTGGCTCTGCTGTTCCAGAAAACGTCAGTGTGTGTGTCTCTGTGAACATAACATTAACAGTAAGACATCTTGGCACAGGTAATGATTATTTGTCATGAGTTAACTGATATATTTTTATTGATTACAGTATACCTATATCCTTTCTAAAAATATCTTTTGTTATAAAAACAAATAGTGATAGCTTCTTTGTCTATCCTACAAAAAGCCAATTTAACTCATAATATAGTTCCACAATAAGACAAACAGTGCCATTCTGTAAGTTCAGTCCTGCCAGGGACAGATATTTTTTTTGTAGAAAGAAAAAAGCATGTGAGCAAATGGAGGAGACATTGTGAAGAGTGTGTTTCCTTTCCCATTCCTAGTTTTAGAAAGGGGAGTATAACTTCCAAAGCAGTGAAATGTATCATTTTTACATCATGTTTACTCTCCTTTTTCCTGAGTTCCCTTCATCTAGAGGTCAGCTGTTTCAGTGTCTATGATAAAGATGGGCTCAGATTCTTTTATACTGTTCACATTAATACATGGCATCTAATTCTCCTTCCCTGAGTCTGTGCAGGACTGGTGACCACTTGCCAAATAGAACATTGTGGAAGTGATGCCATACTAGGTTCTACACTTTAGTTTAATTCTTTCACTGTTAATTAATTCCAAGTTGTTTTTTCAAAATCTGTCAGAAATCCACAAAAAACAAAAAGTTGATATTTTGACTATTTTGTGCATTTAATAACAATTTGAGCTGTTTTGCATATAAATGACATTATTTTTATGTATGAAAATGTCCTCTTATTATTCATTCTTGAAAAACACAAAAATATAGAAAAATGTATATCTGCTTTCCTGAACTTCCTTTCTGGAAGTTTCCATCCATAACCAATGGATGGAAATATTCATTAGGATCTATCCAACTGTCACAGCAAAATGGTTAAGAAACTTAGGCAGCCTGACTCTTGAATACTCACTCTTGGAGCCCACCTGCCATGGTCTGAGGAAGCCCAGCCTTTCTACAGAAAGGCCTCTGTAGAAAGAAAGTGAGGTGTATGACAGTCCCAGATGAGCTCCCAGCTCCCAGCCCGTGCCAATGTGCCAGCCATAACAGTGAGCCCATCTTGGAAAAAATGTCTTCTAGCTTCAGTCCAGCTGAAGCAAAGAGACCGTAAAGAGTTCACCTCACTAACCCCTGCACAAATGGCAGGTTAATGAGAAAAATAAATTATTTTGCAGTTTTAACTCACAACATTTTGGGTGGGTTGTTGTGAAGCAGAATATAGATAGTGTCCCTTTGCGATCCCCTTGCTGTTTCTGTAAGAGTGTCCTGCACTTATCTGCATGGAGGGAGTAAGTACCTTCTCCACAAAGCCGTTTCCCATGCACTTCCCAGATGAACGTTCACCATTTAGAGCAGGTGGGTTAATTTGTTGTTAGAAGGAAGCAATTTGATTTAAGTAATTTGCACTAAGTCTTGAATGACTAATGTGTATTAAAGAAACATTTAACTGGCAACATTTTTACAAAAATAGTAACATAAATTGAAAATAAAAGCAGGCAGTGTGGGGAAGGAAATTGTAAAATGGGATCGCAGTTTAGAGAGTACAAAAGAGACAGGCTGTCCTTATGTTGTAATTTGGGCCTCTAAATTAAGTAGGTTAAATCAGGGATTTACACCTTGTATTGTTATAGCTACTAGGAAATGGGAAACATATGTAGTACATTATGTTGTATTTTAAAATAATTAATTATTCATTCAAATGGCTAGGTTGCATGTCCTTTCAGGTAGGAGTGAAATATACCTCATCCATGTATCTTCTACCACTGCTAACACAGTGTATTTTGTACATTTTAGATGTTCAATAAATATTTTTATGGGAAATAATAAACACTATTCCTCTACACATATTTATCACTTATTTCAATGTCAAAAAGTGATGAAATATTGAGATACCAGCATAAAATAATTATATATGTATGTGTATGTATATTTTCTTGCCTCTTTATTGCATTGGCTAAAATGTCTAGTACAATGTTAAACATGTTAGTTTTAAAATGTGATAATTCCCCTATATTCCTGGAATAAGTCTAACCTAGTGCTGTTATATGATTCATTTAACGTATTTCTTGGTTCACTTTGCTCATATTCAAGATTTTTTCATCTATGTGCCTCTGACTTTCTTTTCTTTTTTTTTTAATTTTTTATTGGAAAAAGTGTGTTTCTCCAGGGCCCATCAACTCCAAGTTGTTGTCCTTCAATCTAGTTGTGAAGGGCGCAGTTCAGCTCCAGGTCCAGTTGCTGTTTTCAATCTTAGTTGCAGGGGGCACAACCCACCATCCCATGTGGGAATTGAACTGACAACCTTGTTGCTGAGAGCTCGCGCTCTAACCAACTGAGCCATCGGGCTGCCTCCTGATTTTCTTTTACTATAATTTTATAGTCAGGTTCTGTTATTGAAGTTAGGCTATTCTCATAGAACAAACTGAAAGAGATCTATCTTTTCCTAATTTATGAGATAATAATATGGTAGTAATCACAATTAAAGCCATCTAAGGCTAAAGTTTCCTGTGCATGAAAGATTTAAATAATGGATTTAATTTCTAAAGTAGTCATAAAACTTTTCATAATAAGAACTAGAAAGAAAAAAATGTATTCACAGATGGTATTATATTTGTGGAAACATACAAACAAATCTATAGGTCAATAATAGAAATAATAATTTGGTTTAGAAGATTGCTGCATACAATTTTAATACATCAAATTGTAATATGCAGCAACAAGAGAAAATGAAACTTAACAATAAAGTGTTTCATTTCAAATAGCATCAAAATATAAAATACCTAATAATAAATTTAATATGTATCTTAAGCCTCTATACAGAAAATTATATCGTATGTTAAGAACATTTAAAGAGGACCTTAGATGTAACATCTAAAGAGGATAATTAGATGTATCATATAAAATATTTAAAAGACTCCATCTTATAAAGATGCAAATTTTCCTAAAATTGACCTATAGTTTTAATATAATTCCCATCAAAACTGTATCAGTTTCTTCCTATTCTAAACCATAGCTGATTCTAAAGTTCATAAAGATTTGTAAAGGGCCAATAATGGCTACCATAGGATAGATCAGTAAGCAACAAAATAGCATGGATAGTGTAGAAACAGATCAAACCTTAAAGAAATACTTGATTTACGACAAAATTGGAACCAAGAAAGAGAGGGGATTATATTTTTGTGTTAATTTTTAGGTTAACTGAATATCCATATTTTTAAAAAAAAACAGGAAATGACTTCTACTTCATACTGCTTATAACATTAATACCAAATAATTTATAGACATTAATGTGAAAGGGAAAAAAAGTAGAGCTTTTAGAAGCTGATATGAGACTATTGATATGAATTTGAAGTAGGTATGGAAAGTTTTATAAAGGGAACAACTAAAGCACTGTTTATAAATGTAGCTTGACAAATTGGACCACATTAAAACAAAAATTCTGTTAATTCAAAATGAGTAAAAAGAGAATCATAGAGTGAACAAGATAATTCTAACACATATAACTGACAACGCGCTTACATTCTAAATAAAGAAAAAGGTCCTAAAGTCAATAAGGAAATTACGGAAAACCTAATAAAAGTGAGCATGACATTAAAAGAGGCCCACTACAGAACAGGATGTCTACATGGTCAATAAAAATGTGAAGAGATGTTCAACCTCATTGGTAATTAGGGAAATGTTAATTAAAACCACAGTATGATGCGACTAAAAACCCAATAAGTAAAACTAAAATGACAATGTAAAGATTAGCAGGACGTGCAGTAACCAGAGTCCTCGTGCTCTGTTGTTCCAAGATGACACTGGCACAGTGACTTTCAAATACTCTTTGCACCAGGTCTGCTAACATGTATCAGTTTTACCATTATCCAGCAATTCCACTTCTGAGGACAGACCCAGCAAAAATGATTGATCAGAGAGACAGACTAGAAGAAAAGAAATGTTCATAGTAGTATTATTTGTAATAGCCCATATTGGAAACAGCCTTCCAATATAATAACCCACTTTGGAAATGTCCATCTGATGTGTTATATTCATATAATGGGGAATCATACAGTAATGTAAAAGAATAAACTACTGATGAATGCGATGACATGAACAAATTTTCCAGATAAGATATTGAATAAAAGACACCAAACGCAAGAGAGTTTATACTATTTGATCCCATTCACATTCAAATATATAAAAAAGTAATACATAATACTGGTTACCTTATTAGGCTATGGTAAAGACTAATAAAGGAAGCAAGAAATTTTTCCACACCCTTGAAGAACAGATAATTGCAGTGCTCTTCAAACTCTTCCAATGCAACAAAAAATGACTATAACTTTTAAATTATTCTCTGAAGGTAACATTACACTCACAGAAAAGTCCAAGAAAGATTTCACAAAAAAAGAATATCTATTCTATTTAGGAATATCAAAGCTAAGTCCTAAAGTATTAACATCAAAACCAAGAAGCACATTAAGGTAATAAAATACATATTCAATGGAGTTTCTTCCAAAGAGGCAGAGATATTCAAAATTAGAACTTTTTCAATTAGAACATTCAGATAGTTACTGAATGTAAGTAGATGAAAATATAGAGTCGTATTTTTTAGTTTGGAAAAGACAACACAATATGTCTTCTGCCCCAAGCTAATTACATTTACATCATTTCCAATGAAAAATTTGCCAATAAGTTTTATTTAACTAAATAAAGTAAATATTAATATTTAAAATAATAATCAAGTAGAAAAAAGTTTGGAAATGTCTGAAAGAGACCAATGCTAGAGAGTCCAAAGTAGAGGACACCATCCCTGAAAATTATTAAGATATACCACGCAGCCTGAAAAATAATGGGGCATTGCCATAGATGTAGACAAACTAATAGATCAGAATAGAAAGTACAGAAATAGAAACACATTTCTAAAAATAAAAACAAAAAAATTATTATATGATACAGATGGCATCTTCTATCAGGGTTAAAAGGCAGACCTTTTAATAAATGGTATGTGAAGACAATTTGCTATCTGGAAAAACAATTTGCTAGCTAGATCAATTCCTCACATCTAGGAAATATTAAAATCTCATTAAAGTATATACATGAAACATAAAATAATAAAAGTTATAGAAGAATTACATTTAACCTCTGAATTAGGAAAACTTTTCTATATAGAACATAAAAGGAGCAAAAGAGAAAAATAAATCTGGTCAATTTAACTACATAAAAATCAAAACCTTCTGTAGGACAGAAACTCATATACCAAACTGATTAAGTCAACTAATTCAATTGAGAAACATGTATAGTGACAATGAAAAAATGGTGATCTTTTAAATATATGTGATTAATTTGCTGTGGTACACACCCAACAGAAAAATGGGCAAAGGACATGAACAATATGTTCACAGTACAGGAAATACAAGTTCAAAGATGATTAGTGATCCTAATAAGAAAAATGCAAATTAAAACTAATAAGGTACCATTTATCACCTATTAGATAGATAAACATTGAACAGCTCAATATTGCAATATCATTGCAAATATGTGAAAATAGTCACTTGTCTATATGGTCAATATCACAGTGAGAAAGTAAATAGGTTTCCTTGATATGTAGGAAATTGGGCAATATCTTTTGAAATCACAAATACATATACTCTTTGCCCCTGCAATTCCATTTCTAGAAATTCCCAAAGTGCACTAGCATATTTGTGACAAGATTATTCAGTGCCATATTACTGGAAAAGGTGCTCAATCCCTTTAAATTAAATATGATATGGAATATAACTTTTGTGTTTGATTTTAGGAGGATACCACATGCATATATCATCTATTATATAACAATCCCAATAAGATTTAGGGTAGCTACCCCTATGTAAATTATTACTACTTTTGTGGTGAAATGTTTGTGTAGTCACACTAAATGGTATAAACAAAGAATATAAATAGTATTATAATTTACATATGTTTCTGTTTTTGCAGTAGTAACTGGTTTTTTAAATAATGGAATATAGAACAGTGGCTCTCAAATGAAAGCATGCATAAAGATCATCCAAAGCCTTCCAGAAAGACAAATTGCTGGGTTCCAATTTCAGAGTGTGTGATTCAGTGCGCCTGGGGTAGGATCCTGTAATTTGCATTTTTATCAACTTATCAGGATTCTAATGCTGTCGGTTCTAGGGATCACATTTTGAAAACATTGATATAGACCATAAACACATTGTGCTTCTTCTTTCTATGAATAATAATCAACAAAACTTCATTCTAAACTTAATGTCTGCACTTATGTATGTACATACTGAATATTTACTACATCGGCAGGACTTGGAAAAGTGGACCTGTCAGAATGGCCTCCGTAACCAGATTGCTGTGGGATCTCTGAGGATGGGCCAGAAAACAAATTTCTCAAGTGACAAAAACCACAGTAAAGCTTTATTGAACCTCATTATGGATGGCTGATTAAAAACTTCTCGTGTCTTCTTTCTCATTACCATGAGTTTCTGACTAAGAAGTTTTTGTTTAATTGTGTAAACCACTGTAATCTCTTGCTCACTGATAAATGGATGTTGTTCAAGGACAACAATTAAGTCATCAAATTTTTTCTCCTCATCTTCTATGAAAAATTTTACCATTTACACAATTTTCAGATCCCTCACATAATACACAACAAATGCTTTGTATCTAACTTTTCTACATTCTTCGGTGGTTAACTTTAGTCTCAGTGATGAGGTTTGATATCATCGTGTATCATTATGCAAAAGAGTCATTTCAAGTCTCCATCAGCAGGGCTTTTCAAACAACATTGCTAGCCTGATGGCTGTGCCTAGCATTAGTTAATGTTGATTTATCAACATAATTCCAAACATTAGCAACAGAATAATTGGTATCCTACAAACTGAATGCTTTTAGGAAATCTTGGATTCTTCAACCTCTGTTAACACCAACAGCCTTACACTTTAAAATGTTATACTTGCCCTTCATGAAGTGTAATAGAACATGTTACAGATGTCACATTGGGGGAAAATACAGTCATTTATGAAGAACATTTTAAAGTGTTTTTCTGGTCACACTGACCTGAAATAAATTGACATACCTGGTACAAAATTATTTTTGAATCAATAAGAAAAATATATATTTGGTTATGCTTGTTTTTATTTTGCACAATAGGGCACACGTTACTCAAATACATCTTTCAGATATCTTAGATGTTGAATTTTCCAATTGCTGTTCACTCAGCTTTTGTATTCCTACAGCTTTGTTATACCCAAGAAGCTTAAATATGATTTTCCATATGTATATTGACTTTCTCTCCGCAGTTATCATTAAAGTGTTCCTAGGAATTTAGCACCAGTGCCATGCTTTATATCTGCATCACAAGTTTGCATTAGGCATTATCTTAGCAAATTTGTCAAAGTAGCATTTTTATTATAGATTTTCAAGTGTATTTCACCATGGTGCTTGTTAATACTTTGGAGTCAATGTCCTAAAGATCCATGCTCACTTTCATTATTTAGTTCTTCGTCGTCTCTTCTACCTGGTTTCACCACAAACAAACTAGTTGCTGGTATAGATTCACTTCTACTTTTTTTCTTTTCTTTTCTTTTTTTTTTTTTTGTACATTTTTAAAAAATTAGTTTCTGGTGTACAAAACAATGTAATAGACATTTTACCTCTCACAAAGTGATAACTTCTCTCCCCCAATCTATTACCCCTCTGACATTGTACATAGCTGTTACAATTCCACTGACACTATTCCCTATGTAGATTGACTTCTTATTGTTATATCCATACAATCTTCACATAGTTGTGACTTTAATATTTTAACCCATGAATGTGTTTTTCTGTTTCCCTAGCTCTTGCTCATAATTGTTAGAATAAACACAAAACAGGCTGACTAACACACCTCATTCTTTTATGATTTTCACTGTCACCAGATCAATAGATTTAATTCTAAATGTATTTTCACAGTTTAATAAAAACCAAGGTCAAACAGATGTCACAGAAATGGTGGCATAATGAGTTCCTCTTGAAATCTCCCCTGAATTTGCAACAAATTGAACACTTATAGTTCCACAAAGGACTCCCTGCGTGGCATACAGGCAAGACTAAGGAACACACCATTGGAATAATCTAAAGGTGGGTAAGTTGGGCGAGCAGGGGAGGAGGGAATGGGGAAGTGCAGAGACATGGGCTCCCTAACTCAGACCAAAGCTCAGAGCTTCCTGCAGTCTGGAGCTACTGCAGTAATGAGAGAGGGAAGTGCTCCCCTATGGCCCACAGTCCCTATTGAGGGATCAACATATAACACAGCTGAACCCAGGGCTCACAGCAAAGACCTCGGAGCAAAATAAACTACTGACAAAATAAAAAGGTAACCAGTAGAATGGGAGAAGATTTGTGCAAACAATGCCTCCGATAAGGGGCTAATAACCAAAATATATAACAAACTCATACAACTCAAAAAAAAAAAAAAAAAAAAATCCAATTAAAAAATGGGCAGAGGACCCGAAGAGACATTTCTCCAAAGAGGACATACAAATGGCAAATAGACATATGAAAAGATGTTCAACATCACTAATCATCAGAGAAATGCAAATAAAAACCACAGTATCACCTCACACCAGTTAGAATGTCTGTCATCAACAAGACAAATAATAACAAGTGTTGGAGAAGCTGTGGAGAAAACGGAACCCTCATACACTGTTGGTGGGAATGCAGATTGTGCAGCTGCTATGGAAGGCAGTGTGGAGGTTCCTTAAAAAATTAAGAATAGAATAACCATATGACCCAGCAATCCCTCTCCTGGGTATCTACCCAAAAAATCTGAAAACATTTATCCGTAAAGATATATGTGTTCCAGTGTTCGTTGCAGCTTAATTTATAGTGGTCAAAACATGGAAACAACCAAAGTGTCCTTGAATAGATGATTGGATAAAGAAGATGTGGTATACAAGGTCAGATAATTAAGTTCGTGAACTTGTTGCAACGATGTTGCTAAACTTTTTTGATATCAGAGGGATTATTCATTATGAATCTGTACCAACTGGACAAACAGTTAACCAAGTTTACTATTTGGAAATGCTGAAAAGGCTATAAGAAAACGATGACATGAACTTTTCACCAACAATTCATGGCTCTTGTATCACAAAAATACACCAGCTCACACGGTATTGTCTGTGAGGGAGTTTTTAGCCAGTAAACAAATAACTGTATTGGAATAACCTTTCTACTCACCTGTTCTGGCTCCCAATAACTTCTTTCTTTACTCAAAGATAAAGCAAATATTGAAAGGAGACATTTTGATGACATTCAGGACATAAAGGGTAATATGACGACAGCTCTGATGGCCATTCCACAAAAAATTCCAAAATTGCTTTGAAGGGTAGACTAGGTGCTGGCATCGATGCATAGCTTCCCAAGCAGAGTACTTCAAAGGTAGTGTGGGGACAGAGCCAGGAATGCAGTTTCTAGGCTCTCGGCCTCACGTGGAAAGGTGCTCACTTGGATAGTAAATGGCCATCAACTGTGATTGGATGGCCATCAGCTGTGGCTGATGGCTAGTTGGCCATCAGCTGTAACCAGTGAGCCTTTGGCCACTAATATAACTTCCGTGGCTACGCTAGCAGAAAAATGGGGGCTAGCAAGAAGATGGTGGCTGAGACTGCAAGCGGAGGAGTGAGGGTTGTGGATTGTGTGGCTCCTGTTTCCTGTGTCTCCAACCCAGCCACCAGTGAGAATATAGTGGTAAGACTCCTCTACGAATGACTCCGTAGGTGTTCCTTTTTGGCCTCACCATATCCTGCGTTCTTATGTGGGGAGCGGGACCAGAGACCCCGCCTGACACCCTGCATGACAGTGACCGTAGTGATATTCAGCAATGAGGTATGCGGCAGTTATTCCAGGATGAATTTGAGAATTTAATTATCTGTCCTCATATATACACAATGAAATACTACTCTGCCATAAGAGAAGATGAAACAGTGCCATTTGGGACAACATGGATAGATCTTGAGATTATTATGCTAAGTGTACTAAGTCAGACAGAAAGTCAAGAACCATATGATTTCACTAATATGGGGGATATTAAACTGAAAACAACAAAGGAACAAGACAAACAAACAAACAAACAAAAACTCATAGACACAGACAATAGTTTAGTGGTTACCAGAAGTTAAGGGCAAAGGGGTGTGGTAGATGAGGGTAAACAGTATCAAATATATAGTGATGGAAGGAGAACTGACTCTGGGTGGTGAACACACAATGTGATATATAGGTGATGTATTACAGAACTGTACACCTGAAATCTATGTAACTTTACTAATAATTGTCACTCCAATAAACTTTAATTAAGCAAAAAAAAAAAAAAAAAAAACCAACAAGGTCAAACATGAAAAGTATTAAAGAATAACAAATACCAAATAAGACATTGTCAAAAATGCAATAGTATGTCAGCAAACAGAGATACATGTGGCTGTTGGGAGCACAAAGAGTGCCTCTTATCAGTAAAAATGGGATTTTGTGACCAAATGAGTTTTGGCATACAAATTATTTTTAAAGAACAATTTTCTGGGATTATCAGATTTTGAAATGTTGAATTCCGGAATATGAATCTACATACATAAAAGATTAAGAAAAAAAAAACACTTTAAATATCCCTCAATAAGTGTTTGATCAATAAATTGTGGAATATGCTCTATATTGAATACAAAATAGCTCTCAAAAAGAACAAGGTTGTTCTTTATATTTTACATAGAAAAAAACACTAAGTGTAACAAGCAATGTGCTAAACAATATTTATAGTCTGTTTCTATTCCTATAGAAAAGGCAGATAAATACATAAATGGGTACCCTGCATAGGGAAACAGAAATTGGCATATGAGAGAAAGGGCAGGAGAGAAGCTTTTCGCTATACATTGTATGCTTTTTCCTCCACTTTGGTAATTTTACTACTTAAATATGGCAATCTGGTATGTATTTATATTAATTCTATTCAGGAAATTAAGGGCTTGAAAAAGTAAAAGAGAAATGTGTTAAAACTGTAGAAATCAAGAATATGGTCCTGATATGCTGTTGGATGACACAAAACCAAAATGTACCTACTGTAGTCATCAGAATTAGGTAAAGCCTCCAACATCAAATAAATCAATCACTATAGCCTCCTGGCTTAGATTAATTCCATTGCTTTATTCAAACATCAGCGTTACCACTTATAGTGGAAGGCTATTGGAATGTCCGTATTTTATATTAGTAAGGAAAATGTGGAAAGGAGACTCTAGGAAAGAACAGGGTTTCCAGTAACTGGTTTTTGTAAGATGGAGTACTTCTGTTGCAGGAAAGGGGGTTCTTGGCTTCCTGCAGGAAAGAATTCAATCATGAGTCAGACAAAAGAATAAAAGTAGTTTGTTGTGAGGTAGTCCACTCCACAGACAGAGTAGAGGCTGCCCTTAGGGAAGAGACAGCTTCAACCCTATTTACGACTGTGATTTTTATTAGTTAAGCTATTTAATATAGGAATAAGGGGGAGGAATATTCTTATTAGTTCTCGGAAGAGGTGAGTTTTTTTCTGGGTGTTTGAGACACATCCCTTTTTTGTCCTTATATTGTCTTCTCCAGCAGTGTCATGGTGCAGGTGGGTATGTCATTTAGCATGGAGAGGCATTACAATGACCGTGTAAGACAGCTAGAGGTTACTTCGAGGTGATTCTCATCACTATCTTGGTCTTGTCTGGTTCTGGCTGGTTTCCTTGTCTCATCCTGATTACTGGTCCTTTTTCTTGGACTGGATGTTAATGATTTTCTTGGCGGCCCTGGGGCCCCACCCCCACCCCCACCCCGTGTCATTTCCACATTCAAGGTGCATCGGTTTCAGAATCTTATTTCCAAAGGTGCATGCCTGTGCCACATCTAGTTCCAATGTACTATAGCAGTCAGCTACTGAGTTTCAATAAGGATGAATCCTTTAAGCTCTCTGGTGTTAGTTATTTGACTGGTAGTTCAGCAAAAGTCCATTGACAAGGTACAGCTAGTGTTTTCCAAAGGATTTGATAATATCTCCAGTGGTGTTCTGATGACTATAATTGAAATATATGGGCTCTATAACAGTATGTTCAGGGAGATACTTTACTATTTAAACATTATTTTCAGAAAGGAGCTGATTTTTTTTTTTCTTTTTAAAGAAAAACACTGATGATGGGATTGGCAAGGATCTATTGGCCCCATTCAGTTTAACTTTTTAATTTTGATCTCCCTAATCTATTTATTCTATAAAGGTGTGTTGAGAATCCCCCAAATGTGAGACTCTGCTAGTCCACTAGGGATATACAAACTCATAGCCTAGAAGTGTTCTTACTTCCAAAGCTAGACTTTTCTTCTCCAGACTTTGAGTACACTGTGTGTGTGTTTTCCCTATTTTTCCCCCCAACGTATTCAAGCAAAGAGAATGGCTTTTCTTCTCGATGAGGACCTTGCCTTCTCTCTTCTATTAAAGCCCATCTCTGGGACAAATGATGTGCATTTTTTTCCCCTTAGGATTTATATATATATATATATATATATATATATATATATATATCCTGGTAAATTACTCATAATTATAGTAACTTAGAGTTTTGACAATGTCACATTCCTAGTCAAAGCAGTTTGTGAAGTGGTTGAAGAAATATATGGTATTATCCCATTCTTTGTTCTATCTCTTATACTGATAATAGAGCTAATGAATGGAGTTTTGTTTGATTTTGGATTTGAACTAAGTATACAGTGAATGCTTTGATATTTCAAACACGGTCCTAGGTCAGATCTTGAAAGAGAATGCATTATTATTGCACTAACTCAAGGCACTATTATTATGAAGTTGATTTTCAATAGGCCTTTGCATACGAAAAGTTACCAAGCATAGCTATAAACAGGTGTTCAGGACACAGAATATTTTGGAGATTTTTCCTATTAGTTGAACATATGATATTTTCTAGTAGAGAACTTTAAAACAGTTACAGCTACTTTCAGAATTATTATAGGTAAAGTTTATGGTACATTATTTTATTTTTAATATTAAACCTTTATAGATAGAGTATGCTTTAAAAGAAATCATCTTCTGCAGAATATTAACCATTGTAACTCCAACAGACTGCACACTTACAATCTTCTAGGGACAAATTCTGAAAAATACGCCAGAAATTCCACAGGGTGGGTATAGCAGGCTTTATATAAATCAAACCAAGTCTTTGAAACAAGCAGAAGAGCATTCATCGTCACTCCAGAGAACTTAAGAAGTGTTACCATGTTAAATTCAAGTTTTCCTTCATTGCTTACCTACTTGGCTTTGAGAAAGCCCAATCAGTTACCAAGAAATACGTACTCAGAACTGCTTCTGAAATTGACAATGTGATATACTATGTAGGAGTAGGATGCAGTTTGATATCCACCTCAGATTGATGGTCAGCAATTCTCACCCATTTACAACAAGCATAGGGGTACACATAGATACAGCCTCTATAAATAAGTTTTGCTCTAGCATAAGCCAAAACTTTGGAGAAAAGATAATGTAAGGATATTCCAAGTACTCTACAACTGTATATAACAAGAAACTTTGAATTACAAGTGAATAGTAGTGGCAGTTTATTGGACTAGCAGGATGAATCTAGGTAGTACAAGGCATGAAGTTCATACAATTCAACATCCCAAACAAAAGCATGCACAAGAGAGAATATTTACATAGAATTTTTTTAAAAATCCAGTTATAAACTTTAAAAAGCTTAAAAATCTTATTTTTAAAAATCCAGAAAAATAGTGATAATACTTAACTTTCTAGAACACCTCTATAATATTTCTAATCCTGTGTTTTTGGCCGTCTACTCTTTAATTACTTCTTCTGAGGACACCAGTTGTGTAAAGCACCTTCGCTAGAGAAAATGGAAAGCTAATTCCACCTGACTTTTAGCATGGTTGATTGAAATTTGCCTTTATAACTAATTATAGATATAAGAGGTGCAAAAGCCCTTTTAAAAACCTGAGGAGGAGTCATAGCAATGTGTTAACTACTATTTTTTGTAAATTCTGCAAAAGTAAGCTATTTGAACAATAATCAGTTCACACCACAGTCCCTTTCTACTTCAATTTCTCCTCCATCACCTGACCTCATATCAGGTAGTATCTATAGGACCACAGGAAGTCTTAAAATCTTGCTAAGGGGAAATTGGGGAACACATTTAGTTTGGGGTGAGTGGGATGTATTTGTGTGCTTTGCAGACATTTCTGTTTGTACTCAGATTAGTGCAGTGCATCATGGCTTGCAGCAACACACCTCAAACGTATGTAAGAGACAATTGCAGTGCCCTCCTGGTGTGTAGCTGATATATGAAAAAAACTACTTAGAGGGTTCCCCAAATTTGACAACAGCCCTAAAATTCACATGGAATTACTATTAATGAATTCTGAAGCTGCAGCTGAAAGTGTAATGAAGGAAAATTCAGAATGGTAAGAAACAGGGGTCTTGACCAATTTTACCAGTTTTAGTTAAAATATCTTACTTTAAAAAAAATGAACATTTGACTCTGTGACAACTTTGCTGTTGTCCTTTCTGAAGCTTCAATGTTCATTGACTTCATGTTAAACCTGCCTATGTTTGTAGAAGAAAAGCTAGGTCTTTAGAGAGACGAAGGTTAGGTTTAAAAACCTCAGTTTGGTAGATGAGTAGTACTTACTTGGTCTTAGTTTCCTCATCTATTAAATACTTAATTTTAAGAGCTAAAAGGAATCATTTATTCATTTATTCATTTATTATTGTGCTTTTTATTTTTCCATGAAGGGAAATTAGCAAGTGCTGGGAAAACATCAGGCATGTGCCATGAACTGAGAGAAGTTTTGTGTAGTTGGTAAGTAGTGAGCGAAGCAGAAAATATTAAGTGAAGTCAGAGAGAAGGGACCTCACACATGGTAAGGAAGCTAATGTTTATTTTTATTGCAACCAAATTATTTTAGGATTTCAAGCTGGGGAGTCACATGTTATGATATATTTCACCTATGTAGAGAATTATAATATTGAAAACAACTGTTCTATGGAGCATTTGCTACGTGTCAGTCAAGGTGCTAATCACCTAAAAGCCAATTGTAGAAATATCATTATCTCCAATTTGCAGTTTTGGAAACTGAGATTTAGAAAAATTGAATAACTCACTGGAGGCCAGGAAGTTAGATTTTGACAAAGTAGGATTCAAACCCAGGTCTCTATCACTCAAAAGCCTCTTCTGCAAGCTATAATCATCCTGGTTCCACATGGTAGGAGTCAGATCACTTCAATGTCAATTTAGATTAAAGGGAGCTTCTGCACTGTTTGGATGAGTATTATTGGAAACTTCTTGTCTGTGCTCCAAATTCTTCTGTTGGGAGAAATAGACTGGCCTTTTAAATTGAGAACATTTTCAAACGTTTTGGCAGTTGGCTCAGTACAGAAAAGGTGTTCTTTGCAGTTAAATTGGAGTGTGGCTTTTTGCAAAAGTGATGATATTTTAAAATGGCTTATTCAAAGGAAGTATTTTCAGAAAAACAACAAAATAGAATTAAACTTCTTGTGTCATGAAGCTGAACTACAATCTTGATATACTCGTAAAATGTTACTGAGTACAACAGATGTTTATGTATCACAGTCCACTTAATGATATAGGTAAAAAATAAAAGAAAGAAAAAGGCAACAACACAAATTCTTAACCCATTACTATGTGCCAGGTGTTCTTTAGATTTTTTTATACACATAATCTCTTTTAATTCTCTTTCATTCCTTCCTTTTTCTCTTCTGTAACATCCAATCACTATCAGCAATCTTGGTATAGATATAAGTGTTAATCAGATAAAATGAATCATAATAACTCTATTGAGAAGTTGATTCATATCTTAAAAGTTCTTCTGTTAAAGAATATAGACTTCTATATACTATTGAAGATAATTAAAACCTCTCCCCCCCCTTTTTTCTTTTTTACTGCCTTCACCCATTTTCTTATTAGTATTCCCTTTATATAAGTTGACTGGGTACCTTCCTCAGTGTATGAGAAATTTGCCTAATTTGCTTTCTGTACATTATAATTTCTGTTTAGAAATTGTAATTAAAGAATGAATGGTAGCCCTTGGCATATTCCCTAAAATAACTCAGGCTTAATACAGTTAAATATGTTACTTCTAGAGGCACACAGGACCGATGTACTAATTTTAAAAAATAGAGATTGGAGATGCGCCGTGTAGAGATGCTTTTTCTCTGAAAGAGAACAGATGGCAATGGAGGCTCTTTAAGGTCTATTGTATAAGGTGGTAAGGATGGATTCAGGCCAGAGAAAGTCACCAGCATCAAAGCCACAGTGAGCAAATAGTAACACATAAAGTCTCTTTTGTTGTTTCTACAGTCTGTGTTCTGCTTCCCTTTCTACTTATGTCTTCAACTAGGGAGGCCTGAAGACTATTCCCATTTTTGTGTTATTCAAAAACAGAATTGTTTTCTGATTGATTTCATCTTAATTTCTCATTAAGAGAACTTAGTCTCTGTAGATAAAACCCATCTATTTTATTGTCATTCCTTCTTTAACATTATCCTTTATTATTTAACCACCAAATATTTGCATTTGGCCAGGCAAGTACTAGAAGATAAGCAGCAGTAAGTCCAGTACAACGTTTGGTGAATATAATCCCATAAACTCTTGGAAATTTTCATTTCACATATTAGTCAACCTAGGCCAACGTTACCAATGCCTAATTTTTATCCATACTTTCATTCAATTAATTAACCTGTAAAATGGAACACTTAAACAGAAGTCAATAATACTGAAATGCAGGAAGGAATCTTTAATCAGTTTGAAAAATTTGTATTTTTTATAAACATAGAAGATGTCAGGCTTGGTTGTGCTCTAGACAGATAATTTTCTGGAACAACCAGTAGTTACTTTAAATTGCTCAGCATTTCAAGCAGAAAACCACCCAATTATTTTAGCAGATTCAGAAATGGAAATAAAATTTGCATACAAGGAAATTACAAAAAATGCAGTGGATAATGTAAGGTTTTTCCTAAGGATAGCCTGCTTGTTTCCTGCCATACTTCAGTATAAGTTAATTATAAAGAACATTTTAAGTAATGTTTTCACTATAAACCACTTACATCTGATTAAAATGTATGGCAAATGCTCTGTGAGTTGAAGTTACAGAAAAAAAAATCGAAAATATTTTTGAAGATGTTTAAAGATGTTAATCAAGAAGTTGACAGTTGTAATTGTTGATAGTCATTCATGTTGCACAGTTTCTATCTCTTACCAAAGTAGAATCTGCTACATGGCAATGACTATGATTTCTGTGACTGAATACAAGCTATGTCTAAAAAATTATTCTCTTAGGCTGTGCTGCCCATTATAGTAGTTGCTAACCACATGTGACTATTGAGCTCTTGAAATGTGGAAAGTCTGAATTTAGATGAGCAAATACTGTTTGTTTTTTCTGTGCAAAAGAAATTAAAAATTCCAGTAATAATTACATATTGAATACAGGTTGAAATGTTAATATTGGAATATATGGAGTTAAATATAATACATTATAAATTAATTCTACTTACGTTTACTTTTTAAATGTAAGTTCTAGAAAATTTAAAACTGTGGGGCTCCTATTTGTAGTTTTCATTGTGTTTCTATTGGACAGCGCTGCTCCAAGGAGACTGATAGATGCAAATCTATAGAAAATGAGCAAATTAAAATTCCTTTGAGCAAGTTTGGCAGTTACATTAACTAACCTTCAGAACGCATCCTAGACACTCTTCTATACTTTAGCTAGTAATTCTCCCTTTTAGATAACTGCTCCCTACTAACATACACACAGTAGGCAAATGAACACCTGCACACACACATGCACACACACACACACACACACACACACACACTATCCTCAGAAGAAGAGAAGAAAATAAACTTACCAATATGCAAGAAGATCTGCATTGTGTTTTAAATTTCTATAAACAGCTATCTCTAGTTGTTACAGATACCAGGACTGGAAAGAACCCAAGCGGCACTCAGAGAGTTAGGAGAGTCAGCTTTATTATGCCAGCGGGTTCAGTGGGATCTTTCCCAAACGACTGAACCCCTAGCAAGGTTTTGAGCAGATATTTATGGGTTGGGGACTTCCTTCAGTCGCAGAAGGGGTAGTTGTTGTCTGGTGATTGCCTCAGGGTGTGGCTTGGAGGGGCCTATGCGGAAGTGGGCTGGGGCTTAGGCTGGGGACTTCTCTCTCCGCTCAGGCCACCATTTAAGTCAGTTCCACATGGCAAGGAACCATCTTAGGTCAGTTTCTCCATCATAGTGACAATAAGCCATTTGTTTGACCTGCTCCTCAGTTTTCACATCTGTAGTTAAATGTTTCAGAAAATGTTAAGGACCTTTCCTGCTCTAATATTGACCAGTTCCTTAAAGAGACACAAAAGGTTCAGGGGTGACCTGGAAATTAATTAGGAAACTGGACTCTGGTGGAAAAATCAGAGAGAAACCATCATTGTTACCCAGAGTAAGGTAACTCTTCAACAATATGAAGGTAGGCATTCCCAGGAAGACAGCTTTAACTGTTAGCTTCTCCCCACTGCTTGTACATTTAACTTCACAGGAAGAAAATTTATCCCTCTCCCCATGAGGCTATATCCTTAAAAGGATTCCTTTTCCTCCCAACCACCACAAATCATGTGTGGCCTTTCCACATTCTATCCCTCTACTTATTTGGCATCATGGGCACCTCCTCCTCCCCCAACTCATTTGTCCTCTCTTGCTTTCATGTAGGAAGATTTCCTGTCAGTGATCTTGCATCCTTCTCCTTCCTGACTTAGCTTTGTGTATGGGTGCCCCTCGCTTCAAATCGAGATTCAAAACCACATGCCTCTAACATCCAGCTTCTCATTTCTAAGGCTCTTTAGGTTACTATATCCTAGCTATTACTACTCCATATAGGTCCTGAATTTCCTCACGAAGTAGAGAATGTTTAGGTCTGGGGTGGTATGGAAGAGTTGCAGGATGAGAGATTTTCCAGTGTAGAAAGAGAAGGCCTGAGAGGAGCTAAAGTACGAAGGATGAAAAAGAAAGGGGAAGTATCACCTTGATCCACAACATGCGTGTCTACTTTCTTCATTTATGGATTTCATTCTTTAATTAGCTTCACTAAATATTTGACTAACCATGTACCTAGAGGCGTGTATGTGCAGATAAATCATACACTGTGCCCTTGGAAATCTTTATTTTGCAAAATCATCTGAATCTTGTTTTGGGATCAAAATAGGAGATCCTATTTTGGTTTTGAATCAAATAAGGGGGTCCCTATTTTGATTCTTGATAAATATAATAGTTAATAATTTGTTCCTAATCACTCTCTGCAACTGTGCTCTATCCTGGAACATATCTTCACTCTATGGTTAACTGCATGAAATCAGATGAACTTCAATTAAAAAAAAAAAAGGTCTTAAATTATGTTGATTGAGCGGAAAACATTGAATATAATGCTGACTTCAGAAAGCATTGAATATAATTCATTATGATTTTGTTCTGCTGTTGTTTTAAGTATGCTTTTTACCTACAAGTTTATAGTTTCCTCAAACATACACACATACAAAAAATTGGTCTTTGTTCATCATTATTGTTTATATTTTTTATTAATTTCAAAAGTAAGTTATGCTCCCTTGTTGTCTCTATCACTATATGTTGTTCCTGGGATCCTCATGTGAGCCTAAATGTAGTAGAGTTAGCTTAATTTACATTTGACTCCCCCTCATGACTGCCAGAAAGTCTTTAATTTTTATTGCTTTGTGGACTCTCCTGGTAGCTGTTTAACTGTGCTGTAATCACAAAAGCTTTGGCAATGAATTCATCTTCAGACTTTTCCATTGAGCCCCCCTTAATTCTCTCTCCATCTGACAAGGATTTATAATCAGAGTATTCAGAAGGATATAAAAGGCTTCAAATAAACCATGAGTTTTCCCTATATTAATCAAAGAATCAAAGGTTTCATCTATTTTAATAAGGAGGAATTGTAAATGCTCCTTAAGACACTTTTATGTATAATTTTACAAGACAATGTCAATATATAACATGCAAATATAAAATATAAAAACAATCCCACCTCACTGCCAAGCTTTCAAAGGGATCTTCAAATTAATAAATACATTCAAGTCCTCCAGAAAAGTTTGCCCACACTATGTACTCACTGAGTATGAAAACTAGTAAGAAGAATTTCCATAATGTACAATCAAATGACAAGAACGTCTGTATTACAAAACCTGCAAGTGTCTTCCTGTAGCTCACTTTCTGATATAAGTTGAAAAGAACATGTACTGTCTTTCAGTAGTATGGGGAGTGAGAAGAGAAGTCTAGAGAAGAAGCCATTTGACTTTGTAAAGAGGCTGTTGGGGAACACAATCACTGCTACAGGGGATTCTGAAGTATCTGAGACTCTTAAATGTCAAAGGAGGAAACGATTGAGGGGGAAAAGCCTATTGTTTGTAGGACTAAAAGAGTTTACTTAGAAGGAGGCACTTAAAATAAAATAAATCCCTCTGAGAAACAAAAATAGTTTTATAAGAAGCAACAATCAAAGAAAGACATGAAATGTTACTTATTTCTATATTTTAAGCTTTTATGAGGTTTGGATTACATGTGTATAAGGCTAATATTTCAAAATATTAACATGTGAACTTCTCCCCATTCCCAAATTGTTATATTGGTAGGCAGTCCCCCAACAAATTCTCTTTAAATGGATGAAAACCTCCAAACAAATTCTCTTTTTCATTCAATTAGCTTTTCTCTCTTTGTAACCAATATACATATTAAGTTAGTTGAAATCTGTAGCCTAAGGTATAAACAGTTATGTAATCTTATAATAATGCAGTTTAGATTAAGTGTAAAAGGTATTTAAAGAATAAGGGTGTACCCTTCTCAAAAGCTTATCATTTAAAGTCTTAAGGGACTCATTCATGGGTCTTGTCCCTGAAAAACATCCAGCCTAACAGAAAGCTTATAAAAGTTTATTTGAGCCAAACTGACTACAATTGCCAGGAAGCAAAGTCTCCAGGGATTGAGAAAATGCTCCAGAAAAATGGCCGTTTTGCAATTTATTTTATACATTAGAATCCAAGGAGGAGGATTACATGAAATCCATTGGTCATAGATTAAGGGCGTGGGAGAAAGAAAAAAGGGAAATCTCTGGGATTGGATATTAAGTAAAATGGAGAGACACACACTTCTTTTATATCAGTGGGTACAGGATAGTTAACAGCTTTTACAGCACATAGAGACAGTATTTGGGGAACAAGGTAACAATGAGGGATTTTGTAGTTTCCTGATCTGGTATAGTGGGTTGTGCCCCCTGGGGGGGTCTGGAAAGGGATTACTCTTACACTTCAAAGGTATGTTATCTTAGAGCAAAAAGACAATAGATAGGCTCACTTAAGGTAAAGATTGACCTTTGTCAAGGAAGCTACAGGCCAAGGATGTGACTTCTCTCCATGGCCCACCTTAGGAATTTTTATATTCATGCCATCCTATGTGGTTATTTTCAGTCTCGTGAGCTTGTCAGGTTTAATATGCGGCCCCTTTTCCATCCACAGTCCTTTGAATAATGAATGCAAAGCCATTCTCAATAAGACCCATCAACATATATGATCCAGAAAAGAGAGTCCTAGGGTCTCTTCTCCAGGTTACATGAGGAAACAGCCAATTGGTGCATCTCGTGTTTTTGCTGTTACACTTACCAGAGCTGCCTGACAGAACTGCTTGCTCTCCTTTGACCAGCTGAGCTACTTTGGGGACAGGGTTAGAAGAGGGAGGTGTTGCAGGCCACCTAGGGAACAAAGGATTCTTGAGACCTCATTTGACCCCCATTGGTTAATATTCTAACCCTCATTCTCCCCTGGGCTAGGAAATGCCTCCCTTCCTCTTCACTGAGACTCTGAAGCAAGAAGTGCTTGCTTTTATTTGACTCAGAGGAGTGAAAATCCAATTTTCCATATCAGTCATTTTAATGAGCTTGAACTATAGTAAATGAAACAGAAGTCCAATAAGTTATGAACAAACTGTTCTGCCCAAGAACAGTTACAATAGAATGCATTGCAGTTAAAAGTCAGAACCAGGAAAGCCCAGTTCTCTAATTCTATTTTGTTTTGTAGTTCCCATGTATTTTCTAATTCTTATTACTTGTATAAGGTCAGTTAGTCTGAACCCCTTTATTTTCTATAATATTTTGGCATCTACTGACAGTGACACAGTGTTTTACACAGGGTTCTAATGTCCAGCTTACTTGCAGATGAGAAATCCCAAAACAACTTGCATGATTATCCTGGGAATTCAACCACAAGGACTGTAAATTCAATTCTGTGTGACTCTTACTGGTTCATTTTTACTGCTTTTTTTATTTGCTGTATTTGTTTCTAGCTCCCGATAATGAATGTAACACTTTCATTATGGAAAAAACAAGTTTGATTTTCTATGGTCACAGCTAAAAACCAATCTAAACGTCAGTCCACTTTTCTCTAATTTTTATCTGGTAACTGAGGCACCAAACCTGTTTGGGGGGTGGGATCTTACTGAAAAGCTCCCTTGTGTGTGAACCTCATTGCCAGAGTTATTTTTACTTTTCCTTGAACTTTGACTTTAAATCTGTTTAAAAAAATGTAATTAGGCCATCTTGTTATTATAGGATAAGGGGACTAGTGTGACACAGGAAGTACTAGAAGAAACAGGAAGATAAAAGCTCATGCAGGGGAAAAGAACTTTGTATTGTGGAAAGGACAGGGATTTTCTTTTTCAGGCTTTGAATTTTAATGTGGTGGTTTAAGCCACTCAGGGAGCCACACTGCATCCTGCTAAATGTGTACAAGAGATAACAGAGTTGCCCTAAGGCACATGGCAGTGTTGTCTCAAGCAAGGAGCAAGGGCAGGAAGACATAAAGGGAGAGAGGGAAGCACACGGAGCAGCCTGAGCCAGGAACTGCCGGGACAGCAGCCTCCACCAGAAAATGAAAGACAAACCCAACTGTGAGGTTTGGGCAATGGAGGTAATTTCTATGTGCAGTTCATTAGTTAGTGTATGAGATTTTACATAAGGACTGAGCAAATAGAGCAAATAGAGCATGATTTTTATTACCTAATAATTTTTAGGTACCCCTTGATTTCAAAACAAAACAGAAGGGAGGGGAGGAGAGTTGTGCCAGAGCAGAAGTGTGATAATTTCTTTGGAAATGCTTCTAGGGGAGAGTTAGTCTATGTTAGAGGTGACATCCATTCCTCTCCTGTAGCAGTTCCTTGGGCTGGAAGGATATAAAGTCTGTGATTCTTCCCTCCCTCCCTCCATTGTGCCATTCCTGGAGAAGAAACCACAAAGGAGAGGAAGGGGCAGAGTTTGAATGGGCCACTTGAATAGAGATGACCAGATACCAAAATTAATCATTTTAATTTGTTCATATGAATTCAACAGAGATATCCTAGGTAACAATGTGACTGCTGACATAAATTTTACAATACTGTACCACAATTAATTACCATATTCTTGGATATTATTATTGTGGCATTTATAACAAAAGAAATTCTGCTTGCTCTTTTGTGTAGAGGGAAAATGTTATTACATTCAAATATTTAATTTTGTCTCTTTCTCGTAGACTGAGCTGCATCTTGGATAAATGTGTTTTATTGGATAAAAGAATATTGCATATTCCACTTGCACCATGCAAAAGCAGTGGGCTTACTGTTGAGGGATATATTCATATGTCTTAGATAAAACAATTGTTACCTTCTCACAAGCAATAAAACTACCTTGCTTATGTGGGGAGATAGAGAAAAACTAACAAAGAATGTTCAGTGGAGATTAAAAGACTGTTTAAATGAAAGAGCGTGTGCATTTTAATTTCTGTAGTGAGAGAGTAGGAAAGCATTATTCCTAGGAGAAAAATAGCATACCTGAATGTGGAGCACACTTGTAAAGAGTATGAACAATGCTATGTGCATGAGCATAAGAATAAAGTGGTGAGGTTAGGACTCAGCTGGTCAAAAGCAGCTTGCTAAGTTAGCCAGGAAGGAGAAAGTGTTCATTATTCAATGATTGTCAAGTTTTCACATAACTAAAGTATCTTGTACTTGTTTACAAAGTCATGTGATTTTAATTTAAAAAGACCTTGAGATGCTCAGAGGTATATAGAGATGACAGATTAATAGCCTTCTCATGCAGTCTAATATTCCAGCAAATCCTTAAAGCTGCCTCCAGTTAAACTAAAATGAAAAAGGGGTATGGCTCACCACAATCCTGCCAGTTTAAATTATCCATATGATTGGCCTATGACTTGTAGCTGGATTATTATTAAAGCAGTGAGGACAAGTGAATGATACAGGCTGTTACTCCTAGAAATCAGTAGAACACATCCTGAGTCAATCAAACCTCCACAATAACATTTCTTCCTCTAACTCTCCTTCTTATATATACACCTTTGAAATGTGAATTAAAATTACAATCAGATATTACCTCATGCCTGTTAGGATGCTCATCTTCAAAAAGACAAGAGGTAAAAAGTGTTGGCGTGAATGTGATGAAAAGGGGACCCTTGTGCACTATTGGTTGGATTTTAAATTCGTACAGCCATTATGGAAACCAGTATGGATGAGTCCCCCCAAAATTAAAAATAGAACTACCATATGATCTAGCAATTCTTCTTGGAATATATCCAAAGCAAATGAAAACATTAACACAAAATGATATCTGTACCTTCATGATCATAGCAGCATTATTTATAATAGTTAAGATGTGGAGACAACCTAAGTATCCATGTGTCCATCGACAGATGAATGGATAAAGAAGTTTAGGTACACACACACATACACACAAGAATATTATCCAGCCATAAAAACTGAGGGAACCCTGCCTTTTGTGACAAAATAAATGGACCTTGAAGGCATTCTGCTATGTGAAATAAGTCAGAGAAAGAACAATACTGTATGATCTCATTTATATGTGGAATCCCAAAAGAAAACCGATAACAAACAAATGAACAAAATCCCAAACTCCTAGAAAAAGAGATCATACCTGTGGTTACCAGAGTCAGAGGGTGGAGGAGGGGAAATTGGAGGAGGTGATCAAAAAGCACTAACATTCAGTTTTAAATAAATAAGTGCTAACTAGAAATGTAAGGTACAACATGATGACTATAGCTAACACTGACATATAATATACAGGAAAGTTGTTAAGAGAATAATCCTAAGAGTTCTCATCACAATGAGAAAATATTTTTCCTTCTTTTTTTTTGTTTGGAGCTGAACCTATGGTGGTAGTAATTTCACAGTATATGCAAATCAAATAATCATGCTGCATACCTTAAACTTATACAGTGATATATTGCAATTATTTCTCAATAGAACTGGAAAAAATAAAATAAATAATATTATTCCATTTGTCTCATTTGGAAGATTAATGAGAATCATGTAAACTGATAATGGCTTTTTCTCAACTATTAAGTGCATTATTGATAGATCTAAGAAATGACGTTAATCATGCAACTAAGGAAATAAAAAGCTGAATCTGTAAAATAACACCTTAGCGATAGACCACATTTAAGTCGCTTATAACTAAATATCATGAGCCAACAATACATTTCCTCTTTACCAAAGAACATACTTATACTATCATTGTTCTTATATGATGTGAAGGCCGTATTATATTTTTATGTTATTGAGAAGCCTTATTTTTGGTAGTACATAAGTAAAATATGAAGAATCTACATCAATATTGCCTATCCTAATTGGAATTATCACTCAAAACTAACAGAAATTTAAACCCAAAATGAAACTGTTAGAAACCTAACACATATAAACAACACTTTGTCATTCTTTTCAGCCCTTTTTCCTTAAGTTATAATTATTGAAATCACTATTGTTATTGACATCAACATACATGACTAATTTCTTATGACTATGCACACAAATGTGTATACACGCATATAAGTGAATTAGAAGATGGGTAAATAGAAAATACTCCCAATAATCAAAGGATGAAAACACATGGATAATACAGAACAGTGTGTAAAACACAAATAGAGAGGATTCTGGAAAGATGTAGAGTGATAAGCACCAGGATCTGTCTTCCCACAAAGACAACAATTGAACTGGCAGAATCTCTCTGATGTAACTATTTTGGAACTCTGGCATCTATTGAAGCCTTACAACTTCAAGGGGGAAGACTTGGAAAATACACGGTAGTTAATCTCTATCAATTTCAGCTATTGGCATAGTACCAGCTACCCACCCCAACCCCAGTGCTGTGGCAGGGTGTACACATGTTCCTGGAGCACCTTGTACACTGCTTGTGGGGGTAGGGTGGGCAAAAAGACCCTGTACCCCAGATATCAGAGATCTGTATCCTGAACACTGATTTCTGCTTCTGGTCTCTGGGTGCAGACAAGGAGGCTAGTGACCATTGTTGCACCACCCCCTCCAATGCTGCAGTTCCCCTTCCCTTCAGCCAAAGTCATTTCCAGGGGATTTAAGGAGCTGGTATCTTTTTCCTCTCCCTTCATTTTTGCCTTTTCCCACATTTTGGAGCCAGACATTAGAGACTAGGACATTCAAAAGCCTTTATATGTGTATATATATGCCTTCATATATGCCTTCAAATATGTGTGTGTGTATATATATATATGAAGGTAACCATGCTTGCCCAAGGAAAGGAAAAAGCTCAGAAAAACACTCTAAAGACCTTAAGTTCACACCTCAAACTTATCTTTGGGACAGAAATATACTACAACAATAAAGCAAATTTACAAAGAAAAACAAACAGCAAAAAACTCTTAGGAAGAAAAAGATTCTGATTGCCAGAGTTACCAGATTATTAAATTCAAGTGTCCAGTTTCCAGAAAAAAAGAAAATTACAGGCAAAAAATAAACAGAAAAGTGTGGCCTAGTCATAGGAAAAATAAATCAATAAACATTGTTCCTGTAAAATACCTGATAGTGGATATAGTCTTTAAAGTGATTGTTTAAAGGTGCTCAAAGAATTAAAGGAAAGTGTGAAAAAAGTCAAGAAAATAATGTGTGAACAAAATAAAAATATTAATAAAGAAATAGAAAACCTGAAAGGAACTGACAAAGAAATTCTGCAGCTGAAAAATACAGTAAATCAAATTAAAAATTCATTAGAAGGATTCAAATGAAGATTTGAGCAAGCAGAAGAAATAATTAGCAAGCCAGAAGATAAGAAATTACCTGATCTGAGGAATAGGAAGAAAAAAGACTGAAGGAAAGTGAACAGAGACTAATGGTCCTATGGGGCACCATCAAGAAGACCATCATACACATTGTGGGAATCTCAGAAAGAGAGTAAAGAGAGAAAGGGGGAGAGAAATATTTCATGAAATAATGGTTGGAAACTTCCTAAATTTGATAAAAGATAAACATTCAAGGAGCTCAATGAATACCAAGTATGATGAACTCAAAGACACCTGTAACATAGTATAATTGTACTTTCAAAAGCCAAAGACAAGAAAAGAACCTTGAAAACAAGAAAAGAGAAGTGACTCATCACAAGCAAGAGATCCTCAGTAAAATTATCAGCAAATTTCTCAGAAGTTTTGGAGACCAGAAGGTCAATATATTCAAACCTAAAAGAAAAAAATAACTGTCAACTAAGAATCATATATATGGCAAAAATGTCCTTCAAAAGTGAGGAAGAAATTAAGACATTTCCAGATTTAAGAAAGAAAGAAAGAAAGAAAGAAAGAAAGAAAGAAAGAAAGAAAGAAAGAAAGAAAGAAAGAAAGAAAGAAAGGAGAAAGAAAGACTGAAGGATTTGATTACCATTAGACATGCCCTGCATTAAATGCTAAAGACAGTCCCTAGTTGATGAAATGAAAGTATATTGATAATAACTTGAAGCCATATGAAGAAATGAAGATCTCAATAAAGGTAAATAAAGGGGCAATTATAAAAGCTAGTATTATTATAACAATAGTTTGTAAATCCATTTTCTGTTTTTTACATGATCTAAGAGGCTAATAGATTTTAAAATATATTAGTCTAAAAGCTAACATTGTTGCAACTCTGGTTTGTAACTCCACATTTTGTTTTCTACATAATTTAAGATACTAATACATTTAAAATAATTATTTGTTTATATTTTGGGGCACCTGATGTATAAAGATGTAATTATATAAAATCAATGACACAAAGGGATGAACATGGACCTGAAAAAGAGCAGAGTTTTTATTTTACTGACGTTAAGCTAGTATATGTTCAAATGAGAGTGTAATTTTATGATGTTAAGTATAATCTTCATGATAGCTACAAAGAAAAGACTTATAGAACGTACACAAAAGGAAATGAGAAAGAAATTTAAACATTTCATTACAAATAATCAACTAATACAAAGGAAGACTGTATGCAGGAAATGAGGGACAAAATTTATGACATATGGAAAACAAGCAGCAAAATGACAGAAGTACATCCCTCCCTATCTGCAATTACTTTAAAATGTAAAGGGATTAAATTCTTTAATCAATAAACAGATGTTGGCAGAATGAATTTAAAAAACAAAAAGATCCAACCAGATGCAATCTGCAAGAGATTCACTTCATATCCAAAGTCACAAATAGATTGAAAGTTAAAGGATGGAAAAAGACATTTGATGAAAATAGTAACTAAAACAGAACAAGGGTAATGGTAATAATATTAGAAAAAAAGAGTCTATAAATCAGAAAAAGTTTAGAAAAGACAAAGAAGGGCATCATATATTAATAAAAGTTTCAATATAGCAAGAAGATATAACAAAGCATTTACACACCTAATACACTATCAAAATATATGAAGCAACAATTGACAGAATTGTAGAGAGAAATAGACAGTTCTACAAAAATTGTTGGACACATTAATACCCCACTCTCAATCATGGATAGAGCTAACAGACAGAAATCGCTAAGGAAATGGAAACCTTGAATGACACAATAAACCAACTAAATTTAATACATATAGAGCATGCTATTCAACAATAGAATACACACATTCTTCTCCAGTGCATATGGTATATTTTTCAGGATAGACCATATGTTAGGCCATAAATTAATTCTCAATATATTTAAAAAGATAGTAACATATAAAGTATTCTCTCTGTTCAATGTGTGATGAAGTTAAAAATCAATTAGAAAAAAACCCTGGAAATTATAAATTTGTAGAACTAAAGTAACACACTATTAAATAACTAATGGATCAAAGAAGAAATCACAAGGGAAATTAGAAAATATTTAGAGATGAATGAAAATAAAAATGTAATATGCCAAAACTTATGGAATGCAGCAAAAGCAGTGCTCAGAGGGAAATTTATAGCTATCAATACTTACATTCAAAAATAAGAAAGATCTCAAGTTAACAGCCTAATCTTGAAATGTAAGCAACTAGAAAAAGAATAAAGTGAACTCAAAGTAGGGGTAGAGAGGAAATAATAAAGATTGGAGCAGAGATAAATGAAATAGAAAATAGAAAAGCAATAGAAAAATGTTATGAAACCTAAAGCTGTTACCTTGAAAAGATCAAAATAGTTAACAACTCTTTAACTAGTTGGACTAAGAAAAAAGAGAGAAGACTCAAACTACTAAAATTAGAAATGAAAGTGGGGACATTACTACCAATTCTATAGAAATAAAAGTGATTATAAGAGAGGACTAAGAAAAATTGTACACCAACGAATTGGATAGCAAAGATGAAATGACCAAATTCCTAAAAACCACAAAACCTACCAAGATTAAATCAAGAAGAAATAGAAACTTCTAATAAACCTGTGACTCTTAAGGAGATTGAAACAGTAATAAGAATTTTTTATTTTTAAAGTGACCGATCGGTATCCCTTGTGACCATTAATGCAAAAATACTCAACAAGATTTTACTAAGCCAAATTCAGTAGTACAGTAGTACCTCGGTTTTTTAACATCTCCATTGACAAACATTTCGATAGGAACACCGTAAACCCGGAAGTAAATGCTTCAGTTTTTATACACATCGCGGAAGTCGAACAGGTCCTATGGCTTCCTCTGAGTGCAAGATCCTGAAGCCTCGCTGTTGACTGTTTTCGAATGTTTCAGAACTCAAACGGTCTTCCAGAACAGATTATGTTGGAAATCCGAGGTGCCACTGTATATTAAAGTAATTCTACACCATGACAAAGGGGGATTTATTCCTGGAATTCAGGATAGCTCAACATGAAATAAATTGATCAATGTAATATTCCACATCAACACAAATGAAGGGAAAAACAACAACAACAAAAACAACAACAAAAATTCATCTCGATCCAGAAAAAGCATTTGGCCAAATCCAACAGTTTTTCAAGATAAAAACAATGAACAAACTAGGAATAGTAGGAATAATATATTTCCACATAATAAAAACCATATATGAAAAACCCACAATGAGCATCATATTCAGTGGTGAAAGACTGAAAACCTTTCTTCTACAATCAGGAAAAAGGCAAGTATGCCTGCTTTACTGTTTCTGTTCAACATAGTATTGGAAGTTCTAGCCAGCACAATTAGACAAGAGAAAGACATAAATGTCATCCAAATTAGAAAGGAAGAAATAAGATTATTTATTTGCAAATAATATAATCTTATATGTAGAAAAGTAAAAATTTCACAAAAAATGTTAGAATTAATAAATGAATTCAGCAATTTAGCAGAATACAAAGTCAACACATGAAAATTAGTTGCATTTTGGAGAGTAATGTCATCAAGATGGTAAAACAATTCTTTCCTAATTTGCGATTCTCCCCCACAAGAAGACCAATGAGCAAGTATCCACAGACAAGACACCACTGTGATAATCCCAGAACCTGGTGGTGAGGCCAAAGCACCCCACAGTACAACACAGACTGAGAAGGACGACATTAGAAGAGTAAGAGGAGCAGTTCATTTTGATAACATCACCCTTCTTCCAGGTTGGCACAGCACCGAGAGGGCCCTCTTGGGGCTACAGTCTATCCAGTGGGAAAAACAGAACCCAAGGCAGATATCCAGCTTCTCCAACATTGTAGGACACTTCCTGGAGGCTCACAAGGGACTCACTCTATAAGGCTCCCTTTGGCGACCTTGTGGAGTTTGACTACTGGGGATAATCTACAATCTGTGGAGGCCAGTACCCCAAGCTGAACTGAATTATGATGATCTTTTCCTGTTGAAATTAACCAGTAAAGTATGTTAGAGATGATTGATTTCAGTACATTTGCAGGATACAAAATTAATATACAAAAATCAGTGGCATTTCTATACACTAAAAATGAAATTTCTGAGAAAAGAAAGAAAGAAAACAATCCAATTTACAGTGGAGTAAATTTAAGGCGGTATAATATTTTTACACTGAAAACCATAAGATATTGATGAAAGAAATTAAAAAGACAAAAATAAGTGGAAAATATCCCATTTTTGTGTAATAGAAGAACAAATATTTTTTAAATGTTCGTACTACCCAAAGCTATATATAGATTCAATGCAATCTTACCACAATTCCAATGGCATTTTTTGCTTTTTACAGAGATAGAAATAACAATCTCCAAATTTGTACAAGACAAAAACTGGCATAAAAACAAACACACAGACCAACAGCACAGAACTGAGAGCCTAGAAATGAACCCATGCATAAACAGTCATACGCTGCTTAATAATGGGGATATGCTCTGAGAAATTCATCCTTTGGCAATTTTGTCATTGTACAAACATTATAGCGTGCACTTACACAAACCTAGATGACATACTCTACTATACACCTAGCCTACTGCTCTGTAGGGGAGGAAAAATAATTTTTTTCTCTACACTTCTGGGTTCCTATCCAAGACATACATCTCTGTAATAAAAGACAGATTAATAAGAGAAAAGCAAACAAAAGTTTAATAACATTTATACCTCCTGTATTCATGGGAGAAATCCAGGAAAATTGATTAACTCACCAAAATGATTGGAGACACCACCTGAAATACCAACTTCTGCTGAAGACAAAAGAAGGTGTTGGGGTGTGTGTTTCAGTTATGGGATGTTACCAGGACAAGCACGGTAAATAAGGTTAAGTTTATTCAGATTTAATTCATTGTCTTTCACATTAATCATAGTTTCTAGAGACAATGTCATCCCCTTCTTCCTGGTATAGAGCAGGAGACACCCTTGCAAATGGGGATGTCCCTTGCAAATATAAATATCTTTTGCAAAGGTTAACTCCTACTTGGTTCTCAGAGCTTCTCCCATGTCTGCTGCTTCTTAAAATTAATGAATCTAAAATTAATGAATCTAAATAGAAATATTTTGGGGTGACAAATTCTGTTCCTCTATAGCTCCTAGGCAACAAACCTGCACAACATGTTACTATATTGAATACTGTAGGCAATTGTAACACAGTGGTATGTATCTGTATAATGCATTGCACTAAAGCATTACAGTGGCCACAAAGTCATTAGGCAATAGGATTTTTTTGAGCTCCATTGTAGTCTTATTGGACCACAATCATGTATGTGGTCTGTCCTTGACCAAAACATCCTTATGTGGCACATGACTTTATGGTCCACTGATATATGACAAGGGAGCCGATAATGCTCAATGGGGAAAAGATAGTCTCTCCAATAAATGGTGTTGGAAAAATTGGATATCCAAATGCAAAACAATGATAACAGACTTCAAACTTACACCACTCAGACGGTGGGGGGGGTGTGTGTGTGAAATAGGTGACGATGTTTAAAAGGTACAAATTTCCAGTTATAAGATGAATAAGTTCTGGGAAACTAATGTATAATATGGTCAGTATAGTTAACAATACAATACCAAATACTTGAAAGTTGCTAAGAGAGTAAATCTTTAAAGGACTTAATCACACACACACACACACACACACACACACACACACACACAAAGGTAACTTTGTGATGTGAGAATGTGTTAACTAACTTCATTGTGTTAACATTTCATAATGCATGTATATATTAAATCACATTGTACATCTTAAACATACATAATGTCATGCCAATTATATCTCAGTAAAGTTGCAAAAATAGATTGGTTGCATTTCTATAAACTAATAATAGATAATCCCAAAAGGAAATTACAAAAGCATTTCAGCTTATAATAACATCAAAAATATACAAATAAAACACTTAGGAATTAACTTAACAAGATGAAATGTTTGTACAATTAAATTAGCAAAACATTGATGAAAGAAATTAAACACATCTCATGTTCATGAATTGGAAGACTTAATGTTAAAATGTCAATATTATCCAAAGCAATCTACAAATTCAATGCAATCTCTATCAAAATCCCAATGATGTTATTTGTGGTATTAGAAAAAAATCCAAAAATCATATGAAATCTCAAGGGACTCCAAATAGCCAAAACAATCTTGAAACAGAAGAACAATGCTCTTTCAACCCATAATTCTTTATTTCAAAACTTACTGCCAAAGCTACAGTGAATCAAACAGTGTACTACTGGCATAAAGACAGACATATTGCCAAAGGAATAGAATGGAGAGCCCAGAAATAAACCCCTGTCAAATGATTTTTGACAAGTATACCAAAATCATTCAACAGGAAAGGATAGCATTTTCAATAAATGGTCCTGGGAAAACTGGATATCCACATGTGAAAGAATGAATTTGGACCTTTACCTCATACCATATACAAAATGAACTCAAAATGAATCAAAGACGCAACTATAAGACCTAACACTATAAAACTCTTAGAAGAAAACAGCAAAACTTCACAAAATTGGGCTTTGAAATGATTTCTTGGATATGACACCCAAAAGCATAGGAAATGGACCGTTTGTACAAGTAATAGACATTTTGAATAGAAAAATAGTTTGAACATCATGAAAAATTAAAATGCATCAAAAGACACTATTAGATTAAAAAAGCAATGCACAGAATGGGAGAAAATATTGAAAATAATACATTTGATGTGGAATTTATAGCCAGAATAAATAGAAAGCTCCTAAAAAAAAATTCAAAAATAGGCAAAGGGCTTTAATGGACAGTTCTTAAAAGATGATATTCTAATGGCCAATAAGTACATAAAAATATGCTCAATATTACTAATGATTTGAGAAATGCAAATCAAAACTATTATGAGACACCATCTCACGCCCATCAGGATGGTTATTAAAAAGCAAACAAACAGAAAATAAGATGTGCATTTATTGGACCCTTTGTGCACTGTTGGTGGGAATGTAAAATGATATAACTGCTGTGAAAAATAGTTTCACATTTCCTTAAACAATTAAAAATAGAATTACCATATATTCCAGTGCTTTCCTTCTGGGTATATATGAAAAGGATGTACAGTGTTTGAAAGATGGATGGAAAATGATATACTATGTAAACACAAACCAAAGGCTGTACTAACACCAGAAAAATGTATTCATACTAACATCAGAAAAAGACTTGTAAAAAAGATGCATTGCTAGAGACAAATAGATGAGACACATCATAATGATAACAGGAAAGATACAATATAAATATATCAGAATCCTATTACTATAGTCTCCAATAACAATTTTCAAAATTACAAAGCAAAACTTGACAAAATTAAGTAAGGAGAAATAGATAACTATGATGGAAAACTCATAAATTATTGATATCCCTAATTTTCAAGGCCAACATCTTCCAATATCTGCTCCATCTTCACATAGCCTTTTTTCCCTCTATGCATGAGAAATCTCCATTCCTCTTACAGGACATACATGTGAGTGCATTTAGAACAAAACCATATGATTCAGGATAATTTATCCAACTCAAAATCCTTAAGTTAATTACATCTTCAAAGACGCCTTGTTTTTGCCATATAAGGTAACATTCACAGGTTCTAGAAATTAAGGTGCGGCTGTCTTTGAGGGATCATTTATCAGCCTACTACAATAGCCCACCCAGATTCCTTCCCTATCAGAACCTGACTTTACTGTTGGAGACTTGCTGGGACAACACATCCAGCTTGCTGTACCGTGCTCATCCTGGTCATTTATTCTGGGCCTGGTCTTCGGCATATCAACCCTTCAGCTGTAGCAAATGAGTTTCTCTTTAACACTGCATAGAGTTGTGCCTTGCATTGGCATTTGGCTGACATATGGCTTTAATTTTCCCCCTTCAGTACATCAGTTACATCCAGCAACAATTGACAAATATGACAACACTTTTAATTACAACATTCCCCATCTCTTTGTAGTGTAGGAGATATTACATACGAGTATATCTATGTATCTCTTTCCACTTGGATCCATCCCAATTCACAATGAGTGAAAATCTTAGTTAATCTCAGTGTTCTAGCCTGGCACACACAAGAAAGTCTTTTCCTGGCCACCATTTTCAAAATTATACACCACCACCCACCATGACCACCTTTTCTTTTAAATTTCCTTTTCTTGCTGTACTTCCCTTCATGACTCTTATAATATGTGGAGACTATACCACCTGACTTAAAATTCCCAGCATCATTACTAACTAGCTATGTAAATTACTTTCTTTTTCCCTCAGTATCTTTATATTTCTCATTCCAGGGTTTTTGAGTATTAGATGGGGCAATGCATTTAAGCTATTTAGAAAAATATTCAGCCACACATTAATATCCAGTAGGAGCAAGCTCGCTCTCATAAATAGACCATCGCCTGGCACATAGTAGATATTCAAAAATAATGTTTACCTAGTTAACTTAGTCACATACAGATTGTTTATCTTTTTAACAAAAGATCATTCATTCTATCATAGTTTCTTGCAGCTTTCTTCATAATCAGTATGATGTCTATAGCTGAATTGATCTCTAAAGCAACTGAAATCAACAGATCAGCCCTGGCACAAAACCTCAATTTTCGGAAAGATTTCACTGTCCCTGCCCTTTGACACCTATGTGGAAGATAGTGATAAAATTAAATCAAATGCAACAGATGATGTATGAGAGTCTGCACATGGCTATTGCCCATTATTTTGGAGAGTTGGATACAGAGATTATTTTGACAACAATTTTTATACTTTCACAGTTTCTTTACTGATAACTTGTTTCAGTCTCCATGTTTCACAAATTGACATCAGTAATTCACTAGAATGAATGAATAAATGATTTCAGTGAGTCCTTTTTTCTGCTACCATCTCACACCCACTGTGAGATGTTAATTCAGTCACTTTCATTTCTATCAAAAAATCATAGGGATAACAGAAGTTCCATCCATAAGTTTCATTTATCTTCCATGAAACACAAGTACTTTAAAGGATATCTTTTAGTCCTCAATATTTCTAAATTACCCATTGAAATCTCTGTCACAATTAAATTTTATCCTCAGTAATATATTGACCCTGGTGTAAACCAAATACATTTCTACTTTTCATCTAACTAGTTTTAAATCTTTCTCTCCCACTTATCATAATCACAGAATTGCAGAGCTCTACACAAACTTGTATATCTATTAAAAACAAAACAATCAAACAAATAGATAACAACAAAACAGAATGAGAAGATAATTTTTAAAAATGTTTCCTAGAGCTCATCAGCCTGTTCTAAGAATTTGACTTTGTATAATGAGCGATTCAAATAAAGACCTAGAGTGGACTTCTCTGGCCAATTATAATTATAGTTCCTACTTATGGTGCTTCGCATTTTATTGTATTTTGGGGTAATGAGGCCAAGGGGAAACAGTAGTGATAGAATTTAAGGCCAATATAGTATATATACATATAGATATAGACGGTGCCAAAAAATGTATATACATTTTAAGAAAGGAAAAACTATTAAAATTGTAATACTCAATATATAATATACCGATAACAAAAGATGAATGCAACTCATGTTTGACTGCTGCAACTACAAGAGGTGCTCAAAGTGGTTACCATCAGCATCCAGACACTTCTGATTACGGTGAACTGCTGCTTGAGCAACGTTGACCAAAGTGTCCACATGTATACCTCTTTATTGGCACCCCTGGGTATATATATTGAAAAGACACCGTAGAAGGATTTGCTTCCATTCTGAGAAGGAGAATTAAAAAGTCTAAAGTCAGAATTTTCCTTGTTCTTTCCACAAACACACAAAGAGCTGACCATCTGTTAAAAAGTTTCTGAGGAAACATGTCACTATTTTTATAAAATTGTCTTCTAGTTTATTATAAGCATACGTAATCAATTGGAAAAAATTGGAAGTTAACACATTACACAAAATAGAAATGTTTACTTGCCAGAGTCCTAATCTTGTCAATGTAGTCCTTTATTCTCTGATGAAAATAATTAATACATTTAAATATATATATATATATATATATATATATATATATATATATATATATATTCTTATCAATCCTATGTATAATTTTCTAGATCCCCTCGGTCAAAATCTTCTGCGTCCTTATTACTTTTATAGCCTTTATTATCCAGACCAAGTTGTCATTCTTTATTATTAATTTTCAGATTTTCTTAAAGATTCTTGGTTATATGCACTAGGGAAGGATTCAAAACCCATTTTCCACTATGTGACGTGAATGTAACTTGTTGCTTACATTATCTCATTATCCTGGGCAGGCCCATGGTTATGTGAAATTCCTAAATCACACAGTGTAAATTGATCCTTTCTTTTAGTGAAAAAAGAAAAAAAAAAGGAGGTAGGACAAGTCAATATCTTAAGGATATTAATAAATATATTAGGAGTAAAATAAACATACAAGAGCCTTTTTATTTTTTTCTGAAAACAGATTGTTACTGAAGTTCATATGAGAAATTAACATGCAAAAATAGCTACGAGTGCCTGAAAAAGAACTATGTCGGCATATTACACCAACCAGGGATTTAAACATGCTATAATCCCTCTAATTAAACAGTATGTTACTGGCACAGTACTGGTCAGCTCAACCAGAGGAAATACAGTAAAAAATCTAAAAATAGGCTCAAGTACATGTGGAAATTTTAGTGAATGATAAAAATGCTATCACCAGTCATGGGGGCAAAGGTAGACTTTTTAAAATAAGAGGTGCCAGGATGATATGATCACCATTTAGAAAAAGGTGAAAACGAAATCATACACACACAAGTAGGAAATTGAATACAAAATTTCTCCATGTGAGGAAGAGCTTTCTAACCATGACTCAAATCTAGAAATGTAGTAAAATAAAATGTTGATATATTACACTATATAATGTTTTGAAACATACTTTTGCATGAAAAACCAAAGCATTTATCAAAGTTAAAATGCACATGACATGTGTAATTGGAATAGAAGTTTTGGGGTAGAATGAAAAGTGTCAGCTAATGAGCTATGATATTTCTTTCTTGGATAAAAATGAAAATGCTTTAGAACATGAAAATGTCCCAAAAGTATTGGGTGGTTTTTATGCAACTCTGAATATAATAAAAACTACTGAATTGTACACAAGTGAATTAGGTGGGCTAATTGTACATAAATTACATTTAAAAATAATATTTTTAATAAGGGTGAAGGTAGTTCCTTTTCAGGGGAGAAAACTGGTATGTCTCTACTCTACCAAGTGATCAAAGTTAATATCACTGACAGTTAGTTAAAATGATACCCTGTGACTTCAGATATACTCATCTAAGAAGGCCATATCACTTATATGGTATTCCTACCAAAAATACAAAACCTGAATCTGATTATAAGAAAACAATCGGATAAAGCCATATTGAGGGACAGTTTAAATCATTACTAGCCTGTACTATTCAAAAATACCAATGTCATAAAAGACAAAAGCTGACTCAGGAACTATTTCTGGTTAAAGGAGACTAAAGTGATAATAATGAAATACATTTCAAAGTCATGGAATGGATAACAGGTCAGAGAGGAAACAAATCTATAAAGGACTTTCAAATAACTCGTAAAATTGGAATTAGAATATATGTTAGTTAATAATTAGTGGAGCGATGTAAAATTACCTGAAATTGAAAATTGTTTTGTGGTCTTATAAGGAAATCTTTTTATTCTTAAGAGATATACAAACTTTAAGTTTGCTTATTAAATTCTAGTCAGTAATTTCCTAAAATTCAAACTTAACTTTGCTTATAAAATGGTGCTATAAAATTATTTCCTGGAACAAATCCATTTTTCTATTCACTGAGGTGACAGGCAGCCAAAGAATTAATTAGTCACTAAGAAAAGCAGCTAAGTGTTCTGTTCATCTAAGCTTGCTCTTAGACTTCCACACTCAGCAGTGCTTTCACCCCTTTTAGAAGTGTATGGATCATACCTTACATACATTCCTATTAGAATTTGTTAGGAGCCAGCGTATGCATCCCAGGCAGAGGTAAACTTACTTGCTTATCTTTGTTCAGGAATGTAACACATTCCTTTAGCGCATCTTTTTACATCTGAAATTTCAGCCTAATGATAAAGAACCTGAGATCTAGTCAGATACATTGACTCCACAGATACTGTTAAGAGCCAAGTTGAAGCCCAGGGAGAATTTTGACAGATGCTGTACTTCTCACACTTTAATGGTCATATGAATCACTTGATGTCTTGTTAAAATCACTCAATTGAAGATGCAGATTTTGGTTTAGTAATTTGGCAGAATACCTCAGATTTTGCATTTTTATAGAGCTCCAGGTGTTGTCCAGGCTGCCAATCCATAGACCATACTTTGAGTAGCGAAGTATTAGAGAGAAGATTGTGATTCACTGGGAGCCTTCTTTAGCCAGTACACTTTTTGAAAAACCTCTACACTGGATTTTACACCACCTTCTCTTCCACTCCAAGAGTCATTGCAGCTTATTGGATCAGAGGTGGGTGCTCACAGAAAGACTAGTATCTGTATATTTGCCAGTGGCCTATGGTGTGGCTTAGCATGAGACTACAGCCCAATGTGTGGAATTCTGAACCAAATGGAGACTGCCTCACCAATAATGGCCTCTTTGGGCTTTTGGGAGTGGGTACGTATGTATGGGAGAAAGGGATTGAGAGAGGGAGAGAGAGAGACCAGTAGAACAGAGGAGAGGGAACGCATAAACAATGTCTCACAATGTCTCAATTCTCTCATAAGAATATAAAGGATACCGTCTAGAGTTACTGCTGCATCCCAGAAGCTCTGGCAGGTACTAGAAGTGAGTCCTGTTGTGTCCTCAGATCTATCTGAGACCTGATAGGTAGTTGTTGAGGCATCTACAACTCATTTGCTTATGCATTCTTACAAATTGACTCTCCACATATGAGATAATTGAGGATCTCCCCTTTTGATCACTTGAAACATTCTCTCAGAGGAGCCCTAAGCTGTTCCACTAGTCATACATTTCAAGTGTCTATATCTGTATTTTGAAGATTTACACTAAAAACCTTTTCTAAACTCCAGAATCAGGAATAGATAGATTAGGTAAGTAAGTAGGTAGGTAGGAAGGTAGGTAGGTAGGATAGATAGATGATAGATCAATCGATACATACATACATACATACATACATACATACATACATACATACATAGATGTATTTTTAATGATACTCACACACAAGCAAGACTTATGGTCCAGGGAATCTTACCAACCTAAGGCATTTTTGATAGTATCTATGGGGAAGAAGTTAAAGAAGATTCTCCTCACTCTTACCAATAATAACTCAACTTACGGATCTATAGCAAACACAAAACTTCAGGTCAAGAGACCCATCCTTATACTGAGATGGTAGTTAAAATCTTATTTGAAAGACAATGTCAATTTAATCTGCAAAGAGACAGCTATAAAACTTCATCTAAATTTTCATTTTTGAAGGACTTAAATATATTTTTATATTGATAGCCTGTGTCTTTCTACCCTAAGATAATAAATTACTGATTACATACAAGATGATATGAGGTATTTGTAAAATAGCCGGTAAAAAATGATTAATATACAGTATTCTACATGAATGGAATCTTGAGAACATTTAAGTCTTCTGAAGTATTAAATTCATCAGCTAAATTATACTGCCTGGAATGCACTCACAGTTTTTCTCTCATACCGGTTAAAAATAGAAGGATCTTACATTTTTCCAGAATTTTGGCAGAAGAGGGAACTTCACCTGAATTTTAAAGATCGGGAATTAGTACAGGGAAAACATTAACTGGTGTGGTAAAGGTAAAAATATCATCAGCTTCTTACCTGAAATATAGAAAAGAATTGTGACACATTGACAACATGTATCAAATTATTGTCTCTCTACTACCAGCATGCTTTAATACTGAAAACAGAGTTATTTTAGCTGTGTGAAATAGATTCTGGGGATGCTTTGGAATGAGGTTTTACAAACAGACTATTTTTTATACCCTACAGTTGAGGGACCTAATCTGGTTTCTGGTATTAATGAAGAAAAAGACATCTTGGAGAATCTACATAATGATTGGTGAACAAGGGTCACCAAGGTTAAGGAATTTGGTTGCCTGAGACAAATATGCTAAAATCTTCAGTTTCCCAAACTGGCAATTATCTGACCACAATATAAATTTAAAAATACTCCTAGGTATCATAGTTTAAACATTAATTCATACAAATATACAGACATTTGTGTATACATTTATATATCTTACCCATAAGTGCATGAATGACAATACAAACTGGGAACTAGATTTTTCAGCTACATTTAACTAAGGAAATGAATTTGCCTCCTATTTTAATGTCTTTCAAGAGCAGTTGCCTATTAGAACCATGCGCTACACAGAGTAATAGGGTAAATTTGTCAGAGAGCCAAATACGAAGTTGCCAAAGGCCTTAGCAATTTTTAGCACTGGTGAGTGAACAGTTCCCGGGATTCCATTTTTTCCATTAGTGAGTGAAAGAAAATGTTTACATATTTTGAGGTTCTAGAATGAAAAGAGCAGCTCTTTTCTGCTCTGTTTCAAACGTTTAGGAGTGTGCCATGGCTCTTTCATCCCCTTCACCTCCCACCCCTCTGCTACTTCTATTTTCATCTCCATTGATGTTGCTTTCACCTTTGTAATACCATCTGTCACTGGTTTGGAACAATTTGATTTGTTGTCATAATTGAGAGAAAAATCAAAATTTATCAGTTCTGGGACTTCATACTTGAACTCTTTTTAGGACACTTGAATTTCAAAGTCCTGTATGTTTTGTTTGTTTTTTTGTTTTTGCACCTCTATGAAAATAAGTTCAGGGTCATTTGAATTTAATTATTTATTTTATTGTTTCTTTCATAGATTATAGGAAAGAACCCACATGTCTTTATCTATAAAACCTTTCTTAAAAACCTTGTGTTCTTATAAAAGTACCATGTTACTAGTACCTTACCTGATACATCCCCCTGTGGTATGATCTGGGTAGTTTCTGTATGACCAAATGAGAAAAAAAGTTTGTGTTCACTTGCCTTGGTGCATTTTTATATTATAAATTAGACTAAGAAAATACTTTATTCAAGTGAGTCACTGTGGTGTCCTTCAAAAAAAAAGGCATTTCCAAAAATAATATAGGAAAATTTTCTTACATATTACTTTAAAGGAAAGGATTAGATTTATAATTACTAATGATTGACATCATAATGATAAAGTACAATATATTCAAAAGTTGATTTTAGCGAAGTTTTCCTTTTGAGACAATTCTTTCATTTTGGAATATAATTTTTAATTTTTAACATGAAAGTCTCCCAAACAATATTGAGTAATGCTTTATATGCTATACTAATACAACTTTTAGGACTCGATAAATAATAAAAATAACATAATTTTTGTTTATAGTAGTATTGGTATTAGTGGTACTAGTGCTATACTCTTAAACATAAAATAAGGAGATTTACTTTAACCAGATGAAACAGTTAATGAGCTTGTCCTATTAATGTCAATTTATACTTCAATAATAAGTGAAAAACATCAACTGAAACATTTTCTCCATGACTATCTCTGTATTTTGGGCATTTAAGCTGTAAGTGTAGTAAAACCATTTTATTCATATTATGAATTTTATTTAATGCCTAACTATGGAATTTTTTTTATTTTAATAATTATCACATTCTTTTCCAAATTACTGGATTCTCAAAATACTTAGCTTATTTGTTGCTTATGAAGAAAAACATCACTAAATAATTCCATTTAAGGATATACCTTACTTGTTGGGCCATTGCATATCAAAGCTGCTTCAAAATTCTGTCAGAAGGACAAACATAAGGTTAATTTTATTCTATTTTCCATTAACCTTTTGTGTCGTAAAATTTAGATTGTATCCAAATGAAGCAGTTTACAATAGATTCAACATTAAATTAAAAAACAGGAGTATGTGTCTTAGCAGCTGTGCTAGCACATTGGGAAAATGATGGACTTGGATACATTTGAGTCCGGAAAAAAACTTCAAGATCTTCGATTCCAACCTTCTCCCGTTGTCTAAACACCAGAGTGGTCCATGGCTAACCAAAAATTACAGAATGAGCTATTGTAAAATCCTAGTCTAAACCTCTAGGTTGCTGACTTCCAGTTCTGGGCGTTTTGTATTACATTAACAAGTTCTATAACTCATTTTCCTTTTCATTTTACTGTTTAAACTGTTCCAACTCCTTACCACTTAGCGCATTGTCACAGTGTCAGTCTATTGATTAGATTGACTTAAAAACACACACACTGGAACTCTAAAATATGTTTTTCTCTATTTTATGTACATTCTAGGATTAAGTACAGTAACACATATTTCTAATAGGAATAGAAATGTATTACTAATTTAATTTTAAGCCCTAAAATTTACCTTTTCAAAGAAAATGTTTAATTTTTACAATTAAAATTATAATATACTTTCTATAGACTGAAAGTTAGTGGCATTTCAGAGGCTCAGTTGATTCCACTGTAGCTTGAACTTGATAACAACATAAGGGGAAGAATCAACATCTTTATATTAAATGAAGGAAAAATATTAATCATCATTTTATCCAAAGAATATACTCAAGAAAAGTTAAATATTTAAAGTCCCACTCATTTGCCATAAAACTATTAGAAAACATGTATTTTTATCTAAACTGTTGATTCCAATCTCATTAAAGTTTCAGAATAAGTTATAGAGGCATACAGAATTCTATAATTAGATCACAGAGTGTAGAGCTAAACTCCCCCGATGAAGCAAGTGTCCAGTCTTCTTAAGAGTTTCAACACTCATTTACACCATGGTTTAATTTGGTGTGATTTAACTTAAAATAACAGTATTTGAAGTTGATTGACTATGATACACAATATGGCAGATGAGGCCCATAACTTCAAAAACCAATGCAATATGCTAGAGTGGTGTTAATCAATACACCACTCTAAAAACATCTGACAGGTGGGTAATTTTGGCCCTAAGATTCTGCCAAGTCACCAGATCATTTCAGAAAGCATCCTCATCTACCATTAGCAATATCTCACTCATTTATTTAATAATCTAATAATCTAATGTGACCCATACATACTTATGTTAGCATTACTAAGAGAATAATGGGACATTCACTTGGCAACAGTAGACTCTGAAGGCTTCACTATGCTGTGCAAGATCTATTATGTGAGTTCTTAGGCCAGTAACTGAACTTTTTTGAGCCTCAACAACCTTCTACTCTGCAAATGGGAATTAGTAGAAATTACCACACCAAGGTAGAATTTAGATAGAAAAGAGTGAGAAGAGACATCTTTGGTGGGTTCAAAGAAGATAAAAAGTGATATTTGGGCCAGGAGAAAAAAATTTACATGCAGAATTAGTCAGCATGGTTAATGCCAGAAAAAGGGAATTATATTTGCAAATCCCTAAAGATAGGAAGAAAGTTATGGTGATTAAAGTTGAGGGTAGACAGAAAATATCTACTACATAACCTGTAGCTCTTCAAGAGAGCCAGTATGATAGAGTTCCATTTCTAATAATTGGAGGCAGTAGCAGCTCAAGAAGAAAAGGGAGAATAGTTTAATTTGGAGGCAGACATGAGAGATTTTCCTCATTTGCTCCTAGACCCAACCAATATTTTGTAATCGTTAATAAGCTGAGGACTGTGCATGCGATTCTGGATAAAGGAATCAATATCAGTAGCTTGAAATCTTATAACTATTTCTATATGGCAAGGTTAACACTCATACTAACAGCAAGTATATCACAAAATAAGAAAAAATATTCTCTAATTTCAATGACTAGTAAGTAGAGAGTCCTGAAGGAGATCCATGCATGAGTATGCATCTATTAAATGATTAAAAGTGGCATTTCAGATTCATGGAGGGAAGGATTTATAAATGTATAATTTAGAGATAATTGGCTATGCATTTGCAAAAAACTTTAAAAACAGAGGCCTACCTCACATTATATAAAAAGATATATTCCTAAAGCAATTAAGAGTTAATATTAAAAATATATGTGAACTATAATACATTGTAGAAGAATATTTTTTGTAATTTTTGTGGCATGGGCCTTTCTAAGCCTAAGCATGACACAATATCAAAAGGAAAAAACAGTAATTTGTGTTCATAAAATCTTAAAAAATGCTCATAAAAAAATTATGTATAGTTAAAAAAATCTTGGCTGGGTAAAATATTGACAAATGACATAATTAACAAATGAGTAATAATTTTAATAAATTAAAGAGTTCTTACAGATAAATATTAAGTTGTTATTATAATAGAGAAAAATATATGAAAAATATCTATGTAACAACATATATATTGAGCAACTGACATTTCTGGCAATATGTCTGGTGTATTACATGCATTGTGTGTGCTTGTGTGTGTATGTATTATTTAACATTCATTCATTGAGTGTTTACTATGTGCCAGGCTCTATGCTAAGTGCTTGTTATTTATATCACTTAATTAATCCTCACAATTATCCTTTGACATAGGTACTTACTACCTTTTTTTTTTCCATTGATTAAGAAAATGAATCTCAGTAGAGTTAAGTACTTTGCTCAAGGGTTCACACTAGTTAAATAGCAAAATAATCGGACCTCAGAGCACAATAGTAATAGAAACTGTAAACTCTTGTATCACTATTTATAATAGTGAATATTTCGGAAATAAGTGCCAACTAAATTACACACCAATAATTTTAATAAATATGTAGTGACTAAATGAAATGAAGTATTTCCACGTGTATTAATATGGAGAACAATTTCAGAACATATTAAGTGGGAAAAAGTGTTCCATTTGTGTTTTGAAAACCTGATTTGTAGATAAATGCATATCTAACTCAAAAGCATGGGAAAGTTATTGAGAGTATACGTATCAATTGTGAATATAATTTTCCCTGAGGTTTGAAGTGGGATAAAAAGGAGAGGAGATCAGGAAGAAACTTCCAATAGTTTTTCTATGAATTTGGTAATGTTTAACTCTTTTACAAAGAAATGTACTATTTTTATATTGCTATAACCATTTTTAAAAATTAAAAACCACATCCTCAGTGGGAGTTCTGAACAGATTGTTTTGACTGTGGTTTCCTAGGTATTGTAGATCTATATTCAGTGTACATGCAGAATGTTTGATATAAATAATGTGCCATTGCTAAATGAACAAATTCAACTGGACATGTCATATTACACTGAAATAGAACCTACATGACAATGTTAGTTTAGATTAGTATATGCATAATACTTACGATTGTTTGGTTAATAATTAATTGATGGAATTTTTGGACATTTTTTATGACTGATTAACCTAATGACATATAATTCTCTATATTCAAAAAATAAAGTTAATTATCCAGGAAAAAATATATATGTGATAATATATATTAATATATATAGTACATAATTTATGCAATAACATTTTAATATGTTTAATAATGTTTCATCAAAATATATGTTTTTAGACTCTTCATGTTTAACTTTGATAGCTTTAAAATGGGTTAAAATGTGTCACATTGAGCAAGCCGTAATTTCATCTCCCCCCACACGTATTATACTGTCTTAATTTTCCCTCAAAGTAGAAGTCTCCCTGAGGTTTTTCTCTACAAGTCCACTCTCTGACCCTCAGGTCAGAAAATGAGGCTCATATTTCATTCCCTGTAATTCTTTCATGCACCAGGTTTATGGCTTCCACCTTGAAATGCCATTACCAGTGACACTGAGTTATTATATACCAAATTGAAATGAATCAGGAAATGTGTTTCTCATAATATTTCACAATTCCTTATGCAGGTACAGGCCCTGCTAGAATCTCCCAAATTGCCATCAAAGTTCAAATTGAATGTGAACCAAGGAATGCTTCAATTCACATTAGAAAGATCTATCACTGACCTGCATTTGGCATGAGATTAATTTAAAGCTGAGGTCTTAATCAGTTGGGTTGCCATTTGGATATCCATAAATAATGCAGATATGAATTTATCTGTGATCAGTCTGTTGTTTTCCATTATTACAGTGTTGAGTGACTTTTCTTGTTCAACTGAAACATATGCAAAAAGACAGAGAGATCTTTTTCAACACTTCCTGACTATTCTTGTTTTTTGTTTAACTTTTATTTTGAAGTGCAGTAGCATATAAACTGAAAAGTATGTATACTGATCTAGTATACAGCTCAACAATTTTCACAAATGAGCACCCAAGTGACCAACACTCAGATGAAAATATAAACCATTAATAGAATCCCAGTTTGGTGTCATCCCTGTCCATGCAGGGATTTCAGGGAAGCTGCCACCAAAGGTCTCAGCTGATTCCATACCAATGTGAGTGCTTCTCAGAAAAAAGCCTGCAAATTGTAGGCGGAACCTACTCCTGCCCTCTGCCAATGGCCACGTATATGATTGTACATGTTTGCAGCTGCTGCGCATAAATAATGTTTTTTCCTTCTCCCCAGCCTATCAGATTTTACCTGAGTGCCTCCCATTGCAGAATTAAAATAGAAAGCTGCTGGCATTGACAAATGGTAAATGCCGTTGCTAGGCTTTATACCACTATACTGGAACAACAGGCTAGAGTCAGGTGTGGTGTGACCAACAAACAGCTTCTAAGTGTCTTCTAACCTGGAGGAACCATTGTCATAGCACAAATATGTTATAAAGTTGTGTTGATGACAATCCGGGGAACTTAATATTAATTGCAAGGAGTTAAAAAAGACTCAACTTGTCCTTTGAATTTTAGATTTTTACAAATGGTTCTTATGATCTTACAATTATGGAAATTCAGTATTAACAAATGTTGAGAGAAAAGTATAATGAAACCCATTGTTTCATCTCCCAGTTTCTATCTTCTTTCATCTGCCCCCCACTTATATTATCCCCTTCTTTATGGATTACTGACACAAATCTAATATTGTATATACTTTTATCCGTGAATATTTATTATGCATATTTAAAGTAATACTTTAAAAAATAACTGCAATATTTTTTATAACGCCTAAATTATGTATAAATATTCCTTAATAACACCAAATATTTAAGCACATTCAGATGTCTCTGTTTCATGATTTTTAAGGGATTTTTAAAATCCAGGGTTCTGGTAGGGTCTACATAATGCAGTTGGTTGACAAGTCACCTAAGTTTCTTTTAATTTATATATTTTGTCTTTCTGTCTCTTGCACTTGCTCTTTCTCTAACAATATAGTTATTGAAGATTCAGGTGGCTTTCCACAATATGGTTTTGGCTGATTGCGTACATGGTGCGTAATTAACATGCTTTTTTTGTCACTTGTTACTATTAGACTGAGAGGCTTAGTTGGGTTTTGGAATGTGGTACTGCTTACTTCCATCAGAAATCACATATAGTCTAGCTTTCTCTCCTTTTGTTGTTTTAGCTGCTATTAGTAATGATCCCTGTGTCTTTCCTTCCCTTAGGCTTACAAAATTGTGATATTCTGATTCTATTATTTTTCATTTTTAATCTTCAGTACTTCCTTACAGAGAAATTTCAGCACTCAATTATTTAATTACCCTTAAGTAATTAAATTACCTTCACATTGGAAAAGTTGGGTAGATGCTTGACTCTTTCCCTTTATGCATCAGTTTTCAAATAATTAGTTCCCTTAGAACATCAAATGTGGCCAGTGTATGCTCATTCTCAACTCTGCCACATAAAGGTTGTGTAACAATGGGAAAAATCACTTTTCCTCTCTGTGGATATATAAATTTGGTAAAGATTCTGAATAATTAGATATAATGACATAAAATGCCTAGCAGACTTTTTTGCAGGTGTTAAGAAGTCAGTCTGTTATCATTACTTTTTGTTTAAATCTCACAGATCCAATCTTCACACATAAATAATCCAGTTAGGTATTTTGTTAGAAGCCATATGGCCTCAGGAAGCAGGAGAAAAAAGAGAATCCTGTTTTTAAAGGCTTATGAAAACTTGAAGTGCAGTCTTATTGAGTTCATGCTTACCTAGCTGCCAAGTGGAAGGAAATATACTGTGGCCAATCTAGACTTATGGATATCACATATAGAAAAGAGGAGCATGCATTAGTGATTCAGCACTAAACAGAAATGATAAAGTTGTTCTTGCTGTTGTTTGTTTGCTTTCAGCTATGGGAAAAATATATGAAAATTCCTGGGAGTCAAACATTGTACAAATTGAGCTAAATATTATATACATTTAGAGTTTCTGAAGAAAATAAAAAAGGAGGGCTTTATTTGTTTGTTTTGTTTGTTTGTTTGTTTTACCATGGAAAATTTGTCCTCGTACACTGAAGTGGTTCCATGGCGCAAAGAAAGAATATCCGTACTTCAAGCACCTCTACCACGTTTGATTTGCCCTCTCTGTGGTGAATGGGTCTCAAAATACTAGTTTTTCTATAGGGTTTTCTGGGAATGGAGAGGGGTAATTAGGGATTTGAGATAGCAAAACAGTACAGCTAAGAAGTATAAACTTTGAGTCTTTTGATAAAGTCTGGCTTTTTCAACTGGAATTTTATTTGAGCTTTCCGGAAAAGGAGACTATAAGTATTTATACAGATGGCTAACTCGGCAGGTGAAAACTGGATCAATTCAAGGTCAACATCTCATGTCTCTTATGGGCTCATTATTTTTACATGTTTTTATATCCAGAGAGTACATATCTAACCCAGGTCAGTCATTTCATAAATGCTTGCCCTGATTCACTCATAACGGACAAATTCTTGTATTTCTAATAAACAACTGAAAGGAGAATTTAAAATACACCTATAAAATGCTGAATTGATGGTTTCAATCTCAAATTAAAGCCAACCTAATGTTATTATAATCCATTGTCTCTTTATTGAGCCATTGATCCATTAATTTATATCTAAGGTTGTTGATTTTCTTCAACTCAATCCCTTCAACTCATTGAAACAATGGACACTTCATAAGTCGTGGTATCAATATGACTTGATCTTTGGCTTTCCAGAATCTGATCACTCTTTCCCTGTTAGATTATTTTATACCCTTGGAGTGTTAGTAAAGGAAAAGCCTATTTCCTATGAGATAGGCATGAGACTTTTAGCCTCCCTTGCAGCTAGATTAACAGCATGCAACCTCACTCCTTTAATCAGTTTGCTCCCTCTTGGACTTAGTTGGAAATTAGTAAGTGAAGGGCACAAGCCATGAAATATCAATTAGAGTAATAGTAATATTATCAACAAGGCTCCAAAGATAGGAGCAGCAATATTAGAAGCAGCACAGTGAATCCACAGAGTACAGAGTACAGTGCCAAGAGTGACAGAAATGAAAGTTGTCATGTGTGGTGTTCAGCAGCTGCAGCAGCAGTAGTAGCACTGTTCTCACGGAGCTGATATGTGATGTGGCATTAGGTTTGTTGCTAGCTGCTACATATCTTCCCCTTTTCCTAGCCATTTTTCCCAACCTGATTCTCTAGACTTGCTAACTTTTCATGTACTGCCCATTATCTTTTCCACAAATACTCAGCTTAAATTAGCTAATTTGTTTCTTCTGCATGAAACAAAGAACCTTAACTGATATGGAGAGTAATCACAGACCTTCAGGGAAATGGAGAATTTGAGATGATTGTCCAGACAGAACTGAATTGAAGAACTCTACTAGTATTTGGGGAAAGAACTCTGTCCATATTTAGCATGCATTGGAAAACCAAATATCTCTGGGTGATCTGAACTCTAATCATCGGAATAGATATTATGATAACTTTCAAGTAACTCTAAAAAATATTCACTATCCGGATTGAAAACTTGGCATGCCAAACCTATATGTAGATATCAGTGAAAACACTTAAGTTACATGAGTATCCATGTGAAAGGATGGAGAATATGATGTAGTTCTAGCTCAGTGATTTTTTTAATAGGTTTTTGTTTTTCACTTGCATTAAAAAATAAGTCGTATATTTTGCTATAATTTCCCCCCTTGTAAATAAATTTAAAAGGCATTCTAAGGAAACAGGAATGCCTTAAAGAACGTAAGTGAGTGTACGGGGCACCAAAAAGACACATTAGAAGAAAATTTAGAAGGACTGAAGTGCGTTAAGAGAGGCAACTGCATGAAAGACATGATCATGACCATAAATATATTCCCATCTACTGTGCGTGTGACTTATTTTTCTTCATGAGAAAAGAAAGAACAATTATGAAAATCTTGTTGGTGCTGGAAATTTTCAAAATATTATTCATGTGTGGCATAGTAATTATGAAAAAAAATCGGAACATTAACCTGTTCAGTGCATTGATAATCACAGTCAGCATGAGATGTCACTGCATACCATTTTGATACAGCAGGAAGTGTTGAATATTTTAGAATATCTGAATAAGGCTACACTGGAGGCATAAGATGATATAGTGAAGGAGTTGAGAAACCGTGAATAGGATAGATCATGGGTCAAGGAACTTCAGCTGATAATTAGGCTGCAGGAATCTTCTGCTGTTAATTGAAAAACTTTACTGTTACTGAATTCAAATTTCTTGGGAAATGATTGACACAAAGCAAAAAAATCGTGTCATGGTAGATAGTCCAAATTTAGAAAGATGGCTAGGGAGCTACTGATAAACTGTTATTGACACACAGCAAATAACTATGGAGGAAGACATTGTACTTGATGCTCATTGTTTGCCTGAGAAAAACGAAGAGGGAACTCATGGATACTATATGCCATGTTGTTAAAAGAATCTTTACATTATATGGACAAATTAATTGCTGTTGAAAGTGAGCTGGACCATAACATGAACACTTGAAAAAATTCAATTATAAGTTTAGCAATCATAAGTTTAGGTAGCTGTATAATCTGTCTCAAACTGATATAAAGCAAGCTGATGATCATTTTTAGTTGTTCATTTTTTGTTCTAGCCATCCCATTTCTGTAATTTCAAGTGCCAAAAACAGAGAAAAGAGTGTTCACCAATCACTTGGATTCAACCTCCTACACACTGCAGGCTTTTTCAATGTCTCCTTTACCAGCATACTGTCAAGGCTCCAGAGAGTAGCACCATAAACTCTGTCTTCATCACAAAGTTTGTCAAGTTTATTAAAGTTTATAGATTGAAACAATAATTTAAGCAACCTAGAGTTTTTGTGACTATTTGTTTGGTTAGGTAGTTGAAACTAGATCTAATGGCACCTGACACTAATGGACATTGAGATAACAGAAACATTTTCATTTAAGATGAAGACAGATTTTGAGAATAGACATGTAGAGCATATTTTCATGAAAGGTTTCAGGCATTCTAGCCACTTTACTAAGTAAATTATACCAAAGAAATGAGAACAAAGTCCTGTGTTTTATTCCTTCTTTTATTTCCTTGTTTCATTCCTACTGCTGTTTTCTATAGGCCATAGTTGTGGTGGTAATTCTGTAGTTAAAATAATATCAAGGCATGTTGAAGTCAGATGAAAAGGAGTGGAATACACTTCCCCAGAGATCTTGGTGTTTGGGCTGGATGCAGTAACTGATGACATTTTGAGTTTCCCTTCTTTTGGGAAAGTAAGTGTACATTTTAGTTTCATGAGGAATGATGATTTACATTAAGCTGGAGTGGCTTTATTTTGTATTTGAAGTGCAACTATGTGAAGATGGTTTTTATGCTGGACAGCCAAAGAAAACAAATGCTTGTCGGACAAGTAGGTATGTATAGCGGATATTTATCATGTCCTTTATGACAAGTATCTAGTTCCCTTTTTATGGATGGGCAACTTCTTATCTGGATAGTATTAGTGGAGAGAGAACCTGCTTCTCAACATGGAAGATGACAATGCCAGATATTAGTTTTCTCAGGGCATGACATGAAATATTGTTTCTGTCAATCAAATCACCTACTCTGAACTTGAAGTTGGGAGACAAGGACAAAGAACCCATTATATGAGTGTGCAGCTTAGTAGAAAAGACAAACCCTTGAGGTATAGAGGCATCAAAGAGCAGTGTTCAGTTTTAAGCATTGCCAGTGGAGGCACTGTATTCCAGGGTGCCTTATGTTCTGTGGCAATCACACAGCATTCTCCTCATTGGACTAGTGTTACTGATTTTGACTGTGGCTGTATCTCCTGCCCACCCTCCCTTGTTCCTGCCCAATTTTCTAGGCACATTTCTCTAGCCTTCCTGGAATTTCTGTGAGTTATGTGATACCATTCCAACAAGTTCAATTTTCTGTTTAGATATGCCTAAATCAATCCCTGTAACTAGCAACTAAGAACAATGACTGATTCTGCATCCTGCAAAGTGACATATAATCTATAAATAGACAATAAATGTAAATTATCAGAAAACTGTTTAAAATGGCAGGCTGATCTGTAATCATATGTGCTAATCTTGAAGCTAACGTTCTTTTCTATGGTCCAGCACCACTCACCAAGCAAACAAGTCATGGTCCCTTCAGGAATAGATGCCATATTTAGCTGATACTTTGAAGTTTAAAGAAAAGACTATTTATAGTTAAACCAATAAGAGATGATGAATCTGTAGAGCCCAGCAATGGCAAAAAGCTGTGTAGAAATAAGGAGAGGAAACTATTTCCAGACCCATGTGAGAAATGACACTAGGAAAGAGGACCATCTGAAAGGAGCTATAGATATAAAGTGACAAAGCCACAGCCACAACGATAGGACCAAGGCAAGTAGGACCAGGGAAAATTTTTCTGACCTCCATACCCCAGGCCTCCAGCTTCCTATTGCATTCACCCACGACCAGAGAAGCCAAAAGAAAGCTGGTGAACAAGGGGTGTACATCTCTTTCCCATCAAAGAAGAGAAGAGCAGAGAATGGACCTGGGGTTAAATAGAGTATACCTTGAATAATGATCAATTTACTTTTTGAAATTAATTTTAAGAAGTTTGTTACATTTTTATCTTATGAAATTACCACATTTTATTTTTTTTCAAGCAAATACATACTAATCACAAAAATGCAACATTTTCCAGGAGCAAATTAACCCAAAAAATGCATTTCTAAAGCATATAAATAATTTTGAAAGGTTTATAACTAGAACATACAATTACTGTGCAAAATTACATTGGTCCAAGAACGAGCAATTACAGAATGATAGCACAAAGAGGATCACAAACCTTCTCCTCAGCAAAGCAATAATAACTGATGAAAATTATAAAGAAAACAACCATTTAAAATCTCTGGAATTTCTCAGAAGGGCATCCAGCACATTGAGAAAGATATATTGAAGAAAATCCACTAAATTTTTGTAAGAACAGAGATAAACTCTGGATTTGAGGGAGTATAACTCACGCCCTGCCTACTTGCAGCTTAGTGTGATTAGCTCTCTGCCAGGCACACGGGCCAAGAACAGTGGGCCCTCACTATCCTTGCCTCAGCTAGCTCAAAGAGCAAAGTTTTCATGCTTAGCCTGCTCCTGACTAGAGCCTCACTCACAGAGCAGGGTGCCACTCCAAGAGCAGAAGACAACTATTTTTGCTTTCCAGGTCCAGAATATTGGCACAAAATTTAGGCCCATCATAGAGTAAAGCCTTAAGAACAACCAGCTCTGTAGTTCTCCATGAGTAGACTGATTTTATTTGGATCAAAGCACAGAGAATGTCAAGCTGATTGACACTTCAAAAACAGTGGAAATTTTAGCTGTATAAAATAAAGAGAAGACTACTAACTTCATGATAGCAACAAGATAAATGATAAACCAACTAGAAATTTAGCAAACAAAAGTAGAGAAAAGAGCAGCTAAGAAGAGCCGTTCTGGAGTCAAGGCAAGCCTCAAGCTCTAACCTCAGGGACTACTGGAAAAGAAGTCCCAATTTAATTCTAGAAGACTGTCTAACAATTTATGCATCAGGATATCATTGAAAACAAAACAAATCAGCTATCAATTACAAGAGGCAAACGGCTAGGTATGTTACCAATAAAGGCAGATCAGTTAGGATTTCATGAAAGTGGAAATCAAAAGAGAGCAGGAGTAGCTATACTTCAATAAGATGAAATAGACTTTAAGCCAAAAAAGGTAACAAGAGGTAAACATCATTATATACTATTAAGGGGGTTAATTCATCAAGAAAATAATAATCACAAATAAACATATACCCGACATTGAAGCACATATTTATATTAAGAAAATACTAACAAATCTGAAGGGAGAAAGAGGCAACAATACAACATAGTAGGGGACTTCAATACCCCACTTTGAACAATGACAGAAATCAACAAGGAAACGTTGGTCTTGAACCATATTTTAGATCATATAGACCTAACAGACATACTCAGAACATTCCATCTAACAACATCAGAAGATATATTCTTTTCAAGGGCATATGGATATTCTCCAGAATAGAGCATATGAGACATCACAAAACAAGTCTGAGCATTTAAGACTGAAATCATACCAAGTATCTTTTCCAATCACAATGATATAGACCTGGAAATCAATAGCAGAGTAAAAGCTGAAAAATTCACAATTATGTGGAAATTAAAGAACATACCCATGAACAACCAATATATCAAAGAAGAAGTCAAAGAGAAAACAAAACATATATTGAAACAAATAAAAATGGAAACACATAACACCAATACCAATGGGGTTCTGCATCATCAGTTCTAAGAGAGAAGTTTATAGCAATAAACATCTACAGCAAGAAAAAAGAAAGATCAAAACAACCTAACTTTATACCTGAAGTAACTAGAAAAAGAACAAACTAAGCTCAAGTAAGCATAAGGAAGGAAATAACAAAAATCAGAGTGGAGATAAAAGAAATAGAGGCTACAAAAATGATAAAAAAGATTAACATATTGAAGAGCTAGTATTTTTGTAAAGATAAACAAAATTGACAAAACGTTAACTAGATTAAGAAAAAAAGACAGAAAATCAAAATAAAATCAGAAAAGAGGAGGCATCACAACTGCAACCACAAAAATAAAAATGATAAGAGACTGTAAAAAATAAATGCCAATAAATTGGCTAACCTAAAATAAATAGATAAACTCCTAGAAACATGCAAGCTGCCAAGGTTGAATCATAAAGAAATAGAAAATCTGAACAGACCAATTATGAGTAAGGATAATGAAACAGTTATCAAAAACCTCCCAACACAGAAAATGATAGGACCAGATGATTTCACTGGTGAATTCTAGCAACATTTAAAGAGGAATAAATGTCAATCCTTCTCAAATTCATCCAAAAAATTAAAGGAGGGGTAATACTCACCAATCCATTTCAAGAAGCCTGAATTACCCTGATACCAAAGCCAAATAAAGAAACTGTAAAAAACAAAATTATAGACCAATATCCCTGATGTATAGAAATGTAAAAATTCTCAATAAAATATTATCAAAACAAGTCCAACAATATATTAAAAGGATCATATTTCATGGTCAAGTGGGATTTACCCTTGAGATGTAAGAATGGTTCACCATATATAGGTCAATTAATACAATGCACAAAACGAATTGAATAAAAGATAAAAACCATATGTCCATCTCAGTAGATTCAGAAACAGCAAGTGACAAAGTACTATATCTTTTTATGTTAAAAATCTTCAACCAACAGCATACTTAGAAAGGTTGAAAGATTTTCCTCTAAGATCACAAAAAAGACAAGTGTGCTCACTCTCACCATTTTTATTCAACACAGTAGTGAAGTCCTAGCCAGAGGAATTAGGCAAGGAAACAAAGAGGGTGAGGGGGACTCAAATTGGGAAAAAATAAATAAAAATTGTCTTTGTTTGCAGATAATAGGATCCCATATATAGAAAACTATAAAGATTACAAAAAACAAATACAAACAAACAAACAAACAAAAACACCTTTTAGAATTATAACTGAATTCATAAAGTTGTAGGATACAAAAAATCAACATACAGAAATCAATTGAATTTCTATAAATTAAAAGCAAACCATCTGAAAAAGAAGTGAAAACAATCTGATTCACAGTAGCATCAAAATAATAAAATACTTAGGAATAAACTTAACTAAGGATGATAAAATAATTAGGAATAAACTTAAAATAATAAAATACTTAGGAATAAACTTAACTAAATATCTGTATAATGAAAACCACAAGATACTGATGAATTGAAGAAGACCAACACAAATGGAAACATAACCTATCTATGGATAAAACTGCCCAATTATCCAAAGCAATCCGGAAAAGAAGAACAAAGCTGGAAGCATAACATGTCATTATTTCAAACTATATTACAAAACTGTAGTGTACAAAACAGTATGGTACTGTCATAAAAATAGACACATAAACTAATGGACCAGAATAGAGAGCCCAGAAATAGATCCTTGTATTTAGTCAACCAATATTTGACAAGGGAGCCAAGATTACTCAATGGCAAAGTTTGTTAGTCATTTCAATAAACTGTCTTGGGAAAATGGGATAACCACGTGCAGAAAAATAAAATTGGACCCCGTTCTTACACCACTCACAAAATGTATTTCAAAATGCATTAAAGACTTATACATAGAACTGAAAACATAAAACTCCTGGGCGAAAATACTGGGAAAAATCTTGTTGACATCAATCCTGGCGATGATTTTTTGACGGTAAAAGCACAAGCCGCAAAAACAAAAATAAACAAGTGTGACTAGATCAAACTAAAAAGCATCTGCAGAGCACAAGAGTTTATCAGCAAAATAAAAAGACAACCTATGGAATGGGAGAAAATACTTGTAATCATACTATACCTGATAAGTGGTTAATATCCAAAATATATAAGAACTCATACAAGTCAAATCAACAAAACAAACAATATGATTAAAAAATGGGCAGAGTAATTGAATAGACAGTTTTCCAAAGAAGGTATACAAATGACTAACAGGTACATGTAAAGGTGTTTCATATCACTAATGATCAGGGAAATGCAAGTCAAACAGTGAGATATTACCTCCCACCTGTATCATCAAAAAGGCAAGAGATAAAAAGTGCTGGCAAGCATGTGAGCAAAAGGAAGCCCTTATGCACTGTCGGTGGTAATGTAGATGGGTGCAGCCACTAAGGAACAACAGTGTACGGGTTTATCAACAAATTAAAAGCAGAACTACCATATGAGGTCTGACAATTAGCGTCGTGAACTCATCCTAGAAAAAAGTGCTACATACCTCATTGCTGAATATCACTACAGTCACCTTCGAAGTACTCCCCTTGGGAAGCTCTGCACTGACTCTAGCGCCTAGTCCACCCTTCAAAGCAATTTTGGAACTCTTTTTCTGGAATGGCCATCAGAGCTGTCATCATATTACCTTTGATGTCCTGAATTCATCAAAACGTCTTCCGTTCAATATTTCTTTATCTTCTGGTAAAGAAAAAGTCATTGAGGGCCAGATCAGGTGAGTAGAGAGGGTGTTCCAATACAGTTATTTGTTTACTGGCTAAAAACTCCCTCACAGACAGTGCTGTGTGAGCTGGTGCATTGTCATGATGCAAGAGCCATGACTTGTTGGTGAAAAGTTCAGGTCGTCTAACTTTTTCATGCAGCCTTTTCAGCCTTCCAAATAGTAAACTTGGTTAACCGTTTGTCCAATTGGTACAAGTCCATAATGAATAATCCCTCTGATATCAAAAAAGGTGAGCAAATCATTGCAACAAGTTCATAAACTGAATTGCCGGACCTCATATAATATAACAATACCATTGTTTATGTATATATTTGAAGGAAATGAAAAGAGAATCTCAAAGAGATATCTGCATTCTCATGTTTATTGCATCATTATTCATGATAGCCAAGATATGGAAACAACCTAAATGTCTGTCATTGGATGAATATATAATGAAGTTATATATACAGACACACACACAAACACACACACACACACACACACACACAGAAATATTATTCAGCATTATTCAGCCATGAGAAAGGAGAAAATACTGTCATTGGGGAAAACAGATAAAACTTGAAGGCATTATGCTAAGTGAAATATGAAAGGAGAAACACAGATACCCTAGAATATTAATTATATGTGGAATCTAAAAAAGCCAACTCAGACCAGCGGAAAATGGTGGTTACCAGGGACTGGGGTTTGGGCAAATGTTGGTTAATGGGTACAAACTTCTATTCTGAGATGAATAAGTTTTGAGAATCTAATGTACACCAGTGTTTATAGTTAGTAATGCTGTATTATATACTTGAAAGTTGCTAAAAGACTGAATCTTGAATGTTCTCACCACAAAAAAGAAATGGTAATTATCTGACATGATAGAGGTGTTAACTAGCACTGTGGCAATAATCACTTTGCAATGTTAAGTGTATCAAATGAGCAATTTTATGCCTTAAACTTACACTGTGCTATATGTTAGTTTTATCAAAATGAACCTGGGAAAAAAAGGTAGATCAGTTAACAATGTATTAGAGAGATCAGAGAAACAAATAGTCAAAGGGAGTTTAGCTAAAGACACTGTTATCCCTGGAAAGAGGAAGGGGAAGGGTGTCTGAATGTGTGCCCAAGGCTATAACTTTTGAAGAACAACATCAGAGGCTGCACACCATGTGGTAAACATATTTCACTAATAAAGTCCCACTAAGTCACTAAGCAAATAACAAGCAAACAAGCAAACTACAAACCACAGAAACAACCCCTGCAGGTTGAATATAGTGGTAGTGGAGGGTTGTCAATATCCAGAGTTGCTACCAATTTTATATATACATTTTTACATATATATATATATATATATATATATATATATATGAGCAGTTGACTATCTCAGGGAGCCATTGTTACCTTTAATGACATTTATAGAAAATAATAATCCATTACCAAGAAACACTGAGAATATAGGTTTAAACTTTGCTCCCCAGTGGTTTGTCTCCAATTCTCCCTTTTTTTATCTTAAAATTTTTTTTCAGTTACAGTGGACATTCAGTATTATTTTCTATTAGTTATAGGTGTCCAGCATAATGGATAGACATTGATGCAATTTATGCATTGATGCCCCTGATTAGCACCCACCTGGCACCGTATATAAATGTTGCAACATTACTGACTGTATTCTCTATGTTGTACTGTACATCCCTCTCACTATTTTGTAACTACCAATTTGTATTTCTTGATCTCTTCACCTTTTTCACCCATCTACCCAACCTTCCCCTCTTTGGCAACTCAGTTTGCTCTCTGTATCTATGAGTCTGTTTCTGCTTTGTTTGTTCATTTATTCTCCTCGTTTTATTTTTTTAATATTTATTACGTTTATTGGGGTGACATTGGTTTGTAAAATTATACAGGTTTCAAGTGTACATTTTTTATAATACATCATCTATATATTTCATTTTGTGTTCACCACCCAGAGTCAGTTCTCCTTCCATCACCATATATTTGATCCCTTTTACCCTCATCTCCCACCCCTTCCCCCCTTACCCTCTGGTAATCACTAAACTGTTTTCTGTGTCTGTGAGTTTTTGTTTCTTTCTTTGTTTGTCTTGTTCTTCTGTTACTTTCAGTTTTATATCCCACATATTAGTGAAATCATATGGTTTTCAAATTTTTCTGTCTGATGTATTTCACTTAGTATGATAATCTCAAAATCCATTTATGTTGTCACCAAATGGCACTATTTCATCTTTTCTTATAGCAGACTAGCATTCCATTGTGCATATGTACCACATCTTCTTTATCCAAGCATCTATTACAGGACCCTGTTTATTCCCATGACTTGGCCTCTTTTTAAATAGCATTCAGTAATACAGTAACTTAGAAACTACATTAGTTAATATAAGGGCCATTAATGGCATATATATTGAAATTATTGTTTCTATTCATTTTGGATTGGAAGGTGTCAAAAAAGTTATGTAATGTTTTAACTAGAAGTAATTTTAGTGTTTTTGTTGTTCAAATAACCATCGACAGAAAATTCACAAAGCAAATCATTTGTGTAATGTCAATAACAGAGGCTAACACTGTTTCAACAAAAGATGATTTTAATCCCAACATAGTATTATTTACATTTAATGTCTCTTAACCAAAATTGGCACTTGGCCCATAAGAGTGCTCAATAAATATGTGTTGAATATTGAAAAAAAAATATTTGAAATTTGCGAGGGGATATGGCTTATAAGTAAAAATTAATGGTAACACTATAATGTTTGTCATCATAAATTAACATTCTCATTTGAGTTTCTTACAGTGCGGTACCATTGTAGAGCATGTTGTTTATACTCTGGATGTTGAGAGTGAACACAAAACAAAACAAAATAAATCCATATATATTCTCCTTCACTCATGTCCTTGAGAATCATTTACCGGAGACATTTTTTTTTTCTCTAGTATAACCAGTCACATAGATGGTCTAGTACAGACAGCTGTTCCTTAGGACTTATGCAGTCCTAACGGAGCATTGCCATAGCTTAGTCAGGTGCAGGATCTTCAGTTGTCGCATAGAAAGCCTAGCCTGATGTCTGTATGTTTCTGGAAAATGAAAGTGCTCATTAAGTGCATAGCCGGCAGACAGCTCTAGAAGCAGAAGAGACTAGATCCAGCTCTAGGTTTTGAGTCCATTCTGAAAAACAGATAACCAATAAATTTGACCTGGCAATCCTTCCAATCCCCTTATCTGAGTCGTCAGGATGGAGGTACTATTTTTCAAACACATTCTGTTGTTCTTCAAGTCCTGCTCACTCTGCAGACCAAGAAATGTCCTGCCTTCACTTGAGCTAAAGCAAAACCTATAATAAATATTAGAGCTACAACTTATCTAATAGTTCTTATATTCTGGGTATTGTTCTAAGAATGTTTAAACATATTAGCTCAGTTAATTGTCAGAGCAGTGGTGTGAGGTTCGTACTATTATTATTACTCTGATTTTACAGAAGAGACCAAAAAAGTGGTGTATAGAGAGTTTGAGTAACTTTTTGTGTTTCAATCCAGGTCATTTGGGCAGCAGTCTCCTTGCTCTAAAACACTGTGATCCCTGACTTCCTTACAATACATAGCCTTACCTCTCCATCAATTTTGCCTGCAGAGAAATGATGGAGAGCTCAGCTTGCAAGTATACCATGAGCCAGATTGAAATTCAAAAAGTAACAAGTACCCTCCCTCAGGAGTTTGGCCTGGCACACTAGAAACAAATTGTGGGAGGATATGCATTTAGCTAGTTCTTTCTGACTTCTCGTAATTGCAGAAAGAAAAAGCATTATTGCTTTTTTTTTTCCTATAAGATGGGAAAACAAGGGGAAAATCCATACCTCGTGTCTCATTTTGGCAAGCTTTCTTATAGCTTATTTCTGCCTACTCTAAAAAATTCAGAGAACATAAAAATGTAGGAATTATTTAACAAGTGATTGCTGTAACACAGCTTTATTTTTATTTTTATTATTATTTTTTTAGTTTTCTCCAAAATCTAACTTTTTTATTACGTTAACTCTTCCAAACTCTCTGTCTATATCCAAAATGAAGATTTTTTTCCAGCACTTTAAAGTATTATTTGCACAAGATATTTTAAACATTTTTCAAAATAATATTTTGAGTTATATATTTTAAAACAGTCTTGAACTCAATGGAAAAAGCCTTGAGAGCTCAAGTTTGTAGTCAGGACAGTTTTTCTTTGTGAGAGAAATGTGTAAACATATTTAGTATACAAGTCTAATCCTGTGATTAATTCTGACCCATTTTGGAGGTACCTGGAATGAACATTGAAATAAATAAATGCAGAAAATTTGGGTAAAATATGTTTAACACATCAGATTTATTTTCTAGAGCTGATGTATCTTGATAACCTATAACTAGAATATGTGATAAAGGATTTTGGAAGTTTGAATTTAAATTGAGTCCTAATTTGTCTTGTGTTTTACCTATCTTGTTCTACCATAACATACTGGCAACCTTTATTCTAAGAAGTGGCCAAAAATTTTCGAATTCATTATATTTCCTAGCATACAGCTCATTAACCAAATATTTCAGTATCAACCAACAGAATAGATAAATATAAGAACTGCAAATTTAGTATCACTTTTAGCTCTCATTTAGTGAGACTCATCTCAAATAGCATTTCCAAACTCAGAATCGGAGAGAAGCAATCCCAAAGTTCTAAGACAAAGTTTTCTTACCTCCAAGAGTAGGCAAGGAATGCATCCCCTAGAGTATTGAAGAGTTTACCTTGAACATGTCTGATCCTTCAGAGATAATGGAGGTCTCTAGAAACCTGGCAGTGAAAATTGAGGGAATCCTTAGCTCCACAATTTTTTTTTAACATTTCCAGAGCCTCTTTTCCTCCTATAATTTGTGGGGACAATATCCTTTTGAAAAGCAGAAGTCTTGGCTCTATACTCTGGAAGGCAATATTATTTTATATGTCAATATAATTGTCTAGAAAATTCATGGGAGCAACTAAAACTCTTTCTTTAAGTAATTTGAGTAGATGCTGCATATGGTCACAGATAATTATTGGCCTCTGACCAGAAAATTGTAAACAGAGTCCGATAAATAAGTGTGGTAAAAAATGTCCGATATTATGTAGAAAGTGATAAAGTTTGACATAAGTCAAGATTAAGGTAATTTCCATTTGATTATTTAGAAACACAAAGTAAAAAAAAAAAATACCTATTAGCTTAATAGAGCATGCATTTCAGTGATGCTGTAAAAGAGACAAGCAAGGAAAAGTAACCCTAATGTCCAATAGAACTATTGTCAGGTTGGCTTCTTGAAGCTCAAAGCAGATCAAACCAAATCAGAGTAGTTTAAGTATCCAGCCTGCTCTATATCTCATTGACTTAAACTTTCCCAGATGGTATCTCAGATTATCACTTCGTCCCAGACCCTGTGTCACACATGACAAGACAGTGTCATCAGTGATGAGGATAGTCACTGCATTAATGATTAAACAATACTTCATGCAAAACTAATTTTTGACATTTGAATACCTGGTCATTTACACATAGTTGCTGGAATAATTTGTTATGGCTAAGAAAGGTGGCACCCTACCCTAATGTGCCACAATTTACAACTTATCTCCTAAATAGACAAAGCTTTGCTCTATTTCTTGACCTCACAGTTCAGGATACTCTCAGTTCTAGACAGTGGTTAAGCAGATCCCTTATCCTTGGAGTTTGGGGTGGGAAGTTATAGATAATTAAAAAATCATTCTCTAAAGATTATAGGCTATTCCGAGTCCTTCTTTAAAACTGGGACAGAAGCATTTTCTTAGTACTCAAAAAAGTTGTGTAGGTAATCTAAAGTATAAATGTGGCACATCTGACTATATATATATATATATATATATATATATATATATATATATATATATATATGAAAATAATAATAGAAGCTCTTTGCAACTACAAAGAGCTACACTAAATTTTGTTTCTTGAATGCATGTTAAAAGATTTCATTACAAGGCAAAACTAAGTTTGATCTTCATCTAATGAACTTGAGCTTTCCACCAGAGTAAGTCATTTCATCAGCATACCTGAATATACTGTGTATGGCCATGTCAGTTTCTGATAGATTGGTAGGTAATGGGAATGTTCAGGCTTGATTAAGCTGGGTGATTTCAAATTCTTATTCTTGCTATCTTTAATACTGTTCCTTATAGGAAAAATATTCTACTTAAGAAGAGAATAAGATAGCATTTTAATTAAGTGCTCAAAACAGCTAACTTATAGCTAATGCTATATATATATATATATATATATATATATATATATATATATGTGTGTGTGTGTGTGTGTGTATGTATATATACATATATATTTATTTATATATATTTATTTTTATATATTTATATTCATATATATATATATATATATATATATATATATAATGCATATTTCTTGTTTATATAGATACTTCACAGAAATACCCCCAAAGCAATGTTTCTCAAAGTGACCTACTGAGCACAGATGAAGCACAGTGATTTATATTTTAAACAGTAAAAACACAGTGTAAGTATAGTTCAAGATCCCTTTCAACCTAACGGCATGGGGGATCTTTAGATATGTATCCTAAAGACACTTGATTTTTCATTATAATTTTTGTTGAGATTTTTCAGTTGTGTAACCATAGAAGAATAATGACTTTGAAAACTAAATCCGAGTGATGTCATCAAAATGGCAGCCAGAGGTGAGCCTCTGGAAATCTCCCCTGGAATTTACAACAAACCGAACAACTATAACTCCACAAAGGACTCCCTGCACAGCAGACAGGCAAGACAAAGGGGCTCACTACTGAATTCACCTAAAGGTGGGCAAATTGCTCCAGCAGGAGAGGAGAGAAGGGAGAAGTGCAGAGATGGGGCCCCTCAGGTGCAGGATGCAGACATAGCTCTGTTCTCTGAGCTCGTTGCATCTGGGAACTACCACAGCTGCGGGAGAGGGAGAACTCGGACTGCTAGGGCTCTGTCTATGGCCCACAGGGCTGAGGGGCCAGCATATAACACGGCTGAACCCAGTACTCATGGCAGAGACCTCAGAGCAAAGACTGAGGGAATAAGGCTGAAAATGGTTGTTTAAGCCCTCACTGCCACAGAGAACGGAAGCCTTAGGGACTGAGACTAGCAGCCCCCTCACTAGCCTCCCAGAGCTCGTCCCACCCAACGTTCCCAGTGCTAGAAGCAGAATAGTAGCAGTGTCAGATCAAAAGAACAGAATATTTGCAGTGCTGAGAACTGTGGTCTGCAGACACAGACTCACAGCCCAACTAATTCCGGCAAAGGAGAAGGAGCTGTTGAAGCAGCACTGGCTGTGGTGGCGGTCGCCACCATTGCTTTGGGACAACTCTCACAATACACCCCACCCTGTCCCCAACTTTCTGGGTGGATCGTTGCAAGAGTAAACAGAACAGGGCTATGAATCTGGGGTAGGAAGAGCTTTGGAACTTCAAAAGCTCTCAGCTTCCCCACACGGACATGGCACCCTATGACTCAGGCAAACTATTAACAGAGGAGAAGCCTGCCTTCCAGGGAATCCCCCATTGTGTGAGAAGCTGGAATAGTGCAGAGAAAAAAATAACACTATACTGTGGACAGGATAAAAGGCTGCAGTTGGAGAGAAAAAAAAAAATTCTACCAACACGCACTGGAAAACAAAAGCAAAACCTATTCCTATCAACATGTTGCAGAAACCACTCCTGTAGATGTCTAGGAAGAGAAATAATAAATCATTAATTGTTATGAATAACCAAGGCAACAAGACAGCTCATAAAGAAAATGAAAAGTCTCCAGAAAATGAACTTAAAGATATGGTAATATGTGACTTAAATGACAGAGAATTCAAGATAGCAGTTCTGAAAAAACTTAATGAGATGCAAGAAAACACAGACAGGCAGTTTAATGAACTCAGAAACAGAATCAAGAACAACATGAACAATTTACCAAAAAGCTTGAGATTTTAAAAAAGAACCAAATAGAATTTCTGGAGATAAAGAACTCACTAGAAGAAATGAAGAATGAAATTGCCAGGTTAGGTAGTAGAGTTGACCAGATGGAGGAAAGAATCAGTGACTTCGAAGATAGAAACCTGGAAATTACACAGATGGAAGAAGAAAGAGACTTGAGACTTATAAGAAATGAAAGAACTCTACAAGAACTTTCTAACTCCATCAGGAAGATCAATATAAGAATAATGGGCATAAAAGAAGGGGAAGAAATGGAGTAGGGAACAGAGTATATTCAAACAAATTATTGACGAGAACTTCCCAAACTTGTGGAAAGAACTGGATCCTCGAATCCAAGAAGCAAATAGAACACCTAATTACCTCAACCCCAACAGGCCTTCTCCAAGGCACATTGTATAGAAGCTGTCAAAAATCAATGACAAAGAAAGAATCCTCAATGCAGCCAGGGAAAAGAAGACAGTAATCTACAAACGAAAACCCATCAGATTATCATCAGATTATTTAGCAGAAACTCTACAAGCCAGGACGGAGTAGAACCAAATATTCAAACTATTGAAAGAGAGAAATTAAGAGCCAAGAATAACATACACAGCAAAGATATCCTTTAGATATGAAGGAGGAATAAAGACCTTTCCAGACATACAGAAGTTGAGGGAATTTTCTACTACACGACCTGCACTACAAGAAATACTAAAGGAGGCTCTTCAACCACCATCAACAGGGACAATTTGTGGCAACCAAAACATAAAAAGGGGGAGAGTAAGGGCCTCAGTGGGATATGGGAATGGAGAAAGTAAGTATGCTGAAGAAAATGAAATACTCTATATATCAAACTTTCTTTCACATAAACTTAATGGTAACTGCTCAAAAAAAAATCCAGAACTGAAATATATTCTGTAATAAAATAAAAAATGGAGGGAAAAATCATAGAATACCACAACACAGAAATAATAGACAACAAAAAAAAGGCAAAGAAACAATGGAGACACAGCCTTACCAGAAAACTAAGATAGCATGATAGGAAATCCTCACATATCAATAATCACCCTAAAAGTAAATGGACTGAACTCACCAATAAAAAGGCACAGAGTAGCAGATTGGATCAAAAAACTAAACCCAACCATGTGCTCTCTCCAGGAGACATATCTCAGCTACAAGGACAAGAATAGACTCAAAGTGAAAGGGTGGAAATTGACACTCCAAGCAAATGGTACCCAGAGAAAATCAGGTGTATCCATAATGATATCAGATGAAACAGACTTCAGGGTGAAAAAGGTAACAAGAGACAAAAATGGACATTTCATAATGGTAAAGGGGACTATACAACAAGAAGACATAACAGTCATCAATATTTATGCCCCCAATCAGGGAGCACCGAAATATACCAAGCAACTACTAACAGAACTAAAGGGAGAAATTGACCAAAACACAATTATACTAGGGGACTTAAATACATCATTGACAGCTATGGATAAATCATCCAAACAGAAAATAAATAATGAAAGAGCAGCCCTGAATGACACATCAGATGAAATGGGCATAATTGACATTTATAGAGCACTTCATCCTAAAACATCAGACTATACATTTTTTTCTAGTGTACATGGAACATTCCCAAGGATCGACCATAATTTGGGACATAAAACTAGCTCAGCAAATTTAAGATTGAAATCATACCAGGTATAGTCTCTGATCACAAGACTTTGAAATTGGATATCAACTGCAAAGAGAAAGCAGGAAAAACCACAAATACTTGGACATTAAACAACATACTCTTAAAGAATGACTGGGTCAAAGAAGAAATTAGAGGAGAGATCAAAAGATACAAAGAAACAAATGAGAATGAAAACACATGCTACCAAAAGTTTTAGGATGCAGCAAAAGCAGTTTTAAGAGGGAAATTTCTATGATTACAGGCCTATCTCAAGAAACAAGAAAAATCCCAAATAAATAACCTCACATTACATCTTGAAGATCTAGAAAAAGACAAACAAATGAAACCCAAGGTCAGCAGAACAAAGGACACAATAAAAATCATAGCAGAACTAAATGAGATAGAGAACAAAAACGACAATAGAAAAAATTGCTGTGACAAAGAGCTGGTTTTTTTTAAAAATTAACAATATTGACAAACCCTTGGCTAGACTTTCTAAGATAACAACAGAGAAGACACTCATAAATAAATCAGAAATGAAAAGGGGGAAGTTATAACAAAAGCCACAGAAATACAAAGGATCATCCAAAAATAATATGAAGGATTATATGCCACCAAATTCAATAACCTAGAAGAAATGGACAAGTTCTTAGAAATATGTAGCCTTCCTATGCTGAATCATAAAGAATTGGAAAATCTAAACAAACCAATCACCAATAATGAAATTCAATCCGTCATCCAAAACCTTCCCCAAAGCAAAAGTCCAGAGTCAGATGGCTTCACTAGTGAATTCTACCAAATCTTCAAAGAAGATCTAACACCAATCCTGCTCAAACTCTTCCAAAAAATTGAAGAAGAGACAGTATTCCCTAACTCATTTTATGAGGCCAACATTACCCTGATACCAAAACATGGTATGGACAACACAAAAAGGAACCTACAGACCAGTATGTCTGATGAATATAGATGTAAAAATCCTACACAAAATTCTAACAAATCGAAGGCAACAATGCATTAAAAAGATTATTCATCACAACCAAGTAGGGTTCATCCCAGGGGCACAAGGATGGTTCAACATCTGCAAATCCATCAATGTGATACATCACATAAACAAAATAAAGGACAACAATCATATGATTATATCAATTGATGCAGAAAAAACATTTGACAAGATACAACATCCATTTATGATTAAAAATAGGTATAGAAGGAAAATACTATCATATAATAAAGGCCATATATGACAAACCCTCAGCTAATCTTATAATTAATGGTGAAAAACTGAAGACCTTTGCTCTATGTTCAGGAACACGACAGAGCTGTCCCCTATCATGTCTGCTTTTCAACATAGTGTTGGAAGTGCTCGCCAGAGCAATCTGGCAAGAGAAAGAAACAAAAGCCATCCAAATTGGGAATGAAGAAGTTAAATTGTCACTCATTGCAGATAACATGATTTTATATATAGAAAACCCTGAAGACTCCACCAAACAGCTGTTAGAAACAATCAACGAATACAGTAAAGTTGCTGGCTACAAAATCAACGTACAAAAGTCCATTGCATTCCTATATACTAACAATGAAAACTCAGGAAAAGAAAAAATAAAAAAATAAAAAAGAACGCAATTCCTTTTGCAATTGCAACAAAAAGAATAAAATGCCTAGGAATAAACTTAACCAAGGATGTGAAAGACCTATATGCTGAAAACTGTAAGACATTTTTAAAAGAAACTGAAGAAGACACAAAGAAATAGAAAGACATTCCATGCTAATCGATTGGAAGAATCAACATAGTTAAAATGGCCATATTACCCAAAGCAATATACAGATTTAATGCAATCCCCATCAAAATCTCAATGGCATTTTTTAAAGAAATAGAACAAAAAAACATCGGATCTGTTTGGAAACACAAAAGACCCCAAATAGCCAGAGTAATCTTAAGAAAAAAGGACAATGCTGGAGGTATCACACTCCCTGACTTTAGCTTATACTACAGGGCTACAATAATCCAAACAGCATGGTATTGGCAGAAAAACAGACACATAGACCAATGGAATAGAATTGAGAACCCAGAAATAAAAGCACATAAATAAGGACAGATAGTTTTTGACAAAGAAGCAAAAAACATACAATGGAGAAAAGACAGCCTCTTCAATAAATGGTGCTGGCAGAATTGGAAAGCCACGTGCAAAAGAATTAAACTGGACAGCTATCTGTCACTATGTACCAAAATTAATTCAAAATGGATCAAAGACTTAAGCATAACACCTGAAACAATAAACTGCATAGAAGAAAACATAGGTACTAAACTTATGGACCTTGGGTTAAAGAGCATTTTATGAATTTGACTCCAAAGGCAATGGAAGTAAAAGCTAAAATAAATAAATGGGACTATATCAAACTTAAAAGCTTCTGCACAGCAAAAGAAATCATCAACAAAATAAAGGGGCAACCAACTGAATGGGAGAAGATTTTTGCAAACAGTGCCTCCGATAAGGGGCTAATATCCAAAATATACAAGGAACTCATGCAACTCAACAACAAAAAAACAAACAACTGAATTGAAAAATGTGCCGAGGACCTAAAGAGACATTTCTCCAAAGAGGACATATAAATGGCAAATAGACATATGAAAAAATGTTCAATATCACTAATCATCAGAGAAATGCAAATAAAAACCACAATGAGATACCACCTCACCCCAGTTAGAATGGCTATCATCAACAAGATAAATAATGAGTGTTGGAGAGGTTGTGGAGCAAATGGAACCCTCATACAGTGTTGATGGGAATGCAGACTGGTGCAGCCGCTATGGAAAGCAGTGTGGAGGTTCCTCAAAAAATTACAAATAGAATTACCATATTACCCAGCAATCCTTCTCCTGGGTATCTACCCAAAAAATCTGAAAACATTTGTACATAAAGATAAGTGTGCTCCAATGTTCATTGCAGCTTTTTTTACAGTGGCCAAGACATGGAAACAACCAAAATGTCCTTCGATAGATGAATGGATAAAGAAGTTCTATATATACACAATAGAATAGTATTCGGCTGTAAGAAAAGATGAAATAGGACTATTTGTGAAAACATGGATGGATTATAATGCTAAGCGAAGTAAGTCAGACAGAAAAAGCAGAGAACCATGTGATTTCACTGATATGTGGTATATGAACCAAAAACATCAAAAGAACAAGACAAACAAATGAGAAACAAAAACTCATAGACACAGACAATAGTTTAGTGGTTACCAGAGGGTAAGGGGAGAGGGGAGTGGTAGATGAGGGTAAAGGGGATCAAATATATGGTGATGGAAGGAGAACTGACTCTGGGTGGTGAACACACAATGTGATTTATAGATGATGTATTACAGAATTCTACACCTGAAATCTATGTAACTTTACTAACAATTGTCACCCCAATAAACTGTAATAATAATAAAAAAAGAAACCTAAATCCAAAACACCTAACTTTTCGCAACCCTTGAAAAAAAAGAGTGGGAGAGAGTAAAAAGGAAGGCAAATAGCAAACATGGGAAGCCCTTGTTATTAATAGTGATTGTTTTTCTATTCCATGAATGAATTACGTAGATCAGGAAGGAGTCATTGTGACTAGATTATGATTACTTTATATGAAGGTCTGCATCTTACTCATTTCAGTGTCCACAAGATCTAAGACAGCATCTACCATCTCAGTAAAATACCCAAGAAATGCTTGCAAGATTTCTTTGAACTGTGGACGTCTATTAGATCATTGTCTATAAATTTAATAGCTTAGCTAAGATTTACTTTATTCTGGTTTCATAAGACACTTGGAATTTGTAGTTGTTCTCAGTCTTGGATTCACAGATGCCTGAGGCCCATGCCCAGAGGCTTTGATTCATTTTTGGGTAAAGCCTGGATATCTCTGATAAAAAGACCCCCCAGGTGATTCTAATGTGAAGCAGGCTTGAAAACCATTGTCACAATCTAAGATTAGTGTTTCTTAAATTGTAAAGTATGTGCAAGTCATCTGGGGATCTCATTAAAATGCAAATTCGGACTCAGGATTTCTGGATCAGGGCCTAAAATGTTTCGTTTATAACAAGCATCCAAGTGATGATGATGCTGAGAATGGCCAATCATTCTGGTTTGCAGAGGATATGGGACTTCAGAGACCAAACTAAGAATGTTCCATGTAAACTGGGGTAGATGGTAAACCTAGTTGTGAGTCCATAGGCTATGTTTTATATAATCAGGCCCAAGAGCAGAGGTTCTTAAACTTCCGTGTGCTTCAGAACCACCAGGAAAGTTCCCTAGAACTCAGATTGATGCTACATAGCCCTGGAACTTCTTCTGTAGATCTGGGGGTAGGTTATGAGATTTTACATTTATTAAAAGTGTCTATATAATATGGATGCTGCTAGTCTGAGTATCACTCTTTTTGAATCATTAGTATAAATCAGCTATTCTCAAATTTGCCTGGAGAACTTTTAAACTACTGAGGCCTGGACCTTGTCTCCAGAGATTGCTTTGGGGTCCAGCCTGGGATTTTAAAAAGCACCCCAAGAGATTTTAATGTTTAGTCAAAGCTGACATATATATAAACATATATATATATATATACACATACATATATATATATATACACATACATATATATATATATATATATATATATATATATATATATATCTTCATGGGTATGTGTGCAAATATATATATATATATATATATATATATATATATATATTTGCAGAGAGAGAGAGAGAGAGCGAGAGAGAGAGAAATAAAATGTATATACATTTTAAGAAAGGAAAAAACTGTATTAAAATTGTAATATTCAACTTATACAGATAACAAAAGATACAGATAACAAGTCGCGTTTGACTTCTTCAGTTACAAGAGGTGCTCAAAATGGTTACCATCAGTGTCCAGACACTCTGACTATGGCGAACTACTGCTTGAGCAACGTTGACCAAAGTGTCCACTTATATCGCTGTGCATGCCGTTTCAATTTCTACCCGAAGTACCGCCAATGTAGTTGGTTTTCTACAGTATGCCGCATCCTTTAAGGTCCCCCATAGGAAGAAGTCAAGGGATGTTAAGTCAGGAGAACATTTTCAAATTTCAAATACCACTTCAAAATGTTCTTGTGCTCCTCGAATGACAGCCTTGCTTCCGCCATTTTCTTTGACTGTCCTGCCAGTTGCGTGGTGATGCTAGCATTCATTTGATTAAGGTCATCTTTTGAGTGAATGTCATACTACACATTGCTACCATAATTCAATTCAACTTCCAAAAGTAATATATAGATAACATCTTTTAAAATGCGTATACATTTTTGGCACCCCCACTATATGTATCTATTTATATTTATATTTATATTATATTTATATTTATATTTTTATATTTATATTTATAAAACTATCTGCAGTTCAAATATAAATTTGTTTTTGTGTATTTGACATTCATATTTATTCATGTCTGTCCTAGAAACACAGAATATCATGAATGACTGAGCAAATACATTAAAAGTTGAATTCACATTGAGCTATTTCTTTTTCCTGTATGTTCTTCTTACCACAGGCCTTAAGAAAAAAAGATGTGAACAGAATTCACAATTTTCCCACTTGAGAGCAGGCTGTGCCTCTGTCTGTATCTCTGGATACTTTTAGTCACCACAAATCATTGAAGACAAGTAGAGGGAGGACTGCCTTCTTGGACAAAAGCCTATCCTATCTATTTGGCTCATTCTTTCCTGCTTCTCCCTCCAATAACCACCTTTTTTCCTGTACTTTTTCCTCCATCTCTCTCTCTCTCCCTCCCTCCCTCCCTCCCTCCCTCCCACCCTCCCTCCCTCCCTCCCTCCTTCCCTCCCTTTCTCCCTCTCTTGGCTCATAACAACTACCACTATCACCACAACATCTACATCAAAATAGCAAATGACTAATACCCATTTTCCCAGTCTGGTTTCTTGTTTGCTTCTTCTTGGCTTCTACTCAGGAAGGCTAAAGTTTCACTTTCCTTTCTCAATTTGAGTGTCACTTCCTACTTACTTTCCACCTTCCGAAATTGTGTAGATGTCTTTTGTTCTGTTTTATTTCACATTCTTTTTATTCCTTTGATTTCATGTTATTTTAAAAGTCTTTATTATCATGGTAGTGTGGCTTTTGGAAAGGAATTAAGGCACATTATGTCTCAGTCTGCCCCACTTAATAGGATAACCTGAACTTTTCTAATTTTCCCTTGTACAAAGTGGTGGTAAGACAAGACCTGCCATTTTTCCTGTTTGGAAAGAGGTGTTATCTTTACCTTATTAATCATGCCCCTTTAGTAAGAAAGGTGAAACTAGATTGAAGCTTATCAGAAACGAGATATTTAGGTTTACCTAATTTAATTTACAAAAGGTGTTTTTTTCCCTCATACACACATTTTCTAGCGTAGCAGGGTTACACCATAAAATTTGAAGCCAAATTTCCAACTAATAATCCAGGTTCCATCATTTATTGTCCTCTGGGTATATAATTTCCCTGAAATATTAAGAAACAGATAAATTGATGCATAAAATAGTCGTTGACAACATTAGATATGCCTGAGTTCCTTGTCAAAATACTGTCTTCTCTATATATGATATACACGTTCAACATAAATGTGTATAAATATATTGTTTATGTATATATTGTATACACACAAACATAATTTAAAAATATAAGTTTCAAGCAGGGCATTAGTAGTGCATAACTGTATTTTAGGATTCTGGATATATTCTTTGTTTATATTTTTTATCTGTCAAGGAATACACATTGCATGTTTAATGTGAAAAACTGTTATAAATAAATTATAACCCAGTATCTACAACTTGTGAGTGTAACTATTGGTTATTTACTGAGAAATTAAAGAAAATTAGGAGATAATAATGAAAGAAACTTGAACTAAGAGTAAAGTTCCCACCATTCTTTAAGATCAATTAAAAAATTCCAATCTGGTGCATGGGAAAACCTTGTTAAAATCACCTTTCAGATAAGCTTGGAGTTACCTTGAACTTGTCTTTTCTTCTTGAAAACTTGAAGAGATCTTAGGGACATAGAACATTGTGATAATGTTAATACCTAGTATGAACGGCCTCACTACTCAGATCTTGTACAACCGCTAGACTTTAATTGACTTAGTGTTTTAACACACAAGAAATATATCCTGAGGCTTCCCTGGAGATTTCCCCAATGTGTTTCATCAATATGGGCAAAAAATGAAAACTAGAGTGATTTGCTATGTACATCGTTCAGTACACTTGCTCCATCAAATTGGATTTTAATATTCCACTCAGCACATAAATGAGTTTAACAGCTTTCCATAGCATAGTAATTCCCAGAATGCATGTGTGATGTCACAGAACCATTGTGTTCCTCATCAGAGTTAAAGGGATTGTATTAATCTTTTCATTGTCTCTCCTCACATAAAACAGAATGACTGATTATTTGGCATATGCTTTAGTACCACATGGTGCCAAACAGATGGAGACTGCTCAGGCAGAAGCTAGGTTGGGCAGAGATGTATGTACTCATGATTTTGTGTTTGTGAAGAGAAACAATTGGATGGGCTTCTTTTTCCTAACTTTTGGATTCTCAACTGGAGGGGAAAAAAAATAATCCTTAATTTACTGCTGTCTCTTCTATTGATCTGGAGTCTATTGAATAATAACACATTTGCAATTAACCCAAATCACCATAAGAATTAGTTAATGCTGGAAATTATAAAATATATTTTAAAACTTTATTATTTTATTTCAGAAATAGAAACTTATAAATATTACTGCAATCCTAGGTCTCTTCCTCCTAATTTACTTTCTACAACCCTGATCCATTCATTATTTCATCAAATATGTATAACATACTCACTATACCAGGCACTTATCTAGGCTCTGAAGATAGTGGGAGAAGTAAAATGTAGAAGCCTGAATCTTCATGTCACTTACATTCTAGTGAGTAATTAAATAAAACTAGAAATAATTGAAATAAGGAAGTAAAAATAATATGTCAGATGATGGTTGCTGTAAAGTATAATAATACAGGTTAAGAAGAAAGAGTCTAGAATTTCTGGTTAAGATGGCAGAGCAGGTAAATGCTGTTTTTGCCTCCTTTCATGACCATATCAAAATTACAACTAAACTACAAAACAACCATCATTCAAAGTGGTCTGAAGTCTAGTTGAACTGAAATCCTACAGCTAAAGACATACAGCAGAAGCCACCTTGAGACTGATGGGAGTGGCAGAGACACAGTGTGGGCTGCTCCCACACTGCATGTGACCATTAAATATTGGGAGGGATATCTCAGCTGCAGAACGATTTCCTGGAGGATTGAGGGGTCCCAGCTTCACACAATGCTCCCAGCCCAGTGTTCCAGTGCCAGGGAGAGAAGACCCCATCAGTTGTGTCTGTGAAAACCAGTGGAGGTTGTGGCTGAGTGAGATGAGGGCAGCTGGTAATCCAGGTGAATATCTTAAAGGGCCTGCACATGAACTTACTCACTGACAGACTCACTCACTCTGAGCTCCAGTGCTGAGGCAACAGGTTGAAAAGCACCAGGGACATATGAGGAGGAACTAAGTTGTCTGGCTGCAGGGCAAGGTTGGAGGTGCAGCTTTCTCCCAGACAGAAATGCTGGCAGAGACCATTGTTTTTTTTGTTGAGCCCTCTTGCCTCACTGCATGCAAACTCAGTCAGTCATTATATCTGAATCCCCATCAAGCTGGCTAACATCATTCATTCCCTCTACCCTGGTGATTCCCTGAAACCCCACCCCACCCAACTGAAGCTGCTTTCAGTGGCTTTTCCATACAAATGGTTAGTCTGGGCTCATGCTGCAGACTATCCTAAAATGTCTGAAAACTTCACAAAATCCAAACAATCAGCACCTGGCTTTGCAATGTCCCATATCTCTTTCTGAGTAGTTCTAAGCCCAGCACTGGCAACAGCTGGCCTCGGTTCACAGCTTGGTCTCTCAGAGTACCTCCAAGAGCACTGTAGGTGTCAGCCATCTGTGTACTGCTTTGTCGCTTATGTCAGGTGGCCCCAGGAAGGGCACAGAAAAGCTGAACTTGGCCTGTGGTGGAGACTCTGCCAAGAGGCCCCAGGGCTGGCATACCTCGTGGGCAGCTTCAGACTGAGCTGGAGCATCAAATTATCACCCAGCCACCTACACGTCCAACACACCAACAGGCAGACTTGGCAGGCACCAGAGCCCTGCTAAAGCAAATCCTGCTCTATAAGGTCAGCCCCTGTACAACAGCTTCTCCACTGTAGTCATGGCTAGTGTTCACAATCAGGAAGCCTGAGGTCAATCTCTCCTATTGATGTGCAAACAGCAGCCAAGTGGCACAATCTCCCTGGTTATCTGATCCAGGTGCTCCAGGTGTGTCCCTTGTGTGCTTTGTGCGTGCCCTCAACTACAACAGGAGGGCCCACACAAAGCACACAAGGGACACACCTGGAGCACCTGGATCAGATAACCAGGGAGATTGTGCCACTGGGCCCCACAGGACACCTACTACATAGGGCTACTCTACTAAGACTAAGAGGCATAGCAGCCCTACCTACATAGAAACAAACACAGGGAGACAGCCAAAATGAGGAGACAAAGAAACGTGTCTCAAATGAAAGAACAGGACAAAGTTTCAGAAAAAGAACTAAACAAAATGGAGACAAGCAATGTACCAGACACAAAGTTCAAAACACTGGTTATATGGATGATCTCTGTTCTCAGGGAGAACTTCAACAAAAAGATAGGAAATATAAAAATGGAGATAGAAAACATAAAAAAGAACCAGTTGGAAATAAAGAATACAATAATTGAAATAAATAATATATTAGAGAGAATTAATAGTAGATTACATGAAGCAGATAATTGAATCAACAATTTAGAAAATAAGTAGCAGAAGATACTCAATCTGAACAGCAAAAAGAAAAAAAAAAAAGAATCCAAAACAATGAGCATCCTTTAAGGGGCCTCCAGGACAACATCAAGCATACCAACTTTTACATCATAGGGATACTAGAAGGAGAAGAGACAGAAAAAGGAATTCAAAACCTATTTGAAGAAATAATAATGTAATGGCTATGTGCAATGTCAGAGGGGTAGTGGATGGGGGGAGGCGGGTTGTCACTATGTGAGGGATATGAATGATAAATGTCTAATTATTACATTGTTTTGTGCACCTGAAACCAATAAAAAAGAAAATGTTATAAAACAAAACAAAACAAAACAAACAAACAAACAAAAAAAAACAAAGAAAGAAAGAAATAACAATGGAAAACTTCCCTGTCCTGGTGAAAGTCATGGACATAAAATCTGAGGAAGCACAGAGTCCAAAATAAAGTGAACCCAAAGAGGCCCACACTAAGACACCTCATAATTAAAATGCCAAAGGTTAAAGACAAAGAGAGAATCTTAAAAGCAGCAAGAGGTAAAGCAGTTATTTACTTACAAGGAAGCTCCCATTAGAGTGTCAGCTGATTTCTCATCAGATGCTTTGCAGGCCAGAAGGGATTGTCACAAAATATTCAACATGATGAAAAGCAAGGATCTACAATCAAGATACTCTACCCAGCAAAGCCATTATTTAGAATCAAAGGACACATTAAAAAGCTTCTCAGACAAGAAAAAACTAAAGGCATTCATCACCACCAAACCACTATTACATGGAATTTTAGAATGACTTCCTTAAGAGGAAAAACAACAAAAACAACAATAACAAAAAACAAAAGATAAAAAAATGTGAATAAAAAAATGTCAACAACGTATCTATGAACAATTACTTTCAATGTAAATGGATTAAATACTCCAATAAGAAGATAGGGTGGCTTAATACATATATATTTCAGGAAACCCAAAATGCTACTTTGAGGGTACATGTGCATCCCTTTATTTATTGCAGTATTGTTACACTGGCTAAGATGTGGAGGTAGCCTAGGTATCCATTGATGGATGAATGGATAAAGAAGAGGAGGTACATGTTTACAATGGAATATTGATCAGCTATGGAAGGAAATGGGTTCTTGCCATCTGTGGCAGCATGGATGGACCTGGAGGGTATTGTGCTGAGTACGGAGTATGTAAGACCGAAAGACAGATGCAATGTGATTTTGCTTATACATGGAATCGAAAGAACAAAATAAACAAACAAACAAAATAGAAATACACTCATAGACACAGAGAACATTTTGATAGTTGCCAGATTGGGGAGGGGGGGGAGTTGATAGGGTGGGTGAAAAAAGGGGAAGGGATTAAGAAGCACAAATTTGTTGTGACATAGCAGTCATGGAGATATAGGTTATAGCATAAGGAATATAGTCATTAATATTGTAATAACTATGTATGGTGTCAGATGTTTACTAGATTTACTAGGGTGATAGATGGAAAGGGAGGTTGGGGGGATGGGTGAAAAAAGGTGAAGGAATTAAGAAGTACAAATTGGTAGTTATGAAATAGTTGTGGGGATGTAATGCAATGTATAGCATAGGGAATATAGTCAATTGTATGGTAATAACTATTGTAAAGGTGAAATTTGGTAAATCAGTAATGCAGTTAGACTTAGCTACTTTGCAGTTTAACTCACTGCATAGCTTGCTATCTAGCCACCTGTAATTAGACTTAGTTTGTTTGCATTTTGATCCATCCTGATATTTATCTCTTTTCTCTTTGTTTCTCCCCTCACTGATTAACTGAAGAACTCTGTTTCTCCCTTTCTCAAGTAAACCCATACCTCATTCATTAACAACATCCTAACCTAGAAAAGAGCAATTTCTTAATCCTCAGGTGCCCAGACACTGGAATCCAATTTACAACTTCTTGTAGTTTTTACTGGTGACACATAGTCCCAGGCCTTGATGGCCAGTCTGAGTCCAGAGCCCGGAGATAACATCATCTTCAAACAGACCACATCCCAGGATGGATGTCAGCCTTCACACCTGCCTAACCAAGTCCCCCTTTCCTATATAAGAAGAAGCTGACTTGAAGTTAAGGTCAAGAGCCTATCAGGCTCTGCCCTGGCAAAAGAGTCTGCCAGTATTTCTCTCTTATCCCTCTGTCTCAGCAGCTGTCCACTCTCAGACTCTGGACTCTGCCCCAGCGACCACACCCCGCCCCCACTCTGCTGGTGTTTCTCTCGTTACTACCCAAAGCAGCCGTCATCTTTGGACACTGCCATTGGCATTCTCTCTCTGCCCTAACTTTAATAAAAACTTTCTTCGTAGAGTCTGTGAATGCTTTCATCTTTTGTGATGACCAGGGGTTAATGCCATGCCATGACAACTATGTATAGTGGGTACTAATCAGGGGGATCACTTCTTAAATTATATAAATGTCTAACCACTATGCTGTACGCCTGACATTAATATAAAATAATATTGAATGTCAACTGTAATGGAGAGATTAAAAAGGGGGGGGGAGGTGAAGAGGAATAAGGTTTCCAAATTTCCAGGTATAAAACAAATATGTCATAAAGATGTAATGTACAGCATAGGGAATACAGTTAATACCTTTGTGATAACGTGCTATGGTGTCAGATTGTTGCTGGACATAACGTAGTGACCACTTCTTTAGATATTTAAATGTTGAATAACTATGTTGTACACCTGAAACTAATACAATATTGTATGTTATCTATATTTTAATAAAAATCATTTTAAAAGCCTGGCCCACTTCTGGCCCATGCAGCCCCACTCCTGCCAGGTACTAGAACGTCCCAGGACTCGCCTTCCTTCATACGTACCCAAGCATTTGTGGTTTGACTTGGTGTGTATGCTTTCATTGTGTAAAATTACCATTTTTTCTGACATTTGAAGTGACTGTTTTATTTGCTGTAATTGAAAACAAAAATTGTAAGAAAACGATTCTAATGATTATACTGTGGATTTAATTACCAAGATGTTTACACCTCTCTTTTACCTGTCATTTTGAGGAACTGTTTGACTCTTCTCCCTCAATGGCTTGTACTCTTTCCTGTGTTATCATAAAGCTACATTTTAGTCTGTAAAATGTATCTCAAAGAAAAAAAGAGCAAGAGTCTACCCATAAGCAGGAGGTATATTGTTTATGGTATATTTGAAATCATGGAAGATATTTTCAATGAGGTGCCACTTGAAAATGATAAGCAAAACTTGTGCATAACTGAAAAGAGAGAATGCAAAGTTTCTGAAGTAGGGCATGCAGTTCTGCATGGCACACTTGAGAAATAGCAAAGAGCCAATGACATTGAACAGAGATGAGAAAACAGGGAAGTAGTGCAAAAGTAGAAAGGAAGCCCTGTATCACATCTGCAGAGATGGTTAGGAACTTGTAAGGACTTAAATTCTACTCTAAGTGAGACAGGAAACCACTAGAATATTGTGAGCTGAGAAAGACATGATGATTTACATTTCAATGAGGTTACTCTAGCTCCTTGTTTTGGTTCTGTAGGGACACAACAGTTGCCTCAGACCTTTTGGAAGAATGTAGTAATAATCAAGATAAAATGTAATAATGGCTTACCCCAGATGACAGCACAAAATTATGACAAGCAGTTATATTCTGTATATATTTTGAAAAAATTAATCAGTTTTGGTGATATATTGATTATGGGGTGGAAGAAACCAAAAGGTTTAAAAGAATATTCCTTAAAATTATAGTGGAAGCTGTTAATTCTGGAATGATGGAGTACAGATCTCTGAAAATTCTCTCTTCCATAGAAGCAATGAAAGTACTGGGGGAAATGTCAGCATAAAATGTTTCAGAACACTGGAAATTAACTAAAGGATGGCTGCAATCTAGGGAACATTTTTTAAATGGCTGAATATTGGTAAAAAGTATAAGCTTTGTATTGTTTTAATTTTGTGTTCTCACTTCCTCTTTCCAATTCCATGTTAAACATGAAAACCGGCCTGCTGTCATGGTGATAACCTGACATCAGAAACTGGGTTAGAGCTCCTTTAAAGCCATATTCCCATAGAATTGTCATGAATAGACTGTTTGTTGTTGTTATTTCTTAGCAGACCACAATTGTAAGGCAACATATATTTGAGTTGATTTACGGCATGCCCAGCGGGGGTGGGGGGAAAGCCTTTTCCCTGGGACATTTGTGTAAAACTAGCAGACACAATTGAACAAGGGTAGCTGGCTGAGCTATGGATAACAGTAGAGGCCAATAATAGGATAGCAAAAATACTTAATAAAAGGCTAGGAAATGAGATGTCAATAGGACCTTTGGATAGTTCTGACAATTTCCTGGAATAAAGAAGGTCGTGCACAAATGTAGGAATGTCATGTGTATATGCTTGGGAAAGCCATGAGAAATTCCTACACTGAGGCTCTACAGAAGCAGAAGGTGAGGTGTTAACTGCCTGGCTGATATTCAGTGAGTGTCCCACATGCACACAGAGTTCTTCAACAAAGACTAGGAGAATTAATGATGGTTGCCATTTAAGAAATCCAGTCATAAACTGATCACAGAACTCAGACTTCAGTGGCTTCACACAGCAAAGAATATAGATTTTGCAGAATTAGTTCAAACAAATCCCTAAAAGAAAGCAACAGAAACCTTCAACCTTGGGGAAGAAGAAGACTGGTTTCCAGAGTTGTCATATTGTATTATATACAATGCCCAGTTTTTATAAAAGTTTATATAATTTTTAACAAAGCAAATAGTAGTAAGAACCCTCACCCCAAAAATATTAAAATAAGGCCTATACACAGGGAGGGGGAAAAAAGCTGTCAATAAAAACTGTCCCTAAAGAAGTCCAGACATTGGATTTTCTGGACAAAGACTTAAAATGAGTTATTAGAAACACATTTAAATAATTAAAAGAAACTATATCTAAAGAAATAAAAGAGTATAAAATATTTTATCAATAGAGAATATCAATAAAGTGATAGAATTTATGAAGAAGAACCAAATTGAAATTCTGGAATTGAAAAGTACAATAACAATAAATTCAGTAAAGGTTTGAGGTGGCAGAAGAAAAACATCAGCAAACTTTAAAAAGATCAATTGAGATAATTTAGTGTAAGGAACAAAAAGGAAAATGAGTAAAGAAAATAAACCGAGCTTTAAGGAAATGAGGGACATAATCAATATACTCATAATATGAATCCCGAAAGTAGAGGAGAGAGAGAAAGAATATTTGAATAAACCATGGTCGAAAAAACTTCCCAAATTTGATTTAAAAAATTAACTGTAAACTCATGATGTTCAACAATCTTCAAGTATGATGAACTCAAAGACATCCACAGAGACAGCAGTGACGGGCGGGATGGTGCGGGTTTGATCAGCAAGATGTTGTGGTCAGTTTCATCAGAGAACACGTCCTTACCACGGATTTACCTGAGTGACCTCAGACTGTCCAAACCGCAGCACTGATCTATTTCTGCATTTCATGGCTCCAAAGATAGGAATCTTTAATACACCAGTCTGTAGTCTTCCAAGTGACAGCCCAGATAGCTAGGTCATTGGCAACAATCCAAAACTTAGTAAAATACATCATACTTGGTTCTTAGGAGTATTGTCTCTGGCAAGGGCGATAACTTTAAGTTTAGCCTATCGTGCTGACTGGCTCTTGTCACAATGATTCTTCCAGGGTTGCCATTGCTCTATGTGAGATCCTTACATTATCCTACCTGCTCCTTTCTGGTGTTTATTTATCTGGCCTTGGTTATTTCCACACATGCTTACTCAGCTGAAGGCTTAGGGTAGTCCTCTGCATAACTCCAGAATTCTGTCTTCCTTGAACTCTGAACTCTTTTTCCTCCACTCACGAGATTGCTGAGCTCTGCTGAGCTCCGCTTAGCTCTCCAATTCCTCTGTATTAAGACCTCTCTCCCATCATTAAGCTGGGAAATCATGGGCACATTTAGTTCGCTCCTCTGCCCTCAGTGATTATTATCCTGTGCTGCTGGTTACATAATAGGTGGGACCATCATTTCCTACATTTTGTCCAGTTTTATACTTTTTCTACATGGCCAAAAGCAGAAGCTCGCTATTCTCTTATAATGGGAGCAATAAAAAGAGACTATTCCTTAGATCTTCCTTTACGAGAAGAATAAGGGCCTGGGTGATTGGAGGTTAGAAAATACAAAACAAAACAAAAGACAACATAGGATACATTCAGAAATAAAAATTGTCAAAAGGTGTGGTGTCAAAAGGTGTGGTTTTTTTTTGTCCTCCTTTTAGGAGGATGCTAATCACCGTATGATAATTTAGTCTGCAGAGCTTCAGCCGTAACTCTTAAACTGATAAACCAGAGAAGTGTCCAAACTTTCTACAGCCTCACCAGTGGCAATACAGGCTGCCTCTGTGATTATGAGCTTATTGACCCCTCTTCATTCTGCTTTGCACACACTTTTCTTGGCAAGCACACGCTTTGCTGTGAGGCTAATGAATTGCATTCTGGGCAGGGAGCAGGGAGCAGTCACAGCACCGGTTTGATGGACCACAGGCTAAAGATAAATGAGTAGGGAATATATCCAATTTTCATCGGATTTTCCCATATAACTATTCCAGCCAAGATTCTTTGCAGGGTAAAGGCAAAGCCAGAACAGATATTATTCACTTACTAACCTTCTCCCCTCAACTACCAGCTCTTCTCTCTTGAATGTATACATATGTATATATATACACACACACATTTTATATATATATATATATATATATATATATATATATATATATATATATATATATATATGTTTATCTCTTCAACCTCTTTTCTTCCCTTTTGGAACTATTCTCAATAATTAGTCTGGAAACAAATGTTTTGCTACGTTTTTAAATAATGAGACATTTTGGTCAGTTGTTTTCTTGTGCATTCACTACAACTCACTCATCTTTTGACCAATTTTAAGTTCTTAGGACTATAGTGGAAGTCTCTGAGGAACTGTTGTCTTTTCTAAGCTCTAAGTATGTGAGCTGGGAAAAGAAAAAAGGAATGGTAAGGAGGAGCTATTGAGGAATTTTTTATTCTGTAGCAGGCTCTCTGCTTGGGATTATATATAGAGTACCTCATTCAATAATCTTGTGATGTAGCTGTCATCATTCTTAGTTAACAAATGAAGAAATATATACTCAGAAAGAACAAGACCTGTGCCTCTGCTTTTTCAAGTTATCCAAATTAAAGAGTCTTTCCCTTATATTCTTTTGCAAATTCATTTTGTAAAATCAGGCATAGATTGTACTCCTTTATTTATTAACATATTTTTAAACAGTAATATGATTCCATTTTTATTATAATATTTATAAGCAGTTCAGAAATATAAAAAGTGGCTATATACAATTATCTCCATTCAAACCCCATCTTTCTCTGAGAAACCAATATTAATAATTTTGAGTTTTGTATTACTTACATACAAATATATTGAAATATACACATTTATAATTTGGTAATTTTTATATGACTTGTTCATTATGCTCTTCAACTTACTTTGTTTATCTAAAACTGAATTTGATTTTTTTTCTAACAACCGTAATATGCTGACTTAAAATTGCTGCCTCGTATCCTATTATATGTGGTAACTTAATTTTAAATTACTCACTGCTCTATTGTTAGAGATATAGAATATCTATATATTTTTTATGTTATAAATAACACTGCAACTAATATTCATATAGTTATATTTTTTACATGTACAAATGTATTATTCATTTTCTTTCTCTGTTTGGCTCTTCCCCTCTTTCCATGTCAGAGACTGTATTTTAATTAGCAAATGCACCATCCAGTAGCTTTGCCAGACTTACTTCAATCTTGCTGGGGATTTTAAATGATCCCCTCCTCATTCCAGCATTTTTATGCTGACTGATATACCAGCCAGATGTCAAATTCCTGATTCACAGCCATTCAGCTCTTAAAAGTATTGGGTATTCCAGTACTTACATTGTCAGAGCAGGTTCATAGAATTATAGAAATAAGAGATTGAAATGACCTATTGGGTCAACTGTTCTATACACCTGCCAGCAAAAGATTGTTCCTTACAATATACTTTATTAATAGAATGAACTGGAATATATTTTTTAGAATGAATCCTTCCACTTGAACAAAAAAAAGGGGGGGTGAAGGTTGTCAATGAGAACAGGGATCCACTGAAATGAATTATTTCAGAATCATGTAAAGGATGGGGATATAGCCATATTACCATCCTAACAGAATTATGTTGAGTGATGTCATGTTGTCTAATTTAGAATATCTTATCAGTAGAACTTCTACTGTTCTCTCAGAATGACATTCCGTTATTTAAGACTGATTACCAATAGGAAAAAATTCTGTTTCCAAAGTAAATTTTATAATATTCTTAAATTTTAGCTGGGAAAAGTTTGATAACTAAGGGAATGGACAATATTCTGATTTCAGAAATAATGATTTAAGTGAAGAACAATGCTGTCAAGATCAATATGTGACCCTCCTAACACACAAATGCACAATTTGGTAATACATAGATTTTGTAAAAATTAGGTGAGACAGGGGGAAAAAAAAAGTCTGTTGTCAGCACAGTGCCTGACATATACTCAAAAAAATGTTGCTGTTTTTCTCATCCCATTTATTCTCCTTCCATACTATCTAAATTTATGTTCAGCTCCCTCTCTTTCTAATCCTTTCAGTCTAAGCTATTCATTCACTCATTAAAAATGTTTTGAGTCACATCTCTATCCCAAACATTGTCATAGGTAACACTTACACTGAATGCAGAGGGGAAGGAAAAGGTGATTGCCCTTCCCTTTTGAACATTATACAAAAGTTGAGAAATCAATTATCAATTAAGGAATCACACAAATAAATTTCAAAAAGCCAGCTGTGGCAGGTGAAAGGGACATGCAGCATGAGAGTCCAGGGGGATTAGATCGAATCTGCACAGTCAGAGCAAGACTCCTGAGTGGGGAATCTAAGAGTTTGCAAGATGGAGAGAAGAGGAGAGGCCTGAGTATTCTATACAGAGTGAAAATAATGAGCATGAGAGGAAGCATGGTGCCTGCAGTGACTGAGTGAAAGGCAACTTAACTAGTGAGGAGCAAGTGAGGGGTTAATGGACCAGATGAGGTTGGGGACATACAGGAGAAAGACATGGGATGGAGAAAAGTTGGAAAGGAACAAAAGTGGGTGTAAGGAAACCAGTCAGTACTTTGGGTAAGATATCATGCATATTTGGATTAAAAGAGAAATGGGGTAAAATATTTATTTAGCATTTTCTACTCTTTCATCTAGGAAGCATGATGTTAAAAACTACAGTAGATATTTTTAGCTTTACCCCATGTGCCCTAAACATACAGGCCTAACTTGAAGATTATAACAGAAAAACAACCACCACCACAAACTAGAAATCTAATTTTAGAAAGACTCTATCAGTTCACAATAAACTAGTATTTATAAGTTTGTTAAAAGAGAGTATAATAGGAAAAGTGACATTTAAGATATCTCTTTCCCAGTTCCACTGAGCATTTGTTTAAATTAGTTAACCGCTTAGCTTCAGTTAGCAAGAGGTAGATGAAGGAAAGAAAGAAAAAACAAGTTACTGATACGTAAAATCCCTGATCCTTAAAAGCTGGGAGGACAATATTTAGTTATTTCTCCAGTACCCTACTTCTAATTACCATCTCCCTCTTATTCATTAAAATTTCTTGTAAATGGATGTATTCTGGTAGATAATGTTAAAATTTTGACTATAAAATTTTGATCTATAATGAAGAATGTCTGTTTTGTATGAAAGGAAGATTGTGTCAAAAGTCTTATTCTTGGCTGTATTCTAGATGTAGATAACCATATCTTGAGTGATTATTTACCTGAGTGTCTTTCCTTATAGTCTCCAGCCTCTTTGAGAGCAAGATCTTTATCTTATTTATATTTATAATATCAGGACATAATAGCTGGTAAAGCAGAAACAACAAATAAATATTTGATGAATAGATGAAATAATGAACCACAATTTCCTGCATCTTTAAGCTGAATCATTGGTATCACCATCTAACCTGTGGTACTTTATAAATCTAGAAGAAGTTTAATAGAACAATTGATATAATGCACCTCTCATTTTAGAAATAAGGAAATAGAGACCAGAAAATATAATTTAGTTAAATAACTCCTAGTCAAATAATGTATTTATTATGTTAAATTTGAGGAGATTGTTTAGGATGAAATGTGGAAAATAAAAATAAAAGTATTATCATCATATACCCATTTAGTAATTTATTGATTTTAACAAAGCATGCACGGCCATTATTGTATTACTAAAGTGCACTCACATTTAATTAGATTTTAGCATTTCATATGCCTAGAAATGGATGGTCAACTCCACGGAGCTCCTATTTTATTTCCTTCATGTTCTCCCATGTGCTATTATTTTGACCTTTAGTTTTATTCTCTGGTTTCATCACAAGATGGAGCCAGTGTGTCTCCATCGCCACAGAGCAAGCATTAACAATCTGCATGAGCTCGCATTGGAGGTTGGATACAGATCTAGTGAATTCCAAGCATCTCCACATTTTCTTCTTTCTTTTAAATTCCAGTATCCTCACTCAAGCAGTTAGTGAAAATTTCTCTAGAAGTTGTTTTCAAAGTTCAGACATTTCTATATCTAAGAGAATTCCATGTCCATATATCACTCATACCTGACTACTGATTTCAGTGAGCTTCACCCATCTATAGGAATATGCACAGGATGCACACATATAGGGTTATGGTCATTATTCCATTATTCTTGTACTGGCCTATATACCGAAGCTTTCCTACCGGTAACTTCTATATACTGTATTTAAATCTCAGTTCATAAACTCGTCTCCTAATTTTCACAGGCTGGTTGGTGGAAATTTAGCTTTAGTCATGCTTGGAGTTCTTCTCACTCAAACTTCCAGAGTCATAAACCATACTAAATGTCAGGGAGGATTAAGTGGTCACCGATCATTTGTTTCCTTTGAGAATTCCATTATTCCAGTTGACAAGTCCAATAACCTTCTTCTTCTGTACCTTCCTTAAATGTGGGGATCATCCACTGTAGTGGTTGGAAGTACTGGCCTCTAGTCTTCTCAGTGTAATATGAGGGCATTCATTCTGAGGTTCTTCTACACACGTAGGGTATCCCTAAATACTGTCAAATCCCTCTCTCAAAGGACACACCTTACACACACACACACCCTTCTCCCAGCCTGGAGGTGTCTCATTTAAGTCTAAAGATAAAACATGTATCCTCAAATCCTATTCATTTCAATAGGTTTAGATGCTTGGAAACAAAAGACAAGAAGCTTATACATAAGCCTCGTCTGAGGAAAGAAAATCCAGTGTGACTACCTACTCAGGGAGGGAAAGGGAAGGCAAAAAATAGAAGAATGAAACAGAAGACGCAAGGAAAAAATAGAAATCTCTGTCTTAGAAAATTATTTTGACAAATATGCGCAAAAATTTATTCCACACCATGCTTTTTTTCCATTGTATTAACTATATGCAGGAAGCTTTGCTCGGTTTTGTTTAAAAGAAAAAACAAAATGTCTGCAAATGAGATAGCTCACTAATTATCAAATGTGACTAATTCAATGAATGAGGTAGTTTATGATAAATTAATTAATTATGTAATGCCTTAATCTCAAAACAATTTAATGCAGCCTTGAATTATTAACCTGCAGTAGAATATGCACAATTTCCACTATTAATCTGACACTTTTTGTCAGTCTATGATGAGGCTGCATTGAGTCAGATAGTGATAAAAGGGACTGGATGCATGGAGAAGTGATAGAACTTGATATTACAGTTTTGAATCTTCACACCTATGTATATATTGTTTTAAACTGTTATTTGCTATTTTCCCATCACTTACAAGTATAATAAATCATTTTACAATAAAGCATCTCCCAAATATTACATGCAAAAGTACTGCTTACAAATAATGATTAACTTGAGAAGCAATTGTTAATGAATATTTTTATAAAAGCTCTTTTTTTTTGACAGAGCCTACCAATGCTTCTCCCAAAACCAAGTGTGTGTGTGTGTGTGTGTGTGTGTGTGTGTGTGTGCGTGCATGCACATGCATATTAATAAATTTGATTCAGAACACCATAAATGCAAAACAAAAACAAAATAACACAATCTACCTTTTGCCAAGAGACCTTAGGGTCCTCTGTTCAATTAAACATTTAGTCCTTGAAATATTTTTAGATGTCAAAACCACAGCAACCAAATCATTTTATGCCCCAGTACATGCCAGACTAGAAAAGAAAGAAAATTGTCATGTGTCATAACATGAAGGTGAACAGTAACTGCTGAATACATTCATACTGCCTGCAACTAAGCTACTTCCCAGAACAAAAGGAAATACATATTTTTTCTTAGTCTGTAGGTTCTGGATGATAACCATATCAGCCTCAGTGACAGAGCTTTCTTCTTCCATGTCTCTTATTCCTCAGCCTCCCAAAATTGGTGTATTGCTTTCTTTTTCTATGGTTTCAAGTTCTACATAAGTTCTAAATTTTCAGTGTGATCTAATTTCTCAAACTTATCTCATCATAGTTTAAATATTTTTCCTTAATCTTCTTCTCTTCCCAAAGTACTAAATAATTGAGTTTGCTTTACCCATATTTTTTCTCTCTTGCTACTGCATTCTATTTTATTTTTTAATACTTATTTCATTAACTTTTTTCGATGTAAGAAACATCAAACCTGTAGAGAAGTTTAATGAGTTTATTTGAGCCAAACTGAGACACATACACAAACTGAGACTTTTTGTCCACATTTCTATGCCCATTTTTAAAGGATTTTGGTATACAGAGAGCTGACGGGGGGAAATGAGATAGCCTATCTTTGATTGAATCATTCATTTGTTTTTTTATTCATGAAATATTTATTTAATGGCAATTATGAGCAAGGCCCTGCACATAAAGAAAGGCATGAGATTCATTTCTTTACTCCAAGAACTGATAGAAACCGAGTAAATTAAATGTCAGATTTGGGAGGATATTAAAGGTTACCTAGGTCAGAAACTCCATGGACAGGATATAACAGCATCATCTCTAGGGTTTTAAAAAATGCAGAGTCATAGATTCCACAACTGAAGACACTCACTAAGTATTAAAATGTGTGTTTATTGTGCATCTTAGGTGACTTTGGAATGTTGGAATGACAATGAAGAACAATTTGAAGCCATGGGTATAATACTAATGCTGATCCTTTTCTTGAATTTTTTCTGTTATATACATATACATATACATATATATATACATATACATATACATATACATATACATATATATATATATATATATATATATATATATATATATATATATATGTCACACACACACACGAATGCACCATATTATTAATGAAAAAGCAAGCCATGAAATATTCTTGTTGTAACATGGGCAATGCCTGGAATATACTATAGCTATATATATATATATATATATATATAAGATAAAACATAAATGTAACTTCTAGAGAAGATCATCCAATACATTCCATGGTGAGGATGATGAGGAAGGTAGAGGAACAAAACAAAACCCAAACAATTGATATAGACTAAATATAAACGACTGGGTCAAAAATGATCACTTTAAAGGCAAATTCTACTGAAATATTACAGGTAAACAGGAAAAGGTTGATTCATGTATTTAATTAGGCAACATTGTCCTTTTTTAAAGTTTTGGTTATGTCACAAATTGGAATGTATTCATCAATTATCTGAATATTTCACAATATAAAAATTCAGTCTTTAAGGTATACTGTAACCTAATTGCATTCAAGATTAATGTCTAAGATGGTGTTTCAAATCAGATGGAACCAGACACTTGGTTACAATCAATCTTATTTTAAATCCCAAATTTAAAGATACCTTAAGTCACTAATATTTAGTACTCTGTCTAATTCACAATAGTGTATTAATGCTTTTTTCATTAGAAATGAGTTAAAATAGATGTTTCTATATGTTTCCAGGTATGTGTATATATACCAAAAAGAAGAGAAGAAAATGCTATATTCATTCATTAATTAAACAAATGGTTTTCTAGTGGTTAGATAAATAACATTACTATATATTATTTACTGAGTACAAACTATGTCATGCTAACAGTTTTGCATTTCCTATTTTTATAGAACACCCTCACCTACATTGCAAGATAGTTCTTATAATCTCAGTTTCAAATGAAGATATCAAGGTTTAGAAAGTACAAGGAAGCTTTTCAATGTCATATAGCTGGAACATGTTTGAAATGTGACTGAAATCCTGTCTCTAGAGACTAACCTAAAATAAATAATATTAATAAGAAAAGTAATCACTTGATAAATCGAGCAAAAGAAAATATGATAAAGCATAAAAAGAAGTAGTGTTGCAGTGTTAAGGGAGTATGGGTAATACAGACATAATATCGTTACTTCCTCTAGATTGATAGTTGAGTGTGATGAAAACTTTAAAATATTTTGACTGAGTACATGAGCAATTTATCATACCAAAGAAGATCTAGGAATATGCATATCCACACAGAGAGAGAGAAAATATATCATTTTAACCCAGTGTAATATAAAGTCCATATTTATATTCATACCAGCTTTGTCTGGCTGAACTACATTCAGTATTGAAAAGGCAAATGAGTTGACCAACTTGATTTCTGTGGTTGAGAGAGGCTGGATTCTAATAATAGATCCATTAAAACTGTTAAATTGGGGTGACAATTGTTAGTAAAACTACATAGATTTCAGGTGTACAATTCTGTATTACATCATCTATAAATCCCATTGTGTGTTCACCACCCAGAGTCAGTTCTCCTTCCATCACCACATATTTGATCCCCCTTACCCTCATCTCCCAACCCTCTCCCCCCTTATCCTCTGGTAACCACAAAACTATTGTCTGTGTCTATGAGTTTTTGTTTCTCATTTGTTTGTTTTGTACTTTTGTTGTTTTTGGTTTATATACCACATATCAGTGAAATCATATGGTTCTCTGCTTTTTCTGTCTGATTAATTTCGCTTAGCATTATACTCTCAAGATCCATCCATGTTGTCACAAATGTTCCTATATCATCTTTTCTTACCGCCAAATGGTATTCCATTGTGTATAGATATCACAACTTCTTTATCCATTCATCTATCAAAGGACATTTTGGTTGTTTCCATGTCTTGGCCACCGTAAACAAAGCTGCTATGAACACTGGGGCACACGTGTCTTTATGTATAAATGTTTTCAGATATTTTTGGGTAGATACCCAGGAGAGGGATTGCCGGGTCATATGGTAATTCTATTCATAATTTTTTGAGGAACCTCCACACTGCCTTCCATAGCGGCTGCACCACTCTGCATTCCCACCAGCAGTGTATGAGGGATCCTTTTTCTCCACAGCCTCTGCAACACTTGTTACTATTTGTCTTGTTGATGACAGCCATTCTGACTGGGGTGAGGTGATGTCTCATTGTGTTTTTTATTAGCATTTCTCTGATGATTAGTGATGTTGAGCATTTTTAAATATGTCTATTTGCCATTTGTATGTCCTCTTTGGCGAAATGTGTCTTAGGTTCTCTGACCATTTTTTAATTGGATTGCTTGTTTTTGTTATTGTTGTTGAGTTGTGTGAGTTCCTTATATATTTTGGATATTAGTCCCTTATCGGAGGGATTGTTTGCTAAAATCTTCTCCCATTGGATTTGTTGCCTCTTTATTTTGTCGATGGTTTCTTTTGCTGTACAGAGCTTTTAAGTTTGATGTAATCCAATTCATTTATTTTAGTTTTTACTTCTCTTGCCTTTGGAGTCAAATTCACAAAATGCTCTTTGAATCCAAGGTCTATAAGTTTAGCACCTATGAATAGCCAAAGCAATTCTAAGAAAAAAGAACAATGCTAGAGGTATCACACTCCCTGACTTCAGCTTGTACTACAGGGCTACAATCAAAACAGCATGGTATTAGCAGAAAAACAGACGCACAGACCAATGGAACAGAATTGAGAACCCAGAAATAAACCCACGTAAATATGAACAGATAGTTTTTGACAAAGAAACCAAAAACATACAATGGAGAAATGACAGCCTCTTCAATAAATGGTGCTGGGAGAATTGGAAAGCCACATGCAAAATAATGAAACCTCACTGTTGTCACCATGTACCAAAATTAATTCCAAATGGATCAAAGACCTAAACTTAAGATATGCAGCAATAAACTGCATAGAAAATAATTGTTGAGCTAATTTTTCCTCACCTTTTTTCTCTCATTCCTTCCACTCCAGCAAAGAGACAGACACCTTGCATCATATATGCTTACAAAGTTTGTGGCAGCGTTTCTTAGCTTTGTTTTCCAAGAGCTGGAGAAAAGATACAAAGAGAGAGGGATTTGTAAAATTAAAATAATGTTCTTTGAAATGGGAGTAAAAAGAGAGGTCTGGAGACCAGTAGGAAACACGTTTTGGAACTGTTTCCTCCAGAGCCTGCAGGATGTGGAAGGGCCACAGAGGAAATGATGGCGTGGTGTGCCAGGACTCCTGGTTGCAGTCCTTGGATCCCAGCCCCACTAGAGATCTCTGTGTCCCCATAGGAGCAGCACCAGAAGAGTAGTGGCTCTGATGTGGCAAAAGAGGCCAGGACAATGGGATTCCTAGCAACAAGCAGTGTCAACAGAGACTGATGGCAAAACAAAGTCAACAACTTGGCTCCAAGTAAGACTCCAAATTTAAGCACACCTCAAAAGTTGAGACAGAGGGGCATAATCCAAAGAATAACTGAAGTTGGGTTTGCATTCAATTTTTGGAATTAGACTCAGAGGCGAGAATAAGCTGATTTACAATAAATAAAAAGTAATGTGGAAATACGTACATGCTCACCTGGATTCATAGATCAAAACTCATGTCTGAGCAGTTACTGATGCATTTCCATTCCTATATCAGAGATTAAAAATTAAAATTATAAAATATACATAGTTATAATATATAAAACTTAAAATTTCATGTTCTATATTTCAAACAGCATTTTATAGCAGTTTTTGTCAGATTCACATAATAGAAACCTTTCTCAAAATGAGATCAATTCCCCTAGTAACATCAATTATAAGTGACTTTCATTACACACTTTTCCAGTCTATTAGGCACTTATTGTCTACAATTAAGCTTTAAGTTAATTAAATGTAAAGCCCCCAAACCCATTCATAAAATCAGTTATCTTACATATAAATTATTTTCCTGAATGAGATTTTAATGCACAGAATGTCATTCTTAATCTTGAACTAACAATAGAGCTAAGAGTATCTTTGTTTAAATCAAAAGTAGTATGATTGAAAATGAAAACAAATCCCATTTTTTTTCTCATTTAATTCGATATACTTATGCTCAGCTTACTTAGAAGTAACATACGTCATGGAGGATTATATTTAGTATTTTGTTTTTACTTATTAGTTTCCACAAAGCTAATTTTACAATGCATAGAAATTTTCTTCAGAGCTGAATTACAGAATTCTGAAAATGAAAGATAGATAGTTCTTTGAAAAATATATAAATGCAATATGATGCTCAGTGAAAACTTGGGTCTTGCATAACAAGTTTTCAATTTTTTTTATTTATTCCTTAAGATAATAAAAATGTCAATCCTCAAAGAAAGAATATAAATGCATTACATCAATTATATGATAATGCATTCTAACATTGTCAACTAAATATAACATAGTCTAATATCTCTAGGTTAGGCTAATGTCCCTAAGTAATTTTTATAGTCCTTTGAAAGAATTATCTTCATACTGTTTTTTGAAAAAACAAAACCAAAAAAACAAAACATTCTTTATATCTAAGTATGGCAGTAGGCCTTCTCTGAAATCAATTCAGAATTCAATTCTAAGGTAGGGTAGTGGCTGCTCTCTCTCAGTTTAGAACAGTCCCTTTTGTTTCTGTGGAGTTCTCTTCCACTTCCATGACTTTCCATAAGTGAAGTCTCTCTGTCTTCATGATGCTGTTTACTAGCCATTGACTCTTCACTTCCTGAGTAGAGAGGGCTGAATTTGGTGGCCTGCTTAAATATTAATTTTTCTAATCTTTGAACCAGGTCAGATTTTGATGTGTCCTGCTCTCTCTGCCATTTTACGAAGTATTTGAAATTGCCTGAGCTTGCTGAATATTTCAGCTCTAAAGACTTTTTCTTTAACAATTGTCTAATCTGGGTAAGGACAGAAAGCATGAATCTTTGAAATGGAAGAAGTTGATATGCATATTTTAATAGTGTTTTGGTAAAATTCTCTAACTCATCTTCATTGTGTCTACATGACAGGCTTACCTTGAAAAGTAGTCCACAGACTTCTACTGTTATTTTGCTCTGCTTGTTCATTAAAATTCAATAAAGCCTTCAAATCAAATCTTTTTAATATAAAATTCTGCATATCAAGGAAAGCTCCCTAAAGAATGCATTACCTCATTTCTCACCAGATCTCCTTTAAGATGGATAGTCCTTGTTTATTTTTTTTTCCATCCAGTTTATGACACACTTATTCTATTGTGATCTGTACCTCAAATCCTCTCATCAAAGGAGAAATGGCTACTCACTCCTTCTTTGTTTAGGCCTGTACTACAGGATTTCTCCAGAGTGATTTTCTTGCACTTGTTTACTTACATTTCTCACAAAACTTTGAATTGCAGAAAAAAGAGAAGAAACATTTCCTATTAATTGTATGTTTATGGTCTCTGTCATATCATTGTTGAATGAATGAGTTGAATAACACATATGTTGTTTGTATTTGCAAATATAAAATGTGTCACTTAGTTTTGTGACTTTGGGCAGGATATTTAATCATATAAACCCCAATTTCCTCATTGTAAACTGAAGACAATAATACCTCCTTAGTGTACCTCAAAAAGATTGAGTGTTAAATAAAATAAAACTTGGAGAAACACTTTGTAAACAGTAAAATATATAGATGTGAGTGGTATAAGAATTAAACCATCATGCAAATAAACTCAAATTACCTGTCTTGTTATTTATCTTTTCTTTGCCAGGACATTTTTTCAACTAGTTACTAAAATTAAAAATAAAAAGGTTAACTGAGAATATCTACTAATGAATGATTTAAAAAAAATAGGTTGGAGACCTAAGAGCAGAGAGATACATTATGATTCTATTTATTTAAAATTGTGCCCATTTAGAGGAACTTGTGGAAAAAAGTTCAAAAGTGTCAGTGTGATTTTGGGTGAGGTTTGCATTAATTATTTTAATGTTTTTTATTTCTTTATCATTCATCATATATATATGTGTGTGTATATATATATATATATATATATATATATATATATATATACACACACACATATATATATATATATATATATATATATGATTTTTTAATAACATACATAGTATATTAGGAGGTGAAAGTGCTATGGGAGAAAAAAATAAAACAGGAAGAAAGTTAGGGAGTGTGCGTTTTGGAGAAGACAGTGCATAGTTGATACTTTAAATAGGATGGAGACATCTGAGCAGAGACCTGAAGAAGTTGGCAAACCAAGCAGGTCTCTGGAGGATTAACTTTCCAGATACAAGGAATGGCAAGAGCAAAGGCCCTGAAATAGGACAGTAGGTCTAACTTATTAACTGAACTTCAAGACAGCTAGTGTGGCTGGTACAGTGTAATTAAGGAGGAGAGAATAAAAGAACATGAAACAGAAAGTAGTAGAGGATGCTGATAGGCCAATATAAGGACTTATAGTGAGATATGGAAAACCACTGAAGAGTTCAACCAGAGCAGTGATGTGATCTCTTTTAAAATGATCAATCTGGCTGCTGTGTTAAGATTGTAACATTTTATATATACATAGCATTTATTTTTACAGTTACAGAAGAGTAAGATTTAAAAGAAAAAAAACGTACGAAAAGATTGTGTCCTTTTCTGCTTTCCTTACTCACATTTTATTCATTCTTCAAAATTTTGCATTGTACTTGAAACCCGAGCACTTTATGAAAATACTCTTACAGAGATGCCAATGGTTATTCGGTTGCCAAATGCAATAGACGGTAATTTTCCATAAAGGATAAAATCATGACGCTCATATAGATATAAAAATGAACTTGTTTTAAAAGTTTACTTATTTAGTGTCGGAATCAGACATGTTATGACAAGTTCAAAAGAGAAATTAGAAACAGGCCCATTTATAGATCAGGAACATGGAAATGAATATGTAAATGATGGCAAGACAGGTTTTCCACAGGGTAGATAAGTGATCCTCTACCAGGTAAGACAGAATTTGCATATCTATCAATGACCTACAATTTATAAGGTATTGTAAAATAACTAAAAGTCAATGAAAGGTTAAAATTGAGTAATTCCTGGCGGGCTGTGCTATATGTAGACAATGCATAATTTCCTGTTGAAACTTACTTTCTCTTACAGTCTCCATTTAAATATCACGGCTTCTTTAAATTCTGACTTTTTTATTTTCTCATTCTGTACATTGCTTTGCTTCTCCGTAGTGAATTTTGAAACATTGACAAATAGCCCAGATTTTTTTTTAGAAGCACTTCGAAATTGGTGTATGGGTCATTCAACTTTTAAAAAAGATTTTTATTAAAAATATAGCTAACATACTAGTACAATATTATATTAGTTTCAGGGGTGCACCAAAGTTATTCAACATTTATATACCTAAAGAAGTGATTATCGTGATAAGTCCAGCAACCATCTGACACCATATTTTGCTGTCTTACTGTTATTGACTATATTCCCTATGCTGTACATTACATCTCCATGACTTATTTGTTTTATACCTGGAAATTTGGCTCTCTTATTCCCCTTTATGTCCCCTCCTTTTTTGATTTTTCAATTACAGTTGACATTTATATATTATTTTATATTAATTTCAGGTGTACAGAATAGTGGTTAGACATTTATATAATTTAAGAAGTAATCCCCCAATTAGTCTAGTACCCACCTGGCACTATACATAGTTATTACCATATCACCGACTACATTCCCTATGCTTTATTTTACATTCCCATAACCATTTTGTAACTACCAATTTGCACATCTTAATCTCTTCAACTTTTTACACTGTCCCCCAACCCCCTCCCATTTATTGCCTAAACAAATCTAGTACTCATCTAATACCATATGTTGTTATTATAACATTATTGATTATACTTCTTATACAATAACCTACATCCCCCCATAACTACTTTGTAACAACCAATTTGTACTTCTTAATCCCTTCCCCTTTTTCATTCACACACCCATCCCCTCTCCCTTGTGGAAACCATCAAAATGTTTCTATATCTATGGGTTTCTTTCTGTTTTGTATGTTTACTTTGTTCTTTAGATTCCTCTATAAGCGACATCACATTGCATCTCTCTCTGTCTGATATACTCAACTCAGCACAATACCCTCCAGGTCCATCTATTCCACTGCAAATGGCAAAAACCCATTCCTTTCCATGGGCGAGTAATATTCCTTTGTCTATATGTATCTCTTCCTCTTCATCCAATCATCCATCAACGGACACCAAGGGTACATCCACATCTTGGCCATTGCAAACAATACTGCAATGAACACATGGATGTACATGTCCCCTCGAAGTAGTGTTTTGGTTTCTTCATATAAAACCCAGAAGTGGGATGACTGGGTCCTTCTCTGTCTCTTGTTATAGCATTTGTTCTAAAGTCTATCTCTTCTGGTATAATTATTGCTACCCCAGCTTTCTAACTTTTTTTTACTTCCATTTTAAAGAAATATCTTTTTCCATCCCTTTATTTCTGTCTGTGTGAGTGTCTTTCAATTTGAAGTGGTCCTCTTGTAAGCAGCATATATAAGGGTTTTGTTTCCTTATCTATTCAGCCATTCTATGTCTTTTGATTGTAGGATTTAATCCATTTACATTTAAAGTATTTCATAAATATGTAGCTATTCCCATTATTCATAATTTTGATCTTTTTTTGTCTCTCTTAAAGAAGTCCCTCTAACATTCCTTGTAATACTGTTTTGGTGGGAGTGAACTCCTTAGCTTTTTCTTGTTTGGGAAGCTCATTATCTGTCCTTCGATTTTAAATGATAGCCTTGCTGGGTAGAGTAATCTGGGTTGTATGCCCTTGCTTTTCATCACGTTGAATATTTATGCCAATCCCTTCTGGCCTGCAAAGTTTTTATTGAGAAATACATTGACAATCTTAAGGGAGCTCCCTTAGAAGTTACTAGTTGCCTTTCTCCAGATGCTTTTAGGATTCTCTCTTTGTCTTTAACTTTTGCCATTTTAATTATGATGTGTCTTGGTGTGGGGCCTGTTTGGGTTCATCTTGCTTGGGACTCTGCTCTTCCTGGGCTTGTATGTCTATTTCTTTTGCCATCTTAGGGAAGTTTTCACTCATTATTTCTTCAAATAGATTCTCAATCCTTTGCTTTCTCTCTTCTCCTTCTGGTACCCCTATGACGTGAATGTTGTTACACTTGATGTTGTCTCAGAGGTTTGTTAAACTATCCTCCTTGTTGTTGTTTTTTTGTTTTTCTTTTTCTTTTTGTTTTTTTCAATTCCGATTGGGTATTTTCTGCTACCTTTTCTTCCAAATTACTGATTTGATTCTCTGCTTCATCTAGTCTGCTAGTGATTTCTTCTGGTTCATTCTTCATTTCAGTTATTGTATTCTTGATTTCTCACTGATTCTTTTTTATGGTTTCTCTGTCCTTTTTTTATGTTCACTATCTCTTTGTTTAAGTTTTCACTAAGTTCCTTGAGTATCCTTATAACCATTGTTTTGAACTCTGTATCTGGTAGGTTGCTTGCCTCCATTTTGTTTAGTTCTTTTTCTGGAGTTTTCTCCTGTTCTTTCAATTGGGACATATTTCTTTGTTTCCTATTTTAGCTGCTTGTCTATGTTTATTCATGTGGATTAGGTAGATCTGCCATCTCGTAGTCTCAACATGGTGCATTATTGTAGTAGGTGCCCTGTGGGGCCCAGTGGCACAGCCTCCCTGATCACCTGCTCTGGTGTTCCAGGAGCATCCCTTGTGTGGGCTATATGCTCCATCCTATTAATAGTTGAGCCTTGATTGCTATTGGCACATCAGTGGGTGGGATTGACTCTCAGTCTGATTGGCTGTGGATTTGGCCACATCTGCAGATTATGGACTGTTGTGTGGGTTGTTTACCCCACTGAATGGGATATGCCCCTGTGGGCTTTTGTGCCTGTTGAGACTGCCTTTTGCGTGTGTCGCTTGTGAGGTTAATTAGGTGGTGCTCTGGTATGGTCTAAACAAACCTTCAAGTGTGTTTATTCTCATGCCTCTTGAGGGTGGTGGGCTCCTGTGCAGGCCCAGGTTATTCACTGCCTGTTACTGGTGGGGGACTACCTGGTAAGAGCTACAAAGTGATCCAAGGTTGTTCGCTGCCTATGGTAAACCTGGAGGTGCATAGGAGAGTCTGTGCTGTAAACCAAGAATGTCTGCCACCAGTATTGGGCCCAGTGTAGAACCACAAAAATCCAGGGCACCCTGAAGCCTGTTGCCACCTGCCCACTCCCTTAAGGTTCAATCGCTGATAGAGCTTCATGTAGAATGCAAGTTGGGTGAGGCAAGGTCTCAGGGTGTGACTAGAGTGGAAAGAGTTGTGTTTACCAGCGTAATGTAAATTATGGTTTAGTGCCAGTTTTGAGCCTGCTGCTTCTCAGAAAAAGTCTCAGAGTACATTCAGGCCAGTCGCCACCTGGGGCCTGTGGACTCCTACAGTTTTACAAAACATAGTGCAATAGGGGCAGGTCTGACTGTTGGCCAAGAAAGTGTTTTCAGCATTGGGGTTGGATCCCAGCTGAGCTTACCAGACCAATTCAGACGCAGATGTGGCCATGGACATTGGGGGAGGGCTCAAAACAGGAAAGATGGAGCCTCTTTGCCAGCTGCATGGAAGAAGGACCCCATACAGGGAAAATGGTGACTCTCCTCCAGTGCTCGTCTGAAAGCCACACACTTCAGTTTGCCCCTCATATGCCTCTGATGCCCCCTGAGTCACTGTCCATCCCACAGAGCCCAGGGTGAATGCCTGTGAGGTTTTAAGAGGATGTTTGGATTTCCCGCAGCCTTCAGTCCCATGTGGATGGTCAGAATCCCCACTGTTTTTCACAACCAGATGTTATGGGGACTCCTCTTTCTGGCACGAGTACTCTAGGTTGTGCAACCTGCCATGGGGCTGAAGTCTCCCGCTCCTCCAGGATGAACATCTGTGGCTAATATATCCCTCATGATTCTCAACTACCACATGGAGGTTTCAGGCCAGCCTGTTTCGTCTCTTCCTCCTACCAGTCTCAATGTGGCTTCTTCTTTATATTCTTAGTTGTAAAACTTCTGTTCAGCTAGACTTCAGATGATTCTCTAGGTTGATTGGTCTATAATTCAGTTGTAATTTTAATGTGTTCACAGAAGAAAACAGGCAAAGTGTTTATCTATTCTGCCATCTTGATTCTCCAAGGTAGCTTTGTGTCTCATTCAACTTTTTATGCTAATTTTATTTATAATAAATCCCACTTGATCATGATGTATGATCATTTTAGTGTATTGTTGAATTTGGTTTGCTATTATTTTTTTTAAGACTTTTTACATCGATGTTCATCAGGGAGATTGGCCTACAACTGTCTTTTTTGTAATGTTTTTGCCTGGCTTTGGTATCAGTAATGCTGGCCTCATAAATAAGTTTAAAAATGCTCCCTCCTCTGCTATTTTTTTGGTAGAGTTTGAAAAGGACTGACATTTAAATGTCAGTGGAATTAACTATTTGGTCTTGGATTTTGTTGTTGTTGTTGGGAAGCTTTTGATTACTGATTTAATCTCCTGACTAGTAATTGATCTGTTTAGATTTTCCATTTTTTCTGGATTCAGTCTTAATAGATTATATGTTTCTATAAATTTATTAATTTCTTCTAGGTTGCCCAATTCATTGGTATAAATTTGTTCATAGTAGCCTCTCATGATTCTTGGTATTATTTCTAGTTTCACACTACTGTGGTCAGGAAAGACACTTGATATGATTTCAATCTTCTTAAATATATTCAGTCTTGTTTTATGGACTAGCATATGGTCTATCATGGAGAATGTTCCATGTGTGTTTGAGAAGAATGTGTAACCTGTTTCTGTTGATTGGAATATTCTGTATATGTCTGTTAGGTGCATGTGGTCTAACGTACAGTTTAAGTCCAGTGTTTCCTTATTGATTTTCTGTCTGGATGATCTATGCATTGTTGAAAATTGGATAATGAATTTCCCTAATATTCTTGTGTGGTTATTTACTTTTCTTTTCATATGTGTTAATTTTGCTTTGTGTACTTAGGTGCTCCTACAGTGTGCACAAATATTTGCAAATGTTGTATCCTATTGATGAGTTGACCATTTTATAATTATATAATCACCTTTTCTTTTTTCCTCTTGTTCTATTCTTTGGCTTATAGTATATTTTTTCAAGTGTAATTTGTTGCAGAGACTCAAGGGTGGATCAGTATTCACAAATCAATAATGCGACATATCACATTAACAAAATAAAAGGTAAAATCATATGATCATCCCAATAGATGATACATAGAGAACTTTTGACAAAATTAAAACACTCTTACATGATAAAAATTCTCAGCAAACTGAGTAGAAAAGGAGTGTACCTCAACATACTAAAGGGTACATGTGACAAGACCATGGCTAACATCATACTCAATGGTAAATTTTTCTTTAAGATTAGGAGCAAGACAAGGACACTCACTTTCACCATTTTGTTTCAAAATAATATTAGAAATACTAGCTACAGCAATTATGCAAGAAAAAGAAATAAAAGGCACACAAATTGGAAAGGAAGATGTAAAATTGTCTCCTCGGATGATACGTTAGATATTGAAAACCCTAAAGATGTCATCAAAAGACTATAAGAACTAATAAATTCAGGAAAGTTGAAAAATACAAAATCAATATAAAAAGTCATTCAGTTTCTATTCATGAACAGCAAACTAGCACACACAGACACACACACACACACACACACACACACACACACACAGAATAAAATCCCATTTACAATTCCATCAAAAAGAACAAAATGTATAGGAATAAATTTAACCAAGAGGGGCAAAAATCTATATACTAAAAACTATTAAGACATTGATAAATGAAATAGAAAAAAGACACAAGTAAATGAAAAGATATTCTGTGCTCATGGAGTAGAAAAATTAATATTGTTAAAATGTCCATACTACCCAAAACAACCTACAGAGTCAATTGAACCCATATCAAAATTCCAATGGAATTTTTCACAAAAAATAGAAAAATAATCCTAAAATTTGTATGGACCCACAAAAGACCCAAAATAGCTGAAACAATATTGAGAAAGAAGAACAAAACTGAAGGGATCACATATCCTGATTTCAAACTGTATTACAATATAACAAAGCTATAGAAATCAAAACAACACAGCATTGGCATAAAAACAGACACATAAGTCAAAAGAATAGAACAAAAAAACTACAAATACACTCATGCATACATGGCCAATTAATTTACAATAAAGGAGCTAAGAATATACAACAAGGAAAAGATAGTCTCTTCAATAAATGTTACTAGGAAAACTGGACAGCCACATGCAGATGAATAAAACTGGACCCCTGTCTTACACCATACACAAAAATCAACCAAAATGGATTAAAGATGTAAATGTAAAATCTGAATCTAAAACTCCTAGAAGAAAATATATGAGGTAAGTTCCTTCACAAGTTCCTCTTGTGATGATGTTCTGATTCGACACCAAAAGCCAATGCAATAAAAGCAAAAATAAATATGTGGAACTACATTAAAATGAAAAGGTTTGGCACAGCAAAGGAAACCATCAACAAAATGAAAAGGCAACTTTTCAGTGGGAGAAAATATTTGCAAAACACATATCTGATAAGGGGTTACTATTCAAAATATATAAGAACTCATATAACTTAATAGCAAAAAAATAAATAAATAAAACTACTAATTATCTTATTTTTTAAATGGGCAAAGGATCCGAATAGACATTTTTTCAAAAACACACAAATGGCCAGCAGTACACGAAAAGGTGCTCAACATTACTAATCATCAAAGAAATATAAATTAAAACCAAAATGAGATATCACCTCACACCTGTAAGGATGCCTATGATCAAAATACAAGAGATAACTAATGCTGGTGAAAATGTATAGAAAAGAGAGCACTTTGGGAACATTCGTGGAAATGTAAATTGTTACAACCGCTATGAAAAACAGTATAGAGATTCCTCAAAAAATTGAAAATAAAACTACCAAATAATCCAGCAATCCCACTTTTGGGTATACAGCCAAAGCAAATGAAATCACTTTTTCAAAGAGATACTTGTACTCTTATGATCATTACACCATTATTAACAATAGCCAAGGTATGAAAACAACCTGAGCATCTGTCTGCAGATGAATATATATGAGAGAAAATGTAGTATATATAATGTGGAATATATTCAGCTTTAAAAAAAAGGAAGGAAATCCTGCCATTTGCAGCAACATGGAATAAACCAGAGGACATTAAAATAAATGATATTAGCCAGACAGAGAAAGACAAATACTGCATTGAATCACTTATAGGTAAATCTTAAAAAAAAAAAAAAGGTGAACTCAGACACAGTAGAAAAGTGGTTGTTAAAGGATGAGAGAAATAGGGAGAGGTTGGTAAAAGCATACAAACTTTCACTTGTAAGATTAATGAAGACTAAGGAACTAATGTAACTGTAGTTAATAACACTGTATTGTATAATTGAAATTTGCTAAGCGAATAGAACTTAAATGTTCTCACACACACACAAAAGGTAAGTATATGAGGTCATGGATGTGCTCATGTGTTAACTTGATGGAGAAATACTTTCACAATGTGGATGCATATAAAATCATCATGTTGTCCACTTTAAATATCTTGCAATTTTATCAATCATAACTCGTTATTTTTTTAAAACAAATCACAATAACACTAATGAGTTGACTCTACTCTTCAAAATTATTAAGATGATAAAAATTGAATAAAATATCTGTAGTGTGAAACGTTTTTAAAAATTTAAATTACTATAATAAAACTTAACACTTGTATGGCATCTTCTGCATTTTGAACCCCATTATGTCCCTTACGTTATTTAATTGTCACATAAACTCACCACCCTATAAGAATTTAGCATTTTGCAAATGAGGAATCCCATTTTACAGATGAACATATTTGCTCAAAATATTAAGGTTAACTTACCCAAATTATTACTTAGTGATATATTGTGGTCTAGAATCAGTTGTTCTCACTTTTTGTATATTTTATTTTCTAATATTTCCGGAAATAAAAATTAGAGTTAGACTGCTGTTATTTTAAAAAATATTTCCGTATTATTCTAATGTGGTTGTCAGCTTTGATTGAGAGCTACTTCTTTTAATCTCAAACTGAGAAGTCAGTATGTTCCTGTTAACTATTTCTTAATGACCTATTTATTCATAACAGTATTATATGCAGAAACCTAGAAAGATACACTGTAATTCAAAAGACAACTTTGCAGCTACTTCACTGGCAAGTTTGAGTGGCTTATGTCACAGTCATAACTGCCCTATGTTTTTATTTAAATAACTACAGTGACATTAGTATTTTCTTTGTTCAAGAGTAGATGCCCTTGCAGTTGAGAAAAGAAAAGCACTATTTTACACCTGTGATTTATAACAATATAATTCAGTTTTGTTTGTTTGTTTAAAGTGTGTCTGCTTGTCTATGTAGAATATAGACAAGCAGACATAGACAAGGCAGTACAAGGCTATACACGTTTCAAAACAATATTACTAAATTCTTTTGGATCATATGTATTCTTAATAACTTCTGCTAATAGAGTAGTCTACAGATGGCAGCCATTAACCCTATAAATTAATTTATGTAAATAGCACTTAAACAAGAACAATCAATGCCATAAATAGAAACCTTTCACATATGCAGTAAAAAAATAAAAGTAATTTTCATTTGGTCTCCTGTCTCTCCGAATAAACATAAACAGGATATGTGTACCTTCCTTCATAATTTCAATTGTTTAGTTTATTAGTCTTGAAATTCAATATACCATCTATTATTATAGATTGGAGATATTTAAATCATATCTGAATACACACAAATTAGGGATATGACTGGTATCCAGTTGTTATTAGTGTGTTCTGTGCACACATACATGAATATTATGTTTTATTTTTCAGCAATGGAAAAATGCACTATGTTCAATATTTTAAAAAAAAAACTATTTCTCTTTCCTATTTCTTAGGCATGTAAAGTCATAATCTCTCTTTTCTTAGATGATGGCATCAGAACGTGATACCCTCCTTCTGAGAAGTCATAGTATACTAAAATTGCACGAGTAAAAGTTAGAAAAGTGCCACAGCCCTAGACAACCTCCTGTCTTGTGATCTGAAATGTAACAGTGTGCTGCCTGTTCACCTTAGGCCAAAGTTGTCATTTGTACTATCTGGGCCACCACGTTTCCTCTGGCTAGCAGTCTGCCTTATTACACATAAGGGGCTTCTGTTAATGCTTGCAATGTGTATTCTCTCTGTGCTGAACTGGATTTTTGTCATCTACTTTGAGATTAAATGCACTATATGTCTAGCTACTTTTATCTGTGGCATCACATTATTCTAAATCTAAAATGAAAAACCTCAGCACTGTCATGTGGGGTCCAATTACTTAGAACCTACTGTAATTAGTTATCGCTATAGATATTGACATTGATATAAGTATTGTAAATTCCAGAAAACTTTAAGTCCAGGTCACAAATTAATAAATTCAAGAGAATTCAAGGTCAATAAAAGATGTACATCTTTATTAATTATATTGTTCTTTGGAACTAAAGAAGATTCATATTGATTTATGTCGCTAAAATCGTACCTACGGGCTTGATGATTATACAATGACTGGAGTGAGTTGCACGAAGTACCATGTGTTTGGCACAGAACATCCATCAAGTCCCTTGTCCTGAATTGCCTTTAACATACTCACTCTCAGAGCCAGTAAAGGAGAGCGCGTACAACAGGCAGGCAATGACTAAGGACCAGGATTCCCATTCCAGACTCTCCTCCTCAAAGTTAAAGGGAAAGAAAGAGTTTAAGTAAGGAGTCTAAATGAAGGCACATTTCTTCAAGAGTAAAATGGGGATTTTGAACTCAATGACCATAATGTCCTGTTCAGTTTTGCGAGTTTATGTTTCTATGATTATCTCAAAAATTATTAAAAGTAAATTGTGGTGAATTACAATTAATCCACAGCCATCTGCAACACTAAATCCACCTCTTCAATAAGGCTGGGTGAGTCACCCAAAGACATTTGTTTTAGGGGAAGAGGGAGATGTGGAAGAGATTCAAAACTCCTCTATCTGTCCTTCAGGCATAGTTTCTCAAAGTTAACCAGTGAACCGAGATATAGAACCAGATTTTACTCAGTAACAAATTAGGCCTTTGGTACAACATTGGCTAACTAGTATTCAGGAGGTTTGAAGAAAATAAGAAACCTCCCTAATTGCCTGACTTCTTGATATTTAGTAACCAAATTACTAGGGAGTAAATTTTCCCGAGAAGAGTGAAACCTACTTTGATTTGCTATTACTTAATGGGTGCCAGGCCAGACACGATCTAAATATTTTATCTCAATTAACTAATTTAATCTTCATAACAATCTAGTGAGATGGATATTATTATTCCTATTTTATATATTAGAAAATTGTTACTCAGAAAGATAACTTTCCCAAGAAAACAAAGGTAGAAGTGATAGAGCCAGAAATTACCTATGGGTTCATTGCTTGGATTTTAACCTCTAACATCTGATACATGATCTGAAGTCCTTTTCTTTGGCCCACTTTCTGGTGGAAAGTGCAGATCATTTCAGTGGATGAACGTTGTTTGCCTAGTTATTGCCTGTAGCACAGAGCCAAAGATACAATTACCTGGAGGTTTTCTTCCAGAAACAGTAAGTAATTTCTCATCCACAAAAAGAGACTTGTTTACTCCTGGCCATGGAGATGAGAATATGTGCATCCTATTCCTCTGCTATTGACACAAAAAATAACCCACTAAGCAAAAATAACCTTGAGCATTTTCAGTCATGGACATTTCACTGCCATTAATTTGGAACTTTCCAAACCGCTTGTGTACTGTCCTCACCCTTCTGACTCTATCTACTTCCCTTGCCTTTGATGGACAGTTAACTGTCTATTCTCCTGGAGAAAAAAATTAAGTCTTAACCTCAGGTAGATTAGCAGACCCCAGACTTGCCCATCAATTGCCAGAAGTGCTGAGTCATTAATGGCCCATTCAGTCCCAGACGCACATCTTGGGCTCCATTTCATTTATTCTAGCCCTGAATTAATCAACTGCCTCCTCTTCTTCTGTTCTAAAATGCCTGCCATCTCAATTATATTTTAGTTTTAAGCAGTAAAATTCCATCCTGTTATAAATAATGCTTATTGAGAACTCACTGTGTGGCGAGCGCTAGCTCTCTAACTGCTTGGGACACAGAGATGGATAACTAAAGACAGGCCCTTGGTCAATTTATAGTACGGGACCTTCTCTCTAGTCTCCCATTGTTCACATGCACCCATTATTTGGGGACAATGACAAAAACAACGGCAACAACACAACAGTAACTGCTAAATATTTATTGAATGTTTATTATTGGCTCAATATTATTATAAAAACTGAAAAATTTATCTTAATGAATCTTTGTAATGGCCAAATAAAAATGTTGTGTTACCCTTGTTTTATAAATGAAGAGACTTGGGAACATAAAGATTGGATAATTTGGCCAAGATCTCATGACGTAAACTCCTAACCACTAAGGGAAATAATGACTAGGGCAGGAGGAGATCGTTCTTTCACCTTATAATAACTTAGAAACCAAGATTAAGTTCTTAAATAAGTCAGTTCTCTCTCTGGAAATTACAAGGGAGTAGTGTGATGAGGCAGAGATACAGACATGCTATTTTTTAGCTAGGTAAAGAGGTTCTGGAGCTTTCAGAATTATGGCAAGAATAGACTGCAGAGTACACTGAAAACTAGTGTGCAAAGGGCAAGTGGAATTACCACCCTCGCCAGTTTTCTGAACAATCTGGGGTATCTCATGGGCAATCAATGAGGATTTCTTTTCCTGCATGAACTAACATTTTAACTTATCTGGAATAATTTATATTATGATTGCTCTGTACTGGAAGATTTCTTGGGATTACACTTATACTTTAGGTAATAAAATAAATCACTATTTACAGTAAACGGCCTTATGACATCCACTCTTTAATTTTACAATTTCCTCTGTCTGTTCTTCTTTTCATATTTTCCTCTGACTGTTCTTGCTTTCTTCAGAATACTGTCATCTGGCTAGCTTTGATTTCAATAGTTGTGCTTATAGTTATATCATGTAGCCCATTCTTGCACATTGCAAATATCTTCAGGAAACAAGTTCAGCTCTGCTAAGCAGTGTTATGGTTTCAGTGTGTTTATCTTTTTATCCAGGAAACAAGTGAGTTTGCATTTGCCCTTTATGTCAAGAATCACTTGTGGAAATTTCAGATAAATGGCACCATAGCCTTGATTTTCGCCCCCGTTGACAGCCTAAACAAACTGCCTGACCCATGTCCACACCTCACTCAGTACTCTGTGGCTTCCTAGTAAAGCTGAGTCTACATTTCATAGAGATTCCATGAGCTCTTTGTACAGTATACATGGAAAATAGTTGTTTGTTCATTCTTCAAGCAAATTGTTAGCTTTGAGTTGATGGGAGTAAGAAAGAAACATGTTAATCATGTGGAGCTAGTCATGTGATTTATTAGTAAATCAGTGAGTCATATGGACTCACTGAAAAAAATTTTAAGATATTGTATTGACTTCCAATACAAGTTGTTCCCATTCTTTCACTGTTTTTAATACAGTAAAAACTTTGATATCTTTTAAGAAACTTTTTTTTTAAATATAAGTATACACATTTAACTATCATTTATGTCACATGTGGCTCATAATTTCTCAAATTTCCCAATATTCACTGGAAATGTGACTATGGAATCAGAGCAAATTTACTAGATAAAGCATTTCATTAGTTAAAAAATATTTTCTAGAATCCAGGGCAGATGTAATTTTAGGTTTGAAATCAGAATGATGCTGAAGCCAGCATTCTTCCTCCTTGACCTTCTTCTGAAAACAGATTGCTTTAGGGCTTTGAAAAAGGAAATGTGAAAAAAAATGACATGTCAATTTCCACAAGACAGGCAACGATATTCAATGTAGCCTGATTTGAGTGATAAGTCATTTTATACACGTATCAAAATGCATCTTGTATTATAATTCTTAGTTTTCTTTTAGCCTCTTCCTAAACTTACTTCTTATAACATCTGATTTGAGAATGTTGAAATCTCCAAACAGATGATTGAAAAACACACGTTTAAAATAAATAATTCTAAATATTTGTATTAAAACATAAACACCCTATGATAAATTCAACTATTCCTTAAATCTTCACATTGCTTTCAGTAATAGGAGGTCATTTAAAGAACTTGATTATGGTGACAGACAGGCATTGGAAAAATACAGAAAAAGTAGTGAGATCAAGAATTAATCCACCCCATATTTGCATATCTGTGAAAACAGACTATGAGTTTGCTGAATCACAGAAATGAACTCAAACTGAGTCAGAGACAAATATTACATGCTAAAACTTACACTGTGATGCACAGGAACGTACCATTAAAAACTCTGTCAAGAATAGAATTCTTAAAATTTTTATTGACAATATTTCCTGTGATCTAAGAGTCAAAGTAGAGTGTTCCTAAGCAACTCCTCCCCACTCACATATTATTCAGAATTTAGAAACAAGAAATTAGGATTCTCAGGACTTCTTGGAAATTTCCAAATTCCTGTTATTCTTAAAATAATCACAACATTCCTCCCAGCTCTTACAATGTATTATGGATATCATTTTTTTTAAAGGCTCAATAAATATGAAAATTTAAGTTTTGTATTTTGAAAAGTAGTATTTTTCAAAAGTAGTGTAGTGAGTAAATATTCAAATACTGGGAATTACTAGTGATCCTTACCTGATAGTATTTGAATAATGTGACAGTAAGATCACCTAGCAAGGTTAACAGCATTACATAAACTCACGTATTGAAGTTGTCATTTTAAGGACTTGTGTTTCCTAAACGTGCCACTTCTTGGACATCATATTTGCAAGAATGACTCACCATTAGCCAAAGATAGGACCATAAACACAGTCTCTTGTAAACATGGCAACAGCTACCGGTGATACTGACAAGATGATGATTACTTTCCTTCTGCCTGCTCCTGGAAGTGGTGACCTTAACCCTGGACTCTGCACATTAGCTTCTTTTTTCAAACCAGTAATATCTCCACGTTGATTTTTAAGCTTTAATCCTTGCAAAATAATCACTTTCTGATGTCTCAACTATTTTTTTTCTTGAGATCCAAGATTCAGAAAAAAGAAAATCTACATGGAAACACTAAAACTTAATATTGTTTTATAAAAAGTATAACTATAATTTTTGGATCCCAAAATTATTTAATTTTATTTGATATTACATCATTTTTTCAATTGTAAAGGTATGTTCTTATTTAGATATTTTTAAGGAATTTGAAAAACTTATATTGCTATTTATTTAAATAGTAAATTATAAATATCAGTATATACTATGTGAAATGAGATTCATAGCAAAATTTTAGCGAATAATTAGTGTTTCACACATAGCTTGAGCTTTCTTACATTAAATATCTAGTCAATCAATCCTTCCAGCTCCTGTTTTCCTATACAATTCCAAGTTATCCTTTAAGAACTGCCTCTAAGTCTGTATTTGTGACGCTTTTATTTGTTGCCTCAACTTGTGATAATTATCTACACTGAATCCTATATCCCTTTGGAATGCATATCCTTACACATTTAAAGAGCTTTGTATTGGGCCCATCAAGATTTTATAAAACGGCAGGGACCTAAATTAGTTTCTGGCATGTTTGCAGCATTACCACAATGCCTAATACAAAGTTAGAATAATATCTCTACAAGGATTAGTTGGTAGAGTGAAAGCCTTTAATAGGCTTTTTTTCTTTATGATTTGCACAAAGACTTTTTAATAATTTTATATAATTTTGACAAAACCTTAAAAAAATATAGGCTCTAGTTATTGAATTAGAAAGAATCTCAATTTAATTGGATGCCTATCAGATGATTTCATTTTCTTCCTTCTCATCCTTTTTTCCTCTTCTAATATAGAAGTCATACCAATGTTTTCTTGAATATGCTTTTTCTCTGAAATCTGTATGTGTCAACCTTAAATTGGATACTTCAAACCAGTTCTCCACTCTTATAATTTTGTAAAAAATGCAAAGTACTTGGGCTGCCTCTATATTAATCTAAAATATAATGTTTATGATATAAGGCCATTCAAATATGACAGTCATTTAGTTGTTTGTAAGCTCTGTCAGCTTAAAAGGAGTTGGCACTCACTGTATCTCAGTAAGTTATATAGGATTTACTTTTATAATGTATGATTGACTGTAGAGCTTAATACTGAATAAAATAGCTGCCACAACTGCTCAAAATTTAAAATCAAGAGTTTTCACTCTTGGTGGTATGTAGCTATGTGAGAACCTAATTTACACTAAAAGGCAGTGTGTCCTAGGAGAAATTCACCCCTGGTAAAAAGCAGGAAGCCAACACAAATAGATCTATAAAACACCTCTAGACATAAGTGTTTCTCTCCTTTTGTTGGCATTAGGATCTATCAAAGATTAAAATTAGGGAGTTGTCTGTTTATGTTCTCTACACGAATGTAGTACTCCTTCCAAAACACATATTCACTTAAAAAAACATTTACCTAAGAACATAATGATCAGGGTTTTTGTTTTTGTTTTAAACAGCTATATTGGGGTATAATTTGCATATATAAAATTCTCCCATTTTAAGTGTATATCATAATCTTATAAGGGGTGATGAAAGTCCATTTTGATGGAAGAGATATCTTGGAGCAAAAACTCAAGATAATGTTTCTCGATAGCATCACCAAACAGCTATCTACTTGACCTACTCACAGGTGAAGCTTTTTGCTGCATTCTTTGCTCAATTACATACCTTCACTTAGATTTTTAAAATTTTCCTGTAACTGAATAGCTACTACAAAATTTACACTATTTACTTTACATTGGTGATAGAATCAAAGTATTTCAGAAACATGGAGGTACTTTAAAAATGGTGCTATCCAAATGTATTATTATAGTAAATAACACTTGTTCATGCTTTCTCCAAGATGGCAGATACATTGAAAACCTTTGCAAACACAGGAAATATAGCATCCACGCAAAATCTTCAGGACTAAGCAAAGAGGAAATGTGATGAGAATATACTTCTGAGAATGAAACAGAGCTAAGCAAGGCAAGTTTCAAAATATATAGGCTCAGATACACACAATCTCTAGGAAACCAACTCAAAACACTGCTATGTTTTTCACCTGTAATCTCATACTACCTAACTCTTCAGCCAGACACCAGAAAAGGACAGAAAAAAATGTAAAATTAATTTATAATGCCATCATGCATGAGTAACCACAATTAACTTTGACAATATAGTCTTCCAGTTTTCCATCACGTATATGTTTTGTGTGTGTATGGGTATATAATTGAGTTTACATTTTATAATTACTTTTTCTCTTAAAATATTGAAACCTTTTTATGTGGTGTTAAATACTTTTCTAAAACACAAATTTGGATAGATTAACAGCATTAATTATATGAATATCCCATTATATCATATGTAATGAACTCTCAATTGTTGAATTGTATTTTTTTTAAAATTAAATAAACAATGCTTTAATTAATACAACTCTAGATAAATCTTTGGAAATTTTACTGGTTATAATTTTAGATTATGAATGAAACTGAGTTATTTGATCAATGAAATCACCGTTTAAAACTTTTGATATATTTCCTTCAAATTGACCTGCAAAAAATTTTTACCACTTCACAGTTTCACCTAATAGTGTTAAAAAAACCTATTTGTGTATATTATTTGCCTATTTTGAACACTATCGATTATTTATTGTTCGCTAATTTGGTGGACACAAATTTTTAAATGCATTTCATTATTGTGTTAAATTATAATTTTGTAGCAGAGTGGTTAAGAATATTGTGTATTGGAGTTGATCAGCACTATATTTGTGACCCAACTTACCAATAAATAACTTTGGACAATATAATTGCCCTCTTCATGTCCAAGTTTTCTCATCTATAAAGCAGGTTTTACGATAATACTTAACATCTACTATGTTGTTTAAATTGTATAACAGCATGGTGCCTGGCATGTATTAAAGGTTATCACTTTGGAGGGGTATAAATGTCTAACTATTACATTGTTTTGTATACCTGAAACTAATAAAAGAAAAACAAAAACTTAGTATATGTTAGACATTATTTTGTTGTTACCACTAGAATTATTGCTACTCTAAAATTGACTTCAACATTTCTTTACATTCATTGAATATGTTTATTTATCTGTGAATTACATGTCTTTCTTAAGACATTTCAAAGTTATGAAAATTTTCTTTTTTATTGATTTATAAAAGTTCATTACTTTTATGACGTATTAACCTTTTTTCAATATCATATCTGATACAACTATGTCATTCCTGTTTGTCTTTATTTTTAATATGATGTGACAGTTTTCTAATTTGCTTTAGCAAAATTAAGTGAATTTTTCTTTGTTGATTATTCCTTTGCTTGTACACTTACAAAGACTTTTGCCACATTAAGATAATTAATGGATATTGACATAAAACTAAGACAACTAATTAAAGGATATTATGTACTAAGAAATCTAGGAGCCAGCAAGATATCATAACTGAAACTCTATGTAGTTACCATTAGAATTTATGAAAGAAGTCCCTAAATATATTCAATTCTATAGTACTACTTCTGCATAAAAACAATAAATATATTAATCAAAACAGACACCAGTGTCTACTGAATGGTAAAATTCAAGAACAATAGAAAATTCTAATAGGTGTTAGGCCAAATGTCAAAGGATATGCTGAAAGATTCATAAATAGAGAGCAAAAATGCACATTTAAATAAAGCTATATTTCAGTTTCACGCTTCTATCTTAAATTGTCCAAGAATATGTGGTAACCTTTAATTCCTACAATTTAAAAATGACTACTATCTAGCATGTCTGTATGGCATTAGAATACCTAGTAAATCTTTAAATTGATTTGTTCTGTAGGTTAGTGGTCTAGTTCCTTTCTCTAAGAATATGTATGAAAGAGTTAATTTTTTATTTATTTCTTTTTAACGAATTTTAACTTTGACAAACAGGTTTCTAAAGTAAAGAATTTCCCATGGTACTTTTTTTTTTCCTTTGTGTATAGTGGACACAGAGGAAATATGTTTCTTTCTAGTTACTGAGTATAGATTCAATAACTTTAGAGAGACAATTCAGAAAATACTGTAACAGTTCTCAATAGACTACTGGATCACTCACCATCATCGTGTCTGAATTGCAGTGTCCAACACAGACTTTCAAAATTTGCATTTTAGTTTAGTCTTGAGACACTACATAGAAACCATTATTCATACAGTCTTAAGCAGGAGGACTCAAATACAATATTTTCTTTCTTATTTTTAATAAAGACTCTATAAAGAATAACACAACAAATAATTAAAAAATAATTTCCTCCTTTTTTGTCTATATGAAATTATATTTTTATGATTATTAGGCGACATCTTATGTGAATAGTACTGTACAGATGCTATTGCCCAAGGTTGCAGAGTGCCAGATGAGAGCATACATTTTATTTGGAAAGAATTTAGCCCCTTCTCTGTTAATCACAAAGCCTTCTTATGATTGCTGTTGGATAGTTATAGGCAATAACATTTCTTTATATAGATTAGAAAGTTATCTGACTGCAATAATACTATCATGGTAGCATTAATGGTTTTATCTAGGAAAAACTAACTACTTTCCAGCTAACAAAATGATAATAGCCAGACATATGTGCATGCTTACTCGGTACTTTTCTAAGCTGTTTGCATGTATTGAATCACTTAATCATCACAATTCTATGAGACAGGTAGTGATGTTATCGCCAATATAGAGTTAAGAAAACTGAAGGAGTTAAGTATCATGTCTGAGTTTACACAGCTAGCATGAAAGAGATCAGGTTTGAATGTATGCATAATGACTGCATGATTCACACTCTTAGCCACTCACTAGCCTATTCTAAAAAGAGAAATCCTGTAATATTCTTTATTTGCATTACATCTTCAAATTATTTTTTTAAATTTATTTTCCAGTCACTTTGACATACAGTATTATATGTTTGAGGTGTACAACATAGTGATTAAATAGTTATATACCTTATGAAATGATCGCTTCAATAAGTCTAGTACCTAACAGATACTACCTATATACACATAGGTAGTTATTACAATATTACTGACCGTATTCCCTATGTTGTAGTTTTACACCCCTGTGACTATTTTTATAACTGCAAATTTGTACTTCTAATCCCTTCACCTGTTTCTTCCAACAGCCCATCTGGCAACCATCAGTTTGTTGTCTATGAGCTGGTTTCTGTTTTGTTTGTTTATTTATTTTGTTTTCAGATTCCATACATAACTGAAATCATATGGTATATGTCTTTCCATGTCTGACTTATTTCCTTAGCATAATACCCTCTAGGTCCATCCATGTTGTTGTAAATGGCAAGATTTCATTCACTTTTATGGCTATGTAATATTTTATTGTATGTGTATACCACATCTCCTTTATCCTTTCGTCTACCAATGGACATTTAGTTTGCTTCCATATCTTGGCTATTGTAAGTAATGCTGCAATGAACATAAGGGTTCATATATCTTTTTGAATTACTGTTTTGGATTTATTTGGGAAAGTACCTAGAAGTGGAGTTGCTGGATAAAACGTTGGTTCTATTTTTAATGTTTTGAGAAACCTCCATACTATTTTCCACAGTGGTTGCACCAATTTGCAATGCTACCAACAGTGCATGAGGGTTACCTTTTTTCCACATCCTCACCAACACTTGTTTGTTGATTTATTGATGATGTCCATTCTGACATGCTGTTTTGATATCTCAATGTGATTTTGATTTGCATTTTCCTGGTGATTACTGATGTTGAGCATCTTTTCATATGTCTGTTGTCCATCTGTTCATCTATTCAGGTCCTCTGCCATTTTTTTAAATTAGATTTTTTTTTAGGTGCCAAATTAATGAGTTCCTTATATATATTGGATATGTCATTGCCAGATGTCTTCTCCCATTGAGTAGGTTGTTTTTTCCTTTTTGTGATGGTTTCCTTCACTGTGCAAAAACTTTTTAGTTTGATGTAGTCCCATTTGTTTATTTTTTTTTTCTTTCACTTCCTTTGCCCAAGGAGACATATTTTAAAAAATATATTGCTGAGAGCATGACACAGACTTTACTGCCTATATTTGCTTTTAGGAATTTTATGGTTTTCGAACTGACATTTAAGTCTTTAATGTATTTTGAGTTTATTTTTTTCTATGGTATAAGAAAATGGCCTAGTTTCATATTTCTGCATGTATCTGTCCTGTTTTCCCAACATCATATATTGAAGAGACTGTGTTTAGCTCATTATGCATTCTTGCCTCCTTTGTCACAGATTAATTGATCACATAGGTGTGGGTTTATTTCTGGGCTCTGTAACCTGTTACATTAACTTTTGTGTTTGTTTTTATGCCAGTATGATGCTGTTTTGATTACTAAGATTTGTAGTATAGTTTGATATCAAATAGTGTGATACCTCCAACTTTGTTCTTCTTTCTCAAGATTCTTTGCCTATCTGCAACTTTTGTTGTTCCATATAAATTTTAGGATTATTTGTTCTAGTGCTATGATAAATACCAGTGCTATTTTGATAGGGATTGAATTGAATCTGTAGATTGCTTTGGGTTGTATGCACATTTTAACGATGTTAATTCTTCCTATCCATGAACATGATATATCCTTCTATTTATTTGTGTATTTTGCAATTTCTTTCTTCAGTGTTTTATAGTTTTCTGAGTTCAGGTCTTTTTACCTCGTTGGTTAAAATTATTCCTAGGTATTTTATTCTCTTTGATGAAATTGTAAATGGGATCATTTTCTGATCTTCTCCTTCTGATAGCTTGTTATTGGTGTAGAGAAACACAACTGATTAAGGTGACAGAAAGCATTCCAAACTGTGGATCAGCATCACTTGTCTCAGGCTACAGATACTCGTACAATTCTAACTTTGAACATGAAGTTCAATTATAAAACATGGTAGATTCTTCTAGCACTCATAAGAAATTCTGTTTCAAAATGAAGGGGATAATTAAGGCAATTGTTAAGAAATAGAGTAAACAAGGAAATAAGATGAATAAATTAACTTCCCAAAAACTCTCTCTACGTAAGTCCTTTACTAAGGCTCTGTATTCAGGGAGACTCAAATGAAGACCATGCTAGGGCAATTTTGCATAACATTTTAAAAAATCAGATTCAATTTTCATCATTCTCATTTTTTCAACTCCCATTTCCATTGAATTGATTCAAAAGTATGTAAAACTAGAATTTACAATATTATGTAATTATGTAAATTATGAATTTATGATAAATCCCTAATTTGTCTCATAACTTGAATCTTTCATTTTCAAATCCACATTAGACAATGACAAATGACTTTTCTATCTATCTATCTATCTATCTATCTATCTATCTATCTATCTATCTATCATCTATCTATATGAGAATATTTTAAAGGTTTTTTGGTTAGCTCCTGATTAATCATAAGATAAATTTCATATCCATTGACTTGGTATAGAAAGTCCTTCAGCATACTATAATACTACATATAAATAAATTCCTCTTCTACCTAATGTGGAATAACAGGAATTAAACCTATGCTTCTGTCCAAAACAATCAAAAATTAAAAAGCACAGGAAAAAATATGAAGCTACAATTTTTGTGATATTGCATATCAGGTAATGAAAAACAGTTGTCTCTAGAAATGAGAAACAAACTAGGTGAATCCTAGGACTGTGCCAACTTATTGCCTGGAGAGAGATTCCATGTGACAGTGGAATGAGCAAGAATGTGGGCAGAATCTAGTGTTTTCCCTGAGTTTAGGAGAATGAGCTAGTAGTAAGGGGAGGAATAGATGGTTAGAATTTTAGAGGATAGTACCAGAGAGGAGAGAGCTGCAGAAAGAGAGAGGAGAAAGCTGCAGAAAAAGAGAGGAAACAGGAGAGGGGAAAGCAGTGGGAAGATGGAAGAGAGAAGAAAGAGGAGGGAGGAGGGAGGGAAAGAAATATCTGGAGAGATGTAGAAAGGTCCCTCAAGTCTTTAGCTAAGTATTGATCAGGGCATGCATGTGAGGTAACAACCAGAAGCCACGGAAAAATATCCAAAAGAATTAAAATGGACAATAAAAGGAATAGTGCCTGTTCACAAAAGCAAGAATGGAAACACTCATAACTCTAGAGACCGTGGGTATATGGGTACATTAATAAGAAGGGATTGCTCCATAAATGGGGTAAATTCACAGATTAAAATCTCCCTCTTGCTTAATCTTAAAAATCTTCCTCATTCCACTCTCACATGGAATTTCTCTATAAACTAACTATTCATGTATGTTTACCACCCAAGAAGGTAAAATTAGCAGTGACTAACACCCAACACAAAATTACCAGCATGAAAAGAAACAAGAAATTGCAATACATAATGAGGAGAAATTAACCTATTGAAACTGTCTGAAAAAAAAAAAAAAAACAACACAGATGATAGAATTAATAGGTATAGACATCACAATAGTTAATATAATTTGTTCCATATGTTAAAGAAGCTAAATTAAACATTATAAGCAGAGAGGTAGAAGATATCAGAAAGACCTAATTCAAATTTCCAAACTTGAAAGCAGTGTTTGAGATGAAAACATAATCTGGATGGGATTAACAGCAGTTTAAACATTGCAGGAACAAGGATTTAAGATATAGCAATAGAAACTATCCAAAATGACACACAGAGAGAAAAATAAAGACTGAAAAAACACTAGCAGAGATTCAGTGAGGTGTGGGACAAGTTCAAGAAGCCTGATATGCAAGATAATGTAGATATGGAATTAGTACTACCCATATATAGTGCACATCCTTATTTTTTCTCTCAAATTTGGGCAAAAAAGTGAGCATTATACATGGGAAATTACGATAAATGCCTTCCAGTCTTTAAAAGTATCAAAATCATGAGAGTCAAAGAAAATTAAGGAAGTGTTTTAGATCTGAGTAAACTAAAGAGAAATAAATTAAATGTAACACATGATTCTGGATTGGAATCTTCTGCTATAAAAAGTATTGTTGGGACAATTGGGGAAAATTATATGAAGTCTAAGAATTAAATGGTATGATGTATCAATGTTCATTTCCTAATTTTGATGGTTGTACTGTGTAAATGTTCCTTGTATAGTACTACAAAGTGTTCGGTTGCGATGATTCAGCAGTTTAGCTAATTTATCTCAAATGCTTCAGCCATACATATGTTTGTACTATGTGTGCAACAATTTTGTACTTTAAAAAATTTTTTCAATAATAGAGAAGCTTTAATGAAGAAATGATGTGCTAAGTTTTTACATATGTAAAAAAATAAAACTTTCTTGAAATTATAAACAAAATTAAAAAAGGTAAAAAATAAAATAGGAATTATTTAAGGCAAATATTAATATATATTGATAGTATTTATGTAGGAAAATATAAACAGGATTCAATACAAGCAAGGTAGAATACAGTGTAAGAAATTTCAGGGGCTGCGGGAGTAAAAGTAAGGACTAGTAGTGTTTAGGAAATCAGGAAGTGCAGGGAGTACCAAATACCACCTTCTATAATATCTCTACTTACAGAAACAAAGTGGGCCAATTGTAAAAGGGTGTTCAGAAACCTTTAGTAACACTTCACGTCTGTGGTCTTTTGGAAACCACATGCCTATTATGCTATTTTAGCAGAAGCAATAATGCCTTCTCTTTCTGTTCTACATTCCAAATCTTGTGTGAATGTTTCATGTTGCTGGAATCTAACTCTAACATGCTGGCAGACATTTTGGGAAATATAGTTCCCAGGCTTCCAAACACTAATATATAAAGGAGCACATAGATGAGAGAAAATTACACTTAGCTGGCAGTAGATAACCCAGTATGTGATAACAATATTAATATACAAAGACTTCATTTAATTAATTAATTAATTAATTAAATAAAATAAAACTCCAACTCAAATCTGTTTGCAAGATATAAACAGAGAAACCAAAGGAAAATATAAATTATTAATAAATATGAAAAAGAGGTGGAATGCACTTTTTCACATTAAGTAATATTAAATTTATATCCAGCTTTTATAAGAACAGATGTAGTGAGTTGGGCAAACTTATATATAAGTGATAGGAGTATTCACCACCAGTAAATTTAGATATAGCAATAGAAACTATCCAAAATGAAACAATAAATTTAGGATAAGGGATTTGCAAAATGTATTAAGTGGCTTAAAATACGTATAGTCTGGCTCAGTAATTACAATTATGGAACACAGTTTTTTTTAAAAAAAATTTCGAAGAAACAAAGATACATATAGCTAATAAATCTTCCTTGTTAAACAAGTAGAATCAATATAAAAGTCCAACAATATGGGGATTGTTATAAAAATTAGACAAATCTACAGGATGGGATACTATGTAGCTATTAAAAGTCATGATTTTCAAAGTACTTAAAAGAGAAAACTTCATAATATATACATACTTTTTAAAACTATGGTAAAACATACAGTATCATTACAATATATACATATATGCAAGGAAAGACTGGTAAGATTATTAATAGTGTATTTTCTTTTTCTTGTTAAGTATTTTTCAGATACTCTACAATGGGTTTATTATAAATAAGAGCAGGGAAATCATATGAATATTTTTGTATAAAATAGATTATCATAGACCTTTTGAGAAACTAAACAGAATAAATTGCAGATTAGGCAGGGCAAGACATTTAGATGTGAAGTTCACTGGCATGCAGGAAAAGGGTGAAAACTCTTTTTATTCCAGTGTTTGGAGTGAAAAAAAAGAAAAGAGAGATTGAATATGAGACTGGAGAGAGTGACTACATTATAGTTCTTGTCTTTTTGTAAATCTTTTCTGGATATCCTAATTTGAAATCACCGATAAAATATATGCTTGTGTTTACTGTCGAGTATCACCTCGATAACTATTAATGATCAATCCAATTGTAATTAGAAATACAATTAATGTTTCATGATTTTATAACAGTTTTTTCTAATTACCAAAGAGCACAGTTTATTTCAATTTCAGTGACAAGGTAAAGGGCAATGAGCTAGACCATTTGTCTGAAACATTCACAGTTAAATAAATGCACATGCAGAGAGGTTGAATGTCAAATATTAGGGAAAAATGTTAGATTCACTACTGACATTTAGAGGCTTTCCTTTGATTTATACATCATCCAACATTCTTACTTGAGATTTGGCAATCAAAGTTGTTTAATTAAATACACACACACACCTATGTCAAAGTGCTTTTATTACAAGCAGGGGTAAATGTAAGATAACCAGTGACATTTAAATAAAGGTCATGCCTGTAAGGATTAGAATTAAGGGATACATGGTTATATATGATCTAATGCTGTAGTTTCAGGCAATGTTCACCTGAACAAATATTGATATTATTGACCAATGTAATAAGGAAAGTCTTCTCTCCATTAAATCTAGCTAGAATGATTGATCTGGGTCTATGCTTTGCCTCTATTAGTTGGCTCTGCACACAGCTGGGTAGACAGGTTTATAGGTAATTTTTTCAGAAGTCTCTTAGTGGAGTCAGATGAGTCAAATGTATATAATTTCTAATTGTACCCCAAATTTTTATCTTGGGCCCGCTCTTGTCTTATTCCTTCCATGTAAGGCTCATCCTTTCCTTATATACTCCTGAACTTTCGCCACTTATAGTTTCTTTGTTATGGATTTTTGTATCTGATTTTTGTTCAAATAAAATCCTTTCAGAGGTAGAAAAAAAGAGGTTGTGATGACCATGTACACCATTTGGACAGCTCTGCTATCTCAAACTAAGTATTTCATGCAGTAGCTTTTTTTTTTTTCTAAGCTGTTTGCGATAAAACTACTAGTGGTATAAATTAATCACAGAAATTCAGAATTGCAATGTTCCCAAAACAGAATTCACCATTGAGGAATATTGTACTTATTGAACCATCTATTGGAACTGTTCTAAGTCCTAGATATATAACAATAAATAAGACACAATTCCTATCTTAATGAATTTTAAATTCTAGTCCTATGAACTTTTTATTAGTAAACAGACTACTCAATCTGTTAAGTGCTGAGATTGAGTGTGTTGGAAGTATATAGGAAGATTTCCTAGTAATTTCTATCACCTTAGGTGACTTCTAGATTTAGACCAGAAATAAATGAATTTGAGTAATTCCAGAAAAGAGGTAGGTGGAGATTTTTAACAGGTAGAGGGAAAATCATGTATAAAAATTGATGGTGAGAGTAAACAAGGTAAGTTAAAAATAGTTTTGTATGGTTGGAAAGTAAAAGATGAGGTATTAGTTGAAAAGATTAGGTATGCTGGTGAAACATGTAGGAGCTATTTATCCTGGGGAAATGGAAAGCCATTTAAGGATATTGAACAGGAGAGTTATGTTGTCAGATTTATGACTAAGAAAGATGACTTTTAGAATGGATAGCAGATTGAATGCACATATGAAACCAAAATTGTCCATGGTACCAAGTGTTTGTCAAAATTTCTAAATCTAAGGTTGTATGCGACTGGAATGCTGAGCGAGGAACCAAAGTGCAAATTAACTGAATTCAAATAATATTAGTAATTTCTCTTCCTTTGTGCCTTTTCCTATCAACTTTTCTTTCCTCCACAACAACACATATTTTCAGTGACTATCTTCCAATAGAGGGGAGAATAATTAGTAAAGTGAGCCAAATAGAAAGGAGGAATTTGACTTAAAAGAAAAAAATGAAATGCAAAGAAGAAAAATATTTTTGTACTTATACTTGAAGAGCAGACCTATCGTGTAATAAAGAAAAGAATTCAGTGAAAATATTTTCCTTCTCTCAGAAGACTCACCCTGTTCCCTGTTTCTCTAATCATGCAGTTAAAAAAAAACCATAAATAGTCTTTGTATATATTCATGACAACAAGTCTTAACGCATATTTTGTAGGTGCAGGAGGACATGATTTCGGCAATCCTGCCTCCATAATGTTTTATTTTTTAGGAGTGGTGGCAGATAATATGTATAGCAACAGGAATAAATATAAAATTCGTTGAATACCACAGTCAGGATATAGAGAGAAAACAGGCTAAATATTTGAAAAGGTAAAAAACAATGTCCCTCTCTCCCCCATTTCCTTAACACTTTCTTTTTCCTTCTTTCTTTAAATTTCTGACTCTCATGATAAGTGAGAACCTTAAAACTTATTTTTTAAATGTAAATGTACATCTTGCTTAGTGATCTTGCTCTCACTTAGTCTAGAAAACTACTTTGGAAATTACACAATTTTGGAAAATAAACAATTTTAAAGTAAATAGAGTGCACACTTATTAATGAGAGGGAAAAATATAATTTTACTCCAAGTATTGTTGTAATACTTTGTCCACTGAAATCAAAAGTCCCTGTAAATAATTCTGAAGAAACATTTAAACCCAGTTATATATCATCATCCTCATTATAACTATCATACATGAGAACATCCTGATAAATTTGGATTTAATGAAAGACTATTTTCTTAAAAAAACTACATAAAATATAATAGTGCAAAGGTATAAACTATGATATGAAAGAACAACTTTGAGGCCTAATAAACTTGGTAATCAGATTGAATGTCAATATATATTTGGGGAAAACTACTTGTAAACAGACATTGAAACAAAAAAAAAGTCATAGAGACAGGAGGTGGCAGTACCCATTTCTCTCTGTCCTGTGAGAGGGAGCCTTACCCAAAAGATAACAAAGTATTTAGTGATGATGCGAGGATGCAAAAGTTGTAACCAATGGACTTTGAATACCTTTGTCCATAAACAAGAGCATTTTTTTTGTAAGTTGCAATTATTAGCTTAATGCCATTATGCATCAATTTATTTAACTCCCCTTATTTGATTCTGTGTTGATTTAGCAATCTGATTATAGTTTGGGCCAGCCAACTGGAAGAAAATGGTCTTGCTATACTAATGCAAACATTTTGTTTCTTACAAAAATTATATTTCTTAAGAAGAAATTGATATTTTGGATTTATGTAATAGTTTCTTTGGCTTTGTTAACATCTCCACTAATTATGGGAACACTTTAGGTCGTGGACCACGGCATATTCTTTACCACCAGGGAAGGTTCTTGCAAGACAGCCTACTGGCCTTATTTCTTAGGTAGACCTGAATACCCCAGAAGCTAAGAGGAACAGCATTTATTTTATTGTTACTTAATTTTTACAGTATAAACCCTCCTCATCTAACTAGAAAATGCAATAGGAAGGAGAACATGAAATAATGTTTGTCAGCATGTACTCTACCAGAGAGTCTATTTCACATGGAATGGTAATGAAATGCTATGACTTAAAACTCAGGTCTTCATTTCTTAGAAATGGATTTAATTTCCAAATTGGCTGCTTTGTACCTGTGTGGCTTTAGAAGTTATTCTACAGCCACAAATATTATTTTCATCTGTATTAAACAGGTATAAATAAAGGTTATTATTTTACATTGCTGCCTCTGGGAATGTGGTAGGATTGTACACTCACCTCATTTCTACATAACTGGCCACATAACTTGCTTTCACTAATAAAATATAAGCAGGAGTAACATGTAGGAGTTTCCAATTGGGAAAATAAGTTAGGAGGCAGTGTACCATTTGCTATGCTCCTTTCATCTGATATGGTGAAACCATGTGTCAAGGTGGCGCTTCCATCATTCCAAATACCTGAATAATAATGATGATCAGAGGCCCTTGTTGATTGCATTGGGCTTGGAGCCCATGATAAATCTTAGCTGTGTTAAAGTACACACATGATGTAGACTATGTGATTATCTTGATGGATACACTATCGATAAACACAACTCACACCAAAACTGTCTGATTCAAAAAATCATTACCATCTCATATAGTTTCCATCATCAACAGGATTTATGTTATTTTGGGCTTTGTGCTCTACATATATAAAATTGGGGGGAAAAATCAGTACTATATGCTTTCAAATTGCTTTCAATTTGAGAAAAAACATTCATATTGAAAAGAATTTACCTTATATAATAGAAACGGTTATGAAACTTTTTTGGTAAGTTGCTTAGACAGTAGTTGGGGCAAGAGATCAATAGAGAAAGATCTCCAGGTTGAATCCATCAGATAAATTTTCAAGAAGTAGAGGATAAGAAAAGTGTCTTGGGCAACATGCCTTAGGTCTTCCATAGAAACTTCATTGCTGTTGAAATGATCAACAGATTTATTCAAGCAAGGGCCTGATATGTGCTGAGGTGATTAGACTTGTCTTTTCAGGTTCTGGCCCACCCGTCCTAAGGGAGGGTGAAAAACATGGAAAAAGCACACTGAGCTGATCTACATTAGGAAGCAGAGGTGTTTCCCCAGACCTGGACACCCATGGGTGAGAAATAAAGTTACTGAAATTTGCCACTGAAAGTTTGAGATCATTTGTTACAAGGCATTATTGTTGTAATAATTACTGATGCATTATTGTCCAAGGTTTCTTAATCTCTGAGAGAACCCCGCTTTATCTTGGTTCAGATTTAGGGACCACTAACAGAGCCTGTTAAATTTTCCATTGGTACAGAACAAGGCCGACAGGTGGTTCTGGAGTCTAAGACACACTATTTCTGCCAAAGGTTCTGAGTAGCATGACAGGTAATTTAACTTGTTGGGAATATCGTGTACCTTATATAGGTTTGTATTTTTGCACTTTAAGGCAATACAGTTTTTGTAAAGAACAAAACCCTTACGGGAAGTGTTGAACATGGTATAATTACAATGTTTAATGGTGGATTTCATGTCCATGAAAACATTTTACAAACACATCATTGACTATAATTAAGGAGAAAATAATACAGAAACTAAGATGAGTCAAGAGGAATATATATATATATATATATATATATATATATATATATATATTTCTTATCATTTGGTTTCTTTTTGTCAATTGGTTCAGAAAAACTTCAATAAATAAACAACCTTTTTAGTTAAATTTTGTGTGCTATGGAAAAGTATAGAAAAGGTAAGTGTTCACATTTACCTAATGGTGATACATACTCCTTTACAATTCAGTAAAATATTTACAATAAATATTTGAAATTTTAAACAATAAATGTGAAAAATAAACCTCTGTAATGGTGAAGTGTATGAGGACACATACAGAATATATTTTAAACATACCATTTGTCCACTAATAGATTTCTTAGGAAAGCAAGGGCTTTCATACAGATTATAGACTTTTTTGAATGGTATGATAAATATAATTTGTGTCCTAGGTTCCTAGGTACTCAAATATTTCAAAAGCTGAATGTCCTTTTTCAGTGTAAAAAACAAAAACAAAACAAAAAAATAAAACAAGAAATTTAGTATCTTTAGTTATAATTTGAAGAACTCCCCCCCACCCCAAACTCAGGACTATTCTAGTCAACTGTTAGAAATAATGATTTCTCAGCTATTCAGCTCATTTTAATATTAAAAACAATGCATATCTAGCATTATTATAAGTATCCTTGATCCCTCACAAGAACCATGAGAATACACAGAAATGTTTAAGAACTGAGTTCCTATCTTATACATAAAAGTTTTTACTTCACATATTTCTTTGTGCATCTAATAAGCAGCTCAAATTTGAGATTTTTAAAAGAAAATTTCTAATTTTCTAATCCTTTTGTTTCTCTGAGTCCTTCCAAAATAAATCGACCAAGCCCAGTCTTTCCCAGCATGGTGACAGGATCACTATCTATCCAGTTTCTTAGGTTAAAAAAAAAAAAAAAATCACATAAACAGCAAAATAAAGTTAGAAATTTTGCATTTTTTGTTTGTTCTGGCTAAAATATTTTCCTCCTAATTTCCTGATCAGGCACCCTTCCACAGTTATGCTCTTATTACCCCTTTTAGATATTTCCTAGGACTTATCATTTTATTTATTTATTTATTTATTTATTTATTTATTTATTTATTTATTTTTGTCTGTTTCCTTAAGATACAAGACTTACAAAGATAGTGATAGGGTTTCTCTTGATCACTTTCATGACCACATAGGGAGACATGTGCCTGACACATAGCATACTAAATGAATAGTTGTCAAAAATATAATTGGTGAATTTATTCAAATTCTGGGATAGTTATTTATTTTCTCTTATCTTTTGAAGCATAACGTCTATGTTTACACATAATGATATTTAATGTGGTTAATAAATATTTAACGAGTGACAATTATATGGTAGACACAGAGCTAAACATTGGAAGTAACATCAACATATGAGAGAGAGGACCCCCGTCCTTCCAAAGCTTATTGTCTAGAGGGTAGCAAATGGTTAATTAAAAATCTACAGTATGCTATGAAAAGCAGGACAGGGTTATATGGGTGGTTATGACGGCCCTAATCTAATTTTGGAAAATAGGAATGGCATCCCTAAGGAAAGATCCTTTTGGCTGACAAAAAAACAAATGAATAGGAATTAGCCAGATGAACGGAAGAAATAGAATTTCCTGTGGGGAACAAGCATGCTCACAGTCTGGAAGTTGGAGGAGGGGGAAGGAAGCGCTGTGAAGACCTGAAAGAATGGAAATGGGAGAGGAGAGACTAATGAGCAACAGATGTAAAATGAGACTAGAGAGGACCAGAGTGCCAATTATATAAATCCCAATAGTGCTTTGTTAAGGAATTTAGACTTTGTCCTTGGAGTGATCAAAACTATTGGATAGTTTCAATAAAACAATGATGATCAGATTAGTGTTAAAAAAAAATACTACTCCAAGACTTCAAATTCCAAATAGCATATTGAACACTCATGGACATTCCCTCCTTCCATGCCAAACACCAAGGCAAGGCCAGCTACATAAGAGGCAGGGTCTGATAAAAAATGAAAATGCAGAACCCATTTCAAAAGCAATAAAATACTGTAAAATATATAATTATATAAAGCATTTCCATAAATAATATTTTATTACACAAAAAGTATAGTGGACTTCTGCTTCCAGAAAGACAGAATAAATGTACTTTTCACTATTTCTCTTCCTAAGCACAACTGAAAACCCTGGACATTACATATAAAACAAACACAAACAGACTATGAAATGTAGAGAGAAGAAGGAAGATTGGCTAAAGAGCTGGGAAAAGATATCATGTTGAATTCTTTGGGTTAAGCTAATGGGTGTAGGTTAAAACAAACAAAAAGGAAGGAAGGAAGGAAGGAAGGAAGGAAGGAAGGAAGGAAGGAAGGAAGGAAGGAAGGAAGGAAGGAAGGAAGGAAGGAAGGAAGGAAGGAAATAGCGGGCCTGTTCTTTCTAGCCAGAGAACAGGAAAGACAGAAAACCTTTTTTGCTTAGCAAGACAGAAAACTTTTAGATAATTACCACTCAGCATCAGCCAAACACTGCAGAATTAACTGTGCCTTCAACATACCTATGACAGTAAAGGTCCAGTGGGTAGCCTAGATTATACTCTCATAACAAAGCACAGCCGCCCCCCCACACACATACACACAGAGAGACACCCAAATACACACAAAGTTGTGTTAGAGAAAGCCAAGTGGGGACTTTCAGCCCTTTCAGTTTATAAACGACACCTCGCACGATGTTAGTGGAGACCATGTAAGGAACCAGAACTCCCACCCCCACCCAGCACACCCAGCAGTAATGAGGAGCAACCCCTACACTGGAAGATCAATTGAGGCAAGAGGTCAGCTAAAACAGAATTACATAAAATCCACAGTCTTTTTTTTTTTTTTTTTTTAATTTGTTAGGGTGACAATTGTTAGTAAAATTACATAGATTTCAGGTGTACAATTCTGTATTACATCATCAATAAATCCCATTGTGTGTTCACCACCCAGAGTCAGTTCTCCTTCCATCACCATATATTTGATCCCCCTTACCCTCATCTCCCACCCCCCATCCCCCTTACACTCTGGTAACCACTAAACTACTGTCTGTGTCTATGAGTTTCTGTTTCTCATTTGTTTGTCTTGTTCTTTTGTTTTTGGTTCATATACCACATATCAGTGAAATCATATGGTTCTCTGCTTTTTCTGTCTGACTTATTTCGCTTAGTATTATACTCTTAAGATCCATCCATGTTGTCACAAATGTTCCTATATCATCTTTTCTTACCACAGAATAGTATTCCATTGTGTATGTATACCACAACTTCTTTATCCATTCATCTATCGAAGGACATTTTGGCTGTTTCCATGTCTTGGCCACCGTAAACAAAGCTGCAATGAACATTGGAGCACACGTGTCTTTATGTATAAATGTTTTCAGAATTTTTGGGTAGATACCCAGGAGAAGGATTGCTGGGTCATATGGTAACTCTATTTGTAATTTTCTGAGGAACCTCCACACTGCCTTCCATAACGGCTGCACCAGTCTGCATTCCCATCAACAGTGTTTGAGGGTTCCTTTTTCTCCACAGCCTCTCCAACACTTGTTACTATTTGTCTTGTTGATGATAGCCATTCTGACTGGGGTGAGGTGATATCTCATTGTGGTTTTTATTTGCATTTCTCTGATGATTAGTGATGTTGAGCATTTTTGCTTATGTCTATTTGCCATTTGTATGTCCTCTTTGGAGAAATGTCTCTTCAGGTCCTCTGCCCATTTTTCAATTGGATTGTTCATTTTTTCGTTGTTGAGTTTCATGAGTTCCTTGTATATTTTGGATATTAGCCCCTTATCAGAGGCACTGCTTGCAAAAATCTTCTCCCATTCAGTTAGTTGCCTTTTTATTTTGTTGATGGTTTCTTTTGCTGTGCAGAAGCTTTTAAGTTTCATATAGTCCCTTTCGTTTATTTTAGCTTTTACTTCCATTGCCTTTGGAGTCAAATTCATAACATGCTCTTTGAACCCAAGGTCCATAAGTTTAGTACCTATGTTTTCTTCTATGCAGTTTATTGTGTCAGGTCTTATGCTTAAGTCTTTGATCCATTTTGAATTAATTTTGGTACATGGTGACAGATAGCAGTCCAGTTTCATTCTTTTGCATGTGGCTATCCAATTCTCCCAGCACCATTTATTGAAGAGGCTGTCTTTCCTCCATTGTATTTAACTTCTTTGTCAAAATTATCTGTCCATATTTATGTGGTTTTATTTCTCGGTTCTCAATTCTATTCCATTGGTCTATGTGTCTGTTTTTCTGCCAATACCATGCTGTTTTGATTATTGTAGCCCTGTAGTACAAGCTACAGTCAGGGAGTGTGATACCTCCAGTATTGTTCTTTTTTCTTAAGATTGCTTTGGCTATTTGGGGTCTTTTGTGATTCCAAACAAATCTGATGATTTTTTGTTCTATTTCTTTGAAAAATGCCATTGGGATTTTGATGAGGATTGCATTAAATCTGTATATTGCTTTGGGTAATATGGCCATTTTAACTAAGTTGATTCTTCCAGTCCATGAACATGGAATGTCTTTCCATTTCTTTGTGTCTTCTTTAATTTCTTTCAGAAATGTCTTGCAGTTTTCAGCATATAGGTCCTTCACATCCTTGGTTAAGTTTATTCCTAGGTATTTTATACTTTTTGCTGCAATTGCAAAAGGAATTGTTTTTTGTATTTCTTCTTCTGAAATTTCATTGTTAGTATATAGGAATGCAATGGACTTTTCTACGTTGATTTTGTAGCCAGCACTTGACTGTATTTGTTGATTGTTTCTAACAGCTTTTTGGTGGAGTCTTTAGGGTTTTCTATATATAGCATTATGTCATCTGCAAAGAGTGACAATTTAACTTCTTCATTCCCAATTTGGATGCCTTTTATTTCTTTCTCTTGCCTGATTGCTCTGGCAAGGACTTCCAACACTATGTTGAAAAGCAGAGGTGATGGAGGACAGCCCTGTCGTGTTCCTGAATGTAGAGCAAAGGGCTTCAGTTTTTCAGCATTAATTATGTGATTAGCTGAGGGCTTGTCATTTATGGCCTTTATTACGTTAAGGTATTTTCCTTCTATACCTATTTTATTAAGTGTTTTAATCATAAATGGGTGCTGTATCTTATCAAATGCTTTTCCTGCATCAATTGATATAATCGTATGATTTTAGTCCTTTATTTTGTTTATGTGATGTATCACATTGATGGACTTGCGGATTTTCAACCATCCTTGTGCCCCGGGATGAACCCCACTCGGTCGTGATGAATAATCTTTTTAATGCATTGTTGTATTCGATTTGCTAGAATTTGTTTAGGATTTTTGCATCTGTATTCATCAGAGATATTGGTCTGTAATTTTCTTTTTTTTGTGTTGTCCTTACCAGGTTTTGGTATCAGGGTAATGTTGGCCTCATAAAATGAGTTAGGAAGTACTGTCTCTTCTTGAATTTTTGGAAGAGTTTGAGCAGGATTGGTATTAGATCCTCTTTGAAGGTTTGGTAGAATTCACTAGTGAAGCCATCTGGTCCCGGACTTTTGCTTTTGGGAAGGTTTTGGATGACTGATTCAATTTCCTTACTGGTGATCGGTCTGTTTAGATTTTCCAGTTCTTCATGGTTCAGCCTTGGAAGGCTATATGTTTCTAAGAACTTGTCCATTTCTTCTAGGTTATTGAATTTGGTGGCATATAGTCCTTCATAGTATTCTTGGATGATCCTTTGTATTTCTGTGGTGTCCGTGATAACTTCCCCTTTTTCATTTCTGATTTTGTTAATTAGTGTCTTCTCTCTTTTTATCTTAGTGAGTCTAGCCAAGGGTTTGTCAATTTTGTTAATCTTTTCAAAGAACCAGCTCTTTGTCACATTAATTTTTTCTATTGTCTTTTTGTTCTCTATTTCATTTAGTTCTGCTCTGATTTTTGTTATTTCCTTTCTTCTGCTGACCTTGGGTTTCACTTGTTCTTCTTTTTCTAGTTCTTTAAGGTGTAACATGAGGTTATTTATTTGGGATTTTTCTTGTTTCTTGAGATAGGCCTGTAATGATATAAATTTCCCTCTTAAAACTGCTTTTGCTGCATCCCAAAATTTTGGTAGGATGTATTTTCATTGTCATTTGTTTCTATGTATCTTTTGATCTCTCCTCTAATTTCTTCTTTGACCCAGTCATTCTTTAAAAGTATGTTGTTTAATCTCCATGTATTTGTGTTTTTCCTGCTTTCTTTTTGCAGTTGATATCCAATTTCAAAGCCTTGTGATCAGAGAATATGCTTGGTATGATTTCAATCTTCTTAAATTTGCTGAGGCTGATTTTATGTCCCAATATATGGTCTATCCTTGAGAATGTTCCATGTACACTAGAAAAGAATGTATAGTCTGATGTTTTAGGATGAAGTGCTCTATAAATGTCAATTATGTCCATTTCATCTAATGTGTCATTTAGGGCTGCTATTTCGTTATTTATTTTCTGTTTGGATGATCTATCCATAGCTGTCAATGATGTATTTAAGTCCCCTAGTATAATTGTGTTTTGGTCAATTTCTCCCTTTAGTTCTGTTAGTAGTTGCTTGGTATATTTTGGTGCTCCCTGATTGGGGGCATAAATATTGATGACTGTTATGTCTTCTTGTTGTATAGTCCCTTTTACCATTATGAAATGTCCATCTTTGTCTCTTGTTATCTTTTTCACCCTGAAGTCTGTTTCATCTGATATCATTATGGCTACACCTGATTTTCTCTGGGTACCATTTGCTTGGAGTGTCAATTTCCACCCTTTCACTTTGAGTCTATGCTTGTCCTTGTAGCTGAGATGTGTCTCTTGGAGACAGCATATGGTTGGGTTTAGTTTTTTTGATCCAATCTGCTACTCTGTGCCTTTTTATTGGTGAGTTCAGTCCATTTACATTTAGGGTGATTATTGATATGTGAGGATTTCCTGTCATTCTATCTTTAGTTTTCTGGTAAGGCTGTGTCTCCATTGTTTCTTTGCCTATTTGTTGTGGTCTATTATTTCTGTGTGGTGGTATTCTATGATGTTTCCCTCTGTTTCTTCTTTTTTTTACATTATATATTTCAGTTTTGGATTTCTTTTTGAGTGGTTACCCTTAAGTTTATGTAAGAGAAAGTTTGATATTTAGAGTATCCTATTTTCTTCAGCATGCTTACTTTCTCCATTCTCATATTCCGGTTAAGGCCTTTACTCTCCCCCTTTTTATGTTTTGGTTGCCACAAATTGTCCCTGTTGATGGTGGTCGAATAGCCTCCTTTAGTATTTCTTGTAGTGCAGGTCATGTATTAGAAAATTCCCTCAGCTTCTGTATGTCTGGAAAGGTCTTTATTCCTCCTTCATATCTAAAGGATATCTTTGCTGGATATATTATTCTTGGCTCATAATTTCTCTCTTTCAATAGTTTGAATATTTGGTTCCACTCCCTCCTGGCTTGTAGAGTTTCTGCTGAAAAATCTGATGATAATCTAATGGGCTTTCCTTTGTTGGTTACCGTCTTTTTTTCTCTTGCTGCCTTGAGGATTCTTTCTTTCTTGTTGATTTTAGACAGCTTCAATATAATGTGCCTTGGAGAAGGCCTGGTGGGATGGAGGTAATTAGGTGTTCTACTTGCTTCTTGGATTCGAGGATCCCATTCTATCCACAAGTTTTGGAAGTTCTCCTCGACAATTTGTTTCAATATATTCTCTGTTCCCCTCTCTCTTTCTTCTCCTTCTGGTATGCCCATTATTCTTATATTGCTCTTTCTGATGGAGTCAGAAAGTTCTCGTAGAGTTCTTTCATTTCTTTTAAGTCTCAAGTCTCTTTCTTCTTCCATCTGTGTAATTTCCAGGTTTCTATCTTCGATGTCACTGATTCTTTCCTCCATCTGGTCAACTCTACTACCTAAGCTGGTTATTTCATTCTTAATTTCTTCTATTGAGTTCTTAATCTCCAGAAATTCTATTTGGTTCTTTTTAAAATTTCAATCTCTTTCGTAAAATGCTCATGTTGTTCTTTGATTGTGTTTCTGAGTTCATTAAACTGCCTTTCTGTGTTTTCTTGCATCTCGTTGAGTTTTTTCAGAACTGCAATCTTGAATTCTCTGTCATTTAAGTCACATATTTCCATATCTTTAAGTTCCTTTTCTGGAGACTTTTCACTTTCTTTCTGAGCTGTCTTGTTGCCTTGGTTATTCATGGCAATTACTGATTTATTATTTCTCTTCCTAGACATCTACAGGAGTGGCTTCTGCAACAGGTTGATAGGAAGAGGTCTTCCTTTTGTTTTCCAGTACTTGTTGGTAGAATGTTTTATTTTCTCTCTGACTGCAGCCTTTTTTTCTCTCTCACACGGTAGTGCTATGTTTTCTCTGCACTATTCCAGCTTCTCACACAATGGGGATATTCCCTGTGAGATGGGCTTCTCCTCTGTTAATAGTTCACCTGGGTCACAGGGCGCAGTGTCCCTGTGGGTATGCGGAGAGCTTTGGAAGTTCCAAACCTCTTCCTGCACCAGAATCAGAGCCCTTATGTTTCAGCAGTTCTGTTTACTCCTGCAGGGATCCGCCCAGATTGGTGGAGCCAGGGGTGGGGTGAGTTGTGAGAGGTGGCCCAGAGCAATGGCAGCGACCACCACTGCAGCTGGTCCTGCTTCCACAGCTCCCTCCCCTTTGCCAGAACTAGTTGGTCTGTGAATCTGTGTCTGCGGTCCACAGTTCTCAGAAGAGCAAATATTCTGTTCTTTTGACCTGACACTGCTACTGTTCCGCTTCTAGGACCGGCCTGGTGGGGGCGGGTTAAGCTCTGGGAGGGTAGGGAGGGGGAGGCTAGTTTCAGTGCCTAAGGCTTCCATTCTCTGCTCAGCAGTGAGGGCTTAAACCACCGTTTTCAGCCTTCTTCCCTCAGTCTTTTCTCTGAGGTCTCTGCCGTGAGCATTGGGTTCAGCCATATTTTATGCTGCTCCCTCAGCCCTGTGGGCCATAAGCGGAGCTCTAGCAGTCTGAGTTCTTCCCTCTCCCGCAGCTGCGGTAGTTCTTGCTCAGAGCACTGAGCTAGGCCCGCGTCCTGCACCCAGGCGGCTCCGTCTCCACACTTCTCTCTTCCCTCCTCCCCTGCTCAAGTGATTTGCCCACCTTTAGATGAATTCAGTAGTGGGCCTCTTTGTCTTGCCTGTCTGCTGTTCAGGGAGTCCTTTGTGGAGTTATCATTGTTCGATTAGTTGTATTCCAGGAGAGCTTTACAGAGGCTCGCCTCATGCCGCCATTTTGATGACATCCAAAATCCAGAGTCTTATAACATAACCCAAATGATCAATATCAGGAATGAAATGAGGGATATAATTATAACCCTGCAGATATCAAAAGGATAATAAGGGAATACTACAAACAACTTTACACATAAAAAATTTGACAATTTTGATGAGTTGGACCACTTTCCTGTAAAACACAAAATGCCAGAACTCATTCAATACAAAATGGAGTATTTGAATAGCCTTATAACTATAAAAGAAATTGAATTAATAATTTAAGAAATTCCAGAAAAGAAATGTTCTGTATTTTGACTGTGCCAATGTCAATATCCAGCTTATGATATTGCATTATAATTTTGCAAAATGTTTCCATTGGGGAAACTGAGTAAAGGGTATGTAGGATTTCTGTTTTATTTCTTGCAAATGTATGTGAATAAAAAAAAACTCAAATAAAAAGTTTAATTTCAAAATTTATCTCAAATTAATTGTCATTCTAAGTAATGATAAATTAAATTAATAGCATAAATTTTAATATCGTCATATTATGTAATGCCAATATTCAAACAAATATAAAAACATTTTATTTGTATGCAGAGTCTCCAGTATTTTTTAGCTTGAACACAAATATATATTTAAATTTTATTTTATTAAATTTATTGGGGTGACAATTGTTAGTAAAACTACACAAATATATATTTAGTTCTATCAGAACAGTAAGAACACTGTACAAAATTGTCTTTATTGAACTTCTCACACACACACACACACACACACACACACACACATGCTAAACATTCTATATTCAGCTGAGGACTAAGAAAAAGATTGAAATGAAATATGAGTAAAACTACAGATTGTCATATTTCCCCCTTTCTTTGTGTGGTTTCATTGTGGTAAGAACACCTAACATGAGATCTTCCCTCTTAACAAATTAGTAAGTGCATAATACATTATTGTTAGCTATAGGTACAATGTCATACAGCAGATCTCTAGAGCTGATGCATCTTGCTTCATTGAAATTCTGTGCCTTTTGATTGGTAACTCCCTGTTTTCCCTCTACCAGCCCTGGCAACCACCATTCCACTCTTTGATTCTATGAATTTGATTATTTTAGATATCTTATTTAAGTGAGATCATATATTATTTGTCTTCCTGTGACTGGCTTATTTTTAGCATAACGCCATCCATGTTGCCACATGTTGCAGAATTTCTTTGTTTTTTAAGGCTATATTACACTCGTATACCACATTTTCTTTGTTCATCTTTCCATGGGCAGTTAGATTGTTTCCACATCTTGGCTATTGTGAATAGTACTTCAGTGAAAATGTGAGTGCAGACATCTCTTTGAGATCTTGATTTCAAATCTTTTGTGTAAATAGTCAAAAGAGGGATCGCTGGGTATTTTTAATTTTTGAGGAACCTCCATACTGTATGAAAAAAATGCTCAATATTAATCAACTAATCATTGGGGAAAGGCAAATCAAGACTGTAATGAGATATCACCTCATTACTGTCAGGAAGAGGTAGTTATCAAAAAAAACAGCAAAAGATAACACGTGTAGGTGAGAATGTGCAGAAATTGAAACACTGTTGATGGGAATGAGAAATGTGGTTCAGCCACTATGGAAAAGTATGTGCTATCATTTCCAGCATAAATGAGTGACTAATGCAAGAAAGTATTGTGAGTTAGAAAGGGTTCCTTAGGAATTTGAGGTTGTTAGAACACTGTTACTTTCTTTGCACGTCTGAAGCAAGATCTGGTTTGAATAAAAAGCATGGTCTCTTACAACTCTCAGCCCCCTATTTAGCAGTCATAGACATATGGCTCAAGAGCCCATAACCCCCAAGGACTTATTGTCTGTGAGAGTTCATGGAGACTTGTCACAACATTGAATAGCATTGTTGGATATTGTGAGTGAGAACCAGGAGGGGTCAAGTCTAACTCTTACGCTGTTCTCTGTTGCAGATGTTCTAATTCACTGATATTATTTTACAGTAAAATTCTATGAAACAAATGTTTGAAATATATTATGAGACAGTGTTACTACTCATAGAAGAGGGTTGAGTGAAAGTACAAGTATATGTTTTGAGTAAGACAGATTGTATTATGTGGATAAAAGAACAATGTAGGAATAAATAAAAAATGAATATGTAGTGCCTGTTGGGGAATAGTGACACGTTTAGTATTACATTGATTGCCTATAGACGGCAATAGTTGCTGGATTATTAGGCAGAGTAAGTGTGCAGCTTATGTACTAGCAATAAAAGGACTTGCTAATAAATAAATAAGAAAAGTTCATTATGAACAAAATCTTTTTTTGAAATAGTAATCATAAAATCTAAGGAAAAGCAGTAACTTTCTGCAATCATATATTATGTGTCATGTTTTAAATATAACACTGTATTTTAACTTTAAAAATTGATGGATAGACACAAGAATCCTTTTTTTTTTTTGGTGTGGGGGGGTGTTCCCAAAGGTTTTAATCCAGTTCAGAATCAAGAGAAAGATACAGGATTAACTGGAGGAAGCCATAAGGAGATGATTTTTATTTAAGGCAAGAAGAATTTATACTGATCAGAGCTGTTCAAAGCTTGTGTGTGCTGCTTCAGGAATTCTGACATTTTGACTTCCTAAGTCCAAAGGTAGCAAATATGTGTGTGAGAATATATATATATATATATATATATATATATATATATATATGAGAATATATATATATGTATATATATATATACACATACATATATATGTATGTATATATATGTATATATATAGTAAAAATGGCACTATAAAATATATATGAGTATGTGTGTGTGTGTGTGTGTATATATATATACACACATATGCACGTGCACACACACACACACACACACACACTTTTAGACTAATATATGTCGAGTCACCTGGAAAACACACTCTGATATGAAGATTGAAGTAAAGTTTACTGGGGAATATTCTTCAGAAACAAGATACATAAGGGACCAAGAAAACAGAACTGAGCTAAGAGAGAAGGTGAAATGCAGTGTAATTTCAACTGAGGCCTCAGCTAATCTCATAGGAGCACATCCAAACTGGGATGAAACTTTGGCAACATATAGTATAAAGGGGCAATCCTTTTGTACCTCACCACAATCAACAGTTAAATACCCAGAGCAGGGATATGCCCTTGGTTTTGGCTGTTCTCTTCACCTTGGTTAATTCATGGGGCTGGTCTTAGTAAGGAGACCTCAGCAGCCAGCACTCCTGGAAGTTGGGGAAATAGTGCCTCAGTCATGACGGGGGATCTGAATAGCACAAAATGGCATCCCACTGAGCCATTCAGATACCACACTTGCTTTCTAAAGTAAGTTTACCCCATCTAGGAACAGATCCTTCAAGATTCTAAATGATTTCTTTTCATGGGGAAACTTACATAAAGTAGGAGGAAGTATAGCCTCAGCTGCTGTAGCTGCTCCGAGGGCTTCAATTAATATTCACTATCCCTTTCTCCTCTGCTTTCTATCTCCCCGTCACCTTCAGTTAGCATCTCCAACTAGTTTTCGAGGATTATCTAATGGCATGATTCAGACTTACATTTACTAAGGGGTTCAAGATCACGTTCACCAACATCCTTCTATGGTTCTGGCTGCTGTACTTTTATACTGTACTTTATCTGTCATCTAAATTAAGGAAAGAAATACCAAGAGATACCCCAATTGTCTCCCTGGATAGCAATTGTATCTCTCCTGTCCCCTTCCACCAATGTGGAACATCAACCTTATCTTATGAAGACTAGGGTCATTTACCCATACCTGGAAGGTGACTCCATTCCTTGTTTGTTAGTCTCATGGCACAAGGAGCCCAAAAGAGCAAGAGCAGTTATAGCTAAAATTTAATTGGGATTCTCCCTGGGTGCTCTGGGGGAAGCATTTCTCCTCTGGAGACTTCTAAAACCAAAGGTCTTTGAGTTGAAGAAACAAGAAGCACAAACTCTGCTATCGAATCATTAGGAGTGTTGGGAAGTGGAGCCACTCCTACTTCCATCCATAATTCCAGGACTCATGTGTTTTACCTATTGGGGAAATAGCACCATGAAATGGTTATTGATTTAGGGTATAGCCTACATCTTAGAGATCGGAGTGCCATTTTTACAAAGTATGATATCCAAACTGGCACCTCTGCTGTACCTTCAAAATGTTCATTGTTCTTCCAGATTGGCAGCCTTTGTATTGCAGTATATGTTAGAACTGGTAGATTTTATGATCATATATCCCCATTCCTACATATGCTCTTTTGTAAAGTGGATGCCTTGGTTGATGCAATATTACACGGGAATCATAGTAGGTGACGGTATATATTCCCTTTGATAGTGTACTTGTATATGTCTTGTGGATAGGAAATAAATGTAAATTTAACCCAGAATATCTATTTATTTCAGTATGTTTACTCACTGTCCCTTCCAGAGTAGAAGGGATCTTGTGTAATCAACATCCCTGCAAGTACCTTGGTGTTCTCCTCTAAAGATAATGTTTTATCAAGGGCTCAATATTGGTCTCAATGATAAATTGGACATTTGACTGTGCAATTGTCAAATTGACTTAGATATATCCGGCTTTGTGAATACTTGATAAACATTTTTCGGTTCATTCTTTAATAACCATGCCCTGAAAATCAGAGGATCTAGCTCTGAGAAAGCTGACACAGAACCAATTGTTCTAGTAAAAATAGGCAGGAAGAATATTAAATTCCCAAAGAAACTAAAAATCAAATCTAGAGGATAGATTAGTCAAAAGAAATTCAGTGGTAATGTTTGGAGTGAAATGCTTTCTGATGCATGAAATAAACATTTCTTCTGTCTCTCTTAAAAAAAGAAAAAAAGTATTTATCAAAACCTTTACTCCATACTAATATTTATGGTATATATTTTCTTGTGGAATACCAAGTAGGGCTTTTTCCTGCTTAAGGCTAGCTTTAAGCAAAAATAGTGTTGTCACAACAGAGAGTACATTTCACTACACTTACATACAAAATATTGAATGTCACCATCTCATAAACACATTTTGACAGCATTTAATAACTTGACTTTATATTCTGGGAAGAAAGGTACTATATCTTCTTCATTGTTTTATCTACCTTGCTCGCTGGACTAGGTTAAGGGTGTTTAAGGTGTTTTGGGGAGCAGGTAGGTGGAAGTGGTGGGGAGACAAAATTGGGGAACCTTGGAACTTGGTCATTTATGGTTAAGGAGCGTCAACCCCAGATCTTTCTGGACAACGAACCCTTTGCTTCTGAAAGGATCCAGATGTTCGAGTTCCAGTTATGTGCTGTCTTTTGGTTCCATGTGTTTGTTTGGGGGTGGGGGCAAGACTTTCATTCTGGGTGCCACTGAAGGTCAGAATTACCTCCTCCATGCATGCCTCAGTTATATGACTTGCAGTTTTGGTCTGTGGTCTCTGAAAAGCAACTCAGTATCTTATTAAATAGGATAGGACCATTCTGAGCCGGTTCTGCAGCCACAGCTCCTTTTCCGTTATTATTGACCAGTCTTTTCATTTTGTGGGGGGAGTAAAATCTTATCATATAAAACAATTAAACCTTTACTTAATAAGCTTTTAGGAATCAAAATGCTTATAATTAACTATTCTCACCACGACACTTTATTCATTAAATAAACATGTATTCAGTGTTTACTAACTGTAAAACCCTGGGGTATAGAAAGGAGTAACGTATTTTTAAAAACAAGCACTAGAGGTCCAACCCAAGATGACAACATAGGAAGTTCAAGAATTCACCTCCTCCCATTGACACAATGAATCTTCAGCTACACACAGGGAAATTACTTCTGAAAGAAATCCAGAACTAATCAAGCAACTCCTACATATCAAGCAAATGAGAAAATACTCACATGACCTATGTTGAAATGTGTAGGCAAGGCTGACACTCTCGCCATAAACCCCAACCTTGGAACAGTGACATACAATGGGAAGGTAACTCAACAACTCCCAGCTTCTCCTTGAGGGGCAAAGGGTTTGGACCTAATATCTAGCACCCCAACTTTTAAGACTTCTACCTGAAGCACAGCCCTCAAAATACCTAGCTCTGAAAACCAATGAGGCTTGCACCCATGAGAACCACAAGACTATAGCAGACAAAGAAGCAGTTCTTAACAGGCTATCAGGGGACTCAGCACAGAGTTGATAGAAACACTAATCTCCCAAGATTTCTCAAAAAGAGGACTGTTTCCATACATTAAAAGCTGCTGCTTAAGGATCAGTCTTCTAATTTAGCAGGCATCTATAGAATGACTGTGATCCTCCCTGAAGATCTAGGTGGCCTATTGGTGTCGTTTCCCTGTTCTCTCTCAGATGCTAGAGTCTCCCTGACAGAAACTTGTGCACATGTCTTGTATTCCAGCTTTGGTGGCTGCCACCAGGGGATGCATCCCTTGGTCAACTGGTTCAGGGGGCAGCTATTCTCTGGTCCCACAGGACTGAAGCAAATAAAGAAGCTGTTCTTAACCAGCTATACCCCAGGGCTTAATGCAGAGAGAAGCAGACAGAAACTTCTATCTCCCAGTCTTTCCCTGAAAGAGGCCTATTTGCATACTTTAAAAGACACTGCCTAAGCGTCTGGCTTTCATTCAGCCTGAATCTAGGTGCTGACTGAGATCCTACCTCTTGGGAGACTAACAGGTCTTGGCACACCCTCAACTACTGGGAGCCACTAAGAACAAAGAAAGTAGCTGGGAAAATTACAAAGGAGAGAGAATCAAGAGCATGGGCCAGCCTGAATAAAAAGGTTCATCTCCTACAATGAGACCACTCTGTCAAGACTGGAAGAGGTGATTGTTATATCAAATGTGTAGAAACTAACTCAAAAAGCCAAAAAAAAAAAAAAGAAAGAAAGAAAGAAAAGAAACAGAAGAATATGTTCTAAACAAAAGTAAATGATAAAACTTCAGAAATGGATCTTAATGAAATCTCAATAAGTGATTACCTCACAAAGACTTTAAAGGACAAAAGTATTAAAAACAAGTATAGTAAAATAAAATAAAATAAAGTAAATTGTGGCATCAAAAGAACAAAATATTTGAGGGGCAGTAGAAACATAAAGCTTAAGCCTTCATTTGAAATTAAGTTATTATAAGATTAAAATAGGTTATTGTAAATGTAAAATGTTTTATGTAAACTTTATGGGAACCACAAAGCAAAACCTATAGTAGGTACACAAAATATAGAAAAGAATATAAGCATGCCACTATAGAAAATCATCAAATCATAAAGGAAGATAGCAAGAGAAGAAGAAACAAAAGGAATTACAAAACAGCTAGTAAACAATTAACAAAATAGCAATAATAAGGCCATATCTATCACTAATTACTTTAAAAGTAAATGGACTAAATTATCTGATCAAAAGACATAGAGTGGCTGAATGAATTGAGAAACTAAACCCAATTATATACTGCCTACAAGAGATTCACTTCACCTTAAAGGCACATACAGACTGGAAAAAAAAAGAAAAGAAAAGAAACATTCCATGTGAAATCAAAAGAAAGCAGGAGAGGATTATATATACCGGGGGTGACAGGAAAACGTATACAGGTGTACACTTTGGTCAACATTACTCAATCAGTAGTTCACCATAATCAGAGATGTCTGGACACTGATGGTAACCATTTTGAGCACCTCTTGTAATTGCAGAAGTCAAACGTGAGTTGTATTCATCTTTTGTTATCAGTGTATATTGAGCATTACAATTTTAAAAGTTTTTCCTTTCTTAAAATATATATATATATATATATATATATATATATATATATAATCTTAAGCAAACACTGTAAGAGACAAAGAAGGTCAGTATATGACAAAGGGGTCAGTCTATCAAGAGGATATAACATTTCTAAATATGCATGCACTCAACTTAGGTGCAAATATTTACTGATCTGAACAGAGAAATAGAATAGTAGAGGACTTCAGTATACCACTTTCAACAATGGATAGATCATCCAGACAGAAAATCAATAAGGGAACATTAGACTTAAATTACATATTTAACCATATATACTTAACCAACATTTATTAAATATGCCATCCAACAGCACTAGGATACACATTCTTCTCAGGAAGTGTGATGTCTCAGCTTTGTTATTTCTCAAGACTTATTTGGGTATTTGGGGTCTTCTGTGGTTCCCTGTGAATCAAAGTGGTTAATACCCACAATAGCTATAGTATTCACTCAATTCAATAGCAAATAAAAATTTATTTTAAAAGGGCAGAGGGATTGAATTGACATGTTCTAAAGAAGACATCCACATGGCCAATAGGTACTAGAAAAGGTGCTCAATATCATTAATGATCAGAGAAATGTAAATCAAACCCACAATGAGACACCATCTCACATTTATTAGAAGTGGCTATTATCAAAGTGACAAGAGATGACAAATGCTGATGAGCATGTGGAGGAAAGGGAACCCTTGTGCACTGTTGGTAGGAATGTAAACTGCTAGAGCCACTATGGAAAAATTAAAAATATAATTTAGAAAATTAAAAATAGAACTACTTTATGAGCCAGCAATCCTGTTTCTGGGAATATATCTAAAGAAAATGAAATCCTTAAGTCAAAACTATATCTGTACCCCTATGTTCATTGCAGCCTCATTTACAAAAGACAAGATATGGAAACAACTTAGGTGTCCACTGACAGATGAAATGGATAAAGAAATATAAATGGAATATTATTCAGCTGTAAAAAGAAGGAAATTCTGCCATTTGTGACATCTATGAGCCTTGAGATCATAATGCTAAGTGAAATAAGACAGAAAAATAAATACTGCATAGTATGACATATATGTGAAATCTGAAAAAAAATTAAACTCTTAGAAACAATGCAGAGAAGTGGTTGTAGAGGTTGGGTGTTGGGGAAATAAGGAGAGAATGATAAAATGGTACCTACAACCTTTCAGCTATAAGAGGAAAAAGGTCTGAGGAACTAATGTAAAGCATGGTGACTACAGTTGGTAACACTATTGTATAACTGGAATTTGCTAAGAGAGTAGAACTTAAACATTATCACACATTAAAAGTATGTATGTGTGAGGTGATAGAAAATTAATGAGATAGTGAAAATTCTTTCACAATGTATACATATATCAAATCACCATAATTACATTTTAAATATCTTATGATTTCATGTGTCAATTATACTTCAAAAAACCTGAAATTTAAAAAAGGAAAAATAAAAAAACTCTCAAAACAAAACCCTGCCTCATAGTGCTGACATAGTACACTCAATTATGAAATTCCATTTTTGTGTTAATGTATTTTCATGGGTATATATACATATAAATCTTCCATTAAATTCTCAGTGATGAGGTATATCATTACTTGTTCTTTTGCCCTTCCCTCGATATCTAGTTGTGTCTAATAACTCATTGAATGAATGGAATTAATATTAAAATAACCCATTTAATTATTACCACATTTACTTCTCAAAAAGATTGGTGACTACATGATTAAAAATATTTACTAATATGAGATATCAAATAGCTCTCAAATTTGAGGTAGCCATATTGACTTTGTGTGTTACATACATGAGGCTGGCCCAATTTGATATAATAAGGAGAGAAAATTCAGAAATTGTCTAAGAGAGAACATAATCTTTATCAATGCTTTTAACTACTTTGGACTTAAATTATCTGTACTGTTTATGGAAATTTCAAAGGGAACACTTTGCCATGTAACTTATTGATAAATTCATCCTCATCAGTATCATTTCTTTTCATTTGATTTTTCCTGCAGTTAGAGATAGAATAATAATATCTACCATTTCCTTTCAATGCTAGTTTAATTAACATATAACATTGGAAAGATAATCGTATCTGTGAAAATAAAAATGAAACTATTCTCTAAATTAAATATCTTCTCACTAATAAAAATATCTATTGTTCTCATACATCTCAATAGCAAGAAAACAAACAGATTTTTAAAAAATGGGCAGAAGAACTGAACTGATATTTTCCCAAGGATACTCAAATAGCCAACAGATAGACATATGAAAAGGTGCTCAATATCACTAATTCTCAGGGAAATGCAAATTACAACCACAAGAGGATATCACCTCCTACCTATTAAGATAGCTTTTATCAAAAAGGTGAATGACAATCTTTTGTTGAGCGTATGGAGAAGAGGGGACGCTTGTACACTGTTGCTGGGGATGCAAATCGGTACAGCCACTGTACACAACTTTATACAGGTTCATCAAAAAATTAAAAATTAAACTATTATATGATCCAGCAATTCCTCTTCTGGGTATATAACCAAAGGAAATGAAACCAATACCTGAAAGAAATAACAGTACTGCCATGTTCATTGCAGCTTTATTCACAATAGCCAAGATGTGGAAATAACTCAAATGTCTGTGAACAGATGAATGGATAGAGAAATTGTGGAAATATGTATATATCCATATATATATACACACACATATATACGTCTATATAGGTCACTATATATGTGTGTGTATATATACATATATACATATATATGTATGTATATATATATATTCATATATATATATATATATGTATATATATGTATATATATACACTGGGGATGCCAAAAAAATGTATTCAAGTGGACGTGTTGGTCAACGTTGCTCAAACAGTAGTTCGCCATAATCAGAAGTGTCTGGACGCTGATGGTAACAACTTTGAGCACCTCTTGTGATTGCAGAAGTCAAACGTGACTTATATTCATCTTTTGTTATCATAACAAAAGGTGAACACAAGTCATGTGGGTACATTGTAAGGAGAGCGTTACATTTGTGATAACATGGATGAAACTGAAGGACATTATGCTAAATGAAATAAGCCAGACAAAGAAAAACAAATACTGCTCGAGTTTACTTTTATATGGATCTAAAATAGTTGAACACAAACAAGTAAAGAGTAAAACGGTGGTTGCCAAAGTGAGAGGCGGGGGTGCAGAATGGGAAGATGTTGGTCAAATGGTATTTGCAGTTGCAGTTATGTCGGATGATTAAGTCTAGAGATCTAATGAATGGTTGATGATTATATTTGATACTATATTATATACTGAAAATTTTCTAAGAGAGTAGATTTCAGGCGCTCTCACCACAGTCAAAAAATGGTAAATGTGTAATAAGATGGATATGTTAATTAGCTTTACATAGTAATTATTTCACTAAAATTCAAAATATCATGTTTTACACCGTAAATATATACAATGTTTATTAAAATCTCAAAATGAATAAAAATGTGTTTTGATTTTATTTTCAAATGTATGTTGAAAATTCATCTTTCAAGTGAAAACTATGGTTTAAAATTATTTTAGTAAAGTGAAATTCAGTACCACAAATATCCTTTACATGGTTCTGACTAACTAGCATAAAGGAGTCATTGATATGCAAGACCTGTACTGTGGAGTTTACACCATCTGTAAAGCATAAAAAGTAGTTTAGTTATAGCATTATGTATTTGAAACTGTAATTTTAGTTTAGTATATTTTTCATTCCACAAATTTGAAGTACAAAAGAGAAAGGAATAATGATGAAATCATGAGGCTCTCAACACAACAAGCAAGTTGTAAATTCTCCAATTAGCAATAATTGCACAATCAGCACTTACTCTATACTTGAAACAAATGCCTCTTTAAAGAAACTACAATTTAAATATTCCTCATATAAATGTACAAAACAACACTATCTCAAAAGGAAATAAAATAAAAACATACTGACAGCTGAGGTAATTGCTGTGTTCAAGTTATCTATTTTTACTTTAAAAACATATGCCCTACTTACTTATTCCCATCTCCAAAGATGAAAAAAACCATATATATATATATTTTTGCATTTTTCAATTGAAGCCATGCTCACTTACGTTGAAGAGAATAATAGACAAATCTCATAATATTGAGGGAAAATAGAATAAATATACATTAAATAATCTCAATTTTTAGCATAATTAATGTATTTGTGCTACTGTATTTTCTACCAAAATTTCTAAGAAAAGGACAAAATATTCATAGCTTGACATTTTGGCTGTTGGAAAATGCAAAAATGAATACATTTTAAATAGTAGTTTGTTTCTTAGCTGTATTTTATTTCTTATTACTCTTTTTTCATTCATTAATTCATCAGATATATACGGAAGATCCAGGCTTTTTTTATTTTTAACCAATTATAGATTTATAGGAAGTTACAATAATATGTACATAGAGTAGATGTCAGTGAAAATGGCATAGTAGGGAACTCCAAAAATCGGTCTCATCAGCAAAAACAATGGATAAACCGGCAAAAACTGTCAGAATCAAAACTGGCAAAAACTGTCAGCTTTCTTGACACTGTGGGTTCTATGCAAAAGCTTAGACCAATCAGGGAATGCTTAATAAAGAAAAACAAAACGGAACAAAACAAATAAAACTACTAAATCTCAGTAAGAGAGCTTTGTACCATTTTAATTTATATGTTGATCTCATCCCCTGACCCCCACCTTGGTAGTGGTCTTGAAGATACCAGTAGGCATTCCTGGTACAAGTGTCTACTACCAGAGAGAGTAGAGTGGACTTTACTCTCAAAGAATTGTGCTTGTTCATTTGACCTGTCTGGTGGCTCCCTGAAGGTCTGGTCTGAAAGGCTTGTATCTATTTGCCTAACTCAGTACTCTACTAGAGCTGAGGGGACTACAAGGTAGCATTTGTCAAATTTATTTAAAGGCAAATGTAATATTGTGACGAGAGATAACAGTTGGAGCAAGAGATAAACTAATCAAAAGTGAAACATAGAATTACCCTGCATTTCCACTCCCAGGTATTCCCAAAAGATTTGAAAACATGTTAAGCAAAAGAAGCATTTGTATATAAATATCTATGGTAGCATTATTAATAATAGCCAAAAAGTGAAAGCAATACAAATGTCCATCATCTGATTAATGGATAAATGAAAGTGGTATATACATTTAATAAAATATTGTTTGGTCATAAAAAAGAATGAAGTATTAATACATGCTATAACAAGGATGAACCTTGAAATCCTTATGCTAAATAAAATAAGACAGACATGAAAGGCTACATATAGTATACGGTATAATTCTATTTATATGAATTGTCTAGAATAGGCAACTCCATAGAGACAGAAAGATTAGTCACTAGAGGGTGGAGAAGGGGAAAATGAGGAGTGACTACCTAATAGACATGGAGTTTCCTTTTACGGTGATAAAAATATTCTGCAATTAGATAGTAGTGATGATTTCTCAACACTGTGAATATTCTAAAAGCCACTGAATTGTACACTTTAAAATGGTTAAAGGGTACATTTTATGTTATGTCAATTAAATCACATACACATGTATGTGTGCACATGCACACACACACACACACACACACACACACACACAAGTGAAATGGCTCTGGGACATGGATGGAAGCACAAGCTGTTCAGTCTATGACTTCCTGCTATATTCCAGGTGGTAGGGACACTGGGATACCTTAAATCTTTGCCTAAGTCTGTGCCAATATGTAAAGACCCTTCCCCCAAATTTGTCCTTAGTTTTTGCAATGTGCAATTCAGCATTGTTTAATGCAGTTACTTCATTTCTGTCTATACATATCACACAGAAGTTTCATCCAACCTATTTGACATTGAGTTTCCACATTAGGTTCTCAACAAGTACTCACTGAATAAAGAAATATAAAATAGGAGGAAAAAATGTACAAAGATAGCCAGTATATGCTTCATCCAATTTCCCACAGTGGTAACATCTTGTGTAGTTATAGTACAATAGCAAAATGAGGAAATCGACATTGATAAAATGCATAGATTTTATTCAGATTTCACTAATCTTACATGCACTCATTGTGTGTATAGTTCTATGTAATTTTAATACATATGTAAATTTCTGCAAGTACCACCACTATTATAATAACAAACATTATTTTGTAGCCACATCCAAGTTCCTTTATCCACATCTTTTTCTCCTGTGTGGATCCTGTCTGATAAATACTGCCTCCCAAGAACATGTGAAAATATGTTGGAGGAGTACCCAATAGTTGGAAAAAATTATCCAAGAAAATGTCCTTAAGGAGCTGGTATCTGAGCTGAATCTTCAATGATAAAATGTTTGTAGAATGCTTTGTGAAGCTCCCAACATTACTAAAAAACATTTAAAATGAGTATTTTTTCAGGTTTGCTTGTGTTGCCACTGCTGTTATAGCTATTTTTGTTATTATTATTATTATTGTGATGAAGAATCAGGAATTAGACAGCTAAAAGAGTTCTGCGAGTGGAGAATGTGGTAATTCCAGGGAAGCAATATTGGTGAACAAAAAAGCATATGGAACATATAGAAACATCTAGAGCATAACACAACAAATGGAAAGTAGTTCAGTATAGCTGGGCTTCAAAATAGAGTAGGAAAAATTTAAGGAAGTGAGGACACAGTAGCATTTGTGGGTTATGATAATATGTTTGTATTTAGTTCTGAAAAGGATAAGAAGCTAGTAAACTGATGGATGATTCTCCTTTCTGAGCAATCTCTCCAATGGTAATCTAGTTGTGTATTAGAGGGAGACAAATGTAGATTTTGGTTGACCAGTGATGAGTCTGTGCAATTTCAGATGAGAGAAAAAGGTGGTGTGATCTGACCTGGTGAGAGTGAGCATGGGGAGAAAAGAATGAATTTGGTAGTAGAGTTGACAGATTTGGTGATTGATTTGATATAGAGGGAGGGAAAAAAATAAAAATAAAAATAAAGATGGAATTACCTGCAAAGCTAGATTTCTGGCAAAGTGTGTGGATGGCAGTGCCCAGTGATCAGCACACTGGTTCTGAAAAGAAAAACAGAGCCAGAGTAAGATTGTTAGTTAAGTTTAGAAGATGTTGTGAGTTTTAGTCCATTGGGTTGCTAAAATAAAATGCTACACTGGGTGGCTTATAAACAACAAAATGTTTTGGCTCAAAGTTCTGAAGGCTAGAAATCAGAAATCATGGCTCCAGCATGGTCAAGTGAAGGCCCTCTTTTGAGTCACACACTTCTCCCTGCATCCTCACATGGAGGAAGAGAGCACTCTGCAGCCTTTCTTTATAAGGCACTAATCCCATTCATGAGGGTTCCACCCCATGACCTAATCACCTCCCAAAGGCATCACCTTCTAATACTATCACACTGAACATTAGGACTTCAACATACGAATTTTGAGGGGACAGAGACATTCAGATGATCGCTATGTGTTTTAAATACCTATCTTAAATAAGTTTCATATAAGTAGCAAAAAAATAAACTCTATGTAAATAAGCTCTATATAAGTAGCAAGTATTTTTCATTGTTACATCTCCCAAAACTACTATTTAATCAGGCAGAGAACAATAATACAGAACTGTTTATGTAATGAAAGATGTTTGGCTATGAAAGAATGAATGTATTATAAATTTCTAACAAATAATAGATGTTCCCCAAGAAGATTTAGGACAAATAGAGTAGGTTTGATAAATAGGAAGAAAAAAAAAAAATCCTCGGCCGGCCCAGTGGCTCAGGTGGTTGGAGCTTTGTGCTCCTAACTCCGAAGGCTGCCGGTTCGATTCCCACATGGGCCAGTGGGCTCTCAACCACTAGGTTTCCAGTTCAACTCCTTGAGTCCCACAAGGGATGGTGGGCTCCGCCCCCACAACTAAGATTGAACACAGCATCTTGAGCTGAGCTGCCTCCCGGATGGCTCAGTTGGTTGGAGGGCATCCTCTCAACCACAAGGTTGCCAGTTCAATTCCTCGAGTCCCACAAGGGATGGTGGGCTGTGCCCCCTGCAACTAGCAATGACAACTGGACCTGGAGCTGAGCTGCGCCCTCCACAACTAAGACTGAAAGGACAACAACTTGAAGCTGAACGGCACCCTGCACAACTAAGATTGAAAGGATAACAACTTGACTTGGAAAAAAGTCCTGGAAGTACATACTGTTCACCAATAAAGTCCTGTTCCTCTTCCCCAATAAAATCTTCAAAAAAGGAAAAAAAGAGTGTCTGCTCTGTGCCAGGCAGTGTTCTAAGCTCTGTGACTGCCATAACAAACAAAACAAAGTTGTTGTCCTCATGGAGATTATACTCTCATGGGACAAGATGGGCATATAAGTAGTAAACAAATAATTATGTAATGTGCCATAAGGTAATTGGTACTGTGGAAAAATAATGAAGCAGGGTAAGAATGTCAGGAGTATCAGAGGCAGGAGAGGGCCTGTTTTATTTAGAGTGGTGAGGGAAGACCTCACTGATAAGGTGTTAATATAGCCAGAGATCCAAAGAAGGGCAGTAGGAAGTCATGTGGATATGGAGATATGACAAGGGATTGTTTTAGGCAGAGGGTTAGAAAATTTTGTGAAGTGAGAATATGCTTGTCAAGTAAGAGGAAAAGCCCTTACACGGCTTGAAGCCAGAGGGGTACCCCAAGAGCCAGTTCCTCTGAGTGTAAGGCAGCCCTGTGTAGAACTTGTGGGCAAGAAGGGGAACCAGCTGACATTTAACTTTTATACAGAGACCAATAAGCATTGGAAAGGATGCTTAACCAATTCATAAAGCAAAGAAATAAAAATTAAAGTAATTTTGCTTTGGGCCTGAAAAATTAACAAGAATGATTATGTATCATGTTGGTGAAAATATGGGAAAATGAGCCATATCACATTTGGGTCATGGGAGCTATACAATTGGATAATTTTTTGAATAATATCCTACATAGAAAATTTAAATTTCAATGCATTTGACCCTGTCATTTCAGTTCTGAGAACTTATTCCAATAATGTTATCAGAGAGAAACTTAAAGATATACTTACAAGGAAATTTTTACTACTGTATAAAATTGCTTAAAATAATAACAAATTTGGGAATCACCTAAATTAATAAAATACATTCCAATACATCCATTAAATAGAATATTAGGCAGCCATTAAATATGGAAGCAATCTATGGCAGAAAGAGCCACTGGAGACCCAATATCTTTTCTTTCCCTTTCCTAATAGAAACCCCAATTTCTTAGGCATGTGGCAACATGCAATAAACACTTCATTTCTCAGCTTCTGTTGCAGCTGTGATTTGTTCTGTGACTAAGTTATGGTTAATGGCTTATAGAAAGAAATGGTTCTATGAAAGGGTGGGGTCATTACTCTTTTTCATCTCTTCCTCTTTTTTACTGGCTGGAATACTGCAGTTTAATGATAATAAAAGCTGTGGCCAACAGCCACATGGAACCAAGCAGTGGCCTTTGCAGTATGAGGCACTCATGAGGAGTGATAGGAAACAGGGCCTGGGGTAAGGACACAGGGAGATCCCTCCACACTGCTGTCAAATCAGCCCTAGGTTGCCTTCCCCCAGATTTTTAAGCTTATGCTGTTTATATTGCTGATGCTTTACATCTCAGTTACTCACTTTAATCCTAGGTGATTATTATTATTTTTAATGCAAGTCATAAGGTAGCTATCTATACAGTATGGTTCTAAATATATATGGGAGTATGTATATGTGGAGAGAGAGGAAGAAAGATGGCAAGTTGGAAGAGAGAACATCAACCATCTTGTGAAACAGGTGATTTTCACTTCCTTCTTTATAACTTTCAAATGTAATAGGATATTTTTACATAGTTTTAATGATCTCAAGATTAAAACAAAATAAAACTTTTTAAAGGTTTTTATAAATTGGCTTTCATCTATAGAATGAAAATTAAAATAATGAATATACACATACAGCCATATATTGGTAATTTCTTTTTTATTTTACACTTTGATAATTGTTAAAAGCTACCACTAAGGAATAAATTCAGACTGGCCTTTATATTTGTTTGTAGATGAACTTATAAGTGATCTCATAGAAAAAATATTTTCAGATATTCTAGGGTTCATTAAAAATATAACTCATAGTTCACTGAAAAATATTATTAAAAATAGCCTATGGCCAAGTTAGCAATAAATAAAAATAAATCAAATCAATATAAATCAAAATTAAAATGAATGAAAATCCAATCTATCATTATAAAGATGTGCATTTGAAATCAATTAGTGATATTATCTCAAGAGTAGAGTAAATTAATAATTTTCTATGACAAAGAAGATTTTATCCTAAGAATCTAATCAGTGCTTAATATCAGGATACCTATTAATATATTACAGGTAGTTCAAATAGAAAGGTCATACTTTCTTTCCCTTTATTCTGCATAAGGGCCCAGAATAACATTCATCCCTGAGGAGACAAACTATATTAAAAATAACAATGTAAATACACATTTTATTATTTAAAAAAATCTAGCTTAAGCGAGCAGGAAATATTATAGTTCATGATGAAATACTGGAGCCATTTCCATTAAATAATAATTAAGAATGTCCACTCTCACTATGTTAATTGCATTATTTTTTCTAGAGGTATATGATAAATAAAGAACTTCATCAAAATGAAATAAAAGCTGTGAATATTGGCAAGGAAGAGACAAATCTATGATTTGCAGATGATATTTCTTTTTTATCAGGTGACAATGGTTAGTAAAATTACATAGTTTTCAAGTGTACAATTCTGTAATACATCATTTATATATCACATTGTGTGTTCACCACCCAGAGTCATTTCTCCTTCCATCACCACATAGATAAAATTTTATATGTCGAATTTTCTAGATGAGGGTAAGGGGGATCAAATATATGGTGATGGAAGGAGAACTGACTCTGGGTGGTGAACACACAATGGGATTTATAGATGATGTAATACAGAATTGTACACCTGAAATCTATGTAATTTTACTAACAATTGTCACCCCAATAAATTTAAAAAAAGCATATTAGAAATAAATAAATTAAAAAAAAAGAATTTTCTTAAGAAAAACTAAGTGAAAAATGCTCTACATCAATGAATGTTCAATACAGATCCTGAATTGAGTTTACAAATATATTTAAGGATCAATGGTGCCTGCCATTTTCTTTTCTTAAAATTCACGGCAATAATAAATTGGAAACTATGGAGCAGAGAAATTCTCATTCAAAATAGTAAGAAAATATAATTTGTCTAGGAATACTTTTACCCAAAATTTGAGGAAGTTATATGAAGAAATATAAATTTTTGCTTAAAGATTATATATATATATATATATATATATATATATATATATATATATATATATATGGCGTAATGATTACATAAAATATGGCCCTTGGTAAGTGTACATATTAAAATTTCATTCAAACTCCCTTTTAATTGTCAGAAAACTTATTCTAAAATTCCCCTGGGAGCATGTAAAATACAAGAATAACTAAGAAGCATGTGAACAAAGGAGGACTAGTGAAGATTATAAAACCACAGTGATTAACAATGGGCTGTGGCATGATAGATCAGTGCATGTAATAATAATGACTTCTACCATAAACAGCTGCCCACTGTGTGCAGTAGTGCAACAGGGAGGCACAACATACACAGAACATCACACCTGGTCTATAAGTGTTAGTGTATCTACTTCATACCTGGAAACTGGTGTCAGAGAAGTTAACTAATTTATTAAAAAATGCCACAATTAGTATTTTATGAATGCAGGATACAAAAGTAGGACTCATTCTACACTGGACATGCTAATCAGAGAGAATGATTTCCTTACTTTCTATTTTCTAGACCAGATTTCCAGACACCTGGACATTTTTTGTTTTGTATCTAAAGGAATATTAGATTATCTATTATATGCTTACATTAGGCCATTGTTTTCCTGTTTTTGTTTGTTTGTGGTGTTTTTTGTTGTTGTTTGTTTGTTTGGAGATAGGTTGACTGGATTTCAATCTCTTATAGTCAAAGATTCCCTAACATAAATATCAAAGTCTAGTATCTTTATTTTATATCCTCCAAAAATAAATAGCCCAGAGCACATTCTAAACTAATGTTAAAGACAATGCTACAATTTGTAAGAAAATGAAGTATGATTTAAGTAGTTTATCTTTCACATTCATTGAAAAAATATCAATAATACCGTCAGTAATAAAACCCAATAGTTCATAGCAAATAACTTACGTATATTTTAGAAAAGGATAAAAAATACTTAAAAATCAATTATAAGAAATTATAGAGTAGTACAGTATTTAAGCTTGAAAAAGAGAAACACGCAGAAAGAAATGTAAATGAATTACATTACAAAACATTTGAGTGTTTTACATGTCATATAATATCATAAACAAAATTCATTATCAAACTAACCAAAAAATGCTTGCTAACATAGACCATGAGCTAATATGTTGCTATACAGAAAATAATTTACACAGTTGATAAAAACATACAAAACTTGTAACAAAATAGAAATGATATGAATTAATAATTCACATAAAAAACTAGCTAATGAAGATGTTAAAAGTCCAATCATAACAAAATGTGCCAATGAAACTGACTATTTTTCATCTATTAAATTAGTAGTTTTATTAAAAAGAATTATTCATTTTTTGTCAGTCATTATCTTAAATTTCTTGTATGATATAATTTGGCATAAAATTTTGACAGTAAAGTGTAAAAGTATTTGCATCCATAACTTCCACTTTCAGTAATACATTCAAAGAAAATAAACTTATACCTAGACAAAATAAAATCATAAAAATATACATCATCACACAGTGTGTATGAAATAAATACTGGAAATATCATCTAAAAGTTTAAATAATGTATACTATAATGCCAGATGGAATATTACAAAATCAAAAATCAGGTAATTTTAGGTAATTTTATTGCTATCTATGATGGTTATGACAAAATAATAATACAGAAACAGAATCAATTGTACAAAAAAATAAGTTGAGTTTCAAATAAGTTACAAATAAAGTTATAACAAGGTTAAGAAATATTATTTCTTAAGTCCGACAGAAAAAGTCAAGAACCATATGACTTCACTGATATATGGGATATAAAACTGAAAGCAACAACGGAACAAGACAAAGGAACTAAAGCGCATAGACACAGACAATAGTTTAGTGGTTACCAGAGCATAAGGGGGGAGGGTAGATAGTAGAAGAGGGTTAAGAGGGTCAAATATATGGTGATGGAAGGAGAACTGACTCTGGGTGGTGAATACAGAATGTGATACATAGATGATGTATTACAAAATTGTACATTTGAGTAATTTTACTAACCATTGTCACCCCAATAAGCTTAATTTAAAAAATAAATATAATGTGGTATCCTGAGTGGGATCCTGGAAGAGAAGAAGATATCACATAAAGGAAATCTGAATAAACTATGGACTTTAGCTAATAAACTAAACCATTTACTAATGAACTCAACACAAATTTAGTTGGTTCATTAATTATAGCAAATGTACTATAATAATGTAAGACAATAATAGGGGATACTGAATGCTGGGCATATGGCAACTCCCTGTACTATCTTCTCAATTTTTCTGTAAATCTAAGACTGTTCTAAAAAATAAATTCTATTAAACATTATTTTTTTTAAATATATTATTTCATTAAAAATAATTTTGTTTCTCTATACTTAAAATTTATTTTGCAATGAGCATGACTTACCTTTATGATAAAATGAAAAACAAGCATACTTTTAAAGGAATTTTATTGAACATTAACTCAACAACAGTATGATAGTGATTTTAGCCTGGTATTTGAGGAAGGTGGTCATTTAGGAAGTTTGGTACAAAAATAGTCTTGATCAAAAATTGACTTCGTAAAATAATAGATTCATAGAGACCATAATGCCTCCATTTTCCTGGAAAAAGTAGAGAGAAGAAAACATGAGTAACTGGGCTATAGGAAGTAAGATAAATAGAACTAATCTCTACTACGTGAGAAATCTTCAAAAAAGGACTGTGAACCTGTCATGCCCAAATGCGAATATCTGAACTAGGGCCTCATTGCCTCAGCATAGATTGGGCAGCAGTCCTAGTCGACACTGTGGTATAGGTAGGCCTCATAACAAACAAAGAAGGGATGTGACTCAGCAAAATTGACTTCTTGGAGAGGAAGCCAAACGCCAGATGTTCACAACGTGGCTGATGTTTTTGTTTTGCACATGCATCAGAACTATATGTTTTTTACTCACTGAGTAGGTTCTTGAGAAAGCAAGGACTGAAGGGTTTTCTTACTGGACTTATCATCTCGTATGCAATCATTATACTATGGCCCAAGTCAAATAAAACCAGGGTTTCACCAAGAGCCATTAACAAAAAGCAGATAAGATTACCCTCAGTGACAACGGGGCAGCAGCACTCTGTCATTGTTCTCCGTTCTTTCTAGACTTTATGTATAGACTCTGAGCTAGGAGCGCCCAAATCCACTTCTTGGATATATTTACCTGAGATGCTTCATATGATTTTTAAATCCCAGGGAAGAGGTAGAAATAACGTGTCATAGATACTCTTTCAATTGTGGGCATCTGGGCCAGTACTTCTGTATTCTCAAATGAATGCTGAACCTAAATTAGTAAAGAAAACTTTTAGAGATTTTCCAAAAAGGAAATTTGGACTTCTCTCTCGGGAATGAGAAAACCTATAGTATATATTAAGGCTGTAGCCAGATAGCATAAACAGAAGAAATGTTTAGCTTTTCCTTGGATATAGTGCAGGCACGAAGGAACTAATACCCTCAAAAGCATTCCCTGAATGAGCAAGGCTATCAGAATCAGAGAAACTCACACTGGTTCTACGTATTGTATTACTTCAAAAACTTCCTCTTTAAATAAACTTGAAGTACAGGAAGAAGCATCAAGAGGAATTAAGAGCTTGAGAATTCCCAAAAAAGTTTTGCAAATGGTTCCACAAAGCTTTCTGGGACATGAAACTAAAAAGGACAAGAAGATCCATCCCTACCTTTCGAAAAATCTCCTCCAAATGATAACACCAAGAATATTCTTTGAAGTGGCTGATAAGTTGGTAAATGAAGAGAGAGCCATGTTTGTCCGTTCTCCAAGAAATATTATCTGCAAATAAAAAGTATTCAAATATTGGAGGATGTGGCCTTTGTTTAAGTGTGGAAGACTCCTAGAGTGACGGATTTTGGACAAAGTTTGATTTTGGTGCTTTGGGAGAGAGAGGGAAGCCAAATCTGGATAAAACTGAGATCACATGTTTTTATACAGCCCAGAGGAAACCATAATGGACCCTCAATCATATATATCCCCTTGACTTTCCTAATAGCAGGGTCAAACTTATGGCCCTTAGGATGCAAGTAGTGGGAAAGAACCTATGTCTTTTCAGCACTTCCTACGTAGTAGAAAAAAAAGAATCAAGCTCTTGATATTTCTTGCTTCTGGGCCATCTCTTTATTCGTACTGTTTTTTAGTATAATTTTTTGCACTTATAGTTTTGTTGTGTGAATATCTTGAATTACTACTTCTCTTTTATCATTTCAATGTGATCAAATATCTCCTATCACAAAAAAGTTAATATTCCATTTTCCATTTTTCTACAGCTACCTTCCTATTTCTCCTTCTTTTGTATAGTCAAAGTTCTCAAATATGTCTCTACTCACCATCTTCGTTTTCTTTTAACCTGCACACTCCCATCTAGCTTCTCCGTCCCATACTGTATTTGTCACCGATGTTCTCCAAGTCATTAAATCTAATGGTAGTATATTGGGCCTCACCTTTACTTGATCTCCCATTCACATAAGAAATTATTGGTAACTCCAACAGATTATTTTCTCAGTAACTCTGACAACACAAACTCTTACTTTTCTGATTCTCTGACCATGGCTTCTGAGTTTAATTTGATGACAAATACTTCTATCTCTGTCTTTGAACTCTAGAGTTCTTCAAGCCTTAGCTGTAGGGTCTCTTCTCACTCTATTCTCTATTCTTAGATAATTTCATCAGTTTTTAGAATATTAAATAGCATCCTTATGCAAGCATCCCCCCAAATTCTAACACAGATCTCTCCTATGAAAAATACAGCTATGTAACTCTTTACTCTTCATTTCATCTTGAAATATGTAGGCCAAAGGTATCTCGAGCATACTTGCAGTATTTATTTCCATTTTAATGAATGCACCATAGTCATCTACTTAAAACCTATCAGTACTTCTTCTTCACCTGCCATAGCTACTAAACCACAATGTCATCTTAATTTCTATATACTAATTATTTCTTATATCCAACAACTTATCTGATTCCAAGACTATCATAATCACCTATGGCTTAAAAATACTGTAATAGTATTTTAACCTATCTTCCTTTATCTACTCTTCCTATATCCGTTCCCCACAGAATCCCCAGAGTGATCATTTAAAAATGAAAATATTATCATTTCCTTGCTTAAATTTCAACAAAATTTTGTTAGTATAAAGTAATATTAGTAATAAAGTATATTGCCGTATATTAAATTCCCTAACATATGAGGCCTCAAATTGTGTGGCTCCTGCCTACCCCTCTTGGTAACCCTCCCCTGGCTCCAGGTTCCAGCTTCACTGGCCCTATTTTCCAATCTCCTTTCTGTCTCAGGTACTCCGTGTACATTTATTTTTCTATCTGTAGTGTTCCTCTCTTACCCTTGATGTGGTTAACTCCTTTAACCTTTCACATCTGAGTACTAGTTTTTCTTTAAAGCACTTATCACAGTTGACAATCATTATTTATTTCTGTTATGTTGTGTGTATATTTTTCCCCCAATTAATTTCTGCTTCTCTGGCCTGTCTGTACACTCTGTAAGTTTGAGTAACCATGTCGGCTTTATCATATGCCCTGCACTTAGCCCAGTCCTAGAACATAGTATAGACAAGAAGTGAATGCAAGAATTTCATATATTGGACTTTATTTTCTCAGCTAAATTAAACATATATGTGTTAGGCCATATATGACTTTTAAACTACCTTTAAAAGCAAAAAATATAAAGCTGTTCTTTGAAATATGTATCCCCCAATATATAAAATAAAGTGAAGTAGAACTCTTCCAGCTGTGCAATGGGAGTTGCCTGCATGCTTTTTTTCCTATTTCGCCAGGCTAGACTCAGAGGGTCCTCGGGTCCATTGCTACTCACATATGGTCAGGGACCAACAGCACTGGCCTCACCACGGAGATTTTCAGAAAGGCAGAATCTCAGGCCCTGCTCCAGACCTACTGAATCAGAAATCTACATTTTAATCAGATTCCCAAGTGATTTCTATGCACATTACGGTTTGTAGTGACGACACTAGAGCACTTAAAACTGACTTACATAAACTCAGATTTTAAAATTGCCCTTGTTATCTAAATGTTTGCTGAAACAGTATATTGGATGACTGTTAAATAGATTTCTGACAGGCTAGACCATGAACGATAAGGAATATCTTCTTTTTCTACCTCCCACTGTGATTTTCCTACCAAAGAAGGATTTTCAGTTATTGGCTGTGTTATCCTGAAGGCAGGCATTTGAATGTTAACTTATTTCCTAAGACTATAATCAAATATTATGTGGAGCAAGTATTACAGTTTTCCTGGTTGGCTCATTTAATTGCTAGTAGATGATCAGGTGGACTAAACCATGAGAAGATGATACAACTATGTGCCATGGACATATTTAAACAAAATAAATCCCCCCAAATAAAACCTCTTAACTTTAGTTATACATAGACTACTTTAAGTCTGGATCCTCTCCAAATTCCTGTTTAGTTTTAAAGTTTCCTCTAAAATCAAGACTTAACAAGGTCTGACAATTAAATTCACGAACTCATCCTTGAAAAAGTGCTAAATACGTCACTGCTGAATATCACTACGGTCACCTTCCAAGTACTCCCCTTGGGAAGCTATGCACCGACTCCAGCATCTAGTCTAACCTTCAAAGCAATTTTGGAGCTCTTTGGAATGGCCATCAGAGCTGTCATCATATTACCATTGATGTCCTGAGTGTCATTAAAATGTTTTCCTTTCAATATTTCCTTTATCTTCGGGTAAAGAAAGAAATCATTGGGAGCCCGACCAGGTGAGTAGGGAGGGTGTTCTAATACAGTTATTTGTTTACTGGCTAAAAACTCCCTCACAGACAGTGCCCTGTGAGCTGGTGCATTGTCATGATGCAAGAGCCATGAATTGTTGGCGAAAATTTCAAGTCATCTAACTTTTTCACACAGCCTTTCAGCACTTTCAAATAGTAAAGTTGATTAACTGTTTGTCCATTTGGTACAAGTTCAGAATGAATAATCCCTCTGATATCAAAAAGTTAGCAACATCGTTGCAACAAGTTCACGAACTTAATTATCAGCCTTTATATAGCTTTCCAGTTATGAAAATTTCAAAATTTTAAATGTCTTTTCCACCTAAAATATCTCACTAGGGAGGAAATATTCTTATGTTAGTGATAAGATGCGATGATAGCTAAGTCTGTAATCTAAGAACTGATAGGTTAAGAAATTGTTCTCTCTGAGTCACTTACGTGGAGTTGAAGATTTGAAAGCGATGAAGTCCTTCTCCACATGGGTCTTTGTAACAGCATCACTCCAGAGGTAACACTGAAGGGTACGGTCATATCTACATATAGAGGTTCCTCCTGTGTCGGCCACCCAAGTAGTCCCAGTACCTCCTGGGAGAGACATCCATGTCATCTCAAAGGTGTTATGTTCAAACACATACACACACACAAAATCTTTCTTACATTTTTTCTTCACTTCAGTACATTTCAATATGGCATTTATTAAAAATGCAAGTATCTTACTAAGAGAAAAACTATGTCACTGAGTGGGAACCATACAGAGCCCACGTAAGTTTAGAGTAAACTTGCTGACAACCTAGTCTCAACTGACCGGGGCATTCCTAATTATTCTAGGCTTCTTATCATTTCAGACTTACAATTCCTGGACTGGGCCTAAGAGTAGTACTACAATGTGGTTTCTCTCAGCCACCCCTAGGGATATGAAGGCTAGACATCAGGCTAATAGAAAAAGTGCACAGCTACTCCCTGTGTTTCCCCAGCTCAGACTCACTGCCTCTGCAGGCCTGCATGATGATGACTTTGGGTTTGTCTCTCAGACTCTGGCAGTTACGGTTGTTGAAAATTTGGAAGATGGTATCATCATGAAGAATATCTGGCTCTGAATTTTGGTGCTTTATCCCACAGATTCCTTCCAGGGTGCCATGTGACATAAACACCAGGATTGTGCTGTCTGAGGATCGGTGCTCTGGGCGGGCAGCAAACTCCCATAGTACTGCTTCCATTTCCTGAAAGGGACTCCAGAATTATTATCAAGAAACTCTACATATGTAGTTTGTATTCAAATAGTAGATAGAGTTTACAAAAGGAGTAGGCATCAAGGAATCAGGCAATTTGGACTTAGGAAGATGCTGGGAGATGAAGGATAATAAGGGGCAAGTTAGATGACAAGTCTCCAAAAAGAAGGCTTTGCTTTCATCTGTTTTATATGTTGGAGTTCCTGTCAGTTTTCATTGAGAGAGAGAGAGAGAGAGAGAGAGAGAGTTTCTACTGATAAAAATTATCAACACTTAACAGATACCTTCATCATGGAACAGCAGAAAGTTAGGTTTAAAATGGTTTGTCTAAGGTCACCCAAGATATTTTTGGCAGAGACAGAATCACAATTGTTTGTGTGTGTAACTTTTTTTTTTTTTTTTTTTTTTTTTACCACATACATGGTTTTACTTTTAGACACAGTACATTCAAGTTGTAAAAGTCTCATGAGCTCATTCTGTAGGTATTAGGCAATTTCAGGGACTAGATTTTTCATCGCACCCAGACTATCAAGTAAGAGATGTCTCCCAGGTTGAGACCTATAGAAAGATCCAAAATTTTTAGTGAAATTTAGTCACATAGAGCTGCTCTAAATCTTTGATATGAGACTATTCACTGGAGGAGGCTGAAATCCAGAGGATCCTATTCTAGAGCAAATGTAATTCCTGTAACATGCATTTTGTTCTTACAGCTGCTACGGAAAAAGTTCAAAACGCTTTAGGAGGGAAAATTTTCCCACTCTCCCGAGTCATTACCACAGCTGTGAGATCCACTTTTACAACCACTGAGTAGCCCAGGTTTTCAAGCAGGTCTTGCATCCCTGAAAGGTCAACTTCAGAACCATTTCGGTTAGAAAGATGTATAAATTCTTTGTTGCTGATGATGAGGGCCAGGCGTGTTCTGCCCTCCTGCTCCATCACTGGATATATCTGCAATTAACAGGCACAGAGTGAGTTGCCCCAGGCCTCCTCCCTTTTGCCTCCAAAGTCCATACTAAATAGTCCCTTTCAATTACAGAATGGGTGGTGGGAGAGCTTAGGAATGGAAATATGTCTTCATGAGGAAAGAGATAGGACCACAGACAAGAAACATGTACTAGAAACTTGGCTTTGGCTGTGTGATGGATAAGACTTTAGAGTGTGCTCCAAGATAGGATGGAAGAGACAGAAATGTAATGTAAGTACACCTTAATTAGATAACATCCAATGCCATTTGGCCTGCTCTTAAGGCATTTATAACAGGAACTAAAATTCCCAGTGAGCCCCAGTGTCTTCTTTGAGTGGGCAAACCGTGTGTCTCCCAGTCCAAAGCATACTACCTCGTCTGCCTTTGTTGTCTTCATTCTATGGAAATAATCATAAGAACAAAGCTTCAAATTATGATTGGGTTGGGAATCCTGGATTTCCTGAGGAGCTGAAAGAGAAAATAAAACAAAAGTAAAAAAAAACCAAAAACTCATTAAATAGCACCATGCAATGCCTTACAATCATGCATCTCTTTTGACTGGGTTCTCATTCTTTGGCAATACTTACTGCCATTCCACCAAAAAGCTAATATAATAAGAAAATCAGCTCATATTTAAAATGACTAAAACAAAAACTTGAGTACTCCCCCTTTTCTTGTTGCTTCTTGCTTACCCCAGTATACATTTCTGTCTTAGTGGTCACAATGTTGATTAATCTTTCAAACTAAACACATTAGACTCACACAAACACAGTATCTAAGATTTGGAAGATAGCCTAAGGTTCATCTAGCCTAGTCAAGTTCATTATTCAGATATTTGAACTCGAGTTAACAATACCCCTAATTTATTATTATCACTCTCTGAAATATCTCCACTAACAGTTAACTCACAACATTCTAAAGCATTTTTTAACAGTTCTGTGTATCATAAATTGTGAAGCTTCTAAGCTTTGGTACGTATTTCCTGCATTGGTACCATACATAAAAATGTCGAATTCCTTTCCCTGTGAAAGCTCATGAATTCTTCTATGACTTTCATATATCTTCCCATTATTTTATGCAAATGCCCTCATACAGACAATTATTGTATTTTATATTAATTGTGTTTATTGTACTGTAAGCTTAATTAGGACACAGAAGATGTTTTTAATCTTTATATTTCCAGTATCTAAAATGATATATAAGGTTATAAGTTTGTAACTGATTGTAAATGAATAGTTATCTTCAACTTGAAAATAGCTACCAAGTATCCCCTGGTGCTGTTTTCCTTAAGGACAACAAGCCTCTGTTTCTTCTAATATTTTGCATAAGAATAATTTCATCTTTTTAACCAACAAATCCATGTACCACTCTCTCCCCATCTACTCTATTTGCTCTCCCACTACAAAGGAAGACAGATTCTTCCTCCTATCTAAATGTGATACCTCTCCTTATGCTCTGAGTTCCATTCCTTCTCACTCATGAGGACTTTACTCAGGCATTTTATTCAGCCCTGTCTTCTGTCTTCTACATCATCAATTTCCCCCACTCTTCCTGCTGTGTTATCCCCATTGACGTATCAACATGTCTTAATATCAATATAGCTTTCAAAAACACCTTCCCTTGACCCCATGTCCCTTCCAGCTATAGTTCCATTTCTCTGTTTCCACTTCTCAGCACAGTTCCTTAAAGGCTTTGTCTATTTTCACTATTTCTGTTTTTTCAACTCTTTTTTTTTTCTTCTATGCAATATAAACTAGCTATTACCCTCACCACTTAAAAGACGTACTTGTTATCAGGGTTACCACTAAGCATTTTTTGCTTTCTTAGCATTTAGCATGGCTGAATACATTTTGTTTCTCAAAAAAATGTTCTGTCGGCTTCTGTGGTGTGGCATTTTTCAGCCATTCTTTCTAAATTCGTCTCCATTGCTAGTTCTTCCTCTTCTGCCATACTTTCAAAAGTTCGTTGCTCTATATTGGACCCGCTGCTATTCTCTATCAACATGTCTCCCCAGATGGCCTCTTCCAGTACCATCATCTTAAATACTATCTACATGCTGATGAATCCCAGTATTTATTCCCATCCCTGATTCCTCTGTGAACACCTCACTTGAACATCCACCTGTTTATTCAACATCTACCTTTGGATGCAGCACATGTTTCAAACTAAACATGCACAAAGAAGGACTCCTGATATTTGTCCACTCAAATATGTTTCTCTGGAGTTTTCTCTCAATCACAAGTTGTTTTTTTGTTTGTTTGTTTTCCTCTAGCTCAGTAATTGGTACCCTTCACAAAGTTTCCAAGCCAAAAACTTAGAATCATCCCTGCTTGATCCCTTCATTTCGTTTATCAGCCCACATCCAATTCATCCATAGTTTCTATTGACTCCATCTCCAAAATAGACCCCAAATTTAACTACTTGTCATCATCTACTTCATTACTACAACTCTAGTCTGAAAGCTATTATCTCTTAACTGAAACATGTAATTGCTTTCAACTGGCCTTTTTGACTCTATGTTTATTACTCTGCTTAACAACTTCTTACAGGTTTTCCATTGCAAACAAACTCCCAATTCTTTCCCACTCTCTAGAAGGCCCCAAATGGTAGCAATGATCTGACCTTTAGTAGCTCCTCCTATCACTTTGTCCCTAATTTCCTACTCCCTAGACAGACTGGCCTTTCGTATGACTGCTATATGACAAGATCTTTCCACACTCAGAGCCCTTGCTTGTGTTTCCCCCTTCTGTGGAATGTTTTTGTTTTAGAGTTTGGCACAACTCCCTGCCTATTGTTTAGGTACAAACTGGAATATCACCTCAAAAGAGTTCTCATAGCTGTCCACCCTGGCTCATGTGCCTCACCCTACACCCCAACAACAACATCTCTTACTATGGCCTAATCCTCTTTTCTCCTGTATAATTTTTACTACTTAATTTTTGCATGTTTATTATATATCTACCCACACTACACTGTAAACTCCATGTAGACATGATCTTTAGATCGCTTACTTCTGTAAACACAGTAATTAGAATGGCATACAGTAGGTTTTCAGTTAACATATGAATATATATATATATATATATATATATATACATGTGTGTGTATATATGTATGTATATATATGTATATATCTATATTTATATATATATATATATACATATAATATACACACACACACACACACACACACACGAATGGATTGAGTAAACATTACAATTTCCTTATTCCTTTGTGCTTTTATCCAGAACTTCTGAAAATATGGTACTCAGAGCAACACTATCCCTACTCCCTTTCTAGACACTATCCTTCTTTAATGTGGCCCAACAATTCATCAGTTTCTTTGGTGACCACATAGAATAGTATGTCTGATTCATAGTGTGTGTGTTTTTTTGTGTGTGTGTTTTTTTAATGTATTTTTCTTAACCCCATCTTTATTTTGTTTTGTGTGGTTGGTAGTTGCTGTGTCTTAGATATTTTCTGAATCCTTTTTTTTTTTCTTTTTATACTACTTTATTTAAGTGTCATCACAGCAATTTAACCTCAGTTCCTTGAGTTTCTACTGCACCATCAGACACAGAATTTCAGAGTATATCATCTTCTTTTCCATTTAAATTGCTTCAGAGACAGCACTTTTTACACCCAGTGTATGATGCTTTCATTGAAAATTTTATATGAACCACAAGTTCTTGTATAATAGTAGACAGTTGTCTCAGGCATTTTTTTCTGTATTTATTTGTAATCTGCATAATTGATGTGATTATATATCAAGTGGATATATATATTTTAATCAGCACTTGTTTTGGAACATTTCTTTTTTTAAAAAAATTATTTGTTTGAAGATGTTTTTGATTCAATGTAAAATATGAGCCTTGGAAAGGTTGGGATATATACACATCAGAGGATAGGGTTAGTCAGTAGCAGATGGGCTCAATGTAGAACTTTCTTGAGTTTATTCCATTTCTCTTTCCACTACACCATAAGGTCTTTCTCATAAGCCTTAGCTCAAATAATGTCATTTTGTGTCCATGATATTCTACCCGTTAGAGGTAGGACCAATGCCTGGAACAATCCTGCATGGTCCTCAGTGTCATCTTCACTTTCACTTCCCAATGTTTAGGAGAATTTAAAGAGCAGGGATGTATATGCTAATCTTACTTTTGAGGGACTTTCTTAGGAGCAGAAGGGAGAAATACTCAGATTTCCTGAACCTAAATTCAATGGTCTTTCCTGAACTTTAATTCAGTGGTCTTTGCACTATAACATATGGCCCCTGGAAAGCTGCCACACCCCAAGTGATGTATGAGGTTTCCCATGAGCCACTGGGTTTGATGGCAGTTACCTGATGGAGGGAGAGCCAGCGCCATGGCTGATCCAGCTTTTTCGTCGTCATCTGTGTTTTCTTCACTTTCATCTTCAGATTCTGAGGTGGAATGAACAAAAAATTAAGGCTCAATGTTCTACTCTGAAGGTTATTTCTTAAGATGAAAATTGACCGAAAACACAGGTTTCCTAGCTCTTTACCAGAATACATTCTGACAACACTAGACGTCTAAGATTTTCACCTGTGATATGAGATTTGGAGGTAGTTACCTGTTGAAGATGACTCACTGTTGTCAGAATCATCGTTCTCACTTTCAGAATGAGAGTCTAAAATACAATGAAAAACAAATACAATAAGATTTGTTACCAGAACCTAGTCTCTAGAACCTATCCACTTCAAACTCTTTCACTTGCAGTGGCTATTTCAGCCTGGGGATACTGGATGAAGCATGGAGACTTGACTCATTCTCTGAGCTCCAGGATTGTGTTAGAGCACTGTAACTTTCTGTCAAGTGAAGGAGGAGGCAGAGTTTCCATGAAACAAAGAAGCGCTCATTGGAATTATAACAGCTATATACAATGTCAGAGGGGTAGTAGATGGGGAAGAGGAGTTATGACTTTGTGATGGATATAAATGTCTAACTATTACATTGAGTTCTACACCTGAATTAATTAATTAATTAATTAATTAATTAATTAATTAATAAAAAGAAGAGCTTATTATCTTCCTGCTTATGTAATTCAAGGAATAATAAAATTATTTAATAAAGGCTTTTCTGCAATAGAATTTTTAATTCTGAGGAGGGAAACTACATCTCTATACAAGAATTAGATAGTCTTTCAACAACAAAGAAAATAATCCTTGGGGGATGTTCCAAAGATTTGGAATATATTCATATATGTATTTTACTCTGGCATAAGGGTCAGCAAGCTATGGCCTGCAGGCCCAACTCATCTGGACACCTGTTTTTGTAACTAAAGTTTTATTGGAACATATCCACCCTCATTTTGTATGTATTATATATTGCTGATTTCATCCTATGACAGTATATTTGAGTCATTGTGACAGAGACCACATGGGCCATAAAACTATCTTCCCTTCGAAGAAAAAATGTGCCAACCCATGCTCTGGAAAGAAAAATACATTTATGTTCCACTTATCCTCAAATTCACTATGCTCCTTCAACAAAGAGAAATATAGGTTACAAGAGATTTATCCCTTGGGATAAGTCACAGCTAAATAGAAGATGGTGAGTTTTTCTATTGAATGTTCTATATTTGTGAATGACTGTAGAGTCCACAGTATTTGTCAAGAGTAGCACAGATTAGCTACAGACTATCACTGAGTTTAATGCAGCACCATCACCATTTATTCATTTAACAAATATTTTCTCAGCATCTATTATGTATTGGGTGGCATGTCTAGGAGTTTGGGATATATTCATGAACAAAGCAGACAAAGGTACATGCCTCATGGAGCTTACAGTTTAGCAGAGAGATATAATGAATATGTAAATGTTATGGAATGATTGAAGGTGACAAATGCTAAAGAAAAAAGAAAACGTGTATCAGTGAAAAGTGATTCTGGATGCTGGAAAAGGCACTGGGGTAGATCAGGGCATATTCCACTATTAAATAAGAAAGTCAGGCAAAGAAGGTACTAGAGATGTAGATAGTTTATTCTCCACTTGCGAACAGAAATAAGAAGACAAAAACTGCATAAGGACAATAGATGAACAAGTTACTAGCCCTTTGGCCCAAGATACTCACCTAAACACAGCTGTTGTCTGAAGAGACGTTTCATAAATATTTTGCTTGCTATTTGACTTTTCTCAGCAAGATTCTCAACCAGGTTTTCAGTACCATTCACGATGAGGTCCACTCCATCCCCTAATTTTTTTAACTCATCGCCATTTAACACATTCTTTTCCATCAAATCATCAAAAATGTTGTCAACCAGGTTCCTGGCCATGGACTTCACCTTGTTGATAGGATCTTCTTTAAGTCTCTTGTCTGAAAAATGATAGGATTTTAAATACGAACAGGACTTTAGATATTTGAATCTAGGCCAGTAAATTTTTAATGCGCAGAAGGATCTCCTGAAAAGCTTGATAAGTAGAACTTCCTGCACCCCATTCCCCCAAATTCTGATTTGATAGATCAGGGTGGAGTCCGTGAATTTTCATTTCTAACAATTCCTGAGGTGATGGCAAAGACCACAGGTAGAATAACACTTATCTTGTTCGAACTTGCGCCTTTTCATAGATGGGGAAACTGTGGTTCAGAGATGAGTTTCAACTTCACTAAAGAGCTTAATGATAGCTGACTCAGTTCAGTCTTTGTCTCACCCATCATCCCCTCACTTCCTGTCCTTTTATCAATACCTAATTTAAAAATACAATATATTTAATATGTATAGCAGTAAAACATAAACATATTACACCTGAGAAATAATGCATTTTGTTTCCATGGGCAGGGCTGGCAGGCAGTTGTCTGTATGCAGAGACTGAACGCTCAAACTACAGCTGGTTTGCTTGCTGTTGGAAATGAAAGGTCATACAGAGAGCAGAAATAGGGAGGAAACGCAAGTTACTCTGTTCAACAGCATGGCGTCTCAGCCAAACAAAAGAACACTTATAAAATGGTGAGAATTCTGGGTCAGTATGAGTCCAAAGAAAAGCCTAAAATCACAGGAAAGTTTTAAGAACATAGGTCCAGATTTTTACATTTTCCTTTTTTTCCAAGAAGCTGTAACACATCAACTAAAATACCTTGTGTGTTAGTGTACACATTACTGAGCCCTGAGCTCCCATCTCCAGAGAAAAATAGTTTTGTCTGGTGAATGCCCCTTTCTTGGCTTCTTCTTTCTTACCTACTCCTCCTGTGCTATAAATCCCACCCCCCCACCCCCAAATACACTCATAAACAAGGGGAAAACTGGGGCCACTCACCAGCCATTGCTGCTCTGGCTCCTGGCAGGAAATGCAATGATAATGAAAGCAAATTTCTTTCTTTGCTCTCAGTGGACGGGTGTGTTGATATTGCCTAAGTTGGAAACTGCAGCTTCTCAACCTCGTTCTTTGCCAGGATAGAATTTGACTCCTCCTCTGATACATAACTTCTTTCCTTTGGAAATCAGAGAGTAAAACTTATCTTTTCTCTTTGATACAACAATCAGCAGAATAGTAGAATGAAACACACACACACACACACACACACACACACACACACACACACACATAGGAAATGTCTGTTCTGTTTTTCAGTCTATTTTTAACACAGTTAAATCAAGTAGACCCCTATTTGTCGTTGTGACACCGTTAGCCACTAAATGGCAGGGAGGCCTCACTTAACTAACACCTGCTCAACCCTGGCTGGAAGTGAAGTGTTAATGTATTATAGAATGCTTGAAGGGAGTGAGAAACTGACTCAGAACTGCTTAAGTGATAGTAGTGCCACTGTTTTAATAACCAAAATGAGCAACCTCTTTTCATTACCTGCTTATTGTCAATTCTGAGTATTGTTTATTTATGAATGCATGTGTTTATTTTTTTATTTGCTGAATGCAAAATGGACTTGTTTATTTAATTAAAAAAATAATACATTTCCATTAAATTAACTAGTAGAAAAAATTTTTAAATGGAGTAATTTCAAACTACAAAGTAGCCACAATTATATGTTTAGTTTGCATATTTGTGAATTTTTTCCTATGCTTTTTTTTAAAAACAACACAAAATGTGAAGGTTGCTCATTGCCCTCAATTCTATAATCCAGATCTGGGCCACCACCAAATCTGAAGTTTTGAAATAGGCTTCTAAGTTCTCTTTCTGCTTCTCCATTGGCCCTGTCATTGTCGTTCTCATCTTAATCCCGTGGCCAGAGTAATCCTGATAAAATATAACTCTGATAATTTAATTCATTATTCTGCTCAAAACGTTCCTAACTTTCTACCATAGAGTAAAAGACCTTACTGTAAGGTCTTTCATAGTAATCGTACCTTGTATGACCTGCACATTGGTCAGCTGTCTGATCTCATATCCTAAATTTCCCCTATGCCTTTTGGTCCAGATTTTAGCCACACTAATTTCCTTGCTACTCCTCAAACACAGAAAGAACATTCCCATCTCAGGCAATTTCTACTTGCTTTTCCTCTGTCTGGAATGTTCTTCCTTAACATATCTTATGGCTGACTCTCTCTCTTTCTTCAGGCTCCTTGTGCTGATAAATTTGTGTTTATTTTGTTTGTTATCTTTCTGTTCCCATTTGACTTCACACTTTCCTGAGGGCAAGGACTTTGTTTTCTACTTGATGTCAATGCCTGATGTAGAGTTAGTTTTCAATATTTAAGGTTGCATCAATGAGTGGATCTTTTGTTGATTATGTGCATTGTAAAAAATCTTTTCCCTGGTTTCTGCAGCTTGTATTTTTTCCCCACTACTTATAAATTTGCTTTTATTTTTATATATTTTTTTAAGTTTTATTGAGGTAAAAGTCATATAGAAAGCATTGTATTTATTTAATGTATACCTTTTGATGAGTTTGGACATATGTATACACTCACGATCTCTGTCATGCAGGGTGTCCTGTGGGGTCTCAGCTCCTGCTCCCCACATAAGAACACAGGACATGGTGAGGCAAAAAAGGAACACCCAGGAACCACAGATAGGGGAGTCATACCATTACATTATCTCTGGAAGCCAAGCAAAACACACAAAGTAAGATCCACACGATCTGCAATCCCCCGTTCACTTTTCCTGTCTGCCAACCAGCCAACCAACCAACACAGCCATGACACTTACATCAGCAGCCAATTGGCCAACCGGCTATAGCCAACGGCCAACCACTACCTGAGCCAGCACCCCCCAAAGCGAGGCTGAGAGCCTGGAGACTGCTCTCTGGGACTCTGTCCCCTCCAGGGTCTCGCCTCACAATCTATGCGACAAGCGTCTTCTGTGAGGGGCCCTGTGTCAGGAACCCAGGTCACGAGAAAAAGTTTCAGCCCAGTTCAAGTAATGTCCCAGGGCGTGTCTCTCGATGTCCACCTCCTTTTTGGTTATAGCCAGATTTCCTGGGCATATCCAGGGTTCTCAGGGTACCACCAGTATTTCTGGGAACAGTCAGACTTCCTGGGCACAGCCAGGGTTCCCATAGTCAGACCATCCATCAAATTGTGAATAGAAGTCACTGCAGCATGCAAAGGTGGTATCACCTTATTTAACTCCCTATAGTCCACAGTCATTTGCCAGGTCCCATCTGGCTTCTTGACAGGCCATACTGGGGAATTAAAGGGACTGTGCGTCTGCCTCAATATGTGCCTTCTCCAATTCCAAAATTGCATGACCAATCTCCTCCTGTCCTCCTGGCAGGTGGTACTGTTGCACTGTAACCACACACCGGGGCTGGTGCGGCAACACTTGAGGAGGGTGGTGAGCATGCCCATGTGTCACCGCTTTCACCTTCCAGGTCCGGAGACAGAACTCTCCAACTGAAGTCTGTAAACTGAGGCCATGTAGCACGTCCACTCCTAGAATATATTCCAAAACGGGGGAGACATACACCTTGCAGGTATGGGGGAAACCTTCCTACACCCAGTGGTAAGGAAACAGCTTTTATGGTCACAGTCTTTCCCTCATAGCGATCAATGCAGATTGCTGGTCCGGGGAACAGTTCTGGGTTCCCATAAACAAGACTGCAGTCTGCGCCGGTGTCAACTGGGGCTAAAACCCTCTGCACATTAGAAGGGGACCAATGTATGGACAGGTCCCCGATTGTCCCTTCTGACCCCCACCCCAATCAAGCTGAAAGGAGTTGGCCTCAAGTGGCAGCATGAAGTCCTGGAGGGACACAGGTCACGTTTTCCTGGACTTATCCTTTAAGTTTCGCTGTAATTGCTATTCTGGATGCAATTGTTTCCAGAGTTCCAACAAGAGTGCATTGGGTTGTTAGTCTATTTTTTCCCAGTCAACCCCTGCTGCCACAAGATCATGCCACATCTGTGTGTGTGTTACTCTCTGAGGCTTACAACCTTGCCGCCTTATTTTTGACTTGAGCTTCCAGGTCTTAACTTCTCAGACCTCCTGCCTTAACTTCCTTTCCCACCAGCTTTCAACATCACCTAGGGTAGTCATGGCAATGGTAAGTTCACAGATCCGTCACCCCACATAAGGTGTAAGAATGAAAACCAAGGATCCAAAAACACTTGCAGGGGCAGTATTCAAAACCAGATCTCTCATGCTGGTTGTAAAACACCCGTCATCTGAACCCCGCATATTAGGGTTGAACATAGCATGTCTCATACCCATTTCATGGATGATTTGAGTAAGTTCAGTGCACGATTACCATTGACTTACAGTGTCTGGCAGGTTGTCAGCCTGTCTCCATACTGTGCGTACCACAGCAGTGAGCCACTCCATTAGAGAGTGGTTGCCCTGGTCTTGGGCCAACCTATGGCAGTTCTGTAACCTTTGTCACAGGGATGGATGCTGTCACTGTCACGAAGGCTAGCTTTTCCATCTCACCTGGGGAGCAGAGAATGTAATCTGCTCCCTCATCCCATAAATGTAGTAGCCAAGCTGAGACTGCCTCTCCAGGGCTCTGTCTGTACCACCTCCCAGCTCCTGCAACTCAGTGGGAGTGTAAGGGGTGTAGGTCGTGAACTCAGTCACAGCTGGGTTGCCGGCAGCAACACCACTGGGGCAAAAAGGTTGCTCACATTTTACCCTTTGCTTCAAGATTGGCCGGGCCGGGGGTTGGGAGCTACATTGTCTCCACTCGCGTTGTCCGCCTCTGCCTCAGAGTCTCCACTGTGGGGCTCCTCCTCTAACAAGCGGACCCGAGCTTCCAGTGTCTCCCACTGGGACACCTGGTCCTGCACCTGGGTTATTCCAGCAAGCACTTCCTCCTAGTTATGATGCACTGCGGTGAGAACCTCCTCCAACCGATGGTCCCGAGCTTCCAGCGCCTCTCCCTGGGACTGCTGGTCCTGCACCTGAGCTATTTCATTAAGCGCATCTTCCATGTTATGACACATCATGGTGAGGAACATCCATCCCATACGGCCGGCTGTACCTTTTGCCTCCTCCGCAACCACTCAGCGAGAACCTGCAGGCCCTCTCCACACTGGCCAGAGAGCCATCCATGTCCTCCCTCCTCTCCTTCTGAGAACAGTGACTACCAGGTACCACACACTGTGTAGGGGCCATATGTCCTCCTGCCCAGAGTCAGACACCATTTCTACCTGGCTGGAATCCTGCTCACAGTGCCAGGCATCTGATTGGGTGGACGTCTCAGTGCAAGATGTCTGCAACCCTCGGAGCCTACAGCAGCAGCAGATTCCCAAAAGGAAGGCAAAGGCTTCTATAGCCAAGAAGGTGGTGTGCCATCTGGAGCCTGAGTTTCCCAGGCAGACCACCCTTCCCGTTCCCGGTGCAGCTCCTCACAGGCCTTCTAAACTGACTTTTCATACTTATAAACTGCTCCATAACCTTACGGAGATTTTTGGCCGACACAAAACCCTGCTCACTGTGACATGTGTCATGCAGGGTGTCATGGGGGTCTCAGCTCCCTCTCCCCACATAAGAACGCAGGACGTGGTGAGGCCAAAAAGGAACACCAACGGAACCATAGATAGGGGAGTCATACCACTATATTCTCTCTGGCAGCCCAGTGAGACACATGAAGTAGGGTCCACATGATTTGCAATCCGCCGTTCACTTTTCCTGCCTGTCAACCAGCCAACCAACCAGTGCAGTCACGGCAGGTACATAAGCAGCCAATTGGCCAACTGGCTACAGCCAACAGCCAACCACCACCTGAGCCAGCACCCTACCACTCAAGGCTGAGAGCCTGGAAACTGCTCTCTGGGACTCTGTCCCCACAATCTCATAAGCATAATCAAGGTCTACATGGTATACAGCGCTCTTAAATTCTGTTAAATTTATTAATATTTTTCTCTATGAAATATGCTTTCTGAATAGTGTTGAAAAATCCTCCAATCTGAATCCCATAAAGATATTTTCCTATTTTTTTTCCTCTAATAACTTCACTACATCTGTTATATTCTTTTGTGTATGGCTTGAGGTAGAAAAGTGCGTGTGTGTATGTGTGTGGTGGAAAAAGTGTGTGTGTTTTTTTAAATAATTTCTTGAATCACTTATTATTTTACCTCTGCAACTTGCCGTGTTCTATATTGTCATTTCTAACTTGTGTATGCTTTTCTGTGTGTCTATTTGTCTACCTATGTATCAACTGATGGAGCTTTATTTTATGTCAGGATTTCATGATTTGTATTTAGGTAATCTCCAAATCCCTTTTAATTTTTTTTTTCTTAGCTATTTTTACTACTTTACCTTCCAAACAAAGAGTATAAACAACCTGTCAAGTTCAAGAAAATACACTGTTAGGTTTTCTTTTGTATTCTGCTGTGTTTATAGATTAATTTGCATAGAAAATTAAAATATTTACATTTATTTGTCTTCTCATCAATGATGGTGGCATATCCCTCATGCTAATTAAATCTTCTATGTCACTCATTAATTACTAAAAAAAAGTTTTTCATGTATGTACTGCAAATATTTGTTTAGAATTTTCTTTAAATATGTTATAATGTTTGTTGCTATTGCAAAGAGAGGATTAATAAAGCAAAAACATTTCCGACTTGGTTGTCTTTTGAACAGAAAATTCTATTAAATTTCTTATATTTATCTGAATTCTTGCAAATGTGGGGATTTTATTATTTTATTTTATTATTTTTTTAAAGATTTTTTTTTATTGGGGAAGGGGAGCAGGACTTTATTGGGGAACAGTGCCTTTTTTTCAAGTCAAGTTGTTGTCCTTTCAGTCTTAGTTGTGGAGGGCGCAGCTCAGCTCCAGGTCCAGTTGCCGTTTTCTAGTTGCAGGGGGCACAGCCCACCATCCCTTGCGGGAGTCGAACTGGCAACCTTGTGGTTGAGAGGACACACTCCAACCAACTGAGCCATCCGGGAGCTCAGTGGCAGCTCAGCTCTAGGTGCCATGTTCAATTTTAGTTGCAGTGGGGGAGCTGCCCATGATCCCTTGTGGGAGTCAAGGAATAGAACTGGCAACCTTGTGGTTGAGAGCTCGCACTCCAACCAACTGAGCCATTCGGGAGGCAGCTCAGCTCAAGGTGCCATGTTCAATCTTAGTTGCAGGGGGCGGAGCCCACCATCCCTTGTGGGACTGGAGTAGTTAGAACTGGCAACCTAGTGGTTGAGAGCGCACTGGCCCATGCGGGAATCGAACAGGCAGCCCCCAGAGTTAGGAACACAGAGCTCCAAACGCCTGAGCCCTCGGGCCGGCCCGGGGATTTTAGTATTAATTCTAAGAGATTTTCAATGAATAAAATCATATTTTCCAGAATAAGTGATAATTTTGTTTCTCGTGCTTCAAACTTTTTTACAATTTGTTTCATTTTCTTGGAATTCAGTGCAAAATTTGATAGAAATATTTTTGACTTGTATTTTATTTGAAGATAACACTTTAATATTTCTGCATAAAAAAGCTATAGATTTTCTCATATTAAGTGTTTTTACTCTATTTCTATTTTGCTGGTAGACTTTTATTAGATACACATTGTTGGATTTAGTAATTGTTTTCTTTCTGTTTTTTTCTAATCACGAATGAATTCTGATAATTATTAAATGCCTTTCTAAATCTCTTTAAAATATAACAGTTTGTTCTTTAATCTCTTATTTTGAGAAACGCTACCATAAATATTTCTATTATTAAAACTCTGACTGTATTCCCAGAGTAAATATCAGCTGGCTGAAAAATATTAATATTATATCATATGTGGTTGGATTTGCTTTGCTAACATCTTATTTAGAATGTTTATATCAATGTTCCCGAGAAATCAGTCTGTATTTTCTAACTTTGCCTCTACTCTAGTTTTGTATCAGTCTTGTCTAGGCTTATGAAAGAATTTTAGGAGTTTGTTTCTCTTATTATCTGAAAGAGTTTAAATAAAGTTGAACTCATCAATTTTGTAAAAGTTTTGTAAGACATCTCTTTACAACCATTTGTGTCTGTTGACTTTTTTTTCAGGTAGGTATGATAAAGAAAATTAATCTGTTTAATGCTTATTAATACATTTAGCTTTTTATTTCTTCATGTATTAATTTTGTTATTCTACTTTTCTAGAATTCCATCTATTTCATGTATGATAGCGTATCTTTCTTTTTTCTGTATTTACATTTGTTTGTATTTATGGTACATTTTTATCTTCAGAATGTCTTTGTGCTTATTCTAATTTTTCATACTCATTTTATTAAACGTCTGCCATTTGATTAGTCTTTTTTTTGGTGCCAATTTTAAATAATTTCATTTAAGACATTGTACTGTGCACTTAACAATATAGTGCTTATAAAGTGCATTGTTATTACTTTTCCCTGTGCACATATTCCATATTCAACTATCCAGAATGCCCAGGTCTTTACTATCTAACAGCTCAACTTGAAAACTGCCATGGAATTGCTACAAATTTGGGTTCTTCCACATTTTGTGTGGAAGAAGGCTAAATTTCTACTCAAGTTTGGCTCGATCAACCTCTTTGATGATGGGTGCAGAAGATGCACCACCAGAAGGATGGGCTCTACAACCATGGCTAGCCTCCAGGTGTTCATCCTGGCATGCCTCCTGCACTCTGGTACAGCTTGGTACTGATGGGATTGCAGACTTTTTTCCAGCTCTTTCTGCTAATGTTCAAATTCTTCCTTCTCTGCAGTCTGATTCTTATCAAGCCAGATGATGATTTCATTATACTTATCAAGAATCTTCTGTTTGTCCTCATCATTGATCTTGCCTTGGAGTTTTTCGTCTTCAACAGTTGCTTTCATGTTGAATGCGTAGGGTTCAAGAGAATTCTTGGGAGACACCTTGTCTCTCTGCTTCTCGTCTTCAGCTTTGTACCTCTCAGCTTCCTGGACCTCAATGTCTTCCTTATTGGGACCACTCTTGTCATTAGTGATGGTAATCTTGTTCTCTTTCCCTGCACTCTTACCCACAGTAGAGACATTGAGGATGCCATTGGCATCAATATCAGGAGTGAATTTAATCTGAGGAATACCACGAGGTGCCTGTGACTTCAAACTTACCAAGCAAATTGTTATCTTTGGTCACAGCCTGCTCACCTGAATGAGCACACCAGACTGGTGGTCAGAGTAGGTAGTGAAGGTCTGTGTCTGCTTGGTAAGAATGGTAGTATTGAGCTTGATGAGGATGTCATGGCTCCACCAGCAGTTTCATTGGCAAGGGAAAGAAGACTGACATCCAACAGCAACAAATCTTGAACATTTTCAAATTTGTCTCCAGATAGGATGGCTGCCTGGACAGCAGCACCATAAGCAACAGCTTCATCAAGGTTGATGCTTTCATTCAACTCTTTTCCATTGAAGAAGTCCTGTAGGAGTTTCTAAATCTTGAGGATATGGGTGGGACCACCCACCAGGATGATATCATGGATCTGGGACTTGGCATCCTGAAGGGCTTTCTCTACAGTGTCTAGGGTGCCACGGAAAAGGTCATCATTCAGTTCTTTGAATCAGGCATGGGTGCTAGAACTATAGAAGTTGATTCCTTCATAGAGTGAATCAATCTTAATACTGGCCTGGGTGCTGGAAGAGAGAGTATGCTTAGCATGTTCACAAGCAGTACAGAGACCATAGACAGCCCTCTTGCTCTCACTGATGTCCTTCTTACGCTTGCACTTGAATTCTGCAACACAATGGTTGACCATTCGGTTGTCAAAATCTTCTCCACATAAGTGGGTGTCTCTAGCTGTAGATTTGACCTCAGGGATATCATCTTCAATTGTGAGAATTGACACATCAAAAATGTCACCTCCCAAGTCAAAGATCAGCTCCAACCTTTTTGTCTAAGCCACAAGCAGTAGCAGCAGCAGTTGGCTCATTGATGATTTTAAGCACATTGAGACAAGCAGTAGTTCCAGGATCTTTGGCAGCCTGACGCTGAGACTCACTGAAGTAAGCAGGTACTGTGACGACAACATTGGTAACAGTCTTGCCACAGCAAGCTTCTTCAATTTCCTTCATCTTTGTCAAAACTATAGGTGACACTTCTTCTGGATACAAATTTTTTGACTCTCCTTTGTATTCTACTTGGACTTTGGGCCTGTCAGCATCATTCACCACCTGAAGGGGCAAGGCTTCATATCAGATTAAACAACAGCATCATCAAATCTATGTCCAATGAGGCATTTGACATCAAAAACTGTGTTAGTGGGGTTTACTGAAAATTGATTCTTTGTGGCATCATCCATTAATCGTTCGGTATCAGTAAAGGTGACATAATTTGGCATGGTTCAATTTCCCTGATCATTGGCAATTATTTCCACTCTTCCATGCTGGAAGATACCCACACACAAATAGGTGGTGCCAAGATCAATGCCAACTGCAGGTCCCTTAGATATGGTTGCTTAAGTGTAGGCATAGCTTGCGAAGAAGAGAGATCCCAACAGCTGCTCCTGCATTCAATCGATTAGTCTTTTTAAAGGACCAGTTTTTGCTTTTAATGATCTACTTATTTTTTTATTACCATCTCACTAAGTTTTTCTTTTAATATTTATTACTTGCTTTCTTCTGTTTTCTTATTGATTTAGTAATTTTTCCAACTGCTCAGAATGAATGCTTAGTTGATACTTTTATTTCTTTCTTGTTTTTACCTATGAGTATGTGTATGCTTACATGTTTGTATATATATGTGCAATATGTGTGTATGTGTATGTGTGTATTTCCATCTACGTGGTGATGTGCGACAGTCTTTATATCATTGGATTTATAATATCACAACAATTATATGATATTTAATAGAATGAGGTCTCTATAGAGGTCTCTATAGACCTCATTCTATTAAATGAGGTCTCTATAATATGTATTTTTGGATCTTTGTGATGTGTCTCATGTTAACACTTGGACAAGCAAAGTCCAGAAATATAAACATCATGAATTTTTGTAGTGTTAGTTAACACTTACAATTCACAATTCAGTTAAACCTTACAATTTGGAACCCTTACAGTTTCAGTCTCTCATTACTTTGGAGAGGCAATGCAGTACAGTGGTTAATAACTCAGATTCTAGATTAAATCAAATTGCATTCAAATCCTCGTGTGTCCACCTACTAACTGTATGATTTTGAGCAAGTTGTTTAAGCTCTATGTTCTTTTGTTTATTACCTATGAAATGGGGATATTGGTAATAAGTACTGTACAGAACTCCTATGAATTTTAGTTACTTATATATAAAAATTCCTTAATAATCAAAATACTTATAATAATCATTACATACAATTAATATACATAACTATTAACAATTATGGTTATATTTGACACCTAGAGCATCCTTTTTATTTTATTTAATACAGTTCAGCTATGTACCAAAATATTTATTTGGCACTCTATATGTATGTCACAGAAGTGATACATCTTACTAAGTATCTCAGATGGCCATGTTGCCAAAATTCCTCTACCAATATTCACCCTTCCAGAAATGTTAACATTCTTCCATTGCTGACACTCCCCACTCTCTTTGCTGTCCTTGATTTGTTGACATTTCTATTTTGATACAAATACACTAAGGTTATACTATCTTGAACCAAAAGCTTCATTTATTTTAGACAAGATCCAAGTACTTGTTAAAGAATAAAATTTTCCCAAAGTTTGGAAATATACACACATCTGGAAAGAAAATAACCAATAAGAAAATGAATTAACTTATAGTAGGAATAAAGAAAAATCCATGGGAATAATTTGCTAAAATAATGGTTTACTGAAGAAAAAAAAAATATCTGAACCTATGAAGTTGGTTAAGAAACAAATTAGAAACTTGGAGTAGCTGAATAGTCTGGCTTCAGGGCATAGACTGGAAGGGCGGCTCTGCCTGGGCAGATGCCACTTTGTTCCTTTGTTAAGCCCTGCCCCCACTCAGCCTGCACACACAGGCACAGGAGGGCACCAAGTCTGAGTCTCCATCTACCTGCCTAAAACTGTTTGATCCACCACATGATTCCCTGAGACCCCACCCCACCCAACTTTTGGGCACGCTCTAGCCACTTTCAGCAGATTTTCCATACAAATGGCTTGTTTTGGCTCATGCTGCAGACTTTCCTAAAATCTCTCAAAGGTTCACAAGCCTCAAACAAGCAGTGGTAGGCCTTAACGTGCTCCATACCTCTTGTTAAGCAGCCGCAAGCCTGGCACTAGTGCAGCCAGCTTCAGTTTGCAGCTTAGTATCTTCCAGGTGTGTCCAAGCAAGTGGCAACCATGTGCAAATCGCTTTGTAGCTCCTACCAGGTGTTCCTAAGCTAGGCACAGGCAGCAGCTGATCTTGGCCTGCACCACAGCCCCTCCTAAATGGCTCCGGAACCAACACACCTAGTGGCCAGCTACAGACCACAACAGAGTACCACCCAACCACCTCACCTCCACAAACAACACACCAAAGGATGGATTTGGCAGGCACCAGAACTCTGCTAAAGCTAATCCTGCACCATGGGTCAGCCCTTGCACAACAGCTCCTCCACTGTAGTCATGGCCATTCCTCTTTGTTGGAGACAAAAAGAGAATCTTAAAAGCATTAAGGAAAAGCAGTTACTTACCTTTAAGGGAGCCCCCGTAAGACTACTAGTTGATTTCTCAACAGAAACTTTGCAGGGCAGAAAGGATTGGCAGAAAATATTCAGTGATGAAAAGAAAGGACGTATACCCAAGATTACTCTACCTACTAAAGCTGTCATTTAGAATTGAAGGAGAGTAAAGAGGTTCCCAGACAAGAAGAAGCTAAAGGAGTTCGTCACCACCAAACCAGTATTAAATGTTAAAGGGACATTTTTAAGAAGAATATGAGGAAAAAAATCAAAACTATGAATAATAAAATGATAATAACTACATACCTATCAATAATTTAAATGTAAATGGATTAAATGTTCCGATCAAAAGACATAGGGTGGCTGAGTAGATAAGAAAACAAGACCCTTACATGTGTTGCCTGCAAGAGACCCATTTCAGTTCAAAAGACACACACACACTGAATATAAGATGATGGGAAAAGGATATTCAACAAAAATGAAAATGAAAAAAGAAGCTGGAGTAACAATAGTTATACCAGACAAAATAGACTTTAAAACAAAGACTATAATGAGAGACAAAGAAGGAGTTAGCAATTGCACATCTGAGTATTTATTCAAAGAAATCCAAAATGCTCATTTGAAAAAATACATGCATCCATGTGTTCATTGCAGGATTATTTACAACAGCCAAGATATGGAGGCAACCTAAGTGCCCATAGATAGACCAATGGATAAAGAAGAGGTGGTGCATATATAATACACAATAGAATATTAGTCAAACATAAAAAAGAATGAAATCTTGCCACTTGTGACATTATAGATGGATCTAGAGAGTACTGTGCTAAGTGAAATAAGCAAGACAGAGCAAGACAAATACCATATTATTTCACTTACATGTAGAATTTCAAAAGCAAAATAAATGAACAAACAAAACAGAAACATATTCATAGATACAGAGAACATCTTGATTGTTGCCATATGGGAGGGGCATTGGGGAATGGGTGAAAAGGGGAAGGGATTAAGAAGTAGAAATTGTCAGTTATAAAAAACAGTCACAGGGATGTAAAATACAGTACAGGAATGCAGTCAATAATATTGTAATAACTATGTAAGGTGTCAGTTGGGTACTAGTCTCATCGGGGTCATTACTTTGTAAGTTATATAAATGTCGAATCACTATGTTGTACACCTGAAACTAATATAATATTGTATGCCAACTAGAATTGAAAAAAAAAAAAAAGTTTATAAATAAATAAATTAGAAAACATCTCTGGACTATTCCAGATGCTGGGTTTGATGAGTATACAAATGAGGAGCTGACCATTTTACAGTTCTTGTCTTCCAGATAGGAACCATCTTCTTTCATCCTATTGCTGAGGGCAAGTCATGGCCAGTTTTCATCATTCAGTGAAGTGTAGATATTATATGAGTCATAAAACAGGAACATTCAGTTAGCTTCCTCCCTTCATTTCCATTCACCCACTGTTTGAATTCAAATTCTATTCTTTATTAGGGGACCCAAAAGACACTTTGTTTGTTTTTATTTGTATTCAGATATAAAAGGTTAAATATACATGCTGTACTGGTAAAGGTGCTTTTGGAAGTTGATAAAGAAGGGCTGGATGCCTGTAATTTCCTGAAAGAGAAAAAAAGAACAGAAAGTCAAAATAGTAATTCCTAGAAGCCTTCAATCTATCCCTTATCATGATTATTTTTTCATTCTCTTCCATGTGCTTTTGCCATGGCTTCTCACTGTGACCCTTGTAGTTTATTCATCAAAAAGTACTTGGGGTCATCTTTGTGAACTATGATTAGATTATCTCATTTCTCTGTTGAAAAGCACTAGAAGGATTTCCTATCTCAGTCAGGACAAAACTTTTAAAGCATTTACTATGTGATCACCAAGGCCCATGTGATGAGGCTTCTCACCACTTTTCTGAATTTGTCCCTGACATTTTCCCCACTCTCATTCTCCAATCTACTGCCTTCCTAAAGTGCTTTAAACTCGTTAAGCATATTTCTGTCTCCGGACATTTGTACTTGCTAGTCCTTGTGCTGGGACACTTACTGCATAGAATCACAAGGTTCATTGCCCCACTCTTTCCATTCTCCATTCTGATTCCATCAATTCTATGAAGCCTTTCCTAAATAATCTATAACAGCTCAACACCCATCTCCTTGAGTCTCTTTAGCCTCCTTTATTTTTCTTCTTAGCCCTCATCACTCTCTGATATACATTTTCTTGTTTGTGTATTTAGTCTGTCTCCATTCATTAGAGTTTGAACTTTCGGGGAGAGCAAGGGCTCCATTTATTTTGTTCACTGATATATTCCAAGATTCTAGAACAGAACTTGGAACATAGTAAGTGCTTCATAAATATTAGTCAAATAAATAGCTCAATCCTCAAATGTGGTTCTATTGGACCAGTAAGATAATAAAAGCTATTCTGATGAAGTATTTATGCAATTATGCAACCAGGGAGTCAGAAACCAGGGGTGGGAGATGGTAAGTGTATATTTAAAGTATAGACATAAATTTTAGTCTAAAATATAATTTTACTTAGGCTTTTGAGAGGGAGATTAATGATATAATACAGTGTGATATATAGCTGTTGTGAGTAAAGTAATTATTGGGTGTAAACTTGAAGGGCCCATTCTAAAATATTTTGACTAAAAATTTGTGTAAGTGTTAATATGAGTGCTGGAAGGTGGTTCTGAGCAGTAATTAAGGATCTGAGAGCAGACTTTGAGCATTCTGTGATCTACACTATGAGAATAGTCAGGGAACCAGAGTCTGAATCCACACAAAGATTACAGTCCTGGATGTGTTTTATACTGTCTGGTAAGGGAGCTCAATGGTAGTAATGTGATACCTACACTCAAAGGGCCAATGCCCTGTTTTCCCCATAGTCAGCTCCTATGTTTTCTGTTTTATTTTAGGATCTGAGGCAATGTTTGGTAACTCATTGTGTGTGTGTGTGGGGGGGAAGGATAACTAACAAAGGAAGCATGAGGAGCACATTTCTATTTTATTAATTGTTACCCTTCATTGTTTATTACTTTCAGTCTTGGTCTGGTTTATCTCCTTGATTAATTGATTGATTGATTGATTGATTGTTGGTTGATTTACTGTGGAGATGGAGGGGGATTGAGATGCATATAAATAGAGTGAAAAATAGCATCTAAGCACCAAACTACATCAACAAGGAACACAATCTGACCACCAAAACAATCGCTATCATTGGTCATTGGCCTTCACCACTAATATTACTCTGCTATTTATTTCACCTGCCATCAATTCTTGATACTATTTTCAATTGCCAGGAAAGAGGTAGAAATATCTTGTCATGGATTGTCGTTCAATGGTGGGCATCTGGGCTTTAACATCTGGTTTATCAAAGGATCGTTGTACCTAAAAACAAAAAGAGGCTCTAAATGAGACATAACTGTTATGCACTCTCAAAAACATTATGTACAATGAGTCAGAAAATTCTGGGATTGAAAGGTTCTGCTCCCAGAGTTGATGGAACCAAGCTCACAGATATTCTAATTCCCTGCCACTGTCACCCTACCTCTTAGAAGTAACACCCCATATCAAAATATACTCTTTATCTTAAAATAAACACCTCATGCATAATCCAAAGCCCTTCAAACTGCATTTCCTCTATTTTCCATATCTGATCTACAGATCTGATGATGAATTTTCCCTTGGGTCTGTTCATGAGAACTGGATCTCAAAGACCCTCCACCTTCAGCCTCCACTGAGCGAGCCCTTACGTCAATTAAGGCCCCAAGCCAGGGTTTTGTCCTTAAGACCTGAACACTGAACAACTTTCACATCCCAACCCCAAGCTGACCTCTGAAGTTTTTTGCCATGGACTGATCAATGAAATCCTATTTCTAGACTTTTTCCTAGCAATGCCCTTGAAAGTATAGTATCTAATTCCTATTAATCCAACAAGACTTAACTTTCTTTCCTTTTTCTTTCTTTCTTTCTTTTTTAACTAGGCAAATAACTTTATTAACCTCTGTTTCAGACTTTATTCCCTGGATTCTTCGCTTAATTAGTTGCAAAGAATGATTTGTGTATAAGCAAAAACTGAAAAGAGCTGCAGTGTCCAAGGGGCTTGAGCTTAAAAATATTAGAGATCGAGATTTTATTAGATTCATGAACAAAAATTTTTTAAAAAGCACTCATAAAATAAAATAGTGGCTTCCAGTAACTTCTTCAAGTTTTATCTTCTTCAGAAGCTGACTCAACTCAGTTTGCTTCATCCTTTGAAGCCTCATCAACATTCTCCACTAGATCTGGAAGTTCAATATCATCATCCTCTCTGGTAGCAAGAGGTGCTTTTCCATCCCCAGATGCTTTGGGCAGAGCTTCAGCCAGTCCCCTTGAACTAGTCAGACTGTGTATGTGTACCACTCTGGTTTAAGATGCCGGGTGGCATTTCTGTCAGCTGCTTGGTCTCTGCGTGGCCTGTGATGGTGAAAGTGTCCATTGCCAGAGAGGCCTGAACTTCAGGGTTGTTAAAGTGGATCACTGTTCCTTGGTTTGTGAAAATAGTCACCTCTTCAATACCAGAGATATTGTTGACCCCTAACTTCTTTAAGGAGAACTGATTTATTATTATTATTATTATTATTATTATTATCTGCTCTAGCTGTTCTGTGATCTACCTTCTTCTTTCTACAAGCAGTTCCTTTCCCACCAATATGCACTATGCCTGCAGTTTGGCAAGTTTCTCCTGGTTCATGATAATTTCTTTCATCTTGTTGGAGAGGAAAAGGGGCCGCACAAGGGATTAGAGTTGGAGCTCTGGCACTCTTGGGCAGACCAGCTGAGAATAAACGCACACACGGGGACACAAAATGACAGCTAGAGGCAGGACTTAACTTTCTAAGTTCCATTCACAGACTCTCTAATTCACCTTACAATGCAATCTTCTCCAACTTACTAAGTGTGTATCCCTCTTTTCCCACAGGAGTGCTACTATTCTCTATAATTTTGAATTATATACACACACACACACACACACACACACACTTTCCCATGTTTTTAATACCAATCCCTTTCTCCCTAAACAATGGGACAAGAGAAGTATTTTTCATTTACTAATGCATTTATTTATTGAATGAATATTAATTCCTATGTGCCAGCATGTTGAGGTGTTGAGCAAATCCCTGCCTTTATGAAGTTGGCATTTGAGTGAGTAAATACAGGTAAAAAGCAAACAAAATATATAATGAGTGATTAGCGATAGGAACTATGGAGGAAAACAAATTAGGAAGGAGGGCAGAATGAGAAATATCCTGAATTGGGGAAAGAATATCGACTTTTCCCTTCTGGACCACTCCATTCAAAGAATGTCTTCTCCTGTATTTTCTTTCACGTGTCTTAGATCTTTTTCTTTATGGATCCTATCACTGTCTATAATCACACATTTGTTTGTTAGCTTACTTGTTTAGTGTCCATCTCTTTCACAAAAATGTAGATCCTAGGTAGCCTATGCCACATGTGTCATCTACCCAAGATAGAAACCATTACCAAGTAGACCACCCAATATATATTTATTTAATAAATTAAGCAATGGAAATTAATTTAAAATACTTTTCACTCTTTGAATTGTAAGACCTTATAGTCAATAACATGCAAGCTTATAGTTTATATTATTTTGTTCTATTTTAATCTCCTGCTGTGGTGCATCAACATCTTTTTCTAAAACAAATTTTAAATCACAGGATAACAGAAACTAGGTACAGCTCTACTTCTGTTTTCCTGACAAAGTCTGTCACTGTCACTTGAAAGAAGAATAATAGTAAAGTCTTCTTGAACAATTAAGTGATTAAAAAAGGAAAAAAGAAGCTTACCATCCGAAATACTTCCTCTAGGTGATAGCGCCAAGAATATTTTTGGAAGCATGCGATGAGTTGTGTAATGAAAAGAGAACCCTTTGTGATATCTCTCCAGGACACATTATCTATGAAGATAGAGAGTGGTAAGTCTTGGGCTGTGGCCTTAGGTATTTTTTTGTTTACTTTTTTGTTATTGTTTTTATTTATGCATCACTGGACATTAGCTTGACATGTTTAGGGGAAGCACTTATATCCTTACCCTAACTAATTTTCCACAAAGAGGAAACAAACAAACAAAAAAAAACAAAAAAAGCTAACAGAGGTTGAACTAAGTGGGTAGCTCACTAGAATTGACAGAGATTGTATAATGATTGTATTGTATTCTTGGGACTGACTTTCTAATATGTGTCTCATGTTCATCCACTTGGCTTTGGAAAGAGGCTGAAGAGATAACTGGAATTATCCCATTTTACAGAAAAAAGAACAAAAAGTCAGAAAGATTAAAGGATTTTCCCATGTTCACACAGTAAGCAACAAAAATGGCCACCCGGTTTCAAGTTTGTTTACAGATTATATACCATACTGTCTTTCACGATGTAATAAAAGAGACGAACAGATCCAAAGGAAACTCTTTGAGGGGAGGAACAGGTTTATGGCATAGATTGTGGCAATCATTTCACAAGGGTATACTTATATCCAAACTCATATTATATACATTAAATATATACAGCTTTTTGTACGTCAAGTATACCTCCATGAAGTGCTTTAAAAAAGTATTAAAACAAAAATTTGCAAATTAGAAACACTCAAATGTAAGACTTCTTAAGATGATTACCTAGAGGTTAAGGGCTAAACACTTTCCCCCTACTATTAGGCCTAATAAGCCCCATAGTATCATTTTCTACCCCTTTTAAAAGGTCATCCACATTCCTGCTGAGCTATGGGATGCGATGGCACCACTCCACATAACATCAGATGGGAATATGGAGACTGGAGCTTGGAGCTGATAATTTGAGAAAAGGCAGCCAGTACCAGGATCCATAAAAACTCTATTTAAAATGTTAAATCAATTTAATAGGAAAGTGAATCATTTGTTTTTAAAGGGTATATGCTGAAGGGGGTTCCTTGTAGTAGGTTGTTTTCATGTTTGGTATAACTTTGACTAAAAAGTGCAGCACTTATCATGTAATTACAATTTTAAAAAGTGGAAAAACTAAAGAATCTGTCTCCATAGAATAGATGAGACAAACGTAAAATATTTTGATAGCTTTCAAAATGTGTTTTAGCTCATTGCTGCATAAGGCCTATCTTAATTTTCTGGAATCATTCAGAGGTGGCTTCAGGTCCCCAAATCCTTATCCGCAACTGAAAGACACATACGTGGGGTTGAGGAGCAGAAAGCAATGAAGTCCTTCTCCACGTGTGTCTTGTAAACGGCATCCTCCTCCAGGTTCACGGATGGCTGTGAAGAGCTGTCTGCTGTGGCCTCTGGAGAGTCACTGACCCACAAGTCCCCACGATTTGCTGTAGAGACATCAACTTTCTACACACTGTGTACCTCGTCAGCATGACTATCACAACTGCCCTTTTTTCTTTTTAAATGGTTATTCTCACCGGTTTCATACGTGTGACTATGCACGCCCGCACACACTCAACTCCTCCCCACCCACACGCACAACACTTTGCCTCTCTTTAGTGTGTTTAAGCAATTTGCCAATTAAGTGACAGCATCTTGTTAGTAAATAGTGACAGTTATGGTAAAACTAGAAGAAGCCATTTGTTAAGAAGAGCAAAGGAGTTAAAGCTTTGTCTGCATAATTTCAGAGCGTAGTTACCCTTTTTTAGCTGTTATTTCTGCTTTCCCCACAAACACTGCTCCAAAAAGCTAAGAGGCAATTGGAAGTTAGAAAAGAAAGAAAGAAAATTTTGACTGCAATCCCATATAACCTCATCTCCCTACTCATTTCCCTTTCAATAATGTATGTGGGGGCGGGGAGGGTGCTGCTATTCCATAGCCCCACTTTCAAATGAAACTCTTCTCATGCCAGAGAATGTCAAAATGCCTGGAAAACATTTACAAGTAAAGCTGTCATTAAATGATTTCATTCCAAGGTTTAAATATTTTTGTTTAACTTGATTTAGGGATTCTGGCAATCTCCTTCACCACTTACCTTGGATTAAATTGAATAGATATTTCTCAGCTGACAAGACAAATTCTCAACATACCATCCCCCTAACTAGCATTTCCTAATAATTCAATTTAATTTGTTTGCACTGAATGGGGTCTAAGATTGTTTCCCCGAAAAACAAAACATACATCACAATCCTTGACGAACACCTCATGACCTTTCGATTTTCCCACTCAGAACTTACCACCTCTGCAGGCCTGGATAATGATGACCTTAGGTTTGTCCTTTAGACTGAGGCAGTTGCGGTTGTTGAATATCCGGAAGATGGTGTCATAAGGGAGCACATCTGGTGTTTCATTACTGTGCAGAGTCCCACAGATTCCATCCAGGATGCCATGAGACATGAACACTAAGAATATGCTGTCTGAAGACCTGTGCTCTGGGCGGGCGGCAAATGCCCATAGCACTGACTCCATATCCTAAAAAAGACCACAAAGTCTTACTTTCATAGGACAAGCATTAAAATTAATCTGACCTCCTATTTATCATGAGCAGTAGAAGAAACTAATGTTCCAGTCACACAGTGGTTGCTCAGTGATAGTTTGATTTTTCTTTCTATAATGAAAGAGTTGGTTCAACTTCCTGTTCCTACTGACATTATATAAACTGTCCTCTTGACCCATTTTATATTTGCTTGTTGTCACTTACATACTTTTTTCTTCCTATCTCTGTCTTTTTTCTTATTACTTAATAAGAGCCTTGTGTCATAAAGGTATCATACCACTTCCCTTCTAAAACTCTTCTTATTGTACTTAGAATAAAATCAAACTTGTGACATACACATACTGCCTCCTGCCATGCTTCCTTCTCCTCTGGGCTCTAGTCATACTGGTCCTTCTGTCCTGCTCACCTGTCCTTCTCATGTGCCAGTTTCATACTCAGGTCAGACTTTTCATTTGTAGTCATCCCTCTAGGAATATATTTCATTCACATCTTTGCAGAGTTGTCTTGTTCCTGGTAGTCCTCTGTCACCTTCTTTATTGTCTCCTAACTGAGGCTTTTCTTGACTAGTCCATCAAAACTATTACTCCCCACTTACCAATTTGCTTTTATGTTTTCTTTTTCCATTTCATTTACTTTTAACTTTATTTCCACTCTTATAGAGATACATACATACACCAAATCTCTGAAATCTGTTTTGCTTTTAGTTTGATTGCCCCCCAATAAGTGAACCAAAATCAATTCCAGCTGGGAACTTCCTAGCTCCTTCACAGACCTACCCCAGTGCGGGAATAGGCCCTGGGACAAAGTTGGGACTCACAATTTATATGGTGAATAAACTCCAGCTAAACTTTCATTACTTTAGAATTTTCTGGGAATATTGGGTCTGAATCCCATTCATCCCACTTTGGAATGAAGAATAGTGTGGGTACACATGCCAATCATTTTTTGTCCAGTTTTTTGGAATTGAGGATATTTAGAGCTCAAAAGAGACAGAGATAAATGTAATGATATATCTAATACTTTCATTTTATAAACACACATACACACAAGTATGCAGTCCAAGGTTGTTACAGTATTTGGCTAACATTATAAAGTTATCTTGTTGGTAGGAGGATGGGTGTTGAATACATACGTGTTTGGGATGGGTGAGGGGCCCTTACCCGGGCGGTGAGTTTCTCTCTCACGTCCACACTGTAGCCAAGGGCCTCAAGCAGTCCCTTCATCCCTGCGATGTCAAGCTCAGCTCCTGTCCTGAGAGGAAGATGATCGAACTCTGTATTGCATATGATGAGAGCCAGACGAGTACGGTCGTTTTTTTCTTTGATTGGATAGATCTGCAGGAAATGGATATGCAGTGACTTTGACTTACCTAAACCTCTTTTAAACCCTCATATATTATTCATTGTTACTTTGTTAAGGGCTCATAGAGCTGCTGTCTCCCCTCTCTGGTACCAGAAAACACTGCCTTCCTTCATTCTCTTTTGTAATGGATTGAGTTGGCAATAGAAAGAATTGAGTGATTCATTTTTCAAGAGCCCAGAATGGGACCCAGAGCATATTTGGGATAGCTACTCAAACATCTTGAGGAAACTAGAACAATTCATATGCCACCCTTCTCTCTTCTCCACCTAGAAATCTTTCCAAGTAGTCAAGGCTCAGATCAAATTTGATAAAAACCAAGAGACATTTGCTACTGGCTCCAGTCAAAAAGAAAGATCCTTGCCTTTAGTAATATCATTATTTTGGTACAATTTTTAACATATCAATTTATAATGTGTGTCAGGCATTATAAATTTTAAAATGTGCTTTATGTCTAAGCTTTTCAACTAGTATGCAAACAGTTAATATTCAGCTGTTATTGCATAAATATCTTATGCATATTTTGATTCTATGACTGCAACTAAAATTATAATAAGTCTCAAACAGACATGAGAACAACTATATGACTAAAGTGAGAGATTTATATTTTATCATGGAGTTGAAAGAAAATTGGAATGTGTTTGAGTCTGCATGATTTTCTCCTTGCTCAAAGCATCTATGTAAAAGATTAGCACTGTCCCCATCTCACTACTCTGCAATTAGTACTTTAAAAAATTGTATATTTAGTGGAAGCAATGGTTTCTCTCTCTTTCTCTATTTCATGTATAAAGCACAGTAAAGTACCTCTCCAGCCCTTTCTTTACTCGTTGTCAGGAATTCTTCACGAGGACAAAGCTTGAGGGTATCTGCAGATTCTGCAGACTCAGCTGGTCCAGCTGCAATTTTCGAAAGATCTGCAGAATACATGACATGACATCATATGATATAAATTGTGATATCTGCCTCTATAACCCAATTATAACCTGAGAATACTGACAGAAAAGGGAAATTCTGAGAAGGTTTTTTAACATTAGTTAATTTAAGAATTATGATTGTGTCTAACTTCTAGTATAAAGAGATGTATTATGACTGGGAAAGAAGGGAGAAACCCTTGGTACAAAAAGAAGATATGCCCCAAAATAGATTCTGATTAGTCGAGGAAAACACGTCCATGATTTGGGGTCAAATTTAGCCTTTTTATATTTAGCAAAAACAGTTTGACGTTTGCAAAGTTTTTACTCTGGGGTACTTATTCATCTATGTGCATTTCTCTTTTCTCTGAGCAAGAGCATATTGAGTAAATATTTATTAGAGTGCTGTTCATTAGAAATATTATGGAGATCACATATGCAATTTAAAATTTCCTAATATCCACATTAAAAAGGTAAACTAAATGGACAGAATTAATTTTAATAATGTATTTTATTTAACATAATATATCCAATATATTATCATTTCACATTTGTTATTAGCCACAATTCAAGCACTTAATAGTCACACGTGGCTGGTAGCTCTCATATTGTGTGGTGTAACATCCCAAGTCCACTCCTAATTCACACAACACACAGACACATTCACACACCAAACACTTAATAGAATCCTGAATCCTGTACTATCCAGGTATTATTTATTCAGCAACCTCAGTCTGAATTCTGAACTTTTCCAGAGGGGATGAGCTTTAGTGCTTCCTCACCAAGTTTCAAAGTCAGCTATTTAAAGGAGAACCGGTATCTAGTAATGAGAGTGCTGTATCCAGGGTCAAAGGGACAATTTTTTGGTCAGAGATTCTAATATATTCTGAATGTCCTTGCCTCCAAAGTGCTGAAAAACTAGCACTAAATTTTCAACCCATGTTTTAAAATGTGAGGAAACAACTCCTCCCTGTTGGGAAGTTTATTTCTGACTCACCCTTACTTAATCCCTACAGAAATGTAATATTATCCCACACCACTTGGTCTATTTGACTGAGATTGTGCAAGAGTCTGGAAAAGTCCAAAGGCCTCCTGGAGGGGGAAGGAAGAAGAATTCATAAACAGAAATTAGAAGAGAGGTTTCCCAAGCAAGATCTAATGTAGCAAGGTTTTTATCCATAACAGGAATAAACCTTTATTTTCATACATGAACCAAGACACTCTCTGATTTTATTTAACTTAAATGAAAAAAGCAATATCATCCTGTACAAAATTTTCTTATATTTTATATATTTTTTCTATTTCACTTATTTATTTCCATTGGTTCTTACATAATATTTTTTGATAAACGTCTTTCTAATAAATCTACTAAAACCCTAAGCTCTGGAGATGCAGCAAATTGTAAGTCTTTAAGGAAACTAAACTTTCTGAATATTTATTTTTATAGATTAAATAGTGACTCATACTCTCCCTTTCCATTCTTGAAGATTCTGGCAAGGTAAAGACACTCAGGGCCCTGGGATACTCCCTTGTCAGAGGGCATGTTTCTCATCAAAAGTCTCCTCTGTTTCCAGTTTACTTACAGGTTTGGTGAACTCTCTAATTTAAGAAAAGTTATCTCCTAATGACCATTATGTGTCTATATATAGATACACTGTTCACAGATAGAATTGGGAATTAGACAGTGTTTCTATCTGACATCTAATAATGAAGTTAGCATGAAAACAAATCCTTTCATTACAACATAATAAATATTAGAGTGCAGCTTGCTGCCCCAAAGAAGTTTCTGTTAGCCTGGCAGTGCAGCAGGAAAAAAAAAAAAAAAAATAAGGGGCTTAGATAAAACTTTTAATATCTGAGTCTTATTTGTTACCTAATGAAATACTCAGAAAACATCTTCAATTGATACTAAAAGGAAGATACTGGTAGAAGATAAAACAAAGTCATCTCTTTTGATGGGTAGGAATTTTGAGTACTTGTCTCTCTGGCTAAATAACAGTGCTTGGCTATATATGAGTTTGTTAAATAAAATAAACTAACAAATAGCTTAGATTCTTCCCATCCCCGCATTTCATTCCTTCAGTGCTATGCTAGGCACCTTCAGAATTACATCCATGTCCAAAAGGCCTGGCCAGGGCCTTTACATCCTCTAACAGCCCAGCTTACCCAGCTTCCTGGCCTGCTGGACCAACGTATTGTAGGTGTCCTAGAATGATGCTGGAGGCTCCATGTGCAGATAGAACCCAGGGAACCACTGAACACATCATGACGGGTTCTATACCTGCCTCCTGACTGTCAGCCTCTGCTGATGCAATAGGTTATCTCAATTTAGTTTAATGCTCACTGTGATTCCTGGGTTGCTAAAATTATTTTGAAACTCCCATTACTTCAGTTTTGATTCTCCTTTGCTGACTTATCTCTGATTTAAAAAAAAAAAAAATCCAAATTGTTCCTGCCCCATCCCAACCTTACGAGAACATGATAAATCTGCACAGGACCAGTTTAAATATTAATGAGAACATAGCCTAGGCCACAATTTTGGCCATCTATGTGATGAGCATATGCTTCCTGCTGGTGGGAATGTGCCTTCTCCCTAGAGAAGGGCTTATGGAAAAAGTATATTTTTATAGTGAGGGCTACACAATTTATGTTGCCTTTTGTTTATTATTGCTTATTATTTTGATAAACTCTAAGTACTCAGGGCTGGGATTTCAGGTTAAACTCAGCAAATAGAGCCTGCCACTGATGAACTTGGGCTTACGAAAATTTAGGCTTTAGTAATATTGAAAATTCAATCTAGGTCAAAAGTTTTGAAAGATTTTAATATATTAGATACTTTAAAGGTGTTCTGATCATATTTTCTAACTTACAGAAATGAGTAAGCACTGGAAAGTTCTAAATGTTGCAAGCCAAATAATAATTATGATAACTGATATTTTTTGCATACATGTTCTTCATTTGTCTTTTCATCCTATGTTTATTCTGTGCCTGCTTTGTGCCTGGCACTCTGCTAAAAGCTATTGCTCATTGGTGAAAAATCCAGTTGTACTCTGGCTTGAGCAGCTTGGTGAATTATAGCTTTGTCTAATGAGATAGAAGGGGGAGAGAAGTGGAATAGATTCGGTAAAGAGAATCAGGTGTTTAATTTTAGGTATTTTAGTTTTGTGAAGCCTTGGAATATTCAAGTGAAATGCTGACTATGTAGGTAGAGCTAAATATATCTGGAGCTCAAAGGAGCGTGCTAGGTGAGAGCTAAAATCTTAGGAGTTGTCCGCATCTGCCTGCCATTATGTTCCTAGTTTTACAAAGACTATGATGTTACTGAAATTGTCCCCATTTCACAGATGCTGAGACTGATGCCTAAGAAGGTTGAGAAAACTGAATAAAGTCAGATAGTGGCCAAAGTGAAAGACCCTGGTCAGGATCAGATATCCCTAGCTGCAAAGTCTCTGCATTGGCTATTTCTATGAGTAACCTAAACCCAAAGAATCAGCCTCTTAGCTAATTAGAAATCAAATCACCTGTCACCAAAGATAAGGTGGCCCCTAAAAGGACAATGAATGATAGGTTTAGTGAAAAATGCTATGTTAGTACTTTAAGAATGGAGGGCATTATAGAGGACACTGGAAGCGCTTTGGAGATAAACAGATACTGAAAATTTTGAGATATTTATTGTAAATGATTCCACTCTTACCTTCCATGGAATTTTTGTCCATGTTAAGGAAGGTTTTCACAAGGACTTGACCTGCCTCATGGCGTTTCTGTCGTACAGAGTCCACCAAGATCCGGGCCTTGTCTTCAGGTTTGGCATCATGAAATTTTTTCTTGTCAGTTTCTTCCAGTTTCAGAACATTTTTTTCCACCAAGTCATCCAAAATGCCAGTCAAGAGTTCTTTACCAACAGATTCCAAAACCTTAAGTGGGTTTTTGTTGCGCTTATCTTCTGTCAGAAAATACAAAGACTCCTTCAACTAAGGGCACAACATAAAGAGCTTTGCTCTGTCTTTAGAGAGCTCCCTATCATGTGAAATACTATTCTAATGCCTTCTATTTCACCACGTCTGCAATAAAGTACGTACCTCTTTCATTATGCCTGTGGAGTTCGCTCAGCGCATCAAATTCATACTACGCTGTGTTTAATGATTCAATGCTACTTAAGATTGTTTTGATAGCTCCTCATCTCCCTTCTAGCCATTGGGCCTAATGCCTTCCACTGTTCTTATATGGCCCTTTCTATTTTTCTCCTTCTCATATTCATGATGATCCACCTGGAATGTGTGAGGTCAGACAATTAAGTTCACGAACTCATCCTAAAAAACGTGCTACATACCTCATTGCTCAATATCAATACAGTCACCTTCGAAATCCTCCCCTTGGGAATCTATGCATCGAGGCCAGGCCTAGTCCCCCTTTGATAGCATTTTGGAACTTTTTTTCTGGAATGGCCATCAGAGCTGTCATTGTATTACCCTTGATGTCCTGAATGTCATCAAAATGTCTTCCTTTCAATATTTCCTTTATCTTCAGGTAAAGAAAGAAGTCATCGAGGGTCAGATCAGGTGAGTAGGGAGGGTGTTCCAATACAGTTGTTTATTTACTGGCTAAAAACTCCCTCACAGACAGTGCTGTATGAGCTGGTGCATTGTGATGCAAGAGCCATGAATTGTTGGCGAAAAGTTCAGGTCATCTAACTTTTCAATGGAACCTTCTCAGCACTTCCAAATAGTAAACTTGTTTAACTGTTTGCCCAGTTGGTACAAAAATCATAATAAATAATGCCTCTCATATAAAAAAATGTTAGCAAATTGTCACAACAAGTTCTAGAACTTAATTGTCAGACCTCATATGTTCCAGGGAAAGTCCATGTTCTTGTCTGGACTGTAAATTCCTCCCACTAGACCATAGGATCTTTTGTCTCCTCTGCATTTAGTTTCCTTGATGAAAGCACTGTGCTTTTAATCCACATTTTTCATACTCACATCCCCTACCCACATCTTTGTGCTTAAAATCTTAAAAGTATGTATATGCTTGCGGAATACATGAATTAATGAATAAGTGAATGAATGCATCCAGAGTCCTAATGCATTAATATCTTGACTCAATCAAAATTCAGAGTCGAAAACAATCTGATGACTAATCTTTCACTGTGGTAGATTAATTTGATACCAGGTTAATTTATTACTGTCTGGGATAATTTGAAATTTTATAAGGCAATATAGAAGTCAAAGTAATAAATCTTTTATTTTAATAGCACAGATATAGTTTGGACATATATATGGGAAGACAGGATATCTCATCAATTCTGAATTAATTCTAAGGTAATTATCCAGTCCATCTAGATATAAGGATAGCCTTGACACAAAATGACACTTTCTAAAGAAAATGTGCCAGGACATTGAACAAGAAAAAGAAAATGTACCAGGACATTGAACAAGAATTTTGGCCCAGAAGCACCAGCCTCATTTTCCATGTTATCTTTAATTACTCTTTCAATAAATGTTTATTGGGCAATGATTATGAAAAAGAAACATGGAAATTACAGACATGCATTAAAAGTGACCTATATCAATTAACTTAATAACAGCTAACATCTCTTGCCCACTTATTATGATTGAAAAAAAAATACATATAGAACAATGTAAGTCATCATTATCATTACTTTATTTTTATTATTTACAAGTCTGTGTTCTAATATAAATATTAATATTCCATACTCACAATAATCCAATGAGATAGTCATCATTTTCTCTATTTTATACATACTTTGCCCCAACTCATACAAATTAGGATTCAAATTCTGTTCTTACAACACGGCTTCAGTAATAATAGTTAATATTCACTGATCCCCCACCAGTGCCAAGTGGTATACATGAATCTTCTCATTTAAATTTCACCCAAATTCCATATAACAGATATATTAATAACAAAAAGCAAGCAGACACACAGAGTTAAGTAATTGACCCAAATAGTATGTATAGTACACAATGTGTGTAGTAAGTTGGGAGAAGGGATTCAACTACAGGAGTTCAGAGCCCCCCTCTTAAGTCATCAAAGTACATCACATGATACTTGGTAAAGAGTTACTTAAAATAATACAAAGTATTGCAGGGACTCAAAGAAGACTGGGTTCATTTCTGCAGGTGAGGTCATAAAGGCTTCTTAGAAGAGATAGCAGGAACACTGGCATGCAACATAATATACTAATGTTAGAACTGAGAGTTTTAAGAAATTGCAAGCAGCATACAGGTTAGTATATGGAATACAGAGTGAGCCTGAATTCTGGGTTTCTATTTCATTTACCTGTGCCCTCATCAAGGTGGTATAGTGTTGACTGAATGAATGGTATGGGAGAAATATGGTAAACAATACAACCAAGAAGTTTGGCCTTAGGTCCCCTTCTCATCATCTACACATACTCACTCATGGCTTTATAATTAGCATTAAATAATAAATAAATTACTCCCAAACTTATAGATTCAGCCCAGATATATATACCAAAATTGAGACTCATATTCCATCTCTTTTCAATATCTCACAGATTCATTAAACTCATCTTTATAAAGCTGATCTGCTCATTTTTATTCACCTGCTTTGTTCCCTATATTAGTAAATGATATCTAACCACCAAGTACACTCACCCAGTAAAATATGGTGATAGAGAATCTTTTCTGCCTTCGTAATAACTTATTTTCCATCTCACATAAAGTTGTATTGATTTTATCTGCTAAATATTTGCAAGAATCTGACTACTTCTCTCATTTCTAATTGTTCATTACTCCATTTCAGGCCAACATCCTTCTAATTTTAATTACTCCAATAAATCTACTCTCACCCCTTCCAATCTGTTCTTCACTACGAAGCAGAGTAAGGGTTCTAAAATCTAGATTTGATAATGGAACCTCTCAGCTTAATTTAATCTAGGCCTTCTCATTCATCCTCATCCTCCGCTGTTCTGCCCACTGTGTTCATTACATTTTAAACACTCTGACCTCCTTGAGGTTTCTAGAAAGCCCTTACTTAGGAATCTCTATGTGGGCAGTTTCCTACCCCATTTTTTCCTGTTCTCCCTCTGCTATGTTTATCCTTTAAATCTCAGATTAGATGTCACTTCCTTCAGGGACTTCTCTCTGATCCTCCCAGACCAGACCAAGTGTCAGATGCATAAGCTCTTAGGATTCCTTTTTTCTCCCTAGCTAGCAATTTCTTTCCCTGTAGTTGTTACTTAGTTAACAATGGCCAACCAAACTTGGTTCTTTGTATTTATTGGGCAACTTTTCTTTTCTCTCTCTCTCTCTCTCTTTTTTTTTTTTTTTTTAGCTAGTGCCTTTCAGTTTCTCACATCTATTATCTAATGACGCCTTGATTCCAATCCAGCCAATGAGCCCATTCTACCTGGCCACAGACGCAGCCATGAGTGTGAATTTAACTTACTACTCCCTAGCCAAACGCTGTATTAGTGTCATGAAAAAGATAAGAAAACAATCAATTTTTGCATTTTAGGAACTTAAGTTAAATATCATGAGAAAAGATAAATTCTGGAAAGAATTACACCACAGAGAGAATCAAAGAAATAAAACATCCCAAAAACAAGGAAGTATGAGTAGGGCGAATACCGTAAATAAATTTTGGGGGAATGAGAATGAGGTCGTATTTTAGAATAATTAATGGAAAAAATGGGTAAATATATTTTGAAAGGTAGGAAAACCTATCTGAAAAGTTCAGACAGTTTTAAAAAGGCAATAGGGAGCCACTGTATGTTCCTGAGTAACAAAATTACATTAATAGATACCTAGAATGTGAGAACTGAAAGATAACTAACTGATCATTTTTCCTAATGATTCTAATCTGCAGACAAACCTATGCCAGGTCAGCTATATAAGGATTATCTGTATATCTTTTAAAAATTATAAATTCTTACTGTCTATTTAAGATTGAGCAATTCAGGCCAGTTCCTTCCCAGCTGTAGCCTCTGCCTCTGGGGCTCCTCCTCCCTCTCCCCATCCCCCCAGCCTGCATGGCTGGGTATAGTGTGTTATCCCAACAAGGGAGCCATGGGTCCTGTGCGCTCTCAGGACAGCCATGGTGCAGGGCAGGAGCCAGGGCAATGACGACTGAACGCTCTGTGCAGGCTGCTGCTGAAAGCGGTGGCACTCAGGATGAACCCCAGCTCCACCCAGCCCTGTAGGCTGGAAGCTTTCCAGGTAATTGGACTCTGGTGCCCGCACCTACCCCGAGACCCTCTCCCAACCCAGCCATCCTGGTGCAGTACATAACATTAATGAAAAAAAAAAAAGTTTGATCTAATCAGAATCAAGATAACTGAATAATCTGAATTTTGAAAAATGACTAAGATTATTAAGATTTGTTATAAAGTTTAGAAACTACTGATCTTCTTAAAACACTTCCCTTTCAAATGAGAATGAAACAAAAAAAGTGATATACTAGCTGTATAAATAGCGAATCTCTTAAGCTTTTTCAGCTTCTGAGTGTAAGAAACATGACCTGAAAGTAGAGTGAAGGATGGATTGGAGGGTTAAATCCTGGAGAGAGGGAGACCAGTTAAAAAACTGTGACAGCAATCCAAGGAAAACTACTCTGGTGTCCTTAGCACCGAGACTAGAGAGAAAAGGGGAAAAAATGGAGTCACCTTAAAAAGACCAACAGTATAATTCAATATAGAGGACGGCAAAGGGGTCAGGAATTCACAGGCTCCCTTATGTGATTCTGGGAACAAAGCTTAGGAGTCAGATGACTAATATCGAATGAACAGGAAACTGAGAAGATTTCAGAGTGCACTTTGAAACCGAGAGTTTTCTCACACACAAATAGCTTACTCTATTTGTCTTTACCCTCTCTTTCATCACCAGAAGCTGACAGAAAGGAGTTAACTTTTCCTGGGTCTAAGATATCTGGAGACCATACTATCCTGCAGCCGCTGGAAGGCAGTGTCCCCTGATTCAACTTACACAGAGCTAATAAGAGGAAGACTTGAGTTTGCACATTGTTGGCTTGTTTCTGTTTTATTTCTGCTTGTCACAGAGCAATGAATAAAGGGTTTCCTAAAACCCAAGTCCCTGACCCCTAGTCAGAAAAGGACCCCTACTCACCAGCCATAGGTAACAGCCTCAGTCCCTTCCTGCTGCCTTGAAGAGAGTCACTGGCTTGAAAATGAAAGTAACTGCATTTCCTTAGTGCAGAGGGTGGGACATGTAATCATAGATTGGGAAACTGCTGCTTAGAACTTGGAACTTCTGGGTTCACTGTCGGGAAATCCCCTGTAGTCAATAAATGGATTTCCCAGTTTTGAGAAGAAAAGTTTTTTCCTTTGGCAAGAAAAAAAGTGGAAATGCTAAAACATTGTCCCATGAGCTGACACTCATGACTGCTTTTCCCCTCCTTTTCCCTTTTCTCACTTCATTGCCCCCCACAACTCCTTCTCTCTGTCTTTCTCCTTCTGATCTCTCAGTATTTCTTCTCTGCTTCCTTAAAAATTATGAAGGAATTAAAACTAACAGGTAAGTCTCCTTTCATTTCTGAGTAAGAATTACTTGTGAGAGCCTCTTTCAACTGTGCTGGTATCATCCCCTACCTGTCTCTCTGTCATTTTAATCTTTTATAGAAGATAAGTTCTGAAGGAACCCTCATCTCCACTCCCCTTCTGCTTTCCTGCCTTCATGTTTAATTTTTACAGAGGGTGACTTCTCACTTCTCTCTCTTGATATTCTCTGAACAATGAGTGATCATAGAAGCAGTCTCAGGTTATAGTAGAACAAATTCATGGTAGTACAAAAGACATATGTCCACAGGAACAGTTAGTGCATGTGTGGGGGGGGAGACTGTAATATGTTCAACTTTGAAGGTCTTCAAAAGGTCAGAAATTCACCTTCACTTCTAATGGGTTAAGATTAGAATGTGTTTATACTTGGGAAGTGAAAGGTAGTACTTGCAGTCCTTCCTAAGTCTTACCTTGCTGAGTGGAAGATTCCACCCCAAGTTCATTAGCACTGCACCACACAGGACATTACATTGTGTATAATAAGTCCTAGCACTTATTCACAGGGTGTCATGTATTATCAGCTAATTGTTTCATGTTTGTTGACTATCTTATCTTCTCAATAAGACTATAAACTACTAGTTGCCTGGGGTTAAATCAAAATTGACTTTGCATCCCTGAAATAGTTAAGGAATGATAGAAATATGTAATTTCTGGCCACGGCTTTGTTAGTAGTAAACTCTGGGATGTTGGATAAGTCATATATCACAGTCTGCTTTCTCTGTATCTCTCCTGCTGAGTTTCAAATTCTTTGAAGTCAGGTACCTATTGTGATTTGCATCTATATCCCTAAAGCAGAAAGCCCAGCAAAAGTTTTCTAGAAAGAAAGACTGGTGCTATTAGGCAGTTCAGCTTTCATGGATCAAGTCTAAAGATTCTAAATCCATTGCCCACTCCAAATTCCACTCCCTGTCTTCGGAGAGTGGAAAAACACCTATGACAACCTTTCGTTTTTATTTCAGATTTATTGGAATGGTTCAAGAAATGTGTGTCCTGCAGACATGATTCCAAAAACAGGTGCAGAATGACAAAACTCCTGGTTTCCTACAGGAAAAGGAAATACAACAAATATAAAACAGAGTGTTGCCAAAAGAAATGCAAGTTAAAAAAATACTCTATTTATGGGGACATAGTCATAAAAAGAAAGAGCCCATCCTATGTCTAAATATTACCCTGCTGAGTGAAAGGGAGGAACATCTTATGGCCACATCTCAATCTGTATCAGCTGACCCTGAAAAAGGGCCGTCTAACTCTGCTGAACTTTGAGAGATGAGCAACGTGCTCTGCACTGAACCAGCACAAAGGCATCCTTTTAGTACCCCTGTTTATTATACTAGACCTTGAAATCTTGACCAGGATGAAGTTTCAGCATTCTTGCCCACACACACGACTTACTTATTTTAGTGTCCTGGAAAGAGGTAGAAACATCTTGTTAATGTCACTCTTTCAGCGGTGGGCATCTGTAATTTACCATCTGGTTCGTCAAATGAAAGTCGGACCTAAAGGGAAAAGAAAGTCTGTATTTTTTTTCTGAGTGGAAGAATCTTCACTTAAGCTGGAAAATTCCAAAAAAAAAGTACAGCAAAATATAACACGAACACAAAAAGAGTATGCATCTGTAAGAATCATAGCAAAATGCATATCTAAGTATGGAATAACCATACTTTTTAAATCTGATGCTGGATCTAATAGCTATGGACACAAGCACATCCACTTGCTTGTCTCCTTAGGGATGTAGGGGAGTTAAAATAAATGGCTATTTTCTCGGGGTTGATTTCTAGATTATAGCAGGTTGGATCTGGCTGTCAGGTTTGCTGGCTCACCAAAGAACCTCAAAGATCATTTGAAAAGAAGGGCATTTCTAGAAGGTAAGCATGGCCAGAGCTGCTCCCTAGGTTTCCAACTGGAATAGTCAAATATTCAGGGGAAGTAGAGTGTGAGAAACATTTAGCGCCCTACCTTTCGGAAAATGTCCTCCAGGTCACAACACCAGGCGTATTCTCGCACGTATTTGATGAGTTTCATAATAAAAAGAGAGCCCTGTGTGGGATGTCTCCAAGAAACATTATCTGTGAATAAAGCACACTCAAATCTCATGCAAAACTTTTGCCTGTCCAGAGAGATTGAGTGCTAGGATTTCCACTCCGACTGAGGAAGCCTATTGAGTTTATGCTCTTTTCTATACACTGTATGCCATTATTTAGTGAATATATTCAACACTCAGTGAGTATATTTTTACTGATACTCGACAATTGTTAATTTCATATGAAGGATACCACATATATGGTGTAGATGTTAGGGTGGCATTGTCTCTGAGTCCAAGAAGCTGCAAATCTAATAGAGGGGGAGGGTAAGGCAGAGTGGAGTAGAGGGCAGGGATTGGGCCTTGGGAAAGAAATATCATGAGTGCTATTTACTGACTGCGATTTAAGTTAATTATACACTCTGAAATGCAATGGCCTTGACTACAAAGGGTAGAGTAATAATTTCCGCCATAAAAAGATATTTGAAGACTAGATATAACATTATAAGTGTCTGAGAGAATATAGGCTATGTAATACCCAGGCTACACAGGGTAATCTTGTCAATAACATTTCAAATATCTACTTTATAAATAATTTAACTAAAATCAAATAATATTGATCATAAGGCATTTGGACAAAGAATACTAAATATGAAAATGGCACCAATATAAACAAAATACAAACCTAGGTTTAGGTTTAAGAGAGAAAGCTCATATTCTACTGGAGGACAAAACAGTCTTACGGAAGATAATTATTGAAGAATGATATTAATTATATAAAATAGTAGGTACATAGAAATCATGAAGACATTTTAAAATAATGCAAAGAAACATACAAAAGTGGTGTGTAACTATGTATATAATCACAAACACATGCTTTAACCAAACCTTTTAGCCAGTAGTAATGGTAATAAAATATATAATAAAAATAGATTAAAGTTCTATTTAAGACCACAGCTGTTTTATGAGGCTGGTTCTAGTTAAAGAAAGGGGAAGGGAGAGAGGCTGGAGGCAGGCATCTCTGAAAGGTCTTTGTGAATTCAAGTGAATGAATGGATATGTGTTTTCAGGAGAACACTACAAGGTAGTTAGGATTAATACTAGAGAATGTGGAGCTAGGTTTAGTGGAAGATAACTAGCTGAAGATAATTGAATTGGAATTTTTGAGTCATCTGAAAAGGAGGGGTGAGGAAAGTTAAAAAAAAGGAGGAAGAAATCAGCAAGATGGATGTTGAGAAGCTAGGGGACTATAAAGGTCTATATAGCCAGAGGTAAATCTCTTGTGGAATGCTGGGATCCAAGGATTTTAAAGAATAGTGATGTCTAATACTAAAGTCTACTAAATACCTTCAAGCTGTAAGTGTGTGTGTGTGTGTGTGTTCTATTGCCTAGAGAGAAAAAATCATTGATTTCTACATTAAGACATGGTCAACATAATGCAGAACCAGACTATCTCCTTTGAGATGCTACTTCATTATAGAAAGTAATCTAATCTGTAAATTGAACTATTTGAGCAGAGGCAAGGCCTTAAGGCCATAAGTAATCATAAGAACGTGAATGCCCAAGAAATTTTAAAACATAATAAAATAATTGAAATGACTTTTATTTAAACCTTAAGAAAGAAAGACACTTAAGGTAAAACCTGAGTTAAATTACAATTAGAAACCTGTTTAATAATAACAGTTATTTAATGTGTGCTTTACTCTGTGCCATGCTCAATATTTCATGCATATCATCTTATTTAATTCTAAGAACAATGATATCTGTATTCATGTATGTTAGTGAAGACCCAGACAGGCTAAATAACTGGAACTAGTTTACAAAGCACTAATTGCCAGGGTCATAATATAATTGGCAGTATTCTTAATCCACAGCCTAGATTTAGAAATCATCAAAGTTTCTTCCTTTTTATCCATGCTATACTTCTGGATGAAACCAATGTAACTTAGAGACTCAATATGCTTTGTCTGCTTTTCTGCCTCTCTCTACCCCTTTTCTATGTGGAATCAGTTTCTAATTTACTTCAGCATGGATACACTTCTCTTTATCCCTTACAGTTACAGGAAAATATTTTGTACCACAGAAGTTCACTAATTACTAATTTAGTGAAAATATATGCATATTTGCTCTCTGTTGATGAGGAGAATAGAAGGTGTAACTGGGAGGAATGCTTGAGTTGTTCTTCAGAAGTCTCATGGAAAGTTCAACAGATATCCATCCTCTAGTGGATGTGTGTGAATTTCTGCATTGGTGATGCCCACAGAGTTGTCCTACACAGACACTCATTACCTGGTGTTGAAGAACAGAAAGCAATAAAATCCTTCTCTACATGGGCTTTCTTAATGGCATCATAATCAAAATCTTCTTCTGAAGCCTGTGAGCTGCTGTCTTCAGAAGCTTCTACTGAATCTGTTAACCACACAAACCCTTGGTTCTCTGAAAAGACAAGATTTGATTTCTTGTTACTACCTATAGGCAAGAGAACTACTTTCTCCCCTAAAGCTCTGTTTAACCATAGATACTCATTTTTTGGTTGCTATTTTTCATTCACATGCATATACACACATACATCCAAGGAACTATCTTTTTAACAACTCTTAACTCTACTGACCTTCAGATGAATTCGAACAGCATCAAAATATTAAAGTCTTAAGACTAAAAATGGTATTCCTTTACTTGAAAATATCTACCAATCATTCATGCAGCTCACGGAAACTAAAATCTTGTTTGGTGACAGTACGTGCCCATTGACAATAAGGAGCAGACACATAAAAAATGAAAAATACTGGATGCATATAAATGATGAGGTCAATGCTTATATATCATGTGTTCTAACAGACATTAACACTCACCACCACGGCAGGCCTGGATAATGATCACCTTGGGTTTGTCCTTCAAACTTGGACAGTTCATGGTGTTCAAAGTTTGAAAGATGGTGTTGATATGTAATACACCTGAGCCATTCCCAGAGTATTCCTTCCCACAAATGGCATCCCGAATACCATGAGACATGAACACCACAAAAGTACTGTCAGAAGTCTTGTGCTCCTTGTGGGCAGCAAATGCCTTCAGCTCTTCAACCATTTCCTGGAAGAGACCATACCATTGATTTCGGATTATGAGAATCATTATTATGGCACCTTGGGAATTCAATAAAGAAACACTTGGAATCCCTGGGTGGGTACAAAAGAAAGTTTAAGTTTCAATTCAAATAAAGGTTATATAGGGTAATAGGATGCCATTCAGGGACTTCTAGAAGGGAGAAAAGGGTATTACTGAGCTAATAGAACTCTTCCCAAAAAAGTTGCACCAGATTCTTGCTAAAAAACTCTATGTTTGAAGGGATCATTTTAGCATTAAGCACTCTCCAAGGGTAAATTTAAATTTTAGACTACCAACAGATTAAGTTTCTGGTGCTACAACCAAACATTCTTTAGGAATATGAAGGGCGTGACTGTTATCTCTACACTGTGATAGACCTTACCAGAGAAGTGAGATTCTCTTTTACAATCACTGTGTATCCGAGATCTTCTAATAGCATCTTCATACCTCTGATATCAGCATCAGCTCCATCTCTCCTGGAAATAGTGTCAAATTCTGTGTTGCAGATAATGAGGGCAAGACGTGTGCGAGTTGATCTTTCCATTATTGGGTAAATCTGTAGGAAATGCAGATTGGATAAACAGTCTTGTTCTCTTTAATTAAATATTCATCTTGAGAGTATACAACCCCTTCTCCTCCCTTAATCCTATTCAGAAACCAAATCTCATGAACCATAGATAAAAACAGGGAGGATGAATGCATCTTACCATGGGAGTTGGAATAGAGTTTGCAAATACCTAGATGATAGCTGCACCCTTGATTGATTTGTTTTTGAGAGGTAGGATTGTGGGAGATGAACAGTCTTTGAAGCCAGACTGACAGAATTTTAAAACTGAATCCTCAACTTTGTCAAAATATTTAACAAAATAATCCATGCCTCAATTTCCTGATCTCTAAAATTGGTTATTTTGAAGGTTCAAGGTGTTCTTATATGCAATATACTTAGAATAGTATCTGATTTATATTAAGCAGTCAATGGATGCCATTGTTGTTTTTATTATAGTTATTTACTCAGGGAATTGTACCAAATTTGAACTCTATACATAAGCTGGAATTCTAACAGATCAGAATTCTTTATGTAAGGGAAATAGCAGGATGATTTTCCAAAACTTCTCAAGGAAATTGGCTATAAGAAAGTGCCAGTGCACTTGAGAATGGTCTACATTGTATCTTTCACCCAGATCCTTGTGTTTTGAGCACAGCACCTCTGCTGACTTTTCTTTCCATATCATCTGGGCTGTTTCCAGGGGGCAAAGCTTGAGGATCCCTTCTGGTCCTTGGAATTCAGGCTTAGCTGGGTTATTTTGCATTGCTTGAAGAGCTGAAACAGACAAGAACCATTATGAATAATGAATGACACCCTTGAGTGTCATCGCACTTGGTGTTCCTCACAGTGTCATCTGTGTATGAAGCCGTGAAGGAGGAAATGAATCCTTAGGAGAAAAACCCTGGGCTACTTAATACTGTTGAGTGAATCATTGTGATTGGAACACATACCAAACCAGAGGAGATTTCCAGTGGTGTGATACAAGGATCCACCTTTATCTTTTAGGATCAGCATTTTTACAAATACTTTAGCTTAAAAAACAGAAGGAGAATTTTTCAAGGCCATGCATGATGGAACTCTCAGAAAACAATCAATATATTAGGTAAGATAATTAAGATATAAATTTATTTCAAATGATTTAAAGCCGAGGATAAAATTTAATGGAGGAAGGTCGCAATTACTCTATTTCAATTTTTAAAATATATATGTGTGTGTGTGTATATATATATATATACATATCTGTATATATATATATATATATATATATATATATTAAGTAAATATATATACATATGTATATTTACTTAATAGGCATGATAGTAGGTCTAGAGATGGAAGGAAGGAAGGGAGAAAGGAAAGAAGGAAAGGCTTTTTTCCTGTTCTTCAGGATCTCTCTACTGTGTGTACACATGGGGAAGAGGATGAGGAATATTCAGTATATTAACTAGAATGAAAATGAAATAGAATGATAAATGCTAAAATCAAGATGATAACTTGAAGGATTCATAGCACTAAACATTGATTGCACAGATATATGAGGAAGAATTTTCACAGTTGTTTATGTGAGTAAAACCTTTAGAGTTTATGTGATTACAAATTTGACACCATCCAATAGTGTGATTTACTTGCTAGAGAAATAATCTATGTTTCAAAATGTAAATTTTTTCTCAATATTTGGAAGAGCTTTCAGAAACTAAACTATTCAAACAAGAAAGTTATATTTAATTCTGAGGGGAAAGTTGAAGAAATTATAGCATATTCAGTTAGGTAAACCAAGGCAGTATGTTTAGTGTGGGTAAAGTAAGCAATAGAATGGATATGTTCGAGAAAACTATAGAGATCATTAGGTGGAAGAAATATTCTATTTCTTCATACAGAAATCTGGAGAACAATAGAAAAAGTTAAAGAGAAATAGCTGGATTACATTAGAGCAATTTTTTTTAGTTAAGGAATAAGGAACTTGGTTATATATTGAGTGTCCTATTCCATGAAATAGCTAAGAAAACATGACTAGGATAACCACCCTTAATAGATTCACTGTAGTAATTTCTGAACTTGGTAAAATATTTGCTTCCATAGCCTCTAAATTTCTTCCAAATGTAAAATATTTTTATTTTAAGAGAAAAATATCACTTTGGAATGAAATAATTCTAGAATTGTGGGTGAAATACTATTTCAGGACAAATAAAACACTGGTTATGTAGTGAGCAAGAGGCTAGACTCATACAAAAATAAGATTTACTATAAAGGAACCTAGTACACATTGGCCTTGTCAAAACTCAATAAAGCTAAGATCATTTTTTCAGAGTAGAGGATAAAAACAGTTTTAAGATCTTCTTTCTCATCTGAGATCTAGAATTTCCCCGTGCTACCTCCAATACTGTATGGAATGAAAAGTTTTGCATTAAAATTTTTGTGGCAGAAATGGGTTAGCTATTCAAAAGATACTGTTTTCTTCCTGGGCACACAGTCTGTGTTGCCAACCGGTCGAGCAGTTAGATGGGGCCATGTAATTGAATTCTAGACCATTTAATGCAAGCAGAAGTACAGTGTGACACATCCAGACCACGCCTAGAAAAATTTCTCACAAAGGATCCTCCATATTTCTTCCAGTGCAGTTAACTGGATGGTTATCACCACAGTTGTTTTGTTAGCTGCATTGTATAGTGCAGCTATCAGAGCCGTAGAATGGAAGAAGCTTAGGTATCTGTGTTAGTACTTGAAGGAGAGCTGTCTGCTGATGAAGAAAGTCCATTTATGAATGAAATATAAGTTTCTATCATATCAGAGCCATTAAAAATGTTTGATTTAGTTACTGCATTCCGTATCATCTCAACTAATATAGGTGTATATAGCGTCATATCCCACCCTGCATTTTTGGCTAGCTTTAATTTGTTGGTAGGGATTCTTAAATACCTACTCTTGCATAATTTGTATATTCATATAATCAATAAAAGCAAGAACCTTGTTTGTTTTGTTTATTACTTTCTAAATAATCCATAGAAGGTTTGTGACACAGTTGGAATGTACTAAGTATGTTTCTAATGGCCTAGTAAACAGTAGAAATTTTGATGAGATTATTTAGTAAAACAGTATTTTAACAAATGTTTATTGCATGCACACTATGTGTCAACTACAGTTAGATGGGTTCATGCCTATGAATAAGTCCAACATGTCCTATGTCCTCATAAAGCTTAGATCCAGTGGCAGAAAATGAGGAATTTATTTTTAACAATACAAGAAAAATATAGTGAGAGTTAGGGCTGAGGCATCATAGAGCACTGTAGGAATAAGAGTTCTGAAATATAGTAATAAAAAGAAGTGTCACCCCAGGAAATTTTAATTAAAAAAAAAGAAGTGGAGAGAGAGATCTGGATTTGAGAGATAAATTAATAAAGCTTGGCCACTGCTTGAACGTTGGAAGTGAGGGAGAAGAAAGAGCTAAAGATAATTTCAGTTTTCTGGTTTGAATAACTGGGTTATGTTGGTACCATTAACCAAGATAGAGAAAACTGGAGAAAAAGCAAGGAGGGGGGAAGAATGGATGTTAAGGTCAGCTCTGGATACATATAAAGATGTCTATGGGAGATGTGAATGCATATGTTTAGTAGGCACTAGAATAGTGAAGTGTGGCATGCAAATTGGTAGTCAGGATTTGAGACACAGATTAGAATTTGTTAGTATAAACATGGTAGTGAAGCTACAAGAATGGCTCCTCCTAAGGCAGAATAGATTAAAAAAGAAAAAGGCATAGGATCAATCCATAAGAATTACCCATAGCTTCCTAATCCCAGGTTTATCCCATGAATCTGTAGTTAATGTCAAGGAAGATGGGGTTCAAAAATGTTCAAACATTACCTAGGAAGGAAGGAATCACTGCTTGGGTGTCTGGAACATTTTCAGATTGTAGACCTGAAGAAAGATAAAGAACATTAAATAGTCACTTATCATCTCTGAAGAATCTTATGCCAATATGTCAAACACTCCCTATTGAAAATAACTTCCACAGGCCTTGATCCTGTTCAAAATGTGATTGACCTGGAACCATACTCATCACTGGGAAACAAAAGCCTCTACACGTGAATTACTACTAGACTTTAACAGTTGAAGCGTAACACAAGAATGTCTGGAAGTGACGGCCTTGATTTCTGCTTTCTATGATGAAAGTAGAATTGAGACAACATCAGCTATAGAATCAAGAATTGTCTTAATATGTATGTTTTGATTTGGTTTCTGAGGTGGCCACTACTGCATAACAGGTGTATGCAGAGTGAGGTTGTCTAACTCAGAGCTGACCAGGACTTTGGAGAAAACTAAATAGGAACAGCCTTCTAAGCTTGGGCACTTAGCCTTACCAAGATTTATTGCAGCAGAAAATGATGATGGGTGACCCCTTGGAATCCCTTAGCCAGTTTGTTAAGTAAATTTCCTCAGTGCCATAGAATAGGAAAGCGGTGAATCTAGGTATGAACACAAATTTATCTTGACAATTAGTTCTGGGCTTAATCACTAAGTGAATAATTCTTAATCACTAAGCTACTCTGCCAGCCCATGAAGGATCCTATACAATTATGCATGTGGCAGAAGCCAGGCCACAATCTCTGCAATCTGCACTGGCCCTACTCATTGGCACACTCTGATGGAAAAACAAAAACAAAAACAAACACTGGAAAGTCTCAGTTATGCTGCTAGTTTGCATAAAATCACTCAAACCTATTACATATACTCTGAGATCACTTTCATTCTGATAATCAATTTCAAGGACAAAAATTGAATTTAAATTTATTGAAGTTTTTATAAGGATCTCATATAACAATAACAACCTGAAAAACTTGTTCTGGAGACTTTAAGAATTGGCATGAGCTAACAAGTGTGAAATACTCTGATTCTTCATACTATAGAAGACAAGATTTCCATAGACAGAATATGGTCTATTCCATGCTCTGAATAAAGGAGAACCAGAGGTTGCCCCACAAAATATCAAGCCCAACACTTCATGCTGCAGCTTGTTCCATTCTTCCCATCTGGACTGCTGGACTAAATTAACCATCAGTAAATTCAAAAACATTTTCTGGAGGAGGCCTTGTTATGGCAGTAGTGTACATGCTAACTTTTCTAAAGATCTCTCCATTGAGAGTCATTCAAATATTACATTTAATTACCATATTTTGTGGCACTGAAAAGAAATTGTCAAGTAGAAGAGGGAGAGACAAAGGCATAACAACACTGACTGAGGAGGCATCACATGCCATGTCGAGAGGCACACTCGAGGTGTTAGAGTTATCATAGTAGATTGTACAAGCACCTCTAGGATTCAAGGACTATGGAGTGAAAGGAATGGAGCAACAAGAAGACACTTTGACTACTACACATTAATTCTGGACCCTTATTGTTATTTATTGATTACCTTTATTTTTGGGGGCGGGATGTGTTAAATGCAAAAGAAGTATTCAAAGAAAAACAAGAAATTCATTACCCATAGAGAGCATTTCCTATGTCACTCAGACAGATGTAGGCTTCCCCCAAACCCTTTGAAGAAGGCTTCTTGCTTTTGAAGAACAACTTCTCCTTAATGGCTTTTAGTAGCATAAAAGAGAACAGTGTCTGGGAGTTCACCAGAGCTCCCATCTTTGCTGTGTGGAGGGACTAAGGGACCACAAAAGTCACAGGTCAGATTCCTAAGCCCTGTATCAGGCCCTCAGGAGGACAGGAGTTGGGGGGAGGGGGCTTACAGAATGGCCCATAGCATAGTTACATGCTAGTGGACACTCGCTCGAACTAAAATGCAAGGGGAAAAATAGAAGAGTCTCCTTGCTTTTCTGAAAGTATTGAATTTATTCTCTGAATGCTTCACCATCATTGAAATATATTTTATTCCTTCTGGAGAATAAAATTTGAGAGAGAAGTTTTAAAAAGTTTTTGATTACAGACTTTAAGTCTTTATGTCCTATAACTACATAAGTTCCTAGGGAGCCCTAGATTTAACTAACTAACTAACTAACTAACTAACTAACTAACTAACTAACTACATAAATCATGTGCCTTGCCTGGTGGACTAGAGAATACAGTATGAAGCTTTGCAGATTGTTCTCATGAACTTCAACAAATGAGCTACCACATACTCAGGATGGGAGATGAGTTTTAATCAAAAGAAGGCTACTGAGGCCAAAGAAGCAGGAAAAAAAGAGGAAAAGAGACGAGCAATGAAGACACTGACACAGAAGTGTGGTCCTGATACCAGATGCAAGGAAGTTGTCTGCAAACTAAAATAACCAATGAAGATATAAGATATGGTCACAAAGACACAGGGCCTCGTGAACTTGATTGAGTCTGAATCATTGACCTTACCTGAGGAGAGACCCAGCATCTTTGCAAGGTGGCAGTCATCTTCACAAATCTGACTGACAAGTATTTGGCTTGCCTCGGGCCCTTTCCGAATGACAGAGTCAATCAAAACTCGAGCTTTATCCATAACTGTAGCATTTCCATCTCTTATTCTCTCCATCTCCTCCTGGTTCAGCACTTTCTTCTCTAATAGTTCATCCAGCAAGCCATTTATTGTGCCTGTGCCCACTGAACGGACAAACTGCTTCCTCTTCTCCTTCAGGACCTTGTCTGTTGGAAGCACAAGGATCCCTCAAGTCATGAAAACAGCCTCATTTCCCTCCCAGCAACATGAGAGGAAATAGCCTCCTTTAGTCTTAATCCGTAAAATGTCCCTCTCCACACAGTTCAGTCATCCTGAACTACATCTCTTATCTTCCCTCAGTATTACCCGTGCATGTTCACTGCCTGGTCTGAAGCCTGAGATTTACGGTACGTTAAGTGTCTGAAAACCAGGAGTGATTCTGGCAGTGGCCCATGTTTATTCAACTCTGTATAATAAAATAACAAAACAGATAATCCATTTCTCTGGGAATAACAGTTGCTGATACCCATTTTATGCCAATTCTGCACTCTCTGTCACATAGTGACATTTAAGAATTCAGTTAAGATTGCAAAATAACAGCAGAATACCACTAAAACCCCAGTTCCTTTCCAGCCCTTGCCATCCTGTCTAAAAGCAGCGAAAGTCTTCTGGGCCGCTTCACTTCTTCCCTCCTTCTCTTCTCACTCCCTGGGTTCTGCTCACCCAAACACTCACAGAACCTAGTTATGGCTTCTGAAAAAGCCAGACCCAAAATTTCTTCCCCAAGACATGCCCTTTTACAGTAAAGGAAAAAAAGAATTAAAGAAAAGCTTACCGGCCATGGCTTTTCACTCTTGGTCTTCGTGTATGATAAGAAAGTGAAAGCATGTTCCACCTTCCTTTTCAGCAGGGCATGTATGTTGAGAAACACCCACTGCTCATGCATATGCATTCCTTTATGTTTTTATTAACATATGTAATAATCTTGATAAACATTACTCTTATATTAAGTGAAAGAAGCCATATATTATAGAATACATATGATTCCAATTATATGAAGTTCTAGAATAGGAAAAACTAATGTGTTGTGATAGAAATCAGATCACTAATTGCCTGAGGAGGAGGTGGAGACAAATTGAGTGCAAAGGGCATAAGAGAACTTTCTGGGGTGATGGAAATGCTCTGCATCGTGATAGTGTTAATTCTACATCATACATTTCTCAGAAATAATCAGGGATGCACTTTATGCTATGTAAATTATACCACAATAACATTGAATTTCAAAAACTAAATTAAATGGTTGTAATGATACACTGGATTGGAGAGGATTTTCTTTTCTTGTTTTTCTGGACATACTCAACAAATCAATTGAAACCCTGGTTAAGAGAAAGAGCTTTCTGTAGTGACTGAAATAGAATAACCTACAGTTGGTGGAGATTTGTCAACAAAATGGAAATAAATTATAGAAATGATCAGTTTATCAACTCACAGATGTATCTAGAAAATAATCTCACATAGATAGACTATTACATAGAAAAAATCATCACAAAATAAATTAATGGAGCCGTCCAAAGTAGTGTTTTAAAGGAAGCATACTCATTTAAAAATCCTCATGTCATAATTGCCCGTGATAGCCAGTCTGTGCAATGATCCCATTTTTAATAACAGTAGGTAGTATGAAAATCTCTTATACAGAAAGCAGAAGATCCTGTGCTTGTGTTCTGGTTGTGCTATTTTCAACTCTTAGAAAGCCACTTACCCTCTCAGTTTATTTTTCTCTTAGGCTTCTTTCTAATTTTAGGGCTGTTAGAACATGGTTATAATATATCTTAGTGAGAACGTTAACCAAATATAGCAATTTATTTTATTTTTCCTTTGTCTAAAAACTTTTCTTCTCTACAGTTTGTCAGCATGGACTTTGAGCTCCAATAGCCCTGGGATAAGATTCCATCCATTATCTCTACGTCTTAGACAGTGTGTTTAGCGTCTCAAAGCTTTTTTCCTCAGTCAGTGTGTGTGGAGGGTGGGTGGGGGGTCATAATCAGTCTTACTTTCTGGGATGGAATGGTGTGGGCAAGGACCAGGCCCCAGTACTTTCTATCATGAGCTGTATTCCAGAAGCAAGGCAGTGTCAAAATATACTTCTTTGTAAAGTGCTGCTGAAATTTTATTATGCTGTATTTCACGGCCTCTCACGACAAGCATGTAAGTTAAACAGGGTAAGTAACATTGATCCCATTTTATGAGTAAGAATACCAGGTAAACGGTTGATTCAGAGACTTGGCAAACACACAGTGCAGACCTTACACAAGAAGCCAGCTCTCTTCCACATTCATGTGCCACATAATGACATTTACATCAACGATAGGTCACATAGAGGACAGTGATTCCATAAGATTTTAATGGAGCTGAATTTCCTGTAAAAAATGGAAGTCTGTGTGGTACAGGAGGAACTTGGTTTTCTCTGACAGAAGCTATATCTGTGGAATTTGGCAGTGGAATCCTTCTCACTCACAGCACCTGATTACATCCTAGTCAGTCAGTCACTGACCTGTTTCCGCACAGAGACGCCCTTTCCCCAGTCACTACACATTCAGGTCCTCAATGTACACTGCTATAAATACTTCGGTAAGGACCTAAGATCTTGCACAAGGACACAAATCCATAGGAGCTACCTTTCCAGAAATTAAGTGTCACTGTCACTTTAATAAAAGCATTATGTGGTGGTGTGGAGCCAGCCTGTCCCTGAACTTTGGAAGTATTTTCAGGTTGTAATGAGGTAAAGCAGAGATAGGTTTTATTTCTTTCCTCAACTCAATGCCAGAGAGAGCCCTTTGAGCCAAATAGGGTCCGTGAAACCAAATCAAATTTCCAAAGTCAAAATACTGAGTCCTCACTTCTATACCCTCTCCATGTTAAACATCTTTTTTTTTTCTTTTTTCTTTTTTTTTTTAATGAATACCACCAATTTGCTTAATCTAACCACTGTTCCAACATGCAATAGCCAAAACCACATCGCCACGACAAACCCTATGCTTCTTTATCTCTTCATCTAGATTTCTTATTCCTACTGATTCTCAGGCCACCTTTCACTCCCTCCTGACAGTCACTGTTATGGGGATCTGTGCCTTACCCAGCCAGTTTCCCCTCCATATTTCCAATTAATCCAGTCCATATTTCTGTTCATGGAGCAGCACTGACAGCTTCAATGTTCTATTTCTGACCCTGTTGAAAGGAAGCAGGGGGAGGGCTTGATAGTGTGCATAAAGCCTACAGTAGTGTCCAGTAATGTCCTTGGCCTTCACATGAAATGAGAAGTTCTAAGATATACCTGACTTAAATTCCAGAAAGATAATTGAGAAAAGAGGAGAGAACAGTATTAAAGAAAATTACCCCAAACTTAGAAAAATATGAGTCCACTGAATTAAGAAATACCTAATGCTTCGAACAAGATAAATCCAAAAAAATAACTGCTTTAAAGCAGCCCTGTGAGTGAAGCATTGTTATGAGTTGAATTGTGTTACACAACATATATATGTTGAAGTCTTAACTGACAATAACTCAGAATGTGCCCTTATTTGGAAAAGAGGTCCTTGCAAATGTAATTAGTTAAGATGCGGTTATATGGAAGTGGTGGACCCTTCTCCCATTATGACTGACGTCCTTATAAAAAGAAAAGATGCTCTGGAACAGAGAGAGACAGAGAGTAAAACATAGAAAGCATAGATACACAGAGAGAGAAGGCAGCAATATGGTGATGAAAGCAAAGATTGGAGTTATGCAAGTGTAAACCGAGGAATGTTGTGGAATGCCAAGAAAAACTAGAAGCTGGCAGAGAGACCATAGCCCTGCTGACACCTTGATGTCAAACTTCTAACTCCAGAACTGCAAAAGAATGCATTTCAGTTTTAAGCTTCCCAGTTTGTGATATTTTAGTACAGCAGCCCTGGAAAGGGAATATAGGCATTTTTTATTTCATTTTGCAGATTAGAACAGAGTCACAAACAGATGAACTTCTTGGTCAAGCGAGTGAGGAACACTCTCGGTCTCCTGGATTTATAATCAAATGGTAGGACAGAAACCATATGGGTTAGAACAAAAGTCAAAAATTGGTGACATGCAGACTACATCATGTGTTTTCTTTGACCCTCAGAGTTATAATTTCTTTTGGCATTGATTGTTTTTCAGAAGTTAAAAATTGTAAGATTTCAAATGAAATTTTTGATGACAGGTCTCTCTTGCCTCAATTTCCATTAGATAATAATTATCTGAGTCCATAATACTAACGTTCCTGCGTTCTTATGCTCTCCCATTTTCCCTGTTCCCACATAACCTGATTAACTTAATTGACATTTTTAGCCAATCCTATATGGTATTTACATTTGTAAACTTTGCTGGGGAGATTGAAAGCCAGACTTTGGACTCAGTCATTCTTAATAATATCAACACTTTACACTGGTGTAATTATTGATGTGATAGTTACCTGACTGAACGGTCAAATTCCCTATCTGTAAAGTACCTGACTTGGAGAAGTTGTTGGATCAAATTTAATGCTTGAAAACCAGTATCGCCTGTTAAACAGTCGACATCCAGTAATGTTAATAATTACCTTAACATAATTATTCAAGTAGCTATAATACTAGGATAATATGAGACATGTCGTAAGAGAAAGATTTCATAAGAGAAAAACAGCATATTTCCTCAAGGAGTCTAAAAGAGTGAAAAATTGCATCCGTTTCAAGGGTGGAAGGAGAGTGGTGTGACATGCAGAATATACTGATTCAAAAAGAAAAGTAATTTAAGGCATAAATGAGTTTAATAAGCAATGTATTGTGTGATGATAATTTGCACTATGAATCTGAGAAATCATTATCATCACGTGCCACAGCCCTTTAGCTCACCTGATTTAAATGCTGCCATGGTGGAGAGATAGATGCACGTGGCCGGTGTCCCACATCAAGCCATAGCGTCTCAGGTTCTTCCTGCTTTGCTGCCTGGAGATATTCACCAAGGTACTGAGGGCTGCTCAGCTGTGAGCGTGCACATGCAGAAGTTTGGGCACAGGTAAGGGCCTGCCCCAGGGGGCAAGCTTTAACCAATGAAGGGCAGGAGTCAGTTGATAAATGCCCCTCCTTCCCCATCTCATACTAAGGTAGATTCTATGTGATTTTGGAGGTTCCCCCAGGAAGATTGAAATCTGGTTGCAAAGAACAGGAATGAATTCATTAATGAAATTTGCAGAGGGATTTCATCCTTTTCAGTTCCCTTTCCAACTCCCTCACTACTGCTTCCTGGGAACCCCTTCTATGGGGACAGAATCCTAGAGAGCAGTTTCCAGGCTCTTGGCCTCACGTGGAAAGTTGCTGGCTCGGCTGTTGCTAGTTAGCTGTCAGCTGTAACCAGTTAGCCAATGAGCCACTGATATAACTGCTGTGGCTGCGTGGGTTGGAGAGTCAAGTCAGTCGGTTGGTTGGCAGACAGAGAAGCAGTTACAACAGGTTGCAGCTCATGTGATTCCAGCCTCCAGTGAGACTATAGTAGTATGACTCCCCTACCTATGGTTCCGTGGGTGTTCCTTTTTGGTCTAGCCATATCCTGTGTTCTTATGCAGGGAGTGGGACCAGAGACACCACAGACCACCTCACATGACAAATGGCGGAGCAAGCAGGGTCTCCACATGACACCTTCCAAATAAGCTACCTGCGTGCAAGTCCAAGACTCTTTCTCTACTTTCAGGAGCATCTATATTGAGACCATTCAGATTATCATTCTCATCAATGTCATCATCATCATAATCACCACCATCCTCTTTTCTGAGCACTCTGTTTGTAGAAAGCACTGTTAATTTTCTACATATATCATCTCATATGATGCTTATTGCACAATAAGATTGGTAGGTAGTATTGACTCTCCTAACAGATAAAAATCTGTAGCTAAGATTAATTACGTATATAATCACGCATCTAATGAAAAGGATGAGGTAAAAATTGATCTGAACACATACCCAGATAAGCTTAATTCCCAAAGTCAAATCTCATACTAGAGTGTTAGACTACAGAATAGTAGATCCATTTCATTTATTTATTTATTTATTTATTTATTTATTTATTTATTTATTTATTTATTTTATTAGTTTCAGCTGTACAAAACAATGATACCCCTCACATTTATACCCCTCACAAAGTGATAACCCTTCTCCCCCAATCTACTACCCACCTGACATCTCATACAGCCATTACATTTCCACTGTCTCTATTCCTCATACTGTACACCACTTGTTGTGACTATACATATTAAATTATAGTTGACATTCATTATTATTCAGCTTCAGCTTTAGGGGTACAGTGCAGTGATCAGGCATCTATACAGTCCCTGAAGTGGTCTCCCTAATAAAACAAGTGTCCATCTCATACCCTACAAAATCTTTACAACATTATTCATTATATTCCCCAAACTGTCTTCGGTGTCTCCGTGGCAATCCGTTTACTTTTAATAGCCCATGTATCGCAGTACAACCTTTTTACCTTAGTTTTTGAAGCTGACACTACGTTCCTAATAGATCTCATCAGTCTTATTCCCCATTGCTCTCCACAATACTCGTTTGTTAACTTTAGGCTAACCAACCTGCTAAATAATTCCTAAAGTAGTTGTCTTGTCTGACCATAAGATTTTCGTTATTTGCATTTTGTCTTGTTTTTGTCTGAGGGATCTCTATATATTTATCTGTGATTCTTCTACTACTCCTTGAAGAGATCATTAAATGACAGATAAACTGTACATGGTAGGCTTGTTTTCTGTAGATAAATAGAATCTGATATAGCACAGAGTGGAATACATAAAGTAATATGGAAAAATCACTGTAAAAACTAAGACACTCATTTCAGCTATCTAAACTTCTTTATTTAGGTGTACATATTGCATGGCCTCTTGCTCCTTCTATTTTGGGATTTTTTGAAATCCAGGTATTGGTGATAACAACTCATAAATATCTGTCTAGAAAATTGTTTTCATGAGACTAAAAGAAAGAGGGAAGAAAAGGAAGGAAGGAAGGAAGGAAGGAAGGAAGGAAGGAAGGAAGGAAGGAAGGAAGGAAGGAAGGAAGGAAGGAAGGAAGGAAAGTGAGAAAGAGAAAGAAAAAAAGAAAGAAAGAAAGAAGAAACTTCCACCCATGGGCTTTGTTAATGAAATCATCTGAACCCCATAAAGTAATCCCAGGTTTTCTAGAGACTTCTTCATCCACACATGTTTTCTCACAGAGCAGATTGTTTTTATTACTTACTAGCCACTAAAAAGAATCAGTTTTTTTTTTCCTGTATCTCTCATAGTCTCTTTTCTTCTCCATTATCATCACCCTACTGTTTCTCTGTTTCTACCACCTCCATCTCCTCTCTCTCTCTCTCTCTCTCTCTCTCTCTCTCTCGGGATGATCAGGGTCTGATAATTCTCATTGACAAAAGTGTTGTGTGGTTTTCTCACATAGGTATGTATGAATAAATAACTATTTGCAAACATCGCCCTTTTCATTACAGAAAATATCCTTGCTTTATTTTTTTAACTGATATCAGGAGAACACAAGAAAAAAAAAAAGAGCATTTAAATACGTCGTCACCATATTACTAGAAAATGTCTGGAGACAAAGGGATGTGAACATACAACGTACTAAAACTTATTGGATACAGTAAAAGCAGAACTAAGAGGGAAGTGCATAACAGTAAATACCTACATGGGGCTGTGGCTGCAAATAAGGCAGACATGTTTATTGTCCTCAATAGAACTTAAGAGTCTCGTGAAGACGAATGGATTTAAAAATAAAACTGAATGAATGTTATGCCAGAGGAAATGCATGATACTGTAGGAACATGGATTCTAAAATAGGGTGATGTTAAGGAGGATGGAAAAGGTGGGATACATGTGATTAAAGAATCAAAAAATTGCCACTGCTTGAATGCTAGGAATGCAGTAGAAAGAAAAATCAGGGTGAATCTAAAGTTTCTGTTTGAAAGGCTGGTGCATTTGTAGATAGGATAAATTGCAAAAGGAAGAGCTTTGAGGGAAGATAATGAGTTTAGCTTTGGGCATGTTTAACTCAAGGTGATTAAAGATGTCTAGTTAAACAGACATGTTGGGAAATTTGAAACGTGGTCTGGGCTTGAAAATTTGATGTAGGAAAAGGTAGTATGTTGATGAAAACTTAAGCCATGGGAATGGATGAGATAGTTCAGAGAGAGCACCTCAGAGTAAGGCTTAGAATCAATACCTGAAAAATCTCCATTGTCTTCTCACCATGGATTAACTTCATGGATCAATGGTTAATACAAAGGGAGATGGGCTTCAAAAGATGTAATTGCTTTGGAAACACTATTTACTGCTGGCAAGGGGGGACCAGTGCTGGAGACCCTTTATATTATGGTCACCTCCAGAATGGGATTCTGAGGAAAGATGAAAACCATTTAAATAGTCACTTGTCAATTCTGAAGATTATTTTCCCAAATGCACTGGATATTCCTCGCTGATAATTCTTCTCATAGGTTGGCTAATAATACATTTCAGGGTATGACTATCTGGAAATAATGGAACTTGTTGATATCTTAAAATAAGATGCATCTCTTGAAATGGGTATTTCTTGGTGGCTCCAGAAATGACCACCAATGCATGACAATTATCTTCAACATGAAGCTGTCCAGCTCAGAGATGATTAGGCTATGGGAAAGAAATATGAATAAAATGCATCTTCACTGGGAACCCAGCCTTACAAAGATTTATTGCAGAAGCACTTAGTTAAGTGATCCTCTTGCCTTTACCCAATTGTAGGGTACAAAGCTCAACACCAAGACGGAGATCAATGTGTGAATTTACTCAAAGGAACCTGTTTATAAATTAGGTACATCAGGAATTATAGAAATGGTGCAACACTAAAAAGTCTTTTACTTTGCTTTTGGGCAAAGATGTTTAGTAGAAATACCTCTTTCATTCCGGAATCACAATATTTGTGCAAATCAATAAAATTTACCACAAAGATGTAAAAAATTATTCAAACATCTTTTTCAGTAATTATTTCCTAAGGTGTCTATGATATGCCAGATACTGTGCTTGTCAATGAAGTTAAAATAGTGAATACAAGTGGACATAGTGTCCAATTTTCCCCCTAAACTACCATGTTTCCCAGAAAATAAGACCTAGCCGGACAATCAGCTCTAATGCGTCTTTTGACAAAAGAGTAATATGAGTAACAAAAAGTAATATAAGACCCAGTCTTATTTTACTATATAATATAAGATCAGGCCTTATCTAACACAACGTAGTATAAGACTAGGTCTTATATTAATTTTTTCCTTCAAAAGACGCATTAGAGCTGATTGTATGGCTAGGTCTTATTTTCGGGAAAACACAGTATATGTATAGTTTAGGAGGGAAATATACAAATAATCACATTAAATTTTTAAAAACTTTATCTAACCTAAATAAGTGTTATGATAATGAGGTAAATGGTACAATTTAGATTGTATATGTGTGCTTAAGAGGTGGAAAGTTCACAAACTTAATTGTCCGACCATTCGTATTGCTGGGTTTGAGAACACAGGCATTAGAGTCTCTACTTTATCACTTATTAACCTTGTGGGATTGGGCTAGTTTCTTCTCAAAATGGGATAATAATTGTAGTAACTTCTTAAGGTTTATGTGAAGATTGAATGAGAGGATATTTAATTCTGGGACATATTAAGCTATCTTTTTGCTCTGCAGGTTGTTGGGCCATGCTGTGCCCTCATGCTGTGGTGACTCCACAAATCCTCATTCCTCAGGCAGCAAGCCATGCCTTGTTCCCCCTTATCCATTTGGACTTGAAATGCTATATTTACTATCAGTACTTTCATGAATATTGTTTGAGGAAGCTTGGTTTCTGGCAATGGAATATCTGCCCATGGGTTTTCTGTAGTGTTCTCCCAGTGAGGAAGTTTCGTTTATACACGTACATTGGGTAACTGTCATAGATCTGGCTCTGAAAAACTAGCAGAAAGCAGACTGCATTACAAAGAGGCAATGCTACTGAAACCTGTGACTGTGGGCGTCATTTGTTTCCCTGCAGAGCAGAAACCAGGTGTTAAAAACACCAAAGTGGGCTGTATATATGTCTTCACAAGGATTGCAAGGGAACTGCACAAACAGTAAAGGGAGGTGGAGGGCCATTCTCGATTAGATTACAATCATCCCTGGCCTTCACTGCTATTGATGGATTATCTTGGTTGAGATGGGGAAGGGAAAGAATAAGAAATAAGTGTTGTAACAGAGTGAGAGATTTATTAAAAATAGATGACGAATAAAGGCATCAAATATATGGTGATGGAAGGAGAACTGACTCTGGGTGGTGAACACACAATGTGATATCTATAGATGATGTATTACAGAATTGAACACCTGAAATCTATGTTACTTTACTAACAATTGTCACCCCAATAAACATTAATTAAAAGAAAAATAGATGACCACTGGAAACATTAATCAGCTTCAACAGCAGCAGATTCTTTTTCTCCCACAATAACTAACATCTTGTCCTTCTGAAGTGGCTTTGGGAAGTGCAAGTATTTTAGCACCGGTTGTCCTTCTGAGATCCCATCTTCACACTGTTGAGGGAGCAAAGGGTTATAAGAATGGACCAGCTCAGATACTAGAACCTGTAACTGTGTTCTTAGGCGGACTGGTGGTGGAGATGGTAGCCCTCAGAGAACCATCTGTGGACTGGCACATGCAAGTGAACATTGTTACACAAAATAAGAAACAAAGGAGTTGACTAGAAAACAGAATCTATGTGAAATATGATGCAAATATAATTATTCCGGAGACTTTAAGAATTGGAGTGAGCTAACAAATGTGAAATACTCTGAATCTTCATACTATAGTACCTGCTGAAGACAAGATTTCCATAGACAAAATATGGTCTATTCCATGCTCTGAATGAAGGAGAGCCAGAGGTTGCCCCACAAAATATCAAGCCCAACACTTCATGCTGCAGCTTGTTCCATTCTTCCCATCTGGACTGCTGGACTAAATTAACCATCAGTAAATTCAAAAACATTTTCTGGAGGAGGCCTTGTTATGGCAGTAGTGTACATGCTAACTTTTCTAAAGATCTCTCCATTGAGAGTCATTCAAATATTACATTTAATTACCATATTTTGTGGCACTGAAAAGAAATTGTCAAGTAGAAGAGGGAGAGACAAAGGCATAACAACACTGACTGAGGAGGCATCACATGCCATGTCGAGAGGCACACTCCAGGTGTTAGAGTTATCATAGTAGATTGTACAAGCACCTCTAGGATTCAAGAACTATGGAGTGAAAGGAATGGAGCAACAAGAAGACACTTTGACTACTACACATTAATTCTGGACCCTTATTGTTATTTATTGATTACCTTTATTTTTTGGGGCGGGGTGTGTTAAATGCAAAAGAGGTATTCAAAGAAAAACAAGAAATTCATTACCCATAGAGAGCATTTCCTATGTCACTCAGACAGATGTAGGCTTCCCCCAAACCCTTTGAAGAAGGCTTCTTGCTTTTGAAGAACAACTTCTCCTTAATGGCTTTTAGTAGCATAAAAGAGAACAGTGTCTGGGAGTTCACCAGAGCTCCTATCTTTGCTGTGTGGTGGGACTAAGGGACCACAAAAGTCACAGGTCAGATTCCTAAGCCCTGTATCAGGCCCTCAGGAGGACAGGAGTTGGGGGGAGGGGGCTTACAGAATGGCCCATAGCATAGTTACATGCTAGTGGACACTCGCTCAAACTAAAATGCAAGGGGAAAAATAGAAGAGTCTCCTTGCGTTTCTGTAAGCATTGAATTTATTCTCTGAATGCTTCACCATCATTGAAATATGTTTTATTCCTTCTGGAGAATAAAATTTGAGAGAGAAGTTGTAAAAAGTTTTTGATTATAGACTTTAAGTCTTTATGTCCTATAACTACATAAGTTCCTAGGGAGCCCTTGATTTAACTAACTAACTAACTAACTAACTAACTAACTAACTACATAAATCATGTGCCTTGCCAGGAGGACTAGAGAATACAGTATGAAGCTTTGCAGATTGTTCTCATGAACTTCAACAAATGAGCTACCACAAACTCAGGATGGGAGATGAGTTTTAATCAAAAGAAGGCTACTGAGGCCAAAGAACCAGGATAAAAAGAGGAAAAGAGACGAGCAATGGAGACACTGACACAGAAGTGGGGTCCTGATACCAGATGCAAGGAAGTTGTCTGCAAACTAAAATAACCAATGAGGATATAAGATATGGTCACAAAGACACAGGGCCTCGTGAACTTGATTGAGTCTGAATCATTGACCTTACCTGAGGAGAGACCCAGCATCTTTGCAAGGTGGCAGTCATCTTCACAAATCTGACTGACAAGTATTTGGCTTGCCTCGGGCCCTTTCCGAATGACAGAGTCAATCAAAACTCGAGCTTTATCCATAACTGTAGCATTTCCATCTCTTATTCTCTCCATCTCCTCCTGGTTCAGCACTTTCTTCTCTAATAGTTCATCCAGCAAGCCATTTATTGTGCCTGTGCCCACTGAATGGACAAACTGCTTCCTCTTCTCCTTCAGGACCTTGTCTGTTGGAAGCACAAGGATCCCTCAAGTCATGAAAACAGCCTCATTTCCCTCCCAGCAACATGAGAGGAAATAGCCTCCTTTAGACTTAATCCGTAAAATGTCCCTCTCCACACAGTTCAGTCATCCTGGACTACATCTCTTATCTTCCCTCAGTATTACCCGTGCATGTTCACTGCCTGGTCTGAAGCCTGAGATTTACGGTACGTTAAGTGTCTGAAAACCAGGAGTGATTCTGGCAGTGGCCCATGTTTATTCAACTCTGCATAATAAAATAACAAAACAGATAACCCATTTCTCCGGGAATAACAGTTGCTGATACCCATCTTATGCCAATTCTGCACCCTCTGTCACATAGTGACATTTAAGAATTCAGTTAAGATTGCAAAATGACAGCAGAATACCACTAAAACCCCAGTTCCTTTCCAGCCCTTGCCATCCTGTCTAAAAGCAGCGAAAGTCTTCTGGGCCGCTTCACTTCTTCCCTCCTTCTCTTCTCACTCCCTGGGTTCTGCTCACCCAAATACTCACAGAACCTAATTATGGGTTCTGAAAAAGCCAGACCCAAAATTTCTTCCCCAAGAAATGCCCTTTTACAATAAAGAAAAAAAAAAAAATAAAAAAAATCTCACCGGCCATGGCTTTTCACTCTTGGTCTTCGTGTGTGGTAAGAAACTGAAAGCATGTCCCACCTGCCTTTTCAGCAGGGCATGTATATTGAGAAACACCCACTGCTGATGCATTTGCATGCCTTTATGTTTATTTCCAAAGACATGATCAGATTGCTTAATCTTCGACTGCATCAGGGAGTATATCCTTGGGAAATTTACTTCTTCAGCACTTGGATCAAGTCAGAGTAGGAAGGGAGTAAGGCTTAGAGAAAAAGAACGGAATGAGAAAGTATGTATACTATTAAATTCACACAATAATGAATCTTCCATTCCTTAGGAAGTATGATCTGGAAAAGTAATTCAACCTTTGGTGTCTTAGTTTTTACAGGGCGATATAACAAAATAACATAGGCTGAGTGGCTTATAAACAAGAGACATTTATTTCCCACAGTTCTGCATGCTAGAAGTCAAGATCAGGGTGCCAGTATGGTTGCATTGTGGTGAAGGCCCTTTTCGGGGTCACAGCTTGCCAACTTCTCACCATGTCCTCTCATGGAGGAAAGGGTGAAGTACCTCTCTGGGGTCTCTGTTATAAGGGCACCAGTCCTATTCATGAGGGTCCTACCCTTATGATCAATTCAACTCCCAAAGGCCCACCTTCTAATACTATTACCTTGGCCATTAGGTGTTCCACATATGAGAAACACAGACATTCGATCTATTACATTTGGAGAAGTTGATCAGCTGTGACACATGCCCCCATTACACAGCTCTGGGCTGTGTCCCAGGAAGTATGTGTTCCAGTGAAGCAGTTCTGCTATTAGGAATGGAAACATTTTTCACCAGAATCAAATATTTTCTTATCTAACACTCTTTCTTTTTAGATCGCTCTGTTTTGAGGGACACTGTAGAGATTAACAGCTCACGTTCTGGATTCAGAATGTCTGACTTAGCATTTTAACTTTCTATTTTTGGGCAGATTAACTTTCCCATACTTTCGCTCCTCTATTTGTAAAATAATCTCATCAGTAGCACATACCTACACATCTTTGAGCATTAAATAAGTGAAAATGTGGAAAATTCATATAACATTGCCTGGCAAGTCGTAAATACACAATGTTATACTTTGTTATTATTTATTTTAATATAAATATTTCACACTAGAAAAAATAGCCGAGTTTAATTACTTGCAGGTTATCTAGTTAAATTTCTCTTTTGTGAAACCTCATGCATCTCATTTATTCACTTAGCAAATATTTATGAATGACCTACTCCATGTCAGACACTGTTCTGGGTGCCATGGGTTCAGTCAAAACAGACAATGGTTCCTTGTCCTCATGGTCTCACATGCAAAAGAGGAAACAAACATGACACCCAACAGTTAACTGGAATATTAGAATGTTAGAGTGTGGTAAGTGCTAAGGAGAATAAATCAATTAGGGAAACGAGCTATGAAATATTGGGGGACATTAAAACTGAAGACAGAGGAGCCCAAGAAGGCCTAAAAATTCACTGCTTTTTGTAAGCACATGATCAACTGCTTATCCCAGAAAAAACTCAACGTAGGCAATTATTTTATAGATATGGTTGATGGAAAAGTACTAATAACAAAATGTCTATTAGTCTTTTAAAGATATCGATATGTTTACTGAACATACCCTTGGGATTATTACCTTAGTTTTTTAAGAGAATAAGTACCCAGAGTTACTAAAATATTCAGTGCGTGCGCATGCACAAAGCATATGTACAGGAGTACATGCATGAAATATCTCAATTAAATATTACTAGATGTATTACGATTGTTTTGATACTCTATACAATTAAAAACAAACTTGAATTTTGACATGGGACAAACAGTTTGCTGCTTGTGCGCTAGGCTAAATATTAAATTTATTTTTTAATTAGAATACAATTCATGGTGTAGATTTTAATCTATAGTTTTCCTCAAGGTACTTTTATCTTTCCTTGACTACTTACCTAATTCAGTTTGCAGCACAATCTTACGCTGCATGCCACAGGGAGTTGTTGCAGGAAAGAAAGCAGATATTGCATGTGTATGGCTTCCCTTACACATTTATATTTATTCATTTATTTCTGAATGCCTTAAGGATTTCCTATGAGGGTTTCTCCATCAGGTAGGACCACACACCACTGAGCTGAAGCATGCTGAGGTGGCATTTAAGCCACAGAAAGAATGGCCAGGCAGCATGTTTGGAGACGTAGAACTATAAGCATTGATCCTGGGAAACTAAGTAGAGAGCCACCACATAGCAAGGGCCCACTGTGTCCTCAAAAATGAAGATGTAAAAAACTGGAAACATTCCAAATGTCTATAATTAGGAAACATTCCAAATTATAGATGTATGCATAAATAAACAAATTGTGCTACATGCATACACTTGGGTGCTACTCAGCAATATAAGAATGAGCTTATTCACATATGTAATATGTAATATGTAATAAAAGAATGAGTTTATTAACATATGTAATAACCTTGATGAACCATTACACTTATATAAGTGAAAGAAGCCATATACTATAGAATACATATGATTCCAATTATATGAATTTCTAAAATAGGAAAAACTATGTGTTCTGATAGAAATTAGATCACTAATTGCCTGAGGAGGCGGTGGAGACAAATTGAGTGCAAAGGGCATAAGAGAACTTTCTGGGGTGATGGAAATGTTCTGCATCGTGATAGTGTTAATTCTACATCATACATTTCTCAGAAATAATCAGATGGCATCTTTAAAGGGATGTACTTTATGCTATGTAAATTATATCACAATAACATTGAATTTCAAAAACAAAATTAAATGGTTGTAATGATACACTGGATTGGAGAGGATTTTCTTTTCTTGTTTTTCTGGACGTACTCAACAAATCAATTGAAACCCTGGTTAGAGAAAGAGCTTTCTGTAGTGACTGAAATAAAATAACCTACAGTTGGTGGAGATTTGTAAAAACAAAAAGGAAATAAATTATAGAAATGATCAGTTCATTAACTCACAGATGTATCTAGAAAATAATCTCACATAGATAGACTATTACATAGAGAAAATCATAATAAAATAAATTAATGGAGCAGTCAAAGTAGTGTTTTTTTGTTTTGTTTTGTTTTGTTTTGTTTTGTTTTGTTTTGTTTTGTTTTAACAGGACTTTATTGGGGAACAGTGTGCACTTTCAGGACTTTTTCTCCAAGTCAAGTTGTTGTCCTTTCAATCTTAGTTGTGGAGGGTGCCGTTCAGCTTCAAGTTGTTGTTCTTTCAGTCTTAGTTGTGGAGGGCGCAGCTCAGCTCCAGGTCCAGTTGCCGTTGCTAGTTGCAGGGGGCACAGCCCACCATCTCTTGCGGGAGTCGAACCGGCAACCTTGTGGTTGACAGGACATATTCCAACCAACTGAGCCATCCGGGAGCTCAGCGGCAGCTCAGCTCAAGGTGCTATGTTCAATTTTAGTTGCGCAAGGGGCGCTCCCCACCATCCCTTGCTGGAGTCGAGGAATTGAACTGGCAACCTTGTGGTTGGGAGCCCACTGGCCCATGTGGGATTCGAACCGGCAGCCTTCAGAGTTAGGAGCACGGAGCTCTAAACACCTGAGCCACCGGGCCAGCCCCAAAGTAATGTTTTAAAGGAAGCATATTCATTTAAAAATCCTCATGTCAAAATTGCCCATGATAGCCAGACTGTGCAAAGATCCCATTTTTAATAACATTAGGTAGTATGAAAAGATCTTACATAGAAAGCAGAAAATCCTGTGTTTGTGTTCTGGTTGTGCTATTTTCAACTCTTAGAAAGCCACTTACCCTCTCAGTTTATTTTTCTCTTAAGCTTCTTTATAATTTTAGAGCTGTTAGAATATGGTGATAATACATCTTAGTGAGAGCATTAACCAAATATAGCATGTTATTTTATTTTTCCTTTGTCTAAAAACTTTTCTTCTCTACAGTTTGTCAGCATGGACTTTGAGCTCCAATAGCCCTGGGATAAGGTTCCATTCATTATCTGTATGTCTTAGACAGTGTATTTAGCGTCTCAAAGCTTTATTCCTCAGTCAGTGTGTGTGGAGGGTGGGTGGGGGGTCATAATCGGTCTTACTTTCTGGGATGGAATGGTGTGGGCAAAGACCAGGCCCCAGTGCTTTCTATCATGAGCTGTATTCCAGAAGCAAGGCAGTGTCAAAATATACTTCTTTGTAAAGCGCTTCTGAAATTTTATTATGCTGTATTTCACGGCCTGTCACGACAAACATGTAAGTTAAACAGGATAAGTAAACATTGATCCCATTTTATGAGTAAGAATACCAGGTAAACAGTTGATTCAGAGACTTAGCAAACACACAGTGCAGACCTTACACAAGAAGCCAGCTCTCTTCCACATTCATGTGCCACATAATGACATTTACATCAAGGATAGGTCACATAGATGACAGTGGTTCCATAAGATTTTAATGGAGCGGAATTTCCTGTAAAAAGTGGAAGTCTGTGTGGTACAGGAGGAACTTGGTTTTCTCTGACAGAAGCCATATCGGTGGAACTTGGCAGTGGAATCCTTCTCACTCACAGCACCTTTGAGTGCACAGATTACATCCTAGTCAGTCAGTCACTAACCTGTTTCCGCACAGAGACGCCCTTTCCCTAGTCACTACACATTCAGGTCCTCAATGTACACTGCTATAAATACTTCGGGTAAGGACCTAAGATCTTGCACAAGGACACAAATCCATAGGAGCTACCTTTCCAGAAATTAAGTGCCACTGCCACTTTAATAAAAGCATTATGTGGTGGTGTGGAGCCAGCCTGTCCCTGAACTTTGGAAGTATTTTCAGGTTGTAATGAGGTAAAGCAGAGATAGGTTTTATTTCTTTCCTCAACTCAATGCCAGAGAGAGCCCTTTGAGCCAAATAGGGTCCGTGAAACCAAATCAAATTTCCAAAGTCAAAATACTGAGTCCTCACTTCTATACCCTCTCCATGTTAAACATCTTTTTTTTTCTTTTTCTTTTTTCTTTTTTTTTAATGAATACCACCAATTTGCTTAATCTAACCACTGCTCCAACATGCAATAGCCAAAACCACACCGCCATGACAAACCCTATGCTTCTTTATCTCTTCATCTAGATTTCTTATTCCTACTGATTCTCAGGCCACCTTTCACTCCCTCCTGACAGTCACTGTTATGGGGATCTGTGCCTTACCCAGTCGGTTTCCCCTCCATATTTCCAATTAATCCAGTCCATATTTCTGTTCATGGAGCAGCACTGACAGCTTCAATGTTCTATTTCTGACCCTGTTGAAAGGAAGCAGGGGAGGGTTTGATAGACAGTGTGCATAAAGCCTACAGTAGTGTCCAGTAATGTCCTTGGCCTTCATATGAAATGAGAAGTTCTAAGATATACCTGACTTAAATTCCAGAAAGATAATTGAGAAAAGAGGAGAGAACAGTATTAAAGAAAATTACCCCAAACTTAGAAAAATATGAGTCCACTGAATTAAGAAATACCTAATACTTCGAACAAGATAAATCCAAAAAATAACTGCTTTAAAGCAGCCCTGTGAGTGAAGCATTGTTATGAGTTGAATTGTGTTACACAACATATATATGTTGAAGTCTTAACTGACAATAACTCAGAATGTGCCCTTATTTGGAAAAGAGGTCCTTGCAAATGTAATTAGTTAAGATGCGGTTATATGGGAGTGGTGGACCCTTCTCCCATTATGACTGAAGTCTTTATAAAAAGCAAAGATGCTCTGGAACAGAGAGAGACAGAGAGTAAAACATGAAAAGCATAGATACAGAGAGAGAAGGCAGCAATATGATGATGAAAGCAAAGATGGAGTTTTGCAAGTATAAACCGAGGAATGTCGTGGAATGCCAAGAAAAACTACAAGCTGGCAGAGAGACCGTAGCCCTGCTGACACCTTGATGTCAAACTTCTAAACTCCAGAACTGCAAAAGAATACATTTCTGTTTTAAGCCTCACAGTTTGTGATATTTCAGTACAGCAACCCTAGAAAAGGAATATGGGCTTTTTTGGTTTCATTTTGCAGGTGAGAACACAGTCACAAAGAGATAAACTACTTGGTCAAGCAAGTGAGGAACACTCTCGGTCTTCTGGATTTATAATCAAATGGTAGGACAGAAACCATATGGGTTAGAACAAAAGTCAAAAATTGGTGACATGCAGACTACATCATGTGTTTTCTTTGACCCTCAGAGTTATAATTTCTTTTGGCATTGATTGTTTTTCAGAAGTTAAAAATTGTAAGATTTCAAATGAAATTTTTGATGACAGGTCTCTCTTGCCTCAATTTCCATTAGATAATAATTATCTGAGTCCATAATACTAACGTTCCTGCGTTCTTATGCTCTCCCATTTTCCCTGTCCCCACAACCTGATTAAGCTAATTGACCTTTTTCCCAATCCTACATGGTATTTACATTTGTAAACTTTGCTGGGGAGATTGAAAGCCAGACTTTGGACTCAGTCACTCTTAATAATATCAACACTTTACACTGGTGTAATTATTGATGTGATAGTTACCTGACTGAACGGTCAAATTCCCTATCTGTAAAGTACCTGACTTGGAGAAGTTGTTGGATCAAATTTAATGCTTGAAAACCAGTATCACCTGTTGAACAGTCGACATCCAGTAATGTTAATAATTACCTTAACATAATTATTCAAGTAGCTATAATACTAGGATAATATGAGACATGTCGTAAGAGAAAGATTTCATAAGAGAAAAACAGCATATTTCCTCAAAGAGTTTAAAAGAGTGAAAAATTACATCCATTTCAATGGTGGAGGGAGAGTGGTGTGACATGCAGAATATACTGATTCAAAAAGAAAAGTAATTTAAGGCATAAATGAGTTTAATAAGCAATGTATTGTGTGATGATAATTTGCACTATGAATCTGAGAAATCATTATCATCACGTGCCACAGCCCTTTAGCTCACCTGATTTAAATGCTGCCATGGTGGAGAGATAGATGCACGTGGCCGGTGTCCCACATCAAGCCATAGCGTCTCAGGTTCTTCCTGCTTTGCTGCCTGGAGATATTCACCAAGGTACTGAGGGCTGCTCAGCTGTGAGCGTGCACATGCAGAAGTTTGGGCACAGGTAAGGGCCTGCCCCAGGGGGCAAGCTTTAACCAATGAAGGGCAGGAGTCAGTTGATAAATGCCCCTCCTTCCCCATCTCATACTAAGGTAGATTCTATGTGATTTTGGAGGTTCCCCCAGGAAGATTGAAATCTGGTTGCTAGAACAGGAATGAATTCATTAATGAAATTTGTAGGAGTGATTTCATCCCTTTCAGTTCCCTTTCCAACTCCCTCACTACTGCTTCCTGAGAACCTCTTTCAAATAAGCTACCTGCATGCAAGTCCAAGACTCTTTCTCTACTATGAGGAGCGTCTATATTGAGACCATTGAGATTATTCTCATCAATGTCATCATCATCATAATCACCACCATCATCTTTTCTGAGCACTCTGTTTGTAGAAAGCACTATTAATTTTGTACGTATATCATCTCATATGATGCTTATTGCACAATAAGATTGGTAGCTAGTACTGACTCTCCTAACAGATAAAAATCTGTAGCTAAGATTAATTACATATGTAATCACACGTCTAATAAAAAGGATGAGGTAAAAATTGATCTGAATACATATCCAGATAAGCTTAATTCCCAAAGTCAAATCTCATACTAGAATACTAGAATTCAGAATACTAGATCCATTTCATTTATGTATGTATTTTTTATTTATGTGTCTATTTGTTTATTTATTTATTTTATTAGTTTCAGGTGTACAAAACAATGAAATAGTTAGACATTTATACCCCTCACAAGGTGATAACCCCTCTCCCCCAATCTACCACCCATCTGACATCTCATACAGCCATTACATTTCCACTGTCTCTATTCCTTATACTGTACTCCACTTCTTGTGACTATAGACATTAAATTATAGTTGACGTTCATTATTATTCAGCTTCAGCTTCAGACGTACAGTGCAGTGATCAGACATCTATACAGTCCCTGAAGTGGTCTCCCTAATAAAACAAGTGTCCATCTCATACCCTACAAAATCTTTACAACATTATTCATTATATTCCCCAAACTGTTTTCGGTGTCTCCGTGGCAATCCGTTTACTTTTAATAGCCCATGTATCGCAGTACAACCTTTTTACCTTAGTTTTTGAAGCTGACACTATGTTCCTAATAGATCTCATCAGTTTTATTCCCCATTGCTCTCCACAATACTCGTTTGCTAACTTTAGGCTAACCAACCTGCTAAATAATCCCTAAAGTAGTTGTCTTGTCTGACCATAAGATTTTCGTTGTTTGCGTTTTGTCTTGTTTTTGTCTGAGGGATCTCTATATATTTCTCTGTGATTCTTCTACTACTCCTTGAAGAGATCATTAAATGACAGATAAACTGTACATGGTAGGCTTATTTTCTGTAGATAAATAGAATCTGATGTAGCACAGAGTGGAATACATAAAATAATATGCAAAAATCACTGTAAAAACTAAGACAATCATTTCAGCTATCTAAATTTATTTATTTATGTATACATATTGCATGGCCTCCTGCTCCTTCTATTTTGGGATTTTTTGAAATCCAGGTATTTGTGATAACTCATAAAAATCTGTCTTGAAAGTTGTTTTTGTGAGACTAAAAGAAAGAGGGGGGAAAAGAAAGGCAAAAAGGAAGGCAGAAAGGAAGGGAGGGAGGGAGGGAAGGAGGGACGGAAGAAGAAAAGAGAGAGAGAGAGAGAGACAGAGAGAGAGAGAGACAGAGAGAGAGAGAGAGAGAGAGAAAGAAAGAAGAAACTTCCACCCATGGGCTTTGTTAATGAAATCATCTGTACCCCATAAAGAAGTAATCCCAGATTTTCTAGAGACTTCTTCATCCACACATGTTTTCTCACAGATTGCTTTTATTGCCTACTAGCCTCTGAAAAGAATCAGGGTTTTTTTTGTATCTCTCATAGTCTTCTTTCTTGTCCATTATTATCCCCCTACTGTTTCTACCACCTCCCATCTCCCCTCTTCCCCCCCCCCATTTATCTATCTCAGGGGATGATCAGGGTCTGATAATTCTCATTCATAACACTGTTGTGTGGTTTTGTCACATAGGTAGCTTTGAATAAATAATTATTTGCAAATATTGCCCTTTTCTTACAGAAAATATCCTTCCTTTATTTTTACTGATATCAAGAGAACACAAGAAAAAAAAAAAAGCATTTAAATGTGTCATTACCATATTACTAAAAAATGCCTTGGGACAAAGGGAAGTGAACATACAACGTACTAAAACTTATTGGACACAGTAAAAGCGGGAACTAAGAGGGAAGTGCTTAACAGTAAATACCTACATGGGGCTGTGGCTGCAAATAAGGCAGACATGTTTATTGTCCTCAATAGACCTTAAGAGTCTAGTGAAGAAGAAGAATGGATTTAAAAATAATACTGAGTGAATGTTATGGCAGAGTAAATGCATGATACTGTAGGAACGTGGATTCTAAAATACGGTGATGCTAGGAAGGATGGAAAAGATGGGATACATGTGATTAAAGAATCAAAAAATTGCCACTGCTTGAATGCTAGGAATGCAGTAGAAAGAAAAATCAGGGTGAATCTAAAGTTTCTGTTTGAAAGGCTGGTGCATTTGTAGATAGGATAAATTGCAAAAGGAAGAGCTTTGAGGGAAGATAATGAGTTTAGCTTTGGGCATGTTTAGCTCAAGGTGATTAAAGATGTCTAGTTAAAGAGAGATGTTGGGAAATTTGAAACGTGGTCTGGGCTTGAAAATTTGACGTAGGAAAAGGTAGTATGTTGATGAAAACTTAAGCCATGGGAATGGATGAGATAGTTCAGAGAGAGCACCTCAGAGTAAGGCTTAGAATCAATACCTGAAAAATCTCCATTGTCTTCTCACCATGGATTAACTTCATGGATCAATGGTTAATACAAAGGGAGATGGGCTTCAAAAGATGTAATTGCTTTGGAAACACTATTTACTGCTGGCAAGGGGGGACCAGTGCTGGAGACCCTTTATATTATGGTCACCTCCAGAATGGGATTCTGAGGAAAGATGAAAGCCATTTAAATTGTCAATTGTCGATTCTGAAGATTATTTTCCCAAATGCACTGGATATTCCTCGCTGATAATTCTTCTCATAGGTTGGCTAATGACACATTTCAGGGTATGACTATCTGGAAATAATGGAACTTGTTGATGTCTTCAAAATAAGATGCATCTCTTGAAATGGGCATTTTTTGTTGGCTCCAGAAATGACCACCAATGCATGACAATTATCTTCAACATGAAGCTGTCCAGCTCAGAGATGATTAGGCTATGGGAAAGAAATATGAATAAAAGCATCTTCACTGGGAACCCAGCCTTACAAAGATTTATTTCAGAAGCACTTAGTTAAGTGATCCTCTTGCCTTTACCCAATTGTAGGGTACAAAGCTCAACACCAAGACGGAGATCAATGTGTGAATTTATTCAAAGGATCCTATTTAAAAATTAGGTAAATCAGGAATTATAGAAATGGTGCAACTCAAAAAGTCTTTTACTTTGCTTTTGGGTAGTGATGTTTAAGAGAAATACCTCTTTCAATCCAGAATCACAAATATTTTTGCAAATCAATAAAATTACCACATAGATGTAAAAAATTATTCAAACATTTTTTCAGTAATTATTTACTAAGGTGTCTATGATATGCCAGATACTGTGCTTTTCAATTAATTTAAAATAGTGAATACAAGTGGACATAGTGTCCAATTTGCCTTTAAACTACCATGGTTCCCTGAAAATAAGACCTAGCTGGACACTCAGCTCTAATGTGTCTTTTGAAGCAAAAATTGATATAAGACCGTCTTATTTTACTATATAATATAAGATCAGGTCTTATCTAACATAATATAGTATAAGACTAGGTTTTATATTAATTTTTTGCTTCAAAAGACGTATTAGAGCTGATTGTCCAACGAGGTCTAATTTTCGGGGAAACACAGTATATGTATAGTTTAGGAGGGCAATATACAAATAATCACATTAAATTTTTAAAAACTTTATCTAACCTAAATAAGTGTTATGATAATGAGGTATGGTACAATTTAGATCGTATATGTGTGCTTAAGAGGTGGAAAGTTCACAAACTTAATTGTCTGACCATTCGTATTGCTGGGTTTGAGAACACAGGCATTAGAGTCTCTACTTTATCACTTATTAACCTTGTGGGATTGGGCTAGTTTCTTCTCAAAATGGGATAATAATTGTAGTAACTTCTTAAGGTTTATGTGAAGATTACATGAGAGAATATTTAATTCTGGGACATATTAAGCTATCTTTTAGCTCTGCAAGTTGCTGGGCCATGCTGTGCCATCATGCTATGGTGACTCCACAAATCCTCATTCCTCAGGCAGCAAGCCATGTGTTGTTTCCCCTTATCCATTTGGACTTGAAATGCTATATTTACTATCAGTACTTACATGAATATTGTTTGAGGAAGCTTGGTTTCTGGCAATGGAATATCTGCCCATGGGTTTTCTGTAGTGTTCTCCCAGTGAGGAAGTTTCATTTTTACATGTACATTGGGTAACTTTTATAGATCTGGCTCTGAAAAACTAGCAGAAAGCAGAGTGCATTACAAAGAGGCAATGCTACTGAAGACGCTGACTGAGGGTGTCATTTGTTTCCCAGCAGAGCAGGAACCAGGTGTTAAAAGTACCAAAGTGGGCTGTATGTATATCTTCACAAAGATTGCAAGGGAACTGCACAAACAGTAAAGGTGGAGGGACATTCTTGATTAGATTGCAATCATCCCTGGCCTTCACTGCTATTGATGGATTATCTTGGTTGAGATGGGGAAGGGAGAGAATAAGAAACAAGCACTGTAACAGAGTGAGAGATTTACTAAAAATAGGTGACCACTAAAGGGATCAAGTATATGGTGATGAAAGGAGAACTGACTCGGTGGTGAACACACAATGTGATATCTATAAATGATATATTACAGAATTGAACACCTGAAATCTATGTTACTTTACTAACAATTGTCACCCCAATAAACATTAATTAAAAAAAAATAGATGACCACTGGAGACATTAATCAGCTTCAAGAGCAGCAGATTTTTTTTCTCCCACAATAACTAACATCTTGTCTTTCTGAAGTAGCTTTGGGAAGTGCAAGTATTTTAGCACCGGTTGTCCTTCTGAGATCCCATCTTCACACTGTAGAGGGAGCAAAGGGTTATAAGAATGGACCTGCTCAGATACTAGAACCTGCAACTGTGTTCTTAGGGGGACTGATGGTGGAGATGGTAGCACTCAGAGGACCGTCTGTGGACTGGCACATGCAAGTGAACATTGTTACACAAAATAAGAAACAAAGGAGTTGACTACAAAGCTGAATCCATGTGAAATTTGATGAAATATAATTATTTCATGCACATTTAATTTTATACTCAGTGCACTCTCTTACAGTTCCACCATTGCTAAATATTCTGAAGTGTACACTCATAGAAAGATAAGGTAACAGCTGGCTTGTAGGTAGAGATAGAGCTTAAGTCTTCTTTTTCAAAAATACAAGGGTTCCTAGGGATCTAGGAGGAGTGACATTGTCCATTGCATCAAAGGAGTCAGGATGAAGATATCTAGACTCTTTGAATGAACTACAACAAATGAACTACTACCTACACAGGATTGAGATGAGCTATACTTAGCAGAAGGAACAAAGAAAAGACACAGCCATAGATACAAGAGAACATGCACTCGGGTCACACATATAGGAATGAGGTGTGAGGCTGAGATGATAGAAAGCTGATTGTAAAATGACAAGACAAATGAAGATAATAGGTACTGGGCTCAACACACAGGGACTACTTGAATTTTAGGGTGAATTATTGGACCTTACCTTAGCCTCAATTTATGAGCAAGTTCAGGGTCTTCTACACAGAGATGCTGAATAAATTTCTCACAGGCGTGGCATCCTTTCCCAATAACAAGGTCAATCAAGACTCGAGCCTTATCCATGATTGTGTCATTTTCATCTCTCACTTTGCTCATCTCCTCCTGGTTAATAACTCTGTCCTCTAATAGGTCATCCAGCAAGCCATTTATTGTACCCTCGCCCACTGAATGGATGAACAGCCTCCTCTTCTGAATCAGGGTTTCTTCTATTAGAAGCACAAATATTCCTTAAGTAATGAACACAGCCCAATGTTCCTCTCAATTCACTAACAAGGAAGCAATCATTTTAATCTTTCTCAACCAAACTTTTCTCTCCATGGGGTTGAGTAGTCTTGAGGAAGGACCTAATGCCTTTGAATCTTGAGGCATCTACTCCATATAATTCTTTCTGATTCCAGCATCACCCACATGTGATCACTGAGTGACCTGGGAGACTTGATTTCATGATTTTTCTGTTAACCTCCTGAAAAGCAGAGGTCATTCTGCTCTGCCACACTCCAATTTCTTAAACGCTGAAGAGGTTTGACAGGCTATTTCCTTTGAGAACAGCTGCTAATATCCTACCTGTGCCCATTATCATCCTCAGGTGATTCATAGATTCAGATAAGGCTAGCAAAATACTAGCAGGATACCAACAGAGTCCCAGATTGTCTCTGGCCTTTACCTTTTGTTAAAAAAATGCTGTGATGTACTGGCTGAGCTCCTTCCTGTCCTCCCATTCCTCCTCTACCTCAACATTGCTTACATAAACCTTCACCAAGTTTAATTAGGAAGGCAGCACTTTCCCAAATGATTTCTTCCACACAACCTCTCAGAGTACAAAAGACTTACCAGCCATGGCTCCTCACACTCGCCTTGGTGTGCAGTTGAAACGGCAAGTAAGGTGACCCTGTCTATTTATTCAGGCATTTGCAGATATTGAGAAATAATAATTATACCTACCTATGTTGTTTATAATTATTATTTCCTAATACATTTTTTATTATTGTCACTCTATAAGATGTGTTCAGGTCACTGAATTGTGCCCATAAGATATATACTTCTCTATTCCTTGGGGAGTGAGAAGTGAGGCTATAAAAGAAAAGAGACAGCACATACAGATTTAAATACATGCAATTAAAAATCTGTGTGTGTGTCCATGTAACAAACCCTATTCATCCCAACAATTAATTCAACATAATTATGTAACATTAATACTTACTAAGGACCAATTCTATGTACCAGACATTGTTATATATGCTGTGGATATAGTAATGACCAAAACAGACAAAAATCCCTACCCTAATAGAATTAAATTATAATTAGAGAGGCATAAATATGCATTAAATATATACAAAATACTTTGTGTAAAGAGTAACAATGCAAGGAGAAGGGACAAAAAACTTTGGGGGCATTGATTTATAGATTGAGGGTCCAGAGAAGGCTGTAAGGAGAAATTCACTAGTTCATCAGCATATTGTTGAAAACTGGAGTAAAGTCTAGACACAAAATGCAGATATGAGTCCTTAATATTAACAAATGTTTCAGCAACTAAAAAAAATTCTCAGAAGATGTAAGGAACCACATTTTTCACTAATGGCTTACTTCTTTGGCTACTTTGATACATACTTAGAATCTGGGCCAATTGCCACAGTTCAACCATGAGTGTACCACTGGAGTGAGTCAGGTAGGAATGTAGATGCGCTTGCCCATCTAGTGAGGCTAGTCTTCTCTGAAGGGCTCCAGGGCTCCTCAGACCCAAATGATTCTGCCCAAGGAAATGAAGATCCAGTTTACTCTGCCTTACATTTGTATGTACTATAGCTCTTGTTTAAAACATTTTGTTTCTACTGGTTTACTATTGTTTTAAAAAACTGTACAGATTAAAGAAAGCCTACCTGTGGTAAAACTTTGACCTGCAGGCCACATACTTGTCTTCTGTGTTCTAGGCAAAGCATTGTATTTATTTTCTTCGGAATAGGACCCTCTGTCTTTGCAATGTGTTGTATAAAATTTTGTACATTTTAATCTATGGTTTTCTTAAAGTAATTTTTACTTTCCCTTCTTATTTCCCCAACCAAGCTTGTAGCAGTCTGTGTGTCCTGTAGCCATAGGGAATGATTATGGCAACGCAGAAATTAGAAATGGCTTTCATCAAGAAGACAAATAGTAACAAGTGTTGGAGAGGCTGTGGATAAAAAGGAACCCTCATACACTGTTGGTGGGAATGCAAACTGGTGCAGCCGTTATGGAAGGCAGTGTGGAGGTTGCTGAAAAAATTACAAATAGAATTGCCATATGACCCAGCAATCACTCTCCTGGGTATCTACCCAAAAAATCTGAAAACATTTATAGATAAAGACACGTGTGCTCCAATGTTCTTTGCAGTTTTGTTTACGGTGGCCAAGACATGGAAACAACCAAAATGTCCTTCGATAGATGAATGGATAAAGAAGTTGTGGTATATATACACAATAGAATACTATTCGGCAGTAAGAAAAGATGATATAGGAACATTTGTGACAACATGGATGGATCTTGAGAGTGCAATGCTGATGAAATAAGTCAGACAGAAAAAGCAGAGAACCATGTGATTTCACTGATATGTGGTATATAAACCAAAAACAACAAAAGAACAAGACAAACAAAAGAGAAACAGAAACTCATAGACACAGATGATAGTTTAGTGGTTGCCAGAGGGTAAGGGGGGTGGGGGGTGGGGGGTGGGAGATGAAGGTAGGGGGATCAAATATATGGTGATGGAAGGAGAACTGACTCTGGGTGATGAACACACAAGGGGATTTATAGATGATGTAATACAGAATTGTACACCTGAAATCTATGTAATTTTACTAACAATTGTCACCCCAATAAATTTAATAAAAAAAGAAAAAAAACAAAAGAAAATGTCCAGAAAGACACCGGGATCTGGAGAAACAGAAAGACCAAGCACAAAAAGAATAGAAATGTCATTGTGGAAATGCAGAGAATATTTTCCTCATAATAACAGTTTTCTTCTTATGGACTGGAAAAAGAGGCAGAGGTGTTAGGGTTTCCCAGACAGCTGGTCATGACGCACACCACTCTGTGACACCACCCTAAGGTGGTGTCCTGAACACAATCAATGACCATGTCATACTACTACGAAACAAAACTGTAAACACCAGGATTGCAAGATTCCCAAACTCAGACTTGATTCTCAGTTTTCTGTAATCCCAGTAGAAAGCTACTCTTTATGATTCCATTGCTCACTTTAAAAATAAAAATGTCAGCAATTATGTTTGAATGGAAAAGATAGGATGTTTTTTTCTCATGTTTCTGGAGACCAGTCTAGCACTTTATAAATACGGTAAGACTCCAAAAAGAGGATGAAGCTCTTATCATGGCTAAAATTATAATTATTCTCCACTTTGTCTGGATAGAGATGGATTCATAATATAATTTGGATTGAGTTAATAATCATAAAATAAATGAATGATGGACTAAATGATAACTAGTGTTTTAAATGAAAAGTAATGACTTGAAAATTTAGGTCATGCCTGTGTCAGAGTTCTGGAATTTGATTTCCTAGTGACAATTGAGATTTGTGATGATGATAATACTGTGGATATAAGAATAGATGTGACATAGAGGCAGAAGGTTCCCTAGGTGCAAACTCTACCTATGTCGTTGACAGCTCTCTAAGAGACCCAATTTTTTAATGTATCATTCTTCTGTCTATTCTTAGATAAAGACATTCTAGAATAGATCTAATGAACACATCTTAGAGAGAACACTCATCGAATATACGATTATTTCCCTTTTCCTCTTTCCATTTTGGAGTCAAATAACCCTTGATTCAAGTACACTTTTTAAGTATACAATGTTGAATGAGTTAGTTAACACCAGCCTCAGTTTCCTTACCTGCACAATTATCTCAACTCTATTATTTTATTACCTAGATTTGTTTGGACAATTTAGTATAGTATGTATAAAACTGTTGCCTGGTCATTAACATAAGTGGTAGTTATTATCGTAGCAATAATCTTGAAGGAAAGTACCCTCATAGCTTACCTTTCTTCATAAAGTATTTACCAGTTCTTCATATCCTTTATTTCATTCTCTTTTTAAAATGCTTCTATGTTAAGACAAAATGTGTCTCTGCTCTATGAAAAAGAATACTGAGCATCAGTGGTTCGGACACTTGCCCAGCACAAGGGCCCCTCACTCAGTGCTGGGCTCTGTGAGGTGCTGCCCACTCCCCATCCTAGCACTGTGATGGGAACTATGGAGAATGTGAGCAGGTAAGGTGGGACTCAGATCCACCATTAAAGAGTTTTCAATCATTTGGAGATAAAAAGGTATAAACATAGGAAAAGATTACATGGCAATACAAGAGCACATAGACTACAGGTGCTATAAAATCTCAGAAAAGGGGGTTTTAAATAGTTCTGGAGCAAACAGAAAGCTTTCAGGAAGTAGGACACTATCCTCGAACCTGTAGTGTGAGTGTTGCTAGATAAGTACTGGGAGGAGAGAGAAGCTTAATGGTTTGTTAATAGCTTGATTTTTAAAATCTAGGTACTGTAACAGGTTGTTTGACCTGCCCCAAAACACTTGTCAGATGACACGTGTATCCCGCCTTTGCCAATGACGAAATTTAGGCTTCTGGAAACAAGCTTCTTGCCCAAGCTCGTAGAGCTGGTGAATGTGACTCTGCAGATTTGATATATACTTTCTGTTGAAAATCATTGTTTGAGCATCTACTTCTGTATTGGGAATGAGAAGATACTCTAGGACGTCTTCTTCATGCTCCACAAAACCCAGCTGTTACTACTTCACAATCTAATAGGACTTGCTGGTAACAAAGCGTAGAAGCTCTGTCTGACTGGTTGGGGCACTGGAGCGAGGAAATGGGGGGAAAGCACCTGGGATTTGGAGTTACTGGAAAGGAAGGAGGCAGAGTGGGGAGACAGGGAGTTTGCCTCCATTGTCAGACAGCCAGGAGGCCTTTCAGAGGCCAGTTGCTATAGTGCATTGCTGGGGCACGCCAGACATGAAACTTCAGCAGTGACTTGCTCTAAGCCAAAGCCCTTGAAAGATAGTGAATCTGAATGATCATAAATCTGAAGTGTTACTTGGCTATTGGCAGAAATATAAACAAGCACACTCTGAAGGAAAGTTTCCTTAGACACACTGAACTATCAAGAAATATAATCACATTAAATGAACATTAAATATATGAACATTAAAAATACACTAGAACACCACCCCTATGAGTGGAAGTCAGCAGAAACAAGAAACCGGAAATTTAGACACATAAGAATTCATAGATGTTGAACTATTCCGAAAAAAAAAAAAGAATACAGATGATCTAAGTAGGAATTGTGCAAATAAATCCATGAAGAGAGAGATGCATAAATATGATGAAGCAATCACTTTTGAAAAGACATGTTTTTAAAATGAAATTTCTGCAAATATTAACTACAATTATTGAAATAAAAAAATAAATAAACAACCTCAAAGAACAGGTTAAATACGTAGTTGATGAGAGAAATTGTGTGTTGAAAGATAAATATGATAATCTCTCCAGAGTGTAGCAAAGAGAGGTGAGGAAATGGAAAATATCAGAGAGAGTTAAGAGATAAGTGGATAAGAATAAGAAAGTCTAAGATATCAGCAATATTAGTTTTCTACTGCTGACATAACAAATTACCACAAACTTAGTGTCTTAATACAACACAAATTTATTATCTCCCGGTTGTATACAGTAGCATTCTGACACAGGTCTTACTGGACTAAAACCAAGATCTCAGCAGTGCTGTGCTCCTTACTGGAGGATGTGGAAAATACTTCCAAGTTTTTTCAGGTTGTTGGTTGAATCCAGTTCCTTGTGGTTGTAGGACTGAGGTTATGTTTCTTTCCCGTCCGTCAGCTGGGAGCTGCTCTTAGTTCTGCGAGGTGGTCTCTTTTTCTCACATGTGGTCCTGTATCTAAAACCATCAAGAGTATGTCCAAATCTCCTGGAATCCTGTGACTTCTCCCTTCTGCTGCATCCCTTATGCTTTCAACTAGAGAGGTTTCTCTGCTTTTAAGGACTCATGTGATTACATTGAGTCCACTCAGATGATCTCCCTATATTATGGTCAATTGGGCAGTAATATTTATTACATCTGCCCGGACTTGTTTTAACCATGTAACATTACATATTCACAACTGTGAGACAAAGGGGTATAGGCCACAGGGGCCAAAATTCAGCATTTCTCATGTCAGATGGACATAATAGAAACATTGAGAAAAGACAATATTTAAAGAGAAATTTTCTGAATCATGTCAGAATATCAGAGTTTTGAAATATACAAACTCACCCTTTATTAAGCATGACAAACACAAAGAAAGTCAATGCCTTACACCAACCCTATGAGACATGCATTACTGTTCCCATTTCAAAGATGAGAAAAAAGAGTGCAGAGACCTATTTGTCAAAGATCACCACGCCAGTCTAATTCAGGTCATGAATAAGGTGATGAAAAGAGATTCCTTTCTGCCTCTCTACTCATGAAATTAATTGTGAATGAAGAAAATGATAAAATTCCAAACTGGCTCTTATGGTGTCAGAGAACTTGCAGAATATACCCCATAATGCATTGTGAGTGTTTTTGTTATGGTTCATTTGTAGACAACAGAAACCACTTTAGCTAGCTTAACTAGAAAAAAAATTATTACTAAATCATATAGCTAGCAGCTATCAATATGGCTACCTCCTGCTTTGTATGACCTCGTGTAATATTTTCTCTTTGATGCAAGTTGAACCTAGTATTTCATTCTAACAAACAAGACACAAAGGAGTTGACTAGAATACTAAATCCTTGTGTAATTTGATGAAATTATTTTGTGCACATTTAATTTTATACTCAGTGTGCTCTCTTACAGTTCCACCATTGCTACATATTCTGAAGTATACACTCATAGAAAGATAAGGTAACAGCTGGCTTGTAGGTAGAGATAGAGCTTAAGTCTTCTTTTTCAAAAATACAAGGGTTCCTAGGGCTCTAGGAGGAATGACATTGTTCATTGCATCAAAGGAGTCAGGATAAAAATATCTAGACCCTTTGAATGAACTACAACAAATGAACTACTACCTACACAAGATTGAGATGAGCTATAATTAGCAGAAGGAACAGAGAAAAGACACAGCCATAGATACAAGAGAACATGCACTCGGGTCACACATATAGGAATGAGGTGTGAGGCTGAGATGATAGAAAGCTTATTGTAAAATGACAAGACAAATGAAGATAATAGGTACTGGGTTCAACACAGGGACTACTTGAATTTTAGGGTGAATTATTGGACCTTACCTTAGCCTCAATTTATGAGCAAGTTCAGGGTCTTCTACACAGAGATGCTGAATAAATTTCTCACAGGCGTGGCATCCTTTCCCAATAACAAGGTCAATCAAGACTCGAGCCTTATCCATGACTGTGTCATTTTCATCTCTCACTTTGCTCATCTCCTCCTGGTTAATAACTCTGTCCTCTAATAGGTCATCCAGCAAGCCATTTATTGTACCCTCGCCCACTGAATGGATGAACAGCCTCCTCTTCTGAATCAGGGTTTCTTCTATTAGAAGCACAAATATTCCTTAAGTAATGAACACAGCCCAATGTTCCTCTCAATTCACTAACAAGGAAGCAATCATTTTAATCTTTCTCAACCAAACTTTTCTCTCCATGGGGTTGAGTAGTCTTGAGGAAGGACCTAATGCCTTTGAATCTTGAGGCATCTACTCCATATAATTCTTTCTGATTCCAGCATCACCCACATGTGATCACTGAGTGACCTGGGAGACTTGATTTCATGATTTTTCTGTTAACCTCCTGAAAAGCAGAGGTCATTCTGCTCTGCCACACTCCAATTTCTTAAACGCTGAAGAGGTTTGACAGGCTATTTCCTTTGAGAACAGCTGCTAATATCCTACCTGTGCCCATTATCATCCTCAGGTGATTCATAGATTCAGATAAGGCTAGCAAAATACTAGCAGGATACCAACAGAGTCCCAGATTGTCTCTGGCCTTTACCTTTTGTTAAAAAAATGCTGTGATGTACTGGCTGAGCTCCTTCCTGTCCTCCCATTCCTCCTCTACCTCAACATTGCTTACATAAACCTTCACCAAGTTTAATTAGGAAGGCAGCGCTTTCCCAAATGATTTCTTCCACACAACCTCTCAGAGTACAAAAGACTTACCAGCCATGGCTCCTCACACTCGCCTTGGTGTGCAGTGTTGGTGCAGTATGGTGGCATACTTTGATATATACTTAGAATCTGGGCCGATTGCCACAGTTCAACCATGAGTGTACCACTGGAGTGAGTCAGGTAGGAATGTAGATGTGCTTGCCCATCTAGTGAGGCTAGTTTTCTCTGAAGGGCTCCAGGATTCCTCAGACCCAAATGATTCTGCCCAAGGAAATGAAGATCCAGTTTACTCTGCCTTACATTTGTATGTACTATAGCTCTTGTTTAAAACATTTTGTTTCTACTGGTTTACTATTGTTTTAAAAAACTGTACAGATTAAAGAAAGCCTACCTGTGGTTAACCTTTGACCTGCAGGCCACTTACTTGTCTTCTGTGTTCTAGGCAAAGCATTGTATTTATTTTCTTCGGAATAGGACCCTCTGTCTTTGCAATGTGTTGTATAAAATTTTGTACATTTTAATCTATGGTTTTCTTAAAGTAATTTTTACTTTCCCTTCTTATTTCCCCAACCAAGCTTGTAGCAGTCTGTGTGTCCTGTTGCCATAGGGAATGATTATGGCAACGCAGAAATTAGAAATGGCTTTCATCAAGAAGACAAATAGTAACAAGTGTTGGAGAGGTTGTGGAGAAAAAGGAACCCTCATACACTGTTGTTGGGAATGCAGACTGGTGCAGCCGCTATGGAAGGCAGTGTGGAGGTTCCTCAAAAAATTACAAATAGAATTGCCATATGACCCAGCGATCCCTCTCCTGGGTATCTACCCAAAAAATCTGAAAACATTTATAGATAAAGACACGTGTGCTCCAATGTTCTTTGCAGCTTTGTTTACGGTGGCCAAGACATGGAAACAACCAAAATGTCCTTCGATAGATAAATGGATAAAGAAGTTGTGGTATATATACACAATAGAATACTATTCGGCAGTAAGAAAAGATGATATAGGAACATTTGTGACAACATGGATGGATCTTGAGAGTGCAATGCTGAGTGAAATAAGTCAGACAGAAAAAGCAGAGAACCATGTGATTTCACTGATATGTGGTATATAAACCAAAAACAACAAAAGAACAAGACAAACAAAAGAGAAACAGAAACTCATAGACACAGATGATAGTTTAGTGGTTACCAGAGGGTAAGGGGGGTGGGGGTGGGGGGTGGGAAATGAAGGTAAGAGGGATCAAATATATGGTGATGGAAGGAGAACTGACTCTGGGTGATGAACACACAATGGGATTTATAGATGATGTAATACAGAATTGTACACCTGAAATCTATGTAATTTTACTAACAATTGTCACCCCAATAAATTTAATAAAAAAAGAAAAAGAAACAAAAGAAAATGTCCAGAAAGACACCGGGATCTGGAGAAACAGAAAGACCAAGCACAAAAAGAATAGAAATGTCATTGTGGAAATGCAGAGAATATTTTCCTCATAATAACAGTTTTCTTCTTATGGACTGGAAAAAGAGGCGGAGGTGTTAGGGTTTCCCAGACAGCTGGTCATGACGCACACCACTCTGTGACACCACCCTAAGGTGGTGTCCTGAACACAATCAATGACCATGTCATACTACTACGAAACAAAACTGTAAACATCAGGATTGCAAGATTCCCAAACTCAGACTTGATTCTCAGTTTTCTGTAATCCCAGTAGAAAGCTACTCTTTATGATTCCATTGCTCACTTTAAAAATAAAAATGTCAGCAATTATGTTTGAATGGAAAAGATAGGATGTTTTTTTCTCATGTTTCTGGAGACCAGTCTAGCACTTTATAAATACGGTAAGACTCCAAAAAGAGGATGAAGCTCTTATCATGGCTAAAATTATAATTATTCTCCACTTTGTCTGGATAGAGATGGATTCATAATATAATTTGGATTGAGTTAATAATCATAAAATAAATGAATGATGGACTAAATGATAACTAGTGTTTTAAATGAAAAGTAATGACTTGAAAATTTAGGTCATGCCTGTGTCAGAGTTCTGGAATTTGATTTCCTAGTGACAATTGAGATTTGTGATGATGATAATACTGTGGATATAAGAATAGATGTGACATAGAGGCAGAAGGTTCCCTAGGTGCAAACTCTACCTATGTCGTTGACAGCTCTCTAAGAGACCCAATTTTTTAATGTATCATTCTTCTGTCTATTCTTAGATAAAGACATTCTAGAATAGATCTAATGAACACATCTTAGAGAGAACACTCATCGAATATACGATTATTTCCTTTTCCTCTTTCCATTTTGGAGTCAAATAACCCTTGATTCAAGTACACTTTTTAAGTATACAATGTTGAATGAGTTAGTTAACACCAGCCTCAGTTTCCTTACCTGCACAATTATCTCAACTCTATTATTTTATTACCTAGATTTGTTTGGACAATTTAGTATAGTATGTATAAAACTGTTGCCTGGTCATTAACATAAGTGGTAGTTATTATCGTAGCAATAATCTTGAAGGAAAGTACCCTCATAGCTTACCTTTCTTCATAAAGTATTTACCAGTTCTTCATATCCTTTATTTCATTCTCTTTTTAAAATGCTTCTATGTTAAGACAAAATGTGTCTCTGCTCTATGAAAAAGAATACTGAGCATCAGTGGTTCGGACACTTGCCCAGCACAAGGGCCCCTCACTCAGTGCTGGGCTCTGCGTGAGGTGCTGCCCACTCCCCATCCTAGCACTGTGATGGGAACTATGGAGAATGTGAGCAGGTAAGGTGGGACTCAGATCCACCATTAAAGAGTTTTCAATCATTTGGAGATAAAAAGGTATAAACATAGGAAAAGATTACATGGCAATACAAGAGCACATAGACTACAGGTGCTATAAAATCTCAGAAAAGGGGGTTTTAAATAGTTCTGGAGCAAACAGAAAGCTTTCAGGAAGTAGGACACTATCCTCGAACCTGTAGTGTGAGTGTTGCTAGATAAGTACTGGGAGGAGAGAGAAGCTTAATGGTTTGTTAATAGCTTGATTTTTAAAATCTAGGTACTGTAACAGGTTGTTTGACCTGCCCCAAAACACTTGTCAGATGACACGTGTACCCCGCCTTTGCCAATGACGAAATTTAGGCTTCTGGAAACAAGCTTCTTGCCCAAGCTCGTAGAGCTGGTGAATGTGACTCTGCAGATTTGATATATACTTTCTGTTGAAAATCATTGTTTGAGCATCTACTTCTGTATTGGGAATGAGAAGATACTCTAGGATGTCTTCTTCATGCTCCACAAAACCCAGCTGTTACTACTTCACAATCTAATAGGACTTGCTGGTAACAAAGCGTAGAAGCTGTGTCTGACTGGTTGGGGCACTGGAGCGAGGAAATGGGGGGAAAGCACCTGGGATTTGGAGTTACTGGAAAGGAAGGAGGCAGAGTGGGGAGACAGGGAGTTTGCCTCCATTTTCAGACAGCCAGGAGGCCTTTCAGAGGCCAGTTGCTATAGTGCATTGCTGGGGCACGCCAGACATGAAACTTCAGCAGTGACTTGCTCTAAGCCAAAGCCCTTGAAAGATAGTGAATCTGAATGATCATAAATCTGAAGTGTTACTTGGCTATTGGCAGAAATATAAACAAGCACACTCTGAAGGAAAGTTTCCTTAGACACACTGAACTATCAAGAAATATAATCACATTAAATGAACATTAAATATATGAACATTAAAAATACACTAGAACACCACCCCTATGAGTGGAAGTCAGCAGAAACAAGAAACCGGAAATTTAGACACATAAGAATTCATAGATGTTGAACTATTCCGAAAAAAAAAAAGCATACAGATGATCTAAGTAGGAATTATGCAAATAAATCCATGAAGAGAGAGATGCATAAATATGATGAAGCAATCCCTTTTGAAAAGACATATTTTTAAAATGAAATTTCTGCAAATATTAACTACAATTATTGAAATAAAAAATAAATAAACAACCTCAAAGAACAGGTTAAATACGTAGTTGATGAGGGAATTTGTGTGTTGAAAGATAAATATGATAATCTCTCCAGAATGTAGCAAAGAGAGGTGAGGAAATGGAAAATATCAGAGAGAGTTAAGAGATAAGTGGATAAGAATAAGAAAGTCTAAGATATCAGCAATATTAGTTTTCTACTGCTGACATAACAAATTACCACAAACTTAGTGTCTTAATACAACACAAATTTATTATCTCCCGGTTGTATACAGTAGCATTCTGACACAGGTCTTACTGGACTAAAACCAAGATCTCAGCAGTGCTGTGCTCCTTACTGGAGGATGTGGAAAATACTTCCAAGTTTTTTCAGGTTGTTGGCTGAATCCAGTTCCTTGTGGTTGTAAGACTGAGGTTATGTTTCTTTCCCGTCCATCAGCTGGGAGCTGCTCCTAGCTCCTCGAGTTCCTCTCTGTTTCTTACATGTGGTCTTGTATCTAAAACCATCAAGAGTATGTCCAAATCTCCTGGAGTCCTATGAGTTCTCCCTTCTGCTACATCCCTTATGCTTTCAACTAGAGAGGTTTCTCTGCTTTTAAGGACTCATGTGATTACATTGAGTCCACTCAGATGATCTCCCTATATTATGGTCAGTTGGGCAGTAATATTTATTACATCTGCCCAGACTTGTTTTAACCATGTAACATTACATATTCACAACTGTGAGACAAAGGGGTATAGGCCACAGGGGCCAAAATTCAGCATTTCTCATCTCAGATGGACATAATAGAAACATTGAGGAAAAGACAATATTTAAATAGAAGTTTTCTGAATCATGTCAGAATATCAGAGTTTTGAAATATACAAACTCACCCTTTATTAAGCATGACAAACACAAAGAAAGTCAATGCCTTACACCAACCCTATGAGATATGCATTACTGTTCCCATTTCAAAGATGAGAAAAAAGAGTGCACCCGTGCCAGTCTAATTCAGGTCATGAATAAGGTGTTGAAAAGAGATTCCTTTCTTCCTCTCTACTCATGAAATTAATTGTGAATGAAGAAAATGATAAAATTCCAAGCTGGCTCTTATGGTGTCAGAGAGCTTGCAGAATATAGCCCCATAATGCATTTCGAGTGTTTTTGATATGGTTCTTTTGTAGACAACAGAAACCACTTTAGCTAGCTTAACTAGAAAACAAATTATTACTAAATCATATAGCTAGCAGCTATCAATATGGCTACCTCCTGCTTTGCATGCCCTCGTGTAATACTTTCTCCTTGAATGCAAGTTGAACCTAGTATTTGATTCTAATAAATAGAATATGGCAAATGTGATGAGATTTTTTTTCCCCAAAAAAATTAGGTAACAAAAAGACTGGTTTCCATCTTGCTCACTTCTCTTCATCTCACTTACTCACTCTTAGGGAAACTAACTGCCATATTGTGAGCAGCCCTGTGGAGAAACACACATTAAGGAACTGAGTAAAACTTCTAGGCAACAACCAGTGATGAGAAGAATCCTGTCCACAATTAGGCTTCACTTCACCATGCGTATGAATCTGGAAGCAGATCTGACCCTCTTATTGAACCTTCAGATGAGACCACAGCCATGAATGACATCTCGATTGTCATATAAAGAGGGTGCCAAAACAATGAATACACATTTTAAGGAAGGAAAATCTATTAAAATTGTAATACTCAATATATACCGATAACAAAAGAGGAAACCGAGTCACGTTTGACTTCTGCAATTACAAGAGGTGCTCGAAGTGGTTACCATGAGCCTCCAGACACTTCTGGTTATGGCGAACTACTGCTCAAGCAATGGTGACCAAAGTGTACACTTGTATACCTTTTTTTGGTACCCCCAGTATTGCCTAGATGCCTATCACACATAAATAATGAGATAATTGATTGTTGCTTATGCCATCGAATTTTGGGGCAATTTTTACACAACAATGGAACCTAATACATGATGTAGTGTGTGGCAGACAAAAATGTGCTTTCAGAGCTTAACAGCAGGATCTAGAATGATCTCATAAAGACAGTTGCTACTCTCAGAACCACATATCCTCTGAAATGATCAGGAAAGCTACTATCAGAGACTGCTGAATCAGGAAGTTAGTGAATATGTGAGTTCTTTATCCATATGTGTTCTTTCACAGAGAAAATTCTATTTAAATTATATTTATTGCTTACTGCTTACAGGAAATAATCAATCATGAATAAAATCATCCTCATATCCTTTCTTAATAATTTTGTCATTTATTCTTTTTCCACCACCCATATGCCCTTATATTTGTCTGTTTTTCTATCTCTTTTGGGTCTCTGTCTTATACACACACACACACACACACACACACACACACAGAAACACAAACAAACAAAAAACCATCACAAACACCTTTGATTTTTTTTAACAAGCATATAAAATATTTTATCCAATTCTAAACAGAATGCTGATTTAGCATAGTAGGTTTTGAAAAAGTGGTATATGTATACCACGTAGTAAAATATGAGAGTAATATCTCCACCTTGAATAGTCATAGGAAAAAGAGAGAGCATAACACAAAGGGAAGGTCCCACGAGTTATCTCCCCCACGGCAGAGGGACCAGGTCATTACAAAACACTATGTAAAGATAAACTTGCAGATTATTTTGTACTCCCTACACTAAGACAACACTAAACTTTGTATTCCATCATCTGGTTGGATAATAATCTTCAGTTTATCCTTAAAAACTCGTGTTGTTCTCAGTGATCAGTGTTGAGAATGTGGTGTGGCTGCTAGACTGGGAATGCCCAGTGGATGATCCATGTCATGACTAATCTCCAAAATACCATGAGATTAAAACAATAAGAAAGCAACCAACAGAAGTTTAAAGTTTGAGCAAGGAAATGAATTACTTCTCTACTAACATGTCTTAATGGAACTCCAGAGTCACGAACTTTGGACCATATGAAATACTGTAGTGGCTTCAGCAGAAATGCAACTTATTCAATTAAATTCATTCAGCAACTCCTCCTGTCCTGTATTCTCCAGATTACTCTAACTCTATTCCTATGGGAAACTGTTTTTCACAATAAGTAACACAATAGATACCTAGATATAGATATATAGATTTTTTTTTCCTTTTATTGAAATACAAAATGATTTTTAAAATCATGTTGAACTGGCAAATTTCCTTGAGGAAGTAGATTTACTTGTACAAGGATTGGACTCCTGTGATTTCCTGTAAAAGACAGAGAGAAATAGGGATGAGTAGGTGTGACAATAGTTGCTCAGAGATAATTACTGTAACAATGAATAGTTTCAACATAATTATGTCTCAGCTATGTTTCTATTAGTCCCAAATGTGTATCTATTAGTCCAAAAAAATAAAGACTGCAAGGAGATGTTTGCAGTGGTTTCCAAGCCCAACCATGGACTTACACAACTCGGAGATTGGAAGGTCTACACATTTTGACAGGAAAAGTGAAGTTTATCATGCTGGATTGATCGAATCTATTTTAAGATAACTGATAGAATAGTTATGAGGAGGAATAATTTCTGTGGGTTACTAATTGATGTAATAATTGAAACTTGTTTTAGAATAAAAATTTAAAGTATGTTGTTACATTTAAACAAACTAAAATATCTCTATTTCTCAATATAACAAACTTATTTATTGACATAAAAAATTTATTTTCTAATTTATACTTACGGCATATATTTAAAAGGGTTTTGACCAGAGAAAACCCCATGTGTTAGCTTAAGTACTTGCAAGAGTGACTCATCCAAAATTCTATGCATGCAGTTTAATAGCCTGTGAGCTGCATTGTGATAATATTTGAATGTGGTACAATGAAAGCAATGTCAACACAAGTAAATTCTGTATGCTACTGTGCCTCATGCTAGTAGCAGATCAATCCTGGATATTGATATCTGCACACTCTGTCAACCAAACAGCTGGTTTCACTATAGTTAATCCAATCTTCTAAATTAGGGTTATCCCTAATATGGATACCAAATGCGTGTATTTTCTTGGGTTAATATGTGTGAATTAATACTTATTTAAAGTTGATATATAATCCATAGTTAAACCTTTGCCTCTTGCATTATAGAAAATATTCTTTGGCTTGTTCATTTTTAATTAACTTCATTGTGGTATTATTTGCACTCAAGTAAAATTTATCCATTATAGGTGTAAAGTTCAGTGTGATTTGCCATACTACCAGTCGACTTAAAGAAATTTCCGTTATCCTAACAAGTCAAATTGAAATCAATTGTACCAACCCCAAGCTCAAGGAAATCACTGATCTGATTTCTATCACCATGGATTACTTTGTCAATTTTTTTTTTAAATATATAAATGGGACAATATGTATGTGCCATTTATGTAAATTTTCTTTTGCTGGATAAAATATTCTGAATAGTTTTCTATTTTGATGTATGTAGAAGCAGTTAGTATCTTCTTACTGCCGAGAAACATTATGCTATATGAATATGTAACAATTTGTTGTCCATTGATGTGGTGGCTACTTGGGTAACTTGCAGGTTTTGCTACCATAGTAATATCTTATTGGAGCTTCAATTTACATATTCCTGATGATTAAAGTTGTTGAACATCACTTCATGTACCTCTTGGCCATGTGTGTATCTTTTTTTCAGTGTTCAAATTACTTGTCCATTTTATATTGAGGAATTTGTTGTTTTACTGAGTTGTAAGTATTCTTTAAATAGTCTTGATACAAGACCTTTGTCAGATATATGTATTATGAATATTTTTTCCAAGCTATTTCTTGCTTGCTAATTTTCTGAATGGTATCTTGAAGAGTGGAAGATTTTAGTTTTACAAAGTTCAACTTATCTTTTTTTTTTAATTTATTTATGTGGTCTGTGATTTTTATGTTCTGTGCTATGGGTTTGAATTATCTCATTTTTCTGTCCTTTAGCATACTTACATCTTTACATCTATAGTATGTTCATTGTAGATAGCATAGAATTGTCTACAATTCTTTTACTTTTTTATTTTGTCTAACAGGGAAGACTACAGATGAGTTTGGTAAATGACTAAATCTTACTGCACCAATATGCAAACAGTTCAATAAAGGACTAAATCTTACTATGAGATTCAGTCCTTTACCAAACTTCTCTGTAAACTTCCCGTCAGTGTGTCCATTTTAGGAATGCCAAGAGCTGCACATGTGTGACAGTCAACAATCACCACAGCAAAGCCAATATGGCAGCCAAATGTCAACCTGAGCAGTTGTCCTGTAGAATAAGCCCAGGAATCTGAATTGTGCCCAAGGGCCTGAGGCCATTTCCTGGGAACCCAGTAGCATTTGGGGATTTTAAAGGTGTATTAAGCATCTAATGACCTCTATGCTGAGTCATGTGTCGCAGATCTGTTGGCATTTGTGCTTTTAAAGTTTGTTTTCTCATCATTAAAAAATATGGGATTTGTCATTCTGTAGATTTAAATCTCCTTCTGAAGCCATTTTTCTTGCACCTGAAGAACTTCCTTTGTTTTCAATTTCCTTTTTTTAAAGATTTTTATTAAAAATATAGCTAACATACAATATAACATTAGTTTCAGGGGTACACCATACGTATTCAACATTTATATAAGTAAAGAAGTGATCACCATGATAAGTCCACCAACCACTTCACATTATCACAATATTATTGACTATACTGTCTATGCTGTACATTACGTCCCATGACTTAGTTATTTTATTTCTGGAAATGTTGACCTCTTATTCCCTTTCACCTTCCCCCCTTTTAAAATTTTTCAATTACAGTTGACATTCAGTATTATATTACTTTCAGGTGTACAGCATAGTGGTTAGACATTTGTATAGTTTAAAAGTGATCCCCCGACAAGTCTAGTACCTGGCACTATACATAGTTATTACCATACCATTGACTATATTCTCTATGCTTTACATTCCCGTGATTATTTTATAACTACCAATTTGTATTTCTTAATCCCTTCCCCTTTTTCATCCTGCTCCCCAATCCCCATCCCATCTATCACCTCGATATAGTACCCAACAGACATCATACATAGCTATTGCAATATTATTGATTATATTCTTTATCCTATACTCTACACCTCATAACTACTTTGTAACAACCATTTTGTACTTCTTAATCCCTTCCCATTTTTTACCCACACTCCCAAACCCCCTTCCATCTGGCAACCATCAAAATGTTCTCTATATACATGAGTTTCTTTTTTGTTTGTTTTTCTTCTTTAGATTTTACATATAAGCAAAACCACATTGCATTTGTCTTTCTCTGTCTGATATTCTTCACACTGCATAACACCCTCCAGGTCCATCTATGCCACAGTAGATGGCAAGAACTCATTCCCTTCCATGGCTGAGCAATATTTATTTGTTTGTATGTACCACCTCCTCTTTATTTATTCTTCCATTGACAGACACCCCGGCAGCCTCTAGATCTCGGCTATTGTAAATAATGCTGCAATAAACATATGGGTGCACACATCCCTTCAAAGTAGTGTTATGGGTTTCTTCATATAACTATCCAGAAGTGGGATTACTGGGTCCTGCTTTATCTGTTGTTACAGCCTTTGTTTTAAAACCTTTTTTGTCTGGTATAATTATTGCTACTCCAGTTTTTTTGGTTTGTTTCCATTTTCATTAAATATCTTTTCCTATCCATTTACTTTCTGTCTGTGTGTATCTTTCAATCTGAAGCGAGTCTCTTGTAAACAGCATATGTAAGAGTAATCTTTTCCTGTCCATTCAGCCCTCCTATGTCTTTTGATTGAAGTGTTTAATCCATTTACATTGAAAGTGATTATTGATAGATATGTAGCTATTGCCATTTTATTATTCATCCCCACCCCCCCACCCCCCCACCCCCATCTTAAAGAAATCCCTCTAACATTCCTTGTAACACTGGTTTGGTGGCAATGAACTCCTTTAGCTTTTTTTTTTTTTTTTTTTTTTTTTTTGGTCTGGGAAGTCCTTTAACTCCCCTTCGATTTTAAATGATAGGCTTGCTAGGTAGAATAACCTTGGTTGTAGGTCCTTTTTATTTCATCACATTGAATATTTTGTGCCAGTTCCTTCTGGCCTGCAGAGTTTCTGTTGAGAAATCTGCTGACAATCTTATGGGGGCTCCCTTTTAAGTTACTAGTTGCCTTTCTCTTGCTGCTTTTAGGATTCTCTCTGTCTTTTAACATTTTAATTATGATGTGTCTTGGTGTGGGCTTGTATGAATTCATCTTGTTAGGGACTCTCTGCCCTTCCTTGGCTTGTATGTCTATTCCTTTCACCAGGTTAACAAACTTTTCTGTCATTTCTTCAAATAGGTTCTCAATCCCTTGTTTTCTCCCTTCTCCTTCTTATACCCATACGATGTGAATGTTGGTACACTTGATGTTTTCCCAGATGTCTCAAAAAAATCCTCATTTTTTTGGATTCTTTTTTCTTTTCCCTGTTCTACTTGGGTGTTTTCTGCTACCTTGTCTTCCAAATCGCTGATTTGATCCCATGCTTCATCTAGTTTACAGGTTATTGTATTCCTCACTTCTAACTGGTTTGTTTTTATGCTTTCTATTATTTCTATGGTTTCAGTTTTTATGCTTGCTATGTCTTTGTTGAAGTTTTCATTAAGTTCCTTAAGCATTGTTATAATCATTGTTTTCAACTGTGTAACTAGTAGGTCACTTGCCTCCATTTTGCTTTGTTCTTTTTCTGGAATTTTCTCCTGTTCTTTCATTTGGGACATATTTCTTTGTTTCCTCATTTTGGCTGCCTCTCTGTGTTTATTTCTATGTATTATGTAGATCTGTTGCTCTCCCTGTCTTGGACTGGTGTTCTTATATAGTAGTGCCCTCTGGGAACCACTGGCACAATCTCTCTGGTAATGTGCACCAGGTGCTCCAGGAGTGTCCCTTGTGTGGGTTGTGTTGGGTTGTGTGTGCCCTCCTGTTATGTAGTTGAGACTTGATTGCTATTGGCACATCAGTGAGGGGATTGAACCTCAGGCTAAGTGGCAGTGGGGTTTGACCATATCTACAATTTATGGGCTGCTGGGAGGAGGGTGGGTGTTACCTCATTGAGTGGAATTCTCCCCAGTGGCTCTGGTGCCTATTGAGACTGCCCTTTGTGTATGTGCTTGTGGGGCTAATTCGGTGGTGCTCTGCTGTGGCCTACAGCCAACCTCCAAATATGTTTGTTCTGGTACCTCTTGTGCAAGCTCTGGTGCAAGCTCAGGTCACCCATGGCCTGTGTTTTCATTTTCTTTTAAGTTACTTACTGTGGCTGTGGTTTATTTGTTCTCTACTTTTGTTTGGCTTTGTAAGTTTATTTCACCTTCATTTTGAAATAATATTTTAGCTGGAAATAGTTGCTTAGCTGTCATTTTGTTTTTATTTAGCATTTAAAAAAATGTCATTTCATTGTATTCTGTGTTGCAATATTTCTGATGTAAGTTTGTAGTCATTTATTATTTTTGTTCCTGTACATGTAATTTGTCCTTTTCCTGTGGTTTATAAAAAACTTATGGGATATTTGGATTAGGATTCCTTGAGCTTTTTTGTTTTGTGAGTTCATAATTTTTACCAATTTTGAAAATATGTTGTCCATTTTTTAAAAAATATTCTTTGTATCCCTCTGCCTATCTTTTTAGGGATCCAATTACATAGACATTTGTTAGATCACTTGTTATATCCCACAGGTTACTGAGGCTCTGTATCTGCCCCCCACCATGCTTTAATTTGAATAGTGTCTATTGCCAAGACTTCAAGTTCAGTCTTTTTTCCTACAGTTTTTAACTACCTCCAATGAATTTTTCACTTCATATATATATTTTTTAAGCTCTTTAAATTCAATTTGGATTTTTAAAAAATTTCACTCTATCTCTTTATGGTCATGGTTTTCTTAACATCACTAAGCCAACTTTTAATATTTTTAAAAAATCTTTGCTAATTTCATCATTTTTGGTCAATTTGTATTTAATAACTTTTTTTCTGGTATCAAGTAACTCTGATGATTCTTTAAATGTGTAGTAATTTTTGATATGCTGCCAGATAAACGTTGAAAATAGATGATTCGTATGTTTGGATCTAAAGAATTTTATTTACTATTAACACTTATTTTGGCAGGAACTTAAGTTTATTTGTGGATCACTTTTATCATTTCCAGACTTTTTTTTTAAAGTGTTACTAGGGAAGGTCTAGTGTAGCTTTAGTCTGGGATTTTTCAGTCTAACTATAAAGGCATGACCCCTATGGAATTTCTACTTATTGTTCTGAGTGTTCACTGAGCCCTGTCCATTTGGCATGGTTAGAATTCAAATATTTACCAATACTGTGTGAACTGTGTGAGGTATTGACATTACTGCCTGAGCAGTGTTTTTTTCCTGGGCTCCTATAATAGTGGATGTTGATAATAGTTATCCTATAATAGTGAATAGTGAATATAATATAATAGTGAATGTTGATATTCATTCAAATACTCAAGAAGAACACTCTGTAGTTATTAATATTTAGAAATCTTTTTCTTCATATCTCCTTCATGTCTGGATGTTTTCACATTTCAGCTGTCTCAACATACCTGGAATGTCATCTCCATTTTCTCAACTCATTGAAACAATCACATTTCACTTGTTATCCCTTCCTTCACTATATAACAGAAATTTTGTGCTGGCAGAAAACTGTGTATGGTGTAGGCATAGTTTTGTGGTTTACCTTGTTTTTTTTTTTTTCCTTCTCCTAGTAAAAGCAGTCCTGTACTTCCCATTGCCAATATCTGAAAATAGCTGTTTCAAATTTTTCACCTCTTTTTTAAATTACTTATGACAGAAAGACAATACTAATACCAGTTGCTGTTCCATGGCCGAAAGACAAAGTTTTCTTTTTGATAAATATTAGAAGGCATGAATAAAACAATAAATACAAAATATTGTTTAATTAATTTGTGCATAACCTGTCACCACTCTGTTACCTACTTTAGTCAATATCCTGATTTGCTAACATCAGCTGTGGGTACTTATTAATTTTAATTGCCTGGAAAGAGATAAAAATATCTCGTCATAGTTTGTCTTTCAAGTGTGGGCATTTGGGCTTTGACATTTGGTTCTTCAAATGATCGCTGAACCTGAAAATAAAAAAGAAGAGTGTTTTTAAAAAGAAAATATATGTATATTTGTCCACACAGTTACCATTTATAGTACTTTCATTCCTTTTTGTAAATCTATATTTCCATACGGTATCATTTTTCTTCTCCTGATTGTCTTCCATTAACATTTCTTGTAATGCAGGTCTGCCGGTAAAGGAATATTTCATCTTTGGTATGACTGAAATGTCTTTGTACTTTTTATTATGAAAAGTATTTTTATTTTTTTCTGGACTTAAAGTTTAGGATGACTTTTTTTCAGTTTCACTACTGTTTTTCTACCATGAATTGTTTCCAATAATCTGCTGCATTCTTTACTTTGTTTCTCTGTATGTAGCATGTGTCTTTCTCTTTACTTTTAGGATTATCTTTTTGTCAAGCATTTAGTGAATTTAGACTAAGATGAGACTTGCTGTAATTTTTCCACTTTTTTAATACTTTATGTTTGTTGCCCTTCTTAATTCTATAGGTTTATGATTTTCATTACATCTGGAAAAAATTGACTCTTTTCTTTAAATATTGTTTTCTTCCTTTTCCTTTAGGGCACAACTTACATATATCTTAGGCTTTTTAAATTTGTCTCATAGCTCACTGTTTATTTTTTTATTGTTTATTTTTTATCATTTGTTTATTTTTTTATTTTTTTTTTATTCTTGTTTCTTGTGCTTCATCTTGTATAGTTTTTTCAAGTCCATTATTTTTTCTTTCATACAATATTTAATCTACTGTTAATCTCATCCAGTATATTTTTCAGGTCATACATTCTATGTTTTTAATCTCAAAATACAATTTAGATCTTTGAATATCTTTTATGATCCTACTTAATATTGGAACATATGGATTACAGTTTATTGTCCTTTTCTGTTAGTCATAGTATCTGTGCCAGTTATGGATCAGTTCTGATTATTCCATTAACAGCGAGTTTTATTTTCCTGATTCTTTGCATCCCAGGTAATTTTTATTGGAAGTCATACATTTTGAATTTTATATTATCAAGTTCTGAATATTTTTGTATATATTCTTGTGCTTTATTCTTGGATGTATTCTGTTACTTGGGAACCGTTTGGTCCTTTGAGGTCTTCCTTTTATATCTCTTAAGAAGGATGAAAGAATTGTTTATTTTAGGGTTATTTCCTACTACTTGGTAAGACACTTCTGAGTAGTCTGCAGGCAAATTATGATATTTTAACAGTCTGGCTGGGGGTATTGGCACTATTCATGGCTTGTATGAGAACTGTGGTATTTTTCCCTGTAATCCCTTAAGGTAGTTATTTATCCTGACTCAGTAGTTTCCTCTCATACATACTGAACATACTCTGCTAAAAACTTAATGGGGACCCTCTGAAGATCTCCAGAGCTCTCTCTGTGTGAATCTCTATCCTCTTTGGTATTTTGTTATGTGAACCCTTAACCTCTCTGGAATCTCAGCTCTGACCCCTCAACTTTGGGAGTCCATCAGGATCTGCCTTGTTTCTGTCTACCCATGCTGTGGCCTGGAAACTCTCTCAAGAGAGTAAGTTGACATAATTTTAAGGCTCATTCTTGTTTGTTTCCCATTTCTCAGGGATCAGTGTTCTTTATTATCTGATTTCCAGTGTATTGGAAACTGTTGCTTCATATATTTTATTTTGGTGTTTGTTTGTTTCAGACAAGAGTCTAAATCTAGTCTCTGTTAGGTCATCTTGGCTGAAAACAGGAGTTTCTGACCCTTTTGATTTTAACTACAAATTTTCACCTCCAGAGTTTATGGACTGAAGACTTTAACTTTGGCGATTTTCTCCTTCGGTCCTCATCAAGACCTGATCATCTTGGTCCTCTGAAATTCCTATCCCAAATTCTATTTTTAAATTTATTTCTTAATTATAAATGACATACAATATTATATTAGTTTCAGGTGTACCACATAGTGATTAGATATTTATATGCCTTATGAAGCGATCATCACAATAAGTCTTGTACCCATCTGGCACCATACAGAATTTTACAATATTATTGACTATGTCCCTTATACTCTACTTTACATTCTCATGACTAATTTTATAACTGACAGTACTTCCAATTGCCTTTACCTTTTCTGTGTATACCCTTACCACCCTACCATCTGGCAAACTTCAGTTTGTTCTCTGCATCCATGAATTTGTTTCTGTTTTGTTTTGTTTGTTTATTTTGTCTTTTAGATTCCACATATAAATGAAATCATACAATATCTGTCTTTCTCTGTCTGACTTATTTCACTTAGTATAATACCCTGTAAGTTTATCTATGCTGTTGCAAATGTCTAGATTTCATTTTTTTTATGGCTGAGTAATAGTCCATAGTATATATGTTCCACATCTTCTTCCACTGCCTGCCATCTCTCTTCCATTGACAAGTAAATATATTTTATGCCAGTCAAAAACAAATACAAATTCTCCTATTCCACCAAATTTTTACTTTATAGATAAGATGACCATATCTAACTTAGAACTTTTCCCTTATTCTCTCTCATAGAACCTTGTTAACTTGTTTTCCCCTAGAAATTATAAATAACATATTTTGATTATGTGATCTTCACCATTATATTTCCTACTAGAATGTTAGCTATGAATGCAGGGACTGTGTCAGTTCTTTTTTAAAAACTATTTTATAAGCATGAGTCAGCCACAGTTATTTGTAAAGGAAACCAATAAATACTTAACAAAAATACATTGTATGCCAAAATGTATTCCATAATCTGAATATTTAAGGAACTATCATTCCATACTACTTGTTATCTTCATAGGTCATAATTTATCTATAGTGTTCTGTATTCAGTATTCTTCTCCTCCTTAAATCCCCAATTTTTAATATTTTGAATTCAGAAGTTTAGCAAGTATTAACTTTCTTTGCTTACTAAAGCTTAGAATTTTGGAAATAATTAGAACACTAGATGTGCCACAGTTTGATTAATATCCTGTCATTTGTGTAAAATATGCAGGTAGATTATCATATACATTTGTTTTGGCTTGTAAGAATAAATAAATAAATAAATAGATAAATAAATAAATAGATAAATAAATAGGAGAGAGTGATCCACGATTATGGTGTAGATAAACACTATGTTTGCCTCCTCCCATGAGCACATTAAAATAGCAACTAAATTATAGAACAATCAACCTGGAGACTATCTCAATTCTAGCTGAACAGAAGTTTTATAACTAAGGATATAAACACAAGCAATGTCGAGAATAGTAAGGGGGATGGAGACATGAAATAGGCCTGTCCCACACTTGCAGTGATTCAGAATTGGAAGGGATATCTCAACCACAGATATCCTTCCACCCCCAGGCCAGGAGCAAGGGGGTCACAGCTCCAGTCCAGAGTATCAATGTTGGGAAAGGGAATCCCCACACATCTGTTTGTGAAAAACAGTGGGGATTCTGTAGTCTGAGTCAGAGAGAAGGCTCTGGAAAACACAAACATCCTCTTAAAGGGCTGGGGCACAGACTCACTTGATAGCAGGCAGTCACCCTGGGTTCTGGTGGAGGGACAGTGACTCGGGAGGTGTCAGAGACATACAGAAACAGACGGTGTAGAGTGGCTTCAGGACAAGGACTAGAGGGACAATTGCCATTTTCCTGCATAGAACCCTTCTCCTGTGCAGCTGGAAGGTGGGCACCATCCTTCCTGTGTTGAGCCCTCTCCCACATAACCAAATATGAATCTGCATTGGCCTGGTGAACCCACTCTTTTCTTCAGCCACTCACTCTACCTTGGTGACTTCCTGGGACTTTGTCCAATCCAACTCATGCAATGCCTGAGGCAACTTGTTGGAGATCAGCCAGCCCCACACACATTGTACTCTCTCAGACTACTTCAGGGTATCTGCTGGCCCCACATGGGCAGCTGCTGGCCTTGGTGTGCTCTGAGACTTTTGTTGAGTAGTTCAAGTCTCAGCACTACCACGAAACTTTAATCTACATTAACCTGGTGAACACCACTCGTCCCACCCTGGTGACTCCCTGAGACCCCCCACCTCACCAAACTCACGTACTACAAAAAGCTCTCTCAGGAGCTGTGCCATATAAGAGCTGGCAGGTAGCAGCAAGCCTCGGAGTCTCCTGGGCTTTCTGTGGAGCTACCCCAGACTCAGTACGGGTGACAGCCATCCTCAGTTTGCAGGGTGGCCTCTCCTATGTGCCTCTAGGTCCAGCACAGGCAGCAATCAACCATGGATTGTTTTGTCGCTCCTACCAGGTAGTCCCTGGATGGCCACAGGCAGTGGCTGACCGGGGCCTCCACTGGAGCCCTCTCAAGAGGCCTCCAAATCTGGAGGTCAGATTCAGATCACAGCACAGCACTACTGAGTTAACCTCACAAGTGGCACACACAAAGGGCAGTCTTAACAGGCACCAGAACCCAGTGAGGTAAATGCTGCTCTGCAGGATAAGCCCCCACAAAGCAGCCAGTAAGCTGTGAATGTGGTCAAACCCCAGTCAGTCAGCCAAAGGGTCAATCTCACCCACTGATGTGTCAATAACAAACAAGTCTCAACTATGGCAGGGGGGTACACACAACACACACAGGGGTCATGCGTGAAGCTCCCAGAACAAGTGAGCAGGGAGATTGTGACACTGGGTCTGACAGGGCACTTACTATATTAGACCACCCAGCCAAGTCAGGGAGACATAGAAGATATGCCTAATACATAGAAACAAACACAGAGAGGCAGCCAAAATGACAGAACAAAGAAATATGTCCCAAATGAAAGAACAGAAGCAAATGCCAGAAAAAGAACTAAGTGAAATGGAGGCAAGCAACCTGCCAGATACACAGTTCAAAACAATGGTTATAAGGTTGCTCAAGGAACTAGTGGGAACTTCAACAAAGAGATAGCAAGCATTAAAAAAGTAAATAGGAACCATAAAAAAGAACCAATCAGAAGGGAAGAATAATGAGACGAGTAACAACTTAACAGGAGTAGCTTATGAGCTGGCAAGATGGGATAGGCAAGGAGTTAGCAAGAGCAAGCTTGTAAGCTGGCAGGAGTAAGCTTAAACATTAACTCCTTGGCTCTAACTCCCCTGGCTAACATTGCACGTGCAAGCTGACGAGCACCTTACAGTCATCATAGGTAGGAACAGAACAGTTCCCAAGTGCAATGGCAACCCCCTACAAACTAACAAACACCCATCATGGATGGGAACAGCACAGTTCCCAATCATAATAGCGACGCCCAGCAAGCTGACCAGAACAGTTCCCATGATAAGAAAATTATAATGGCAACCCCCCCTTGCAAACTGACAAGCACCCTACATCCTGCTTAGAAAAAAATATAAAACCCCAGTACTCCTTCTCTTTGCTGCAGCTGTTTCCCATCAGACTCTGTCTTGGCTAAACTCCATTTGCAAGTCTCTCTCTCTTACCCCTCTATTTTGGCAGCTGTCTCCATCAGACTGACCTGGCAAACTTCTGCCAGTATCTCTCTTACCCCTCTGTCTCCACAGCTCTCCCTCTCAGACAAAACTTCCCCTTGCCACAACTGTCTCTCTTTGCTATAGCTGTCCCTATTGGGTTCTGTCCTGGCAAAAATTCCCTTTGCCAGAACTGTCTCTTTGACTTTCAATCCTTGCTTACTCTTGTAGAGTCTCATAAATTATTTTTACACTGTGAATGACACTGTTAATTCTAAATCAAGACTAAGACTATAATAGCTGAAATGAAGAATGCATTAGAAGGAATCACAAGGAGACTAGATGAAGCTGAGGATTGAATCAATGATTTGAAGGACAAAGTAGCAGGAAACACCCAATCATAACAGCAAGATTAAAAAAAAATGTACTTGCACTTGTACAAGTACAAGAAGGAGAAGAGAGAAAGAAAGGTGTTGAGAAACTCTTTGAAGGAATAGTGATCGAAAACTTTTTAATCTGGTGAAGGAAATAAACATACAAGCCCAGAAAGCACAGTGTTTCAAACAATATGAACCCAAAGAGTCCCACACCAGGACATATTATAATTAAAATGGTAAAGTTTAAAGAAAAAGAGAATCCTAAAAGCAGCAAGAGAAAAGCAACTACTTACTTACAAAGGAGTTCCTATGAGATTGTCAGCTGATTTCTCAACAGAAACTTTTCAAGAAAATAGGACTTGGCACACAATATTCAAATTGAAGAAAAGCAAGGACCTACAACCAAGACTAATCTACCCAGGAAAGCTATCATTTGAAATTGAAGGAGAGATAAAGAGATTTCCAGACAAGAAAAAGCTAAAGGAATTCATCACAACTAAACCATTATTACAAGACTTGTTAAAGGAATTTCTTTAAGAAAAAGAAAAGGGGGGTGGAGGGAATAAAAAATATAAAGATGAATAATAAAATGGCAATAACTATGTATATATTGATAATGACTTTAACCGTAAATCAATTAAATGTTCCAATCAAAACACATAGGAAGGCTGAATGGATTAGAAAACAAGACTTACATATATATTGTCTACAAGAGACCCACTTCAGATTGAAAGACACACATAGACTGAAAGTACAGGGATGGAAAAGATATTTCATGTGAACAGAAACAAAAAGATAAGCCAAAGTAGCAATGCTTATATCAAACAAAATAGATTTTAAACAAAGACTGTAATAAGAGACAAAGAAGGACATTACATAATGATAAGAGGATCAACCCTTGTAAACATTTATGCACTCAACATAGGAGCATCTAAATATATAAAGCAAATACTGACTGCATGAAGGGAGAAACCCACAGTAATACAATCACAGTAGGGAATTTTAATACTTCATTGACACCAAGGGACATACCTTCCAGAAAGAGAATCAACAAGGAAACAATGTCCTTAAATAACACTAGACCAGATGGATTTAACTGATATTTTTAGGGCATTTCACCCAAAGCAGCAGAATATACATTGTTTTCAAGTGCACATGGAACATTTTCCAAGATAGATAACATGTTAGGCCACAAAACAAGTCTCAATAAATTTAAGAAAATTGAAATCATATCAAGCATCTCCTCTGACCATAATGATATGCAACTAGAAATCAATTACAAGGAAAAAAACAACAACAGAAAAACACACAAACACATGGGGGCTAAATAACATGCTACTGAATAATGAATGAGTCAATAATGAGATCAAGAAAGACACCAAAAAGTACCTTGAGACAAATGAAATGTAAACATGATGACCTAAAATCTGTGGGACAAAGTGAAAGCAGTCCTAAGGGGAAATTCTTAGCACTACAGGCCTCCCTCATGAAATGAGAAAATTCTCAAATAAGCACTCTAACCTTACTCTTAAAGGAACTAGAGAAAGGCAGCAAACAAAGCCCAAATGAGTACAAGCAGGGAAATAATTAAGTTCAGACTGGAAATTAATGAAATCGACTCCAAAAAATAAAATAAAATAAATCAATGAAACCAAGAGCTGGTTCTTTAAAAAGATAAACAAAAAAGAAAACAAACAAACAAACAAACAAAAATTTAGCCAGATTCATTAAGAACAAAAAGAGAACCCAAATAAATAAAATCAGAACTAAAAGAGAAGTGACAATGGACACCACAGAAATACAAAGGATTATGAGAAAATATTATGAATAATTACATGCCAACAAATTAGACAATCTGAGAGAAATGGAAAATTCCTAGAAATATACACTTTTCCAAGGCTAAATCAAGAAGAAACAGAAAATCTGAACTGACAAATTACTACTAATGAAATCGAGTTAGTAAATTAAAAAACTCCCAAAAAACAAAACTCCTGGACTGGATGGCTTCCCAGGTGAATTTTACCAAACATTCAAAGATTTAATACCTATCCATCTCAAACTATTACAAAAAATTCAAGAAGGAAAGACCCCAAGCTCATTCTACAAGATCATCATTATATATTCCAAAACCAGACAGAGACATTACAACAAAAGAAAATTATAGGCTGATATCCCTAATTAACATAGATGCAAAAATCATCAACAAAATATTAGTAAACTGAAGTCAGCAATATATTAAAATGATCATATACTATGATCAAGTGGGATTTATTCCTAGGATGCCAGTTTGTTTCAATGAGGTTCAAATCAATTAATGTGATACACAACCTAAACAAAATGAAAGCTACAAATCATATGATCATATCAATAGATGCAGAAAAAGCATGTGGCAAAATATAGCACCCATTTATTATAAAAACTCTCAGCAAAGTGGGAATAGAGGAAATATATCTCAACGTAATGAAGGCCATATACAATAAACCCACAGCTAACATCATACTCAATGTGGAAAAAAAAAAATTAAAAGGATTCTCCTTAAGATCAGGAACAAGACAAGGATGCCCACTCTTACCACTTTTATTCAACATAGTTTTGGAAGTCCTAGCCACAGCAGTCACACAACAAAAAGAACTAAAAGACATCCAAATTGGAAAGAAAGAAGTAAAACAGTCATTATTTACAGATGACGTAAAACTATATAGAGAGAACCCAAAAGATTCCACCAAAAAACTATTAGAACTGGTAAATAAATTCAGTAAAGTAGCAGGATACATAATTAACAATCATAAATTGGTTGTATTTTTATACACCAACAATGAATGGTCAAGAAAGAAAAATTAAGAAAATAATCCCATTTATAATTGCATTAAAAAAAAACAAAAACAAAAAACTAACAATAAATTTAACCAAGGAGATAAAGGACCTGTACTTGGAAAACTAGAAGACACTAGAGAAAGAAATTGAAGAAACAAATAAATGGAGGCATATACCATGTTCATGGATAGGAATAATTAACATTGTTAAAATGTACACACTACCCAAGTAATTTATAGATTCAATGCAATCCCTATCAAAATACCAATGGCATTTTTCACAGAACTAGAATGACCAATCCTAAATTTTATATGGAACCAAAAAAAAATCCCAAATAGCCACAGCAAACTTGAGAAAGAACAAAATTGGAGGTAACATGCTGTTTGATATCAAACTATACTACAAGCCCATGTTAATCAAAACATCATGGTACTGGCATAAAAACAGACATAAACATCAATGTAATATAGAGATCCCAGAAATAAACCCATGTCTATATGGTCATTGATTCTATGATAAAGGAGGCAGGAGCACACATTGAAGTAAACGCAATCTATTCAATAAATGGTGCTGGGAAAACTTGGCAGATACACGCAAAGGAATAAAACTGGACCACCTTCTTATGCCCTATACAAAAATAAACTCAAAATGGATGAAAGACTTAAAGGTAAAACCGGAAACCATAAAACTTCTAGAGGAAAATATAGGAAGTAAATTCTCAGACATTACCCTTAGTGATATTTTTATTGATATATTTCCTCGATCAAGGGAAACAAAACAAAAAATAAACAAATGGGACTACATCAAACTGAAAAGTTTTTTTCTTCCTCCCACAGGAATGGAAACCATCAACAAAACAAAAAGACATCCCACTGAATGGGAGAAGATATTTACTAATGATAAATATGATAAGGGGTTATTATCCAAAATTTATTTAAAAATTCATATAACTTAACACCAAAAAAGCAAACAATTCAATTTAAAAATCGGCGGAGGACATGAATAGACATTTCTCTAAAGAGCACAAACAGATGGCACACATAAGAAAAGATGCTCAACATCACTGATGATCAGAGAAATGCAAATAAAAACCACAATGAGCTATCACCTCACACTTGTCTAAATGGCCATCATTCATAAATCAACAAACACCAAGTGTTGGCAAAGATGTGGAACCCTTGTGCACTGTTGTGGGATTGCAAATCGGTGCAGCCAATATGGAAAACAGTATGGAAGTTACTCAAGAAAATGAAATATAACTACCTTATGACTCAGCAGTTCCACTTCTGGGCATTTATCCAAAGAAATTCAAAGCACTGATTTGGAAAAATATATGTATCCATATGTTCATTGCAGCACTATATACAGTAGCCAAGATATGGAAGAAACCCAAGAGCCTATCAATAGACCATTGAATAAAGATGAAGTGGTACATACATACAATGGAATATTACTCTGTCATAAAAAATAATGAAATCTTACCATTTGCAACAACATGGTTAGACCTAGAGGGTATTACGCTAAGTGAAATAAGTCAGACTGAGAAAGACAAATACCAAATGATCTCACTTATGTGTGAAATCTAAAGAAAAAGAAAAAAAGAAAAGAAAAGAAAGAGACTCATAGATACAGAGAACAAACTGATGGTTGCCAGAGGGGAGGAGGGTTGGGGAACTCGGTGAAAAAAGTAAAGAGGTTAAGAAGTACAAATTGATAGTTATAAAATAGTCACAGGGATGTAAAGTGCAGCATAGGAAATATGTCAATAATGTTGCAATAAGTATGTATAGTGCCATGTGGGTACTAATCAAGGGTATCATTGCATAAATTATATAAATGTCTAACCACTATGCTATACACCTGAAACTAACATTAAGTAATAGTTAATGTCCACTGTAACTGAAAAAAAATAGAATAAATACTGTAACAGATAATAAATATGATACTTACCATCACAAATATTTCTATCAGGTGACAGTACCAAGAATATTTTTTAACGTAACTTATGAGTTCTGTGATGAAGAGAGAACCATTTTCTTTTCTCCAAGAAAGATTGTCTATGAATAAAGGGAATAATAAATTTTGAGTTACAGCTTTTATCCTTTAAAAAAAACCCTCATAGATTGCAAATATTTGTAGATGGACTTAAGCATGTAGGAAAAATAAAGGCTCAGATTTCTGTGTTTGGCTTTATATGCAAAGTAACATGGTGGACTTAGATTGGATATAGAAAATATCACATAAGGGTTATAGCATCTCAGATGAGGGAATAGAGTTCTAGAAACATTGTTCTATGGTTCAAAATGTAAAACTGATATGTTTAAATTGATACTATAGGTCATATTTTCTAGCAAATATTTCTCAATCTTGAAAATGTTTTCAAGGTCGAACGGCTACAAATTGATGGAGTAGTTATTGAAACCACATCTGTCTAGCTCAGAAAATGCTTGCATTCATGCCCTCTTCAGATATCAGGCCAGCCACCAGATAACTCTAGGGGCGCTCTCTCCTACTTTACACTGGTTGGTCTAATTCCTAGATCAGTCATGGATACAGACTGCTTTTGCTAAGATGCTAGGTTCTGGTTTTTCAGTAACCCATTCCTGGGTACAAAAGTGTACATGTTTCAGACTTTGGAATGGTCCAAAGGTCTAAATAATATACCTTCTCTATTGTTTTTGTTGGTTTAGCTGAAATAGACCAAGCTGCACTCTCAAACTGACATGGATTCATATCTGAATATCACCAGTGTTTAGTCAGGCAATTTATGTGATTTTTGTGAGGTTTAGTTTCCTTATCTGTGTGAATGAGACTATATATATATATATATATATATATATATATATATATACATGCATATATATAGATACACACATATACATATATATGTATATATAATGTATTTTATATATATAATTATACACATATATGTTATACATATATAATACGTATTATATATAATATGTAATATAAATATATTATTATTTATGTAAAATATGTAATTATATATATATGTTTATATGTATATACACACATATACATACAAACAGAGGTCAGGCAATTAAGTTCGTGAACTAATCATAGAAAAAATGCTACATACCTCATTGCTGAATATCACTATGGTCACCTTCGAAGTACTCCCCTTGGGAAGCTATGCACCAATGCCAGCGCCTAGTCCACCCTTCAAAGCAATTTTGGAACTCTTTTACTCGAATGGCCATCAGAGATGTCATTATATTACCCTTGATCTCCTTAATGTCATCAGAATGTCTTCCTTTCAATATTTCCTTTATCTTCAGGTAAAGAAAGAGGTCACTGGGGGCCAGATCAGGTGAGTAAGGAGGGTGTTCCAATACAGTTACTTGTTTGCTGCTTAAAAGCTCCCTCACAGACAGTGTGGTGTGAGGTGGTGCATTGTCGTGATGCGAGAGCCATGAATTGTTGGCAACAAGTTCAGGTCGTCTAACTTTTTTATGCAACCTTTCTAGCACTTCCAAATAGTAAAGTTGGTTAACTGCTTGTCTAGTTGGTACAAATTCATCATGAATAATCCCACTGATATAAAAAAAGTTCAGCAAAAAAGGTTGCAATAAGTTCTCGAACGTAATTGTCAGACCTCGTGTGTGTGTGTGTGTGTGTGTGTGTGTGTGTGTGTGTGTATGTGAAGTAAGAATAAGCTTTTGCTTGAGCATTTTAGAAACTCTGTCTGCCTCTGTCCAGGGCTGGGAATTCTCTTCTCTCTACTATACTCTCTTCTTTTTCAAATTATATCACCTTAAGTATGATGGTTTTTGGAATTGAACTTCTAAAACTTTACTAACCCTAGGTTGTAATCTCACTTTAATCAGGTGTTACTAATTATTTGATGATCATTTAACAGTATTTTATGCCTAGATTTCTCATTTTCCAAACTTGAAAATATACTTTCTGCAAAGGAACTCACATCCTCTTTTTCTTTTAAAAAATCTCTTCAGCAGTAAAAAGAATGCTATTACACATAGTAGACTCTCTAAAGCAATACTACTATGTGCCTACTGACTGATCACTTATAGGATATGCAAGACTGGCATTGGGTGGGTGTACAACCAGAAGGAGATGAGGCGACCATAAAGAAGCTGTAAAAGAAGGCTGCAGAAACTTGGATGGGCTCTTCATCTCTTTGTAAATGCTTTCCAAAGACTTTTAGCCTGTTTTCTTTCCTGGGATATTGGACCAAATCATGTAGGCAGGCAGGCCTCATCCCCCCAAATCCTCGCCTACACATGAAAGACACATACGTGGGGTGGAGGAGCAGAAAGCAACAAAATCCTTCTCCACGTGGGTCTTGTGGACACCATCATCCTGCAGGTCGTCTGGGTACTGTGTAGCGCTGTCTGCTGAGGCCACTGGAGAGTCACTGACCCACACCTCTCCTTGGTTTCCTAAGAGGACACCATAATGTTATGTTATTCACTGTTAAACCCATTTTAGCCATCTTTTGACAACTGAATAAATAGAATGCCCTTAATGAAGGTCTTCCAATTAATTGCACATGCCTACACACACACACACCAGTATAGACCTAACACAACAGTATCTCTACTCACATCTAAGAGGATGTCAATGAATGACAACTACCATCTGGACCTGGAACGTGCCCATTGATCAGGGGGAATAATGGTGTTAAAAAGTACTGTTGACTATTCCTAAGTAAAGTGACCAATTTGGGGTTTAGTGATAGTAAAATGGCAATGCAAAGTCAAGGAAGGGAACATCTACTTTGTTTAATAACAGACACAAGATTCTAAAACAATTTTTCCCTTTCCTTTCCCATTGCTGGTTTTTCCTTCTAAGCCACTCATCAAGCGATATCATTATATTAAAGTTTGAAGTAGAATATTTGTGTGGTAAAGCAATGTCATAATAATTTGCTTTTGATTTACTGAGGTATAATTTATATACAATGAAATTTCTTTTACGCATACAGTTTAACTATTTTTGATAAATCTAGAGTCTTGTAACTATTGCTTCAATCAAGATATAGAATAACTCTTCCATATTACACTCCTAACAATCCTTTGCCTCAGTTTGTCTCTATGCATTTGACTTTTTCCTATGCCATAGAAATAGAATTATATAATCTGTAGACTTCGGAGTCTGGCTTCTTTCACTTACTTAGCATTGTGTTAAATTTTGATTCTTCTCTATCATGTGAAATACTTCTCATATCAGAGATCATAAAATTTTAAATAGCAAATGTTGAAATTAAAGACAATTTCATACCACAATTTTAATAATTCTACATACAATTAATTTAAAGTTAACATCAATATCACTTGATATGGTTCACTATGAATGGATGGCATTTATATTTATCTGTATACCAAATTTTGCTAAATATTCTTATTGAAGAAATATATTTGGTATAATTGCACTAAAGTGAAGCACAGGGTTATTTTCACAAGATATAAAACACCCAGTAAGAACCTGCATGAATGTCCCTGACCTCTGGACCCCATCAGAACTCACCACCTCTGCAGGCCTGGATGATGATGACCTTGGGTTTATCCTTAAGGTGGCAGCAGTGTCGATTGTTGAAAATCTGGAATATGGTGTCATAAGCTAGCACGTCTGATTTGTCTTCACTGTGCAGAGTCCCACAGATTCTATCCAGGAGACCATGAGACATGAACACCAAGAATGTACTATCCGAGGACCTGTGCTCTGGGCGGGCAGCAAATGTCTTTAGCACCAACTCCATGTCCTGAAAGAGAGTAAACTTTTAAACATCGGATCATAATACCTGCCTTTTCTACTACTGATGCTTTGAGGCATAGAAAGAATAAATGACAACTGCCTGGCACTTTACAGTGACTGATATATAGAAGTAGCTCAGAAGTGGTCGTTGTTATTGTTATTGTGCTGTTGTTGCTGTTAATGTCATAGTTACTGGCAAATATTTCACAATATACATAATATCATATGCATCATTTTAACTATTTATAAATATGCAATTCAGTGGCATTAAATATGACCGTATTTACCATGTTCTATAAACATCACCATTGTCTATACCAAAAGTTTTTTCATCATCCCCAACAAAATCTGTCTACCCATTAAACACTAACTCCCTATTATTCCCAACTCCCATCCCCTAGTTCTCCCATCCCCTATATTCTACTTTCTTTCTCTATGAATCTGCATATTCTAGGTACATCAGGAAAGTGGAATCATAATAGTTGTCCTTCTGTGTCTTACTTATTTCAATAAACATAATTTTTTTAAAGCCAGTTCATGTTATAGTTTACCAAAGTTTCATTCCTTTTTATGACTAAATAATATTCCATTTTACACTGCGTTTAGTATATCCATTCATTTGTTGATGAACACTTGGATTGTTTCCACCTTTTAGCTATAGTAATTAATACTGCTGTAAACAATGGTGTACAAATAACTGTTCAAATCCCTGTTTTCAATTATTTTGGATATATACCTAGGGGTATACATTGATGCATTGTATAGTAGTATAACATTTTGAAAAACTGCCAAACTGTTTTCCACACTGGCTGCCCGATTTTACATGTCTACCAGCAATGCACAGGGTTCTAATTTCACCACATGCTTGCTGATACCTGTCATTTTCCATGTGTGTGTGTTTCTAATAGCCTAACCAGTAGGTATGCAGTGGTGTTACATTGTTCTTTTGACATGAACTTCCTTAATAACTAATAATGATGAGCGTCTTTTCATGTCCTTATTGGCCATTTGTACATCTTCTTTGGACAAATAACTATTTAAGTCCTTTGCCCACTTTTGACTTGGGTTGTTTGTAATTTTCTTGTTGAATTTTAGAAGTTCTTTATTCTGAATGTTAGATCCTTATCAGATATAAAATTATGTGACCATTTTGTCCCATTCTGTAGATTGTCTTTTCACTGTTGATTGTATTCTTCAAGGCACAAAAGTTCTTAATTGTGATAAAGTCTAGTTTATCTATTTATTTCTTTTATTGCCTGTGATTTTGGTGACAGTCCATAAAGTTGTTTCCAAATCTAATGTCATGAAGTCTTTCTTCAATGTTTTCTACTAAGTGTCTTACAGTTTTACTCTTATATTTAGATCTTTGATTCATTCTGAATTAATTTTATATATGGTGTAAGGTAAGGGTCCAACTTTTTTTTTTTTTTTTTTATGTATATATCTAGTTTTCCCAGCACCATTTGTTGAAAGATTGTCCTTGCCCCTTCCGATAGTTTTGGCACCCTTATCAAAAATCAATCAACCATATATATGAGGGTTTATTTCTGGCTGCTCTCTTATATTCCATTGATTTATTCTCTGTCCTTATACCAGTACCGTATTATTTTAATTACTGTAGCTTTTTAGTACATTTCAAAGTTGAGAAGTATTAGTGCTCCAACCTTATTGTTTTTCAAGGTTGCTTTGGCAATCTTATAATTCCATATGAATTTGAGGATTGGCTTTTCTAATTCTGCAAAACAAAAAGGCTGTTGGAATCTAATAGGGATTATGTTGCATCTATAGATCACTTTGGGTAGTATAGTGGTTTTAACAATATTAAGATATAAAAATGAGTTATATTTCCACTTCTTTATAACTTCCTTAATTTCTTTCATTGATGTTTTGTAGTTTTCTATGTATAAGCGTTTCATCTCCTTTGTTAGATTTATTCTTAATTATATAATTATTTTAGGTGCTATTGTAAATGAAATTGCTTTTCTAATCTTCCTTTCCAATGTTCATTGCTGGTGTATAGAACACTAAGTTTGTGTGTGTGTGTGTGTGTGTGTGTGTGTGTGTGTGAGTGTGTTGATCTTGTACACTGCAAATTTGCTGAATTTGTTTATTAGTTATAAGAGATTTCTTGTGAATTCTTTGAGAGTTTTCAATAGGTAGAGTATGTCATCTGTAAATGGAGATATTTTGTAATTTATAAATTTATTCATTTATAATTTGGATGGTTTTTAATATTTATTTTTCTTGTTTAATAGCTCTGGCTAGAACTTCTGTTACAATGTGGAACAGCAGCAGTGAAAGCAATTATCCTTGAATTTTTCTTCATCTCAGTAGGAAAGATTTCAGCCTTTCACCGTTGACTATGATGTTAGTGGTTTTTTACATAAGTACCCTTTGTCATGCTGAGAAATTTTTTTCTTTATTCCTAACTTTCTGAGAATTTTTATTATGTAAACATGTTAGATTTGTCATATGACAGAACACATGATAATCTCCATAGAGATTATCATGTGTTTTTCCCCTTCATTCTACTAATCTAATGTACTACACTGATTTATTTTTTTAATTTTAATGTTGAATGACCCTTGCATTCTTGGGAAAAATCCTACTTGGTCAGGGTGAATATCCTTTTAACATGCTGTTGCATTCCATTTAATATTTTATCGAGAATTTTTTACATCTATATTCACAATGTATATTATTCTATTTTTTCTTGTGATGTCTTTATCTAGTTTTAGTATTAGTAGTTTTGGCTTTATAGAACATGTTAGGAACTGTTCCTTCCTCTTCAATTTTTTCGACTAGTTTGAGAAAGACTTGTGTTAATTCTTCTTTAAGTGTCTGGTAGAATTCACCAGTGAAGATATACGGTCCAAGACTTTTCTTTGTTGTGAGGTTTTTGGTTAGTACTTTAATCTCCTTACTTGTGTGGGTTATTTCTGAATTTCTATATCTTCTTAATTTGGTACTATTACGCTGTGTGTCTCTAAGAATTTGCCTATTTCATCTAAGTTATCTAATCTTTTAGGGTTACAATAATTCATAGTACTGTCTTATAATCCTTTTTATCTTTGTAAAGACAGAAGTAATGGCCTTACTTTCATTTCTGATTTCATTTATTTGAATATTTATTTTTGTAAGTTTAGCTAAAGGTTTGTCAATTTTGTTAATTTTTTTCAAAGAACCAAGTATTAGTTTGAATGATATTCTCTCTTGTTTCTCTATTCTAATTAGTTATCATACTTTTAAGCTCCAGAATTTTGGGGTTGGGGGGGTTTCTTTTTATCATTTCTATCTCTATTGATATTCTCATTTTGTTCATACAGATATTAAACAGAATAAAACAGATATTTTATTCCTGTAGGTTTTTTTTGTTTTTGTTTGTTTGTTTGTTTGTTTGTTTTTGTAACACATTTAAGACAATTATTTAAAGTCTTTAATAATAAGTCTGTCATCTGGGTTTCCCCAGGTATGGCTTCTTTCCGTTCATTTTATTACTTTGAAGTTCACTTTTTTGTTAAAAACTGGATATTTGACTTTTGTAGTGTTATAACTCTGGAAGTCAGTCTCTCCCTTTACCACAGGTTCACTGTTGTTGTTATTTTAGTGTATCTCTATTCCAGAGGTTAGCTAGAATGAAAGCTTGGTCTTGTCAAGTATTTTCTAAACCTGGGCACAAATGGCAACTTTTTAAATTCGCCTATAAACACAATTGTTTTTGAATGTCAACAACAAACAAACAACAACAAAGGTGTGCTTCCTTTAAATCTCCTGGAAGCCACTTTAATCTGTGGGGATTGAAACAATGGCAACCAGTTTCTGTGCCCACCCCTTAGCAATCTGAAGCAGTAAAACAGTCTGAACACAGAATCCTGATATTTGGAAGACAAAGTCCTTCCTTATTGCACATACCAGATCCATTGGGTGGCACCATAAATGCAGGTTGTTGTCCCCAAGCTGCCTGCCACAGGTCTGAAGGGTTAGGGATGGGTAGTTGTCACTATATCCACAGCTAAAATTGACTGAAATGAATGGTAATTTATCAGCCAACACATTCTCTGGAGCTGCAAATGTTCAAATAAAGTCCAGAGTTCCAAAATAGTTTCTTCAGACTGTTTCTGTCAATGCAATTGTTTTCCAGGAGAAAGAGATGGCTTCCTGGCACTTCCTACTCTTCTGTCTTTCCTGATGTCACTCTTCTATGCTAGTTAGTTTTCACTTGGCAATCTCTGGATCCATTTTCTACTCTTATCTTTCCTGTTTTGTGGCTCTCTGGATCATACCTGTTGAGCTCTCTTGTCAACAAGCTTCCAATTGTTTGGCCAAAGGAGGCACTAGCAGAAGATATGAAGAAACTGGAGAGCAGTAGAAGAGAGGGGTTAGGATATTCTAGCCCTCCACATACCCACATGCCCCGTGTTACCACAGTTCTATCAGTGGTTGTGTCCTTTGTGGTTGCAAGTCAAGCATTCTGGGTGATCCACTTCTCCAGCTGTCACATCACCACATTTTGGAAGAGTGTGTGTGTGTGTGTGTGTGTGTGTGTGTGTGTAATTTCTACATAAAGTGAGCAGTGTTTGATTTAATAACAATAAATTATTCACAATAATAGTAACAACATTGTGGCTGAAATATATATGCACATGTAGAAACACATACCTATCTATCTATCTATCTATCTATCTATCTATCTATCTATCTATCTATCTATCTACCACTCAAAGGCGGTAAAAATAATTATATATACCACCTTTAAATTTCTTTCATTTTAAAGTTTAAGAAAGCAAGTTCCAGAGAAGTTAAATGAATGGTTCCAATGTAGAAAGCTAGTTAGTTATTAGAGGTATGTTGGCATGCAGTTTATATGTCCCGCACAGGGGAAAGATTCTTACGCTAGCTGTGAGATTCTCTTCCACCTGCACACAATAATCCAGGTCCTCAAGCAGCTCCTTCATTCCTCTGATGTCATGGTTGGACCCATTACGTCTTGGGAGGTGGTCAAATTGTGTGTTACAGATGATGAGGGCTAGACGAGTGCGGTCCCCCTTCTCTCTTATTGGATAAATCTACAGAACAAAGACAAGTTAGATGCACCGCATTTTTTCTCACATATCCCCAGCATAGTCAGATTTACAGCCTCAAGGACCTGACAGGTATTTGTTTACCTTCTAAGTTTCTTTTTTAAGATTTTTATTAAAATACAGTTAATGTACAATATTATATAGTTTCAGGGGTACACCATAGTTATTCAACGTTTATATACTTAAAGAAGTGATCACCATGGTAAGTCCAGCAACCATCTTATATTCTCTATGCCATACATTACATCCCCATGACTTTTTAAAATTTTATACCTCGAAATTTGGACCTCTTATTTTCCTTTATGTCCCCCCCTTTTTGATATTTCAATTACAGTTGACATTTAGTATTATTTTATATTAATTTCAGGTATATAGCATAGTAGTTAGACATTTATATAATTTAAAAAGTAATCCCCCAATTATTTTAGTACCCACCTGGCATTATACATAGTTATTACCACATCATTGACTATATTCCCTATGCTTTACTTTACATCCCCATGACTATTTTGTAACTACCAATTTGTACTTCTTAATCTCTTCATCTTTTTACACTGTCCACCAACACCCTCCCATCTATCATACCAGTAAATCTAGTACCCATCTGACATCATACATAGTTATAATATCGATTATAAATTTATACTATAACCTACATCCCCATAACTACTTGTAACAACCAATTTGTACTTCTTAATCCCTTCCCCTTTTTCACTCACACCCCCAAACCCCCTCCCTTGTGGCAACCATCAAAATGTTGTCTGTATCTATGAGATTTTTCTGTTTTGTATGTTTATTTTGTCCTTTAGATTCCACACATAAGCAAAATTACATTGCATCTGTCTTTGTCTGATGTCTCCACTCAGCACAAACTCTCCAGGTCCATCTATGCCACCAAAGATGGCAATAACCCCTTCCCTTCCATGGCCAAACAATGTTCCATTGTATATATGTACCACTTCCTCTTTATCTATTCTTCCACTGATGGACACCCACGCTGCCTCCACACCTTGGCCATTGTAAACAATGCTGCAATGAACATATGGATACACATGCTGCCTCAAAGTAGCATTTGGGGTTTCTTCAGATAAATACCAAGGATTGGGAATACTGGGTCCTTTTCTTGTCTCTTGTCATAACTTTTGTTTTAAAGTCTATTTTGTCTGGTATAATTATTGCTACCCAGCTATTATTATTATTATTATTTTTAATTTTCAGGAAATAACATTTTCTTCCCTTTACTTTCTATATGTGTGTGTCTTTTAATCTAAAGTGAGTCTCTTGTGGGCAGCATTTTATTTCCTTATCTATTCAACCCTCCTATGCCTTCTGATTGGAGCATGGAATCCATTTACATTGAAAGTAACTGTTGATAGATTTGTAGCTATTGCCATTTTATTATTCATAATTTTGTTGTTTTTTTCCATTGTGAAGAAATCCTTCTAATGTTCCTTGTAATACTGGTTTGGTAGTGATGAACTCCTTTAGCTTTTTATTGTCTGGGAAGCTCTTTATCTGTCCTTTGATTTTAAATGGCAGCCTTGCTGGGTAGAGTACCCTTGGTTGTAGGTCCTGACTTTTCATCATATTGAATATTTTGTGGCAATCCTTTGTGGCCTGCAAAATTTCTGTCCAGAAATCAGCTGACAGTGGAATGGGAGCTCCCTTATAAGTTGCTAGTTGCCTTTCTCTTGCTACTTTTAGGATTCTCTCTTTGTCTTTAAACTTTGTCATTTTAATTATAATGTGTCTTGGTGTAGGCCTGTTTGGGTTCATCTTGTTTTGGATTTTCTGTGCTTCCTGGACTTATATGTCTATTGCCTTCACCAGGTTAAGAAAGTTTTCAGTCATTATTTATTCAAATAGGTTCTCAATCCCTTGCTTTCTCTCTTCTTTGTCCAGTACCCCTATGATGCAAATGTTGTTATGGTTGATGTTGTCCCAAAGTCTCTCAAATTATTATTTTTTTTAATTCCTTTTCCTTTTTTCTGTTTTGCTTGGGTGTTTTCTGCTACCATGTCTTTCAAATTGCTGATTTGAATCCTCTGCTTTATCTAGTCTACTATTGATTTCTTCTAGTGCATTCTTCATTTCAGTTATTGTATTTTTCACTTCTGACTGGTTCTTTTTTATTGTTTCTATGGTTTCAATTTTATTATGCTTGCTATCTCTTTGGTGAAGCTCTCATTAAGTTCCTTGAGCATAATTATAACCATTGTGTTGAACTGTGTATCTGGTAGCTTGCTTGCCTCCATTGTGCTTAGATCTTTTTCTGGAGTTTTCTCCCATTCTTTCATTTGGGATGCATATCTTTTTTTCCCTCATTTTGTCTGCTTCTTTGTGTTTGCTCCTATGTAGTAGGGAGACCTGCTATGTCTCCCAGTCTCGGCCAGGTGGCCTTATGTTGTAGGTGTCCTCTGGGGCACTGGAACAGTCTCTCTGGCCACCTGCTTGGGTGCTCCATAAGTGTCCCTTGTGTGTGTTGTGTGTGCCCTCATGTAATAGTTGAGCCTTGATTGCTATTGATTAATCAGTGAATTGGATTGGCTCTCTGGTAGATTGGTATGAGGTGGGGCCACATCCACCATTTATAGGCTGCTGTGTGGAGGATTTACAGCCTGTGCTAAATCTGGAGGTACATGGGAGAAGCCACACTGTGAAATGATGGCTGCCACCAGTACTGGGATAGGAATAGCTTCTCAAAAACCAGGACACTCAGAGGCCTGCTACCATCTGCTGGCTCCCTTAAGGTTCACCCACTGACACAGGCTTGTGAGGTATGCTAGTTGGGTGAGGCAGTGTTTCAGGGAGTTAGTAAAGTGGGAAGAGTAGTGTTCACCAGGTTAATGTAGATTCTCGTTTTGTTTCAGTGCTGAGCCTGGAGCTACTCAGCAAAAGTCTCAGAGCACACTGAGGTCATTTGCCTCCCCACTTGGAGCCCACAGACTCTGATACTTTTCCAAGACAGAGTGCAGTGTGGATGGTTCTGGCTGCTCTTTGAGAAAGTACCTCCAATGTTGGGCGAGTTGGGTAGGATGGGGCCCCAGGGAGTCAGCAGGGTGGAGCAGCAAAGCTCACCAGACCAGTTAAGATTCAGATTTGGACACTGAGGAGTGTGGTTACCAGGTGGGCTGGGTCTATAGTCACTGTGTAGGCCACTCCACTGTTCCATGACAGGGAATTTTTGGCAGAGCTGCTATTATTTGCAAAGAATTTTGGATAAACAAGATATGTTGAAGGAATGCCAAAAGGACTTCAAGTTTGTCTCAGAAGAATAATACTGGAAATTACAAATATTTTTTACAAACGTATCCCAGCATTAGGTAAACATCTTAAATTAAGACAACACATTACTGCCACTGCTACAGTTTATTTCAGGAGTTTCTATGCCAGATATTCTCAGAAAAATATAGATCCTGGAAGAAGGAAGGGAGCGGAGCGGAGACACACCGCACCTGCGGCGGCGGTGGGGACGCGGGTTGGAATCGCGGTCCACACCTGTGGCGGTAGAAATTCGGCCCCCACCCTTGGGTTGTGGAAATCTGCTCCGCACCTGTGCCTGTGAAATTCCAGCCCACACCCACGGCTACAGATACGCAGGATATCCCAGGACGGAGGAGAGCCCGGAAGCCAGGAGGTGGGCGTTTTGCCCTGCGTCCCACAGCGGACCCCTCCCGCTGCAGGGGCAGCATATCCAGCATTAACTTCAGCTAATAACCTCAGTTGGTCCTTGGGCCGGACAAGGAACACAGACTCCGTGCCTGGGCACCTTCCCCCGCTCTTCCGACCCTACCCCCGCCTTCCTAGAGACTTGATCTAGCCCCTGCACTAAGGAGCAGCGGCAGATTACAGAGGCGCCTTGGAGCCCCGGCTCCGGGGAGACAGGCGGGCCCAGGGAGGAGGCTAGGAGCTGGGAATCTTCCGCCCCCAGCCACCACCTTTTCTGGCCTGCGGGAAGAGGGTTAAGACAGCAGGGCTGGGAAAGAGAAGACCCCTCCTTCCATCCCCAGCCCCCACCCTTTCTAGCCAGCCTAGAGCGGGCAAACACATCCCCAGCTGCAGAGACGCAGGGGTTCCCAGGACAAAGAGAGAACACAAAAGCCAGGTGGCGGACTCTACTTTGCGTCCCACAGCAGACCTCTCCCCCGCAGAGGGAGGATATCTAGCATTTGAGGCTATTAAACTCCATACCTGGGCCCCTCCCCGCTCTTCCAATCCTACCCCACCCTTCCAGAGACTTGAACTGGCTCCTGATCTGAAGAGCAGTGTCAGATTACAGAGGAGCCTTGGGGTTTGGGCTAAGGGAAGACTGGCCGCTGGCTCTGGCCCAGGGAAGAGGCTGAGAAGAGTGCGGTTTGCCCTGGAGTAGGAGACAGAAGACTCATCCACCCCCAGATACCACCGTTTCTGGCCTGTGGGTGGGGTGTGACACAGCTGGGCTGGGAAAGAGAAGACCCCTCTTTCCATCCCCAGCCCCCACCCTTTCTGGCCTGCCTAGGGCGGGGCAATTACATCGGCGGAGGCACTCCCAGGGATCAGCAGTAAGTGGCAGATACAGCACTCAGCTTTCAGCAGCTGAGGAATTCCCTGCTGGCCACACACACACACACACAGGGAAGAGGTGCCCTAAGACTCAGGAGAGCTGGACACAGGGCTGGTGGTGCTATTCTCGGTGTGCATATGTGCCGGCAAGGGCAGAAACTGCACTGACTTTGTAAAACCTACTGTCCAGACCCCTCAGTCCCACGCATCTAAAGCTGCAGCCTCAGAGTCACTCTGGGCATCAGGTGACCGGCTCTACCTGCACAATACGCAGGGGATTACTTGGTGGGCTTAAGCCACAATTGGCGCTGTCTTTTTTTTTTTTTTTTTTTTCTGTTTTGATTTGTCTTTATATTTTTGACATCTTTGCCTGTGTCGAGTGAGGACTCTGTACTACAGCAGAGAACAACCTGGAGATTACTTGGTGGGCTTAAGCCACAACTGGCGCTGTGTTTTTTTGTTTTGTTTGTTTGTTTGTTTTTTGCTTGTTTTTTTTTTGTTTGTTTGTTTGTTTTTGTTCTGTTTTGATTTGTCTTTATATTTTTGACATCTTTGCCTGTGTCGAGTGGGGACTCTGTGCTATAGCAGAGAACAACCTGGAGATTATTTGGTGGGCTTAAGCCACAACTGGCGCTGTTTTTTTTTTTTGTTCTGTGTTGATTTGTCTTTATATTTTTGACATCTTTGCCTCTGTCGAGTGAGGACTCTGTGCTACAGCAGAGAACAACCTGGAGATTACTTGGTGGGCTTAAGCCACAACTGGCACTGTGTTGTTGTTTTTTTGTTTGTTTGTTTGTTTGTTGTTTGTTTGTTTTTGTTCTGTTTTGATTTGTCTTTATATTTTTGACATCTTTGCCTGTGTCGAGTGGGGACTCTGTGCTATAGCAGAGAACAACCTGGAGATTACTTGGTGGGCTTAAGCCACAACTGGCGCTGTGGTTTTTGTTTGTTTGTTTGTTTTTTGTTTGTTTGTTTTTGTTTGATTGTTTTTGTTCTGTTTTGATTTGTCTTTATATTTTTGACATCTTTGCCTGTGTCGAGTGGGGACTCTGTGCTATAGCAGAGAACAACCTGGAGATTACTTGGTGGGCTTAAGCCACAACTGGCGCTGTTTTTTTTTTGTTCTGTTTTGATTTGTCTTTATATTTCTGACATCTTTGCCTGTGTCGAGTGGGGACTCTGTGCTATAGCAGAGAACAACCTGGAGATTACTTGGTGGGCTTAAGCTACAACTGGAGCTATTTTTTGTTTGTTTGTTTGTTTTTGTTCTGTTTTGATTTGTCTTTATATTTCTGACATCTTTGCTTGTGTCGAGTGGGGGTTGTCGATTGTTTTTTTACATGTGAATGTATTTGACTTTTTCCTTGTTGTTATTGTTGTGCTTGGTGATTTGCTTTGTTCTGTAATTGCCCTACCAGTGCCCAGCTTAAGAGGCACAAGATTCAACATACCCAGCGGCCAACTCCAGACCAAGCCAGAGTACTACCGGGTTTGACCTACAAGTGACACACTCAGAGGGGATTCTCTACAGGCACATAGAGGCCAAAGGGCAAACCACATCTAAGCGGTCAACCCTCACGCAGCAGAATACCCTGCGTGGGCAAAGCCAAGTCTCACAACTAGTCAGCCTAGGAGTTAACTCCACCTACTCACAAGCGAAAAGCAATTAAGGATCTTCTTTAACAGGACAATATACACAACACAAGAGTCACTTTTAGAGCACACGAGGGAGAAGAACAGTAGTGCAAGTCAAATATAAAGGACATTTATTATATACTAATCCAGCAAGAACTAAGAACTCCAGGGCATCTACCTAATACATCAAAGCAAACACAGAGTCAGCCAGAATGAGGAAACAAAGAAACATATCCCAAATAAAAGAACAGAAGAAACCTTCAGAAATGGAACTAAATGAAGCAGAGGTAACCAAACTGTCAGAGACAGAGTTCAGAATACTGATGATAAGAATGTTTAAGGAACTTAGAGAGGACATCAAGAAGGATGTAGAAATCATAACGAACAACCAGTTAGAACTAAAGAACACAGTTACCGAAATAAAGAACTCACTTGAAGGAATTAACAGCAGGTTAGATGAAGCAGAGGATCGAATCAGCGACTTAGAAGACAAGTTAGCAGAGATCACCCAAACAGAACAACAGAAAGAAAAAGAATAAAAAACAATGAAGATGGTTTAAGAGACCTATGGGATAACATCAAGCGCAACAACATGTGCATCATAGGAATACCAGAAGGTGAAGAGAAGAAACAAGGGATTGAGAACATATTTGAAGTAATAATGTCTGAAAATTTCCCTAACCTGATGAAGGAAACCAACATACAAGTCCAGGAAGTGCAGAGAGTTCCAACCAGGATAAACCCAAACAGGTCCACTCCAAGACACATTATAGTTAAAATGGCAAAGATTAAAGACAAAGAGAGAATCCTAAAAGCAGCAAGAGAAAGACAGAGGGTTACATACAAGGAACTCCCATAAGACTATCAAATGACTTTTCTGCAGAAACATTGAAGGCCAGGAGGGAGTGGCAGGAGATACTCAAAGTGATGGAAAACAAAGGCCTACAACCTAGGTTGCTTTATCCAGCAAGGCTATCATTTAAAATTGACGGGGAGATAAAGAGCTTCCCAGAAAAGAATAAGCTAAAGGAATTCATTACCACCAGGCCAGCATTGCAAGAAATACTAAAAGGACTTCTGTAAATAGAAGAAAGACGAAAACAATCTATCCACAAATTTAAAAATGGCAATAACTATGTACTTATCAATAATCACTTTAAATGTAAATGGTTTAAATGCTCCAATCAAGAGACATAGGGTGGCTGAATGGATAAGAAAGCAAGACCCTTGTATATGCTGTATACAAGAGACTCACCTCAGATCAAAAGACACACACAGGCTAAAAGTGAAGGGTTGGAGTAAGATATTCCATGCAAATGGAAATGAGAAAAAGCTGGAGTTGCAATACTTATCTCTGACAAAATAGACTTTAAAATGAAGAAAATATTAAAAGACAAAGATGGACACTATATAATAATAAAGGGATCAATTCGACAAGAGGATATAACCCTAGTAAACATCTATGCACCCAACATAGGAGCACCTAAATATATAAAACAGATATTGACTGACATAAAGATGGAGATCAACAGTAACACTATCATAGTAGGGGACTTCAACACACCTCTGACAACAAGGGACAGGTCTTCCAGACAGAAAATCAATACGGAAACAACAGCCTTAAATGACACATTGGACCACTTGGATTTAACCGATATTTTCAGAGCATTCCACCCCAATGCTGCAGAATACACGTTCTTCTCAAGCGCACATGGAACATTCTCCAAGATAGACCATATGTTAGGCCACAAAGCAAGTCTGGATAAATTTAAGAAAATTGAAATCATACCAATTGTCTTCTCTGACCACAGTGCTATGAAATTAGAAATGAACTACAGGAAAAAGACTGGAAGACACACAAATTCATGGAGGCTGAATAATATGTTACTAAACAATGAATGGGTCAAACAGGAGATCAAGGAAGAAATCAAAAGATATCTCGAGACAAACGAAAATGAAAATACAACGACCCAAAATCTATGGGATGCATGAAAGCAGTCCTAAGAGGGAAGTTCATAGCACTGCAGGCCTACCTAAAGAAACAAGAAACATCACTAATCAACAGTTTATCTTCACACTTAAGGGATCTGGAAAAGAACAACAAAATAAGCCCAAAGGGAGTACAAGGAAGGAGATAATAAAGATCAGAGCGGAAATAAATGAAATAGAAACCAGAAAAACAATACAAAAGATCAATGAATCCAAGAGTTGGTTCTTAGAGAAGATAAACAAAATTGACAAACCTTTAGCCAGACTCATTAAAAAAAGAGAGAGAGGACCCAAATTAATAAAATCAGTAATGAAAGAGGAGAAGTGACAACAGACACCGCAGAGATACAAAAATCCTAAGAAATTACTATGAGCAACTGTATGCCAACAAATTTGACAACCTGGAAGAAATGGACAATTTCCTAGATGCATACAACCTCCCAAGGCTAACTCAAGAGGAGACAGAAAACCTGAATAGACTGATTACCACCAAGGAAATTGAATCAGTAATCAACAATCTCCCAACAAACAAAAGCCCTGGACCAGATGGCTTTACAGGTGAATTTTACAGAACGTTCAAAAAGAATTGTCACCTATTCTCCTCAAACTCTTCCAAAAATCCAGAGGAGGAAGACTCCCAAACACTTTTATGAAGCCACTATCACCCTGATCCCAAAATCAGACAAAGACACCACAAAAAAGAAAACTACAGGCCGATATCGCTAATGAACATAGATGCAAAAATCCTCAACAAAATACTAGCAAACAGAATTCAGCAATATATTAAAAAGATTATACACCATGATCAAGTGGGATTCATCCCTGGTATGCAAGGGTGGTTCAACATCCATAAATCAATTAATGTGATACACCACATTAACAAAATGAAAAATAAAAATCATATGATCATATCAATTGACGAGAAAAGCATTTGATAAAATTCAGCAGCCATTCATGATAAAAACCCTTAAGAAAGTGGGAATAGAGGATCATATCTCAACATAATAAAGGCCATATATGATAGACCCACAGCTAACATCATACTCAATGGGGAAAAACTAAAACCATTCCCCTTAAAATCAGGAACAAGGCAAGGCTGCCCACTTTCTCCACTTCTATTCAACATAGTGCTGGAAGTTCTAGCCACAGCAATCAGACAAGAAAAAGAAATAAAAGGCATCCAAATCGGTAAGGAGGAAGTAAAACTGTCATTATATGCAGATGATATGATACTATATTTAGAGAACCCTAAAGACTCCACCAAGAAACTATTAGAGCTGATAGATGAATTTAGTAAAGTAGCAGGATACAAAATTAATATTCAGAAATCAGTTGCATTTGTATATACCAATAATAAAACATCAGAAGGAGAAATTAAAAAGCAATTCCATTTACAATTGCTCCAAAGACTATAAAATACCTGGGAATAAATTTAACCAAAGAAGTAAAAGATCTGTACTCAGAAAATTATAAGACACTGAAGAAAGAAATGAAAGAAGATACAAATAGATGGAAACACATACCATGTTCATGGATAGGAAGAATTAATATAGTTAAAATGTCCATACTGCCTAAGGCAATATATATATTCAACGCAATTCCTATCAAACTACCAACGACATTTTTCACAGAAATAGAACATATAATCCTAAAATTTATATGGGATAACAAAAGACCCCGGATATCTTCAACAATCTTGAGAAATAAGAACAAAGTGGGAGGTATAACAATACCTGACTTCAAATTATACTACAAGGCTACAGTAATCAAAACAGCATGGTACTGGCATAAAAACAGACCCATAGATCAATGGAACAGAATAGAGAGTCCAGAAATAAATCCATGCCTATATGGCCATTTAATCTATGACAATGGAAGCAAGAATGTACGGTGGGGTAAAGACAGTCTATTCAATAAATGGTGCTGGGAAACTTGGACAGACACATGCAAAAAGATGAAGCTGGATCACCTCCTTACACCACATACAAAAATAAATTCAAAATGGCTTAAAGATTTAAATGTAAGATCTGAAACCATAAAATTCCTAGAAGAAAATATAGGAAGAAACTTCACAGACATTACCCGGAGTAAGATTTTTACTGATATATCCCCTCGCGCGAGGGAAGTAAGAGGAAAAATAAACATGTGGGATTACATCAAACTAAAAAGCTTTTTCACAGCAAAGGAAACCATCAATAAAACAAAAAGGGATCCTACTGATTGGGAAAAGATATTTGCCAATGATATATCTGATAAGGGGTTAATATCACAAATTTATAAAAAACTCACTCAACTCAACTCCAAAAAAACAAACAACCCAATTAAAAAATGGGCAGAGGACATGAAGAGACATTTTTCTAAAAAGGACACACAGATGGCAAACAGACATATGAAGAAATGTTCAACCTCACTAACCATTAGAGAAATGCAAATAAAAACCACAATGAGATACCACCTCACCCCAGTCAGGATGGCTATCATCAATAAATCAACAAACAACAAGTGCTGGCGTGGATGCGGAGAAAAGGGAACGCTGGTGCACTGTTGGTGGGAATGCAGATTGGTGCAGCCACTATGGAAAACAGTTTGGAGATATCTCAAAAATCTGAAAATGGAACTACCTTATGATCCAGCAATCCCACTCCTAGGTATCTATCCGGAGAAATCCAAAACTCCAATTCAAAAATCTTTATGCACTCCTATGTTTATTGCAGCACTATATACAATAGCCAAGACCTGGAAACAACCGAAATGCCCATCAGTAGATGACTGGATTAAGAAACTGTGGTACATTTATACAATGGAGTATTACGCAGCCATAAAGAAGAAAGAAATCTTACCATTTGCAACAACATGGATGGACCTAGAGAACATTATGTTAAGTGAAATAAGTCAGAAAGAGAAAGACAAATACCATATGATCTCACTTATATGCGGAATCTAAAGAAAAGAATAAGTGAATGAACTAATCAGAAACAGTTTTGGAAACATGGAGGAAAAACAGAGGGTTGCTAGAGGGCCACGTGGGTGGGGATAAGGGGAAGGTGAGAGGTTTTGGGAACGTACAGAGGGATAGTGGATGGGGGAGGGGGGTTCACACAGTGTGAGGGATATAAATGATAAACGTCTAAGTTTTGCTTTGTCTTGTGCACCTGAAACTAATTAAAAAAATAAATAAATAAATAAAAATTAAAAAAATAAAAATATAGATCCTGTATTAATGGCTCCTATATGTGTGTTTTTGGCATCCAAAGTTGAGAAATTTAGAGTAGTCTGAAATACAAGGTTGATTTCTGAGGCTACTTCTGTGTTAAAAACTACATTTTCATATGCCTTTCCAAAGGAACTTCCTTATAGAATGAACCATATATTAGAATGTGAATTCTATCTTTTAGAACTAATGGATTGTTGCTTCACAGTATATCATCCTTATAGACCTTTGCTCTAGTGCAGGACATGAGCCAAGAAGACATGTTGCTTTCCCTTGCATGGAGAATAGTGAATGATATCTATAGAATGGATCATTGCCTATTGTATCCTCTTTTCATGATAGTTTTAGCTTGCCTATTTGTCACCTGTGTTGTACAGCAGAAAGATGGTGTGTTGTATGGCCAGATGGTAGTTTGCTGAGCTTTCTGTGGATATGGAGAAGATTTTGGAAATAATCATGGTTACTTTAAAATAATATGAGTAGCAAAAAATTCTGATAAGAGAAAAGAGATGGCAATATTTAGTAAGATGCCAAAACCAAAACCTCCTCCAAACAATAAAGGAGAGCAGGGTCCAGATGGAAGTCAGAAATCTAACTACAGCCAATCTTAAAACATTCTGAAGAATTCTGTAATGGACCAGTTGGAAATAAACCACTGGACAAATTTCAGTAATGTCTTCAATGGAACACAAATGAAAAGAAATAGCTTGTTTCTGTCAAGCATATTGGGAAGCGATTTTAGTTTTAAACAATAAGTTTTTCCTTACCTAATTTGATTCTAGTATATAATCAATTACAGGATCTTTGTTATACATGTTTGGAAATGTTCTAAGGGGACCTAAAGACAGACATTTCAAAATTAATAGCTTTTGATTAGTATAATTTTTTTAAAATTTGTATAATAGAATTTGTACCCTTTTATAAAGCCATGAAATATGAAGCATAATTTGTTTAAAATTCTCTTTCATCATTGAAAGACCAAGAAAGGACATAAAAAGTCAAATATATGTGTTTTTTCCCCCTCCTTAAGTTAAACTTTAAAACTGTATTTAAGAAATCAAATCTTAGGAAATCCTGGAAGATTTTGGTAATGATGTTGAAAATTTCAGGAAAATCAATCAAGTATCTATTGATTTAAAAGTGTATTTTATTCAATAGTCTTAGTATCTTGCCTTGGAAAATACTAGCCCAGACTAGCAGAAAAGTGCAATATGTATAGAATATTTTGACATTTTACATCTTACATTAATTCTATAATCATTTTGAAATGTTGGGCAAACTTTTTTTAAAAATCTTACATGAAACTATTTGCATTTGATTCACTATTAATCAGGCATTTTTAAATTGGATAATTGAATAAGACACCATAACGGCTGAAATTTAGTAACACTTTAATGTTAAATTTGACTCTACTGTGAAGTTTTATATAACGTACACATCTTAGTTTATTTTTGTGTCTTAGTGTGGATTTACAATTTTTTTAACAGGTATCCTGAGCCAGGAACACAATCAAGTTTCAGGCCAGTTTGATACTGGCTACTCTTAATTCTCATATGAACATAGGACTTAAGACTAAGTATTATGTCAGTGGGACTGTGCTGTCTGTGAAACTTAATAAATTAATCATTTTTTTCAGACTTGAAAGAGAGTGATAAATAAAATTTAGAGCCATAGGATATTGGTGTACAATTTAAAACTTTTTTTTATAGAAATCAATTGTGAACAACGAGTTATTAATTGTTGACTTTATAGTATAAAACTGCAAGGATAAAAATACATTCTGCATCCCCACCTCCCCCCCAAAAAAAAAAAAATTCAGATTTGGCCATGAGCGGGGGGAAGAGCTCAACATAGGGAAGATGGCACCTACCTGCCAGCTGCATGGGAGAAAAACCCCACACAGGGAAAATGAAGACTCTCCTCCAGCCCTCACCCCACAGCCACACACCTTAGTCTACCCCCGCATACCTGTGAGCCCCCACCTACTCACCATCCCTCCACTGGAGCCCAGGTGAGTGCCTGTGAGTAGTGAGTCTGTGCACATCCCCTTTAAGAGGATATCTGGGTTTCTCGCAGCCTTCTGTCCCACCCGGGTGGTCAAATCCCCACTATTTCTCTCAGGCAGATGTTGTGGGGGTTCTTCCCAGCACGAGTACTCCAGACTGGGGAGCCTCGTGTGGATCTGGGGTCCCTCACTTATCCAGGGCAGAATCTCCACAGCCAAGATATCCCTCCTGATTCTCAACCACAACATGGAAGTTTTTGGCCAGCCTATATCCCATCTCTGCCCCTCCTACTACTCTCAATGTGGCTTCTCTATATCCCTAGTTATAAAACTTCTGTTCAGCTAGATTTCAGGTGGTTCTGCAGGTTGATCGCTCTATAATTTAGTTGTAATTTTAATGTGTTCACATAAGGTAGTAGTCACAGTGTTTATCTACTCTGCCATCTTGGATCTCCCCAACAGTTTGTCTTTTAAGTTTTGCCAGAACTATTTCTTTACTCTTTACCACTAATGGATGGGAGATAGAGAGAATGGTCAAAGGACTCTAACCCAAGGTATGATTAAAAAAGCAAAACCCCAGAATGTTGAACAGGAACTGATGTGGACTTTTGATTCAATGGTTTTATGGAATGCACTAGAATATTTTCTCTCTTTCCTTCTCTCCTCCCTTCCATTTAACCAAAACTTATCTAATATTTAAGATCCATCTCAGATTTTTGGAACACTAAAGATTACACCACCTACATCAGTCTATGTTGATCATAACAAAACTTTCCTGCCCCTTACACAGGCATTGTTTTGATAGCATCTATGTATAAATACACGTTTTAGTGTCTGTATGCAATGCATTGCAGCATTATTGTTTCATTATTGCATATCTAATTTTCTCCATAAAATGAAATTATGTACTTATAATTATTAACACTTATAGTGCCTTAGGACATCACTAAAAAAGATTATCTAGTGAAACTTTCCACTTCATTTTAAGCCACATTCCATCCATTGATTATCTCACCCTTCCAGCCTCATTTTTGCATAATTCCAGGAATTTTTCACGAGGGCAAAGCTTGAATTTGCCTATGGGTTCTGTGGATGTTTGCGCTTTTCCGCCAACAGAAGTTTCTGCAAGAGTTTTAAAACACATTGCGTAATTAGAATTGTGATATCTGGTTTACCGGCTCTCTTATTGGGCCCCCTATCCATCTCACCCTAGAAACCATTATAGAGAACCATCATTCTCTTAAAAGATAAAATAAAACTTTATAAGAAGACATCTTAGCTTGTAAAAGTTATAATTTTGTCCAACAATTTCTTAATAGAGATGAATTGAGGTCAGGCAAAAGAGACAACTCCTTTGTGGGGAAGGTTGTCTGATTGTGAGATCTACTCAAGATGCAGAAATGCATGCGTGTGACTTTCTAGGGAAGAGTAGGACAGAGATTCTCCTAATTGATTTTCTCTCATCGTTCTGCGTCTTAATAGTGCCTCAGCTGAAAACCTAGAAGCCCAGATCCATTTTATCAGCATATCCTGTTAACTAAACCTAAAATGTATCCTATATATCAGTTCCCATCGATGTCCTCCCATTCCCAGCATCAATATTCTCGCATATGGATCACTCAAATAGCCTGAATACGTCTATCTGTACATCTACTCTTATCCTACTACATTTCATCACCTTAATAGTGACCACAATGGCTGTTTAAAAGGTACGTAAGATTTCCTCTTCCTTCAGTTCTTAAGTTCATTCATTGTGCTTTCTGCCCTCAATTCAATGTCTTTGAGAGCAAAAAATATCAGTGTAAATATTCTCAAGAATAATAAATCATATACATACTCATAGATATCCATCAGACAACTTTACAACCCCTTCTCTGAGGAGACACTTGAGATGTCAGAGATTTCTCTGTCCTCACAATGAACTTTGCCTTCTGGGAAATTATTTTTGCACTGAATGAGTCACTCCAGTGACTTCTCATCACAGTTAAAATAATATCCATGTGGCTTTAACATGCCATTTCAGGACCTGTATGACTAAGACCCTGCCTAAACTTTAACTCGTTCCATTCTTGCTCAGCAACATATACATTTTTTCTGTTTCTCAGACACTCTATGCCTGTTGCTGCCTTGAGAACTTTGCACTTATTGTCCTTTCTATTTGTGGTTTTCTGGCCCTAGAACTATGTAAGACTGGCATTTGTCATTCATATCATTAGCATGACTTTAGCTGACCACCTAACCCAGGTTGTGTTTTAGTCACTTTCTATCCTAACCTATCCCATTATCATCTTTTCGTTTTTCTTTATTGCTCTTATCAATATTTGCAAACTTGTTATTTATTTTTCACTTCTAATTGACAACCCCTCCCCAATAGAGTCTTAAATCCACGCGAGTTTTTCCTGAAGTAAAATTATTTGGATTTGGCACAGTGAAATCTATGAGAAACATTACCAAGAGTTCTAATTATAAGAAAGAAAGAGAGAAAGAGAGAGAGAGAGCGAGAGAGAGAGAGAGAGAGAGAAAGGGAGGGAGAGGGAGGGAAGAGGGAGGGGGGAGGGAAAGGAAGGAAGGAAGGAAGAAAGGAAGAAAAAAGTCAGGGACAACAATGACACTTTGCTTATGTAAAAGAGATGGCATGTTGGTTCTATTATTATTGAAAAACTTGAGTTATATGTTTTAAATGGAGGAGTGAAGCATATGACCAGAGAAATGGCTTAAAAATATATCTAAATCAAGTAAGTAGAGAGGTGGGGAGAAGGAAAGTGCTTTTAATTTCTCTTCAAGAGCCTTCATGAACCACAAGAGACTACTGTCAGTGACTAAAGTAAAGGTTTTTCTTTTATTTACCTGGGGACATTAGAGCAAAATTCTCCAAATTATTTCTGTAGGAATGAAATACTATCCTGTAGTAGAAAGATACTTCAAACAAAGAGTAAGGTCTAAACATGAAGCAGAGAACAGGGATAATTTTGCAGGAACAAAGCAAAGGTGAACAGAGGAAGTAGGTAAGCCTTATCTGTGGCAAACAAATAGGAGCGTAAAGGTGAGAAGATATAAGTTTAAGAGCTGATGAGTAATCTATTATCTGGTAAGTGAAAAAGAAAGCAAATAGTAGGTGCCAAGGTACAAGGGCAAGCTGAGACATCAACTTAAACAGAATCAAGGAATCTCACCTGAAGAAAATCCCAACTTGTATGCAAGCGTGGAATTTCTCTTGCAAATATAGTCAATAAATAATTTGCTGGCATGGGATCCTTTGCGAGTCACAAAGTCAATCAAGTCACGGGCCTTGGCTATAGTTGTAACATTTCTCTTTTTGATTATTTCGATCTCCTCTTGGTTCAGCACCTTTTTGCTTAAGACGTCATCCAGCAAGTTATTCAGTGTGCCTTCAGACACTGAGTTAACAAATATTATCCTTTTTTCATTTAGTCTCTTATCTGTTGAAAACACAGAAATGTTGAGACTTAAAACAACTGAAGAAATATCACTGTGTCACCTTAATAACCAGGGTACTCTTTTATCTGTATCCCCTCTTTATTCATTAAGTATCCTAAGGAATGGATTATTTACTCCATCCAAGGTCTCTTGCATTCTTTCTAAGTCCATGGATGCCAACTCACAGAATTCTAACCTAGGTAAGTCAAAACAAGGCTGTACTTATCCAAACTGTTCTCCTTTATCTGCTTTGGTAGGGGCCCAAGGCGCTTCACCTGTGCTATTATTGCTTTTATAAATATGTCTGTGGAAATCAGAATCAATAATGGTCACTTTCATGTCATTTTCATTTTTCTTATTTAGGGACAATAGCCCATGGTGATCCTGTCACGACTGAAGTTCAGATCCTGACTGATTCTGAACTTCAGTCATGTTTGGACACTTAAGCCTTTAGGAAATATCCACAAAGTTACCTCAGAAAATGAGGTCACACACTTTCCTGGCACTTACTTTTCCCTCTGAAACACCAGGAAAACCCAGATGACTACCTGGTTTATGGATCCCCATACCTCACAACCTGAAAAAATATAGATCAAGGATGAAGGTCCCATCCTTCTTTTCTAGTTAAGTGTTGCTCACACAAACTATACAGAATACAGTTCAAAAATTTTGAGTTAATTTTATCCCCCCAATATATCTCCTAACGAAACAACCTTATAAAAGAAGACAAAACAAAACCTTACCAGCCATGGCTTCTGTGGCTCTCTTATGAGGCAGGACAAAAGCAAAGAAAAAATAAAAAGAATACTCAGAGCAGTCAGGATTTTCCTGTTGGGCAAGGCATGTTCACATCTTGCAAAATAACTACTTCATTGCATAAGTGGATGGCTATGAATATGCATGCATTTGTTTTTATTTTTAATAAGACTGTTTTCCTCTCTCAGGATTTCTTCTTATGAAAGAATGAGGTAGCATTCTGTAGGTTGCTTTTTTATTTTTTGTGATTCTTTCCTTTGCTGTTCAGAAGCTTTTTAGTTTGTTTTAGTCCCATGTAATTATTTTTGCCTTTGTTGCTTGTACTTTGGGTGTTCTTGGGGTCCAGGGTGTTGTTGGGGCCACCGCACGCTATCTTACAATGTCATCAATAATTTTGAATTAAAATCAATTGAGAAGCATTGGGGGTCGGGGAGTGGGGGGTGAGATCTCTAACTCATCTGTCTCTCTAAATATAGGAAATAACTCTCCATGTGATAGGTGCTTCCCTGCTTCTGAGGACCAAGAGACAACTTTATCGCAAGAGTTACAAAATTCAAAATCGAAAAGGCCTGTATAAACAAACTTTGCAACAATTTTACTAATTTACTACCTAAACCCAATCCTTGCTGAGATTTTTTTCTCATGAGCACCAACTTTCCTGTCAATTTCTCACAAATTTATTGATTCTTTGTGTAAAAAGTATTAATATAAAATGGTGCCTAGCTCTATCATTCCTTTGAGCCCCATTTTATTATCTGAGCATCATATTGTGATTCACACATGTACCCATATTTGTTTTTTCTGTTTCCTCCTGTTAATCTAGTCTTTTAATCTAGTGTCAATTTTATTAATCTAGTCATAAGAACTAAAGGGGGGTAAAGGGGAGGAATTCTCCCCCTCCCCCACAGTGTCGTATCAAGAAAGTTACTGCCAAGGTCAATGTCAATTAGCTGTTTCCCTATGTTGTCTTCTAGGAGTTTTATGGTATCAGGTCTTACATATAAGTATAATCCATTTTAAATTAATTTTTGTAAGTGGTGTAAGATAGGAGTCCAATTTCATTCTTTTCCATGTGAATATCTAGTTTCTCCAATACCATTTATTGAAGAGACTATCCTATCCCATTGAATATTCTTGACTCTCTTTTCAAATATTAGTTGATCAAACACGAGTAGGTTTATTTTGGGGCTCTTGATTCTGTCCCATTGATCTATATCTGTTTTTATGCCAGTGCCATACAGTTTTGATTACTATAGCTTTGAAATATAGTTTGAAATAAGGAAGTCTGATCAAAGGTCAAAGGAAGTCTGACCTTTGTCCTTTCTCAAAATTACTTTGGCTGCTTTGGATCTTTTGTTGTTCCATATGAATTAACAGGGTTAATACACAAAATATATAAGAAATACATACAACTCAGTAGCAACAACACAAATAATATGATTTACAAATTGTTAAAGGACCTGAATAAACAGTTTTTCCAAAGATGTCATATAAAGGGCCAACAGGTACATGAAAAGGTACTTAACACTAATCAGGGAAATGCAAATCAAAACCACAATGAGATATCACTTCACACCTTATTACAATGGCTACTATCAAAATGACAAGAGATAACAAGTATTGGCCAGCATGTGGAGAAAGGGAACCCATGCACACTACTAAGGGGAATGTAATTTGGTACAGCCATTATAGAAAACAATATGGAGGTTTCTCAAAAAATTAAAACTAGTACCATTACATGGCCCAACAATCCCATTTCGAGGTATATATCTGAAGGAAATGAAATCACTATCTTAAAAAGATGTCTCCACCATCATGTTCATTGCAGTATTATTTACAATAGCCAAGAAGTGGAAACAACCTAAGTATCCACGGATGGTTCAATGGATAAAGAAAATGTGATATATATTCATATATTAGAATGTTATTCAGCCAAGAAAAGGAAGGAAATTATACCATTTGTAACAATATGGATGAAACTTGAGGGCATTATTCTAAGTAAAATAAATCAGACAGAGAAAGACAATACTATATGATCTCACTTATATGTAAAATCTAAAAAAAACTGAACTCATAGAAAGACAGTCAATTGTCGGTTGCCAGGGTTTAGGAGATGAGTGAAATGAGATGTTGGTCAAATGGTACAAACCTATAAGATGAATAAGTTCTGGGGATTTAATGTACAGCATGGTGACTACAGTTAACAGTACTGTACTAGATACTTGAAAGTTTCTAAGGAGTTCATCTTAAATGTTCCTACCTAAAAATAAAGATAATTATGTGAGGTGATGGATACGTTAACTAACTTTATTGTGGTAAATACTTCACAACATATACTTACATCAAATCATTACGTGCACATCCTAAACTTACACAGTGTTCTATGTCAATTATATCTCAATAAAGCTGGGAGGAAAAGAATGAAGTAGCAGAATTAAGCATTGACCTGGGAGACTGCTAAACTGAAAATTAAATCAATGAAATTTCTTGCAAGCTCCCAAGTCCATGGGCACCTCTGAGCTTTGGTCTGCTGGTTAACTGGCCACCACAGACAGAGTGCAGATTCCAAGCAACATGTGCAAACAGGCTTTCTGCTCCCTGCCCCACTAAAACTAAGGCACCGTCTGCTCCAGAGGCTCCTTTCCACCGTAGAAGAAGACAGACTTAAGTGACTTTTCTAGCCAATTTTAACAAATTGTATCACATGGGAGCTCGTGAAACAGTTTCTGTTTATTTATTTATTTATCTTCTCAACTCATACACATGTCCTTTTTATTATATGAAATAAGTTCTATGATGTCCTTTAACTCCATTGGCAACTTTAATGGAAAGGAGTATAAAAAGCCTCTAAAATAATATTTGTCCTTGTCCTCAGTCTTTATTTCAGCAGTATAACATGAAAACAATTATGAAAGCAACAATAAGATGAGTTCTTTAGACTGGCCTGGTACCCAGCAGCCTAGAGGACAGGGAATGCCTGTTACTCGTATAGTTTCCTCTAATTGGTTTGATGGCTTCAAAGGCCACTTGTAACACGAGATCAAGTTTAATAATTTGTCTGTCTGTTTATTAGTCACTGGTTTCTCTTTAATCACAGCTCATGTTTTTATGTCGAATTTCTGAATCAATATATTAAGGACTGCAAAAGTGTAGTAAAAGGTCATTGGCCAGTGAATTATGATATCCCTGTATCCTAACCCTTGTTTTTCCACTTTCTAGTTCGATGGCCATGAACAAGTAATTTAATCTGAGTCTCATTTTGTTTACTACGAATAGGGGTATTTCATGTACCACTAATTCGTGGAGGTTTTCATGAAGAGCTGATGAGATATTTTATAGCTAGCAAGATTTAGCAAATAAAAAGACATGACTCCCAATTAAATATGTCTTCATTATTTCATGGGGCATATTTATCTAAATATTTCGGACTTACTTATGCTTAAAAGATTATGTCATTTAAATTTATTGATGTCCAGTGTTTTATCTGGCAAAACTATTAATATTTTAGGCCAAATAGTACTTTGTTGTAGGGGCTGTCCTGTGTATTGTGTGTTCAGCAGCATGGCTCACTTCTTCCCACTGGGTGCCAGTAACACTCCCTGAATTGTGACAATGAAAAATGTTTCCAGATATTACAAAATGATTCCCCCCGCCACCCATCCTCACTTTACAATGAGCCTCTCTAGATTTTGAGTTATAGTGGGTAAAGTCCCTGCTCCCTCACAAGTTGTGTCTTAGCCTCAGTTGCTTTAATTATACAATGGGGATAATAATATTCTGATTATTGCACAGATTAAATGACAAAGTTTACTTAATACATATTTATATAGTGCTATGTGCATGCACATTTAAATTATTTATTAATTTAATATAAATTATGATCCTATGGGTGATTTTGAGTCCATTCTATAGATGAGAAAACTGAGGCACAGAAAGGTTAAACAATTTACGGTAGGTCATACAGCAAGTAAATGGCAGAACAAAAATCAAACTTAGGTTATCTGGCAACAGAATCTGGTTCTTCATTACGCCAGGCTGTCTCTCAGAAACAGGGTGTAGATTATGTGGCAAGTGCCTGGCACATAGTAAGAGTTTAATAGGTTATACTGATTGTCAGAGTTAGATTAGTGTTGTTATTTTACACAGCCCCGAAAGCAGGTGCTGTCCCATATGTTTCCTTTTATACTTTTTTAACACCGCATCCTTGCAACCACCTGTGAGCTAGACAGGGCAGGCAAGTAATAGCAACTTCATCTGATGAATAATAATGAGCCTGCATACATGCCAGATAGATGAGATGAGCTTGAGTGAGAACCCAGTTGTTCTCATCCCTGGGCCAGCTCTCTCTAGTATCAAAGCCATTTCTGTCTTGAGCATTGTGCAAAGTCCTAGAAGACAAGGAAGGTTATCACTAACTGATGTTTTCTGTGTTTTTTTTTTGTTGTTGTTGTTTGTTGGTTTTGTTTTTTATTATTATCTATCTCTACTACAAAATGTGAGCCCAGAAAAGAGAGACCTTTATGGTCTCTCTGGTTTCTATGTCCACAACCTCTATAACAATGATTGCTGTCTAGAGGGTAATCAGTATATATTGTAAGATACAAATGTTTTAAGGTAAAAGAAGAGTAAATGTCAAACATAGCAAATCTGTGAATGAAAAATAATTTAGAAAAATGTATGATAATATAGGGAAATTTATTTAAAATTAAAACTTAAACCATGAATATAAAGATAGGAAAGATAAATATGAATTATTGAGTTTAATCATAATATGTTCCCCCACTTATTTTCATTCAGTATATACGTATTTATAAGGTGTCTAATTAATGTCAAGCACTGCATTAAGATCTAGGGATTCAAAACAAATTAAGTTATTGTCCTTGTCCTTAAATATTTTTACCGACTACCTGGGAATACAGACATGTGAGTTACTTATTGGTGTTACAGAATTAAAATCTGCACAAGGTCAGCAAATAATGTATGTAATCAATTGCTCCACTGCTAGATAAACGGGTTTGGCAATAGCTTTTGGGTAGAAAAGAAGTCCTGGACTATTTTGTTCTCATAAATTCAACGGGTGCTAAGACAACTCAATACAATGTTAGGTTGTAGTAACCTTAATTCACACAAAAATGGCAGGGTGAATTGGTTTGGTATGGCTTCTGTAACAAATTACCACAAATTTAGTCACTTAACAACAAAAATTTATTATTTTACACTTTTGGAGGTCAGAAGTCTGAAATGGGTGTCACTGTGCTGAAATCAAGGTGTTAGCTGGGCTGTGTTCCTTCTGGAGGCACAAGGGGGAATTCTTTCTCTTGCCATTTCAAATTTCTAGTAGCTGTCCACATTTTTTGTCTTACAGCCTCTTGTCCCTCTGACCACTGTTTCTGTTATCACATCTATTTCTGTACTTCTGTGACTCTGACTCTCCTGACTTTCTCTTCCCCTTTTAAAGACCTTCATGATTATGTAAGCCCACCTGGATAATATAGCGTATTCTCCCTATCTCAAGAGCCTTCATTATATCTGTGAAGTCCCTTTTGCTAAAGTAACATATTCGAAAGTCCTAGGAATTAGGATATGGACCTGTTTGGGCATCCATTATGTTGCCTACCACAAGAGAGATGTTGCAAAAATAAGGTAACGTAGGCAGCAGATCTTCAATAGGATGGTCAGAAGTTCTCACTGAGTAGATGAAGCTGTATATTCAATAAAACACTTTCAACTCAAGGGAAAAGACAGCTGAACTAATTCCTGAACTATCTAAATCAGATCCAGAATATTTCCTTTATCTCTAAACAACAATTTAAAAGAATTTTTGACAAGCTATAGAATATACAGTATTTTAAATCTGGAAGATGAGGGCATAAGGAAACTGCAAAGAGTGACAGTCTGGTTATTTTGAGCCCATTTTACAGTATGTTGTAAGTTAAAGAAAATGTGTGATTATATCATGATTGCTGCCACCAATATTTGCGCCAAAAAAAAGTTACAAATATAAAATGAAATACATTAAATAAAAACTTTGCAATCTTAAATATGACTTGTAAATATCACTGTGAGTTCACTGATCTTCACTTTTAACAAAAATATGTATTTTCTAGCTCTGTTTAAAAGGCCTAGAAGCCATGACAGTCTAGTAGAAATAATCACCTCTAGTGTCCAGATATACTTTCTAAATATTTTTTGCCACTAAAAGGGATAAGGATTCCTTGGAGAATAGCTGATCCCAGGTAAGGAGCAGGTAATGTGCAAAATAAGTGTGGAATGTCTTCTTGAACCAGGAAGCAAAAAAGCTCTTGTGGGGTCATGCTAAAGAGACATAAAGAATAAACTTGAGGTACTCCTACTCGCTAATTAATGATGATGAAATTTTTGCTTCAAAAAATGATATCTTCAAATTATTAAAAATCATAAATATATTTTAAAAAACAGTATGCACTAATTTTATTAAGGAGCAGGGAAAAACAAACAAACAAACAAACAAAACCCACAAAACTGAATCACTGGTTGAAGTTGCTAGAGTACCCAGTACTCTGAAATTTGATAACTAAAGAGACATGAATTAACCTTTTATCTTCTTTTTCCCATTGACATTGTATTTAAGGGTAACCAAAATAGACCTGGCACTTGATGGGAAAGTCTTATATTATGAAGAATTCAGCTGATCAATGGAATAAAAATGATGGAAAACCAACATTTCATACCTGCTAATGAAAAATATGTCATGACAGTGGCAATCAGGGAAGGCAAAATCATTACTAAAAGATTAACAGGTGTCTTTCTTTATAGGTAAAGAAAGGATCAAACTGCCATCACCTGAACCCATGGGTCATATTTAGCATTGTTAAAGCTGAGAGTCCCTCTTATTTAGCAACATCTGCTTGTGGCGCCCCCTCCTGCTCCTCCAGCAGTTTCCCTGAGTCTGGCCGCTGGCTCCCCGTGCTAGCCACTGATACTTGGCATTCTTACAATATGGCAGTCATCGACAACTAAAAATGGTTCACTTGAGCAAGATTTGGATGAGGTTGATGAAGGAGAAGAAAAAGAAACTGGTGAAGAAACAACAATCAACGCACCTCAGCTGACTGTTCCGATGATGCAAAATCCTCAGATTCTTGCAGCCCTCCCAAGAAAGACCTGATGGTCTGGTGGAAACACCAACAGGATACACTGAAAGCTTGCCTAGGGTAGTTAAAAGATGAGTGAATGCTCACAAAAACCTTGAAGTTAAATGTGCACAGATCGAAGCCAAGTTCTATGAGGAAGTTCGTTATCTTCAAAGAAAGTGTGCTCTTCTCTACCAGCCTGTATTTGATGAGCGATTTGAGATCATTAATGCAATGTATACACCTACAGAAGAAGATGGAAACCAGATGAGGAAGATGAAATTTCGCAGGCGCTGAAAGAAAAGGCCAAGATTGGAGATGAGAAAGAGGATGAAGAAAAAGAAGACCCCAAGGGAATTCCTGAATTTTGGTTGACTGTTTTTAAGAATGTTGACTTGCTCAGTGATACAGTTCAGCAACATGATGAACCTATTCTGAAGCACGGTGAAGATATTAAAGTGAAGTTCTCAGATGCTGGCCAGCCTGTGAGTTTTGTTTTAAAATTTCACTTTGAACCCAATGAATATTTCACAAATGAGGTGCTGACAAAGACATGTAGGATGAGTCAGGACCAGATGATTCTGATCCCTTTTCTTTCAATGAACCTGAATGTATGGTGTTGCCACGCATGCTAGCATCCTACCCGTCTGTCTCCTCGTACCTGCCCCTAAAGCAAGGAGAGTCTGTGAGACGGATCCTTTCAGGGACTTTGCTTCACCTTTGTGCTTACACCTTATGTCTTCCTGCTTGGCCCCAAAAAGATGGATGGTCAGCCAAAGACAGGTACGACTCCCCCCGTGGGGGGCAACCTAAACCAGGTGGAGCCGCGTGGGGACCAACAGGAGAATCCACGGGGTTCATAGAGGTGGGTACAGTCCCCCATATTCCCCTTTCTAAGGAGAGCCTCTGCTTCTGTGGCTGCATTCCTTCCCACAACCTGCAGGGTAAGTAACTCAGTGATGTGCACTCCATCTATTAATATGCATAAAGGTTTTGTCCCTTGGGGAAGTACATACATCCTGAGACTTACTGTTCAACTGCCTGCAGGCAAGGGTGATTGGCTTGAATCAGTTTCCTATTATAATGTATGGGATTCACAGATCTTGAGATTGACAAGCTTTATCTCCTTTACTTCCCCACCTAACTAATAAAAGCCATGCATAGGCATGATTCAGGGCTCAGTCCTTGAGGCTGGAGTCCCTTGGCTCCCCTTGCACTCTATTCATGGCTACTGTATTTTTTAACCCTGTGCCGCCCTCCTAGCTCCCCACAACCCTCGTCACACGGGAGGCGACAGTATGGGTTGTTCAGCATGCCAGATAGATTGGGGGAAAAAAGGGAAGAATTTAACTTTGAAACCTATTAAAAAGAAGCAGAAACACAAGAGACATGGGACAGTTCATACTGTGACCAAAACAGGTTCCAATGATTCTTTCTTTAATTTTTTTGCCCCTCCTAAATGTCCAGCAAGTGGAGATCTGCTGATGCTGAAGCCATCCTTGCTGCAGACTTTGAAATAGGTCACTTTTTATGTGAGCATATTGTCCCAAGATCAGTGTTATATTTTACTGGAGAAGCTGTTGAAGATGATGGTGATGATGACGATGATGAAGGTGAAAAAGTGGATGAGGAAAGGGAAGGAGAAAATGAGGAAAATGATCCAGCCAATGACTCAAAGCAGAATCAAAATCCAGCAGAATGCACACAGCAGGATGGCTTACCTTCTGCTTCCCAGGAAAGGATGAATTCTCATCATTTGACAAGCCTGTTTCAAGTATTTTGTTGTTTATTTTTGTTTTTGCAGCCTAAAATAAAAACATCAAATATAATTTTAGTTCTCACAAGAATTCTTAATTTTGTACTAATTCAAGTAGAAGCAGAATCCTAGCTTGAATTAAGCATTGTACCCAGTTTACCATATTGAATAAAAGGGTGCCAGCTTTGGAAGATTTGTATTGCATCTCATAATAGGAAATTAAACGAGAGAAAGAGAGAGAGAGAGACAGAGAGAGACAGAGAGAGACAGAGAGAGACAGAGAGACAGAGTGAGAGAGACAGAGAGAGAGAGGAAATCTTAAATGATGTAATTTTTTTAAAAAAAGAAAGATTTAAAAGTTGTTTTATTTCCTTTGGTTACAATGAAGGACCCAGGCCTCTATAGTTAATTCCAGTTCCTATTGTTTAAAGTACAAGTATGTTATTTACCCATGCTTCTGTTTACTATGTATTAAAATGGATAGTACTGTTTGCTTAACTACCTCATAGATGTGTTGGGCACATTAAGTTAAATTTTATGAAATGTTTCTCAACCTTATTAAAAGCTTAACTGTTTGGACTTATTTGAATCCAAGTATGATATTCAGCATTTTATTCATACCAAGGTTTGATAAATAAATTGGAAAAAAAAATAAACCTGAGACATCCCAGACATTATTTACCTTCTGATATTATGCAATATGAAGCACTCAGTGAAACACAAAAGTATTCTTGCAAAATAAAATTAACCTGAGTCTAAAACAAGATTTTAGAATTAAATTCCAGTCTACAGGAAATCTGGGGCATAGATGAACTTGTTAAAGACCACCACAGGCAAACAATAAAATCCAGAATATAGGATATTCCACAGGACAATTTACCCAATTTCTTCAAAAGTTCACCTCACTTTAAAAGGGGAGGAGTCGTTCTAGATAATATATATATATATATATATATATATATATATATACACACACACACATATATGTATATTTAAATCTCAGCTATATATAAATCTCATATATGTATGAGATTTAGATATAACCAAATACATATATATATATATATATATAAATCTCATATATATAAATCTCTTATATATATATATATGTATGTATGTATACACACACACACACACACACACACACACATACACATAAGAGATTTAGATATAACCGAATACAAAGGATATACCTGATTTGGATTCTAAGTTAGACAAACCAATTATAAAAATGTATTTTTTCAAAATAAATAATGAGCTACATCATAACCCAAAAAACTAAATAAATATCTAAGAACTAGTAATGGTATAAATGAATGATTAGATAAATAAATAAATGAGAGGGAAAGAAAAAACCTTCCTTATAGGAAACCCAAAATACTATATGTAGATACTTTTTCAAGGAGGCAGATGGTATGGAAAATACAAACTTTACAGTAGAGACATCCAGCATATACCACTATACACTCATACATACCTATACACATATACATGTATATACGTGTTTATCAATATGCATGTGTGATATATACATGTCCACATGCATGCATATGTGTGGATAATACACAGACATACATACAATATGTCACTTTAACCAAGTGATCAAGGTTAATATTACCCATGGCAGTTATGTTGATATCAATTGGCCTTCGATATGTGTTTATCTTTGTTATCTTCCTCCAAAAAAGTCTAATCATGTCTACTATAGTTTAATCATATAAAGACATTAGACAGACCTCAAAGAAGGACATTCTACACAATAACTTTTTTAAAGTGTCAAGTTTATAAAAATCAATTTAATTTTTTGTTCAAATTTTTGTTTTTGTCATTCTCTGTCTAATTCTTTCCTATTGATTTGTACTAAAATATGAAATGGAGTTTAGGGTTATTCCTACTCAGATAAAGGTCACAGTTCTTAAATCATAATCTACCATAGTGGCTGGGTATCTTATTGTCCCCCTAAATTAGATTAATTGAGGCAGGCACTATAATCATTTATATTTACAATTTTAGATTAGTGGCTATCAAGAATATATGGTTTGTACGAATAGAATTGCCATATGACCCAGCAATCCCTCTCCTGGGTATCTACCCAAAAACTCTGAAAACATTTAGAGATAAAGACACGTGTGCTCCAATGTTCATTGCAGCTTTGTTTACGGTGGCCAAGACATGGAAACAACCAAAATGTCCTTCGATAGATGAATGGATAAAGAAGTTGTGGTACATATACACAATGGAATACTATTCGGCGGTAAGAAAAGATGATATAGGAACATTTGTGACAACATGGATGGATCTTGAGAGAGTAATGCTGAGCGAAATAAGTCAGACAGAAAAAGCAGAGAACCATGTGATTTCACTGATATGTGGTATATAAACCAAAAACAACAAAAGAACAAGACAAACAAATGAGAAACAGAAACTTATAGACACAGATAATAGTTTAGTGGTTGCCAGAGGGTAAGGGGGTGGGGGGTGGGGGGTGGGAGATGAGGGTAAGGGAGATCGAATATATGGTGATGGAAGGAGAACTGACTCTGGGTGATGAACACACAATGGGATTTATAGATGATGTAATACAGAATTGTACACCTGAAATCTACGTAATTTTACTAACAATTGTCACCCCAATAAATTTAATAAAATAAAATAAAATAAAAGAATTTATGGTTTGATTAGTTCCAGATGATGAAAAAACTACAAAAATTATACTAGAAAATGGCCCTAAATGAAGCTGCTGATAAAAAAAGAAAAAACTCTGACTCTAGTCTTTCGCTTTAGAAAGATGTAAGCCTAGTTTTAAAGGTCTTGGCTCCAGCTATTTGGAGTCTAAATTGAGAAAATTTATGTTAAGTACATTAATTTCCTAATGGTAAGGTGATATTAATATACTAACTACATCCATAAAAACATGGTAACAGGTGGTTAATAGCTTCCAAATTTCAGGCATTTTTACTATGGTAGGTACTACAGTACGGTAGGTACTACACCTTTTACGTGTGGCACTGACTTTTCTGTGATCCTTTAGGCTAACACAGTGAGAAACATGCAGAAAAGTTCTGACAAATAAGTTTGCAAACTTGTTGCAACAATGTTGCTAACCTTTTTTGATATCAGATGGATCGTTCATTATGAATTTGTACCAATTGGACAGTTAACCAAGTTTACTATTTGGAACTACTGAAAAGGCTGTGTGAAAAAGTTAAGATGACCTGAATTTTTCACCAACAATCCATGGCTCTTGCATCACGACAATGCACCAGCTCACAAGGCACCATCTGTGAGGGAGTTTTTAGCCAGTAAACAAATAACAGTATTAGAACACCCTCCCTACTTACCTGATCTGGCCCCCAATGACTTTTTTCTTTACACGAAGATAAAGGAAATGCTGAAAGGAAGACATTTTGATGACATTCAGGACATCAAGGGTGATACAATGACTGCTCTGATGGCCATTCCAGAAAAAGAGTTCCAAAATTGCTTCGAAGCGTGGAGTAGGAGCTGGTGTCGGTGCATAGCTTCTCAAGGGGAGACTTCAAAGGTAACTGTAGTGACATTCAGCAATGTGCTATGTAGCACTTTTTCTAGGATGAGTCCATGAACTTAATTGTCTGACCTCATACATCAATAGGGAAAATAGACAGGAAGGTGATTACTCACATAGGGAGAACTTCACATTGACTTAATTACATATTGACCCTGAAAAAAATTTGGGAAATTCTGAAAACAATATCTTAATAAAGATTTGAAAGATCTCAATAGAGATTCTAAGTGGATATGTAGAAATACAGAATAGACCAATAAAGTAACTTGGTAGAAATGATAATTGGCCTCTGAGTTCTGCTGATCTTTTCCCAGGATACTTCTCCTAGCTACTATGTCCAAGAATCAAAAGGAAGGAAAACAAAGTGGAGAACTATGGGGATGAGTGTGTGTGTGTGTGTGTGTGTGTGTGTGTGTGTGTGTGTGTTTGGGAGTAGGAGATAGAGAGGTAAGGTTCTGTTTATTTCCCAGCCCTGATAAATCTTCTCTAGTTTCTCTCTCTCCCCTCCCTTTGTCTTTTTCTTTTTCTTTTTCTTTTTTTCCACTACCCCTCTCAAATAAGAGGAATTACTAATCTGACATAGGACATTAATTTGGTCACATGTTCTAGTGGTTTAGGAAAATGATTCCGTTTGAGGGTGGAGCTCCCTTCTGCACCCTTTTTCAGTGAGGCTAGAGGTGCAAGGAAGGTGCTGAGGTCAGAAGACATAGCTGACTTGTTTTCTTCCCACATGTATGTTCCTCTTTGTCTCATTCCACATCTCTGGAGTTATAAATGGACTAAGTGTCCACCATTTTTTGGAAGGCAGTTTAACTAATGTACTGATTTTCCTGTTTGGACACATTCTTACACCTTCAGTCTCTGTAGACCAGTAAGAAAAGGAAGATATCTCTTTGTTAGGCCTTAACATTGTATTTTAGCCCACTGTATGAAAGCACTGAATTGCAGATGGACTAATATATGGATAAGAAGAAATAAAACACCCACACAAACTCAAACCCCCATTCATTCATTATAAGTTCCCAATTTATTTGGTTAAGTATATGGAATTTTATATATGTTAGTGGCTATACAAAGAGAAGCAGTTGTGAGCATCTATGGAGAGTCTACCTTGCCCCTCAAAGGTGGGGTACTACCAGACCTAAAGAAGATTCCAATTTCTTGCTAGACACTGTATTTTAAAATAGAGATAGATGAATATTGGAAGAAAATACACTAAACATCAATGCATTGTCATTTAAAGATATGTTTACAAACGTCAGGATTTTTTGTTTCATAAATCAGATTCAGCTTTCTTAATATCACATCTCAGAATAAGATCTTTATTTCAAATTCCACCCCAATTCTGACTTTTTTAACCTTTTTTGTGAGGGGCATACTCTTAGTCAGTGTTGGAAACAATGAAGGGAATTTACATTATCTCACATAACTGGCTTGCTTCAACTATCCCCTCTCTCAAAGCATCATTGATTTTATACCCTTTACCTAAGAAAGTCTCATACTGACTTTGGTCTGAGAACCACAGTTTAAATTTATTTTCCCTTATAATCTACCCCTTAATGGCTCATGCAATTAGAGACAGCATCAACTTATTAACATTAGCAGGCATAAATGTTTTTCAGCATACTTTATATCTATCTGTTTTGAAAACCTTTATGGGTTTCCAGACATTTGTATACCTTGAGGATTTAAATTTGAATAACTGTAATTATTGCTATTGAGTGTTTATGTCTGTGTGCATGTGTATGTGTGTGTCTTAATACACTCTGGCAATTAGCAACCTAATATTCCCCGAGCCCGTACTTCTTTTTTTCTTTTTAAGTTCCCAGAAATAACTCTGAAAAAAGCTTTTAGTTTTGGGGACAAAAATTTAAAAAATAAATTTCTGGGTTATATTGATTTCCCCTGCCCCGAAAATAGAAGTAGCCGTCTTGCAAGGAGACTGAATTCTTTTAATGGGGAATTGTCTTAATGACAGAAATTTTGGAGCTACATATTTGCTGTTGAGATGCCTGTACAGACACATTTTTAATGTTTTGCATGAGTATTCAGGGTAAAGTAAAGTGAAGCAGGGTGTATTAGCTATCCCCAAGATGAAATTTTCTTTTTCTCCAAAAGGGCTGGAAAGAGCCGGTTTAACAAAACTTCTAATTTATTTCCAATTTAATTCTATTTCTTTTTATCTTGGTTTAATATGCGAGAGAATTTCCTCTTTGTTTGCTCTCTTTGACATATCAAGTTACATACTGTCAAGTACATATCAAGCCATATGTTTATACTGGTCCTCCTGTCCCCAACTTAAGAGTGTTTATTCATTTACTTATTCATTTATTTCCTTTTTTTATTGTTTTATATCTACTCAAGCATTTCAGGAAATGTCCCATTGTGTAGGTCCAGGTGATCTTCTCCCCTTATGATCACTTAAATACTAATTGCTTAAAAATGAAAATAAATTTTAACCTCCCTTAAAGCTTAAAAAAAAAAAATCCACAAACAGAAGCAACTTAAAATACCACAGTAAATACCACATGGTTAGGCCAAAACAATGAATTTGATGAAATAGTCAAATACATGCTTTGAGAGTTTTGTTGAAAATAGTCCTTTAAATATTTTCATCGGCATGAGTGTCAATCACACATTGCCTTTCTGGCTAGTTAGGCTGAATATTTCACTCCATTATAGACAATTAGGTAAATGTTGGTATTTGTTTGTGTTGTATTGTAACAGCACAACATTTTAAAATCTAATTAAGAATGACATAATATAAAACCAATAATAATAAGAAGAATTATCCAAGTAGTTTCAAACTTTATTTAAAAATATTAAGAAGGGTTATTTTGTGGTCTCAATATTCTGCAAGGTTCAACTCCTGACAGACAGCATTGCACATGGATTATGACACATGCTGATGAGGTCTGTGTTAGGGCAATGATCAGCTCCTCTCCTTAACTAGGGACAAAGCATTTGAAAATATTTCTCATCTGGTCCTACAACCTGCTAACCCTCCTCGGACTCAGGTTTCCTTTTCATTCTAGGACTCAACAGTACAATTTCTATTTCTGTGGGTTGTAGCTGATGCTTAATCCAACTCGTGAATATCTTCTTTTAGTTTGGTTGTGTCTGGGCTGTCGCTGTGCAGAGTTTAGCCTAAGAGCTTGAACACCTTGACTCTATCACCTGTCCTGTTTATTTCCCAATGCCAAAAGCCTTCATACTACATTATATAATTTCAGTACTTTAGAAATGTAGATGATAGATAGATGAATGGATAGATAGATAGATAGATAGATAGATAGATAGATAGATAGATATGAAGATATAGATACAGATATAAACATCTACTGGGGATGCCAAAAATGCATACATGTGGACACTTTGGTCAACGTCACTCAAGCAGTAGTTCACCATAATCAGAAGTATCTGGATGCTGATGGTAACCACTTTGAGCACCTTTTGTATATGCAGAAGTCAAACATGACTTGTATTCATCTTTTGTTATTGGTATATATTGAGTATTACAAATTTAATAGTTTTCTTCCTTTCTTAAAATGTGTATACATTTTTTTGGCACCCTCTGTATATAGGTATCTATACTGCAATATCCATTGCGTCATTTGAGATATTCAGGCCTCGGCCAAACCTTAGACCTTCCCTTTTCAAATCCCTTTAGAGAACATCAGGTTCCCCAATCCTCACTGTGCTAACAAAATTAGAAGTCAAGGAATCATGCTTGGTCTCCCTTCTCTTGGCTTGGCCTTTCTCATTTATGAAGGTGGGGAGATAGGTGAGCAGTGGTCAAATTTTGCTGATAGGTTGGTAAATTCCTTCAGAAACAGCTCTCAGTTTCTCAGGTTTCTCTCTAACAGCACACTCTTTCACTAACTTCTAACATCCTTTCCAAAATGAATCTGTATTGGGGGGGTATGGCATCCTTCTTAATTGCTAAGGAAACCTATGGCATCATAGACTGAGAGAACAGATTAGTGGAGAGATTCCAAACACAGGCACTCGATATGAGGCCCATGAATTGGGTCAGGACTTATTGGAAGTCAGAGGGCTACACAGAGCAGGTCTGATGCAGTACATCTGTGTGAAGCTTTATCTGGCCCCTTGGAGCTTATGGACTTTCGCATGACAGTATCCTCTAAGCGTCCTGTCAAGAGGCGAGAGGACAGCTGAATGCTTGTTACCACTGCCTTTTTCTACTCAAGCTTACATTACCTTGTGGGAAGACATTAAACGGATAAATAGACGCTTTTGTTGAGGGAATAATGTAAGCCTGTGTAGGGAGACAGGCTCTACTGGAGAGCTAGGGACAGAGCGATTGTTACGGGCCACCTGACCTTGGTTCTGCTTTTTCCTCCAGAAGAAAGTTTGGTTTGAGAACCAGCAAGTGCTTTTCTTGTCTTTGCTGTTGCCTCCATGTGTATCTCTTTTGACAATCTCACAGGAGGGAGGCATTTCAGTATCTTTGATGGAATTCAGGCATTCTTGTTTCTTGTCTATTAGTGTACTATTGTCTGAAAATTGCAAAGAGCATTCCAATGCATACTGAAAGCTAGGTATTCACAATGAGCCCATTTAGATAAATTACCTAAGTATTTTTATAACTAGATTCTATTTAGATAAGTACACTCTGAGAAGAATACCAGGAAGATCCTCTGTTTTGGACGCTTCTTATGTCAGGAACCTTAAAGCTTCTGAAGTAGAACAATTCGTTAAGTCTAATTGTGAGAAATGTCCTTTACCGTACATATAACTAAAACTGCTTTCCAGTAATTTTCATGTTTTGTAAATATTTTGGACATCCTAATTCACCCAATAGCATGTATGTGTCATCTGTAAGGAACGCTTCAAATATTTCAGGTAACTAGCTTCTCCTTAAATATTCTTTGGGTTAAGCAACCCCATGTGTGCAGGGTCACACGGTGAGTAAGACGTGAACATGAAAGTAGAAACAATTGTTGGTTATCTGACTCCTGTCCCAGTAGTCTTTCCATGATCCCATGGCTTCACTGAAAAAGCTCTCAGCATCCTGCCCCTTTTTTACCTCAGGCATTTACCTCAGGCATATTACTATAATAAAGAGCGACAGGTTTAAAAGAATTTTCTTGTTAAAGCACCATTATTTGTCAAGGAAAAGTGAGAGTGGACAAATTCATCATGATCCCTTCTCTGCTTGGGACTCTGAGAACAAGAAAAGTACTGGAGGTGCTAGTCTTTGATGTGACGGAACCTTAGTTCTCGGTGACAATGTTCGAGTTGTGACAGTTATGTGGTTTTCCCACTTCAAACTCAGCCCTGAGATGTAAATTAAATCTCAAAGTCATTGAGGAAATAGTTCTTAAATTATTTGAACTTGAATTTAATGGCCACAAATGACTCTTTATTATTATTATTATTATTTTGGATTATAAAAGCCTAGAGTACAATTCAGAAAATGATCAGAATGTAACAGTCTCTAACGAAGTATGCTTCTCACTTAGTCCAATAAGTATGGAAAGGAAGCAGCTAGGTCACAGTTCTGCCCATCTCTGACAAGAGGACCAGAGGGAAACCACCCTGTATTAGGATACACCTTCAGCTGCTGGACAAAGTTCACATATCAGTGTCTTCAACAAAATAGAATTTTATTTCTCTATCAATGAACAGTCTGAGTAGTCTGAGAATAAGTGTCCCAGGCTGATCTGTGTGGTGCTGAGGATCCAGGCTTATACCATCTTGTCGTGGTTGAAGATGACTGCTTCAGCTTATGTCAATTTGCCTTCATTCCATTCTGATGGAACAGAGCAAGAGAAAAGGGAGAGTATATTTCATTTATTTTAAGTACACCAACCAGATGTAGCATATGTCGGGGAGGGGGATAATTCCCCCCTCTACCCTGCTTTAGTTGTTACAACTGGACTAATAATAAAATAATAAAATGGATACAGTGCTAGATTAATAGGAGAAAAAACAATTTAATACGTGTGCATGGGGGAATCACATTATGATGCTCAGATCATAAAATGGGGCTCAGTGAAATGATCTCACTAGGCACCTTTTTATACTTTATGGACAAACAATAAATTTGTGAGAATTGACAGGACAAAGAAAGTTAGTGCTCATGAGAAAGGAATCTAAATAAGGTTTGGACTTAGGCAGTAAACTAGGAAAGCCATTACAAGGTTTGTTCACACAGGCTTTTTCAACACTGGATTTTATGAATCTTGTGAGAAGGTTGTCTTTCAGCCCCTGGGAGCAGAGAGGACACCTATCACTTGGGAGATGTATCCCCAGCTTTTAGGTGCACGGAGCAGAGTCAGAGAGCTCCTTCCACTCCTGCTGTTTCTCAAGTGATTTTAATTTAAAATAATCAATACCCCACTGCGGGATATCTTGGGGCAGCCTTCCCTGGGCTCAGACACACACATAAATTTCACTAACTTCTCTTTGGGCAAAACCTAGTCATTTAGCCAAAGAGAGCTACAAGAGAGCTGGTAGGGAAAACAAACAAATGAAAAACGCAAACTTCAGCTGGACTGACATGGGTCTAATTGAAAGTTCCATTACCGTACAAGAATAAGGGATAGGTATTGGAGTTATCATCACAGTCTCTTTCACAGCCTCAAAAAGTGCCTGACAGATTTCTCCCAGCACCCTGAGGAGTTAGTAGGCTGTTAGATAACCTTGTCACCCAAAGACATCTTCCTATTTCTTCTTATTGTGTGAGTTCTGATCCCAGTCCCATTTTTTGTATGAACTGATAACCATGTCCTAATAGACCTGTTGTCCTGGTGTCCTCATGGCTAGCATGCATTTTCACTCTCACAGGTACCCCAATTTGGCATACGAATGATATGGTCACCTGACCTGTGGCCTTCATGCAACACCATGCTCTACACCCCTGCCCCCCATCCCAGTCCCAAACTGTGAAGGAAGACTAGATTACTGTAATGGAGGAAGAAACTTCTATTACCCTTTTAGGTTCTGTGGTTGGCCTAATAATTAAATTCATATAAAACAGATTAATAGGAGATAAACACACAAAATTTTAATATGTATACATAGGTAAGACCTAGGAAAACTGAGTAACTCCCCAAAATAGGCTGAAGACACCACCTAAAATACCATCTTCAACTAAAGACAAAAGAAGATGTTGGGGGTGAGGAGCTAGTTATGGCAGTTTACAGGAAAAGCTCAGTAAACAAGGATAAGGCTGTTATGCAGATTTAAGTTATTGCCTTCTGTATTAGATAAGAGTTTCTAGAGGTAAGGCCATCCTTCTCTTTTTGGTATAGCTAAGGATAGATCCTTACAAATGGGGATTGCCCTTAGACATGTAGATGTCTTTTACAAAATAATAACTTCTCGGTTTTGAAGCTTTTCTATATGGCAATTTCATAAAAATAATCAGCTTAAAATAATCCTTATGCCAAAGAGACATATTTTGGGGTGGAAAATTCTGCTCCCTTCCACCAGCCATCTGTAAGAGATAAAGCTGAGGCACAATTCCCAGCTCCTTCCAGAGATGCATGACCTCTTTCCAATATAAAATTTTCTTTTAGGGGCAGACATTAGCAGAAGTCCCTGCACATAGTAGTAGACATTATAATATGCCATAATCAATTTTCCTTGAGTTATAAATATTGTCAAATTTTAAGAAGGTAAGGTTTGAATTCTTGATGGTGTCCCTTCTTTCAAGTCACATAACTAGTGTGGTTTACTTCTTTTTGTCGTCAGTACTTAATGTTGAACTGTGAATTGTCAACCATTTGATAGAGCATTCTTTCAATTACACCTGAACCAAAAGATTCTATGTACCATTTACCATTGATGGTTTATTTGTTTTATTTTAATCTCACCATTACTGCAGTATCACCAAAGGCAGACTGTTAATTTCATCATTATTGTAAGGCTCTCCTCGCACAATCTTGAGTGGTATAGGGGCTGAGAACAGGCCTCACCAAAATGAGCCATTTTGGCATGTGAATTATTTTGAGCTGAAAGCAGTGGAGTTCCTGCAGGCTCCCCAACATCTTTTACCTCATCCTTACAGAATTTAAAGTAGGGGCCTTGCCCATAATAAAAGTTATCACCAGAAATAACTTTTTATGACCTACCTACAGGGAAGGGCAAACTACTAATTATTAAACCTCTGTTCTTATTGTCCTGCAATGACCTTCCTGCCTCTGAAGCCCTAAGGCACCTACCTCATTCTTAGCTCAGAATGTCATTTACACCTCATTTCCTTTTCTATCTCTGAGTCTCTCATGTACATGGAGGTCTCTGACGCTCATGTATGTGGGGTTCCCATGCATATATACATAATTACATTTGATCATTCTCTTTGTTAATGTGTTTTATATAGATTTAATTATTAGACCAGCTGAAAGAACTTTAAAGGGAAGAGGAATGTTTCTTTCTATCCCACAGTGCCAACATCGAGGGGGGAAAAAAAGCAAGGTACATAACTAGAAAATTGGAAAGGCTGATCAGTCTGCCTCTTCTCTCAGCTCTACCTGTAAAGTAACCAAGAAAAAGTTGTAATGTTTCTTTTCTTTTTTTCCCTGGGTCTATTAAAGACCCTAAGATGAGGACTTCGGGATAGTCCCAAGATTTGAAAAAAGGGAGCTATATCAGCCAGAAAATAGATATTGAGTTGTAAACAAGAGAAAGGGCCTGTAGAGCAGGTCACAGAAGCAAGGAGGACATGGGACAGCATACCTCAGCATCTTAGACACGGGGACTAAGTTCTGGGAGTAAGGGATACAGGGTTAAACTGGGCTACTGTAGGGTCTGTGAGTTGACAAACAGAATATGGAAACCAGACATTGGGCTTCGTGATACAGTGGATACTTCATTCTATCTTTAGAAGAATATATTGAAACTTACATGGAAAGAATTCTAGGTTGCTGGCAGGACATGAGTCTCTGGCACACTGTAGTTGATAAAAATTTGTCTGGCCAGATGCTTTATCTAAATGATAGTGTCAATCAGAGGTCAAGCCAGGTCCATTGCTGTCTCATTTTCTGCTCTCCCTTTTTCCATCTCCTTTTGATTTAGCATTCTGCCCTCTCACAAGCCATTGATCATGTCCTTGCCCATTGACTCAGTAATAAAAAAACAAAATGAAACAAAAACCTGATCTGCTGAAAGCAATAAATTACCAAAAGTTGTATGTATGGTGGGAGATGTCATCCATTCCCTTCCGATTGTGGCTCAAGAGTCCTACGAGAATGACCCGTTAAGTAGTTATTAGTTCCACAAGTATGACCCCTTTTTATTGATTTTTTTTCTGAAGGATTTCTATTCCTTGTACTCTAATGCTACCAGAACTGTGCAGCTGTGTTTACACACAGGTGCAGAATCCTCTCCTTGGTTGCCCTCAGTGAGACATTTGATTAGTTCTTAAAAATGCAGAGCCCAGTTTTCACTGAGAGAGCCCTTAGTTCCTAAGAACCAATCTTGATCTCCAAGAGGAGCTGAATAAATCCCCTTCCTAATGAGACCAATAGTCCGTGGTGCTCTTTCCATGCCAATGAGGAGATTTCAGTCAAGCTTGGTCCATTCAAGAAATCAGAGAATAATCACAAAAGAAGCAAAAGGCATTAATAAAACCCCAGATCCTTCCGGACTTTGTCATTCTGTTCCAAAAGCCCAGGGGGACACTTGGCTTGTCATCCCATCTTGTTTCACAAGCCAAAGGAAGCAGAGCCTCTGGTGAACCAAAGCTAGCCAGGCAATTTTCTGCTACTGAGGGAGCTTTCCTTCTTCCATATCTTTGTCCTTCTCTGTTGGGTGACAAATACTTCTCCTTGTCTTCTCTTTCCATCTATTTTCTAGCTCTCAGCAACTTGAAAAGAATAATGAAGATTTTGAAAACAGATATTTTTCTCAAGGATGTCCTCAAACATCAACTTTTTTTATATGGTAAGGGCTCGTTGTTCCTGGCCCTATTCATGGGCCTATCCACAAACTTTTGGAAGAATAAAGGAGAAATTAAACAAAAGTATATTTTTCCTTTCTTCTTCCTCCGGGCATATACTCTAATTTTTTTACTCTAGACCTCCTGTGGAATAGAAAATTAAACAAATTCGTACAAACTTCTTAATTACATTCAGCATGCCCTTGTCTTTCCCCAGGCTCAGTCTTATGTAAGATAAGTTTGTACTTAGGAAAGGACAAAACAGCTCTGCGCACTTGCATATCGGAAAGTTTCTTAGATGTGCAGTTTTTTCCTGGTAATTTGTATAAAGTGTGGGCAAAAGACAACTTTCTGGCTCTCAGTGTGAGAGAAGAGAGGAACGAAGAATACATACACTAAAAGAGACTGTCATTGTAAGTTAATTAATTAACTTGACACATGGGACAAAATTGCGTTGGGAAGTTGCAGAGGTGGGAAAATAATGCTGTCTTTGATTTTTATGCATACAAAAAAGACAGGTTTGATAAAAGAAGACTGATCAGTACATTTTAGCAGACATATGGGCTGAATTCAGCTCAGGAGGAATGGCTCTAGAAGGAGAATTTAAGTGGTAAATCTGAAAAATCATTTTAGTTATTGTGGGAATCACCGTAGGGCTAAGGTGAAAAGTCTGGGAAATTAGGCATCGGGAATTGGTGAGTGAGATGTGTTAAACCTTAAGATTAATGAGAAAGTAAAGACCTGGATGTTGCCCATGATTTTCAGTGGCCACAACTATCTTGCAGACACCTTTAACCAACTGAGAACATATGGATTCATTCTGTGGATGTGGGAGCAGAATCAGTCTGAAAGGCTATTAATACTTCCTCTAGGAAAAATTAGTTAACTTGTTGGATTGCAAGCTCTGTGCTGCAGTTCTTTTCTATTACAAATGTGATTCTTTTTTCATCTCAGTTTAACAGATATTGAGATGTTTTTCCAAAAAAGTACATGAGTCACGATAAACTTTCCTGTATGAGGATGAATGTGGCGTACATAATCACTATTTGAACAGGATGTTCCTTTAAAAAGCAATTGAGATTGCACATCTCAAGGTCGTTTGGATGGCAACTTAGCAGCACGTCTGGCAACAGAACTTTGTTCCTTTCTGCTTCTTAGCAATACTTTCAGAGGTCAGGAAATTAAATCTTTTGGGTGACAAATACCCCTCCTTGCTTTCTCTACTTTGATGTAGTGGCCAAACTCAATCTTTTACCCCTGCCTGAGTTAGCTGGTAGAAAACCTTTTAGTGTGTGATTTGGTAAATTTAAAAAGTAACATTCTAAAGAATAATACAGAGAGACGCAGGGTAGAAAAAGCTAACACTAAGAATTTAGAATAGGTATAAAGTGCTTTTAAATTTCATTATGATATATGTGTGTATTCATTCTTAGTCATGGTGATTATAGTAAATCATCTCTAGTGAAAATTCCAAAAGGAGTAAAGATAGTATGATTAAGTGATTTTTGTCTTAAAACAACACAATTTCATGTTGGAAAATTTGGAAACTATGGAAAATTTTTAAAGAAAAGAGAAGTATCACTGCCACTACATGCACTTACTGTAATTTCTGTATTTTGACTTGCTCTGCAAAAAGCACATCATAATAAAATTTTATTTATTTAATTTGTTATATAAGGACTGTTATACTGTCTAGGCATTAGTGCAAAGTGCATTTGGACAGCAGTTTCAAAATTAGAAACTTTACCAGAACAGTAGAAACTTACCAAAACATGCTCACAGCATGTGCTATAAATATAACTTTATAGAAATTTTTATAAAGAAAGAAATACAAAGAGAATAGAATCACATTAGTTATTTTTTCAGTGGTTCGTTAAGTGCTTCAAATTGAACTTATAACTTCCCTGTGTTTTTCTTTCCTTATAAGTTAAGTTAGCTGTCATAAAAGTTTTCTGCAAGAATCACTTAAAAATTGTAAAGTTTTTTTTGAGCTGTTAAAGACAGAGGGCAATAAAAAGCATTATAATGCTTCCAAGCTATGTTAATTTTATATGAACTGAAATTACAGATATAGATTTTCTTCTCTCACTTATGTTCCTTCTAATCAGTTAAGGGCATTATACTCTATTATTTTATGAAAATACTACGATGCATTTAAATTTTTCTAGTTATGGAAAAATGGTAAATGAAACAAACAGAAGGATCTGTGATAAGTTTAATAAATACTTGGCAGAACCACAAAGTAGGGAAAAAGTTGATTGCTCTATAATCAGGACCCAGTGGAATGCAGCTGTCAATCCATTATTTTGTCATTTCAGTTGTATCTTTATAGCACATAAGAAAAACTTATTGATTTACATCACATAACTATGATTTCATAATAACATTTTGCATGTGTATGGCTTCTAGATTTGCAATGTGATCTTGGGCAAAATCTATAAGATCAAAAGGGAAATATTAACTATACAGAACTGGAAAGATTTCAAATTAATATGATAAAACCATATGCCACTAGGCAGAGAAATCAATAGGAGTATTGCAAAACTAATTCTAAGGACTAGAAGGTGTAAGAGTGAAATTCAGGGAATCCATAACGCAGTTAAACTTAGCTAGCTTGCAGTTTAACTCACCGCGTAGCTTGCTATCTAGCACTTACAATTAGACTTAGTTTGTTTGCATTTTGGTCCATCCTCATGTTCATCTGTTTTCTCTTTGTTTCTACCCTCACTGATTAACTGAAGAACTCTGTTTGTTCCTTTTCTCAAATAAACCCATACCTCATTAATTAACAACATCCTAACGTGGTAAAGAACAATTTCTTAATCCTCAGGAGCCCAGACACTGGAATCCAATTTACAACTTCTTGCAGGTTTTATTGGTGACACATAATCCCAGGCCTTGATGGCTGAGTCTGAGTCCAGAGTCCGAAAATAACCTCGTTTTCAAACATACCAGATCCCAGGAAGGATGTCAGCCCTCAAACCTGACTCCCCCTTTCTTATATAAGAAAATGCTAACCTGAAGTTAAGTGTAGCTGTCTATCAGACTCTGCCCTGGCGACCCCCCACCCCCACTGGTGTTTCTCTCCTCCCTACCGAAAGCAGCCCCCGTCTTTGGACACTGCCATGGGCATTCTCTCTCTGCCCTAATGTTAATAAAAACTTCCTTTGTAGGGTCTGGGAATGCTTTCACCTTTTGTGAATGACCAGAGGTTAATTCCATGCCATGAGGGGAGGAAAGATATTATAAGAGAAACTCTGTGTTAGAGCAGGAAAAACATATCAAGCACTAACAGTAAAGGCATCGGTTAGAAACAGTCATTTTGTAAGTAGATAGAAAGGAAAAAATTAAAATCACATTTGTATAACCTTTTTTCCCCTAGTATTGTTGTTGCATAAGTAAGTGATGGCATCTGATAAAACAACAACAAAAAATGATTTAGATTTCCCTATTCGTTCCCAATTATATATTTGACCCAAAATTTTATAAACAAATCACAATACATTCCAATGCAAATGAAAAAAAATGTGTAGTCAAAATTAAGTAGTAAAGGACAATGCTAGATGTCCTTTAAGCATAATGGGTGCCCATCTCAGAAGGCTAATGATAAGACAGAGGGGATTGTAATGGTGACACTGTATCTTCTATTTTGAGATTTGGACCTCTGGTATAATTCAATTTAACAAGTATAATTTAGCTTGGGACTTTTTGAAAGTTTTTTTTTTTTCTTTCTTTCTTTTCTTTGCATCTCTTTTCTACAACCAAACCTTAATGATTCTGTTTACTATACAGTTACTATGTATACCAGTTTCCATGGTTCCATTTACTTCAGACATGTGCATGCCTGGACCAGTGACATGGGAGAGGTTTTTACATCTGTATGGGATCCACTCCTGTGTTTGTGGCAGCAGGCCTCTGGGAAGCACCTTTTTTCCTGGGGTTGCCTGACCAACTTCTCTTTTCCTTTGTTCTGCCTCCTTCCATGCCTATGAAAGCTTTTGGCAGTGTAGCGGGCAAGAAGGCAGTCTTTGTAGTCCACCATCTTCCCTTAATGTGGGCATTTTGTGATAAACCTGCTTTTCTTTCCACCAACCTTGACAAGACAGGTATGGGTAAACAGAAATGAGCCATTTGACTGGGAATGGGGGGGTTACTCCAGTTTAAATCTATATAACATATGCAAAGGTTGTGATAACAAGTTTAACCACACCTTTCACCACCCCAATGGACAAAGCTGAACACAACAGAAGATTCCACCACAGGCTGAAGCACTTTACTCCTGGTTAGAAATTATAGAACTTCAGACAAAACAAAGACTTGAGGCAGTAGTCTACAGCAGACTCTGCCCAATTGACCCTCTTCTTACTTTAATAAATCTTCCTTCTGTATTTCTACCTGCCTTGTGAATTCTTAGCGAGCGAGCAGCCATGACAGTTAAGACAAATGTGCAGAAAAGAGATTGGGATTAGATTTAGAATTGACATCTCTCCTCTCCTTTTGAGGACCAGGATGTCAGCATTGACTCCAGCATCCTGAAAATCATCACAAATAAGATGAAAAGAAAAATACTAGGCAGGACCAAGGTCTTTGCTTGGTAAGCAGCACTGTGTCTTTTTCAAAAATTTACTGTGCATGGAAATGAAAATCATGGTGTCTCAAAAGCAACCCTAAGTAGCTGAATTGGTTAATATCGCTTATTTTTAAAACCAGATGTGTATTTTCGATCTCTAATATTCTCCCCATTCTTCCCCAATATTTTCTGCTTTTTGTAAAACTCAGTTCTTTTTCTCCCAATTGCATAAATATACATAGATAATACTAAAATACAAGAAGTCATCAGAGGATGACCTTGATAGTGCTATCATTTTTATGAGCTTTGAGCTCACACCCAGCTTCAAATTTGGTTTGACTCATCCCCTGAGCCTTTTATTTCATATGCAAACATAGTGAGACTACTTTGCATAGGTGTTGTGTTGACTACATTAGATCATGTGATTGAACATCCTTAACATAATGTTTGGACCATAATAGGTATGAAAATCAGTTCCATTTTCTTCCTCTTTATTCAAATAGAGACTTCCAATATTTATATTACTTTTTCTCCAAATCTCAGCCTAACAGAACTTTATGTGGGAAGAGTCGTGTACCATAAGCATTCCTGATCTCCATTAATTACTATTAACTGTGGATGAAAAAGGGGTGGGCCACGTACTAACCCTGACAGCTCAGGGAAGGCCAGCATGACGGGCTCTACAAATTCAGATCGACGTTAACCACATAGGGAGATCCAAACATAAAAATTCTTAACTAAAAAGCAAGTCATGGAGGGTAGTCACATGCTTGGCCTGTAGCTTCCTTGATGACGGTCAGTCTTTACCTTAAGTGAGCTTGTTTTTTTGCCTCTTTGCATCTAAGATAACATACCTTTGGAATGTCAGAGTGATACCTTTTTCCAGACACGTCGGGGCACAATCCACAGCACCAGAGCAGGAGACTACAGTACCCCTCATTGTTATCTCCTTCCTGGTTCCCTGGATTACCCTCCCTATGTGTTGTAAAATGTTAATTATTAACTTTACTGTACCCATCAATGTAAAAGAAATATGCATCTCTCCATTTTGTTTTTTATACATTCCCAGAGATTTCCCTCCTTTGCTTTCTCCCACCCCCTTTATCTACAACCAATGGATTTCGTGTAACACTTTTTACATCTCCTCTTTTGATTCTAATGTATAAAATAAACTGCAAAATTTCCATTCTCCAAGCATTTTCTTAATCCGTTGAGATTTTACTTCTGGCAGTTGTCATCAGTTTGGCTGAAATAAACGCATTAAAGTTCTTTACAGGCTTGGACATTTCTTATGTTGACATAACTATTTTTGAAGTTGCTGGAATTTAATCTTCAGATAAGTAAAATGTTACTATACATGCAGATTATGTAGGCATACCTATTTTCCTCCCTTTACATCATTTCCCATCCTGTCTATCACGCATTCTTCTTTGGGGTCTAGAATACATATCACAGTCCTACCTACAACTCTCCAGATTATAATCTGGAGAGATAGTTTTGAGAGTACTGTGTTTCCCTGAAAATAAGACCTAGCCAGACAATCAGCTCTAATGTGTCTTTTGAAGCAAAAAGTAAGATAAGACCCAGTATTTATTATATTATATTATATTATATTATATTATATTATATTAATTACTTTACATTACATTATACCTGGTCTTATATTATAGTAAAATAAGACTGGATCTTATATTAATTTTTGCTCCAAAAGATGCATTAGAGCTGATTATCCGGCTAGGTCTTATTTTTGGGGAAACACGGTATAAAATAGCTAAAAGAAAGGAGACTCTATCTGGTCTAATACACAGACTTCATTTTAACTGTGATCTGACCCCTTCCCTCCTTGCTGACATTCTAGTTAAGGTTTAACTCAGTGCCCACATTTTCTGAGGAAGAAAGAGATAATATCTTCAGTAGGCAGTTGAGGACTGGTCATTTAAACTACAAAGGCTGACTGATTCGTGTAAGCCTTTGTTTTTCAGGACTTCCCTTGGCAGAGACCATTAACCATGAAAACAATATCTTGTGACCACCTGGAAACCGATCTATCTAGCAGGCATCATAGGACCAGGAGCCACATCTGTTCTCTTTCAGAGTGTGCTCCCATGGTGCAGCAGCTCTTGCTTTAATAAACCTCTTTCTCTGCAAATTGTTTCACCCACACTTTTGATTTCTATCCTGTGCCAGTAACAGTTTGATGCCAGCACATAATTAGCACCCATGTATGTTTGTTGAATGAATGGCTACATGAATAAATGAGTGACGTTAATTAATTACTTGGTTACTTGGTTAAAAGAGGGAGAAGAAATTCTTCTTTATTAGCTTTTCCAGTTCATTTTAAACAGACTCATTTTTCGTTCCTAAGGGTAAATGTAAAATTTTCCATTCTGCTTTTCTCAGTAATAGAAAGCATTTACATTCTTGTAGTAGACAAGTAAATAGTCCTTTAGAATTATTAATTTTAATAAAAATGCTTATTAGAATTTTCAAAACCCAAGTGATAGGCCCCACTTTGAAAGTCCTAAGTAATATTTTAATTTTTGTCTTAATCTTTCTCCATTGGGTCTCTCTAAGAAGCAGTTTCACAGATTACAAGACAGATGAAATAAGTAGCATTTCTTTGCCAAAAAAGAACCTTCTAAATTGTAGGCAGTTTTTAGAAGCTCTTAATGCTTTTTCCATCTTCATTCTATTTCATAGGAAATAAAAGAGATAGAGACAAATGACTGAAAATTATTACTAAAAGAAAATATTTCCTGCTATTGACCCAAAAGGTGACAAGATGACCAGCAATTCCCATTGCCTGGACTCATCATGCACCTGAAATCATCAGACACAAGGTTACATTACAACAGGGAACTCAGAGGAAAAGTGTGACAAAGATGTAAGATTTAAACAACTCTTTACAGTAATTTAAATATAATTAGAGAAGAATATTTTTCTCTTCTCCTTTAAAAAATATAATATCACAATATATTTAAAGACAAATGTGATTTAAAATTCATTTCAATTTTGGTAAGATAAATATTTGACATATTTATGGTTGTAATATATATCTTATAGTGCTGAAATGCCTTTTTCTTCTAATTATTCTTGTTAACATAAAAGGTGTTCCAAGGACGAATTACCTAAATTAGGGGTCCTAGAGTTGTAACGAACATCATAGTAAATTTACTTTTGTAATGAAACAAAAGAAGGGTTATTTTCTTTCTGACATCTCTATCTTTATAACATCTATTAAGAGAGAGAGATGGGGGTGGGTGGGGAGAAGAGATAGCGAAAGGTATATATAGAGAGACTGAATAAACATTTTTATAAGTGGAGACCTTACCACTTGACATTTTTATAAATATGGATCCTCCCCACTGAGATTTTATTTAATCTTTTTTATATTACATCTGCTATGCCAGACACTGAACTATCTTTGTCTCACTCTTGCCTTCTTTTGCTTTGTCTCATTTTTTTTTAAATTTGTCTTCCACAAGAAGGTACTCAAATGTATTGCGGCTTGGTTGAACAAATGTCTTGATTTGTCCTGATAGGTTTAAATTTACTCTTGTTGTCCCAGTGAAAATGATGTAGGTGATGTTGGATTTGCTAGCAGTTTCTGAGTGTCGGCAGTGATAGTGTTTCGTGAAGCTGAAGAATGGAAACACAGACCAAGGAGAGGCAAAAAGTTTTAAAAAGAGCATAGTTTGTTAGAGGCAGGAGAAGAGGTTGCAGTTCCCAAGCGGGAGGGGGTCCCAAATCGGGGTGCCCCATGACTGAGGCAATAGCTCTTACTTTTATACCTTCCCTTGCCTGCTTGGGGAAGGGGAGCTGTTTGAAGAAGGGAACTTATTTGAAGGACGGAACTGGTGCCTTCTTCCAATGAAATTTGTCTACCAGATTTGTTCTGCTTGCCCATTCTAAAGGAATTAGCAAAGTAACCCACTCTTATTTATCAGATCCGCTCCATTTGTCAGGTCAAAAGGAATTTTATGATTAACCTCAAGGTCCTGGAGCGGAGTGATTTCAAAACCTGAAGTTTTAGGATATGCCTGTCTTTTGTATATTCCACCAGGAACCTCCCTGTCTACCTAGGGACATGCTAACTCTCTTGTATCATTTTTTTTTTTTTTCTTCAAGATTTTATTGGGGAAGGGGAACAGGACTTTATCGGGGAACAGTGTGTACTTCCAGGACTTTTTTTCAAGTCAAGTTGTTATCCTTTCAATCTTAGTTGTGCAGGGTGTCATTCAGCTTCAAGTTGTTGTCCTTTCAGTCTTAGTTGTGGAGGGCGCAGCCCAGCTCCAGGTCCAGTTGTCGTTGCTAGTTGCATGGGGCGCAACCCACCATCCTTTGCGGGACTCGAGGAGTTGAACTGGCAACCTTGTGGTTGAGAGCCCACTGGCCCATGTGGGAATCGAACTGTCAGCCTTTGGAGTTAGGAGCATGGAGCTCCAACTGCCTGAGCCACCGGGACGGCTCCCCAGTGAAATTATTAAAAATTCTTCCTTTCACTTGCAAAAATGTCCCTATTTGGACAATAAATTATATGTCACCCCAGTAATGGAGGTTGTAATGTTTCTGTTCTAGAAGCATATTCTTGGGTTCTTTAACTGTTTCCTCTAATGAAATAAAGATTTACAAAAATCAGACAACAAACTGTAGCCTAATTTTGTTCCTAGACAGTGGGGCTACTACTACCCCACAGAGTACCTCTGGCAAATGAGGAGAAATGCTCCCTTGAGACTGAGACACAGAGCTTGGTGAGGAGAGCTGAGAGGCCTTAGTCTGGCTTCTACTCATCCCAGGGGCTGCCCACCCTTGTGCGTCCACAACCTGCACACACACAGTCCTACTACAAACTATATATTAATCAGAAAGTGATGAATTGGCATAAATTATCATTATCCTAATTTTCAAGGTATTTGTCATCATGTCCTTATCATGGGGTTACTGAGCAATCACTAGACCCTACATAAGGAATTATAAGTGGATAAAAAATGATGAAATATTTCCTACATAGAAAATTATAGCAGGAAGAACGATGTAAAGAAATAACTCATTAAGCAGTTTTAACTGGGAAACTAGGAGATGGAGAGTATAAGGAAATGCAAATACCTTGCAAGTGAAAATAATTTAAGGGCCATTTGTTAGGGAATAAATGACATATTAGAAGTAAATGTTTGAAACATCTGCATAATCTTGTTGTACCAGTATTTTAAATAATGTCTTAGAATATATTGACAAATATTTTTAAAAATCTATTTATAGATATTACCAGGTTAATATGTCAAGAGAGGAAAACATGCTATAATCTCTATAGATTTTGAAATAAATGAAGCAACTGTTAATAAACTTTTAATAGAAAATAATGTATTATGCCAATGGAAAATATCTCTTTTAAACTAGGATCCATTAGACAGTTAATTGGGAGAAACTAGAAACATTGAAAATGACAGTCTTTCTAATACCATAATTCTGAAACACCTAGTTAATACAATGAGTCGTGTAATAGTAACAGGGAGTATGCTTATTGGAAAGAGGAGATTGCATTCTACTATTTTAGAAAACTCAAGAGGATCAAAGAAATATTCATGTAGAATTTATTGTAAAAAGTCAACAAAATGAATATTTTTAAAATAACCTTTTATAGACTACTAATAACCAGTTAAATATACGGTAGGAGAAATGATCTCTTCACAATAGCAACAACCAACATGAAATACCTAGAGAGAATCTCTGCATGAATGACATCTACAGCAGATCATAACACTGCAAAAAAACAGCAAAGACCTTTTAATAAAAAAGAATGAGAATTTGCCACATTAGTTACTGAAAATTATAAATGCTGTGTGTCCATAGGGGCAATGTTTGTGGTAGAAGACAGAAGTAACCTATATATCCAACAAGAGTTGAATAGATAAATAAATTATAGTTTCTTTACATAATTGACAAAATGAATGAATTCTAGCTTTACAGGTCAACATAGATAAATCTTGTAAATATAACATTAAGGGAAAAAAGAAACTTCTAAAAGAATATATCTAATATAACAGTTCTATAAAGTTTCAAATTGACAAAGTTGTTTTGTACTATGTATAAAAACATACAAGGAAATAATAAATACAAAAATAAAGGATAATGATTACCTCTGCAGAGAAGCTGGGGTAATTAGGGGCCTGACAATCAGGTTTGCAAACTCATCCTAGAAAAAGTGCTACATAACTCATTGCTGAATATCATTACAGTCACCTTTGAAGTACTCCCCTTGGGAAGCTATGCACCAATACCAGTGCCTAATCCACCCTTCAAAGCAATTTTGGATCTCTTTCTGAAATGGTCATCAAGCTGTTGTTTCATTACACTTGATGTCCTGAATGTCATCCAAATGTCTTCCTTTCAATATTTCCTTTATCTTCGGGTAAAGAAAGAAGTCATTGGGGGCCACATCAGGTTAGTAGGGAGGGTGTTCCAGTACAGTTGTTTATTTACTGGCTAAAAACTCCCTCACAGAGAGTGCCATGTGAGCTGGTGCATTGTCATGATGTAAGAGCCATGAATTGTTGGCAAAAAGTTCAGCTCATTTTTGTCTAACTTTTTCATGCATCTTTCCAGCACTTCCAAATAGTAAACTTGGTTAACTGTTTGTCCAGTTGGTATAAGTTCATAATGAATAATCCCCCTGATATCAAAAAACATTAGCAACATCATTTTGATTTTTGATTTGGACTGACAGAATTTTTTGGTCGTGGAGAATTGACTGACTTCCATTGTGCACTTTGAGGCTTTGTTTCAGTGTCGTACTGGTACACCCATGTTTCATCACAAGAGATAACACAGCCCAAAATATCGCCTTGCCTCTCCAAAAGGTCTTGGCAAACTTCAACTCTCCTTTGCTTTTGTTCATCGGTGAGCTCCTTCAGGATCATTTTTGCACACACCTTTCTCATGCCAAGATTTTCAGTTAAGATTTTCCTAACTGTTTCTCTATTGATGTTTACTTCGTTTGCTATGCTTCTCACTATCAGCCAATGATTTTGACACACAATTCGACAAATTTTTGCAATGTTTTCATCCATTCTGCTCATTACTGGCTGCCCTGACCTCTCTTCATCAGTGATGCATTCTCTCCCCTCAGAAAAATGCTTCATGCATTTGTACACTGACGTTTTCTTCAGGGCATTATCCCCATAAACTTGGACTAACATGTCCCTCATTTCACTTCCACTCTTGCCAAGTTTAACAAGAAATTTAATGTTTGTTCATTGCTCTAATTCAAGCTCAGACATTCTTGTGACAGCACACAAAAACACAAAACAAAATAATGAGCACCACTCAGCAAGACACCACCACACATCAACAAGAACACAGCTGTGAGACACTGATATACCAAGATTATGAAACTTGACCGAGCTGTTTATAGAAACAGCTCGGTCAAGTTTCATAATCTTGTATAGTGCTGCCAATGAAAGCGTACGGTGACAAGTTCATGAACTTAATTGTCAGACCTCGTACGACTATGCACAGGTACATTAGGGCATCCTGTGCATTTTCTAAGAGCTTTACTGAGATATATAATCTATATACCATACAACTTATCCATTTAAAGTGTATACTTCAATTCTTTTTCCTATTCACAAAGTTGAGCAACCATCACCATATCAATTATAGAATATTTTCATCACATCAAAAAGAAACACTGAATCCATTAGCAATCGCTCTTCATTACCCCTGCAATACTTCCAGACCTAAGCAGCTAGTAATTATTTTCTGTTTCAAAAGATTTTTCTTTTCTGGACGTTTCATATGTATAACATTATATATATGAAGTAATATGATTACATAATTATAATCATACAATACGTGGTCCTTGGGCATGCTTCTTTTACTTAGCATATTTTCAAGTTTCATACATGTTGTAATAGGATGTATCAGTACTTAATTCTTTTTATTTTTTTGCTAAATAACATTCTATTGAATAATTCCCCCGTTTTACTTTTCTATTCATCAGTTGATGGACAAACATTTGTGTTGTTTCCACTTTTTGGCTATAAAGAATAATACTGCTATGAACATGTTTATATAAGTTTTTATGTGGATGTATGTTTCCATTTATCTTGATTTCCTATGGATTTTTAGCTGATATACGCACATAAGTATTATATAGATATATTTTTTTAATTGGATAGGCTTTTTTATAGTGTCTCAAAAAAGTAAATACAGTAAAGAGGTGCTCTCAAATTAACGTGTAGAATTGCTGCAAATCCAATGATATCCTGGGTAAATTTTAAGGTATTCAAATAAAGTGAATCTATAGTATACCCAAAGAAAACCATAATTAAAAATGAAAAAAAAAAGGTTATAAGACAATTTAATTTAAACTATCAGAAGTATTAGGAAAGTGGAATAATGAAATTTTTTTATACTATTCTAATCACCAATGGTATTGAAAATTTAGAACACACACACAACCATACACCTTGTCACAAGTATAAATTTAGTAACAACAACAACAAAAAAAACCTTAAATAAATGCTACTGAGATTACTGGCTTAGTAAATTTCTAGTCCAATTACCAAAGTCTCTCTCTCTCTCTCCCCCTCTCTGTCTCTCTCTCTGTCTGTCTCTCTGTCTCTCTCTCTCTCTCTCTCTCTCTCTCTCTCTCTCTCACACACACACACGAGTGCACGCATATGCACATGCATAGTCTGACAATTAAGTTTGCAAACTTGTTGCACCGATGTTGCTAACCTTTTTTGATATCAGAGGGATTATTCGTTATGAACTTGTACAAACTGGACAAACCGTTAACCAAGTTTATTATTTGGCAATGATGAAAAGGCTGCATGAAAAAGTTAGACCACTTGAACTTTTTGCCAACTATTCATGGCTCTTGCATAATGACAATGCACCAGCTCACAGGGCACTGTGTGTGAGGGAGTTTTTAGCCAGTAACAAATACCTGTATTGGAACACCCTCCCAACTCATCTGATCTGGCCCCCAATGATTTCTTTCTTTATCCGAAGATAAGGAAAATATTGAAAGGAATACATTTTGATGACATTCAGGACTTCAGAGTAATACAATGACAGCTCTGATGGCCATTCCAGAAAAAGAGTTCCAAAATTGCTTTAAAGGGTGGACTAGGCACTGGCATCAGTGCATAGCTTCCCAAAGGGAGTACTTCGAAGGTGACTGTAGTGATATTCAGCAATGAGGTAAGTAGTGCTTTTTCTAGGATGAGTTTGTGAACTTAATTGTCGTACAATGTGTGTGTATTTATAGTCATATGTTATTTAATGATAGGTGTATGTCCTGAGAAATGCATCATTAGTCAATACCATCATTGTGTGACACCATAGAGTCCACTTAGGTTACCAAATGGGGTCAGTGGACTCGGAGTCTGATTGGCAGAGGAAACCACAGTCTGAGGCAACAAGTTTTCACAGAGAAAAGGGTTTCTTTGTCAGGTAGCCAGACAAGGAGATCAGAGACAAAACTCAGATCAGTCTTTCCAAACAAAGGCCAGGGGTAAGTTTTAAGGGATAAGAGTAAGGAGATTATACATATTCATGGATTGGACAATTCTGGAATTTATGCATGAAGGCTAAATATGAGGAAGGGTGAGAGTAAGTACAACGGAATTTCAATTTGGCAAGGTCTGATTGGCTGAAGTCATGCATTCCTTGTGATGTTTTGTTTTCTTCTGACTGAGCAACATTTCAGGCACCCTTTGCTTCAAAAATGAGCTTGTGGAAACCAGCTCTTTGCATATTAGTTCCATGGCAGCATGGATGTTGGTTCTGCTGAGCTCTGGAAGTCATGTCAGGGATACTCAGTTGCTAACTGTGCAAAGTCAGGTTGGTTAGATCAGTTACAGTGGATTTTAGCAGGTTATGGTTGAGTCTGTGGAAGGGCTGAGGAACAGCCTCCTGTTGTGTTCTGCAAGATACTTAAAAAACTTGTCACCGAGGAAGATACAGGATTAGTGTCTGCTTAGTGTTTGGTTTCACTTACACAAACCTAGATTGTATAGACTACTACCTGCCTAGGCTCTACCGTATAGCTATTGCTCCTAAGCTACAAACCTGTATAGCATGTTACGGTACTGAATATTGTGGGCAATTGTAACACAGTAGCAGGCATTTCTATACCTAAACACAGAAAATATACAGTAAAAATATAGTATAAAAGATTTTTTAAAATATTACATCTGTACAGGGCACTTGCATAAATGAAGCTTGCAGGACTGGAAGTTGCTCTGGGTGAGTCAGTGAGTGAATGGTAAATGAATGTGAACCCCTAGGACATTACTACTGTAAACCTTATTACCACTGAACATTTAGGCTACACTAAATTTATAAACAAATATTTTCTTTCTTCAATAATAAATTAACCTTAGCTTACTGTAATATTTTTACTTTAAAAACTTTTTGATTTTTTTTAACTTTTTGACTCTTTTGTAATAACACTTAGCTTAAAATACAAACATATTGTACAGCTGAATGAAAATATTTTCTTTCTTTATACCTTTATTCTCTAAGGAAAAAGAATGAGCTAGATATAATAAAACACCAAAGCTTCTCACTGTTAGTTTTTTTCTTTTTTAAATGAAGCTTTTTATAGGAAACCCAGGTGTGACTATGTTACACCATGACATTTATATATTGTTCTGCAAGTAGTTGTAGACATTTTGACTTAGGAAGACCTATCCTTTAAACAGTAATCTTCTAAATTTATTTTTTTAAATGAAGAAAATATTCATAAAAATGCAATAGTGTTCAAGAGAATGGACATACAAACTCCTATAACCCAACAAAAAGAAAATGACCAATCCAATTAAAAAATAGGCAAAATCTTTAACAGACATCTCATACAATAAGATATACACAGATATAATGAATGCAGATAAAAAGATATTCAACATCATATGTCATTAGAGAATTGCAAATTAAAGCAATTAGCTATTACTATATCTATTAGAATGGCAAAAATCTAAAACACTGACTACGCTTTATGTTGACAAAGATGTAGAGCAACAGAACTATCATTCATAGCTGGAGGAAATGCAAAATATAGCCACTTTGAATGAGAGATGGGCAGTTTCTTACAAAATTAACCCTATACTTACCATAAGATCCAACAATCTTATTCTTTGGTATTTAGCCAAAGGCATTGAACACATGTCAAAGAGTATAAAGTTTCACTTATGCAAGATGAATACGTTCCAGAGAGTTAATGTAAAACATGGTGACTATAATTAGCAACACTGTCTTGTATTGATAATTATACAAATTACTAGAATTGTTTTGTGTTCTCACCACTCACACGTAACTGTGAGGTGATAGATATGTCAGCTAGCTTGATTGTGGTGATCACTTCACAGTGTACACATATATCAAAACATCAAGTTGTGTACCTTAAACATGTACAATTTTTTATTTGTAAGTTATACCAATAAAACTTTAAAAAGGGAAAAGAAAACTCATATCCAAACAGAAACCTGTGCAAAGATGTTTATAGCATCTTTGTTCATAATTACAGGAACTTAGAACAAAGAGATGTTCTTCAGTAGGTGAGTGGGTAAATGAACTATGATACATCCCAAGAATGAAATATTATTCAGTGCCAAAAAAAAAATCAAGCCATAAACAGACATGGAAGGAACTTACATGCATATTACTAAGTGAAAGAAGCCAATCTGAAAGAGCTACTTACGTACAATATGATTTCGACAAAATGCATTCAGGAAAAAGTAATAGCTATGGAAAAAGTGAAAAACATGAGTGGTTTCCAGGAGTTAGGGGATAGAGAGGGATGAATACACAAAGCACAGAGGATTTTTAGGGCAGTGAAACTATTGTGTATGATACTACAATTGTAGACACATGTCACACATGGTGTGTGCAACATGAACGGTAAACTAATGTAAACTATAGACCTTGGGTTCATCGATTGCTAAAAATGTACAGCTCTGGTTTGGGATGTTGGTAGTGGGGGAGGTTGTGCATGTGTGGTGGTGAGGGTATATAGGAATTCTATTTCTGTTCAATTAAAAGTGCTTTAAAAATAAAATCTATTTTTAAAGAAAAGGATTTAAAAATGCAATGATGCATATTTTCCAGAGTATTATATCTAATGACTCTATGTTTTCTTCAAAAGTGATGAGCTGATTTTGTCTTTATACCAGTTCTTTAAAGTATGTTTTAAACACTTGTCCCAATTATTAAGATACAAAAGTACTTTAATTTCAAACAATAGCTATCTTGAAAAACTTAATTGTTCCCAAATTTTGGGACTGTTTTGGCTTCAAACTTTTAGAGTGAATTTTGTAATATTATACCTAGTTATGCAGCTAGAACACTCCTTTACATGTAAAAATAAATCTAAAATTTTAAACAACATAGGCTTTTTGCTTAAACGGAAACCACTGTAAGCAAAATGGCTTTGAAAACCATGGGAGAAAATCTTCTATGCTTTTCACATAGGAAATAGAAGTAAGGACTCATAAGACTGAAATTATTTTATTACAAAAACGCAAGGCAGAAAACCAATTTGTTCAGGAAACAGTGTGTATTATCAAAAAATACTGCTAACCTTCACTTCCAGAAAACAGGATAACATAATTGACTGTTCTCTGGGTAGCTACAACCCACTTACTTATCTTTTCATTTTCTTCAAATCTTCTGTCATTTTCTTTTTTCAGTCTAGGTTAGAAAATCCTCACAAGTGCCTTTCTTTTTTTCACCCAGTGTTTGTTTTAAATTTAAGTAAATGTGGTTTACAACTTTCTTTTTCACCCTTCTCCATTCAATTCTCTTACCTAAATGAACAGATCATGGCATTTCTTTTGTTTGCACAATGCTCCCATACATACTTCTAGAATGAATTATAGTTTTGCCTAGCCAATTTTTGTTCCCTTTGTACTTGGGCTTTGTATGGTAGTTGCCATTTTCTCCTTACAGAAGAAGTGCTCAAGTTGTGTTCTTCGATCAAAAAGTTTGGGAAATATGAAGTTAATAAATAAATGTTTTATTCCCTAAACACATTGGGCATTTTAATATGCTATTATGTTTATGATTCTTGAAGGTGAACTGCAGTGTACAATGCTTCCTAACCACTTTTATTTTATAGAACAAGTTTTAAAACTTTTGAAACCTTTTTATTTTGAAATAATTATAGATTCACAGTTGCAAAGATAGTATGAAGAGTTCACCCGTACTCTTAACCTAGTTTCCCACAATGGTTAAAATTGCATAATTATAGTATAATATCAAAACTAGGAAATTGACATTGGCATAGTGTGTATGTGTGTGTGTGTGTGTGTGTGTGTGTGTGTGTGTGTTTCTATGTCAGTTAATCACATGTGTAGATTCCTATAATCATCACAGCAATCAAGACACAGAATGATTCTATCACCTCAACAGTTCTTTCCTGACATCCCTTTAAAGTTATACCTTCCCCAACCCATCCTACTATCCCTAAACCTGACAAATACTTATCTATTCAACACCTCTATAATTTTGTCATTTCACGATTGTTATATAAATGAAACACAGCATGTGACCTAATGAGATTAGCTTTTTTTTTTTTTTTTTTACTCAGCATAATGCCTTTGAGATCCATCTAGGTTGTTGCACGCATCAATAGTCTGTTCCTTTTTATTACTGAGTATTATTCTGTGGTATAGATATGCAACTGTGTTTAACAGTTTACCTTCTGAGGAATATTTTAGTTGTTTTCAGTTTGGGCCTATAACAAATAAAGCTGCTATGAACATTCACATACAAGGTTTTTTGTGTAAACGTAAGTTTTCACTTTTCTGGAATAAGTGCCCAAGAAGAACACTGCTGGGTTCTGTGGTAAGTGTATGCTTAGTTTTTACAGAAACTGCCAAATATTTTTCAAGATGTCTGTTCTGACTTATATTCTCACCCAGATTCAGTTTTTTCCACATCCTGGGCAGTATTTGTGTTGTCCATATTTTTTTAATTTTAGCCATTCTGATAGATATATAATGATATCTCATTGTGATCTTTTACTTGCATTTCCTTAATGAGCAATAATGTTGAAACATTTTTATAGGCTTGTTTCTCATCTGAATATATTCTTTGTAGAAATGTTTTGTTTTAATTTTGATGAAGTCTAATTTACTATTTTTTCTTTTATGCATCATGTTTTTCAAGATATTTTCACGAAGCTCTACGTCCCAAGATTTACTTCTGTTGTTTGAAAGTTTTATTGTTTTATATTTTACAGTTAAGGTGATGAGTATCTTTTCAATGAATTGTTTTTTGTATAAGTCCTGGAGTTTGGTAAAAGTGAATTAATCAATTAATTAATTAATTAATTAATTTTTGCCTATGTATATCCGATGTTCCAGCACCTCTTGGTTCAAATGTTATCTTTTCTTCATTGTGCTTTTCCATCTTTAAAATTTTTTTAAAAAGCAGTTGGTTTGTACTTATGTGAGGGCTATTTCTCAGTTCTCTCCTGTACTTCACTGATCTATGTGTTTATCCTTTTGCCAGCATTTCATGAAATTGATTACAATCTCTATACAATAAGTTTCTTCTACTTTTCTCTCCTTTTTCAAAATTGTTTTAGCTACTGCAGTTCTTTTATCTTTCCAAATAAATTTTATAATGATCTTTTTTTATATCTACAAAAATTCTTTCTGGAATTTTCATAAGAATGGAATGAAAAATATATATGTAAATTTGGGAAGAATTAACATTTAGTATTTGACTTTTACAATCCTTAAGCATGTTATTTCTCTTCATTTATTTCAATCTCTTTTATTTTTTTCATAATTTACAAGTTAACATACAATTCTTTTACACATCTTGATAGGTTTACAACTAAGTATTTCATTTTGTTGAGTAATTATAAATGGTAAATGATATTTTATATTTAATTTTAGTTTCCACATTTTCCATATTTTAGTTTTTCACTTGTTTTAATTATGTCTCTAATTGTTTTTTTGAAGCATTTTTATGATGGATGCTTTAAAATTCTTATCAGAGAATTCTAACATCTTTGTCAACTTTATGTTGACATCTGTTAATTATCTTTTTTCATTCAAGTAGAGATGTTTCTGATTCATGGTATGACAGGTGATTTTTGATTGAATCATGGACATTGTGGGTATTATGTTATGAGACTATGGATCTTATTTAAATCTTGTGTGGTTAACAGGTTTCCTCTGGCACTTTCCAGTGGGAGAGAGGCACTGTCTTATTTGTGCCAGGTATGAGTTGATGTCGAGGTTCCCCAACCAGTTTCTGTTGACACTGGGAGTGGGGGGTACTTCTCTTTACTACTGGGTGGAATGGGAGTTTAGGTTTCCCACTAGGTGTCACTGAATCCACCCTGGCTGGGAGAGGAAAGGGTACCTTGTTCCAGCTCCCTGACAAGGCCTTCCCTGACACTGCACTGAGACAGTGGCTTTATTAATGTTTATTGGTGGTGAAAGGCCCAAGTGTCCACTAGGTCTCTTCAGATGCTACTCAGTGGAAAGTGATATGGGTGCTTCATTCGAGTCAGGTGGAGGTGAACATCCAGGCTTCCCACATGGCCTCTACTGACAGCCTTTTGGGATGAGGCTCTTTACTACTCAGCAACTGTGAAAGTCCTGGCTCTTCATTTTACCTTCCTCAACAACATCCTGGTGAGGGAGATGCTTGTCACAACTCACAAGGGGGTAAAAATCTAACTTTTCCACTCGGCCTTTGCTAGTGAGTTTTTTTTTTCTACAGTGTGGGGCTGGAGTAGAGTGAGTATTGTCTAAAAGAATTCTGTTTTGTCAGGCTGCCCCTTTTCCTGGTCCTGCGACTAGAGTGAGCAAGCTTTTATCGGAGTTTTTTTGGTCTGTGCCTACTGATGTTTCTGAATTACCAGCTTCTCTTCTACCCAACCTAGGATATATAAGGCCTAAAAATAGCTATTTCCCATTATCCCCTTTATAACTATACTCATAAAAAATGAAGAAGATTGTGACTACTTCAAAAAACTTGAATATTAGTAGGAAATTTCTTGTCAAAAGTTTATTACCAGGTAATACACAGAGGATTTTTAGGGCAATGAAACTACTCCTTATGATACTGTCATAGTGGATACATACCATTACACATTTGTGAAAACACACAGAATGTACAACATGAAAAGTAACAATTGCAAACCACTGTGAAGAGGATATAATAAATAGTTTTCATGCCATGCTAAAATAGAGAGGAGTCACAATTTCTTGGTTACTAGATCTTAAATTTTACTTGAAAAGGCAGAAGAGCATGTTAGTATTCAGAATGATCTTCAAATATTCTGTAAATTGTCTATAAAGTTATCATGTGTTGCATAATATGTGTCTATCTCCCTAATGATTCTTAGGCATCATAAGATTGGCAAACAATAAAGTGAGGCTAAAATAAAGAACAAAAGAAAAGTCTATATGCTGAGGTCTGGACACTAAAGCCATTCTGCTTTCTCCTAAAACTCTTAAGAGTAAGAAGTCTCTGGCCTAACTGTGATGCTGAGATAAATGGGATTTTTTTCTTTCTATTTTACTATTAAACAATATATAACCTAATAAACTGTATAATTATTTTAATTCTAGTATTAAAGGAGATAATGGACCAACTTATTAGAAACTGGTTAAGTTTTAAAATCAGCCTCATGGTTCCATAAATATATTTTGGATTGAAGACACAGCCTAAGACTTAAAATAAGAGAAAGAGCTAATTCCTTTCAATTCCTTAAACTTTGTATTAGCCTTTTCTAAGCTGGAGATAGATATTTTTTTATGAAAGTGATTTATTTATCAATATCTACAATCAAGCCCACATACATACATGCATACATTAATTAATTAAAATTTGTTAGTATATATTTCCATACATGTCTAAAACAAATTAATTTCATATTGGGGATTTATTTCTGAATATAAGTAAATTTTTCTAGTATAATCTGGTTATCTGGACAATAATTTCTCTATCAATCTATCTATATAAGACACACTTTTAAGCTCTTGGCTATGAAACCTTCTATCTAGATGCCTAGGTTTACAAGAATTTATAAGCACTTATTTTTAAACTTTGTCTCAGACACAATTCCATAATTTCAGTCATGTGTTGTATCCATGTACATCTCCAGATTTTTCTGCTCAGTACAAACCAATAAAACTCCAAGAAAATTGTATAAATACCATATGGTCTATGGAATGGTATAGCATTTTTAAAAGTAGGAATATGACACTCTGGGGGATTTCTTTATGACTTCCAAGATTATTCTAATGATCTAGGCAATGAATCTTCTGGTCAATTTTATTAATGCTCAACATTAAAACTGCTTATGGGCATTCACATAGATAATACCAGGCCAGTGAGCTGCGTGCCTTCATTTTATTCTTTGAGAAACTGGAGCTTTCCTGTGCACTTGTAGAGCTGTGTATGCACAATGGACCCATTGAGATTAATGGTAATGCATTCACTGGTACATTTCACAAAGTGTAAAGGGCCCTATATAAACAAAATAAAATTATGTATTGTTGAAAAGCTGCTTACATATTTCCAGAGAGTGTTACCTCTGTACTTACGTAGGAGTAAAAATAAAGTGTGGCTCTTTAAAGTATTAATTAATATTTCAAGTTTAAGCCACGAAACACTCCAGAAACAGCTGATGACTTTTTTTTTTTTAAAAGTTCTTTGTCTTTGTTCAGTTAGTCCTACAAATAGTAATTTACTCAGAGTACACATTTATCATGTGCTGTCTGCCCAGAATAACCTAGTTAGAAGAAAGTGGACAGAAAAGGTAGGCCAAGAGCACATTCAGGGGAATGTTAGCAAATAATGCATATTTTCTATAGGCTTTTAAACAATCAGTTATGCAAATCATTTTCATCTAACCAAGATCTGCTAGTTTTGTTCTCTTATAAGATGTCTTGAAAATGTGTTTGTCTTAAAAGTCAAATAAGTAATATTGATAATAAGAATGTAAGACAATAGCTAAGCTAAAGAATTTAAAACTCAGGACTGCTTGAGTCCAGAAACTATAATCTTAACTGTTCACAAAGATGGCTTCTTTACATTTCTATATTTACTTAAAGTGGATTATTGAAGTAACAGTTAAGATCTTACTTTACTGTTGATAAACAGATATTCTATTAAGATAATTCATGGTCTTTTACAAAGATAGGACAAAATTCGATTCATGGAAATTCCTCGGAATGCCTTGGCCTTGAGCCAATGCAAGTCTCAGAAAGAATGTAAATGACTCAGCTTGTGCCTCATAACCAAGATCCAGAAATAGCTTTGAAACGTACAAAGAATTAAAGGAGTGCATTCGCCAGCAGACAATGGACAATATTGAGAACCAATAAGCCATATGGAAATACAAATTATACAATATTTTTAACATATTTTAAGATACAAACATGTTTCCAAAAATATAAATTACGTTTCTGCTTATTCATTTATCACTATTCAGTGATCTGTCCAAAGCTTTTAATAAAGTCAATATATTCTGATTTATTTTTCATGTAAAAAATGAAAAGGATTTTCCAGCAGAAAAGCCATACAGTCCCTCATAGTGCAGGGAAATGATATGAAGACCACCCGATAGAGTCATTGGGGAAGTATGCTTTGTAGAAACATATTCTCTACAACTCTTCAGCAAGACAAACTGAGGTCAACTAACAAGAAATTCTTGTCAGAATCATGGGACTGACTCATGGCATTATGGGACTCTGTTCAGTTTTTCCTGAAGATCATTTCACTCTAAACACTAGTAAACAAACATCACCAGTTGTGGTTTTTTGACTTTTTTGAGCAGAAAGGAAAGTAGCAAGTCAAATTTTGTTGTTGTGATGTTGGTTGAGTTTGAAATTACTTTTGAAACAAAACTTGCATTTGTTGAAGAACTAATCTGATGTTTGTGCACAAAAAAATGAAGGAATAGCTAGTATGAGGTGTGATCAAAAGACACAGTGAATGTGTAAATAAAAAAATATATGTATTACAGTAAAAGACACATTGCCATCATTGATCTTGCCACTTTCTGAAGCAGTGGTGGAAGTCCTCTTTCACGAGTGTCTTTACTTCATCCTTTATGATGACAATGCTCCATGTCACACAGCACTTTTGGAACAGCAATTTCTGTCAAACAAAAACATCACGCTGTGTCCTCATCCACATTATTCACTGGGTCTGGCACCATGCAACTTCTGGCTCTTCCCCAAAGTCAAAATGATTCAGGACATCAAGGCTGTCACGACAGCGCAACTAAAGACACTCATGAAAGAGGACTTCCAGAACTGCTTCAGAAAGTGGCAAGAACAATGGGATAAGTGTTTCAAAGTGAGGGGGAGTATTTTGAGGGTGATTAATGGCACTGTGACTTTTACTGTTACATTTTTTTTATTTGAAACATTCACTGTATTTTTAATCACACCTCATATGTTTAAAGAGAACTATGATTTAGAAGTCAGAACATTTATAGTTATGGTTGTAGAGATTAGGAGAGTTACAAGTAATTGTCTTACAAACTTGATTAAATACACAGAAAGGAAGTTCCCAGTGTTGAAAAAAATATTTAAGAGACAGCTAAAGCCTTACTAGAAAATCCCTGTGTTCTTTTGTTGACATGTTAGTGAGGTGGGAGATTGCCATGACTTTAAACCAGAGCAAGAGTTCAAAGAACAAAGAAAAGCAAAAATGGAAAAACAAAACAAAACGTATACATCAATTCTTGTTCTGAAATGTTCCTCCTCTCTGGAAAATACAAACATTTATGTGCATATCACTTGAGTTAAAATGTAAAATCTTAAGGGTAATGTTAAAGCTACCTATCACTCTAATGGAAATTTGGAATGTGAATGAGAACTCTTTGTAAGTACTTTGGGTTGCTATAGCTACGATACATTCTGAAAATCGTCTTTACCTAACAGTCATGTCAAGAGAAAGTGTATATATTAGTAATAGCATTTTCTTTTTGCATACTGCAGTATGAGAACACTACAATATTATATTCTAATATTAAGTTCTATTTATTGATCCCTAACAGCAAGATTACTGTTATCCAATCTTTATTGAAAGTACACTGTGAACAAAAAGTTTTCTGAAGAGAGAATAGGCACAGCTCTGACATTTAAGCAATTTTCAAACATCTAGACACATCCAAGTATACTTTCCACTTAGTACAACTTGACATTTATAAATCTTAGTTTGAAATTTTATGCTGGCATATTTGTTTCAGGTGTTTTTTTGTTTTTTTTTAATGTTTGTTTTTCTAGCATGTGTCTTATTCTCTCTGTCATGTAAACCAGGGAACTGAGAGTTTGCAGAGCTAGGTTACTACATTCATATCTGGAATACAACACAATGGCTTCTCTGTGTTTACAACAAATTTAATATACTAAAGAGTAGCTAGTAAACAGTAGGCACTTAAAAATATTTGTAGAAATGGGAAAAAATCCATGTATAAATTTGACATTAATAATTGAAATATATTAACTTGTAATTCTTAAATAATTTGGAAGAATATTATGGAACAACTCTTTTTCATTGCATTTCCTTTACACATCATTTCTTTATATTCTACAGTTCTAGCATTCAGATAATTTCTCTCTGACACAAACCTGTCTTCTTTGTTCATGTAGTTTTCAAACAAGAAGTTATAAACTCATTTTGCACCTTTTAGTCTCTTTCAATTATTTATTTATGAATCTTTTTCTTTTTTATTGTGTTTCACTGTGTACATATATACCAACATATTCTTAATTCCTCTTTCTCTAAAAAGTGGACTACAGTATGACTTAGATTTGAAATCACCCTGGATTACGCCGGTGGGCCCTAAATCCAATGACAGTTGCCCTTACAAGAGATAACAAAGGAGATAATAATGGAACAGAAGAGAAGAAGACCATGTGAAGATGGAGACAGTGATTGGAATTATTCATCCACAAGCCAAGGGGATACCTGGAGCACCAGAAGCTGGAAGAAGCAGGAAGGATTCTATCATAGAGACTTCAGAGAGCATGACCTTACCAATACCTTGATTTTATACTTCCGGTTTACAGAACTGTGAGAGGATAAATTTCTCTTCTTTTAAGTTATCAAGTTTGTGGTTATTTTTTACAGCAGTCTTAGGAAATGCATACATTATCTATATTGCCTCTCTAGTGATGAGTTATAAAGCAAAAAGCAAGAGTATATGGAAACTGCCATATGCTGACACTAATAACTTGATATGTTTTTTTTACTGCCCACATTCCTATCAGACACACACACACACACACACACACACACACACACACACACACACCAGAAGTAAATAAAGTTCCACAACAATGGAAAAGAATAGAGATTGAGAAGGTACCTATACTCTAAAGTGTGCATATCACTGCATCACCTTTGAAAAGATTTGATATGTACCAATTTTAGAATGACAACTTACTGAAGACAGTTTGTTCTCCGTTAAATCTGTAAGATCATTTATGAATGATAAATGGGTCTCTGTACACTAAAGAAAGTCACTTCATACATTTCTGCCTGTAAATGAACAAGAACATCATTAATGTTATTAAAAAAAACAAAACAAAAAAACGAGAGAATGATAAATAATACTTGAAAACATAAAGGTGGGAATGAGAATACGTTCTTACATTCCTTTTAGTTCATAGCTACTTTCAAGACAGTTGAGAGGATTACTGATAAGTTTGGTATGAGCCTGACAAAATATATTACGGCATCGAGATTATACTTTTAAATTGAATAAAATTGGAGTTCTTATTTTTTCCTTTAATATTATGAGCCATTTCATCCAGGATCAGCTTGGCTACATCTGGAAGCAATTAAGAATATGCAGGGACAATTAAAACCCTAGGAAATTGTTTTTATCTCTAATAGATGGCAGCAGAGTTAAATTGTGAATTGGTCACAAGAGAAAACTTGTCATGGTGACTCATGTAAATTACTGAAACTGCTTTCGTTTGGGAAATAGACCTCATTAGTCCTAAGTTTTACCTTATGATTTTCCCAAGTAACCAAATGTCATTGCTTGTACCAAAGTGTTATCCATGATACCATATCTTTCAATAAAAAAAATGGTATCAACACATTGCTTTGGTAATAACTCAAAACTAACAAAAGATATAAGGACAACAAATAGTGTTTATTTACTAGTGAAATCCAGGACAGCCAATTTGCTTATAAGCTTCCAGAAGGCATTTTTTTTAAATTTGTCATTTGTCTTTTTTTATTGAATCTTTTTGCTATAGAGTATTTTTCAAAATTAAAATTTATCGGGGTGACAATGATTAGTAAAATTACATAGGTTTCAAGTATACAATTCTGTAAGACATCATCTATATATCACACTAGTCAGTTCCTCTTCCAGAAGGCATCTTTTTTTTTTTCCAATAACAGGTAACAAGAACTAGGAACGGCTTTGATGCTCATTTAAAATTTCTTCATTTAACAAATAGAGAAATTAGAGAGCTGGAGGGTTGAATTTATATCTCCAAACCCAAGTTCCAAAATAGAATCAATGTTATTTAAATTAGCATTAAGCTATAACTTCATCACGATTTAGAATATAATAGCATTTTCTGTGGCTATAAAAACACGTGGATTTGCAAAAAGAAATTTTCTTCTTGCAAATATATGAGAGCAAAATATTTGAAAGAGTAGCAAAAGGTAAATAAGCAAAATAATACAAAGTTTTGAAAAAAATCAACAATAGCTTTATTTTTTCCCCACTATTTTCCTGGTACCACATTAGATTTAGAGACTCTCCCAATGAATAAGACACTGTTTCTACTCTTAAGTAACATGAAACATCATGGTATATACTGGTTAACAAACTATTTTGTCAACAAAGATAAAAGATGCAAAGACCAGTTATTCCATCCTGGGAAAATTAGGGAAGATAGTCTCGAGTCAGGAGCGATATTGAGTAGATCAATAGTGGAAGCTAGCTAATTAAAGAAAAATAGGACAGCATTCTTGGAAAAGAAAACAATATATATAAAAAAAAATGTATCCATTGAAATACAAAACAGTACCAAGTTTACAAAAAACCACTAGTATTTTCTTTTCCTTTTTTTTTTTTTTAATCCACTGGAATTACTAGGTTGGTGCAAAAGTAACTGTGGTTTTCAATTATTTTTAACCTTTTAAACCACAATTACTCTTGCACCAACCTAATAAATCAGTGAAGATTTATGGGAGATGAAGTTGTAGAGATAGAGGCTAGTAATCATGTTTCTTGCATACTATTCTAGGAAATGGGTAGCACTGAGTATTTAGGCTATGATAGCAAAATTATCAGTTTTAAATTTTAGATAGTTTATTCTAAAAACCAAAGATGAATTCAACAATAGGGACAGAATTAGACAAACCTAAAAAGTAGATAAAAAAAATGGGCTTAAAGCTGGGAGTGGGAATCAGAAATCAGTCAAAGATTAAGTTGTAAATAATTTACTGGATGTCATAGTAAGAAAGAAAAATAATCTTGATTAATTTCCTCTTTTATTTTAATTGAATGACTGAATCAGCTGAACTGCAGTACCCAAGGAGCATGCATAGTATAAGAGATGGTAAGTTTATTATTAGACATATTGAATTTGAGATGGTCATGGGACATCAAAATTGAGTTGGTTAGCAGAACTGAAATGGATATCACAATAAGGAATATTTGCTTCTAAAACTTAGGAATTCATTTAGGGATAGAGATTCAGATTTGGGGGACACCATTATACAAATGGTAGTGAAAGTAATTAGAGAAATGGGATTACTCAAAATGTAGAATGAGATTAGGATTGACTAAAATCAGAATTTCAGAGAACGCCAAAGACTAGTAGAAAGGCAAAGAAACTACTAGAGTACAGAAAGGAGATAGAGAATAAAATTGAGTGTAAAAAAAATTTAGAGAATGGAGGTGCTTAAAGAAAGTGTAGAATTTTTGGAAAATGGTATAACCTGGTTATCTGGATTACAAGAGTAATTCATGTAAATAGATTAGCACAATCAATGGAATATGATGAATAGCTAGTCATTATTATCATTAATATTAGTAATAGAATGTTACAGACATTTATATATGCACTTAGTTCTCTGAACTAGAAAGATTGGCAGTGAAAGCTGATACTTTTAGAAGTATGTAGTTAAAGTAGTTGAAGCATGTGGTTAAAGACCATAAACTTTGTAATTTTACTTGCTCAGCCTCACAAAATCCTAGAAGCTTATGTGGCATGTTCTTACAAATTCTATCATCCTTTCAAGGATTAATTGTAAGAAAAAAAAGCCTCATAAAAGCCAACAGATACAACAGGGGGAGGGGCAATAAAAATGAAATTTAAGACTACCTTTTGGATGCAGATGGCTTTCCTATCAAGAATGTGGCTGGGGAATATGAGAATCACCCAGCAGGAGAGCTCCAAGAGGGTGTTAATAGGAGTTTCTGAAATCAGCTGAAGAACACAAGTTGAATCAGCTGATATATTGTGATGCTGTCATAGCACTGGGCTCTGCAAGAGTTGAATAAAATTTTGGGAAAAGGCCTGAAGAACAGTTTGGTGGGACAATGAGTACATAGGCACCATTCAACTGATATGAACAGCAAAGGCAGCCACCAAACACACTCCACTGTTTTGGATAGCCTCTGTCATGCGGTGGACCCTGCTCGCTGCGCCATTTGTCGTGCAGGGAGGCCTGCAGGGTCTCTGCTCCCACTCCCCATACAAGAACGCAGGATATGGCGAGGCCAAAAAGGAACACACACGGAGCCATAGGTAGGGGAGTCATACCACTATATTCTCTCTGGCGGCACTATACTCTCACTGGAGGCTGGATCCACACTGTCCGCAAACCGCCATCCACGCTTGCCAGCCCAGCCACCATCTTCTTGCTAGCCCCCATTCTTTCTCTCTCTCTCCTCTCTCTCTGCTAGCGTAGCCACAGCAGTTATATTAGTGGCCAATGGCTCACTGCTTACAGCTGACGGCCAACTAGCCACAGCTGATGGCCATGCAATCACAGTTGATGGCCATTTACTACCTGAGCCAGCACCTATCTATGTGAGGCCGAGAGCCTGGAAACTACTTTCTGGGGCTCTGCCCACACAGCCTCCCAACAATTAAAAATGTTTACTTCTTTTCTTTCCTGTTTCCTGAATTTAAGTACACCATCATTTACCATTAAAAATGCATGGTAAATCCATTAGGAGACTATCTTAAAATGAACAAAGGTTTTGTCTTAACATTAGAATCGTAAGACTGACCCTTATGCATTTGCTAATCTTTCATTTTCCCATCTGTAGATATTAGTAGTGCCTTTTATCTACATTTGTATTTACACATGCTTACATGTTGATCATTTGTGTTGTCTGCATTTATAAACAATTACTTTATGACAAACCTCCTAACTAATTGAATAGTCTCATTCCAGAAAGTACAAACTAACCTATTCACACCCTCTCCCACATGCCACTGAGATACGCATGAGAAAGGAAAACAGATCAACTCAAAGATGTGAGTCAGAAATCTAATTGTCAGTCCATTTCTGCTGCCGTGAATTGAGATTTGTCTGGGCATTGTGCCACATTTTTATTCAATCTCCTGTGTCTGCATTCAGTTCTGATTCTCCGTTTCTATCATTCAATAATGTGATTTTGTTATAACTCTGGAACAAACTTGCATACATTTCATTGTTTTAAAAAATGAATGTTGTTTTGCTCTAGGGAAGGACTATAAGGAATAACAAATTTAAATAACATTTTGTTCTAATCATAACTGGGGACTAAGAATGTTGGCCACCCTGACCAAAGGCTTATAGGTAAAAAATATTCTTTAAAGTTTTATTTTAGTACAACTATAAATAAGCCATCTCTACTTATTTAATACAATATTTACTGAGAATTCAATAAATTGTTAGGCCCTAAGGATTCTGCCCTCAGCAAGATGCTATCTATAATTTTATGCCAGGATCTAGGGAATCCCAATTAATAGTATATTCAGTAAGGATTTTTTGGTTCCCCACTACATGACAAAGTACAGTCTGGAATGCAGAGATAAGTAAGAGCGTGACTGTGTTCAAGGAGCTAATAGTGCTGGCAGACACTTAGAATGGCAACTGGTAACTGCTATGATAACGCTCTGCACAAAGCGACTGAAAACACACCAGAGGAGGCTTTACTCCAGATCACAGGTCAAAGACATTTTCTCGGAGGAGGCAATGCCTGGGATATATTCAAAAGCTGAATAAGAAATATAGAAGTTAAGAGTGGGTGGAAGGCCATATAAGTAGGAGTAGTGTGTGTGAGGGCTAGAGCTGAGTAGAGCTTGGCTCTTTGCCACATCACAGGTCCCTCTACCTGGCTGGTACGCGAGGGTGAAGGTGAGGCTGGAGAGGGATGTGTGCGTCACAGAAGGTTGAGTGGCTCCTTCTGCAGGGTCCCTGCCTGGGTGGCAGCCATTGCCATGGTAAAACTGAGAATCCTATTTGGGACAGCACACTAAAGAGACCTCAGCAGCTCAGAAATACACCCCTCCCCCATTAATCAAACTCACAAAACTGATATGTAAACACCATGTTGACTGACTAGTTTATAATGGAAAATAACATTCACGTGGGCCTGTATACATATATAAATACAAACAAAATAATCTCTTCCTACAAGTAGACTTACAAAGGTAGCCAATCATGTTTAGAAACTTGTTTGGGGTTAGCAGAATCAGAGTCAAGAGATTTTGACTTGATTCACATAATGGGGGGAGGAGCATTAGGATAATATGAATTGATCCATTACTTTCATAATCAGATAGCCTTGCAAATGGGTGGGGGCAATCACATTTCATAGAGTAATGTGGTTTTTTCCCTATGAGTGTGTTTGACGGGGCTTCGGTAACCCTGTTTTACTATTCATTCTTGAGTGCCAAGCAGTAAACTAACTATTATGCACACAGTTTCCCACATAAGATAAAATGCAGCCAGTATATGGCTGGGCTAAAATTTAATCTGTTTTCAAAACCTGTGTAACATCTATACTTCAATGATCAACAAATTTTCCTTCTCAGTGGCCTATCGTTTATTTAGGTAAGCAGCACAACTGGTAGAATTTAGCTTGAGTTTGAGATCTGTTTCTGTCACTTATTAACTGTGGGGCCTTGTGTAAGGCACTTTAGCTCTTTGAACCCCAAATTCCTGTGTACACACACACACACACACACACACACACACACACACACACACACACTCATGGTAGATGTGTTCAGGTTAGTATATAGCAGAGTACAGTTTTCAATAAAAAGTCTATATTATTATTATTGTAGCAATAAATTGAATTACAAACAGTTCATTTGCAGTTCTTCAACCCATTCTGCCTTTTTCAGTTATTTTGCATATATCTGTTTGATCCACTGGGTACTGCTTTCTCAGTTTATCTTTCAAAGGTAAAGTTACTTAGCCTTTTCTAAGTCTTTGGGGAAAGCCTCATTGAAAACCCTGATGTCACATCCTGCTGACAATAGTTAGTGGACTAAAACCTACAATACATTCACTCGTTCAAAGTGCCCACGGGAATGCCTACTTTCTCCCCAGGGCAAGGGTGAGTGGTGACTCTTATTGATTCCTCCTAGAGAGAGGCTAGGTGACTTGTAATTTTTTTTAGTCCATTTTTCTTTGAAGGGTCTTAAAATTCTTCATAAATTTGGCCACAGAAATTCTCACAACCTCCACCCCAAAATGGTGTCCATACAGTAAAAACCTACAAAATAAGGCCAATCATTGTTCCCTGAAAAATCACCGTGTTTGCAGATGACTCCCATTATAACCATACGTAGGGGATGGAGCAATTCCCAGAAATGGTGTGCAGTTCAGCAAACTTAAGATCCAGAGACCATCTGGAAGCTAGTCATGGCACTATTAGGCTATATAGCCATTTGCAAGCTAGGCCATATACAAGATGCTTCGCAGTTAAATCAGATATTTTTTAGAGCAAGAGAAACCATGGTATCTCCCCAAGCCTAAATAGAAAACATTTTACGTCATCCTTTGATAAATTAAGTATTTTATTGGAAAGGTAGTAACTATTATTTTCAAGTTTATTGCTATAGCACCAAATTTATGGTAGTTACCTTGGAGGAGCACAATGTAGGGCAGAAAAGATGGCTTGCATATTCTATATCATTCTGTATAATTTGAGATGTATTTGGAAACGAAAGTATGCCCATACTATGTTTTGATATTTCATATTGACTTAATTTTTGTTATTACATTTATTCACTTTTTCGTTATATAAAAATGAGCCCAGAGATTTGGGAGTGAATTCCTAAGAAAAATATTAAATTATTGATGTCCATAAATGAACCAGGCAATGAAGGAATTCACCGTCAGGGAAGACCTCTCCGTACACCTCTGCAATTTGTTGCATACCTCACAAGAAAGAGTTGGATTTCAGTTTATTTATTCCTCCTTCATAAAAGGGGATAAATTAATTCTATTGAGTAATGCTTGCCCCTGAGAAAGTAAATGTTTCCTTGAATTTATTTTGTGACCAAGTAAAAACCTTTTAAGAAGAATATAATTTACTGTGATTTTCCTGGACATGTGCGAGTGCAGAGGGTGCCAAATACAGAGGGTGCCAAAAAAAGTATACACATTTTAAGAAAGGAAAAAGCTATTAAAATTGTAATACTCAATATATACCAATAACAAAAGATGAATATAAGTCACGTTTGACTTCTGTAATTACAAGAGATGCTCAATGTGGTTATCATCAACATCCAGACACTTCTGAGTATGGCGAACTACTGCTTGAGCAACGTTGACCAAAGTGTCCACTTGTATACATTTTTTTGGCACCCCCGGTACATACCACTAGAAGGAACACCAAAAGGTTATGTTGATTTCAAGGATACACTGAATTTATCATTACTGGCCATTAAACACAATTTCATCTTTATTATAAATTTACGTCCCTATGAATATGTGTTACTCTTTTCTTAATTTCTTTGCTATTAACATTTCATTTAAGAAAAACTTGAATTTTATCCCAATTTTGCATTTGATGCTCTTGAAAAACTTTACCTAAAACTTTCATCTAGGTAACACTTGTTAAGAGTAAAGAGACTTCTTCTATATTTTTCTCAGTTTTAATAAGCTGCCATGTTATTTCTTGTTTAGTGGGTAAATCTACTTTAGAAACCATGAAATCTTTAGCCTAGTAGGATCTTAATGATCATCTTGTCAAATGACGATGTCTCTTTGTTTTACACTTGGTGAGAGACCTGAGGTCCCAAGAACTTGAGTTGCCCAAGATCACACAGCTAGTAATGAAATTAAATTCTCATTATTAACTAGAGTTTAGAAACAAACTTGACCTCCAGTTAATTTATTTCACTGTTTAGGTTCAGCGCCTCTCTCTGAGCAAGCTCAGCAATAAAAAAGCTTTGTAAGGGTTATGTGCTAAATAGCAATTTTGCATCTGTGACTCAGTATTTCTGTGGGCATTAAGTTCACTAAGAGTCCATTTGTTCTTTAGGTTGTAACTAGAAGAGGTCTTTAACTCTAGAAGAGGGTGCCTCCCACACTTTTCCAGGCAAGAAATATTTCCGTGCACAGCGTATCAAATATAGATTCCTCACCATGACAGTGGGTGCTGAACTCCAGACCTGTGAGCTGTTGGAGGGCAGGGACTCTCTCTGACCCAGCTTTGTGTCAGACCTATCCCTTTTCAGCACATTTGGGAGTAGATGAGTTATGTTAAGCAGAACAGAATCCATAGCTGAAGCTGGCACTAAAGACTGCTACAGTTATTCAGGCGAGTGGAATATTTGCTATGGAGGAGAACTTGCAGGCTATTTCTTCATTCTACAGTTGAGAAGACTAATTAACGCCTCCCAAAAATCAAGGTTTAACTCACTATCACAGCAGAGCTATGTCTTAGAACAAAGTTCTACTGTGGTTGTTTTATCACCATAGCATTTGCTTAAACCTTGACCTAGCTTTGGTCTCGTTTAGAATCACTATTTGCTAACACGTGCTAGTAGATAATCTCGCTCTTAAATTCATGTTCTTCTTAAAACCTTTTCACAGAAAGGCATATGCCTCACTAGCTATCATTGCATTTTTTAGGTGTTTGGGGCTGCTGCTGTGCTCGTATTTGAACTTTAGCTTCAGTGAATCATTAAAGCAATTCTTTGATCTGCTTTACTTGCCTTATCTGAGGTTGACACAAAGAGAAGTTATGTTTCTTTTACTCTAGATCATTGGGAATTTTGCCCAGTCTTCCAATCTACTTTATTCCAAGCAAAATCAATACAATAAAAGTCCCAACTATAATAAAAGGAACACTTCTGACCCATGCTCTGTACTATACCGATATCTGCCCTCCATATACTTGTATACACACATCCTGAAATGATTCCAGTATTTCATAAAAAAGAGAAATCTCATATATGAAGAAGAAAAAAACAATTCTGCACTTGCTCCAACAACAGACACAGGTTACAATTCCCAGCAGGGTTATCACAGTTTACCTCACAGAAATGCCTTCAATTCTGTTATCATAAGTAACATCAACTACTTTTAACAAGAATCTGTAATTATATATCTTTCATGATTTCAGAATGATGAAGGCAATTATAGGTATCAATACAGAATAAATTTGGAAAAACAAATCTCCCTATTTTTTTCCCTTTCAAAGAACAGTAATAACAGTTTTCTTCAAATGAGCAAACTTTGTGTCCAGTTTCTTTCTTTCATTTTATTTTTATTTTTTGTGTGTGTGTGTGGGTGTCCAGTTTCTAAAGTGAGCTCCAGTATATGTGGGATCTCTTTTCTCTTACTGAATAACTTTCTAAGTTCTAAACTCTTTCTCAACGTTAAACACACACACACACACATACACACACACACACACACACACACAGCTAAATTATTGCATAAACCAGGATTATGAGGCTATGTTACAGTAGCAAGCACAACAATTTCAGTAGCTTAGCACAATAAAAGGTTTTGTTTTTTTTATTGCTCAAGTTATGGTCACCGTGGGACTATCTAAGGGATTGGTCCTCAGGGCAGTAGCTCCATAACCTAGGAGGCTTTGATCCTGCCATCTTTGTTGTAACACACCCGTCTATCATTGCTATAACAGAAGAGATAGTTGGAGGGTTGTGTACCAACCTTTTAATGCTTCAGGCCACAATGATCCATTCCACTTCCACTTACAACTCATGAGTCCAATTCATCATATGTCTGTCTACTAGGCAAGGATACTAGGAAGTATAACTCTTTAATTCCTGGTAGGTGAGGAGAACTGAATACAGATTAGCATAGTAAATTCTGATTACATAATAAAGTAGTGATGGCGACTAGCTAAGTGGAAATCAGAAATCCATAAATGGTAGCATTTTTTTTCTTTTTTCTTTCTTTTTTTTTAGCTTTCCATTGTGTTCTAAAACATACAAAACCAATAATATCTTAGAACAATTTCTGACATGCCTTCAGGTCATATGCAGTCCTTCTCCCTTAAATGAGAAATTGTCATCATGAATTTCTAAGAGAATAGTGGAAATTGGGTAATATTATGACCCATTAATAAATGTACAAATGCTGAAAACTATTAAGTAGTTATAATTGATATTTCTGATTTCAGTGGCAAATAATTTACCTCTTTTATATCATAGTTTTCAATACTATATTCGATATGCTATTTATTGTATAGTCTACTTCTTAGGAGTTTATAATCAAATTGCCCAATCTCTTGGGTGATTATTGACAGCACATTGTCATTACATCTGAAAAATACATTTAATAGTTTAGAATTCAATGTTAGGTCACTTACGTAGTATCATTTTTCAAGCCAAGAAGCAAAACTGGTAAATTTTGCCACCATAGAGAATCATTTTGTTCAGAATTGGTGATAGATAAAAATATATGTTTTTAATATAGCCTTGATCTGAGTCCAATCAACTTTATATTGCTCAGATGTGCTACCTCTATAGCCCAAGTTCAACAATGAGAAATAAATACCAGTTTTAAAATTATGATTTTTTTAAACATCAAACTAAAAAACATTATAAAAAAGGATACAAATCAAACTGAGCCTCAAAAGATGGCATTATCTTAATAGCACTTGAGACCTTTTCCTCATGTTTGCCAGTCCACAAGCATGAGTTTATAAACAGGGCCACCAGACCTTGGAAGCTCATTGACACCAACTTCACAAGAGGCTGGTACATACATCAGAACACTAGATTGTTAATTTATAGTTATATTGGGAAGATCTAGTGGATATTTCTAGTATTCCTTTCTAGTAACATGAATGATAGTCTAGAATTAGGGCTTTCCCTGGTGTCTATAATTTAAATGGGAAAGCAAAATGTACAACGTGAAACAACTACAAGCTATTTTAAATGTAAATGCTATGGGAACTCCAAGTCAGGGAGTAGTTTATATAGAATGGAACTAGAGCAAATTATCTGAAGGCGGTGTGTCTATTTTATTTATTTTGGCTTTTTAACAATTTGGAATATGGAAAACAACTTTGCTTATGTTAGAAAAAATAAATACTAATAAACAAACAAAGAAATCACTTGTAGTTCTTTCATCCACAGATAACCACAATTGTTACTTTGATAATAAACCTTTAATAGACACACACAGCGTATGAGTTGCGTATATACATTCATATACTTTCTATCTCAAGTTTTAAAAAAATGGAACTATATTACATGTAGTTACCTGTAAGCTGCTTTTCACTTATTATATTGTTCACAAACAATACACATTTATGTTGTGTTAATCTCAGGCTATTGATAGCAATGCTATTGACTAAAAATGCCTAAGACACTCCTTTGGGCCAGTGCTGCTGTGACAGGGCCCCCATTCATTCCCCCAACCACAGCCAGTGTTGTGCCTGGAAAGTCCTCGTGGTTCCTATGACTACAGGACACACCTCAGCCACACCCGTCAGGTAACTGAAAAGTCAAAATTTATTACTCATAGGTGTTGGAAGGTACACAGCATAGGGGGCCACACAGTCAGGCTGCTGGCAGCAAGAGGGAGAGAGCGTGGACCTGGAGCTCTGCCTTTATTAGGGTTCAAGGTGGGGTGTTTAAGGTTTCACAAGTTCACTCTGTATTGGCTAATTTAAAACATAAGAGCAGGAATTGGGTGTAGGAAGGGAAGAACAGGGTCATTCAATTGATCAGTTATCTAAGTTACCAGGACTTTCTAAAAGGGGAACTTCATGGGTGGGAGTGATGTGGTTTCTTATCTAGTTGTTTTGCTAGTAGCTGTATCCTATAGCTGACAATACGTTTATTCCACTTGGATGTATTTGAAATGGATGTCAGGAATCAAAAGCTAATGTCAGGCACTTACATGACAATCAATAACACACATTTTAGAAACTGAATATAGTTTATTATGTGGATGAAGCACAGTTTACTTTATAATGTACTATAACTGGATATTAATGATATTTACTTTGTTTTTACAATTATAAATAAATAATCAGAGAACATTTTAATACATAAATATTTGCCTTCTGTTATGATTATTTCCTTAGGATAAATTTCCAGAAGTATAAATGGGTCTCAAAAGTCTGTTCATACTTACGATTTTAAAAAGTATTGACAGAAAATTCTCTAGAAATGCTGTAAAAATGACTTTCCCACCAGTGGATAAAAATTTGTTTTACCACACTTTCTTACATACAAAAAAATAACGTAATTATAACTTTTAATTTAAAAAGTAAAAATTATTTATGTCACTTAAAACTATATGTCATTTATTTCTAGTAAGATTGTACTTTATTTTCCATTTTTAATAGCCCATTTCTATCTCATTCCAGTCAAATTACAACTCCCAACATATAGTAGGTGCTTTTTAAACACTGTTTTTTTTCCTTTCTTTCATCTTTTGCAAAGTAAATAATTTAAATTCAAAAAAATAGCCAACAAAATTCCAATGAGGTTTTATGGGGAAACTTTAAAAGTGTTTCTGAAATTTGAATATGAGAACAAAATTTTTTAAATATTTGGAACAATTTTAATGATAGTTTGCTTAACAGATCACTGAGAAAGAATATTGATTTACTAGATGATGTTGGAGAAAGTTTAAGCAGGATCCAAGTCACACTATATATACAATAGTAAACTCTGCATAGATTAAAGCCCTCACTGTAAAAGATAAATCTATGAAGTTAATGAAGAAAATCTAGGACAATATTCTTTTGCTTTTGGTAAGGAATCACACATTAAATAAGTCTTAAAAAGTGCAAATAATAACAGTAAAATTGATAAATTTTTCTTTATTATAATCAAGAAATTCTCCTCAACAAAGGCCACCACAGACAAAAATTATTAGACAGGTACGGTCAATGAAAGTATTTTCAATGCTTAAACTTGCCTAAAATCAAGATTTAGACTATATCGAGAACTCCTCTACTTCAATTAGAGTTACACAAAAAAACCTAATGGAAAAATAAGCAAAGTTAATGTTCTAGAAATTCACAAAAAGAGATTCAGAAATGGCTAGATAGTACATGAAAAGATTTTCAACTTGACTAACTATCAGAGAAATACAAATTACAGTAAAGTCATGTCATATTCTCTAGAATAGGAAATTTAGAAATTAGGTGGTATCAAATGCTGACAAGAATATAGAGTCGCAGGAACCTTCATGTACTGCTGGTAGGAATGTAAAGTAGTTCAAGCTATTTTATAAGTCAATCACATAGTACTTAAATGAAATAAATGTGTGTATAATTTATAATTCAGCAATTATACTTCAGGTTCTATGCCAGAAACAGTCTCTCAGGTTCATAAGACAGCATGTGCAAGGTTGTGCTTTCTGGTATTTGTTCTGGTGGTAAGCTGTTGGAAGCATCAATAAGAGACTGGATTATGGAATATGCTTCAATATTGAGAAAATTGGAACTAGATTTTCTATGGTAATACAGGGATATTTTAAAACATTGGGTGGATTGAAGAAACAAAATAGAGAGATTTATAACAAAATACCACATCATTTAAGTAAACTATGCATATGTGGATAAAATAATATTTTCACATATATTTAAGAATAAATTATTATTTTTGTTTGTATAAAGAAATATGTTAATACATTAAAATATATCAATACATTAAAATGGGAAGTGCAATTAGAGATGAAGGAAAACAGTTAAAGCATAGACTCCTCTGTCTGGCCCTGAAGGCTGTGCACTCTGAATCATTCATTTATAATGTCTCACTTTTTGTATTAACCATGATTTTTTCCTGGTTATGACTGACAAAAACAAAACTAAGATAAATTAGAATATATATATATATATATATATATATATATATATATGTACACATATATATATATAATACATAAAACTAATATCAAGTTATCAAAATCGCTATAAACTCAGTTTTGCCTTTCTCCTTCTTTTTCTATAATCTCTTTATCTCCCTCCTTTTGCTAGGGCCTGTGTATCACACATGTGGGAAGTTTTGGGCTTAGTTTGTACTTGTATGTTGGCCTTATCCTAGATCAGTGTATCTGTTGGAGGAATAAAGCACCCTCCTGTGTAATGAGATCAACCTTGTGGTTAGGGGGTTGCTTTGAAGGGTACCAGGATAGATTGTTCTATCAAAACTTCAAAGAGTTGAGAGAAGCAGGCTTTCTTGGCCAGGGGGAAAAAAAAAATCACACACACACACACACACACACACACACGCACGCACATACATCTCACAGACAGAGTTGGAATAAACAGCATTAGGCACACAGAGGAATATGTTGCAGGGATGTGGGCGGGACACAAACAGGATTTGCTACAAGTTACTCCTTGAAATACCCACAGGTGCTGCACATTATTACCACTCTGTTCTATAACTGATTTATAAAGATAGACTGGGCAGTCACAATTTCTAAATAAAATAAAGACAAAAGTTTTAAAATAACAGAGGATTCCCAATACTTTGAGCCAGAATTAAGTTACTTCTAATCAAGTTTAATACTGGCCATAGAAGGACCAAGAGAGGCTCCTGTAAATCCTTGAGACCCAATCACATTTTGTCATGTGAGTCATGATAATCAGGGTATATTATTCAGAGTTCTACAGGAAACAGAACCAATAGACCAGCATTCAGCAAGTTGGAGACAATGGATAGCCAGAAGCATAGTTCCAGTCTGAGTCTGAAGACCTGAGAACCAGGAGAGCTGATGGTGTAAGTTCCAGTCTGTAAAACACCATGACCCTGGAAGACTCAATGCTTCAGTTCAAGTCCAAAGATAGGAAAATATCAGGTCAAGGCATCAAGCACGAGTTCCCTTATCTTTGTGGGAAAGTCAGCCATTTTTGTTATACTCAAGTCTTCAACTAATTAGATGAGGCTCACCCACATTAGAGAGGGTATTCTGCTTTACACAGTCTATTGATCCAAATATTAATCTCATTTAAAAATGTCCTCACAGACATACCCAGAGTAATGTTTGACCAAATATCTGGACAACCTGTAGACCAGTCAAGTTGACACATAAAATTTACCATCACACAGGGTCAATTAAGCCTGCCAGCCTATTAAGCGATTTCCTTGCCTTTTAGCTGGCAGAATTCTAAAAGAAACATGTGGTAGTCATAGTTTACTTTTCATGGAACTCTGTTTGTGTCTATCCCCTCATATTGGAACCAGAAATTCTAGTCCAGGGGAGCCTAAAGTTGTGAGGATGAGAAGCACAAATTTCCAAGTGGGTCACTGAGAATGATGAGGAAAGATAGGCCTCCCAGTGTTTCCCCTACGTTCTTTCACCCATGTATTCCAACTATCAGGTAGAAATCACCATCATTTGTCCCAATTCCATAGGGCATGACCACCAAGAGGCTACTTCAATTGTGTCTTTAAGGTCATTTCAACATTTTATCAAGCTGGAAACTTCTGAGTAGTGTGGTATATGGTATAACTAGTGGGTTTCGTGATTATTAAGTATTTTCACATTTCCTTTGCTGTAAAGTGGGTCTGAAACATTATGTAAGATCCTACAACAGTAAGTCAGATATTCTGTGACAACTCAGGCCAAGGTACCACTGGTAGTCTGAATACAGTCAATTCTATTGATATTTCTTTCCAGTGAGGCAAAATAATTGGAAAGAATTGTACTTTCCAAAGTAGAAATGGTAAAAATAATCAGCTTGCCACTGGTGGATCTCCTATAGAATGGTACAACATCAAGAGCTCAGTGTCAGTTTATGTCACTAAGAGTTTGGATATTCAGCAGTGTCACTAGCTACTTCAGCCTTGGTTAGAGGGAGCCCAGGATATTGAATCATTCCTTGGCTCCATCTGTATCAGCAGAAATCCCATGTTCACAATCCCAACAGTGAAAATGCTGAGGTGGCCAAAGGCAAAGACTGGCCGAACTCCACCAGACCAGACCAGTCATTCTGTTCAAGTAATTCACTGCCTTCTCTGCATTGCGTGATTTTCACTGGGCGTTGTATGAGACATAAAGATGTACACACTTTGTGTCCACTCCTGTAGGCCAACTGCATGCTTCATTCCCAGATGTTGTTGTCTTCAATCTTATAATCTTGCTCCTTCTTGGACCCTGAATAACTACTGAAGCCAGAGGGTAGGAGTTTTCAATGTCTTGGTCCAGGCTATTTGCACCTCTGCACCATGTTGATGACTAGGTGTGCTGCTCAAAGCTCTGACACTTCTCAGAGTGTTGGGAGACTTCTCACTGTCCACCACTGTCTGAAAATTGCTTCCAGAACCATAACTCACTGGAACTTCTGGCTTGTCCTACCGGTAGGCATAGTGTCTCTGTTGTTCTGAATAAATTTCTTGGGTATAAAATTACAGGTATACTCAATATACAGTCTAGGTTTATAGAGGTAATTGCCAGGGAGATATTGGCATGTACCAATAATTTAATTGACCTTCTTTGAAAACAATAAATATTTGGTTTTCTTTCTCTGGTGTCACTTACCATATTTAATCTGGTTATAGATGTTTTTAACTATATCATAACAATCACCACATGCATGCCTTCATTGCAAATAAATTGTAACTTTTCTTGAACACAAGGATTATTTTTTTTACTCATCTCTGCATCTCACGTTTCTAAAAGAGTACCTGATGCAAAGCAGGTACTCATTAAGTAAATATTTGCTGAATTATATTGAATAAAATAATCTTATATTTGCATTCCTTTAAGTAACAATGACAATGTCAAGGGCAGTGTAATTACTCAAAATTACCTATTGAATTGAATTGTATTAATAATCCTGAACTATTTTTCTTTCTTTCAAAACTTTTAGTTAACTTCCAATTCTGTCTTAGATTCTCATATCCACATAAAAACAAATTTAAAAAAATGTTTATTTTGAAGTTTTGCCACTGTTCAATAAAAGTTGATGTAAGAAATATTAAAGTAAGTGAAAGCTTCACGTGCTATTGATTTGTCATGCAATGGGATAAACACAGTGATATGGAATGTTTAATGACACAGCAAAAAAGATTCAGAATGGAGGATGGTATCCATCTTCTATTGTGAAGTTATTACTATCGTGAAGTTATTATTATTTATTACCTTCATGACCCCCAAGTCTGATATTAATAATATACTTTATTTATATTGGTTTAAGCACCTGCTCCTCTTACACTGAATTGCTCTTCAACTTCACACCAACTGTTTTTCATGAAGTAGAGGTAAACAGGTGTTCAATAAAGTGTATATTTTGTTAACGACTAAAACATAAATAAAAAAAACATATCTCAGATTACTTAATCAATTGTTTAATTTTGTTTTATTTCTCTTTTATCTTGCAAAGCATATATCCAACATAAAATGTATGTGTAATTTAATGTTCTTCAAGTAAAAGGAGAAATAGCAAAGTCATTTAGATCAGTGATCTCCAAAGTGAGTTGCTTGTATATCATGAGATGTTCAACACATACTACTATAGTGCAGAAAAAATATATTAAGATTTTTGATATGTTTTTTATTCAAACAATATCATGATTATTTAATATGTCAAATAGTTAAAAAAAAACTAATGAAACTCTTAGTAATCCTCACCTCCTTTCCAAGATCCAAATCTGCTGCCCAAAGAAAGCATTCTATACTTTTAGTTATTTTTCTCAGCATTTACTCCATATTTCTGTTTTCATTTGCTTTACAGCTCATCATTTAAAATTCTATACTTGTACATTTAAAAATGTACCTAAAATGATAATATGCTAGGTCAAGTATATACAATTTATAAATATATTCATATTGAAGGCACTTCCAAATTGTGGTCTAGATTAGAAACATGAACCTCTCCGAATCACAACTATCAGATAGATGTTTATCCAGGATCCAGCAGAAACAGAAAGAACATTTACTTTCTTAACATATGCTCTATGGAAAAGTCAAATTTCCTCTCCATATATAGCCCAAAGGACCTTGGGAAACTGGTATCAGGATCTCTTAGAATCTTTCACCACTTATTTGTGATCATCTTTAATTGAACTGAAACAACATAAATTTAAAATAGACACCAGGATTTTAAATCAAATTTCTAGCAAATGCACTTGTCTTTAAGCCAAATGAGCATCACTACTAATTCTCACCCAAAGGCTTTATTATTATTATTTTTTAATCTAGTCTTCTTCACAAACTCTGGTATGAATGTGACTTGGCAGAAGCCATCAAGCCACAAGGGAACAGGCAATTATTAATAGTCCAAAACCTCATAAGTTTATTTCTTTTACATGGAATGCCTGTAGCTTTCTTCCCCCCACCCCCCAGCCTTTTAAACTAGAATCAATTTATCATGTGAATCTTTCTAATATGCAATTTTATTTTCAAATATTTTTACTGAAGAGAACATCTTTTTTAAAGACATTTTAACCTATCTCTTAACTATTAGGGTGGTGCAAAAGTAATTGCAGTTTTTGTAATTATTTTTAACCTTTTAAACCGCTATTCCTTTTGCACCAACCTAATAATTGTTAAAGACTATTCATGTCATGTACCAACGTGTTTCATTTCAAAAAATAAATAAATAAATGATAATATTTCGACAGAAATTTCTTTCTAAAACCTTATTATCCAACTTGACCTATAGATTCAATGACATTCTAATCAAAATTCAAGAAACTTATTTTGTGGATATCGATAAACTGATAGTAAAATTTATACGGAGAGGCAAAAAGACCCAAAATAGCCAATAAAATATTGAAGAAGAGCAAAATTGGAAGACTCACACTACCTGACTAACTATAAATCTACAGTAATCGAGAAAGTTGGAATTGGCAAAACAATAGACAAATAGATCAAAGGAGCAGAATAGAAAGCTAAGAAATAGACCCCATAAATATAGCCAGCTGATCTTTGACAAATAAGCAAAGGCAGTGCAGGCATATCTCAGAGATACTGCAGTTCAGTTCCAGACCAGCAATAAAGCAAGTATTGCAATAACGCAAGTCATAATCTTTTGCTAGTGGATGGTCCTGCATACAATTTGTAAAAAACACATCAGTGAAGCTCAATAAGGCAAAGCACAATAAAACAAGGTATGACTTACAGTGGAGCAAAGATAATCTTTACAGCAAACCGTGCTGGACAGCAGGATATGCACATGCAAAAAAAACCCTGAATCTAGATACAGACTGTCGAATCCTGCACGACAAGAGCTGTGGGAAGCGAGAAGGGCAGCGCAGGTTTAAGAAATACAGTAGCCAAGAATAGAGTGCAAGCAGGGCTAAGGGACTTGAGACTCAAGGAGTGAGCCCTGAATTGGGCCAATGCGTAGCTTTTATTGGTTAACAAATGAGGAAGTAAAGGAAGTAAAGCTTACTAATCTCAAGATCAGTGAATTTCACACATTATACTAGGAAACTGATTCAAACCAATCATTCTTGCCTGCAGGCAGCCAGAACAAAAAGTCACAGGATGTCTTAGTAATTGTTGTAAGTACCTCCCCAAGGGACAAACCTTTATGCTAAAACTTACTAATATGAATAGATGGAGAGCTGGTGTTATCACATCCTTGAATCTCTTCCCAAGCAGGATATGGGAAGGAATATAGCCACACAGGCAGAAGCTCTCCTTAGCCGGAGGAAGGTGGGTGTCTGTGCCCACCTTTATCAAACCCTGTGAGTTCTCCAGATCGCCACTATGTGACTGTGCCTGTCTTAGGTTGTTCCTTCCCTTGAGGAATCTTACCCGACATTGACTAACCAGCCATCCTTTGGGGTGAAACAGGGAAACATAAGGTGTAAGCACAAAGATGAAGCAAAGTCCCTGAAAGGATTAGTCTCACAGACTTTTCTTTCTTTAGGGGCAGGTAAGAGGGGACAGACAGGTAGGCTGCTGCGTGGCAACAACAGACCTTACAGCTTTCATAACAATTAACTCAACATGGATCAAAAGACCTAAATGTAAAATGCAAAAGTATAAAACTCCTATCAGATAAAATAGGAGAAAACCTAGAGGACCTTGGGTAAGGCAACGAGTTTTAAAATACAATACCAAGAGCATGCTCTGTGAAAGAAGCATATGATAAACTGGATATCATTAAAATTAAAAACTTCTGCTTTGTGAAACACAATGTCATAGCCTGAGAGAAAATATTTGCAAAAGACATCTGATAAAATATTGCTATCTAAAATATAAAAAGAACTCTTAAAATTCAACAAGAAAACAGACAACCTAATTTAAAAATAGACCAAAGAATTGAACGGACATTTTACCAAAGAAAATATACAGATAGGAAGTATGCACGTGAACAGATGTTTAACATTATATGTCATTAGGGAATAGCAAATTAAAATGAGATACCACTACACACCTGTTAAAATAGCCACAATTCAAAACACTGACAACACCAAATGCTGGTGCTGACGTAGAGCAAAAAGAATTCTCATTCATTGCTTGTGGGAATGAAAAATGGTGCAGGTGCTTTGGAACACAGTTTGGCAGTTTCTAACAAAACTGTACTTTTACCATATGATCCAGCAATAGCATTTCTTGGTATTTACCCAAATGAATTGAAAACTATGTTCACACAGAAACCTGCACATGATGTTTATTGCAGCATTATTCATAAGGCCATAATGTGGAAGCCATCAATGTGTTCTCTAGTTGAGGAATGGATAAATAAACTGTGGTGCACCCAGACAATGGCATATAATCCAGCACCAAAAAGAAATAAGCTCTCAAGCCATAAAAAGAAAAGAAAACTTAAATGCATATTAATAAGTGAAAGAAACCACTCTGAAAAGACAGCATCTGGTATGATTTCAATTACATGAGATTCTAGAAAAGACAAACTCCTGGAGACAGCAAATGATGAGTGATTGCCAGGTGTTGTGATGGGGGAAGGAATGAATAGGTGAACACATGAATTTTATGGCAATGAAACTACTCTGTGTAATACTACATCGATGGGTACATGTCATTATATATTTGTCAAAACCCACAGAGTGTAAAACACCAAGAATGAACCCTAATGTAAATTATAGACTTTTGGTGATTATGATGTGTTAGCTCATCAATTCTAACAGAAGTATGCCTCTGGTGAAGGAGGTTGATTTTGCGAAAGTGTGTGTGCAGAGATAGGGGTTGTATGAGAAATCTCTGTACCTTCTGTTCAAATTTGCTGTGAACCTAAAACATTTCTTAAACAATAAAGTTGATCAGTTAATAAAGAAACTAAACTACAGTAACACCAACAAAAATACCCTATTAGTTTTGGTTAGTCTGAGTAAGGAATTGAGATATGGTGGAAAAAGTACTGTTCAAAAAATCGAGCATGGGCTTCATGCATGGCCTCTACCAGTAAATTTCTCTGACAAAGTTAAAGTTGCAGACCCTCATCATTCCTCTCTTTATCTACTGTTAATGAAAATGCGATCCCACGTTTGAGGGTCCTTATAAAGGACACGTTAAATGCTATGTGTAATAAGAATTAGCTTTAGGGAGAATAATGGTTTTAGTTCATAAAGTGAATGATGATTAGAAACAATCAGCACAATAAATACCTGTCAGTGGAAGATGGGTCTGACACAGTATTTAACCTTATTTGCTCTTAGGTAAGTTATTGAACATCTCAGTGATTGCACATCACAGTGTGCTCAGATGTAAAAATGACAATATTTGTCTAGATGATCTTACGACTGCTTCTAGCTCTATGATCCTGTGACTTCTCAGAGCTTCAGAATTTCACTAAAGTAGCCTATCATTATTCCAGTTAAAATTCAGGAATCGACTCAGAGTAACCTCTTGTTCCAGGGTTTAGGCTGTTGTCTGGTTTTAGACACAACATCACTGTCATACTGTGGCATTAGTATATAGCACATGGCATTAATTGACAAAGTAAGAACTCCACACATCTAGTGACAACCTTGTAGCAACCTTGGAGCAATAACCTGACATCTGACCACTCGCTGCTCTAAAATATTTATTATCCTCCCAAGACATGTAACTAAAAGCCAGAAGTAAAATGATCACCAAGAAAACTGAACATAACATTTTGTTTATTTGCATTTTCTTTCCTAACTTTAATTTGTTCTTTGGATATTTACCAGAGGTGATGTTTTCTGACAGTGAATACAGCAGAAGATTGGAAGACACGAGATGGATTTTCTACTGCCACCTCTGAGTAACTCCTGAACCTACTCTCTGCCTTTAGGTATCGGGTTTCTCATTTGTCCAAGCTTTCTGGAGAAATCTTATTAGGGCCTCCTGAGTTGTAGATAGAAATATGAACCAGACAGTTTTTGCCCTCAAGAGCTGACCGTCTAGTGAGGATGATGGGAAACGTGGGCACACGTGAATAACGGTGTGGCACAGACTATTAACAAGGCAGGTGGAAAGTGATACTAGCAAACAGAGGCAGAACAAGCATCGAATTCTATCTGAGATTCAAAGTGGAGAAGATATTGCCATTAGGCTGTGAAGAATGAAAACAAGTTTCTCAGTCAGAAAAGTGGATGGGTTTCCAGACAGAATGAGTGAGTTAGGACATATAATTGGCTGCTATTTGTTGAGCACCTATTATGTGCCAAGTACTTTTCACAAATGGTTTCTGATCTTATTGTGATCACGATTATTATTTCCATTTTACTGACAGTATCATGAGTTTCAGAAAACACGCCACTCAGCCAAAGTCATATAGCTAAAAGTAGCTGAGATTAGATTTATATCTAGGTACAGCAAACTGGCTCCCAGCTTACATGTTTCCAAACACCACACTGCCTCTCTCTCTCTATGCCATTGTCAAGTTTCCTTTCAGCTAAAGACTAACTTTGAAAATTGTCAACATTCAGAAACATCGTGAAAGTGACAATGCACAGGCATGTATCACTGCAACTATTGTTGAATACTACATTCTTTCAGTATTGCAACATTTCATTTATACCGCATCTGTGGGATTTAAAACAACATACTGGGAGTCTGGCATTCAGGCTATTGACAGCATTTTAAATACACAAAGAATAGGTTATATGAAAAGCCTTTTCACTGAATGTTTTTTATGGTGATATGAATATGAGTATCTATTTCTCTAGTTAATTTAGTATTCATCTACCATCCAGAGCAAGGGTCGTTAAACCTGTTGTATCTTCCATGAAGTTTCTAATTAAACTGAGCCATTGTATGATACCCAGCTAGCTAATGAATAAATGTTTGAGATGTATACAATTGGCTTCAGCTCCTATCCTAGTCAAATTGATTTCTTCCTAGTATGGCTGTAATTTTAGTATTTTGGTAAACAACATGCCTTCTGGATTTAGAAATATTTGGGTTTTAATCCCAGTTCTGCCATTTAAAAAAATGTATAACCCGAGACAAATAAATAAGTCTCAAAAAGCCTAATCTGTAAATTGGGAGTAAAATTTATTTCATTGGATTGTTGTGAGAATTACATAAAACATATCCAGTGTAAGTCTCAGAGTTTAATTTATTTAACTGTAAAAATAGTTACTACTAATGATTATTATTATGTGAATAAATGCAATATCTAAAATTAGCCTTCCCCATCAACATCTGTATAATATTCTGTTAACAAAAGTCCAGTTACTCAACCAAATATTTACTAAATGGTCAGTACTGTGTTAAAATTCAAACAATGTATCATTAAAAATATGTGCTTCTTTAAAGGAACTTGAAATCTAGAGAAGTATAGATCCTTGTGTCAAACACGACACATAGCAATTAGAGAACAAGAAAAAAAATTAAAATAGAAGCTCGACATGCTCTCTGGAATATAAGCTCCTCAGGGTAAGGATTGTTTACCTATTTGTTGACTGATGTCTTCCAAGCACAAGGAACAGCATCCGGCATATAATAGGTACTCAAAAGTATGTCTGAATTAATAAATGAATCAAGGGTCATGTGCCTTCTGAAATTCAGGCTAAACTACAATGTGAGTCAGAGAAAAAAAGGGATCGTTAGGGTAATTCTTATGAAAAGCTTTATGGAGAGGAAGACTCGAGCTGGGCTGTGAAGATAGAGTAACATTTAGCGAAAAGGTTAAAAGAATGCATTCCATGCCAGGCCAGGCCAGGGCAACTCCAGGACTGTCTTTGTCCAACTGGGTCAAAACTCAGTAATGAGTTATGTAGCAAAAGGGTTCACACCTCTCTTATTTTAGAAAGAAATAAAAGAGAAAAATAAATAAATTAAAAAAAAAAAAGAGCAGAGTACATTCTATTTATTTATTTTTTCTGAAAAATTTATTCAGAAAATAATGAGGTATTGTGAAACCACTGGCATTTGTGAAATGCCTATTAGGCTTGGAATAGTTTCAGTGCAAATGTTGTCTCTTAGTATCTGTGTTACTTTGGACAAGTCACTTTCTATGAGTCACCCTTAGTTTCATCAGAAAATGGGGTTACTACACATATTTTAAAGGATTGTTATGAAAAGTGATCAAGATAATGCTTTCAAGTGCCAAGAAAAGACCATGGGCTCATAGTGCACAACCAGTAAATGGTAGCTTTTATGTTGCCTTCTGACTTAACAAGACACCGCTTTCATACAGTATTTTAGCACAGTAGACACACTCCATAGTACATATATACATTTGATACCACCTGGATATGACTTAAAGTCAGCTGAAAAACTTTTATTTTACTATTAGAATTAATATACTCTAATTAAGGTCATGTTTTATTTACTTTGAAACTTCATAAATTCTTTCATCCCTATGGTTATCTATTCATTCAATAAGTATCTACAATGTGCAAAAAGAATTCTATAATGTCCTACAGGATACAAAGGATACACTAGGAGACAAAGATGAATAGCTAACAATCTAATTCAAGGATGAAGCAGCAAATAAGTGAAATACTAGCTAAAATAGAAGGTGCTAATACTCTTATAGTACTATGTATGTGTTAATATGGAAATAAAGAAAAAAGTAATTCTGGGGATTCCTAGGGTTTTAACATTTGAGCTAAATCATGATAAATGAATAAGGGACAAGCTCTGGCTTCATGGGTAAGTAACCTGTGTAGTCACATGGGACCTTGCATTCCGGATTCCATGCTTGGTTTAATATTCTGCCACCAGTGTTTTGAAATTCTCAATGATATCTCTCAACTTGCGTTTTGTAAGTGAAGTCCAATGGGACAATGGAGAACGTGTATGAGCAGAGGAGACATGTACAATATATGTGTCTGCTGTTCCTTGACAACTCATTCACATATAACATTGGAAATGCCATATAACCACCAAATTCCTGTGGGTCCTGGGTTTCTGAAAATTTAAAGGGACTCAAAGGGAGCACAAATTAAGCATGTTATATTCATGACTGAGCAAGTGGAGGCACTGAGAGCCCCCAGAGGCAATATTTTTCATTGGAACAAGAACTTGCTTCCAATTTGGAAAGAAGTCAATAATATAATTTGAATGACTAAAGTACCATATCATACCCTTTCTTAATCATGTTACTTCTCTATATTAGTTAATCACTTGTGCTGAAAGTGAAAATAAAGAAGGAAAGGTAAAGATAGGACAACCAATAGTTTTTGCGCCTTTTTTCGTCCTTACTCACCAGTAAGCTGAAGGTAGGATATTGGTAGAATGTGTGTGAAATAAAAACAGATTTGAAATAGATAAAAAGAAGCAATCAACAAAATGAAAAGACAGTCTACAGGATAGAAAAAATGTATATATTTGCAAATCATATATTTGATAACAGGGTAATATCCAAAATATATAAAGAACTTATACAACTCAATAGCAACAAAACAAATAATCCAATTTAAAAATGGGCAAAGGACCTTATTAGACCTTTTTATTCCTAAGAAGATACACAAATGTCCAACATGTACATAAAAAGATGTTCAGCATCAAAAATCATTAAAGAAGTGCAAATCAAAACTGTAATGAAATATCACCTCACATCTGTTAGAACAGCTAACATGAAAAAGACAAGAGATAACAAGTGTTGGTGAGGATGTAAAGAAAATAGAACTCTTGTGCACAATTAATGGGAATGTAAATTGGTAAAGCCACTGTGAAAAACAGTAAGCAGGTTCTCCAAAAAGTTAAAAAATAAAGTTACCACATGACCCAGCAATTCCACTTCCGGGGATATACCTGAAGAAAATGAAAATACTATGTCCAAGAAATACCTGCACCGCATGTTAATAGCTGCATAATCCACAATGGGCAATACATGGAAACAACCTAAGTGTCAGCAGATGCATGGATACAGAAGATGTGGACTATAATGTAATATTCCTCAGCCATAAAAAGAGAAATCCTGCCATATGTGACAACATGGATGAACCTTGAGGGCTTTATGCTAAAAGAAATAAGTCAAACAGAGAAAGACGAATACTATATGATTTCTTATATGTGGAATCTAACACGCATCCCCCACACACACAAAAAAAATCAACCAAACTCATAGCAAAATAGATAAGATTTGTGGTTACCAGAGGTGGGAGAGGGGGCCAGGGGGGTGTCAAGAATGGGTGGGTTGGATTGGATGAAGGTGGTCAAAAGGTACAAACTTTCAGTTATAAGATGAATAAGTACTGGGGATATAATTGTAATGCATAACATAATGACTATAGTTAACACTGGTATATGGTATATTTGAAAGTTCCTAAGAGAGCAAATCCTAAAAGTTCTCATCACAAGGAAAAAAACATTTTCTTTTTTTTTTGTATCTATACAAGACAGTGGATGTTAACTTAGTGTGGTAATCATCTCACAATACTGTATATGTAAATCACTTTAAATGTATAAGGCACTGTATGTCAACTATATCTCAATAAGAAACCAGATGAGATAGTTGAGTGCATTGTTTTCACTATTCTTTCAAAAGTGAAATACATATGCATTTGGAAGCTGCAAATACAACGTTTGCAATTTCAGTGATTCTACATAGGAGTTAAAATTTTCTAAACTGGAATTTTAAAACATGGCATATTTGTAATTAAAACTGTCATTGAACAGTATGAAGATCACAATTAAATTATGATAATAATTTAAAATACTTGTTCTTTACTTAAGACATTAAATAGCAAATAAAAAAACACCACGTCAGGTCTAGAGAGAGCCTGCAGAAGAAAGGAAAAAGTTTTACATGTTAATGCCTTGTAACTATACTTTTTTTCCTGCTTTTGGAACAACTGGCCTTACATTTTCACTTTTCACTAGGCCAACAATTTACATAATCAAGCCAGATGAGGAAATGTATTGACTAATTTTCCACATCATGTTGTGAACAGAAATGGACATGGGATATGTAAAAGCCATATTTTCAGGAAGAGAACAAACAGGTGGACAAGAAAAGGCTGAAATGCCCCTAAAATTTACCTCAAATACTTAAACTATTTTTGCTCAGGACTCTGCAAGCTATCTAAGAATTAAACTCAATGACAAATACTAGTAATAATTTGATACTCAACCTGAGAAATCTCTCTCAAGATTCCAATGATTCCTTTGGGGAAAAGTATAAGGGACATAGCTATGTTGTCATGGAATTCCTTGTGCCACCTTTGTTTTAAGAATGTTAAAAAAACAATCAAGCTGATTCATGAAAGTTGAGAAAGTGAAGAAGTTCATGACAAGAGACAGTTGTGAAAAATGAGGGGCCTGGGAAAAGTTGAACTGCATGTAGAGTTGTGCTTTAAACTTCTTTTCCTGAATCAAACCTACAAACTTGAATTTCTCTACTAACAGAAGTTATCTTCAGTTGTCTGTGCAACGTGCCTATTGAAATGGAATATCATGCATTTGGAAATCTGTCAACAGCCATAGCAAGTTAATGATTATTCAACCTTAAGGACTATAAATCAAACCATTTTTAATTAAACGAAACTATTTAATGATGTCAAGACAAAAAGGCATTAGTGCATTTTTAAGACAAATTACAAAGAACTGTCATATATCGATACTTTAATTGTCAATTTAGAAGTGCTATTGTTTTCAGATCCTTCCAAGAAAAGGCAATCTATTTTAACCTGATGAAAATATAGATGATTAAATTAAAGCTATCTTCTGAGAATTAAAGCAAGAGACCATCATCACCCATTCGTGTAGTGGGTAAAGAATTTGAAAAGTATTTTTGTATATGATGGTTCTCACCATAGCACCTCTTCACAGATATAAATACTCTACACTAATATGTTTTTGGTGATTGAGTAATTTTGATTGAAAAATGTTGATAATAAATCACAACCAACCAATATTTAGCATTTACTTAGAGTTTCTTATATGCTAAACACTGCTAAGTGTCTAACCCATACGAGTATTATAGTATGTAATACTCATAAAACCAATTAGGTTTTAAGATATTATTATTATATCCATTCGTATGAGAGACTGAAGATAAGAGAGATTGCCCAAATCAGTCTTTTATATGATAGAAGATTTGACTATAAGTTATCAACTCCCCCACTGGATCTCTTAGCCTCCTGGTCTACTCACAACAAATTGTTATAATTTTTATTCCAGTTTAAAATATATGTGAATATATTATTTATAAGCATGAAGATGGATTATTGGGTATGAAAATTATAAAGTACAAATTTATTTGTTTTAGAATTCTACAACAGTTCACTTCTATAAATTGCTAAGATATTGAGATAAAAAGAATAAACAAACATTTAAAGCATATGTTGTGAACTGTACAGGGAGGGCTATGAGAGAGCTCTAGAAAAGAAAATTACCTGAAATATCAAGTTTATAACAACAATAAAATACTTTAGGGAGGGAGCCCTGAGGACAAAGGCTACTGGGAAACTGCACAAATCCAGGCAATGGTAAGATTGCCACTATTTCATCCAGGTGAGGAACTCCAGGATACTAGGTCAGTTCACTTATCAGACCCCTCCCCTTGATCAGGTTAACCCCAGAAAAGAGTGTCACAAATGGCATCCACTGTGCAATTCAGAGGCGAGAGAGAACCCAGTGTGTTCACTTATGTATTCAAACTGTTTGGACTTGCCAGAGCATTACATGTGGGAGCATTTGTCAGTCAAATCAGGAATTGAAAGAAACCTAACCCTCTCTCCCTATCCCTTTATTTTATTGTTGATTTCTTGTCAAACAGACATTTGTTTTTTTTAAAATGTAAAGAAGCCATGTTTCTAAGCTTTATATCATCTGGGATTTATTTCCTGTCTTAAAAAAGCATTTGCCCTTTCCAAGATTATTTTTAAAATGTAAATGGTTCTTTCGGGGCTTTTTTTAAAAATATTTTTTTCTCTGGAGTATATTTTGATCTTAAGACAGAGTAGGCATTCATCATTATTTTTTTCTTTGAACTGGCTAATTATCACAAAATGATTTGTTGTATAATCTATCTTTCCCATAGATTTTAAGTGCCAGTTTTATCATATACTTAGTCTTTGTATGATTCTGGATCTAATTCTGGACTGACAATTCTGTTCCATTGGTGATAATCTATTCCTGGCTTGTAGCACACTGCTTTTATTATTGTAGCTTTAGTACTTACTTAAATATCTGATAGAACTGGTCCCTCATATTTAGCCAGGAATATTCTAAAGAAAAAAAGTCGTTTTACAAGATTACTTTTGCATTTGAACTCCATAACCAACTTTCTCCGATTCTTAAAAATCCTGAGATTTTTCATTAAATGCTGGTGGTGTTCTTTACATTACAAACTTAAGAAACTCATCAGCTTAGGTTTTGTTTATGTATATCCCTCTTGTGTACAAATCACATTATTATCTTTGTTTTAAAGTTTTACTATTGTCTATTTAAATATACACTAAAATGCCCTCTCCTCTATGGAAAGATACAATTTCTTTTTCATAGGATTAAATACATGAGGGCTAGCTGAGAAGAGCAGGCATATGGAGAGACATGAAAAAAATCCAGGTAAGAAAGAACTCAGTTACAGCAGCCCATTTCCTGTTTTGTGGTTTACCTCCCCCATCGTCCAGTCCCCAGTAGTGAATAAGGAAGAGCAATCGGGATTTTGTTAGATAAATTGCAATTACTTGGTTTCTACCATAAAAATGGCAGTCAGTATAAATCAAAACCTGGAACTAAATACATGTATAATATATTTTATGCATCAGGGGATTTGAAATTCATGGTGGCTGGCTCAAAGGGTCTAAGCCTGGAGGCCTTGCATTCACACTCAAAATTAGGTATAACTAAGAATAAAGGGATCATAGTGACTTGGATTTTGCCAAGAATTATAAAAAACAAGAGTAATCTAAGAGTGCTAAAATTAAACATTAATAACCCATTGTGCCTTGGTATTTGTATTTATAAAAAAATCATATATTATTGAAATAAACATATGAATACACATTGCAAATTTATGATAACTTTGCAATGTGAAATAATGCAGTAGCCCTCCAGTTGAAGCATCTGTCTGTTTACAACCTTTCTTCTTTTATTTCTTCCATCACTTAAAGACAGAATGCAGTCAATTGGACCATGGTGGACCCATAACTCAAGCTGGGTGAGTCAGAGTCTCTTCCTAGGGACTCTGGGACTCCTAGGGAATGAGAGAGAAGAGAGAGAAGGAGAGCGAGAAACAGTCTCTTTGGGTAATTTTGTATATAAAACATCTTACAAGCTTAGGACCCCTTTATACCTGCCAGGTGAACCAAAGAAGCAGTGCATGCTGATTTGCTCATAGAAAAGTCAAGCAGGAACAGAAAGGAGTCCAGAGGCAGTGAGGAGAACCAGGATAGCTTTCAAAGTCCCAGGCCTCAATAACTTATTGACACTTAGCTAAACTGATCTTGTGCTCAATGAGACATATCTGAGTTTTTTCACTCAGCCCTCCTCCTCTTTTGTTTGGCTTAAACTAGCTATGATTTGCAATGGAAAGAGCCCTAGGTAAACCTAGGTAGTGGTTAGATGAAATGGCATTTCAGACGTTGGTACAAATCCCAAACCTATGATTTGGTCAAATTGTCTAATTTCTCTAATTGTTGAGTGTCTTCAACAGTAATACTGGGATTAAAAACCTACCTCAAAATTTATAAAGGGAACTGGAGACTAATTTTGTGTGCTCAAACAGGCCCCCACCAACATTTTAGAGCCAAATGTTAAACATTCAAAAATTATGCCTCTTAGTTGTTAATCCTTTTAATAGCTTGAAATTGGCCGTGGTGGAAGTATTTATGCCACAAAAAATTGGCAAATACTATTTTAAAAGCTGTTTTTTGTGAAAGGCTGTTTACCAGCACACCTCTAATTGTAATAATGGATGTAAAGCACTTAGCATACTGCCTGGCTAATTATAAACATGTAATAAAGTGTTTTTATTATTACTAGAAAATTATACTGTGTATTCTACATCACTGAGCTTAAAGCAACCTAACAGTTTGTATTATGAAAACATATACCAGGTGTCATTAGCAAACAGAGAAACTAAGTTCATCGTGGTTTATTCAAACCACAAAGAAGGGTCTTAGTTTAGATCTTCAAAGAAGGAGACACCAGGAGAAATTAAGTATGCAAGGACTACATGTGGGAAAAGATCTGCATGAGGAAAATTGACAGGAAGACTAAGAGAGCCATCAGACTGTGATGCACGAGGACCTGAATGAAGGAGAAAGAGAGGAAAGGATGGATGGAAGTTGCTAGACTGCCAGGTCTTGTAAGGAAGGTTTGGCAAAGCCATTGCTGGGGTCGTCAAAACAAAGTTGGCCGTCAGAGGAGCCCTGTTTCTCCCAAGGTTGGGTCTGCCTTAGGGTCCTGGCAGTGGTGTTCCTTGGCCAGGAACAGCCCAAGAGGAGGTGTGGCCTCAAAACAAACGCAGGACCAATTTCGGAAACTTACAGCTTTGGGACTGTTGCTCACATACGCCCCCTGCTGTTGGAGGTCGGCCAGGAACATTTTCACATGAAATGCCACAGGAAATAAGTACTGTTTCATGTATGCTAGCTTTGATGATCCTGCTCTTCTCAACTTTAGGGTGCTTAAAAATCAACTGCAGTAGTAATTAAATTACATATTCTTCGGTCCCTGGACATGAATTTGTATTTTTAATATGCACCTCAAGGAATTCTGATATAGTGAAATAATGTAAAGCCACATTTGTAGAAGATTTTTTTTTCCTTAAAATTACAACATTATTTTAATCACCTTACTTCTTTGGGGATATATTGTGTTTACTTGCAAAATAGTAAGATTGAACGTTGGGATTCATACAGGGAAACAAAACAACAATAAAACCTGGCTCATTATTTGGAGTCATTGTGTTCTTAGGGCTTGAGTGTGTTTTCCATGTGTCTCTTCATATTTATTCTAACCTAGTTTTTGTTACATGTACAAGGACAGCACTCCCACTGGGTTAGCTTCATATCGCTTTTTTTTATGGCCTCTTTCTTTCTTTGCAGTGATCTTGCTTTTGCTATTTTTATTATTTTGAAACTGTTTATTTTGCTCACATCGCCAGTGTTTCTATCTTCTTTTCTATTTTCAAAGCCACCATCCTAATCCAATTGTTTACTCCTAAATAAGTGATTTTTGCCATTATTCCAGTAGCATCTTCTGATTTTCAAGATTTTTGTTTCCTCTAGTTCATCTCAAAGAGCTTTCTTAATGTGTAAACTGTATTACTGAAATGTCCTGCTCAATATCTTTTCTTGCTAAATTCAAACTCTACAGTGGCATTCTAGGTCTCTTGTATTATGCTTGGCATATATAGGTCTACATTTCCTAATGTGTGTGTCCTACAAAAAATTATATAATAAGGTTTACTATCGTCTGTGGTCAGAAAAATTGGGAAATTTGGGAAATGGGTGGAACAAAAGTGAACAGCTTGATTTACTTAGGCCTTCAGCTCCTGTAATATGCTAATGTGTAAGTGAATTTGTAGGAGGGATATGCAATATGACATGTTTCAAGACTGGTGGTCTTTAGAAAACACTTGTGTGGAAATCAGTTTGATCTTATTTACTGCCATTCTCTACAGGAAACAGTGCCTTCAAATGCACCTCTTCTGCATATGTGGGTTTGTGATTGTGTCTACATCTTGGCTCGGCTCTTCCTTCATCCCAATTCAAGTATATTTTTTTAATATAAGATTGACCTTGATCCAGGATGCAACATGATGTTTGTGACACACCAAAGACTCAGGGAGGCTCTCTCTCTCTCTTCATATTGCTGAATTCAGTAACTTTGAGAAGGCTTTTGAAAATTACCAGCCAATGATGACATCACTTGATTCTTCGTTGAACATTTTATTTATAGTCAATGAATCTTGCCTCTTGATTCCATTAGATTTAGCACTTTTCTGATTGGTTCACTTGGTTAATGCTTGCCTGCCCTAGAATACTATGCACATTTCAAGAGCAGTTTCATAAGTTATTCATGTTCTCTATAGTAGTCAGCAGAATGTCAATGTGCCGCGTGTGAGTGGGGTTTGCTGAACTGAAAAGGAGTGGTAGGGGGAGGATCTGGAAAGACTCAAGAGTCAGAAACGTAAGCAGAGGCACTCAGAAGCTGAGGATGTGGAATGCAATATCTAGCTAAGAAGCAAGCAGAGCTGCAAAAGAATGCTGAGTCCACAGAGTGCAATGGATCACATGAATGTCTCTTCAACGTTTTTACTTGACCAGCTTCACTTTGCACACTATCATGAAATCTTTCACTGTTCACACGCATTCACTAATAGAAACACATGGAAAATAAGCTTTTCTCTATAATAGCCCCAAATATTTCAAGCCATGAAGCCCACTAAAGCCTATCACAACTTAATTTCTCTCAGACTGAAAGCCTCTGTTTCTGTTTGATCACAGACACACAGTTTGCTTTTATTATATCATAAAGAAAATACAATCTCCCTTCAGTTATAATAGGTATGAAATATTATGCCCAGAGATGTGTAAGGGCTGGAGGGAGAGTAAGAAGATAAAGTAAAAGAGTTTTTAGATTGAGACGTTTTATGTGAAAGAAAATGTCTAACACATACTTGACTGAATGCATTTCTTTTGAAAATGGGATCTAGAAATTATTACAACTTCAATGTGTTATCCCCATAATAGCCCAGCTGATAGCACCAGCATCTAGGTGATAAGAGCCTCAACGAAAGGTGAAGCAAAAGTCACTTAGAATGACTTGTAAGTGAGGAGTTCTGTATAACTGACAGTTCTAAAAACAGTGAAGGGCCCATTTTGTGTACGTCAGCTCATTTGATTCAAAAGGCAAATGCTTTACTAAGGAGACTGTTAGATAACCTTCAAAATTTGTTTGGTTTCAATAGAGACACATTGGAATTGTGAATTAGAGGAGACTATTTGGAATAAACTCACATAAACTCTAAGAAAAAGGCTATATGGAAGAGGTTAAGAATGTAGTATTTGACAGAAACCTGATTTCCAGCTTCTATTCTTCTACTCTTCACCCATTCTCTAAATATACAGGGGGTGCCATAAAAATCTATACACATTTCAAGAGATGTCATCTATGCTCAAGCAATAGTTCGCTGTAATCAGAAGTGTCTGGATGCTGATGGTAACCACTTTGAGCACCTCTTGTAATTGCAGAAGTCAAACATTACAGAAAGACCAAGGTCCTATACACAGAAGGTTGAAAAAATACCTGGGGGAATAAACTGTTACAACTTAAATTAGTATATTAAACATGATGCTATTTAGAGTAAACTGAAATCTTTGAATAATGATCCGACCATGATGAAGCCCTTTAGGTGTTTAGCTCTTTCTAATTCACACTCATTCACACCAACGGTCTGGGTGTTAGCAAAAATAAGCCCAGGGATCTCTCAGTTCTACTATGACTTTAATAGTATTGTGTTTAGCTTGAGGGAGTTGGGCGGCCACATATGCCTCAGAACCTCCTGAAAGAGAACCAAACCTGTTAAAATACTAGCAGACCCAATCTCCTAGTTTTCCTTTGAGCCCTTCATAGTGCTTCTTAAAGTCCCAGACTCAAGATTGTTCAGGACTCAAAAGAACTTTTGATGGAGGTCTATTTTGATCCTTAAATGAAATTGTTCTATTTCAACCTACATAAAAAAAATGTACTTTGGCTCCTTGGCACTTTGAGAAGCAGGCAATACTTCAGAGTTGTTCTGATATATGTGATAATAATAGTTAACATTTATGCTTCACTTACTGTCAGCTCTTTACTTATGAGTGAAACAAATGATTTAAGCTTCACAACGACACGGTGAAGTAAATATCATGATAATCATTATGTTCCAGTTGAAAAAAGTAGTCAAAGAGGTTGCAAAAGTTGGTCAAGTTCACATTTGTACTCAGGAAATACGGCAGATTTTGAATCTACTGTGGGTTTCTTCTTTTAAGCATATGATATTCTGTCTCATAGGTGGTCCAAACCATGACAAAGTAATGGGTCAAACATTTTTGGATGCTGTTCACAAGAAGGCACAGCTTAGAAGAAGGCTATGACTGTAATGGCTACAGAGGGCATTCACCTCTGCTCTACTAATTATACACACAGAGAAGCAAAACATGAACAGTTTTGCTAGAGCAGAGTTTTCGTCTGGAAGAGTGATGGGAGATAAATATCAAGTGATGGGAGATAAAGAGCTAGAGATCATAGCTTAGACCTGTTTATGTCACACTGAAGTGTTTGAACATTATCTTCCCCATCAAGAGGGATAATTAAATAAAAGTTCTATAGGGTGTTATGTGCAATTTGGTGGGATCAGAAGATAAATCTCTGTTGGGAAACTCTCTGAGTCCAAACTGAAGGTGAGAAGGACTAGTTTCAAGGTTGTTAATGTAAATCAGAGATTAAGTGATACGAGTTCCACTGCAGAAAAGGAGAGAAAAGGAAAAGAAGTAACACGTGTGAGAACTTTCATGAAGTAACTATTTGATTATTTTCCACAAGGCAATGACCCACATAAACTATGCCCAATTTCCACATTATTTAAAGGTCAAGTATTTAATAGTGTAAACTTTTGGAATATGGCAGTGAAAATCCAAACGAGTTCACACACTGCGCTCCTCTTGATCAATTCCCGATGTGAAGCCTACTCAACCCACTAGCTGTGCTAATCTCTCCACGAACCCCTTTCATAGGTCTGTGGTTAAATCATTCTAAGAGGGTTGAGTCAGGTACTATGAAAGAGGTCGTATGTCAATCACTCAAAGACCTGGCCTCATCCCTTTCCTCTGGGTGTATATAAATATATATTTTTGAGAAACCATGGAAAAAACAATTTGAAAGGTATCTTCATATTTATCTATGCAAGAATATATTAAAGCACATAATTCAGTCCTTGAGAGTGCATTTTCCCCAAGTGATCAGAGTTCATCTCCATGTTCAGTAAACCTGAATATACGAGTATTCTGACCTCACTCAGCACACAGCAATTCCTTCTACAGCCTGGAATCTACCATGTCTATGCTGCTATTGCCACCTTGCCAGCCCCACAAACGGGATATCTGCCAATGGTCATCTTTTTCACTTGCCTGCCGCTGCTTTCCTGCTATGTCTGTGTTACAAGGCATCTGGGAAGGCCAACAGTTCAATCTGAACAAATGTTGACTACTGTAGTCATTGATATAAAAGCCATCTGGCCTCTGCCACCATCACTGACTTATATAATACATGCCTCTCATGTTCCTTGCACTTTCACAGTACCAAGCACTTTTAGAGGGCTGCTAGTTCATTATAGAGCTTCTAGTTCTTTTCCTTCTTTGGGCATGGTGGTTGGGCATTGGTTCTAATATTGCCAGCCTGATAGCTAATAAATCCCTGTTCCTCTTACAACAAACAACCTATTATTTAACATGTATCATAAGGCCTATTATGATCCTGTCACTGCTCAGCTTACCAGTGCCATCCAATTACGATGAAGTGCTTACAATTTTAATAAGTCCTGATGGTTTTACTCACCCCTAGAATTTAGCAGGTGATGTTTTCTACACATTGTTTTGTGTTTTGTTTTTTTATCATTGCATTCTCTCTGGTTCCTTAACTGCTATGTTTTAACATATCTGAATGTTGATATTTCTTCCTTTGAGAAGACATCCCTGACCACCAAGACTTTGATGCCCATTCTTCTTCTGAACTTTCATAGCAATCTGTGTTTATAGGAAACATAGAGCTTTAAAACTTGCCACCAAGAATTTCACACCCTGAGTTCAAATCTAGATATTGCCACTCACTCGCTGTGGAAACTTGGAAAGTTACTTAATCTCTCAGATTTATCTTCTACAACTTTGGAAGAATAATCTCCACATAATAGATTTATGGCAAAAGTTAATTAGATAATATAGATATAAAAACTATGCACAGTTCCTCGAGCTGTAATTTTTAAGTAACATTCTGTCACTCTCCTTTTAATGAATATAGGCAAATCTAGTGTGATCTGGCAATAAACCTCAGCTTCTTCTAACACAGCCTTTCTGATGAATCACAGCTCATTGGTGCTGAGACATGTATAGTACAGACCCTTTTGAAAGATGTTTATCTAGAAGAAGCAAATTGAGCAATCTCTGCATTGATTAATTAGTTTATTTATTTATTATTTGTCTATTTGTATGTTTATTTTCTTATATTTTTTTTTATTTTTCAGTTATAGTTGACATTCAATATTATTTTATATTAGTTTCAGGGGCACAGCACAGTGGTTAGACATTTATATAATTTATGCAGTGATGCCCCAATTAGTCTAGTACCCACCTGGCACTATACATAGTTGCTGCAACATTATTGACTATATTCTCTATGCTGTACTTTACATCCCTGTGACTATTTTGTAACTACAAATTTGTATTTGTTAATCCCTTCATCTTTTTCACTCAGTTCCCCGATGCAACTCCCTTTTGGCAACCATCAGTTTGTACTCTGTATCTATGAGTTTGTTTTTTTATCATTGCATTCTCTCTGGTTCCTTAACTGCTATGCTTTATCATATCTGAATGTTGATATTGCTTCCTTTGAGAAGATATCCCTGACCACCAAGACTTTGATGCCCATTCTTCTTCTGGACTTTCATAGCAATCTGTGTGTTTATAGGAAACATAGAGCTTTAAAACTTGCCACCAAGAATTTCACACCCTGAGTTCAAATCTAGATATTGCCACTCACTCGCTGTGGAAACTTGGAAAGTTACTTAATCTCTCAGATTTATCTTCTACAACTTTGGAAGAATAATCCCCACATAATAGATTTATGGCAAAAGTTAATTAGATAATATAGATATAAAAACTATGCACAGTTCCTCGAGCTGTAATTTTTAAGTAACATTCTGTCACTCTCCTTTTAATGAATATAGGCAAACCTAGTATGATCTGGCAATAAACCTCAGCTTCTTCTAACACAGCCTTTCTGATGAATCACAGCTCATTGGTGCTGAGACATGTATAGTACAGACCCTTTTGAAAGATGTTTAACTAGAAGAAGCAAATTGAGCAATCTCTGCATTGATTAATTAGTTTATTTATTTATTTATTTATCTATTTGTATGTTTATTTGCTTATATATATATATATTTTTATTTTTCAGTTATAGTTGACATTCAATATTATTTTATATTAGTTTCAGGTGCACAGCACAGTGGTTAGACATTTATATAATTTATGCGGTGATGCCCCAATTAGTCTAGTACCCACCTGGCTCTATACATAGTTGCTGCAACATTATTGATTATATTCTCTATGCTGTACTTTACATCCCTGTGACTATTTTGTAACTACCAACTTGTATTTGTTAATCTCTTCACCTTTTTCACCCAGTTCCCCGACGCACCTCCCTTTTGGCAACCATCAGTTTGTTCTCTGTATCTATGAGTTTGGTTTTGTTTTGTTTCTTTTGTTTATTTTGTTCTTTAGATTCCACATATAAGTGAGACAATGTGATATTTGTCTTTCTCAGTCTGACTTATTTCACTTAGCATAATAACAATACCTTCTAGGTCCATCCATGTTGTCACAAATGGTAAGATTTCATTCTTTTTTATGGCCAAGTAACATTCCATTGCGTATATGTACCACCTATTCTTTACCCAATCATCTATTAATGGGCACTTGGATTGCTTCCATGTCTTTACTGTTGTAAATAGTGCTGCAGTGAACATAAACATGCAATGTCTTTTTGAATTAGTGTTTTGGATTTCTTCTGATAATTTTCCTCTGATAAATACCCATGAGTGGAATTCTTGGGTCATAAGGTAGCTCTATTTTCAATTTTTTGAGGAGCCTCCAAGCCATTCTCCATAGTGGCTCCACAAACTTGCAATTCCCCCAACGGTGTATGAGGGTTCTATTATCTCCACATCCTTGCCAACACAACACTTGTTTTTTGATTTATTGATGATAGCCATCCGGACAGGTGTAAGGTGATATCTCATCGTGATTTTAATTTGCATTTCTCTGATGATTAGTGGCATTGAGCACCTTTTCATATGTCTATTGGATATGTGTATTTCCTCTTTGGAAAAATGTCATCATTTGCTGATTGCATGACACTATATATCTATAGCAAGCCTAAAACATTTCACCAAAAACTATTAGACCTAATAAATGAACTTAGTAATGGAGCAGGATACAAAATTAATATTCAGAAATTGGTTGCAATTTTATGCACTGATAATGAACTGTCAGAAAGAGAAATTAAGAAAACAATCCTATTTATAATTGCATCAAACATAGTAAAATACCCAGAAATAAATTTAACCAAGGAGGTAAAAGACCTGTACTTGGAGAACTATAAGACACTGGAGAAAGAAACTAAAGAAGATTCAAATAAATGGAACATATACTGTGCTCATGGACAGGAAGATTAGGATTGATAAAATGTTCATACTACCTGCAACAATCTATAGATTCAGTGCAATCCCTATCAAAACACTAATGGCATTTTTTCCCAGAACTAGAATAAATAATCTCAAAATTTATATGGAACCACAAAAGACCTCAAATGGCCACAGCAATTTTGAGAAAGAAGAACAAAATTGTAGGTCTCATGTTACCTAACATCAAACGATACTACAATGCCACAGTAATAAAAACAGCATGGTACTGGCATGAACACAGATACATAGATCAGTGAAACAGAATAGAGAGCCTAGAAATAAATCCATGCCTATATGGTCATTTACTCTATGACAAAGGAGGCAAGAACATAGAGTGGGGTAAAGATAGTCTTCAATAAATGGTGTTGGGAAAAATGGACAGATGCATGCAAAAACAAAAAAAAAGAAACTGAACCACACTATATACAAGAATAAACTCAGAATGGGTTAAAGATTTAAATTTAAGATCCCAAACCATAAAACTCTTAGAAGAAAATATAGGCAGTAAACTCTGACTTTGCTCTTAGTGATATTTTTTCGGATCTATCTCCTTGGGCAAGAGAAATAAAAAGAAATGAATAAACAAATGGGACTACATCAAAATAAAAAGATTTTGCGCAGCAAAGGAATCTATCAACCAAATGAAAGACAGCCTACTGAGTGGGAAAAGATATCTGTCAATGATACATCTGACAAGGGGTTAATATCCAAAGCTTATACAGAACTCATACAACTTAACACTAAAAAACCAAACAATCCAATTTTAAAAATGGGTGGAGGACCTGAATAGATATGTATCCAAGAGGAACATTCTTTGCATTTAAATATCTCTCATTACCAGAGTCCTCTGCTACAAAGTTGGGAACTCTGCCGGCACAGCCCAAACATTTTCAGAGAACTAGATGCCATAAGGCCATTTATTTGGAATGTGTAGGTATGACTTCTACTGCGTCTTTGCCACCAGAAAGGCATAAACTTGGCTCTTGAGTAGAAAAACTTGAGTAGTCCTGGTCGCCTGTGATTTGTATGTGGTTGCCAAAGAATTCACCACCCTTGATTTGTTTTCTTTTTCCAAAGAAAGAAGCACTGAGAGGCTGAGTAATTTCCAAAATTTATTTCCAATGGAAACTGGGCTAAAATAATATATCACCCTTTAGAAGAAGGCTATTCTTTTTAGCAGAAGGCTCTTCTAAGATCATAATATGGAGAGGTGTTTTTGCTACCTTAAGAGCAGATAAAATCATTTGATGTTGATAAAGTATTTGTTTTTCTTGAGGAAGTAAGCAAATCAATATTTCTCTAATAGCTGATTAGAGACCTTTGAAAATCAAATTTGACATAAATTAGTAAATATTAGTAAAAAAATCAGTAATGTATTTGAAACACCACTAATTTGTTGTGACAAACTTTTTAGGGATCCTTTAAACCTAAGGATATTATTTACTCTAAGGAATCTTAGCATTCATTGTCTCTGCCTTAGAAATAAAATATTACTCAGATTGCTTGATGCAACAACCTTAGTCTGATTTCATAGCATAATAACAATACCTTCTAGGTCCATCCATGTTGTCACAAATGGTAAGATTTCATTCTTTTTTATGGCCAAGTAACATTCCATTGTGTATACGTACCACCTATTCTTTACCCAATCATCTATTAATGGGCACTTGGATTGCTTCCATGTCTTTACTGTTGTAAATAGTGCTGCAGTGAACATAAACGTGCAATGTCTTTTTGAATTAGTGTTTTGGATTTCTTCTGATAATTTTCCTCTGATAAATACCCATGAGTGGAATTCTTGGGTCATAAGGTAGCTCTATTTTCAATTTTTTGAGGAGCCTCCAAGCCATTCTCCATAGTGGCTCCACAAACTTGCAATTCCACCAACGGTGTATGAGGGCTCCATTCTCTCCACATCCTTGCCAAAACAACACTTGTTTTTTGATTTATTGATGATAGCCATCCGGACAGGTGTAAGGTGATATCTCATCGTGGTTTTAATTTGCATTTCTCTGATGATTAGTGGCATTGAGCACCTTTTCATATGTCTATTGGATATGTGTATTTCCTCTTTGGAAAAATGTCATCATTTGCTGATTGCACGACACTATATATATGTAGCAAGCCTAAAACATTTCACCTAAAACTATTAGAACTAATAAATGAACTTAGTAATGGAGCAGGATACAAAATTAATATTCAGAAATTGTTGGCAATTTTATGCACTGATAATGAACTGTCAGAAAGAGAAATTAAGAAAACAATCCTATTAATAATTGTATCAAACACAGTAAAATACCTAGAAATACATTTAACCAAGGAGGTAAAAGACCTGTACTTGGAGAACTACAAGACACTGGAGAAAGAAACTAAAGAAGATTCAAACAAATGGAAGCATATACTGTGCTCACGGACAGGAAGATTAGGATCGATAAAATGTTCATACCACCTGCAACAATCTATAGATTCAGTGCAATCCCTACCAAAACACTAATGGCATATTTTTTCCCAGAACTAGAACAAATAATCTCAAAATTTATATGGAACCACAAAAGACCTCAAATAGCCACAGCAATTTTGAGAAAGAAGAACAAAATTATAGGTATCATGTTACCTGACATCAAACAATACCACAACGCCACAGTAATCAAAACAGCATGGTACTGGCATGAAAACAGATACATAGCTCAGTGGAACAGAATAGAGAGCCCAGAAATAAATCCATGCCTATATGGTCATTTACTCTATGACAAAGGAGGCAAGAACATAGAGTGGGGTAAAGATAGTCTTCAATAAATGGTGTTGGTAAAAATGGACAGTTGCATGCAAAAAAAATGAAACTGAACCACCTTTTCACACCATATACAAAAATAAACTCAGAATGGGTTAAAGATTTAAATTTAAGATCCCAAACCATAAAACTCTTAGAAGAAAATATAGGCAGTAAACTCTGACTTTGCTCTTAGTGATATTTTTTCAGATCTATCTCCTCAGGCAAGGGAAATAAAAGGAAATGAATAAACAAATGGGACTACATCAAAATAAAAAAGTTTTGCACAGCAAAGGAATCTATCAACCAAATGAAAAGACAGCCTACTGAGTAGGAAAAGATATCTGTCAATGATACATCTGACAAGGGGTTAATATCCAAAGCTTATACAGAACTCATACAACTTAACACTAAAAAACCAAACAATCCAATTTTAAAAATGGGTGGAGGACCTGAATAGATATGTATCCAAGAGGAACATTCTTTGCATTTAAATATCTCTCATTGCCAGAGTCCTCTGCTCTAAAGTTGGGAACTGTGCCGGCACAGCCCAAACATTTTCAGAGAACTAGATGCCATAAGGCCATTTATTTGGAATGTGTAGGTATGACTTCTACTGCGTCTTTGCCACCAGAAAGGCATAAACTCGGCTCTTGAGTAGTCCTGGTCGCCTGTGATTTGTATGTGGTTGCCAAAGAATTCACCACCCTTGATTTGTTTTCTTTTTCCAAAGAAAGAAGCACTGAGAGGCTGAGTAATTTCCAAAATTTATTTCCAATGGAAACTGGGCTAAAATAATATATCACCCTTTAGAAGAAGGCTATTCTTTTTAGCAGAAGGCTCTTCTAACATCATAATATGGAGAGGTGTTTTTGCTACCTTAAGAGCAGATAAAATCATTTGATGTTGATAAAGTATTTGTTTTTCTTGAGGAAGTAAGCAAATCAATATTTCTCTAATAGCTGATTAGAGACCTTTGAAAATCAAGTTTGACATAAATTAGTAAATATTAGTAAAAAAATCAGTAATGTATTTGAAACACCCCTAATTTGTTGTGACAAACTTTTTAGGGATCCTTTAAACCTAAGGATATTATTTACTCTAAGGAATCTTAGCATTCATTGTCTCTTCCTTAGAAATAAAATATTACTCAGATTGCTTGATGCAACAACTTTAGTCTGATTTCACCTCAGTAAAAGAAATATTTCATTTTTCTACAGCCCATCTCAAGAAATTTAGTTCAACAAAATACACTGGAAATTATTTCTATTCTAACAACTAACACCATGTGACAAGACAGATCATATTCTAAGGTCACTTGAGTTAAATGTTTCCAACATTTCTCTTTGTGCCATAATATTTTTATGGGTATTTTGTGGTATTTTATAGGATTTTTTTAGCAGTTAGCCTTTTGAAACAGATACATGATATTGTTATTTTGAAGATTTGATAACAAGAAATGTTACCAAAAGATTGACAGTATCTTGACAGCACTTGTGAGTAGAGGCCATCCTCGTATCTCATTTTGTAGCCTCGCTGTGTTCTCATACATGGTTTAATTGCCTGGGCCGTATATATTGGATATACTAAACTTTAGGGACCTGTTACACTAGGCCATATTCCATGTATATCCTTGACAAAATAACAACAAAACCTCAGCATGCAATAACATTGAAGACTATAGAGGAATTACTAAAAGGATAATATAACAGCCAGTTATTTTCCTACTTTACTAAAGTCAGAAAGAAACCAAATGATTTTGGCTTGAAAGAGGAAAATTAAACATAAGAAAGAACTTTTATGTAGGTTGGTTGGTAGACATTAGGACAAGTACAAAGATAGCCTGAGACCTGCTGCAATGGCCTGTGTCCTATCAAATTAGATGGCCATTTTATGGTCTTTTAGATTCTATGGGTTTACTGAAAAAGAAAAAATATTCATTACTTCCTTTAATTCTTTAAAATGCAGGAGATGGTTGGGGTATTGCGGGCTTTCTGCCTAAAAATCTGACTTTTTAAAAATTAGGTGATCTATGTTATTCCCCCACCCCCACCTCCCCACACACACACCATTTGCCAACCCACCATTGTGACTGGGAAGGTTTAAAATGAAAACCATAGTTATTTCAAAGTGGAAGGGATAACAAATAAATGTTTTCTCTACAGAGAGCCTGCATTAAAGCTAAATAGTAAGAGCCTCTCTCTATAGCATCCCTGTATCTTTTCCTGACACTGCCTCTTTCTTCTCCTTACTGCCTACTACCAACCATCCTGGACGAGACGCCACCACCATTATGTACTAGGACACGGATTCAAGTTACAATTCTCTGAAAAGCATAAGATCTTTCCTGATTTCATTTTCCATGTGGGAAAACAAAACAAAACAAAATAATCCTATCTTCCTGTACCATAACCTCTGTGAATGTTGTTCTTCAATAATGTATACAATAACACATTTTTAGTAATGATAACTCATAAAAGTTCACTAAGCTCTGGTGCATGGGTGCTAACGTCCTTAGAGATTCACGTTCATATACATGTAAAAGAAACGTGGCCCTTCCCCAAAAGACTGGCTTTCAGAGAGGGTCTGAATATATCAGGTCTCAATGGAGACCTAATTGCAATGTTTACTCATCTGTTAGACCAGCAACTACAAACTGAAGGCTTAAACTCTGTATCACCAAAACCTGATAGAATCGCCTGTCACTCATTTTTCTATTGCATTATTTATTTTTTTAAATTGATTTGTGGGCGTATTCTGTATTGCTATAGGTATTTCAAATATCTTCTTCTAGTTTGACCTTTATTTTTGAACTTTATTCTGTTGTATAAAATCTTTTGTTTTAGATTTAGCCTAGCTTAGCAATATTTCATTTTATTTGTATTTTTAATATAATGTTTAAATAATACTTCTTTATACTCAAGTCATTAAAAAATAGTTTTATGTTTTCTACTAGACCTTTATTTTTTCAATTTGGACCAACATTGAAACTCTAATGTTCAACGACTAAACGAAAGCTGCAAGGGATAACTGTAGGATATCATTTCCAAGGATCTTTAAAAGGCTTTAGACATACACCACACACACTCAGTAAAAATGTGAATGCATAGTCAGGAAGGTACATATCAAAACCATGATTGCGGTTAATTCTGAAACAATAGAGAGGCAGTGGCACAAAGAGTATGACACATTGTTTCATTTATTTCATAAAAATTACTGAAAGAACACATGACAATATATTACCATTTGCTAATTCTAGATAGTGGAGAACAGATGTTTATTATAGTCTCTGCATTTTTCTTTATTAAAATTCTATTAAAATGGTGAATATTTAGGAAATCTGTCTTATTTAACCCTGAGTTACATTCTCACTGTGCTTGTAATGTGATAAATAACAGCTCAGAGAAGTTTACATGGTAGTAAAAATCATAGCAATAATAATAATAGCAAAAACTATGACCACTTATTAGCACATGCTATTTAACAAGCCTCAAATATTTTGCAAACATTGTATTGTTTAATCAATACTGAGACAAATGTTACTATTATACAGAGGGTGACAAAAATCTGTACACTTTTTTTTCATGCTCTAAACATATATATATATATATATATATATATATATATATATATATATATATATATGTGTTGTTGTTGTTTTTTTAATTTAAGTTAATTGGGGTGACAATGGTTAGTAAAGTTATATAGGTTTCAAGTGTACAATTCTGTAATACATCACCTATATATCACATTGTGTGTTCACCACCCAGAGTCAGTTTCCTTCCATCACCATATACTTGATTCCTTTTACCCCCATCTAGCCCCTCCCCCCTTATACGCTGGTAAACATTAAACTATTGTCTGTGTCTATGAGTTTTTGTTTATTTGTTTGTCTTGTTCCTTTGTTGTTTTCAGTTTTATATCCCACATATCAGTGAAATCATATGGTTCTCGACTTTCTCTGTCTGACTTATTTCACTTAGCATTATAATCTCAAGATCCATTCATGGTGTCGCAAATGGCACTATTTCATCTTTTCTTATGGCAGAATAGTATTCCATTGTGTATATATACCACATCTTATTTATCCAATCATCTATCAAAGGACATTTTGGTTGTTTCCATGTCTTGGCCACCGTAAATAAAGGTGCAGTGAACATCGGAGCACATATATCTTTACAGATAAATGTTTTCATGTTTTGGGGGTAGATACCCAGGAGAGGGATTGGTGGATCATATGGTAATTCTATTCTTCATTTTTTGAGGAACGTCCACACTGCCTTCCATAGCAGCTGCACCAGTCTGCATTCCCACCAACAATGTATGAGGGTTCCTTTTTCTCCACAGCCTCTCCAACACTTGTTATTTGTTTTGTTGATGATAGCCATTCCAACTGGTGTGCGGTGTACATATTTTAAGAAAGGAAAAAACTGTATTAAAATTATGCTGATGGTAACCACTTTAAGCATCTCTTGTAATTGCAGAAATCAAATGTGACTTGTACTCATCTTTTGTTACTCGTATATGTTGAGTATTACAATTTTAATACAGTTTTCTCCTTTCTTAAAATGTGTACACATTTTTTTGGCACCCTCTGTATATGTATATGCTTTTTACAGGTATTTTTACAGGTAAAAAATCCTATTTGATGAGAAAAATCAAAGAGTTCAGTGTCACCAAACCAGTGATTCTGCAAAAATTTGAAAATTGTGTCAAAAGAGCTTGCCTTAAATGTCAGTGTGGAAGACACAACTTCTAAAAATGTCCTCCAAAGATGTTCCACTCTAATCCTATGTATCTGATGAAATATCACCTATGCATATGATAAAATGTCATCTGTGCATATGATGTACTATCACTGCTCTGATTATGTTGTGTTATATGGCTCAATGGACTTTAATATGCGGAGAGTATCTGGATGGGCCTAACCAATCACATAAATAGCTATAAAAGCAGAAAATTTTCCCCAGCTGGTGGCAGAAGTTGCAGGCAGAGTTTAGAAGCCTGAGAAGAACTTAATGTGTTGCTGCTGGTTTGAAGATGGTGGCGGCCACATGAGAAGGAATGAGGAGGCTGACCTGTAAGAGCAGTAAGTAGTAGACCCCAAATGACAGAAAACAAGGAAAAAGGACCTCAGATGTACACCCACAGAAAAATGGGTTATGCCAAAGACTTGAATGAAGTTTGGAATAAATTCTCTCCTCAGATCTCCAGGCAGGATCCTTGCCTGGCTGCCCTATGATTTGGGCCTTGTGAGAGCATAAACAGAGAATGCAGTACAGTCCCCCTGGATTTGTAATCTACAGACCTGGAAGATGTTAATAAGTATGGTTTAAGCTGCTAAAGTCGTAGAAACTTGTTATAGTAACAATAAAATATGGAGTCTGTGTCTGCAACTACCATGTAATACTGCTCTCTTACATATGTAACTCCCAAAATTTTGCCCCTTAGTGTTCAAATTAAACTTCAAAAATTATACCTGCTATCATCGCTAATTCAAATTCTGCTATCTCCGATGATGACAACAACAATTAAGACTACTACCAAAAACAATAATAATAATTTCATATATATGCTTACCATGTGGCAGGAGCTAGCCAGGCCCTAATTATAAAGATTTTGATTTAATAGGTCTGAATGGAGGTGAGAATCTGCCTGTTAATACTGTTCCTAAAATAATGCTGTTACACATGGCAAGATTAAAAAAAAATGGGTTTTGTACTCCTATAAGTTGAATTGTGCCCTGCCAAAATTCATGTGCTGAAGCCCTAACCCACAGCACCTCCGAAAGTGACTGGAGATAGAGCGTTTAGAGAGGTAAATTTCAGTTAGGTTATTGGGATGAGCCCTAATTCGGTATGATGGGGTCTTTATAAGAGGAAATTTGGACACATAGAAAGACTCCAGGGATGCACATGCACAAAGAAAAGACCATTGGGGACAGGACAAGAAGGCAAGCCAAGGAGAGAAGCCTCAGTAGAAACAGACTTAGGAATACCTTAATCTTGGACATCTAGCCTCCAAAACTGTGAGAAAATGAATTTACATTGTTTAAACCACCCAGTCTGTTGTATTTTGTTATAGGAGTCCTAGCAAATCTATACAGTTACCATTAATTAATTTTTATTATTTTTGGTACTTATTTTATAATGGAGGTAGTGGAAGATCAGAAAAGTTTCAGTAATTTCCTAAGGTTGCACATCTAAGTATTAGTTCTCAAGCTTGGATTCATACTTGGTTTGCTTTGCTTTTAGAATCCAAGCAACATCATCTCCCCCTTCTTTGTCATGATATAAATTTCTTACTGCTAAAGCATTGATTGTAATTTAGACAGATAAATCAAAATGCCATGCATCACCACCCTCCAAAATTACACAGAAGATGAATTTATATAAATCTTTTGAGTAATTGAGCATCTCATAGAACATAGTAAGTTTTTAAATAAGTCCTCATTAACTATTTATGTGTATATATGTTTCTAATCTTTTTTTTTTTTAATTCAGGAGCAAAATTTAATTGTGACATTTTCAAGATTGGCAACCACAGAGAGACAGTATTTTATGAATTAACATAACAAATTCCCTTGAATCATTTTACATTGGAAATACACTATAGTCATACTTTATATGAAATAATTAAAATAGAGAGACTAGAAACTATAAATAATCAGAATGACATTTTTCTAAAATAGTCAATTAATGTCAAAAATGTAGAGTTGAGTTATAACTTGGAAAAAAAGTTATGACAACTAAAGGAAAATTATGTCTATGAGATGAGAACTTCATTTTTAAATTTTTAGAAATTAGTTGAAAGAGATAATTTGAAATGCTCCATGTCTATAAGTCCATATTATTATCATAACAATCTAGATTTTATTAGAATTTTTTTCTTTGGGTATACTGCTATATTCAATTAAAATTTTATTTTTGATTATTTTAAAAGAGTTATAACTGCATTGCTAACATAAATTACAAACTTTTTTCATATTGTGAGTAAAAATACAAGTGCTTAATTCAATCAACTTTTCAACATACTAGCTATTTATCCCCATTGTTATAAGCTTATGCTCAAGGTGCATGATTAGAGCCTTGAAACAAGTAATGATAAATATATGAAAACCTAGGATCAAAGGTGAGTCAACAAAAAAACATAAGTCAAGAGAAAACAGGATTTTAGAAGCAAATTTCTAAAAGGAGAATGTTTTCAAAGTTCATTAACAAGTATATTGAAGAGAGCATTAAAAACAGACCTCGTTTCATGTAAAAAACAGCAATATTTAGTCCTTGCTAATGGAATAAAATGGTTCATTTAGAAAAAATCTGCTACTTATTTCAAGGAACAGACTCATGAAATCACCAACTATTAAATATGAGATTACTATGATGTCAATTTTTAAATGCAGTCTATTTACATAAGACAATCATGTGCATTGCATTTTTGCCACTAAATATAGATAAATTTGACTTCAAGGGTTTTTTGGCTATAACATGATTAAATAACATGGTGACTAAAAAGCACAGTCTAGCTAAGATCAAGATGACCCCATTACTATATAATGCCTGTGTTCCATTTTTGGAATCAGCATTCCAAAAATTAAAGGTAGTGATATTTCAAGCAGCCTTTAAAATATATGTAAAATTTACCACAAAGGAAAGAGATTATAAAGAGTTTTCCTCAATTATAGGCTGCCATAAAATTATATTATTTGGAGAAAAATGCCTATTTTCTTTCTTACCACTGCACCTATTTTTCAGATTTATAGAATCACTTTATCTAAGAGAACCATAAACATCATTTTCAATCAAAGCTTTTCAAGGCTTCATACATAAGTTCTATTAGAAATATAAGGAAACTTTAGAGACAATATAATCATGAATGCTGAAAATTTGGTAATGTGTCAGTAAGGATTTACTTGAAGAATCAGAATATAATGAGTATTATGGGAATGAGTGATTTATTAGTATAGGAAACAAAAGACTAAAGGAAGAGTTGGAGGATCAGAGAAAAAGTTACCAATCAATCTGCTATAAGAATTAGTGCAGGTGGTTAAATTGGAGTTTGCAGGTAAATGTGAGAAACCAATCAAGTCTATCATTGCATCCAACCACAATGACCTTCCGAGATTAATGGTTGCTATTTTACTCTCTTTGGTGTAGCTCACAAGCATACTGTGAAGGGAATTTTAGAAAATGTCATTCCCAGTCTGAATCAAGTTGAGATGGCACAATCAATCCTTCACAGTAAAGGAGGAGATTGTGGCTAAGTTAGATGTCCTAACATATGGTAAAAAGGAACTCAGGGCTGTCCATAAATTAGCTTAAGAGTGTTTCTGAAGCCCTAAAATTAAAATCATTAGATATATATAATATTATATATTAATGTATAATATATAATATTAATAGATAACATTATATAGTGATATATAATATTATGTATTAATATATAATATATTAATTATTATATATTACATAAAATTATATATGTGTCAATGAATGAATGTGCATTTTTGTCTTGGAAGTTGTCACAGTGCTTTCATCATGTTATACAAGATATTTGGAGTACAAAGAGATTTAAAACTGTTTTTTTCTAGAATAAGACTTTTCACAATATGAAATCTATCATTTGCCTAATTTTGCATAATTGATTGGTAACAGAAGCAGTAATTCACGTTTTCATTTAACATTGTATTTTTATTGTGTGCATGCAATGAAAGAACCAGAATTTTAAAATTAAAAGAAAGCTATTTTCTTGTTTTCAATAAATACGTAAAATAGGTAGACAATAGGAATACTTAATGTGTAAATTTTATAGTAAAAATTTATAAATATATTTATATAGATATGTGTATATAATAAATATATATAAAGAGAGCGACTATTTAGTGGTTTACAATTGTCAGGAACTACAACAACATAGATGAACCTTGAGGGCATTATGCAAAGTGAAATAAGTTAGAGAAAGATAAATGCTGTATGATCTCTCTTATATGTGGAATCTAATCTAAAACAAACAAAATAATTCAAACTCATGAAAAAAGAGATCAAATTCATTGTTACCAGATGCAGGGGACGGTGGTTGGGGATTGAATGAAGGTGGTCAAAGGTACAAAATTCTAATTGTAAGATAAATAAGGGATTTATTGTAATCTTGATCACAGTAAACATAGCTCTATGGTATATTTGAAAATTGCTAAGTGAGTAGATCCTAAAAGTTCTCATCAGAAGGGAGAAAAACATATTTTTCTTTATTTCTTTATATTTCTATGAGATGATGCATGTTAACTAAACTTATTGTGATAATAATTTCACAATATATGTAAGTCAAGTCTTTATGCTATATATTTTAAGCTTATACAGGGTTGTATGTCAGTAATATGTTAATAAAACTGAAAGAAAAAGAATATTTTTTTTTGAATGAGATATAGGGCCTAAACTCTTAGGAGTTTAAAAAAAGGAAAAAGAAAAAAGAAAATCCTAAATGTATAACAACACTGATGAAACTTGAGTACATTATGCTAAGTGAAATAAGCCAATAACAGAAGGACAAATACTGCATGATTCCATTTATGTAAGGATAGTTAATCTCATAGAATCAGAGTAGAATGGTGGTGGCCAGGGCCTGGGGAAAAGGGAAAACGTGGAGTTGCTAATCAATGGGCATAAAGTCTCAATTACATGAGATGAATAACTTCTAGAGCTCTGTTGTACATTGTCCCTGTATTTAACAGTATTGCATTGAACACTTACAAATTTGTTGATGAGGTAGATTCTATGTTAAATTTTCTTACCACAAGAAAGTATACGTAAAATAAAATAAAATAAAATAAAATAGTATGACTTGCTCCATTTTGACAATAGCATTTGAGGCAATGAGAACAATGTGTGTAAAGGATGTAGCAGAAAGAAGCACATTGCATTCATATAGATGAAAAATATATATGAATATATATATATATATATATATATATATATATATATATATATATGACTAAAAATTTAGCTTCAGTAAAATCTAAGGGAGAAATTATATTTAAACCAAAAGTTGAGATGTAGAACAAAAATATCCATCTCTGTCTCATAACCTACTCATCCATTGTTCTGCTTATAAAAACATACAGTTTAGAACAAAGAAAGCTTAAATTGTACTTTCTTGCATGTGTCATTTCATTTGATAATCATACTTATGTAGCAAAATGGAACAGTGGTAAAATGTTTAGACTCTAGAGTCAGAGTCGCAGATCATTTGAATCCTGGCTCCAAGATATAGTAGATAAGAGACATTAGAAATTTACAACAAAAATAATTTTCCAGAATTTTATTATTTAGGTACTTTGGATGAATACATTAACCTCTTTAGGCCTCAGTTTTCTCATATATAAAATAATGAGTAGAAAGCATTGTTGCTTAGACAGAATATATGAAGCTATTATCAAAATCCAAAGCATATGGAATGTTATTAATTAGTATGTTTTAATGTTCTAGCCAGAAGAAACAGCATGTGTAAAGACTTTGAGCTGGGAATTTAGGATATTAAAAGGACAGAAATGAGTCTACCCTCAATGGACACTAGTGGAAAGGGGAAGAATGCTATATAATAAGGCACAGACATAAGGAGCATGTAAACCCTGTTAGACTATGCAATTGTGTGTACATTTTTCTTCTAGAGATTTTGTTCTAGCCATTGGAGTATTCCCCCAATAGTGGAATATAAATTCTTCTCAAGTGCATATGGACTTTTGCCAAGATTGATCATATGTTAGACTCTAAAACAAGTCTCAATATATTTAAAAGTTGATCTCAAGAATATTGAAATCATACAAAGTATGTTCTCTAACCACAACAAAATGAAATTAGAAATCAATAACAGAAGAAATTTCAGTAATTCCAAGTTATGTGGAAATTAACACCACACTCCTAAATAGCCAGTGAGTCAAAGAAAACATAAAAACGTAAATTAGAAAATAGTTTGAGATGAATTAAAACAATACAAAACATAACAATGCTGATGGAATACAATGAAAATAGTGTCTAAGAGGAAATGTGTAGCTGTGAATGACTGTATTAAAAAAAGAAGAAAAAAAAAAACTCAAATCAATAACATAGCATTAGGCCTTAAAAAACTAGGGGAAAAAAAAAACACAGAAAATTAAATTCATACCAAGCAGAATGAAGAAAATAAAGATTAGACCAGAAATAAATAAAATAGAAACTAAAACAACAACAGAGAAAATCAACAAAACCAAAAGTTTGTTCTATGAAAACATTGACAAAATGACCAACTTTTAAAAACACAACTAGAACTAAAAGAAAGAAGACTTAAATTACTACAATCAGAAATTAAAGACAGGGCAAAACTACTGATCTTACATAACTGTATGTCAACAAGTTAAATAAGCTAAATGAAATGAACAAATTCCTAGAGAGACACAAACTGACAAACAGATACAAGAACAAAGAGAATATGTGCATAGACTTATGATAAGCAAAGGGATTGAATTAATAATAAAATATATTGCGACTGCCCACAAAGAAAATCCCAGACCAGATGGCTTCACTGGTGAATTAAACCAAGTGTTTAAAGAACTAAAGACAATTTTCACCAACTCTTCTAAACACAGAAAAAAATTGATCTTTTCACAACTTACTCTATGAGACCAGCAGTTATCCTAATATCAAAATCAGGCAAAGATATCACGTGAAAGGAAAACTACATAGACATAAAAAAACTTGAACAAAATACTAGCAAAACAAATCCACCAATTTGTAAAAAGAATTTTACTATTACCAAGTGGGATTATAGAATAACACAAGATTATTTCAATATATGAAAATCAATCAATATAGCATACATTATTAATAAAATAAAATACAAAAACCACATAATCATTAATAGACACAGAAAAGACTTCTGACAAAACCCAACAAAAGACAAAAGATTTCTCTCTCTCTCTCTTTTTCTCTCTCTCTCAGATTAAGAAAAAGACTAACAATTGTCACCCCAATAAATTTAATAAAAAGAAAAAAAAAAGAAAAAAGAAAAAAAAAAGAAAAAGACAAAGAACTTTGCTCTCACCATTTTTATTTAACATTACACTGGAGGTTTTTGCTAGGGTAATTAGGCAAGAAAATAAAATAAGGCTTCCATATTGAAAAGAAATAATACTATATCTATTTGTAAATGACCTCATCTTGAATTTAAAAAACCCTAAGGCGTTCACACACACACACACACACACACACACCACTCACAACTGATAAAGAATAAATGAGCTCAGTGTTTGCAGAAAAGTGAGTAATATACAAAATAGGTTATTTTTCTATTCTCTAACAATGAACAAGCTAAAGACAAAATTAAGAAAAAAACCTCAATTTATAATAATATCAAAAAGAGTAAAATGCTGCAGAATAAATTTAACAAAGGGAATGAAAAACCTGTACACTGAAAACTAAAACTATTGTTGAAAGAAATGAAAAAAAAAAAAGCCCAAAATAAATGGAAAGACATCATGTGCTCTTGAATTAGAAGTCTAAATATTTTTAAAATAGCAATAATTTCCAAATTTATTTACAATATTTTAAACATGATCCCTATCAAAACTTCCCCTAGCTTCTTTTTTTTTTTTACAGGCCTAATAAGCTGATCATAAAAGTCATATGAGAATACATAAAATCTAGAATAGTGAAGACATTTTTTAAAAAGAACAAAGTTATAGGATTTACACTTACTGATTTTAGTACTTACTACAAATCTATAACAAACAAGATTGTAGCATTGGCAAAAGGATGGAAATATAGATAATTGGGCAAAATTGAGAGTCCAAAAATAAACCTATGCATTTATGGTCAGTAGATTTGCAACAAGTGTGCCAAGATGGTTGAATGGAAAAAGAATTTCAACTTATAGTACTGGAACAACTAGATATCAAGGTACAATAGAATGAATTTGTATCTCTACCTCACATCATACACAAAAATTAACTAAAAATGGTTCAAAGATTTAAATGTAAGAGCTAAAACTGTAGAATTCTTGGAAAAAATCACTGGGGTAAAAATCCCTGTCCTTTATTTGTCAACAATAGAAAACATAGATTAGTTAGATTTCATCACAATTAAGAAAATTATTGTTTCAAAAGACACTAACAAGAAAATGAAAAGGCAACCCACAGAATGGGAGAAACTATATTAAAAGCATATTTCTAATAAGTATCTTGTACTGGAAATATATATATAGGATTCTCACAACTCAACAGTAGAAGACAAATAACTCAATTATAAATGGGCATAGAATTTGAATTGATATTTCTCCAAACATTATATTCCAATGACCAATAAGTACATGAAAAGATGCTCAATACTATTTTGAAAAATGTGAATCAAAACCACAAAGAGATACTACTTCACACCAATTAGGATGGCTATAATAAAAAAGACAGACAATAACAAGTATTAATGAAAATGTGCAGAAATTGGGTCCCTAATAATTTACTCATGGGAAAGTAAAACCATGAAATCGTTTGGAAATATTTTTTTTGTCAATGCCACAAAAAATTAAACATAGAGTCACCATGTGGTCAAACGATTCCACAGGTATATAACTAAAAGAATTTAAAACGTAATTCCCAGAAAAATGCATTCACAAATGTCATAACAGATTTATTTATATTAACCCAAAATTAAAACAACTCAAGTGACCATCAACTGTTCAATGCATGAACAAAATGGGTATATTCCTGCAGTGGAATATGATTCAGCTATAAAAAAGAGTGAAGTACTGATACATGCTAAAATATGAACAAAGCGTAAAAATATAATTGAAAGAAGACAGACACAAAAGGGCATATACGGTATGATTCCAGCTATATCAAATGTTCAGTATAGACAAATCCATAGAGCCGTAAAGTAGATTGATATTTTCCTGAGGCTAGGGAGAGGGGAAAATGAGGAGTGACAGCTAATGGTTATGGAGTTACTTTTATAGAGGATGAAAATGTTCTGGAATTAGACAGTGGTGATCGTTTCACAACCTTGTAATCACAACTAATAATCTCTGAGTTGTACAATTTAAAGGAGTGAATGTTTGGCATTTGAATTTAATATCAGTTAAGAAAAATCAATGGGAACGATGAAAGGAACATTTTTGGTCTGGATACCCCAGCTTCAAACAGACTTACGAACTCCATCCATCTCCCAAGCCTCCCAACTCTCTCTCGAGCACTGACTGCACTTGTAAAGACTGCAGTGCCCTGGTACTTCCTTTGGTGAACCTAATTAGGACCAACCTACCTCCTCTCCAGGGTTCTTCCAGGGACTTTATAGAAAAAAGCCCCAAGAAGGCTTCAATTCACATAATAAACTACATAAGCAAGACTGATTTCAAGACGGCAACAAGTCAGAAGCCTGTGGTTATAATCTCAGGGTGCCACATAGCCATTTTATGGGCTGAGGTACCATCATGGCTACCAGGCACTGGAGTTCAAGGCCACTTTGGCTGAGGAAAAGAGCTCCTTCCCATGGAAGCAACAATGTTTTGGTAGGAGATCAAGCAGACTGGAAGTACAGAATGGCATAATCATCCCTGAGTAGCCCCAAGAGGTGCCAAGAAAAAATGTTTGAAATATAGCTGGCACAAGCGCCAACCAATTGTAACGGATCCTGGTCATAGAGCTAGAATAAGGCCAGGTCCTGGGAGGTCCCCTTACAGTCATTCATCTTTCAGTCGTTGGACTGTGGAAAATGGGGGAGGTAATTAGCTAAGAGTCCAGGGAGACTGGGTCAGATGGTAGAGGGCAAAAGGGGTCTTGCTCAGAGCAATGAGTCTTTATCAACAAATCTAAAGGTAGTACAATGTTTTAACATCAGGATGACCACACCATTGCATGTGAACTAAATATCAGCACTGATTAAAATAAGGGAAGGGATGGATCAAGAATAACTCCTAGGCTTTCATTTGCGCAAATGGGTGCTGTTAACTGATTATCATGTTGATTAAAGATAAACAGAGTGGGGAGGTGTAATAAAGAGCTTTCTGTGGGGCATGTGAATTTTAACAACTAACAGTCACAAAAGGATACATGTTACATATGAGACTGATCATTTGTCCTGAAATTCTAGGAAAATTTGGGGCTAAATATATACATTTTGGATGGTATTTGAAACCGTAGGACTCTATGAAATCATCTAGGGAGGGAGTGTAGCTAGAGAAAAGGGGACTAGGACCAAGCCGTGGTCTCTCCTTTAATCAAAAGAAGAGAAGAGTTTCAGGGAACACAGTCCACAGACCTCTCTCACTTCTAACACCAATTGCATGGCTAATGTGTTACCAAAAACACACTCAAGGAAGGCAACTTTCTAGAATGACTTATAGAACTCACTAAAAGTTGTTATTTCCTGGAATCAAGGTGTGACAATATTACATAGCTATTGTCAACCAGGGAAGCACACCTGAAACATGGTGTCCAATATTTTGATTGGGGCTCCACAGTTGACTGGGCACGTGGGTAACCTTTATTCTCTAGCCTTTTTAGAGGTAGATTGGATACTGCAGACCCCCAAACCCCATCATAAATCACATTGTTAGACTGTCCAATAGCCAAGGTCCCCTGGTAAACAAAGACACTTTTTTCAGATGGGACATTCCAAGGGCCTAGATATCATCTCCCAGTAGTGTAGGACAAAGACCAAACCTTCCTTTGGGTAAGGTTAATTTTTACCACACAGAGACAATAAACAGACTGAAATGGTAAAGGCAGAAAGGAAACCTTGGAACAGTATGGCTTTATGAGGTTTGACAATTAAGTTCTCAAACTCGTCCTTAAAAGGGTGCTACATACCTTATCGCTGAATATCACTATGATCAGCTTTGAAGTACTCTCCTTGGAAAGCTATACATTGACGTCAGCACCTAGTCCGCACTTCAAAGCAATTTTGGAACTCTTTTTCTGGAATGGCCATCAGAGCTGTCGTTGCATTAACATTGATGTTCTGAATGTCATCAAACTGTCTTCCTTTCAATATTTCCTTTGTCTTCAGGCAAAGAAAGAAGTCATTGGAGGCCAGATCATGTGAGTAGGGAGGCTGTTCCAATACAGTTATTTGTTTACTGGTTAGAAACTCCCTTACAGACAGTGCCGTGTGAGCTGGTGCTTTGTTGTGATGCAAGGATCGTGAATTGTTGGCGAAAAGTTCAGGTCATCTAACTTTTTCATGCAGCCTTTTCAGCACTTCCAAATAGTAAACTTGGTTAACTATTTGTCCAGTTGGTACAAATTCATACAAATAATCTCTCTGATATCCAGAAAGGTTAGCAATATCATTGCAACAAGTTCGCAATCTTAATTGTCAGATCTCGTACAATAGCCAAGAGATGAGAATATTTTAAGAAAGAAGAGGTTTAATAAAGATGAGAACAGGGATGTGAACAGCAGATGAAGCAACACCTGTGGCCGTGGGAAACCTTGAAAAAAGTTTTAGTGGAAGGGTGAGACCTGGATATATGGAAAGAGAGACAGAGAGCATAGAATATAAGTTTTGCTCTAAAGGGAGACAGAGATATTGGGCAGTAGCACAAAGGCAAAATGGAATTACGGGGAACTTTTAAAAAATGGATGATTTTTGAGGTTGCCTATACATTATTATAAAATACCGAGTAGGTGAGGAGTTGTTAAAATGCAGAAGGAAAGAATGCCTGCAGAAGCTGAGTTCAATTGATAGCAGGAGGTGATGAGGTGGAGAGCTGAAGAAGAGAGAACTTTGATTGGGGCAGGACTGGTTTATTTATCCCAGATGTAAAGGCCATGGTGATGGAAGCTGAGGGAGTATTTGTTTCCTACCGATTTGTATTATATAAATAAAGTGTGAGATGAGCTGGTCAGACAGAAGTAAAATGGAAGATAATGCTGCAGGTTGGACAAAAGAAAAGTAGGTATAAAATAGTTGTCTCCAAAGTAGACAAACTCATTAAGTAAATGGTAACATTTTCTGTTATTGCTGAGTGCCTTGTTGAGTGTGCAATACAGAATTCAAGCCAAGTTGTGATATTGGATACCTATAACCATTCCCAGTGAATACAGTGGAGGTAGAAAAGGGACAGTTGGCGGTGTTTGCAAGGAATTGATTGTAATGATGAACTGTGGAGTCTGTACTGTGTAGTTAGGTATGGAAGAGAAGGGAGTTGAGGGCACAGCTGTATTGGGTGACAGTTGATTGGAGACCTCAATGAGCCAGTTGGTTTAGTCATTGCCATTCGATGTATGTTGAAAACTGATCTCACACTTTCTGTGGATGCTTGTGCATTGATACAGAAAAAATCTGATTTACCTTGTTGTCAGGACAATACACCATATGCGTGATCTCTCAGTTAGCATCATTTTTGGTTTACACTTAACATATTCAGCCAGTATTCCCAAAGTCCAACCATTGTGCTAAAGTAGCTGGGACACAAAGTGGCTTCCAGCCTGTGCTACACTTGGACAAAACTAGCTCTCCTATAAACCATAACGTGGTCCTGGTTCTCTCTTTGACCCTTAGTTCTCTTTCCTGGGCATCTCAAGGCTATCTCATTTCCTCCAAAAGATTATAATTGTATGATCTCTACAATCAAAGTTTCAGGTGCTGGATCCAGTATTGCTGTTTCACTTTTAGCATCCTCCTTTTTCATATTCTTAGTTAATTGCCTTTCCATATATACCGGGGGTGCCAAAATAATGTATACAAGTGGACACTTTGGTCAGTGTTGCTCAAGCAGTAATTCGCCATAATCAGAAGTGTCTGGAAGCTGACGGCAACCACTTTGAGCACCTCTTGTAACTGCAGAAGTCAAACGTAACTTGTATTCATCTTTTGTTGTCGGCATATATTGAGTATTACAATTTTAATAGTTTTTTCCTTTCTTAAAATGTGTATACAATATAAGATGATATTCCTAGAATAACTTGGAAAACAAAAAAGAATGTTTTAGAATTGAAAGAGATTTTAATTAGGTACACAGCAGTGACCATCCTTTCATGGCATGGGGTTAAGTTTATTATATGTATGCGTGTGTGTGTGTGTTTCTGTGTGTGTGTTTCTGTGTGTGTGTGTGTGTGTGTATGTGTGTGTGACAGGCTGACTGATAACACTCAGGAGTAGACTCTCCAGGTGCTTTGATCCAGGAACTAGTATGAAAGCAAAGGGGCAAGGTATGCCCTCTTCAATATTGTCAGAACCAGGTTCTAACCAGAATTAGTAATGGTCTTGCTAAGTCAACTAGTAAATCAGTATTAGTATAATGATTAAGATACTCTTTCATAATTCTTAGGGTTTCTTAAAGATTGTTCTGTTAGTTTTTTTCTGGTTGAAAGGTAAACCTTTTAATTTAAATACACCTCAAACTTTGTAAATTAAAGAATAGGCTCTCTGGTTAAACACATGATTTTTGTAAGGAAAATTATATTCCGCTAATTTATGTATTGTATATTTATTCATTAATTTATTTCAATCTTGTAAGTCACAAAGAAAGCCCTTGATGATTACTAAGTTAATCAATGGTTTAAAATAACTTCAGCTTGGCAGAAACACTAAAAATTAAGACTTATTTGTGAGTTTGAATTTTATAAGCTAAATTACAATTGAACTCCTACTAAAAAAAATATTCCCTTTTTCATTTGACAGTAATTGGCAGAACTGTTGAAATCTTAGCAGTGAATCAAAAAGGAAAAGTTCTTTTCTACACATATGCACGTAAGAATAAAAAAACTTTAGCGTTTCAGTTGATGTGCTTAATTTTTGCATGGAAAATTAAATTTACTTGGGTTATAAGTGTGACTCTATATATTTATGTATAGAATTAGATATGAGGAACATATTTTTCAAGCAATATAATACACACGTTTACTGTGATATTGTTTAAAGAACCAAATGCTTTCTTGTTAATACCTAAATGACTGAAAAAAATTGAGCTGACTTTTCTAAACCAGAATAGCTAGGCTCAAATTGATTACATTTACGCTCTGAAAATTCTGATTTGCTTATATCCATTTATTGTAACCAAATTGAAGAAACCCTAGTTTTCAGGTCATTTATTGTTCATGACAAAATTGCACATGGAGTTTACACTTTTGTTTTGCCTAAAATATTATGGGAACATAATATATCTCTTTATGGTCAGAAATGACAATCGTGGTAATTATGATATTAAAGCTGTGTTTAGGTGGTTGTATATAATCTAACAATATTAAGATAGCTGGAAAATTATAAATTTAGTAGCTTCAGCTAGAGACAAAATACACTCCTCAGCTGTCACAGATACTCATAGAGGGAGGAAAAAGGGCAAAATATATTAATATTTCCACTCTTTCCTGAGTCAAAATTATCACTATTTTATTTCATGTACATAGTGTTCAAATATCATGTACAGAATATGGTAAAATTAATAGATTATATGAAAATACTTACAAATCATTTCCCTAGGACAAGTACATAAGCACTATCAATTATTGTGAAAATAATCCCTCTGTTCTGCATAACATACTCACAAGTGCATATCCTTCTAGGTACCAAAGCTATCTGACCTTAGGAAACTCAACTCATGACAAACTAAAATTAGCAACAACATGTGCTTTGCCTAAAGAAAGCCACAGTTGAAGGATGGAAAACTAGAAACAAAAGGAGGCCCACCTGAGGTTGTGCCCCATACTTCATTACATAGCTGTATATTTATTATAAGCAATAGTTTTTACTATGACATAAGCTTAACAACAGAACCGTGAGGCTCAAATAAACCTTGAGAGTTTAAGAAATCCTTATCTCTGCCTCCATGTAGAAGAGTTTGAAAATATTACAGAAAGATTAGAAAACGTCTCAGCATTGCTTGCCTTCTTTGAATATTAATTTTCTTCTTGTAAACACATAGATGATTCACTAATCACTATGGAAAACTTCAAAGGCTCATGGAAATATGAACCGAAAGTCGAAAAGGCTGTATTCCTGAAAGCTCTGGTATAGCCACCTACATGGAAGCACAAAAGAGGATTGTTTCTGACTCAAATATGATTAAGAATCCAGTAAAACTCAACTGAAAGCAATTTCAGGTCTGTATTGTTTGATTCATTTGTTTTTTTTATGCTTCTAGTTTTCTTTTAGTTTGCCTTTTACAAAAGCAATTTTAACATTGATTTTTAACATATACCAATTAATTTGGTGCTGTTTTTTGGTTTTCTTTTTGCCTTACTCTTATTTATTTAAATCCCTGTGTTCTGTTTTCAGACCAATGCCTAATGATAACATTAATAAAAATGAAAATATTAATAGAGATAATATTTATTGTCCTTCCATTATGGATCAATCTCTGTGCTAAAGTATTTACATCATTGGTTCCCAAACGTTGTGATACATTAGAATAACCTGGGGAGATTTGAAAAATCCCAAAGCTCATGTTGCATCTCATAACAATGAAATCAGAATGTCAAAGGATGACAACCAGTTATCAGTATTTGTTGGGAACCACCTTTGAATCTTACTTCATCCTTTCAACAGTCTTCTGGAACGCTGTAACTGGTGGTTTCTGGGGCAGTTAAGCATATATGCTCTGTTGTTAAACTGTCTAGCATTGATTGTGAGGTCCACTGTTTCTGAACTCTGTGACATTGAACACTATCTAACCTCACATTGCTTAAGATTTTTCATTTGTAGAATGAGAATAATAATTAGTAGCTACCTTCCAGTGTTTGTTGAACGTTTATATAATAAAGGTAAACTGCTGAACACAAAATAGCTGTTTCTTACTCTACTCCTGTTTTGTAGATGAAGAAAGCAAAGTACAGAAAGTTAAGTAACTTGCTCAATTTTGCACAAATAAAAGTCCCAGACAATGTGAAGGAATATAGCCCAAGCCTCCACTGCGGTCCAGTTTTAGATAAGAACTATTCCTTCAAAATATATAATTCTCATTGCTCTGATCTATGCCAAATTGTGTAACCTAGAGATGGTTTAACCGAAAACCTAGGTTAAAACACCCAGGGGACAGTAGTTATATAGATCCAGCTTCAGCACCTTCTACAGGTGACTGCAGAGGTAGCTACTAGCTCCTCACTTCTTACACACCCAAGTCAACTGCATAGACTTAAATGATAAGGTCTCAGGAAATATGATCATTTTGTTAACTGGACTCTACTTTCTACTTATCCGCTGTGAAGTATGGACAGTAATTATAAGGTCTGTTGTATTTTCATCTTGTGTCCACTGTGGTATATTATTGTCTTTAATTTTCAGATGGATAAGGGAAATTGATTTCCTTGAATATAAGACTGTGAGGAAGGTGTCACTTGATTTGAGTGGTTCTCAACTATGAAATCATTAGGGTAGATTTTTTAAAAATATTGATAACTGTACTGCACACACTTAGAAATAATGATTTAATTGATTTTGTAGGGGGGTCCAGGCATCTGTACATTTTAAAGCTTATCTATGTGAATCAAAAGTTCAGTCGGGGTTAAGGATCACTGTAACATTAAATAAATTGTGAACTTCGTGATTTTTAAATACAAGCTGCAAATGTCCCCAAGTCCTTTTTTGTTAGCACCACCAAATATGAACAGGTAGTACTTAAATCATGATTTATGCATGATTTTCATTGTGCACAGCAATTTTTCAACACTTGATTTGAAGAGTGATTGGCTTATTAAACTCCTATAAGTTTTTTTGTTTGTTCGTTTGTTTACTTTCTTTTTTCATTGAACAGCGATAGTGGCTTTTGTTGAAGATCCTGGATGAAAGCTTAAGCCCTTTGACCTCATAAAAATCCCCAATAAAATAGCCACAAATAAACAGAAGTAATAGACTTTGGAATAAGACAGACATGAAATTTAATTCCATTTACAGAATTTCCTAGCTATGTGGTCTTGCGTCAGATTCTTAACTTCTCAAAGACTGTTTCCTTACATATACAATAAAGATAATAAAATCTACCCCACAGATTTGTTTGTTTCAGGCATTTAATAATATTGTGTGATATATTATTAACCCAACATGGGAAAATAATAAGACCTCAAATATCACTCGCCATTGGTACTGTATTATAATTTAACATGATAAGTATAGAAATAGAGATAATTGTCAGGGAACTAGTGGGAGAACAGAGGTGAGACTCCCAGAGCAGATGGACTGAGGAAGGACACTTTCATAGAAAACACATTATTCACTAATTTAGAGAGTCTAATAAAAATTTTATGATGTATCTCTGAAGTCAGCTTGCTGAGGTTCACTTTTAATGATTTAATCCCTTACAATGATTTCACCTTCTGCTTATTTTCTTGCTATTGTAGAGTTGAGTTAAAAATCAAATAATCTATAAAACTCTGGACCCACTGTGACCTCACATGTTGCCTGTATAACCACAGCAAGTGAAGAAACAGAAATAAAATGAAAACTATTATGAAGCAATATATGATACTTATAAATCACACTTCAAGTTACTCAAGAAATACCTCCCACAAGTGACACTTTGCAGTTATTTGGTGCATTATATTGGATGATTTTCCCAAATTAAGTTCCACATGTTGGATTTTGTTTCTCTAAATCAAAGATTTTTTAACGTTATACCGAGCACGAAGAACAAAAGAGAACAGTAGAACATAGTGATATGTTTTAGTGAAAACCTCTGTAAAGTTTTGTACTTCAAAGATAAAAATTAGAGACTGTACTGTTTTGCCCATGAAGCCCATTATCATTTTATTTTTATTTATGTATGTATTTATTTATTTATTTATTTATTTATTTATAGATATTTAAATTGTCAAGTATTATCCTGTAAATATTATTTCTCAAATCACTTTTCTCCCATTCCCACAAGGTTTGAGTCCTGTGAGCTCTTAAAATAACTACTCAGTTCATAGCACCCCCCCTTTTTTTCCATAACACATTTGCTGGTCAACCTCGTCTTACAATTGAGATATCATTGTCAAATTGACAAACTACAAATGAGACCTAAAGTTGTATTTATATATAATGATAGAGACAAAATTGTCAGTATTTGAATAATCAATCCTTTGAAATGTGTCTTTATAGAGAGGGCTTAAAAATTATGAAGAAAGTATCATAACTCTGTATTTTAAAACTATTCTATGCCATTTTTTTTTTCAAATTACTTAGAGGATAGAAAATGTTGGTTTATTTAAAAAGAAAGACATATTCAGAATATTTCCCAAGACCTCCCACATCATATGAAATACTCATAGTAAATAGTACAAAGGAATTAATAGATGGCTACCCCTCCAGAAAGGAAATAGAGTAAGCATAGTCCACTTTGGGCGAATAGCTATCAAAAGTAGTACAATATTAAATGTAAGGTTAGTAAATAGTTTCATATTTTGTATTTACTTTCCATTTGCCATCAGCAAATGAGAAACTGTATTCTCATAAGGTCAAAATGTGACTTGAGGAACTTTTTCCTATGAAAGTGAAGTATATTAACTATTTATTCCCAGGATTATTGAAACCTACTCGTACATAAGACCTTTGTTAGAAACATTAGAATGGACAGCAATATAGAGGTGCAAGTAGGAAACCTAGACGGTATCCTCTTCTTGGCACTCAAAACACTATAAGAAAGGAGGAGATCAAAGGCAAGTTCGAAGCAGGCAGGCTTCTCTCTCTTTAGTTCATTGTTCCATTCCTGGAACCTAGAATAGTATCTGCACATCAAATGTTTGTTGAAATAACAAGTTAATGATTTTCACTTAATGCAAAATGTAAAATGTATTCTTAATTTTATGAATGATTAGTGCCAGTTACAAGTACACACAGGATGGCACTAAGTTTGTACATCAGAGCTTGATATTTTTTAATGACGTGTTTGGCAACCTGGTCCTTGTACACCTCTCCAAACAGGCCTTGAATCATTCTTTCATTGCTCAATCTCCTCTAGGCAAACTCATTTACTTTTTGGTCATTGAAAACTTAACCTCTTCCCCAATTCAAGTTCTTTGCACTTAATGTTCTATCTGCTTGGAGGTATTTTCCCCAGCTCTTAATATGGCTGACTCCTTCCCATCCTGTGTTCTCAGCTCCATGTTCTCCTTCTCAGAGATATCTTCCCTAACTGCGTATGTCAAGTACCACACCGTGTCTCCCAATTTCCAATACACTTTCATATCACCCTATTTGCTTCATAATTTTTACCACAATCTGGCATGATATTGTTGTATTATTTGCTTACAAGTTTATTGCTTATTTTTTGTCACCATTCATTTTAGAGTGTTGTCTCTTTGATAGCAGGCTTATTTGAAAGAGACTTATTCCTCACAGTCTCTTTAGCACTTAGAACAACATCAGAAACCTTATAATGCATGTTTAATATTTTACTTATATTTATGTTTACATTTAATATATGAATTTAACTTTTAATATATGTTAAGTGAATTATTTTTCTTTTTTTTCCTTTAAGGTTTACATGGGGAAAACTTAACTTTGTGAACCACTAATCACCTTGTAGCAAAAACATAATACATAGGAGAAAATATTTGCCTTATGTGGGTGTGATTTTTGTGAATTCAAGTTTCTAAGAACCATAGAAGTTTTTATATTGCTATAAATGCCGTCAGATTGTTAGACTAGGTTTCTGACTATTTGATACACACATAATGATAAACAAAGAAAAAAATAGGTAAATGGTGGCAAATCATCAATACCCATGTTTAGAATCCTACAGAAAAGTAAATCTGTAGCAGTTATTTTTAGTGAAATAATGGTATTATGGAAAATAAACTGAACTGAAATAAAATTATGATCAACCTTAGGCCTTTTACCCCAAATTTGCTGTTTGGTTATTTATTGCACAGCTAAGGTAAATTTAAAATAATAATTTGGAGCTTTCATGTGTTCTAGTCATTAGAAGTTTGAACCAATGACCACAGTGACTTCCTACAATGTCGAACTGGATATCTGTTAATTCAGGATAGATTTAATAGGTGAGACAAAGCCAGGCCTTACTTATTTGCTATGATACAGGTGTTAATATTTCAGCTAAACAACAGATAGTTCATTTTTTTCATTCGATTATAAAATATATTTTGGTTTAATGACACTATTTTCTCTCTTTTTTTTTAGACTCAGACCAATCTCACAATAAGTCTACATTTGTGGATTACACATTACTATTATTTTATATATTCTATTTCTCTTATTCCACAAAGACTGTTCCACATATCACTGCTAGGTTAGAAAGGCCTGTGTTCCTTTTATTTAAGATTGCCCACTATTAGGCACATAAATTGTGACCCCATAATGGAATATACCAAGATGGTAAAAGAATTAGCAGCTGATACTAGGATTTATTCTGGGAAGTTATTAGGTAGTCTGTAATTTATTAAAGGGGACATAATGAGCCAGAGACCATAATACAGTTCACCTTTCAAAGGGGCACCTGAAGATTGATTCAGAAACAGTTCTATGATTGACTGTTAACCCAAATGTTTCTTTGTCTGATACCCACTATATTGTTGACAAAACTTGTTTTTAAGGGTAGTGTTAATTTTCCTCTGGTGAACTTTTCACTAACAGTGTTATTGGAGTAATAAAAGAACAGAGAATTGGGGCTTCATTAAAATTACACAATTGGTCTCATGATTGTCTCTGTGCCTACTAGCTTCTTATTGTTTATATGTATATATAATATGCATATATTATATGTTTATGAGTTGGGAAAACCCAGTCTACTTTTCTGTGTTTTTCCTTTACCCTCACACTACTACCACACTCACAACACTTCTGACACCAGATGTGTGGAGATTTTATCCTATCAATCAATTCTCTGACATCAGCTTGGTGTCCTAAGGTTTAACGAAATTTTTAAACTATCTACATGGAGATAGCTTCAGACCCTATAGATTAAGGGCTCAGTCCCATGAGATAGTCTCCCACTTCCAATGCCAACTGCAAATAGTAGGTTCCCAGGTTACTCACAATTTCTGACTTGGCCACAAATCAGTTTCCCTTCAGTTCAGTTAATTTGGTAGAGCAGCTCACCGTCCTCAGGGAAGCACATTTACCAGTTTATTTAAAAATACGATAAAGGATATAGATGAACAGCCAGATGAAGAGATGCATAGGGAGAGGTCTGGGAGGGTCCCAAGTGCAGAGGTTTCTTTCCTTGTAGAATTAAGATGTGTCACTCTCCCAATATGTGGATGTTCACCAACCCAGGATCGCTCTGAATGCCTGACTTTCGGGATTTTTATGGAGGCTTCGTCACATAAACATAATTGATCATTAACTCTATTTCCAGGCCTTCTTCCTTTTCAATATATTTTATATTACATGGTGAGGTGTGGCTGAAAATTCCAAGCTTCTAATCATGACTAGGTCTTTCCAGGGACCAGACCACATCCAGCAGCCATCCAGGAGCCCACTCAGAGTTGCCTTGTTAGAACAAAAGATGTACCAATCACCTCAGCTATCACAATGGTTTCAGGAGCCCTGTGCCATGAACTGAGGCAGAGACCAACATATATTTATATGTTCTGTTATATAGCAGTATGTAATCTTGCTTTCATAGTAATCTGGTAGTAACGTGGTATTTCCTAGAAATAACCAAGGACTGACTCACTTTCAGGCACACCTTTCATATGCAAACCAATAAATCCAGAGCCCTTATCCCTAAACATCTCCTTTATCAGGCTTTCCCCAAAGCTTTCATATTCTGGGCCACTATTTATTTGCCCTAACCACTCCAAGGTTGGGTATCAAACAACTAGCCATAGCCCCTATGTCCAGGACCCACTGAATTTATTCTAGCTAGCCAATCTCAAACCTACCTACTCTGCCTTGCACCTTCCTTCCTAAAGAAACTACCATAAAGGCTCTTGCCCATATTTTTCCTTTCTCCCTCTGCCTCTTGACCAACACTGATGGTTCCCCATACGGCCCTGCATGGTGTGCTGTGTCCCCTGTTTCTAGGAATCTGTCAGTATAAACATCTTCTTTCTTCATGACAGCCATTTCCACACCTACATGTCTTGCCATACCTGATTAATATGAATCCTGGGTATCCTTAAACCAAAGGAGTTAGGATTTTGTTGTTTCAAATAGCAAGGAGAGGACAGAGTGACTTAAAAAGAAAAGAGAAGCCCAGCACAATAGGAAACAATATGTGTTATATTGTGTGATAATGTTGATGGTGTCTTGGCTTTTTGAATATAATCAGGCATGAGAGGGAGACTGGTAGATTAGACTTGATGCTGAGTTTTCATAACAGAGACCACATAGTTTTAACTTAGATCATAAATTTCAGATGTCTTAGTGGTAATGAGAGTATAATTTAAGAATATAATTTAGGGAATGTGTTAAAGCCTACTTACAAGCCACCTCTGAAGTTTTAACTACTGCCTCATAGTCCTTCAATTCTTCAGTAAATTTGACATGAGTGATAAATATTCAGATTTTTCATGAGCCATAAAATTGAGGATTCAAGCCAAGTTTATCTAATCTCTGACCTAAGGGAAACTTTATGATAACTGGATTAAAGGAATGATGTTAATTCTATTCTTTTTTACTATAGAAATTCACCTGGTATTTAAAAGAATGCCAACCTATAATTAATATTAGCAAACATATGAATTATATAACATTAAAAATCTCATTCATTTTAGTTAACCTAATAAGATAATTATTCTTTCCTTTACCTTTGAGTTAAAATAATTGTTTAACTCCACTAATGCACACTAACAAATATTACATCTACTACATATGATTGAATCTATATTAGAAAACTCAGGATGGAAACTATCCAAAAGACATCAATATTAGTTCTATGATGTGAATCTAAACTGCAGTGGATATTAGTCTAAAATTTTATTGAAATCAGAACATATTAATGATGGTTTAAAAATATGCTATAAGGCTCATTGTCTTGACAATCATCTTTCATTCTTAAAAGAAAAAATGTTACTGCTATCTAAGTGTCTTTGAGGTTAAAATTGTAACAGTTTTATATACCACATATCAGTGAAATCATATGGTTCTCTGCTTTTTCTGTCTGGCTTATTTTGCTTAGCATTATAATCTAAAGATCCATCCATGTTGTTACAAATGGTCCTATTTCATCTTTTCTTACCACTGAATAGTATTCTATTGTGTATATATACCACCACTTCTTTATCTATTCATCTATCGAAGGACATTTTGGTTGTTTCCATGTCTTCGCCACCATAAATAAAGCTGCAATGAATATTGGAGCACACGTGTCTTTATGGATAAATGTTTTCAGATATTTTTGGGTAGATACCCAGGAGAGGGATTGCTGGGTTATACGGTAATTCTATTCGTAGTTTTTTGAGGAACCTCCACACTGCCTTCCATAGCAGCTGCACCACTCTGCATTCCCACCAACAGTGTATGAGGGTTCCTTTTTCTCCACAGCCTCTCCAACACTTGTTACTATTTGTCTTGTTGATGATAGCCATTCTGACTGGGGTGAGGTGATATTTCATTGTGGTTTTTATTTGCATTTATCTGATGATAAGTGATGTTGAACATTTTTTCATATGTCTATTTGCCATTTGTATGTCCTCTTTGGAGAAATGTCTCTTCAGGTCCTCTGCCCATTTTTCAATTGGGTTGTTTGTTTTTTTGTTGTTGAGTTGTATGTGTTCCTTGTATATTTTGGATATTAGCTCTTTATTGGAGGCACTATTTGCAAAAATTTTCTCCCATTTCGTTGGTTGCCTCTTTATTTTGTTGATGGTTCTTTTGCTGTGCACAAGCTTTTAAGTTTGATATAGTCCCATTCATTTATTTTAGCTTTTACTTCCCTTGCCTTTGGAGTCAAATTCATAAAACGCTCTTTGAACTCAAGGTCCATAAGTTTAGTATCTATGTTTTCTTCTATGCAGTTTATTGTTTCAGGTCTTATGCTTAAGTCTTTGACCCATTTTGAATTAATTTTGGTACATGGTGACAGATAGCAGTCCAGTTTCATTCTTTTGTGTGTGGCTTTCCAATTCTTCCAGCACCATTTATATAAACCAAAAACAACAAAAGAACAAGACAAACAAATGAGAAACAAAAACTCATAGACACAGACAATAGTTTAGTGGTTATCAGAGGGTAAGTGGGGAGAGGGGTGGGAGATGAGGGTAAGGGAGATCAAATATATGGTGATGGAAGGAGAACTGACTCTGGGTGGTGAGCACCAATGGGATTTATAGATGATGTAATACAGAATTGTACACCTGAAATCTATGTAACTTTACTAACAATTATCACCCCAATAACCTTTAATTAAAAAAAATAATAACAGTAATTAACTGCATTATTTGCCTTTTTGTTCATTTTATGAACAATTTAAAGCACTGAAACTACATAGAGAAAGAAATAAAAGTAACTTTACATTTTCTCATAAACTGTTAATAAATAAAAGTATTTTAGAGGAGAGGCATTCTGATGTAAATATACATAAAAAGTGATTTATTCAAATTAAGGTCTCTGTTTATGTCCCTGTAAACAGGCCATTAATTCACTCATTCAGTCAGCAAACATTTACTGAGTGCTAACTTTAGGCTAAACACCAGGAATAAAGATGAATATGACAAGATTTCTGCCCTCCAGATGGTCACAGCCCAGAGCAATTATAGCTACTGTGTTTCCCCGAAAATAAGACCTAGCCAGACCATCAGCTCTAATGCATCTTTTGGAGCAAAAATTAATATAAGAACTGGCATTATCTTGTCTTGTCTTGTCTTGTCTTATCTTATCTTATTTTATCTTAAATGCCCAGTCTTATATCAAAATAAGACTGGGTCTTATGTTAATTTTTGCTCCAAAAGATGCATTGGAGCTGATTGTCCAGCTAGGTCTTATTTTCAGGGAAACATGGTATATAAATAAAAGAGTTGCCCTATTATATGACAAGTGTGCTAATAGAGATATCACTGGGATGCAGATAAATTGGAATGCAAAGAAAATAAGTAATTTTTCTGGGGGAAATGGAAAAATGATATGAGAGCTAAGTAGCAATTTGGGAAGTTTAATAGTAAAGAGGGACAGATGAAGTAAAAGGAATGAAATGGTAAAGGCACAGAAGTAAAAATGAGCAATGGCTTGAGAGAACACTATTTATACTATGGGCAGAAACACAATGAAATATACCCTTTGTGTTTGCCATGCCCAAGAAACTCACATGCTGTGCAAACAAACCTAATGTAATAAGGCAACTTACTCCTGGAACTGGACTAATACCATCTCAAAGAAATAATGATTCAATGGGTCATGAAGAAAAAAATGCTGTTGAGTACATATGACAATTTGTTTATGGAAGTAAAAGGAAACAGATATGGAATAGATTAAAGGAATTATGCCTACCTCAAGGGTTTTACTTCTAAAGTTTGGATACAAGCTGCAATATAGTCCAAGGACCAAAAGTGAAAGATAAAGAAAAATGGCAACTTTCACCATATTATCTCTAGATAGTTGAGGTATAGACCAAACAACTACCCAACATCTTCATTAAATGAGCTAAAAAAGGGTGTAAATAACACCACATTAATGATATTCACAGATGATAACAGATTGGAAACTGCCTCACTGACACCATTGTTGACTGTGAAGTAACAACAGAGATACAGAATAGCTTAAAATTATTGGTAGACAAATAAAGTGGGAGAAAACATTTAGCTTCATATAAGAAAAGGGGCAATCGAACAATCTGGAGAGAAAGAAATAAAATGCACAGAAACAAAGAACGTCACAATGCCAAGCTTTAGTAATATGGCAAAAGTCATTTAAAATCTCTACAGATCCCTGCAATGCCCAATATACCAAGGGTGCCAAAAAAATGTGTACACATGACTTGTATTCGTCTTTTGTCATTGGTATATATTAAGTATTACAATATTAATACAGTTTTTTCCTTTCTTAAAATGTATACACATTTCTCTGGTACTTTATACGAATATCATGTACCCGTATATTATATATATAATAAATTACATATATAATTTATTATTATAAATATATATGCATCTATGCTTTAGTCTGGAGAAGTGCATTAAAGAAATTATGGAATTATGGCAACTGACAAATGGGAGGTGATCAAAGGAATTAAGTCCCTATGAAATGGGGGATAAGAAATGCAACATCTGTTTCCCAGAAGACTTGAGAGCTAAAGGACTGTTTTAACCGCTCTAAAATCAATACACTAAGATGAATAGTAAGGAGACATTATGGGGGAAAATGCCCTCAACAGAAGCATATTTTAAAGGAAAAGGTGGCAAATCTTTCCCTGTACACTTTTTAAAAAGAATTTTACTAAAAATCTAGTTAACATGTAACATTATATCAGTTTCAGGTGTATGCCATGGTTATTCAACATTCATATACTTAAAGAAATGATCACCTTAAATCCAACAACCATGTGACATCATGCCACGCTATCACAATATTATTTACTATATTCCCCATGCTGTACATTACATCCCCATCACTTATTTGTTTTATACCTGAAAATGTGGACCTTTTATTGCCCTTGAATTTTCCCCCCTTTATTAAATTTTTCAGTTACAGTTGACATTCAGTTTTATTTTACATTAATTGTGTGTGTGTGTATATATATATATATATATATATATATATATATATATATATATAATTATATATCTATATATATCTATATAGACACTATATATATATATATATCACAGTGGTTAGAAATTTATATAATTTAAGAAGTAGTCCCCCTGACTAGTCTAATACCCAACTGTCACTATACATAATTATTATCATATTTTTGACTATATTCCCTATGCTTTACTTTGCATCCCCATGATTATTTTGAAACCACTATTTTGTACTTCTTAATCCCGTCACCTTTTTCACCCTGTCTCCCAACCTCCTCCTATCTATATCCCAACAAACCTAGTACCTATCTGACACTGTACATAGCTATTACAACATTATTGACTATATTCCTTATGCTATACCCTACACCTCCATGACTACTTTGTAACAACCAATTTGTGCTTCTTAACCCCTTCCTCCTTTTCACTCACCCCTTAATCCCCCTCCTAGCTGGCAACCATCAAAATGTTCTCTGTATTTATGAGTTTGTTTCTATTTTGTTTATTTGGTTATTTAGATTCCACATGTAAGCAAAATCACATTGCATCTATCTTTCTCTGTCTGACACGCTCCACTCAGCACAATACCCTCTACGTCCATCCATGCCACCATAGATGGCAAGAATCCATTCCCTTCCATGGCAGAGCAATATTCCAGTGTATATATGTACCACTTACTCTTCATCCATTCGTCCATCGATGGATACCAAGGATGCCTCCACATCTTGGATATTGTAAGTAATTCTTCAATGAACATAGGGATGCACATGTCCCCTCAAAGTTGTATTTTGGGTTTCTTCAGATAAATATGCAGAAGTGAGATTACTGTGTCCTTCCTTGTCTCTTGTTATAGCCTTTTTTTTTTTTAAATGTTTTAAACTTTGTTTTAAAGTCTATTTTGTCCAGTATAAGAATTGCTACCCCAACTATCTTTTTTTTTCTTTCATTTTTATGAAATAACTTTTTACAAACCTTTACTTTCTGTATGTGTGTGTTTTTCAACCGGATGTGTGTCTCTTGCAGGCAGCATAGGTAAGGGTTTTCTTTTCTGATCCATTCTGCCATCCTATTTTTTTTTTCTTTTTCTTTTTTATTACTTCCAGGTGTACAAAACAATGTAATAGTTAGACATTTCATCCCTCATGAAGTGATAATCCTGCTTCCCCAATCTATTGTCCCTCTGGCATCGTATATATCTATTACAATTCCATTGACTCTCTTCCCTGTGCTATACTCCATATCCTGTGACTATATATATATATATATATATATATATATATATAATTATAGTTAACATACAATATTATTCAGCTTCAGCTTCAGCCACCCTATGTGTTTATCAGAGCATTTAACCAATCTACATTGAAAATAATTGGTGATAAATATATAGTTATTGCCATTTGATTAATCATATTTTTTATCACATTTATTTATTTATTTATTTTTATCTTAAAGAAGTCCCTCTAGCATTCCTTATAATGCTGGTTTGGTGGTGGTGAACTCCTTTAACTTTTTTCTGTCTGGAAAGCTCTTTATTTGTCCTTCAGTTCTAAATGATAGCCTAGCCTCATAGAGCAGTCTTGATTGTGTATCCTTGCTTTTCATCACTTTGACTATTTCATGCCAATCCCTCTGGCCTGCAAAATTTCTGTTGACAAATCAGCTGACAATCTAATGGGAGCTCCCTTGTAGGTAACTAACCGTTTTTCTCTTGCTGCTTTTAGGATTCTCTGTTTGTCTTTAACCTTTGCCACTTTAATATGATGTGTCTTGGTGTGGGCCTTCTTGTTTGGGACTTGGTGTGGGTTCATCTTGTTTGGGACTCTGAGCTTCTTGGACTTGTATGTCCTTTGCAGGGTTAGGATAGTTTCAGTCATTACTTCCGCAAATAGATTTTCAATTATTTGCTCACTCTCTACTCCTTCTCGCACCCCTATCGTGCGAATGTTGTTATGCTTGATGATTTCCTAGAGGTCTCTTAAACTATCTTCATTTTGTAAAATTCTTTTTTCTTTTTGCTGTTCTCATTGTGTGTTTTCTGCTATTTTATCTTCCAAATTGCTCATTCAATCTTCTGCTTCATCTAGTCTGCTGGTGATTTCTTCTAGGTCATTCTTCATTTCAGTTATTGTATTCTTTACTTCTGAGTGGTTCTTTTTTCTGGTTTCTATGTCCTTTTTAATGCTTGTTATCTCTTTGTTGATGTTCTCACTAAGTTCCTTGAACATCCTTATAGCATTGTTTTGAATTATGTCTCTTGCTTGCCTCCATTTTGTTTAGTTCTTTTTCTAGACTTCTCTCTTGTGTTTTCATTTGGGATATATTTCTTTGTTTTCTGATTTTGGCTGCCTCTCTGTGTTTGTTTCTATGTATTAAGTAGATCTGCTATGTCTCCCAGTTTTGGGCAGGACGCCTAATGTAGTAGCTGCCCTGTGGGGCCCTGTGTCACAGTTACCCTGGTCACCTGAGCCAAGTGCTGCAGGACTGTCCCTTGTGTGAACGGCATATGCCCTGCCACTATAGCTGAGCCTTGATTGCTATTGGCACATCAGGGGGTAAGACTGACCCTCAGTCTGACTGCCTGTAGGGTCTGGTCAAGTCCACAGCTTATGAGTTGCTATGCAAGGGGTTTACCCCACTGAGCAAGATTTGCCTTAGCCAACTCTGGTGCCTGCTGAGACCTCCCTTTTGGTGTGCCACTTAGGTGGCTAATTGGGCAGTGCTCTGTTGTGGTCTGAAGCCAACCTCCAAGTATGTTGGTTTGGGGGCCGCTTGGGAGGGGCTCCATTGCAGATCCAGATCAGCCACCACCTGTGACTGGCTGAGATCAACCTGTTAGGAGCTACAAAGTGATCCACATTTGGTTGCTGCTTGTGCTGGACCTGGAGGTATATGGTAGAGGCCATACTACAAACTGAAGATGGCTGCCACCAGTGTTGGGTCTAGGGTAACTCTGCAAACAGCCAGGATATTCAAGGCCTGCTCCTAGCTGCCAACTTCTGTGATGATAAAGACTCCTGTGGTAGAGAGTTATGTGTGCCAGGGTCTCAGTGAGTCACCAGGGTGAAGCGAGCAGAGCTCACCAGACCAACTCAGATTCAGATTTGACAATGGGCATGGGGCAGGTGCTCAACACTGGAAAGATGGCACCCACCTGCCAGCTGCACAGGAGAAGGACCCCACGTAGGGAAAAATAGTAACTATACCTCTAGTCCTCCATCCAAAGCCATATATCTCAGTCTCTCTCCATATGCCTCTGATTCTCCTCTAGTCACTGTCTCTCCACCAGAGCCTAGTGTGAGTACCTGCAAGTGAGTGAATCTGTGTGAAGGCCCTTTAAGGTTGTTTCCCTCAGCCTTCTGTCCGACTCATAATCCACACTGCTTTTCACAGCCAGATGTTGTGGGGAATCCTCTTCCTGGTATGAGAATTCTGGGCTAGGGATCCTTATGTGGGGTTGGGGTCCCTCTCTCCTCTAGGGGGAACCTCTGGAGCTGACATACCCTTCCCAATTCCCATCCACCACACAGAGGTTTGGGGCTGGCCCATTTCACCTCTCCACCCCTTCTACCATCTTGACATTTTTTTTCTTTATATCATCAGTTATAGGACTTCTGTTTAGCTAGACTTCAGATGGTTCTCCAGGTTGATTGTTCCACAATTCTGTTATAATTTTAATGTGTTCACAAGAAGAGGAATGTACAGCATTTATCTACCTACCATCTTGAATCTCAGTTCCCTCTCCCTATACACTTTTAATCTATATCTGGAATATCTTCAGGGTAAACATTGTAAAAAATTCTGTCTTTAGAGTACTGTCTTAAAAAAAATATATATATATATGCGCTAATTTGATGGGAGATAATACAGAAGTACTAAAATTTAAAGGAAATTGAGATGGTAGAAGTGGAGACCAAGAGAAGAATGTAGGTGGGGACTCAGGAAATCTTATAGACAAAGACATTGAGATGAACATAATAGTAATGGAAGGATTTTTACAGTTTAACTTGTGAGGTGGACAGCATTATTATTTGTACAAGAGCTTATTTTTTAGTGTTTGTTAATGTATTTTGATTCTGGAATAACCTAAAGAATAAATAAATAAACTTATTGAAGTTGACATATTGTGATCCCTAGGAATCTAAAACACCACATTAGAAATGAGAAACATACTTCCTTAACCTTCACATTTAGCCAAAATGTTTATAACCACAGGAAATCCCCTTCTCCAATTAACAATTCACAGTCTTTTCCCCAATTGTGATCCCTTTTCTACAAAACACACTAATAATCCACACAGTGCAATAAAATAAATCTCTTTTACATTTGTGCTTATATTCTTGAGTAAGAAATACATGTGTCTTTCTTTTGAGTTATTTGTGACTTATGATCACCTATCCATAAACATGAATACATTCTTTATTAAAGATTCTGTTGTTTAACTCCTTGCACCATGACCAGCATCAATCAATCTGCAGTGAACATGCCAACCACAAGAAAAATGAAACATTCTAAAGCAAATGCAGTGCAAGCTACCACAGGGTTACTCTGGAATGTGTTAAAGATGCAGAATCCTGGAACATCTAGACTCCACATTCTTCCATTCCTCCCTATACTTCCCTGCATTATGCCTCTCACCAGTCCTTTTTAGGCAGCCCAGAATACAGCATTAGTTCTATGTAGAGCCACTCTAAAAGGCATTTCCAAAAAAGGAAAAAAAAATGAGAAAAAGGATTTGCAGATAAATGAACCATACTAGGTGGGAAGAGTGGCCCAGTTAAGTGGGTTATGTAAAGTAGATTAGCAGAAAGATGAAGTTGAGGAGGTTGTGGCCATTTTGTGGGTGGCCTCAAAGGTCATGTTGAGCATTTAATTTTATGGGTTAGGGAAAGAATTGAGTATTTCTGAGAAGTGACATTAGATCTAGCAGGAATGTGTAGGGTGAATTTTTGAGGAAAAGATAAGAGGAAAGGTCAGTTTGGCAGTTGTACCAAAGAGTTTGTCCAAGACTGAGCTATAAAATATGAATGACCTAAGAGGCAGTCACTGCTGCAATCAGGCAAGGATCTGGTCCAGATTTTGTGGGGACTGAAGTACATCCAAGTTAGGGGGCTTCTTTAGAAACAGAATACAAAACCTTAAATAAAAAGTGATGTAAGTGAAGGGAGCTAAAAATTAAACTTCTGCCTCTGATAACAGTATTATAAAATCAAAACCTTTGTAAACTATATATTTTTCAAATAAATAGGAAGTATTTTCAGTGTTTGTAATTTTCTGTTTCAAATTTTTATCCTTCAGTCTCCAAGATATAGCCTGTAAAATAAGTGTAGAATGATTTTTGGTTAATTTGAAAAAATTATGCACATTTTTCTCTCAAGAATTTCTGGCCAGAAATGAAGGAAATCTGAATTCTTAAGTCATTCAATTTTTCATTCAACACATTTATGTCTTATCATTTTCCAGATACTCTGTTAGATCCTGGTAATATTATTATGAATACAGAAAATGTTCTGGGGTTTATATAACTTAACTTGGGCACTTTAAGTGGGGAGGACTTTATGACATTTTGAGGCAATCTTTTATTTACTGACTGTGTTCTAAGTATAAAGAATACTTTATAATATTAGTTTAAACATTGTCTGACTGTGATAAGTTATTCCTTCTATGGAACACCTTCTATTTTATACTGTAATCATCGTTGATAACAGATTAAAATGATCAGGTGCAGGATTAACTAGAATAAATAACTAATAAAATTTACAAAAAAAAAAAAAAAGAGCCTGAAGATAAACAGGGTCTTATTCCAATGGAAGAAGTTATACAGCAGATATGGCAAAACAGAGGTATAAATTATAAAGAAACAATGGAGAAACAGCAATAGAGATTTAGGATCAAACTAGATTTCTTACTCTATTCATAGATGATTGACAACAGGAGGGAAGGAAATATAGCGAAAATAAAAACATATATTGAATTTGGTGAATCTGATGGAAAGGATAACTCCTTTAAGTACTAAAGATGTACGATATATTCTTACTATGTTGAGTGTATTAAATCTGGAAAAAAAGAGAAAGAAACAGGTTTTTTTATGTACATCTTCTGTTGCTTTTTAGTTTGTTTTGCTTTGTTTTGTTTTTTTAGATAACAAAATAAAAGCATTAGCAGCTCTAAAATAACAGACTAGAAAAGGAGTCCCATCCTTCTAGAAAATACTTGTGATATATTTTATTGGTCTTTTATTTGAATATTAAAGTGCATTTCTTTCTATTTAGATTGCAAATATATTCCATGTTACTTGTGGTAGGTTTCTTGTAATTCCAATAAACCAATAAAATATTGGTCATGAATCAAATATCATACAGAGATTAATTCAGTGTTTTTTAACCTTTTATTTTCTTTATCTCTTCTAAGAAAACCTTAAAAATATATTTTTCCTAATCACCCAACCCCCAAATTACATTTTAATTCCACAAACACACTGGATATTCCATTTCGTACTGTGGCCCTTTGAGAATGCATGAATTACTCTATATCATCTTTTAAGGTCATTTCTAGACTTAAGAAAATAATTATTTGTGCATTTAGTTATAAATTATCCCTGTCATACTCTCTCAGGAGTGGATTCAGAAATTTATCTTCTTTCTTTTCTTTTTCTTCCTCTGCTCTTTATTTTTTACTTTTATTATAAGCGCAACTATGAAGTCCTTTAAATCAGGGATGATGTCTTGTTCACAATTGTATCTCTAGCACCTATCTCAGTGTCTGTTACATAGATAAAGCCTAATAAAGATTTGCTGGATGCACGAAATACAGGAAAATTCCTTCCATAGTTCTCACATAACATTCCTAAGCACATTCGAAGTCTGGAATGTGCTATAGCATATCTGCATCTAGCTCTGTGACTAAGTTGCTACTTAAAATGAAAAAGATATTTTAAATTTGATCATTGTAGAAGTAAAATCTATTTCCTGAACTTCCCATTCTTATAGATGTTACAACTAAATAGAGAATGGTGATGTTAATCAGGAAGAACATGAGGCTTAGAGCTATTTGCTTCTAAAGTTATTTGACCTCAAAGGTAATTATTTCATGGTCTTCTGCCTTGATTTGTTCATCTTTAATATAGGGTATTAAAATATGCTTCATCCATTGTTAGAGTTTTCTTTCAAGAAACTGGAGTAAGGTTGAGAGGGCATTGATCAAGTTGATGGATGCAGTGAGAAATCTCCTGGAGTCACCTGCAGTGGTTATCTGGAATAGTAAATGCAAAAGGTGCAAGTTATCCTAAGACAGCATTCAAGATTAAATGCCAAAGAAGCCATTTTTCTAGTTAAAAGAAGAGAGAAGGTGTCTGAGAGAAAAAAAAAAAAAAAAAGAAAGAAAGAAAAGAAAAGAAAGAAGACAAATACAAAATGTCAGGAACCAGATAAGTCTAGAAACAAAATACGAGGTGAAGGGCAAGAGTCATAGCAAAGCAACAGGCAGGAGAAAAGAAGGAAAGAAAGCAAGAAGGGAAGGAGAGAAGAGGGTGGGGAGGGAGTCAACTATTTTCTATGAACCAGACTAAGTACCCAAAGCTCACTTTTACAGGCTGCCTGCCTTGTTATCTCCAGGAGACTGCCCTGGTTATAGGCACAAAAGTAGGCAGATACCTCACCTAAACATTAAAAATACATATAATTTTCCCTTAAAATTTTTCTAATGTAAAATTTAATAAAGACATATGTACTCTTTTTACTTCTTTTCATTCTTACATCTTTACAAGATGGAAAACAAACAGATACACTACTCAGATAGTCTAGAAGCAATTTCTTGCTAGCTAGGGAGAGTCAGAAAAAAAGACTAGGATGAATTAATGATTATAATTCCCAGTAAAACCTTTTAGTAGGAAGACTGTGGTAAAAATATGTTGACTGGGAAATATTGATCAGAAGGCAGACTACTGTATAGAAGAAAGAAAATGTGTCAAAGTTAGCTGGTAAAATATGAAATGTTAAGCAAGTTGTCAGCAGCTCAACAGTTCCATCAAAACAGTAGAGAGGAAGAAAACAAGTAGAAAACACAGGCAGAATTGTGACAGGTTTAAACCACAAGAATGAATCAGCCAAGGCTAGGATTGGAAATTAACCAAACATTCATTGGGTCAAACATTCATTCCCTCCTCCTGTTGTGACCTGGAACTCTTACCTTACCAGTAATGGTTAATGACATTATAATGGGGGAGAGCATATTTTTTTTAATTAAGGAAACTCTAAACATATGTAAATGAGGTAAATAGCAGTGAAGGGATAGTGTGTGACCACATATGTGGTCCAGCTGGCTTGGTTGTGAGGTATGGTCTAAGAACGTATATGGGAGGAAATGTGTTTCTGAAAGTAATGGGGACAAATACCATTTAGGTAAAAAATAGTTTCTGGTTTCTCTTGACTGATTTTTTTTCTTCGTACTCTAGTCAAGTTAATGTAGATGTTAAATCATACACTTACATATCTACATTGTCTCTTCCATTCTACTCATCTGGCAGAGGTCTGGAAGGAAGCATGGACTGGGAAAACGTGGAAGCCCGTTTATTAGATTAGCCTGGGTCCTGAGGAAGCTGGGAAGAAAATGCACTGCCTAGATGTACTCCCAGCCCTTAAACTTACCATGGCTGAGCTCATCCAGAAGTAGACTAGATCAGGGGGGTAGCAGAACATACAAAAGGATCTCTGAGATATTCAGTTATGGTCTGTATTAAGGTTCTCTAGAGAAAAAAGACCAATGATTAGATAGATAGATGATAGATAGATAGATAGATAGATAGATAGATAGATAGATAGATAGATAGGATAGAGATAGATATAGATCTATAGATATAGAGAGATATACAGCTCTACATCTATCTATATCTATGTCTATGTCTGTGTCTATATCTATATCTATATCTATATCTATACCTATCTCTATCTATCTATCTATCTATCTATCTATCTATCTATCTATCTATCTATCTATCTCTATATAGAGAGAGATTTACTTTAAGAAATTAGCTCATGTGACAACTGTGGAGGCTTGGTGAGTCCAAAATCTGATGGGATGGGCAGGCAGATTGAAGACAGGGATGAATTGTGGTTTGAGTCCAAGGTAGTCTGCTGGTAGAATTCCCTCTTACTTGGTAGAGGTTAGTCTTTGTTCCTCTAGACCTTCAGCTGTTTGGATGAGCACATTTACATTATGGAAGATGATCTCTTTTACTCAAATTCCACTAATTTAAATGTTAATCTCACCCCAAAAGACACCCCACCAGCTAAAGGATTATGACTTGCTTTATTACAATATTCACTTTATTTCAGTAGCCAGGAACTGCACCTACAGTTATCTCCAAGTTATGGCTATATACTTGTCTGTTACCAATGGAGTAATTGAGATCTGTTCAGATTTTTGAAGTATTTTCCCAGAATGTGTTTTGTGGAACACTAGGATTATTCCTTAATTTTTTTAATCGTAGCAATCCAAATAAACTTCTCACTACTGGTAAAATATCACAAATAATTTAAGCCTTAACCTCTCACACCTTTCTCAAGTAATTTCAAGGAATATTTTATTTTGGATAATAGTAAAATGCTTATCAGTAATTTTGATATTCATTTTACTAGCATGAATTTTTAAACCTCCAATCTATTTTTTTTCTTTTCCTTCAGGAAGAATTCTGAGATTCCCCTGTTAGGAGCACTGTTTCACTTTTTGGAATTCCATAGGCGTTTAAAGAATATTCAGTGATATCCATTTATTGAGCACATACTCTTTGCAACAATTTTCATGAACACAACATCATTTATACACGTCAGTATGTTATTAGTGACAAAAACAAATACTGCAACATGCTGATATAAGCCTAATATAAGCAAAACCAAATTATCTAAGTTAATTTTTACTGTGTCTTGAAGACAAAGTAGGTGTTAAACTTTTAGATTCCATCAGAAGGAAGAGTTTGTAAATGAAAGCTTTTGTCATAAAGAAAGCACTTTTTGCCCCTTCATTAGAATTTGGAGCAGGGCACCTGGATTAGAGGAAGAGCTGTCTACTGTCCACAACAGCTGAATGACCACAACAGCTGTAAGGAAAGGAGGATCCTAGATGAGTCAGGCTTCACGCAGTGGTGTGGAAAAGTATATACATGGACTACCAAGCACAGGAACAACCCACCTAGGGGTCACTACCAAGTCACATTGTCACTGTGCATTTATACCACATTTGAAGTAGGTAGGTTCTTTTATGTAAATACCATTTTGGTTACATCTATAAAACATTCCCTGGGATAAATGGTTCCCTTTTATAATAAAGGAAAGCTAGTGTTAGGGTGATAAAGTGTGTGTTCACAAGCAAGAAGCTGAGTGAAGACTCCAACTCCAGTTTTCTGACTCTTAGGCTAGTGTTCTTTCTACTAATATCTAATTATTAAACACACGTTTAGAGAAGAACTGTTTGAAATAATTCTAGATATTGAGTGTTCCTCTTGTGTCAAAATAATACTCAGGAGATATGATTGGAACTTTAGAAATGCAAGAGGTTTGAAAAAAAGCTAAACAAAACATTGGAAAGAGATATGTTTCCTAAAGGGTTAAAGGAACATATAGAATGCATTCATCCAACAGCCATTGCTGTCCATCCAACATTTTCCAGAATACCTGCCGAAGTGACAGAAGCTGTCACGACCTTAAAGGGGATCTCTCCTTGTTCTCTCAAGAGTGATTTTCATGTAAATGCTGAACTCCAATGAATATGTATTATTTATGTTAAATAAATATCAGTCATGATCTGATAGAACTAAAGACACATTCTAGATCTCATCTTTTTAATTATAGTCTTCAATTTCCTTATTTGTAAAATGGAAAAAACATTTCTTACAGATTTTTTTTGTGATAAACAACTAGCATATATGAAATACTTAGCAAATTATCAGTGTTCAATATTCCCTGACTCTTCTGACTTTGTATTTGTACTGAGATGTTCTACTGTTTCTCTTGGTCACAATATTTTTTTTATTTTTTTGTCTTTTTTCCTTTTTTTTTTTTTTTTTTAAATTTTTTATTAAATTTGTTGGGGTGACATTGGTTAGTAAAATTATATAGGTTTGAAGTGTATGTTTCTATAATACATCATCGATATATCACATTGCATGTTCACAACCCAGAGTCAGTTCTCCTTCCATCACCATATATTTGAGCCCCTTTACCCTCATCTACCAATCCTCTGCCCCTTATCCTCTGGTAACCACTAAACTGTTTTCTGTGTCTATGAGATTTTGTTTGTTTGTTTGTCTTGTTTGTTTGTGCTTTCAGTTTTATATACCACATATGAGTGAAGTCATATTGTTCTCAACTTTTTCTGTCTGACTTATTTTGCTTAGAATGATAATCTCAAGATCCATCCATGTTGTCGCAAATAACAGTATTTCTTCTTTACTTATGGCCAAGTAATATTCCAATATTCCAATATATGTACCATATCTTTTCATTTTTTTGTAGTTGTAATCATCTTTACACATGAAAATATTATATTTATTTAAAATTAGTTTTTAAATGAACATGTGATACATGAATGCATTCTTCTTTGAAAACAAAACAAAAACATAGCATTACTCAGCTCATCACTCTCAATCTTGGCCTATTCCTTGTATCTATGGAAACAAGCATTATCAATCTTGTGGGTTTCCTTCTGGATAGTTTCCATTCCCAATTCTCTTAAGATCTTAGCAACTGAGATAGTAATCAATTGTACGGCTGAATTAGACAAGTATTGATTTCCAATAATAAAGATTTTATACCAAGAGACTAAAAAAAAGATACATATTTTTTAAAAATTAGTTTCAGGTGTACAAAGAAATGTAATAATGAGACATTTACATCCCTCACAAAGTGATAACCTCCCTCCCCAAATCTACTACCCCTCTGACATATACAGCTGTTACAATACCATTGACAATATTCCCTATGCTGTACTCCACATCTCCACATCTTCTTTATCCAGTCATCTATTGAGGGACTGTTTCCAATCATCTATTGAAGGGCTTTAGCTGTTTCCATGTCTTGGCCACTGTGAACAATGCTGCAATGAACATAGGGTTACGTATATCTTAATAGATAAAAGTTTTCAGATTTTTGGGTAGATACCCAGAAGAAGGATCACTAGGTCATATGATAATTTTATTCTTATTTTTTTGAGAAACCTCAAAAACCACACTGTTTTCCATAGCGGCTGTATCAAATTACATTCCCACCAATAGTGTATGAGGGTTCCTTTTCTCCACAGCCTCTCCAACACTTGTTTTTGCTTGTCTTGTTGTTGATGCCATTCTAACCAGGGGTGAGGTGATATCTCATTGTGGTTTTGATTTGCATTTCCCTAATAGCTAGTGAAGTTGAGCATCTTTTCCTATATCTGCTGGCTGCTTGTATATTTTCTTCGGAGAAGTGACTGTTCAGGTTCTTTGCCCACTTTTTAATTGGATTGTTTATGCATTTGTATTTTGTTGAGTTGTATGAGTTCTTTATATACTTTAGCTATTAGCCCTTTATCATAGGTGTTGTTCGCAAATATCTTCTCCCATTTGGCTTGTTGTCTGTTTTGTTCATGGTTTCTTTTGCCATGCAGAAGCTTTTTAGTTTGATATAGTTCCATTCATTTATTTTTGCTTTTATTTCCCCTTGCTTTTGAGGTCAAATTCATAAAATCCCCTCTAAACCCAAGGTCCATAAATTTAGTATGTATGCAATTTATTGTTTCAGGTCTTATATTTAGGTCTTTGATCTGTTTTGAGTTAATTTTGGTATGTAGTAGATAACAATCTTCTTTCTTTTCATGTGGCTTTCCAACTTTCTCAGCACCATTTATTAAAGAGGGTTTCTTCTTCCATTGTATATTTTTGGCTCCTTTGTCAAAAAATATTTGCCCATGTACATGTAGGTTTATTTCTGGGTTCTCAATTCTCTTCCATTGGTCTGTTTATTTAGTTTTCTGCCAATACTATGTTGTTTTAATTGTTGTCACTTTGTAGTGCAAATTGAAGTCAGTGAGTGTGTACCTTCAGCCTTGTTCCTTTTTCTTAGGATTGCTTCGACTATTCAGGGTCTTTTGTGATTCCATAAAAATCTGACGAATTTTTTGTTCTATTTCTTTTTTTAAAATGCCATTGGGATTTTCATAGGGATTGTATTAAATCTGTATATTGCTTTGGGTAATATGGCCATTTTAACTATGTATATTTTTCCAATGTATGAATATGGAATATCTTGCCTTTTCTTTGTTTCTTCTTCAATTTATTTTAATAATTTCTTATAGTTTTCAGTGTATAGTTCCTTCACATCTTTTGTTAAGTTCCTAGGTATTTTATTCTTTCTGTTACCATTGCAAAAAGAATTTTTTTTTTCATTTATTTTTTGAAATTTCATTGGTAGCATATAGGAAGGCAATGGGTGTTTATACATTGACTTTATATCCTACAACTTTACTGTATTTGTTTATTGGTTCTAATAGTTTTTCGGTGGAGTCTTTAGGGTTTTCTATATAAAGAAACACGTCATCTGTTAAAAAGTGACACTTTCATTTACCTTTGAGAATGTTCCATGTGAACTGAAAAAAAGAATGTGTAGTCTGGTGTCCTAAGAAGAAAGGCTCTGTAAATGTCAGTTATGACTATTTTATCTTATGTGTCATTTATTCCCTTATTAATTTTCTGTTTGAATGATCTATCCATGGCTGTCAATGCGGTATTTAGGTTTCTAACTGTGCTAAGCACTTCTACTTTTTGTATAAAGTATCTCTCTTGTGCTTTAGAGGTAATATAACTTGATAGTTGAAACAGCTGGTTGTATAATTCTTGGCGTTTTCAAGACTCATTAGGTACAAAAATCACCAAGTTAAACAAGACTGTTTCATTGCCAGAAAATTTCTCCAGTACGCTAAGAGAACTTTAGTTTACTGGAGAACCTAAGTAATGACAATACAGAATATTTTCTACAGATGAGGACACTAATCCTCAGAGAAGTTAAATGTTTTCCTGCAATACGCTGCATAAACACATTATTTCCATATTTCTTAAATTGTGTACACATTAAAATCACTTGGGAGAGTATCTTCAAAATATGGATCTAATATATGGTGATGGAAGGAGAACTGACTCTGGGTGATGAACATACAATGGGATTTATAGATGATGTAATACAGAATTGTACACCTGAAATCTATGTAATTTTACTAACAATTGTCACCCCAATAAATTTAATTTAAAAAAAATGCAATACTAGCTTACTTTAGCCAAACTAACTGAGTTAAAGAAGAATTCAGGCTGATGTGTTTTGCAAAAGTTTCCTAGACATCTTTTGGAAACACTGATTAAGCACTAGTGCGTTACCTGGAGATATTCTAAACTATAGGCCAGTGTTATTTTCCATTTTCCAGTCTATTTCCATTTGAAGTTCTTGGAGAAGCACCCATAGTCAGGAGGCCATAGTCAGGGGAGGAATTTCTCATTTTTCTTCTTGATTGTTATGGAACCCAAGTGTCTGCCACTGTTCATTCAATAAAGTAGACGCATGCAAGACTGATCAGATATTTACCGTAGGGGCAAAGTTATATCATGTTATATTTGTCCTTTTAATATATATTCATACTTTATTTCAAGAAAAACATTTTATCATATATATATATCATATTGGTTGGTATATATTTTACATATTTCAGAGGGTCATGTGGGTATAAATTGCAATAGGAAGAGCCTCACATGTGTGGGCTCTAATGCCTCATCTATTTGGCCAATATGGAGGTTTCCACGGTGACTCCAGAGACTTTAAAAGCCCCTTCTTTTTCACTGCTCTCTTTTTCTCACCCTTTCACCATGAGCTCCTGACTTAAACAATAACAGACAACAAGATTAATAAAGCACAGGCTTTTAAATGAAATCAGGTTTGGTACTAAGACCTTTAACTTTCTAATCTGTTTTCTGTAGCTGCAAGTGCTGCACAATCACTTTCAGTATCTCTCAGGAGATCACAGAAAGACATTCCTTCTATCTTTGATCTGTTTTTTGTCATTGAAAATTATTTGCACGAATGCTCTACCAGAATATATATCGCTAGTGCTATTATGGTACTGAGAAAAATGTTTTCTGTTAAAATAAATTCCTTTGTTTAAAATCAACATTCACTGGATACTCCACCTGCAGCACTTAAGCAGCATCTAGTGATGCAAAGCATTTGCGAGCTATAAATAACCAAATAGAATTCCATAGAGCTGGTCTCTATATACTTTAGGCTCTTATACTTAAAATGGACATCACTATCATGGATAAATAGGGGCAGAGAAACACAGTCGTTAAGATAGTAAGTGATTTGTTGATGAGTGTTTCTCACCTCATACATACATTAAAGTGCCTTTTATGGATGGGGTAAACTCACTGACTAAATTGTGTTTTAGAAGAGTAAGCCATTATTGCATTTATGTCACCCCAATGATTGCCAGGCCACAATGACAGAAGCCTAAGTTTGCTCTGTATACTCCTGCCAGATGAGTTCTTTTCAGGTGGGAGGTCTCACCACTTGCATCTGTCACTTTTATTATTTCATCCAAAATCATCTGTACCCTCAAGGACAACCAATGCAATGAGGCCTCTCCCATTATTTGTGACTCACCGCCGTGAAAGTCACATGGCTCCTGATATCTCATTTGAATCATAGCCTCATAGGGTGCAGAGAGGACCTAAGTTTACCATAGGAATAAAGGTGGCACTGTGCAGTTAACTGTAGTCAAGCTGTAAATCTACAACCAAATGAGTTGCAAGTAATACTGAATCAGTGACTCACTGAGCATTTTCCTACTGATCCAACACTATACTCAGAACTGCTAAAGGTTAAAAGGATGTATCAGACCAGTGTCTGCCCTCAAGGAGCTTAGAACATATTAAAGGCATGTAAATAACTCAATAGCAAAGCCCCACTTTATTTAAAATCAGTGTTCTAGGAAATCACAAGACAGAGAAAACCTTGATGTGGATAAAAGACGAAAAGAAAGAAAGACCACATCATGTATTATATCTACATGCCAGTGATTTTCATATATCAGCACTTAATCCCTTTTAATAATAATAGAAATATACTTTCACACTTTACAAGAAAGGAAACCAAGGCTCAGAAATGTTAAATAACTTAATCAAGTCATAATTGGAATTGAAATCCAGGTATCTGGTTCTTTTTATTACAATAGATTTTTTTTTTTAGACTTCATGAAGAAATTGGAACCTGAGGAGGAATAAGAAGACAAAGATTTGAACTAGCAGACAGCAGTAATGAGGATAACTCTAGCCAGTAAAAAAGAGTGAGCAAAAAATTACAGAGATAAAAATGCATATGCTGTTTTAAAGGGAATAGTGAATAAATCACTCTCTCTCTCTGCAACAGTGGTCTGTTTCTGACGCTAACAATAAAATAAAAGCATCCATTATTATATGCATAGAGTTTTAACATTTACAGAGGGGTTTTACATGTATTGTCTTGTTTGAGGTTAACAATAATCCTGTGAGTTAAGTAGGACAGGTATTGTTATTAATATCCACCATTTTACAGGTGAGAAATTTGAGACAGAGATTGAACAATACAATTAAGATCTTAAAATTAGTAATGGGCCAGAACAAAAATTAAAGTTAAATCTCTTGACTCTAAGTCTTTTTTCAGGTTACTTTGGAAACATCCCTGTATTTCAGTCTTTAAACAGGGATGCTGACCTCAATCAAGGAAATCACAAAGGTAATTTTCATCTTTGAGTAAAGTGGTTGAGTAACATGATCTTGGGAGCCCCTCTGAGATTTCGTGATCCTGCAGCTGTTACGTATACTTCACTGTAGCTAAAGTCAATTACTCACTATCTCAGAAAGACTGCTCATGTTTTCAAAACTATTCAATAACTTAGCTGGTACTTTTCTCTTTGCTGTGAATCTTGCACACCAAGCACAGTGCCTGCCACCTAAAAGTTGCATGGTACTCATAATGATGTTATCTAACCACAAACATTGGATGTAATTGGTATAACTATTACCATTTTGTGTTTAAAGTTTACAGAAATTAAGTGGTTTGCTCTGACCTAGACATGGTGTGTGGTGTACCTACTGGGATGCAGATTTGAATGAAGATCTGACCTACTCAAAATTGTATTCTCAATGGAATTAGTATAAAAATAAATGAGCCAGTGTCCGATAATGGACGCATACATGAAAACTTGAAAACTATAAATTTATCTTGGAGCCAGCACTGGAAATCACCAAGTATCTCTTTAGTCTGAGGTTGTTGTTGTTGCCATCAGCCCTTACTATCGGGGGGCTCTTGATATCATGCTTTCTGTAGGGGGATAGATGCTACTTATCAACTCTAATCGTCTAATGCTGCTGGCCCAGTTCCCAGATCAGAACTTCGCAAGCGTTTGAGGCAAGATGAACCTACTGTTTAAGAACTAAGCTGAGTCAAACAGGCTTTCGTGTGGAATAACATGTTAGTAGAACTCAGCCCTCAGCTCTGGGGGACTCGATCACAGGTACCCTTAGATACCAGCTGCTCCAAGGAGTGGTTCTGGCATCTGCCATTTATAAACCTAAAGTTAATCTATGTTTTCTCTTCAGGAATCCTCAGCACCATGGTTTATACTGGTTTTAATTTTTTCTTTTGTCTCTCAAAAATGAAAAAAAAATCTTCATTATACCTATCCTTTTAGTGAATGATGGTGGGGTGGTAGCCAAACATGCCTTAGCTATGTTGGTTTCATTAAAACTCTGCATTCCCCGTACCCCAACCCCTCCCCAGATCTTTCATGGAGAGTCACCTTTGGGGCTAATGGGTTATACAAGAGAATTAAACACCAGCTTAGAAAACTGCTCATTGGACTTCAGAGTGGGAAAAATAAAATGCTGGAGTGGGGATTGAGGGATGTAACAAATACACAATATTTTTGCATCCACCTACCACGTTTTCCCTAAAATAAGACCTAGCCAGACAATCAGTTCTAATGTGTCTTTTGGAGCAAAAATTAATATTAGATCCGGTCTCATTTTACTATAAGACCAGGTATAATATAATGTAATATAATATAATATAGTATAATAATACCCAGTCTTATATTAATTTTTGCTCCAAAAGACGCATTAGAGCTGGTTGTCTGGCTAGGTCTTATTTTCAGGAACACACGGTACATTCCCACCAAAGATGCTTCTTTCCCTCCTTCCTTTAGTTTATCTCCAGAAAGTGGGAGAAATAGGCAATCTTCCAGGCAGATGTACCAGAATTCCTGCTCCGGACTGAATTCTCCAGAAAAATACCTTCTATATATTGAAATAGTGTATTTTCTGTACAGTTGTCACTTTCCCAGCAGTCTTTAGAGGTGATGCATACAGGCCAGCATTTTGAAAGAATTTCAGACAATTTCTTCATGATGGTAATGCTTCTATGACTTCACAAACCACATGGGCTTATTAAAAGTATACATATTAAAAGACACATTTTAAGGACAGAAACCAAGTTATATTAGCTATTCTATCAACAATGCCCAAGCCAGATCCTAGTACATAGTTTACATACAACAGATAATTGTTTGCCAAATAAATCCTGCTTAATAAATAGATAGATATTTAGTACAAAAGATAAGAAGTATTTATTTTATTCTGAAATGCAAATTGAGTTCTAGAGCATTTTAAAGGACACATTGGTTCATTCCTAAATGCAGTCTCATTGTTTGCAATGTAAATTTGTACCTTCATGTCTAAGAGAACATTATCTAAAATATGACTAGAATTTTATATGAAGGGGTCTTTATTGATGCTCAAGTTCAAGAATCTCCAAAGTATGCAAGTTACAGACAACTTTTAATTGTAAAGCAACTTGTATTCACTTGAAATTCAACTAAAATTAATGAGACCTTTGGATTAAGAATAGTGGCCACTTCAAATGACCTGCACATTGGCCTAAATAATGAGGCAATACTGCTATTACCAAGAAAGGTATTCTGTGTAAAATAATATTAAAAATGCCATCTAGTTCTCACACATTAAAATACACATTGATAGCCCAAGTAATGTTTGTAGGTTGACCTTGAGGTAAATTTTCTGTGTCCTATGATTTGTATCCTATGAAATAAAGATCAAGTGCAACTTAAGGCATTTCTAAGGAGTATATTATGCTGCATGCTTGGTTCATGCTTGACACATAGTAAATTTCCAATAAATTAAAGTTTAATATTGGTATTTCTATAAAGTATTCTGCTTTTATAATTAGGATTTCAAAAGTTCAAATAATATTCATCTTCTGTAAATCTGTAAATACATCAGTAAATTTCCTAACTACTTCCTTTCCCCTACCTCTCCAATATTCAAGAAGAATTTCATTAACCATTAGTCAAGGTTATTATATTTTTTCCAAGAGGCATATGTCGATGATTTTACCTCCCGAGGAAAAGGAAATAAATTAAAGATGGTAAGAAGAGTCACCTGGTGCTCCTTGAAAAAACATTAAGAATTAATATAACTTTGCAGGCCGTCAGAAGTTTTTAGGCCCATTAGGTTTGAGAATTACTTGCAAAAATAATCTGGTTCACTTCCAACTCTTTAAAAAACATGTAAATTTTAAATCCATCTGCGCCTTTATTATCACAATGTTTTCCAGTTGCCCTCAAATAGTCATCCTAAGTTATTTAATATAGAGAACACCACATCGTGGAAATAATTCATGGGGAGACAGCTTTTTGGCATGTTCTTTCTCTTGACCTTGAGCAAATTGTTTACCCAAGTCTAAACCTGAGATAACCATATCTTTGAGCCAGTCCTTAGGATGTTGTAAGGATTAAAGAGGTAATTATAATGCTTTACACATTTCTTGAATGACTTCAAGGACAGTACTGCCTAAAAAGTAAACCATTATTGAACATTCTTCAGCATTTAAATTTTCTACCCCATCCTAATCTAAATGTATGGAGTATATACAGGGGGAAAAAAGCGGAGATATTGGGAGGCAGCAAGTTATAATAGTAGTGAAGCAGTCAATGTTGTCCTATTTAGCCAGGGCAGCTGTACACTGTAGCAAGCACTAAAACCTGTAGCAAATATCAAAGGAATTAAGGGAGGGTGTTTGCTTTGAAAAAAATGGTACAATTTCTTATGAGAAATTTAAAAAGTGGTAATACAGTATACAAAATCTTAACTAAATGATAGCATGAGAAGAGAAATACTACTTATTCACATTTTAATAGCATACGAAACCACCAAATATTTTGAAAAGTCATTCCACAAAGTATGCCACATTAGCAAATATGAACATGCAGTTGGAACATCTGCTGTTAAAATGAGTTCATATAAATTAAGATAGTACAAGGGGAGATTTATAAATAACAAATTTTACTGGAAAAAGAACTGTACTGTACATATAACAATTTCCAAACAATTGCCTTCAAATTTCTAATTTTAACTCATAACATTCATATTCTGTGTTAATCTTTTCTTTTTTTCCTTATTTTCCTAAAGTAAATGAGACATTTCAAGCTACAATGGCTTCATTTTGAACCACAATAAATATTGTGTTGCATGTATGAATAGTTTTGTGATACATACGCATGTCATTAACTACATTGTATTTTAATTAAACAATTTAGCAATCATTTAGTTCTTTGTTTCCTTAATCTCATTTATGTATTATTTTATATCTATATAATATATAGAATGTACTAATATAGATTGATAGTGCTAAATAGATATTAGTTTTTTAACTTACCAAGAACTTTTTCTTACAAAAACCTTTATATTTACATTATTTTAGGATTTAGTAAATGCTTTCCACAAAAGGATATCTTTAGTACCTGTACCATAATTGGAGTGGACATAGTGACTAGAATTTGGAGTTACTCTTTCTAGATAAACAGTTTTAGAGTGAATGAGTTAACTGCAATTGATGGCAAAGGGAAACCTGAGATTCATTGACATACAACAAAATTCCAATCCTCAATACTTTAACCCAGGCAAAACATTGGGTTACTTTCTTACTTCCAGAGAAACCCCTTCACGTATTATAGTGTAATTTTATAATTGCACTTATTTTTCAGGGCTTCAACAATGCTTATTTAACATAATTTACCTACAAATAAACGTTATGTATAAATAGAATTGAAAATGGAAGAAATTATGTGTAAGTGTGATATGCCTTACACCTTGCTATGGACTGAATATTTGTGTCTCCCCAAAATTCATTACTTGAGAACTCATCTCCAATGTGATGGTGTTTAGAGGTAAGACCTTTGGGAGCTGATTATGTCACTAGGGTGGAGCCCTCATGAATGGGATTAATGTTCTTATAAAAGTACCCCAGGTTCATTCCAGGGGCACAAGGATGGTCCAACATACATAAATCAATCAGTGTGCTAAACCACATAAACAAAGAATAAAAATCATATAATTATATCAATAGATGCCACACAAAAAAAAAATTTTGAAAAAATGTAGCACCCATTTATCACTACAATGCTTAATAAAATAGATATAGAAGGAAAGTACCTCAACATAATAAAGTCCACATACGACAAACCCTCAGCTAATATCATATTTTATGGTGAAAAACTACAATGTCTTGTCATATATCTGATGGCCATTTGTATGTCTTCTTGAGAGAAGTGAAGAACAAGCCAAGGATGTACTCTCTCACAACTATTACTCAACATAGTACTGGAAATTCTAGCAGAGCAATCAGGCAAGACAAATAAATAAAGGGCATTCAAATTGGGAATGAACAAGTCAAATTGTCACTCTTTGTAGGTGACATGATTCTTTACATAGAAAACTCTAAAGACTTTACCAAAAAAACTATTAGAAACAATGAATAAATAAAGTTGTAGGATACAAAAATCAATGTACAAAAATCTATTGCATTTCTACACAAAACAATCAAATTTCAGAAAAATAAATGAAAAACAATTCCTTTTGCAATGGCAACAAAAAGAATAAAATACCTAGGAATAAATTTAACCAAAAAAAATGCGGAAGACCTACACACTGAAAACTATATTATTAAAAGAAATTGAAGAAGACACAAAGAAATGAAAAGATATTCCATGTTCATAGATTGGAAGAACTACATAGTTAAAATGGCCATATTACCCAAAGCAATATACAGATTTAATGCAATCCCCATCAAAATCCCAATGGCTATTTTTTTAAAAATAGAATAAAAAATTATAAAATTTGTATGGAACCACAGAGCACTGAATAGTCAAAACAATCCTGAGAAAAAAAGAAAAACAGCAGAGGTCTCACACTCCCTGGTTTCAAATTATACTACAAACCAAGAATAATCAAGACAGCATGATATTTGCAGAAAAACAAGCAAACAGAACAATGGAACAGAATTAAGAATCCAGAAATAAACCTACATACACATTGGTAAATAATTTTCAACAAAGAAGCCAAAAACATGTAATGGAGAAAAGACAACTTTTTCATTAAATGGTGCTGAGAAAGTTGGAAAGCCACATGCAAAAGCAAGAAACTGGACTGCTGTCTGTCACCATATACCAAAATTAACTCAAAATGGATCAAAGACATAAATATAAGACCTGAAACAATAAATTGCATAGAGGAAAGCACAGGTACTAAACTTATGAACCTTGGGTTCAGAGAGGATTTTATGAACTTGACCTCAAAGGCAAGGGAAGTAAAAGCAAAAATAAATGAATGGGACTGTATCAAACTAAAAAGCTTCTGCACAGCAAAATAAACCATCAACAAAACAAAGAAGAGAATGGGAGACTGAATGGGAGAAGACATTTGCAAACAATGCCCCCGAGAAGGGGCTAATATTGCAAATATATAAAGAACTCATACAACTCAACAACAACGAAAAACAAACAGTCCAATTAAAAAGTGGACAGAGGACCTGAACAGACACTTCTCTCAAGAAGACATACAAATGGTCATCAGATATATGAAAAGATGCTCAATTTCACTAGCTACTGAGGAAATGCAAATCAAAACCACAATGAGTTATCACCTCACACATGTTAGAATGGCTATCATCAACAAGACAAGTATAACAAGTGTTAGAGAGGCTGTGGAGAAACCCTCATAACACTGCTGTAAGTTGGTACAGCACTATGGAAAAAAGTATGGAGGTTCCTCAAAAAATTAACAATACAGTTACAGACCTAGCAATCCCTCTTCTGGATATCTACCCCAAATACCTGAAAACATGCATCCATAAAGATATTTGTATCCCCATATTCATGGCAGCATTTTTCTCAGTGGCCAACTCATGGAAATAGCCAAAGTGTCCTTCAATAGATGATTGGATATAGAAAATGTGGTACATATATACATTCAAATATTACTTGGCCATAAGGAAAGATGAAATACTGCCATTTGTTACAACATGGATGGATCTTGAGATTATCATGCTAAGCAAAATAAGTTAGACACAAAAAGTCTAGAACAATATGATTTCCCTCGTGTGGGATATAAAACTGAAAGCAACAACCGAACAAGACATGAAGAAACAAAAATTCATAGACACAGACAATAGTTTAGTGGTTATAGAGGGTAAGAGAGAAAGGGAGTAGTAGTAGAGGGCAAAGTGGGTCAAAACATATGGTGACAGAAGATTTGACTTTGTGTGATGAACGCACAGTGCAATATACTGATGAAGTATTATAGAATTGTATACTTGAAACCAAATAATTTTGTTAACCAGTGTCACCCCAATAAATTTAATGTAAAAAATTGAAAAGTTGCCCCAGAAAGCTTTCTCACCCCTTCTGCCAAGTGAGGACACTGAAAAGACAGCCATCTATGAGCCATGAAGCAGGCCCTCATGAGATGCGGAATCTGCCAGTGCCATGATCTTGGGCTTCCCAGCCTACATACTGTAAGAAACATATATACATGTATGAACCAATTATAAATGTTTATAAACTAACCACTTTATGGTATTATTAGATAGCAACCAAAATGGACAAAGATAGATCTTCAGTAATGATTAGGTTATCAGTCCTAAATAGACAACTTTCAGTAATGCCTATTGAGAACACAGCCTGGGGAAAGAAAGTACTGTTAAGTAAGGTTAATAATATCTGAATTTTTTGGAAACTGAGACACCCTCTCAGTTCCTTTTATTTTTTTATTTTTGTATATTCTTCATATTTTTCATTTTCCCATCCTTTTAGCAAATGTTTATAATATAGATAGGTGTACCTGTGTGTATCTATATCTAGAGATAAAAAGATAGAGATACCCTATCCATAATATACGTGATATATGTGATACATACACATGTATACATGCACACACATACATGGACACACATATATACAAAGGGTGCCAAAAAAAGTATACACATTTTAAGAAAAACCTGTATTAAAATTGTAATACTCAATATATACCAATTAACAAAAGATGAATACAAGTCACGTTTGACTTCTGCATTTACCAGAGGTACTCAAAGTGGTTAACATCAACGTCCAGACACTTCTTATTATGGCAAACTACTGCTTGAGCAATGTTGATCAAAGTGTCCACTTGTGTCACTGTACATGCCATTTCAATTTCTTCACACAATACCATACATCTCAAACTTATCACTAATTCATGCAATTGCTAGGAGTGTTGGAGGTTATGTTGCATACTCATGCCTCCATTGTCATTGTACTACCACAACGTTCTCGAATTTCAAATACCGCTTCAAAATAGTCTTGTGCTCCTCGAACAACAACCATGCTGCCACCATTTTCTTTGACTGTCCTGCCTGTGGCATGGTGACTCTAGCATTCATTTGAATATTGCCATCTTTTGAGCAAACATCACACTATACACTGCTACTATAATTCAATTAAACTTCAAAAAGTAATACATAGATAATATCTCTTAAAATGTGTATACTTTTTTTGGCATCCCCAGTATATACATACATTAATGAGATAAATGTCAATTTAATTTAAATCAGAATTTTAAAATATCTTTCAAAAGAACACTGTAAAGTATTCCAAAATCAAGGTTAGAATTACTTTTATAAAAACATAAATGTAAAGCAAATATACCAATGAAAGTTTGCACATTTAATATTCAGCATATGGATTTATTATATCAATAGTTTTGCAATGACTGACTATACTTTAAAGTCTGTACGTTGTGCCCTTTAAAATGTAATGTTCTTAGTGTTTTAAGACATACATTTTCAAATATGTCATACTTCTGATCCATCAGAGCTTCATATAATGGGAGAAAAAACAATCCAAGCATCAAACTCTTAAGTTTGACCTGCTGATATCAAAATCACTAATTGCTTTCTTTGTATCTTCAATTAAAAATTTTGTTAAAACTGTTTCACTTTCAAAATTCTTCATGTTTAAGACTTTTTTTTTGGTCTATCATAGAAATATTTTTTATTAGTTTCAGGTGTACAAAACAATGTAATAGTTGGACATTTACACTCCTCACAAAGTGATAATCCCCTCAATCTACCACCCGTCTGACATCATATATAGCTGTTACAATTCCATTGACATTCAATACTATTCAATTTCAGCCTCAGGTGTATAGTGCAGTGGTCAGGCAACTGCACAGTCTATGAAGTGGTGCAGCCACAATGGGAAAACAGTACGGGGTACCTCAAAAAAACGAAAATGGAACTACCTCATGATCCAGCAATTCCACTCCTGGGTATCTATCCAAAGAAATCCAAAACACTAATTTGAAAAAAATATATGCAGTCCTATGTTTATTGCAGCACTATTCACAATAGCCAAGACATGGAAACAACTGAAATGCTCATTGATAGACAATTAGATAAAGAAACTGTGATACATTTATACAATAGAGTATTACTTGGCCATAAAGAAAAATGAAATCTTACCATTTGCAACAACAAGGAGGGACCTAGAGGATATTATGCTAAGTGAAATAAGTCAGATGGAGAAAGACAAAAACGAGGGGTGGACGGGTCAGGGTCAGGGAATGTGGGAGAAGGTAAAGCGATTAGGAAAGCACAAATTAGTAGACCACTTCATGTTTAAAATTTTATTTACGAAAACTAATGATGCAATTCTAAGCATTAACAATGCCATTTTAAAAAATTGATTATTTTAAAATATAAGTGCTATAAACTTTAGTGTGTAACCATTGAAATATCTATGACATTGAGGAGCAAACAAAGGAAAACCTCCGAGGAATCTCATGACGATGTAGAAACCCAACATAATTCAGGGAAAGAATGTTATAACAGAGAGAAATCTGTTGATTCATAAACAGTACATGTAGAGTGGCCCATAATTTCTGAAATCTCTCATTTTTCTTCCTAGAATAGGTGTGGTTTTTGTCAAGGTACTCACATAATTAATTTATTAGGCAATAACAAATACCTGAAAAAATTTGAAATTCAAGTAGCATATTACTCTGAATGTAATTCAGTGGTTAGCTTAATTTGGAACATTTCAGTTTTTGCTGTTGCTTCTAGGATGTGTAGACAAGATTTTATCTTTTTAAATTTTTTTTCCTGTTCCCATCTCTGATTCCTTTGTTCATTTGCAGATATGGGCTGATTAACTTTTCTTCATATTATGGAGATTTGTCTGTATGTACTGTTAAGTTACTCAAAAACATGTAAGATAGGTTGGAAAATAGACATACTGAAATATGAAAAAACTCAAGAAATATAAAGACTGTTTTTTGAGAGGGAAATTTTGAGAGGGAAAAACTAAGATTTAAACGCTGCTTTATAGAGAAGCTTTTCAGACAGAAGCATATTAAATTGTATCTACATAAACTTATACTCTTTTTCTGCAGTCTTTTCCATTTGGCAAAAATATCTATCCAAATGCTAATAAATATATAAATTATGTAATTTTACTACACCATATAGGAATTTTTAGTGAACTATTTTGTAAGTGTATGTTTGGTAGTTCAAGCTGTTTCTGTATTTTTAAACAACCAAATATTATTTATGAGTATTAGAGAGGAAAGACCCATGGTTGTCTCTATTAATTCTTAGTTATTGTGAAATTAATATACTTACATTATTCTTACTAAATTATTGAATGTTTTATTAGCATAACAAAAGTCACACCTAATTAAAATAATATCATTGCCATTTGATAGTCATTCTATGTTATTATCTTTGAGGTCTATTTTAAATGAGACCATTTAGTATATTTGAGAAATTTATTTTCTGCATGGCATCCTGGAGATTCTGAAAGAGGTTGAGGGAGAACTAGTTAAGTGGATCACATACTATCTCTATGTTTGGAAATACAGTCATCCGACCTGATGAAAAGAATTATTGCAGCTGCTGTCTCTAAACATATAACACAGGTTGCAGAGAACTTAGAGCAATTGTGAGTTGAAAGAGAAGTTCTAATAGTTAAAGTAGATACAATTTTATTTTAGGTATACACTATATTATTTTTTCTTTTTCTTTTTTTTCCTCCTCATTATCATACCTTCTTTTGCTAAAAGTTGACAGGATGATCAGACCCCTCAGCTACTAGCAAGCCACTTTCACTGACTCCTCTGACTCCTCCTATGTGGGTGATAAAACAACGCTGTGCATAACCTTCAGGTTTCCAGGCCTCTGTGACATTTCTCTCCAGCTTACCCTGTTTTTGTCAATTTATGTAAGCAAAGCAAGAATAAAGAGCAACTTAAGAAAGCTAAGGTGGCAGTACTAAGTGCCGTTTAATTTATTTTGAAGATTTTTCTTTTTACACTTTAGAGATGTTAATCTATTATGGGTCCAGGTTAAGAAAAAAGTGGCAACTGACTGAACCTTGCCAAATTACAAAACATTGTTCAAAAAATCTCATTTCATTCTCCAGATTTTTTTTTCTTCTTTTTTACTTTATACTTGTAGGTAAGACTTTCATAAAAGGGTTTCAAAAATTAAGATAAATTATTGGCTATTTTCTTCAATAATCTGATGAAGGTGACTTAATTACTCATTATTATACTGAATACTGAGACCAGAGTTAAGAACTCACGGTTACTTAACAAATGTGTGCAATTTAGTAGATAACCTCATTTCAACAAAACTAAAATCTAATTTTAAAAGATATCTGCAAATCAGTTCTTGGAGAAAGAAGCATCCCTCTTTATTACAAATGCAATTATAAAGTTACATTTCTATGTATGTAAATTTGAGTGAAACTTTTTACAGTTTTTCTCCCAAAAATGACACAAATTTCTTCAAATATAAAATTTATATTATTATATTAAAAGCATATGAAAATTCTGACTTTTGCCTTGCCAGGATGAAGTAACAAGGACTGGATTTACTCTTCTTCCTGAAACTATATATAAAAAAAAGGGAAACAACAGTATTCAAGAAACTGAAAAAACAGCAATGATAGACAGTGATATTAAGAGATTAGAAACAAATGAGGTAAGCTTTGCAGTTGCCTCAGTTTACTGCACTGACAGCCAGGCCACAGGTCAGGAAGGAGGTGCACAAGTGGAACCAGAGAAGCCCTTTGAGTTGAAGGATGGAGCTAACAGCTGACTTACAGAGGACAGAACATTGGAAAGAAGAAATATGCACAGAAACAGAACTATGAAGACCTGTAGAAGTTCTCCCTTGAGTATTCAGCTGAGCACTTATAAATGTTTGCATGTAAAGAAATTACAAGAAACCAAGGGAAACACCCTGGAAGGAATTATAAGGCACAGTTCTCGTTTCTCACAGAGGAGCATAAAAATTATTAGTTTCCATTAACCTGAACAACTTTATCATTCACAGGACATTGAATGGAGTACTCTGAAGGGTCTTGCATTGGTAATGGGGAATAATTAGTCCTAAACAAAATTCTGATCTGGTCCTACTTAACAAATCATAAAAGAAGACCTAAAAAATCAAACTATTTTTAAATAAACTCTATTGATCTAGGAAAAACAAACAAACAAACAAACAAACCTCAAGAATATTTATAGAAGAATAAAAACATCTGGCACCCAACAAGCTAAAATTCACAATGTCTGGCATTCAATAAAATATTCCTAGTAATCCCTAAAAAGACTGGAAATCACAACCCATAATGAGTAGAAAAAACAATTAATCTAAATTATCCTACAGGTACAGAATTAAGTTTAATATAATCACTAGGCTGAAAATCTAAAGATCCAGTTTCAGATACCAGTTTAACACTAATAGGCTAATTCAGAGACTATACATAAAACCTTAGTGGATGACTGTGTTTTTTGAAAAATAAGAGGATTATGCTGGAACAATATTATTCAAACTATAGATTCCAATTTACTAATAAGTTGTGAAATCAGTTTACATGGCCACAGATGGTGTAAAAAATATAACAGAATAGAAAAAATATCAGTGCATTGCTGATGAAAAAGTTACCTGTTGTTTCATGAAGCTCTAATTTCAGTTTTGGATATACATTCATCTATATGGTAGAATGCAATATAAAATGTATTTTTTATGTTAATTATAATTTAAAAAGTTTAAAAGTAGAAACCTAAATAAATTCTGGGCATCTAGTTAGCCCTCTATTATTGTGGTGAGTAAAAATTATGTAAACAACAGATTTATGAAACAGGATTCAGGTAAGATGATTCATATGAACTTTTCTATCTCATTATTACTCATGCTAGAAAATTAGTCAAAACCATCTTTTTTTGAAATATATATTATTTGATAAATTACTCTCGACCCAATAATAGTATTTCCTGATAGTTTTCTGGGCAATGACTCATAGACCAATTGAAAATTTCTGAAAAGAATAACAAAGGATAATAAAAAGAGATGTTAAAAGCAGCTTTGTTTTATAACTAAAATACATGTCATCCATCTTAGAGAAATTTTCCAGTGTACTTAAGTTTAATCCTCTAATGAAATTCTCAATCTGGAAAAAAAAAAAAAATCCAGATCAATGAATAGAAATGAAACAAATATTCCTGTCTTGGCATATAAATTCTTCTAAAGCATTTTAAAATATTCACTATATTTTTAAAATTTAAAACTAATGGAATAAGTCCAGTGTGTTAAATTTTACAAATAAGTATTGCTTTAGAAATGATAAAAGTATTATTTTTAAAGTTAGATATAAAAAGTGCAAAAAAGCATAAAGAAGAAAACATTTTAAAACAATTATACAACTAATAAGAATATTCTACTATTAATGTATCCATTAGGTTGGGGTAGTGAATCCCTACATCTCCATAAGCAAAGATTCAAATATGCGCATCCCAACATTACTGGACTTCTAGTTTTACCAAGATAAAGTAGCTCATTGGCCAAGAGCATGCAGCTATATATTTGTTAGCTTGAGTCCAAACAATATAAATAAAAGCAAAGGGTGTATTGGTGGCAGCTCAATTTTTAAGACTGCGTAGTCAAATATATGCAGATATAAGAACAGAAAGCAGAGGTCCTAGTGGGGAGAGAAAGAAAGAAAGAAAGAAAGAAAGAAAGAAAGAAAGAAAGAAAGAAAGAAAGAAAGAAGGAAAGAAGGAAGGAAGGAAGGAAGGAAGGAAGGAAGGAAGGAAGGAAGGAAGGAAGGAAGGAAGGAAGGAAGGAAGGAAGGAAGGAAGGAAGGAAGGAAGGAGAGAGAGAGAGAGAGAGAGAGAGAGAGAGAGAGAGAGAGAGAAAGAAAGAAAGAAAGAAAGAAAGAAAGAAAGAAAGAAAGAAAGAAAGAAAGAAAGAAAGAAAGAAAGAAAGAAAGAAAGAAAAGAACCTAGGAGAGGGGCCTAGCTATCATTTGGGGGCAAAGCTAAGAGGAATGATTCATGGATGAGGGCCAGGCCTCAACACACCTGTCTGCAGAGGACCACAGGCACAAATGGAAAGGTCAGGAGTCAATTCTCACCACCTTGAGGATTAGAAAAGCTTCAGGACAAAGTAGAGAGGAAGTTTCAGCCTACTGAGTTAGGTTGTTATGGCTGAGGGAAGACAAGAATAAGGCAATCGCGCCAATGGTGGCAGCTCAAAACCTAGTAAGTTTGGATTAGAGCCTTAGGTCCACTTAACTGCCATATTTCAAGCCACAGGATTTCTCCCAGGGGTGAGTGCAAGTCCAGACTACAAATGTTATCCATAATACTCACAGGAGGGCAGGTTATTCTGAGCCTGCTGTCTAGGAGGAGAGTTCCTGGGCCTCTGGAGGTTGGAGAAGATCAATGGACCTGTGAGGCATAATTCCACTCTATTTTTCCCACTGCTCATTCCTTCATAGAGAAGACCTGGTCTTTGGGATGTGTTGTAATACATCCTTTGGGGCCTTAAATGGTACCTAGACACAAGTCATGTGCACAGAAGACATAAAAGTGCCAGGTCTCACCAACTGAATGGGAAAGGAGCCTTATCTCTGGAATGGGGCATGGCCAAAAGTAAACAAGGCTAGAATAAAGGACTCAGTGAGCAGCTAGGGAAACACCCATCAGTGCTGAAACAGCAGTCTATAATTTTACTGATTAATTGTACAATTCTACTCTCATAATTATATATATACACATATATATATGAAATATACTTAGATCAAATATGGAATATAATTCTGTTGTATGGACTATGGTTAAGAAAATGGGCTTTGGAGTCAGACAAATGTAGATTCCAATTCTGGTTTTTGAAAATTTATTAACTCAGTAACTTTTATGATACTATATAATTATCTATAAAAATGGCAAAATATCTCAGTGTTGCTTCAAGGATTTAATAGAATAATATATGTAACAATAGTTTGCACAAAGTATCATGAGGGGTTAACTGGATTAAAATTTTGATTTAAGAATGCCAGAATCTATGATTACTAAGACAATAAATAAATGATACAATCACATGTAAAACCAAAGTAAATAGACTGGTACCAGTTACCATCTACCGATAGAGCCAGAGATGTTGCCATTCACATCCAGGTTAAAAACCTAGTTTATATTAGCCTCCAAGAAGTTACTGGAGGTGGTAGCCACACTTCTGTGGCCTGCCCTTCCTCCTGATCTATAAATAAATCTGATGTTCTCTGGGAGGGTGGGGGGAGAAGTTACTGAATACAACCTGCAAAAGTGTCTAATACATTACCAGAGTGTGGAGTAGTTTATTTACTCAGAGATGTGTGTGTTTTTTTTGTTTTGTTTTTGTTTTTTAAGGAGTATGTGATTCTTTAGTATATCAGGAAGAATGCATTTGCCATGAATGCATCAGCACAGGCAATCAGTCAGCAACCACCTTGAGTCACCAGTATTTCCTTGTTCACCTTCCTTAGTTCTGTTTTGTTTTTTACTTAAAGTTTATTGGGCTAATAATGGTTAGTATATTACATAGGTTCCAAGTGTACAATTCTGTAATACATCATCTATAGACCATATTGTGTGTTCACCACCCAGAGTCCCTTAGTTCTAAGCTAATTTTTTTTCTTTAATTGTAAAATATACAGTCCATAAAATGTACCATTTTAATCACTTGAAATTTATACTTTAGTGGCATTTAGTACATTCACACTCTTGTGCAATCATGACTGCTACTTAGTTCTAGATCATCATCCTCACCCCAAAAGTAAAACCCTTACCCATTAAGCAATCAACCCCCATTCCTTTCTCCCCTCAGCCCCTGGCAACCACTAATCTGTTTTCTGTCTCTGTCGATCTGTATATTCTGGATAGTTCATGTAAATGAAGTCACATAACCTATGGCCTTTTGTGTCTGGCTTCTTTCACCTAGCCTAATGTTTTCATTCTTTATCTGTTTTTGTGGCTGAATAATATTCCATTATGGGTAGGTAACATTTTGTTTATCCATTAATCAATTGGGGGACATTTGCTTTGTTTCCAACTTTTGTTGTTTCCATCTAATGATGCTATGAACATTAGTGTACAAGTTTTTATATATATAAGCTGTTACAATTTTAATGCCTACCTTTCACCTTCTATACTAAAGACAAAGTTCTCTTCTCAGCATGGGGTTTAGTGTTGTTCAATCTCTGCTTGCCTTTCCTGACATTTCTCTCACCACTCCCTCTTTGGACAATGCCCCCTCTCAACTCTTATACAATCTCTATGACCAAGGCTTCCACATACTTCTATGCCTTTGCTCAAGCTTTGCCACTGCTTGATATGCCCACATCGGCCTGTTGAAAATCTCCCCACTTTCTGGCTGTTCAAGAAGCAGTTTTGGCATCACCTCCTGCCAGAATCTTTTCCAGATTTCCTTTCTTTGCTCTTTCTCATCTAACCCATGCATACATTAATCAATAGGCCGATTACATTTTAGTATGTTCATTTATGTGAATATAGGTCTCTCTGCTACACCCTGAGCTCCAGGAAGGCATAGACCAAGTCTGATTCATCTCTGAATCCCAGCAGAGGGTTTGGCCACACAGTAGATGTTCTATAAAAATTTGAGAAGTAAATATATTCAATGAGGAAATGAATGGTGTCCTCATTCTACAAGCAAGAGGTGAGGTCTTTATAGCTGTTTAATCTTGTCTTTAAGCAGTATTTGTCTTTTATCTCTCCTATGACTCTCTACCACTGACAGTCAATTAATCTTTCATGCTCACCTTCCAGAAAACCCCACAGAAAAAGACCAAGACCTACAGAAGAACAATGGATATGGTCAGGAAAGATAAGGACAATTTATGGCACTTCCATCCTTATCTTCCTGGGTCCATATAAAATCACTTTGCTTGCTGATTCCCTAATAGAGACTAAAAGAGACTCAGATACAATATTAAATGGCTCAGCTTTAGTATTCCAACTCCCAGATGCTAGCCACGTGATCTCAAACAACATATTTATTTTGACTCAATAGTTTAAAATATGCAGTAGAGTAGGTTATAAAGATATTTTTTTTTACCACATAGATTAAAATATATTCAAAATGTCTTCAATCCATCTTCAGTTCTTAATTGGCTATGTTAATAAGGGACAAAACTGTATATTTAATTCAAGTGGACAACCCTCACCATGCCCTCATCCAATCAAATTATATGATTTAAACAGGATAAAGCTTAAGCATTTCTTCTTCTGAGAAGTGTTCCCAGCAATTTCAGTCTAATTAAAATGCCGTTTTCTCTGCCCTCATTGCACCCTTTATCCTTCTCTCCCATAGCATCTGCCACTGTCCTGTAAGCATTAATATACTTGTCTCTATCCCTCAATAAGTTGTTAAGTTTTATGATAGCAGAAGCCATGTTTTATCTACAGGGATTAGTACACTCACTGCCCTATACATAGAAGGTGCTCAATAAATGTTTGTTGAGTGAATGTCATATACAATTAATCAAATATGAAAGAGAACTGATATTTCTAGAAATAATGGACCAATCCATGAGCACTGAATTTAATGCATCTTGCAGAATGAGAACTCAGAAGACCAGAAATATATTATAATAGTAAAATATGACATGGAGTAATGTTTTAATCCCCATTAGAACAGCTGAGGCTGGGGTTTGAGGAAGGCTAGCTTATGGAGAAGTGATTATAGAACATCATGAGAGGGATTTTGACCACTTTCTGACTTTTTGAAATGATACTTGTCATAAAATCCCTTCTCATAGTGGAATAATGAATTTACCTTTTAAATAATAGGCAGTGTGTTTTTCTTTTTTTTAACTTTTGCAATAGTTAGGAATTAAAACATTTATTGTAATCCAAAACCAACAGGATCAAAAATAAGAACATTTTTTAAACCACACCTTTTAACTCAGAAGACCCTCTATAATAAGTTAAGAAAATAAGGCTAATTGTGCATAATTTGAATAACCTATGTCATGTGTCTTACCTATTATATAAACCAGAAAGGATGTCTACATGATGGATGATTATAATTAATAGTATCCTGATTTCTATAGGACTTTCTTGTCCACAGAGTCCAGGGTAGTTTTGTATGTTGTCATCTATTTTAAGTGTCTCTGAGTAATTGCAACATAAAAACACTGTTACTTTTCCTCATCCTAAACTCCCATTCCAGCCAGTACTAATCTCAATCATTGCATTTTTCACATTATGATAAAAATACCTGTTCCCTTCACTAGACTGAAAAAACCCCCAGGGCAGACCTGTTATATATTCATTTCTCTCTATCCCAGCACTTTGGACATTAATTGGCACATATTTTGACAAAGGATCTGAGCAAAGTGTCAGTAACTGAGCCAATATTAGAATCCACTGATTCTAGTGATCTTCACAGATATTCAAAATAACTGTATGTAATCTAGAAAGCACTCCTTAGGGACCATTTCTGCCATATTAAAGAGTAGCTTTTGATGAGCTTTAGACTTGTCTATTTTTCAGGTGGCAGTGAGATCCTTTCAATGAGTATTGCTGAAATCATCGAAGGAAGATTTGTCAAAATGTCTTCTTTGGAAGACATGACATAAAAAGATTGTCAAAAAGTTCCAAAGATACTCAGATATCAATCTCTTAATAAAACCAATAATATGTATGAATAAAGAGAGTGATCTACATGGTAGGAATTAGTTTCACACGTTTCGAGACATTTTTATCCAAATATCTTCCTACTTGGACCTATCACACTCTTAGACCTAACACCCTATGTCATAGTTATTTATGAATCATTCATCCAGTGTTTTTTTTTTTTTTTTTTTTGCTCACTGAGAAAATGAGATACATGCTCAGCATGTTTTCATGGGGGAGAAGGGAACTGAGGAGAGAATGCAGAAAGACAGTAACTACAGATTAAATTACTTGTGAACTAGGAACCATTGGCACAGTGAAAATAGCAAGCATTCATTAGGTTTTACAATAGAGAGTCAATAAGTCAGAAGCAACAATGACAATGCATTTCAATGGGATAAGAGTTGCATTAATGTTAATTAAAATCCAATAGTTTCTCTATTCTTAGTGGTTCACTTTTAAGTTACACTGCAGTATTGTTTTGGGAGAGGAAGAAAAGGGTGTCAAATTACTACATCTAATTTGATAGAATCTTCTGATTGGTCATACATTTTATCTTTTCATTATAATGCTTTTTATAATCTACTCATTTATAAAATGAACCAAAATATATCATAAACACAGAATTATAGTGACTGCATTAATTGCCAGTAAATGCAATTTTAAAATGATTAAATGGAAGCTATTATAAACTGTTGCAGTCATAAGATGCCTGCTTACTTAGAATAGCTAAAGGAAAGTTCTTGTTTAAGGATTCTTACGTGTAGGAGCAAAAAGATGAGAAGTTATTTTCAAATTGTCTTCAGTGAGTTGGTTGTCAAGGGAACTAAGAAATAGGAAATAGCTAGAATAATGTGTAGGGGGAAAAAGCACTACTGAAAGTTCCACTGATATTTTCATTATAAACTCCAATTCGGAAGGCTTTTTCTTCGTCATCATACCTGTCATCCAACAAATGTGGCACAGAAACAAAAGGATCCAACACGTTTATCTTCTATTGTTTCCCCATCCATGAAAAGCTTCTATTATATAACCGCAAACTGCTATCAGTATTCAAACTCATTTTTGTGAAGACAAACCTTCTAAGTTTGGCACACATTACTTATTTGTGTCTTTGCTCTTTTGAGAGTTATTCACATATAAGGGAAGATCTAAAATTCTATGTATTTCTTGGGCTTTGCAGCATGAATTTTATTTTATTGAATCATATCCTAGTTACACATTAACTTCAAAAGAATATGATGCTAGGGGTTTGATAATTCTCAACACCCCATTACAATATATCTTTAGTTTTGTTTTTAATGTAATATTTCACATCTACATTATTTATTCCACCTACCCTGTTTCCCCAAAAATAAGACCTAGTTCTAATGCGTCTTTTGGAGCAAAAAATAATATAAGACCCGGTATTATATTATATTATGTTATGTTATATTATATTATTATATTATACTATATTATTATTATATTATATTATAAGTCCCAGTCTTATATTATAGTAAAATTAGACCAGGTCTTATATTAATTTTTGCTCCAAAAGATGCATTAGAGCTGATTGTCTGGCTTGATCTTATTTTTGGCGAAACACGGCATTTTCACTTCAGGCATTCAGCTATGCTAATGAAACCAGCCACTGATTTCATATAAATCACCTTCGGTTTCTGGTGAAAGGTATGACTATTAATTGTATCTAATTCCTCTATCATGAGAGGGCCTATCCCAAAATTCAAGTTTACATTTAAATTCAGAGGGTATTTACTCATCTACTCTATGTGATGAGGAGTATATGACCTTGTTTCTGCTCTGAAGGAGCTGTAGGTTTACACATGTAAACATTTTGGCTGGCAGAATATAATGATATACGCACAAGTAATCAAAGAAAGGAGAGATCAGTGTCCGTGTAGGTGGGCATAAATGTTTCATGGAGTAAGATAAACTTTATTAGAGCCTGGAAGCATAGGTAAACAAAATGAAGATAAAAGTTAAAATTCTTAAAGCCCAAAAGAATCTCCATTGCATAGCTCCTGCTATTCTCTTGCATATACAGGTCCAGCTGTGACCTCAGAGCAGAGCCTGGTAACATGCTTATCCTCATGCCCAGAATGCTCTTTCCACTCTTTCATGTGGTGAACTCATTGCCTGGGACATATTGTTATTGTTAGTTCCCAATAAAGATTTCCCTTGAGAGTACCATTTCCAAAATTTAAACCATCTCCTTTTGTAACATTCTAATGTCGGGCTTATTTTTCCTTAACAGCACATAATACATGATATAATTATATACTTAGTCATGTGATAACTTGTGTACCACATATTCTCATTCAACTGAACCACTCATGAGATCAATATCTGTTTTATTAATCTGTGTTCTTTATCTTTAGCATTGGAATTGTGCTTGGAACATTGGAGGCATTCAATATTATTTGAGTAAATAAAATGGGAGAAAACAGAGCTCGAACGAATGTAGTAACAGGTCTTGCCAATTGCATTAAAATATAGAAGAAATACCATGGAGTTGGATACGGGCCATCTTTGACATAGATCCTTGCTGTGTGACATGCCAACTGTGTGACAGTGTTGACTCTCTCTGGCCTTCCACTTCATAGATAAAATGGGCATTGTCATCCTATCTTGTAGGCTTGTTATAAATATTGAATGAAACAATGGATACGAAATGCCTAGAACATTGCTTAACATACAGTAAGGGTTTCTGATATTTATATATTAGTATTAATTACATAATGATGTGCTTCCAATATTTATTAATAATAATAGTTTGAAATAGTTAAATTTCAAATGCAAGCCAATATACCCAAAGGATTTATTCAGCATTTATTGTTCATATGAACTTAATTTTCCCCAAGTGACTTTCAACACCCTAAAAATTAACTTAATAAGCATAAACTTTTACTAGACTGTTTCTTCTTTTTGTCTAACTATATGACTTGGTTACATGTGGTAGTTTTCAATTTTAAAACTTGTAATAATTGAAGATAACAGTGTAACCCAGGTCTCAGAAAGCCTGGATTGCCTGTTTGCCTAGTATATGACAAAAAGACGGTCAGAAAAAAAGAATGAAAATGTGTGTTTCTCAGAGAAAGAGAGATGAGCGAGAAAGATGCTAAAGAGATTGAATCTCTTGAGAAATTATGAAACTGAAGGATTGGATCTAGTCAGCCACCCATGAGATCTATGGCTCATGATTCTCAGAGACACTATTAGAATATTGGCTACGAGAGTTCCTGTCCCTTGTCCAAAACTCCTAAATTGGGTCTATTTTCTAATGAAATACACAGCTTTCTGATAGAGCAATAATGACTATCTTACATTTTGCATGAAATTTGAGAAAGAATATTACCCATTTAAATCACATAATTTTCTTAGTCATTTTTAGGCAGTGAAATTGCATGATACACATTTTGTTCAGAATAAATGTACAATAAAATCTGTCCTATATCAACAATTTTGGTGTAAACAAAATAAATGTAAAACAGTGTGGAGATATACATATGTTAAATTAGAATGTCATAGAAATTACCTATATATCAGGAAAATGTTACAAGTTTATAAATATTTACCCACATTTGTTTTGTAGAAAATGTTCATTCAAATCCACAGGTACTTGGGAGCTTAAATTAGCATTAAGATAAATGGAAAAATATTTCTATCAATTTAAAATAGTTTATTGCCTAAATCCCTGATCTGGCAGCTTCTTGACAGAAATATTAATTTTACATATTTAGAGCTGAAGTGAATACTCATGGATATGGAATATCTTACATTTTAAACCTTTGATTTATGGCAAATGTGGTTTTTTTAAAAAATTAACTTCCACTGCAAAGCCTAATCAGACTTTCAGTTTCTCCTTCATTAACACTTCTCCCTCATTAAAACCTGCATCACTTCCAACTCTGGCTTATCATGGGATAATATTTTTTTATCTTCTTTTTAAATCCAAAGAATTGTTGCTATTAAAAAAACAGTTCATAGAAAGTTGATAAAGTTGAAAAACTTTGATATGTAAAACAAATAGTAGTTCCACAAAAGGAATAAAAATGTAGTTAATATTATACCGGGAATGCCCAAAAAATGTATACGAGTGGTCAACGTTGCTCAAGCAGTAGTTCGATGCTGATGGTAACCACTTTGAGCACCTTTTATAATTATGTGACTTCTATCCATCTTTTGTTATCGGAATATGAGTATATTGAGTCTTACAATTTTAATACAGCTTTCCTTTCTTAAAATGTGTATACATTTTTGACACCCTCTGTATATTATCATAAATCATAAATGATGACTACAGCAGTGATTTAAGTTAATAAATTTGGAGATGGAGGCCAAATCTGTTTTTTTGGGGGTTTTTTTAAGTATTATTTTAGACTATTCAGATTGGGGTAAAGTTAAGGCAAAATATCTCCATATATAGGTGGCAACATTGGTATAGTGCCATTCTCTGATACAGTCTTTATAACTAAACTCAGGTAAAACACCCAAATAGAGTGCAAAAACGGAAAGATTTTGAAGTCAACAAGGAGAAAAATAGGATTTATCAGAAATTTATACAAAAACAAAATTTTAAATGTATGGCAATGCCACGTGTATATCCAAAACTTCTATGCTTGAAAATATCTGGAAATCTTAACAATCTATATGAATTGAGCATTGACTAGAAAAACTATGCAGTTGCTTCTTAAGCAGTATATTTTCAATTTTTTTATTATCAGGAGTAGAACTTATTTTTCGTTCATGTTTGAAATTCCTGGGAGTGCACTCTCAATTAGAATTCAGTAACTATTCAGGTTACAGTTTTAATTGTTAGATACTAAGCTAGTAAAGCACTCCCGGTAAAATTTACTTTGACAGATTGAGTTTTACATCCATTCTTGAAACAAGAGAACTCTTAACTACAAGATATATTCCAAAGTTGCAATGAAGTGGAAATTGATCCTATTGGTTGAATATTTTTCTTGTTTACCCTAACTAAAGTAACACTGAGGAGGGTTAGATGATGGTAAGAGAAAGATACATACATTTTAAAAAGTGAAAAGACAAACGACAAAATTTATTGGAAATCCAATGGCATAAACTTGTTTAGGAAGTGTTCCCCAAGCCTGCTCTATTCCTGGAATCTGTGCATTGTTTATATCTACACATGTAAGTGAGGAAAAAATTCTCCAGTCCAAATGTGTCCCTGTGAGTAAAATAAAAGATGCTTTTTTTCCCCCATTTGGCAAGAATGTACTGCATGAATCCTAATAATGGTTATTTGTCTGATTTAACAGAAAAGAAAAAAGATTGATCTCCAAGATTCATAAAGGACAATCTGACAAAGAACTAAACTCCACTATTTTCAGGAAATATATTTTACCATATATAATTCTATTGGTCAATAAAATACTTCTAATGTAAAAATAGAGACATCAGAGGGCAAAGTTGTACTAAGCCATATAAAATATATAGAAATAACAACCCTCAACTAAGGAGCTCAATAAAAAATTAAATCCCTTTACACCATTACAGAGGAAAATAAAAGAAGACTTGAATAAAGTCTTGGATAGGAAGACTAAATATTTTTCAAATGACAGTTCTCCCCAACTTAATTTATAGGTTAAACACAGTTTGTAAATTATCATGGGGTTTCTTCCTTCTTTTTCCAATTGAAAAATCTTAGAATGGGAAGAAATATTGTTCCTAAAATGATCAGTAAGAATTTTCTTGCCCTTTCAGCTACTAAATCATATTGTAAAATTATAACAAAACAGGTATATTAAATAGTGAAAATTTACAAAATAAAAAAAAAAGCTTTAAAATATGAAAGAATTTCTAATCTCTGGGTATGGAAGAACTATTTTAGGCATACAACAATGGGAGATAAAATAGTTATAAATGGAAGATAAAACAATATAAAATATTGACCAGCTTAGCAATATACATATACATTTTTTAAAATCTTTAAAAATCAAGAACAAATAAAATTAAAAGGTAAGCGAAAGCTGGTAATGTATGTGTAACTTAGTATGAGCTTTCATTAATGTGCAAAATATATTGCCAGCAATACCAAAGACTCCTGTCAAATCAAGAATTTATGAATACTCAAAAGAAGAATTGCCAATGTGCATCAGCAGTTAATTCCTAGAAAAATGCAAATACACAATTAAGTTGTAAAACATTCAGCCTCACTAGTAATCAAAGCAAGTTCATCATAGTCACAATGAGGTTTCATTTTTGTTCATCAAATTGGCAAAGATTAAAAATTAAATATCCATCTTTTTCAAGAATTAGGGAAAATGGACACCCTGTATATGGCTGATAAGAACATAAATTTAGTGGACAATGTGGAATAATATATTTCTTGGAAATTGAATATTTCTATTTCTATTCCTATTTTTACCTCTGCATAGACATGTAGTGGGTCATGACAAAGTAAAAATAAAATTAAATAGTGTCAGAAGAATTATTTGTACTTCTAGATCTGGGAATAACTAACCAAATAATTGAGTACTTCCAATAGCTTCTCTATGCTTAAGTTTTATCATTAACTAAGGGATAATCCCTGATCATTATTCTAATTCCAGTGTGGTCATTCCCACTATACTTCACTTTTGTAAAATTGAATAGTCCTGTTCTCTATGACACAGTTTTAATTATTCTTTCTTTTCCAGCTTACAACTTTGTGGGGTTTTTTTTCATTTCTAGTTACCTAAGATGTAAAACACAGTAGCTTACTCTTTGTTGGCTTTCTAGATCATGGTTCCTTCTCTCTCCAGGTTTATAACACATTATTGCGAAACCATTTTTATACCAATCTCTTCAAACTGTCACCTATTTCAGTGAATCTCCTTCGCCTCAGATAAAATACCAGCTTCTGAATTTACCTTCAAAATGATGAAGCTACACTTATTTCCCTTCTTTCTCATCTCCTCTTTACCTCATTCCTCACCATACCTCTTTTACAAATCCTTTCTCCAGTCAAGCATCATTTTGCACGTGTTGCCCAATTCACCCCTGTTCTATCTTTCCGTTCCGTTACGTAAAAGTGCAACAGCTCTCTTCTTCAAACATTTGTTCTCAATTAACCCCATTTCTCCTCTGACCTTTTCAAAGGGCACTGAGAAACCTTTTCAACTCAATGTACCAAGTAATAAGCAATCTTGCTAACTACTCATATTATCAAGTTCATAGCACAGAAATACTGTCAATCACAGAAAAAATTAAACTAAAATATGAAATAAATCTGGAAACACCCAGGTCTTGGTCTAAGTTTTATCCCAGATTTTCTTTTAAGGATAGATCCTCCCTGAGAAGAGCTGATAACTTACCCTAAGTGATGCAGCAGCAGACCTGACAAGCTTTCTAGCTCTCCTGAGATTCTAGTAGACGGAATCCTTCCAGTTTATTTGATATCTAATAAATGTACTGGTTTTATTTGGTTGATCTGTATTTTTAATTAAAAAAATGTACAAATGCCAACTATCTAATAATTTCAGAATTTTAAAAAAAATCAACAAATGTAAATTCATTGGTAACTTAATCAACTTAATTCATAATATGTTAATAGCTAAAAAGGACTTTATATGTACTCTAGGTTAAACATTATTTTATAGATGAGGAAATTGAGACCCACCAAAGTTAAGATATTTATAGAAGTTCCCACTGCTTTTAGGCAGAAAACCAATATTCGGGCCTCATTCTCCTAATTCCCAGTTACACCATGCTTCTTCATTTTCTGTCCTTTAATATACTGTTAGGATGTAAGCAAAATAATCACATTATCACAATTCCTCTGAAGCTGATCTCTGAATGTAAAACTCACCATTAGATGTCGACTTGCACTTGTTATTGGAAAAAGGCAAGAATAGTTTTATTATAACTAGAAACCCAAAGGTACACATATTGATGTTGGTGCAACATGATAGGATTTATATTAACAAATTATTCTCAACATGTCAACCTTGCCTGTTACCACTTTACCTGTGAAGTAAACTGGTAAAATTTGAGCTTTTAGCTTTTAAGATCAGTAATAAACAGCTAGACAGTTATTAGGGAAATTATTTAGAGATAGTTACAGTATATTTGGAACACATAAAAATTTTTATTAAAATTGTTCTCCATAGCTATTTCTGTACAGAAGTAGCCTGCTTATGTTAATTAAATAATCCAATGCAGGAGTTTGAAGACATATGCCTAATACAATTTTTAATCATGTAAGTAAGCTGCACACCATAAATAATTGTTTTTATATTTTATATCTGCACATACTAGTGCTGAAAATTTACCATATCTTTCTCTAACATATCATCTTTAAGAAAATATCTTAGAGTCTATTCTTTGCAATTTTAATCCCTGGTATTTAAAATGAAGAAAGCAGAAACTTGGGAATCTGTTACATTTTTAACTGAATTTGCATACCTTAGTTGTAATTATGCGTACTATTCATTGATTGGTTACTGTCAGGCACTAGCTTATCAACTTATGTTAGATATTTAATCATTGAAACAGCCTCAATCTTCATGTCATAGATAAAGAAATTACTCTAAATCAAACAGCTAGTATTTTTATTTGATGACCCAGGTGTTGCTTATTCCAAAAACCCAGGCTCATGAAAAATGAAGTCATGTTAATTGATTACATCCATGTACCTGGTGCCAGTACCGACTGGAAGGAATGCAGAAGCAGACTCAATAGCATTTTATATTTCATAGACACATACATATTCTACTGTGATGTTACATATCTTTGAGCTTTATTCTATAATACAATTAAGTTAGTCAGAGATCATTTAATTTTATCAGGTCTTATTTTTAAGATTGGAAGGGGAGAATTACCAGTGCTCTCAGACCTTACCAGTGCTAATAATTATCAAGGCTAATTATTCCTCACTGTTCAGAAAAGATGTTCTGTGTACCCTCTGTGAGACCCTGTGAATCATAAGGTTCCCCAGTATGACAGAAGGATAGGCACTATTCCAGGCCTTGTGTGGCTACCAGGTACTCTTCTCTCTAATCCTTTCAGGTGTTGATTTTCCTAGCCTCAGATACTTTCCTTATGCACATTTCGTGTCACTAATATGCATGATCATTACGTGGCTGAATACTGGAGGGGAATGGTCTACAGAGTTCTGGAGTTTTCTCTCTGTGAAGCTCTTCCTCTCTGATGCTCTGTCCAATAAGCTCTCACAGCCTTACTCTGCCTGGACTCTCAGCGGTAGATCTTCCCTTCAGGGAGCTCACTAAGCAAAGCTGGGATTCCCCCTCCATCCACCACAGCCTGGAAACTTACTCAGTGCAATAAGCCCAGCAATCGAAGATCTAACCACAGTTGTTTCTCATGTCTCAAGAATCATTTTCTTCATCACCTGACGTCCAGTGTTTTATAAGCCATCATATAATATATTTGGTATGCTTTTAGTTGTTTCAGTGGGAAGGGCACTGCTGTTCTTTTTCACTCCATCTTGGTCAGAAACAGAAGTCTTGTAATAAGATCTTAAGAGAAGATTTAAATACATCATCCGAGGTCCACTATTTTCCAGGTTTGATACTGATTATTCTTCCTACAAAACAAGTTTAATAAAGGAGACTCTTCATTGTATATTCAGAAACACCTTTGTGTGTTTCCTGAATTTTGTTCAGATAGAGCTTGGTGTGGTTTTCCACACCTTGGAATGTACTGTGCTCATACCCTGCGAGTCTTATTGGCTTCATTCTTCCTATTCCTTTTAAGTTGATGAAATTTTAACCACTAAGTAGGCCATGGAGAATACTTTCTATGCCAATTTCTCACATGAGAGTATATTCTCCACTCAGAACACATTGGAAAAAAACAAGTTTTTTGTTTACTCCCTGAATTGATAAGTTTTTCACTGGAACTTAGAATTTCTAAGCTTTATTAATTGGTCTAATTTCCTACTCCTCTGACTACCTTAACTTCTATGTGTGTGTGTTGGAGGGGGTCTGTTAAAGCATAACTCACAAGTCTTTAAAACCTTTTTCTCTGTATTTAGATGTATACTCATTCCAATCAAATTCAGCATTTACAATACTAAAAGTATTCTCTTCTTTTCAGACATCTGAGAATTTAACTTTATTTCAAGGATAAATAAGTATTCACTCGGACACCCCCTTCTTTTAATTTTGTCGAACATTTTTAGGTTTTTATAGTTGGAAGGTGTTTGCAATTAACATAATTGGCCATGGTCTAAAAATAAGGAATTTGTCTTTATATTTTCATACATAGGTTTTTTGTTTAATTTTTTTTACTGAATGTAATGTCAATATATATCAATTATGAATGATAACAAGCATCCCCACAGAACAAAAATTTAAAATATCCCAAAAAATAGTGACCCAAAGTCTATTGACTAAATAATTTATAAGCATAGAAGTGTGTTTGTTTTTCACCATTGAATATGACATTAGCTGAGGGTTTGTCATTTATGGCCTTTATTATGTTGTTACTTTCCTTCTATACCTGTTTTATTGAGTGATCTAATCATAAATGGATTTGTATCTTGTAAAATGTATTTTCTGCATCTATTGATATGATCATATGCTTTTTTTCCTTTATTATATTAATGTGGTGTGTCACATTGATCAACTTGAGGATGTTGAACCATCCTGAGCCACTGGAACGAACCCCACTTGATTGTGATACATAATCTTTTTAATGTATTGTTGTATTCAGTTTGCCAGTATTTTGTTTAAGATTTTTGTATCTGTGTTCATCAGACATATTGGTCTGTAGTTTTCTTTTTTGTGTGTGTTGTTGGTGCCAGGTTTTGGTATCGGGGTAATATTGGTCTCATAAAAAGAGTTAGAAAGTATTGCCTCTTCTTCAATATTTTGGAAGAATTTGAGAAGGATAGGTATTAAATCTCCTTGGAATGTTTAGTAGAATTCACTAGTGAAGGCATCTGGTCCTGGAATTTTAATTTTTAGGAAGTTTTAATGATTGTTTCAATTTCCTTACTGTTGATTGATCTATTTAGATTTTCCAGTTTTTTTTCTGATTCAGTCTAGGAAGGTATTATATTTCTAAGAATATGTCCATTTCTTCTAGGTTATTGAATTTGGTGGTATATATCTTTTATAGTATTCTTATATAGTCTTTTGTATTCCTGTGGTGTCCATCATAACTTCTCCTCTTTCATTTCTGATTTTGTTTACTTGAGTCTTTTCTGTTTTTTCCTTAGTGAGTCCAGCCAGAGGTTTGTCAATTGTATTAATCTTTTCAAAGAACTATAAACTTCACTCTAACATCAGAAAAAAAGACAAGGATGCCCACTTTCACCACTGTTGTTCAACATATTACTGAAAGTCGTAGCCGGAGCAATCAGGCAAGAGAAGGGAATAAAAGGTGTCCAAATTAGGAATAAAGAAGTAAAATTGTAACTTTTTTCAGATGATATGAGTCTTTATATATAAAACCTTAAAAACTCCACCAAAAAATTATTAAAAGCAATAAACAAACATAGCAAAGTTGCAGAAAACAAAATCAATGTACAAAAATCCATTGTGTTCCTATATGTTAAAAATGAAATTTCAGAAAAAGAAATGAAAAAAAATTCCTTTTGTAATTGTAACAAAAAGAATAAAATACCTAGGGATAAACTTAACAAAGGATGTGAAGGACCTATACACTGAAAACTATAAGGCATTATTAAAAGAAATTGAAGAAGACACAAAATAACGGATATTCTGGGTTCATGAATTAGAAGAATCAGCATAGTTAAAATGGCCATATTACCCAAAGCAACATACAGATTTAATGCAATCCACATAAAAATCCCAATGGCATTTTTTAAAGAAATAGAACAAAAAAATCATGAGATTTGTATGGAACCACAGAACACTAAATAGCCCAAGCAATCCTGAAAAAACAAACAAAAAAAAGAATGAAAGCAGAGGTTTCACTTTAAATTATACTACAAAGAGATAATAATCAAAACCGCATGTTATTAGCAGAAAAATAGACACAGAGATCAATAGAACAGAACTGAGCGCCTAGAAATAAACCCACATATGTATAGGCAAACAATTTTCAACAAAGGAGCCAAAAACATCCAATGGAGGAAAGAAACCCTCGTCAATAAATGGTGCTGAGAAAGTTGGAAAGCCACATAAAAAGCAAGAAACTAGATTGTTATCTGATACCCCACAGCAAAATTAACTCAAAAAGGACCAAAGACCTAAGTATAAGACCTGAAACAATAAATTGCATAGAAGAAAACATAGGTACTACATTTATAGACCTTGATCTTATAGAGGATTTTATGAATTTGACCTCAAAGTCAAGGGAAGTAAAAACCAAAATAAATGAATGGAACTATATCAAACTAAAAAGTTTCTGCACAGCAAAATAAACCATCAACAAAACAAAAAGTCAACCAACTGAATGGAAAAAGATATTTGCAAACAAAACCTCTGATAAGGGGCTAATATCCAAAATATATGAAGACCTTATAAAACTCAATAATAATAAACCAAACAATCCAATTAAAAAATGGGCAGAGGACCAGAACAGACACTTCACTCAAGAAGATAAACAAATGGCCAACAGATATATGAAAAAATTCTCAACTTCACAAGCTATTAAGAAAATGAAAATCAAAACAATGAGATACCACCTCACACCTGTTAGAATGGCTATTATCAAAAAGACAAGTAATAACAAGTGTTGGAGCGGTTGTGGAGATAAAGTAATCCTCATATACTGTTGGTGGGAGTTTAAATTGGTGCAGCTGCTATGGAAACAGTATGGTTGTTCCTCAAAAAATTAAGAATGGAATTATCACATGACTCAGCAATTCCTCTCCTGGGTATCAACCCCCCAAAATTGAAAATATTCGCTATAAAAATATATGCTGTTCATCACAGCATTACTCACAGTAGCCAAGACATGGATACAATTGCAATTGCAGTGTCCTTCGGTAGATGATTGGATAAAGAAGAATATATTATATATATTCACACACCCACACACCCACCCACCCACACACACACACACGCACATATGTGTGTGTGTGTGTATATATATATATATATATATGTGTGTGTGTGTGTAAATATATATATATACACAATGGAATAGTACTCAACCATAAGAAAAGATAAAATACTGCCATTTGCAACAACATGGATGGACCTTGAGATTATCATGCTAAGCAAAATAAGTCAGACAGAAAAAGTCAGGAACTATGTGATTTCACTCATATGTAGAATACAAAACTGAAAGTAATAAACAAAGAAGACAAACAAAAACTCATAGACACAGACAACACTACAGTGGTTAGCAGAGGGAAAGGTGGGATAAGTAGAAGAGGGTGAAGGGGATCAACTATATGGTGACAGAGGAGATTTGACTTTGTACACACAATGAAATATACAGATTATGTATTATAGAATTGTACACTTGAAACCTATATAATTTTATTAACCAATAAATTTAATAAAATTGAAAAAACAGTGTTTGGTTTACATATATGTGTGTGTGATCTATAAAATGATTCTTTTGATATTTTAAAATGAAAAGGGGAAAAAAATTCAATGAAAATTCCTAATTGTAAGTTAAGAAAGAAAAGGATTGAACTAATTTTAATGAACTGTCAAAGGGTTAATTTTTAACCTCAGCTCAGCAAAAGCCCAAAGAATCCAATTAACTGTTGAAAATAAGTTAATAATATTTACTATATTAATGAATTGATGTGCATTATTTCTAAACAGAAGGTGGAGAAATACCAACTGAAGCCAAGAAGAAAAATAGATTCCAACCTTAGCAAAATACAATCTTATAAGTAGTAGAAGAAATATGATATGAAACAGAATAAAATTAGGGTAAAGACATCTCTGATAGTAATACACACAAAAAAAAGTTGAATAAAAGGTATTTAATAAATTTTGCCTAGTGATAAAAAATTCATAGCATGAGAAATTCTTGTTTTGTTTATTACTCATAAAAGTTATAAACCATTCGATGTCCTACACTTGAACAATTCCGTTTTGATAAATAAAAGAATCATAAATCAGTTAATTTTTTATAAAAGGTGCAGATTTTATAATAGTATCTGTAACCAAAAAGATAAAACTTGAATTTGAGGTCTTAAAATATATTTCAAATTAATACACTCCTACATGTAATATGCGCACATGGATATATTTGTCTTTAAATTTTTATATGTAATAATAATCTATGAAGTATTCCAGCCTATTTTGTTTTCTTCAAATAATTTTCATTGAGGTAAACGTTTGTATATAATTTTAAGATTATTATAACTATGATCACCTGTGAGTTTCAAACTCTTTTACGGCTCCCCAGGAACGAGTTTCAAAGTCATTTTGACAAAAGACTTCACTCAGGTGATATTTGCTTTACTATTTCTGATGGAATTTGATATCACACAAGTACTACTAGCATTTCTGAAAAATTCTGAGAAATGCAAACTCATGAACAATTAACAAGCCAAATAACAATTAAATTAAAAGGGCAATATTATTTTCTTGAATAACAAATTGTGGAAAATAAAATTAAAATGTGCATATTGGATGTAGACATTTTGTTGAAGATTTTTTTTTTTTGAGTTAAACCTTATAGCTGTCATGCAAGACTCTACCTGAGTCTTTACAGTTCATATTTTAACAGCAAATTTACTTCCAAGGATGTGCCTTAACAAAATAATCAATGATGATTTGTGTAAGATAATATTCAGTTTCATATACCAGTATTCATAATAACAATTTTAAAAACAACCTAGATATTAGACATGGTTAAAAATTACAGAGTTAGAAAAGATACTCAAGGGCAATTGGAAGCACACAGGAAGGTGTCACAGCAGCCCACTGGAGGCTCATCTTGGGTCAGGAGGGCAGCTGAACAGGACTGACCTGGAGTGGTCAAGAGTTAGGCTACACAGAATGCACTAGACTTGGGCTGCAGGGTCTCTGCCTGGGACATGCATCTCAAGGGCCTGACTCTTTGGAGTGTCTTTCTTTGCAGTGCCATCCAAAAAGAATGCTTCAAGCCTCGACCAGGAACCAGGGATACCTGTCCTGTTTCTCCCTTTACAGACATTCTCTAACCTTCTATTCATCCTCAGTTCCACATGGGATAAACCAGATACCCCAAGGACCACAAGGACTGATGTCTATGGGGTCATCCCTGGACCCCATAGCTTCTTTGTGGTTTCAGGACAGCATGGTTTCAGTTGGTGAGAGGATCACTCCCATGGGGGCCATATTTCTTTCACTGAATTGGGGGAGATCCATGCCTAAGAAAGATGATCACATGCTGAGTTCTACCCTTTAAACCAAGTAGAGTTCAGGGCAGCTGACAGTTCATTTGTTTGAACCAGTGTTGCCAGTATACTGGCTCTTGCTCTTTTGTCTCCTTATCGCCATGCTGCCATTGATCTATAGCACCTGAGGGCTGTGGAAAGTCCACTGCTACTGATATCTCTTCACAGGTTTCCCATCACATGTGAGGCATTCTTCCAGGAGTCTCAGCCTATCTCCTCCAAGGGCATTCAGGACCATCAACAAGTCTTTCCAACCCATGTGCTCACTTACTTCTGAATGATGTGATGTCATGCTTCTCCTGGTTGGGCTTAAGACATATCAGGTGACAGACAGACATTACTTTTCCAAAATGGGACCATTCTTTTTTCTCTGTCCAGAAACGCTCACCTACATTCCCCACTGGTTGCATTAAGTGGAAGGCAGGAAGGCAAGGAATGTGGTAGCCACTTTAAGGGATTTTGTTATATAATTGTAGTGATTACAACCTGAGAAGATAGGATTAGAGGATAAGCTGTTCTATATTTTTACTAGAAATTCTGTATGGTAGGTTTCACATAACGAGAAAGTGAATCCCTGTTCACATTTTTCCTGCACACTCTGGGTAAAACTTACATTTCTAGTTACTATCAATGAAACATAGCAACAAACTTCCAGAGAGTCACTGGAAACGAGTGTTCATGAGCTGCAGGATGGATGATGCAATGTCATGAGGAATTATGGAATCAGCAATAGACAAGTGTTATTAAGGCACTGCAGAAATAAGACCATCTATATTGTTTTAGCACAAACAGCTTCAGAAGATCCATGGCATTGTAAATCATAATACATTGCTCCTTTTTTCCTGGGAAATAGGAAATTAACCAGGATTGGTGTATTTCACAGTAAAGAACAGGAAAAGCTGATTCTTTGATCTAAACAAGAAGAGGTAGAGTCTAGACAATGTGAAGAATACCTGCATACCCTGATTTGAAAATAAACAAATATAAATGTGCTTCTACTCATTTTTCTAATTTTTATTTGATATGTCTGTATACCTTACATGAACATGAATTTTCTAAATTGTATAATTCATATTATCTATATAGACTGAAGGCCACAAAAAATACTTTTCTGGAGTCCCACAAAACCTATTGATGGCTTTGTGGTTACACACACGGGGTTAAGCAAATATGAAAGTATATTGAATACAATGGGATACAGACTTCTTACCCTGGGATAAAGGTGTTACAAATATGGAAAGAGGCAAATCTAGAACGGACCCTGTAGTGTTGCATTACAATTGAAGTTACTAGTATATCTCATGGATAAAAATTGAAATATGAATTGGATAGAGAGAAGGATGTTTATAGATATAAATGTGTGTCAGCAGGGGGCTGTATGCTAGCTTGTGAATTGTGAAAGACTCTGGAAAGTAACACACCAGTAGCAATGAGTGTACCTAGTACATAGATCTTAGATGTTAATTATATTTGTCAGTAAAATAATCCAGAGCTTCTTGAAAAATGGCTGATCCAGGCCTGAATCAGGGAAAATGCAAGGTGAACTTAAAATATCTTGTGCCAAAAGTAAGAAATCACTTAAAAATGATGGGGAAATGACAAAACAACATAGAAGTTAGATTAAAGGAGCCCCTAACAGCCAAATATGAAACAATTTGAGCAGAAAAAATGTAATGACAATAATGGATTATATCATATTGCTTAAATTAGAAATCCATAAATGAGTGAATATGTAAGTAAGTAAATGAATAAATAGACAAGAGCTTTCTTACAGTAAAGTGCCAACTAATAAATGTAGAAAGAATGGTAGAATCAGATAACAGAACTTGTAATCATCATAGTAAAAATTTAGGCAAGATAAAACTAACAATGGTTGATGAAATATTTGGAGAAAGTTGGATGAGGAGCAAAATTTTGTGTGCCTCAAAGTATTTCCTCATAAAATATTTATTATTTACAAAGGGAAAGCATGTAACTTTACAATGAAGATACCCAGAGATTCTATTTTCACTGAGTGATTAAAGTAAGGTGACTAATAATGCAACAAATCAACATTATGTGTCACAATGGAAGGACACAATGACAAAATGCCACATAAATTCTGTGATATACTAGGCAAAAGTACATACCTGGGTTTAATCATGAGGAAACATAGAACAAAGCCCTTGAAGATTGAGTTATATCAAGTAATGTTCATCATGAAGAAAAACAAAAATAAAGAATGATAGTTCATGTTCTGCTTTTTGCTATCAGTTCTTCTGTTTTTTCTTTTATGTTTTGACTTCCTTGGATGTGGACAGTCTCTTTCTTTCTAGTAGAGCTAAGCCTTTTTGTTAACATATTCATCCTTTCTGAAATCTATTATTATTGTGTTGTAGTAACCTGTTACAAGTTGAAGAAGTTCTCCTGTCCAAATAAGTAATGTGTGCAATGCTCATTCCTTAGGGGATCAAAGCAGTTTTGATCCAACTGAATGGCATCTGATAGAAACATTTAGCAGGACTAAATCAGGCCATACCAAGTTAGAATAGGAGTTCAGGGATCTATCTCCCACTGAAGAGTAAGCAGGAAAATCACCTGAGTGGACATTATGTTAAGGATCAGAGATCTTTCCCAAAGAATAACAAATACCAAAAAAAAAAAAAAAAAAAAAAAAAAATGTATCCACATTAGCTGGAACAGAATAGAATGGACAAGATAGAATGGCATTCTTTCTCTAATTTAACATTGCAAAGCATCACCTTTAAAGAACTCAATAAGAATGTAGATTCACCTACCTCCAGAAATTTAGATTCAGTAACGTGGTGTGGAATTCAGGAAACTTCATTATTATCAAGCTCTTAGGTGATATTTTCTCCACATTATATTAGAGAATTAATGCAATAACAATATCTTGAAAAACTCATCCTGCTATTGTTAATGTTGACAACTTCCCTGGGTTTTGTAATTTCTGGGAAAGATCTCTGATCCTCTGCACAACTAATTACTGTGCTTCCTCACGAGTTCAAGAGAAAGGGCTGAGGATGCAGATAATGGACCACACTTTGAAAAGCACTGCCTTATAGGATTGAAGAGTGCATATATATCCGCTGCATCCCATATCTCAACACACTGGAAATATTATTAGTTATGCCCAGTTGCTGAGCAATGAATATCTGAGATCAAGAGCCAATTTCTCTCTGTGGCCTCCTATCGGAGTGCCTCCGCTCCCAGCCTTCCTCTGGCATCTAGTCCCAGGAAAACAGTCTCTGACAAAGTCTCACTTACCGCCTCCTTGGATGTTTCATAACCCTTTACCCCACATTATCAGCACACCAGATTTGTTTTCTACATCATTATCATACTATATATTTTTTTACTTTAGTATTTCACAAAATTGGAAGACATTCACCTTAGAGACAGCAGGATCTATTACAGTGTCTGTTACCCTTGAATTATATGTTAATCACAAAAAGAACCACTCACGTGCCCCTCATGTGCCTCACATATGCCCCTGTATTTGTTTTATATTTTGGGGCAACAAATTACACAAAGTTAGCTTAAAACAAAGCACACTTTCCATGGGAATCTTGCATAATTCAGCTGGGTTTTCAGTTCAGGGACTCATAAGGCTGAGGATATCCTTATCTGGAAAATCAACTAGGTGCTTCCAAGCTCCCTTACATTGTGAAAAAATTCATTTTCTTGCAGTTGTCTGACTGAGGTCCTTGTATTCTTTCTATCTGTTGATCAGGATCTGCTTTCAGTTGCTAGAGGTTATTCTAGGTCACCCGTTGTCCTTTCTCTTATATTTTGAGTCTCCCTGATTTCTTCTTTCTCTCATCTCTAGACACTCTTTACAAAGGATCACCTGATTAGGTGAGGTAAACCTACACGTAAGACAAGGGAATTATAAAGTGTGCTCCCACCCAGGGTAAATCATCTTGGGGACTATTTTAGAATTTTGCCTGCCACAAATCTTAATAAATGAAGTTTTTAGAGTGTTTGTTCCCCTTTGTGGGTCATTCGAATTTATATGTTTTTCTGTAGTCAGAAAAACAACCAATCAAGGCAATGAGACGAGGTTAGAAAATTAAGGTTGTGAACTTGTTGCAACATTATTGCTAACATTTTTTGATATCAGAGGGTTTATTCATTATGCATGTGTACAGACTGGACAAACAGTTAACCAAGTTTACTATTTGGAAGTGCTGAAAAGGCTGCGTGGAAAAGTTAGACGACCTGAACTTTTCACCAACAATTCATGGCTCTTGCATCATGACAATGCACCAGCTCACAAGGCACCATCTGTGAGAGAGTTTTTAGTCAGTAAACAAATAACTGTATTGGAACATGCTCCCTACTCACCTGATTTGGCCCCCAATGACTTGGTTCTTTACCCAAAGATAAAGGAAATATTGAAAGGAAGACATTTTGATGACATTCAGACATCAAGTATAATACAATGACAGCTCTGATGGCCATTGCAGAAAAAGAGTTTCAAAATTGCTTTGAAGGGTGGACTAGGCACTGGTGTTGGTGCATAGCTTCCCAAGGGAAGTACTTCGAAGGCGACCACAGTGATATTCAGCAATGAGGTGTGTAGCACTTTTTCTAGGATGATTTCCAGAATTTAATTCTCATACCTCATATAATCAGTAAATTATGTCCTAAATGAATTTTCTTTACCCAAGGCTAGAAAACCTCAAAGTCTAGTGCTGTAGCAATATATGTCCACACAGAAAGAAGAGAAGTAACTGTTAAAGATTCTTTTTACTTTACGGGAGCTAATAGGAGGAAATTGATGGCTGACATTTGCCCTTTCCTTTCCTTGTGTAGGTAATAATAAACTAGCTTTGACCAGGCACTAATATATCCATCATTTGAGTCCATCTTAAATGAATTATATGAGATTTACTATTTCTTCCCCCAATTTACAAATGATGAAACTTAAGCTAGGAGATATATTGAATATATGTTTTTATTTTTTTAATAAGTGTCTATCATTTAAAAATAGATATAACTACTTTTGAATTAAGTTTCTATTGATATATTTGTTTTTTATAACCTTTTTTGATCTTCCCAGAAAACCACATTTAAGTTATGTGTTAAAGAGATTAAAATACAGATTGTCTTCTTACAGTGTTTGCTCATAAATCCATGTTTTAAAATGGACTATGTTATCAGCTGTAGCAGTGTACAATTGAAGGTGAACTTTGTAAAAGAATAAAGATATCATTTTGCTTCCAAAAGACAGTAATGTGTTCACGGTGACACAAAGGAATTCATGGGATCTAACACCTTTATACTCTCAAAGAAATGTTTATAACTCAGATCAATTAGACATGTTAATAATGTTTCACTAAGTCGAAACATAGAATTTGAATGTGTATAATTAATTATGCATAAGTAATTAACAAAATTTAACAGTTGAATTATTCTTTTATAGGTGTGCTTATTAATATAAATGTAGGAAAGTACTTGTCAGTAAATATAAATATGCATGCAAAAACAATTTTTTTAGACTACATATTAGACTAAATAGACACTTACATCAATGATATGTTATTCTACACAAAAGAAATTTTAAAGTACTTTACTCATTGGACAAAATGTACTTATGTAAAATTTAGTGAGAAATAGTTTTCACTTAATGTGTATGTATTAAAAAAACAACAACACTTCACGTAAACTAATTCCCACAACAGAAGCAAAAATAGAACAATATATGAACTGAGATCTACTTACTATTCCTTTTATAAAGAATCATTTATAAACTTTAATATGATTTCCATTTCAACATTGCCAATATTAGTAGAGGAAAGTATACAAAATGTCTTGACTAAACTTTTCTTTCTTTGCTGAATTCAACAAATGGAAATAGAATCTCAATTCTAGGGATTTCATTAAAAGTTTACTAAACAAATTTCTTAATTGAAATAACAAAAGATTAATTAAGGATACTTAAGGCATAAACTCTATAATCTTTTAATTTAAAGCTGATTAGTTTTGATACCCAGATCATGACATTCACCACTGCATATTTAATAAACAAACATTAATTTGTTTTGTTTACCATGACATTTATAGTATTTTTGTAAAGCAGGCCAATTTTTGATGTCTGCTCTTTTTGGCAACTCTTCATGATTTTTTTTTTCTCTTTATTTTATTTTTTTAAGATTTTTATTAAAATGTAGTTAACATTCAATATTATATTAGTTTCAGGTATACACCATAGTTAATTCAACAATTAAATACCTAAAGAAGTGATCACCTTGATAAGTCTAGCAACCGTCTGACACCGTATCACACTATCATAACATTATTGGCTATATTCCCATACTGTATATTATGTCCTCATTAATTATTTGTTTTATACTTGGAAATTTGAATCTCTTATTCCCCTTCACTATTCCCTCTCTTTTAAAATTTTTCAATTACAGTTGGCATTCAATATTATTTTATATTAATGTCTAACAGCATAGTGGTTAGACATTTATATAATTTAAGTAGTGATTTCCCAGACTAGTCTACTACCCATCTTGCACTATACATAGTTATTACCATATTATAGACTTATATTGCCTATGTGTTACTTTACATCCCCATGACTATTTTGAAAAGATTAATTTGTACTTCTTAATCCCTTCACATTGTCCCCCAAACCACTCCCATCTATCACCCCAATAAATCTAGTATCAATCTGACACTATACATAGTTATTACAATATTATTGACTATATTTCTTATGCTATACCGAACAACCCTATGATTATTTTGTAACAACTTTGTCCTTCCTAATCCTTTACCCTTTTTCACCCCACCCTCCTTAACCACTTTCCCCCCAATCTGGAAACCATTGAATATTCTCCATCTATGAGTTTGTTTCTGTTTTATGTGTTTGTTTATTTTGTTCTCTAGATTCCTCATATAAGTGAAATCATATGGCATTTGCCTTTCTCTATCTGACTTACATTTCATCTGGTTTTATGACACAGGGTCTCAAAGAGTCACCAGGGTAGGATGAGTTGGGTTTACCAGGTTAATGTAGATTTTGGTTTGGTGCCATGCTGAGCCTGTAACTACTCAGCAAGTCCTAGAGCACACCGAGGCCAACTGCTGCCCTCCGGAATAAAAAGAGAGTGCCAAAAAATGTATACACAGTTTAAGATAGGAAAAAACTCTATTAATATTATGCAGATGACAACCACTTTGAGCACCTCTTGTAATTGTAGAAGTCAAATGTGACTTGTATTCATCTCTTGTTACCAGTATATATTGAGTATTACAATTTTAATGCAGTTTCTTTTTTAAAATGTGTATATATTTTTGGCACCCTCTGTGTGTATATATATATATATATATATATATATATATATATATATATGTACTCATACATATTCAGATATTGATACACACACACACACACACACACGTAAATGTAGGACAATTAAGTTTGAGAACTCATCCTAGAAAAAGTGCTACATACCTCATTGCTGAATATCACTACAGTCACCTTCGAAGTACTCCCCTTGGGAGAGTATGCACCAATACCAGTACATAGTGCACCCTTCAAAGCAATTTTGGAACTCTTTTTCTGGAATGGCTATCAGAGCAGTCGTCGTATTACCCATGATGTCATCAAAATGTCTTCCTTTCAATATTTCCTTTATTTTCAGGTACAGAAAGAATTCATTGGGGGCCAGATCAAGTGAGTAGGGAGGGTGTTCCAGTACAATTATTTGTTTACTGGCTAAAAACTCCCTCACAGTCAGTGTCGTGTGAGCTGGTGCACTGTTGTGATGCAAGAGCCAAGAATTGTTAGTGAAAAGTTCAGGTCATCTAACTTTTTCACGCCGCCTTTTTAGCACTTCCAAATAGTAAACTTGGTTAACTGTTTGTCCAGTTGGTACAAATTCATAATGAATAATTTATCTGATATCAAGAAAAGGTTAGCAACATCATTGCAACAAGTTTGCGAAATTAATTGTTGAACTTGTATATATACTTGAACATATATACTGAATTATTTCAGCGACAGAGTATAAAAAGTGGAATATGAATCAATTGAAGAAGGATTAACATCACTAAAAACAGAGTGACACTTCTAAGGAACTAGCTAGGATGTTTTGCCCTCCCACATTGGAATTAATTAATTTCTATCTTTTTTGTCATCTATAACACTATTTTAGATCTATATAGCAGAATTCACAATTTGCCTTAGAATTTCTCATGCACATATCTGTCCCCTCAATATTTTTCATGCCCTTGGATGACAAGAACTACCATGTTTCCCAGAAAATAAGACCTAGCTGGACAATCAGCTCTAATGCATCATCTGTTGGCACAAAAATTAATGTAAGACCCTGTCTTATATTATATTATGATATATAAGACCGGGTCTTATAGTAAAATAAGACTGGGTATTATATTATATTATTATATCATATTATATCATATTATATTATATTATATTATATTATATTATATTATATTATATTATATTATATTATATTATATTATATTATATTATATTATATTATATTATATTATATTATATTATATTATATTCCCAGTCTTATAGTAAAATAAGACCGGGTCTTATATTAATTTCTGCTCCAAAAGACTCATTAGAACTGATCGTCTGGCTAGGTCTTATTTTCGGGGAAACACGGTATGTCTTATTTATCTTTGTTTCTCCCACAGTGCCTGGCATAATATTATCTAGAATAAGTGCTCATTTAATATTTTTTTTATTAAAACATTTAACAGGTTAGCATCTATATACATCATTAATTCAAATTAATTTAATCAGAAGTTCTTGTTGTCTAGGAAATAATGTTTTGACTGTTTTGTCCCAATATGTCATTTTGTCCCAATATCATCCATTATGAAATGGTGATCAGATTCTAAAATGTGAACATCAGAATAAACATAAAGTTTCTACATCATCATAAGAATTAATTTATGAGCGAAGGTTTAGTTTTGTATGGTTTTTAAATTGATTTTTTTGCTTACATGACAAGAATAAATTTGAAGACATTAAACTCAAATGGTTATTTTCATTGACTAATAACACTAGATATGATTTAGTTTCATTCTTTTGCACGTGGCTTTCCAATTCTTTTAGCACTATTAGCACTATTTATTGAAGAGACTGTTTTTTTCTCCATTGTATGTTTTTGGTTTCTTTATCAAAAATTATCTGTCCATATTTTTGTGGGTTTATTTCTGCATTCTCAGTTCTATTCCATTGGTCTGTGTGTCTTTTTTTTTTTGAGATTACCATACTGTTTTGATTATTGTTGCCCTATACTACAAGTTGCAATCAGGGAGTATGACATTTCCAGCATTGTTCTTTTTTCTTAGGATTGCTTTGGCTATTCAGGGGTCTTTTGTGGTTCCATACAAATCTCATGATTTTTTTATCTATTTCTTTAAAAAATGCCATTGGGATTTATGGGGATTGCATTAAATCTGTATATTGCTTTGGGTAATATGGCCATTTTAATTATGTTGATTCTTCCAATCCATGAACATGGAATGTCTTTCCATTTCTTTGTGTCTTCTTCAATTTCTTTTAAAAATGTCTTATAGTTTTCAGTATATAGGTGTTTCACATCCTTGGTTAAGTTTATTCCTAGCTATTTTATTCTTTTTGTTGCAATTGCAAAAGGAATTGTTGTTGTTGTTTTTTAATTTCTTTTTCTGAAATTTCATTCTTAGTATATAGGACTGCAATGTACTTTTTTTGCACATTGATTTTGTAGCTGGCAACTTAACTGTATTTGTTTCTAATAGCTTTTTGGTGGATTCTTTAGGGTTTTCTCTATATAGCATTATGTCATCTGCAGAGTGACAATTTACCTTCTTCATTCCCAATATGATGCCTTTTATTTCTTTCTCTTGCCTGATTGCTCTGGCTAGGACTTCCAATACTATGTTGAAAAGAAAAGGTGATAGGGGAAAGCCCTGTTGTGTTCCTGAACTTACCACAAAGGGCTTCAGTTTTTCACCATTAATTATGATATTAACTGATGGTTTGTCATATATGGCCTTTATTATGTATTTTCCTTCTATACCTATTTTATTAAGTGTTTTAATCATAGATGGATGCTGTATCTTGGCAAATGCTTTTTCTGCATCTTTTGATAGAATCATATAATTTTTGTCCTTTATTTTGTTTATGTGATGTATCACACTGATTGATTTGCATATGTTGAACCATCCTTGTGTCCCTGGGATGAACCCCACTTGGCTGTGACGTATAATCTTTTTAGTGCATTGTTGCATTCGATTTGCTAGAGTTTTGTTTAGGATTTTTGCATCTGTATTCATCGGAGATATTGGTCTCAAGAGATACAGTTCCTGACTATTAAAAAATACTTGTTAAATATCATTAGTAAACTAAACATGCAATATAAAGATAATTGTTTAAAGAAAGACAGGTAGGACTAGGGCTCTTGGAAGCCACAGGAATCCAGTCCGTGGTCTGCACAAAATTCTTATTTGGGTTTATTTCTATCTGGCGGTATCTGATAGCCTCGAAAGTTTCATAACCAGGACTTATGCCCAAATAAAATAAACTTACTTGCATATAATCATCAATGTATGAAATGTTAAGTGATTTGACTTAATAACTTCAGTAGACCTATCAGTCTTGAGTTCTTGTCTGCAAGTTGGAAAAGCTCTTTCCATAATTGAGAGACAGACCAGTGTATGGGAAGGACATCCTGGACTTTCTGTAAGGCTGCACCAAGAAGTACAATAGAAATCAAACAAGCGAGCCCATGTCTATCAGTACCTTAGCACTTATGTCTAAAAATTGTTATTTTTCCTCAAGATTCTGAGATACTTGAGAGAAAAGATTATCTTATCTTATTCACTCAAAGCTGACTAGGGCTTGCCCTATATAAGATCCCCTAGATGTTGAGTCTGAGCCAGAATTTCAGGTATATGTGATTTATTGGGAAAGTGAGCTCAAAAAAAAAAAAAAAGTAATAAAAGAAGTATGATAGAGCAGGGGTTGGTTAGATAAATAAGGATATGGTCTCACCTGGAATCCAAAGAATATATTGAACCATTTAAGACCAGAGAGCCTGCCATCAGTTCATCCCTTCCCATCAGTTTGTCTATAAACTGTCTTGGAGAGGGAGCGTGGGGGTTATCTAATGGAGTGAAAAACTAAGAATCAGACACCAAAAGGACATCAGCCATGCAAAATAAGTATTGAGAAGAAGGCCTGCGAGGGGAAATGGGAAGGGAGTCCTGACCTTTGTGAAAAAAGAGGAAAGGAATGAAGACTAGGAGACATAACAACTCAACATAATGTATTCTGAAACAGAAAAAGGCCATTAGGTTAAAAATTAAGTGTATTGGTTTTCTTTGTCTGCTGTAACAAATTACTGTAAACTTAGTGGCTTAAAACAATATGAATTATTTTCTCACAGTTCTGTAGTTCAGAAGTCCAAAATGAGTCAAACTGAACAAAAACCAAGGTGTTGGCAAGGCTGCATTCTTTACTGGAAGCTCTAAGAGAGAATCCATTTCCTTGCCCTTTCCAGGCTTTAGAGATTGCCAGCTTTCCCATGGCTTGTGTTCCTCTTCCTGTTCTCAGAGCTAGAAACAGTGGGTTGAGTTCTCACATTGCATCACATTTATGTCTGCTTCTGCTTCCCTCTTCCACATTTAAGGAATCTTGTAATTACATTGAATTCACCAGGAGCATCACGAAGAATCTCTCTATTGTAAGGTCAACTAATGAACAAACTTAATTTCTTTTGCATCTTTAATTCCTCTTTGCCATATAACCTAACATATACACAGGTTTAAAGAAGTAAAATGTATACATCTTTGGGAGCCATTATCTTGCCTATCACACTGAAAAAATATGAATAAAATATGGACTTTAGTTAATAATAATGTATCAATACTTGTTCATTAATTGTGACAAATGTACACACAAATGTAAAATATTAATAGGGGATAAGTGTGGGTTAATAGAAATTTTCTGTATATGTCATAATTTTTATGCAAATCTAAATTCTAAAATAAAATGTTTATTTTTTAAAAACATTAAAAAGATTAAGTTTATTTTTTAATTTTCAGTTTCTATTTTACTAAACTTGGTGACTTGTTTGTTTGTTTCACTAGTGTGGTTAAAGCATAGTGAAGTTTAAGAAGGGTGTTTACAAAGCAGGATTATTAAAAGAACTATCAAGGTTATGAGATGTAGAGATGGTGCCATATAAGGAGTAATGGAAGTAATTAATGTAATTTTATCTTTCAAGAAAATGAAAACAAAACATCATAAGCATTAGAGCTGACATATAATTTAGATGGACCACTTTTTACAGTATTGAATTCCATTAGTAAGATTATTTAAAAAGGATATTCTTATATTAAATGGACTGTGAATATACTGCTTTTTATGATCAAACAATATTATTTTTAATTTTAATATAATGGGAAAAGAAGAAGTATAATACATAACCAGATTTCACTCACAAAGAAAATTATTTAGAAATATATTTGCAAGCCAATATTGTACCTCAGTACAAAGTGACAGAGAAATGAATATCGGACTTCATCACAGTATGTCACTCAAATTATATCTAAATAAACACAAACATCTGCTCGTGATGTAAACAAAGCCAGTTGTGAAAGGACTTATCATGCACCATCAGAGCATAATATTTAATATTCATTAGGGAAGTCATAAAAATTTTAAGGTTTTGCTTCCTCTCTATTCTCAGAGGTACAAATTACATAGCAAATGTTGAGTAATTCTAGTTTCCAATTTCACAAATTAGAAGCTGCCACATGTACTCTTATTAAGGATTTGTTGGAAATCTAGTAAAACAATGATTCCATTTCATATTTTTCTTGAATAATAACTGGGATTGCCACACATATGTATGCTTACACAAAATAAAGGAAAGATTAATAGAATATAAGAACCAGAGCATGTAAACCATGCTTAGATGAAAAAAAGCAGAAGGGTGCCAATGCCAAAATCTAAATGAGAAACTGGAGTAAGAAAGCACCACCAAGAAAAGTTGGAAAGGAACTGGAGAACTAGAGTTACGTCAGTGGAGAAAGGCAGTATATTCTGTTCAACAGAATTCAAAGTGCCCGTCAGAGAGCCCCTGATTGTGGTGAATGTCTAAGACAGAGTTAAATTAGATTGGAGGAACATGCTGCTCAGAACCATTGGCCACAGTTCAGAGCATTCTAGCACACAGCAGTGTAAGTAGAAAGGATCCAGCATGGATAGGTCACCAAGGAAATAGAGTTTGTGTTTCACTAAAACAAGACATTGTAATCAGGACTAATATCAAAATCATCTACCTTCAGCAGTGTAATCATCAGGTAGTTTAAGTTGTGAATGAAGGCATACTCATAAAATAGGTAATACTGAAAGGGCAAGGCTGTAAATCCTTTCTAGTTATAGACTTTCAAGCATAGATAATAGGAAATTTCAGAGACATACTGGCAGAAAAGCATTTGGGTCAAACTGGTTTGGTACTACTCTAAACCATGTACAAAGCTGTATTTGTGATATTAATCTGTCAGTAGTGAAATATTATTTCTTCAAAAATATTCCTACCTTTATGAAGATCTTTTCTGGCAAAAAATAATCCAAAAATACAATCAGATACATTTATTTTTACTAAGTTTCAAATGACTAAAAATCAGGATTAAAATGACATTTACCATGATAGAATTTGTATTTTATTAGGCCAAATAAAAAAGATTAATAAATTTTTAAAAACATTTGATGAGCAGTAAGCTTTTTTTTATCATTAATTTACTTTTTTTATTCAGTACAATGAAGTCTGTTAAGTCATACTCTGTATTATTTACTTTACATCTAAACATATGTAAATGTTCAACAAATTTCTGAATTACAGAGTAATTGAAAAATTATTTTTGTATAAACATGGATTAATTAATGCTATGTGACTCTTGCTTTCCATAAAGTTAAGTTATGGACTTAACTGTCCATAACTCTTCTATTTGCCAATTTCACAAAAGAATATGTACCCTCCAAACCTGCTTACAACCAGCCCAAGCTACAGCTTAGGTGCGCTTAGTAAAGAGTTATGTAAGATTTCCACATCACTGGAGCTGTTAGTAACCAAATATTGAAGATTATGCCTTGTGATGCTCTATACAAGACTTCCTTTGTTCCCCTTCTTACTAACCAACCCACTTAGTGAATTTTTAATAATCAAAATATCTGAAATTACCATATGGCTAGTGTCCTGCAATTAACTTCTCACTCATATGACCTGAATATACAATCCCAAGTGCTCTTCGATCACACTTGATATCCTCTCCTGGTGCTTACCAATATCTCAACTTTTATGTCTCTAACATTTCATCATCCTGCCTTAGTTATTAAATAACACCTTTTAACAAACTGCTTAAGTAAGAAACCTCAGTCACATGGCACTCTTCCTTCTCCCTAAATTTCTTCATTTAATATATTTAATAAGAAAAAACAATGACATTTGGTGATACACTGTTAGGAGCCTGAAAAATACTCAATAAATGTTAAGTCTCATCAATCATAAATGCATGCTTATAAAATATATACAGATAGTTATAATCAGGGAACCAGCGCAAAATATGGAGAAAAAAGGGGGAGAAGAACAATTTACTTCTCTAAGTAACTAATTCTAATGGACATATTAGAACTTATCTTCCATCAGTACTGCTTTCCTCTTTAGGCAGAAATACCATTGACAGAATCTCTGGTAGGTTATCACCACTGCTTGTGTGCTTCCAATGTGGGGGAAGCAGTTGTTTCATGAGCCAGCTTATTTTGTTATTTCTACATTATCCACTCTCCCTTAATTAATTTCCTATTTCATATTTCATTTTGGAATTCAAAGTCCAGTATGAGATTTGGACTTTCCTTAAGTGATATAAAAGAGGATAGTCTAGAGATTAAATTTGCATAAGAGGAGTAAGAGATCTAAGTGTGATTGAGAATGCCACTCTGCAAGCATTTTTAATACCAGGTGCCAAAAAAATGTATACATGTGGACACTTCGGTCAACATTGTTCAAGCAGTTTTCTGTAATCAGAAGTGTCTGAACACTGATGGTAACCACTTTGAGCACCTCTTGTAATAGCAGAAGTCAAACGTGACTTGTATTCATTCATCTTTCGTTATTGGTATATATTGACTATTACAATTTTAATAGTTTTTTTTTTCCTTTCTTAAAATGCGTATACATTTTTTTTGTCACCCTCTGTATTTATGATTGACTCACAGAAAAATAAATGCCTCTTTTTTAAATTTCACAATAGTTAGGGCAAGGGCAGTCAATTTGCTATGGCCCAAGGACAGCATTTGCTGTCTTCCACATAGTGTTTTATTATAACATCCAATCATCATTGGATGGCAGTTTACTCCAGGCACCATGCACCTGTCTCACTTCCTTTTTAGCATCCCATTCACGTTGGAAGGAAACTGTCATCATGGTTTGCAAACTTTCATGTATGCCATGCCATAAGCAAAGACAATGTTTGTTTGCATAGCCATATGCCTGTTGGGGAAGAATTCTCAGACAGGAAACATTCACCATGCATCTTTATGCATCTATTCAGTGACATTTTTGTTGATGGAAAATTAGCAAGAGTGATCATGCTTGGGCTTATTGTTGTTGACACATATCATCAAATGATTGAACAGAAATTATTAGACAGCTGTTGGATGGCCTGTAGGGAATCAATTGAAACATTTACATTACTTGACATAATTCCTTGCAATTTCTCTTGAAGACAGTAGCATGTTTATGTAATGTTTTAATGGAGAAAGGATTTTTTTTCTTTTATAATGAGAAAGGAAATCAAATCTCCCTTTGTTTTTTTTCCTAAAACATTAAAGGAGGAAAGCGTATTAATTTACTCCTTTTGTCTTTCAATGTCCTTCTTTCTTATTCTATAGATTTCTTTCTTCCTTCCTTCCTTCCTTCCTTCCTTCCTTCCTTCCTTCCTTCCTTCCTTCCTTCTTTCCTTCCTTCTTCTTCTTATTATTATTTTGCTAGAAAGCCTAGGAAAATACATGTTTTTTATGAACAAAGATTATACCATATTATTTTATTTGTTGGGAGGATAGAGGTTACAGAGGACAATGACAATCCATTTGTATAATAAATATGTCTTAAATGCTTATAATGTTTGCCTCTGTTTCACTTTATTCAGAACTAAGGCTACAAAAGGGTAGGTAATGTTTGAAACTACTACAAGCCAAACTATCAACCCACAGATGCCTGAGGCAACAAATTATGGTTGAAATACACAATACAACCTCTGAGACACAAAAACAAATGCTGAGGGGAGTTTCTTTAGGAAATTAGGACTTTCAAAAGTACCCATGTATAATGGAGAATTTAGAAAGATATGTGCATGTCCAAGGTAAGATGCATGCTAAGAAACAAGCTGAGAAGATGCTCATCTGTCACCTCTACTGATCCCTAGGCTCAGTGCAATCATGGCTAAGCACTAAATAAATGTCCTGACACTGAGCCAATCTCCATAGACTGGCTGAAACTATTGTTTCTTTGTATCTTGTTTTTTTAGTGTTTGGGGTTCAAGGAAATTTCTGTGAAAATACTAGCTGAACACAAGCTAAGGAACAGAGACTTCAGTAACCACTCACAATAAAGAATACTGTCTTGGAAAAAACAAATAATAGTTTTTGAAAGTAACTAAACAAATGGACAACTAGACATCAATAATTTGGGAGGAAATACAGTAAATCTCAGGGAAGAGAAAAAAACTCTCATTTCCATAGTTACCACACTATAGTGTTCAATTTTTCATTGTTCAACAAATAAACTAGTGCTTACAAAGAAGCAGGAAAGTATGGACTATTCAAAGCAACAAAACAAATTGACAGACTCTAGCCCTAAAGAAGTCATTTACTAGACAAAGACTTTTAAACAATAGTCTTAAATATAGTCAGAGAGCTAAGAACATTAAAAAAGAACTAAAGGAAATCAGGAAAATTATGTATAAAAAATAAGAATATCAATAAAGAGAACTTATTAAAAGGGTCAAATAAAAATACTACAGCTAAAATAATTTGTATGAAAAAATTTACTAGAGGGGTTCAATAGGAGATTTGAGCAGGCAGAAAAAAGAATTAGCAACCTCGAACATAGGGCAAGTGAAATTATTGAATCTGTAAGTGGTGTTAAGGAAAACTGGACAGATACATGCAAAAATAATAATAAATAAAACTAGACCACCTTCTTACACCACATACGAGAAAAAACACAAAAAGTATTATAGATTTAAATGTAGGACCCGAAACCATAAAACTCCTAAAAGGAAACATAGGCAGTAAACTCTCTAACATTGCTCTTAATAATACTTTTTTCTGATATATCTTTCTGGACAAGGGAAAGAAAAGAAAAAATAAGCAAATGAAACTATATCAAACTAAAAATGTTTTCCACAGTGAAGAAAACCATCAACAAAACGAAAAGACAACCTTCTGAATGGGAGATGGTATTCACCAATGATACATCTGATGAGGGGTTAATATCCAAAATTTGTTAAAAAAAAAACTCATACAACTCAGCACCAAACCATCCAAACAACCAACCAACAAAAAAACAAAAACAAAAACAAACCCTAAACAATCAAATTAAAAATGGGCAGAGGACCTGAATAAACATTTCTCTAGAGAGGACACACAGTTAGCCAATAAACATATGAAAAGATGCTCAATATCACTAATCATCATAAAAATTCAAGTAAAAACCACGATGAGGTATCACCTTTCACTTATCAGGATGGCTATCATCAAGAGATCAACAAACAACAGATGTTGGCAAGGATGTGGAGAGCAGGCAACACTTGTTCACTGCTGATGGGATTGCAAGTTGGTGCAACCACTATGGAAAACAATATGAAGCTTCCTCAAAAAAATTAAAAATAGAAGTAATTTGTGACTCAGCTATTCCACTTCTGGGTATTTATCCAAAGAATTTCATAACACTAATTCAAAAAGATATATGCAGCCTATGTTCACTGAAACATTATTTACAATAGCCAAGATAGGGAAGCAACCCAAGTGCCCATAAATACACGATTGGATAAAGAAGTGGAACATATATACAGTGGAATATTACTCAGCCATAAAAGAGAATGAAATCTGACCATTTGCAACAACTTGGATGTATCTGGAGGGTACTATGTTAAGTGAAATAAATCAGACAGAGAAAGACAAATACCATATGATCTCAATTATTATATATGTGCAATCTGAAGAACAAACTAACGAACAAACAAAACAGAATCAGACTCATAGGTACAGAAAACAAACTGCTAGTTGCCAGGTTGAGGGGCTGAATGAAAAAGGTGAAGGGGGTAAGAAGTACAAATTGGTAGTTATGAAATAGTCATGGGGCTGTAAAGTACAACATAAGGAAGATAGTCAATATTATAACAACTATATATAGTGCTAGGTGGGTACTAGATTAATTGGGAACGTCACTTCAAAAATTATATAAATGTCTAACTACTATGCTGTACACTTGAAATTAACATAAAATAATATTGAATGTCAATTCTAATTCAAAAATTTTTTAAAAACCATTGAATTTGAAGACTGGGAATAAAAGGGATTGAAGAAAAGTGAATAGAGCCTAATTAACCTACAGTACACCAATAAGTGGACTAACATGCATATGATGGGAGTCCCAGAAAGATAAATATTCTTTTTTCCCCTTTATTTGACAAAATATTAGGTTAGTACAAAAGTAAATGTGGTTTAGAAGGTTAAAAATAATTGCAAAACCACAATTACTTTTGCACCAACCTAATAGCCGAAAATATCTCAACCTTCATTGACAACAGAGTCTACAAATCCAAAAAACTCAACAAACTTCAAGTAAGATAAACTCAAGTAGACTCCAACCAAGACAGATTACAATCATACTCTTGAAAAACAAAGTTAAAATACTGAAAACAACAAAAGAGACACAATTTACCAAGTGCAAGTGATCCATAATATGATTACTAGCCAATTTCTCCTCAGAAACCCTGAATGACAGGAAGCACTGGGATGACATTTTTAACTGCTAAAGGGAAAAAAAATACCTTAAGGATTCTGTATGCAGAAAACCTGTCCTTCAAAATAAAGGAGAAATTAAGACAGTCCCAGAAGAACAAAGGCCGATGGAATTTATTACGATTAGACCTAGTTTACAAGAAATGTCAAGGGAGGGTTTAGGGCAAAATAAAAAGCTGTATTTTTTACAACTGTATTAATAAGTAAGGGTATTATAATTTAAATCTGTGTTAATAAGTAAAGATATCTAGTAATTACAAATACCTGGCTAAATAGAAAATCCAGTATATTATATTTTTCATTTATAATTTTACTTTTCATTTCCTACAGGATTTAAAAGAATTCATAAACTAGTTATAAATCCATGTTATTAGGCACGCAATATATAAAGGTGTAATATGTAATAACAATAACAAAAGGCAGAGGAAGACAAAGCTGTGAAGGTGCAGAGTTTTTGTATGATTGAAGATAATTGGTATCAATTTGAACCATAATTTTAGGATGTTTAATGTCATCCCAGTGGTAACCACAAAGAAAATGCCTTTAAAAATTACATAAAAGGAAATGAGAAGAAAATAAAATCCTGTCAGTATGAAAAATCAACTAAACACAAAGGAATGTAGTAATAAAGGAAATGGGGGACAAAAAGTTATTAGGCATATAAAAATAATAGGAAAATGTCAGAAGTAAGTCATTCCTTTGCTGCAGCTTCTTTAAAAGTAAATGAATTAAAATTTCTAATCAAAAGCCAGAGATTGATAGAATGGATAAAACAACAGCAGCAGCACAACATAATCTAACTACACATGGTCAATAAGATGCCCACTATATCCAGAGACACAAATAGATCAAAAGTGAGAGAATGGAAAACAATTCCGTGCATATGGTAACAAAAAGAGAGCTGGGGTGGCTATATTAATATCAGACAAAATACGATTGAGGTTAAAAACTGTTACAAAAGACAAAAATGGCATTATATATTGATAAAAGGGTTAAATAATCACAAAATGTAACAATTATAACCCCAAAGAACAGAGCCCCAGAATATATGAAACAGTCATAGAATTGAAGAGAGAAATATCTCTGCAATAATAGTTGACTCTTCAGTGCATCATTGTCTGTAAAAGGGGCAAAACATCTATCCAAACGAGATACAGAAGACTTGAAAAACACTGTAAGCCAACTAGATATATGTAGGTATATATAGAACTAATAAAAACATGTAGAACATTTCACAACAGCATAATATGCATTCTTTTCAAAGGCACTTAGAACATTCTCCAGGATAAACCAAATGTTAACCCACAAAACAAGCCTCAATACATTTAAAAAGATTGAAAACATACAAAATAGCTTCTCTGACAACAATGGAATGTAGCTTGAAGTCAATAACAAAAGGAAAACTAGAAAATTCTCGACTATGTGAAAATTAAAAGACACACTCTTAAACATCCCATGAGTCAAAGATATCACAAGGGAAATTAAAATATACTTAGAGATGAATTAAACAAAAACTAACATACCAATAAGTGGTGGGATTTAGCAAAGGTAGTGCTCAGAGGGAAATTTATAGCTGTAAACACATATTAAAAAACAAGAAGGATTTCAAATCAATAACCTAACTTTACACCTTTAGGAACTAGATAAAGATCAAACTAACTCCAAAGCTGGCAGAATGGGGGAAATAATAATTACAGCAGAGAAAAATAAAATAAAAAAATAGAAAAGTAATGGAAAGCATCAATGAATCTAGCAGTTGGTTCTTTGCAATCAACAACAAAATTGACAAAACTTTAGCTACACCGACAAAAAAAAAGGAAAAAAAAAGACAGTAAACTAAAGTGATTAAGGCAAAAATCCAAATGAGAGCATTACTACCATCATTATAAATGATGAAAGGATTGTTAGATAATAGTATGAGCAAGTGTATGACATCAGTGAAATTAGACACAATGTACACAAAATTACACAAATCAACTGTGATAGTTATTTTTGTGTCAACTCTGCTAAACTATGCTAACCAGTTGCTTTGTCAAACACTAGTCTACATGTTGCCTATTTTTCAGATGTGATTAACATTTTAAATCAGTTGACTTTAAGTAGAGCAGAATAATCTCCATAATGTGTACTGGGCTTGTTCAATCACCTGAAGGATTTAAGAGCAAACAATGAGGTCTCCCAAAGAAGGAATTTTGTCTTCAGGTTGCAACATAGAAATTCTGTCTGAATTTCCAGCCTTCAGATTCAAGTCTACAACCTGACAGTTTACCAGAATCTCCAGATGTCCAGTCTTCCACTTTGCTCTATTGATTTCAAATTTGACCGTCCCCACAATCCCTAAATTGTATAAGCCAATTTCTTGAAATTTCTCTCTCTACCCCATCACTATACACACACACACACACACACACACACACACACACACACACACACACCGAGGGTGCCAAAAATATGTATACACATTGTCATGCGGGAGACCCTGCTCACTGCGCCATGTGTCGTGCAGGGCGGCCTGCGGGGTCTCCGCTCCCGCTCCCCATACAAGAACGCAGGACATGGTGAGGCCAAAAAGGAACACACACGAAGCCATAGGTAGGGGAGTCATACCACTATATTCTCTCTGGCGGCACTATACTCTCACTGGAGGCTGGATCCACACTGTCCGCAAACCGCCATCCACGCTTGCCAGCCCAGCCGCCATCTTCTTGCTAGCCCCCATTCTTTCTCTCTCTCCCTTCTAGCTTAGCCACAGCAGTTATATTAGTGGCCAATGGCTCACTGGTTACAGCTGACGGCCAACTAGCCACAGCTGATGGCCATGCAATCACAGTTGGCCATTTACTACCTGAGCCAGCACCTGTCTATGTGAGGCCGAGAGCCTGGAAACTACTCTCTGGGGCTCCGCCCCCACACACATTTTAAGAAAGGAAAACTGTATTAAAATTGTAATAATATAAACCAATAACAAAAGGTGAATGTAAGTTACGTTTGACTTCTGCAATTACAAGAGGCACTCAAAGTGGTTACCATCAGCGTAATTTTAATACAGTTTTTTCCTTTCTTAAAATGTGTATACATTTTGGGGATATATAGAGAGAGACCTTGACAAAATTTTGAATCATTATCTAAATTTGAAGACAAATTTTTTTCAGTTCCTCACTGAAGTCAAAAATCTCCACTTCTTACAACAAGCCATTGAGATAGTTATGAATTTCAACTTTTTTGATCTCTTGTTTAGTGAGTTAGACTATTTTAGTGGTTTGTTATCCCTTCAATTTTTAGCCATTGTTGTTCATGTTCCTAGGAAGGTACAGCCTTAGGCCTTGGAGAGTTACCCTGGAAAGTTTTAGCAAGTATTTAGCTATCTATTCCCTGATCTCTCTGTTCAAGGATCTGCTTCTACTGGTGTCACACCCAGCTTTTAGTCTCCATTAGTTGCAGGTCAATTACTGGATTGTTTTCAGTGATGCCCTGAGGTATAAATTACTTCCACAGTCTGATCCAACTCAGCCCATTGCAGATCAAGTTTGTGAGGCAGGTGTTTGAGGTGTATTTTTTGAGGTTTATTCTGACCACAGGACAACAATTTTTAGCTGTCTCTTTATCTGATTCTCTCCAGTAATGTTGATGGACTAAATTTTAGCTTGTTGCTTTTAATTGCTTCCCACCAAAATTGCCTCGGTTTTTGAGCAACTTTCAGCTTCAACTACACCACACTTGGTTTCAGATTAAGTCGGTTCCTTTTGTGACAGCTTTGGAGATTTCTGTTTTTATGGATTGCTTCTCAACCAGGACAAAACATCTGAGCCTCTGTTCTGGAGCTAGAGACAGGGAGAGTGGCCTGATCCCGGCAGAGACACCCCTACTTTCTGGATAGGGATGGTTATCTGCCATTTTCTTGACTTGCCTCCCCGTCATTGATCTTACATCCTGTGGGACAGAGCCCCAGAAAGCAGTTTCCAGGCTCTCAGCCTCACATAGAAAGCTGCTGGCTCAGGTAGTAAATGGCCATCAACTGTGATTGGATGGCCATCAGCTGTGGCTAGTTGGCCGTCAGCTGTAACCAGTGAGCCATTGGCCACTAATTAACTGCTGTGGCTATGCTAGCAGGAAATGGGGGGCTAGCAAGAAGATGGTGGCTGAGCCTGCAAGCGGCGCAGTGAGGGTTGTGAACAGTGTGGCTTCTTCTTCCTGTGTCTCCAACCCAGCAGCCAGCGAGAATATAGTGGTATGACTCCCCTATCTATGGCTCCATGGGTGTTCCTTTTTGACCTCACCATGTCCTGCATTCTTATGTGGGGAGCAGGAGCAGAGACCCTGCACGCCTCCCCGCATGACACATCCTGTGAATAAACTGGAAAAAGGGTGATCTTTCCCTCAACATTCTTGCCCTATGATACCCAGGGTTGAGCTTCCATTCTATTACTGTGGGATGAAGGAAGGAAGGGAGATCCTAATTTCCCAACCTCAAATGTTAGGAATTCAGCCTCTGCAACTTGAAACATAAATATGGAAAATGCTGGCAAGCTGTCCCTCCTGTTGAGATAGCATATTCCTTGAATAAGAGATGAGGGGAGAGGGAGCCCCATTTTCTTGGCACCACCCGCCCAGATTGGAGGATTCTATAAAAACATTGAGATGAGAAGAGGGAAAAAGAAAGCAGGTCATACTCAAGTGTCACGGATTCTGGCTATTGGTATCACCATTTAGAAAAATTTTTTGAGTGCTTCTTTGTTTGCTTTAGGCCCTAGGACAATTTCCAGAGGTTTAAAATATTTTTAAAAAAATAATTTCACCAGTTACTGTTGTTTCCTAGGGAGTGGGTTTATAATACTCATTATGCTATCATTCCAGAAGTCACATTTTCCCTAATTACTTAGTTTATTTTATTCTCCAAATCTGTTATGCATTGATCAATAATATTAGGTTACATTCTTTTTCCCACACAGGAATCATTTCTGTAACTAAATTATTTTTATCCTCCATCCATATTTGTTCATTCTAGCATCAGATTTTAAAGACATATCTGATAAACCCAGAGATGTTTCAATTTTTTTTTTCAGTTATACTCTGTTGTTAAAGACCCAAAAATGTGCACCATTATGTGTGGCTTCTTGAGGGATGCATGATATTCTTCTTTTAAGAATATCATGCTAATTTTGTAGGGTTTCCAATGGACACTTGTCATATTAGGGAGACCACTTCAGATGCCTGACCAGTGCACTGTACACCTGAAGCTGAAGCTGAATAATATTGAATGTCAACTATGATTATATATATATATATATATATATATATATATATATATATATATATAGTCACAGGATGTGGAGTACAGCATAGGGAATAGAATCAGTGGAATTGTAACTGCTATATACGATGTCAGAGGGGTAGTAGATTGGGGGAGGGGGTTATCAATTGTGAAGGGTGTAAATGTCTAACTATTACATTGTTTTGTACACTTGAAACTAATAAAAAAATATTTAAAGAAAAGAATATCATGCTAGTGTTCTATTTTCTATTGCATTTGATTTACTAAATACTGTTGATTTTGTTTGTTTGTCTAGCTATAATTAGATATATACTGTTTTGTGTACATGTATATTTTGTGATTTTTTATTTTAGAACTTGAGTGTTTTCAATCATATATAAGTTAATTGGCAAAGCTGATCACAAAGTCAACTTATTGCAAAACTTGCAATAGTAGAAGCAGAATATGCTGTATTACTAGATTTTCTTTCTCCACTTTAAAAATGGTTTAGAATGAATTAATAAAGTTTCTGCCATGTCACACCAATGTAGTTTCATATAATTAATTGGAATCAGAATATGTTTTGATAGAAACAGTCTTACAATGTCAGAAAGATGTGATGGATATCATACAGAATTATCATGTAATTTGCTAGTTTTCTGAACATAATATCCTATTCGTTTAATGAACAGGTCAAAGTTTCATTTGTTGCTTCTGAGATGTGACTTTGAAGGAAATAACTGTCCTGTTTATCCTCATCATATTGATTATAACTAAATGTTCATCCAGGAAAGACTACGAAAGTCCAGGGATTTCATCTGTTCTAATTTCTAGACTTGATGAGAATAATTTTATTGCTGTCTATATGTTCTTTTATGTATTTTTAGTGAGTCTGTGGCGTGAGGCCATTCTGAAATGTGAAGTTTAAGGAAGTTACTCTCCTGCCCAGGTCTAAGAGTAATGCTGCTAATAGAAAAAAATGTGATGTTTTACATTTGACTTCTAAAGGTACTTCTTAATCCAGTCAACCCGCAGATAGGAGACTGCCAATAAAAAAGATCGCAAGTCATGTTCTTTCCTGAAATATTTAAAATTGAGACTTTGTTATTGTATCCTTTAATTTTATTCCTCAAATTGTTTACATTATTCATGAACATCGCCAAAATAATTAAGACAACAATGAACAGAGGACTCTGATTCACGGATGGCAAAGACAAACTTCTCAAAGTTTGTTTCTGGAGCTTCTGTTAAGAGTCAGTTTCGATTGAAATGATGAATGGCAACATAAAGAGACTTTTTGTTATCTTTGATTTAAAATCAGAATAGGTTTCTGAAAATCAGTAGTGTGTTTGTGTAGGAGTCAGGAGTGAGCATGTTTTATTCCCCAGGCAGAGGTTTCAATTGTACTAAATTTTAGTACCAGTATCTGGTATTAGGCATTCAGAATGGATCAAGCCCTCATTGAGAAGAGGGACATGAGTGGAAGAATTCAAAGTTATTCTTGATATTTCTGAATACCATTTGAATCACTGGAAGCCCAAAGTTTTTTGTTAAGATTTCAAAAGAAACTGCTCCACTTACAGACTTCAGTGGTAAGTCTTGAATGATTCTTCCATGTATAACCTCTGTCCCATTCTGTCCTTGGTTCCTGAGAACATTCACCCAACAAAGAGACCGGATATTCAGTTCAATAGACAAAAATCAAGGTTGAAACAAGAATACGGCGGAATGATTGGGATTCCATTCAGCCCTGAAATGCAGTTTGAAAATTGCATGTGTTGAGAGGTAGCAAAGGCAACAAAAGTAGATGGGACAAAGGTTACTAGCAAACATACAGAGAACCCCGAGATAATTTGGAGAACACCCTTGTACAGTATCTTAGACTAGGACATAAGGAAAAATGCTAAGAATATTGCATGTCCTCCTGCAAGCTGTAACGTCACGGGCATAGTTAATGTATATTCATATGTAGTAAGCAATAAAACACTAAATTACATGATATTGATTGTGATGTTGACTGTGAATATGGTTGGTTTGGTAGAAAGAACACTAGTTAAATAATCAGATTACCTCATGGTACTTTCACAATTTAGTTGGATGTGAGTTTGTGAGAATATCACTAAATTGTCTCTTTACTCAAAAAATACTCTTGAAACTTCCCAAGGATCTCTATGGAATTTGATTCTTCCTTGCAGTACTTCTGAACAATATCCCCATTTACAATTAATTTATTATGTTTTCTCCAGTATTCAGACTGCTTCTGCTCAGATTCCTCTTTCTTCTTCCAAGTTACTAACTGAATATTCTAACTCAATCTTTTTTATCTTCCTTAGTTCTCAACTTAAATTTGCACTTTTCATTCTTTGCTTCAATTATTATGTGCATTTGTATATGATGTCCATATCTGCCTTTCATTCCTATCAGTTAGTGTGTATGTGTGACTGTGTGTGTGTGTGTGTGTGTGTTTTAGCAGACAACAGTAACTAACTTTGTCTGAATTAAAATTAAGCGTGAAATAAATTTATTAAAGAATGTTTGGTTAAACGCAGAATTTTTGGAAGGGCCACAGAGCTTTGTTTGGAAGGTAAACAGCCAGAAGCAACTCTGTTAGTGTGACACAGAAATGGTGTCAAGAAAGCACCACAGATACTAGCCACAGATACTGTAGATCCACCGTCATTAATTTTATCCATTCCCACTTCTAAAAACTGATATGAGTACCATTCTGAATCCCCCTCAACAAAACAAACAAAACAAAACAAAGCAAAAAAAACAGGAGTTCTGTATCATCCTTGCATCTTCACTAATGAACTTTCTATTTTAGAATCTGGATAGATAAATCTCCTTAGTGGAGACTTGATCATGCACGTGGACTTCAGCTGCAAGAAAGCCTGGGAAAATATTTACCTGGCATCTTTTTCTGCTTCTAGAGTAAAAAACTATCCCATAAAATAAGGGATATCCCAAACATAGAAAGGACGGTCAAATGCAGAAAAGTCTGTTTCATTGCTAAATGTTATACAAAGAGCTATGCTTGAATTCCAAACTGTTGTTGTATATCTTAAAGGTTTATTCCACTAAGAACATCAAGTACAAAATGTTTCTGAATAGTGCATTAAACTGAGCTATCATAACTTTCTCCCTCTAAATTATTTTATATATATTGCAGTTGATGGGTCATATATCTGCAAGGTTAACTCTTCACCTTCTTTGTATCCTTATTAATTAATTCATATGTATCCCATATTTTACCTCTTTAATAATCCCTGATCAAACAACCTGTTTAAAATTAATGCAGATACTTTCTTTATCCCAATCTCTTATCACATGCTTTCCTTTTTTCTTTCCTATTAGCTTTAATTGGCTTCTACTAAACCATATTATTTGCTTATTTAGTATGTCTAGTGATTGTTACATGTTACTCTTTGCAATGATATAAATTCCATGCAAATAAGGATCTTTGTTTAGTTAAAGTAACATATTTGAAGGATCTAGAGAACTTGTCACACAGGAGGTTCTCAATACATGTATGTTTGTTGAGTACACACATCATTGAATCAATTCAGAAAAGGAAATGATAAAATTAAAGTAACACATGGGAATATTAGTTGGAGCTAACAAAAAAAATTATGCAGGGTAACATGGGATTCAGTGGGAATAAAGCATGAGTATGCAGAGACAGTTTCAGAGAAATATATACGAGGTCTGACAATTAAGTTCATGAACCTGTTGCAACAATGTTGCTAACCCTTTTTGATATCAGAGGGATTATTCATAATAAATTTATACCAACTGGACAAACAGTTAACCAACTTTACTATTTGAAAATGCTGAAAAGGCTGCATGAAAAAGACGACCTGAACTTTTTGCTAACAATTCATGGCTCTTGCATCAAAATAATGCACCAGCTCATAGGGCACTGTCTGTGAGGGAGTTTTTAGCCAGTAAACAAATAACTGTATTGGAACACCCATCCTTACTCACCTGATCTAGCCCCCAATGACTTCTTTCTTTACCCAAAGATAAAGAAAATATTGGAAGGAAGATATTTTGATGACATTCAGGACGTAAAACGTAATATGACGACAGCTCTGACGGCCAGTCCAGAAAAAGAGTTCCAAAATTGCTTTGAAGTGTGGACTAGGTACTGGCATTGGTGCATAGCTTCCCAAGGGGAGTCCTTTGAAGGTGACCATAGTGATATTCAGCAATGAGGTATGTAGCACTTTTCCTAGGATGAGTTTGCAAACTTAATTTTCAGAGTGTAATGTATTTTATACTCTGCTTCTAGAGTACGAAACTACCCCGTAAGATGAAGGGATGCCCAAACACGGAAATATGTGTATATATATTTAATCCATATGTCATATGTATGTGTGTGTGTGTGTATGTGTGTGTGTATACAAATGATCCATATGTGTATATAACAGTAGTTTCGGACGGAAACCTAAAAGAAACATCAGATTAAAAACTGTGTTTACTAGAAGAAGACCAGTGGTACTTGAGACTAAGTTTAGGAGTCTATAACTAGGGATGACCACCAGGAAAACTGACAGAAACTTCCAGTATTACCTGAGTATATCCTACTAAATATATCCATATTAAACATCTAAAAATTCAACCCTTGCATTAACTAGTAAATATGAGCACTCAAATAACTTCTAATAGTTCTTTTAGATAAATAATAACCATTTTATATCTTTGACATCTTACTTTCATTAAAACTATATTTCTAAACTTTTAAAGACATTTTCCTTTTGATTTCCTGCTGTCACATCATATTCGCTCATAAGAAATCTTGCAACAAACCAATTGTTATTTTAAAAATTCCCACTTCAATCGTTAATACAAAACATGAGAAAATCTGGAGGCAATGGAGCCAATCTTTTCTTAATAGACTACTATTTCAAATTTAAATAAACCCTGTTCTTTCTTCCTGTGTTTGTTAAATGAAGACAGTCGAATATCACAATTTTTAATTCAGTTATTCAATTATCTATACATTCCATAATTTAATAATTAAATATTCATATATTATGACATATTAATTAGCTTATTTAACAAAAAAATAACAGAATACCCACTAGATCCAGGCACCCTACTGGACACTATGGCTTTAGCAATTAAATAAATACAAACTTTTCCTTTATATCCTATTTGGAGAGGCAGAAATAAGCAAAACTAAAAATAATATATAATTTTTGTTCATGATACTAAGAAATATAATATGCAGCATATTTGTGTGTGTGTGTGTGTGTGTGTGTGTAAGAAAGGGAGAGAGAGAGAGATTGAGAGACAGAAAGAGAATGTGTGTGGTGAGTGATAGGATTGAAGATTATTTCAATTTTCTGAAAGTACTAAGTGTTCCATTTCATAATTAATTTTTTATCACTATGGAATCTATTTATGAAGCCAACATTTCTATCCAGAGAGAAGACCTTGTCTGTATACCAAATGCATTGAAACATAAATAAGCTTGCGCTTAGCCAAAAAGTCCATTATTGCCTAAAAAGGGACTGCATCCTTATGGAATTATAAAAATTGGAGCAATGAAGTAGAATGTTGGTGCAAAAATGCTGTAAGAAATATTAAAACACTTTTTTAGTTACCAACCTCTGAAAAAAAGGTATTATTTCAGAGTGTTAACGCAATCTAGTATATGCTACTGAGAGAGAACTAGGTCATTTTTAGCCTGTGCATATGAAATACATCTGCCTACTGCATAATGCTTCAAGTGGTGAATAATCTATTTTTCTCACTTCAGTATATTTCCTTTCCATTAAAGCTTTTCAAGGCTAGTTATTTTCTTTTGTACCCTGTTTTTCAAAGCTGTACATTGAAAATCCAAGCATCAGTAATTGTCCAGTTTTAATCCACAATCTGTAGTTGTGATTCTAGCCAGTTGTCATTGTTCTATAGCCTCAGTTTATTTCAATAACCTGTGAGAAGACATAAGTCTCTGTACCAAGTGGTCTTTTGGCATAGCTGAATAACCCATCTGAGTTTATGGTATATATGAATTTTGGGAAAGTATATGGCATCCTTGCCAGGATTTTGAAAATATAGGTAAACTATTTAGATAAAGAAAAAATGACCAACCTAGGACTACGAGAATGACTGGGCTCTAAAATAAAAGTGACATGATTTTTTTAAAATTCTGGAAAACTAGACTTTAGTAAGTACAGCACACTGGCAATTTATTGGTGTGCATTGAGAACAATTGCTTACTGCATGTGGTATATCCATTTTAGAGATTCCATCCAAGAAAAAGTCATCAATGAGAATTTAAAGAGAATTGGAAAATAACCAGTTTTTGAAGTACTCAAACAAATCAATTTATGTCAACCATAATTCAAGGGAGCATCTTAAGTAAAGAAGGAATAGTTTGAATAAACCTCATATGCCTCAATCAATAATACTCTATCTTTTGGTCAGGAAATAAAAAATATATGTTTTAAATATCTTTATACTTTTAGCCATAAGAAATATATGAAAGCATAGCAAACAATAGCTTTGGATACAGTTCCTTTTCTGTCAAGAAATATTTAAAATATAGTGCACGATATGATTAAGTGGTTAAATTTAATATAGTGGAATTTGCTGCTCCCATAAAATAATTTTTCTTTGCTTGTATTGATTCACTAACACCTTATTGATTGGAATGCATGTATTGTGGGGTGTTTTTCGTAGTTTTATTGATTCTCTGAGAGTTGAGAGGATGGGAAGCATGGAAATGGTTTTGATTTTATTGTTCATTAAAGTCAGCTGTGATCAAGATTAAACCTGAAAGAAAATCTCTGTTTACAAACTATGCCCTTCTAAAAATGTTTTCCCTATGAAGCCAAAAGAAGCTAACTGGGTTTTAAACTTTGTTAATAAAAAAAAGAAAGGTGATGGTCTCTTTTGATTCTAAGCTAGTGAGAGAAAAACTTCAGAAATATAGTCATATCTGTGTTATAAACTATAAGGAAGACTAGAGATAAATTGTGAAAGCATTAAAAATAGTACAACTGAAATACTAAGGAGATTCAATGACTGGTAAACAAGAATCAGGGTGTTTTCTTTTCTTTTTTGATTTTTTTTTTATATGATTATTAGTGTGTTCATGTACTTGGAAGATTGTCATGTAGAAGAGGAATTATACCTCAAAAAGTGTCAGTATAATCTATAGGAACACTGATTTTGAATCAACAGAAGAAAGAATATTATTAGCACTTTGAAGATGGACTGAAAACAGAGATGATGACTATTTTCATAATGAAATGTGCTAAAGCTGAAAGTCCAGCTACAAAAGGGTATATTATAGAGAAGATCCTAGGAGAAATAAGCATCAGATTAGAATCTAAATTGTATAAACACTGATTTTCACCTAAATCACAAAATGTGTAATGTCATTAAAGCTATGTATGAATATGTTAAATAAGTATTTTTGAAAAGGTACCATCAACCTTTATTTTAAGTTAGTTTGTGTTTTCTTACAGAATTATTGGAAAGATTTAGATAAAAAAATAAAAATAGAGAAAAGAAAACAATTATTCCAATCTCTCTGTTGCAGAATGTTAGGAGGCTAACACATTAGTGCATTTCTCCATTCTATGACTCTCTATTTCTTTTATACTATAATTATTCTGTGAATATGGTATATTAAATTTGTTAGGTTAAATAGTTTATTTCTATATTACTACATAGTTTAATAATATAATTAGATTTATAAATAATATTTAATAAAATTAATAATTTTCCTGTTGAATATGTAGTGTAAAACTGGAAGCTTAATATAACAAATAAAACTGAGATAAAAACATTAATGCATATGGATTCCCCTGTATATTGAATTATTTTGTAGAGTGACTTCCCAGAAATTGTTTTACTAAGTCACATGTCATGGGGTGTTTATGGCTCATTGTATAGAGCACCAAATTCTTTCCAAAAGTGCTGCATCTTTTCAATCACCCTTCAATATTATTTTAATTTCAGAAATACATTGATTACCTTTCTGATATGCTTTTGTAAATGATTTTAACACTTGAAATATAAGATAATTCTCTTCCATAGTCTTTCCAAACATGACACAGTCCGTATTTCCACCCAGATAGGCACAACCAAGAGAAAGTAGGGGGTAATATATTTTAATTTACTTATCTGCAAACTAAGTAAAAAAACAACTGTTTTTCTAAAAGATGAATGCAATAATGATAACTATTACAGCTATGACCCTATATAATGCTTCAAGTTTCATATTTACTATTAGCACAACAGGTTTCTTAGTCTATGAGTTCCGCCAATATTGTTCATGAACACATCCTAGAGAAAGTGCTACATACCACACTGCTGAATATCACTACTGTCACCTTCTAAGTATTCCCCTTGGGAAGCTATGCACCATCGTCAGTGTCTAGTGCACCCTTCAAAGCAATTTTGGAACTCTTTCTCTGGAATGGCCATCAGAGTTGTCGTCATAGTACCCTTGATGTCCTGAATATCATCAAAATGTCTTCCTTTCAATATTTCCTTTACCTTCAGGTAAAGAAAGAAGTCATTGGGGGCCAGATCAGGTGAGTAGGGAGGGTGTTCTGATACAGTTGTTTGTTTACTGGCTCAAATCTCCCTCACAGAGAGTTCCATGTAAGCTGGTGCATTGTTGTGATAAAAGAACTCCTTCAGGACCATTTTTGTACACACCTTGCTCATGCCAAAATTTTCAGATAAAATTTCCCTAACTGTTTCTCTATCGATGTTTACTTGGTCTGCTATGCTTCTCACAATCCGCCCATGATTTTGATGCACAATTCGATGAATTTTTGCAGTGTTTTCGTCAGTTCTACTCGTTACTGGCTGCCCTGACTTCTCTTCATCAGTGACACTTCTATCCCCTTAGAAAAACATTTAACCCATTTGTACACTGCTGTTTTCTTAATGGCTTTATCCCCATAAACTTGGACTAACAGATCCCTCATTTTACTTCCCCTCTTGCCAAGTTTAACAAGAAATGTAATGTTTCTTTGTTGCTCTAATTGAAGCTCAGACATTCTCAGGATGGCACACAAAAACACACAACAATAATAATGAACACCACTCAACAAGACACCGCCACATGTTGACACAAACACAGCTGTGACACCCTGATATACCAAAGTTATGAAACCTCACTGAGTTGTTTGTACCATGCTGCTAATGTAAGTGTATGGTGGCAAGTTAGTGAACTTAATTGTCAGACCTCATACTTTTCCATATTTCCAACTTCTAAGGGCTTATGTTTTTTTTCCTGTGTCTCTCATCTAAGAAGTACCTTACCTGAGTATCATTATGTCCCCTCTTTTTCTTGAATAATCACAGATGCAACCAACTGTTCGTATAGATTTCTTGACTGATTTTGATGATAATGATAGCAACACTAATTATAATAAATAATAATATATTCCTAATTGATGCTCTTTATATTGCAGACACTATACCAACAATAAATAAATTAACTCATTTAATTCCTACCACAACTGTTTATGCTACCATAACCATTTTACAGAGCACACTGAAGCTCAAAGATAATTTTTCTAACATGACACTTATAAACGCTAAAACAAGTATTTGAATCCACACCTTTTTTACCTCAAAGTTGTTTTTAACTAAATTCCTTCTGCTTTGGACAAACGATAATATTCAAATTAAACACAGAGAGGCCTTAACAATTATTTTTAGCAGCCACCCATTACATACTCTTATATGTAATAAGCCACCCACCTTATTACATATAAGAGTCAATTTAGTAAAATCTCCTCTTCCCAGTGTTCTTTGTGCTTGGTCTAAAATAGTAGTGATCCTTAAAAAATACTGGTTATATTTTCATTAGTAGCCATCTATCCAAGGCCACAATTTTCAGTTGCTTAAAACTATACTTGTTTTTTTCCTTTTCATTTTACAGCTTCTATTCCCAATAGCTACTCCAAAGTAGAGGCTTCTCAACTCCCATTTGAATACCACTGTCTCTTCCTTCCAACTATATACACCATTTCTGTTTCATTTGTTTTTTTCATGGAAACTGTAATGTCATTTTGTCTTAATGGAACTAGACAGTGCAGGTTTCTTTTTTGCTCAGTAATCATCTTCAACAATTTGCATTTGTTTACCCATATAAAAAGAATCACTGGGATTTCATATTCAATAAACATGGGAGACAGAGTACAAGAAAGGGCGATGTAAGGAATTTTTCTGTGTCATATTGAGTTGGAAGTAGGTAACTACAATTCAAACTTATGTCAATAAAGATATATTGCTCTTTGCAAAGGGCTTAAATTATAATGAATGGAAAGTTATGTACAAGAAAAAGTGAAGCAAAAAATGATAAAAGAAAACTAATTAATTAATAATAAAGATATTTAACTATTGAATCAGCAAAATTATTCTTTGGCAGAGAATTAGGAAGTTTAGGCATTCTAAAATAGTTGTCTCACCTGGATGACTGGATAGTTTTGAGTAATAATCCTTGAAATAAATATATCAATTTGCATTCCCTCTCTCTGTCTCTTTCTGTCTGTCTGTCTCTCTCCCTCCATAAAAGTAGACAAATATAAAAGATAACTGTTTTTCAGCATGGGAAAATGAGCAGTGCAAAAAAGCAATATCTGAAAGAAGGAAAACTCAAGAAGTGACCCCTGTGAACATCTTGGCACTTTGGGAACAATTTCCAGAACAGGGCAGTGTGGAATGGAAACCAAGCAATTGAGTATTGTTAAATGATCACAGGTGCAAACAGTTGAAGCAGCTATAATCTGTGGGGAAAGTTATTGGTGAGAAAGGAGATGTGTAGATGGGGAAGGGAGACAGAAATCTAAGGGTTAAGGGTGAGACTATTCTGAGATTGAGAGGACAAAAAAGATATAAAAGGTCAAGTTGTACCAGGACCTTTGGAGTTTTGGTTCATGGAAAGCAAAAGAATATTTATATAATACATCATGTCGTGCGGGAGACCCTGCTCGCTGCGCCATTTGTCGTGCGGGGCGGCCTGCGGGGTCTCTGGTCCCGCTCCCCACATAAGAACGCAGGATATGGTGAGGCCAAAAAGGAACACCCACGGATCCATAGGTAGAGGAGTCATACCACTATGGTCTCACTGGAGGCTGGGCCCACCGGAGGCGCGACCTGCCGTCAGCCTTTCCGCCAACTGACAGACCGACGACTCTCCTCCACTCTCCTCCACTCTGTTCCTCTCCTCTCTTCTGCTCTCCTCGGCTCTCCTCTTCCACTCTCCTCGGCTCTACTCGGCTCCTCGGCAATCCTCACAGTCCTCCGTAGCCGCAGCAGTTATGCCAGCGGCCAATCGGCTAACCGGCCACAGCCGACGGCCAATCAGCCTCAGCCGATGGCCATCCATCACCCGAGCCAGCACCCCTCCACGTGAGGCCGAGAGCCTGTAAACTACTTTCTGGGGCTCTGTCCCCACACATCATTAAAATATCAGACTTCCAGTGCTATAGCAGTACTTATGGTACTTCTTAAAACTGATATAAGAAGACAGTTCCCAAATTAATGACCTCAGGGTCCACCTTAAACAACTAAAAACAAAAAAGCAAGTAAAGCTCAAACAAAGTAAATAAAAGTAAATAATAAAAATAAGAGTGGAGGGTATTTTCAGTCAAGATGGCAAAGTATGAAAACACTGTTTTGCCTCCTCTCATGTCCACATCAAAATGACAACTAAACTACAGAACAACCATTGTTGAGAATTGCCTGAAGTCTAGGTGATCTGAAGTCCTAAGTACATAGAGAAGAAGCCACCTTGAGACTGGTAGAGGGGCAGAGAGACAGAATGGACTTGTCCCACACACACATGTGTGAAATCTTTGAAAAAGGAGGGATATCTTGGCTGCAGAAGTTCCCCCTGGAGGAGCTAATAGTTCCAGCCCCACACCAGGCTCCTAGCCTAGGGTTCCAGCGTAGGAGAGAGAAGTCCCCAACTTATGATGGTGAAAACCAGTGGTGATTGTGGCTGAGTGAGATGGAGGGCAGCTAGAATTTCAGGCATTCCACGTAAAGGGCCCACAAAAGAGTTAATGCACTCTGAGCTCCAGTGCTGAGGCAGCAGCTCAAAAGTCACCAGGGTTATACAGGGAGGAACTGGGTTGTCTTGCTTCAGGGCAAGGGTTGAAGGGACAGCTTTCTCCTAAGCAGAAGTACTGGCAGGATCCATTATTTCTTTGTTGAGCCATCCTTCCTCCTGGCATGCAGATGCAGGGGATTGCTATATCTGAGTCTTCATCAACCTGGCTAATACTATTTACAAACCCTGGTGATTCCTTGAAACCCTGCCCCACCCAACTTTCAGGCATACCCAAACCACTTTCAGAGGTTTTTCTGTACAAAAGGCCTATCTTGGCTTATGCTGAGGATTTTCCTAATTCTCTCAAATGTTCACAAAACACAAACAAACAGCACCTGGCTTTGGTGTGTCCATACCTCTTGCTGAGCAGCCCTCAGCCCAGTACAAGTGACAGCTAGCCTCAGTACACAGTTTGGCCTCTAGAAGCCCCTCAAAGCCCAGTGCAGGTGGCAGCCATCTGTGGATTGCTTTGTGGCTCATGCCAGGTGGCCTCAGGCAGGGCACAGTCTATAGCTGAGCCTGTCCTGCAGCATATCCCTCCCAGGCGGCCCCAGGGTTGGCATGCCCAGTGACCATCTTCAGACCTAGCCAGAGCATCACTCAACCACCTCTGAAGACAACACACACAAAGGGCAAACCAGGCAGGCACCAGAGCCCTGCTAAAGAGAATCCTGCTCTGTAGGGTCAGCCCCCATATAATAGTTCCTCCACTGCAGTCACAGCCAGTCCTCACAACCAATCATCCTGATGGTCAATTCTTCCATATGACATGCAAATAGCAACCAAAGCGCAACTACAACAACAAAATACACACAAGGGACCCACCTGAGCACCCACCTCAGGTTACCAGGGACACTGCACCTCTGAGCCCCACAGAACACCAACTACATTAGGCCACTCTATTAAGACCAGGAGACATAGCTGGTCTACCTAATATATAGGTACAAACATAGGAAGGCAGACAAAATGGGGAAAGAAAGAAATATATCCCAAATAAAAGACTAGAACAATGCTCAAGAATAGAACTAAAGAAAATGGAGTCGAGCAATTTACCAGATATAGAGTTTAAAACATCAGTTATAAGGATGCTCAATGATCTCAGGAACAACTTCAACAAAAAAATACAGATAGAAACGATAAATAAGAACAAGGCACAAATAAAGAGTACAATAACTGAATGAATAATAAGTAAGAGGGAAACAACAGAAGAGTCAATGAAGCAGAAGACCAAATTAGTGATTTAGAAGATAAGGTAGCAGAAAACACCCAATTAGAACAGCAAAAAGAAAAAAGAATCAAAAAAAATGAGGCTAGCTTATGATACCTCTGGGACAACACCAAGCGTAAAAACATTCACATGATAGGGGTACCAGAAGAAGAGAGAGAGCAAGGAATTGAAAACCTATTTGAAGGAATAATGGTGGACAATTTCCCTAACCTGGTGAAGGAAATAAACATACAAGCTTAGGAAGTGCAAAAAGTCCCTAACAAGATGAACACAAACAGGACCATATCAAGATACATCATAATTGGATTGCCAAAGGTTAAAGACAAAGAGAAAATCTTAAAAGCAGCAAGAGAAAAGCGATTAGCTACCTGCAGTGGAGCTCCCATAAGACTATCAGTTGATTTCTCAACAGAAACTTTGCAGGGCAGGAGGGAGTGGTAGGAAATATTCGAACTGATGAAAAGCAAGGACCTACAGCAAGATTATTCTATCCAGCCAAGCTGTCGTTTAAAATCAAATGACAGACAAGAAAAACCTAAAGGAGTTCATCACCACCAAACCAATATTACAATGAGTCTTATAGTGACCTCTTTAAGATAAACAACCACAAGAAAAAGTTTAAAAAATATAAATAAAGGCAGTAACTACATATCTATCAATATTTCCAAAGTAAATAGATTAAATTCTTCAATCAAAAGATGGAGTGCCTGACTAGATAAGAAAACAAAACATATGCTCCCCATAAGAGACTCATTTCAAATTGAAAGACACAACAGACTGAAAGTAAAGGGATGAAAAAAAGATATTTTGTGAAAATAAACAAACAACAAAAGCTGGAGTAGCAATACTAATGACAGAAAAAATAACTTTAAAACAAAGGCCATGACAAGCGACAAAGAAGGACCCAATAATCTCACTTCTGGGTAATATTTCAAAGAAACCCATAATGCTACTTTGGAAAGACATGTACATCCATATATTCATTGCAGCATTGTTTACATTGGGCAAGATATAGAGGCAGCCTGAGTGTCCGTCAATGGATTAATGGTTAAAGAGGATGTGGTACACATATATAATGAAATATTATTCCCCTATAAAAAGAATGAAATCTTTCCATCTGCAACAACATGGATGGGCCTGGGATATATTGTGGTAAGTGGTGTATGTCAGGCAGAGAAAGACAGATGCAATGTGATTTACTTATATGTGGAATCTAAAGAACAACATAAATAAAACAAACAAAACAGAAACAAACTCATAGATACAGAGAACATTTTGATGATTGCCAAATAGGAGGGGTTTTGAGGGGTGGGTGAAAAAGGGGAAGGGATTAAGAAATGCAAATTGGTTGCTACAAAGTAGTCATGGCGATGTAGGGTATAGCACAAGGAATACAGTCAACAATATTGTAATAACTATGTATGGTGTCAGATGGGTACTAGATTCATCAGGATAATAGATGGGAGAGGGTTGGGGTGCAGAGTGAAAAATGTGAAGCCATTCTGAAGACAAATTGGTAGTTACAATATAGTCATGGGGATGCAAAGTAAAGCAGTATCATGCCAGGTGAGTACTAGACTAGTCAGGGAAATCACTATTTAGATTATATTAATGTCTAACCACTATGGTATCTACCAAAAATTAATATAATGATATTGAATATCAGTTGTAATTGAAAAATTTAAAAAGAAGGGGAAAAGTGAAGGGAATAAGAGGTCCAAATTTCCAGGTATGACACAAATAAGTCATGGGATGTAATGTATAGCATAGGGAACATAGTCAATAATATTGTGATAGCAAAGTACACTGTCAGATGATTACTGAACTTATTATGGTGGTATTGTGGTGGTCTCAGAAAACTCTCTAAACCAGACAAAAAACAGCTGCAAAACTCTTATAGCTACTACTATACTTAATGCTAAAAGATCAAGTTATTTCCCCCTAAAATCAGGAAGAGGGTGAAGGTGTCCTTGTCTCTCACTACTTATGTCCTGGAAGTCTATGCAAAAAAAAAAATACAAAAGAAAGAAAGGAAGAGAAAATAAAATACATCTATACTGAAATGAAAAAGTAAAACTGTCTTTATTCACAGATGACATATTTGTACAAAATCTGATGGATTATTGAATTATTGTTTTTAAAAAATGACAGACAAAAAAAAAACACCCTAAAATAATGAGTTAATGAGTTTGAGCTTAGCATGCTTGCAGCATACAAAATAAATACACAAGAAACAAACATAAAAAATATGAATTAATTTTCACCTAAATCCACATATACTTCTGTAAGAGTGTGACTATAAAAGGTTAATGAAAAAATATGAATTACTTATGAAAATATTTAATGAAAGGTATGAAAGGCCTGTACACTTAAGTATAATAGAATTGCTAGGAGTTATCAAACACCCATGTTCATGGATTGGAGGACTCCATATACTAAGATGTCATTTCATCTTTAAATTGACATAAACATTTGGTGCAACCTCAATTAACATGCCATTTAAGTTAATTGTAAAATTCATATGGAAATACAAAAGTCTAGAATAGCCGAAACAACTTTGAAAAAGGACAGAATTGTATAGCTAACACTACCTATTTTCAAGACTTATTATAACTCTACAGTCACTCAGACAGCATTGTATTTAGCAAAGCAATCAACAGATAGATCAACAAAGAATCCAATAATTTACCCACGTCTTATAAGAAATTGATTTTCAACAAACCATAAAAAACAATTGTCTGTTCAACAAATTGTGCTGCATTAATTCAATATCCATAGCCAAAAATAAGCAAAATGAATGAAACAAAACAACTTCCACCCATAGTTTTCACCACAGATGAAACAATAACTCAAAATGGATCACAGGTCAAATATTAAATGAATTAAATATAAATGTAATTACATGCCCCAAAGGAGAACAATCATACACACACATACACACATACACATACACACACACACCATGAAAGAAAAGGAAAGGAAAAACAAAGAAAAGAAAAGAAAAACAAAGCATGATAGTTCCAAATTTAATTTTAAAAAATCAATTTACTGATTCAAGAAACTCATGAAACTCAAGTAGAATGAATACAAACAAAATCTCTTATATAAACACATAAATGTGAAACTTCTGAGAAAATTAGAGAAAACAATGAAAATGCCAAAATATTATTTCTAATGATAACATACCTCAAAAAAGATGTTGAAATACAGACGTTTTCAGGTAAATGAAAGCTGAAGGAATCTGTCAACAGGAAAGCTGCATCACAAGAAGTGCTCAAAGATATTCTTCAGCCTGAAGGAAAATGATACTAAATAAGACTAGAGCTACAAAAAGGAATAAAGAGCTTCAGAAGCAATTAAAAATCATGGTTTCTTCTAATAACTTCTTTATAAGTAATAACTGTTTAAGAAAAACTAAGAACCGTGCTAGGTGCTGATTACTACATACAGAGATGGAAAGTACATGAAAACAAAAATGCAAAGTTTGGGTAAATGGAATTAAGCTGTTGTAAGGTTATAGTTTTGAAAAGGAAGTGAGAAATGCAAAAGGTAAAGTGAGACTTTAGCAAATTTAACAATATATTTTTCCAAAAATACCATTAAGGGGCATAAAAAGTCATTACATAGATTCGTATAAGCACCCCAATATATATTTCTGGCAAGGACTTGAAACTAAGATATAAAAGTAACTCAATAATAAAAAAAAAAAAAATGCAAAATAAAAAACTCAAATAAACTTTATGTTAAAATGAGTAATAAATGGTCAATAACTACAGATACTCAATATTATTAGTTATCAGAGAAATTTAAGTAAAAGCCAGCTTAGATACACCTGTACCCCTAACAGAATTTCTAAATTTAGAAAAAATGACAGTTTCATGTGCTGGTGAGGATGCAAAGTAACTGGAACCCTAATATATCACAAGTGGAAATGCATAACAGCCACTTCAGAGTTAAATATCCACTTCTCATATGAACCATCAATATTAATCTCGGGCATCCACCCAAGCGAAATGAAAATATATGTCCACAAACAGACTTAAACAAGAATGCTCACAGCAGCTTTATTCCTAAACATCAAGAATTGGAAGCAATTAAATGAATGTCCATCAACAGGTAAATGGAGAAGTTGGAATAAATTCATACAATGAAATTAATGAATATGCATGAATTAATAAATAAATAATGGCATTAATAAATAAACAACAAAAATGAACTAACCATGGATACAGACAATAACATGATTGAAACTCAGAAACATTATGTTTAGCAAAAGAAGCCAGATGGTAAATGATTATATATTCTATAAAAACAATTTATATAAAGTTCAGAACTAATACATATAAAATACAACTTAATAAGATCAGATATAATTCTTAAGTCCACATTTTAAATGTAGTCACAGCTCCCTCATATTTTTTAGGCAATTGCAACTTTCTGTACTCAAGGGAACTTTCAAATAAAGCATGTGAATATAGGAGTGCAGAAAAAAAGAGACTTAAGTATCACCCTGATGTGCTGGGAAGGAAATACGACATAACAATGCTAACACAGTGTGAGAGTTCAGACAGTGTGCTGAGTGACATTGCTTTCTTTAAGAGTATCTGTCAACAGACATTCAGAATATTGATCATGCACTTCATGCAGATTTAAGGCTTAACAATACAGAGTAAACCAGGAGTGTGCTTTGTATATGCTTTCTAAAAACAAAACTATCTAGAAGTCAGTTTAGGGTTATTTACAAACGTTTGTCTCCCACTTTTCCTTCAGTAACCCCATTTAGATGTAACTTTTACTCAAACTTAATGTAATCACAAACACGTTAAAAAGCAAACACTTGTTCCATAAGTCTAGAACATCTTTAGACATCTAATATTTATAAAACTCTGTAAACAGGGACTGTAAATTCTATTTTATTTCTCATTTAGTCGCTCCTGAATTGAATAGTATAACTACTTCATCCTTGCATAAAAATAGTGTTTGGTGGATAGTGATACAGATAATGTACATTTACAAAACTTATTTTGTTTTCTGCAAGCTAATACTAATAAGAAACTAGATTTACTGTCATTGGTATCATCCATATGGTCTTTCTGGTGACTTTCCTGCAGATTGAGTTTCATCACATTGGGAAGAAAAACTACTCTCATTTTACATGTAACCTAACAATTAAGCAGAGCAGCTGTATTTTTCATAATAATTTTTTCAACTATTGTCTTCTAGACAAAGACTATTTGAAAATAATTGTACATTAATATGTAAAATATAAGATTTTCCTTTTAGAGGTTACTATATCCAATAAAAATAAAAACATGTCAAGTGCACCATTGTTAGCTATTTGAAGTTCAGAAGCAGATTGAATTGAAGTGAGCCTTTGAGAGTTTCACGTGAGGGCAGGTGTTAAAAACTATATCACAGAAGGCTGGAAAGATTATCTGGTTTTCAAATCCATGAGGCAAGGAAGAAATACAATTTGATCTTCAAATTCATGAGGCAAAAAACCACTCACTGTCCACTAAATCCTAAGCATAAAATAATTTCAAAGTCAAACCTATCATACTACCACAAAAGGTCAATCACAGGGTTATACACACAGAAATATACTAAGTATTGAGTTAAAGTTCTAACTTATCACGATCTTTCCCCTAATTTTCCTAATCTGAATATACCATTAGGTATCATTATGATAGCCTTTGGAGTGCTCCTAATAGCATTAATTAAGCTAATAAGTATTTTCATGTAAAGAAACACAGAGAAGTAGATGAAATTAAATGTTAGTTCTTTTTTTTTTTAATTAAAGTTCATTGGGGTGACAATTGTTAGTAAAATTACATAGATTTCAGGTGTACAATTCTGTATTACATCATCTATAAATCCCATTGTGTCCTTCTTTAATATCATTTATTTTAAGTTGTCCATTCTAGATTCTAATTTTGAAGAAACAAAAGTCCAAAGAAACTAATGTGATTGAGGATCAGCTAAATTTTCAGACTAGATCTCTTCCAAATACACCAATAGACAAGAAAAGAGGCAATGAGGTCTTAGAAAAGGTGCATATAATGTGATCTCGACTAAGCTCAAGGTGTTTTTCTTGTATTCAGGCAATTATTATGACAAGAAAAGATTAAGAACTTATGAAGTCATGCATTTCCAGGTACTGTGAAATCAATCATTAATTAAAGCATACCCACATTTATGTTATCTCAGAAAGATTCTGGTGACCAAGCATTTACTCTAACCCCTGGATAAAAGTGAACCTCAAGCTGACAGACTAAATTGACTCTCCAGATTTTTTGCAAAATTAGGTTACTGTTGATTTTGGTCCTTTTTGGTTTTTATGTGACTATTTGAATAAAAGCTGTAAAATAGAGACCACATTTTAATCATAGAGCTAGTGTGGGACTGAGCACCAAACACACTACGTGTTAAAGAATCACTTATAAATATTTGATGCCTAAAGACAGTAATGGATACTCATAGTGAAAGGAAATAGATTGGCTAATGAAGAAAAATAATGTCACTTTGAAATTATTTTAGAAATGTTGTTTAGTAGGTTTGAATTCCACCTCAGAAAAAACTTGTAATTAAATTCTGTGTAGATAATTGAATAGTCACCCCTGCACATTACATAAAGTTATCCTCCTATATGTTTTTACCTGAAGTGCATTCATTTTGTTTTACTTGCCCCTTAGAGAGTGCTTCATTGCCTACGCAAATTGCTTTCATAATAACCCATGGGAATTCACCTCCAAATCCCCGGGCTTTCTAAGAAAGAGCTCATAAATGAAAATCAGTTCTGCTCCAGTTTATGAAGTGATATTCTTTTGTTATTCACAGTTCTCATTAACCACAGGCTGCAGGGCAATGAAGGTTATCCTTTTGTTTCTTCTGCACTGCGGAAACATTCTTAGATGAATTATATTAAGCCATTTTCTTTCCATTTTGATGTTCAAATTCTTCATTTCTTATGTATACATGCTCATCAAATTTTGAGGATTTCCTTTACATTACAACCTTAGTCATTGATGTATTCCCCTTCAGTGATTGACATTAAACCCTCAAAGCTCTCTGAAGTCAAATTTACATTGTAGTCAAATAAAATGTTCCCACTGTTTCTTTTATAAGTAACCATTTTAAGTGTCAAATGAAAATATGGCTATTATTCTGAAATAGATGTTTTAGAAAATCTAGATAACCATCAGAAATTCTCCCACAGAGGTGGAGAGGTGGAAATGAGACAAATTAAAGTTTCACTGCGATGAAACCCTAGAGACAGCCTGTCCACAGAAGCCAAATAGAAGCATAGGAGATTTATGAAGAAATCTGTTGTATTATTGGGTTGGCGCAAAAGTAATTGTGGTTTAAAAGGTTAAAAATAATTGTAAAACCCACAGTTACTTTTGCACCAACCTAATAATACTAAGAAAATGCACTGGGGGCTCTTTCCTTGATCTGGTTTTAAATCATTCCAAATTCAGGCTTGAATTTTTTCTGTTAGTATAACAAAAGTATGTCCATATATGATCATAATTTAGAAAACAGTCAGTCTTGACATCCTGTTGTCAAGCTTCTGGGTGAAGAGGGGAATTAAATATTAACCACTTGCAAACATTTGAAGTTAACTTTATAACCCCCACTCTCTGGATGCAGTCTTTTTATTTATTTATTTATTTATTTTCAGCATGGGATGAAATAAGTCACTATAGTTGTGCCATATGTTGTGAACTTTTCTTGACTATCCTGTCCAGGCTGATCACTTTCTTTGACAGTGCTTTCCTGTTGTTTTTGAATTCATTGCTATTTCCCTGTGTTACAGATGATTTGAACGAGATCAGGAGCTCAAGGGAAACTCAAAATATGAATCCAACTACAGGGCAACCTTAAGAGAAAGAAGAGGCAAGAAAACATCCCTAAGCCCATGTGCAAGGAATTCTAAGAAGTTACTTTTGCTAAAATTAAGAGTTGGATCGAAGTGTTCTTAAACTATTATATGATAATGGAGTTTTATACAGAGAAGCAAGAATATTTAAAGTCTGCCCTGACCCAGCCAGCTCTCTTACTTTCTGTGAAAACTACTACCTCAAGAGATAAATATGGAATTCTCTTTAAGATGTTATCTGGGTGACCAGAATGGACAAAATGTCAAGTGTTCTCTCTGGGATACTGGGCCAGATCTATGGGTAAAGCAAAGGTCAATGTACTGGCCTCTTTAGCTAACTGAACTCTATATAAGGGGAAGTGTAAAGAGGTACAGGGCAAGGATGCTCGGACATGAGAGGCATCTTTCTCTCTTCCTTCATTCCTCTGACCCCCTTCCCGTCCTTCCTTCCTTCTCTTTGAGTACCACCATACCCTCTCCTATAGAAAGAGACAGAATGGATTACAGACCAGCTGCTACTTTCCCAATTGATTACTGTTATTGATTACAGACCTTTCCAATCAATAACCATCAAGGAGTTGTGATGCCCATGATTGTGAAACCATGTGAAAATGTATGTGAATGAATAATTCTATAGTCAATGTCCTTACTCAATGTCCTTAGCTTCCCCAGACAAACAACAGGTGGGATTATTTTTTTTATATGCGTCTATTCCTTTACTAAATATTTATTGAGCACCTACTTAAGTCCTGACACATTTAATGATGCCTTACTCTCCAGAATAACTGAAATAATCAATGCAAAGAAAATTATAAGATTCCAAGAGTCAGGGATGTGTCAATAACAATGCTAGTGAATGAAATTCCCTTGCTGCACTTTGCAAATGTTAAGTCATTTAAACACACACACACACACACACACACACACACACACACACACACACGAGATTAGTTCTATTATTTACTTACTTCATTTTATAAAGCCAGAAATGGGAGTGTCATAACTAACTTTTCCAATGTCACACAGCTAGTAAATAGAGAAGCTGTGATTTGAGCAGTCTACTTGCAGTGTCCAGGCACTTAATCATCATACTGCACATTCATACACATTAATGTATTCATACATTAATAGAAGTGATACACAATAATTTTTAATTAAATGGAAGAAATTAATAATATAACATTTAATATAAGAAAAATATACAAGTAACCAACAAGGAAGGCAGGGGGAGAGAGAGAGAGAGAAAGAGATCTAAATATTTGAGTCACTTTTTAGATGGTAATTGCTGCTGTGTCTGGCCCACCTGGATAGGTATTATACAATGTTTTACTCATGTAGAACCCAAAACCTAGACAGATTTAGATTTGGAAGTTTACTTAGGATTTCACATTTTTTCATCTCCAGTGTTTCAATATTAAATTCCTTTGAAATGAAAACAGTGTATATATTAGGCCCACAAAAGATAAGAACAATCTTGCAGAGAGAATTTAAATGAAAAATAAAATCTTAGGAGATAGCTATTTCTTGACTGTGAAACCATCATCCTTCATTCAGTTTAACCAGATAGCATCTTTCCGTGATGACATAGTAACAATTTGTCTTTACTCTGAAATCTGCTAGAATCATACATAAGCTTGGCATTTTCTTTGCAGGGGCTTTGGTTCAGGAATGCTAGTTCCACTAGTAAAAAAAAAAGAAAAAAAATGTTTCTATCTTCTCAATTGATATCAAGACTTACTTTCTAGGCTCAACCTGTCCAAATGAGTAGCCCAAAGCAATTTCCCAAACCTTTTTCTTTCATTAATATTTGAATTTTTGCTGTTTTTGATATAATTTTAAAATCCCCAAATTAAATTTCTTTAGATTTGAAGTTATGAGAGACATTTCAAATAAAAATCAACTTATGGAGATTTCCAATTGTAATTTTTAAGTGATCCATTGTAACTCATAAAAGAGTAGCATTTATTATGATTAGAGATGTATTTGGTGATTCCCAGAAGATTGCTGCCTTCTGGAGCAGCAGCTATTGAAAATCATTCAATTAAAAAAGGAGCTAGGGGAGTGAAACTCTACAATTCTACACAAATGATTGATTTCTCCAAAAAAAGAAAACAGTTAAATATTAAATGTTATTTTATTATATTTTATTCATTTATTTATTTAGTTGTTAGTTAATGCATGTGCTGCTGAATTTGGGTTGCTATATATGGTAGCAATATTTTAGAGAACCATAAAGTAACTACTATTAGAGCTAGTTACACATTTTTAATTTTTGTTTATCCCAGACTGCCATTTAAAATCAAGTATTATTATAGTTGACTATACCCTCTTTTCTAAGATACCTCCTATTATTTCTTAATGAAGATTATTGCAATATATATATATATATATATATATATATATATATATATATATATATCTGCTACTCCACCCAGATTTTCTTTACCAACAGGTGCTGCTGCTGGGCCTGAAACTAACGACTTACACCAGGGCCTTCTCCAAAGCACTCTTTTGGCTACCAAGAGATGCCTGGAGGCTTTATGCTACAGAGCTCCCCACTGATGAGTCAAGCCTAGACTTGACTTAAGCCCACATACCTGATGAGTTATTTTCACTCCCCTATTCTGCTCCCCTCACTCTCTTACAGGTTTTCCCTGAGGAGTACTCTTTTAATAAATCACATGTATGTTAATCTTTGCCTTTGACTCAGCTTCTTGGGAACACTACCTAAGAAATTACCATATGCACTGTTTTCCACCATATACTTTATTGTTATTCTCCAGGGTCCAGCAGAAATGCATTGTCCCTGAAGTCTTTCAGTATATTCTCTCCATCCTGATATACCTGGCAAAATTAACATTTTGTTTGTTTGTTTTTTCCCCTCTGTACTTTAATGGAATAGATGGCATTTATATTAATTTATGATATATTTATTCATCCAAAAATTAGGTATTGAATGCCGGCTACATGCCCAATGCTCTTTTAGGCACTAACAAGGCAAAAGTGAATAAAATATACAAAGCCTGGCTCTCATGAAACTTATATCCTAGTGAAAAGAGACATGATCAATAAAAGTAGACAAATTAGTATACAAGATAAGACAGGAATAAATACAGTAGTGAAAACCAAACAAGTAGTGAAAACCGAACAAAAGTGGGAAGTTCTTTAGACAGGGTGTTCAGGGAAATGATCTTGAACAGGAAAGCCATGAAGTTATTCTTATGTAAAGCAAAGAGCTCATCAAGAGCCAGGACTGTGCATGTTTTGCACAGTGAAATGCATAGCACCTAAAAAAATGACTGATTTGAATTAGAAACTCTATTGTTAATTGAATGGAATTCCTGAAAATAGTGTTCTGACTCTTTTTCTTTGAAGCTTTATTTTTCATGATACTTGTTATGCAGGGTGGCATGCGGGGTCTCTGGTCCCACTCCCCACATAAGAACGCAGGATATGGTGAGGCCACAAAAGAACACCCACGGAGCCATCGATAGGGAAGTCATACCACTATATTCTTGCTGGCGGCTGGGTTGGAGACACAGGAAGCAGGAGCCACACTATCTGCAACCTGCAATCCACTTCTCTCTGCCACTCTCTTTCTCTGCCAACCTCACTTGCTAGTTGCAATCCGCCCTGCTAACTGCAATCTTCTCTTGCTAGCTCAGCCACCATCTTCCTGCTAGCCCCCATTTACTGCTAGCATAGCCACGGCAGTTATATTAGTGGCCAATGGCTCACTGGTTACAGCTGATGACCAACTAGCCATAGCTGATGGCCATCCAATCATAGTTGAAGGCTATTTACTACCTGATCCAGCACCTTTCCAAGTGAGTGAGGGCGAGAGCCTGGTAACTGCACTCCTGGCTCTGTCCCCACAATACTCTAACAATGGCAGATTGAGACTTCCTATTTAAAAGGTTACCTAATTAAGAGCACCTATATTAGCCTTACTCAATTTTCATTGAAATAGCCATGAGGACTGAGAAAAAGAAAAAAATATACTATTAAAATAAACACATATACTGAATTTCTAGATAGGTGAGAAAATGGAGTACTTTAGCAATGTCTTCCTTCCCAAATTTATTTACAGCTTAAAGTAATGTCACTGTCTTTCAAAAAGGAAGCAAAATAAAGACATATTCTGATAAACAAACATTGGAAGAATTTGTCATCAACAAACTTGCACTGAAAGAAGTGTTTAAAAAGTTCTTCAGGCAAAAGAAAAATGATACAAGAAGGAAATTTGGCTTTTCACAAAGAAATGAGGAAAGCTGGAAATGGTAAATACACAAGAAAAACTTGTAAAATGTATAAATTATTATTCTTCAAAACCTCTTTAAAAATAATTGAGTATATAATTGAATATATTTTGGAGTTTATAACATAAGTAGAAGCAAAATGTATGACCACAATAGGACAAGGAAGAGTGAAGGAAAGTGAATCAGAATGTCTGTTTAAATAGTCCATTTACTGTCTGTTTGATCTGGGCAAGACTTTGAGTCTCTTCCTTTGTCCAATGAAGAAAATAACAGATTTATTTCATTGTCATGGAGACGACGAGTTTAGAACAACAACTGACATGAGGAATACTTAATAAACATTAGCTTACCTTATTTTTAACATTACTTCTATGAAACTAAATGTTGTTTCGCTTCCCTGAGAATTCTTGTGCTTTGCACAGACTTGCACTCTGCTCTAGAAACACTTGGCATACAGTTATCTCATGCATAAGCAGCTACCGTTCTTGTGGCAATGAATTAGACTCTCTCATTTTAAATTGCAAAGGACAGAGGTGATCTTTAACATGTTGAGCTAAACAAATAATTGTAATTCCTGGACTGGGGTAAGATACCAGGCAAAAGAAATTCTTGACTTCACATGGTTGATATGCCTTAATTTCTAACATTTCCTGATCACTTTCCAAGTAATTAAATATTAAGGGAAAATCCAAGATTATGTCTTTCCTGTTTTAACAAGTTTTCAAGAGAGCATAGGAAAAGCTTACCACCTGCCTCTAATAGGAAAATCGTATTCATTTACACACCTTCCAATTGCTTATTACAAATAATTAAACAAATGATGTAGTATACTAATACTGTCTCATTCTTCTCCTCCTCATACGTTAATGAAAAATACACAAGTGAAAACACATTCATTAACGTAACAGTCCACCGAGAAATCTAAGCTCTCAAATTCACAAAAAAGCAGGAAATATATTGTCATGTGGGGTGGCATGCGGGGTCTCTAGTCCTGCTCCCCACGTAAGAATGCAGGATATGGTGAGGCCAAAAAAGAACACCCACAGAGCCATGGATAGGGGAGTCATACCACTATAGTCTCACTGGCAGCTGGGTTGGAGACACAGGAGGCAGGAGCCACACGATCCACAATCCGCCTTCCACTTGTCTCTGCCAACCAACCTCACTTGCTAACTGCAATCCGCCTGTCTGCAATCCGTAATCCACACTCCACCACGCCACTACACCACCACACTACACCACCCTTTGCTAGCTTAGCCGTGGCAGTGGCTAATGGCTAACCGGTAACAGCCGATGGCCAGCTAGTCACAGCTGATGACCATCTACTACCTGAGGCAGCACCTTTCTATGTGAGGCCGAGAGCCTGGAAACTGCTCTCCTGGCTGTCCCCACATATGTAATGCTTCACAAGTAGTTAAATGCTTGTAAAATAAACACAAGATTTATTTTTCAGAATTTAAGAAAAAAAAAAGAGTCAATATAACCACATAGCAAATTCAGCTTTGTTTAACAAACCAGGTATCAGGTGACAACACTTAAACATGATGCCCACGTTTATGAAGAACTAGATGGGGTCTTGAGCACACTAATGCTGATTTAAGGACCATTTCCTGCCCAGCCTCGCAGTTGAGCAGGAAAAAATGCAGACATCCTTATCACACTTTTTGTGCAGAAAGCTCTAATCTCTGGAGGGTCTCTCTCTACCTTTGTCTCTATTCCTTGTAGTGAGCTAATTTTCTAGAAGACATTAATTTGTGAGTCATAATAATGGCTTAAATTTACTGAGCTCTTATTAGCAGATTTACCAACCCTGTAATGGACATACAATAACCACCCCCAATTCTAAGAAAACTGAAGCACAGCAATTGTGGGGACAGAGCCCCAGAGAGTGCTTTGCAGGCTCTCGGCTTCACGTGGAAAGGTGATGGCCGTCGGCTGTGGCCGGTTGGCCGGTTGGCCGCTGGTATAACTGCTGAGGCTACGGAGGAGAGCCGAGGACTGCCGAGGATTGCCAAGGAGCCGAGCAGAGCCAAGGAGAGCGGAAGAGGAGAGCCGAAGAGAGCGGAAGAGAGGAGAGGAACAGAGTCGAGAGAGTGGAGGAGAGTCATCGGTCAGTAGGTTGGCGGAAAGGCAGGCGGCAGGTCACACGTCCAGTGGGCCCAGCCTCCAGTGAGACCATAGTGGTATGACTCCCCTACCTATGGCTCCATGGGTGTTCCTTTTTGGCCTCACCATATCCTGTGTTCTTGTGTGGGAAGCGGGAACATAGATCCCGCCTGAAAAATGGCGCAGCGAGCAGGGTCTCCCGCACGACAGCAATATTAAAAGGTATAACCAGGATCACATGGCTATTAATGGTTAGAAATGAATTAATAATAAGTGGATAAGCAGTCTGATTCCGACAGCTAACCATTTTGCAATTTGACCTTCTAAGTCATACATACTGTAATAAATGTCTCAATCTAATATTGCCCTGCACCTCCTCTCATTTGAACCACAGCAATACACTTCATAAATTGTCACTGGCTCTTGGATTAATTTTAACCATGTGGTCAGACCAATTTCTATTAAATACAGCTTCATTATGTCAAATTTCAGGTCAAAAAGTTTAACGGCTCCTCATTGCACAATTCAAAATAAAATTGTATAATTGATCTTTCCATTTCCCAGAAATACTCCTTTTTCTCACATTTCGGACTTGGTTGGCATTGTTTCCTCTGCATAAGCTAGAAATCCAAGTAAAGATGATATTAAGCTACATTCAGTAATTTCCTTCTTCCAATTTATTAAAATATTTATGGAAAAAACGAAAAAGTCAAAAAGATATAGCTGTCAAAACTAAGAAAAACAGCAAGACATAAAATTTTGGAAGTAATTCCCAATAATATCAAGACAGATTGAGAAATTAAATCCTAAACTAAACTCTCCTTTCAATTATTTGGAAAACTATCATTAATAAAGAATCGAGCAAAAGGAGTATTAGCCCCTCCGCAACTCTGTATCATTTGATTGAAAAATAGAAGTCTCAGAAAAGCAGAAAACCCAACAGAACACCAAAACTGCTGCCAAACTTGCCTCCTTCTCAACCTACCATCCTCAATACTTGACTTTGTACATTAATTGAAAGGCTACAATTTTAAAGGCATGTCAGGAAACAAAAGATTTTTTTGTTTGTTTTTTCTGCATGTTTTATGCAGAACTTCTCGTTTTCACAAATAAAACATAATTCACTTAATGGTGGAAGACCACAGATGGCCTTGTGGTATTCTACGGTTCATAATCAGGAAACTTGTGAAGAATGGGAGAGGGTGACAGAAGAAGAGGCATTTAGCTCTGGAAAAAGCAAGTAGTTAAATGTCAATTAGGAATTTGAAACAGGATCAGGAATTGGGCACATTATTCTATTCTCCAATTTCAGATATGAAGGTGAGATTCTAACAGCACCTAAATGGTCAATAGAGCAGTTGACAATCGACTCAAATATGCTCTTCATCGTTATTAATAATAGTGATGAAAAAGTCCATAGCTCATGAAAGGAAATATTGACTAAAGATAAGAAAGAACAGAGCTCTAGAAATAAAGAAAAAAAAATATTAGAAAATTTCTACCTATCATCAAAGGTGTAAGAAAGTTATCAGTTTATGTAACATTATGCTAAGTTTTGGGATTACTCCAAAAATAATTTATTATTGTGTGGCCTCAATTAGTTGAAATTTCTGTATAAGAAAACAGAGTGAGTCCAGAAATACCAATCTGTTTATTTTTTTAAAAAAATATTTAGTGTATAATACATTCCTAAGCAATGTATCAAAGCCAAAAAGAAGACTTGAACAGCTAATTTTAGTATATTTATCAAATAAGGCAATATAAATGGAAATAATTATCTGCTAAGGCACATTAAGACAATTTGATACATAATAGAAACAAACCAAAGAAGCACATTGTCATGCAGGGTGTCATGTAGGGCCTCAGCTCCCGCTCCCCACATAAAAAAGCAGAACATGGTGAGGCAAAAAAGGAACACCCACAGAGCCATAGATGGGGGAGTCATACCACTGTATTCTCTCTGGCGGCATCCACCTCTCTGCAATCCACAATCCACCGTTGCTAGCCCCAGTTCGCTGCTAGCGTAGCCATGGCAGTTATATTAGTGGCCAGTGGCTCACTGGTTACAGCTGACGGCCGACTAGCCATAGCTGATGGCCATCCAATCACAGTTGATGGCCATTTACTATTCGAGTGAGCATCTTTCTACGTGAGGGCGAGAGCCTGGAAACTGCACTCCTAGCTCTGTCCCCACACACGTAAACATAGAAAAGGACAAAAAAAAATTATGTTGTCCTCAAATTCAGATATATTTTTATTCATGCAAGAGTTGAGAAACCATAATATCAACAAATCATTAATAAAAGATCACTTTTAAATCAAAATTTAAAAAATATGATTGGCATTTTAATGATATTGAAAACAAAATAAGAGCTCTGAAATATATCTCAAATATAGAACTAAGTTAAAATAATTGCTATAAATTCTTTCTAAACTCAAATGCCAATGACAATATTGCTGAAAGTATGTAAAATTAAAAAAATACAAAATTTTATATAAAGTACAGTGCCAATTTATATAAATAGATGAATAGATAGGTAGCTAAACAAATAGAAAGATGATTAGATAGATAGATGATAGAATGATTTAGGTGATTTTATTTCATTTCCCTCAATTTTCTAAATTTTCTTCAGTGTAATTTAAGAATTTGGTAGTTAGAAATTTTTTTTGAAATATTGTAAAAACAAAAACAAATTCTGCAAAATAATTTTTCTCAACAAACGGTTTTGGACCTAAATATTTTATAGATGATCTTTTCAAATTTATAAATTTCAAATTCACCTGTATAAAATGGAAAACAATGCTTCCAAAGTAAAGGAATAAATAGAAAACTAAATAATTCACATTCTGACTATGGTATAATACTGATGTAAAATCTAAAGTGATAATCATGAAACAAATATTTTCACTTACAAACATACATGAAAAGGTTATAAATAAATTAATCAAATTGACAGACTAGGGCCGGCCCGGGCCGGTGGCTCAGGAGGTTGAAGTTCCATGCTCCTAGTGCCGAAGGCTGCCAGTTGGATTCTCACACAGGCCAGTGGGCTCTCAACCACAAGGTTGCCTGTTCGACTTAACTCCCACAAGGGATGGTGGGCTCTGCCCCCTGCAACCAAGGTTGAACATGGCACCTTGAGCTGAGATGCTGCTGAACTCCCAGATGGTTCAGTTGGTTGGAGCACAACCTTTCAACCACAAGGTTGCCAGTTCCACTCGGTTCGACTCCCTCAAGGGATTGTGGGCTGTGCCCCCTGCAACTAACAACGGTGTCTAACAATGGCAACTGGACCTGGAGCTGAACTGCACTCTCCACAACTAGGATTGAAAGGACAACAACTTGACTTGGGAAAAAATCCTGGAAGTACGCACTGTTCCCCAATTAAGTCCTGTTCCCCTTCCCCAATAAAATGTTCAAAAAAAAATTGGCAGACTGGCTTACTACTACTATACATGGCTTATCTCAGAAATGAATAGATATTTTAATATAAAATTATTAATATGGAATATCACATCAATGAAGTCACAAAAAAATACACTGAATTGATGTTAGGAAAGCATTAAGTACTCATATTAACATGACAAAGACTATCTAATTTAAACCAATAGCCATTAGCACTCTTAACAGTGAAACATCAATCGCTTTCTCATTAAAATCAGAAACAAAACAAAAATTGTAGTTGTTATCACAATTTTTCAAGTGTTATTCAGGAATTATTGGTTAATATAGTAAAGCAAAGAACAAACAAAAAGAGAAGAAAAACATTACAGGTTTTAAAAGCTAAGATCATTAGTTGAATTAATTAGTCACTAAGTTTATAAGTAAAGGATAAATATTCAAAAACTGGAGGTGGAGTACAACATAGGGAATAGAGTCAATGGAATTGTAACAACTATATAAGATGTCAGAAGGGTAGTAGATTGGGGGAGAGGGGTTATCACTTTGTGAGGGGTGTAAATGTCTAACTATTACATTGTTTAGTACACCTGAAACTAAACAAACAAGCAAACAAACAAATAACTTTTCTTTGATATCATCAATAATTATTTAGATGAAATAAAGTAAACAAATAGTTGAATTGTAGTAACATCAAAATATGTGAAATACTACAGGATAAACTGAACGTCCATGTAAAGAAACCAAAATCCCACTGAAACATTTCAAGAAAGACTGAAACTAATACATATAATTTTATAGTGAACTTGAATAGAAAGAATAAGCAAATTATAAAGCCAAAAAAATTAAATTAATTTGGTTTTGGCATGTAATAGCCAAGAATATCAGTAGAACAGATAAGGCAGACCAGAAGTAGATCTGAGTGTATATATAATTGGTTAATGTATCTTAAAAGATAAATTACAAAGTGATAGACAAGGGGGTTATTCAATAAATAGTGCTTGATGATTTACACTTTATTTTTCAGTAAGGCAATTCTCAGAAGGATCAAAGAATAATACATAATTTAAGAAATTATTTCAAAAATAAAATAAATTATAAAATTGGTATTTGATTTTTGGATAGTGAAAGAATTTAACATTAAGAATAATGGATGAGACAAAAAAATTGAAGGGTTGTAGAGTGGATTTCATCCCTTTTAAATAATCTGATAATCATAACAATATAATCTGAAACATATTTCAAAAAAATATATGACAAAGGATTACTATTTTAATCTATAATGAAATCATACAATAAGAAATTAAACTACTGCAGTGCATAGTTGTAAATTTCAATACAATTATATTAAACAGAAGACCCAAAAGAGGAAATGTTATAGCTGTTAAATATTTGAAAACTGTTTAATCTTTCTAGTCAATGAAATGCATAGGTCTTTTTAAGATGAGACATGTTTTTTTCTCATTCCAATCATGAAATATTCATAATACAAGTAAAAATATGAAACAAAATAAGAGTACATTGAAATAAGCACTCTTACATTCAAATAGCATTTTACACTTTCACAATTTCTACAGAAAGCTATTTAGAGATATTTATCAGAACTTTCAAATTGTTCATTCCTTTCATGTGGTAATATGACTGATAGCAATCTATCAAAAAAAAAACAAAAAACACTAATCTGACAAACCTAGTGACACTAGTGACAATTTGTCACTAATCTGACAAATTGGGAAATTATAATAAAGAAAATTGGAAGCATCAAAATAAGTGTTAAGGTAAAACATAATATGTCCACATGATACTGTATCATATAACTAGAAAATATTGTTGTCTGTGACTTGCAGAAATTCTTGGAACTTAATACTAAGTAGTAAAATCAAGTTATGTAACATATATACAGTATAATCCATCTATAACAAAAGAATGTGAAAAAAAAGAAGAAAATAATGTTTGCTGTGGTTATTTTACTGTTGTGTGAATAAACTACTTTCATCCTTCTCTATAATTTTTTATAGTTTCAACATTTTAAAGCTAGGCAATCAAACGTCAACAATATTTATTTTTTAAAAAATGTAACCATCGTTCACTATAAAACTGAAATTCTTCTACTCTTAAAGGCTTCCTCTTGTAGATGAATGATCTTATTGGTCAGAGGAATTTCTCAGTCCTCTGAACCCTAATCACATTTTGATTATAAATTTTGTCATCCACTGGTTGCATTTTTTCTTGTGTAGTAATGTGTATGTGTATCTCTGCTCTCTGCTCTACATTATAAAGTCTTGAAGCCACATCTATTATGATTTATCAGTCCATTTTCCAAATAAAGTTAGCAATTAAATATATATATACACATAGATCTTGAAATGTGACATATAAAAACATGTCTGAGAAAAACACAAAGTGGGTAACCCCAGGTGGCTGGTACATATGTAGCCAAAATGTGAGGTAAACCGTGCATTTTACTATTCATGTAGGAGTGGGAGGAGAAAGAAAAGACAGTATGCTTTTGCTGTAATGATTCCTAAATTATGATATAAATCCTGTCCTATCTTTTGTGCTGTAGCTTCACATTTTCAACATGATCTTGGGGTGTCTATCAATAGCTCTGCTTGCCCTTTAAGTGCATCACCTAATAATTTGGATTTTAGATCCTTTACCTATTAATCATTTAATAACGTCATAATAGGAAATAATTCACAGGATCTTAGGGTCTTGTAGAAAGAAGTAAAATATGCACACAGTAAAGGATGGCACCTATAGAATGTATGTTTAAGAATTTCACATACATGATTTAGGCCATTCAGAGTGGAAAGATACAACATGCTTAGGGGAGGGGCATAGAATGAGTCAGAGGGATAAGAGAAAGCTTCAAGGACAAAGGGGGTGTAGGGATTATATGATGCGAATGTGAAATAAAAGGAGAAGGGCATTTTTCGGGAGTGGGTGTGGGGAAGAAGCACATAAGCAAAAGCTCAGAGATGTGAAAACTAAAGGAACAACATAGGAACAATGCTTTGTCTAGAATGGAGAGTTCATAAAGGATTAGGACATAATATCAATGCTGAAGAAGGCACAGAAAGCCAAGCTTGTGGCCCATCTACTTATAGCAATGTAAACTCAGGTACAACATCCAACCCATCAGTAAAATGAAGTAGCTGGTGTATGAAGACGAAATAAGTTATTTAAAGTCTCTAGCATGCCTTCAGCTTACAAGACATAGTATCTTCTTCTTCAGTAGATAATGTGGGGCTGCTGAAGTGACTGATAGGGGAATGATTTGGCCAGAACTGTGCCTCCAGGCAAAATAGCCAAGTAGCCACATTCTGGTAACATTGTAAAACAGAGAGAAAAGGAAAAAAGTGTGTGTGTGTGTGTGTGTGTGTGTGTGTGTGTGTGTGTGTGTGTAATTCACTCCTGCTTTTGGACCTGCCTTAAACTATACTAACCCAAGATTGCACTCAATTTATTTCTCTGAAAAAACTCTCAGTGTGTTACATAAAACTAACAAGTACAAGGTTCCTAAGAAGAATCTTTAAAAAGAATGTGTGACATGGTGTAGTCTAGGGTTACTTACTTGGTATTTTAACACATAATGGAAAATTATAGACAAAAGTGTAAGGGTTGCAGCTAACATTGAAAATGTACATTTAGACTGACCAAAAATAGTATTTAGCATAGAATCTGAGCCAGTCTAGGAAACAACAGTGGCAGACAAGCCAACCTCGCTCCTGGGGCTGCTCTTTTGGAATAAGGATTCAGGACAGACACTAAGGGTATGAGGCAGGTCCAGACTGCTGAGAGAACTCTGACAATAGTGCTGTGTGCACCGATCTGATGCCATGGAATGTCTGTGCAGCTAAGGAAGACTTTTGCTGTTGACTTCTAGGAACAAGAGGACAAAATTAACCAAATGGAACACAATTTTTTTAATTCTCAGCTATCAAATTGTATAGACCTAGTTTCACCTGCATGAGAGAATCTTCTGGCTCTTTCCTTGTCCTAGTCTGCTCTTTCCTTTCCTTTACCATCACTTTGTCAATGCCTGGGCAAACCCCCTACCCAAAGAGCCCAGGCAATCTCCCTACAAAATATTTTTCAGATTTTATCAGAAAAGAGACCAACAACACTTGCCGTTAGCTGAATGTTCATCTTTGGTTTCCTGCTGTCCTTAGTTGAGCCTTATTTTGCATTTAATCCTGCCCAGTAAGAAGGATTCTATGCTATGGAAAAATCACATGTACAAGATTTGAATGACAGTTTCTATTTTACAAAGATGTGTTAGTAATTTCAACATAGGAAGCAAACATTGGAAGAATCTTCTTATCTAATAGAAACAGTTTGATAGATTCATTGATCAATTGACAGATTTGAATGTGGATATGTACAAAGATGATAGAGATAGAGATGAGACAGACAGATAGAGAGGTGTCTTACTGGTCTTAAATCCCTTTAAAAGGGATTGTTGAAATGTTTCTCCATACATTTTCCAAAATGTTGAGGAGTATCAGGTCTGACAATTAAATTTGAAAACTCATCCTAGAAAAAGTGCTACATAACTCGTTGCTGAATATCACTGCAATCACCTTCGAAGTACTTCCCTTGGGAAGCTATGCACTGATGCCAGCACCTAATCTACCCTTCAAAGAAATTTTGAAACTCTTTTTCTGCAATGGCCATCAGAGCTGTCGTCGTATTACCCTTGATATCCTGAATATCATCAAAATGTCTTTCTTTCAATATTTCCTTTATCTTTGGGTAAAGAAAGAAGTCATTGGGGGCCAGATCGGGTGAGTAGGGAGGGTGTTCCAATACAGTTATTTGTTCACCGGCTAAAAACTCCCTCACAGACAGTGCCGTGTGAGCTGGTGCACTGTTGTGATGCAAGAGCTATGAATTGTTGGCAAAAAGTTCAGGTCATCTAACTTTTTCACGCAGCCTTTTCAGCATTTCCAAATAGTAAACCTGGTTAATTGTTTGTCCAGTTGGTACAAATTCATAATGAATAATCCCTCTGGTATCAGAAAAGGTTAAGCAACAACAGTGCAAGAAGTTTACAGACTTAATTGTCAGACCTTCACATGATGGAATTTTTTTTCCTTTTTCAACAGAGATTCCAGGTTTAAACTATACTTAGATTTTAAACAGATTAAAATGGGTACCAAACCTTTAGAGCTAAAAATTGGAAATGTTTGCTCTACTTTTCATGTTCTTTCCTTAATCTTCTTCAGATATATTTAGTAGAATGAAGAGTCTAAGGAAAGGAAAGAAGGTTTGTTTGGAGGCTGACACTCTTATGTTCAAGTAGGCTGAATTACTTTGAACAAGTTTTTATCTCTCTAAACAGTAATTCTTTCATCTATAAAATAGAGATGATATTATTTACCTTAAATGGCTTTCTGAGGATTGAGATAATGTAAAACATAATGGATAATGCCCCAATTGTTATTTCCCTATTAATGAAAAATTAAACTTTGAGATGACTTATTAGACCCTTTATAAGCTCAAGAAATGAAACATACTGCTCTTCTTTTCAGATTTATTACAACTGTTCAGAAACCCACTACCAACCTCTCTACTGGAACATATATATAACAGGACCAAGCCTAAAACACAGTTACTCATTCTTCTCAAGTAGCTAAAAAAAGCTAAAAGAAGAGAACCTCTCCACAATGGGAGAGAAGACGAGGTGAAGATTCAGAAATGTTAACACAAGATGGCAATTGGTCAATTCATAGATGAATCCTTTTAAGTCTTACTTATCATGTCAACACATAAGCAAATTATTTTTCTTCTTGAAAACATCTCTCATTGCTCCCTCTTTAATCTGAATTCTCACAGTTAATACCATTCATGGTGCAATGATTCCAAACACACCACAAGGAAGCTTCTAACACGGGCTCCAATTATTATGTAAATCCTATATCACCATTTACTCAACTGTGCTTATAGATGTACCAACTCCCTGCCAGATAGGTTCTAAATTCTATGAGGATAAACACATCTATAAGAGCTAGAAAGTCAATAAATAAACAGAGAATGGTAGACTAGTGTTTAAGAACACATACTGGGTTCAATTTCTGGCTCCACCACTTATTAGCTAAATGCTTTAATAAAATTTCCCAAACCTTTATACAATTTAATTTCCTTATTTGGAAAAATGGGAAAATAAAAAGCTACCTTATAGGATTTCAAAGTATTAAGTTCCTGGTACAAATTAATTACTCAATAAATTGTTGCCATTATAACTATAACTATTTGCATGATTACTATGAGGAAGACACAGTCTGGACATTATGTATCCATTATCTTTACCTATGTAAGTTCTATTATCATTAGTTTATTAAAAAGAACATTGAGGCATAGAGATTGAGGCTTATGCCAGTTGATCCAGCTTGCAATGGCTCAATAGGGATTTGAAGCTATGCATTTCTGGTATGCAATACTCACCCAGTTTGTCCACTAAATAATACATCTCCTTTTGGCTTTTGTTGTTGTCATTGTTGTTTTGTTGTTGTTGTTATTGTTGTTTTGCTATTATTTAATCAATCACTTACTATGGACCAGACATTGCTATAAGTGCTACATATATATTTTTCTCTTTTAAAATCCTGATACAAACCATATGAGATAGGTTCAATTATTCTCAGAATTAAAAAAAAAAAAAACTTAAGGCACAGAGGTCATTGACATTAACTTGTCCAAGGTTGCAAAGGTAGTAATAAGTGGGACGGCTAAGACCTTGTAACTCTCTTTGTATCCCTTACACATCATTGACTGACACACATTACTGATCACATGCTAGATGCCAGACTGTGAACTGAACAGAAGAAATACAGCTGTGAGCAGAACAGTAAAGTCCTGGAGCTTATTCAAGTGGGAGGACACAATAAAAAAGTGCATATGTAATATTTCATACGGTGTTAAGTACTTTGGAGAAAAATTAAGGAAGATAAAGGTGATTGGGAGAGTTGAGAAGCAGCTTGGGGGAGTCAGAGATGAGATTTATATACAGTCATCAAGAAAGGTCCCATAAAATAAGTAATAATTCAGAAGAAAGAGCTGAAAGCAATGAGAGACTTAACCCTCACGGTATCAGGAGATATGTATCCCAGACATAGGGAATAGCAATGCTAAGACCTTGAAAAAGGACCACATTTGGTATGTTTGAAGAATCACAAGGGAGGCCGTATGTCTGCCCTGGAGAGATAAGGGTAGAAAGTGGGAGGAGGTGAAGTCAGGGAAGTAGATTATGAGGGTTCTCTAGGCAATGGTAAAATATCTTATTTACCTGAATGGAATGGAAAACCAGTGGAAACTTTGAGCAAAAGATTGATGCAGTATAAAAAACAGAATATAAAATATCAAAGTAAAGAAAAAGAGACTAGTTAGGAGGTTGTTGTAGGTTGTTCAAATGAGAAATGATGGTTAATTATATCAGAGGGAGAATGGTTCAAAGCAGTCATAGATAGATAGATAGATAGATAGATAGATAGATAGATAGATAGATAGATAGATAGATAGATGATAGATAGATAGATAGATAGATAGGTGATATAGATATAGTATCGATATAGATATAAATATAACTATAGTATATTTTGAAGTTCATAGGACGTACCAGTAGATTAATTTGTCAGTTTGAAATAGGAGAGAAGTCAAGGTGTGATTAACAGAAGGAATGGGGTCACCATTTAGTGAAGTAAAGAAGACTGTAGGGCAGAAAGATTTGGAGAGAAATGATGAGTATTTTATTTGAGACACATAAAATGTCAACCTGCAGGTGTTTAGTGAAGAGTAAGCATGAGATCGAGGGTAATAAGAAGTGTTGTACCAGTAAAAATACTTCATTGTGCAGGAATTAACAGATGACTCCCAAATCTTAGTGACCTAGAGTAAACACATTTTTATTTGTCATTCATACTACATGGTCACCTTGGGGCTACTGAGGCTGTGCTCTAAGTTGCCTGTATTCTGAGACCCAGGCTGTCAGAGCAAATCTGTTAACACTTTGCCTGTCTCACAGCAGAAGGAAAAGAAAAAAATGGTGAATTGCCCACTGGCTCATTAAGCTTGTAGAGGTGACCAACATAATTTCCATTCTCATTTCACTGGCCAAAGCAAGTTACATAGTAGAGTTGGACATTTTTAGAGTGGAGAAATATAAATATAATTCTCATCTAGAGAAGAGAGGAATAACAATTTAATATACAGAAACAATCATAAAATTTGTGCATTTGGAATGAAATTCAAAAGTAAAGTGTAATCTGTTATTGTTATTCTCAAATATGCAAAGGTTTATAAAATATTAAAGACAAAGTGGCTGTATGTGTTTGTTATTCACAAATGACACTGCAGATCATAGTACTAAAGTGATCAAAATAACCAGACTTTGTTAACTGTATAAAAACAATTAATTTCATAATTATAATCACTTAGTTGAATTATTGATACAGCAGTTTGGTCAGTTTTCAGCAAGAAGAGATTTTGAAGACTTGAAAGAATGAATTAATTGGATTTTGATCAATCAGTCATGCTATAAACCATTACCACAATGTGACGAACACATATTTTGTTATTGTCAGTTAATGGTTGAGTTTTCCACATAATCTATTTAATAATGATGCAACATCAGAAAAATTAAAAATCTGTAAGACCATGTATTATAGGATTTTTCAACTTTTCTTTCTATATATACAATATAAGATTTTGTTTTAGTGTATTATAGTGTTTACCTCTTCACAAGTCAACATTTTTTTACTCTTTTGAGACTTAAGAATTTTTGCCTAAGAACTATGGACTGTTGCATACTTGAACAGCAAAAAATGCACACTTGAGAGGAAATGGCTTTTCTCTCACATTCTCCTATCAGTCAACTGAACAGAAAAATGGGTTGATGTTGAGTATTGTTTTTCTTTTGAGTACTTACGCTAAATTCCCTAAAAACTTGTATGCATTCAAAGAGATGATAGACTCAAACCCTATAATACTAAGGTAGTTTTAAGTAGCTACTTTCAGTATTTAAATGTTTCCTCCCAGGAACAGAAAGCAAGAGCTCAAATTCACACTCTTCAGAGAAACTAATTTATCAGAATAAATCCTTGGCTTTGCTGATATTGGATTTCAATTTATTAAATAAACAATATCACAATTAGATGTTTCTCAGGGTAAAGTGTATAAGGCAATAAAAAAATGGGTCATTTGGTATAACACATGCAAGTTTATGAAATGTATATATTAAATAAATAGCAATGAAAAAGTAAAAGGTAACATACATAGGGTCAAAGTATGCATGTGTGGTGGAGGGTAATGACACTAATTATTAAATCACTTTGCCAAATATTTATTTTTCTGAAGTTGAACATGTCTATGCATTTACTTTCTCTCAATGTTCTTAGAACCAAATTGATATCTATAGTCTTAATTTTTTGAAGAACTGAAATTCCAAGTGTGAAAGACAATGTTCTCTTACAATGGATGCTGCTTTCCACTGAAATGGACAAATATTTGACCTGCAGATCATTCATGCTTGACCAAGCCCTATAAGTGAAAAGGAAGACTCAAATGACAGGGATATTACAAATCAGACTTTTATTGAATTCAAACCATGCCCAAACATTATTCAATAAACTCAAATTATGTCTGCCGCCTAGGAATGGTCAAGAGCAAATTTAAAACCATGAAGATCTTGTATGGAAAGAGAGAGAGAGAGCTAGGGAATATACTGTATACACCTTTCAAAATTGGGCTTATATTGGGAGGTCAGTAAGGCACGCGAGAAGGTTAGTCCAGCTGGTATTTATTTTAATGATGGAGAGCTTACACTCTTCAAAAAAAAAAAAAAAAAAAAAAAAGAGTTAATTATTAATTCCAAGGGGAAAAATGCCCTCTCCTTATTCATTGAGAAACATTCTAAATGGGGCGAAAAAAAGTTAAGGAGAATTTTCATGGTTATGAGATCTTGAATTGGGGGTGAATATTGAGGGAAGATTTGATCAAATTTTCAACACCATTTACAAGACCAATTTACAAGTAAAAGTGGTAGTTCAGACCATAGACTGTAACATAAATATTTTTCAAAATCCTTTTTTTAATTTTTATTTATTTATGAGTACTAGCTTAGTTTGAGCAAATGTTTTAACCTCTTTGAACCTCATTTTCTTAATAATAACACCGAGGACACAATGTTATTGTGGGGATTAATTGAGAAAAAATGCTTAGAAACCATTTTTCATAGTGCCTGGCATAATTTGAGTCCACAATCCAAATGTAATATTATTCTTATTAGACAGGGAGAAGGGATGAATACTAAAAACAATTTCAGAGGTCTTGCAAAGCATAAAATCTATAGGTTACAGTGTACTAGTTGCATGATAAGATCTTCAGTAGAAAATAATAACTACAAGTGAAGGGGGAAATGGAATTTATCTCGTCCTACAATGAAAGGAAAGAGGATCCCATTCAATTATAAGCCTTACTTATACACATGGATAAGATGCAGACAGGGGTAATAATTATTTTAATCAAGGACTTAACCATACATGACCAAAATAATGGTACTTACATTCTAAAGACTCCAGTATAAAAGATATATGTAAAAGAATCAAACATTTCTAGAAGCATATTGAAAATGTATTTAAGAAATGTGGGATAGTTAAAATATTATTTGAGCCTTGTAACTATACCATATAAAAGAAGAGCAAGTAAGAAAGAAATTCAAAATATAAATTGATGTTTTTAAATTACTTATGAGACGATAGAGATATATAAAAATTATTCAAAATCTGGAAATTTCTAGTAATTATTTGCAAACTTGCATTTATATATATTTGTAAATTTGAAGTAATGAATACTTACATTGCTAGTTACTGTAATTATGATGTTCTTCAGGGAAATGTTAAAACTCAGCGTAACCCTTTATACTGCATAGAATTCTTAAAGAGTTAACAAATGCACTCATTAATGCAAATTCGAAAGTGCTTGTTGGTATCTATTTTGTACTTTTTTTTTTTAACCACTAGGATGAGTCCCAAAGTAAGAGGGAATAGCAAGCAAATGCAGTTTTCCTATAGAAATACCTTGCTATTACACAGTCCTTTATTGTAAAAGCTTTGGAAAGGTAGTATTTTTGCTTTTTATGTTTCTAACATTAATTGCTACTTCTACACACTGTAACACTCTAACTAGGTTTTGTGATTTACTTTTAAAGACAAATTTATTTTTAGAAGAGATTTGAAAATTGAATATTAGGATGACCAATATTACCTTTTGCTAATTTGTTAAAAATATTAAGTCCTGGATAATGTGCCTTTTTTGTGGTAAATAAAAATTATAATATAGTAGAAGAAAACAAAAGCTGATTTTTCTCAAATAAAACTTAATATTTTCTATTGTCCATTTTTCTTTTTTAACTAGAAAACAAATAGAACGAATACCACATCCACTGGTGATCTGAAAAGTCATTTGGTTAAGGATTTTTATAGTGTTGAGTTAAACAGCAATGACACATTTGGACCATGTATAAAACAGCTCAGGGCTAAAAATGTAATTTCAGGAATGCTAGAAATGTAGGAAGCTAGAAATAATAAGATAGTCTATAAGGTCAATTGTACCATCTAATCGAAGTTTGCATTACAATAAAATAGTTTGCTCTTGTTTTTTAATCAAATATAAGAAGCAACACTGGGCTCTATTTTTGCTACTTAAGAATTTCATTTTATTTGCAAATTTAAAATCAACAACATAAAATCTGTTTACCTAACTAAGTTGAGGGTAAGTTTCTTTTCTCTTCCTTTGTGTAAGATTCAGCATAAATTGAGTTTGACTTGCCTCAAATTCTTGTTGTACAAGCAGATGGAGATGTGGTATGAATGCAAAAGAAATAAACACAAATTTTCCTGAGACGTGTGCCAAACCACAAACTGGAAAAAGGAAAAAAGGAGCTTTTCTTCATAAAAAGGATATACTAAAAGTTCTCTGTAAGCAATTCTATTTTTGCAAGTCAATGTCAAATATGCTTCAGAGACTATCATTTTAAATGGACCTCCTTTCTACCCCTGAAAAATACTTCTTGTAACCTATCACACTGAAATATAATACCACTTTTATTTCATGGGATTGCTGTGGTGGAAGTAGTTGTGTAAGGCATGACTTTCTCTTAACTCAGTTCACCTCACACCTCCAAGTACCACTATTATGACAAAGGCTAACAATGTTAGAAGTCCAATTTTATCCTCCATTCTAACTCCAGACCCACATAACCAGATAATTTTGAAAACCTTTACCTGAAATTCTTTACCTGAAATTAGTAAATTAAACTGCACAGAAATAAATTTATTTGTCTTTCTTCCACCTATAAAACTTGCATAATTAAAGGTCACCAGTACCCATCAGATAACCTGAGATAAATATTTCCCTTTATTTTCTGCGAAAGGAAATCTACTCTAACTGATCCATCTATTCCAAAACCATAAGTAGCTCTTATTCCTCTCTTCAATCACAATATTCCTAGTCAATACAGAAAACATTATCTAGGCCTGACCTAAACACTATCCCCTGATGGCAAATGTAATATGTATGGCATGGAGAATGAGGGTGAGGGTAGGGGACTGGAAATCAGAAACATCCTTGGGATTTTCCTAGAATGTTGAAAAACAGAAATCTTCCCTTTTGAAAATGGCCACGTAAGCCTGGAGTGGATGACCACCAAAGGAAGTTGAGCCATGAGAGAGATAAAGAGGGTGCATCAGCCCCCTGAATCTTGATGTGCATGGTGTTAGATGCATCTTTGGAATTTGCAGTTGATTACATGAGCACTTTTATAACTTAATATATTGTTTTGTCACTTGCATTGAGGGGGTGCTAACTCATACACACACTATATCATGATTATTTCTTTTCCTGTTCTATTTCACTCTCCCTAGAACACTTAAGGTGACCAGTAGCTGGGTCCTACTTATCTTTGTATTTATAGTGTTTAGTCAACTCTTTATCTTATTGCAGCTGCTCAAAAATTTTGCTGAATGAACACATTTTACAAAAGAATTAAATTAAGGAGACGTTCCAAGGTAGCAGAATAGGTAAATACTATGTCTGCTGCATCCTATGATCACGTTAAAATTACAACTAAATAATAGAACAGTCAACAACCAGAGATACCTGAATACTAGCTGAACACAACTCCTATAAGGATATAAAGAAGAGGACACGTCGAGGCTGGTAGGAGTGGTGGAGACACAAAAGAGGATGACCCCAAGCCCACAGGTCATGGTTGAACACAGGGAGGGACACCTGCAGAGGGCCCATCTGAAGAATGAGGTGTCCCAGCCCTGCATGGGGTTCCCCAGCCCAGGGTCCTGTGCCAGGAAGAGAAGTCCCCAAACATCTCTCAGTGAAAATCAACGAGGATTCCATTCTTCCATGCCGGTGAGGTGGAAGGTGGCTGGAAACCCAGACATCCTCTTAAAAGGCCAGCACACAGACTTATTCGTTTGCAATCACTCACCCTGGGCTCTGGTGGAGGGGCAGCAGCTAGAGAGGTGCCAGAGACATACAGGGAAAGTCTGAGTTGTGTGGCTACAGGGCAAAGGCTACAGGGACAGCCACAATTTTCCCTATGTGGAGCCCATCTTGTGTGTAATCTACAAAAGGACACTATCTTTCCTATGTTGACCCCATCCCTAAAGGTCCAAATCAGAGACCCCATTGGTCTGGTAATATCAGCGCATGCATATACCACCTTGGTAACTCCCTTGGATCCTGCCCCTTCCAGACAGTGCAGCATTGCGCAGGGAACTCTGGTCTCCTGGATGACCAGCCCAGCCCCACAAGCTGTGGGAGGCTTGTACAGCAGTGAATAGCCCACGGAGGTCTGGAACACTTTGGGTGACTGATGGTCAGCCCCAGCTCAGGCTACAGCCTTTTTTGAGGGGCTCTTGGGTTCTGTGGGCCCAAGGTGAACTACGACTGGCCACCATGTTCTCAGGGCATTTTTCAGAGTGGCCACAGGCTCAGCACTATTTCAAGAACTGAATCTGCGTCAACTTTGTAAAAATCACTGATTATACCATGCAACTACCTGGGACCCCACCACACACAACTTGAGCAGCATCACTAGGGACACTGTCAACACCAGCTCAACCAGCACAGCCTATGCACCTAAGGAGGCTCTTTCAGTGGCCGAGCCTATGGGCAGACAGCAGGTAGCAATAGGCTAGAGGGGACCTGGAATATTAGCTAAGCTGCCACAGGCCCAATACTGGACACAGTGGGCCTTGCTTCACAGTGAGGCCAACCCCCATTGCCTCCAGGTTCAACATGGGCAGCAATCAACTGCATACAGTTTCATAGCTCCTATAACACAAAGTAGCCATGGGCCATCACACGCATGGACAAAATTGGCCTGTGCGGGAGCCCCTCATAAGAGGTACCAGAAACAACACACACAGAGGCAAGCTTCAAACCACACCAGAGCACTACCCAATTAGTTCCAAAGCAGTACACCCAAAGAGTGGTCTCAACAGGCACAAAGTCTTCTGGTTCAAATTCCCACCTGAGGGGTCAATCCCCACACAGCATCTCATATGCTGTGGGCTTAGCCAATTCTCTCAGCCAGTCAGCCTGAGAGTCAATCCCACCCACTGATCTGCCAAAAGCAATTAAGTTTCAAGTACAATAGGAGAATAAGCAAAACACACACATGGGACTCTCCTGGAACACACACATGGGTAATCAGGGAAATTGGGCCATTGGACCACATAAGACACCTCCTAAATAAGGGCACCTGGCAAAGACTGGGAGGCATATGGGCTCTACCTAATACATAGAAGCGAACACAGAGAGGCAGCCAAAATGAGAAAACAAAGAAACATGTCCCAAATAAAAAAACAGGAGAAAAACCCAGAATAAAGAACTAAATGAAATGTAGGCAACCAGCCTACCAGAGACAGAGTTTAAAACACTGATTATAAGAATGCTTAATGAACTCAGTGAGAACTTCAACAAAGAAGATAGTAAGCATAAAGAAGGACATAGAAACTATAAAAAGAAACAATCAGAAGTGAAGAATGCAATAAGTGAATTCAGAAGTGAAGAATGCACTAGTAGGAATCACGAGCAGACTAAATGAAGGAGAGGATCGAATCAGTGATTTGGGAGACAAGGTAGCAGAAAACACCCAGTCGTAACAACAAAAATAAAAAAAATTAAAAGAAAATGAAGATAGTTTAAGGGACCTCTGAGACAGCATGAAGAGTAACAATATTCACATGATAGAAGTACCAGAAGAGAAAGAGAAAGAAGAGAAAGAGAGGTGATTAAGAATCTACTTGAAGAAATAAAAACTGAAAACTTCCCTAACATGGCAAAGTAAATAGACATTACAAGGCCAGCAAGTGCAGAGAGTGCCAAGCAAGATGAACCCAAAGAGGCCCACACCAAGACACATTATAATCAAAATTGCAAAGTTTAAAGACAAGGAGAGAACCCTAAAAGCAGCAAGAAAAAAACAACTAGTTTCTTAGAAGTGAGCTCCCATGAGATTGTCAACTGATTTCTCAACAGAAACTTTGAAGGCCAGAAGGGATTAGCAGGAAATATTCAAACTGATGGAAAGAAAGGACCTACAACCAAAACTACTCTACCCAGCAAGGCTATCGTTTAGAACTGAAGTAGAAATAGTTTTCTAGAGAAGAAAAAGCTAAAGGAATTCATTACCACCAAGCCAGTATTACCAGAAATGTTAAAAGGACTTCTTTAAGAAGAAGGAGAAGGAGAAGGGGAAGGGGAAGGGGAACAGGAAGGGGAAGGGGAAGGGGGAGAGGAGGAGGAAGAGGAAAAGGAAGAAGGAGGAGGAGGAGAAAAACAAACAAACAAAGAAGATAAAAAATATGGACAATAAGATGGCAATAATTGTGTATCTATCAATAATTACTTTAAATAAAAATGGATTAAATGCTCCAATCAAAAGACATAGGGTATTTGAATGAATAAGAAAACAAGACCTATACATATGTTGTTTACAAGAGACTCTTCCCAGTTCAAAAGACACACAAGACTAAAAGTAAAGGTATAGAAAAAGATATTGCATGGAAATAGAAAAAAAGAAAGGCTGGGGAAACAATACTTATATCAGATAAAATAGACTTTAAAATGAAAACTATAATAAGAAAAAAAATAAGGTCATTACATAATGATAAAAGGATTGATCCAACAAGAGGACATAACCCTACATAGAAGCACCTAAATATATAAAACAAATACTGACCAACATAAAGGGAAAGATCAACAGTAATATAATCATAGTAGGGGACATGACACACTAGACCAGATGGATTTAATTGATAGTTTTAGAGCATTTCACCCCAAAGCAGCAGAATATGGATTCTTTTCAAGTACACGTGGAATATTTTCCAAGATAGATCACATGTTAGGCCACAAAACAAGTTTCAGTAAATTTAGGAATACTGTAATCATATCAAGCGTCTTCTCTGACTACAATGGTATGAAACTACAATGGTAAGGAAATCAATTACAAAAAGAAATGTGAAATATTCACAAACACATGAAGCTAAATAACATGCTACTAAACAATGAATGGATTAATGATGAAATCAAGGAAGAAATCAAAAGGTACCCAAAACAAACAAAAATAAAAACACAGTGACCCAAAATCTATGGGACACAGTGAAAGCAGTCTTCAAAAGGAAATTCATAGCAACACAGGCATATCTCAAAAAACAAGAAAAATCTCAAATAAATAATCTAACTTTACACCTAAGGGAACTAGCAAAAGAACAGCAAACGAATCCCAAAGTTAGTAGAAAAATGAAAATAGTAAAAATCAGAGTGGAGATAAATGAAATAGAGGCTAAAAAAAAATAAAAGGTCAATGAAATCAAGAGCTATTTTTCTTAAAATTATAAACAAAATTAATAAACCTTTAACTAGGCTCATCAGAGAGAGAGAGAGAGAGAGAGAGAGAGAGAGAGGACTCAAATAAAAAAATCAGAAATAAAAGAGAAAAATTGACAACAGACACCATAGAAATACAAAAAATTTTATAAAATGCTATGAGCAATTATACACTAAGAAATTGAACAATCTGGAAGAAATGGATAAATTCCTAGAAGCATGCAATCTTCCAAGGCTGAATCAAGAGAAAACAGAAAGCCTGAACTGACCAATTACTACTAATGAAATCGAATCAGTAATCAAAACGCTCCCAACACACAAAAGTCCTGCATTAGATGCATTAATTCTAAAAAGAATTATCATCTATTCTTCTCAAACTGTTCCAAAATATTCAAGAAAAGGGATGGCTCCCAAGCTCATCCTACAAGGCCACAATTACCCTGATTCCAAAAGCAGACTAAGACATTACAAGAATAAATAAATAAATAAAATTATAGGCTTATATCCCTGATGAACACTAATGCAAAAATTTTCAACAAAATATTAGGAAACGAAAATAGATCATATACCACAATCAAGTGCGATTCATTTCTGGTGTGCAAGGTTGGTTCAATATCTGCAAATCAATCAATATGATACACCACATAAACAAAATGAAAAATAAAAATTAAATTATCATCTCAATAGATGCAGAGAAAGCTTTTAACAAAAGCCAGCATCCATTTAAAATAAAAAATTCTCAGCAAAGTTGATATAGAGGGAACATATCTCAACATAATGAGAGCCACATATGACAAACCCACAGCTAACATCATACCCAATGGGAAAAAGCTAAAAACATTCTCTTTAAGGCTAAAACAAAACAAGGATGTTCACTTTCATCGCTTTTATTCAAAACAGTACTGAAAGTCCTACTACAGCAATCAGACAAGAAAAAGAAATAATAGGCATCCAAATAGGAAAGGAAGAAGTAAATCTGTCATTATTTGCAGATGACATGATACGATACAAGAAACCACAAAGATTCCATGAAAAAACCTATTAGAACTAATAAATAAGTTTAGTAAAGTAGCAGCATACAAAATCAATATTCAGTAATTGGTTGTATTTTTATACACCAAAAATAAACTATCAGAAAGAGAAATTAAGAAAACAATCCCATTTATAATTGCATCAAAAGTAAATAAATAAATAAACCCCTAGTAATAAATTTAACCAAGGAAATAAAAGACCTGTACTCAGAAAATTATGAGACATTAAAGTGAGAAACTGAAGAAAATACAAATAAATGGAAACAAATCATGTTCATGGATAAGGAAGAATTAATAGAGTTAAAATGTCCATACTACCCAAAGCAATCCATAGTTTCCATGCAATCCCTATCAATAATATACTAATGGCATTTTTCACAGAACTAGAACAAATAATCCCAAAATTTATGTGGAACTATAAAAGATCCCAACTAGCACCAGCCATCTTCAGAAAGAGGAACAAAGCTGGAGGTATCACACTATCTGGTGTCAAAACAGCATGGTACTGGCATAAGAACAGACACATATATCAATGGAATAGAATAGAGAACCCAGAAATAAATCCATGCCTAAATGGTCATTTCATCTATGACAAATAAAGCAATCTTTCACATTTCAGTAAAGACAGCCTATTCAATAAATGGTGCTGAAAAAACTGGACAAATGCATGAAAACAAACAAACAAAAAACTGGACCACCTTCTTACTCCTTATACAAGAATAAACTCAAAATGAATTAAAGTCTTAAATGTAAGACCCCCAAATCATAAAATTCCTAGAAGAAAACATAGGCAGTAAAGTCTCAGATATTACCCTTAGTAATATATTTACTGATATAGCTCCTTGGGTAAGGGAAACAAAAGAAAAAATAAACAAATGTACACCATCAAACTAAAAAGATTTTGCACTGCAAAGGAAACCATCAACAAAACAAAAAGACATTCTACTGAATGGGAGAAGATATTTGCCAATGATACATCTGATAAGGGGTTAATATCCAAAGTTTATTTTTTAAAAAAAAAGTACAGTTCAACACCAAAAAAACAAACAAACAAACAATACAATTAAAAAGTAGGCAGAAGATCTGAATAGATATTTCTCCAAAAAGGACATACAGATGACCAATAGCCACATGAAGAGATACTCAATGTCACTAATCATCAGTGAAATGCAAAATAAAACCACAATGAGATACCTGTCTAAATGGCCATCATCAATAAATCAACAAACAACAAATGTTGGCAAGGATGTGGAACCCTTGTGCGCTATTGTGAAATTGCAAATTGGTACAGCCACTGTGGAAAACAGTACGGAGATTCCTCAAAACATTAAAAATAGAACAACCTATGACCCAGCAATTCCACTCCTGGGTATTTATCAAAAGAAATACAAAAGACTAATTCAAAAAGATATATGCACCCCTATGTTCACTGCAGCGCTATTTATAATAGCAAAGATATGGAAACAACCAAAATGCCCATCAATAGTCAATTAGATAAAGAAATTATATATACATACACACATGCATACATATATATATATATATATATATATATATATATATATATATGTATGATGGATTATTATTCTGCCATAAAAAGGAATGAATCATGCCATTCACAACATCATGGATGGACGTAGAGGGTATTATGCTAAGTGAAATAAGCCATACTGAAAAAGACAAATACCATATGATCTCACTTATATGTGGAATCTAAAAACAGATTAAATGAACAAACAAAACAGAAACAGACTCATAGATGCAGAGAACAAAGTGATGCTTACTAGATAGGAGGGGTGTTGAGGGCTGAGTGAGAAAGGTGAAGGGATTAAGAATTGGTAGTTACAAAATAGTCACAGAGATGTATAGTATGGGGAATACAGTCAACAATACTGTAAAAACTATGTATAGTGTCAGGTGGGTAATAGACTTATCAGGGAAATCACTTCATAAATTTTATAAATGTCTAACCACTACTTTGTACACTTGAAACTAATGTAAAATAATATTGAATGTCAACTATAGTTAAAAAATACGTAGTCAAGGTGATATATAGTACAGCATAGTCAATAATATTCTAATAACTATGTACAGTGTAAGAGGGGTAATAGACTTACTGGGGTTATCACTTTGTGAGTTATATAAATGTCTAATCAATATGTTGTTTTGTACACCTGAGACTAAAAGAAAAGAAAAAGAATTAAGTTCAGAGAGAGGAAATGAAATAAAACATGATTTCCTCACAGGTAGTTAATGCTAGAGAATAATTTTATTCCTGAGCCTCATATTTTATTGATGCATAAAAATGAATGTTTCACCTCTGAATAATGACGGTATGAGTTTGACCTGAGAAAAACTAATGATGACACCATGACATTATATCCCATAGAACAGGATTCTGATCAAAGATCTCATTTAAAATTTCACTCAGTAAAAGTAATAGAAAGAACTGTCAAAAAGGTCTTGGGAAATAGTCCACGTGATCCTGTCAGTACCACAAACAAATTATCAAAAAGACATGGCTGCTTGGTATTTCTGGGCTGTTGCTATAGATACAAGGAGAACTGCAAATAAAAATGAATTTTCAAGGGCTCTGGAGATTGGGGACAAAAAACAACTTCATGAAGTCTCCATTTTTCAGTGTTCTACATCCTTTAATCACCTTTTCTACGCTTAGAAATTCAAAGGGATGGGACTGTTCCAAAGTCTTCAATTGGGCTCTCACAATCTCTGTATTCTACCTTTTCTATTTCTCCTATTCTGAAACTGTCCTATTCTTATGGCAACTTCTCCAAGTATTACCTTTATTCCTAAATTCTAAACCACTCTTATTAGAAGGAAAATTCTAAATCTATGTTTGTCTAGAACTCCTAAATTGTAATATGCTAACCATTTGTGTAGAATAGACAGTGTGGACTTTTTGGTTCTTATTTAAGAAATCTTTTGTCAGTCTTTGTAATATAAATACATGTTTCAATTTTCTTTTAAAAGCTTTAATGGTATATATTGACACATTTAGATTGTATCATATAATTTATCATCCAAATTTGCATATCTTTGATAGTGAAACAAGGTGCTATAATAATTACCTTACGGGAGCGGGAGTAACTTGGACTGATCTGAGCAAGGTGAAAAACATGGTCAACCTTTTAAATTCACCTGAACTTGGTATTTGTGCATGGCATGTGAAAGGGATAAAAATAATATTTTCCACACGAATAACCAATTCTCCCAACATGAGTTTTTGAATACTTCTTTCCCAGTGATTTCATTGACACCATCAAGTTTTATACATGTTTGGGCTTTTTCTTATGCTTCATTCTTTTGTCTAGTCATATAATTAATTAATGTACTTACACAAGGAGTCTATAGTAGGTAGGAGAATCTCTGGACTTTATTATTGTTCTTCAAAAAAATTTTGGCTAATCTTAACCCTTTTCTCTTCCATATAAAGTTTTGATCTAGCTGGTCAAAGTCCACCTACAAGCATAAAATTTCTATTGGAATTTGCTTGGAATTGTATAAATGTGTAAAAATTATAAAAATTAAAATCTTAAAGATATAAACTCTTCCTATTCAGCAATACAATATATCTCTCTATTTAGGCCTTTTTGGATGATTTTTCAATATTTTATACATTTCTCCATAATTATCATGCACATCTTTTGCTATGCTAAGAAATAGGTACTGAAGTAATTTTATTGATTTTTCTTTCATTTATATTACTAAGTTGTTTGCCATAAAAATTAATTTTCTAAATGTCAGTTTTCAACATTTAGGGATAAAACTGAATTTGACAAGTTAGTCATATATACAGAACACTTGCTGAATTCTTATATACAATTGTCTTATGTGAGTTATGAGTGTTCATTATATATCCTGTGTACAAGTTCTTTTGAGATATATATTTTGCAAATATTTCCTCCCAGCCTGTGGCTTGTCTTTATTTTCTTAACACTAGCTTTTAAAGAGTAGAGATTGTTATTTTTGATGAAATTGATTTTTTTCTCCTATTGGGCATGTTTTTTGTGTTTAATGTAAGAAATCTTTGCCTGACACAAAAGGTTAGAAATACTTTTTTCTTATGTTTTATTCTAGATGCATTATAGTTTTAGCTGCTATATTTAAGTCTATAATCCATTGTGAGGTTTTTTTTTCTTTTACTAAAATCATATCATCAAACACATCATTGTTCACAAACTAGCTCTTGCATTTATTATCTGTATAATTTGGGACAGTTTCCCAAAATATTCTTAGCCCAGGTTTTCTCATCTTTAAGAGGATAATATAGCCCAACCTCAAGAGGGTTTTTACAATGATACAATGAAATAATGGTTTGAAACTCTTAGTCCATCTTTAGACACTCAGTAAGTACTCATTAACTAGTTGCTAAATGGTGACCTGTGTATGAATTTGCAGAACATAATACATTTTCAAAACATATCAAACATACTAAAGCTAAACGTATGTTATGTCTCTTATGTGGAACTTAACTCATATAGTTAATCACTTCTGTGATTTATACCTTCTGTAATTTAATACTATTTTCTATAAAACATACTTTTAAAAGAAGCATCCCTGCACTGGCATATATTTAAATGACATATTGTACAAAAGGCAGTTTTCCGAGTCAATATTTTTATTAGAATGCTATTTTGCTAGAGCCAGTGATATAGTATCAAGTTAATGTGACAAATGATAAATTCGATGGGAAAGCAAGTCTAAAAAGAAATGCAGTTTAGCTCTGAACTGTGTGATGCTTATGTCATAAAAGCTGTTAAAATGACAACACATACATTGAGGTAATAAGAGGCCTCTGAGACTTGGGTATTAGGAACTGCTAAGTAGTTAAAAATAAATCATAATAGTGTTGTGCTATTAGATATTCTGCCTCTGTGCTTATGTGATAGATATTTGAGCTATTTGGAATCCATGAAGGAAGATAACAAAGGAATTAAACATTTTGAACCACACGGTATTTAAATGAACATTTTACTCTATTGGCTAAATATTAATTATAAAATGTAAAAGCCCACAAACTAAAGAACATGCTACTTATCAGAAATTCTGCTGTTGGACTAGAAGATGATCAGCACTTCCATGGATTGGTTCTATTTGTAGGAAATAGTTCTTCAACACAACCTCATCTAGCCCAAGCGGAAAGCACCTATTGGTGGTTTTCCTGGTAATATCTGAACACTACTTATTATATTTACATTGGGTAAAGTAAATTTTGAGGACTGAACTCTGGCCAAGAATCATCCTAAACTTCTGAGATTATCTCCATGGACAGGGTGGCCTTTGTCAAGGAGGTACAGTCTAAAGTCACTGACAACCTAGTTGTCAAAAGCTAATTCTGATTATCCTGTTAAGGTCCTCCCCAGGGCCCACACTAATTCTCTTGTGTGGGTAAAATCCTATTCTTCATTTCCTCTGCATTTCCTACAATTTTCTTTTTTCTGAAAATGCGTAATTCTCATTATGCCCAAACTTTAGGAGCAGGTATGAGTGGAGGGCTGAGTTAAGTGTATGATGCATATAATGCTTGTTTCAAATCTGTGCTCTGACATGTAAATTTAAGCAAGTTGTTTAAATTCTAAGTCCAAATATTCTTATGGGCAGGATTAGAATCGTTCCAACCTCATCAATTTATTCCAAAGATGAAATAAGATCAACTATTTAAGATGACTTGCTCAATAAAACAATTTGTGCTGCACATTTAAGAAACAGACTGTACATCTTCTAAAATCTGTCAATGATACATCTAACCTCCTGTGTTTACCTTCGGTTACTTCTGATTAAGGAGATACTGGTATCCTTATGCATCGTTAAGTTGATGTTGAGAGTTCTGTATTTATAGAGACTATAGGCTGTACACCTAGTCCCCATCCATTTTTCTAAATATGAAAGCATGATGAAATTTCTCTAAATATAATAACCTAATGGATCAAAAAAAATTCTGAAACTTATCTTGGTCTAGCAAGAGATAGATATATTTATTTTAAAGTTAAACTTGGAAAAGCTGTTCATCATTTTGTAGAGACAAATGGATAAAGGGGAATATCGAGTTTTTGTTGAAAACTCATCTTTTGAAATACTGACACAATTACTTGTAAACCACCCCCTCAGCCCCCGACAAAAATGTGCACACTTCTGTACTTCTACACATTAAGAGCTGGCCCTGAGCAATTTTAAAAATATTTCACAGAAATTCAGGAGTGAACTATAGCTTGAAATTACAGGAAGCCTCTTGTTCTTTTGACTCCCTAAATTTGCAAAGAAAAACACCCCAAACGAGTAACGTATTCAAATTACGAGAGGTTTCTGCTACTAGAACAAAGAGTGATATTCATTTTCTCTTTGGATTTTTACTTACAGTATTTGTGAGCAATATATTTTGCTTCCCTCCTTCCATACCACTTTTCAAAACAAAGTTTCTCTTCCAACCAATACCTTTTTTTTACTAAAAAAGTCATATATGTGCCTATAGCAAACTAACATAAATTTCCAAGGGTGCGATGAGATACAGTCATCAGCAGCAATGTAGTCAAATATATGGATGCAATGATTTTGAAGACTACAAAGTAAATGGAAAGTTTTCAATGAGGTCAACATGTTTCCCACTTTCTTTGACCCCCCATTAAATCTTAAATCATACATTTTGGCAGCAGACTACTTCAAAGAATACAAAGATGTAGGGTCCCACCCACGTTAAAAAATAGGATTTGAAGCACATTCAACTTTTAGTTCTCTGCAAAGAAAACTGTTTATCTCCAAAATCACTACCTTTTCCTAACAATAGAGGTTGAGATGGTCTATACTCTGGTCAACCCCATTCACCTCTGGCTTTGATTTCATCTCCCTAGAATCTTTTTCCAGCAAAAATCCACTCCTCTTTTATTATTAGCATTTTTCTCTGTATTGACTCTCCAAAACTATATATGTGGCCAGTCTCTCTAATTCATAAAAAGAATTTTCACTGATAATTAAAGTTCCAGTTGTCTCCCTTCTCTCTTTACCATCAAACAAAACTTTTTAAAGAAAGAAATATAATCATCTTTTCCAGTTCCTCATTTCCTTTTTATGTCTCGGTGTGAAGCAGTCAGATAATGAAACCCTCCATTCTCACTCAACTTGCTTCCAAGGGGTTTGTCAGTGGTCTCAGTGCAGCCAAACCCAATGTGTTGTCAATGGGAAGACTTCACGTCACTGTTCTATCGACTTCACCTAATATGGTTGCCATTCAACATATCTGCTGATCCTAATCACATCCCACACGTTGATGACTCACAAATCTACATATCTACCCTGACATCCGATCTCTTAAGACATGTAATGTGGACACATTCAATAGTCTCAAAATCACCATTTTCAAATCTGAACACATTATCTTTCTTCTACTCTCAAACCAGTCCAGCCACCTCTATTCCATAGCTCAGTAAAGAAATCACCACCATCCCCATCTCGCAAACATCAAGAGAAATCTTGGGCTTGTTTTATGATACTCACCATCTGAGTACCAAATCTTGCTCATTTGATTCTGTAAAATTTTCTCAATTCCTTTCTTCCCATTTCTTCCCTTTATAAATTCTATTTAGGTCTCCATATTTTTAATTTTAATTGTGTTCCCCCCAAACAAGCTTAACTACATTCTTCATTCTGCTGCTGGACTGACCTACATACACTGTTACATGCAAAAATCCTTCAGTGGGTTTGAATAAAGTTGATATTCCTTGGAAATATACACAAAGACCTCCAAGGTTCACAGTATGTGAATTACAGCTCATTTACAAATGTGATCTAATTTCCAGTATACATTTTTCTTCATACTCTATGAGTTGTTTAAAAGTGATTTATTGGGGGCGGCCAGTTGGCTCAGTTGGTTAGAGTGCAGTGCTCATAACAGCAATGTTGCTGATTCGATTCCTACATGGGTCAGTGAGCTGTGTCCTCCACAGCTAGAGTGAAAAAAACAGCTTGCCTTGGAGCTGATGGGTCCTGGAAAAACACACTGTTCACCAATATTCCCCAATAAAAATTTTAAAAAATTAAAATAAAAGTGTGATTTATTATTTCTAGATATTTATTATTTTTTGTTTATATATATAAACTAATATATAAATATATATTTATAAACTCATATATAAATATAAACATATATATATATATATATATATATAATATATAACTTAATGACATTTTAGTCAGAAAATGCACTTTGCATGATTTCATTCCTTGAAAATTCTGAGACTAATTTAAAGACCAGAATAGGAACAATGTTTTATCTAGGTTAATTTAAACAGAATATGTATTTTCCCGTTACTAGGTTTAATATTGTAGATGTGTCCAGAGTATATGGATACATAAGTTTTCAAAATATTCTTTATCTTGATTAACGTATTAACTGTGTGATTTATCTGTCAATTTAATGATGCTTTATCAAGTTTTCCTGGTGACTTTGTCAAATTTATATATATATATATATATATAGAGAGAGAGAGAGAGAGAGAGAGAGAGAGAGGGGGACTATGTAATTGAAATTAGGAAAATATAGTTTAAAATTTGTATTAATAATACATCTTCAATTTAGCATTTTATAGAGCCCTACTTTATTTCTGATATTGCTTTTTTGCCTAGTGTTCATTTTGCCTGATATTAATGCATTTATACCTTCTTCTTTTAATTTGTTTTTCCCTACTATATATTTTTCTAACCCTAACTTTCAATCTTTCTCTTTCCTTATATCTTCATTATATAGCTGTAAACACCATATAGTTGCATTTTCTAAGTATATATAAGGTAATGATATATCTTTTGTGTTTGACTTTAGTTTATAATAATTAATTGTAATTACTCATGTATTTGGATTTTTTCTTATCTTCTTATTATGTACTTCCTATTTGTCCTTCCTTTTCAGTTTCATTTTTTCCTCTTTCTTGCCTACTTTGGCAAATATTTAGTTTGTAGTTTTATTTCCTCATTTTATTTTTATATGTACTTGTTGAGAAGTCATGTAGTCTATGCCTCTTTTATTGATGTACAATTTACATATGCAGAATAGTTCAAGTTTTCCATGTACAACTTGATCATTTTGAAAATACACCTGTATAATCAATACTCCAGAACTATATAGGGCATTTTCATTACCCCTGAAAGATCCTTTTTGCCCCTTTTCAGTCAGTTTCCATCTCCATCCCATGAAACAGCCATGAATCTGATTTCTATCATAAGTAGCATAGCTTAGATTTATCTGTTATAAACCTCCATGGAAATTGAATCATATGGTATTCTCTTTTGTGTCAGGCTTTTTTCATTCAACATAATATTTTTGAAATCCATTTATCTTGTGTGTATCAGTTGTTACTTTAAATTGATGAGTGGCACTCCTTATAATACAAATATACTATACTGGTATTTTTGTTTTTGTTTTATTAAAATGCATTTCCTATTCATGGCCATCGGAGCTGTTTACAATGCTCTTTTATATGATCATCCCTCTGCACTCTGGAAGATGTTTAAAGTTTATTTTCCTGTCTTCAAATTCTGTATTTAACTTTGCTATTTAATTCATGCATTGAGCTTTAAAATTCAAATAGATGTACGAGGTCTGACAATTAAGTTCACGAACTCATCCTAGAAAAAGTGCTACATACCTCATTGCTGAATATTACTATGGTCACCTTCGAAGTACTCCCCTTGGAAAGCTTTGCACTGATGCCAGTGCCTAGTCCACCCTTCAAAGAATTTTTGGAACTCTTTTTCTGGAATGGCCATCAGAGCTGCCATCGTATTACCCTTGATGTCCTAAATATCATCAAAATGCCTTCCTTTCAATATTTCCTTTATCTTCAGGTAATGAAAGAAGTCATTGGGGGCCAGATCAGGTGAGTAGGGAGGGTGTTCCAATACAGTTATTGGTTGACTGGTTAAAAACTCCCTCACAGACAGTTCCATGTGTGCTGGTGCATAGTCGTGATGCATGAACTGGTGACAAATTCAGATTGTCTAACTTTTTCATGCAGCCTTTCCAGCATTTCCAAATAGTAAACTTGGTTAACTGTTTCTCCAGTTGGTAAGCATTCATAATAAATAATCCCTCTGATGTCAAAAAAGGTTAGCAACATCATTGCACAAGTTCATGATGTAATTGTCCGACTTTGTATAATATGTTGTATACACAAATATTATATATAATATTTCTACAAATTTTACTTTGTTATATTTAACTTTATAATTCTTTGCAGTTTTTTATTCTTGCTTTTATTTTTATTATGCCCTTCATTTCCTTAAATGCATTTAACATAATTATATTATATTCTTTACCTGATAATCTCTAATAATTTGAAACACATGTGTAATTCATTATATTTTCTAACATCTCTTGGTCTCATTTCACAGGTGTTGTTTCAATCTGTAGTGTGTTACATTTTATTGTGAACTTCATATTCTCATTAATGTTGTGTCTGTGGGAAATTTACCGTCTTAGTTGATATTATCAGTTGATTTTAGGGCCTATTGTTTAGAGACCGTTATAAATTAAATTATCTGCTTGATATTTTTCAGACCAAACAAATGCTTTGAATTCAAGTAAACCAGGAATTGACTGATTTATAAAAAATTCTCAGGAGAGATTATTTTTTTCCTACTACCCAATATCAATCTCTGGTCAGGTTTGTTTACTATTCCCTGTGAGAAGGAAGTATATTTAGTATTCATGTTTACACTGAAACTGGCTTCTTGAGGTCCTAACTTTCTCATTGGAGTCTTTTCTAAGACATCCATCTTTAGCAGACAGTAAGTTTTACCTACTATTCCCTGAAGCTCAGTCTCCACAGCGTGACAGAAACTCCTCATTGGGAAAAAAAAAAAAAAGTTTTGATATGCACTATTTATGGTATTTTTGCTTTCACTTTATGATCTCCACAGAATTCTTTATTTCAATATCTGATCAAAATTGCATTAGCAAAGATATATTGAATATTTTGTCAAACCCTTTACTTTCATTTAGAAGGGCAGTAGCTAGTCTGCCACATTGCTAAAGATGAGACACCTTAGTTTTTTTTTGTTTTTTTTTATAAGCTAACTCTTTATCATGTTTCAAGACTCAGTTCAGCTACCATGCTTCCTCCAGAAAATCTTTCCTCTCAGTCCAGATTAAGAATAATTCCTGTGCTCCAAAAGTAATTTAAAGCTCACCATTTTACATTTAAATTACCTCTCTATTGTTACCTCCACCACCATTAGACTGTTGACTTCCTTGGGAAGGAACCACAACAAATGTATCTGTCCATTCAAGGACATTACAGATTATGGTGGGGACTCATTAATGTTGTTAAATCAGCAACTTGACCAACTCCCTCATTCATAGATCTACAAAGTTCTGACTCTTGCTGGTTCCCTGGTTTCCTTTTGAAGCAACCACCTCTTTCACAGCTGCTTCAATCCCAGGTTCAAGTGCTTTGAATGTTTTTATTTTCCAGCTTTTCACCTTATGTAATTACTGTTGGTGTGTGTGTGTGTGTGTGCACGCGCGTGTGTGCATGCACACACGAAGAACACAAGATATACTCTCAAGGCAAATTTCAAGTATGTAATACAGTACATTTAACTATAATCACTATGTTGTATATTAGATCCCAGAATTTAGTCACCTTATAACTGAAGTTTGTGTTCTTTGATCAACATCTCCCCATTATAACCCCAAACATCCAGTCCCTGGAAACCAGTTTCTGGCTCTATGAATTAGACTTTTTAAGATTCCACATATAAGTGCGATCATACAGTAATTGCCTTTCTCTGTCTGACTTATTTCACTTAGCATAAAGTCCTCCAGGTTCATCTATGTTGTCACAATTGCCAGAATTTCCTTCTTTTTACAGTTGAATAATTCCATGAGCCACACATTCTTATCCATTTATCCTTCACTAGGGACTTAGTTTATTCCTACATCTTGACTATTCTGAATAATGCTGCAATGAACATGGCAGGGCAGCTATCTCTTCAAGACACTGATTTTATTTCTTTTGCATATATATCCAGAAGTGGGTTTACTGGATCATGTGGGAGTTCTGTTTTTAATTTTTGAGAAAACTCCACATTGTTTTCCATTATGGCTATTTCAAGTTACATCCCCATCGACACAAAATGGGATAAAATATTTGCAAACCATATATCTGATAAGGAGTTAATATCTAAAATACAAAGAAACTCATACAATTCAACAGCAAAAACAAACAAACAAACAAAGCACCTCGTATGTCTCAATTTTAAAAATGGGTGAAGGATCTGAATAAACATTTTTCCAAAGAAGACATATAAATGGTCAACAGGTATATGTAAAGGTGCTGAGCATCACTAATCATTAGGGAAGTGCAAATCAAAAACACAACTTATCACCTTATTTATATCTGTTAGTATGGCTATTATCAAAAAGACATGAGACAGTAAATGTTGGTGAGTGTATGGAGAAAAAGAAACCCTTGTACACTGTTAGTGGGAATGTAAATCAGTGCCTTTGACTTCTAACATGAAATATTTGTATGTGGTCATCTTAACTTGAAATTATAAGAGCCTGTTTTGGAAACATAAAAGGGAATTGACTTCTTGCATCTGGACAAGACTTTAATATTTATCTAGGCTTCTTAACCCATGGTCTTGATCCCAACCTTGCTTTTAGTCAAGGTCCTTGTTGCCATTCATTATTTCCTATTATTTTCATTCTTTTGATGTCCCAGACTCCATTTGGAAGCATTGATACAATCATTTGTGGAACTAATCCATTAAGGTCTAGGAACTCATGCTTCCTGGAAATATTTGCCAGTTTTTTATCATAAGGCTGGTAGGAAGATTAGAATGGATAAAATAAGAAAGGCACTGTCACACAGGGTGTCATGTGGGGTCTCAGCTCCCACTCCCACACAAGAACACAGGATATGGTGAGGCCAAAAAGGAACACACACAGAGCCATAGGTAGGGGAGTCATACCACTATAATCTCACTGGAGGCTGGATTCACGTGAAGTGCAATCTGCGGTCCGCTTTTCTGCCAACCAACTGACTCTCTCTCTCCACCACAGCCGCGGCAGTTATATCAGTGGCCAATTGGCTAACCGGCTACAGATTAGCCAACTAGCCACAGCCGACGGCCAACTACTACCCGAGCCAGCACCTTTCCACTTAAGGCTGAGAGCCTGGAAACTGCTCTCTGGGGCTCTGTCCCAACAGGCACATATTAGAATTCTCCCATATAATGAATGTTCAACATAAAATACAACTATTATTATTATTGTTTTTATTAGGAATTTATTAAACAAATAAATTATCATTAGTACAACAATTACTATATTATTAGGGAAACATCAGGACTGAGATTCTACTGGAAATCTCTTATCCCCTTATGAAACTGTATATCTATTATCTTGTGGAAATGAATTAATCTTAAAAACATCCAGTCAGGAACAAGGTTAAACAAAATTGTGATGTGGAAAAAAATTTGCTTTCACGCACTGGAATCCTTTCTTCTTTCTTACCAAACTTTTAAGCACATTGTTCTTTCGCAAATGTCCTGTGCTTTCACACTGTATTGGGTCTATGACTTCTAAATTGAAAATAAATGAGGCATTCACTAAAACTACAGAGTTACGGAATTTTAACATTACACCATGCCTCAGATTATTTTTATAACAAAAGAACAAAAGTTAAGGACAAGCCTCAATCCAATGAAATAATTCCATATTGTCATATTATGAACATCGGCTTTGGCACTGGGGCATATCTGATTAGAGCCACAACTTTTCTAATCATAGTGAGTGACCTTGGCCAAGTTTCTCAATCTCTCTGAGCGTGAGTGTTCATCTGTAAATTGAGGAAAGAGTGCCTGCGTCATACGATTGGTGAGAAGATTCAAATGTATAAAATAAGCAAAGCACACAACAAATGTTCAACACAAAACTGAGCTACTGTCATTGTCATTATTATTGCTACTGATGTATTAAATAAATGATCACTTTTACAACTGTCATTGTATTTTAGGAAAATCTTAGGACTGGGCTCTAGTGGAGGTACAGATATATACCATCTATACCTTATACTGACTTCGTCCTTGCTTCCTGGGATTATCACAGGTTATAATCACATCAGAGTGGCTGTGAGTCATACCAGGCACCCTTGTGACATCTGTAACCCACTATCAAGGATTTATTAAGACAATGAACTAAGTAAAAACAACAACAACAACAAATAAAACCAAATGTAAAATATGCTAGAGCTAGAAAAAAAAGTTGATTTAATAAACAAAAAGTTGATTTGTATTTGAATGACCTGTCTAGCCAAAAACCAGACTTTGTATGTGGAAGTGGAAAGATGGAGAAAAAAAATAAAATATTTTTAAAGCAAAGATTCCTCACCTAGTCAATGGCACCTTAGAGAAAAATAACAGCCCTCAAATTCTGTAGTCACATTGTGTAGTCATATTGGTTGCTGCACATGTGATATCACAACTTACTTTCATTCTATCGGCCTCTTCTTCACTCAGTTAGCAGGGTTAAGCATGAGCTAGTTACCATTCTCCACACTCTCAGGCTTCCCTTGAAGCTTTAGAACTGGCTTCCAGCCACTTCTTTTTCACCAAGTTTCATTGAATTCAATACACTCTACTTGCCTCTTTTCAGCCACTCATCTTATTTCTGACTCATGTTAAAATGGCGGCCTCATGTAAGACACTCACTACCTCTGCCTCTTTTATTTCCATTTACATCTATGTCCATCATTTTTCTTTCAGTTAAATATAAGCCCTAGTGACCTTCAACATAATTGTTTCCCTCTTTCTTTTTTCTTTTATAGACATTTCCCCAATCTTTATGTTAAAACCAATCTTTTTTTTGTTCTCTGTCCCTGAGAAATTCCATGTATAATCAAAGTCTTACCATAACCTCCATGCACATAATGCCCAAATCAATTACCCCACACCCATTCTTTGGCACTGACTTTAGTTATTCAGCTCCAGCCATGCATTGGTTTCATGTCAAAACCAATATTCCCTTTCAAACCTGATGTTATAGTATTTAACTCTAGGTCCATTTCTCTCCAAAACACTATTTCATGATGTAGTATAAGAATTATTATGACACATACTGGAAAAAAGGCACTGACATTTATCAACCTTGTCACTGGGTAAGGTCTGATTTACTGTAATTAAGGTTGGACTGTACTGAAATGCTTTCTTTAAATATAGGGGATATACTTAACTCCACTATTAATCCCCAAACATCCAGAGCACTGCTGCACAGTCACTGATGTGAATTTAGGTGTTTTAAGCTACTGTGAATATAAAACTGGAAAAGATTTATGGGCAATAAAAGGAATTGTGCTCGTAATTCACAACTGGCCTGTGAGACCCTGGCTTTGCTTTGGAGCCACCAAGACAGTTCATTAGTTTCACTAGACAGCCCTAGAATTGAAACAGAATGGTCAGGCATCACTAATGTGATTAAGGCTCCTGATTTCACAGTTTAAAAAAAAAATAGATTAGTTGACCCAAATGTGATTTCAGAGCTTTCCTTGTGTATGCATCAGGGGTCAATAACCAGTTGTTGACAAGAGATAGGATAACCTTGAAATGCTAGCAAGTTACTGAGGTTAGATTTCCAAGGAAGCATTTGTATGCTTATTTTTCTTCCAAATTGGAAATAAAAATCCCACTGGCACATTCAAAACAATTATCTGAAGTGATGCAATAGCTCTATTTATTTGGTAAATGTGACCTAAATTCATTTTCACACAGTGAATCACCATCTACTCTCACTGTGTTTTGAATGTTTGATGAGACAACCAAACGCAATTTAATAAACTTGCCTAAGTTAAACTGTCTACCATGTGTTTTGCAGTAGTGACATGTTTAACATATAAAAAATTGAATTTCACTGAATATCTGTGTTCTTTTTTAATAAGCTGCACAATACTCTGTTTCAACTCATTTCAGCTCATCTATTTCCATTAATTTTTAATCATTAGAGCTACAAGAGGAATGATAACAACGTATATGCCCTTGGTGTTTAATAAATGGTCACCTTTTAGACACATGTAAGACTAGATTTCCATAGGTTACCAGAGAATTTAGCCAATAGTGATCTGGTGATAATCTGTGCTTTCCCAAAATTTTGTTCTGGAAGTGAAATATGAAAAACTTCGGCCTAACACAATTTGAATAGAAATGTGCAAACCACTCCTACCTGTAGTCTGTATACCATGTTAAAAGTTCTCACAGAGAGAGGATTTTTCCTACAACCCCAAGGAAAGATTACAAATTATTTTAATGTACTAATGGATATATTTTCTATTATGTGAATGTACATAACAAAATCATTCAATTCACTTTAATTTCCAGGGGGGGAAAAAGTAAGTGATCTGATACAGGGTTACAGAATTATCTGAAAGACAAAGCAGAGTGAGTGAACAATACAGGCTCACACAGAAATCAGTAACAAAGGTGGACCTAGAACCCAGAACTGCATAATGTAGTCTGGTTGACTTAATTACTGCTCACAGCTCCTTTTCCCTATCATACATTTTTTTTTTTTTTTCAGTAGACCATTGGCATTCACACATTTAATATTAGCTTTTTTGGTCCTTTGAAAGTAGCCATGATAGACAGTAGTTTGTATTTCTGCTTTTTGTTTTTGAAGTAGGATTTGAGATATCTGTGTGGTGAGGTTGCTATGCATGATGGAGTCACCATTTAATGAAGGGGACTCCTGATAGTACATGGCCCAGGCAAACTCCCATACTTGCCTCTCTGTATAGTTTTTTGGACTTTCCTACTAATCATTTCTCTTTCAACTACCTTCAGAAGAATCTTTGTTTCTATTTTCTATAATTGGATTCTAAAAGAAACATAAGATAATATTAATTAAGGTAATAAGAACAATACAGAGAAATGGATGTTTTCTAAAATAAATATAAATTTGGGATTCATTGAAAAATTAATATGGATCAATCATATGTCGCTGATGGGAATTTAAAGAAAAGGTACCAGCCACTTTGGAAATCTCTTCGCTCCTATAACACTAAACATGCAACTACCATACAACCTAACAATTGCACCCATGGGTGTTTAATTCCAAAGAAATAAAACCTTATATTCACTCAGAAATCTATACATAAATTTCCATAGCAGTTTTATTTGTAATGATCAAAAACTGGAAATTGCAAGATGTCTATCAACAGATGAATGGTTAAACAATGTGTGGTACATACAAACCACAGAATACTATCAGCTGTAAAAAGGAATGAATTATTGACATCCACAAATATCTGAATGAATCTCCAGAGAACTGTACTAAGTGAAAATACGCAATCTCAAAGGGTTACATACTGTAAGACTCTACTTATATTACATTCCTGAAATGACAAAATTTTAGATGTAGAGAATATAGTGGTTTCAGGTATTAGGAATGAGAATAAGAGGGGTATACAGAAGGGAAGTGGGTGTGATTATAAAAGGGCAACACAAGAGATCTTGTGGTGATGGAACTGTCAGTACCTTGACTGAATAGTGGATACATGAACCTAGACATGTGATAAAAATTATATACAACATATATACATCATGTACACATAAAGACACATGGTTAATACAAGTAAAACTGGGCAAATCTGAATAAGATTAGTTAATTATACCAATGTCAAAATACAGGTCATGTTATTGTATCACATTTTTGCAAAATAAAATTCTAGGAAATTGGTAAGTATACATGGGATCAACTTAAAACTTTGATATTATTGAAATTATTGATGACCCATGTTTCTGTATATATACACTTAAAATACACTTTCAAATATATGTGTATATACACTTAAAATACACTTTCAAAAAGAGTATGTGTAACTATGTAAATATATAAATATCAATAGTTATATACAGCAAGTGTATACAAATGATTAGAAAGATATGCTATATAATTAGACAATAAACAACTATGGAGGATAAACCAAGGTCCATGCTCACTAGCAATCAATAATCAACATATAACCGCAGCAAATGTGAGATGACCATGATCTCTTGAATCAATGTTATGAGAATCTTCCTAAAGGGCTGGTTCAAATTGTATCAATGTTTTGGGGAAGCAATTTGTCAATATATCCAAATTGTTACGCATGCAATGCTCAACCTCAAAGTTTGTCTGTTAGCATCTCACTCAAAACTAAAATCAAGTACATTAGCTTGTAACATTGATTAGAGTCTGTAATTTAATAATACTATTGTATTAATAATGTTCATTTCCTGACTTTGACAATAATACTATGTTTAGATAACATATCAATAATTAAGAGAAGTGGGTGAAGTATGCAAAGGAATTCTCTGTGCTATTCATTCTCCTATCAGCTCTCCTTTAGCTGGAGCCCATGTTTCATTGTTGCCTTTCTCTTCCATTTCAATTCCATGTATTTCTATTTTTTTTTTTTTTTTTTAGTCTTCCTCTTCAATGAATGGGTTATTTGGTGATGTTTTAATTTCCACATGTATAGAGATTTTCTTTCTGTCCTTGCATTATGTATTAAATTCTAGTTTGAGCCAGTTATAGTCAGGAAATATACTCTGAGTTATATTGATTTTTCTAAATGTTTAAAGTTTGTTTTATGGCTAAGGAGATGGTCTATCTTGGTGAATGTTTTATGAAAACATTTGACAAAAATGTGTATTTTTAATTTCACAGGTCCCTAGGGATCTGTTTGTTTATCTTTTATTTCAAATTGGGTAAATTTATTTGGCCTGTTCTCCAGTTCACTTATTATCTCTTCTGTCACTCAACTATTGAGCCCGTCTAACAATTTTTTAATCAATTTATGTTATTATATTTTTCACTTTTATAATTTCCATTTAGTTCTTTATTGTAGCTTCTATTTACATAATGAAATTTTCTATTTTTTTTTTTCATTTGCTTAATAAGAATTTTTAACCACTTGGTAAATTATTATACGATAGTTACTTTAAAATCCTTTCCACATAATTCCAACATCACAATGTTTTTCTCAATTAAATTGCCAACCTTACTGGTTCTTGGTATGATGGGTAATGTGTTATTTTTGTTTGTTTTTTGTTTATTTTTTGGGGGGTTTTTTTCCTGGATATTTTGGCTATTGTGTTAGGAAACTCTGATTCTTATTTAATTTTTTGTTGTTATTTTAGCAACCAGTCACCCTGTTTACCTGTAACACACAGGTATTGCACTACTTTGGGGGAGCTATGTTTCCTATGATAATCTAATTTTTAGAGCCTGTGTGCTATTGTGTTGGTCTTCTGGATTTATCTTATGTCTTTGAGGTTCCCATTTGTCCCTCCTGATACTGCTTGAGGAGCATGAGTGTCTCCAGCCTGGGCAAGCTGGTGCCTCTAGATGAGGGAATAGAGTCTCCAACCCATGAACATAAAATACTTGCCAGGCAAGTAGTGGTGTTGCAGGCTGCCAGTTGCAGGAGGGTGGCCCACAGAGACCAACAGACTTTCTAGTCTGAGTGCTTTTAGTGTCAGAATCCCTCTTGTCTCTCTCCCATGGCTGCCTGGTAACTCAGGGGGTGGGGGAAATGAAATGTCAGGAAAGGATAACGCTTCCAGGCTGTGGTCCCTTATTGCAGGGAGATCTCATTGTCAGTGCCCCAGCCACATGCTGTCTTTCAGTCAGGGCAGCAAGTTGTCTACAATTTTGCAATAACAACTAGTAACAATCTGTTTCTTACCTTAAAATGCATTTACAATTTTCATATAACACACAGATAGTTTTAATAAAATCTTAAAGGAGTTGTTTAAACATTTATATGAGAAATAAATTTTGGCATCTGTAATAATAATTTACAGTGTTTCTCTTAAGTCTAGTGCTCTAGACTCTAGGGAGTCAGTTTTCATTTTATAATTAAATCTGTTCCACATAGTTTCCATTTTTAGCTGACAAAGTGAAATTCGTAGAATTTCTTATTGGGCATCTAAAACATACATTCAAGTTCTTACTGGAATTGTTTAGGGAAAGCTAAAATTCATGTTATGTTTTAAAAATAGTTCCTACAGCTGGTGCTTTCTGTGTATACTCGATAATTTATGTTTGACAAGCTTCGGTGCCTCCTGAAAGGGTAGACAGGGTTTTTCTGTCATTTTTTAGGATATACCTATAACAAAAAGCTGATCATGTGGAACCAATATACTAGACAGCTCAGTAGCAAAAGTATACACCAATAGCAACAAAAAAACATAGCCTGCCTCTTATACTCGTAGGTGCTACTGTAGTTTGTGATGTAGCCCAATGATTCAAACCAGCCAGTACTCATCAAACCTACACAGCTGAATTGCAATGTGTTGGTTTTTCAGTATCTCAACTATAACACAGGGGATATTTCACACCTTAAAGTGAGAACTATCTTTGTAAAATACGCTCTCTCCCAGTAACTTGAAAGAGGAAGTGTAATTTGCTGATGAGGCATTATATTTTGCCTCAAAAATTGGCTAAGGGTGGAGTTTCTAAAAGTATGAACAAGGTAGTTGTCATTCTCAAGATATAAATAAAAAAATGCTTCTGCTCAGTAGAAAAGGAAAATGCACAACATAAACACAATGGCAGCGAGAATTCCAAAGCAAGAAAGAAATGTCAAGATAGAACTATTAAGACAGAAAATTTCAATTTCTTGATACTTTTGTTCATCTTACAGTCACAAATAACAAGATATTTTCAAGTTGGTGAAACAGAACGCAGCATAATAGATCTCAAATTTCAAATGCCATTTCTAAACATTGCTAGAATTTTCAGACGTTAAAAGTGGAAGCATGCATTTTTTAAATTAAATTTATTGGGGTGACAATGGTTAGTAAAATTACATAGGTTTCAAGTGTACAATTCTATATCATCTATATATTACATTGTATATTCACCACCCAGAGTCAGTTCTACTTCCATCACCATATACTTGACCCCCTTTACTCACTTCTACCACCTCCTTCCCCCTTACCCTCTGATAACCACTAAACTATTATCTGTGTCTATGAGTTTTTGGTTTTTTTATTTGTTTGGGGTTTTTTTGTTTGTTTGTTACTTTCAGTTTTAAATCCCAGTGCGGTGAACTCACATGGTTCTTGACTTTTTCTGTCTGATTTATTTCGCTTAACATAATAATCTGAAGATCCATCCATGTTGTCGCAAATGGCACTATTTTATCTTTTCTTATGGCAGAATAGTATTCCATTTTGTATATATACCACATCTTCTTTAACCCTCATATACTATTGGTGGGAATGCGGATTGTTGCAGCTGCTATGGAAGGCAGTGCTCCCAGAGGTTCCTTTAAAAATCAAGAATAGATTTACCATATGACCCAGCAATCCCTCTCCTGGGTATCTACCCAAAAAATCTGAAAATATTTGTCCATAAAGATCTATGTACTCCGATGTTCATTGGAAGCGTGCATTTTTGAGAGACACTGATTGTTTAGTGATGAATATAAAAATGTTCTGATACTGTATTTCCAAATATCATAACTTCCATCTCTGTAAAACTACATCAAGTACCTAAAGTGACCTGCCTTGAATATATTTTCCTGTCGTCATCTTTTATGAGTTCACTTGAATTGGCACAGCATCTGAGTAAGATAAAGATGGTTTATTAAGTTTAAGGGTAAGGAATTTGACCTTAGAGAAAACAATTTCATACTTGCAAAGAGTTCCTTCTTCTGAGAGGCATGAGCAAAACCCTAAAAGGGAATATTGTATTTGTTTATTCATTCATTAAACAGTTATTAAACAAACTGTGCTGGACACTCCTGTAGGTAAGTGAAACAGATAAAGTTCCCTTCTCTTATAAAGCTAACCCATTTGCTAAATGGCAACACAGATGTTAAATAAGAGCACGAAGCAATAAATGTTAAAATAAAAATAAATTGGGTCAATGTCATAAGACAGACTTGGGAGGAGAGTCTCTTTAAGGAGATCAGCAAGGGACCAGACTTTTTAGAAGTTAAGCTTTGCCGAGGTCCACAGGTAAAAGCTTTGGGTAATTTGTTAAACTCCACTGTGGGTAATTTGTAAAACTCCGTATTTCCTATATGAAGGAAAAAAAAAAAATAGTACTGTATTGCTTGATTAATGAACATATTAAACACAATTCAAATAAAAAGTATGGGTACTCACTGCAGAAGAGGGTCTGTTATCATTATTGTTCAAATTAGTTATCCACTTTTGATCTCAACTCTTTGCCTCTATAATAAAGTCAGCTGGCAAGGTGATTAATTGTGAATTTCACCTGAGTGGAAACAATTGGAGACTATGTACTGTATTTAAAGCATGATGACAACACAAATTTTTTTGTCTTTATAATCATGGATTAATGATTTTACAGCTATTTAAATGATATATTTATACAGTTAATTTAACATTCTATCAGCTGTAAGAATTTACTGAGCACCAACTCTCTCCAAAGCATTTTACTAGGCACGATTTATCCATTCATTAATTTCTTTGGTTAATAAAATTACTACTTTTAAAGACAATCTTAGTTAACAAAGGTAAAAAAAGAAACAGATATGTACACCAAACTTTGCTGGTAATGCACACAACTTTTCTCTAAGCTTCCATCTCTATAAAATGGTTAAAACAGTAAGCCTAAATACCTAAAGTAATGAAGGTTAAAGCAGAAAGCACCTAAAAAGGTAATGTGCTTTAATAGTTATTCTTATAATAAATTTGTTTAATTATTGATAATTATAGAAATCATACACAAATTCATTTACTTTTCAAATTAAAAATACAAATGCATCTAAATCTCTTTTGAATCCTGCTTTTCTGGGTCAGTTCCCTTTTCTGCTCCCCCCAACACTAGAACTAACATCTACTATTAGCAAATTCTATTCATATGAATTATGTATATCTCTAGATATTTTTCTCTTTACAAACATATATATGTGCCAAATAAAATTATTAGTATAGCTGTGTTAATTTTTGTAAATATTTTCCTACAGTTATTTTGTTGTTGTTTTTTGTTTTTTTGATCAATAATACCCTGTTTCCCCAAAAATAAGACCTAGCCGGACAATCAGTTCAAATGTGTCTTTTGGAGCAAAAATTAATATAAGATCCGGTCTTATTTTACTATAATATAAGACCAGGTATAATATAATATAATATAATATAATATAATATAATATAATATAATATAATATAATATAATATAATATAATATAATATAATATAATATAATATAATATAATATAATATAATATAATATATTAATTTTTGCTCCAAAAAAAGCATTAGAGCTGATTGCCCGGCTAGGTCTTATTTTCGGGAAAACACAGTATGTAGTCACTGGGAATTAAAGAAACTTAACATAGTGACTCTAAAAGAAAATCAGTCTCATTAACTTACAACTGTACATTATATATCAAAATATATAACAAATAATGATAATTTTATTTGTAAATACTCACTGAGTGAAAAACAGCTTGCTGGGTGCTATCTTTAGAAGCTCTATTGTGTCCTTACCCACTTTGACATTGGGTCTGAGTCTGGTTATGATAATCACTGATGTTTAAATAATATCCTTTAATGAAAAATGCAGTTGTGTAGTTTCATTATTATAAATAAGAAAAAAATTATTTGGACATTTCATAATAAATTTCTAATTTGATACTAGTGTAAATATCTTGCTTTGTTTAATTTCTAATTAATGAGGCATCCTTAGAAAGTACTTTGAATTGCATACTCATAGTTTGTCCATCAATATTAATAAGCCATAACATATATATTATACTTTGGCAACATTTTAAAGCTCTCAGAAGAGATCTGCTTCTTCATAAGTCTTATTTCAAGCCAAATGTTATCTGGTAGGTCATAATAGCAGTCATTGAAGAGCCAAGTTTTATCTCAATGCATTTCATGGATGACATATTTAAAGCAAGACTTTAACAAAAACTACATAGAAGGACTTATGTTTCTTAAATACATCCTAAATTTAATTAGCACCAACAATTATATAATACATGTATATTATGGAAATTTTATGCCATATTTTATTTAATTTCTAAGAAAATCCCAAAACAAGAAGCGAATCATTAATTTGGAAAAAAGAAGAAAAAATAGTGAGCATTATTCTATTTTTTCCTCTAGACAGTCTAACTGAAAACTCTTTGGGAAGCAGATCTGTTAGGAGTGAGCGATGTTAGTGTTCATAAGTGTCAAAAGACCTGAATTTGATGAGGATAATAAAATTAACATAAATTGAGCACATGTTTTATCTTCTTTAATCCTCAGTACCAACTCATGAAGTAAATTATCTCCATTTCTCCATTAAAATAACAAAGGCCTTTTTAGATGTTAAGCAATTTGCTAATGTCAGACCACACAGCCTATAAAAGGTGAAGCACGTGTCACTTTAAAGCCAAATACTTTCAATTTCTATGCAGTTATTCCCCGACTATCTAGCTTCTGTCATTTAATCTCTGTGAAACTCCTTTACCTGATCTGTTAAAAGGCTACAGTATTATCTATTTTCCCCCAGAATAGTTGTGAAACTGGAGATAGGACATGTGTGAGAATATACACTGAATATTAGGAAGGCATGATGATGACTTTAGAAACTTAAATTCTGGGAACACTGCTTAGTTACCCTGTGGGATATCCTACTGTCCTTTGCAGTCTAAGCACAATAAAAAACATTGCAATCCAAATCCTTAATTTCACAAATCCTGCCTACCTCCCTCACAAGGCAAAGGATAGTTTGGTAAGAAGCCTAAGGACAGTCTAAAAAGGATAGATAGTCAGCAATAAAGTAAAATGTGGTTTAGCAATTGTTTCCAACACATTAGGGGATATCACAAAGCCAAAACAAATTACTGCTTCCTAGCCTCAAGCTTAATGACAACTATAACACATACCTGAGAGAGTACATTGGAAGAAACATGGCAAGCTGTGTACAGATTACCTGAGTCTATGACCACCAGCATTATCTACCATGGCAGTTGGAATTCATGAAAATATAAACCACTTCTAGTAGCTATTTCTATATAGTTTCTCAACCTTGATAAAGTGATGTTTTGACCCTGAGAACATAAAATATAATGATACCTTCCGTACTGAATCCATATTAAATTAACTGTGGTAATTGGATAAATTTAATTGAACTACTTTTTGAAAATTAAAAATTCATATAATCTCAATTTAGTTGAGAGAGATAGTTCAAAAGGTCTAATGCATACACTTTAAGTATAAATAACTATTCATTTTAAAAGTATTGTCACAAAGCAGTGTATACATACAGAGGGTGCCAAAGAAATGCATACACATTTTAAGAAAGGAAAAAAATGTGTAAAATTGTAATACTCAATAACAAAAGATGAATACAAGTCATGTGTACACATTTTTTGGCACCACCACAAGTATAATCAAAGGAGCCTTATTTTGAATATGCTGAAATGTCATAGGTTATCAGATTTGAGAGAGGATGTTAACAAAGCAAATTACAAAGAGAGGACAAAGGGGCAAATTAATTAGGGCATAAACTGATTATACCAGTTAACTAATAGAAGTTTATACATAGATGTATTGTAGTAGCTAGATCAGCTATATTTATCAAGCCCTTGCTCCTTCTTAAAACATTTATTTTATGACGAGACTTTCTCACAGTTTTCTTCCTACTGTTCTGGGCACAGATTGTCTGGTTTCTTTGTGTGACAATGTCTTAAATGCTATTCTTCTTGGGATTTCCTCTTCTATTTTCACCTTATACACCCTCCTTGGGTGATATAATTCATCCCTATAACTTCAGTTAACATCTATTTGCTTTTTATTCTTCAGCTCTTGTTTTCTAAACTCTGAATTCATACATACGATGCTGCCTAAATGAACCTCTACTTGGACACAGCACATGGGCAGAATTAAAATCATACAATTGAACAACTTAATAACACCTCTCATAAGCCAATATAAACATAACACTACTCTCAGCTGTCACCTGGATTACTCACAATTGTCTCTGTTCTTGCACATTTTTCATATATGCTCTTAAAAACAATAAGAATGATCCTTTAGCACGCACATCTATTATTTTTCTGTTTATGATCTCCAAAGTTTCCTTTTTCCATTATGATAAAATCCAAACGTTTTTGTCCTGTAAAACTTTCAAGAATCTGTTCTCTGTAACCTTATTTCCCCCCCATTCCCATCACCCCAGATATATATCAGCAAGTACTATTCATTCAATTCTTTGGATGTGCCATGCTGGTTTCTGTAAGAAGGCCATCATGTATCTCATACCCTATACCTGGAATAATTCCCCTGCCATTTCTCCAGTTATTCCAATCTCTTCTCATAGATCTCTGTTTCCTCTAAGAAACCTCATTTATATGTATTCACTCCTTCACACCTCTCCATGTTTTGTATTCTTTCCATATTCTTTTGGGAAAACTTCTGCAACTACAAAACTTGTGAGAATTTAATTTTGGGTATAATTGTCTTTTTTTTTTTCTATTTTAATGTAATAGTCATTATATTTGGCACTGTAACTATTTTTACTTTATTGTATTCCAATGCTCAACACAGTGTCTTACAAATAACAGAAAATCAATAATATTTGTGGAATAAATTAATAAATAAGTGAATGGGACACCTAATAACTGCAGGATTCTTTTATATTTACATTGATTCAACCTTCAAAATTACCTTGTATCACAAGTGTTGTTTAATTTCTAAACATCTGTGTGTTATTGATTTCTGATGTAATTATGTGATTGAATTCTAATTTAATTCCATTTTGGTCAAAACATGCCTTGCATGATTCCAATCTTTCAAAATTTATTGAACTTGTTTTATGGCCTACTTAACATGATCTATTGTAAAAAATGTTCCATAGGCATTTGAGAAGAGTAAATTCTGCTGTTGTTAAATAGGGTGTTCCATAAGGGTATGAGTAAAGTAGATTAAGTTATTTAGTAGTGTTGTTCAAGTCTTCCATATCCTTGCTTACTATCTGTCTGGTTGTTCTAACAATTACTGAAAGTAAAGTATTAATGTCTGCAACTACTATTGATGAATTATTTTTCTATTTCACCCTTCAATTCTGCCAATTTTTGTTTCATATATTTTTGGGCTCTGTTGTTCGGTTCATATATGTTTATAATTATTATATCAACATGATCAAATGACCCATTTATCATTATACAATGTATATCTTTGTTGCTAGTAACACCTTTTTTTTAATAAAATCCATTTTGTCTGATATTAGGGTAGTCATTCAAGCATTCTTTTCTTTTTATTAGTTTCAGGTGCACAAAACAATATAATAGTTAGACATTTATCATTTATATCCCTCACACAGTGACAACCTCCTTCCCCCCATCCACTACTCCTCTGACATCGCACAGAGCCATTACATTTCCACTGCCTCTATTCCTAATGCTGTAGTCCGCTTCTTGTAAATATATATATATATATATAAAATTATAGTTGACATTCATTATTGTTCAACTTCAGCTTCAGTGCAGTGATCAGGCATCTACATCATCCCTGAGGTGGTCTCCCTAATGAGACAAGTGTTCATCAGATACCCTACAATATCTTTACAACATTATTGATTACATTCCCCAAATTGACTTTTGTTTTCCCGTGTCAAGCTTTCTTACGGTTACTGTTTGCATGGCATGTTTTTTGGCCTTTTCATTTTAATCTATTTGTTTATTTAACTCTAAAGTCTGTGTCTCTTACAGACTGCATTTAGATGGATTCTGTTTTTTATTCACTCTGATAATCTCTACATTTGATTTCAGTTTTAATTATTTTATACTTAATGTAATTAGCAAGATGATTGAATTTCCATCTCCATTTTATTATTGATATTTTATATCTCATAACTTTTGTTCATCTGTTTTTCCTCCACTGCCTTACCTTCTATTACATAGGTATTTTCTAGTATGTCATTTACATTGCTTTTTTTAATACACATTTGAGTTATTTTCTTTTATTTTTAGCCTTTCATACATTGACCTGAAAACTGTAAAATGCATCTTAATTTACAAAAACTATTTCTGACTAATTCCAGCTTAAATAGTATGTAGAAATTTTGCTTATTTCCCCACTCCTTTTTGTGTTATCATTGTGATACAAATTATTGTTTAATGTTTCAAGCCCAAGAATATATTATAAATAGTGTTTTATGTAGTCGTTTTTTGAATCAGTTAAGAGAAATACTACCTTATATGTTTATATACTATCTTTTATGCTTATCTATGTAATTATCCTTATCAGTAATTTTGTTGTTATTGTTGGTTTTAGCCACTTATCAGCATGAAGAACTTCCTTTAGTATATATCTTAGAAGGCAAGTCTGCAAGTAACAATCTTTCTCGGACTATATTTATCTGGGAATATCTTTGTTTCTGTGGGTACATACTTTTTTCCAGCACTTTAAAAATATCATACCATTGGTTCTGGCACTCATTGTGTCTTATGAGAAGGCAGATGTCAATGTGATTGAGGTTTCCTTATATGTGATCGGTCATTTTTTCTTTTTTTTCTTTACTCAAGATTTCATCTTTGGCTTTGGCTTTTAATAGTTTTACTATGGTGAGCCTAGGTATGGAGCTCTTTCAATTTGTCCTACTTGAGTTTTGTTGATCTTATTAAATATGTATATTAATGTTTTTCATCATGGGAAGCTTTTGGTCATTTATTCTAATTTTCCTTTTTTTTTATTAAAGTTTATTGGGGTGACAATTTTTAGTAAATTTACTAGATTTCAGGTGTAAGATTCTGTAATACATTATCTATATCTCACGTTCTGTGTTCATCACCCAGAGTCAGTTCTCTTTCCTTCACCATATATTAGACCCAGTTTACGCTTTTCTAGAGGCCTCCCCTCTTCCCTTACCCTCTGGTAACTCCTACACCATTGTCAATGTCTATGAGTTTTTGTTTCTTCATTTGTTTGTCTTTTTCTTTTGTTGTTTTTAGTTTTATATACCACATGTCAGTGAAATCATATAGTTCTCTAGTTTTTCTGTCTGACTTATTTCGCTTAGCATTATAATCTTGAGATCCATCCATGTTGTCACAAATGGTAATAACCATCTTTTGACAATCATCTTTTCTTACTGCCGAATAGCATTCTATTGTGTATATATATGACAACTTCTTTATCCATTCATCTGTCAAAGGACATTTTGGTTATTTTCATGTCTTGGCCACCGTTAATAAAGCTATGATGAACATTGGAGCACACATATATTTATGGATAAACATTTTCAGATTTTTGGGGGTAGATACCCAGGAGAGGGATTGCTGGGTCATATGGCAATTCTATTCATAATTTTTTGAGGAACATCCACATTGTCTTCCATAGCGGCTGCACCATTCTGCATTCCCACCAACAGTGTATAAGTTATAAGGATTCCTTTTTCTCCACAGCCTCTCCAACACTTGTTACTATTTGTCTTGTTGATGATAGCCATTCTAACTGGGGTGAGGTGATATCTCATTGTGGTTTTTATTTGCATTTCTCTGACGATTAGTGATGTTGAGCATTTTTTCATATGACTATTTGCCATTTTTATGTCCTTTTTGGAGAAATGTCTCTTCAGGTCCTCTGCCCATTTTTCAATTGGGTTGTTTGTTTTTTTGGAGTTGAGTTGTATGAGTTCCTTGCATATTTTGGATATTAGTCCCTTATCAGGAGCGCTGTTTGCAAAAATCTTCTCCCATTCAGTTGGTTGCCTTTTTATTTTGTCAATGTTTCTTTTGCTGTTCAGAAGCTTTTAAGTTTGATATAGTCTCATTCATTTATTTTAGCTTTTACTTCCCTTGCCTCTGGAGTCAAATTCATAAAATGCTCTTTGAACCCAAGGTCCTAAGTTTAGTACCTATGTTTTCTTCTATGCAGTTTAATGTTTCAGGTCTTATGCTGAAGTCTTTGATCCATTTTGAATTAATTTTGGTACATGGTGACTGATAGCAGCCCAGTTTCATTCTTTTGAACGTGGCTTTCCAATTCTCTCAACACCATTTATTGAAGAGGCTGTCTTTTCTCAATTTTGGCTTCTTTGTAAAAAATTATCTGTCCATATTTATGTTGGTTTACTTCTGGGTTCTCAATTCTATTCCATTGGTTTGTGTGTCTGTTTTTCTGCCAATGCCATGCTGTTTTGATTATTGTTGCCCTGTAGTACAAGCTAAAGTCAGGGCGTGTGATGCCTCCAGTATTGTTTGTTTGTTTTTTCTTAGGATTGCTTTGGCTATTCGCAGTCTTTTGTGGTTCCATATAAATCTGATGATTTTTTTGTCTATTTCTTTAAAAAATGTCATTGGAACCGCCATTTTAACTATGTTGATTCTTCCAATCCATGAGCATGGAATGTCTTTCCGTTTCTTCATGTCTTCTTCAATTTCTTTTAAAAATGTCTTATACTTTTCAGCATATAAGTCTTTCACATCCTTGGTTAAGTTTATTCCTAGGTATTATATTATTTTTGTTGCAATTGCAAAAGGGATTTTTTTTATTATTATCTCCTTTTCTGAGATTTCATTGTTAGTATATAGGAATGCAATGGACTGTTGTACATTGATTTTGTAGCCGGCAACTTAACTGTATTCGTTTGTTGTTTCTAATAGCTTTTTGGTGGAGTCTTTAGGGTTTTCTATATATAGCATCATGTCATCTGCAAAGAGTGACTATTTAACTTCTTTGTTCCCAATTTGGATTCCTTTTATTTCTTTCTCTTGCCACATTGCTCTGGTGAGGATTTCCAACACTATGTTGAAAAGCAGAGGTGATAGGAGATAGCCCTGTCGTGTTCCAGAACGTAGAGGAAAGGGTTTCAGTTTTTCACCATTAATTATGATATTAGCTGAGGGTTTGTCATATATGGCCTTTTATATGTGAAGATATTTTCCTTCTATACCTATTTTATTAATTGTTTTAATTATAAATGGATGTTGTATATTGTCAAATGATTTTTCTGCATCAATTGATACAACCATATGATTTTTGTCCTTTATTTTGTTCATGTGATGTATCACATTGATGGATATGCATATGTTGAACTATCCTTGTGCCCCTGGGATGAACCCCACTTGGTTGAGATGTATAATCTTTTTAATGCATTGTTGCATTCGATTTGCTAGAATTTTGTTTAGGATTTTTGCATCTGTATTCATCAGAGATAGTAGTCTGTAGTTTTCATTTTTTATGTTATCCTTACTAGGTTGTGGAATCAGGGTAATGTTGGCCTCATAAAATGAGTTAAGGAGTATTGTCTCTTCTTCAATTCTTTGGAAGAGTTTGAGTAGGACAGGTATTAGTTCCTCTTTGATGGTTTGGTAGAATTTACTAGTTAAGCTATCTGGTCCTGGACTTTTGTTTTCGGGAAGGTTTCAGATGACTGATTCAATTCCCATACTGGTCATCGTCATTGGTCTATTTAGATTTCTCAATTCTTTGCAATTCAGCCTAGGAAGGTTATATGTTTTTTAAGAACTTGTCCATTTCTTCTAGGTTATTGAATTTGGTGGCGTATCGTCCTTCATAGTATTCTCGGATAATCGCTTGTATTTCTGTGGCATCCGTGATAACTTCTACTCTTTCATTTCTGATTTTGTTTATTTGTGTCTTTTTTCTTTTCATCTCAGTGAGTCTAGCCAAGGGTTTGCCAATTTTGTTAATCTTTTCAAAGAACCAGCTCTTTGTCACATTAATTTTTTCTATTGTGATTTTGTTCTCTATTTCATTTAGTTCTGCTCTGATTTTTATTATTTCCTTTCTTCTGCTGACCTTGGGCTTCATTTATTCTTCTTTTTCTAGTTCTTTAAGGTGTAACATGAGGTTATTTATCTGGGATTTTTCTTGTTACTTGAGAGAGGCCTGTAATGATATAAATTTCCCTCTTAAAACTGCTTTCATTGCATCCGCAAAATTTTGGTAGCATGTATTTTCATTCTCATTTTTTCTATGTATCTTTTGATCTCTCTTCTTATTTCTTCTTTGACCCAGTTGTTCTTTAAAAGTATATCGTTTAATCTCCACATATTTGTGGTTGTCCTGCTTTCTTTTTGCAGTTGATATCCAATTTCAAAGCCTTGTGATCAGAGAATATGCTTGGTATGATTTCAATCTTCTTAAATTTGCTGAGGCTAGTTTTATGTCCCAGCATATGGTCTATCCTTGAGAATGTTCCATCTACACTAGAAAAGAATGTATAGTCTGATGTTCTAGGATGAAGTACTCTATAAATGTCAATTATTTCCATTTCATCTAATATGTCATTTAGGGCTGCTATTTCATTATTTATTTTCTGTTTGGATGATCTATCCATAGCTGTCAATGATGTACTTAGATCCCCTAATATAATTGTGTTTTGGTCAATTTCTCCCTTTAGTTCTGTTAGTAGTTTCTTGGTATATTTCGGTGCTCCCTGATTGGAGGCATAAATATTGATGACTGTTATGTCTCCTTGTTATATAGTCCACTTTATCGTTATAAAATATCCATCTCTGTCTCTTGTTACCTTTTTTAATCCTGAAGTCTGTTTCATCTGATATTAGTATGGGTACACCTGATTTTCTCTGGATACCATTTTCTTGGAGTGTCAATTTCCATTCTTTGACTTTGAGTCTATGTTTGTCCTTATAGTTGAGATGTGTCTCCTGGAGGCAGCAAATGGTTGGGTTTAGTTTTTTTGACGCAATCTGCTATGCTGTGACTTTTTATTGGTGAGTTCAGTTCACTTACATTTAGGGTGATTGACATGTGAGGATTTCCTATCATTCTATCTTTTTGTTGTCTATTATTTCTGTTTCGTTGTATTCTATGATTTTTTCCTTTGTTTCTTCTTTTATTATGTTATATATTTCAGTTCTGAATTTTTTTCTGAGTGGTTACCATTAAGTTTATGTAAAAGAAAGTTTAATGTTTAGAGTAGTCCTTTTTCTTCAGCACGCTTAATTTCTCCATTTCCATATTCCAGTTCAGTCCTTTACTCTCCCCCCTTTTATGTTTTTGTTGTCACAAATTATCCCTATTTATGCTGGTCGAATAGCCTCCTTTAGTATTTCTTGTAGTGCAGGTCGTGTGTTAGAAAATTCCCTCAGCTTCTGTAGGTCTGGAAAGGTCTTTATTCCTCCTGCATATCTAAAGGATATCTTTGCTGGATATATAATTCTTGGCTCATAATTTCTCTCTTTCAATAGTTTGAATATTTGGTTCTACTCCCTCCTGGCTTGTAGAGTTTCTGCTGAAAAATCTGTTGATAATCTAATGGGATTTTCTTTATAGGTTACCGTCTTCTTTTCCCTGGCTGCCTTGAGGATTCTTTCTTTGTCGTTAAGTTTTGACAGCTTCAATACAATGGTGCCTTGGAGAAGGCCTGTTGGGGTTGAGGTAATTAGGTGGTCTATTTGCTTCTTGGATTCGAGGATCCAGTTCTTTCTACAAGTTTGGGAAGTTCTCGTCTATTATTTGTTTGAATATACTCTCTGTTCCATTCTTTCTTTATTCTCCTTCTGGTATGACCGTTATTATTTTTTAAAACAATTAATTAATTAATTAATTAATTAATTAATAGTTTCTGGTGCACAAAACAATGTAATAGTTAGACAGTTATCATTTATATCCCTCACACAGTGTCAACCCCCCCCATCCACTATCCCTCTGACATTGCACACTGCCATTACATTTCCACTGTCTCTGTTCCTAATGCTGTACTCCGCTTCTTGTAAATATATATGTATATAAGTATATATACATATATATGTATATATATGTGTATATATGTATATATATGTGTGTGTGTATATATATACACACACACACACACATATATATGATTATACTTTGCATTCATTATTGTTCAGCTTCAGCTTCAAGGGTACAGTGTGGTGATCAGGCATCTACATCTTCCCTGAGGTGGTTTTCCTAACAAGACAAGTATCCATCAGATACCCTACAGAATCTTTACAACATTATTGTTTACATTCAACAAATTGACTTTCATAACCCCGTGGCAATCTTGTGGTTACTGACTGTGCTTTCTAATCACCTCACCTTTCCCCTTAATCCTACCCCCCCTCCCATCTAGCAACTCTCAGGTTTTCCTCTGTGTCTCTGAACTGTTTCTGATTAGTTCATTCATTTATTCTTTTATTTAGATTCTACATATAAGTGAGATCATATGGTATTTGCCTTTCTGTGTCTGACTTATTTCACTTAACATAATGTTTTCTAGGTCCATCCATGTTGTTGCAAATGGTAAGATTTCATTCCGCTTTATGGCCGAGAAATACTCCATCGTATAAATGTTCCACAGTTTCTTAATCCAGTTGTCTACTGTTGGACATTTCGATTGTTTCCATGTCTTGGCTATTGTGTATAGTATGCTGCAATAAACATAGGGGTGCATACATTTTTTTGAATTAGAGTTTTGGATTTCTCCGGATAGATACCTAGGAGTGGAATTGCTGGATCATACGGTAGTTCCATTTTCAGATTTTTGGGATACCGCCACACTGTTTTCTATAGTGGTTGCACCAATCTGCAATCCCACCAACAGTGCACAAGGGTTCCCTTTTCTCCACATCCTTGCCAGCACTTGTTGTTTGTTGATTTATTGATGATAGCCATTTTGACTGGGGTGAGGTGATATATCATTGTGTTTTTTATTTGCATTTCTCTCATGTTTAGCATTTATTCATGTCTGAGGTTGAGCATTTATTCATGTCTGTTTGCCTTGTGTATGTCCTTTTTAGAAAAATGTATTTTCATGTCCTCTGTTCATTTTTTAATTTGGTTGTTTGTGTTTCTGGAGTTGAGTTGAGTGAGTTTTTTATGAATTTTGGATATTAACCCTTTATCAGATATATCATTGGCAAATATCTTCTCCCATTCAGTAGGATCCCTTTTTGTTTTATCGATGGCTTCCTTTGCTGCAAAAAACGTTTTCAGTTTGATGTAATCCACATGTTTATTTTTTCTCTTGCTTCCCTTGCCCAAGGGGATATATCAGTAAAAATCTTAATCTGGGTAACATCTGTAGTTTCTTCCTATATTTTCTTCTAGGAATTTTACGGTTTCAGATCTTACATTTAAGTCTTTAAGCCATTTCGAATCTATTCTTGTGTATGGTGTAAGGAGGTGGTCCAGCTTCATTTTTTGCATATGTCTGTCCAGGTTCCCCAGCACCATTTATTGAATAGACTATCTTATCCCCACTGTAAATTCTTGCTTCCATTGTCGTAGATTAAATGACCATGTAGGTATGGATTTATTTCTGGGCTCTCTATTCTGTTCCATTGAGCTATATGTCTGTTTTTATGCCAGTACTGTGCTGCTTTGATTACTGTAGCCTTGTAGCATAATTTGATGTCAGGTATCATTATACCTCCCACTTTGTTCTTATTTCTCAAGATTGCCGAGGCTATCTGGGACCTTTTATGGCTCCATATAAATTTTAGGATTATATGTTCTATTTCTGTGAAAAACGTCCTTGGTAGTTTGATGGGAATTGCACTGAATATGTATATTGCCTTAGGCAGTATGGACATTTTAACTATATTAATTCTTCCTATCCATGAACATTGTATGTGTTTTCATCTATTTGTATCTTCTTTCATTTCTCTCTTCAGTGTCTTATAATTTTCTGAGTACAGATCTTTTACTTCTTTGGTTAAATATATTCCCAGGTATTTTATAGTCTTTGAAGAAATTGCAAAAGGGATTGTTTTCTTAATTTCTCCTTCTGATATATTATTGTTGGTATATACAAATGCAACTGATTTCTGAATATTAATTTTGTATCCTGCTACTTTACTAAATTCATTTATCAGCTCTAATAGTTTCTTGGTGGAGTCTTTAGGGTTCTCTATATATTGTATCATGTCATCTGCATATAATGACAATTTTACTTCCTCCTTACCAATTTGGATGCCTTTTATTTCTTTTTCTTGTCTGATTGCTGTGGCTAGAACTTCCAGCACTATGTTGAATAGAAGTGGAGAAAGTGGGCAACCTTGCCTTGTTCCTGATCTTAAGGGGAATGTTTTAGCTTTTCCCCATTGAGTGTGATGTTAGCTGTGGGCTTATCATATATGGCCTTTATTATGCTGAGATCTGGTCTCTCTATTCCCATTTTCTTAAACGTTTTTATTGTAAATGACTGCTGGATTTTGTCAAATGCTTTTTCTGCATCTAATCGATATGATCATATGATTTTTATTTTTCATTTTGTTAATGTGGTGTATCACATTAATTGATTTGCAGATGTTGAACCATCCTTGCATGCCAGGAATGAATCCCACTTGATCAGGTGTATGATCTTTTTAATGTATTGCTGAATTCTGTTCGCTAACATTTTGTTGAGGATTTTAGCATCTATGTTCATGAAAGATGTCAGCTTGTAGTTTTCTTTTTTTGTAATGTCTTTGGCACATATATTGGCATAGTAATCTTATCTCATACGTCTCTCAGGATCTGCTATTTTTTTCTTCATTGATTATTCATTCTGTTTTTCAGACTGAATAATTTCTATAGTTTTATCTTTATATTCACTAATTCTTTCTTCTGTCAACTCAAATGTGCAGTCAAGCACTTCTAGTAAATTTTCCATATTCAGTTACTATTTTTCACCTCAAAATTTCCATTTTTCATAACATATTTCTTTATTCATATTCTCTAATTGGTAAATCTTTGGTGTCACAAATTCCTTTAATTATATAAACTTATTTTCCTTTTGTCCTTTAAACATATTTATAATAGTTGACTTAAAATCAGACAGCTTCTACTATTTTTTTTTCCTACTTATGAGCCAATTTACTTTTTCTCTTGTCTCATAGTTTTAGGAGAATACTGGACATTTAATTAAATTATTGTAACAACTCTGGATTCTAATGTCCTCCACCTATTGGTTTTGTTTCCTTTATTTTTTACTAGTGACTTGCCTGGATTAATTCTATAGAAACTGTCTTCCCTTCAGCATTCAAACACTAAAAATCTCACTTATTTTTTAAAATTACTTTTATTACTATTTTAAAATCCAGTTTCCTATGCAGAGCTTTGTAGTCATCTAGAGATTGGGCAAAACTTTTCTTTAAACATCATAAGCCAATAAGGCTTCCACCACTTGTTGAGGGAATCTGTGTGTGCATTGTGGAACACATGCAAAATTCAGGCAATTTACATGACTGTTTGACTTGTACTTTCTCCTTGTAAAGTGTCTCATGGTCTTCCAGGTATGAGTAACTAACTGAGATCATCTCCCTTTTTCCTGAGCATGCATGTAGCGCTGCACTTAAACATAGCCTTGCACATACACAGCCTTCTAGATTATAAAGAATATGTTGAAGCTTTGCAAAGCCCCATCCCTATCTCAGTCCTTAGATTTCTGTTTTAATTTTTTGGCTGATCCCTTGCTTATTCCATCTAGTATCACAGCCCGAGTCAGCTGAATTATTAATTTTCCACAATTATTTACCAGTAAATGGTAGTGCTTGTGACAATGCCCCTGGGTGTGAGTCTTCTCTTTGGAGACTCAGAACAGATGATCCCTGACAGAATTGTGCAGATGGAAGTTAAAGAACCACAAACCCCACTGCATTTTTTTTTTTTTTTTTTTTGTTGTATGCCTTCAGTTAATTTCCTGGGTTTGAAATGGTTATTTTGGTAATATAGGTTGTTGTTGTTGTTGTTGTGTTTTATGGAAGAGAATTTGTCAAAGTCCTCATTCCACCCTTTCTGAGAATACAACATATGAGGTCAAACAATTAAGTTCACGAACTCATCCTAGAAAAAGTGCTACATACCTCCCTGATAAATATTACTTGGTCACTATCGAAGTTTTCCCCTTGGGAAGATGTGCACTGATGCCAGCACCTAGTCCATGCTTCAAAGCAATTTTGGAACTCTTTTTCTGGAATGGCCATCTGAGATGTTGTCATATTACACTTAATGTCCTGAATGTCATCAAAATATCTTTCTTTCAATATTTCCTTTATCTTCAGGTGAAGAAAGAAATCATTCAGGGCTGGATCAGGTGAGCAAGGAAGGTGTTCCAAAACAGTTATTTGTTTACTGGCCATAAACTCCTTCCCAGACAGTACAGTGTGAACTGGTGCATTGTTGTGATGCAAGAGCCATGAATTGCTGGTGAAAAGTTAGGTCCTTTTTGTCTAACTTTTTCACACAGCCTTTTCAGCATTTTCAAATAGTAAACTTGGTTAACTGTTTGTCCAGTTGGTACACATTCATAATGAATAATCCCTCTGATATCAAAAAAAGTTAGCAACATCATTGCAACAAGTTCGTGAAATTAATTGTCAGAACTCATATGTACACAGAACTCTAAAACATAAGTAATAGGTTTCCAGATAAACATTAAGAGAAAAATTATTTTAGATAGTGGGAACAAGTAGGTAGACACATGAATTGCAGTGTGAGTTTAGGTTAACTACAAACCATTTATTGAAAACAGAGCATAATGAAAGATAAGGCTGAAGAAATTAAATTTATAAGATATTGTAATAATATCATGTTAAGATATAGTTCTGTAGGTATTAGAATCTGAATAAAGAATTTTGAGTGAGTGAATAAAAATTATTTAGAAAAGTCACTCTGATACAGAATTTAAGTATATTGGAAAACAATGAGGTGAAAGAAAGGAAAAACAGAACATAAGCTGTTATTATAGTCTGGCTAAGAAATTATGCTGTTTTGAACTAGGTTTGTGGCAGGATGGAGGTGGATAAACATGAGAATTGGTTAAATGTTTAGAAAGTAGTATTGATAGAACTAATTATCTAAAGTGGAAGGTGAGCTCTAGCAATAAAACAAATCTAGGATTCTAAGAGGCGGTTCCATTCAGAGAAACTGACTAAATGATACTATCTCTTATGTAATCTTAATAAACATTTTACAAAAGATAAAATGCAAATGGTAACCTTTTTGGTACACAGTTTTCTATAAATACATATTTTCGAGCACACAGTAATTTTGCCCATGGATATTCAATCACTTCTGAATAACTTTATAATTAATAAATTTGTTATTAAAATTATCAAAAATGAAATATAATATTTTTAAAACTGAATTTAAAAATCCTATCAGTCAGTAACGGATTTGTTTATTCAGTCAGGCAAGTATTTTAGTGCAATCAAAATAGGGATAAATTGACAAATAAATGTATCAGTATTATGTTCTTAAATATACAATTTTAATATAAAACAGATAAAGATATATCTCGTAAGTCACAAAAATTTGTTTCAATAATTATTCTATTATACGAAAATAAAGAGGGACAAGATTTCTGGTCAAGATGGCAAAGTAGGTAAATACTATGCTCACCTCCTGTCAGGACTACAACAATTACAAGTAAACCACAGAACAACCATCATTGAGATTGTCTGAAGTCTAGCTTAATTGTAGCCCTACAATTGTGAGCATACAAAAGAAGCCACTTCGAAACTTGTAGGAGGGGCAGATACATAGAACAGGTGGTCCCACAACCGCATGTGACCATTAAAAATTAGGAGGGATATCTCAGCTATGGAGGCCCCTCTGAGGAGCGAGGGGTCCCAGCCTCTCCCTAGCCCAGGGTTTCAGTGCCAGGGAGAGAAGTCCTCATAACTTCCAGCTGAGAAACCCAGCAGAAATTATGGCTGAGTGAGACAGAGTTTCTGTAGTTCAGGAGCTGCTCTTAAAGGGAACATACATGGACTTACTTGCTGATGGACTCACCTACTCTGAGCTCAAGCACTGGGGAAGCAGCTTGAAAATTTCCAGGGACATATAGGGAGGAATTGAATTGTCTAGCTTCAAGGTAAGTTCTGGAACAGCAGCTTTCTCCCAGAGGGAGGAGCTGGCAGAAGCTATTGCTTCTTTATTGAGCCCTCCCTGCATGAGGATGCAGGCAGATGCCATATCTGAGTCTCCATCAAACTGACTATTACCTTTGCTCTGCCTCACCCTAGTGATTCCCTGAGACCATGTCCCACCCAACTTTTGGGTACACCCAACCGCTTTTTCCTTATAAACTGCCAGCTTTGGCTCAAGCTGTGGACTTTCCTAATTTTCTCAAAGGTTCACAGAACCCAAACAAGTAGCATCTGGCTTCGGCATGTCCCATACTTCTGGCTGAGTAGCACTAAGCCAGGCATTAGTAAAAGCTGGCCTTCATTCACAACTTGGCCTCTGTGGGGACAGAGCCAGGAGTGCAGTTTCCAGGCTCTCACCCTCACGTGGAAAGGTGCTCACTCGGGAAGTAAATGGCCATCAACTGTGATTGAATGGCCATCAGCTATGGCTAGTTGGCCATTAGCTGTAACCAGTGAACCATTGGCCACTAATATAACTGCCGTGGCTGCACTAGCAGAAAATGGGGGCTAGCAAGAAGATGGTGGCCAAGCTAGCAAGCGCGGATTGCAGTTAGCAAGAGGTTGGTTGGCAGAGAAACGGACAGAAGTTTGCTGATCGTGTGGCTCCTGCTTCCTGTGTCTCCAACCCAGCCACCAGTGAGAATACGATGGTATGACTCCCCTATCTATGGCTCCATGGGTGTTCCTCTTTGGCCTTGCCATATCCTGTGTTCTTATATGGGGAGTGGGAGCTGAGACTCCGCATGGCACCCTGCATGACATATGGCGCAGCGAGCAGGGTACTGTGCCGGCCAAAGCTCTCCAAAGGGCAGTGGAGCAGTTTGTGCGTGTGAACACTTAGTCTCAGAAAACCTGGAGGAGCAGCTGCCAGAGAGCTGGACCCCGTGAAGGGGTGTGAAGATGTGGACAGTTCCCCAACCAGCATAGGCCGGAGAAGGCAAAGGTCATTGCAGCCCTGTGGGCTGGGAAGTGCTTGCTGAGGCCCTCACCCCCAGGTTGGGGAGGACTTGGAGCCCTCGCCCTGTGGAGCGGGCACAGATTGTGAGGCTCACAGTCCTTGAGAATAATTGTGGACTACAGGGAATTGCTGTCCATCCCTGATTTGATGAACCGCTTGACTGTTTGCTTAGGAATATACCACGATGTAGTGGAATTGGTGGATGTTTGCTTCCTGTGTCTTGATTGGCAGCCATCGAGAATATATAAGCACCTTGACTGTGAGTCACTGTTGTTCCAGCATGGTACCCTGAGAGACCCAGAGAGACTGGCAGTGCCCTGAGAATCCTGGCTGAGCCCAAGAAGTCTGGCTGTGCCCAGAGAGAGTGGCAGTGCCCTGAGAGGCTGTGGCTGTACCTAGGGAGACTGGTGGTACCCTAAGAAGCCCAGGAAGACTGGCTGTGCCCAGAAGGACTGGCTGCATCCAAGATATTGCACTCACCTCCAGGCTCCTCACACAGGGCCCCTCATGGAAGATGCTTGTCACGTAGATTGTGAGGCAAGACCCTTTAGGGGTGGAGTGTGGGGACAGAGCCAGGAGTGCAGTTTCCAGGCTCTTGCTGTCACATGGAAAATTGCTTACTCGGGTAGTAAATGGCTACCAACTGTGATTGAATGGCCATCAGCTGTCGCTAGTTGGCCGTCAGCTGTAACCAGTGAGCCATTGGCCACTAATATAACTGCTGTGGCTATGCTAGCAGAAAATGGGGGCTAGCAAGAAGATGGTAGCTGAGCTAGCAAGAGCAGATTGCAGTTAGCACAGCGGATTGCAGCTAGCAAGTGAGGTTGGTTGGCAGAGAGAAGTGGACGGCAGGTTGCAGATAGTGTGGCTCCTGCTTCCTGTATCTCCAACCCAGCTGCCAGTGAGAATATAGTGGTATGACTCCCCTATCTATGGCTCCGTGGGTGTTCCTTTTTGGCCTCACCATGTCCTGCGTTCCTATGTGGGGAGCAGGACCAGAGACACCACATGACACCTTGCATGACAGCCTCTCTAGGCATCTACAAGCCCAGCCCAGGCAGTAGCCATCTCTGGATTGCTCTGTGGCTCATTCCAGGTGGCCCCTGTCAGAGCACCGACTGCTCCTGAACTTAGTTTACAGCAGAGTATCCTCCCAGAAGGCCCCAGTTCTGATAGGCCCAGTGGCCAGCTTCCAACTGAGTAGAACATCATCTGGCTACCTTCAAGGATGACACATCCAAAGGGTAGACAGAGCAGGCAACAGAGCCTCGCTAGAAGGAACACTGTAGTCACAGCCAGTCCTCACAACCAATCAGCCTGAGAGTCAATCCCTCCCATTGATGTGCAAAGAGCAATCAAGTCTCAACTACAATAGAAGGGCACTCATAGCCCACACAATGGACACTCCTGGAGCACCCAGCTCTGGTGACCAGGGAGACTGTACCCCTGGGTCTCACAGGACATCTACTACATAAGGCCACTCTACTAAGACTGGGAGGCATAGCAGCCCTACATAGAAACAAAAACAGGAAAACCAAAATTGGGAGACAAAAAACATTTCCCAAGTAAAAGAACAGAACAGAGCTCCAGAAAAAGAACTAAACAAAATGGATGCAAGCAATCAACCAAATGCAGAGTTTCAAGTGTTATCATACCAGATAGGATCTGGCTGCTCATATCCAAGTCCACAAATCAGCAGACAAGATTGGTGTAAAGAAAAGCAGGTTTATTCCAAAATGCCAACATTAAGGGAAGACAGTGGACTCCTTGTCACAAAGACTGCCTTCCCACTCTTAATACTGCCAAAAAGTTTTATAGGCATGTAAGTAGAGGCAGAACAAAGGAAAGGAGAAATTTGTCAGGCAAGTCCTGAAAAAAGGTGCTTCCCAGAGGCTGATTTGTTTCAGGGATAGCAGTGGCTTTTATGCAGATATAAAACCTTCTTTCAAGTCATCAAGCCATGTATGCATACAGTCTGAAGTAAACAGAATCATGGAAATTGATATGCATAGTAAATGTATAGTATAGAGAGTCATTAAGCTTTGATGAGAGGGAAGAAAAGCAAGGAAAAGAAAAATATTCAAAAAGTCCCAAGCTAAACTACACTGTTAAACTGAATTATACTACATGCTTAAATCTCAAAATAGGAGATATAGTGTCACCTTTACACAAACACTGGTTATAAGAATGTTCAATAATTTCAGAGAGATTTCAACAAAGAGATAGGAAACATAAAAACGGAGATAGAAAACATAAAAAAGAACCAGTCAGAAATAAATACTTCAATAACTGAAATGAAGGATACATTAGAGGGAATCAACAGTAGATTAGATGAAGCAGAGGATCGAATCAGCAATTTAGAAGTTAAGGTAGCAGAAAACACCCAATCAGAGCAGCAAAAAGAAAAATATATATATATGAAAAAATGAGGTGAGTTTAAGGGTCCTCAGGGACATCATCAAGTGTAACAATATTCTCATGATATGGGCACCGTAAGGAGAAGAGAGAGAGCAAGGCATTGAAAACCTATTTGAAGAAATGATGACTGAAAACTTCCCTAACCTGGTGAAAGAAATAGATATACAAGCCCAAGAAGCAAAGAGAGTCCCAAACAAGATGAACCCAAGAGGCCCACACCAAGACACATCATAATTAAAGTTCCAAAGGTTAAATACAAAGAGAGAATCTTAAAAGCAGCAAGAGAAAACCTTAGTCACATACAAGGGAGCTCCCATAAGATTGTCAGCTGATTTCTTAACAGAAACTTTGCAGGCCAGAAGGGATTGGCTCAAAATATTCAAAGTGATGGAAAGTAAGGACCTACAACCAAGACTACTCTTCCCTTCAAAGCTATCATTTAGAACTGAAGGACAGATAAAAAGCTTCCCAGAGAAGAAAAAGCTAACGGAGTTCATCAGCACCAAACTAGTATTACAAGGAATGTTAGAGGGACTTCTTTAAGACAAAAACAAAACAAAACAAAACAAAACAAAAAAGTCAAAAAAATGAATAATAAATTGGCAATAACTACATATCATCAACAATTACTTTAAATGCAAATGGATTAAATGCTCCAATCAAAAGATAGGGTGGCTAAATGGATAAGAAAACAAGACCCTTGCATATGCTGCCTACAAGAAACTTCAATTCAAAAGACATACCCAAACTGAAAGTAAAGGGATGGGAAAAATATATTTCATGAAACGGAAAAAAAAAAAAATAATAAAAAACTGTGATAACAGTATTTATAGCAGGCGAAACAGACTTTAAAACAAAGGCTGTATTGAGACAAAGAAGAACCCAGCAATCCCACTTCAGAGTATTTATCTGAAGAAACCCAAAACACTATTTCAAGGGGACATATGCAACCATATGTTCTATACATTATTGTTTACAATGGCCAAGATGTGGAGACAGCCTGGGTGTCCATCAATGGATGAATAGATAAAGAGCGGTTGGTACATATATGAGTATGCAATGAAAATGGGTTCTTGCCATCAGTGGTGACATGGATGGACCTGAAGCGTATTGTGGTGAGTGAAGTATGTCAGACAGTGAAAGGTAGACGCAACACGATTTCACTTATATGTGGAATTTAAGGAACAAAATAAACAACCAACAGAACAGAAAGAAACTCATAGATACAGAGAAAATTTTGATGGTTGTTAGACGGGAGGGGGGCTGGAAATAGGTGGAAAAGAGGAACGGATTAAATACTAACTTGTTGTTACAAAGTAGTCATGAGGTTGTAAGGTATAGCATAAAGAATATAGTCAATAATATTGTAATAACTATGTATGATGTCAGATGGGTACTAGATTTATTGGGGTGGTAGATGGAAGAGGGATTGGGGGACAAAATAAAAAAGGTTGAAGGGATTAAATGGTACAAATTTGTAGTTACAAAATAGTCACGGGGAAGCATAGGGAATATAGTCAATAATATGGTAATAACTATGTATGGTACCAGGTGGGTACTAGACTCGTCAGGGGTATCACTTCTGAAGTTATATAAATGTCTAACCACTATGTACAGTTGGTTAATATAGTCAATAATATTGTGATAACATAATACGCTGTTAGATAGTTACTGGACATACAAGATCTAACAATTAAGTCCGTGAACGTGTTGCAAAGATGTTGCTAACCTTTTTTGATATAAGAGAGATTATTCATTATGAATGTGTACCAAGTGGACAAAGAGTTAACTAAGTTTATTATTTGGAAGTGCTGAAAAGGCTGCGTGGAAGTTAGATGACCTGAAGTTTCCGCCAAAAATTCATAGCTCTTGCATCACGATAATGCACCAGCTTACATGGTACTGTGAGGGACCTTTTAGTCAGTAAACAAATAACTGTATTGGAACACCCTCCCTACTCATCTGATCTGGCCCCCAATGACTTCTTCTTTACTTGAAGATAAAGGAAATATTGAAAGGAAGACAGTTGGATGATGTTCAGTACATCAAGGGTAATACAACATAGCTCTGATGACTATTCCAGAAAAAGAGTTCCAAAATTGCTTTGAAGGGTGCTGGGGTTGGTGCATAACTTCCCAAGGAGAGTACTCCGAAGGTGACCGTAATGATATTAAGCGATCAAGTATGTAGCGATTTATCTAGGATGAATTCATGAACTTAACTGTCTGAACTTGTATTATGGTGGTCACTTCTTTAGGTATATAAATGTTGGATAACTATTGTGTATACCTGAATCTAATATAATACTGTATGTTAGCTATAGTTTAATAAAAATCTTTAAAAAGAAAAAAGACTGAGATAAAATTTAAATTTTATTTTGCTGAATGCTTTGGCAATGGGCCCAACATTATTTTCTGGATTTTCTTTCCCCATTTATTTGAAACGTCAAATCTTTATCATGTTGTGAAATATTACCTTTTTTAGTTTGTTTTTGGATTTTCCAGTCTTTTTCATGGATCTCTTATTCCTACATCAATACCCGTCTGTTATATTCATTATAGCTTTATGCTTTTATAGCAAGCAGAGCTAATTCCTAGAGGCCACATGCCTCAATAACACAGGTGCCACCTGCCATAATAATATAATAGCATTTATAGAATAAATGCCAAGAAAATAATCATATTTTTAAATAATAAATAAGAAAAGAAGAGAAAAAGGATTATGGAGAGAAATTCCTAAGAACTCAGGGAAAAATATCTAATTCTCTTTAATGTTAGGAATATGTTCTATCCGAGTATATACAGTTTCAATAAGTGATAAATCTTTAATAATATAATTTAAAAGAATTGGATGTCTTAAACACCAAATTTAAGAAATGTACTCTGAGGAAAGCCAATAAATAAGTAACCATGCCTGAAAACTGAGAAAGGCAAATTCCATCAAGATTGTAGGCAGCTCATTTCCTATCAGCATAAATATAATTAAATTATGAAAATCAGTGAATATTTTGTTGTGAAGAATGAAAACTAGAATATACAAAATCCTGAAGTGTTTTTTATAGGACTATGTACACACTGAAAGGGAAAAATCTGTATGATGTTTTGTTTTCATGTTTTTCTATGTATGATAATTCCTCGCTAGGGAACCAGGACTTATTTTCAGGTATTAAGCATTTAGCAATTTTTGATAACAAAAAATGGAAATTTTGTATTGACATACGTAAGATAGCCTATGAATAATTTAAAAATACAATACTGTCAACTCAGTTCCAGATGGGCCAATTCTTTCAACTGAAAAGAAAGAGCACAAGTTTCTTTTTTCCCTAATTAATAGTGCTTATTCCAAGCTTCATTTATACCATGCTTATTTGTCCCTAAAGATTTAGTTGATATCAGCAGTTAATGGCTGGTTTGCTTTTAAGGCCTGTGATGAAACTCAAAGCAAATGAATAGTTTCTAAAGCTGCATGATATTTATGTTAATAAATGATTTGGAAGGATTGATACTATTAAAAGTTGTAAATATATTTTTAACGATCAGAATGTGCATTTAAGTTACAACTGAGTTTCCATGTAGTGGAATGAGACATTGAGTGGTTTTCATCACATGTATTGTACACATATTACACTACTTTGAATCCGAATCATTTTTTGCCACCTGTTTTTTCTTAAATGCTGCCGATTATTCCATAATACAATGAGTATTTAAAAAGTCCTGGTTTCTCAAAGTCCAAGGAAGCAAAGGGCCTATTTCTGTGCAGTATGGTGTTTGCAAAAGCAAATGTATCCAGCCTATGTCATCAGCAGACACATTGAGAATGCATTTTGACGTTGTAAGATTTAAACCAGACTGTTGTAATCATAGAAGAAATTTAGTCTATTTTCTTTGATAGACTTACCAAGAATATTTTATTTCACAGAAAAAAAGAGCAACATAATTTCAAAGAAGCGCGTAGCATATAATAACAAATCCATAAATATAGCGTAATGAAATATAGACTAAACTATTTAGCAAGCAAAAAGCAAACTGGCTAAACGTCACACTTCACTGGGTTTTGAAAGAACATTTTGCCATTGCAATTTTGTAAATGGTGTTCTAAAGAACGAAGGGGAATGACCCCAAATCAATCCCATTTCCTGGATCTTGGTTTTCAAATAAATCACAGATAAGTCCCAGGTATGAACTTTCAATTGCTGGTCTATGTTTTGCCATTGACTTGCCATGTGTTTCTGAAACTGTCTCTTTACTAGTGCAGTTTGGTTCTGTAAAAAGACAATAAAAAATACTAGCATTTCCCTGTTTCTCCTGGTATACTGTCTACTGAAAAGCTCCAACCCCACTATCCTGCTACCCCAGCTTTTACTAAAAACAGCACATCTCCAAGTCCAAAAGTGATCATACTTTCCAATAATACATGTTACGTTTATATCTTATTTCTCCTCAAAATTAATGAAGGAGAGTTATTTATATACCTCATGGTGATATTTAGAAGGTGAATGTTGAATTCCTAAAATGTGTCAGCTAAAGGTTGTTTGAATCCCAGCTACTACTTAGTATCTGTTACTGCTTCCTTAGGCAAGTTATATCTCCTCTTTGAACCTGGAAAATGGATTTGGTGAGAGATAACTTGTATTGCTTAATAGTTGCCTTTTATTCTAATATTTAAAGAAATGTCATTTTAGATTATGTAAAATTAGTCTGGATTTGTTTTTAAATAAAATAATTTTGTGTGTACAAAAATTGTACTTTAATTGAAGGAGTATAAAGAATTATAAATCAAAAAGAAAAAATCACTGAATTAATACTTATATCACAAATTCACTGTAATCCTAAAACTAATTTATTGTTTATGAGGTGATAGAGACGTGGAAGGATTTTTTTCACATAGATAAATAAACTACAGAGCATTCAGATATGTACAATTTGTCCCAGTGGTTCTTATTTTTGGACAAGATTAAGTTATTATAAAAATGATTATCTATATAGACCTTGTTTAAACCATCAATCCATTCACTTCTCTTTGATTATAAAAATCATATAGAAGAATGCCTATATTAAAAGATTTCTTGAAAATATTTGTTTTGGAAAAAATACCCTAAAATAGAAGAAGGAAAAAAAGGAAATATTGAAAAAGTAGTTAGGAGAATCATAACTTGGTGTCCATTTGTTCTAAGCAGGAGGTCCCAGACGACCAGTGCAGATCCAGCAGACATTTAGGTACTTAAGATTCAGGGAAGATGTACCACTACCGGTACACTTCTTGGTTAGCTTGATTATGGTTTTTATTTCATTTGTTCAACAACTATTTATTTTTCATTTATTGTGTGCCAAGCATCTTTCAGCATAATGGTGATGCAGGACTGACCTCAGAACTTCTAGTGCTAAGAAATGCTGATAAGAATTGTGATGCCAATATTTTCATTTCTTTTTTAAGGAGCACTTTTGCTCTGTTTTTTTCCTTTGTGGAAATGTTTGGCATGTTTTCTTTATCCTCGGTATTCAGATAGTTTACTAGAATACATTTCAATGTAAGGTGTGTGTGTGTGTGTTCTTCCCACTGCTGGTTCTTCGGTGAACACTTTCAAGCTCTGGGAATTCTCTTTCATAAATTCATTGATTATTTTTCTCCTCGCTATTTTCCTTTGTATTATTAGAATTTCTATTAGCTGGAAGATGCCCCTTCTGAATGTATCCTCTATATCAACTATCATTAAACTTCTGTTAAGGACCAGGTAGTAAATACTATGGACTTGGAAATGGAGGCACAAAATTCTGCTTTTCCTTATCCTTCTGATCCTCCTTCTTCTTCTTTTGCCAATCCTTTAAAAATATATTTTTTAATTCTTATCTCAAAGGCTATACAAAAGCAGAACATGGGCCATGGTTTGCTGGCTCCTGCTCTATCTCTTAGTTTAGGTTTCCTTATATATTGCATTTGTTTACTCCACTGAAACATTTTAATTACTATTCTTTTTATAACTTTATATCTACTTAGGAACAAACTTAGTAAATCATTTAATTTATTTGTGTCTCATTGTCTCATCTGCAACTGAGAAGAATAACAGTTGCTGGAAGGTTAAATGAGATGATCTATGTAATCCTTTTAGCACAGGACGAGGCATATAAACTAGAAACTCAGTGACTATTATCAATTGTTTTCATGGATACAATATATCCCTCAAATGCTCTAAGGACACTAAAAATAATTTTTAAAGTATTTTCTCCACTCTAAATTAATTTTGAGACCTCTAGTATAAGTCATTGCATATTTTAATATTAGAACTTTCCATATTGTCTCAAATGTCTGGTAAGCTTGGTTGTTCATTCATTTTTGAATAAGGATCAAAGTAGACGACATTGGTAGATATCAGGGATTTTCTGCATCAGCCTGTATTTCTCCTTTCCTTGTAGGCACCTTTCATGAATGAGGTGGCTGACTTCTAGGTCTGGGGACTTAGGCTAGGCATGTTAGTGGGTGGGATTTGTTTTGTATGGGTGAATGAGGAGTATGCCAAATTTTAATAGGGGCCAACTCTGGGATACCAGTCTCCATTCTAAAGACTAGATCATTCCAAAGAGATTGTTCAGTTTCTTAGGCAATGTCTCCTTGGTTTCATCCTGAAGACAATTAAATACATCGCATCTGGGGAATTTGATTGGAAAAGAAGGAAGATTTCTCATGCTGTTTTTCAACAGATAGTCTTTCAATAAAATACTACATCCTGGCTCTTGGCTTATTGAACCTACTTATTCAGAGCCTAGAAGCTTCCTGATATTCTATTCTCTATGTTATTTCTTTTTTGTGCATTCTGTGAATTCCACTCATTTTAAGCATCTATATAATTTAATCACCTTGCATATTCCAGAAATTTATGAAAATCTATGGTGCGCTGTTAGCAAACCCTAACCCTTATTTCATTTTATCAGTTATAGTCCTTCTGTAAATACATTATTTTGCATGTTTTTTACGGTCATTTCAATGATATTTGTGAAGGTAAAAGAGTTAAACATACAGACTCAGTCCAGCAGCCTACTGTAGGTTTACAGTGATCATTTTAAAATTTTTACCTTTTCAGTGAAATACCATAGCCACAATGCAACATGGATCCCAAAATTAAGTTTAAAATAAAGTTTTGAGATTGGTGAATGAATGCCAGAGTTAATTAAATAGTAAGTATTTAGTTTGTATGGATCTCTTAGAATAAATTATTCTGCTCCAGTTATTAAATATCTTTTCTGTACAGGTGTTAACTCTTAGCTTCATTCTGTTCAGAACTGTATTTTGTAGCATAATATAGTGGTTAGGAGTTTATAGTCTGAAATCATAACGACCTGGGTTCAAATCCTCCTCTGGCATTTACTAACTTTGTGAATGTGAAAAAAGTTATATAACTCTTCAAGCCTTTTTTTTACTTTGTCATCTGTAGGATTTATTTATTTATGCCACAAATATTTATTAAGTACCTAACTTTACTAAGTTTTTATAAAGATTAATAAAATAATGGAAGTAAACTGTAAGCTTAATACTTAATAAACCCTTAATAAACACTTCTGTTTATGTTATTATTTTCAACTCTTCTTTATTTTAAAGCAAAGGAAGAATTGAACACAAGACAATATTATGCTGTCAATCTTTCTTCGTATATATTTCTGTCATCATGGTATATTGCTGCTGAAAACAAACTACAAACGTATAAAATAATGTCAAAATTTTGACATTCATATTGGCCAGAAAATAGATTTCTGTTAAAGCAATATCATCCAAGGATAGATGTGGAAATGTGACAACAGAACAAGCTCAAAATGGTCCTATCCTGTTTAATGCAATGCTGAGTTAGTTTTCAGGGAGGGAAAATAGATCAAAATCACAAGTCATGCAGCCAAAGCATGCAGAGGCGAGAACTTCAACCTTCCTGCTGCACCTGGAACCAAAATCCGCCCCCACCCACATACGCATAGAATCAAAGGACTGGAACATAACCAGAACTTGAACACTGAAACCCTTTCAAAAGCAGAGGGTCTGTCTGTTGTCCAGGAGGATTCTGTGTTACTGTCCCTTGCCATAAATGGCCAAGCTCCAAGGTCCTTCAATTAAAATTTGCCCCACCAGCGTTTCCACGTACTTGTTGCCCCTATACACTTAGGAAAAAAAAAAAAAACCTCCCTGAACACTGGATCTGAGAGTTGGGGCTTTTGAGCATTAGCTTCCCATTCTCCTGGGTGGCACCATGCGTAATAAAATAACTAATCTTTCTCCATTGCAATTCTTGGTGTTTAGTGTTTGGCTCTGCTAGCGCCGAGTGGGTGTACTCTTTCTGTTCTATAACAGAAACCATGCTGAAAACATTTGCATGAACTCTTCCTTGCCCTCTAAAAATCCTTTGAAAGCAAATATTTAAATTGAATTCAAAAATAAATTCAGAAAATGATTTAATCTCCAAAATAATCTTCCATTTTGTCTCTCAAGGTCACGTTTCTGAAATTAATACACAAAAGCCATGCATAGTTTTCTATATTAACTAAAAGGGAAGGACAAGACTATATAATTGGGTTTGTTGTTTCTAAGTAGAAACTCAGTATTCCCTGGGCTGGAACTCCAGCTTAGTTTGCCTTATGCTCTCAGCCGGCCTTTCCCCTGGTCTTCTGACTGACAGGCTGCATGCTTATCTCCACAGAGGTGGCACTGATCCCCTTTTCTAGATGATTACTATCAGTATTCACTTGGCAATAAGGGAAATATTTGTATTTCTCAAGCAAATGAAAACAACTTGGCTGAAGAGCTAGGGAAGAGCTAAAGGTTATTTTTTTTTTCTAAATGATCTCTTACCTTCCAAAATTTACAAACTAAACGAAAGAATGCCATAGCCCTTTTGTTGTCACCGATGTTTTAGGAATTTTCTCTTTAAATGCCTACAAGGTAAATGCCTACACAGAAACTCTCAACAGCAAAATTACCTGGTATATTAGTTTTGTAGGACTGCCCTATGAAAGTACCCCAGAAATTTATTTAGTCACAGTTATGGAAGCTAGAAGTCCAAGGTCAAGATGTCAATAGGGTTTGTTTCTTCGCATGCCTCTCTCCTGGCCTTGCAGATGGTTGGCTCCTCCCTGTTTTCACATCATCTACCCTCCATGCCTATGTTCAAATTTCCTCTTCATATAAGGTCCTCTTCATATAAGGTCATGGGTCACATTGGACTATAACCCACCCCAATAACATCATTTAACTTTAATTACCTCTTTGAAGGCCCTATTTCCAAATACAGTTACATTCTGTGGTACTGTAGGTTAGGATTTCAACATATGAATTTGATAGGGTAAGACATAATTTAGCCCATAAACATCTAATAACTAGTTCCACAGTTTCAAAAGTGTGCCCCTCACATGCCATCTCTTCGCAAAATTTTCTTTAAAACTGCCTGAAATAAGCCTTCCAGGTGGGAGTAATTTTTTTTTAGCAATTAACATTTTATTAATAATAAATTATAACTCACAACTTGGTAAAGAGTCATCAAATGTTTATGACAAAGGAAATAAATGCCCTGGAATTGAAAAGACAATAGGAACAAAACTTTAGTTCTCAGGAACGAGGGTTAGAGAACTCTAATTCCAAAACTCCAGAGCTGAGGCAGATATGATAGAGGAAATCTTTCCACCTGTATTGAAAAACACAGCACCAGAGGAAGAAAAAACAGAAGCAGTGCAAAGAAGAGCACTGCCAATTTCAAGCAAAGAGGGAGATCCCACTAAACAAAATTCACCACTTTCTTCTTAGAAGAAATGTTCTACAAGCGGGGAGGAAAAACAGAGGGTTGCTAGAGGGGCAGGGGGGCAGGGGTGGGGATAAGGGGAAGGTGAGAGGTTTTGAAAAATAGTCGGTAACCACAAGATGGTCATGGGGGTTTGAAAATTAATTTGGGGAGCGTACAGAGGGATAGTGGATGGGGGGAGGGGGTGTGGGGGCAGAGCCCCAGAAAGCAGTTTCCAGGCTCTCAGCCTCACATAGACAGGTGCTGGCTCAGGTAGTAAATGGCCAACTGTGATTGCATGGCCATCAGCTGTGGCTAGTTGGCCGTCAGCTGTAACCAGTGAGCCATTGGCCACTAATATAACTGCTGTGGCTATGCTAGCAGAGAGAGGGAGAGAAGAGAGAAAGAATGGGGCTAGCAAGAAGATGGCGGCTAGGCTGGCAAGCGTGGATGGCGGTTTGCGGACAGTGTGGATCCAGCCTCCAGTGAGAGTATAGTGCCGCCAGAGAGAATATAGTGGTATGACTCCCCCACCTATGGCTCCGTGGGTGTTCCTTTTTGGCCTCACCATATCCTGCGTTCTTGTATGGGGAGTGGGAGCAGAGACCCCGCAGGGCGCCCCGCATGACAAATGGCGCAGCGAGCAGGGTATGGTGCGGGCCAAAGCTCCCCGAAGGGCGGTGGAGCAGTTTGTGCGTATGAACACTCAGTCTCAGGAAAACCAGGAGGAGCAGCTGCCGGAGAGCTGGACCCCCGTGGAGGGGTGGGAGGACGTGGACGGTTCTCCCACCAGCACAGGAAAAGCCATGCAGCTGCTGCAGAGATGGAGCCCCGCGGAGAGGTGGAAAGATGTGGACGGTTCCCCAACCAGCACAGGCCGGAGAAAGCAAAGGTCGTTGCAGCCCTGTGGGCCGGGAAGTTCCTGCTCAGGCAGCCCAGATGCAGGACTTGTCCCAGGAGGAAAGGCTTGCTGAGTCCTCCGTGGGAGATGAGGGTGAGGTCAAGGTCATCCCTCACCCCCAGGACAGCCCTGGCGAATGACTATGGACTATGGGGAATTGCCTTCCATCCCTAATTTAATGGACAGCTTGACTGTTTGTTTGGGAACTGCTGTTAGTGGAACTGGGGGATATTTGCTTTTGTCTCTTGACTGGCCGCCATTGAGAATATGTAAGCACCTTGATTGTGAGTCGCTGTTGTTCCAGCAGGGTACCCTGAGAGGCACAGAGAGAGTGGCAGTGCCCTGAGAGCCCTGGCTGAGTCCAGGAAGTCTGGCTGAGCCCTGAAGATACCCTGGCTGTGCCCAGGAAGTCGGGCTGTTCCCAGAGAGAGTGGCAGTGCCCTGAGAGCCCTGGCTGTGTCCAGGAAGTGTGGCTGTGCCCACAGAGAGTGGCAGTGCCCTGAAAGCCCTGGCTGAGTCCAGGAAGTGTGGCTGTGGCAGTGCCCTGAAAGCCCTGGCTGAGTCCAGGAAGTGTGGCTGTGCCCACAGAGAGTGGCAGTGCCCTGAGAGCCCTGGCTGAGTCCAGGAAGTGTGGCTGTGCCCACAGAGAGTGGCAGTGCCCTGAGAGCCCTGGCTGAGTCCAGGAAGTGTGGCTGTGCCCACAGAGAGTGGCAGTGCCCTGAGAGCCCTGGCTGAGTCCAGGAAGTGTGGCTGTGCCCACAGAGAGTGGCAGTGCCCTGAGAAATCCTAGCTGTGCCCGGGGAAACTAGTGGTACCCTAAGAAGTCCAGGAAGTCTGGCCGTGCCCAGAAGTACTGGTGGTGCCCTGAGAGACCCTGGCTGTGTCCGGGAAGACAGGTGGTACCCTAAGAAGTCCAGGAAGTCTGGCTGTGCCCAGAAGCACTGGTGGTGCCCTGAGAAACCCTGGCTGTGTCCGGGAAGATAGGTGGTACCCTAAGAAGTCCAGGAAGTCTGGCTGTGCCTAGAAGTACTGGTGGTGCCCTGAGAAACCCTGACTGTGCCCAGAGAGCCTGGCTATATCCAGGATATTGCATTCACCCCCAGGCTCCTCGCATAGGTCCCCTCGCGGAAGATGCTTGTCGCGTAGATTGTGAGGCGAGAGCCTGTAGGGGTGGAGTGTGGGGGCAGAGCCCCAGAAAGCAGTTTCCAGGCTCTCAGCCTCACATAGACAGGTGCTGGCTCAGGTAGTAAATGGCCAACTGTGATTGCATGGCCATCAGCTGTGGCTAGTTGGCCGTCAGCTGTAACCAGTGAGCCATTGGCCACTAATATAACTGCTGTGGCTACGCTAGCAGAGAGAGGGAGAGAAGAGAGAAAGAATGGGGGCTAGCAAGAAGATGGCGGCTGGGCTGGCAAGCGTGGATGGCGGTTTGCGGACAGTGTGGATCCAGCCTCCAGTGAGAGTATAGTGCCGCCAGAGAGAATATAGTGGTATGACTCCCCTATCTATGGCTCCGTGGGTGTTCCTTTTTGGCCTCACCATGTCCTGCGTTATGTGGGGAGCGGGACCAGAGACCCTGCAGGCCGCCCTGCACGACAAATGGCGCAGTGAGCAGGGTCTCCCGCACGACACGGGGGTTCACACAGTGTGAGGGATATAAATGATAAACGTCTAAGTTTTGCTTTGTCTTGTGCACCTGAAACTAATAAAAAAAAAAAAAAAAAAGCAGGGACTAAGAGAGTATTATGTTAAATAACTCTTCCTTAGAAATGGCCTGGCCACAAGATTGAATCTGTTCAGGCAGGATTTGTTTTTCTGATGGTAATGTAAAAAGTCAGTTAAATCTCAAAAGGTACTTTTTACTATTCTAAATTACAGAATTTTATTAAACACGGTTTATTAAACACGGGACAGTACCTCAACTTGGTCCCAAATATTTTCTCCTGTAACTGTTTCTCAAAAAGCATGGCATAGGTACCTTTACACAGGTGATATCACTACTGTTTAAAATCACGGAAGACTGAGTTAGAAAAGGACAATTTAATCCCTACCACTGTTAAGTATTGGAGAAGAGATGACGGTCAGGAGTTTAGGTCTTCTTGGTTTTGTGACCAAACAACACCTCATTACATGATCTCCTCAAGACTAATTTCCTCATAAATAAAAAATAAGTTTAATAAAAATAGCTTGACAATCTATTTTTACCATACTATTATTATTAACCATATCATTATTATTATCAGCATATTTCTAATGCCTTTATAACCTTTCTCCCTCATTACAGATCCGATTTCCTTTCTCAGACCCTGGCATTTAAAGTATTCATTGTTATTCTGTTCATACACTGAATCTTTCTATGCATAGTCTTCATCTGAAAATGAAGAATAAATATCTATATCTTAAACTCATCTGGACAAAATGAAATAATGCTGATAAAGAGTTTAACACTTTGCACATACTTATGACTCAAATGCTTACTTGTATCATTTAAAATTGGGATTGGTGTGGCTCCATATTCAATATAGTGTATTTATTCTCAAGTCATGGGCACATAACAGAGAACTCAGTATGGAAACCCAAATGGATTTGGGGATATGCTCAAAGGAATGAAAGCAGAAGTTGGGCCCTGGCTCACTCTCACCCTGTGTAAGGCTGAACAAATGTTGGAGGGGCATTTAGAAACTACACAAGCAAAGCAGTTCAGTGGACTAGAGTCATAGTCACTGACCAAGATTTATATCCTAAATGGTGGTAGTTTATCACTACAGGTAGACATAGAGCAGTGTTGGATGTTCAGCTGTCATTTAGGAGTCCTGTGCCTACTCTCAGACACTGGGAATGAACAAGCCCTTGAGCCTGGAACTTGGCAAGAGCAAATCAAGGTCACAAGAATAAATGAGAGTTATTTCTGGCAACTAAGGCACATGGCATTGAGGAAACTAAGCATTCTGGGAGGTAGGCAATACGTTCGAAGGGTCAGTCCTGTGCCAATCACAGAGAGGAGCCAGAGAATTGATTTAATATTAAACTTCTGTGCTTGATACTATAAAAAATTCCTACTTCCGTAAGAATTATTTTAAGAATAGGATGGAATCAAGTTTACTGGGAATGAAGGAAATGAGTACCCTAAAAGTGAGTTGCTGAAAAGTGGCAGGTGTACTGGCTAACACTTCCTAATTATAAAAACTTCCCTTTTTTCTGTTAATAATTGTAATCAATCCCCAAATTCCACATTTAAAAACTGTTTTAAAGTTGCATTGTCTTCTAACAAGAGATCATCCCAAGATTATTTTCATCTTTGTTCTAAATTACAAAGCTGTTTAGACACTTTATATACTATTGGGAAGAATATTGGAATTTGAGTTCTGCCTTTGGCCCTACCACTGACCAGCTGTATGATATTGGGAGCACAGTGCACATCTCTGGGGCCCAGTTTTCTGATTAGCAAAATGAAAATGGACCTTTTGGAGGTAGATAGGACAGGGGGAAGGAAGACAGATTGAGAACCACTGGTTAAATAATCTATAAAGTTTATTCCAGAAATAAGGATCTATTAACTCATGATGTGAAAGAGTTGCTCCTTAGGTGGCTGCTCATGATAAGAAGAGGTTTTACCTGAATCAGCAACTTTTCTAAACCATTGTGGAGTTTGGGTCATTCCCTGGGTCCCTTAATGCTTGTGGTCATTAACTTCCACATTAAGAAAGTGCAAAGAATACGACACGTCAGCCTTTCTACTGTCATCTTTATGGTGTTGTAGAAAGTGAGTATGGACCTAGTGTAATCCTGGCTCTAACCACTTATGAGCTTTGTGACCTTGGATGGGTTATATAATTTGTCTCAGACTGGGATACTCAAAAATACGAAAATACCTCCTCCTGCGGTTGCCTACATAACAGTGAGCTGGCACATTGGCATCAAGGTGTTGAGGATGAGGAAGACACAGGTCTGTTCCTCAAAATCCTTACCTATGCTTCAGAATGCCAAGCATGGGGCCTGATCTATAGTAAGGACTCACTGGAAGCTAGCTCTCTTTCTTCCAGAGGCAAAATTACATGCTTATGTAAGAGCACAGGACGCACTTTAGAACAAGATAGCTGTATTTTCAGTGCAGCCTTCTGGAACCTATATCCTAATGTTAATGAATAGCTCTAATAATATAATTTCAGGTGAATTAGCAAGTAATAAATGAGATCCTTTGGAAAGTTAAACAGTTTGTTCTCACTCAGGTTAAACACATTTTCCTGCATATTCACACACAGAAAGCACTTTTTTTTATTATAATACATGTTTAAGTACTGATTTGCATTTAAAATTATACAGACTACCCAAATGTATAAATTATAATGCCTTATTTATTTTGTCAATGTAATGATCCCACCCTGAGAATTTTGAATCCATTAACAAAGTTATTTTTGTTACCTTTAAATTCATCATTTAACATAGCAGGAAATGCACAGCCAATTTACCCAGCAATAAGCACTGCAATATTTTTAATAGCATTTTACAGAAATGTCATATTCAATTAATAATTTCACTGTGCCACCTCAACAATTAACCAACTAATCCAGGAAGTGCCAATAAAAATCACATCATGTGATACTTTTCTCAGCCATTTACAAGTTATTAATATGCTATCAAGTTCAGAACTCAAGATGAATCCAAAGCAAGGTCCATGATCTTCAGATTTGCTCAGTGACATTATGAACCAGTGACACACAGGTAAAGTCTCTATTATATTATCCCTTTTATCCAACTCATAATCTCCCCATTTCTCTGTATGTCTCCACTGTCCTCACTACATGACTAGAATCATGAGTTGTGTTAGTACTGAACTGAATCTCCTAATCAACTCAATTTCTGCCTATTTCTCTTTTACAGTCAGGAGATGATGGGTTTGGCTGAACTTTCAAAGATAGAATATGCCATTTACATTGATTTTTAAATCTGTAATAGGGTATTGTGTTGGCATCTCTCCGTTAAAATGTGAAATATGTGGATTAATCACAAAACCACATTCTTCAGAAATATTGAAATTACAGTATTCATATGTTTTCATATATCAAAACTATATTTGTGCTGTTCTTTCATTTATTTTTTTTCTTTTTCTTTTGTAATCTGCTACTTTGAAGGAAGAAATTCTTGGTTGTGCTTTTATAAATTTCAAGATAAAAATCAAGATCCAAGGCACTGTTTTAGAACAATTGCATAGTTAGTTATTTCCCTGCCACCAGGACAAAAAATAAGCTATTTATTAATCAACCAATACTTTTAAATATCTTTTTAAAGAAGACTTTATGGGAATGTGAAGAAATGCCAACATTATGTCCTCGAAGAGCTCATAATTTGGTTTAGAAGAAAAGGCTCAGTCAAGTGAAAAATCAGTTAATAATAATGAGTTAAATTGGAATGGAATGCTGGTTCATAGGGTGTCATTTGATATTATATAACTGTTCAGTGAATAGTGCTAATAAAATTTCTATGGTCCAGTGAAACTTCAAAGCACTTTAGATAGGTCTTGAAGGACAGCATTAAAATTTAGAGAATTTTGTAGAGGATCCAGTCCTATGCTTCAATATCAACACATAATAAAATTGATTTTCCCCTTGGTGTTATCTCACCTCAAATAGCCCTTAACTGACCATCCTAGGCTATTTAACACCTGTACAGAGCACAGATAATCCTTAAGGCTGACATCAGTAGCCATACCCAAGATGAGCTGCTGTGTTGACTCACTGACCTACCTTTGCCTTTGATACTTCAGTTCAAATTAAGCAATGGCTATCTGTCAATATTTGTGGTGGATGCTTCAGCAGATATAAAAATGAATCTGCTGTCATTGTTATTTATATTCTCATGCCTATGGGAGAGATATAGTGGTACATACATTCCAAAACAAGTAGATATAAAAGCTGAAATGAAGATAGAAGACAAGCTAAGCTGTATGTAAGCCACAGTTTAATTCAATTTAAAACTTTTAGTCCAATCTAACAATATAAACAGTCTTCCAAGGTAAACACCCAGACTCTTTTAGAAAAATGATTAGTCCTTCAGATTTTCCCTCCCTTCTTCTGTTGCTTTCTACAATAGCATCTGACTATACAGCACAGAAATTATGGTTTAAATGACTTTAAAGATTTATAGGAAAAGGGATGTTCATAGACATGGGGATCTTCAGGAACCACACAGGTTATGATGTTTGAGTAGATAGTCTTGTCTGAAAACTGAACTGTGACTGATGAGCTACAACTGGCTCTACTTGTCTCTTTTGGGCATTAAACATGATATGCTAGTATCCACTGCTGTGGTACATGATCCTGGTGACTGATCTCTGGTCTTGAAGCCCAAACCTTCAACAGCTTCTTATCTTGATGTAAGATCCTGCTTTCATACCTGTGTCCTACAGCCAGATAGGAATTCCTGGGATCACTGTATAATAATTATTGATAAGCAGAACCTCTGCTCCAGGATCATCTGTCTGGATTCCTCTATTGATGAATCAGTACCATCTTGGAAGTGGTCTTTCAGGGATTTCAATAGAAGCGTAAAGACCTTTGTTAGTATCCTAAGAGAAGCATAAAACAAGCCCTTATGTTCTTGAACTACTCATCCTGAAGTGAATATTTCCAAAACATTGATCAGTTCCCAAGTAGCAGTGCACTTGAGGCCAGGTATGAAAAGGTACACTTAAGTATCTTTCTTCGTTTACGACATATTCTCTTTTACTACTCTTAAACAGCACACTGCATAACTATTATGGCCAGAAGGGACATCTTCTCTATACCTATAGAAGAACTTCTACAATAAGTCTGCAGACTTTGTTCTTATTGTTTCAAAGGAATTTGGAAAATCCTTGTGTTTCTTGTCCAAATCTAATCTTAAATCCTGGTGTTCTGATACACAATCATATATTAGTTATCAGATATTTTCTATTAACTCTACTGATTTTATTACTTTTGAAATTATCTCAATTAATATACTTCTGCATCTACTCAGTTATGCAGATAACTCAAGCTGGTTACAGATAAAGTCAAGTATACAGAAATATAAACAAGAAAATGTAGCAATATTCAACAAAATATCCAGTTAGACTCTGGGAAAAGGTGATAAGGATCTGTATCAGAGTTCTACCAGAGAAATAGAACTAGTGGGGGTGTTAATGATCAGCATGATTATGTATGAGAGAGAGAGAGAGAGAGAGAGAGAGAGATTTGACAGGCTGGAGCTTCTTCAGTCCACCGGCAAAGTTTCTTTTTTTACTCAGGGAAACATGTTTTTCTGTTAATGTCCTTTCACCTGATTGGATAATCTCATTTATTTAGCGTCAACTGATTGTAGACATTCATCACATCTACAAAATAACTACACAATACCTAGTTATTGTTTCACTGAGTAAATGAACACTATAGCCTAGCCTCCGTAAATGTAAAACTAACCATCATGGGGCCTAAATTAAATTGGTGATAATGGGAAAGGAATATAAAGGATCAACTATAAAGGAACTAACAAGATTAATAAAGGTAATGGAACATTCAAGGACAGTTTTGAAGGTTTATTTTTGGTGACAGGGAAAGTGGTATACAGGTAATAAAACTATAGGGAGCTGATTTGGAGACGTTAATTAATCCAGTTTTAGATGTTGACAGATGGGTTAAATGGCCAAATTATTGGAGGTGATTTATTGCTGATATAACTCTACTTCCCTGCCTGGACACAACAGAATGGACCAGTAGTGCACACATGACCCAATCCAAAGTCAAAGCTTAATCACGTTTAAATATTATACACACAAGCTGGCCGGGAGTCATTGGTCCTACAACTAAGCATAGAGTTATAGAGCTGGCAGCCATGAAGTTGCAAGTGTATGAATAGGGCAGCTTAGAAGAAAAGAAACAGAGAACAGCATAAATGAGAGAGATCAGGCAACCTTTAAAGATGGAAAATATGACTTTAGCTTCTGTCTTTCTAAACACTATTTTCATGATACCTGGCTTTACTTCATTCATTTTTTTCCTCTGTTTTAGTATTAGTAAAATTCTTATTTTCTAAATATATTTTAGTTAGGTTGAATGGATTTTTGTCTTTGTATCCAGAAATAAAACCAAGTACTAGAAAGAAATCTAGTTGAAATGTCAACACTATCTATTTGCAAAAATTATGCAGCTTTAATAGTTACTTACTATGTTTGATTAAAAGGAGAAAGAGAATTTAAAACTGAGACCAATATAAGTCTTGATACACTTGAACTGAAAAATAATAGACTCCATAATTAGTTACATTTGGTAGAGCATGTTCCTTGCAAGATCAAAACCACATGTTTATGAATACTTACGCTGATGCCTCGAGTAAACAATTATTTAATGACAGCTAGTGTTTAATCCACTGACCCTACAATATTTTCACTACCTATTGCACTGCTCATGTCTTCAAAACTCCCACGTTATTCAGCCTTAAATTTCTTGATTCATCATTACCATCACTTTCTTACATAACTCCCTAATTTCCGTGTCGCTTTTTGCTTTGTTATTCTCAGCTGGTAAAATCCCAGCCACAGTTAATTTCAACTCTGCTTATCCATACTTGTTCCACTAAGAACATCATTGGAAAAATATACCCATCATGCTGTCTAATCTAAATTGAAATTATGACCACTAACCTCAAATGGCCCTTTATGCTAACCAATAATCATATTACATTTACTTAATTCATTCAGACCTGCTCTTCTGGACAATGCTTTTATACTTTCTCCTATTATCCATTAAAACTCCAACACTTTCTCCTCCTCCATTATCATTCTTATGATGATGATCATGCTTCTTACTTTACTGACAGCATAGAACCAACCACCTACATAAACCCATTACCATATCTTCCTTGCCCACCAGCTAGATTGTATAACTTCCCCAGAAATCCTCCCTTGTCACTTATGCAGATTAATTTTCACTCTTTTATTGGTTAATTCTTGTTAGCAAGAGCTGGGAATTGGATAAGGGGAGAATGAGAAGTGACTGTTAACGGATGTGTGTTTCTATTGGGGGTACTGAAAATGTTCCATAATTATATTATAGTGATAGTTGCACAAGTTGGTAATTATAGTAAAAATTAATACATTTTACACTTTAAACGGGTGAATATTTTGGTATGTATATTGTATATCAATATAACTTTTTAAAAAAGAATGTATAGGGGAAGATCTTTATGACCTTGTGCTGTGGTAAGGTATCTTGACAGCACACACACACACACACACACACACACACACACACACACAGACATGTATATAACCATTAAAAATCAGTAAGTTGGTCCCTTTCAAAATAAAAATTTTATGCATATCAAAGTCACATTAAAAAAGGATAAGCTACAACATGGATAAAAATATTCACAAAACATATATTTGACAACACACATTTATAGAAGATGTCAAGAACTCTTAAAATTCAAAGTCAAATAACCCAATTAAACAATGAGAAAAATACTTTGATATTTCACAAAAGAGGATATATGAATAGTAAGCAAATTAAAATGTGCTCAAACTGTCATTAGAGGAAAAAAAGGAGCAACCACTACACACCAACTAACGTAGCTAAAATTAAGAAGAAGAATAGTAAATGAAAACATGAATATCAGTGAGGCTATAAGACAATTAAAACTCATTCATTGACACTGGAAGTATAAAATGGTACCAGTTTGAAAAACTATTTGGCAATTTCTTATAAAGTTGAATATCACCTTACTATGACTCAATAATTCATTTTACATTTCTTTACACAAGACAAACACTTAAATCCACTAAAAAGACTAATATAAGAAAGTTCAAAGAAAAGGAGAAATTGACCAAAACACAATTATACTAGGGGACTTAAATACATCATTGAGAGCTATGGATAGATCATCCAAACAGAAAATAAATAACTAAATAGCAGCCCTAAATGACACAGTACATGAAATGAACATAATTGACATTTATAGAGCACTTCATCCTAAAACATCAGACTATACATTCTTTTCTAGTGTACACAGAACATTCTCAAGGATAGACCATATATTGGGACATAAAATCAGTCTCAGCAAATTTAAGAAGATTGAAATCATACCAAGCATATTCTCTGATCACAAGGCTTTGAAATTGGATGTCAACTGCAAAAAGAAAGCAGGAAAAAACACAAATGCATGGAAATTAAACAACATACTTTTAAAGAACGACTGGGTCAAAGAAGAAGTTAGAGGAGAGATCAAAAGATACATAGAAACAAATGACAATGAAAATACATCCTACCAAAATTTTGGGATGCAGCGAAAGCAGTTTTAAGAGGGAAATTTATCTCATTACAGGCCTATCTCAAGAAACAAGAAAACTCCCAAATAAATAACCTCATGTTACACCTTAAAGAACTAGAAAAAGAAGAACAAGTAAAACCCAAGGTCAGCAGAAGAAAGGAAATAACAAAAATTAGAGCAGAACTAAATGAAATAGAGAACAAAAAGACAATAGAAAAAATTAATGTGACAAAGAGCTGGTTCTTTGAAAAGATTAACAAAATTGACAAACCCTTGGCTAGACTCACTAAGATAAAAAGAGAGAAGACACTAATTAACAAAATCAGAAACGAAAAAGGGGAAGTTATCACGGACACCACAGAAATACAAAGGATCATCCAAGAATACTATGAAGGACTATATGCCACCAAATTCAATAACCTAGAAGAAATGGACAAGTTCTTAGAAACATATAGGCTTTCAAGGCTGAACCATGAAGAATTGGAAAATCTAAACAGACCAATCATCAGTAACAAAATTGAATCAGTCATCCAAAACCTTCCCAAAAGCAAAAATCCAGGACCAGAGGGCTTCACTAGTGAATTCTACCAAACCTTCAAACACGATCTAATACCAATCCTGCTCACACTCTTCCAAAAAATTGAAGAAGACACAGTACTCCCTAACTCATTTTATGAGGCCAACATTACCCTGATACCAAAACCTGGTAAGGACAGCACAAAAAAAGAAAACTACAGACCAATATCTCTGATGAATACAGATGCAAAAATCCTAAACAAAATTCTAGCAAATCGAATACAACAATGCATTAAAAAGATTATTCATCACGACCAAGTGGGGTTCATCCCCGGGGCACAAGGATGGTTCAACATCCACAAATCCATCAATGTGATACATCACATAAACAAAATAAAGGACAAAAATCATATGATTATATCAATTGATGCAGAAAAAGCATTTGACAAGACACAACATCCATTTATGATTAAAACACTTAATGAAATAGGTATAGAAGTAAAATACCTCAACATAATAAAGGCCATATATGACAAGCCCTCTGCTAATCTCATAATTAATGATGGAAAACTGAAGCCCTTTGCTCTCCATTCAGGACCACGATAGGGCTGCCCCCATCACCTCTGCTTTTCAACATAGTGTTGGAAGTCCTTGCCAGAGCAATCAGGCAAGAGAAAGAAATAAAAGGCATCCAAATTGGGAATGAAGAAGTTAAATTATCACTCTTTGCAGATGACATGATGCTATATATAGAAAACCCTAAAGACTCCACCAAAAAGCTATTAGAAACAATTAACGAATACAGTAAAATTGCTGGCTATAAAATCAACATACAAAAGTCCATTGCTTTCCTATATACTAACAATGAAATCTCAGAAAAAAATATACAGAAAACAATTCCTTTTGCAATTGCAGAAAAAGAATAAAATACCTAGGAATAAACTTAACCAAGGATGTGAAAGAACTATATGCTGAAAACTATAAGACATTTTTGAAAGAAATTGAAGAAGACACAAAGAAACGGAAAGACATTCTGTGCTCATGGATTGGAAGAATCAACATAGTTAAAATGGCCATATTACCCAAAGCAATATACAGATTCAATGCAATCCCCATCAAAATCCCAATGATATATTTTAAAGAAATAGAACAAAAAATCATCAGATTTGTTTGGAACCACAAAAGACCCCGAATAGCCAAAGCGATCGTAAGAAAAAAGAACAATAATGGAGGTATCACACTTCCTGACTTTGGCTTGTACTACAGGGCTACAATAATCAAAACAGCATTGTATTGGCAGAAAAATAGACACATAGACCAATGGAATAGAATTGAGACCCCAGAAATAAAACCACATAAATATGGACAGATAATTTTTGACAAAGAAGCTAAAAACATACAATGGAGGAAAGACAGCCTCTTTAATAAATGGTGCTGGGAGAATTGGATAGCCACGTGCAAAAGAATGAAACTGGACTGCTATTTGTCACCATGTACCAAATTTAATTCAAAATGGATCAAAGACTTAAGCATAAGACCTGACACAATAAACTGCATAGAAGAAAACATAGCTACTAAACTTATGGACCTTGGGTTCAAAGAGCATTTTATGAATTTGACTCCAAAGGCAATGTAAGTAAAAGCTAAAATAAACGAATGGGAATATATGAAACTTAAAAGCTTCTGCACAGCAAAAGAAACAATCGACAAAATAAAGGGGCATCCAACTGAATCAGAGAAGATTTTTGCAAACAGTGCCTCCGATAAGGGGCTAATATCCAGAATATACAAGGAACTCATGCAACTCAACACCAAAAAAACAAACAACCCAATTGAAAAATGGGCAGAGGACTTGAAGAGACATTACTCCAAAGAGGACATACAAATGGCAAATAGACATATGAAAAAATGCTCAACATCACTAATCATCAGAGAAATGCAAATCAAAACCACAATGAGATATCACCTCACCCCAGTCAGAATGGCTATCATCAACAAGACAAATAGTAACAAGTGTTGGAGAGGCTGTGGAGAAAAAGGAACCCTCATACACTGTTGGTGGGAATGCAGACTGGTGCAGCCATTATGGAAGGCAGTGTGGAGGTTCCTCAAAAAATTACGAATAGAATTGCCATATGACCCAGCAATCCCTCTCCTGGGTATCTACCCAAAAAATCTAAAAACATTTATACATAAAGACACGTGTGCTCCAATGTTCATTGCAGCTTTGTTTACGGTGGCCAAGACATGGAAACAACCAAAATGTCCTTCGATAGATGAATGGATAAAGAAGTTGTGGTATATATACACAATGGAATACTATTCGGTGGTAAGAAAAGATGATATAGGAACATTTGTGACAACATGGATGGATCTTGAGAGTGTAATGCTGAGCGAAATAAGTCAGACAGAAAAAGCAGAGAACCATGTGATTTCACTGATATGTGGTATATAAACCAAAAACAACAAAAGAACAAGACAAACAAATGAGAAACAGAAACTCATAGACACAGACAATAGTTTAGTGGTTACCAGAGGGTAAGGGCAGTGGGGGTGGGAGATGAGGGTAAGGGGGATCAAATATATGGTGATGGAAGGAGAACTGACTCTGGGTGGTGAACACACAATGGGATTTATAGATGATGTAATACAGAATTGTGCACCTGAAATCTATGTAATTTTACTAACAATTGTCACCCCAATACATTTAAAAAATAAAATTAAAAAAAAAAAAAGTTCAAAGCAAGATCCAAGATGGCAGAGTAAATAAATATTGTGCCTGCTCTTTTCCATGAACACATTAAAATTACAACTAAACTATAGAAAAATCAACCTGGAGAACCATCTGAAGTCTAGCTGAACAAAAGTTTTATCATTAAGGCTATAAAGAAGCCATAACGAGATTGGTAGGAGAGGTGGAGATGTGAAACGAGCTAGTCCCCAACCTCCATGTGATGGTTGAGAATCAGGAGGGATATCTCAGCTGCGGAGGTTTCCCCTGGATCAGTGAGGGACCCCAGCCCCACAACAGGTTTCCCAGATCAGAGTATTCGTGCCAGGAAAGGAGCAACAACAACATCTGGCTGTGAAAAACAGTGGGGATTCTGATTGTCAGTGTGGGACAGAAGACTCTGAGAAACTTAGACATCCTTTTAAAGGGACGAAGCACAAATTACTCACTCATAGGCACTCACCGTAGAGGCTAGCAGAGGGACAATGATTCGGGGGGGCATCAGAGGCATACACAGGGCAGACTGAGGTGTGTGGCTTTGAGGTGAGGGCTGGAAGACCATCACCATTTCTCCTGTGTGAGATTGTTCTCCTTTACAGCCAGCAGGCGGGTGCAATCTTTCCTGTGTTGAGACCTCCCACACAAGCCAAATCTGAATCTGAATTAGTCTGGTGAGCTCTGCTGTTCCCCCCTGCTGACTCTCTGGGATCCTGCCCCACCCAATTTCCCCAATGCTGGAGGCACTCTCTCTGCAAGCAGCCAGCCCCACCCGCATTGCACTATTTCTAGGAAAACTATGTGAGTCCATGGGCTCAGGACAGGTGGTGACTGGCCTTGGTGTGCCCTGAGACATTGCTGAGCAGCTCCAAGTGAAACACTGGAATCAAAAAAGAATCTATATTGACCTGGTGACCACACTTCCCACTCTAGTGACTCAGGATAACCTCCTTCACCCAACTTGCATACCAGATGAGGCTTTATTAGTAGCTGAACCTTAAGGGAGCTGACAGGTGGCAGCAGGCCTCAGGGTTTTATGGCTTTTTGTGGAGCTACCCCAGGTCCATTACTAGTGGCAAATGTCCTTGGTTTGCAGCGTGGTCTCTCCCACATGCCTCAAGGCTTACTATGGGCCATGAACAACTGAAATCACTTTGTAGCTCTTACCAGGTAGTCCCCGGCTAATTACAGACAAGTTGGTGACCTGGTCCTGCACCTGAGCCCCTCCCAACAGTCCCAGAACCAACATACTTAGAGGTTGGTTTCAGACCACAGAAGAGCATGGCCCAATTAGTGGCACACCTGAAGGGCAGTCTCATGAGGCACCAGAGCCCGCTGGGGCAAATTCCACTCAGTAAGGTAACCTCCAGCACAGCAGCCCATAACCTGTAGACATGACCAAACCCCACAGCCAGTCAGCTTCAGGGTCAATCCCACTCATTGACATGCCAATAGCAATGAAGGTTCAACTATAACAGGAGGGCACACATGACCCACACAAGGGACACTTCTAGAGCATCTGGAGCAGGTGTGCAGGAAAACTGTGCAGGGCACCTACTACATAAGACCACCTGGTGAAGACTGGAAGACATAACAGATCTACCTAATACATAGAAACAAACACAGAGAGGCAGCCAAAATGAGAAAAACAAAGAAATACATACATCCCAGGGAAACAATAGGAGGAACTCCAGAAAAAGAGCGAAACGAAATGGAGGCAAGCAACCTACCAGATACAGAGTTCAAAACAATGGTCAGAAGGATGCTCAGGTAACTTAATGAAAACTTCAACAGATAGCAAGCATAAAATAAGATACAGAACCATAAAAAATAATGAGTCAGCAGTGAAAAATACAATATCTCAAATGAAGAATTCACTAGCAGAAATCACCAGAAGACTAGATGAAGCAGAGGATCAAATCTGTCACTTGGAAGACAAGGTAGCAGAAAACACCCAATCAGAATAGCAAATAAATAAATAAATAAATAAATAAATAAATAAATAAATAAAGACAAAAAAAGTTAGGATAGGTTAAGAGTCCTCTGGGACAGCATCAAGTGTACCAACATTTGCATCATAGGGGTACCAGAAGGAGAAGAGAGAAAATAAGGGATTGAGAACCTATTTGAAGAAACAATGACTGAAAACTTTCCTAATCGCAAAGGAAATAAGCATACAAGTCGAGGAAGTACAGAGAATCCCAAACAAGATGAAACCAAACAGGCCCATACCAAGATACATAATTAGAATGTCAAAGTTAAAGACAAAGAGAGAATCCTAAAAGCAGCAAGAAAAATGCAACTAGTCACTTATAAGGGAGCTCCCATAATATTGTTAATTGATTTCTCAACAGAAGTTTTGCAGGCCATAAGGGATGGGCAGGAGACATTCAACTCAATGAAAAGTGAGACCTTATAACCAGGGTTATTCTATCCAGCAAGGTTATTATTTAAAATCAAAGGACAGATAAAGAGCTTCCTAGACAAGAAAAATCTAAAGGAGTTCGTCACCACCAAACCAGTATTACAAGGAATGTTAGAGGGACTTCTTTAAGAAAAAATAAATAAAATAAAATTATGAATAATAAAATTGCAATAACTACATATCTATCAACAATTACTTTCAATGTAAATGTATTAAATGTACCAAAAAAAAAGGCACAGGAGGACTGAATGGATACTAAAACAAGACCCTTACATACATATGCTGCCTACAAGAGACTCAGGTCAGATTGAAAGACACAGAAACAGGAAGTAAGGGGATGGAAAAAAGTATTTCATGAAAATAGAAATGAGATAAACAAACAAACAAAAAAGCTGGAGTAGCAATACTTATACAAAACAAAAAAGACTTTAAAACAAAGGCTATAACAAGAGACAAAAGAGGACCCAGTAATCCCACTTCTGTGTATTTATTAGAAAAAATGCAAAACGCTACTTCGAGGGGACATGTGCATCTATATGTTCACTGTAGCATTGTTTACAATGGCCAAAATGTGGAGGCAGCCTTGGTGTCTGTCAATGGATGAACTGATAAAGAGTAGAGAATACATATATACAATGGAATATTGCTCAGCCATGGAAGGGAATTGATTCTTACCATCTGCAGCAGCATGGATGAACCTGGAGGGTATTGTATTGAGTGGAGTATGTAAGATAGAGAAAGGCAGATGCAATGTGATTTCCCATATATGTACAAGCTAAAGAACAAAATAAACAAACAAAACAAACTCATAGATACAGAAAACATTTTGAGTTTTGTCATATGGGAGGTGCATTGGGATGTGGGTGAAAAAGGGGGAAGGAATTAAGAAGTACAAATTGGTTGTTACAAAGTAGTTATGAGGATGAAGGGTATAGTGTAAGAAATATAGTCAGTAATATTTCAATAACTATATTGAAATATTACTGTTCCCCTTCCTGTTCCCCTTCCCCAATAAAATCTTAAAGTAAACAAAAAATTAGACAACCCTATTTATAAATAATAATAATAATAATATAACTATGTATAGTGCCAGGTAGGTACTAGACTAGTCAGGGGCACCATTTCTTAAATTATATAAAGTCCTAACCATATGCTATATATCTGAAATTAATATCAAATAATATTTAATGTCAACTGTAATTGAAAAATTAAAAATGGGTAGAATAGTTGAAGGGTATTAAGAGGTCCAAATTTCCTGGTATAAAACAAGTAAGTCATGAGGATGTAATGCACAGCATAGGGAATATAGTCAATAATATTGTGATAACATGGTACAGTGTCAGATAGTTGCTGGACTTATCATGGTGATCACTTCTTTAGGTATATAAATGTTCAATAACCATGGTGTACACCTGAAACTAATAATAAATTGCATGTTAGCTATATTTTTAATAAAGATCTTTAAAAATAAATAAATACATAGGCACATAAAAGGAAGTTCAAAGCTCCAAACTGGACACATTTCAACTGTATATCAGTAGAATAGCAATTTAAAAAATACTGTAGTATACAGAGGGTGCTAAAAAATGTATACACATTTTAAGATAACATCTCTTAAAACGTGTATACATTTTTCTGGCACCACCACAGTATTTACACAATGCAATACTACTCAGCATTTAAAATTAATTAACAGCAGACATACATAAAAAGTTGATGAAATAAAAAATATTACATAAAACAAAAGAGGCCATACGCAAAATAGTACATCCACATGACCTGATATATATATATATATATATATATATTTTTTTTTTTTTTCCCTAGAAATGTATAGAAAAAGATAAATCTATGAATATGAAAATCAGATTATTGAATGCCTTTTGTGATAGGGGAATTGGCTGGATGTGAAGAAACTTGCTAGGGTGATGAAAGATTTCTAAATCTTGATTGTGGTATTAGTTACATAAATTTATATATTTGTCAAAATGTAGTAAACTATAGAGGAAGCTCTGTGCATTTCTCTATATGTAAATTATACCTCGTAAAAATAAATAAAAAAGTTAACATGTCTCAATTGGCTTAGTTATTAGGTAGCTGTCATTGTTATCAGATGCTGAAAAGATGCCAAAGCATATCGTTGCAATAGCTAAACATTTTGTAAAGTTGTTTCCTTTGAACATCTGGATAACCACAGAAAAAAATGGCTAAACAACAGAATACTAGTGATGTATGTTGTTGGTAAAGCGATGCTTACAACAAGTTGTTACAAAAAAGATATGAACCCTGGGAAGAATTGGCTGGTTTGAGAACAGAAGTGAATTTAAACCAGGAGAATTAAAAAGCCTGGTCTTTGCAGGATTGAAAAAGCAAGCTGCTTCTACATCCCAAACTGGAAAATGTCCATTGAGATTTTGAGTTGCACAAGGATTTAACTCTGGGCAGGGAGGGATTGAACAGTGGAGAGTCCGGATGCACAGGTTTCAAATCACATGGCCCCAACATAGCTGTCATTAATTTCAGAGGGAGAGGAAGAAAAGTCAAAGAGGCAAGGCCCATACAAAAGAATCATTCTGGATTATTACATCTAGAAAAGAACTTGAGTATATGTACAGGAAAGTGGTACTGACTGAGGTAATTAGATTCATTTTTGCAAGAATTATATTGCCAAATAAAGTATAAGCCTGGCCTAAAAATATCTGCAAACTTGCCTTTGCAGGATATGGCTATGGAATGTGAATTCTACAAGGAGGATATACTCTCTTATGCCCATTACAAATGGGCATTTTCTGTAGCCATGAATTGCAGAAAAAAACAAACAGACAAAAGATTTATTCCCAGAGGACAGAGCCAGGGTCTACACATAACTTTCTCCACCACCTGGGCAGAGAGTCTTTATAAAGTCAGTCCTCTAGGATTTCATCATTGCTGTGGCCTCTCCCATCCTTTCCTTTTCCAAATAAGACTTTTAAGAGCACTTTCCAGTCATCCCATCCCTGCTCCAGGGCAGGGCAGATCATTTGTCTTTTACCCATTGATTATCAAAGTAGGATGTCATACTTGACGAGGAGGATTGTACCACACCTACAAATGCCTCCTGGACTTTGAGGTGGATATATTACCTCGATGGGGGATTTGTATGTAATGAGGCTTGAGAGACAGGCCATGCAGGATTTTGTAGGCCAAGTTAATGAATTTACCTTAGAACCAATGGTCAGTCATTGAAGAATTTTAACTTGTAAGACATGATCTGATGCATGTTTTGAGAATGTCTCTCTGGCTATAGCGTACTGAGTGGATTGGAAGTGGATCAGAGTGAATAATAGCACTAAATTAGGTTTTACAGCAATCAAGATAAGAGATGATGGTGGTATATATTAGGCTTGTGGCAGAGGAGATTTAGGAGAATGGATCAATATGAGAAATATTTAAAAGGTAAAGTTTACTGAACTTGGTGATGAATTGGAAATAGCAGGTGAGAGAGAGGGACTAGCAAGGGAGTCTTCTTGAATTTTGACATAAAAATTTACTTGGGTGGTAGTGTCATTGGTGAGTAAACAACTAGAAAACAGCCAGGTTTGGAGGAAATAGCTTGAAATTGGACCAGTTGGATAAGAGGTGTTTGCAGTCACTTAGAGACATCTAATATGTTGAATTCAGAAATGTCATCCTAGACAATTCATCCAGGAATAAGTAGAATATAAATAATAATTGAGAGTTTGGGCTTAAATTAGCCTGTGAAGAAACTATAGAATAAAAAGAGAAGAAAGGCATCATGCTAAGTGAAATAAGTCAGTCGGAGAAAGACAAATATCATATGATCTCACTTATATGTGGAATCTAAAGAACTGAATAAATGAGCAAATAAATAGAAATAGTCTCAGAGATATAGAGGAAAAACTGATAGTTGCTAGATGGGAAGGGGAAGGATAAAGGGAAGGGATTAGACAGCATAAATTGGTAACTACAATATTGCCAAGGGAATATGAAAGACAGTTTGGGGAATATAATCAATAATGTTGTAAAGATTTTGTAGGGTGTCAGATAGGTACATGTCTTATTAGGGAGACCACTTCATGGCTGGTATAGATGCTTGACCACTGCACTGTACACCTGAAACTGAAGCTGAATAATATTGTATGTCAGCTATAATTTGTCTCATATATATATACATATATATGAGACAAATTATATGTATATGTTGGTCCATATATATATATATATATATAAATTATATATATATGGTCACGGGATATGGAGTACAGCATAGAGAATAGAGGCAATGGAATTGTAATAGATATATATAATGTCAGAGGGGCAATAGATTGGGGGAGGGAGGTTATCACTTTGTGAGGGGTGAAATGTCTAACTATTACATAGTTTTGTACACCTGAAACTAATAATAATAATAAAAAAGAAGAAAGCCTAGGTAAATGGAAGAGGCAGCTTCATGAAATAATTCTGCCTAATGCCAGTTTTGTAACATTTAGATTAAGTTCAAATTGAATTCCAAATATATGACATTATTTACTTCTGAAAGGAATAATGCAGTGATAAGAATTCAAGCTCTTAAACCAAAACATTACTTTACCAAGTAAAAGCTGTGGACCTTTGGCTAATTATTTAACCAGTCTGGACTTCAGATTTTCCATGGGAAAAATAGGGATAAGACTGAATTGAAGAGCTATTGTAGAGAATTGTATTTTGGTTTTTAAAAAACAAATAAAACTTTTGATACATAACAAGAGTTAAAAAAAAAACACCACATAGCTCTTATATTATCAACTCTGCGACTTTAGAAATAACTGAAAAAAATAAGTGCTCGTTTAAATTTTTAAATATTAACTTTAAAAATAAACGTACTAATAATTATTACAAGCCAGAGTCATTAAAAATCTTTAAAAATAATATTCCATATTCTCTGTTTATAATCACCATAGATTAAAAGGGTACCTTAAAATATAACTGGAGAAAAGGATATTATTTTTATAAGGCTAGAGATATAAAGAAAAAAGATAATGACTTTGCTATTGCCTAATAGGACAACTATAATATTAAACTGTTTTTTTCAGTAGTTATTAGTGTCATTTTTCTGTCTCATTATTTCCAAGATAAGAGAAAAATAATGACTCTTGGCTACAGTTATTCTGAAACATTTCATTAATGTGGCTTATATTATTTGTACATTTAATCATTCTCTCTTTTCTTTCCCTCTCAAAAAAAGGGCAATTAATCCAACGGCTGAAAAAGGACTTAACAAATACCAAATACGCACAAAGAGAAAATGATTTTGTCTTCCCTTTTAATATCTTTATTCTGTTATCATGTTAGGAAGTAAACTCTTTGAGGGTGCAAAATGTCTTTCATTTTATTACAAAGTTTTCATCTCTTAAAGGGATCTGTCCCACAAAGTCCTCTGCATCAGTTGATATCTACTAAAGACCGCTGACTAAAACCGTGAAAGAACATTTAAAAGCACCATCTGTTAGACATTTGGTGACTTTATTTGCTATTAAATGTTTTATTTATGCTACAGCTACGTAGTTTTATGTATGAAATTCAATTTTGCAGAATTTCTCTGAGGTGGTCTGTGATGTGGATCTGAGAGAGGACGGGCTGGAAATAGACAAGAATACCTGTTTTGCTCTCCATTAACAGAGAGCAATATATGTAAAAGTAGCAATTACTACCGGTATGTTACCATCTGAGCAGACTCAAGGAAGGAGAAAGCTGTTGGGAACAAAACTTCAGGTAACCTGTGAAATGAAAGGCACTAATCCCTCTTGTCAAACAAGTAGTTACAGTCACCACTTTGTGACCAATTTAAGAAAAAGTAGCAGGACTGTTGTTGCTAGCCTCTTGGTAAACATTCCCTTTTTGTGCAAAGCAATAACTTCCAGTAAGCTCATGTGTTTAGCTCAGAATTGTGTTGCATCAGCTTCTCTTTGAACTATGCAAGGATTTCCAATCTGATTCTGCTGTTAACCCTTCACCCCCTTGCTAGACTGGCCACTAGGAGCATGAGCATGCATTACTTGTGTTTTGGGGGTTTTTTTTGCCTACAGGAAAAAAATCAGTTCTTCAAATTTCATTTGCTCAGAGGATAGTCACTAAATGAGTGGCATTTAGATAGAACACGTTGGTGGTGGTGCCAAATTATTCATTTTATATATTTTAATGGACACATGTGTTCACAAACCTTTGTTTTTTCAGTTAAATCTCTTTTCTCCCCAGAATTGTTTACCAAAGTAGAAAAGATTAAATTTATCTCTTATTTGCATTCTTATAGAAAAGAAAGCCAATAGAAAGGTTAAAATAGTTCTAGTTTTTACCTTGTCTTACTAGCATACTTTGTTTCTTTGTTCAATTTAGATTTGTTAACTTTTGCTTTAAGAATTTTAATACGGAGACGGAAAGCTTTCATCTTACCCTTTATTTTCGGTTTTTAAACTGCATTTGGTTGTCTAATTTAGGCATCACTTTTTTTTTAGTTTTGTTTCATTTTGTTTACTGTGGTCTTGATGTTACTATAACCGGTTAAAAGCAATTAGACTATCCATTGATACTTTTCTCCTTAGGGACATCAATGTGTGAAGGGAGTATATTTGACTCAGGAGACCGAAGCCAACCTTTCCCTTCTTTGTTTCAATTCCCTGCTCAGTCTCACCACAGGGGACTCCTCTAGTGTTCATTGAGGCTGGCTGAACCCAGCTGGCTGTGCTAAGCTTCCAGAGTGACTTGAGCACTGGGGACAATCTGGCTCATTTACCAGCATCTGACATTTTGGCCCAAAGAACAGAAATCTCATAAACAGCACTTATAAGAGCCTCAGTTTTTCAGGACGTCAAATTTTGTGACAACCTTCCTCTTGGAAAAGACGTATTGTTTTTCCTTTAGTCCATCTCATTACATTGACAGCATTTCTTTTTGGAAAGAATAGCTGTGGAATTTAATTGAAAAAATAATAATAGCAAAAAGAAAACAAACAAACAAACAAAAAGAATCTCAAATGCTTCAAATGGGAGTAGAGGTAGAGCTAAATCATCAAATCACTTTATTTCTGCAACATTTAGTCCCCAAACCAAGTTTTCTAAAGTAAATATTGTATAATCCATGAGTGCTTAGTAAATTTGGATTCTAGTCCCACTGAAATCATTTTTCAAAAATATAACATACCCACTGCTTTAAACTCTAACTTCAGGTTGGCTAGAGGGCTTTGTATTAGCAGAAGGCTCTTGCAGCTCAAACACAAAGGATTATTTCCCTAAAATTTACACATGATTACAATATCAATAAACTAGCAATAAACAACTTAATAGCTTTCAAAGCCTGTTGCTCTAAGCAAGTGACAGTTTCTTTATTATTAAAGAGGTGAGACAAGGGTAAAGTGGACTGAAATAAAGATAGTATAGTGGTTATATCCAAAGCTTATTCACAGTAATTGTCATTTAATACACAGCAAGACAGAAGTCAAGGACAGAGAGTCCCGCACTGAATCAGTAGCAAAGAGATACAGACATGGCATAGCAGAGTCTAGTGTCAAAACTAGAATTAAACAGCAGATATTGAACAGAGGACAGGAAAATCCAGTGGGTAAGATGACAGGAGGGTAGCCCTGAATTAACTAAATCAGTAACCAGAAAGGTAAAGGGAATGGCAGAACATGAGGCAAAAGGAAAGCCAGGCAGTACAACTAGATGTTAATAGACATCTGTCTCAAAGCTGCTATCTACACACTGGGTTTCAACCTTGAAAACAAATAGCTGAGACTTTGCAGCCCAAATAAGCATTCTCTTGAATTAACTGCCTGAAGACTCAGTAGCCACCAAGTTAATTTCCATACCTGAGTGTCTGTATGTATTTATTACTGGATGGTGCTCAAAACAAAAAAAATGCTGTTCGATATTTATTTATTTTCTATATCCTACCACTAGAATGAAATAGGAGCAGCATTATTTTCTGAAATGTTCATAATCATATCTCCAGCTAATGGCCTAAGACTAGTTTATACGAGTGGCTTTAAAATATTTAGTAAATGGATCAATCAATAGCTATCTTTCTCCTACATTGATACTCCAGTCTTAAAATTATAACTTATGTTTCCTAACATTCTTTTTCATGCAGTTTCAATCTGTTTTATTACATATGAAAACTGATCATATTTACTATAGATAGATTAGTACTACTCAGCAGCTACAGCAGTTAATGCCAAATACCATTTTTATGTTGGAAACATATCCAAATTCTAGGAGCTTATAAAGATGAAACAGTAGCATATGGTATGATCATGTTAAAGAGCACAAAAGTATAAATTCACAACATTATCTCTTTTAAAAAAAAACAATATTTTTGGGGAAAAATTTATCATGAAACATCACAGATTCCTGATATTAACAATTTTATTAGTTGGTAATACAATTTCTAAGAATTTCTATAAATCATAAAGACCAGTGTTTTCAGCCTATATAATCTTTGTAATTTCTAGAGTGATATATCTTTTGGTGAGTCTGTTGTACACTGAGCAAATAATAAATATTACAAATCCGGGATTTAGTGCTTGCCTTTGTTTTGTTTTGTATTAGCTTACTATAGAGAACTCCTTTCAAGATATCCATCCAATGGCAGTTGATTACTGCCTATGTCAGAGCAGATTCCCAAATCTGACTTCAAGATAGAATCCAAATTAGTCCAGTTGTATGTTGTCATGGGATACAAATGTGGCAAAGGAATGACTGTGTCTCCAAAAAGACTGAAAGGAGCAGTTCACTTACTAGGGGTGAAGAATGAGCCGTACCCACTGACATGTCTACCATCCAAGGAAAGTTTGAATGGAATTCAAAAACTCCCTATAAAACATTCACTGTTTACTTTTGGAGTTTATGAGGTCAGTAAATGACTTCTTTGTTTTCTTGGCAAATGTAGAAATAATAGAAAGATAGACCCAGCAGTCACACAAATGGAGATCAAAATGCCTGTTTCATAACAAGGCTGGTTGAGGTTTGGCTTAGCTCTATAGCAATAGTGGACTTGTTAATATTGTACTTCAGAATTAAACTTATCCATGGAGTCACTGACCACGCTAAAATACCCCAGAGTTTCTCCAGATTGGCTGTGCCTCTAAAATTTATGGCATGTAGAAGCAAAGATAACCCAGTGGCAACGGGCAAGAATAAACAATGCATTTTCTCAAATTCTTCAGTCACATAAATCTATTTCTATACAATGGTGTGGGCACTGAAAGGGCACTGGGAGAGGGGTCAAGATTACCCTAGGAAGTCCTGGGTAAAGAGGTGAGACTAAGAGTCACCCTCTGATATCTTTATTCTTCTTATCTCTCTTGCTAGTTTTTTTTTTTCCTAATAAATAGCTATATATCACTATAGATTAATTCTTCATTTTGACTCCTTTACTCTTTTCTTGCTCTTTCATCTCATCTTTTCCATTTCATGTTTCCTACTTTTACCTTAAAATTGTATTATTAAATAGCTATTCAAAAATAAATCTAAAAAATATAAAAATATGTTGGGTACTTAAAAGAATAGGAAATCCCCATGACAAAGGTCCCAATCAGAACAAAATCGGGAGAAAGCACAATAGTTTAGTTAAAGCAGAGGGGTTCCATTAAATGTTAATGTGAAATGAATTGTCACCGGAGGGCAAGAAGTATATAAACAGCCACAGAGAGACTACTGGGAAAACAAAAGGTGAGTAGTACATACTGAGAGAAAGATCTAACCTCCGAACACCAGTCTTGGTATAACAGCCAAAAATATTTAAAAAACGTATGATCTGGTGTAATGAGGGCTTCTCATACTTAGCCATAATTGGACATTTCAGAAAATGTAGTGCTTCACAATTAAGATGGAGTATCTAAACTAGTATAAACCTTCAAACATACAAAGCTGGTGGCTTTGTCACATTTTATTAGCAACCGTTGCAAATACTAAATAAAATAGCTTTATCAAGTCAGAGAAATCTTAAAATGTCAAGAAAAACTTTAGCCTACTTTAAAACAGTACCTCATCTCCTATACATTTCTTACAAAGTACAATGTATGCTCTTCAGTCTACTATTTATTATGTAAAGAGTAAATTTGATCACTGGCCCATACATACTTTTGAAGACTCTGCCCTCAGACATTGGACAAAGTTAAACTACTCCAGCTGTGCTACATAATAATATAAAGTTGTGTACTAAAAGAAAGGGCCTGGAAGGGCCTTCACCCCAATTCAGAAGTAGCAAGAGTCATTTTTAGTGTTTGATGTAAGCATAGAAATCCAATTTCACTTTTATACCCAAGATCCAAAGAGCAGATGGATAAAGCTGGTAAGGAGGAATGAAGTGGGCAGTAGCTCAGGCTGAACATGAACCAGCCCAGGGCTAAGCACCGCTGCAGGTCAGGAACAGCCAGAGAGCTGGACCTTGAATTGTGGACGTTACACAATTTCAATTCTGACTGAACGGATGAAAGTTGAACATACAAAAAGTAGAAATTTAGCATGAGAAGGCAGAAACGGGTCAGGGCAGCTGATGTCAGTAGATAAAATATCCCAAGCAAGCTGAAATCTCAAGGTGGCTGACTCTAGATCTAGATTATTTTTGCTTTGAATTTTTTAATACATTCTGTCAGGCATAGGAGCCCATGGCTCATGAATAACTCTAGGAAATTGTTACAGTCAAAGGTAAAGTCAAAATTCACGCAGTCCAAGCACTTCCTTTTAAATAGCCTACAGACACACAGGTACACTTGTTATTAACAGCTCTTTTTTTTTTTTTTTTCATGGACAAAAAAAGGAATATACTCAATTTTATTAATAATACCCGTACTCTTTTTCTCAATGTGGTCCTTTGCTTTTCTCTCCTCTAGATCTTCTGCCTTTGATTCATTTTTGGTGTCTACACCTGAAAATGAAATTCAGGTTCATAGATATAGTCTTTAATGTTACATTCTTTTGCTAGGACTCCCACTAAAAAGTACCACAATTTTGGGTGACTTAAACAATAAAAATATACTATCTCACATTTCTGGAGGCTAGAGTCTGGAGATGCAAGTGTTGACAGACTCGATTCCTTCCAAAGGCTGTAAGGGAGAACCTCTTCTGTGTCTTTCTCCTAGATTCCTGTGGTTTGCTGGCAATCTTTGGCATTTCTTAATTTGTAGATGCAAAACACCCCATATCTGCTTCGTGTTTACATAGAGTTCTCCTGCATGCGTGATTGTATACAAATTTCACTTTTTTATAAGAATGTCAGTCCTATTGGATTAGGAGTATCCCCTACTCCAGTATGACCTCATCTTAACTAATTACATTGACAACAACCCTATTTCCAAATAAGGTTGTATTCTGAGGTACTGGGTGGTACTTCGACATATGAATTTTGAAACAACACCACCATCCCATAACGAAGCTTCTGATCACATGGCTTCCACACAAATCTTGTGCATAAATCTTGTTTTAGACCCACTCATTGAAAAAGTTGATTTTCCCAAAAAAATTAACACTAGGACTACCATATGATCCAGCAATCCTACTTCTAGGTATGTATCTGAAGGAAATAAAATCACTATGTCAAATAGGTATCTGTACCCCATGCTCATTGCAGCATTATTCACAATAGCCAAGACCTAGAAGCAACCTGTGTCCATTTATGGATGAATCGATAAAGATAATATGGTATATATTTACAATAAAATACAATTCGACCATAAAAATAAAGGAAATCCTGCCATTTGAGACAACACGATGGACCTTGGGGGAATTATACTAAGTGAAAAAAGTCAGATAGAAAAAGGGAAATAGTATATGATCTTACTGTAAATGAATCTGAAAAAATCAAACTCAGGAAGTAGAATGGTGGTTGTTAGGTGGAAGAAATGAGAAGTGGGTAAAAGAATTCAAACTTCCATTTATAAGATGAATAAGTTCTGGAAACCAAATGTATAGTATGGTGACTACTGTATTATATACTTAAAAGTTATTAAGAGAGCCGATCTTAAGTGTTCTCATCACATACCCGGTAACTATGCAAGTATATGTATATGTTAACTAACCTTATTATAGTAATCATTCCACAATATATATGTATATCAAACCATCAGGTTATTCACCTTAAGCTTATACAATGTTCTATGTCAAATATATCTCAATAAATCTGGAAAAAATTAAAACAAAGAAACAAATGAAGAAGTGATTGTGAAGTACAATAAAGAATATTGAGTAACCTGGATAAGAGCAATAAGAGTGATCATAGTTATGTTATAACCACTTAAAAACTCATTTTTTAGAAAAATAGTACTTTATACTCACTATTTCCATCTTTTACCACATACTAACTCCTCATCCATTTTTTTTTTTTTTCTGGCTTTATACTTAGAATTCTGACAATAGTAATACCTAGAAGACTGACTTCAAGTAATTTAAAAATCTCCAAATCAAAAGTCCCATTCTTGATCTCAGTTTCCTCTAACTCTGCAATGATTTTGACAAGGACCTCCCTCAGACTGTATTTGCTCCAGGAATTTATTTTACCTAATCTCATCTCGTTCTTTCTTTCTTTCTCTGACCACGCATTGTCCTATCTCTCCATCTCTCTTCTGCTTACATAAATATTTTTGAATAATTGAGTAAATAGAGAATAGATGGATGGATAGGTAGATGAATAAATAAATTTGGGACTTAAGAGCAATGGGAAAGCAGTATAAAGTTTTAACCAAAAATTACATAACTAGGTGTATGTATGTGTATATATATATATATATATATATATATATATATATATATTTAATACAATTGTATATATTTAAAGTGTACAACATGATATCATACTCATATACAGAGGGTATCAAAAAATGTATACACATTTTAAGAAAGGAAAAAACTGTATTAAAATTACGCCGATGGTAACCACTTTGAGCACCTCTTATAATTGCAGAATTCAAACATGACTTGTATTCATCTTTTGTTATAGTTATATATTGAGTATTACAAGTTTAATACAGTTTTTTCCTTTCTTAAAATGTGTAAACATTTTTTGGCACCCTCTGTACATAGTGAAATGATTATTGCACTCAAGCTAATCAAAATATCATCTCCTTATACTTAACATTATTTTATGTGTATGATGAGAGCACCTGAAATCTATTCTCTCAGCAAATTTCCCGTATTCAAAACAGTATTATTAAATATACTTATCATGTTGAACATTGAATCTCTAGACTTATTTATTCTACATAATTGTAACTTTGTACCCTTTGACCAACATCTTCCCATTTTCCTCATCTTCCCATCCCTGGTAATCACTGTTCTACTCTGCTCCTATGTATTCAACTTTTTTAGATTCCACATTTAAGAAAACTCATAAATTGTTTTCATATTTCACTTAGCATAATTTTAATGGTATTCCCACACTTTTCTTTAATAACCCAATTTTTCCCACACTTCTTTCAAATAATTTCTTCAGTCAATAACTTCATTGGTACTCATTATCTAATGATAAATGATAATACATCACCCCAGATCAAGTTTTAGTTATATTATTGACATGATGCTTTCTAACCTCTTTGGCTACTTTTAAGCTTGGAAAAACGTTCCTATACCAAAGGGTTTAATAAATAATAGTTTGTATTTTCAAGATTTAATTGTTGATTTTGTTTCCATATAACTTTTAATCCAGATAAAATTTCAGTATAGTATGAGAGAAGACACTCAATATTCATGCATTTCCAAATTTGTCTGGTAATATACTTTATTCTTAATATCCCCAATATAAAATTCTGTTTAAATACTTGATATTTTTACTTTTACTGAAAAAGAGAAGTAACAGCTATTTTTTTTTTTTTAATTAAAGTTTGTTGGGGTAACAATTGTTAGTAAAGTTACATAGACACAGCTATTTCTTAAGTCAGGAAGATTTGGGATTATTGCTAGAATGTACTTCTGTCATTTGTTTTCTTTTATTTTAAACAGAAAGTCTTAACTCATCTTGGCAGTCAAACATTGGTTCTAGCATCAAAAAGAAACCCATGGAGGACCTCATCAAAATGGCGGCGTGAGGTGAGCCTTTGTAAATCTCCCCTGGAATTTACAACTAATCGAACAACTATAACTCCACAAAGGACTCCCTGCACAGCAGACAGGCAAGACAAAGAGGCCCACTACTGAATTCACCTAAAGGTGGGCAAATCGCATGAGCAGGGGAGGAGGGAAAGGCAAAGTGAGGAGACAGAGACGCGTGGGCACAGGAATCAGACATAGCTCAGTGCTCCGAGCTCGCTGCATCCTGGAACTATTGCAGCTGTGGGAGAGGGAAGAACTAGGACTACTAGGGCTCCATTTATGGTCCACAGGGCTGAGGGGACAGCATATAACACAGCTGAACCCAAAGCTCAAGGCAGAGAACTCGGAGAAAAGACTGAGGGAAGAAGGCTGAAAATGGTGGTTTAAGCCCTCACTGCCGCAGAGAACGGAAGCCTTAGGGACCGAGATTAGTTGGCCCCTCCCTACCCTCCCAGAGCTCGCCCGGCCCCCACCTGCCCGGTCATAGAAGCAGAGCAGTAGAAGTGTCAGATCAAAATAATAGAATATTTGCTGTTCTGAGAACTGTGGACCGAAGACACAGATTCGCAGCCAACTAGTTCTGGCAAAGGGGAGGGAGCTGTGAAAGCTGGACCGGCTGTGGTGATGGTCGCCACCATTGCTCTGGGCCACCTCTCACAACTCACACCGCCCCTGGCCCCACCTATTTGTGCAGATCCCTGCAGGAGTAAACAGAACTGCTGAAACATACGGGCTCTGAATCTAATGCAGGAAGAGTTTTGGAACTCCACATACCCACACGGACACTGTGCCCTGTCCTGTGACCAAGGCGAACTATTAACAGAGGAGAAGCCTGTCTCCAAGGGAATCCCCCCATTGTGTGAGAAGCTGGAATAGTGCAGAGAAAACATAGCACTACCGTGTGAGAGAGAAAAAAAGCCTGCAGTCAGAGAAAAAATAAAACATTCTACCAACAAGTACTGGAAAACAAAAGAAACACCTCTTCCTATCAACCTGTTGCAGAAGCCACTCCTGTAGATGTCTAGGAAGAGAAATAATAAATCAGTAATTGCCATGAATAACCAAGGCAACAAGACAGCTCAGAAAGAAAGTGAGAAGTCTCCAGAAAAGGAACTTAAAGATATGGAAATATGTGACTTAAATGACAGATAATTCAAGATTGCAGTTCTGAAAAAATGCAGCGCGATGAAGAAAACACAGAAAGGCAGTTTAATGAACTCAGAAACACAATCAAAGAACATGAGCATTTTATGAAAGAGATTGAAATTTTAAAAAAGAACCAAATAGAATTTCTGAGGATTAAGAACTCACTAGAAAATTAAAAATGAAATAGTCAGCTTAGGTAGTAGAGTTGACCAGATGGACGAAAGAATCAGTGACATCGAAGATAGAAACCTGGAAATGACATGGCTGGAAGAAGAAAGAGACTTGAGACTTAAAAGAAATGAAAGAACTCTACAAGAACTTTCTGACTCCATCAGAAAGAACAATATAAGAATAATGGGAAGAAGGAGAAGAAAGCGAGAAAGGAACAGAGAATATATTCAAACAAATTGTCAATGAGAACTTCCCAAACTTGTGGACAGAACTGGATCTTCAAATCCAAGAAGCAAATAGAACACCTAAGTACCTCAATCCCAACAGGCCTTCTCCAAGGAACATTATATTGAAGCTGTCTAAAATCAACGACAAACAAAGAATCCTCAAGGCAGCCAGGGAAAAGAAGACGGTAACCTACAAAACAAAGCCCATTAGATTATCATCAGATTTTTCAGCAGAAACTCCACAGCCCGGAGAGAGTGGAACCAAATATTCAAACTATTGAAAGAGAGAAATTATGAGCCAAGAATAATATATCCAGCAAAGCTATCCTTTGGATATGAAGGAGGAATAAAGACCTTTCCAGACATACAGAAGCTGAGGGAATTTTCTAATACACAACCTGCACTACAAGAAATACCAAAGGATGGTATTCGACCACCATCAACAGGGACAATTTGTGCACCAAAACATAAAAAGGAGGAGAGTAAAGGCCTGAACCGGAATATGGTAATGGAGAAAGTAAGCGTGCTGAAGAAAATGCAACACTCTAAATATCAAACTTTGTTTTACATAAACTTAAGAGTAACTACTCAAAAAAAAAAAAAATCCAGAACGGAAATATATACTGTAATGAAAGAAGAAACAGAGGGAAACATCATAGAATACCACCACACAGAAATAATAGACAACAACAAAAAGGCAAAGAAACAATGGAGACACAGCCTTACCAGAAAACTAAAGATAGAATGAAAGGAAATCTTCACATATCAATAATCACCCTAAATGTAAATGGACTGAACTCACCAATAAAAAGGCACAGAGTATCAGATTGGATCAAAAAACTAAACCCAACCATATGCTGTCTCCAAGAGACACATCTCAGCTAGAAGGACAAGCATAGACTCAAAGTGAAAGGGTGGAAATTGGCACTCCAAGCAAACTGTATCCAGAGAAAATCAGGTGTAGCCATACTGATATCAGAAGAAGCAGACTTCAGGATGAAAAAGGTAAGAAGAGACAAAGATGGACATTTCATAATGGTAAAGGGGACTATACTTCAAGAAGACATTACAGTCATCAATATTTATGCCCCCAATCAGGGAGCACTGAAATATACCAAGCAACTACTAACAGATCTAAAGGGAGAAATTGACCAAAACACAAGTATACTAGGGGACTTAAATACGTCATTGAGAGCTATGGATAGATCATCCATACAGAAAATAAATGACGAAATAACAGCCCTAAATGACACATTAGATGAAATGGACATAATTGACATATATAGAGTACTTCATCCTAAAACATCAGACTATACATTTTTTTCTAGTGTACATGGAACATTCTCAAGAATAGACCACATATTGGGACATAAAATCAGCCTCAGCAAATTTAAGAAGATTGAAATAATACCAAGCATATTCTCTGATCACAACGCTTTGACATTGGATATCAACTGCAAAAAGAAAGCAGGAAAAAACACAAATACATGGAGCTTAAACAACATACGTTTAAAGAATGACCAGGTCAAAGAAGAAATTAGAGGAGAGATCAAAAGATACATAGAAACAAATGAGAATGAAAATACATTCTACCAAAATTTTCGGGATGCAGCGAAAGCAGTTTTAAGAGGGAAATTTATCTCATTACAGGCCTATCTCAAGAAACAAGAAAAATCATGACTAAATAACATCATGTTACACCTTAAAGAACTAGAAAAAGAAGAACAAGTGAAACCCGAGGTCAGCAGAAGAAAGGAAATAATAAAAATCAGAGAACAACTAAATGAAATAGAGAACAAAAAGACAATAGAAAAAATAAATGTGACAGAGAGCTGGTTCTTTGAAAAGATTAACAAAATTGACAAATGCTTCACTAGACTCACTAAGATAAAAAGAGAGAAGACACTAATTAACAAAATCAGAAATGAAAAAGGGGAATTTATCACGGACACCACAGAAATACAAAGGATCATCCAAGAATACTATGAAGGACTATATGCCACCAAATTCAATAACCTAGAAGAAATGGACAAGTTCTTAGAAACATATAGCCTTCCTAGGCTGAACCATGAAGAACTGGAAAATCTAAACAGATGGATCACCAGTAACGAAATTGAATCAGTCATCCAAAACCTTCCCAAAAGCAAAAGTCCGGGACCAGATGGCTTCACTAGTGAATTCTACCAAACCTTCAAAGAGGATCTAATACCAATCTTGCTCATACTCTTTCAAAAAAGTGAAGAAGAGACAGTACTCCCTAACTCATTTTATGAGGCTAACATTACCTTGATACCAAAACCTGGTAAGGACAGCACAAAAGAAGAAAACTACAGACCAATATCTCTGATGAATACAGATGCAAAAATCCTAAACAAAATTCTAGCAAATCGAATACAACAATGCATTAAAAAGATTATTCATCACGACCAAGTGGGGTTCATCCCTGAGGCACAAGGATGGTTCAACATCCGCAAATCCATCAATGTGATACATCACATAAACAAAATAAAGGACAAAAATCATATGATTATATCAATTGATGCAGAAAAAGCATTTGACAAGATACAACATCCATTTATGATTAAAACACTTAATAAAATAGGTATAGAAGGAAAATACCTTAATATAATAAAGGCCATATATGACAAACCTTCAGCTAATCTCATAATTAATGGTCAAAAACTAAAGCCCTTTGCTTTATGTTCAGGAACACGACAGGGCTGTCCCCTATCACCTCTGCTTTTCAACATAGTGTTGGAAGTCCTTGCCAGAGCAATTAGGCAAGAGAAATAAATAAAAGGCATCCAAATTGGGAATGAAGAAGTTAAATGGTCACTCTTTGCAGATGACATGATGCTATATATAGAAAACCCTAAAGACTCCACCGAAAAGCTATTAGAAACAATCAACAAATACAGTAAAATTGCCGGCTACAAAATCAACGTACAAAATTCCTTTGCATTCCTATATACTAACAATGAAATCTCAGAAAAAGAAATACAAAAAACAATTCCTTTTGCAATTGCAGCAAAAAGAATAAAATACCTAGGAACAAACTTAACCAAGGATGTGAAAGACCTATATGCTGAAAACTATAAGACATTTTTGAAAGACATTGAAGAAGACACAAAGAAATGGAAAACATTCCGTGCCCATGGATTGGAAGAATCAACATAGTTAAAATGGCCATATTACCCAAAGCAATATACAGATTCAATGCAATCCCCATCAAAATCCCAATGGCATTTTTTAAAAAATAGAACAAAAAATCATCAGATTTGTTTGGAACCACAAATGACCCCGAATAGCCAAAGCAATCTTAAGAAAAAAGAACAATACTGGAGGTATCACACTCCCTGACTTTAGCTTGTACTACAGGGCTACAATAATCAAAACAGCATGGTATTGGCAGAAAAACAGACACATAGACCAATGGAATAGAATTGAGAACCCAGAAATAAAACCACATAAATATGGACAGATAATTTTTGACAAAGAAGCTAAAAACATACAAGGGAGGAAAGACAGCCTCTTCAATAAATGGTACTGGGAGAATTGGATAGCTACTTGCAAAAGAATGAAACTGGACTGCTATCTGTCACCATGTACCAAAATTAATTCAAAATGGATCAAAGACTTAAGCATAAGACCTGACACAATAAAATTCATAGAAGAAAACATAGATACTAAACTTATGGATCTTGGGTTCAAAGAGCATTTTATGAATTTGACTCCAAAGGCAATGTAAGTAAAAGCTAAAATAAATAAATGGGACTATATGAAACTTAAAAGCTTCTGCACAGCAAAAGAAACCATCGACAAAATAAAGAGGCAACCAACTGAATCGGAGAAGATTTTTGCAAACAGTGCCTCCGATAAGGGGCTAGTATCCAAAATATACAAGGAACTCATGAAACTCAACCACAAAAAACCAAACAACCCAATTGAGAAATGGACAGAGGACCTGAAGAGATATTTCTCCAAAGAGGACATACAAATGGCAAATAGACATATGAAAAAATGCTCAACATCACTAAACATCAGAGAAATGCAAATAAGAACAACAATGAGGTATCTCCTCACCCCAGTCAGAATGGCTATCATCAACAAGACAAATAGTAACAAGTGTTGGAGAGGCTGTGGAGAAAAAGGAACCCTCATACACTGTTGGTGGGAATGCAGACTGGTGCAGCCCTTATGGAAGGCAGTGTGGAGGTTCCTGAAAAAATTACAAATAGAATTACCATATGACCCAGCAATCCTTCTCCTGGGTATCTATCTAAAAAATCTGAAAACATTTATAAATAAAGACACCTGTGCTCCAATGTTCATTGCAGCTTTGTTTATGGTGGCCAAAACATGGAAACAACCAAAAGGTCCTTCGATAGATGAATGGATAAAGAAGTTGTGGTATATATACACAAAGGAATACTATTCGGCGGTAAGAAAAGATGAAATAGACCATTTGTGACAACATGGATGGATCTTGAGACTGTAATGCTGAGCAAAATAAGTCCGACAGAAAAAGCAGAGAACGATATGATTTCACTGATATGTGGTATATGAACCAAAAACAACAAAAGAACAAGACAAACAAATGAGAAACAAAAACTCATAGACACAGACAATAGTTTAGTGGTTACCAGAGCGTAAGGGGGTGGGGGTGGGAGATGAGGGTAAGGGGAATCAGATATATGTTGATGGAAGGAGAACTGACTCTGGGTGGTGAACACACAATGTGATATATAGATAATGTAATACAGAATTGTACACCTGAAATCTATGTAATTTTACTAACAATTGTCACCCCAATAAATTAAAAAAAAAAAAAAGAAACCCATGGAGGGTTGTCTCCTGTTGCTTTTGTTGACATAAGTGTCACTAAATAAATTTTGATCCCAAGAGAATTTAATTATATGAACAATTATAAATGTATGTCCTGGGATACCTTAGGGAAAACAATCCTTTTATTCCTAAGGTATTAAAAATTATTCACGCTCTATATTTGTTAAGTGATTGAAACAGTGAAATGAATTATATTTTTACAAAGAAGTGAGGAAGGAACAGAAGTGCACTTCATAGGATGAGGAAAAAATAAGAAAGTATGAAAAATATAAAGATAAAGCAAGCATTCAAATACCATACTCCAGCTAAATTTGAGTTTTACCATTTCAGGATGTCCCTTCCATGTAAGGATTTTACCATTTACATTAATGTAAATGAGAGGATTTTTTGAAGATTAAAGGTATATGTTGAACTTTAAGGTATATTTTTTTAAAAAAAAACACCTTTGTTATTCTTATTATATTTTCTTGTCTTTATAGGTAAAGTATTTGAAGAATTTATTTTACAAAGAAGTTAGGTAAAGTCTTGGCAATTTTGTGTAATCGGGAAGGATTTTATAATATGTTTTAGAAATGTAAGTCATAGCTATATACTGTCTTTTCTGAGGAGATATTCTTTAGTATGTGTAACCAAGACATGAATAACTTGAAGATATTCTTCAGCATTGCCATTGTTATTTGAAAGGTTAATCAATTGATTTTTTTTTCTAAATCACCCAGGCTTCCATAGTTGAAGATGTCATTTGAGATATACATATTGAGCAATAGTTCTGACCTGATAAGCTCAGGAAAATGTATTTCAAAGGGTAATTTTTTCTCCTTTTTAAGAGGACCACTTTATCTTTCTGTTAATTAAATAAAAGCAATTTTTAGATGATAAAAAAACGATGTATAATAGATCTTAAAACAGAAAACAGTAAGACTAAATGTACAAACGTGTCTGATATTCTTAAACTGTAAAAATAGTATTGGCCCCAAAGAAGTGTTAATTGTATTTTAAGGTATTTTAAGGCTTAGCATAAATTTGGAAGAGGCTCAACAGTTGCACTCATGTGAGTGAGGTACAAGGTATGAAATTAATTTAATTCGAGAGATCTTTGTTGGGGAACTCATCAGATATCAGAGAAAGATTGCACTGAATCATACATATGCATGCCTACAAGTTTGATCACTTCCGAGCAAAACCACCTCTAATGTTTGCAGAGCCTGGGCAGTAATACAAATGGAGCCCACAGCCATTTTCAAAATATGTAGTTTATAAATCAATTCTTAAAATTGCTAATATATCTAAAGCCCATTGAATAAAATATATTCTAACCTCCTACACTGGCAAACATAATTTTGTAATGATCTGTAACATGTTGACACAGGGAGACCCAGCTACACCAGCCCCTGGACACTGGCTCCCCATTCTCTCAACCAAACACATCTCTTCTGACCTCTGACTCTCCTTTATTATAAGAGTCCTTAAACCCACATGTGTGCACACTGCAAGATGCATCAATTCCACCAGTTTTCCTTGAGTCACTCCTTGGCTCCTGTCCCCTGCTAGCTTAAAGTTGGTTACTGTGGTTGTACAGTCTATTCTCAGGAAGACAGCCAGGAACTGTGCCAAATAGGTTCTAGAAAGAGCTAAGGGTCATTCAAACAGGTAATTCCATTATTCCAGGTATGCAGAATGTTGTGTCAAGGGGAAATGCAGAATCCATATATTTCTACCTTCTGGTACCATTAACTCCTAGCCCATGGGCTGGGCAACCATAAGATCATGAGCAGAAAAAGCTACCTAAAATTTGAGGCCCACTGCAAGGACCTCTACTGCCAAGATCTCTACAGGCAATATTGCTTTGCATAGTCAATCAGATAGGACTTTTAAATAAATAAACATTAAAAAATAAGTGAACACTTCAAAACTCTATAACATTATTTTTACTAAAATTGAACAGAATCTGAGAATGTCAAAATGATATTTCAGTTACATTTTCAGTGTAAAATACATATGAATTTTATATGATGCCAGTATTTTATAGCTTTAGGAATATAAAAATGCATATAACTTCTTTGTTTTCTGTTTCATATAATGATTATATCTGCTGCTTCTGCTATGTGCCAAACACACTGCTAACCACTATTCATATAAATTGAACAAGACAGGCGCAATCTCAATAGTCTTAGGGGGAAATAGATAATTAGTGTGTAATAAGCATTATGATAAGATGCAGGCTCCTATGAGGGAACTGATGCAGATTCGAGAGTTCAGGGAAATCTTCCTGGAGAAAGTGATTTTAAGTTGGGACCTGCAGAATTAGGAATTAGACAAACGGAAAAACATGTGAAAACTCATAAAGATTAGCTGGAGTAAGACAAATTACAAGAACTAAATAAAAATCTATTGTTCTATATAATTTGGATAAGGAGATGAGTGGCAGAAGTAAGCCTGGAAAAGTAAGCTTGGGCCGTATCATGAAGATCCTTGTGTAACAAGATCATAGTGTGTACTTGAGCCTAAAGGAATCATTGAAAGTTTTAAGCCAGGAAATTCCAAGATCAGATTACTGTAGCTTCAATACAGGAAAATGAATAAGTTGGTACAAGACTGAATGTAAGGATATGTGTGAGAGAGTAAGCCCAGACAAGAGTAATTTTTGTGAGGATACAGAGAAGTGGGAGAGGTAAGGGGTCTCTATTTGGTATAACTGACAAGAATCGCTGATTCCGTGAATGTAAAGGATGGGACAAAGAAGAAGTTATCAAAGATGACAAGCTTAAATCAGGTGTTTGCTAATGCCATTCACTGAGAAGAGACAAAGAATCAGAGATCTTTGACGTCATGTGTGAGGAGCTGTCCTGTCCCTAATGTGAGACCCAAGACAAAAGCATGAATGAGTCCTCCCTGCATATGTCTGACTGTGTGAACATTACAAAGCAAGAAGTAAACAGTTGAATAAAAGGTGTTCTATTGCCTTGTCTTCTTAACAACATGGAAGGCCAGTTTCAAGTTTTGATTTCTTGGACTCCCCCAAAGTTTTGCGCTGGCAAACTATGGTAGAGAAATAGTTGGTCCCGACACCCCCTTCACTTTCCACCACTGACCTTGTGTCACTTATGTGAAGACCTCAGCCGACATGTCCACTCCCCTTGGAAACAGACACCCCTTGAACACCCACCCCTCAGGTGTAGGGGCAAGCATGCCAAGGCCTGCAGTCAAGGGACAGCACCTGGGAAGAATCCATGCAGGCCCAGGAGGAAACTGTGAGGTCCTGGAATAGGAAGTGAGGTCCCGAAGTGGGGTCCCTTAGAGCACACATCCCTTAGTCCTGACAACTTCTCAGCCTGTGCACAGGGAGTCAGCTATAGAGTAGCCAAAGAAGAGTGCTTTAAATCATAAGGTCCACAGCTTACTTTCCTCCAGCCTGTGTCTGTTGGGAAGGGGGTGTGGTGAAAGTTGGATGCAGACAGAAAGTTATATGAATTCAGTTAGGAACAGGTCCAATTAGAATTGTTGGTAGGATGTTTAAGTAACAACATTCTAAATAATAGTATGTCTAAATAACAATGCCTGTTTAAGTACAGGCACATTTTTAGAAAACAAATGTATTGGTTTGCTACAGCTGTCATAACAAAACATCACAGAATGGGTTGCTTCAGAAACAGAAATTTATTTTCTTATCATTCTGGTGGCTAGAAGTCCAAGTTTAAGATTCCAGCACATTTCCTTTCTCTAGAAGCCTCTTTCTTCATCTTCCAGATAGCCACTTTCTTGCTGGGTCTTCTGATAATTGTCCCTTTGTGCATACCAGCTCCCAGTATCTTCTTGTGTGTCCAAATTTCCTCTCCTTATAAGACCTTCAGTCAGACTAGATTAGGGCCCACCCTAACAACTTTATTTTAACTCAATCACCTCTTTAAAGTCCCTATCTCCAAATACAGTCACATTCGGAGGTACTTGAAGTTGGTGCCTCAACATACGAATTTTAGAGGTATACAATTCAGATCACAATAGCCAATCTGGCCAAAACATAGGCTTGAATGATATCAATTGCTATAGATTGAATTGTGCCCTTCCAATACATATGTTGAACTCCTAACCCCCAATGTCACAGTACTTGGAGGTGGAGCCTTTCAGATGTAACTAGGTTTAGATATGGTCATCAAGAATGGCCCCTAAGTCTGAGGTTAGTGCCCCTATAAGAAGATATATCAGAGAGCTCACTCACTCAGTCTGTCTGTCATGGGAGGGCACATCATGAAGGAAGCCATCTGCAAGCCAGGGAGAGAGGTCTCACCAGTAACTGCTCATGCTGGCACACTGATCTCAGACTTCCAGCTTCCAGAACTGTGAGAAAATAAGTTTCTGTTGTTTAAGCCACCCAATCTACTATATTTTGAATGGCAAACTAAAACATCAATAAACAAATAGCAGTTGAAGGCATGTAAGCAATAAGATTAGCTGAGAAAGAGTGTCCAGGGAAGAACCCTGAGGAATGCCACCATTTAAAGCACAGGCACAAGACAGAGAGGCCTGTAAAGAAAAATAGAAAAAATGAAATAAAGAAATAAAATTGAAGGGGGAGAACATTTATTTTATTATATGATAATGTGGCTTACATAATTATAAATCAGAAAGCATAAACCTAAACAAATAAAAAAGGAATCTGTGATGGTTAATTTTATGTCATGGGTGTTCACATATTTGGTCAGCCATTTTTCTGGTGTGGCTGAGTAGCATTAACACTTATTGGGTAGACTGAGTAAAAAGGATTGCCCTCCCTAACATGGGTGGGCCTCACTCAATAGATTGAAGGCCTGAAGAGAACAAACAGACTAGACTGACACTCCTGTGAGTGTGAGGGAATCTTCCTGATTGATTGCCTGGAGCTGGGACGTAGGGTTTTGTTTTTCTGTGTTTTGTTTTTTTGTTTCTCCTGCCTTCAGACTTGAACTAAAACATTGGCTTTTCTTAGATCTTGAGTTTCCTAACTTTTGGACAGGCACTATACCCCGGGCTCTCCAGGTGGTACGTGAAGATGTTGCAAGTGATCAGCCTTCATAATCATCCCTTATAATGCCTTATAATAATCACACTCTCTCTCTGATATATCAGCGTTCTCTTAATACAGAATCTAAGTCAATATTATCCAAATATTCCAAAACAACAGGCAATTTCAGTAACAATTTGCCAAATACATCCATTTTTAAGAAATCAAAAAGTTATACATTTGAAGAAATTTTATTATCAGATTATCAAAAAAAGAAAAAAATCCAGGAAATATACAGAATAAATATACAGAAATATGCTATGCTTTCAATGACATATCGTAAGTGAATAGGCCATACTACTGTTTAAAAACAGGTATAAATTAATCTTTACCAATTAATAACAGTTCTGACAGAATGAGTTTACTGTAAGATATGAAAAAATGAGAAAAAATCTTATTTAAACAAAAATAGAATAAAAATGATAGAGAATATGCATCATTCAATATATAAACTATTGAACCCTAATCTGAGACAGACATCATGCTGTTTGATGTAACTAGAGAGATACCTGAGATATGCAACAAAGGGAGAAAAGACATAGGAGGTATGACAATTAAGTTCGCAAACTTGTTGCAACAATGTTGAGGGCAGTACTTTATTTTTTAGGGTCCTGTGCTTTAATACCCTGTCCTTAGGGACTTCTTTGTGACTGGATGTAATCAGTATGCCATGAATTTTTGACACTTTTGTATTTTAGTTAATAAATAATTAGTTTTTATTGAGCATCTGTTTTGTACTTAGTACTAAGTAATCAAAATATTTAGCAAAAAAAGGTTGAATTCAGACATTTTATGAATACTAACAAAAATTATTTTAACCAAATATAATGTTTTATAAGAGACATTATACAACTATAAAAATCCTTACAAGTTTATTGACCAAAATTACTAGTAAAACATTTAATCAAAACAATGTAAATAATAACAAGAATAACCTAGACTTAGGTAATTGTTAAACATGAATTAACTCAATCCTTCAGAGAACTGCTTGTCAGAGGTGCTATTACTGTCTTCCACTTTTGTATAGATGAGAAACCTGAGACAAAGAGTTTATTAAAATCTAGTCTCCAACTAAAAAGTAATGGAGAAGAGATTTGCACCCAGTCAATTTTTCATCAGTCTACTCTCTAAAATAATTTGTAAAAATATACTCTATATAACTATGAAACTTAAAATGCACCACATTTTGAGACAAATAAAAAAATTGAAAATGAAAAAAATTCAAAATCTTTCTTACTAAAGAGAGGCTAAAATAAATCCCAGATAGATTGAAAAGTTAAGTTTTACAAAAATATACATTAAAATAAAACCATAGAGATATATAGTGGAGCTATATACATATGTATGAATAGTGATCAAAGTGTTGAAGAAGGGAAAGTTTACTAAGTTTAGAAACAAAGGAATTATTAAAAAGGATGAGAGGAACATATTTCACTATCCTAAACAACTGAAATCATCTGCCACGTATGACAAAAATGATGGTTAAATTAACAAAAACAAATTAGGAGTATATTTGCAATAAATGGAAAGATCAAAAGGTATCAGTAACATAAAATTTTATAAGTTTAATTCACTGGTCTAAATTATTAATATTTTTATCTGTAAAAGAGGAACAGAAAGAGCATTAAAAACTTGTAGAGAAAACAAAATCTCAAATTCATACGCACGCGCGTGCACGCTCACGCACGCACACACACAAACACGCACACACACACCAGGGGTGCCAAAAAAATGTATACAAGTGGACACTTGGGTCAACGTTGCTCAAGCAGTAGTTTGCCGTAACGAGAAGTGTCTGAATGTTGATGATAACCATTTTGAACACATCTTCTAATTGCAGAAGTCAAACATGACTTATATTCGTCTTTTATTATTTGTATTGAGTATTATAATTTTAATAGTTTTTTTCCTTTCTTAAAATGTGTATACATTTTTTTGTCACTATACACACACACACACACACTCACACAAAGGGTGCCCAAAAAATGTATACACATTTTAAGAGAGGAAAACTGTATTAAAATTGTAATGCTCAATATATGCTGATAACAAAAAATGAATACAAGTCACGTTGTACTTCTGCAGTCACAAGAAGTGCTCGAAGTGGTTACTATCAGCGTCCAGACACTTCTAAGTACGGCAAACTACTGCTTGAGCAACGTTGACCAAAGTGTCCACTTGTATACATTTTTTGGCACCCCTGATATATACATATATATGAAATATATGAAATAAATTCAAAATTCACAAAAGAATAACTACAATAAATTTAAAATTATAGAAAAACATTTATTTCCTTTGATAATACCATTATTATACATTTTAAATATTATATATTATTTTCATTATTTAAATTAGGAAATATTTATAAGATACCCAATGCTGCTAAGAGTCAAATAAAAAGGATACTCTCATATATTAGCATGTAAATCTAATATCTGATATTATCAGTAGCCATATAACATTAATAGATTATATAATACAGAAATTTGTGAGAAGAGTAAGAAAAACTACAAATAATCTAGATATCCAATCTCTGGTGGAATGTTAAATCTAGATTGTACCAACTTAGAGAAATGCTAGACATTTCATTCTTTATATATAAATAAAGAGAAGATGTTGACACAACATTAAGTGAAAAGTACAGGACATAATATTGTACAGTGAGTATAAAAATTTATGTTCTTATTTATATGTCAATAGTTTTCTATCAAGATATAGATATAACTATCAGTGTAAGTAGGTATGTCTGTGTGTTTGTAGACAGAGAGAAAGAGAGAGAATCTAAAATGAAATTTATCAATATGCCAACTAATTTATGTGGGCTACTGTTTTTGAGTTTCTAAACACCTTTATTAAGCATGGATTATTTTTAGAATTTGATTTTAAAAATCAATAAAGCAATGGAAACAACATATGAATAAGATAATATAATGAATTTCAAAAATCTTTCTTGAAAAAATATCAGAATTAAAATACATGCTATTATTTTCTCTAATACTTTGTTACTTATATATGAAATATTTCATAAAGGCCATGAGATTTGGGAAAATGCCAGCATAAAGCCACAACTATTTTTCGTCATTTATGAATGTACTTGTCAGAAAAAGAGACCCAAAGTTCATTTGCTTTTGTGAACTGCTGCCTTATATTCAGACATACACTTCGGGTTATAATTCAAAGATAAAACCTGAGAATACTCTCCTGAGCTGAAAATTAAGTCCTGGGAGACTCAGAGGTAATAAAATCATCCAACTGCTCATGGAATTCTACTCTTGCCTTACATTCTTGGCCCTCTTGGCCATTTCAGAGTTATCCTCATGGGGAGAGAGATGACTATCATAATTGCTCCATTACAAGATAGCGTGTTTCCCGAGATCATGAGCCATTGTAACAGGCTATTGAAAAACAATGGCCCTCTCCAGAGTCAAGTGGGTAGCCTATGAATTTCTGGGAACAAGATAATAGAATTTTTTCTCATATATTTTTCAAGTGGACAACTATATTCTAATACATTATTCCTCTATACTCTGTTACATTGAAAGAATAATTCTAATAAATATTATAAGGTCAACACAGTTTTTCCTCCTGCCTTAGAAATTATAAAGTCAAAGAGATGCTTTGCCAGAAACGTCACAGTTGCTGTTTTCTAGTGTTAAGTGATTTTACTAATTCAGTTTTGCTCAAGAAGCTGAGGTACATTTATTTTACAAGGCACAAATTAGTAATCTATTAGTATTCCCTATTCTATGGACAAATATAATTAAATTTAAAATGGCATATTTATGGGAACAGGAACAAATTAAGAAACAAAATTTTAGCATGAAAGGCAAAGTCAAGTCATTCTTCTTTTGGGGGTTATTTTAGAGAATTCTAATTTCATGAAATCTTAAAATATTTTTTTCCATCTTTCAAAGATTTTGGTGGTCCTCCTTTTCTTTTCCTCTGCCCATTTCTAATCTATTTTATCTCCTCATTACCATTAGTTTTATTAAGTTATTTAATTAATCAATAGTCTCGTCCATCACCTCCATAACCATGAATTTCAGAATCATGGGCCATAGCCAGAAATAACTTACCTATTCTGATCTAACCTCTGGAAGTCTATTTTACCACAAAAATTCCCTGAAAGTGGGAAGACAATATTTAACATTTTTTTCCTTCTTGTTTATGTGGTCTTTTGAAATTGTTAATTATAATTCTGTTTAATACTTTAAGGTTCCAGAAAATATATATTATTGAAGTTGTTTTATACCATATAATGTACAATAAATATATCTTTTAATGACACTAAAAGTTACTGAATTAACTTAATTCCATAAGCAGCCATATAAAATGACAATGTATTTGGGGTTAAAATATATATTCAACAAACATACAAAAATATATAAAGTATAAAGTTTTTGTTGTCATGTTGATATGACTTACTTACTTTTCAGGTATAAGTCACTTTGAAAAATGCACATAATCACTTAATCACGGAGAGAGAGAGAGATCACAAGTTCTCTGGTATTTTTTCTTATAGGAGCACTAATCCCATCATAAGGTATCCATTTTCGTGATCTCATCTAAACCTAATTATGTTTCTAAGGCTCTACCTCTAAATGCCGTCACATTGGGACTTAGGATTTCCACATATGAATTTGAGGGGCACACCATTCAGTGCTACCACTGAATTGTTATCAATATATACTATCAGTATAATATGTATCACTATTAATACATGGCACGCATGTATTGATTATGTGTCAGATACTATGCTAGCACTGGGTATATATTGGCAAACAAGTGTATCATGTTTCCTGCTCTTGTGGAGATTTTGGTCTAATTGGGTGATCCAGAAAATAATATAATATAGTTCATGATTAGTATTCTTGGGAAAATGTAGGGAATATGGGAGTACATAGAGAGGTATCTCATCCATAGATCCATAGTCAGGAAAGACTTCTCTGTAAAACTGTTCTTAAGCTGAAAGCCAGTACAGGTTAGCCAGGTGAAGGGGGCAGAGCAAGATTTATAGGCAGAAGGAACGGTATGCATGGAATCCTTTAGTCAAGATGGAGTAGGGTGAAATAAAGTACTTGAAATACATAGCAGCTGAAGCCTATTTTTTATTTTTAATCACATATTTTGATAAAACAGGCTGGTGAGAGATGTTGCAGAGGTTAGCAAGGACCATATAATTCAAGAATGTGTAATGCATATTAAGAACTGAATGCGTACTATGACCAAGCTCATAGCAATTTTAATTCCCTAAAGAAGAAAGACTGTCTGTAAAACCCATTATATAGAGTAGCTAAAGCAAATTTATTCTCGCACTCTAACCAACTGAGCCATCCAGTCACCCCATGCAAATTTAGTCTCTATTAAGTTGATGAGGAATGCAAAAAATATAATTTCCTCAAGTTTATGAAGATAATTCAGTTTGAAAATAGCATTGATGTTATATATCATTATTTCCTCTTTATGTAGTAATCATACTTGAATTCAAAATTGTGTGAAAGCAACACAGGGACCTGGCTATGTATGTAATGAGACAGACTACAAGAAAAATTCTAATACAACTGCCAGTGTCTCACGTGCCACATTAGACTCTGTCCTTTATTTATAGGGTCACTTTAAAGGCATTTATTGAAAATATATTATGAGTTTAGCACTAAGTAGCTGTGATATGCCAATGCATAAAACAATCATCCCTACCCTCATCAAGTTTATATTATAGGAGGATAATAGTGAAATGTTAAATAAGTAAATTATGTAGTATGTTAGAAGGTGATGGATGCTTTGAAGTAGAAAAATAGAACAGGAGTAGACTATCAAGAGAAACTAGATTAGGAATAATCAATGGTTAAAATGTTTAATGTGATGTCCAAAGTAGTCTAATTCAGAAAATGGGTATTGAATAAAACTTGAAAGAGAGACTAGCCATGCAGATATTGGAAGGAGGAACATACAGACAGAGGGAAGAATGTTCTAGGCATAGAACGGACAGTATGAAGGTATTAACAAGGGAGCATTCTTGGTATTTAAGGCAATAGAAGAAGGCTGATGTGCCTGCATTGAGTAAATAAGAAGGAAAGAACACTAGAAGATGAGATTAAAATATAAGGGAGGTCATCTCTTGGAGTGCTTTATAGGTTATTGTAAAGGTTTTGGCTTTTATTGTAAATTAAATGCAAAGTCATTGCAGGGTTTTGAATAGAGGGGTGATATAATCGAATTTATTTAAAATAAATCACTTTAGTTACTGTGGTATGCAAAATAATGGCCCCTCGGAGATATTTACATACTAATAACTTGAATCTTTAAATATATTACCTTATATGGCAAAAGGGGATTTATAGAAGTTATTAAGGTTAAATAATTTGAGATAGTGTATCTGGGTGGATCCCATCTAATCACGTAAGTGAAGAATTTGGAAAGTGAAAAAGGAAGGCGGAAGGTTGGATCAGAAAGTCGCAACATGTAAAGGACTCTATCTACCGTTGCTGGCTGTAAATATGAAAGGGACCAGCTGCCAAGGTATGTGCTAGCCTCTGAAAGCTGAGAATGGCTCTAAGTTTACATGCATCAAGAAAATAGGAACCTCAGTCTTAAAACCAAAAGGAACGCAATTCTGCCAACAACTGAAATCAATAGGAGACACATTCTCCCATAGTGTCTCCAGAAAAGAACATGGTCTGCCAACACCTCAATTTTTATCCAATTAGATCTTTACCAGATTTCTGATCTGTAGAACTGTAAGATAATAAATTTGTCCTATGTTAAGCCACTAAGTCTATGGTGGTTTTTTAGAACAGCAACAGAAAACTAATACAACTCTGTTAAGAAAAATGTTATGGAAGATGGGAAGGAAAGGTGAAATGAAGAGAATTAGAAAGCTACTGTAGTAATCAGGTGAGGGATGATGGTTTGGATAAAGGTGGTAGCTGTGAATGTGGAAAAGAATCCAATTCTAACTATCTTCTGAAGGTAAAGCCAACAGGATTTCTTGACAGATTGGATATAGAGTATGAGGAAGAGTCAAAGATTGCTCCAAGATTGTTGGCCTGAGTAAACGAACAGATAGAATTGCCGTTAAATAAAATGGAGAAGATTGTGACAGGAGCAATTTTGGGGGAAAGCCCAATTTGGGTGAAAGCCCAAGGGATCAACTGGGGTGTAATCTAGACATCTGAGTAAAATCTGAAATAAGGAGCTGAATATGAAAGTCTGAGCACATAAGAGAGGACTGGGCTGGTAACAGAAATGTGGGTGTCAGTGGCATGTAGATTGCTATAGACTGGATAGATCACACATGGAATAAGTGTCGATAAAGCTATGTTTGGGTGAACATTTTTCTCCAGAAATATTGAAATTAAAAATATGTACATTTGGTAAAGTAGCCAATGACATGTTTGGAGAAGTTGTCCTTCCAGATCATTTCCTTTTATGACAGGAAGAACACAAGACCCATAGAACATGTGGACATTTGGACACAGGGTGCTTAGGACGGACATAGAAGACACTGGGATCCAGACAGAAGGGACCTGGATATACAAAAAGAAACATTGTTTATTGGGTAGTGCTGCCTAATTCCTTCTCTAATAAGCACTTTTAAAAAAATTCTGACAACATTCCAAGCTAGAAGCTGAAGCACACTTAGCACATTAGTGCCTGGCTCCGTGCTCTGTTTGCCTTTGTAAAATGGTTCCATCACTTGAACAAACTTTTAGTTTCTTCATATACAGCAAACCCTTGTGAAAAACTGGTAACAGGTAAACCTGAAATACAAGAGCCACTCTGAAACAGAATTGAGCAGACTCAGATGTCTATTTCTCCCCACCCCAAAAAGGCACACCGGAATGTGCCAGATGCTGTGCTAAAAGTACTCTATTAAATTAATATGATATGTACATGAGTTTACTTACAATTAACATTTTTATAATAGAAAATATTCATAGCAGATTTTTTCATTTGCAAAACTTTTCTAAATAATCCAATTGTCTATGAACAGATAATGAATTAATAAATATTCTTACAATGGAATAATACAAAACATTGAAAATGAATGAACCAAACTTACAAAAAATTTCACAAATATTAAGGGAGAAGAAGGTGAATTACCTAAGAACATATACAGTTCAACAGTTTAACTTCTTCTATATAAAAGAACACAAATAACTGCTTTAGATATCATATGCATATGGTACAATTAAATAAAAACAAAATAATAATAATAATAAACAAAAATATTAAGAATAGTGATTATCTATGTAGAAGAGGAGTGGCAATAAATAGACTCAGCAGGGTGGACAGGATAGTTTCCATGAGGTTGTTCAAGTTCTAATTCTGTAACCAGGTGGGAGGTATAAGCATGTTCATTTTGTTACCATTAATATTTGCAATTTGATTTGCTTTTCAAGAATATCTATTCTTTATAGACATAACACTTCATAATATAACAAATAAATTACGTGAATGAATAAACAATTTCTGAGAAGAGTAGATTATAAAATGTGATGACATTTATGACTATTACAAAGAAATAAGTGAAAATACTATATTTTTGAATACCAATACTCTTTGATTTATGATGGGGTTATATCCCAATAAATCCATTGTAAGTTCAAAATATCACAATTCAGAAATGTGCTTAATACACCTAATTCACCAAAATCATAGCTTAAACTAGCTTACCTTAAGCATACAACACTTACATTAGCCTGCAGTTGGATGATTATCTTAACTTTCATCTGAAGAGTAATCGCCTTCCTCTTCCTCTTCTCACTATAAGCAGAAGACACATATGGGTGTTTTGTAGACATGATAGGATGCAAAAACATAGAGCACAATATCCAAAAACACTGGCAACACAGTGCACTGTAGAGCATCAGGTGTTTGCCCTCATAATCATATGGCTCACTGGGAGCTGTCGCTCGCTCTGCTGCTGGCCGGCATCATGAGAGACTATTATACCTCACATTTGATACACTGTATTAGATTGACATAATTTATACATTAGTTTACTTATAATTAACATTTTCACAATATAAATATTCATAGCAGATATTTTCATTTGCAAAAATATTTTTTCATTTGCAAGAAAAGATATAAAATTCAAAGTACAGTTTCTACTGAGTGTATATTACTTTTGCACCATTGTTAAGTTAGAAATTTGTAAGTCAAACCATCATAAGTTTTTTTTTTTTTGTACACATGGGGGACCCATGTAAGTCACCATTTCCCTTTTCCTAGCATTCCTCTAATAGATATGAAAACATGGGCAAGATTATACACACCCGTTTCAGATTTTTAGTGCTATGCAGCAATAAATATTTGATAGATTGAAACAATTTATTTTCTGTCATGTTCTGTGAGCTGATTGGGCTCATTTGGATGGTTTATGCTTGGATTTTTTTTCAGAGGGCTGCAGAAGGATGGCAGCAGGGTTGGAGCCACTAGAAAGTTCTTTGCCTGGATCCTCCTTTGTCTCTTTTTTCACATTGTGGCTCATCCTCTAGGGCCTTACCATGGGACTTAAGCTTCCCACAGTATGGCAGTCTCAATGGTGTCATACTTTTCACAAGGTGGCTATCTTTCATGAGTCAATAAGAGAAACCACCATCAGTGAAGACTCTGCACAGAACTGGCCTAGCATCACATTTGCCACTGTTGAAAACAGTGTCAGAGCTTGCCCTGATTCAATTCCATCTATTATTGCATGATTTGCACAGCCACTTTGAGAATCACTAGGGGATGCATAATATTATTGTGGCCATTTTTTGAAAATACAATCTGCTGCAATATCTACTTCAAACTAATGGTAATCACAGTGGAACAAGGAAGAAGAAAAATGAAATAGGTAATGTTGCAAACAGAACTTTAACTCCACTTGCATTATTTGATCTCGAAAAATGAAGTATCCAAAGTAAATGTGACAAACCAGTTTGCGAGCACACAAATATTTGTGATGTTACTCTCTATCCATTTTTATATTTTAGTATTTTGTAATTTTAAAAAAAGCATTCACCATTTCAGAATAAAGGTATTATAGATTTCAAAACTTGGAAGAAACTCTTTCTATCTTAAATCTATCTGTATCTAAAGTGCCATATAATATTTCATGTCAGAAATTTTAGTTTTGGATAGTTTTTAAATATTTAAGTTGCAGATTTTCCTTTTGAAGCAGCTAAAAGATAATTCTACCTTCAAAATAATTAAAAATATATAATCAGCAACTCTGTAACACTGTTTTATTTCCCTGAATAAAATATAATTCAATAATTCTTGATTTAAAATTCTTTTCATGAAGTTATATTAAATGCACTATGATATTTCTGTAAATTTTATATTAAAAAAAATCACACCCTTGTAGCCCTTCATTACAAAAACAGAACTGCAACTTAAATATGAATTCCAATTTAGAATATTAGATAATTAATTGGTCTTGCTCTGTTTTCTAATTCTTTCATTGATTAATAGCTGTAAGAAGCTAAAGAACACTACAATTCTAAGAAATGAAAGACATGGGAGTCAGCTAAGGTTAATCATAGACCCTGGCTTACATGTTAATCTAGCATTGGCTTGGTAAGATATAAAACTCTTCAATCAAAAATACTTCTAAATGTCACTAATTCTAAGGGAATGATTTAGTGATTTCACAAACTGTTTTTTGGATCTACACTGCTATGCTTTATTTGCCACATAATCTAAAATCAGTTTTATGAACATGGAGTATGATTTGTGTCAGGCATGCATAATTTTAAAAGCCCTGGTTGAAGAGGGAACCATGTAAGCCACTATTTCCCTTTTCCTAGCATTCCTCTGAAAGATACACAACATTTATTGGTCAAATGCATATGGAAGGTCTTGCTTCAAAATGAGGAAATCCTGTGTTTCTGCTATTTGTGATATACTGACATGTAATCACAAGATTCTTGGTAACAAAGACGCGATTAGCAGCTATTTGGTTTTTTTAGCACTGTAAGTGTGTCAGTCCTGAAATTCTTATTTAAGACAATATATGAATTGCCATTTGAGAAAGAAGCAATGAAATAGAATAAACTCCAATAAATATTTAAATTAAAAAATTTTGTAATTATGAAAATGCAATTTTTGAAAAATGAAAAAAATCCATTTTATCTACAGTTTTTATCCACAAGTCAAGTGAGCAGGAAACTTAAGTGTATTTTTGTGATTTAAATTCATTTTAATTTTGAGAGAGCTTATTCTGTTGGGTAGGAGAAACTTGGTATCTGTGAGCTTCCATCTCCATTTTCCTGTGCCTCTGGCTAAATTTTGGTGGTCTTACAGAGGGCCGAGGTGTTGGAGGAGGGGTCATTTACATTCAATCCATTTATACTTATAGGGATCTGTGGAGATGCTTGTCCTCCCATACTGGCTGGGACATTTACAGATGGCAGCTGTGATGCCCCTCATTTCCATAAGTTTCCTTCAGATCTGGGAGATCTTTCATATATTTCTCTTTCACCTTTGAGGACTGAAACTTACGCTGGTGCTTCTTTTCTTTGCTCTGGATTATGAACATCTTTGTGAGACCATCTGTTGTTCCCACCTGCCTAGACACCTCATATAGACAGTCCCTACATCCAACAAATAGAAAAGGAACTTCTATAAATTAATAAGAAGCGTATAGATAAACCGTTAAAAACTTGAACAAAAGTCTTGAAAAGGGACTTCAACAAAGGATATTCTAAAGAAGCATGTGCAAATATAATCAATATCATTAGTTATCAGAAAAATACAAATTAAAATCACAATGAGACACCATTACATAGTGTAGATAATTTTTTAAATGAAAAAGCTGTTATATATGTAAAGTGATTAGGCCTCTCTTACAGGAGTTATAAGTTAGTACTACTACTCTTAAACTTGTGGACATTATCAATTATGAATAAAAATATGAGCCTTTAATTTTTATTTATTTGTCCATCTGTCTACCCACTCAAGCACAAGTACACGAGATATGTGTTATTCATAATATCCAAAATTTATACCAGGAATATAATGGAGAAATAATTGTGGTATATTCAGGAAATGGAACACAGTAGATCAATAGGTTTCAAAGTGTGATTCCTGCTTTGGAGACTCCAGAGGTGTGGCTCCAGATTCTGTTTTTTAACAAACCCTTCAGGTGATTCTGATGCATGCCTAGGTTGAGACACACTGCTCTATAGGCAAAAAATGAATATATGAAAAAATGAGTATATACCATATCATGAAAAAATCTGTGGTTATAGACTGAGAGGGAACATGGGGGAAATTCTGGGTTAATTTTTTGTTTGGATGCTGGTTACAAGGTATTTACTTCGGCAACATTTGTAACTCTATATACTTATAAGTTGTTAATTATATGTGTGTGTATATATATGTGTACATTTATACATATACACACAATACATATGGATATATATTATATACAAAAAAATGTTGAAAAATATATTTTCCCAATCCTAACTCAGTCCTTTTAGCGTTTTATACCCAATAATGTATGGTTATGATCTCTCTTAAATTAGATACCATACTTCTACATGAAAGATAAAATTGACGTATTTGTTAAAAAAAAAGACTGTCTACTACAAGAAAATTCATCTAACCGACTAATTATACTTTGAGCATTTCTGTCTGTATGTTAGAATTTAACAAAAACTGTACAAGAATATAAATTAAATATTTTCTTGGTAGTCATTCGTGTCACAATTGTTAATCAGATGGTATTAATGACTTTATTTGTTGACCACAATACCATGTGGTAGGTATTAGGTTGGTGCAAAAGTAATTGCAGTTTTTGCCTTTTAAAATGCCATTACTTTTGCACCAACCTAATATTTCACATATGACACTTTATTAAAACTTGCTATGAAATGAATAGTATTCTTATCTTGGAGATAAAGATACTAAAGTTTAGAGAAACTGCATAATGTCTTCAAAATAGTAAACGATAAACTCAGGATTGGAAATTAAGTCTGTCTGATTTCAAGTTCACAATCTTTCTACGTTATCTTATGATCACATTGTAACAGAAGCAGAGATTTGTACTTTCCCAATAGATGAACAAAATAATTATTAAATCTACCTGGAATAAGATGATAGGAAAGGCAAAGGAGGTTGATAATGCTACGTATATTATATATTCTCCATGAACTGGCTGAGATTATAGATGGTCAAAGTTGGAAGGCATCTTAAAAGTCATCTAATTAGACCACCTTGAATTCCCTTTGAAATTACCTCCAGCAACTAAGAACTTGAGTTTTTATGAGCTAGCCCTTCTTTTACAAACTATCTATTAGAAAAACTTATCCTATATTGAGGCCAAACACATTTCTCTGTGTCTTTTACCCAAAGGTTCCAATCTGTCTGTTACAAAAAAAATAAAATAAAATAAAATGTTCATTCATATGACAGAACATCAAATATTCAAAGAAAGCCACATTTTTTGTCCTTTGAGTCTATTCTTTCCTTGGTGCCTCCAACTGCTTTTAATATTACCTGACTTCTGAGTCACTTCGTCATCCTGATCTTTCTCCTCTGACTTATTCAATTTGTTTATATCTCCTTTAAAGAATGGTCATATTTAGGTGTTGTCTAAATATGACAATAAAGCAAAGCAAGAACACTTCATTTCTTTTCTTCCAAACCTCAAGTTCCTTTCATTACACCAGAGAATTCCAGTAACCAGAATGAAAGAAACTTCCTTTTGTGGTTTAAGATAAGCTTCTGTAAGGATCAGATACTTGTAAGAGCTTAGGAAGGGACAAGATTTTAATAACTATGATCACAGAATGTGGAAATAGTTCATCCTCAGTTTCTATCAGAATTAAATGAGATGACCCAATAAATCCATGTTAGAGTCCTAAACAGAATGCCTAACAGTTAATGTGTGCACACATCTAAGCTGTGTGAACTAGAGTAATGTTTTCCCCTCTTTAAGTCTCAGCTTCCTTACTATTAAAAATAGATTGAATGGATTAAGTGAAAAAATACTATGAAAGTAATGTGCTTAATATATAATAGCTTCTTTCTCTCTTTCCACAGTTCCCCAAAAGGGCTGGCATATTCAAATGGCAGACATCATTATCACTATCGTCACCATCACAACTACCATCATCATCATCATCATCATCATCATCATCATCATTGCAAACATTTGGTACTAGCTTACGTGTGTGCCAGACATTTTCCCAGCCCTTTGCATGTTTTATTTTATTTAATTTAAATGTTACATTCATCTCCTATAGTAGCTACACGTATTAATCTCATTTTACATATGAGGAAACTAAGGCACAGAATGGTTAATAACTTGACATTCCCTAGTTTACACCGATAGTAAATGATGATGTAGAGTTCTAAAATAGAGGTTCTAAGACCCTTATGAATGAAAGAAATCTCTAAATCTGTGTCTTCTTTATCCATACATTTGGGCATACATGCTTGCCTTTAATCGAAGAGCTATTGAGCACTTTACTATGAGCTAAGCACTTCCATAACTAAATATGACTAAGACACAATCTACTCTTCTGGGGAGCTCATATCCTAGAGGCAACACTAATATTAATGCAGTCAAACCAATAGAACAAAGAGAAATTATAATATGCTGTGATACATCCTGTAGAATAGAGGAAACTAATAGCCATGAATAGGATTGAAGGATTAATAGGCATGAAGGGTCAGGAGGCAAACTCTTTCTAAAAAGAGAAGACATCAAATGCAAATACTTAGGATCTCACTATAGAACTTTCTCGTGTTAAGTAATTCTTAAATTAGTTTTGTGGAACCAAAGGTGGAGTAAAAAAGGGCCCTCACATGTGATGAGACAGCAAAGGTATTTATAGGTCCAATCTAGATACAATGCTTGTGAGTTTTGGACTTTATCCCAAAAGTAACATAGAATTTCTGAAGAATTTTCATCATGGAAATAATATGGGTATTTTGAGGTTTTATCATTCAGGCAGTGCTGTGAAAATTGATACAGTGAAAAGTATTGGGAAAACTGGTGTCAGAGGATTAGTAACCTGTGGAATTTCTACAGATTGAAAAAAAAAAGTGATGAGGCACGGAAGTGGAAGATAGAGAGAAGGGGGCAAGTATAAGACACACTGGCAAGAGTGAATCAGTTACACATGGTGACTGCGGGGGGATGAGGAGGTGAAATAATAGCGAAAACCAAGGTTGAGTCCCATTTTGTTAAAATGCATCTACTTTGAGGATGCCCATAATCTTGTTTTTCTCCTTAAATATAATGTCCTGTAGACGTTAGCAGATTAAACCCTATTCTCCCAAAGAGAGTTTCAGTATTTCCCCAATTTGCAGGATAAACTAGAGAAAAGAAATACATACGCAACTTTAGACTCAGTATGCCTAGATTTAAGTCACTTTACCACATATACAAATGTAGGTAGATTAAAAACCCCTGATAACCACAGATAAATTGTTTTTACTGAGTCCACCCCTTGTTGAGCCAAACAGGGACCCAAGGCCCCAGGACTCATAAACAAGTTTCACAAATTTTATCTGCCTCTCTCCAACCTGTAGCAAAGTCAGTGCTGACTAATGATTCCTCATAGGCCACATTTTTTCTTTATGCTCTTATTCACATAACAAGGTTGCTGGGCCTAAGATCAGGTGCGTATGTCCACACATAATTCGTATTATTTGGCTTTGGCTTTTCCCCCACATACTTGTTACCTCTCCTAAGACAGTCATACTTTTACTCCAGGTCCAGATCCACACCCCATGAATTAGAACACTGTTAGCTATTTTCATCCCAGGACAGAGAGCTAGTTACCTACTATTCACACATCCCCAAAACTATCTTTCTGGCATTCTGAATATCTTATGATTGCCTTTTCATGGATTGTTCACTCTGCGGAAGCATCTTGATATGTTTTTGCTCCATGATGCTGATCATATGCGGGAGAAATAATTTAGATTATAATATTCCAGGGACATAGTAATGTCGTTTGGCAGCCAAGCTTAACCTACATTCTCAGCACCCCACTAAGAATCTAGGCCCCAACCTTGTTCTGTTTCATCTTTTTATGACTACACAGTCATGCCATGTCAGTTCACTTGGAGATAGGATAGGCGTCATTTATAAATTATCTTTTCCCTGGGATAGGATATCAGATACATAAAATGACACTAAATAATTTTTTTAAAAAAGTATAATTCTCAATACATTACAGATAAAAATATGCTATGATAAGAATCAATAATAACATTCACATGCCTTGCTTCTTTGCCCTAATCTTAAAGAAGACTTACTTTATAAACAGCTACAGTAAAGATTGTTTGCAAAATTGTCCATTTTAAATTTCTTTAAATTTGAATTCCAATATAATGTGATCTGGAAACTATTTTCTATCTCTTATCTCTTCTAAAACACATCTAATGATTAGTCCAAAAATATTCCAATGTGTTGGCAAGCAAGGATGTGGCAATATTGGAACCCTCATACATTGCTAGTGGGAATGTAAAATAGTGCAGCTGCTTGGAAAACAATTTGGCAGTTCCTCAAAAAGTTAAACATAGGCTTCCCATATGATCCAGCCATTCTACTCTATAAAATATGTGTTCACACAAAAACTTGTATATGATGGTTCATAGCAGCATTATTTATAATAGCCAAAGAGTAAAAGCAATGCAAATGTCCATCAGCTGGTGAATGGATAAATGAAATGTGCTATATCCATACAATGGATTATTATTCAGCTAAAAAGGAATGCAGTACTGATAGATACTAAAACATGGATGTACCTTGAAAACCTTGAAAAGCATGCTAAGTGAAAGAAGCCAGACAAAAACAATATACATATTGTAATACATTTATATGAAATGTCCATAATAGAAAAACACATAGAAACGGAAAGAAGATTAATGTTTGCCTAGGAAGGGGGATGAAGGGGGAACAGAAGTGACTGCTAATTAATCAGCATGAGGTTTATTTTTGGATTGATGAAAATATTCTGGATTAGACAGTAGTGATGGTTGCACAACTTTGCAAATACACTAAAAACCACTGAATTTTACACTTAATGGAACAAATTTTATAGTATGTAAATTATGTATTTTTAAAAATATTAAAGAACAGGGCCAGCCAGGGTACATTATAGTAAATGAAATATTTGAAAATGTCATAAAGAAATTCCCTAGATTAGAGAATTTGGAAAATTAGACACAAATTGCGGCTTAAAACCTTAAATCGGAAAGTACTAGACATCTGTGATACCCTTTATTCTTTATGATCATATTATTTTCTGATGACTAACAGTAATTGCAACTTCCTAGGAATTTTCAGGGTATTTCAGGACTCCCTCATCTGACATATAATTTAAAATTCTAAATACCACTGTGGTTCCACTTCTTCCTCCTATATTTCTTCTTGTTGGATTGGAATTACTGTTTCAATCTACAGAAGGAATATTATCTATAGTTATCAATTTTCAGAGTTGGAAAAAGTATGATGATGTCATGCAATGCCCTTATTCAAAAGATAGAGAAGCTTAGTTCAGTATATATTAACTGAGCTGCTGCCCACTAGTATCAAGTTAGTTAGTGGCACAACTGAAATTATGTCATAAGAAGTTTCTCATTAAATCATAATGAATTATTATTTTCCCCTTCAGGGTATTGGGAATCGTTCCTATTTTTGAAGTGTTAACATTTGATAATCAAATATTATAATGTGCTCTTATCCTAGTTTGTTTATTAAATATAATAATTAGGTCATTCTCCAGGATGGGGTCAGGACGCATGCTCTGGCCTCTGTCCACATCTCTGTCCTCCTTCCCTGACATTCTCCCCCTCGATTATTCTCCAGCCATAGATTGGCCTTCTTGTTCATATTCTAATATCTAAGCATTTTCCACCTTAGAGACTTTACATTTAATATTCCCTCCACAACCTAGAGTTGGTGGGTTCCTTCATAGCATTCATACGCCTATGCAGGGGCCTTCTCTGACCACGTAAGTAAATCTCAATCCCTTATCATCACAGAGCTCACCCTTTCTTTTCTATACTCTCACCCTGTAATATTTTTCATCGTAGAACTTCTCATTATCTGAAGTTATTTTAAAAATTTGATTTGCTTATTTTTTTATATATTGCCTTTCTCTCTCACCAGAATTTAAGTTACATTAAGGAAAGGACTATACCTCTGCATTTCTATATTTCCAGCCCTTAGAACCATACCTGACAACAGATATCAGATGAATATATGATGTGTTGAGTAAATAAATTAAATAGAATTGGCCACTTTTATAAACAGAAGTTTACAGATTGAGATTTTTAATTTATTTTCTGGCAAAGGATGAGCATTTAATGTTATAAATTTAGTTGTTTCATTCTGAAGCGGCAAGAAACACAAAGGCACTTAGATTAAGACCCAGGAGATCTAATGACTGAACTTCAAAATGACAAACACCAGATTGTTTACTGAGAGCCACTGTAGAATCTCTAACTGTGCAAATGTTCATGCCTAAATCAAAAGTCTACCTGTTTGCTTCTTAGTAATTCACAAGATGAGGTTTTCAAAGGCTGTTAAGGTTGTATATGCATTTTGACTCTTTCCCATAAATTAATGTGACAGTGAAGCAATTAGATATACAAATAGTGCTTGATAATTCCAAATAAAGGTAAATGAAAATTCACCTTATTAAAGAATTTTATTATTCTCAGAGCTTTCCATAAGGCATAGATGTCAAAATGCTAATTAGGGCAAATGTTTTCCTATTGTTGAGCTGTCACAGCCATGGTAATTTTGCTGTTTATATGAAAGCAGCACGCTGTACAATCTTTCTGTCAATTGTTTTTATAATTAGTGACAAATTGGATTGTTTTTTGGATGGAATTAATTTGTTCCCTAGTCTGTTCCAACTGGACATATTTTATATAAATATGCTAGCATCAATTATGTATTAAGAAGAGGTTGCTTTGCCCTGCAAACTTATCCCTGAAATACTTCTTTAAAAATTGAAATTCTGATCAAAACCTCAGTCATGACCACAAAATTCGACTTGAATTGATTAAGGAATATCAGGAAACACTCTTCCAAAAAGACATATCCCAAGAATCCTCTGATTTTGACTATTATTATTATTATTATTGTTATTATATATTTTTAATTTCAGGTGTACAAAACAATGTAATAGTTAGACATTTACATCCCTCACAAAGTGATAACCGCTGCCCCAATCTACTACCCTCTGACATTGAATATAGATGTTAAATTCCATTGACTATATTACCCATGCTGTACTCCACATCTTGTGAGTATATATATATATATATATATATATATATATATATATATATATATACACAGAGGGTGCCAAAAAAAAGTATAAACATTTTAAGAAAGGAAAAAACTATTAAAATTGTAATAATATATGTCAATAACAAAAGATGAATACAAGTCACATTTGACTTCTGCAATTACAAGAGGTACTCAAAGTGGTTACCATCAGAGCGTCTAGACACGTCTGATTATGGCGAACTACTGCTTGAGCAACATTGACCAAAGTGTCCACTTGTATACATTTTTTGGCACCCCCGGTATATACTAGGTTGGTGCAAAAGTAATTGCAGTTTAAAAGGTTGAAAAATTGCTAAAAACCACAATTACCTTTGCACCAACCTATATATATATATATATATATATATATATATATATATATATATATATATATATATATATTTAATTATAGTTGACTTTCAATATTATTCAACTTCAGCTTCAGGTATACAGCGCAGTGGTCAGGCATCTAACACAGTCTATGAAGTGGTCTCCCTAACAAGTCCAGTGCCCATCTGGCACCTTACATAATCTTTACAACATTACTGATTATAATCCCCAAAGTGTATTTAATATCTCCGTGGCTATATTGTGTCTACTAATTTGTACTTTCTAATTCCTTTGCCTTCTCCCCCATCCCTAACCCCCTTCCATCTAGTAACCATCCGTTTTTTGTGGGTTTTTGATGTTGACAATTCTTAAAACAATGTTTTCCAGATGACCTTTTGAAAATGCAAAATTTCTTAAAATAGGTTACAGCTTGGCAAAAATTAGTAGCACAATGACTACTTTTCTGCAATGAGAGCTTCAGGTTGCATGAATTATTAGGTACTTGTGGGAAAGACTGTCCCTGTTAGTTTAGATATGGAAACAACAATACAGTAGCAAACTATTACATTAGTATAGTTCGCTAAGGCTGCCATAACAAAGTACCACAAACTAAGTGACTTAAAAACCAGAATTGTATTGTCTCACAGTTCTGGAACCTAGAAGTCTAAAATCAAGGCATTGGCGGCATTGGTTATTTCTGAAGCCTTTGATAAAAGGATCTGTTCTAGGCCTTCTTCCTCGGATTGTAAATGGCCATCTTTTCCATGTCTCATTACTTCATTTGCTTTCTATGAGTGTCAATCTCAAAATTTTCCCTTTGTATAAAGACATCAGTCATATTTGATTAGGGGACTACCCTAATACTGCATGACCTCATTTTAACTAACTACATATGCAACAACCTTATTTCCAAATAAAGTCACATTCTGGTGTGGTAAGTTAAAAATTCAGCATATGAATATTTGGGGGATAATACCTTCCTTATAAGGATTAAATGAGCAGAAAATTTTCGAATACGTTTCAAACATCTAGCACAGAAGACAAAATATAACTTAGATCAACCCACCCTACAAAACCATACCTCTTACCCTGCTGTCATATGAAATAGGAAGTAGAATTACTCCCTAATAAATTCAAGCTAGGAAATTATAGGAATGTTGACTTTGGTTAAACATAAAGAAGATAGTTCTAAAAATTATTGCTGTCCACTAGGGGATAAGAACGCCTAAAAATAAATAAATAAATAGATCTGTTCCTATCTATACCTGGACAAATTTAGAGAATGGATGACTGGAAAAAAAAAATTACTACCTTTTAAAGCAGATGAGACTGGATGCCTTCCAAGATTTTATTAATCTAATCTTACCTAACAGAAGTTTTTAAAGGCACTTTTACCCTAAATTTTATACCTTGATATGTTGAGCTATTTGAATAAATGCACTACATCTTAGCCTTAAAATAAACCAGAACGATGTTGTAATATGATTTTCTATAGGCCAAAGTTTGCGATAAGGCAGATCTCTTTTGGATCCCAGTCAATAGCATTTAGATTCTGAATTACCAAAAAGATTTTCTTAAAAGACATTTTATTTCATAAGATGGTATTCCAGAACGTGTTCTCAGGTCTGTTGACATCAGGGTCCCAGAGAGATCCATTGTTAACAAGCACGTTAATTAGTAATTGTGTAACAAAAACAATGATTTCAATTAGCTTATCAATTAAGTCCTTAACATTGAATAATATGCTATATGAGGTTGTGAACAATTTCATGAGCATTTAATGTGATTTTTCAATGCGAATTTCAACCTATGATTTGGGGTTGAAATAGGAAGTCTATATATTCATAAGAGTAGCATGTCACTAAATAAAAAACAATTTCTAAGTTTATAACTATTACTGTGGTATTTGATATTTTGTTGTATTGAAAGTCAAATTCTTTAGCGTACAGCAAGAAGAGTTATCAAGAGTAAATGGTAATTACCAGTTTCTCAAAGTTTGTTCCAGAGAAAACCATGTCACCAACATCAGAATTAGATGGAGTGCTTACAATTCAAACATCTCAGCTTTTCTTAAAAACTATTGGACAAGAATTTCTGGGATAGAGACTAGGACCCTGTATTTTTACAAATACTCCTCATGAATCTTACAAACACTGTGATAAAATACAGCTGTGGAAAATACTACTATATGAGAACATAAGCAAACAGATTGTGTTTTAAATCATGATTCATATGGCCAGGTTTCTAAGGTAATGTAAATAACTGAAATACTTTTATGGATGATTATGAACTGAAAATATTATTTTGGAGATATATCCTCTTGTGGCAGAAGCAAAGTAGACGCTTGTCTGGGCAAGGGACAGTGTAAGAGGAGAAGGCTGTCACCTGAGGGTTGTCTGGGCAAACACCAAAGTGTAGAGAGAGGCATTATCACCTGAGGGACTAAGTAAATGCTAATTAATATGGGGATAATTAGAAGACAGGCTGGCAGCACAGTGGAGCTGCTATTTCTGAGAGCCATCAAGTTTAATTTGGAATTTCAGTTTTGTTGAATGTTTAGCATATAGTTATTTAAAATGGTATATTAACAGAATTACAGCATCATAAAACTGGAAGAGACCTCAAAAATCACAAAGTTCAACCCTTTACTGTTATTGAATCAGAATCAAAAACACTTGTTATACTAAAGTCTATTTTTTCAGAAATTGAAAATTTGCCCAATTCAGTTCAATGTCCATACTTAAGTATGTTTTATGGAAAGATAAAGACAGACAGATATAGAGAGTGTTAGATGGATTTGAGGCAGGGAGAGAAGGAGGCAAGGAAGGAGCAAGTGAAGGAAGGAAGGAAGGGAGGGAGGGAGTGGGGGAGGGAAGAAGGAAGGAAGGAAGGAAGGAAGGAAGGAAGGAAGGAAGGAAGGAAGGAAGGAAGGAAGGAAGGAAGGAAAGAAGGAAGGAAGGAAAGCAAGCCTAATTTTTTTTTTAGATGGTGCTATCTATAAAATTCTTTCTTTGCTTTGTAAATGCATGTAGAAAATGATGAATTTTATAGAAAACCGAGAGTCACATCTGGCAAGCTATTTTTGATTTACTGAGCTAGGAATAGCTGCAAAAACACTTCCTCTTACAGACTTGTATAATCAATCATTTGTAGCTTTCCTTAGCACATCAGCATTGGTTTTACATTACTAAGTTTTCTCCTCATTTTTTCCAGCATTAGACAAGATCACAAAGCTATTTAGTTCAATTTTAAATTTAATAAAATAAAGAATATGTTTATTAAGCAGTAGTTATCTGCTAGTACTTTTCTAGGTACTGCAGCAAAGCCAGTTTTTAACCACCACAAGCTTCTAATTTTACTTGGAGTCTACCCCCAGAAAAATAAAAAATGATGGAATAACAAAATAGACTTTTCTAGAATTTGGGCTGAAAGCAAATGGTGATAATAATTCAGAGTTGGGAGGGGCACTCAATATTAGCAGGAAGAGCCACAGAAGTCTTTGTGAGAGAGATGGACATATGAGCTGACTTAAGATTTGATAGGCATTTAATAATTCTTCACCACTTCTAAGGCAAAAAAAAAGTTTGAAAGTTAGAATGAAATGATTGTATTGGGACCAGTGAGGAGTAGTTTGTGACTCAGAGAAGCCTTTGAATGTCAGGCTACTGACATATGTTCTAGCTACTTAAAAAAAATGCAAGCCCTTTGAGCATAAGGACCTAGATGGTAAAATTGGTAATGGAAAGATGATGGATTTTGGAATCAGAAAAACTTCGTTCTCAATCTTGTCTTTGCAATAATTGACCATATTATCTAGAAAATGTACTTACATTCTTTGAAATAGGGTTTCTTTATAACAGTGGGAATAATGAACCTTTTCTTGGAGGGTAGTAGTGAAGACTTTAAGTGATTAATATAGTGTATAACAAATAATAAGCTGAAAAATATGAACTTTCTTGGTGCCAACTATACACTGCACAAAATAAGAGCTGAGTTGTGGGACATCATTATATATTTTTTCAAGCATGTTAGGCACTTAAATCATGAAAATGGATACGATTATGCAAAGGGAACATGCAGAGTGAGAAGTAGATTAAGGATAGAAACACAGGAGGGAATCACATTTACAGAGTGGGAAGAGGAGGATCTCACCAAGAAAACAGAAATTAAATGGTCAGCAGTGTAGAAGTATATGCTCGAAAGGGCAAGGGATTTTGAAGGCGAGTAATAGATGTTAAAAAAAATAAAGATTTTCAACGGAATCTAATGTGTTGGGGGAACTGGAAATTATAAACACTGAAAAGTTTTCACTGGACAGAGTTCATCGTTGAGCTTCAGGAGAGCAGCTTCAATTATGTGGTTGGGGAAAGAAATCAAATTGCAGGAGGCTGAGAAACGAATGGAAGTTGAGCAAGTGGAGACAGTGAGTTCCCACTGCTCTTCAAGACTTTGGCTAACAATAGAAGGAGAGAGAAAGCAAAATAATTAGAAAGGATGTTGTGTTTAAGGGTGAAAGGAAACACAGGAGCTTGAAACAGGTGTGGACCAAAAACAGTTTTCCAGAGTGAGCTGAGAGCTGAGGCTGTTTAGAGGGAATGGGACAAAAAGTGAGTTGAGATGTTTACAGTCCACGTGAAGGAAGGGAGGGAGGGAAGAACAGAAGATCTTAACTACCCATAGCAGGAAACAAGACCGAATTTTCTTGGATAAATCATGGGGTGGGAGTGTAGGAAAAAGAATAGGGATGAAGAGAGGGATGCGGCATGTTTTCTTTGCAGGAATAAATACCAGCAAAGAGAACATATTAGAACATAATAGATATTAACTGTAAATATAAACTCTGTAAAAATCATTTAGTGCCTGCATAGTATCCACAGCAAAAATCAAGAAGTAGAAAGGAAGAAAGGGAGGTATTTAAATTTAAATGGGCACTAAATTGAAAAAAAAAAAAATCAATACATGGTTTCTTCTCTACTTGACAAAGGTTATAAAACCTACAACCTTGTCATTCGGGGAAGAACTACTATATTGTTGCTTTGAGAAAAAGAAACGCTTAGGCACAGTACCCATTAAGTGATATATTACCTAAAAATAGTTGTTTTCCTAGATTGTAATGATGTTACAAAGAGCCATGAAACGGAAGAGAGAATCTATCATGTGACTACTAACACACACACAGGCACACACACACACTCACGCACACACAGTGAAACAAGGAAGAGAGAACAAGTAAAATAGGCATCATATTTGAAACTTTTGTCATATAAATTGCAAAACAATTTCTGACCATTTATTTCCATTAAAGATCCAACTTTTTCTCAGAAGCAACTATGAAACCAAACCTCAGGCAGGAATCTACTTGTTTATTACAATCTGCGTTCCCATTCACTAACTTTTATTCAAATTTTTTCACTTTCTGACATATCATGTTTTCCATCATGTTGACATTCACTTGGAAATAGTTGTTTTCCTAGATTCTAATGATGTCTGTGCCAGCTGCTGCAAGCTCACTGAGAAAAACAGCAAATGTGTATGCACAGAACAAAATTCTTCCAATTAGGACTGCTACTTAATTGGCAGGATTGCCATCAAGTAGCATGACCACTGTATTACATTTGAATCTGAATTCCATGTAAATGTAGATATTTAGGCACTTATTAGATAATTTGTATAGGGGTTGAAAAATAAAATAGTTCATGTGCTTGAGAGAAACAAATCTGACTGTTTTTGACATTATTTCCTTAACCCACTTGAGCAGTGTAGCAAAGTATTTAAATGTGTAGGCTCTGGAGTTAGACATGGATAAGAATTCTAACTATGCATCTTGTCAAGCTGTGCAATCTTAGACAAGGTTCTGAGCCTCGGTTTTTCTATATGTAAAATGGGGATAATTAAAGTTTATACCTCATAGGGTTGTTTAAAGTGTAAATGAAATGATAAATGCCAATCACTCAGCACAGTGACTGGCAGTAAATTCTCAATGAATTATGCTACTATAATGATCCAGACAAAAACAAGGAAGATGTTCAAAGTTTTTTGTGTTGTTTTTAATTCAACGCTATACATTATAAACTCCACAAATATTACTAAATTTTAAATTCTTCTCTGTTAAAATTTATTTTAGTGGATCTGAATGCTGGCTTGGAATAAAATATCTATTTTTGAACTTACATGCATATATTTTGTGCCTGGTGTCAGAATCCCTCTATTCCCTTTACAGATAGGACTTGTATTTCTCTGTCTTCATCCTCCCATACTGACTCTCCTTGGGGTCTTTGTGGATGTGGATGGTGGTTCAGGGCTTTCAGAAACAGGGGCATCCATAACATTTCGTCATACAGTGGAACAATCACCAGTTTTTCTCATTAATTATGATGAATGACCAACTGCTGCCACAAAACTGTCACTGTCTGATTTAACTCACTAGCCTAATCAAGCTCTCTGCCTACATTGATGCTCCTTCCCTCATCAGGAGTTTAGATGTCAAGACGATTAGTTAATCCTCACACAAACAATGGTCAGACTTGATGGCAATCACCAGTCATCTTCTGACAGGATGGTATTTTTCATCCAGTTGTTCAGACTTGGTTACCATGCTACCCCTTGGAATTTCTAGTGACCATTGTCCCAATGCTTAGACATTTACCATCTCAGCTACCCTCAATATCTGTCTCTAAACACTACAAGGTCAAATCCTCAACAATCCCTCCATCCCAACACCACTATCACAAACTTCTACTGCTCTCACCATGGCAGGAGAAGAAATGCAGAAATTAAAGCAGCCTAAAATGAAGGTCTTCATTTGCTTATCCACAAATGGAGTGAAATCCATATTATTTGCTGCTACAGATCGCACATAAGGCATACCGCAAAACCAAACCCTATGAGTAAATGCAAAACTTGGCAGAGTTTCCCAGAAGTGTTGCATGTTATGTCTCATGTGCTTCAGACCGTTCCCAGTATCAAAACTGGTGCTGACTTCTATAAAGTCAGAGAAACAAGGAAGACTTTCTCTGTGTCCATCAGAGAGGGAGGAACCCATTTGGTGCCTCATTCTAATATAACACAAAATACATATTTATCACATGACTTACATTTAAGATATTTTTTCCCTATAAATGTTTATTGTTCTTATCTTACCTAAAACTATAAAGTGATCAAGATGAGGTTTAAAACTCTCTACAGTTGCTATTTGACTTATAATGAGGTTACATCCCTATAAACCTATCCTAAGGTGAAAATATCATGTCAAAATGCTCTGAATACACCTAACCTATTGACATGATAGCTTAGCTTAGCCTACCTCACACGTGCTCAGAACACTTACATTAGCCTGCAGTTTGGTGATTATCTTGAGTTTCATCTCAAGAGTAATTGCCTTCCTCTTCTTTTCACCACAAGCAGGAGACACATATGGGTGTTTTGTAGACATAATGGAATGCAAAAACACAAAACACAATATCCAAAAGCACTGGCAAGACAGTATCCTATAGAATATCAGTTGTGTACCGTCATATTGACGTGGCTGACCGGCAGTTGTGTCTCATGGCCACTACCCAACATCATGTGAGAGCATTCTACTATATGTATATGGCTAGCTCAGGAAAATAACAAAATTCAAAATCTGAAGTACAGCTTCTACTGAATGTGTATTGTTTTTGCACCATCACAAAGTCAAAAATTTCTATTGAAACATCATAAGTCAGGGACCTTCTGCATTATTAACGATAAGAGAGACAATAAGTGTATCCCAAGTCAGAAGGTGGGGGTTGCTGAATGAACATGCTGTGTAAGGGATTACTGCACTCCCTTTATCCACCAACCAGAGTGTTTCCCAAGACTTTGCTTAGCTTCAAGAATTTAAGAATGTTTATCTTCTCTGTGAAACTCAATGTCAGAGATTAGAGTAAGAAATTTAAGTGGAAAAGACGTGTATTGAATTTAGAGTCTCAAATTACTGCATGTACGGCTGTGATTATGAGATTGATATTATCTAGCAATTGATATTATCAGTCATTGTATATATATATATATATATATATATATATATATATAATGATAGATAATAGATGATAGATAGATAAATAGACAGATGATAGATAATTATGGCTGCAATATTTGGAACTTTTTTCTTTGTTGTCATTTTTAAATTAATTAACCTAAAGAATTTCCAAAACAAATTTGTATATTGGTATAATTACTATCATTTTACCAAGTGACAAATACACTCCTCATGAACCAATCTGAAATTATTTTTAAGTTAGTCAATAGTAACGTGGATTTTCTCAGGCCTGCCCCCAAGATTCCTACAACTGTCATCAGATGACATTATAAGTCACATGTGCAAAATTCCACTTTTTAGAGAATATTCTGGAAAATTATGTGATACTCTAACATGCTTCTGTGTTTATTATATATGATAATTGGCTTTTTGTGATCTGTTATTCTTCAGGTAATTTTAATGATTTATATTGTTTCTTAACTTTATCATAGAAAATCTTACTACACATGGTATACAGAAATAACAAACCTCATTTTTTTTTGCGCAAAATTAGTTAGTAATTTTCCTGAAAGAAAATTCTTCCTTTTGAACAACTAACATTATAGAACTTCTAGAGTTCACACTAGAAGTTCTTTACCTACAAGAAATCTATGTTTTCCCTCATGCTTCCTAAAAATGATCTAGATTTTATTCAACTATTCACCCTTTTCATCTTCGTAAGTGTGTGTGTGGGGGGGATAGATCTCATTTAAAACAACAAGCACTAGATCATGATGAGCCTAAGATAATCAGTGATCCCACTGCACTTTGAAGTAATTAATTTAAGGTTGGGTATGAGATTCTATACAATAACACATAAAGACAAATATGATAAGAGACTGCTAACAGGAGCCCCTCACACACAATAAAAAGATAAAATAAGACAAACCTTTCTGCTACTTTGTCTATTGTCTCATTTAGATGTGACAACTGCAATTGCTGAAATCAGGTAAGGGTAAAGCCATCTGAGAGTGGAGGGTAGATCTATGACATGCTGGGTCTGCAGCCTACTTGGCCTCCACATATTTTCGTATATAAAGTAATAAATTTCCACCTTATTTAAACCACTTTCATATGGGCTTTTATTATACTTTAAAAATTCAATTATTTGACCTTTATATTTCAGTGAAAAGGCTACCCAAATTGTAAACATTCAAGAGATTACATTTAGGTTAGCTGCAGCAGAAAACAAATTGGATGATGAAAGTGACCGTTAGCTATAATTAGGAACCCAGAGCACATTTGCAAATTTCTAAGTGTTTATGTCACTTTGGTTTTTTAAAAGTTAAGAAGCTCTGAGAAACTTATGTTTTGGTATGGTGATGATTACAAAGTATTTATTTCTATTCATTAATCAAGGTTCATTTAGCCCAACTCTAGTTCAATAAGGTATATCAAAGATTAAATAAGATAGGACTTAGCATTCAGATAGAATTTAGACAGTAAGTTCCTAGCATTCAGGAACTTATAGTCTAGTTGGAAAAGATGAACCATTCATTTCACACAATAACAAACAAAATGCCATCAGATAGTAATTACTCAAAGGTGTATCATTGACTATAAATGCTATGGGAGTATAGTGGTGTCAACAAGAGATTCAGAAGTCTGTGAAAGTGCTATTTTGGGGAGTGGATATTAGACAACAGAAAGTGAAAAACTGACTGTAATTTATAATACATTCTATGAAGGTGGAAAAATCAGAACACTGTGATAGAAAGTATTGCATGGTACAGGAGTGGTTCTTGTTAGTTTCTACAAATCAAATCGATATTCTTCTAGGCATACAGATTGGGAGTCATTTCTCCCTTTTCTTGGTTTTCTATAGTCAGTTTACTAAGTTGTGCCAGTTCTTCCTTTATGGTGTCTTTCATTCTTCCTCTGTTTTTACTACAGAAAATGTTTCAACTACAGAAAGGTTCCTAACAGGACTTGCTGCCTCCAGTCTGTATGGTTTTCTGTCCATCTGGTTATTCTCAAAATATTTTCAAAATACTGATTTCAGCTTCTTTCTTTCCTCCTCAAAACCTCCTATAAACCCCTATTGCCTGCAGGAAAGGATATAGAGATGAAAAGCATGAAAAGCATTATCCTTTCTATTAAATGCCTTACAGTCTGGTAGGAAATTACAGAAAAACACAAACATATGTACAATAAATTATTAAAGCGTTTTTTGATAGAGTTATGCTCTTAGTAGAAAGTAATTTTGTGATTGACCAATATAAACTCTTTATCTAGACAAAACTACTTGTTACTCCTCTCTACCCAGAGTACTTTACACTTCTTCATCGCCACACCTTTCCATAGGACATTTCTCCTCTCTGAAAAATGCATTCTATGCAATTCATTCATTAATCTTTAAATATTCTTCAAAGTTTATTTAGAGTTTATCTTTCTTCTCATTTTACACCTTCTTATAAAATTCTTAAAATGTATTCAGCAAGCCTCTTCCTAGCCATGCCCTGTGCTAGAGAGCATTCACTCTCAAGAATAGCTTTTTCTATTTATAAACAATCTGATTATCAGCATGCACTTCTTAAATGGAAACAAAAATTACTTTTCTCGATTAATTTTAGTTGAATCATATAAAGCAACATTAAATAAAATATTTTTCCTGTATATAGCAATCATTGAAATATCTGAAAATATTATCATGACATCTCTACATTTTCTCTCTTCCTGGCAGCTATCAATAATGGATTTATTTGTTTCTCAAATAATATTATTTCTAGACTCTTCAGCATTTTATTGTTTTTGCCATAGGAATTCATTATGCAATTGTTAACATTTCTCCTAAAATAAAAATAATGTACAAGACTTCTGCTTTTGGCTGTGGAAAATGAGCTTATATTGTTACAACTATTCAAAAAATGACAACTAAGAACACTTAATACAGTAGTTGATATGCCACCTATTTGAAGACTTCTGTGAGCTATGAAAACAAAGGACTTAAGGGAAAATATCAAAGTGATAAAGGAAATATAAAAAGAGCCAAAGCTTTCAGCAGTTACTTCCCATCCAGAAAATTGTCACTATTGAGCCTTAGCCAAGAAGCCAAAACCTGAAAAGAAAAACAAAAACAAAAAAAAAGCTTCTAAGAAACTGAGAAATTATGAAGAACATTAGGCAGTCACATGGGGCTGATGAGAGAAAAACTGAAGTTTAGAACCAACCAAGGAGAAAAGTTCCTGAGAAAACCCCAATGTTTCAAATGAAACCCCTAAGGGTCTATAAACAGTGGTAAAGACAAAGTTTAAATAGAACAACTCTCACAAAAACTGAAATGAGTCTATCCAAGTGGGTATTATAGTGATCTGACTCTTCCTTAATTGACTTACAAGAAGAAAACAAAAATTGTTTAAAGTTATCTTTAATAAAAATAACATCAACAAGAGTAAAATAACAGTAAACTAACTCTACAAGTTTCTATACCAAATGGCTGGCATGTAATACAAAATCAACAAGCCCATCAGAAAACTAGATGACAGAAAACCAAGAGAAAAATATAAGATAGAAACTAATATATGTGAGATCAAAGATATTTCTGTATCTGGAAATAGACTTTAAAATAATTTTGATGAATTTGTTCCAGAAAATATAAATTTATTATGATATAAAGAATTTAAGCAAAGAAGTAAAATCTATAAAAATAGACTCAACTCAAAATTATCAAATTACAGTATTGAACAACTGAAATAAATACATCTGCAGATGAATTTAAGAGAACACAGGGCACAGAAGATGAAAGAGATAGTAAGCTGGAAAATAAAACAATAGAAAATATCTAGATTGAAGGCTAGAAGGGGGAAAATAGACAATTCAGAAAAGAATGTAAAAAACATGGATAAAATAAAAAGGTCTGATGTATGTGTAATTGGAATCCCAGGAGCAAAGGAAAGGAGAGGGAGTTGAAGCAATATTTTTAAAGTGTTACTGAAGTTCTACAAATCCAAAGAAGAATAAATACAAAGAAAACCACACCTACTCGCATCATAGTCAAACAAAAGCAAAGAGAAAATCTGAAAAGTATCTAAAGCAAATTGATATGTTACCTTATTCTCAAAAGAGAAAGAATAAGTATGAAACTTACTTTTCAATGAAATGATGGAATCCAGGACACAATTTAATATAATAACATCTTTACAGAACTGAAAGCAACAACAACCAAAACCCTCGCCAATATAGTCTTCTCTGCTCAGTGAAAATACTCTTCAAAATTGAACTATAAACTAAATATGTTTTCAGATATATATAAAATTTATACATAAATACTCACATCATCTTCATTCACAATAGCCAAAAAGTAGAAACAACCTGAATAAATGCCCATTAACTGATGAATGGATAAACAAAATGTGATATAGCGATAAATTAAATATTATTAAACTATACAAAGAAATGACAAGATACAAAGAAATAAAATTAAACGACACATACAACATAGATGAACGTTGAAAACATTACACTAAGTAAAAGAAGACTGTCATAAAAGACTACATACTGTTTGATTCCAATTATACAAAATTTCTGAAATAGACAATAGAGACGAAAAAATAGATTAGTGGTTGTCTAGGTTTGAGTCAGTGGGGATATAGATACAAGCTTCTTTGAGCGGGTGTGGGGGGGGAATGGAAATGTCCTACAATTAGATTGTGGTGATAGACTCACCATTCTGTGAATATACTATTCAACATTAATTGAATTGTACCTCAGTGAAGTTATTAAATCCAAAAATAGAATGTTAAAGAGTCAGGACAAATTAAAAATAAGTAATACAATGAGAGATTTGAATATACTTACATCAATAATTGTGTTAACTCTAAACTGACTAAACAATCCAATTAACAAAGATTTTCAAACTGGATCATGAAGACAAGAACCAACTTTTAATATAAGGATTTAAAAGTAAACATTGAAGTTAAAAGAGTGGACATAATATATTTGGCAAACACAGGATAGATATACTAATATCAATATAAATAAAATTTAAGGCATGGGGCATTACTTGAGATAAATAGGATTCAATACAAAGGAAGCTATAACATTTCTAATTTGCATCATTCTATTAACTTAGTCTCAAAATACATGAAGCAAAAATTTCAGTACTGAAAAAAAGATAGCTAACTCAAAATTATTACTGAAATGTTAACATGCAATTTTCAATAACTCATAGATCGAGTAGACAAAAAATAATCAAGGATATCAAGTACAACGTGATGAAATAATGTCACATAATTGACATGTATAGAACACTATATAAATCAACTACACAAAACACTTTTTTTCAAATGTACATGAAGCATTTATGGAAAATTATTTCATGACGCCATAAAAATATCTTAATAAATGTGACAATATTACATACAATGTATTATCTGACCAAAAAGGAATTATTTTAGAAACAGTAACAAAAGGAAAAATTAAAAATCTGTTTAAAATATAAGCAATTACTTCTAAATAGCTCATGACTCAAATAAGGTACCACAAATAAGGTATAGTAAATATTTTGGAATGAGTAATGCAAAAATACATTGTATTGAAACTCCTGGGATGAAGCTGAAACTCTTCATGGAGGCATATTTTTCTCTTTCAAAATGTATATTTAAAAAAATCCCTGAAAGTCAATACTTTAAATACCTACCTTAAAAAGTGGAGAAAAGACCAGTACATTTAATACAAAGTCACTAATGACAGAACTCAAATATAAAAGAGAGAATCAACAAAGCCACGATATTGCTTTTTGAAAAGACAAAATAATCCCCATATAATTTCAGGAAGACTACATACTGTGATAAAAAATCAAACAACAGTATAAGAAAGGAAATTTACCAGGCAAGCTCTCTCACAAACAGAGATGTAATCATCCTAAACAAGAGAACAGCTACCCAAACTCAGCAAAGAATGAAATGAGTAATATATAAAATCCATGGTTGGTATAATTCAGAAATATAATCTCTCAGAAAAATAGCTTATTGAAAATCACCACACTCATTGAATGAAGAAAGATGCAGTTATTTTGACAGATGCAGAAAAACATTTAATAAATTTAATCATCCAGTCATTATTTTTAAAAACTCTTTGCAAAATGATAGTAGAAGTAAAATTTCTTTTTTTTTCTTTTTTTTTTTTTTATTAAATTTATTGGGTTAGTAAAATTACATAGATTTCAGGTGTACAATTCTGTATTACATCATCTATAAATCCCATTGTGTGTTTAACACCCAGAGTCAGTTCTCCTTCCATCACCACATATTTGATCCCCCTTACCCTCATCTCCCACCCCCCTTACCCTCTGGTAACCCCTAAACTATTGTCTGTGTCTATGAGTTCTTGTTTCTCATTTGTTTGTCTTGTTCTCTTGTGTTTTTGGTTTATATACCACATATCAGTGAAATCATATGGTTCTCTGCTTTTTCTGTCTGACTTATTTCGCTTAGCATCATACTCTCAAGATCCATCCATGTTGTCACAAATGTTCCTATATCATCTTTTCTTACTGCCGCATAGTATTCCATTGTGTATATATACCACAACTTCTTTATCCATTCATCTATCAAAGGGCATTTTGGTTGTTTCCATGTCTTGGCCACCATAAACAAAGCTGCAATGAACATTGGAGCACACGTGTTGTTATGTATAAATATTTTCAGATTTTTCGGGTACATACCCAGGAGAGGGATTGCTGGGTCGTATGGTAATTCTATTCGTAATTTTTTGAGGAACCCCCACACTGCTTTCCAAATTTCTTATTCTGTGAATGTACAATTAAATACTTAGCAGCAATTATTATACTTTAAATGATGAACTATTGAAATTTTCAATCACAGATTAGAAAAAAGCCAACAAGACTTACTAACACTATTAGTACTTATGGTATTAGAGGTGCTAGCCAGTGAAGTAAGGGGAGGAAATGCAAAGATATGTAAGTATAAGACAAGAAGAAATAAAATAATCAATGTTCAAAATTTTATTGTAAGAAAATAAAATAGAATGAATAAGTAAATTTAGCAAGTTTGTTGCACACAGGGGCAATATATAAATATTCAATTACATTTATATGTAGCAGATATATAGATAGATAGATAGTATTTTTTTAAATGATACTGATAGCTATAGCACTAAAAGCAGCATATATCTAAGAAGAAATATAACAAAATGTGGCCTAACAAACAGGGAAATACATCTTTTTTTTTTTTTTTTTTTTGAAAATTAGTGAACTGCCTCCAATCTACCGTGTTCATTTATTGAAACAAACAATATTGTAAAAATATTCTCCCAAATGCACCTCAATTTAACGCAGTCATAATCAAAATTTTACCCCACTTGTGTGTGTGGTATATGTGAAAATTGATAAGATAAATTTACAATTTATTTGGAAAATGTAAAGTCCAGAATAGCCAAAAAAATTATCGAAGAAAAAAATGGAGGACTTGCAATACTGAATATCAATATTCATTATAAAACTATAGTAATTAAATAGTATGGTATTGGTACAAACCTAGACAAATAACTAATGGAACAGAATATACCTGAGAATACACTAATAGAGATATGTACATATAGACACTACATATACGACAAAGATGTAATTTTTTTTTTTAGTTTGCAAATATATATATATATATATATATATATATATATATATTTATTTATTTTAATTTTTGAATAAATTTATTGGGGTGACAGTGGTTAGTAAAATTACATAGGGTTCATGTGTATAATTCTATAATACGTCATCTATATGTTGCATTATGTGTTCACCACCCAGAGTTAGTTCTCCTTCCATCAACATATATTTGACCCCTTTTACACTCTTCTACCATGCCCCCTCCCCCCTTTCCCTCAGGTAAGCACTAAACTGTTATCTGTGTCCATGAACTTTTGTTTCTTTATTTGTTTGTCTTGTTCCTTTGTGGCTTTCAGGCTTATATCCCACATGTGAGTGAAGTCATATGGTTCTCGACTTTTTCTGTCTCACTTATTTAACTTAGCATAATAATCTCAAGATCCATCCATGTTGTTGCAAATGGCACTATTTCATCCTTTCTTATGGCAGAATAGTATTCCACTGTGTATATATACCACATCTTCTTTATCCAATCATCTATTGAATGACACTTTTATTGTTTCCATGTCTTGACCACCATAAATAAAGTTGCAATGAACATCAGAGTACAAATATTTCCATGGATAAATGCTTTCAGATTTTGGGGGGTTATATACCCAGAAGAGGAATTGCTGGGTCACACAGTAATTCTATTCTTAATATTTTGAGGAACCGCCACACTGCCTTCCATAGTGACTGCACCAATCTTCATTCCCACCAGCAGTGTACGAAGGTTTCTTATTCTTCACAATATCTCCAACACTTGTTATTACTTGTCTTGATGACAGCCATTTTAATAGGTGTGGTTTTGATTTGCGTTTCCCTAATAGCTAGTGAAGTTGAGCATTTTTTCATATATATGTTGGCCATTTGTATGTCTTCTTAGAAGTGTCTTTCATGTCCTCTGCCCATTTTTTAATTGGATTGTTTATCCATTTGTTTTTGAGTTGTATGAGTTCCTTATATATTTTGGATGTTAGGCCCTTATTGGAGGTGTTGTTTGTAAAAATCTCCCATTCGGTTAGTTGCATCTTTGTTTTGTTGGTTTCTTTTGCTGTGCAGAAGCTTTTTAGTTTGATATAGTCCCATTCATTTATTTTTGCTTTTACTTACTTTGCCTTGAGGTCAAATTCATAAAATCCTCTTTGAACCCAAGGTCTGTAAGTTTAGTACCTATGCTTTCTCTTATGCAATTTATTGTTACAGGTCTTATGCTTAGGTCTTCTTTCCATTTTGAGTTAATTTTCATATATGGTGTGATTCCCAGATCACTAATATTAAGAAATATTTCATAAAAATAAGAGCAATGTAGGAAAGATGCAGCCCAAGGTCAAATGTAATTTGATCAATGTGTACACAGTAAGATACTGAAAATTAGAAAAATCTCCTGCCATATAGAAAAATCTTAATACATATTTAACTAAAAATTTAAACACAGTATCCTCAAATTGATGTAAACATGAAAACTTTCTCCAAAACAGATTAATAAGCTCCAGAATTGGGATTTTGTAGAATATACTTTGGAAAACAGTACTCTAGACACTACACTACTTCCCAATCCTTTTTAAAATTTTCAGCTTTATTTAGGTATACTTTATTACTTTTTAAATTTTAAATAGTTTTTTATTTATTGAAATATATATGAAATATAACATTGTGTAAATTTAAGGTGTACCACATGTTAACTTGATACATTTATATATTTTAATGATTGTCATTGTATAATTAATATACAAAAACTGCACATATTTAAGTATATATTTTGATGAGTTTGATTATATGCATATACCCATAATACCATCACCACAATCAATGTAATAAATATATCTATCATCTTCAAAAGAGTTCTTGTGTCCCCTTTCTTTCTTTCTTTCTTTCTTTCTTTTTTTTTTTTTTTTGGTGAGAAGAACCCTTAATATAGATGTACCCTCAAATTTTTAAGTACCCAACTTTGAATTGTTCAACATAGGCACTGTGTTGTATAGCAGATGTCTAGAACTTATTGTCCTTACATAACTGTAACTTTACATGCATTGACCACAACTCCCTCAATCTTTTATACTTTCTGCATTCTAGAATTCTACCCAGGACAGCAGGGGACTCACTTACTAAGTCAACCCCTGCAGGTTCCAGAGAGGGCTTCGGAAAGACTTACTTGATTACACTTCATACCTAATCAGAGAAAGAGCATACTATTTATTTCTGTCATGGGATGATTTGAAAATAGCTTCTGAATACAGGTGTGGACATATAGTTTGGTTTCATAACATTTTTTAGAAATTGATTCTATACTTTATGTTGTTTTAAATTTGTAGAAACCTTATGCCTCTTAAACAGCAAGCTTTCATCCAGAGCACATAGGCTGGAGGAAAAAATAAAGCTATTTGTTGCTATTATTGTCTGGGTTTAAATTTTCACTCATGGGAGCAAAACCAGCAGAGAAGATAGTTGGAGAAGAGACACTGTCAGAAGAAACCAGCAGACATCACAATTCCCTCAATCACCAAATTAACCTGGGTTCGCTGAAATGACATCATGATAACAGCAGACCGCTATGCTATGAAAAAAAGGAAGTTGTCAGTAGTTTAAAACAAGCTGTCTTCAAATCAGCCAGTATTTAATCATAAGAATGTACCTAAAATAAAATGTCAAAGATATTTTATATTAATAATTTAACAATTTTAAATTATTTTTGTTTGAAGATATAAAAATTTATAAATTGGGACTCCGGTAAAATGATGACATTCTAATAGATAAAAAGAAAACTTGATATTAACTATTAAGGCATGTCACTGTTGTGATATTTCGTATCAAAATACTATAGAGCTATTGTTTTCCTCTGCCATGAAAAGATTCAGTATTCTATTTTTCCTTAGGCAATATCTTACTATCTACCATGGGGTAATTAATTGATGTTGAATGGAATGTAATCTAAGTTGTGTTAGTGATTAAAACTAAAATATTTTCTTCAAAGTTAATAAAGAAATAGGAACATGAATAGAAACTAGAGCAGCCCTGGAGAGGCTGCGATAGGGTATTTCCAATTCTCTGAAGTTAATTTTGGAACCCTAATATGTACAGTGACCTCAAAAAATTCAGTAACATTGTGAAAACTGTGTATGTGAAATTTGATCTAAGGGTTCTTTTCCTGCGATACTAAAATTAAGTGTAGCAATATGAGAGGGCGAACTTTGTAGTAAGGAAATAAAACTGCCGAGGAGGTTCCCGTAGAAGAGGTTAAAGGCAAGGCCAGCTCTTAAGACAGCACAGTGGCCTAGCAATAAGCTACCCAGAGAGAATCTGCCCATGAATAACAGCATTTGCTTTATCTCAAACAGCAACTTTTCTTTTCATAAGTGACACACTTTCCTGAGCAGAACAACCTTTGAAAGTAAATTTATATAACTGGTGATACAACATTAAATGTTTCACCCCAAAGATAAACTCTTATGATCAGGCCCACTTGCATTCCCATTTTAAATTTTCCAATAAATTTAATAAATAAAATATATATATGCACTAAAATTTTTTTTCCAGTGGGAATTTTAAAAATCTGTACCCTCTCTTTCCTAAGTGTAAGAATTATTGAGGTTTTACTGAAATTCATTAAGAGTGAAAAAAGCTAAGCTTTTGAAAATTGAACGATAGACATGATTAATTCATTTTACAAAGCAAGTAATTGAGCTTGAACAAAGAGCTACAACAGGCAGGTAAAGAGATTTTTTTTTAGGGATGCTTTCAATTGAGATAAGAATGGCTAGATATAGCAACTTGGGCATTCCAGAAAGAGGTGGAAGTAGATCACATTGTTCATTTTCATTTTTTTTATAGCTTCTGGGTCCCTAAAACTTAAAGGAAAACTTGGGTGATCAGCACAAATTTTTCACAAAGTTCTTGTCTTCCATTATAATTCAGGGAACTGGAGGATGCACCATTGAGAGTTAAATAATTCATAGTAGAGAAAGTTTGCATAGTTCACTTCTAGCTCCTTTTTTCTTCACTGTGTGTGTGTGTGTGTGTGTGTGTGTGTGTGTGTGTATGTGTGTATGTGTGTGTGTGTGTGTGTGTGTGTGTGTGTGTGTGTTTTTCCTGGAAACTTAGAAAAAAACTTATAAGGTATAACACATACAAAAGGGGAAAATAATTACTAGAATAACCCAATTCTACTAGGACAAAAATATCTTAAAATTAGATTTCAGACATATTTATGTGTTTTTGAAATTATGTATTAATCAATCTTTTAAAGTATTATTTACTTTTATGTGATGTTTACAAAACTACCAGCCAAATAAATAACTGATTTCCTAACAGGCAAATCTGCCAACAAGTTAGGTAAGCTAATTATCATACTTAAATACAAGGACTAATGCTGCACCAAAAGGTTTTCTCTGAATCTAAAAAGATTGCATAGAAAACCTTATTTTTTTAAAAAAATTAGATGTTAATGATTTTTTAATTGATAAAAATACAAATAAATAAAATAACAGATTTCTTGTTTACATGTCTTTTTAACATGGCACATTATAATACAATCATTTAAACAACCTCTAAAATCAAATAGTGATTATTTATTTCATAATCCCATGGCACATCAGTTCTGAAATGCTCAGAACACAAATTGGAATGCTATTTAGGACATAAAATCACAGACATATAAACTATAAAAATACGTATTCATCTATTAAAAGTGCTTGACCTACAAAAAAAGTGTATAACTCAGGAGAAAGCTGAGTCATTGATGTCTTGCATAATCTATTTTGGGACACAACACTATATAATGCTGCCATAACAAAATGACTGATAATTTCTGTATCAATCACTTACATATTCAAAAGAATACCCACTTACCTTCTCGCAGCTATTTATGTGGAATAATCACCCTAGTGATTGAAGCAGCACGGTTCCCTAAGATGTGCTCTTCTCACACATGAATATATTTCCCACAATATGGAAGCATTACTTGATATTGATTTAAAAACAGTTAAACAACTGTAAAATAATGTGCGAAAGCAAAGACTTGAAACTAGAGGCCTACTATGTGACCTTGGATAAGAAGAACCTTCTTGAGCGCAAATTCCCTCATCTGTAAAATTGGAATACCAATATTTATCTCATTGAACATTGAGCAGTTATGAGGAGTAACTAAGATAATACAGGTGAACCCACTTTTAATTTTAAAAACATTATATATGATAACAACAATAATTGTTACAATTATATTGAAAATAAAAACAATGCCCTTTGAACCCCAAAGTTCTGCATGAGGTGTCAAAATTTACAATCAATAGTGTTTTTTGATGATGAAAACAGTGTCACTGAGCCAGTTGTGTCGAATACTACGCACATTTGGGAAAGAATTTGTCTTGGCCATTTGTACTGATCCTTGAGACTTTCTATGACCATCACCTGTTTGGCTGAAGATCAGATCAAAATCTGATTTTCAATTCAGAGGTTGCACCACCAGTTCAATAAGCCATCCAGCCAGGTGACTTATGTTAACAGCACTGACTGGGAATGACTGAGGCCTTGAGGCTTTAGATAAGGATATTTGTGCAGAAACAAATGACTCTAAAATCTTCAAACTCCATAAATCTCCTTGTACCTCTCTTGCCAGCAGAAGTAACCCCTCCCTACCCTGAAGTAATCAATCTTCCCTTACATCAAAACTTGGCAATGAATTCATCTGGGCATTATCCTCATAAAACTTATTGATTCTCTTCAGGATTCACCCGTAATAAGAGTAAGATCCAGCACAGCCCAGACAGCAAAGAATGAGCTATGCTCTAGGAAAGGATGGCATATACATTGCAGGTATTGTAAGACCTTACCATATTTGTGTAAAATAAGTATCCAGTTCTCTGTAATTAACAATGTCCACTGGGGAGACTATGTGCCAAATTTTTAGTTACTCATAATATTGTAACTAAATAGAAAACAGAATGAGACAAATACCTACACCTTTTTTTCTGTCATGTTTAAAATCAAGTACCATTCACTCTAGTGCTTTATAAAGTTTAAAATAACTTAATGTTAAATGTTTAGAAACCTCTTTTGAGGTTTATTACTTAATAGTGGAAGAAAAACAGCCATATAGCCTTGGAGAAACATTTCTTTTTCCTGCTGTACAAAAATAACTGAAAGAATAGGCTGAAACATATGCCTTCCTTTCTTAGCCAAGAATGTCAGACGTCTCATGGAAAACATTACAAAGGTGTGAAAAGCAAGTATTAGAAAAACCATACAATGTGATATACAATTGGATGAACATCCAGGCATTTGTAACATCTTTTGCTTATTGTATTTACTAGACTCAAATTCAACAATGAGAATAAGAACACATTTTGTTTGTGAGCCTGCCAAGTATATCACACACCAGGTAGTACATATACCAGTTTCAGAACAGCATTTACTGGGGAAAACATATAAAGGTAGGAGAAGTAGCAGGTGCAGAGTTCCATTTTACTCTGAAGGAATTAAATGAGATCTAGCAAAGCTGGATGTCAGATTTTGGAAGAAGGACCCTGGTTTGGACTATGGAATGAATAAAATTTATGGTTGGAGAAGCACCAGGTCCTCCTCTGACAATGATTAGGGATTAACATCCATCACCCACTTGTTATTTGACACTTCAGCATTCTCAGTCAGGTAGTATAATTAGAGACTGGATTACGAACCTTCTGGATGAAGCTGTGTAATGTGGAAAACTGGTGTTTGCAATCCCTGATCCACCACCTCACCATTCTATTAGGACTGATTATCTCAAGCACTAATTGAGGCCAGTTTTAATAGAGATAATTTTAGCTCACAAGTGGTCCTACTAAACAAGAGGCTAACTCCTTTTGTTGGAGGGTAGTATGCAGAGCCTCAGTCTCGGACAAGTTAATCGCTCAGAGAAAATAAAGGAGATGGGGAAAATATATACTCAACAGTAAATTAGTTCCTTAATTTTAAGAAAAGTGTTTTGTGGTACAACTTTTATTTTCTCCATTGATGGACCAACTAGCTCCTTTAACCGAATCAAAAAATGACCAATGTGAGAAACCTAGTACCTACAGATACTTTTCATTGCAACATCTGCTGAAATAACTTGAAAATGAATGATTTAGTTATTATGTTTTCTATAGAGACATTCTGACTTTTTAAAATATTATTTAATACACAGGAGAATTGTGACAAATATTTGCAACAAGATAAATACTAATTATGAGCTGTTTAGCATCACACAAATACTTGCTGGTTATCTATGGCAAATGCTTACAGGAGATAGCTACATATTTGTCTTCTTGAAAAAGAAAAGTTTTCAAAAAATTTTAGCTGTTTTCACGATAATCAGTGATTGCTGAAATAGTATGGCACTTGATTGTTTAAGAAAAATAAACAATTATGTAAATATTGTTTCTAAATGAATATTACTTTCAAAATATATGAGTACATACTATTTTTGCAAGATATTTAGAAAAAGAATATCTTAAATGCATTTCTATTTATAACTTTTTGCTAAAAAAATCAACCTATAAAAATTCTCGTGTACATTTCAATTTTTTAAAAAATCACCTCATACAATTACCTCATATAATACAAAATTAACTCAAATGAAGCATAGACATAATTACATGAAAACAATTATTAAATTTCTAAGAGAAAATCTTTGTACCTTTAGGTTCAGTGATGAAAAAAAAAGCTTTCGTTTTCAAAAGATGTCATTAAGAAAATGAAAAGGCAAAGTATGGACTGGGAGAAAATATTTTCCAGTCACATATCTTTTAAAAATACGTGTATCCAGAATACAATGCAATCAGAAGACAGCAACCCTATTTTTTTAATTGGCAAAAGATTTGAATAGACATTTTACAAAAAGGTATATACAAATAGCTAGTAAGCACATGAAAAGAAGCTGAGCATCATTAGACAGGTGATAAATACAAATTGAAACTATAATGAATTACCCCTAAATAGCTATAATCAAAAGTCTGTTAATGCTATGTTACCAAGGATATAGAAAAAATGGAACATTCTGTCTCTGCTGACTGGAATGTGGAATGGCACATACACTTTAGAAAATTAGGTAGCTTCTTAAAAAGTTAACCATATAAATATATAAATATTCAAACATATATCCACCCACAAGAAAGAAGGATATCCTGCCATTTGCGATAACATGTATGAACCTTGAGCACATTATGCTGAGTGAGTTAAGTCAGAGAGAGAAAGATAAATACTCTATGACATCACTTATATGTGGAATCTAAAAAAGTCAAACATGTGAAAAATAGAAAGCAAAATGATGGTTATCAGAGGAGGGGGTGGAGGGAACAGACTAATATATCTTAAGGATACAAACTTGCAACAAGTAGTAAATAAGCCATAGAAATCTAATACACAGTTAATGTAATGAATGTAGGTAACCATATTATACTATAATTATGTAATAAATAATGATACAATGGTAATTATACTACAATATATAAATGAAACCAAGGTAAAATATTTTTAAATTACAATAAAAATTCTAAAAACAAAAGAAAAAAGTTCAACATAATATATATAGTTGAAAATATATATTTTATAATATATAGTACACACGCACACACACACACACACACACACACACACACACACACAATTGAAAACAAGCAAAAAATCATAGACCAAAGACTTGAATAGACACACATAAGAAGTGAAGTATCTTGATTCTTAAGGAATTATCAGCTTAAGTTCTTAAGATCATAGCAATATGTTATATGTTCTCTCTCATCTTGCTCCACTTCACATACAGTTTTTGGATGTATGAATTTTACAATATTAGAGGAAAAACTCCCAGAAGACTTTGATCTCTGCTAGCCTCAGCACTATCTCTACTAGTTACAAAATATTAACCTCAAAATTCATACAATGCATATGCTAATATGTGTATCTATGTATGAGTTCTGACAAGTCCATGAACTTGCCACCTTGCGCTTACGTTGGCAGCACTGTACAAACAGCTCGGTAAGGTTTCATAACTTTGGTATATCAGTGTCTCACAGCTGTTTTCATGTCAATGTGTGGAGGTGTCTTGCTGAGTGGCATTCACTATTGTTGTTGCAAGTTTCTGGGTGCTGTCATGAGAATGTCTGAGCTTGAATTAGAGCAATGAATAAACATTAAATTTCTTGTTAAACTTGGCAAAAGTGGAAACAAAGTCAAAAACATGTTAGTCCAAATTTATGGGGCTAATACCATGAAGAAAATGGCAGTGTACAAATGGATTAAATGTTTTTCTGAGAGGAGAGAGCATGTCACTGATGAAGAGGGGTCAGGGTGGCCAGTAACAAGCAGAACTGATGAAAACATTGCAAAAATTCATCAAATTGAATCATCAGCTGACAGTGAGAATCATAGCAGACCAGAACACATCGATAGAGAAGCAGTTAGGAAAATCTTAACTGGAAATCTTGACATGGGAAAGTTGTGTGCAAAAATGGTCCCGAAGGAGCTCACCTGTTGTCACACAGCAGCTTACTCATCTGTCCCCTCGTACCTGCCCCTAAAGAAAAGAGAGTCTGTGAGACTAATCCTTTCAGGGACTGTGCTTCACCTTTGTGCTTACACCTTATGTCTCCCTGTTTGGCCCCAATGGATGGCTAGTTAGCCAATGACAGATAAGATTCCCCATGGGGGGAACAACCTAAATCAGGCGCAACTGCATGGGGACAATCAGGAGAACCCACGGGGTTGATAGAGGTGGGCATAGACCCCCCACCTTCCTCTGGCTAAGGAGAGCTTCTGCCTCTGTGGCTATATTCCTTCCCACAACCTGCTTGGGAAGAGATTCAATGATGTGATAACAGTTCTCCATCTATTCATATCAGTAAGTTTCAGCATAAAGGTTTTGTCCACTGGGGAGGTACATGCTGAGACTTATGGTTCCACTGCTTGCAGGCAAGGGTGATTAATTTGAATCATTTCCCTATATAATGTATGAAATTCACAGACCGTGGAGAAAACAATGTTACTTATTTGTGTGCAAGTCAATAAAAGCCACAATGTAGCCCCATTCGGGGCTCTCAGTCCTTTGAGGCTGTGAGACCCTTGGTCCCTAGTGCATAAATCTCTTGACTTCTGTTTCTTTCTTAACACTTCACCACCCCTTCTCATTCTCTCACTGCCCGTCTTGCGCTGGATGCGACACTCACTGATGCACAAAAGCACAAGAGAGTCAAAGTTTTGCCAAGACCTTTTAGAGAGGCAAGACTATGTTTTGGGTTGTGATATCACTGGTGATAAAACCAATATGACCCTGAAACAAAGTGTCAAAGTGGACAATGGAAGTCAGCCAATTCTCCACAACCAAAAAAAGTTCCATCAGTCCAAATCAAGAGTCAAAACAATGTTGATAACGTTTTTTGATATCAGAGGGATATTCATTATGAATTTGTATCAACTGTACAAACAGTTAACCAAGTTTACTGTTTGGAAGTGCTGACAGGTTGTGTGAAAAAGTTAGACGAAAATGACCTGAACTTTTTGCCAACAATTCATGGCTCTTGCATCATGACAATGCACCAGCTTCCATGGCACTGTCTGTGAGGGAGTTTTTAGCCAGTAAACAAATAATTGTATTGGAACAACCTCACTACTCACCTGGTCTGGCCCCCAATAACATCTTTCTTTACCTGAAGATAAAGGAAATATTGAAAGGAAGACATTTTGATGGCATTCAGGACATCAGGGGTAATACAATGACAGCTCTAATGGCCGTTCCAGAAAACAAGTTCCAAAATTGCTTTGAAGGGTGGATTACCATGTTTCCCCAAAATTAAGACTGGGTCTTACATTAAGTTTTGCTCCAAACAATGCATTAGAACTTTTCTTCAGGGGATGTCATCCTGAAAAATCATGCTAGGGCTTATTTTTCGGTTAGTTCTTATTTTGGGGGAAACACGATAGGTGCTGGCATTGGTGCATAGCTTCCCAAGGGGAGTACTTCGATGGTGACCATAGTGATATTCAGCAATGAGGTATGTAGCACTTTTTCTAGGATGAGTTTACGAACTTAATTGTCAGAACTCATATGTAAAAAACATTAATTATTATCTTACACAAGAATTATACATTTGTGTGCCTGTTTGTTGATAGGGTAGTTTTTTTTAGATCGACTCCAAAGAAAGTATTAAAACATTGAATTTTAAATATTGCTATAAATCAAATGTTTGGAATATTAAAATATTTCTTAATAAAAATGTGATAAATTATGGTTCAGTCATCAAATGAGATTAAAGTAAAATAAGAAAACAATAAAGTTATTGAAGGCAAAATATATTCCAGATTTTTTTTAATACAATATTTCATTTAATGCATTTGTTTTCTTACATTTCTACTTTAAAATGCACATGAGGAATATTTATTCACCATTTTTCTGGGAAAGTACACTGTGAGTATAGTCAAGAGATGTTACTGGGAATAGAGAATATGGTAGTCACGGGTTTTGGAAATGCATGGTCTCCTGTGTTAATGACAATGAACACAGAAGAAAAAGTGCAGAATAAAATCTTGAAATGTCAGCCTTTTTTTTTTTTTTTTTTTTTTTATGGTAGGTATAGTGTAGAATGGATCCCCCCATTCACCTTTACTTAGAGATAGTTTATGGAGAGAGGTTATTTTCAAATCAAGCATTTGTATATTCTGAGATAAATGTAGTTGGGATTTTTGTCTAAATTCACATAGGACCAAAATTAAATCATTTGAAATTGGCCCTCTTGTACCATACTTGTGATAGTTTTCTTAAAAATACTTTGAAAAATCTCTGCCCTTTAGAAAATAAAAATAAAATTAAAAAATCTGATTTTCCTGTAGAGAACCAAAAGAAAAAACAGGCAAAAGGAAAAAAAAAATGTGGTAGGTAAGTTGAAAGTAAAATTTTTAAACTTTAGTTTTAATTAATTTTAGAAGCAATTAATAGTATATAATCAAAAGAATTTTCAGGAGTGCAGTTAAATAAGGAAATAGTTTATCTATAGAGCCCTAAGTAAGAATTAGAAAAGTGTTATGCCTTCTGCCCTTATGATCCTAGATATGCTCTTATCTTACAAATTGGGGGAATGTTTTCTTTTATCAACCCAAGTATGTTTAATCTAATTTTAAACCATCTTATAAGACTTCATAAACTTTTATCATTTTTTTCTATATGTATATGATATTTAATTTATGTTAGCCACTCAACAATATTTTAATTTTTATTTTAACTAGGTTTTAAGATACTTGTGAGCAGAGATTTGTCTGTATTATTCATAACTATGTACCCATCATATAGGACAGTAACTAGAACAAAATAAATGCTCAAAGATATTAATTATGAATGTATTTATGTAGATACTGACATCAACTTTGGAAAAAGTGGTTTAAGTAAATGGTATTGTATTAAAATAGTATTCTCCCATCATTCTATTTTTCTCATTCTTGTACACCTCTTTACCTGAAATAATAGAGTAGGTAAATACAGATCTATTTACATAGATAGATGATTATAGATGATGGTGATGATGATGATGATAAATTAGATAGATAGATAGATAGATAGATAGATAGATAGATAGATAGATAGATAGATAGATAGATGATAGATAGATAGCTACTGAGATGGATAAAAATTATTTAATGTCTGTCTTTCCTACTAAAATGTTTTGTTTCCTGAATGAACTTTAAGTAAAGAGAAGCCTATGAGATTTCAGTGATTTGAAAATGACATGATAGCAACCAATCTTCTTTTCCCATTTAATCAAAGGAAATAAGAGAAGGTAAAATCCTATAACAATAAAAGAAAGATTACCAGTGGATAAAATATGACAGACTACTTCAGAAAATATAATATTCTTAAACATTGATAAAAATTGCTCTTTGATTAAGTCTGCTTTATAAAATTATAGCTACCTTGAATAAATTTAAGGACTACTATTTAATTTTCTAAATACTGCTGGTAAAAATAAATGTCTAGATGAGTATATTAAATATATATGGATATGAGATATATTAGGATTCAAAGTTTATACTGTCTTTAAAATACATCATATTTATGATTGAATGTGATTTAAAGTGTGCTAAATATTTCCAGCCAGGTCTCTGAAATCACTGATACAAATATTCAGTTTCATCTCTGTGATTTTTTTAACGTTTGAATACGATATTACAGAAACTATGTATATTTATAAAACTGTGCACAATTACAATAAAATACACAAATAACTGCACTATTTTTCTGAAGGACGCTTTTCTACATTCTGCTATCTATCTCCTTTGGGCTGCAGATTACTTTATAATAACATGAACAATCATGTGCTTAAATAACTACCTAACAATTGTTGAATGTTTTTCATATCCCACAAATTGTTAAATATTCCATTTATTAAAACGTCAAGGTAGTCACAGATCAATAAGAAAGCTAATGATATTGTGACCTCCAACAACTAGATTACCATTTTTTCAGATCTATCAAAACATACAAATTTGATCTATATATTTAATTTTAATTGACATTGACCCTTTGTCATGCAGGGTGTCATGTGGGGTCTCTGGTCCTGCTCCCCACATAAGAATGCAGGACATGGTGAGGCCAAAAAGGAACACCCACGGAGCCATAGATAGGGGAGTCATACCACTATAGTCTCACTGGTGGCTGGGTTGGAGACACAGGAAGCAGGAGCCACACGATCCGTAATCCACACTCTGCCCCTTGCTAGCTCAGCTACAGCAGTTATATTAGTGGCCAATGGCTCACTGGTTACAGCTGACAGCCAACTAGCCACAGCTGATGGCCATCCAATCACAGTTGATGGCCATTTACTACCTGAGCCAGCACCTTTCCATGTGAGGCCGAGAGCCTGGAAACAGCACTCCTGGCTCTGTCCCCACACCCTTATTTGTGAATTGATGAGAGTATAAAAATAAAATCACCACCTGAGGATAGGGTACGTAAGGTAAGGAATGTGCTATGTATATAAAGCAGCTTTTTAGACAAATTCCTCAATTTTAAATGCATTTTGTTACAAGTAGTAAGATAATACAATTTTTATTTCATCATGTGTAACCTGGGGTTAAACAATTTTAATAGCATAATTTCATTTATGTTTGGTTACATCATAACTCACCAGTTTTATTTTTTGAAAAATGTGGTATAGAACCACATTAGGTTCTGTCAAATCTAACATAGTATATCAACATTAGCTCTTAAATATTTATTTTATTACATATCATTTGTCTTCAATTATTGTGTACAAGTCCTTTATGAAATCCTCTATTTTTTTTTTTTATTGCAAAGCTTTGATGTCTTCCTTCTAAGGAAAATTCTAAGAAGCTGAATAAAAATGGGGAAATTATTTCTTTCAGAGTATGTTTTCTTTAGTACTTTAAAATATTACAGGTTTTTTTCTTTATACTCATCTTAGGAAATAAAGGGAAATTCTAACAAATAACTGTACCTGAAAGTGTACTTTACAAAAGTGATTAAAGATCTTAACATTAAGAAAATTTTATAGCAAATTCTTTGATGTTATATTATTTCAATATTGAGTTAATACTACATTTTATTTTATTTCACATTTAAAAAGTAACATATGAAGTGACAGATTCCCCATGCAGAAGAGTTCCACATACATTATGTATATACTTTGTCCTCAAGAAGGTGAAACATAACTCCTCCCTCCTTTAGAATGGGCTGTCATAGAGACTTCTTTCCAAAGAATACAATATGGAAAGATGGGATTGAGGGAAGTAATTTCACAGTGGAAAAACCTGGCAAACACTAGCTCACCCAGATGATCATGGTCAACATCAAAAGATGTAAATCATGCTGCTAGTATGTACCCTTGATATGATGTGATGAAGATGGCACTTTATCTCTATGGCCTTCCTCCCAAAATTCATAACCCTTGTCTAATCATTAAAAAATAAAAAATTAGACAAATCTAAATTGATAACATTCTACAAAATATCTGCCCAGTACTCCTAAAATTTGTCAAGGTCATCTAAAACAAAGTCTGAGAAATTGTTACAGCTAAGGAGCTTAAAGAGAAATTAATACTAAAGCTAATGTGGTATCCTGCAACAGAAAAGGACACTAGAAAAAACTAATGATATCTGAATAAATTATAGATTTAAGTTAATAATAAAACATCAATATCAGTTAATTAATTGTAACAACTGCAGCATACTAATGTAAACCACTAATAATGGAGGAAACTGTATTTAGGACATAGAGGAACTGTATCTCCTATATGAACTATCTGTACTATTATATAGGAATTATCTGTACTGTCTTTGCAATTTCCTTGTAAATTCGAAACTCTTCTAAAAATAAAGGTTATTAAAATAATTTCCAAAATTTAAAAATAACAAATAAATACCACACATTGATTTTTTAACTTGAAATATGTATAATTTCATAATTTCACCGTCTGTATATAACTACTACTAATGGTCCCATCTATTTCTTTCATACTCTTTTATAAATAAGCATATACATTTTATCCAATTTGGATCTTGAATCCAATACTGAAAACTGGTTGGGCGTCTTACTTTTGAACATAACCTTATATTCTAAGTATTTTATCATGCCACTGCATAGTCTTTAAAAACATAATATTAATAACTGCATAGCATTGAATTGGGCTCATATACTCGTTTTACAGTTAGTGTCTTTTTTAAAAAAATACTATCAGACAAGAGAAAGTTTTCTAATTTTGATTAGTTTTTAAGAGGGTAATTATTATTCTCATACAAAGTGTTTACCTAATCTATAGTTATTTCTTCAGTACAGATTCTGACAGTGGGTTACTACATCAAAAAGTAATAACATTATTTAGACATTTGATAGCCATTGCCAAATTGCTTCCCAGAAGGTTTATTTCTCCATTAACTCTTGTAATTTATGAGCTCTGTGTCCTTATTTTTGCATTTTCCTCTAATGGGATATTTAAATAATGACATCATATAGGTTCCATTTTTACTTCTTTATTAGTAATGTTGATCTTTTTCATTCTCATGTATATTACTCAATTTGTATGTAATCAAATCCAACAAGATTTTCCACTGCTACTATATCCACAAATTTTGTTTTAACAAAGTTGTTTTCATACCTTAAATTGTCATAAATATGTATTTATATTTTTCTTTTCTGCTTCACCTATTTTCTGTTATTTATTCCTTTTCTTTTCTGTTTGTAGGGAGACTTGGTTATTTTAAAACTATAAACTATGTTTAAATTCTACTAACTACTTTGAAAGTAAGGACTAAAATTTTATGTAGATTTTTTTCTTGCTCAGAGAATCCAGACCAAGCTAAGCATGCGACAGTTTTTACTAACTGAATTAATGTTGAGTGGAGGAGCAAGTCAAGGGAGAAAATATTAAACTTACCGATAGGTGGACAGCTTTCTTTGGGGCATCATCTTTCGCAAGAATTGGCCCAGTGCTTTGGGAGGAGTCAATGAAGTTTGGATTACATTCTGTAGGGAAAAGAAGCAAAGGACTTGAGGTGAAAAATAGGGAATGCTATTCATCTAAACTTTGTAAATTCACTGATCTTCTTGGCAAAGGGAAGAACTTTTGCTTCAAGAATTTGCATCAAATTCTCTGTTGGCTCTTTGTCCTATTTACCTATGAGATTTGGTCATTTAATTCACTTGTTCTTCCAGGACAGAATGGGCAGAAATTGCTCTATTGCAGAAACTTTAAGTTTTTCTTTATATGATATTTTCAGCCTCTGACCTAAAATTCTGAAATAAGATTTCCAACTTGGAAGATCCTTCTAGCATTAAACTTTGGTTCCTGGCACCTCCTAACATACATTGATTCAGCTCTTTGGTTTTATTTTGTTCCTGCATAACTAGTAGCTTTGTCCTAGGAAGCAGGATGTCTGCATCTTCAGTCACAAACTCCAGTCTTATCATCCTACATTAGGACTGAGCATGCTAGCAGAGGACCCACCTATACTTTGATTAGTGGAAAGTCTTCCTGGTTTAGGTAAAGGACAGAGGACTACAAAATCTGATGTAACATTACATTTGACATCCTCTTCTTATATGTATAAACTTTTATTCAGGGGAAAAAAGTGAGGGAAAATCAGACAAACTCAATTCAGAAGTTTTAAATTTTGAAAATATTAAATTTTGAAAATATTTTAAATGTATTTACCTAAGTAATTGTGTGCATATAAATGGAACTGACATGTGAATATTATATAGAATATTAGAATGTTTCCATATATGGTATTTGAATTATAAAATAAAATGTTCAATATCATTATGTTGACAAATTGAAATGCGAAAGGAATAACTACAATTTTCATGGTTGAACAATTCAAGAAAATATTGTTATAAACACTACAACAGCCTCAATTAGTTTCTCATCCTTATTAAAAGAAAGAACAATTTAAAATAAATTTTGAAACTGTTTTTAAAAATGAAAGTGTTGATATAAATTCACCCCTATTTAATCCCCTTCAAGATTAACAATTGTCTATCCAGGCAACCTTGTATAACCTGTTAGTTCTCATTACTCTTTAATTACCAGTAGACATTTGCATAGAAGGACCCTATCTAGGAGGATTCTGTTTCTTTCAGCTTTGAAAGTTCTGCATATTAAACATGTCGTATCAATTTTGTTTGCACAGAATGCCATTCACACCACTCACCCCCTGAGAAACTTCCAACTATCTTTTAAAATTCAATGTAAAAGTCATCTCTTCTGAAAAATTCCCGTGTAATATCCTCCCAACACATTTAACCACTTCCCCTGTTTTTTTGTCCATATATTATACATGTATCCAATGTTGTATTCATCATACTGTTGTATTTTATAACTTTACATATCTTCATCCTCTCTATGACTAGCAGCACCTTGAGGAATAATACTATGCCATTTTTCTCTATGTATCTAATGAAGTTTATTGTGTGTTCTACAAGAATACTGGGTCTCACATCTTTCTGGTGAGCAAGGTAACTCAGGATAAAAAAATTGTAGAGAAAAAGGTTCTTTCTTGATAAAAGAAAATCTAGAGACCCCTCAGGATAGACCTTCCTGTCTAAAACCTTACGCTAGTCATCCAGAATCAGACAATTTCTTTGTAAAGAATATTGAATAAATTCAGACAATTCCTTGTCTGGCAGGTCATCATTTTCAAGACTTTTAGCTGATCCCCTCCGAGGTGTTAACAACTTATTATCCCAAGGATTTGTTTACAAGTTAATTTAGGCAATTATGGAGGTTTCTTTTTTGCCTCTGTTCAATCTCCTCCTTTACACACAGCCATTATTAGTTTAAGAAATTGGGCTATCTGATTTAGATAAGGAAAATACTTTGGTCTTCATATTGAATTTAAAAATCAACTTGTTCTTAATTGAGGCTTGTTGTAAAGTATAAACCCGCTATAAAGTATCTGTTTATATTGTGGGGTTTTTCCCTGATAGGTAATGTTCATATTAGAATGTCGCAAAAACATAAAAATTTTAAGACTCAGAAAAAAATAAACACCCATAACCTCATCACATAAAACAACTTCTTTCAGCACTTTGTACCTTTATTCCCTGTCTCCCTTTTCCTATGTGCTTTATTTTTATTTGTGATCTAACTATCTAATTCTCTTTTTTAAAAAACTCAACATTATATCATAACTACTTTTTCATCATTAAGAATCTTCATAAGTATAATTTCAAAGTCTTCATAACATTGACTTGAATGGACATGTATCAGTTTCTCTAACCATTAAACATTTGGGTTATTTTTTCAATACTTTTAACACAAGTAAAACAGAAAAGCATTTACACATATAAGTTATATTGACTTTTATTATTTATATACTAGAAAAGAAAATGGGGATCACAGAAAAGATAATAACTAATTGATTAAGAAAGTTATACTGGTTATGTTTTTTCTTGTCATGTATCTATCTCATGATGAAATAACCAGTATTAGATATTAAATTTAAAAGATGTGTTAATTTTATGAGTATAAAAAGTTTATAAATTCAATTTTTATTTCCTTTATTACTAGTGAAATGAAACACTTTTATGTATGTATGTGTATATACCTGTGTTAATTATGTATATGTGCTGTTTGAACAATGTGGTTTTATTATCTACATAAGATCTGTATATATTTTAATTTACTGTCCTAGACTTTGCCAATACTGGGCCCGGAGAAACAATTTCTTAAAAGGATTTTTTCATAGATGATTAATTGATCTCATCTATATTATGCTGATGATATAGAATATGTTGATCTTCCATAATTCATGTAGTGATATTTCCTGAATATGTTTCCAAAAGGAAATAGTACTGTGAAGAAATGGATTATACCAAAGGCATTTTTTCAAGAAATAGAACAAATAATCATCAAATTTGTATGGAATCACAAAAGACCTTGAAGAGCCAAAGCAATCCGTACAAAATAAAAAACAACACAAAAAACAAGCCTGGAGTTATCACACTCTCTGACTTCAATCTATACTACAAGGTGGCAATAATCAAAACAGCATGGTATTGGCAGAAAAACAAGACACACAGATGAATGCAACAGAATTGAAACTGAGAAATAAATCCACACATATATAGGCAGATAATTTTTAACAAAGAAACCAAAAACATACAATGGAGTAAAGAAATCCTCTTTAATAAATGTTTCTGGGAAAATTGGAAAGCCACGTGCAAAAGAATGAAGCTAGATTACTATCTGTCACCATATACCAAAGTTAACTCAAAATGGGTGAAAGACCTAAACGTAAGACCTGAAACAATAAGCTGCATAGAAGAAAACATAGGTACTAAACTTATGGACCTCAGGTTCAAAGAGCATTTTATTAATTTGACCCCAAAGGGAAGGGAAGTAAAAGCTGAAATAAATGAATGGGACTATATCAAATTAAAAAGCTTCTGCACAGCAAAAGAAATGATTAACAAAATAAAGAGGCAACAAACCAAATGGGAAATGATTTTCTCAAACAATGCCTCCGATAAGGAGTGAATATCCAAAATATGTGAGGAACTCATACAACTCAACAACAACAGCAACAACAAAAAAACAAACAAACAATCCAATTTAAAAATGAGCAGAGGACCTGAATCGACATTTCTCCAAACAAGACATACAAATGAAAAAATGTTCAACATCACTAATCATCAGAGAAATACAAATAAAAACCACAATGAGATATCACCTCACACCAGTTAGAATGGCTGTCATCAACAAGACAAATAATAACAAGTGTTGGAGAGGCTGTGAAGAAAAAGGAATTCTCATAAACTGTTGGTGGGAATGCAGATTGGTGCACCTGCTATGGAAAGCAGTGAGGAGGTTCCCCAAAAAATTAAGAATAGGATTACCATATGACCCAGCAATCCCTCTCTTGGTATCCACCTAAAAAATCTGAAAACATTTATCCATAAAGATATTTGTGCTCCAATGTTCATTGCAGCTTTATTTACAATGACCAAGACATGGAAACAACCAAAATGTCTTTCAATAGATGATTGGATAAAGAAGTTGTGGTATATATATACAATGGAATACTATTCAGCCATAGAAAATGATGAAATAGTACCATTTGTGACAACATAAATGGATCTTGAGATTATTATGCTGAGCGAAAAAAGTCAGACAGAAAAAACTGAGAACCATATGACTTCACTAATATGTGGTATATAAAACTGAAAACAAGACAAACAAATGAGAAACAAAAACTCACAGACACGGACAATAGTTTAGTGGTTACCAGAGGGTAAGGGGGGAGGGAGGTGGTAGATGAGGGTAAAGGGGATCCAATATATGGTGATAGACAGAGCACTGACTCCGGGTGGTGAACAATGTGACATATAGATAATGTATCACAGAATTGTACACCTAAAATCTATGTAACTTAGCTAACAATTGTCACTGCAATAAACTTAATTAATTAAAAATAAATAAATAAAATAAAATGCACTATTTTTAAAGTAAAATAAGTTTGGAAGTATTTCTTCTTCAATTTTTTGGAAAAGTTTGAGAAGAATTGGTATTAATTGTTATTTGAATGTTTGGTGGAACTCACCTGTGAAGCCATCTGCTCCTGGACTTTTGTTTTTCGGGAGGATTTTTGATTACTGATTTAATCTCCTTGCTCATTATTGGTCTCTTCAGATTTACTATTACTTCATGACTCAGTCTTGGTGAGTTGTATGTTTCTAGGAGTTTATCCATGTCTTCTAAGTTATCTAATTTGTTGGCATATAATTGGCATAGTAGTCGCTTATGATCCTTTGTAGTACTGTGATATCACTTATAATGTTTCCTCATGCATTCATAATTTTATTAATTTGAGTCATCTATCACTTTTCTCAGTCTAGCTAAAGGTTTGTCAATTTTGTTTATCTTTTCAAAACCAACCAGTTTTGCTGATGCTTTCTATTGCCTTTCTGGTCTCTATTTCATATGTGTCTGTACTAATCTTTATTATTTCCTTCCTTCTGCAAATTTTGGGCCTAGTTTGTTTTTCCTTTTATAATTCCTTGAAATGTAAGGAAAGATTGTTTGTTTTAAATCTTTCTTTTTCCTTAATGAAGGCATTTATCATTATAAATTTCTTTCATAAAACTGTTTTCAAGTATAATTTATTTTATGAGGCCAGCATAGCCATGAGAACAAAACCAAATAAGGACACTTTAAGAAAAGAAAATTACAGGTCATTATCCCTGATGAACATACATACAGAAATCTTCAACAAAATTCTAGCAAACAAAATTCAAGAGCACATTAAAATTAACATACACCATGATCAAATGGGATTCAAACTTGTGATGCAATAATGAGTCAATATATGCAAATCAATCAATGTGATACACCATATTAACAATATGAAGGATAAAAATCATATGATCACCTCAATAGATGCAGAAAAAGCATTTGACAAAATACAATATCTTTTCATATTAAAAAAAACAACCCTCAACAGATTGGATATGGAGGAAATGTACTTCAACATAATTAAGGCCATATATGAAATGCTCACAGCTAACAAAACTCAACAGAGAAAAGTCAAAAGACTTTTCTCTAAGATTATGAACAAGACAAGGATGATCACTCTGAACATTTCTATTGAACACAGTACTGGAAGCCCTAGCCATAGCAATCAGTCAATAAATAAATAAATAAATAAATAAATAAATAAATAAATAAATAAATAGCACCAAAATTAGAAAGAAACGAAAAAGTAAATTTATCTCTATCTGCAAGTGACATGATCTTATAAATATAAAACCCTAAAGACTGCACCAAAAAACTATTAAAACTAATAAATGATTTCAGTAACAATGCAGGATATAAAATCAACACATAAAAATCAGTTAAGTTCCTGTACATTAACAGCAAACTACGTATCTGAAAGGGAATTAAGAAAGCAATAACAGCAATGAAAACAATAACATACTTAGAAATAAATTTAACCAAAGAGGTTAAAGACCTGTGCACTGAAAACTGTAAGACACTGATAAAAGAAATAGAAAAAGACACAAATAAATGGAAAGATATCTCCTGTTCTTAGATTGGAAGAATTACTATTGTGAAAGTGTCCATGCTACCCCAAATTATTTACAGATTCAATGCAATTCCTATCAAAATTCCAATGGCATTTTTCACAGAAATATTAAAAAACCCTTAATTTGTATGTAATCCTGAAAGACCTCGAATGGTCAAAGCAACTTGAGAAAGAACAAAGCTAAAGGCATGACACTACCTAATTTTAACCTATATTACTAAGTTATAGTCATTAAAGCTGTATTATATTGGAATTAAAACAGACACATAGAACACTGGAACAGAATGGAGAGCACGGATATAAACCTACACATATATGGCCAGCCGGTTTTTGACAAGGGTGCAAAGAAAACACAACAGGAAATGAATATTCTCTTCAATAAATGGTACAGAGAAAACTGAAGATCTACACACAAAAGAATGAAATTAGATTCACAGCTTACACCACTCACAGAAATTAACTTGAAAGGATCAAAGACCTGAAAGTGTAAAACTCCTAGAAGTGAACATTGGGAAATAGCTCCTTGACATTTGTCTTGGCAATGATTTCTTGAATAAGACACAAAAAGCATAGGCAATGAAAGCTAAAATAAACAAGTGGGACCACATCAAACTAAAACGTTTCAGTACATCCAAGGGAACAATCAATAATTTTAAAAGGCAACCTACACAATGGGAGAAAATATTTGTGAACCATATATTTTATAAGGGGTTAATATTGCAAATATATAAACAACACATAGAAGTCAATAATTTTAAAAAATCATCATCATCATCATCATCATCATAATCATCATCATCCAAACTTTAAAAATGGGCAAAGGGACCAGAATATAAATTTTTCCAAAGAAGACATACAAATAGCCAATAGGTATATGAAAAACTGCTCAACATTCTTAATCATCAGGGAAATACAAATCAAAACCTCAATGAGATATCACCCGTCACCTGTTAGAATGGCTATTATCAAAAAGACAAGAGATAACAAAATGTTGGCTAGAATGTGAAAAAAAAGGGAATCCTTATACACTGTTGGTGGGAATGTAAATCAGTACAAGAATTATGGAAAACCGTATGGCAGTTCCGCAAAAAATTAGAAATGGAAATACCATGTGATCCAGCAATCCGCATTCCTGGGTATATACTCTTATGGTAGGAAATGAATTCACTATCTTTAGACATCTGCACACTTACATTCACTGCAACTTTATTGTAATAACCAAGATATGGACTTAATTGTCCTTCAACTTATGAATGAAAAAAATGTGGCATATTATTCAGCCATAAAAAAAAAGGAAATTCTGTCATTTGTGTCAATATGGATAAACTTGAGTTTTATGCGAAGTGAGGTAAGCCAGGCAGAAAAAGACAAATACTGTATGGTGTCACCTATATGTGGAATCTAAATTTAAAAAGTTGATTTTATAGAAATAGAGAATGGTATGATGGTTTTCAGGGTCTGGACGCAGTGGGAAATAGACAGATGTAGGTCAAATGGTATACACTTTCAATTATAGTAGGAATAAGTTCAGAGGATATAATGTATGGAGACTATAGTTAATAATACAGTATTTTATACTTGAAAGTTGCTGAGAGTTGATCGTAAGTATTCTCATTAAAAAAAGAGTTAACTATGTGAGGTGATGGATGTGTTGTTATTTATCTTTATGTTGGTAATAATTCCATAATACATATTACATATATAATATATATTGATATGTATAATATATATTTGATATCACTTTGTAGACTTTAAATATATAAAATTATATTTTTCAATTATTCTTCAAGAAATTTGAAAAATAAAGTATAATATATAATAAATGTTTATGTAAGAAAATTTAAGTTAATTTTCTCAGGACTGCTTAAGTCTTATGGCTGCTATTAGTGAGATCATATCTCATGTTCATTTAGTAAATCTCAAATCTTAGACCTTTAAGTATCTAAATTTTTATTATCAGCAGCATCATTTAAGATGCCTTATTAAGCAGGGAAACTTGAATTAGAAAAAAATAGGCATTCTAACAGAATTCCTACATCAAATTATAAAAAATATTCGATTCATTGGATCACTTTGTTTCAAATACCTGATAAATGAAATACTAATCAAGAAGATTGTCACTATCAACTTTTCAGGTATCTACATTGGAAGGGAGAACTCCAAATTTAATAAGGAACCTGATCCAAATCATTCTTTAAAGAATTTTGAAGGAAATCTTTTGAAATAGTTTAATAATCTCAATAAAGTGTCCTTAATAAAAATGGAAATTTTTTCAAACTGGTTCAATTCTTATTTTAGTTTCTTTAATTTAATTTATTGATTAAAAATTCAACTCAATTTATTTGCAAATGAGTTTTTGAGTGAGATATGAATATACAGATATACCTAGCATTATAATGCATCATAGATAGGTATAAAATTTTGATTATGAATATAATTATTGACCTCCAAAAGTGTAAAATGTAATGAGGGTAAATATCTCAAAGAACATTTCAAAGATATAAATACTATCAAAGTCAGCATCAGGAAACAAAACTTCAAATTATGGCAACTTTTTTCCGATATTTAAATCAGACTAATTTATTCTGACAAAATAACTATCCAGCTTATTTTCAAATACCTAAAATTACTGAAAGGCCATACTTCTCAAGGCAGGACACTTTTTCTTGGGTGGTTCTGCATATAGAAATGAACATTTCTATAATCAGTGACAATTGTCTTCCTGAAGCATTTGGCACACTGATCATTTTCCTAGAACATGGTGGGAGCATTCAATAGAATGTTCATCCTCATGAAAACCCATTCAAATCACTTGCTTCTCCTCTTCCATAATAACTGTTCTGGACTAAATATCACTAAGCCTGCATTTGTTCCTATTTCTAAAATAATCACCATCTCAATTGCTCTCTTAACAAATCTAGCTTATCTATATATTTCTTAAAGTGTGGGGCCCAAAACTGGACACAAAATCTCCTGTAATGCAACCACATAGACTATTACATCCCCTCAGATAAGATACTTGTTATGGACTGAATATTTATATCCCCCCCAAATTCATATGTTGAAGTCCAACCCCCAATGTGATTGTAATTGGAGATAGGGTCTTTATGTAGGTAATTAAAGTTCAATGAGGTGATACATGGGGCACTAATCCATAGATTAATGTCCTTATAAGACCATATAGAAAAGAGCCACCACCTGCCAACCCCCTTCTCCATGAGGACAACATCTGCAAGTCAGATAGAGCCCCCAGAAATCAAATTGGCTGATACCTTGATCTTGGTCTTATCAGTCTCCAGAACTGTGAAAAAAAAAATTCTGTTGTTTAAGTCACATAGTCTATAATATTTTGTTATGGCAGCCTGAGCAGACTAAGACAATACTCTCCATTTTTTCCACCTAAGGTAGCAAAAGAATATACTGAATTTTCGATAATCATATAGTCATTTTTATCAAATTAGCTATCACATAAAAGCTTTAAGCCTGTTCCACACATAATACTACTAAGTTGTGTGTGCTCTATTCTAGATTGATATTTGTTTGTTTTCTATGGAGAGCTTTGTGAGTACTAACCTATAATCCTGCAGTTTTGCACTTTCTAGCTTCATGTTATCCACAGCTAATGAATATTCTTTTGCTTCTTCATCCAATTCATTTGTTCAATAAACTTGAGTACTGAGTTTTCTGGAATACCCATAGTAAGTTCCCATCAGGTAGACATCAATTTTTAAATTATAAGTATCAAGATGGTTTTCATGGTCTATAGGCCTTCAAAACTTTGCTTATTTTTAGCCCATTTTATAGTGTTTTATCAGTGTGTGTCATGGTAGAAAGATGCTGCTGCTGCTGCTATAATGATTATTATCACTTATTGTAGACTGTCCTTCCAAAATTTCCCTATGGATATTAAACATGAAAAGAATAAGAATATAATTTGTTAACTCCTAAATTTCTAGTGTCCAGAGAGCCATGGCATATAGTAGGTGCTCATTAACTTTTTTTAAACTAAAATATGTGCTAGACTTCCCTAATGGTACTGCAGTAGTAATCTACTTGGAAGAGTTGGTATTTATTAATAATATACACATGGTGGGGAAGTGGTGGAAGTGCTCACTATAATTTGCTAAGTATTTTGAGTTAATACTTCATTTTCCAGTTTAGCCAATATTCTATTAAGTTTTCTATTTTACCTGCTACCATTTTATTGGAAATTCAATGAATTCATTAAAAATTTGAAATTCAATTTGTATCCATTATTGATTTTATGTCACATATTATTTCAAAAACTATTAAGATAGCATATAAGAATACAAATAATTCAGGAAGACATAATGCATATTTAAAATAAATAAGAAAATGAGGCAAAGAAAACCAAATTTTGCAAAAGCAGATGGAGCCAGGAACGAGGTCAGTACACAAAATGCATGCCCTTAAGTCTTAAATACTTTTTGGAGGTGGGTCACAATTTGCCTTTAATATTGGAGCAATCAACAGAAATGGGAAAACATCATTCATAATACAGTTCTTAACACCAAGGCTCAAATGTTTCCTATCTCAGGATTTGGCACCAAGCACTCATCCAGTTTGACAAAACTGGCGCAGGAGGTACTTACAGTACCTCCTGTGCAATCTCCATATCCAACCCATCACCCTGCCCAATGATTTCTGCCTCCTAAATATCAAATCTGAGTAGTACCCTCTCCTAAAACATCAGTTTCTAAGTTGGACAAATGCAACAGCCTTGCAACTGGTCTCCCCACACCCATGTTTACCCCAACCCCCACGCTAATGCATTTTTCATGTTGCAGCCACAGTGATTTTTTTTAAATGCAAATTAGATTCTATTCGGTCTTTGCATAATGCCTTTTAGAAATTGTTTATTGAGCTCCAGATAAAGTCTCAATATGGCACACCATGTCTTAAGTGTTATGCCTCCCCAACACCTGAGCCTAAATCATTTAACTGTCTTTTTATGGATGGGTTTAGCTAAATGGGCCTTAGCTTAGTTCTGTAAAGTTACCCCAGTTCCTCCCAACTCAGACCCTTTGCACTTGCTGTTCTCTTTTCTTGATTGTTTTTTTCATTATACAAATATCAAACATTTAATGGTGTCCAGAAACATTTCTGGTAGGCGGATATCAGAACATTCATCTGCGAGTGTACATTCTATTGCTCATACGTTATACAACATATATAGCATAAATTGGAAAAGAACCTTTTTTAATATGTAGGATATTTAAATAAGTCTGCAAATGAATTATATTGACTAGATTGTCTAAATAATGTTAACATCTCGGGACTGTTAGTTTAACTCTACATCATCAACTCAAAAAGTTGTTCTTTTTCCAGAGTAAAAAAAAGTAGAGTGTTCTTCATTTGCTGTTTTTTTACTTAGCTTTATAAAAAAACTCATGATTATGTTTCATAAATATAAAATATTGACCATTTAAAATAATAGTGTAGACAAATATATTAAGAATCCAAAAGCCGATCTGGGACATGAAAAATAAATCTGACATTCTATAAAAGTAAAATTTATTTAACAATCACTTTTTCTACTGCTTATTCTATAGAGCTATAATTTAAACTTTCTATTTCACCTTTTCATTTCACCTTTATAAAGTAATCATCCAAAGACGCTTTGGGGAAGACAGGCTATAAAGTCTTTGAACTTCCTGTCAAATGACCCTATAAAATCCAGGATAAATCTGTTTCTAGTCATCATATTGAAAGGACATATAGGATGCAAGGATATTAATAAAATATTGTGTTTTGCAGAGATAATTTTAAGTGTTAATAATAATCATCCTTCTAAAACTATATTCTTTAAATTACTTTATGAAAAGGTAGTCACACTAATAAACTACTTATAATGTTTGTTACTTGTTTGGCAATGAAAGAAAATGCATTATATCATAACAACATGAAGCTTTAAAAGTACATTAAAAGTAAGGGAGAAATGCCAACATTGGAAACTTTTTTTTTTTTTTAAGGATGCAAAGGGAATGACATTTCTTAAATCAAAATCAAGTGTCAACACATTGGCTTTAATAATCTTATTATGATATTTTATTATAAAAGAGTTTTCTTGAAAATTGGATCCTTACTGGATTTACACAATCTAAATAATATCAGGCAATATTAAATAAGACCAATTAACTTTACAGTACGAAATTATCAAAAGCATGAATAAGTGTTGGTATTTGAAAGGTGTGCTCATTATATCAATAGCAAGGAGGAAAATAAGAGAAGGAAATTAGCAATAGTTATCAGTGCTCAAAGAAAACATTTTTATACAACCCGAAGACCATACCAAAAGCAGTTATTGGATCATGGTATTTGTTATTGATACTGACATGGTCAGAAGTCACTCTTGATCAAAATAAGAACACAAATAGTCATATAATAGTAGACACTGGATTTGCATTTGACAGTAATGGGTAAACATGGTAAGAACTGTAGTTAATACACACACAAACACACATGTATTCTTCCACTATCTGTAGAAGCGTCTCTAAAATTAGAGATCTCTAAAGTTACCACGTAACATTTTAATTTGTACGCCTTAATGCTTATTGATTATATTATTTCTATTTAATTTTGCTTAATCATCTCACTGATATTTGTTTTTTAGCATTGGTTGGAGAAAGCAATGCAAAATGAACAGAAAAGTTTCTCAGAATGAATATGTGAATATTGATCACATATTTTGCTGCTTCATTGGCAGGAAATAGCTCCTAAACCATTTCATTAGCCAGAAAATGATCCCATTGATGTAAATCAAGAGTTCTGAAAATAGAATTGAATAACGAGCTGTGGTGTAGGTGTGCAGTTTTTTTTGTTTGTTCGTTTGTTTTTTGTGTTTTTATGGTTTTTGGTTTTTTTTCCAATTTATTGGGGTGACAATTGTTAGGGAAATTACATAGATTTCAGGTGTACAATTCTGTATTACATCATCTATAAATCCCATTGTGTGTTCACCACCCAGAGTCAGTTCTCCTTCCATCACCATATATTTGATCCCCCTTCCCCTCATCTCCCACCCCCACCCCCCTTAGCCTCTGGTAACCACTAAACTATTGTCTGTGTCTATGAGTTTTTGTTTGTCATTTATTTGTCTTGTTCTTTTGCTGTTTTTGGTTTATACACCACATATCAGTGAAATCATATGGTTCTCTGCTTTTTCTATCTGACTTATTTCGCTTAGCATCATACTATTCGGCGGTAAGAAAAGATGATATAGGAACACTTGTGACAACATGGATGGATCTTGAGAGTATGTTTGTTTGTTTTAAGGAGGGCATAGCTCACAGTGGTTCATGCAGGAATTAAACCTGCAACCTTGGGGTTATTAGCACCACACGCCAACCAACTGAGCTAACCGGCCACCCCTCTTTCTTTGCTATTGTACCCAGCTGCTATTCCATACCCTTAAGTTCCTCTCTTTAGGATTTCATTATTTTGCTCATGTTCAGTATGTGTAATCAATATCAACCGAAACATTACTCCACAGAAATTCAAAACAATTATAGCAGAATATTTAAAGTGGCAATGGTTACAATGATTATAGTTACACAAACATATAGAAAGATTGAAAATAATACACAAGAGTGAGAAGTATTGCTCTGTCGAGATAGTAACATTTGGGTGTGTCTTTTTTCCATTTCAGGATATAATATTATTACATCACAATTTCAGCATACATAAACAAAATAACTACCCTGTTTCCCTGAAAATAAGACCTGGCCAGACAATCAGCTCTAATGTGCTTTTGGAGCAAAAATTAATATAAGATCCTGCTTATATTGTATCGTGTTATGTTATGTTATGTTATGTTATGTTATGTTATGTTATGTTATGTTATGTTATGTTATATTATATAAGACCCAGTCTTATATTATAGTAAAATAAGACGGGTCTTATACTAATGTTTGCTCCAAAAAAACTGATTGTCCAATAGGTCTTATTTTCGGGGAAACACAGTATGTGAATCCCCACCATTGCTTGGATTATCATAGGGTTTCACTGAATTAGAGAATTCAGTTTAGACATCTAGCATCACGGAATTACTAAAAGTAGTGAACACTTGGCAGCAGTAGTTGGTTACTTCAATATCTGTAAACAGGAATTAACAAATCACATATTAAGGAGAATAGTTATCTGAGCTGCGTAAAAATGGAGAGATTTTTAGTTCTTGGCATTATGAACACATAGTCATTTTTATCATTGATGTTAGTGTTCTTTATTCTATGCCTTAGGTTTATCTATTTCTTAATTGTTCTCTGCTCCACAGGGTCTCCAGTGAATCCCTGAATAATTGAAAACATTTATCTCCCCAGTGGTTGAGCTTTCTTTAGTCACTGTGGGACTGCAACAGCTCAGTAAACTGATCATTGTGCTCATGTAAATGTGTAAGATTTTAAGATGGAATTGCACAGCATCAATGCTGCGACCTCTTTTCACTTAATTACTTTAAATCACTTTTATACTGCAGTGTTTTGTACTCTAGTGATAGTTATGATAGCCTGGGCATTAAAATCTAACAAGGATCTGATCTGGTGTCATAGTAATAATTCTCTTTATCTCCCCAAATACAGAAACCATCACTTTAACCAATATTAAGCAACTAAAACAAATGGAGTATTTTAAAGTATACCATTGCCAATAAGATGATCGTAGAGAAAATTTGAAAGGAAACAGATGAAATCTTAGTAATCATAATCAGGACTCTAGCAACAACATTTGTATGAGAGCATTAAACACTACCACAGGCAAAAGTAAAGAGCTAGAACCAGACAGAAAAATAATCAATCACGTTTTCATATGCACGTCTATTCTCAAAGATAATGTCTTTGAGACACTCTACAGTCCTCTGCCCTAGAGATAATAAAATTTTTAAATATTTGTTTATCTTAATTTTGCTATGAAATAAAGAGTTATAAAATGTAAATATACTCTGTAGTACAGAGTTGATTTGCTACTGATAATTAGTGCACTTAAGCTAGGTAGAAACATTTTACCTGTTTTAAGTAAATAATTAATTTGGCTAATTTTTCTTCCTTAATTCTTTAACATATATAATTATTAATAGATTGATACAAAGCTTACATTTTGGAAATATCTACCACTTTAGCAGAATTATAAACTAATTGTTTAAAGCCAAGAAATCTATATCAGAATGCAACAATGTCATTGAATAGACAGAGGAACCCAAATAGAAGGTAAACAGAAAGACTTAATTTTTAATCATAAGACAACTGTACTATTAATCAGTAAAGAACAATAAAACACTGACCATGATCTAAAAGTTAAAAATATTGTCCATGACAACCAGAGAAATCAAGGTACAATCCAAAATGTGCTGGTATTAAATTAATTACAAATGGACTACATTATAGTTCACATATTTGGTTAGTTTTATAATTAAAATTACATTTTAAAATTGCAAAGTAATTTTTGCAAAGAATTTATACAATAAAAAAACATAACAATAAACGTAAAATTTGATTGTTCTTGACATAATAGTCAACATTTTGATGAACATTCTTTCATGAATATCTTTATGAATTATATATAAATGCACAAATTTAAGTAAGTATATATCATATATGTTGTTGTTATAATGGACAATTATATTTTGTTTCCTTCCTTTCTTTCTCACTCTTTCCTACCTCTCCTGCTCTACATTTCCAATTTTCGAGCCCAGGATACAGTAGTAAATAACCGGGTCTGAATCTTTTTATCCTTTCTCTAAATAAGCATTTAATCACATACACATGCATATATATTTGTATATACAGCTATATAGTTGCACGTATGTGTGTATGTCCATGCACAGTATATAATATAAAACACACATATATGCCTGTGCACCTGTCTATGTATATATGAGCTGTGACAATTAAGTTTGAGAACTCATCTTAGAAAAAGTGCTACATACCTCAGTGCTGAATATCACTATGGTCACCTTTGAAGCACTCTTTTTGGGAAGCTATGCACTGATACCAGAGCCTAGCCCACCCTTCAAAGCAATTTTGGAACTCTTTTTCTGGAATGACCATCAGAGCTGTCTTCATATTACCCTTGATGTCCTGAATATCATCAAAATGTCTTCCTTTCAATATTTCCATTATCTTAAGGAAAAGAAAGAAGTCATTGGGGGCCAGATTGGGTGAGTAGAGAGGGTGTTCCAATACAGTTATTTGTTTACTGGCTAAAAACTCCCTCACAGACAGTGCCATGTAAGCTGGTGCATCGCTGTGATGCAAGAGCCATGAATTGTTGGCAAAAGTTCAGGTCGTTTTCATCTAACTTTTTCATGCATTTTCAGCACTTATAAATAGTAAACTTGGTTAACTATTTGTCCAGTTGTTACACATTCATAATGAATAATCCCTCCGATATCACAAAAGGTTAGCAACAACGTTTTGATGCTTCATTTGTACGGACAGAAAGTTTTGGTTGTGGAGAATTGGCTGATTTCCATTGTGCACTTTGACACTTTATTTCAGGGTCATATTGGTACACCCAGGTTTCATCACCAGTGATAACATGGCCCAAAACACTGTCTTGCCTCTCCAAAAGAACTTGACAAGCTTTGACTCTCCTTTGCTTTTGTGCATCAAAATGAGCTCCTTCGGGACCATTTTTGCACATACCTTTCTCATGCCAAGGTTTTCAGTTAAGATTTTCCTAACTGTTTATCAATGTTTACTTGATCTGCTATGCTTCTCACAGTCAGCTGATGATTTTGATGGACAATGCAATGAATTTTTGAGATGTTTTCATCAGTTCTGCTCATTACTGGCCGCCCAGACCTCCCATTATCAGTGACACATTCTCTCCCCTCAGAAAAACGTTTCATCCTTTTGTACACTGCCATTTTCTTCATGGCATTATCCCCATAAACTTGGACTATCACATCTCTGATTTCATTTCCACTCTTGCCAAGCTTAACAAGAAATGTATGTCTGTTCATTGCTTTAATTCAAGCTCAGACGTTCTTGCAACAGCACACAAAAACACGCAACGAAAATAATGAACACCACTCAGTAAGACACCACCACATATTGAAATGAACACAGCTGTGAAACTCTGATATAGCAAAATTATGAAGCCTTACTGAGCTGTTTATACAGTGCACAGTGGCAAGTTCGCGAACTTAATTGGCAGACCTCATATGTATATACACATGTACATACATATTGGCCTTTTTCAGAGTTTGCATTACAGAAATTGAATAATTATATATAAATGTCTTTGAATCTATCATTTCTCATTTTACAAAACAGACTAGAAACCCTTCTATACCTATCATTCTATTGGATATACCACAATTTATGCAACCATTCATCTTTCTTCCTTCCTTTCTTCCTTCCTTCCATCCTTCTACCCATCCTTTCTTTATTCTCCTCTCCCTTCCTCCTTTTTGTTCATACTAGAAATATTACACTTGATATCTTTCTATGTATAATTGATGCACTTTTTCCTGTAGGGTACTTCCATAGGACTTGGATTGCTGCATCAAATTATATATGAGCTTGTATTGCAACAGATGTGACCAGATTGCTGTTGAAAATGGCTGTAGCAATACTTAATTTTACAATTAATGTATGAGTGCCATATCATTGTCAATACAGTGTTAGTACTCTTTATTTTGTAGTACAAAGTGTTAGTGTTTTTTAACTTTGTATTGGTTTGCAAACTCAATACAAACCAATACAGGAGCTTCCCAACTGAAATTGAAAACTGGCCTTGCTACATGGAAGGCAACAAAAGGCCTAAGAGGCAGGCCACTCCAGATTTGTAGGTGGCAGGTTTAATAAGCAAGAGAACTTATGAGGCTTGTCTTAGCAGCTGCAAAATGAGATCTCTATACATGCTCCTCAGAATCTTAAAAGTTTATGTAGAGGTCTTAACTGGGTTCAGTCACGTATTCAGTCCAGATCATCCCAAAAACTCATTGGTCTGTCAAGGTTGCATCCTTCAAAATAGCTCCCATGTGGGAACAGAGGGGTAGAATATACATTTCAAGGACGGGGACTGGGGGGGGGGGGGGGGCGGGTAAGAAGTCTTGATTGCCAGGTTCTAGCTTGTGGGTCAACTGGTGGTCACGTCCTCTCAGTTACCTCCTTCAACATTTTATCAAATGACCAAATGTAAATGTTACACTGTAAGTCATATATATTTGTTACTTTACTTTGTATTTTCTCCAGAAGTAAAGCACCTCACTATATATTTTGGGCCATTTTATTTACTTTTCTGAATTGTCTGTTGTTACCATTTTCTTGTTGCTCCATCAGAAATATCAATTGTAAGAACTTTTTAAAATTTATATGTATTTGTCTTTTAAGTGACACATATGGATGTATTTCTCAACTTATATAGTTTCACTTTGTTTATAGTATTTTGATATCATAAACATTTGATATATCTATAAACATCTATCTTTCATATATTAGCTTTAGCTCAGTTGAAAGTTCTTTCTAACCATAGATGGTAAAAACAGATTATCATACATTTTATTTTAGGTGACCTAAATACACCAATTATAGATGGAAGTTGTCAGAGTGGGTTGAAAAATCCAACTACATGTTGCGTAGTCTACAAGAACCCACTTTAAATATAAAGTACAGGTAGGTTAAAAGTAAAAAGATGGAGAGATATACTATGCTAGGTTAATCAAAACAAAGCAGGGGTTGATATACTAATATTAGACAAAGCTGATGTTCAGAAAAAGGAAGGTTCTCAGGGAAAAATGAGGAGCATTACCTAACGATGAAGGGGTCAAATCTTAAAAGAGGCATAAAAATTAGTTGTTAAGCACTGAACAATAAACCATGAAAATATATAAAGGAAATATTTATAAAACTGCAAGGAGAAATAAACAAATCCACTAATATAGTTGGAGCTTTCAACAGTTCTCTGTCAGTAAATAATAGATTCAGCAAGAAAAAAAATAGTAAGTATAAAGATGACTTGATCAGCACTACCAATCAATTTGATTTAATTGATATTTGTAAAATACTGTAGTAACCACAGAATGCACATTCTTCCCAGGATCACGTGGAACATAAACCAAAATAGACCATAAATGTACCACACTAAACTATGATGTTCATAATAGGAAACTAGGTGTGGGGATTATGGGAATTGCCTATACTATAGTGGGAATTTTCTCTATTAATCCAAAAGTATTCTGGGATACAAGATGGCAGAGTAAATAAACACTGTGCCTGCATTCTTCTGTGAACACATTAAGATTACAACTAAATTATAGAACAGTCAGCCTGAAGAATCATCTAAAGTCTAACAGAACAGAAGTCCGGTCACTAAAAACATGAAGAAGTAGCCATGTCGACACTGGTAGGAGGGGCAGAGATGCGGAATGGGCCCCACACCTGAGTGTGGCTATCAAGAATCAGGAGAAATATCTCAGCAGCAGAGGTTTCCCCCGGAGGACTGAGGAACCCCAGCCCACACCAAGCTCCCCAGCCTGGAGTACATGTGCCAAGAAGAGGAGCCCCCACAACATCTGGTTCTAAAAAACAGTGGGGATTCCAACTGTCCAGGTGGGATGGAAGGCTGTGGGGAGCCCAGGCATCCTCTTAAAGGGCTTGCACAGAGACTCAGTCACATGCAGGTACTCACCTTGGACTCAGTTGAAGGGATGGTGGTTCAGGGGGCATGGGAGATGTGCGGGAGGTGGACTGAGGTGTGTGAGTTGGGTGCCAGGGCCAGAGGAAGGTCGTCATTTTCCCTGTGAGGGATCATTCTCCCGTGCAGCTGGCAGGCAGGTGCTGCCATCTTTCCTGTGTTGAGCCCTTCCCCACAGGCCAAATCTGAATGTAATTGGTCTGGTAAGCTCCACTCCTTCCACTCTGCTGAGTCACTGGGACCTCGTGCCTCCCAACTTCTCCACTGCTGGAGGTACTTTTTCAAAAAGCAGCCAGCCATGACCACATTGGATTCTTTCTTAGAAAACTACCCTGTTTCCCCGAAAATAAGACCTAGCCAGACAATCAGCCCAAATGAAAAAAAAAAAAGAAAAAAAAAGGAGAGAAATCCAAAAAAAGAACTAAATGAAATGGAGAGCAAACACCCTACCAGATACAGAGTTCAAAACAACAGTTATAAAGTTACTCAAGGAACTTAGTGAGAACTTCAACAAAGAGATAGCAAGCATTAAAAAAAAAAGAACATAGAATCCATAAAAAGAACCAGTCAGAAGTCAAGAATACAATAACTAAAATGAAGAATGCACCAGCAGACTAGATGAAGCGGTGGTTCAAATCAGCAATTTGGAAGGTAAGGTAGCAGAAAACACCCAATCAGAACAGCAAAAAAGAAAAAAGAATCCAAAAAATGAGGATAGGTTTAGACACTTCTGGAACAACATCAAACATAACAACACCGTATAATAGGGGTACCAGAAGAAGAGAGAAAGCAAAAGATTGAAGAAATGATCACTGAAAAGTTGCCTAACCTGGTGAAGGAAATAGCCATACAAGTATAAGAAGCGCAGAGAGTCCCAAAAGGATGAACCCAAACAGGCCTGCACCAACACATATTAAAATTAAAATGGCAAAGCTTAAAGACAAAGAGAAAATCCTGAAAGCAGCAAGAGAAAGGTAACTAGTAACTTATAAGGGAGCTTTCATACAATTTTCAGCTGATTTCTCAACAGAAATTTTGTAGGCCAGAAGGAATACACACAAAATATTCAAAGTGATAAAAAGCAAGGACATACAACTAAGACCACTCAACCCAGCAAGGCTATCATTAAAAATTGAAAGACAGATAAAGAGCTTCCCAGACAAGCAAAAGCTAGAGTTCATCACCACCAAACCAGTATTACAAGGATTCTTAGAGGGACTTCAAGACAGAAAAAGAAAAAAAAAAATCAAAATCATGACTAATAAAATGGCAATAGCTACATACCTGTGAACAATTACTTTCAATATAAATGTATTTAATGCTCCAGTCAAAAGATATAGGAGGGCTGAATGGATAAGAAAACAAAACCTTTAAATATGCTGCCTATAAGAGACTCACTTCAGATTGAAAGACACACACAGTGAGAAAGTAAAGGGATGGAAAAAGATATTTTATGAAAATGGAGTAAAAAAGAAAACACAAAACAAGAAAAGCTGGGGTAGCAATATTTATGCCAGACAAAATAGACTTTAAAACAAAGGCTATAATAAGAGACAAAGAAGGACTCAATAATCTTACTTCTGGGTATTTATTTATCTGAAGAAACCCAAAATGCTACTTCGAGGGGACGTGTGCATCCATATGTGCATTGCAGCACTGTCGCCAAGATGTTTTGGCAGCTTGGGTGTCCATCGATGAATGAATGGATAAAGAGGAGGTGGCTCATATATATAATGGAATATTGTTCAGCCATGGAAGGCAATGGGTTCTTGCCATCTCAGGTGCCATGGATGGACCTGGAGGGTACTGTGCTGAGTGAAGTATGTCAGATAGAGAAAGACAGATGTAATGTGATTTCATTTATGTGTGGAATCTAAAGAACAAAATAAACAAACAAACAGAAACACTCATACCAGGTAGCCCCTGGCCAACATTTTGCTGGTTGTCAGATGGGAGAGTGGTTGGGAGTGTGGGCGAAAACAGGAGAAGGAATTAAGAGGTATAAATTGGTTGTTGCACAGCAGTCATGGGGATGTAGGGTATAAGGAATATAGTCAATAATATTGTAATAACTATGCATGTTGTCAGACGGATACAGTATTTGTTGGGGTGATAAATGAGAGGGGGTTGGGAAGCAGAGTGTAAAAGTTGAAGGGAATAGTAAATACAAATTGGTAGTTACAAAATAATCATGGGGGTGTAAAATAAAGCATAGGGAATATAGTCAACGATATGATAATAACTATGTATAGTGCCAGGTGGGTACTAGACTAGTCAGGGGGATCACATCTTAAATTATATAAATGTCTAACTACTATGCTGTATACCTGGAATTAATATAAAGTAATATTGAATGTCAACTGTAATTGAAAAATTAAAAAGGGGCGGAAAGGTGAAGCAGAATAAGAGGTCCAAATTTCTCAGTATAAAACAAAGAAGTCATGAGGATGTAATATACAGCATAGGGAATGTAGTCAATAAGATTGTGAAAGTGTGATACAATGTCAGGTGGCTGCTGGATTTATCATAGTGGTCACTTTTTTAGGTTTATATATGTTGAATAACTATGGTGTATCCTGAAACTAATATAATATTATATGTTAGCTATATTTTTCACAAAAATCTAAAGGAAAAGTTTTCTAAAATAAAGATTATTTGCAAAATTATAGATGAGAATTTCAAAAGTATATTTAGAATTTGTAATACTCATGTTTAGATATATTATTCATGGATATATCATAACATTGGATTTAAAATTTTTTAAATCCACAAAACATTAAGCTAAACATTTATTTTTTTGTTATATTTTGGAAAAAAGTAATTAAGTAACAAAATATGAGAAATTATTTTTATATTAGCAAATATACCCAACCAGCAAAGCAGACAGTTTTGACTACATGAAATCTTGTTTATTATTATGGAATACATTTCAATATTTAATCTATCAATTACCTATAAATGAAACAAATAATCTGAGTATTTCTGGTACCTTTATTAAGTTCCTTAATTTTCTTTTGATGTTTTTCTCAAAAGAAGATTTTTCAGATTAATATCAATGTTTAGGAATAGTAACAGGCAGTTTCATGAATATCAAATATTCCTATGAAGGATTATGAACAATTTAATGTTACTATTAAAATGAATTTGACAAGAAAAAAAATCATTGCATAAAACCTCACCTAACATTTCAAATTATTATTTGTTGCAAGTCATTAAGAAATCAGTCAATAAACTTTTTTATATAATGATAATATAAATATTTTATGACAAATTTCAGTGTTCTCCTGCTGACAAATGATGTCATTGCAACAGGTCCTTAGAGGTAAGTTCAAGGGAGTATGTGTCTTTAAATTACCTGATTTGAATATGAAGAGCTTTGAGTAAAGTTCACAGTCCTTCATGCAGAGAGCTCAAGTTAGTATTACACTTCTGTGAAAATAATTTAACATTTAGTAATACAGAACAATATTTTATCTTCTAATATAATATGAATCTCCTTAGACTACTTCGAGTATGTAAATTATTAAAAAATCTCAATCGTGGCGTATTTTTATAATCTAGTCAGTACAAGAACTAAGGATTGTTTCATAGATCAGACACATATTGTTATTCTCATAATGTTACCAAATTAGTGAATATGATCCAAAGATTTTTTTTAATCAGAACGAAAAACTCATTATATTTTTATTTTCAGTCATGTCATTACTGTCACAAAATTGTTGGCTTTTTGATACATATTTGAGATTATTGAATTCCTGTGGACATTAACTGCCTTCTCACAGCACTGAGTTCTTACCCTTTTTGGGTTCACTGTACTCTGTCTTGTACCACAGTTGTGTGGGCCATACTCGTATATCTCCCAGAGAGCATTTTTATACACTTTGAAATCCTCCACCAAAACACAGCATCATGATATTGTAGGTGCTCAATAATGATACAAACTTTTGTGTTTCTCAACTATGTATGACAGTGTTGTCAGTCTTTCTTCTTTAGGTTGTAATCTTTATAGAGAAGCTCCTGAATTCTGTCATGGATGGACAATGTGTATTCTGCAGCTGGTGACTGACATAGCTCCTAAATTTTTCCTTTTCTTTTCATCCCTTTCCTTTCCTTCTATGTAAAAGACATTTTGCTATGTGCTATAGAACAGAGCTTCCCAACAGCTCAATGGTGTCCGGTGGAAGGCTTACAGATAGGCCATAAGGGACTCACTTCAGTCTTTGAGATGGACAGGAAGGGCTTACAAGTTTCCAGAAATTCTTTGGTCAGGAACTTCCAGATTAAAGTAGACTTGTCTCTGACTTTTCTGAGGGAGACTGGGATTAAATGGAGTCAAACTCTACTGTCTTATAGGCAGTGAGGATGTTGAAGATATTGAGTCTTCACTACTCATCTACAAGGTACTGAAGACAACCACAGAGGTGTTCTACCACATGGATGTCTACCTCAGCAGCCAGCTGCAGAAGCACACTATCCATTACAGAAGGGACCTGTGCAATTTCAGGAGGAATACCTCTCCCCAGAGCACATGGAGCTTGTCACTCAGTCCAAGGTCCTGCCAGCTGTGGCCCAGAGAACAAGGAAGTTGAGTGGGGATCCTGACAAGTGACTCTTCAGGTGGCCATTCCCAAATTTTGAGTTTCCACCAAGCCCGTTATAGACATTTTCAAAACGCGGGAGGCCCTGTTTTGATGTCACAGAATCAATCATAGATGCACCACTAGCTTTGAAGGAGAGGCACCTCTCAAAAGTTACGTGAACAGAAACTGAAATGCCTGCAATAAAGTATGAAATAGAAGCACCTGGGTGCTATAGAAATGCAGACAACTGTGCAATTGCATTTAGCTGGGGAACTGGGAAAAGAGTAAGGATAAAGGGAGGTAAGTTAAGGGAAAAGACAAATACAAAAGAGAAGAGAAAAAGCCTCCTTTAGGTAAAAAAAAATGGTATACTTAAAAACATAGAAGGGAGCTTTGACTTTGTCCATTTCCACTGATTTTCATGCTCTCATTTCTTATTTCCTCTCAACCCACTAAAACTGGTTTCTGTCACTCACCGATAAACTGTGACTGCTTTTGGAACTATATCACTGTTTTTCATTTCCAATGAACAATTTTTAGACTACATTTTATTTGGTCTCAGTAGCACATGGCACAGTTACTATTCTCTCTTTTTACTTGAAATCCATGACACCATTTTCTCCTGGCAGTCCTCTGAGACTGACTTGTCTTCATTTTCCATGGGCTTCTTTTCTTTGCCCACTCTGTTTCTCCAGAGTCAGTCCTAGCTCCTCTTCTCTTCCCTCCATACATCCTCCTTTAGTTTTCTTGTCTCTTCTATGCTGTGAAATATCATTGTTCAGCTGACTTCTCCTAGATCTGTCTGATCCAGATCTTTCAGCTGAGCCTTGGATCCATTATACAGTATTCTATTGCCCAATGGACATTTCCATTATGCATCCTTTAAGGTAAGCAACAGGTCACAGATCTTTTCATTTTATAATTCCTATATTGTAACACATAATCGTCAACTCATTCACTCCATCTAGAAATCCAGAAGACATCTTTCCTTCTCTAGATCTCTAAATTCTATGCCCTCAGTTCAGCCTGTCCTGCGATCCTATCAATATAATCTCTGAAACCTGTCTGCTTCTTTGCACCACTTCTTTATCTAAAAAAGAGAAAAATACAGCTTATGAAGGGTTCATATATGAACTTACATTACAGTGTGAGAACACAGTCCATATGTTAGCTGGCTATATGTCCATCTATAGTACATGGGTTTTTTCATAGAAAATAGTGGGAGTTATATAATCTCAAAGGGTTAATGCCTTGAATCATTTCTTTGCTTTCAGCATTTTTGAGCAACTTGCATGCTACCGGATACTTTCAAGGCGGTCAACTTCATAAAAACGAATTCTTTAAATCCTAGAAAATTTGCAGTTTTTTAATGGAAAATGACTGCCTATACAAACCTTTTATACAACACAGAGGTTTGTTATTTGTCTAAGGCAAATTACTTAAAAGAGTTGGAAAACTTAAAAAAATAAAATAAAATAAAAAACAGCAGTGCTCCAAATCTGCTGACCTGTTAGGTAAATTGTTGTCAGTAAGACTTTATGCAGCAGATTTTTAAAATATATTTTTGTAGCAAGTATTTATATACAGTCAATTTGTCCCTTTAAAGTATAAATGTACATTTTAGAACTTGAGAAAATAACTACTTTTTGGGAAAAAAATTCACATTATAGAAATAACATTTTGAAAATGGATGCTTGACAGTGTTTTCATCATGATATGGGTTTTTGCTGAGAAAAATGTGTATGGGTCTCCTATGAACCAATTCACACACTTGGAAAAAATCTCAGGAATGTAATTCATGTCCATATATTTTAAACCTATTTAAAAAATAAGACTTTTTTGATTGGAGTATATTTTAATAAAAGGTTTTTAACACACAAACACTGAGTAATGAGTGGATTGAATTGAAAAAAAAAATAAACGTGTTTAATGGATAAATAACACATGGTGATCTTGTTCCCATTTAGCTCTATAAGTCTTTATGGTATATTTTCAACTTTGATAGCCATTAAAACCAGCACCAAAACAAAGTGAAATTACAACCAGATCTTCAAACATCTGAACTACAAAGTACTAAAGCAAAATTTCAAAACTAATAAAGCACATTTACTCACACTGCTGTCACAAAAATATCATTTAAAAAATACAGTAATATAAAGCATATAATGTTATTAGATTTTATTAACAGCTTATGAAAACAGTATTTTAGGAAAAACCAAAAGATTTAAATAATCAAAATAAAATACACTATTCTTTATGTCCTACTTTTTAATTTCCATATTTGCATGGTTTAATGTCCAAATCAAATATGTTATTTTTGTACAGTACATATCTCTACCCATAAAATCCCTATGAGGAATCTAGTTACAAATTTAATTTAGCTGTACCCGACTATTTCAAATAGTAAAGGAATAGTAGATATTATCAATCTATTTTCTAATAACAACACACAAGAATGTAACAAATTTGATGTAGTGTTAATGTGCAACAGATTAAGATTTACTACTTTAAAAAAATCTATATTCATTAATTATTGTAAAGATTTAAAGGCCACATAAGCCAGGACCATCACTACCACCATAACAACAAACTCTAATTTGAATGGTGTTCTTCAGGCAACATTGTTAAGGCAAATCCTTTTTTCCCTATAACTTGAAAATGACAGTTCTATGCTTATAAAAGCAATACAGACCAATTTTTTTAAGCTTTGAAAGTCCACAAAAAATGCAAAAAAATACATATTACCCATCCCACATTCCACAAATAACCACCAATAATGCTTTCTTTGAAACACGTCTGATTTTATATGCAAAATTGTATCACATATGATGTAATTGTATATATTTTCCTACTAAAATGATATTTTCTGTATTCTTCTAGAATAAAATAAAGACATTGAAATACTCAGTTTCAACAGTACATCTGGAGATGATAGTAATCAAACCCTTTCATAGTTTATCAATAATCTCTTTATGGGACTAGGAGGTATGCTTGGCAAACACACATTACACAAGATTGTTTTTGAACAGTCAAGAAAGCAGACAGGTTTGTGAGCAGAATCATCTTGCAAGTAAAATTGTTATGGCTCCATGTTATTTTTGTTAAAAATGCTATGCAAAATATATTCAGTCACAGCCAAGGATATTTTCAAGAGAAGGCAGTTGGATAGGGTGTGACTAAATACACACAACTCAATTCTCTTAGGTGCTAAAAAAAGGAAGGAGAAAAAGAAGAATCAGAAAACAGGCAAGAGAATGTTCAGTTTAGGACTTCAAATCAAACTGGGATGCATATGATTAATAATGGGGAAAAGGGTAACTAGTATAAATAATTATGAGTTGTTTGAAATAACAAATGGTTATATAATTAGAGTGTCTACCTTAATTTCCCTTTCTTTAGATTTTCTCCTTCCAAACCAAGCAAATATCTCTATTTGTTAAACTGAAAGAAATAAATGTTATCGATCTAACGTTGCTACCGTGACATTTATGTTAAATTACTCAGTCAATACTAACATTTCTACAAATACACAAATGTACTTAATTTTTCTTTCATTAATGGTTTACAAGTTTCAGTTTAAGTCAGAGCCAAGGCAAAATATCATTTTAGAAGGGTTTGATTATACAAGTAATTTCATCAATTCTGTCAAATACCTGTATATGAATCAAGTTAAGCAAAATGGCCTGTGACTTCATCATTTGAAGAATTATAATAGAATTTGTTAATAAATAAGGTAGGAGAGAAATGTGTAACCCAAAACCCCATTTGGTGTCACTTGCTAATTTATTTACCAAGTATTTATCTAATGTTTACATGTGCCCGGCTATTCAGAGTCTTGCTTTATTCAAACTTCTGAGCTTTATTGTCTACTAATTGGCATCATTGCTCCTCATGCACACCCACCTCTTCCCTCTCTGTCTGGAACGTTCCTCTACTTTTTAACTAATGAAAACCTTCCAGTGTTTTATAACGAAGCTCAAATGTCACCTTTCCCATAATGGTTTCCTTGGCCATTCCTATCCTGGAATGGGTATTCAGATGAGGAGCTCGTACTAGGATGGGGTTGACTGATGATCACTGAAAGAGACAACATCAGGTTTCTATCACTGATGTAGGGTTTACAACATATTTCTTTGTGCTCACTTGAATATGTGTGATTATGTACATGTGTCTATGTTTGGAATCCTTTAATTGTGAGGAACAAACTCCATAATGGATAAAACACTTTTTCATTCTCTCGTGATACCATGATCCCTAGAAAAGGGTCTAAAAATACAGGGTGAATGAATGAGTGAATGAGGGATACTGTCAAGTCCTACTTGGTGACCTCTTTCAATTACCATTGACTCTGGAGAGGAATGAGGACATAAAACAAGGAAAGTAATCTTTTTGGTGTAATGAGGATTCTGTGGTCCCAGAAGATAGATAATTTATCAGCATTAAAGTCATGCACAATGTCAATCAGTTTCATGGAGAGACCATGTGAGGTAGATAGATGACAAAAGATTAAGCAAGCAACTGCTATAGGGCAAGATTAGTGTGCTGATTTCACTCAAGGTTGACAGATTAAAAGGTAAAGCAACGTGCTCCATGAGGCACTATTCCTATTGCTGGAAAGTGACTGCAGCAAAATATATGAAAATCAGAAAGTATCAGTTCACTTGGGGAAAAATGTACACACATTGAAAAAGAAAACTAGGCCCTGCCAAGAAATGATTTAGCTAATAAATACATAAATAAATTTATTAAATTGTTGATGTTATTCTGGATAATGCACTAGATTCCTACAGGACAGAATGCCATAAATAATGTCATCTATTTATATTAATGTCTATGGAATTCAATGTTTTCCTGGCACACAGATAATTAATAATAATAGACATGGATTTTCAATAATCACCAATGGCTGAGAACAAACATATGGAATAAAAAATTTAATTGTTTTTGGAAAACAAGTTCAGGTTGATATCATAAGTAAACGTATTTTACTTGGTTGTGGGATAGCCAGGTTTCTCACTGTTGGTGAGAAATTATGACTTAATCTCATATTATATAAAGGAGATCAATGAGGCTTCTATCTGTATTTTTCTATCTGTATCATTATGATATCATAGATTTAACATCGATGTTTTCTAATATATTGCAGGTATTATTCCTTTTGATACCTAAGCAAGGTAAGCAAGAAAGGAGGCTAGAATGAACTCTGTAGTGCTGGATTTGAGTTGGAGTTATGAGTACGAACTCATGTTTAGCCAAATACATATGCAAATGGTAGTAACAACCCAGTTACAATGAGCACACATGGTCATCATCCAGATTTTGCTTTTTAAATATCATTCTCCAATAAAAGGAAACGGGACTTAAGTGTCACACTAAACCTAATACAAGTAGTTTAAAAGATGATTCTGGGCCTTACTTCATGACTCACTTCCAAGGAGGAGAATAGAAAATGGAAAAATAGTAACCTTTTGGTACAGAAACTTCACAAACACACTTTTAACGAATAGAGGGAGGTTATCACGAGCAATTTCAATGGAAACAGCATGGATCCCCTGAATTGATGTAACAAGCACAGTGAACTTCTGTGATATTCTTACCAAAAATTAATAACCCCAGTCTAATCATGAAAAAAGCACCAGGCAAATTCAAATTGGGGGACATTCTACAAAACATCTGACCAGTACTCATCAAACTGTCAAGCTCACGAAAATACACCTAGTGAAACTGTGGCAGAATAGAAGAGACCAAGGAGGTATGACAATTAAATGCAAGGAAGTATCCTGACTTGGATCCTGGAACAGAAAAATAATGAAAAATAATGAAAAAAACTGGTAAAATGCAAATAAAGTCTGGAGTTAATAGTTACATGCTCATGGTGGTGTCTTAGTTTGACAAATGTACTAGAATAATGTAAGATGATAACATTAAGGGAAACTGGAGCAAGGTGAGAGTATAAGGAAACACTCTGTAATATCTTTGAAACTTCAACAAATCAAAAAATATTCCAAAATGAATTATACTTTTAAAAAAAACGATGAGTTGGTGTCTTAACATATAAAGGAGACCAGTGAGGCTTCTGTCTTTTTAAGATTATCATTATGATGTCATGATTTAACAGTGATGTGTCATAATAAATTACTGGCATTATTTCTTTTGATATCTAAATTTTCCCATCTTCAGTCAATGTGAACATCAGTTGGCTCCCGAAAACTTTTGACATGATCTTAGTATTTATAATAGCTTCCTTGCTTTCTGTTATTACCAAAAATTTTCCAGGGGCACCTTGTACAATTCCTTCCTTAGACTTTGAATGAGTCATTTTTTCAAGGAGCTCTGATGTCTTTCAGTAGAAAATGATATTAGATCCTATAAACTGTATACATGTGTTGCTGGTTTTTAAGAGATTTTTCATTATTTCTAAGTCTTTAATGTGTAGAACTAAGAAATACATATTTTATGGAATATATAAAATTAAGCATTAATTCCTACTGAAACTTCCAATTCAAATTCAGAATAACCAGGCTTTTTACTTATCTTTTTTGATCTGAAATATGTATCACCTTTCTCCAATGCTTTTTCCAACAAAATCAGCATAATAATTCATTTGCTTTACACAACGATGTATGTACAACATTCTCAGAATAGCAATGTCAATACTAGCATCAACAATGTGATTAGTGAAAGCAGTGAAAGATGGTTTTTGCAATTATTTTTGTTTTGCAATTATTTTAGGAGATATACCACTTGGGAGGATAAGCCAGAATTATCTGTTATAAAATAAATTAAATAATGCAACTCTGAATACCTATGGAAGGTTTATTTGCTTCTCTCTTTCCACTCTTGATTTTCTGTTCCCAGAGCAAACACTCCTTTCAGATAAATGCAAGTGTGACACACACTTGTCTCTATCTTGGTTTTTCTCGCATAATATATCCTTGAGATCACTCTGTCATGGTATACAGAGGCACCCCTCTTTCCTTGAATAACTGTAAAGCACCCCATTGTATAGATGTAGCATAGCTTAGTAAGATAGCCTCCTCTCAGTGGACATTTTGGGTTGTTTTTCATTTTGCTATTATAAATAGTACTGTAATAAATAGCTTTTTGCATGCATGTTTTATGATTCTGCTAGTGTATATTCAGGATAGAGACCTACAAGGATGATTTCAGGGTCAAATGGTAAATTTTATTATTATTGTTTGTTCACACAATCATTTTCACCTAGACTATTTCTTCAGCTTCCAAATTTCTCTCCCAACCTCTAGCCTCATTATATAGCATTTGCTACACATATGCCAAAATTTTGGATCTAAAATACAAATCTGATCATTTTACCCCTTTGCTTATAGCCTTTCGTGATTTCGCTATCTCTATGAAATGAAGACAAAACTATTTGGTGCGACAGTTCATAACCATCCCTTGCCTTGCTTTCTAGCATCGCTTCCAGCAGGTTAGTGATACAAAACTTTTAGAAGTTTCCAGAAAGACATACACCCTCTCATGTCTTACTATTATATGCGTATTTTGCTTTACCTGAATATCTCTATACATCCATAAAAATTTAGTTCAAATAATCTGTCGCTGTGAGTTCTTCCTGAATTTTATCAAAATCAGAACTGAACTTCCTATTTTGCTCATATGCCTCTGTGCCTCCCTCTATTGGAGCCTTGATCACATTTCTGGGTAGCTTTTTATGAAAAAGAATTGTCTATGATGTGCCAGAACTGTGCTGAATGTTTATATATTCCAACGGAAGAGAAAGGTAAAGTAACATATCCAGGGTAATGGAGCCAGAAAGCTAAGGGCCTATATAATCTGGACCACACTGTTATTACTCTAAAAGCTTGAGGGCTTTCAAGTAGAGCACACTATTTTTGTAAATTTTGTTCATTCTTCCAGTTTACTTTTCAGCTTTCAGACCCCTCATTGTACCTTAAGCTTGTTAACTCAGTGGATTTTAATAAAGACAGCAGGGTCTCTGAAATTGAACAGACCAGGAGTGTTATCTCTAGGGCTTGGCTTTAACATTTACTAATGATATAATTTTGAGAAAGAATGCTAACCTTTAGATGGGTTTCTTAACCGATATAATAATACATATCTTTTCTGCAGATCAAGTGATATGGGTAAGACCTTAGCACAATTCCTGGCACGTTAGTGAGGGTTCATAAACATCAGAGATCTAATAATTGTAGGGATTTTGCTTTGTTCACCTTTATATCTCAAGCACTTAGTAAAGACACATAGTAGGTGCTCAGTATGAGTATAGAACTATCTGTGTGTGAATATTTTGATGAAAAGCCTATTCCCCAGCGAACTTGCTCTTCTCCTAAGTTCCTTTTTCACAATTGAAAAGATCACCAACCTTCTGATTACCACAGCTTCTATTTAGAACATTCAGATCTCAAAATTAGAGATACCTCTGACCCTAAATAAATATCCCTATCACCCCCAACCAGTTGGTGAGTGTCGTGCGCGAGACCCTGCTCGCTGCGCCATCTTTCAGGCGGGGCGGCCTGCGGGGGTCTCTGCTCCCACTCCCCACACAAGAACGCAGGATATGGTGAGGCCGAAAAGGAACACCCACGGAGCCATAGGTAGGGGAGTCACACCACTATGGTCTCACTGGAGGCTGGGCCCACCGGACGCGTGACTGCCGTCTGCCTTTCCGCCAACCGACCAACCGACGACTCTCCTCCACTCTCTCGACTCTGTTCCTCTCTCTCTCTCTCTCTCTCTCTCTCTCTCTCTCTCTCGGCTCTCCTCTTCCGCTCTCTTCGGCTCTGCTCGGCTCTGCTCGGCTCCTCGGCAATCCTCGGCAATCCTCCGTAGTCGCAGCAGTTATACCAGCGGCCAATCGGCTAACCGGCCACAGCCGACGGCCAATCAGCCACAGCCGACGGCCATTCACCACCCGAGCCAGCACCCTTCCACATGAGGCCGAGAGCCTGTAAACTACTTTCTGGGGCTCTGTCCCCACAGTGAGTATGACCTGTCATTTTTGCCTCTGCAATGACCCTCCTATCTCCCTCATCCTGTTTCTTTTCTGTGTCCTATTGCAATCCAGTCCCATATCACCTGATTTTCTGAAAGGTCAGTCTATAAACTAGTCTTGGTTCCTGCCTTTTCTGATCTACATTGCCAAATCATCCTGTAACCCCCCACTATGAAAAAATGTTCCTTTTCTAAAAGCATCATATCTGATTATATTATTCCCCCCCGCAAGATATATATATATATATATATATATATATATATATATATATATATCCCCCAAAAACAACTGTATACACATTTTAAGGACAACTGTATTAAAATTGTAATCCTCAATATATACCAATAACAAAAGATGAATACAAGTCACGTTTGACTTCTGCAATTACAAGAGGTGCTCAAAGTGGTTACCATCAGCGTCCAGACACTTCTGATTATGGCAAACTACTGCTTGAGCAACGTTGACCAACATGTCCACTTGAATGCATTTTTTGGCACCCCCAGTATATATATCAGACAGCTCCCCACAAAATAAGGTTCAATATCCTAGCACTTCATTTAGTATCCTCCATAAATGGTCCAACCTGACTTTCTGTTCTTATCATTCCCTACGCTCTCAAGCTGACACCCTAAAACAGTTCAGCATCATGTGCTTTACACCTTAGGCCCTTGGAAACCAGTTTTCTACCTAGAAAGATATATCTATCTATCTATACCTATTTTTTCTCATTAAAATAATCTAGACAAAGTCTTCTCTGATGCACTCCATGTGCTGTTTCTCTGTTCCTTGACAGTGATTCACTGATTCTATGTGATCACATTCTGCTACACTATACAAGAGTTTTCAGTACGAGGTTGTGGCATGTTCCTCGGTGGAATCCACGCAGCATCGGAGCCTTCCCCATAGCAAACTGACAAACGCAGGCTGAACTGACTTCACATGATCAGAGATTTTGAGAGTTGTAATGAATCTTAGAAATCTTCTGGTATGTGATACTTCATTTAATATATTAGTAATTTGCAGTTCAGAAAATTGTGAAAATACTTACTTAGAATAACACAAAAGCAATAAAATCAAATATATATGTCTTTGGTTTTCTCAGTTAGAAATAACCCTTTGAATTTTTTATACTGATGTATTAAGATCTTTTACCTCTGCCTTTTCAAATGCTGCAAAAAGAGGCTCAAGTAAGTGTTTTCTATATGTAAATTCACACTTGGGATAATAGGAGGTATATCACAAGTCATATTTATAAAATGGCTCTGAGGACCAGACATTCTGGATTGAAAGTGCAAGCAGTGGCTCAACCATTACTAGCGATATTTTTATTCTTCACTGTTTTGTCTTCAGCATTGTTGATTATCATTTCCGTTATTTATGAATACATATAATCTGCCCCAGCCTCTACTTGCCTTCCTTGCAAACCAACTCCAAAACTCTTTCCCTTTTGGCACATCTTAAAGACAGGTATGACATGAGGAGGTACCTATATCTTTATCTACACAGATAGAGACAGAGATATCATACACAGAAAGATAATTTAGATAAATAAAGTAGAATGGAGGTTTTAAATAACTGGAAAAATAGAAATAAACAGATTACTATTATGGAAAAATACAGCTGTGTCATCTGTGGTCATATTAGCCAAGGTGTCATCATGGTGATTACATGAAAAATAAAACATGTATTTATATCAGTGCTGGCATTACATCTTGTTAAAGCTCAAAACTTTCTATTTGGAGGAGAATAAAAGGTAATAATTTCCTCTTGCATCAGGCAAAGCTTCACTAGTTGCCCAACTAGGTGATGAGTTTAAAGATTTTACGAGTTTTGAAATTTTAATTTAACTTAAATTCAACTGAATTTTATTATCTTCTTATAAGAAACAGAATATTATTTACAGCCTTAGTTTTTACACTGACAGAAAAGACAAAAAGAAAACATTTCAAGTCCCACTTGACTTGCAAGACTAAACCCTTATAAACTGAAATGACATATGCGTGATTTGTGTAATCCAATTACTCACAATTAGTATTTTTTTGCTGTTTTCTTTTTTTCCCCCATAACAATCTGTGGTGAAATGTAACAGGAAAGTGGATAAATAATTTTTTAAAAAAGATGTGATTTTAAGAGCTAAATTCAGAACTTGGAAAAACATTGAAGAAAAGCACTCTGAAGTGTAAGTGGGGAATATTAAATGTTATCTACAAATTACAAATATAGGTAATTGGTGATATCTAATAAAAAGAGACTTGACGGAATAAAAGTAGTACACATTTCAAATAGTTTTTATCAGGTCGGGCCCTTGTAAGAATTCCCCATTCATTGGTCAATTCTCCTCTTTTCCCAAATGTTACATGAGATAAACAAGTCACTAGCTGTATCCTTTTGTGAAACGTAATGGGAGACACTACTTTAGGTTTCTTAACTTTTAAGGAGAATCTCTTCCTCTAATGATTTCTCAGAAGCTTATCTGAAAAATGCCACCAAACTTTCCAGGTTCTATAATGACATGATCCAACTAACAGCACCCAAAGAAGTATAAAGATTTCAAACGCTTTTCCTCTCACAATTGAATGGAATTAGGGGATTGTTGCTACTGTCTAGAGCAGTAGACCTCAAACCATACAGAGGAACAGAAACCTGCCACTCATTGCTGTCCACTCTGGTTTCGGACTTCATCCAACACAGTTAGGTGAAGTCTTAAAGGTGACTCTTTAGGAAGTGACACCAAGCTCCAAAACGTTCTGGGATAATTAATATTCTTCTACCCAGTCAAAATTATTGACATCATTCATGCGATGCTGAAGTTTTCCAGGAGGGACATGGAGTGGAGTGAGTATTCCAGAGCTCCTGCTGAAAAAAAGATATGCATGAAAAATACCCTAATTGTTTTCAGACCCTATGCCCACTGTCCCAAGCACCGTCCTTCCCATCCTCCTTCCTCAGCCCCTGAACTATGTCCCTTCTATTACTGAAGTGGGCCACAGTATACAGGGAAAAGTGTCCTCTTGAATAGGGACTAGTAAGCAATGAGTCTTCAATTACCTTTCCTACTTTACAATTCACACAGTTCTCATTACTAGTTCTGCTTCATGCCTTTCAAAGAATGTATTACAGGCACCATTCACTTTTCATTTCTCAGGTTCTTCCCCATCTTGTTCACTACCCTGAACTTTGCTATTTAAATTAACTTTTTCTTCCTTCCTCTCTTCGCTAGGATGTTTCGGCTTCTCTGCTTCTGTTCCCCAGCCTTACCTCCTCCAATTCTTTCCTCCTAGGTCCCAGCCTCTTAGACCTGCCTCGGGATGCCCTTTACGGCCTTTTCTCTTCCTCTCCCTCCCTGAGCCCCTTCACCTCAGGCGTTCCTGTCTCGGGCTCTCCAGATTCCCGGGCTGTTTGCTGATGAGAAATCTTTGCTGCAGCGAGGACCGGAGTCCCCCGCGCGCAGCCCAGTGGCAGAAGAGGGTGAGGCTGAGGCTGAGAGAAAAGCGACGGCTGCAGGGAAGGGAGGCAGCCGGTCCTCCCCGCGGGCCTGCAAGAATGCGGCAGGGGGCCGGGGGCCTGGGGAGGCACTAACTCCCTGAGCCCCAGATCCGGGGTGCAGGCCTGGCTCGCGGGCCAATTTCCTGCCAAGTGCAGCCGAGAAGCAGAGGCGCCTGGAAAGCAGCGAAGGGCGTTGGGGGTGCCCATCCCCAGAGTAGGTCCCTCGCGAAGGGAGGAAGAGAGGAGGGAGTCAGTGCGTGGTGAAGAGAAGGAAAAACCTGTTTCCCGACTGGCTCAGGAGCGTCGGGGAGACTGGGGCGCTTCGGTGAGCACCCGAGGGGTGAAGCCCGCCAAGCGGTGGGCGAGGGGCGCGCGGAGGGAGTGCGGGGCGCTCCGGCAGGGGACGCGGAAAGCGCAGTAGTGCTCCGGTCTGCTGCAGGCTCCAGGGGGACGTGAGGCTGTGAGAGCCGCGGAGCGCGTGCGGCGGCCGCGGCGCCAGTGTTTGTGTGTATGTGAGAAAGAGAGGGGCGAGCGCGAGTGCAAGTGAGGCAAAGAGAGAGCGCATGTCTCATCCCTGCGAGCAGCCACTAGACGCTCCACCACCATCTTTTGCATGTGCAACATTTGCAGTCGGACAGAAAACCTCTCCCAGGGCTATGGAGACTGCGGGAAAAATCTGGCAGCTCGCGATGGAATGCTAAAGGGAAAAAGAGTCAGAATCAGAAACCACTCAAACCTCTCTCATTTTTTTTTTCTTTTTCTTTTTTTTTTTTTTTTTTTTTGGTTGTTTTTAATTTTAGCGCCATCGTCTTCAATGCCTCTCTGAACCGCGTTTAGGAAGAGTGCGAGAGAAAGAGAGAGCGCGCGCCGAGGAGAGGAGAAAAGAAGATGAGGATTATTTGCAAACAGATTGTCTTGTTATTTTCTGGATTTTGGGGACTCGCCATGGGAGCCTTTCCAAGCAGCGTGCAAATAGGTAAGCTCTGCTGTAGTGGGGTGTGCATGTGGGTGGCTCTAGCAGATATCCGAAAGTGAGTTAAATGAGTTGCTGATAAGCAATTCAGGGAAACCTTCGGCGCTTCTCTTCCCCTCTGCTTATCTCTACCTTTCTCCCCTTCACAAAAAGACTTCCTCTTTGGTGCAGGTTCAATCGGAATATACACAGAATTGCCCACGTTCGGTCCTCAGCCCATACCCCTTATTTCCACCTTTGGCCCAAGTCGCTTAAGTAGGTTTGGAATAAGTTGGAAAAAAGCTCCATGGGGTTTTATTACATTTTATGTGATACTTTTTTTTATTCTTTTCTCTAGAGCATGAAGGGATGTCGAGTTTGTTTTTTTTTAAAAGAAATACACTTCTTCCGATGCTGGACGCGGCATCTTTCTATTACAGAAAGACACTGTTTGGGCAAAAAAAAGCGTTTCCACCTTCACCCCTTACCTTTACTTGCTAGCGGTTAACCCATTCCAAAGTTAGATCCCTTTCCTGGAACCTTCTCTTGTTTTATTTTGTTTTCCTCTTGAATCTTTTGCCCTTATTCCTCCATCTCCACTCTATTTCCAAGGAACTATCCATCTTTGGCTTTTCTTGCTATTCTCTCCTGTCTTAATGGGACGCAGCTATTGAATTTCTTCCAGCTAAGCCCAGCCTCAACACTGCATCATTTCTCGTGGACTGTGCACAAAACGGAGCTAATTAGGCTGAGTCCACCAGCTGCAGAAAAACAAAGTTCACGTCTCCTGATTTCCCTCTTCTCAGCGTGTCAACACATCCTTTCATTTCTGCATTTTAATGCAAATCCTCTTTTCTATTCATCTGCATGCGTCTTCCAGAGAAATGCCCAGAGCTGGTTGATGTAGCAGTGTGCTGGGAATCATGGGGAGGGCAGAGAGAGAAAAAGGAAAACACACTAAATGGCCTCAGAGGTCATTGTGATCATGACAAATTGGGACAGGAAAAAGCTGAGCTGTCCTAAAGACTAAAATACTAAGTGTGCCCCTTAGGGACAAAGGCCAGTCTCCCAAGATGTGGCAGGGATGGTAGCTCCTTAATTGTACATGCTGGGGAATGGCAGTGGATTTGACAGTGCTTGAGGATGGAATAAAATTTACAAGAGGAAACATTGAATGTGCTTTTCTTGTTATTTTTAATAGGTGGTCTCTTCATCCGAAACACAGATCAGGAATACACTGCTTTTCGATTAGCAATTTTTCTTCATAACACCAGCCCCAATGCGTCGGAAGCTCCTTTTAATTTGGTACCTCATGTGGACAACATTGAGACAGCCAACAGTTTTGCTGTAACAAATGCTTGTAAGTAAAACATACCTTGTGGTTAAATTAGAAGAGAATTAACATGAAGCAATAAAGTGCCTTTCCTCTTTATTATTATTATTTAATTTCTTTTTAGAAAGAAATTTAAGATTCCCACATATGTCTGGTTCTATAGCAAATCAGAGTTAAAAACAAGATTTAGTCTCTGAGATATTCAGCTAGTCGTTGGTTCTCTCTCTCTCTCTCTCTCTCTCTCTCTCTCTCTCTCTCTCTCTCTTCTTCCCTTGCCCCTTCCTTCCTTCCTTCCTTCCTTCCTTCCTTCCTTCCTTCCTTCCTTCCTTCCTTCCTTCCTTCCTTCCTTCCTTCCTTCCTTCCTTCCTTCCTTCCTTTTTTCATTTCTTGCCTGGATGATTCAACTTAATTTCTCCTTTAACATTTCAGTGTTATTGCTATTACCTGAATGTCAAATCAGTGAAAATTGTACTCCGTCTAGTTTCGCTTCTGTTCCTTTGGTTTTTCTTATTTGCTTTTCGCTTGAGTAAGCATATGTCTTGTTTTTAAAGAAGACACATGCTCTCTTACTCTGATGAAGGCAATGGAAGGTTTGCTAACAGTGAGAAAGAGAGGGGAGCGGCGATGTGGAGGATATATGTTCTATTCGGTTGGCTGAGGCTGCAGATGGTCTGGTGATGTCACTTGAGGCTGCCCTACTCTTATATTCTGGGTTGTAAATGTCTCTTACTATCACGTAATGCATATATCCTGTGGATATAACTCCGTGAATCCTTACCTTGGTGCCAACTCATGTTAGTCTCCAATCCACCTGAATTCACAAACCAACCCAGCTGCATCTATTATACCACACAATGAAACTTAATGGGTGACCTCACCTAATTCTATAATGAGACTGTTATACAGTGTTCCCCACCAAAATACTGTATAACAATGTAAAAAAATATAATCAACTGTAGATTAATTTACAACTCTCAAGAATATGATCAGTGAATATAGAATTTATATTGCATTTTAAACTTTTGAAGGAAATACGTGTTTCAAATATATCCTCAGGTTTACATGCTAATTTACTACTGCTCAAAATTTATGTGTTAAGATAATGGTTATAGAATACATAAGACATTTAGGAACAGTTTCTATATAAAATTTTGCACAACAGTAGTAAAATGTTGAATCTAAATTGTACAGTATTTTTATTATATGAAGTTCAATATATTTTAATTTTGGAGCTCTCAGTATAAGAAAGTGTACTGAACAAATAGGTGAAATTGAAAACAGTTTTTAAATATTTGGAGGATAACTGTTTCATTAATTTAATTATTTTAATTCACATTTATGTGCTCTTGATTCATCTAACTGAAAATATGATAAATTTTCTTTAATTTTTGGTATCAAACTGTATTTTAGAATTTGCTTTCATAAGGAGGTCAAAGCATTTGACATTTATATAAACTGACACAATTGTATTGTTTTGCAGCAATACTACATTTCCTATGAACACTACTTAATTAAAAATCATTTGGTATTTAGTGATAAAATCAATATCACATTATAAGAGAAGGGAGTTATTTTTAAGCAGAAAGTCATATAATGAATATAAATGCATAGAACTTGGTTTGTGGAGAGTCATTTTTGCAAATTTCCTGTTATTAGTTTTGTGTTTCAAGTTCTGAAAGGGATGTCAACATTTAAAATAGTTCTAGTATAAAATATTCTTCTTAGTACATAAATATTATCTGTTGATTTAAATATTTTTCTCTTGTCTCTCTTGAGATTCTATGAACAAAAAAAATTACTAACTTTAAAAATAATTCATGATCCAAACATATGTGAATAACTTTGTCAACATTTAAATTAGTATTTAAAATTTTTATTAAATTTTGAAAAACTTTCTTAAAAGTGGCAGATATATTAATTTTATTTTGTTTATTTTATTCTTAAGTGTCCCAAAGTTTGTATTATGACTTCCAGCTTTACAAACTGTAAAGTTCTGATCCTTTCTTCCTCCATATCATTTGTTAGTCTCATTCAGCATAATTTTAACTAGTATTATCTTGTTTATGTAATGAAAATATTATATAAAATAAAATATTACTAGTAAAACATCTGTAAACATGAGAAATTGATAAGAAACTACACATAGAATGAAAAAGTAGGAAAAGATACAGAATATAAATAATATACTATTCTTTATCATTTAGGATTGAGAAAATTGAAGCTAAGTAAACTTAAAGTAAGTTTGTTTATTTTGAATCCAAGTGTAACACAATGTTAGTGATATCACATTTTTCTATAATCATATTAATTGATTTTGTGTGCATACTTATATTTTTTTTTAAAAAAAAACAAATTATAAATAAAGAAAAACATTTTCTAATAAAGAAAAGGAAATGTTTTTGGGCAAATGAGTATGCTTAGCGTCCTTAAGGCAAACCTAAGCTGAATTTGGGAAAAAAATCAATTATCAGAGGGCATGGGTCAGGTGACTGGTGTTTGTTGAATGAACTGACTGAGAGCATAATACAGGAGTGATTTTCCAGTCTAATTAATGGTGAAACGTAAGCAGTAAGTATGAAGCAACCTCATAAATCAAGATCTATGCCTTTGGGTACAAAATGATAAAAATAGTATTCTGAGGAATTAACCTGGAAATTATTCCTGAGAATGATACAGATGGGATTTTTAAATTTTTCATGTTGGATTAAATATAAAGATATAATATGCGACTGGCTAGAATTGTAATTTTCCTGCAGTGGATCCTTGTAGAACTGCAGGATCTAGTCTGTGAATAAGGGCCATTAAAAAGGATATATTTATTTTGTGGAATGTACAATCGCAGACAAAAAAGCAAATTAAAGAATAAAGATTATTGGTCATCTGTTAGACAGGTATAATTTAGTGCTGGTTTTCTGTCCCAAAATTAATTTAGTACTCTAAGAATACTTTGAGCCATCTAAACATTTGTGTATAGAGTTTACATACTACTTAAGTCTAAATCTGATTAACTGGAACTTACCACTTTTGGTATAAAGCCGGTTTCTGAGGGAGGAAAAGTAATTTTAATTTATAGTGTTACTTTATTTTTAGCAATATTTGTGTAAGGTTAAATTAAAATACTATTTCCTTTTTTAACTATTCAATTATTAGAAAGTCACATTTTGCTTAATGTGAAACTGAAATTACAGGAAATACAGATAATACAAAATTATGACCTATTTCAATAACAAAAAATAGGTATAATGACTAGAGCAAGTACTAAAATTTCAAAATGTAATTAAAGGTATACATTTCCTTTGTTGTGATCTATCCAAAGTATGGGTTATAGCAAAATGGATATTTTAAAAGTAAATTCTATATGGTCAATATTCTTTGATAAAATATACAATTGACCCAAAACAGCTATCTTTGCAAACAAACATGCTAGTTCATTGGATATGTCCTTTATAAAACATTTGAGACAACCTGAAAGCAGGCTGTTTTTAGATATTTTTTCCAACAGTTAATGAATAGTGATTTTTTTTTGGAAGATGATGTATATTAAATTTGATCAGAAGTAAAATCCAAAATACTTACGTAGTCTATCACCAAGTTTTTTCAAAGATAAAAATATTTGAGACATAGAAGTTATTACTTTATAACAGTTACATTAGAAATCTGTAAAGGAATCAGTTCTTTAATAAGGTAGTCCCTTTACAATCTAATCCACAAATATTCAGTTCCTGAAATGACTTTTAAATTTCAGGTGAACAATAGGAACTACATAATAAATCAGACCAAGCACTCACGTATTGTCACTTTGGTGAAATAATAAAAGAATTTTATGGAATATTTCCAATCTTTTTAACTTGGATAAGAAGAACCAATAGGTTAATATATTTTTTAATGATCTGTTTATCTTAATCTCCTTTTCTGTCTAAAATCATTTGATGTAATGGCTTAAAAGATATTTTAAAAGATGATAGATTGGAAAGTTTTAACAATCACAAATAGACTGGATATTATACCCTGATAATGAAAAGGAAAAAGAAAAAGCTATTCTTTTTTAACTTATATATTAGTTCTGTTTGTGGGCAGTTCACTTGTCAACTCTGAATATCCAAGATAAGTGCTGTTTGTAAAAGTAGGTAGGTTGTAAAATATACTTGTTTAGTTAATTGAAATACATTGAAAATGAGACACTATACCCAGTATGCTCTGCAGGCATTCCCACTTGTATAGTAGGTACTTAATAAAAACTCATTTAATGTAAGGGTACTAAATACTAATATAATCTTTTGGCTTTAATGCAACAATGTTTAAATATTGTACATATTCCCTTTCAGAGACTTGAAGCCTTGAAGACATACTAAGAGTTTACATGTCTGATATAATAATCTTAAACATGCTAAAAATAAAATTCTGATGGTTTCATCTGCAAAGTTGTTAGTGGAGCTATGTTAGAATTAAATACTGTTCAGCTTTTCGTTATTTTTAGGAAAATGAGTGATACGACTCTACTGTGACTCTCATTCATTTCCTTATTTCGAATTGACAGCAAGATTCTACGTTGATTTGAAATAATTTGTTAATTTTATAATATTCTTTCTCTCTTCCTGTTAATTTTCCATCGTGAGATTAATGACAAAGATGAGTCATATTCCTATGGTTTATCCCATTCCAAAATGATATCATGATGTATAATTTGCATCGATGTGTTTCAGAATTATCACAGGATTAAGATTTCATAAAACTATTAGAAAAACTCCTTAAACTTTTTTTAGTCAGGATTTTTCTAAGTGATATTAATTTGCCAAAGAGGAAAACTTTTACTCTGGTACAGGGAAATGTGTATATATTTTATATACAGAATTTTATTCTTCAGGAATTTACATGAAGAATAAATACAATACATTCACATTTTACAACAACATATCATTTTTAAATGCTTTGTTATACATGATGTTATTTAACCTCAAACTAGTCTTAGAGTGAGACAGTCTGAGAAGATAGTCATTATTTTGTATTTAAGGAGCCCAAGACCATATGGCTAAAAAGCTGCAAACTCGGAGAATGAACCCAGGTCTTCTAACTGCTACGCTAGTACTTTTACCAGTAAGCTACAGGGTATGAAAAATACATCTATGTTGCTATTACTTGAATTAAGGGAAAAAAGTGGGTTGTCATTTATCTTTTTTTCTAATTTAATTGTAACATTTTAAAGAAAATAGAACAAGACATTTCTGGGCAACTTATTCATTAATCATACGACAATGAGTGATATAGCCAGGACTGAAGTCATATTACATAATGTATTCATCCATTCATTCGCTGGATTAGATAATGAATGTATCCATTTAATCATTAAATATATTTATGATGGGCCACTACATTTAAGACTCTATGCTAGAAAGGAGGATTCAAAAACTTATAAGAATAGTTGCTGCCTTCAGGAGCTGATAGTCCAGTGGGAAAGATAGACAAGCAATTATTACAAATACAGTAAGATAAAGTGCTACGACAGAGAAAAAGTGCTATGACAGAGATAAACATGGAAAGGAAAATAACATCAAACTTGGCATGGCATCCTAGGGGAGATTTCACCCGATCTGGGCGTTAAGGCTCTAGTTGAGTAATTTGAAAAAGAGGGTAGAAGGAAGGCATGCCTGATCAAAGGAGCCACACATGACAAGGCACCAAGATGGGAGAGCTAAGATTGAACCACTGGAAAAGATGTGGTCTAGCTGTAGTATTGAATGTGAGGAGAAAGACAGGTGTGTTAAGGGGTGAGGATTTGTAGATGCATGGAGGATCTGCTAGAAGGAGACTGTTCTGAATAAAAAGGGGGCCCCATAAATGACTTAAACACAACAGTAATGTGATCAGATTTATATTATACAAAGAACAGGCTGGTTGCAAAAGGGAGAATGAATCAGCAGGGGACAACACAGGAAGAAAAGACCAATTAGTGGAGTCTTGAAGTAATACAATTTTAGATGATAGACACTTAAATAAAAGTAGAAGCACTGAAAAGAGAGAATAGCCCGTAGATTCAAGAATACAGAACTGTTGACAGCACTTAGTGATGGATTAGATGCCTGTGTGGGAGGATGGAAAAGAAGTATGGTAAGGACAAAAGATGATTTCTTTGATTGCTGGCCTAGACAAATGAGTCGATAGTGACACCATTGACTAAAAACAGACACCAGAAGAAGGGGCACATTTGGGCAGGGAAGGTGACTTTACTGATGGATGTAGTGACTTTAGTGTGGATGTACTGATTTTGAGTTAAAGTTTAAGAGATATCCCAATGGAGACATGCAATAGAGAGTTGGACGCGTATCTGGAGTTTAAGCTCGGTTTGAACTGAAGACAGACATTTGGTGGTGGTTGCAGCCATGGACATGGGTTACATCACCCAGAGAGAGAAAGAGCTATGAAAAGACTGCTGAGGACAAAATCCCAGAAATACTACATATAACTGGAGGAACAGAGAGAGGAAAGGAAGCTAGAGGAAAATGGGTCAGAGAGTTCAGAGGAAAATAGGGAAGAGTAGTTTCACAGGAGTCAAGAGGTGGGAAGAATTTCAAGTAGTGATCAACCTTGCAAAGGCTGCAGAATTTAGATAATGAATTGTAAAGATAATTGTAACATCTTTAAGGTCAGTCATTTCTTCTCTTTTCTTTAGAGTGTGCCTTTGAATTTTGACCAGGAAATAAAGCAGTATTTATTAACCCCACATAGATTCTATTAATACATACTCTTTTTGTATATATTGGCTTGGAATATTCTTACCTTTTATTTCGAGGTAGAAAAAAGGAGGTTTTTTTGGATTTTTGAACCAGATCATCTTGAATTTACAACCCAATAGTGATAAGTTACTTAGCACTTATTGAACCTCAGTTTCTTCATCCGTTAACAAAATAATACCTACCACACATGAATTTCATAAATATTAGAAAAGTGTTTGAAAAGTATTCAGCATATAATTAGAACTCAATTAAATTTAGTTGTATGACATTTTCTGTGTCATATGGGGCATTTATTTCTGAGTCAGTCTTAATATTTCAAGAGTTATTTATATTTTGTTTACATTTTGTAAAAGATAATTTATGTTTTGAATAAACATAGTTTGTTGATATTTCATAGGAACGTTTTTTACCTCTCATGGAATTGTTAATTTAAATTTATGTACATAAGTTTAAATTCATATTTGTCAAAATTATTTCTAAGTCTTAAGAGAGGGTAACTTCACTTGGAATTTGTAGACCATTTAGAGAGACAGGATTAGTTCATGGATGGATTAAAGAGGTTGATGATATCTCCTGATTATATGCCAAATTCAGTGTGTGTGTATGTGTGTTTACAGAGAGACAGTCTAAACTTTCGAACAGCTTCTCAATGAATCCCAGTTGCACAAAAAGTCCCAGTATCACAGCCCTAAAGAAGCTACACATAAAGTAGATAAACAAATAGCCCTTCTTTCCCTACCTTCATCGTTTTAGAAGCCAATTGAATTTTGTCCTTGAAATCAGCAAGGAATTTTTACATAAAATCCGTCTCCACTAGCTTCAGTGTGTTCGAGCTGGCAATCTTTTGTTTGGTCCTCTTCCTCTCAAACTGTCATCCTATTTTACTTATTCTTTCTCTCTTATTATCAAAAGTTCTACATACTCCACATCACGAGTTATCTTTTCCCTTACCATCACCACTCCTAGAATACTGTGTTCCTGAAGGTCTTAAAATTAGGGAATCCAATTGCTGTTCCTTAGTCCTCATTGTCTCTGACTAGTTTGCAGGATTTGGCATTGCTAACAACTCCCTGTTCTCTGAAACTTACTGTAGTTCTCTGACAATGGTAATGAGCTACTAAAATGGGCTAGTAACTATGTGCCAGGGGTGTTGCACTACCTCACTTCTTATACAACTGTAAGAAGCAGACATTATTAATATTATCATTATTAACATTTTATATGTGGAGAAACAAAGATTTGTAGTTCAGAAAATTTGCCTAACCATAAAGTATCCAGGGTATCGGATCCGAAAGTCAGGTTTGCCTGCATTTGTACTACAGTATCTTGGTTACACTGTGTATATACTGTGGTACAGTATCCACAAGATACTCATCAGTCAGTGCGACAGCAGCTGGGTAGCTCTTCAACTAAATAGTAAGGTGTTTTTCTCTTGACTTTAACAATTGTCACTTACCCCAGCAAACACGTATATAGCATTTTACATTGGACATCGGTTCCTCTATGCGACTTGTAATGCACTACAGATATTTGAGCATTCTAAACGATGACACCTCCATTACTTTATATTGCCAAATTCTTGTCATAAATACCACCATGTGGAAAAAATACTAAATGACACTTTTAAATGTTATGCAAACAGCATTGGATAGCTTATTAGTTGGCCAACCCATATATTTGTTATAGGAATATTATTTGATATCAGAATAACTACTGCTATTTGAAACATATTTTCCCAAGTGCTTTGCTTTAAGATTTGCTTTTCTGTCAGGCATTTTCTTTCAGGTTTTTCATTTACTAGTTTTTGGATTCCAAACAAAGATAATGATGACTCTTAAAGAACATCACGCGAAGTCAAAATCGCTTCTGTTCATAGTCTTCGTTTGCCTCCAACTTAATCAAACTAGCGGTGTCATCAGTTAAAAGTTTAATGTTATCTTAGAAAGGAAAGGTGAAAAAAAAATTGAGATTTACTACTTTTTTTAATAAACCATGGTATTTCTCCTGATACAGCAAAAATTACACCATAAGCTGTAATCAGTGTTTGCGTACTTTTGTTGCTAATATGCTCATTCCAAAATGAGCAGGTTTTTTATCAGTAACTTTATATGATACACCCTGTGTTCTTTACATTTTTCGTGTTTGTATCTTCTTTAAAATACTAACATATACTTATGAAATTTTCAAATAATTTAGAAATCATAATAAATCAAAATATTCTGTAATCCTACAATTTAGATATAATCACAGTCAATAGTGGTCTATAGATATTTCTAGACTTCTTTTATTATCTGACAGACCTGGATAGAGAGATAAAGAGTATTATAAATATGAGATGCTACTATATACAGAGAAATAAAAGTATTTAAAAAGGGATATCACTCCATACCTACATTTTATTAGTGGTTTGTTTCATTTATCATAAAAAGTTCTCTGTCAGTGTATAAAAGCTATCTCATTTTCTTTTACTGCTACATAAAATGTCATTGTACAAAGTTACTATGATAAATTCACTCAATACCCTCTTGATCAACATTTAGGTTATTTCCACATTTTTGTTATTATAAACAAAATAGTAGTATTGCATACCTATATAAGTATCCTTGTAGAATTAACTCCTGGAAACAAAATTACTATATCAAATAGTGTAGATTTTTGCTTTTGATAGGTATTGTCAATTTCTTCTCCTCAAAAACAATATGTTATTTAAATGTACAACTACCAGGATGTGAGAATAATTGTTTTCTATGACTTGCCAGCACTAGTCATTATTGGTCTCTTAAATGTTCACTTGTCCTGATGGGTGAAAATGACATCTAATTGTTTCTTTAATTTGCATATTTTTGATTAAGAGTGAGACTGAGAATATTTGCATCTTTTTATAAGACCTGTGTACTTCCTTCTCTGTGAATTGTCATTTCTTTTCATTTGACAGTGTTTTCTTATTTGTGGAATGTTTTATATACTATAGAAATTAACCCTTTGTCATCTGTGTTGCAAATTATTTTTCCACTTTGCCTTTGGCTCCCAGCTTCATTTATGATGTCTTTTTCTATATAAATATTTAAAATTTTTGTGTAGTAGAATCTGTGAGTCATTTTCTTTATGGCTTCTGGGTTTTGTGTTATGCTTATAAAGATATCCCTATCCTTAAAACTATAAAAAATACTATCCCATTTTTTTCTAATATCTTTATGATTTTAAATTTTATTTTTATAACATTCTTTTGGAATTTATTTTCTTGTGTTAGGATTTACCATTTTGGGGTTTATGCTTTATTTATTTGAATAAACTACTCTTTTATAAGTGCTTTGAACTGATACATGTGTACAAAAGTCCTGCCCTTCCTTGGCTGAATTTGAGTTTGGGCAGAAGTTCTGCATTTCATCTCTTCCAAAGTTCTATTTGCTATTCTTCACCCACCAACCCTTTCCTGACAATCCCTCATTGTTGTACAACTAGTTTTGATATTTTTATCATCTACTTTCTTGTTTTTTCTGTTACTTCCTAGATTTTGTTGTTTTTTTTCCCCGAGTGTCTCTCACCATCTGACCAAGTCCTCTTGCTTCTAGCTCCAAAGTACGTCACAGATATTTTCACCTTTCTCCATTTCTAACTTACCATTCTATTCCAAGTCAATAGTACTTTTCTAATAACTTAATAATTAATCTCTTGCTTTTACTCTTTACCTTTCTCCATCCACTTTACATACTGGAGTTCACATGGTTCTTCTGAATTTGTAACATGTGGTGTATGCTGACAAAAGAACTAGAAAATGCTGATATAGTCCACTTTCAAAGTAGGAGAAAGCCTTTGCGAAGCCCAGGTAAACTAATAAGCACACTCAGGAGAATCCCATCTGTTCAGACATTTGACTGCTTCCTTAGCATTTCTTAAAGTTCATGAAACTAGAAGACTTGTGACAAAGGGACGTTGGAGTCAAATGTGCAATGTTATTCCTGTCAGTTCTTGATTATCTACGTTGTACCTTCAATAGGCATTTTAACACTTCTCTACTCCAAAGATTTAGAATCATACAAAGTATTCATCTTTCTCTTGAGGAATATGTAAGTTTCCTCCTTTCTCAATGGAAAACTTTCAAGTCAAAATGTTTCCCTTTTTGCTTTGATAACCAGGGAGCTCAATTCCATATTTACTATTCTGTAACATTATATACCATTTTAAACATTTTTGCTTTGTTTTTATGTCCTTGATTTTTCTAAAATCATATATGAAAAATATAAAAAATTATATGGTATAAAGTTTATGTTTTGCATCAATATACCTTATGAACACTATGTACATCATTTTAGAAAAGAAGCACAAAATGCAGTGACTATAAATAAAAAGTCTAGATGATATTTTATTCAATACAGATGTTGGTCAGCTTGTGCTTGAATAGTCAAATTTCTTATTTAGTACTCCTATATATTATGTATGCCTTGGAAGGTGAAGATAGATAGATAGATAGATAGATAGATAGATAGATAGATAGATAGATAGATAGATAGATAGATATCTACCCTATTAGACTGTGAATTTCGTGAGGGCAAGGATGATACCTTATCAGTACTTGTACTCTGAGGTCCTGTCACAGTGCCTGAAACATTTATGTTTCATACTCAACACATGTTTGCTGACTGATTGACGGAAAGGAGGGAAAGAACCCATTTCTTGGTTGAGTATTTGTAATAGCAAATTCTTAGCCAATATTGAGTAACACAAAACAAATCTATCTTATTTTCTATAACTCAAACGCTTTACCTTTTTAAAAATAGATATCACATGTCCCCTTTGTACTTTTTCAAGCTAAATAAAATTTCCTTATATAACATAGTTTCTAAAACCTTTAACATTCAACTTTTGGCATTCTGAATATCCTCCAGATTTATCATAATTTCATGAAAATATATTGACCTGAATTAACCCCTTACTCTTGTCATGATCTGTCCAGAATTAAAACTCCACATTTTGACACCCATGATTACGATCTGAATAATCTGTCCAGGTGAGAATATTAATTCCAATTATTTAGGCATTATACACATAAAGTATAGGCCAAGATTATTTGGGTTTTAATCAGTTAGTTACATCACCATGTTCGTTCATGTTAAGTTTGTAGTCAATTAAAACTTGACACTTTGTCTTTTTTTCCACATGAATTACTACAAAGCAACTTCTTCGTGGAGCATTTTTAAAAATTAAAAATGAAAGAATTTACATTCTTAAATTTCCACTTGTTCAGAAACATCAAGGCCATCTTGAATCTTAATTCACTTAGCTATAAACTATTTTAAATTCTACATGATGCTTTACTATGTGATTATCCATACTGATGATTAAAATTAAGAACAGCCTGTGATGCAGGATAGATATAGGATGACGCCAGGTCATGAACCTATACTTTTTTATGTATGTGTGGTCAGTTAAATGTGAATTCTCCTAAAATAATTTACTTGATTAAATTTCTCCACATTGTCCATAAACACTGTCATTTCACTACACTTATACCTTTTTAACGTTAAAACAAACTCAAAATCCATCAAATCTTGAGAAACTATATCATGCAACTATATTGAATACAGGATAACACGTGCACGTTCACACACAAACACATATCATTGAGATTAAAAAGAACGGACAAAAGATATATAACAGGTAATTCACATTAGAATAAATAAATCTAGTAAACAAAATATAAAATATATTTAACTAATCAGATTAAAGCAAATTAAAATGAGATAAACAGTTTTACATAATAAATTAGTTAATTTTGGTGATAAAAATAAAGAATTTTAAATCATTCAAGGGCTGGGGCATTTAAAATGATACCATGCTTTTGAAAATCAATTTGCGTGATTTATCGAAAAACAGTAAAACCTGTGAATCATTTAAATTCATGAATTTAGGAAAATCTCCCATCATGAAAATGCTTATTAAAGCATTACTTAGCAATATTTAGTTGTGGAATGGTTAAATAAAGTCCAGACAAACTGTTTAAGGAATAATGTCAGTCATGAGAGTCCTTCAATTGACTTGTGCCAGCAGCTCTGAGTTAAATAATTTTTTTCTATGTTTTGGAGACTCTGTATTTTTTTCTTTCTATTATTTTGTTTTCTTACAGTGTATAGTCATATGTAAAAAAGATGTCCTCAAAATGTAACAATTATTTATGATAGAGGTAGTTGAGTGATTTTTTTAAAGCATCAACTGCTTAGAGGAACTTGAATCTTCTACACCAGTCCTGGCTGATAACCAAGTAAAGATAGGTACATTGTTTTGGAGGTAGTGTACCACAAGGCTCTGTATAGATATTTGGAAATTCTGGTCAATAAATGATATGGGAAATCACTGTTGTTGATTTTTCCCCAACCTCTTCTTTGTTCCGTCCCCCCACTTCTCACCCTCCCAAGCACAGAAAGTGTTGGGGGAAGATTCAGAAATAATGTGATAATCCACTTGGATCTTAAAAGATGCATGCGATTTTGCCATGCTGTAAAGAGAGAGAAAAATATTCCAGGAAGACAGAAGAGCATCATTGGAAAAAGTGTAAAGGTATATGGACAACTTTGGGGAGCAGTGATACAGCAGGGAAATGGAGGTAGGCATGAGGATGAGGGGGTCTGTAGAGTAGAAGATTGAGAGGGAGGAGGCAGATAACACTGCAGAGGCAGGGAGGAGCTTTGCAAATGACCTTGTAAGGTAGGATAAGGATTTTGTTTTTTCTTATGGGCCAAAAGACAAGAATCATTTTAAGCCGTTCATAATCGTAATTATAATTGTGTTTTAGAAAGAGTTCTAGCACCACTGTTTATCATTCATGTATATAACAAAATGTGGTTCCTTTTCCATACCAACTGCTCTAAGAAACCATTTTCTAGATAAGAAATGCCATTTGCTGCTTCAGTTGCTGTTTGTAGAACCCTTTATTGTATGTAATTCTGCTCATTATTTCCCATTGAGAATGGTACTTGGAGCAAAAAATACTTGGTTTATCATCAAAACCATGTATCTTCAGGTCTTTCATGATAATACGAAGGTTGGAAAAGAGCTGGTATTGGTAGGAGGGAAAAAAATGAATAAGCAAGCATCTTTATAATATGTGTAAAGGCAATTAAATCTCCTTAAAGATTAGTATAGATGTTGATAGAACACTACATATTTCATTCCGGATTAAATTTCAGACTATCCCTCTTTTTTTTAGTTATCACTCTGGGTAGAAGTTTATTATTTAATTTAGTTGGCACAAATAAGCATCTATACTAAAATTATGACTTACCACTCAGTCACATAATATAGAGTAGTAAGAACTGGTTTGAAAAAAGTGAATTCAACTATTGTATAACAGTAGAATTATAATTAGTACAATTGCCACCATGTATATATAAATATACATACTAATGAATGCATAGATGTGTACACACACACACACACACACACACACACACACACACACACCTTACCAAAGGAAAAAATACAGTGAAACAATAGCATATAAAACTTGCAATATAGGGGTTTTTTTCTTGCCTTTAAAAATAGTGAAATGTGAACTTTCATGTTCACACTTTTTCTCAATACTTCTTACAAACTTATTTATTTTTGAAAATAAAAATATAGCAAAATACAGCATATATATACATATATATCAAAATAAGCTTGTAAATAAATTTATATTTTGTTATATATATATATATATATATATATACATTAGAATCTGTTATATACATATTTAATACATACATGCCTTTAGCATTAATTTGTATTGTTTTAACAAATTTAGTAATGATTACATGTTATGAAAACATAAGTGACTGTGAAAATAAGCCTCATTTTATACAGGCAATAAAATCACAGATTGGAAAGCAAGTGTGAATACTTTATTGAGAGGGAACTCTTGCTGAAATTTTTTTTTTCATTTTCAAAATAATAGTCTTTACCTTTCAACACTTTTACTTTACTTATTTTATTTCAAAGGAAAATTATCCATTTGGTGATATAGTGACTTTCCATCATTATACTGCAACCAATGTGCTGTCTATTTGGATAGTATGGAACTATTAAACACCATGAGTTACAGACTTTTAATATATGAGAAATACATAAGATATATAGTGAATTAAGAAAAGATAGGCTGTTTTTTTATTCCAATTTCATAAGAACCATAATATATAGAAGAGATTGAAAAAGACTACCAAAATGTTGGTAGTGATTATTTTTCTTATGTATTATGAAGAATTCTTATTTTTAATTGACATATTTCTGAGTTTCTCATGTTTCTAAAAAGTATACATTTGTACTTTTCTGATTAAAAATATCTAAATGAAAGAAAATGTAATCTTAGCCCTAAGTATTGAGTGTGTCTTGTTCTGCCCAAATGGCACAGATAATCTAAAAAGATCTTTAGACATTTTAGCCAATATCAGGTTTTGTTGTCAGAATATCATGTCCCCTTAGGAGTTGTCATGTTTGATCTCTTTGCTTACACACTTTCATTATTTTAAAATGAAAATACCATCCTTACTTAATTAAAAGTATTAAATTAAGTCATTATATTTACTTACCATAGCTCATTTAAAAGAGCCAAGACAATGAATGGTGCTGACAAGCATTTTTCATTGCCAATTAAAATATATAACTTAAAAAAAAGATATATTTAAGTCATCAAGTCTGACCGCATATATGAATTTCAATTCTATGGAAAGGACAGTAGCTGCATGAGGGAGCTGATGGCTCTTAGATATCAGGTCATTTTCCCTGGATAGTCTTTACTGACCACCCTAAACTGGTTTAGAATCTACTTGGCTGTAATCCCATGGCATCTTGAGCTTACCTCGCCATGTTGTATCAATATTTAGCTGTACATTCTCCTTCTGGAATGTGAACTCCTGGATTACTGGATGCCATTGTACTTGCAAAAAAATTCCTAGTGCTTGGCTCATGGCACAATGCCTGCCACATAGTAGCACTAAATTAACACCACCAAGGATATGGATATGAGAATGGAGGGATTTGGGAATTGATGGTTAGATATTAGTGTTTTAATTAATGTGGGGGGCATCCAATTGAGGAATTGTTTCAGATTCTGTGTTAGTGATGATTGGGAATAGAAAAAATGATAATCAATTCTTTATGGACTTCTCCATAGGAGCAGGTGACTGGTGGAAGATGGTGACGAGTATTGCACCTTAAAACATATTATTCAGGGTTTAGAGGCTAAAAATCCTGTAATGAGACTCTCCAAGTGATAAGGGACAGTCATGCAAGTTGTTTTCTATCCTCCCTCGTAATTCAAATGCCTCATGAGGATTGTTTCACCTGGTTATTGATACTGCTGGGATGCCTACCCATGGATAGGGATAGCACAGCTCCCTATTTCAAATTCCGACCCAAGCATTGACATTTCATTCTCATTTCTACCCCCAGCCTTGTTTTTCACACAGCACCTAGATCCACTAAAATCCTTTCACTTCTATACAGTTTCAAAGACAACTTTTGTGTGTCTCGTGTTCCAAGCAGTATTCTACTCTGGGGACACAGGCCTCTTCGTTCCTAAGTAACACACAATCTAGTGATGACTGCTGAAAATCTTAATGCAATGTGACAAATGCTATGGTTATATTGGAGAGGAGGCAGCTAGCCCTGCCTGAGTTAGGGTATTTGTAATGTACTTTAAAAAGCATTTTCTCTTTTCTGTCCTCATGGGCCAGAAGGACAGTTTGACTGTCTCTTATGTGGTCAAGATTATAAGCTAAATAAAAGGACCGTACGTTACCCAGACTAATTTGATTAATGAAGTTGATTGGATTGATTTACTTAGATGCTGGAATTTATATGAAAAGAATAAAACCAAATCCTTTGTCAGCCCCAGTTTAGACTCAATACCTATGAATTGAACCATCCATATCATCTCAGAGACATCAAATTACTTACCATTTCTATATTTTGTATTCCTTACGCATCTCTGTGTGTTCACTACCAAATTATTCTACCCTATTAATATGCTGCTTTTTAAGTATTTGATTGTCATTTCTAGTTAGTTTAATGTTCATTTGGCAACCATCCTGCTCCCTTTCTTCTGCCACACATTTTATTGAAAAGAAATATTAGATGGGATATTGGGCTTTTAAAAGCTTATAAGGCAGAAGTAACTTAATATGAAGTAAGAGAACAAGTAAGTGTTAAATTAGAAGGTACAGTGTATTGTATAATAATCTCCAAAAAAGCAATATCAGAAGAGGTCGGGCTTTATAAACACAAACCTTAGTAAAGTGGAATTTAATCTTGTCATAAAAGGAATGGCAAGGAAAGGGAGAGGCATATAAGAGGGTTGAAGAAGGCAAGCAAAAGTTCCAACCTAGAAAAGGGTGGCATAGGAAAGTGTCTAATTGTATCTGACTAGAGTTAGAGTGAGGGGAAACAGGTAGAGGGAAGTCCATTATAATTCAGGACTTTAAAAGCCAAGAAAACAATTTGATAACAGGGAACATTTGAAGGCTTGGGTAGGGGACTGGTATTATGAAAAGTGGAATTCAAGGACCATTATTTTGGCATGGATATGAAAGATCAACTTGAGAAAAGAGAGGGCAGATTCAAGAACAGAAAATGAACCCAGTTAAAGTCTCACTCATTTCTCATCATGCCTCATTGTTTTGGATTCCCTTCAGTCTGCAGTTTTAACTGACTTATTTCATCTCCTCATAAAAGGCTACTCACTTTTTAGCCTCTGCTCTTTATCACCTACACCCAGTTTCAAAGATAAAACACTGCTTTGAGCATCTTTCCACCTCCTTTCGATATGTAGAAATACTTCCAACTTTCCAAATACAGCTGACTGGTGAAAGGAGAGAGAATAGGCTCTGGAGCTAGACCCGGATTCAGTTCCCACCTTTGTCACTTACTAGTTATATGAATTTTGACAAGTTAATCGACTTCTTTGTGTTTTAGGAATCTAAATTATAAATTAAAGAGGAAAAAAACTTACCTTGATTTTAATTATAAGCATGTAATAAATGTGCATTAAAATACATCATATAAAGTGTTTAGGTGTTGTCTTTGGAGGGTTATTGTAACCACAGTAATCACTGAAATAATTATACATTTCATTCACTCAATCTCATGTGTACAAAATAAAATACTGACTTTAATGGCTGATGGAAGTGAAAAGGAAGGGGTCTCCAGGATTATGACTTAAAAGATGGTAGAGGCTGGTACTATTAGGATATGAAATGAAGATGGAATAAAAGGCCCTAAAGCATTATTATGTATTAATTGGGAGCTACATAAATTGAGTTAGAAATTTGTCTCGTGGAAGCATTTGAGTATTCAAGTAGCTGTAAAACGATCTGGGATGAAGATACGGGTTTTAGAATTATCAGCATGTAGGTAACAGTTAAAATGATGAACAAGTGTAGATTATCAGAATATATCCAGTAAGCGTACAAAAATAAGGATTTCTCAAGAAGATCAACATCATGAGAAAGAAGCTCAAAAAAACTGTTTTGTTTGATCCACTAGATTTCAAAAAATTAATTTGTTTCCAACTTACAAATAAGTAGATTGTACATAAAATTTTAGATCTCTGACTTCTCTGGAAAATTATAAAACACTTATTACAATGAATCAGGATTTCCAAATGGCGACAACTAGTTGGAGCTTAGTAAGTGGCCCCAGTTAAATAAGGTCTGTTCTATCCAGCTGGATCCTAGAAACCTCGAGGCCTACTTCCCATATTTTTATTTCCTATCTATGCCTTGTAGGTATTTGACCTTGTGACTCCTGAGAAACAGAACAGATAAGCAAAGAGCAGTTTCTCAGAAGTCACCAGAGGCAGATGCCGCTAATGAGGGTGGGAAGTAAGAATGGAAGTGTATTTGTTTAGGGGGAGACTTCTCAGCTTTAAGATCATTTGCTGAGGCAACCTCCCCAATACCTTGCAGTATTTAAAACAAATCAGAATGTACACATAGATGCTCCTTGAGAATAATAACTCCATGGTGTTCTGTATTATATTTTCTGTATTAGGAGAAACATTTTTCCATAGGTGATCAATAATGATTAAATAACCTTAATAAAGGAATACAATTTAAATAGAGGAACTCTGCTATTCCGTTTATATGGATTTCTGTTTGAAAATGACCTTAACCTCGAGATTGCTTTTTTTAATGTACATAATCTTCACAACTGAAATATTGTGATTTCTAGAAGAGTCATATATGTGTGTGTGTGTGTGTGTGTGTGTGTGTGTATATATATATATATATATATATATATATATATATATATATGTTTTTTCCACTGTCAAATTCAAAGACTCTGATCCTGAAGTATAAACTTACAAATATTCCAAAAGTTGTAAATTTGTTCAGTAGATTATAAGCTACTTGAGGGTATATTCTCCATCTCCATCTATTTTCCTATTCTATCCTCTGAACAAAGAACACAGCACAGTGTATAAATCATAGTAAACTCTCAGTAAATATTTCTGAATGTAGATTTGTCTTATTATTCAAGCTGTGAACCCACAGATCAAGTATAATTGCACTGGAGTTCAGAGACTATTAGAGAAAAACAAACTTATCTGCCATGACCATGCTTTCTTTCAAGTTGTCTCTAGATATAACTTATTGGAATAATTGAAGCCAATAATTGTAAATCTCTTGCACCGCTGAGATTTGTAGAATATCTGCAAATTTGTAGAATCTCACAAATCTTGTGGAATCTAGATTCTACAAGTCAAAAGAGCTGTATTCCACACCTAGTTCAATAACGAAATCAGAATCCCAGACCTGGAAGACACATCTGGAAATCATGTAAATGACAACCAGTTTATTACTTAGAAAATCTTTCATCTAGCCTTTGCTATTGGATTTTAATACAACCCTGAGAAATAACCGAAAACATTGGACTGGAACCGAAGACTCCTAGCACTAGCCTGGTGCTTGGTGCTCTTAGGTTGCAAATGATTTCTGCCACTTTCTGGCCTCATGACCTTAGACAGGTCATGAGTTTCAGTTTTCTGCTCTGCAAACAGGGACAGTAGTCGTAACCTGAAGGGCTGCTGTGAGCTGTGATGCAGCTCTTGCCTGTGAAGTACCTGGCACAGTTCCTGCTGCCTGTATCAATTCGGCTATGGCTACTATGGTTGCTTTGCTACTTGCCCACTGTCCCTCGACCAAGAAGTAGACTCCAAACCCAAATCTCCAGATTCCATGCTGTTTTCCCTATTTCACAAAAGACTACACATGCTTAAGAGAGTTGCTACTTTTTAGTGTCTCAGATTCTGGCAGTTCCCAAATTTCCTAGGTTGCCTATGTGGACTTACTATGTAATATATGAGAAATTACCTTCTGGACAGGCTGCATGGTTTGTGAAAATAAAACATTGCCTGTTAGAGTCTAGGTGTACGTGAATGTTGGGAAAGTTTTCCAAAAAATGCTTTATAAAAAGTACATGCTCTGTAGAGCATGCACCAATATTTTATTAAGTGATTTGAAGGTGTGTAATTTTGGAGTGGGACTTGATGAATATGGATACTTTTAACTATATAATAATACCTGACACATGTAAAGTGCTTCGTGGTGTTTAAAAAAATGAGGTATTAAGAATGCCATGGAATATATAGTTTTTGAGGAGTGTATTGATGGTTAAAACTACAACTTGTGCTTCTTTCTTAAATATTTGCAGTCAACTACTGGAGTCTTATATTTAAGTTTTCTCAAATAATTTTATAAGAGACTTCAGAAATAAATTATTTTTAATTTTATTTGGAACACAAAATAGTACTGGGGGAATTAACCTCTCTATAAGAAAATTAGCTGCTTAAAAGTAAAATAAAATGTCAGTATTTGAATTACAACCATACTAAGAAAATTCAGTATAAATATATAATTTGTGACTTGGAAGCAAAAGCCAGTATTTGAAGGGGAAGATAATATATAGAAGATCTGTCATAGAGCCGATAAATGACAGTTCCACATTAAGTGTCACACATAAGAATGTGCTCGTACATGATAAATTTCATTGGTTTTATTTTAAGAGAAATGGCTAAGTAAAATTGATCTAGAAATTGTGAAAATTAGATTTTTGACAAAGGAAAATACTGTGACAGGCATTTTTTATTTCTATGGGATCCACAGGGGTGAGTCTTGTCCTGGATTCACGCCATTTCACAGATCATTAGAGGCATGAGAAGAGGCTGCTCCCTCTCGCCTGCCTGGGCTGTGGCAGCATTCCATGCAGAGCCTCCCAGCCAAATGACCCCCTGGAGTGACCCTCACCATCGCTGCATTTAACATTGCTAGTGGCTCAGAGAAGACTTTGACCTTGAATATGGACCAATATAAACTAATTCTCACATTTTAATTTATAATTTAATTAACACAGGAAACTCTAACCTTATTTATTTCAATTATTCTCCATAAACTCAAAATCCTAATAATAGCAAAAAAACATTCAAGGTATATACATGATAGCATATACTCAAGAGAATAGAAACAGGAAGTTATAGAGGACGATCGCAGTGGTCTGACATGGAATGCTGCCAGAAGACCCAGGAGCCGAGTATTCACATCAACCCAGAGGCAGCTCTGCCCCACATCTCTGTCACTCTGCGTGTGTGCAACTGTAAACGCCGGCTTTTAATTATCGAGTATGTTTGTAATCCATTACATGTGAAGCAGACAGTTTTAGAACACAAACTGGGCAGCCTCCAATGCAAAGAAAACAAAAGACAAATGCCTTCTTGCTTTTCATCAGTTCAGTTTTTATGAACAATTCCTCACATAGAATGTTTAATAGTATAAAATGTGCATGTATATTAAATGCAGATAATATTTGTACGATGTACACTTTAAGATAACGGTAAACAAAATTTGCAAAAGTGTGAATAGTATAATTTTTTAATTTTCTTGTAATTTCCTCTTCTTTTCATTTTATCCCTCAAGGATGCTTTGCCATGTGTTTTTTTGTTGTTGTTGTTGTTGTTGTTGTTGTTGAAGTTTAGCCTTTTAAAGTTCAAAGTGACATTTTATTGAGTCTAATTTGCTATCCTTACCCCACCTGACACACATACCAAATTAAAACATCCTGTATTTTCATCCTTGTATTTTTTTCAAAGATACAGTACACAAGTAACCTCTATATTATTAAGGCTAACGTGGAAAAGATTGCACCCCTCCATTTTCCCTAGTATTGCCAGGTTTCAGAAGCCCATCGCCTAAAGTCTAGCCTCATTTAGTGCATGCCATATGGTGATGCTTCCTCAGTGTTGTGACGATGTCATTGCAAACATATGCCTTGGAAAAAGGATGCTTATTTAATCCATGAATGCTTTGTGAAGAGAAATCTTAAAAGAATGACATGGGGTAGCAGTATCTCTTAACAATGAATCATTTCAGGTAAACCACAGAGGCAGAGGTGCTCCATTCTAACTGCACTTGGCTAAAATTGAATCAGAGCAGTATCTGTCAGGACCATCAAACCATCCTATTCTCTCAGTCTGATGTGTTTGAATTTTACCTCATGATCATTCAATTTCTTGACTTTGCAACTGGTATTATTAGAACAATACTCTCAGCATGTACCAATACAAAACAATGATTTTTTAAAACATGAAATCTTAAGTATACAGAGAAGAATTTAGAGCATTTATAAGATTAAAACTGTACAAAATACGATTTAACTTTGATATTTGTACTCTACATTATTGTTGAGAATATAATCAACCATTTGAAAATATTTTCCATGAGGCTAGATAATCTTAACAGTGTACAGTATTAAAAGAAGCTTTGCTGCCCTTAACACTAGAAACAGAAATACCTAATTATTTTAATGAATGTTATGATATTAACAGTAGAATTCTATGCCTGTAACCTTTAAACAATCCATTTGCTTACAACAGCATAATATAAAATGTTATGGTAATATCATTGCTATTTTAAAAGCAATACTTTTAAATTGGACTGAATTTCTCTGAGGAACATTATCTCTGCATTTTGTGTATACCGTGTGATATGAATCATCTCAGAAAAATGCATTTGTTAACACAATTATTTATAAATATTTACCGAGTGTCTACCCAATCCATCATACCTAATTATCCTAATATTATCCTAATATTTCAAAGTCTCTTCATTGAGCTCAGTTTTTTACACTTTTACCTCCATTAGACAACTAAGCACTATGGGGGATACAGAGAGGAGCCAGATAATCATGAAGATTGAAGTCTACAATGAGAACTAAGACATGTAAATAGATGACCGTCATATAAACTAGATTGTGATAAATACCACAGTGTACTCTGCAGGTTCTAAGGAACGTTTCCAGCCAGGAGAATATGGCATTGTGTCTAAAACCTAACAGATTTTTAATAACTCATGTTCAAGAGGCATTATAGCATATCGTTATTCTAGAATGTCAGTAATGTAAAATGCAGTTGGAACATGAAAGTTCTTAAAAGCTAATCCACATGAAAATGATCATGAAGGAAGTATTAGTTCCAATTAACATGGATATCTGTGATTCTGAATTCTTATACCAGTATATTTTTGCTACCAATACATCATGTCTGTTTGAACTAATTTAACTATGTCACCTGATAGACGATATAGATTGTTCTGAAAGAACTAGAGTAGTTCTTATGCTAAATTCTTATGCAAGAGTGAATTCATGAAGTACTTCCCCCCCAAAATTCCTGAAATCGTGCATTGAAACACTAATGGAAGCTGTGCAATACTGAGGGTGATTGATGTGAAACCAAAACAGCAGAAAGATCATGTTGGTCTGCGCAGTGAGAGAGGCAGTGGAAGAGATGCATCAGTGACACTGTGTTAACTAGAGGCTATCAAGGCCTGAGGAATCCACAAACAGTACCAAAAAACAGTGCATATTCAGCTACCCTGAATCTGCTAAATACCTGTTTCCCTAAATTATATTATTTTATTTCATAAATGATAACATAACAGTCATTTTTAAACAAGTGTGGTAAGTACAAAGTAGTGATGTTATCAAACAGTTTTCTCATCAGGAGCTGTACCTTAGAGGGTGGTTTTTTGTTTTCTCCATATTTTATTAGTGCATATTATTTGTACCCCTTTTAAAATAACATCTTTGATCATTCAGACTTTCTTTACATTAAAAATCACTATTCTTCACTTATCCTAATATTTCAAAGTCTCTTCATTGAGCTCAGTTTTTTACACTTTTACCTCCATTAGCTAACTTAGGTTTATCTCCTTGAAGGAATCACTTCCTTTCTTTATCCATCTTTTTTGATTTATAACTAACTTTCTCTTTCTTCTTCTAACTTTCTCAGAATTATATTTATTCTTCTTTTCCCTTATCTACCATCTTTTACCTTTTCTGTTAAGCAAAGTTGCCCACATATCTTTTTCTGTTATCTATTCTGTTTTCAAATTAATGTAGCACACACATTTACATAAACACATAATATTTCACTAGCAAGTCTTCATTGTTTTCTTAAAACAATAAACTAACCAAGAAAGCGAACAAGTCAACATAAATAAACCAAGAACTACATCTTATCTTCCTCTTACCTGCAAAGGGAATACTTACTTAATCACATTAACTTGATGGGGGAGAGGGAATATTTATGCCATGCCAGACTTAATTTAGTATTCATTCACTTCCGAACTCTGAATTGAACACTGCTGCATTCATAAAGCCACTAATTAGCTTTTGAAGAAAAGTTTTTTTAAAAGTTTACTGAAAGGATGAGCACCTAAATAAATGCACAGTATATCTTAAAATTCTGTTTAAACAGATGTTATTACATAGTTTTATGGATGAAGTACACTTATGGCAATTTTTGAATAGTAGTTGTACAAGGGACCTGAGGCCTATAGCCCTGTGAAAATTTCAGCATCACAGTCATACACATTGTTCATGGCCAGGGTCAACCATTTCTATACTTCCATATTTATTGACAGTAAATGAAATAATATTGTATGAAGAATTCAAAGAATCTAATCTTACAAAAGTTAAGGACATCTTACACATTGAACATAATATTTTATTTCAAAATTGTACAGTGTATGTTTTTAATTTACAATGCCGTTATATTTTTCACATTTGAAATATAACCATGGTAATCAAAAGCTGTTAAACTGAAAAGTACCTATTATGTGAGGTAGTTCATTTTACCAGGAAAGCTGTATGACTTTCCTAAAGTCACATGACTCATTTTTTGATCCAGCTGGGACTATTATTCATGCCTCTTTAGTTTGATTCTAAACCACTTTCACTATTCCATAGTAACCTTACTAATAAAAAGATTGCAAAGAATCATAGAATTTGAAGGAGCTATAAAAATTATGTTTTCCACACCCTTCAATTTATAAATTGCATCTTAATTTTCACTTGAATATGAAAAAGAAAAAAGAGTGCATATTTCCTATATTCTTATACTGCTTTCATCTTGTGTAGCATTTTTCATCATTTGATTAATTCCATTACCAATTGCTACAGGTATTTAAAATGTTTAACATTTCATGATTTTTTTTTTTTATTGTTAGAATTACTGCAAGAAATGACTAATGGAGAATAAAGAATTATTTTTATTATGATGAGAGCATCAACATTTTTATTAGTCCATAACTACATTTCAGCTTTTGAAATACAATCTAACGTTTATTTGTGGTGAAGGCTCTGATGTAAATGTATCCCTTGTATTCAGAAAAGGAAATCAAAGAGAACACATTTTCTTGCTTAAGAAGTTATTTGTTTTATAACAACTTCAAACCCACAAAAATGAAAAAAAAGTCACATTTTTCCTTGTATTCTCAGAATTCCTTAGCAAAATATTTATAATTGGTGTTTTATTCTTACACATATTTTAATTGCAAAAGTAATGTGACTGTGGTAGGCAATTTGAAAGATACAGTTATAGCAAATAATTTAAAATCACAGTAATACACACACACTACCAAATAATAAAAATATACATACTAGCTTTATTATTTTAAAAACACTTATTTGCAAATTTTATTATGCTATTTTGGATTAACATTTTATTTTACACATTTTCCCAATTAGTATTTTAAAAAATACTGTTTTAATTACCAAATAATATTTTAGTTTATGGATGCTAATAATTTATTAAACTATTTTGTTTTTAAATGCTTTTATTTTTTGCCAGTGTTTAACAATTATAAGTAACAGTTTGACCATATTTTTACTTATTACCATTGGATATGTTTCTAGAAGGAGAATTCCTGGATGAAGGAACATGCAGGAATTTTAAAGGCTCTTGATATATATTGTAAAATTGCTTTCAAATAGACATACATAGCCATCAATAGTGAGTGATGGTACTCTTTTATCACACTTTGCATTAATTTTTATTCATTTTTAATCAGATAGATTATTAGTCATAGCTAATTATTTCCATTTTGTTTTGCCTCTTTTGTAATGTATTCCTTAAAATTACATTTCTTTTGCTTAATTTTTGTTTTTCCATTCATTTAACATGTAAAAATGAATTAGATTAAATTGATATTTTGAAGTCTCAAACACAACATGTTTTATAAAATTCTTCTTATCCTAATTTTTATATTTATGCTAAATCACTGTTAAAATCATGGAACATCGCTTTATAAGCTTTTAATGAGCACTTACAAGTGTTTATGAGATTGTTTATCCAATATCTGTCATGATAATGAAGAAAGTAAAAGTAAAATAAAATACAACTTTTATTTATCATTTAAATCTAGAACTTTATTAGCATTTAATAAGTAATATAAAAATAATTATAACTTCCATAAGTTTAATAAAATTCTGAAATTAGCAACTCTACTAACTTTTAATCTGAGAGTTACAGAATTTACATCTAGTGGTAGTTCAACCTAAATTGCTGTACTATATTAACCTTTTGCTCTCTACTCACTTTAGTCATTATCTTCATTTACGATGTTGCTTCCCAGCTCAGTCTGGTCATTGGTGTGCATTATATCAGTTACTTGAGCAGAAAATTCAGAAGAATTTTTCTGCTTAATGACTTAACTGAGACCAGTATAGAAAGCATTTAAGTGGCAACAAACTTGGCAGGTAAGCCATCTCTGATTTGGGAAATGTTTTTAATCTCCAAAGAATCCTTGAATATAGCAAGATAGAGCACATCTTGCAAGCATATGGGCTACCATATGATATCATTCTATGTCATTCCCAAATTTGTTCACATGTATCCTAAGGGCCCTTTGATGACATTATTCACCAATTTCACTAACAGCCTATCAAAAGTTAGCCACCTCTCTATCCTTCTGTACCTTGCAGGAGGAAAAATGTTCTCCAGTCCATGTTTCATTACTAGGCCACAAAGCTGTGTTACCTCGTCCGTTTCTTACAAGACCCAAAATTGCCCTTTACAAGCCTCCTTCTGTGCTTTCACACGAGCCTACATTTGAGAGAGGAGGAGTGGGCAGCAGATAAGCCGAGAACACCTGTTGCCTTAAAGTCAATCACCCATCGATCCTGATAGAAACCCATTAGTCATGAAACAAGCTGTACATTTTAACTCTGTTAAGTATTTTGGTAACATTCCATCCAGATATTTTGGTTACATCCAGCACTCCTTGGAAGCTTAAGGGGTGACCATTACTCTTAAGTAGGGGTCTAAATCTTGACAGTCATATAAAAGTCTCAAAGGTATGACCTCGACTATACCACAAACATTCTCAGTTCTTGTGCAAATACATAACTGGCACCAGAAGCCCTTCTCGCCTGCTTACTCAACCACTAAAGCTCTAGAAAAAAAAAAGAAAAAAAAGAAAGAAAAGAAAAAAACAGATGAGTCTAAATTGATCTGGATCCCATGTCCTTGATTCTAAGGAGAACTTACTATATTCTCCTTGGCATAAGCACATTGGCATAAGATAAACATAAGATAAAGAAATTTTGTTTATACTGAAAGTAAGGAAATGATAACCCATACCACTGAATCACAATATGTAGGTCTTAAATTAGGAGTTTCTCGTTTCTTCTATGAGCCACTCATTATTTAGACCCCAGGTCTTACGTCTACATAGAGCTTGTTAGTAGAACCTTCTAGAAACAATGACATGCTTCTTATACATTACACCTCCCTGTTAATTCAGGAGGACATGTATCAGGGGTGAGCACATCCATTCTCTTTTGCCTAGGTATCCTAGGTAAAAGGTATCCTAGGTGAAAGGTATCCTAGGTAGGATACCTAGGCAAAAGAGAATGGATGCTGACCCTTGATACATGTCTTCCTGAATTGATAGGGAGGTGTAATGTATAAGAAACATGTCATTGTTTCTAGAAGGTTCTACTAACAAGCTCTATGTAGATGTAAGACCTGGGGTCTAAGAAATGAGTGGCCTATAGAAGAAACAAGAAACTCCTAAGTTAAGATCTGCATTCCACCCCAGCCAGAGAATTTCAGGTACAGCAGAGTTGAAAGGGAGCAATGTGGTTATGCTATTTTGGTTTGCAGATTCAGCTTCCTAATCAGGAATTGTGGCAAGAAGGCAAAGCTGAACCAAAAAAAAGATAGAGAAAAAGAAGCAAAGGAATAAACTTTGAAGCTGCAAAAAAAAGATTGCATAAGTCAAATTAAAAAAGGGTTTTATGACATACTGAATATCTTGCTGGCCTGGCTGACTGTGCCAGTATCGAAGAATGACAAAATCCAGATACGCTTCTTGACAGAGGAGTCAACTTGTTTGAAAAGAAAATGGGCATAACAACCCTAGGATGCTGCTTGTCCATTGCCTCAGGCCCTGCTTACACCCTCCTTCAACCAACTGAGTAATTAAATACAACACCCTGTTCAAAGAATAAGGAAAAGATTCCAAGAATATCTGTTTAAACAGGGAGGGGAAATAAAAGAAAAATCCATCAACACTATTTTGGGGCAATTAACAAGAATGGATGGAACATTGCAGATTCAGAAGTGAAAAGTATAGAAATCAAAAGCAACAAAAAAATATCATGGTATCTCTAAAATTTTTGTTAAAAATACACTAAAGGGAATATAGCACACACAAAAAAAAGACAAATGAATATACATTTAAATGTATACCCTAAAAATTAGAAAACATTTAAAAAGCAAGTTATTTTAATTTTTTGAGAAAACTTTATACCATGAGTTCTATGAAATGAATTACAAGAATAAAGAAGAGACTTCAAGTGGTGAAAGGAAGCAGGCAAAAATAAGTAAAGCATTTGATGAAAAAAGTAAAATCATTTCAAAATTTAAACCTACATTAGCAATACCAATGAGTAGAATTAACATTTTTAAAAAGCGGAATAAAATAAGAGTAGAATAGAGTGGAGAACAAAACACACAATGTAGAGTTATAGAACCAGAACCTAAGTAATGATAGATTCGGTATTATAGCTTTGAATAAGAAAGAAAAAATGCAAAAATGAGTAAGAAAACTTATGTGGAACAATGTTCATATGAAGCTCTCTATATAAAGAGTTTGTTATGTTCTAAGAAAAATTGTTTGAAGCTGGAGTAAGAAAAGATTCCTATAAGCCATGAGGGAAAAAGAGGGAGGTCACCTATGAAGAAAAAAATAATCAGGCTGATCTCAGATATCTTTTCACCAATATTAGCTAAGAGATAGCAACATGACATAATCTGCAGGTTTGAGGAAAGAAAACTGTTAAGTATATGTTACCAAGCTATGTGGTTACTCAGATACAAAGACAGTATCAAACATGCAATAATTCAGAACGTAAACCACCACTTTACTCTTTTTAAAAATACTAGAAAATGTATTTCAGTAAACAAAGTTTTGTCAAATACTTCAACTTAGTAGGAAACTTACAGTATTGAAGATCTGGAGGTAAATATAATTATTTAAATAATAATTTGTCATAGATTTTTAATAATTGTTGAAATGGAAGCAGGTTTAATTCTTGAAGCATAGTATAAAATAATAAATGTAATTCACTGTTACAAAAAACAATACGTTTACAAAAATGGACAACAGAAAGTTAACAATAGTGGAGAGAGGTATAACAGACACTGATGATGACAAGTAATACATTGAGAAATAACCATATTATTAGAGTTATAAAGGTTAACTACCAGTTCATATTTCCTCCAGATTAACAGTGGGGAAAAGGCTAAAGGATATATAAATCATAACAGAAAAGACAGAAAATAAAATGTTAAGAAAATAAAAAAATAAAATAAGATAACAGAAATTGGGCATTTTGTTATAATAATACATGTAATTTGATATCCTCAATTATTAAAAATTGTTATGTTTCTTACATTGTATCAAAATAGTACTTTATACTCTGAAGAAGACATGATCTATTCAAGCACCTCAGACAATTTGAAAATAAAATATTTACAAAGATATCAGGAAATGCAAAAAGAAGCTAGGAAAGGAGGGAGGGAGAGAGAAAGCCAGACTCTAGAGAAAAAGGGAGGAAAGTATTGAGGGAGGGAGGGGAAAAGGGAGAAAACTCGGTAGTGAAAACCAGCATACATGCACCGCTTTTGTACGCTTTCAGCCTGTGCCTGAGAGTTCATTTAATTCTTTTAACAACCCCCTGAATAGGGACTATTATTATTGTCATTTTACAGACCGCAGAATAGAGAGCTAACAGGTTTGGGAGGCAGGGCTGAGGTCCAGCTTGGGCATCCTGACTCCATAACCCATCCTGAGCCTATAGTGCTTATCAAAGTTGATGTTAATGCAAAACAACATTAAATAAGATAAGCAAGGTCATTTGCTACTTACAACTGTATAAATAGTAAGCCACAGTGAAGTTCTCATAAATCTTCAGACCAAACATTATTGACATATATAAAGAAGCAAAAATTATAAAATAGATTAGGAAGAAATCATTATAAATGCATTAGTAATAATAGGTAATAATAGATTACAGGGATAAGAAATAAAGGTATAAGGTATTTAAAAATATAATTAGTTCTTCAGTTTACTTCAGCTAAATATCTCTGAGAATGAGCATTTTCATGTATATGGTCTTTGGATAATACTGTATAGATTTTAAATTAATATGAAAGTCATGTGTGTTATTAAAGTTATTTCATCCAGTCTTGGTCTTTGATTATATTTTAATAATGTTTATTATTATTTCCTTGCTTTCACAGTTCTATTTGACAAACAAAGCTTAAGATAGAAATCAAGCACTTTGGATTTCTTTTTGTTATGCATTAGCATTGACCCATGAATGTGCCCAATTTTCCTTATCGTATGACTATAACTAGCCTATGCAACATGCCTATTTATAACAAATTAGCTAAATTTAAAAAAGGATAAAAGTTTAAGCCTTGTGATTTCATACATGTGTTTTGTCATACACTACTAACGGAAGTTTAAATTGATTTATATTTCTCAAAAGCAATTTTGTGACATTTATCAAGAACTTGTAAATATTCGCAAACTTTGAACTTAAATGAATAAATATTCCATCAACACAGAAGTAGATTTCAACATCATTGATAATATTTAAAATTCAAATATAACTTAAATGTACAAATATAGGGGGATGACTAGTATTGAAATAATGAATCACTTGCAGTGAACTCATATGAAAACTTTAAAACGATAATGCTAATAATTTTGAATTTTTAATAGCTATGAGAGAAAACATTAAGACAAAAATCAGAACCCCAAAACATGTATATAATATGATCTCAACCATATAAACAATTACATAAAGACAAGACATTTAGAAAAAAAATACAAGCTATCCACTCAGTCTCTCTGAGTGTTGGGAGAATAAATAAATGATGTTTCATTAAATTGTTCTACATTTACAAATGTTACAAAACTATAATTTGAAAATAGTGCAAATATTCCCTTTTGTTTTTGCAAGTGTCATCTTTCTGGGGGCTTATGCATTCTTTCTCTTCATGATGAAGGCCTTGAAGAATATAGATCTCAAAGAGTATTTTCCCAGAAGAGAAAAACTGTCAGATAAAGGAAAGCAACTTGTCCTATTTCCATGCAGTGGGAGTTCCCAGCATCTATACTGCCCTTTAGGCTTCCTTATACTTCAGCAATTCGTGAGAGTGAAAAATAGGACACTAGTTATAACAATGTACAAGACTTAAATATTATGTAACCACCAAAAGAGTATAAAAAAATGTTTCCACTATTGAAAAAGATTTGACAACATAAAACTCTTAAACATCAAGACAAAGAAAAACTTTACAGTCTGAGCAGGGAGTTTCAACTTTTAGTGCGCATAAGACTCTCTGGATGGGGTGGAGAGGCACTTTTTGAAAATGTGAATTCCAGAACTTAGCTTCTGATACTTTGATTCGGTTGGTCTGGGCTAGGACATAGGAACTACAATTTTTTTTTTTTTTTTATGAGTATCCACAGGCCTCTTATTCAGATAGTCCATGAAGCATATTCACTTTAAACTTTCAAATTACAGCTGGCTTTTCCTGCAGAAATCTCAGAAAAACAATATTGTATATAAATATTCTCACAAAATTAGACAATGTGTAAATAATACACAAATTATCTTCAACAGGCCCTTCTTAAAGCAAAAGCATATCAGTTAATAAGGTAGACCCAGTCTGTTAAAGTTGTTGGCTATTTGGGGAAACATTTTATAGGTTAACAAATTGAAACCAGAAATTTATAAGAAATCCAAATCTTACAACTTTTATATTAAAAAATGAAATTTCAGGCAGATCAGTATTTCATTGTGGATTTTTCTTATTAATTTTCAAGTAACAGTTTAAATGTAAGTTGGAAAAAATTCCTCTTAGCTTTGGTAGACATGGAAATTCACAAAAGATGAATATTTATGCTTAATTTGTAGTCAAAGAAAATACTATTCTGAAATGACAATCAACATAAATTCTTTACTTCAAATACTACTTTCCTCAAACGATGCCACACTTTGACTTGGCAAGCAAAGTCTCTGCAAAACACAGCTACACTGAGTGAACTGAAGCATGTGTACTCTTACATTCTAAATCTGTGGTTCCCAAATCTGCATCACAATCACCTGAGATATTAATAAAAATACACAGATATATCGACTCAAAAACCTTGAAGAGCAAATAGAAGGAAAGGAGGAGAAGAACACAAGAATCTCATTATTATTGGGTTTTTTTTAGAAAAATTACCACATAATTTTGATGTTAAGTCATGTTTGAGGAGCACTAGTCTAGATTTAACTGGCTGGGATGTACTTGAACCATTAGAATACTTCCCTAATGAAGACCTATATTTTGGCTTCATTAGATACCAAAGAGACTTCCTTAAATAACACAAATTGTTTACGACTCTTTGGTAACACTTTTCATTATTTCCAAGTCACTGCAGTGTTTTCCTCTGCACACTTCTGTTTGGAGTTGCATTAATTTGGCTCAAAAATAGTAACAATATTAGTAGCTTGTTGTCATTTATCATTCCCATATCAACTTCACTGCAATGGAAATTGCTTCAATGCCAAAAGAATGAATAATGCTAGTCCCTGAGCTAATTAATGGGACTGTCACTATGTCCAATATAGTAATTAAGTATTACTGATGAAACAAGTCTAAATTTCACACACAAAGTGGGCTGTTTTATGGACCTTTAACTTCATTTGGAGCTTCATATAATGATGCCAGAGATGCGTGCTCCACAAAAGAGGGGTTAACTTTCTCAATATTTTACAATTATTGTTAAGTATAAAATTCCTTTTCTATAAAGACCAGTAAGACAGTTATTGAGAAAGCCTATGCCCATAAAAAGGTATTGACATTTAATATTTTAAGAGAAATATTCAGCATTCTTATTATATTACTAAGAGAGCTCAATGACTTTTTAAATGAACAAATAATAAGCATATAAAACATAATAAGGTTCTAAACCATTCTAAGTTGAAATACAGAAGAATAGAAGAGAGGGAGATAGGACGATAGAATGAGAGCATACTAGGGAAGAGAGAGACAACTGGGAAAATCTCACCAGGTCCTCCTCACGTTCCTTGTCTAGGCTGGGCTTCCCTGGGACTTAATTTATTTCTAGAGTTTTCTATTTTAATATAGGTTCCCAGTGTAAGTAGTAATATGAGGACACCCACTTCTAACTCTGAGGGATTTTTTTTAATACATGTTCCTTTATTTATGCATTATCAGGATGAGAAGAATAGACTAGCTACCTAACAGTTTGGGGAAACTTGGTTCTCCCGATGATGTAAAGCTAGGAACCAGAGCTTTCTGCCTCCTCGTTTCATAGAAGTTCTGGCTTTTTTTTTTCTCCCAGGAAAATGGACTTCTTCTTTATGACAATATTAGGTCATACCCATTCTTACAGGTATCCAGGGTGATGTTCAATCCAATATTATGCTATACTGACCCACCACTCAGGTCATAGTCAGTTGAATGCCTGAGTGAGGGATTTCCACAAGAATCTTATTCCTGGGTGAATCTAGTATGGTCAATGCTGCGATAGAAATGAACACAGGATGTGAAATGAAAATGCTTGAATGAAGGAAGGAATGTCAGGAAATATGGGGTCAAGAAAAGCATCTTAGAGGTAATATATATTTAACTGTTAAAGAATGAGTAAAAGCAAGTGGGTTGGAAAGGTGGTGTGTGAGAAGTGTTTTGAGTTGGCTTTGTTTTTTGTTCCATTTTCATTTGTTCATTTCCATTTGGTGAAAAAAAATAATGTCCTGAAAACAATAAGAACATTAAGAAAAATAATGTATGTGTAATATTATGTGTGTTAACATACTTTTAACATTATAAACTATATCATTCACACGATTAACTTCTCTGTTTACTTTTCCTAGCTTTTGTGGTGGGTTTAGCTGTAAGAAGGAGGGTAGACAATTACAGTGTCCCTCTGGTAGAATTACTGGACACACAACTCACACTGCATTAACACCAGGAGAATGTCCTAGTCCAGGGCTTTCTTCTCTGCAAGAGTGACCACCAGATGGAGCAGCTGAAGTGACCTACGTGCATTTCTTACAATGACTTAGAAAATCCTCAGGGCAAGGACAAGTCTGAGTACCTGGTAAGTCCTTGAACAACAAGGCTCAGTACACAGACACCTGAATCCAAGCTCAGAACCGTGGCCCTTTGTTCTTGTCTTTTGTCCCACACGCAAACCCCTCTTAAACAACTCCTCTGCCCTATCCAAGGGAGAACTACCTAGATCATTTATATCTCTTTCCCTAATTTCGATTTACTTAATTTGTATCTGGCCTTTCTCTTTCTAATATCATTAAAAGGATGGATGCTAAAGTATAGCAACCAGCAGGAGGCTTGGGCAACCAATACTTTGTAGAGACCTTTTTCTTAATTTTGTCCAGGGTACTTTCACAACATTATCAGCACTCTCTTTTTATGTTCTACATAGGGTTTTAATAATAATCGAATTATAATTTACAAGAGAGTTCTCTTTTATGCTCATGACTATTGTTCTTTTAAAACAAAAGTTTCCTTGATTCATTGCATGTTATCACTTAAGGGAAATAACTGTAAATAACACTGTAACAGAGTAATTATTTCTGCATTACTAAGACTTTTAGGAGTTACATCTATCCTTTTTGTTCAGTAAGATACAATTTCTCTAATACTTTTAGATTTTTTTTTGAGTTATTTCTCTCAGTCATAGTATTTCTAATTAATGTAGCTATTGAGATTCCTCATTGCAATTAGTTTATCAGAAATAGGTTCCTGTTTACTGTTTTTTACAGTAATGTTTTCTAAAACAAACAATATCTGCATGTGTTTTATATTCATAACCATCCTAAGAGGAAGGAAGTTGATTTACAAAGGAAAAAACTATATGCTGAACTGAATTGGTGGTAGAAAATGCTCCATCAAAAAATATGTACTTATCAATTCAGTAATGAACCAGAGAGAAGAATGTATGCTAAGGGTACATTGATAATTGAATGAATGGTTTAGAGTCCTGAGTATAAACCACCATTTAATCTGCACATTTAAGAAGATGGGTTTATCTCTCCAGGAAGCTAAAACAGTATAAAAGGGCTAATAGAGGGCATAGAAATGTATTGAGAACCAAGGATACAACAATGATGAGTAAGGTAACCCTCAATTCCAGTAGTTCACTCCAAAATAAACAAGTCTACACAAAGGAAGTAATTTTTGTTAACTGCTGTAAGCTTAAGTTTTTTCCACTTTTTTTTATCTGTAACAATCATGTTATTCAAAAATACTTTACAAATCTTGGGATAAGTTTTTCTTTTCCATAGTGAACAAAGGAATAGCATGATCCTTAAGTGTATTATCGATCTTCTGTTGATTTACCCTTAATATTATTGGTTAAGAACTGTTAACCTTAATGTTAGAAATTACAAAACCTAGACAACAGATACAGAGGTCAGTCTGTAAAGCCATTGCTAAGGCCTCTTTAGTTACTACTACTAATCCGTCTTTCCAAATCACATGTGTCTGAAGTATTTTGATTGCTGCAGCACCTTCAGGTCCATAATCAGCCACCTATTAATGATATCCAGCAATGTTTCTAGTTTTCAACTATCAGGTTGCCCGAGACATAAACTTCGTGACCATATACTACTCAGAAATTTGTCAGGTAGACACAACAATCTGAAATCAAATCAAAAGAACCGCACAGGACTTTCTTTACGTAGCACTTTAAAATTAAACACCAGTCTAGTCCCTGAAAAAACTAGAAAAGTGTTGTACAAATAAAGAGCAAACAAATAAATAGCAATAAATGATTCCAATACTATAAAGATGAAATCTTAAAAATAGATTTTATTTACTTAGGAGATATCTAGTTCATTTTCATTTTGGCATTATTGATTTTGTCAATTCGACATGATATTTTTATTGTGAACTTGTGAAAATCAAGAGTCTTCACATTTTCACCTTGACAATTTGTTTGCATGACTAATATGGTAATTCAGACTAAACAGAATTGTGTCCTATCATTCCCTTCCATTTTTCTAGCACTGCTCATCTTCATAAGGGTCTATTTGTTACAACTTTGATATATTCTTGAGATTTCCCACTAAATAGCAATTCAGAGTTTCAGAAAATTGGTCTATCGATGCCATTCCACAATAGTTTTATCTTTCCTCAGAACAATGTAATGCTGTCACCCAAGTAGCTCAATGGCTATGGGAACTGGGAACTAGAATTAGGGAAAGTGTATCTCATGTTCAATAAAGACAAGATAGCTCTCTTCTTCAGGAAAGAGAACATTTTCCTTTGAATATTTATGTCCTTTTCAATACTCAGCAATTTTCTCCTGGATTTATATTGATAGAGAGCAAAATAGTTGTTTTATATGTTAACAGTTTGTAAATACTGACATTTTATTACATAGCATTACTTCATAGTCATTCAGTTTTATAAAATCGATGTTGGGAAGGTATGGTAAATTCCCAAAGAATTTATATATATATACATATATATATATATATATATGGCGTCATAATCATAACACTTCACGCAGTAGTGGCCAGTGACAAACAAGAAGCAATAGCTTACAGCATATAGAGAAAAGGTGGACTTTATTCTTATAAATATTAAAATCCATTGTTTTCTGTTGTAAAACCCCTCCTCTATACGGACCTTTTACCTTCAAAGTTTAAACCTTAAAGCGACAGTTATGAAATAAATTCTTAAATAGTGGCATATACATGATGTAATGGGTGTAAAAATACATACAAAAATATACAACTGCATATTAGACTTTCTGATTGAGGTTTGGCATGAATCTTGCATTTTATTTAGTAACTACATAAGCATAATTTATTTAAGAGTTTAAATCAAAGAAGCGTGTCTGAAAGGAATGCATTGTATATGCAAAATTAGAACTTAAATATGAAAAGGAAAAATAAGATTCCGCTATTTAAAGAAAGTACAGATGGAAGGCATTTTTCTTGTTATCAAAAATAATTTTACCAAGGATGTGAAAGACCTATACATTGAAAACTATAAGACATTTTTAAAAGAAATTGAAGAAGACACAAAGAAATGGAAAGACATTCTGTGTTCATGGATTAGAAGAATCAAGAGTTAAAATAGCCATGTTACCCAAAGCAATATACAGATTTAATGCAATCCGCATCAAAATCCCAATGGCATTTTTTAAAGAAATAGAACAAAAAATCATCAGATTTGTATGGAACCACAAAAGACCCCAAAAGCCAAAGCAATCCTAAGAAAAAAGAACAGTGCCGGAGGTATCACAGTCCCTGACTTTAGCTTGTACTACAGGGCTACAATAATCACAACAGCATGGTAGTGGCAGAAAAACACACACACAGACCAATGGAATAGAACTGAGACCCAGAAATAAATCCACATAAATATGGACAGATAATTTTTGACAAAGAAGCCAAAAACATACAATCGAGAAAAGACATCCTCGAAAATAAATGGTACTGGGAGAACTGGATAGCCACGTGCAAAAGAATGAAACTAGGCTGCTGTCTGTCACCATGTACCAAAATTAATTCAAAATGGATCAAAGACTTAAGTGTAAGACCTGACACAATAAACTGCATAGAAAAAAACATAGGTACTAAACTTATGGACCTTGGATTCAAAGAGGATTTTATGAATTTGACTTCAAGGCAAGGGAAGTAAAAGCTGAAATAAATCAATGGGACCATATCAAACTAAAAAGCTTCTGCACAGCAAAAGATACTATCGACACAATTAAGAGGCAACCAACCGAATGGGAGAAAATTTTTGCAAACAATGCTTCTGATAAGTGGCTAATATCAAAATTATATAAGGAACTCATACAACTCAACAATAAAAAACAAACAATCCAATTAAAAAATGGGCAGAGGACATGAAAAGACATTTCTCCAAAGAGGACGTACAAATGGCAAATAGACATATGAAAAAATGCTCAACATCACTAATCATCCGAGAAATGCAAATAAAAACCACAATGAGATATCACCGCACCCCAGTTAGAATGACTATCATCAACAAGACAAATAATAACAAGTATTGGAGAGGCTGTGGAGAAAAAGGAACCCTCATACACTGTTGGTGGGGATGCAGATTGGTGTAGCTGCTGTGGAAGGCATTGTGGAGATTCCTTAAAAAATTAAGAATAGAATTACCATATCACCCAGCAATTTCTCTCTTGGGTATCTACCCCCAAAAAATCTGAAAAACATTTATCTGTAAAGATATATGTGCTCCTATGTTCATTGCAGCTTTATTTACGGTGGTCAAGACATGGAAACAACCAAAGTGTCCTTCCATAGATGATTGGATAAAGAAGGTGTGGTATATATACACAATGGAATACTATTCGGCCATAAGAAAAGATGAAATAGTGCCATTTGCAACACCATATATGAATCTTGAGATTATAATGCTAAGTGAAATAAATCAGACAGAAAAAGTCGAGAACCATATGATTTCACTGATATGTGGTATATAAAACTAGAAACAACAAAGGAACAAGACAAACAAAGAAACAAAAACTCATAGACACAGACAATAGTTTAGTGGTTACCAGAGGGTAAGGGGGGAGGAGGGTGGGAGATGAGGGTAAAAGGGATCAAATATATGGTGATGGAAGGAGAACTGACTCTGGGTGGTGAACACACAATGTGATTTATAAATGATGTATTACAGAATTGGACACCTGAAATCTATCTAACTTTACTAACAATTGTCATCCCAATAAACTTTAATTAAAACATAATAATAATAATTTTATATTTTATTATAACTTTCAAGTTATTTATCTTTGTTCCCAACTATTTTATCAATCAATAATATTTTTAGATAAAATGTTAACTAGCACATTTAATAAATGTAATAGAATATAAAAAGTTAAGGAATACTGATGTGAATGTCATAGAGTATTAACTTACACAATGTTTGAGTGTCTGGTCTTTTCTAGTTTCCAAGTAATCAATAGTATTACTGGAATATGTATAAAAATTGATATGCTATATATATATATATTTTTCAACATTTAAATTATGTGGTGGACATTATCATCATGTCCCAGAAAAGATTAAATTTATTAAATAATTTATATATTTATTCATATAAATTTTCTATTTAACGTTAACATACAGAAATATTTCCAGTGATGAAAATGTCCTTTACCTATTTGAAAAAATCAGCAAACATAATGTTATAAAGTTACAAATGCATTTTATAATTTTTTTAAAAAATATGTTAAATTTATTATTTTTAGTGCTTACTTATGGGTATAAGAGTGTTTTGGAAATTATACTTTCTATTGTGTATGTATCTTGAAACCTGAAGCATTTGTATAGAGGGAGGATTCTAAGCATTGTGTGTCCTTTGTAAAAAAGAATCATGATTTTTCACAGAGCAGTACCATTAATACAATAAGGTATTTTAATAAATTACAAATATTTGGGCTGAATACAAATTTAAGTGCATCTTTTTATAGGTTTGATTTACAGTTATGGGGATGAAATATGTCTTTAGATGAGTTTGCTACTTGCCATGAGTTTATAGAATAAAGAAGTGAATTTTAATTTTTCATCCTGAAAGGATTTCTCTTTTAAAAATCTGCAGTCTATATTATAAAAATTAGGTTCAGAATAACAAGTAACTGATCTTTAAACAGAATATTTTAATGGCCTGGAATTTATAAAATGATCTATTGTATTACAAGAAAAATCTGGAGTGTGTCTCAAAAAAAAAAAAGAGAGAGAGAGAAAGTCATTCTTCTAGATGAAAAGAAATAGACATGGGATTAAGAAGAGTGATTTCTGTAGGGACCAACTGATGGAGGCCTTTGAATTTAATATGAATAATTTCATGCAGAAAGAAATGAGGGTAAGATGGGAAAATTACTTATAAATAAAACAACAGGTGATGGCAATGGCAATGACATTTCACAACGTTCAAGAAGAAATTTATAGTCATGTCTGATTCAGGTGTGATATGAACAAAGGCTTCCTTAGGTCTTTGTAGACTTTTTGAGAACGTTTCTAAGAGATGTTGTCTATGGAAAAGTCACAGAATGAAATGAACCCATAATTTCCTCCTTAAATGTAAATTGAAAAGATAGGTAGGTAATCAAAACTGCTGTTGTAATTGAATTCCAAACTTCCAGGTCAAGATGATACACTGAATCCACATATTAATCTCTTCAAAAACCCCAACAAAGTGATTTTCAAGTAATAAAAAGACATAAGCCCACAGTCATGAAGATAATGGGAAAAGGCCATCAGGTTATCCTAGAATATTCACAGAAGAAACAAAGCGGAGAGAGCCAATAAACTTGGTGAAACTCCAAAGAGATTCACGAAGCAAAAATACCTGGTGGTTTCAGAATATTAGTTAGTTCCTCACCCAATCCCTATGTGACAGCTGCTGTGATTTGTTTACCCAAATATCATCTATGTCACCGCTCCCCCACCCCAACCTTTTCCTCTGTCACCATTGAAGCTAGGAATGACAAATACTCACTTTTAAAGATTCCCTTATATCTTGGCCATGACCATTTGACCTAACATTGAACAACTGGATATAAGAAGATTTTGGAGACTTCTGGGGAAGGGTTTTCTGACTAACTTAAAAAAAAAAATGAGGGGAAAGCCCTTTTTCTTCACCATATTTGTTGTGTCTACCTATGCTCATATTTCTATAAAAAAAAAAATTTAACTGAATTCATTGTTCCAGTACAACCATTGAGAAAGTGTCAAGTTGAGATTTTCACAATGGATTTTGCTGCCAGGACACAGGTGTAGTGAAAACCAACTCTAAATGTAACCTAAAGTGGGAAAGGAAAAGTCACACATCAACATCGTTGTCACTGGACACATAGATTCCGGCAAGTCTACCACTACTGGTCATCTGATCTATAAATGTGGTGGGATCGACAAAAGAACCATTAGAAAATTTGAGAAGGAGGCCACTGAGATGGGAAAGGGCTTCTTCAAGTCTGCCTGGGTCTTGGATAAACTGAAAGCTGAATGTGAGCGTGGGCTCACTACTGATATCGCCCTGTGGAAATTCGAGACCAACAGTATTGGGACCACAATGGATGCCCCAGGACACAGAGACTTTATCAAAAACACGATTACAGGCACCTCAGGCTGACCATGGTGTCCTGATTGTTGCTGCTGGTGCTGGTAAATTTGAAGCAGGTCTCTCCAAGAACGGGCAGACCCTTGAGCATGCCCTCTGGCTTACACACTGGATGTGAAACAGTAACTAATTGTGGGTGTTAACAAAATGGATTCCACTGAGCCGCCCTACAGCCAGAAGAGATACAAGGAAATCATTAAGAAAGTCAGCACCTACATTAAGGAAATTGGCTATAACCCTGACACAGTAGCATTTGTGCCAGTTCCTGGTTAGACTGGTGACAACATGCAGGAGCCACGTGCTAACATGGTTTAGTTCAAGGGATGGAAATTCACCTGTAAAGATGGCAATGCCAGTGGAACCACGCTGCTTAAAGCTCTGGATTACATCCTGCCACCAATTCATCCAATTGACAAGCCCTTGCATCTGCCCTTCCAGGATATCTACAAAATTGGTGGTGTTGGTCCCATCCTTGTGGGCCGAGTGGAGACTGGTTGGTGGTCTTAAACTCGGCATGGTGGTCAGCTTTGCTCCAGTCGATGTTACAACTAAAGTACAGTCTGTTGAAATGCACCATGAAGCTTTGAGTGAAGCTCTTCCTGGAGACAATGTGGGCTTCAATGTCAAGAATGTGTCTGTCAAAGATGTTCGTTTTGGCAGTGTGGCTGTGGACAGCAAAAATGACCCACCAATGAAAGCAACTGGCTTCATGGCTCAGGTGATTATCCTGAACCATCCAGGCCAAATCAGTGTTGGATATGCGTCTGTGCTCGATTGTCACACAGGTCACATTTCTTGCAAATTTATTGCGCTGAAGGAGAAGATTGATTGTCATTCTGGGAAAAAGCTGGAAGATGGCCCAAAGTTTCTGAGAGCTGGTGATGCTCCCATCAATGATAGAGCTCCTGGCAAGCCCATGTTGAGAGCTTCTTTGACTACCCTCCTCTGGGCTGTGTTGCGGTTTGTGACATGAGACAGACAGTTGCTGTGGGTGTCATCAAAGCAGTGGACAAGAGGGCAGCTGGAGCTGGCAAGGTCACCAAGTCTGCCCAGAAAGTTCAGAAGGCTAAATGAATATTATCCCCAAAACCTGCCACCCCAGTCTTAATCAGTGGTGGAAGAATGGTCTCAGAACTGTTTGTCACAATTGGCCATTTAAGTTTAACAGTAAAAGACTGTTTAATGATTACAATGCATCATAAAACCTTCAGGAGGAAAGAACAATGTTTTGTGGACCGTTTTTTTGTTTTTTGGTGTTGTTTTTTGAGACCCATTAAAACAAAGTTTAATGAGAATAAAAAGCAACTGTATAACTGAGGTAATAAGACTTTCAACCATGTAAAGTGTGTGTGTGTGTGTGTGTGTGTGTGTGTGTGTGTATGCACACATATGCATATGCACATCAAATGAAAGTAAAAAATATGAGCTCAATAGTAGTTGACAAGGGTAAAAGAATGTTATATGGCAAGGCTTAACAAAGGAGATGAGATTTTATTTGAGTCATAATGTAAAAGGGGGTAATGTATGTATTGGCTACTCTGTACCAGATTAGAAATTTGGCAATCAAATTTATCATCTCCTCCAACCTTTATGAACATCTATTTTATGGATGAGAAAACTGAGTCAGGTAAATTGAGTAGTTTGCCCAAGTTCACTGATTACTAAGCAAAACAGGCAGTCAAACCCAAATCTGCTTATCTCTAAACCTCAGGCTTTCCCCGCTAATCAAGTTGCCAGAGGGTAAGGGGGATGGGGGGTGGGGGGTGGGAGATGAGGGTAAGGGGGATCGAATATATGGTGATGGAAGGAGAACTGACTCTGGGTGATGAACACACAATGGGATTTATAGATGATGTAATACAGAATTGTACACCTGAAATCTATGTAATTTTACTAACAATTGTCACCTCAATAAATTTAATTTAAAAAAAAAGATAAGAAATAAAGGAATGAAGAATTGCATTTCATGAGAGAGAAAAGCATGGACATGCATATGGTGGTGGAAATGCAGCTGGTGTTTGGTGGACAGTAGGGTAGGATGGGATGTAGGAAGGCAACAGACCAAAGCGGAGAGTTCAAGTTAGGGAAGAAAGGGGAATCTGCCAGAACTGTAAGAAGAAGCCATAGTGTACATAATGTACAAGGCCATAGTAATGTGAAAGTATTGAATTTTAGGTATAAAAAAGTTTACTCATTCTGAAGTAGAATTTTGAGAAAGATGGAAAATATTACATAATAAGGCAAATGCTACATAACAAAGGGATCCATTGTATAAACATATATTGATAAAAGTAAATGGTGTGGTAGAAAGCTAAACATTCCAGAAAAAGATGGTGGTTAAAAAGCAGAAAAATGAAGTTCCAGGCTGAGGCTGAGTTTTCTCAGAGTCAGTGATAGGAACGATGGAAGGGCCCTCTATGTTCTTTGAACTCCACATATAGATAGCATTGTAGTGGCACTCACACTGTATCACACAGTATCACACCAAATTGCCTGCTGCTTTACAGCTATGACAGAGAAAGTATAAAATACACAAGACAATAGTATCTAAAAATTAGTGAACAAGAGCAGTTTTGCCAAAAATGTTTACATGGCAGATAATCCAAAATATTCTTATACCTTTGTAAAAAGAAACATTGTCACTGAATACCAGTATTAACTCATGCATCTGAGAATGAAAAATTTTAAAAGGATAACTATCTAAAATAACTATAAACTCTTCATAGCAAGTCCATCGTTTTAATCAACCAATTTTAAATACATAGAAGTTTATATACTCAAAGTGCATAAGTTTTCCAATTCAAAGGTTACTTGGTTAAGAAAATTTATTATAAAGCCATCTACAGTACATAAATTGAACAATGAGATCTCATTTTAGTTTTCACAAATTGGGATGGGATTCTCTAAATTCATCTATTTCTTCAACAAATATTTATTGCAAATCTATGTTCCAGGCACTGGGGCTATACAGATGAATAATGCACAGTCATTATTCTCAAGGAACTCATAATCTCCTGTGGAAAATCAACACATAGATATGTTTTAGAGTCACGAGTGCTGCAATAGACGTCTTTATAACATGACACAAGCAGAGATGACGACAGAACTCACAGTGTTCACATATTCGGTCACCTTTGCTAGTTGGTTAGTGAAAAAATAAGAGTTTTGGTGCCAGACACACCACATGGTGAATCTGGGCACTTACTAGTTATAAAACCATGATAATAATATTTACCTTGCAGGGTTGTTAGGAAGACTGAAGGAAATGCTGTATGTATCACCAATAACACAGAGCCTATCACAAAGTAAGTGCTTATTCAACTGCTCAGCCAATAATATATTGAGTATCTTGTGTTTGGTGAACTAGTCAAGGTGTTGGGATACCATAAACAATAAGACAGCCAAGGTGTTGATATCATGGAGCCTAGATTCTAGTAAGGCAGGTGGTTAGGAAAGGTCTCTATTTGAAGTTCATTTTCAGCCAAGATGTGAATGACTGAGAGTCAGGCAAGTGAAGATGGGGGGAAATAGTCCAAACCAAGGCCCCTATGTTCAAAATGAGCTTGTTGATTCTGAAAAAGAAAGATAACCAGTGTTTTCCAGCATTAGGACAGGGTGGTTGGCAAACAAAAGAGGAAATGGCACAAGATGAGATCCAAGAGGTAAGGGAAAGTGAGGACTTTGAAAATGGCAGTAAGGAGTTCTGATTTCTTCTTTTTAATTTTTTTAATTCTTACTAGGTGAAGAGACCTAAATGATACATATTTAAAGTAAAGAAGGGAAAGTCTTCCCACTTCTATACCTAAGGAATAACTACTGTAAATGGTATATGTGTGTGTTTCCTTTTACACACACACGTCAAGTTTTTTTTAAAAAAAACAATAAATTATACTACTCATGTTATTTTACAACTTGTTTTTTTCCTGCTCAATAAAATGACAGGGAATCGCTATAAGTAAAAAGCAGAACAACCTACTTGCTGCGTAGTATTCCATGCAGGGTTGTAACTTATTTTTCAAATGATCCTTCTAATTTTGGAATCTTAGAGGATTTAGTCTCTATATATTATAGTAATGCTGATATATATACACACACATATAAATTGTCCTCCATATATAATTGAGACATGTTAAAGGGAGTGATTATATGTGCAGGCTCTGGAATCAGACTGCCTGGATTTAAATCCTGGCTTCACGAATTAGTAGCTGCGAAACTTAACTTCCCTAAGCCTCAGTTTCTCCTTCTGGAGATAATTATAGGCCTACACTCAGCAGGCCACCTTGTGAAGTAAATGAGGTAGTCCATGTAATGTACCCAGCATGGGATCTGACACCTAGTACTTGTAAGTGCTCAGTTAAGATTAGCTATTATTATCTTTAAAATCAATCCCTAGAATTGGATTTTCTGGGAACAAGCATGTTTACCTTTACATTTTGATAGGTGCTGCAAATTATCCTCCAGAAATAAAACCAAGTTACACTTTCCCCAAGTTTATCCTTTGGCCCCCACCTTTACAAACACTGGATCTTTTTCATTTTTGCCAAATCAGTAGGCATAAAGTTACTCATTGCTGTTTAAATTTGCATTATTGGATCACTAGTGAGATATTTAGTTGTTTGCTAGCCATTTGTATTGCTAAAACGCAAATTGCTTGTTCTCCTTTGCCTTTTTCTTTTTGAGTTTGAGTTTTTCTCTCTGGCTGTTTGGCTTGTACATTTAGATATTAAACTTTAGTCTAATATATATGATGTAAATATTTTATTCTAGCCTGTCACATGTCTTTGAACTTTTAAAAATGTCGTGTGTTTTTTTTTAAAGTATATTTTTTTCTGTAGTCAACTCTGTGAAATTACTTTCTTGTGGTTTCTAGATTGTGTCTTTTTTAGAATAGAATTTTTTCAGGATTTCTGATGCACATTTGGCTTTTCTATTTAGAGCTGGGTCACTCCTGGGTTTGAGGAGCACCATGGGATTTCTCCTGGACATTATTATAGGCTAGGAGTTTCAATTTTTATCTCAAGTTGGGATATAAGTGGGAAAGTGACATAACCTGATATATAAATTAAAACAAGAACTCTAGCTATGTTATATATATTTTGTAGCATTGATGAATACTACCACTAAAATTACCTGGCACTCTCTTCTGTGGCAGAACCAGCAGTCTTTTCTATTTGTAAAATAACTTGCTAAAACATCCCATTAACAATCTTTTTTTTCAAAACTAGTGTGATTTAATTAGCCCTCTGTAAAGGACATCAATATTCTGGCCAGTTCAAAAAAGAATTCATCGTGGGACGAAGTGATTAAATCAGTAAGATGTCAAAGGATCTCAAATACAATTATTTATATGGTTTGAAAAATAAGCTTAATTTTAATTTTTTTTTAATATGCACTGCACAACCAAATCAATTGGATGATTTTCATTTTGTTTAATGATGCCCCAAGGATGCAAACATTTGATTCCCTTTTGAAAAGGCTAAGCAATTATAAGAAGCTCTTTCAATTAATTTACTCAAATTCAAACTGGCACTATTTGGGAGATAATTTGGCAATATTTTGAAGATAATTCTAAAATAATTAATTTGGGGTACTGAGAAAGTACCTGCCCATAATTTAACTTACCAAATATTTTTTACTTAACTAGCAACTTCTAAAAAGAAAAACATAAGCTGACTTTTATGAAGAGAAATTTTTGAAATTTTCTGTCATTGTTTTTCATTGGTTAGATTTAGAGTACAAAATTGATTTTATGACAGTTAAATTATAATATAAACCAGTTTATTTGCTTGTTAATCTTTTTCTCTATATCAAAATGTACCATCTTGTTATTATTACAGAATTATGACATTTTGGCTACTTTAATATTTTTCCTCCTAATGCATCAATATTGCAAATGGATACTTTGCTGTAGTAACCTTTTAGTTTAGCATTAAATATAAGATGAAATACCAATAGTATCGGCCTACCAGGGGAGACAGTAGGTGATAATCTTTGTAGAACAATTTGTAGGTACTTAAAAGAAGGCCTGTTGGCCTTCTGTGACTCATGAACTTTTCTAGAAATGTATTCCTTGTGGGATATAAAACTGAAAGCAACAAAGGAACAAGAAAAACAAATAAAGAAGCAAAAACTCATAGACACAGACAATAGTTTAGTGGTTACCAGAGGATAAGGAGGTAGGGGGTGGTAGATGAGGGTAAATGGGGTCAAATATATGGTGATGGAAGAAGAACTGACTTTGAGTGGTGAACACACAATGTGATATATAGATGATGTATTATAGAATTGTACACCTGAAATCTATGTAATTTTACTAACCATTGTCTCCCCAATGAATTTTGATTTAAAAAAATTTATGTATTAAAAAAAACCCTTAAGGAATAAATCATTTGAGTATTCTCTTTTATACATGTAAATTGGTAAAATATTTTAGTTTGAATTCTTTATCTGAATACTTTAGGAGTTCAGTGGCATAAAAGGGATGAAAGATCTGATTATGGAATAATGATAATGACTAACAGTTATATGATCCTTACTGTGTACCAAACATCATTTTAAGTGCTTTACACATATAAAGGTTAAGACCCACAAATACCTTAGGAGATAGTATTATTCCCATTTGACATCAAGAAACTGAGCTCCTGAGAATTTCAATAACTTGTCTTAATTATACACATTCAATGACAAAGCCAAGATTTGGACTGAGCCATAGTAGCTCTGGTTCCAGGTGTTTAACCACTACTCTCTCCTGAGGTAGCATTGACCGTGGATCATGGGACTGGTGCAAGGCTAGATGGGACACTGCAAGGGGACAGGGTGTAGTAGGAGCACTGGGAGCTGGAACGAGAAGGAGCCCAGAAAGTAGGAAGCACAAGCGTGACATGATTGGCCAAGTATAATCTCTCAACAAAGCTAGTAATTAATTCATATTCTTAATAGAACCAAAATAAAATTTGTGTCATACTACTAATTTCTCAATTCTCATTGGAATTCAAAAACTCCCTTTTGAGGAGCAATTTATGACAAAATGACCCCATGAGCGTTCAGACAAGATTAGGAATATGTTAACACATCATAATTGTTTGTGAGAAACTTTCTACAATGAATTTAATGTTGATAAAACATTTTCCCAGAAACAAAGTACCCCAAGCCCTTGTCTCCATTCCGTTTTTCAAGGAATATTTATGCTTACTAGTATGCAAATATGTGATGGATGGATGCTGTTGGCTGAGAAGGAACCTAGTCATAGCTTTCAGCTGGACAGGGAATAACAACCAGTGATCAGTTGATTGAAATTCAGTTATTCATCAACTAAGTGCTTTTCCATCTTATTATTTATTTATTTATTTATCTTTAATTTAATGTGTTTTCCTGTATAGAAGCAAAGTGATAGCTATGACTAGGTGACGCTGTGTACTGAAATAATTTTGAAACATGTCTTGAGAGTTTTTTAAATGTAGATGTTAATGACCATGTATTAATAACCAGTCTCTCCTTTTCAAGGGACAAAAAAAAAATGAAAGACACTATTTTAGTTAAATATCAATCTCAAAGAACGATTTATTAATTTCTATTGGTTGTGTCATATTTTTCACTAGTGCATTTAAGTAATGTTTATTGAATACCTATTATGTGCCAGGTACTGTGTTTTTGCTAAAATATATTTTGATAAATTAGTATATTCTTTTTCAACTCTATACGGAAAACCAGGAAGGGGGAAGATGACAAGAAATAAACTATATTTTATCAAAGATTCAATTATGTAAATATTAACATGAGTACATTCCTTTATGATTTCTAATTGATTTGAGCCAGATATTTTGGAAAACCTAATCTTTTTTAAAAAAAACATATGAGATAATGCATATATCTAAGGCAGTATTTAGCACAAAGTAAGCTCTCAATAAATGTTGGCTGTATTTTTTGTTGGTATTGCTCTAATTGTATAAATTACTGAACAGAATTCTATATTATTAGTATGTGTTGTTTTCATCATTTCTGAATTAGTTATTCATAAAAGAATAGCTTAGTAAATTTCATGGTTACCTACTATTTTAAAATGGCTTTCTTTTTTTGTTGTTTATATTGTTTTTAAATTCTTAACCTGATCATCTTTTTGCCTTACATAAAACATTATTTAATTTTGTCCTTTGTTTTTGCTTCTGAACATCTTTTTTGATCATGCTTAAACTTTCAAGTTCTTAAGCATCTTCCTGAATTAATGAGGTGTTATCTCCACTAAGTATCAAAATACAAGGTCTCAAGATCAGTTAGTCTCTTCATTTGCTTATGTGGTAGCATGAAACAAAACGTATGAAGTGGTTCCTACAATGTGCTTCTCTAGCTATAGTGCAAATTCTTTCAAAGCCACATAGCAAATACACATATTCATAGCCACTTCAAATACATATACGATAGACAAGGTAATCCAACTTCTTAATATTTTTAACTAAGAACAGCTCAAGCAGCTATGTACCTTGTGCTGAATTTTTCTTGCTCCCAGCAAAGAAAACAAATTTGATGGCAAAGTACCATTTACGAAAATACCTTCTATTTATTTATCTACTCTGGATTTGATGTTTATTAGAGGGTATGATATAAACCACTATGGTAATTAACACAGGGAGTTGATAACTGCAAAAGGCAGTGAGCACCTAGAAATCAAAGTGGTGTAGGATGGAGATAAAGATGAAAATGTCAAAGACTGACCTAACCCACATCATTTGAAGAGTCTGTCTTGGAAAATGGATCAGAAAGAAGTGGTCTCTTGTTTTGTTTGTTTTTTATTACTTTTAATTACACAAGTAATCCTTTTAAAATTTGAAAATATTAAAGGAGAACTAAAAGTCTCCTCTGAGCTCTACCACATTCTGTTTTCTCTGAGTCTCCCCAGGATTTGTTTGTTTTAATTTTTGAGTAAAAAGGGGTTCATTAGTAACCTTGGTTCTATATATATAGTTCTCATAAAAATATATATTGGTTAACAATTTATATCCCTTTTATTGGTCAATTCTTTACTCTGTGTGTGTGTGTGTGTGTGTGTGTGTGTGTGTGTGTGTGTGCTCGCTAGCCAGTGTGATTAAAGAAAATGAATAACACATGAATTCTTAACCCCAATATGTTTCCTGGAGCTTCATTCATCTGTTTCTAACCTTCTGCTTGACATTGCCAACTAGATGTTCAGGCACCACAAAGTCCAAAAGAAATGTACTATTCATTATTTGCTGCTGTCTTAGAGTACATACATTTCAGTCACATATGCCAGAAAACCTGGACTCATTTATATGATGTCTCCCACACTTGCTCATTTAGTCAGTCACCAAATCCTGATCATTAATTACTATGATAATCCTACAGATTCTCTCATTCTGTCTCCTCTCTTCCACTCTTAAAGCCTCTGTCCTAATTTAGACCGTTACCTTCTCCCTGGATTATTACAATAACCTTTTTGTATGTACCAGTTTCACACTAATCTTTTTGGACTTCATTCTATTCTCCACACCAGTTAAATATCTAATTTTATATGTGTAATAATACTATATACAGGGTCTGAAAATCAAGTTCACAAACTTGTTGTACAATGTTGCTAACCATCTTTTGATATCAGAGGGATTATTCATTATGAATTTGTACTAGCTGAGCAAACAGTTAACCAAGTTTACTCTTTGGAAGTGCTGAAAAGGCTGCATGAAAAAGTTCCATGACCTGAACTTTTCGCCACCAATTCATGGCTCTTGCATCACGACAATGCACCAGCTCACACAGCACTGTCTGTGAGGGAGTTTTTAGCCAGTAAACAAATAACTGTATTGGAACACCCTCCCTACTCACCTGATCTGGCCACCAATCACTTCTTTCTTTACCTGAAGATAAAGGAACTACTGAAAGGAAGACATTTTGATCACATTCAGGATATCAAGGGTAATCCGACAACAACTCTAATGGCCATTCCAGAAAAAGAGTTCCAAAATGCTTTGAAGGGTGGACTAGGCACTGCTGTCAATGCATAGCTTCCCAAGGGGAGTACAGTAGTACCTTGGTTTTCGAACATCTCTGTTGACGAACATTCCAGTTTACAAACGCTGTAAACCTGGAAGTAAATGCTTCAGTTTTCAAACACACCTTGGAAGTTAAACATGTCACGCGGCTTCCGCTGAGTGCAAGATCCTGAGCCCTAGCTATCTGCTGTTTTCCAACGTTTCAGAACTCGAATGGTCTTCTGAAACGGATTACATTTGAAAACGGAGGTTCCATTGTACTTCAAAGGTGACTGTAGTAATAATCAGCAATGAGGTATGTAGCATTTTTTCTAGGATGAGTTCATAAACTTAATTGTCTGACCTCATATATGATATATATGTTGTCATATAATATGGCATGTATATATCTTTTCATATATTTACACACATATTGCCATACCATAACTTTCAAAATTCGTTCCTTTTCAACTTCAAACTCAGCCATACATGATGCACAATCACACCTCTGTGCCTTCATCTATGCTTTTCTTCTGACTGGGAATACTTTAACCAAACTTTTAAACAAACAAATAAAATCTCATATTCTCTTTCACAAGACAGCTTCACTCTCCCACACAGAATGTATCATGCTATGATCTATGTCCTCACAGCTCTCTTTTGATTCTCTATCACAGGATTTCATTGTGATTATAGTGCTTATACTTCATGATTTACTTGTTGGTCTCCCCAATTCTATTCCCTTATCAAACTTGGAGATCAGCGACTTAACACATATGTATGTGGCATACATTCTTTTGCATACCAGGCACCCAGCAAACTGCCTGCTCATGTTAGGGAGGTACTAAGTTTGTGATAGAATAAATATTATGAGTCAAAGTTTTGCATACCACATGATTCTATATTGTCTGTCATTACTCATTCTTAAAGAACTGCCTTAAGTGGGACCAAAGATGTACATTTTACAAAGTTGCTTCTACAGGCTCCTGATTCTGGATGAGTACACTTGTTCTACATATTTTAAATAGATGTCTATGTTTCTATATGCAATGAGAGAATTCTCAAAAAAAACACCCTGTGAACTCCCAAGCCATCACCTGTTCTTCCCTTAAGATTATATGGGTACTGTAAATATAAGGCATCATAAAAATTTAAGACAGTCTCCAAAAAAAAAATTTACTTCTAGATTCTGCAAAAGTGACCAAGAACCTTAAGATATATCGTTCCTATGTATTCAAGTATACAATACACATAAAATCCCTCTGTTGTTTCCTTTTGCATTGATTTATTTTAAGGTAATTTAATTCCCATGGATACTTTACTATAATATTTTAAAATATATTACATTTTCAGGACATTTTATCTTTGTGTATATTGCCTCATTTTAATCAGAGACCTAGGATGAAGGCTCTGCATTATCATACTGATCTCACAGATGAGGCATGATGTACACAGGAAGTGGCAGTGCTTGTTTAAGACCACCATAGCAAAGAAGTGGTAAATGACGTAGGTCTACTTTAAGATTAGTTCTACTTCTATTAAATTACTTCAGCTTCTCAGCCGTTAACAGTGTGTGCAACAAATATACTTTTGGTGATAAAACCTTTAGGTCTAAATAGCTTGTTGTTACATGCATTAGTGTGCTTATTATAAATCTCTAACAACCTTAGCTAAACTTTGAAAAGCTGAATTGGTAATAAGTAAAATGTCTTTTTCTCATGACAACTACTAGTCATATCAGTACTTGTTTTCTAAATAAACAAACATAGGTGGGATCAAAGCCAATGCCTTCTATATTTGTTTTCTATTTCTGCCATAGCTAGTTGCCACAAATTTAGTAGCTTAAAACAGCAAAAATGTCTTATCTTATAATTCTGAAATCAGAAATCTGACAAGGGATCTCAATGGGCTAAAAATCAATATGTCAGTAGGGCTTCATCCCTTTTCCGCAGTCCTAGAGCAGGATCTGTTTCCTTGCCTTTTCCGTCTTCTAGAGGCCTCCTGTGTTCCTCGTCTCCTGGTCCCCTTCTTCTAGCTACAAAGTCAGCAACAATGCATGTCTTTGTGCCGTTCTTTCATAATCAAATCTCCCTCTCTGACCACACCTCTAGGTCAAGGTTCTTTGCTTTTATGGATTCGTGTAATTAGATTAGTCCCATCTGAATAATACAAAATAATCTCATCTCAAATTCTGAATCATTTCTGCAAATTCCCTTTTGTGCTATAAGATAACATATTCACAGGTTCCAGGGATCAAAATATGGACATCTTTCTGGAACCACCTTTCCACCTACCATGCCTTCTTATCAAAATAGAGAAATAGCTTGAGGAAGGATGAGAAGGAGTTAAAAATGCCCTGTAGAGGAGATTGTCAACAGAAGTTTTATTTTTGACTTTGATAATACATCAAATGAGGTTCAGAATAAGAATTTAAATAACTTTGGAATTAATCATATAGTCACTATTAAGGGAAGAAAAGTTAGACAAGATAATGATTGTAATGTCACTTGCTCTTTAAGAAATATCTATTAATATTATTAAAGTTCTATTCCATTATTACAGTTGATATTTAGGGGTTTTATTAAAATTGTATATCCCCAGACTCCACCCACACAGATGCAGACTCAGAAAGCCTTTTATGGGACTTAGAAGTCTGGTTTTCAACAAGCACATCAGGTGATTCTGCGTTTATTTACTGCCACACTTCAAAGAAGGCTGCTATGGTGTTTATTTCTTTACCACCAGAGCTAGAATAGCTCAACTGGAATTCAAACCTCTGGGTCTGGAGAACATATATTATTCAAAACTGACATTTAGTATTGAAATAGCACAAAATGGAATTTTAAGTTAGTATAAATAGAATGATTGGGGTTTATGAAAAATACAATTTTTTGTATTACTACAATTCTTTTTGTCATTTCAGGAGTGTATGAGTTACATAATCATAAATTTGACCCTTTATTCAAAAGACAGTCATTGATTGCCCACTATACATATAAACTGGGCTGAGTGCTATGGGAAGATTAAATGAGTATTCTCAGTAAATGCACCTTTAGAAAGCATATTCAGTCTTATCTATTCTGCTTCAAAGCTAAGGAGAAAAGTTCTTATGTTAATGTTAAAATGCAGTTAGTAACCAAAAGAAAATATTTGTTTTAATATTACTACAACGAGTTTAAAATAAATACAATAGAAATTGAAGGACGCTTTCTGGTGCTAAAACCCAACTGTGAAACTTTCCCAGACACACAGTTTCAGGGTCCTAGTAAAAACAGATCAACTTTTTAACATAAAATTGAGAACAATTTTCCAGTGCAGGGTTCAATATTAATGTGTAGTGTCAATGATAATGGCTTCCTCCAAGTGAAATAATTGGGCATAATTTTATTTTACTGTATTATCACTTGTTATTGTAACTCAGAGACTCAGCCATCTCCATGAGTTAGTTCACATGGGAGTACTCTAAGAAATAATGTGTAAGTTAATTAAAGGATTAATTATTAGGAGAGTGGAATTATTTTTGCCAATTTTGATTACTTGTGTTTTCTGAAACTTGTGTTTTCTTTTCCTATATTTTTCTTATCAACTTTTATAGACACGTATATTAGATATGCTATTAAATACCAGCATTCATTTAACAATTTACTTTTAGAACAGGTTGCACATTTCCTTATAGCCAAATTGAACTTTCCTAGTTCAAAATCAGGTTGTATGGTTTAACTTCCATGATTAAACTATTCTAATGTATCCCCTTTGCTCTTGGACTAACTCTAAATTCCAGAAAGAGGCTGAAAAGGTCAATACCATCTGAATCCAAATCATCTCTCCAGCCTCACTGCATACCACTTACCTCCACCCATCTATGTTCTAGCTATTATAATTCAGTTGCTGGAAGCCATATGCTCTTTACCTTCTCTGGACCTGTGTGCATGTTTTTCTATGCCAAAAACACTCCACTCTTTCTCCACATCTTGCCTGGCTACCTACCGCTAATCTTCAGGACTCAACTTTATTTCCTTAAGGAAGCCCTCCCGCCCACACCACATCCAGATGAGGACACCATCTATATGTTTCCATAACCTCAGTGCAACTCATCACCGTGCCTATCTCACTGTATTGTACTTGCTTGCATTGTCCCTACACCATTCATGGGTTCAGGGTAGAAACCAAGAATAACTTAACTGAAAGAAGTGCTGCCTGAGGTGGTAAAACCATAGAGGTGGCTATGACTACATGCTTGACTCCATGTAGTTCACTTGGAAATAATGAATAATAATAATAATAATAATAATAATAATGTGTAAACACACATTAAAGTGTCAGATAGTAAGTGACATTAACAGAGAACTATAAATACATAAAATAGGATATATTTTAGCACTAAATCCAGATAAATTCCTTGACCTTTGCATTGAAGTTCATAAAATGTAAAACTAGAAGGAACATCTTTTTAAATTGATGCAAAGAGATGAATGTTTTCTTCTCTATGGAAAAAAGCAGTTTTACTCTTGTTTTCTACTTTCTGTAGGACTTTGGAAAAACTTTTATCCATTCACTAGGAATTTTATTAATTATGACAAATGGCAGCTCACAAATTACCATTCTTGTTTTATTCCACCTCCTCTCACATGAAATAACTACATTGTATTTATTTTGAAGCTCTCCATTTTTCTTAAAAATAAAGTTTGGATAATTAATTAACATTTCTTTAATTAATTAAAGATAAGAAAATATTTAAAACACATGTGCATGAAATATTTATTAATATTTTCAAAAATGTATCACTGATTAGACTATTTCTCAAAGTTATTCATATCAAATTAGCAGATCAAATGAATATAGTTTTAAAGGCAAAAATTTTAAATTAGGGAATTATACCTAATTTTTAATGTAAGGGAATTTTAATGTGTTCCTGGATGTTTTTAATTTACTGAGATTTAAAGAAAGGTATTTTTAACAACCATCTGCATATGCAATCAATTTTAAATTATATTTTATATTTGAAGTGTAATGTGTTAGTTACCTGAAAGACACATAAAGCATGAAACATATGAAAATATATGTGGAAATGTATAATTAGCATTTTAAATACGTATTTCTTCAATTTAAAAGTGAAATATTCTATTGATTTATTATAATCATGTTTATGAAATGTGTGTACACGTATATTTGATAGCCTATATATTCCATTTGATAGCCTCTAATATTTTGCCATGTACATGAATTAATTTTACAGTTAATTTTACTAATGTTGGATTAGGATGAGTTTAGCAAAGTAGATGTGTGTGTGTGTGTGTGAATGTGTAGAGGGAACATGGTGATTTTTCAGTTTATTCAAGTAGTTAAGTTCATATCACTATAATTTAATAGTTACTAGATGACTTAGAAACCCATCTGCCTTGGATGATTTTTATATTGACTTAGTTAAAAAAAAAAAAAGGGGTGGAGCAGACAACCTCTGAAGATAGCAGTAACACAGTGGCCAAATAGAGGCTATATTATAATTTAGTCAAAAACAAAAATTATGAATTTCTGTGTAGTTGGATCACATGGCTCAATATTCCAGCAAATCTGAAATTGTCTCCATAAGCAGTAAACCCGATTATTCTAGAATTTCCATTAAGATACATGTGCTACTAGGATGCCTACGTACATTGTATTATCATAGTTGTTAATATTGGGAAATAAATGTGTGCATCAAAAAGAAAATCTACTTTTCAAGTTTAAAAAGGGATCTCTGCAAAAAAATAAAAAGTTACTTTAGTATCACAATCTGGAAATATAGAACAAATCTTTTACTCCATGAAAAATAAAACAAATGCTGATCAGGCAAGAAGCTCAGTTGTAAAATCAAAACCTCAGTAGCGCTAGGCCATCATCTTACACATGAAAGTATTAACCTTCTCTTCTTAATCCTCAGAGACTTGTAAAGAATTGAAAATATAAGTGCCTATGTAAAAAAGGAAATCTCTGCCTGGAGACCATTTTTCAAGTACTGAAATAGCTCCTTGGGGGATATGTTCTTACAGTAGCTGACAGGCAGAGGGTTCATGTTCTTTTCAAGATTTTCATTATAGCTGAAACTCAGGAAAGCTAGTCAATTAATGGCAGAGGTTTTGACTTGATTTCTACTTTCAAGTATTTAGATATGAATTGGTGGCAATACAGAGCAAATTCCTATAAATAATTGCTTCCCTGGTTGCTGATGCTGTCTTTGTAAAAAGCTATCTGCCTTTATTAATATGAAAAATAGAAAATTTTGTGTGATTTTTTTTTGTAACCCACAGTTTTCTTAACTGAAATATTTTGCACATTTTGAATTCCATAAAAATGTAATTACATGAGCCATCTGCTTACTGACATGGTCAAAAAACAGTATTTAGGATTCAAAGCATAGTTTATTGCCCAGTAGATTTAATTAATCTTTAGAGTTACTTTTTGCTTAATTTTTAACAGAAAATTTTAAAGTACAGAACTTGAAACTTAAAAAGTCTATCTCAGATGTCATATTCTTCCCCAACTGGAATTCAATTTTTATCTTTGAACTGTGTTTTTAAGAACAATATAAGGATCATAGAACATTAGAGTCATTACTCAATTAGCTGCAGGGTTTCCTATAACCTTGAACTCAGAAAACCTATGTCTCTGTAATGTTTGATTGCCTACAGCAGTTGATAGGCATGGCTTATCATGTGCTGTATTTTATTCTTTCAAATCCAAAAACTATTTTTTTTTATTATGTTATCACAGTTTTTGGCAAATATGAGAATTTACATATTCTGATATTTATACTAGTTCAACTATCCAACTTGAAAAATGAGAAATGTAGACATATTCCAGATATTTTGAGTTACTTCATCTGTTCTTAGGCTGACCATAGTGATTTTCAGGATGTAATTACAGTATATATGCAAAACATTATCAATAGAATTTGATTCTCACATTAGTCTTCTCACATATGTAAATCTGTTAATTCATTCAAAAAATATTTAATGAACACCAGTGAATCAAGTCAAATATATTAGCTATAGAGAATTTGTTAATAAATAAAACAGAGAATATTCTTTTTAAAATGGAATGTATAATAAGTATATTTAATATTGGAACACATAAGAGGAAGTAGGTGAGTGCTTACACTACTACTGATGGATATAAAAATTGTGATAAGGAAATCTGATAGTAAATAACATAATTATAAATACCTGCATATTCCCTAGAAACCAGCTCTTGGTGTCTATTCTATGAAAATGCTTGCACAAGTACTCTGAAGGCAGTTTCAGTATTTTCCCACAGGTTTGCATTATAGAAAATAGAGAAACAAACCAAATGTCTTTCCATCAGTAATGGCTAAATAAACTATTTCATACTCATACATTGTAATACTATACAACGATTTGAATGAATAGAAGTTTCTTTTGGTTTATAGAACATTGCATTAGATAACATATGTAAAAATATCTATAAAACACAAATCAAGATAACTACAAGTGTGTGTGTTTGTGTGTGTGTGTGTGTGTGTGTGTGTGTGTGTATTCATTCCCCACAAATAACTATTATTATCAGTCCACATATACATTTCCTGGCTTCTTCCTATGCATACATGAACTGACAATAATAGTTACTTTTGGGGAAAGAATTGTGTACGTGGGTGATAATAAAAGTGGACTTTAGTATTCTTTCTCATGTGATAATGCATTATTTATGAAATTATAAATAGCAAAAATAAATTTTAATGTTATGAATTTAATTATAAAAGCATGAGGTTAACATGAGTGAAGAACAGGAAGTGACTAATTTTGAATAGTTCTAGAGCAGGAAAATAATTTACATTACTAGTTCAACAGACATTCATTAAGTCCATATATAACCCTATATGTGTTCCACAATATCTGTTACCAAGTTATATCTTTTGCTAAAATTCATTTTAATGTTTTTTTTTTTAATTTGTGCCTTTGAAATTAAATTTAGGGTTCCAACGCTTTTCCTACCAGGGTTAGTGTAATAAACTTACTGCAAACTTGTCCAAACATAGAATAAAATATTATTTTTTTCTTTTCATTTGGCTAATTTTCAGTTTTTTAATTTATTTTTAATATCACCTATCTCCCACCCCCTTGCCTTTGTTATCTATCTGCTTGTTCTTTGTATCAGTGTGTCTGCTTCTGTTTTGTTTATTGTTTTTTTCAGATTCCACATATAAATTAAATCATAAGGAATTTGTCCAATTTATTTCTTAATTTAAGTTTTCATGGAGATGTTATATGATAGAGGGTTTGTGCCATTAGATAGTATTCACCCAAAATCTCACAGTTAGGACAGCTCCTAGAAATCTCTCCTTTCCATGGACCGGGCACTGCATCCTCCTTCCTGGTCCTCTGAATGTCATGCAGCCAAAATCTTCTAGGTGCCACACATGACCCTCCAACAACAGTTAAATTTTGGAGTTAAAATACCCTATTTCCTACTCTGCTCCTTTTCTCATGAGGAAAACTTGCCCTAGAATTCTGGCCACTGAAACTGTTCATCTAGTTATGCATTGTAGCTGTTAAATATTGTATTGGTTGCTGTAGCTACCAAATGAGTTAGATACAATCCTATCTTCAAGAGGTTTCATTTCTAGGAGAGGAATAGAGACATATTGACTAAGAAGTGCACTAATATTGTGTAAATGTAGAGATAGAAGCATGTAGAGAGGACATTGATCACAGAGGAAAATAGATTTAAATGGCAAGGATGGAAAGTTTCATAAAGAAGGTGACATTTTAAGTGGGCTTTGAGTGAGCAAGTGATACTTTTTCTGGGCCCTCAAGGATGAGCTGTATGGTTCAGCTCAACAGAAAATGTTTAAAAAGCGAGAGAAATGTTAAAATACTTCCGTATTGCTAGAGAAAAGAAAGTCTTGCGGGGCAGAAGTAGAGGCAGGTAAACATTTCCCTTTGCATACTATTGAATACTTGGTTACTACACAGGAATAAAAATAGATTGCATAGGTTGCATTTTTAGTAAGAAAAACATATATTTCATTTTCAAAGTCAGTTATACTAAGCGCAGAATTATAAAGCACAAAAGTAGCTCTATATAATGTTATGGTCACATTTAAAATATGTGAAAAAATTATGAAGAAAAAATTATTGCTTTCACTATTTCCAAATGAGTAGCAACCAAGTGATCCAATCTCTGTCTAGTTTTTATTTATCTTCAGAATAGTCACAGAGTTCATACTTCAGCTATAAAACCTTAAGGATAAAGTGTCTTTGAGCAATCACTCTAACTCTCTGGTGTGCCCTCTGGTGAATTAAAGAGATGGGCAAAGTGAATTAAAGAGAAGCAATGCACTCTTGATACCTATAACATTAACTGAGCAAGAGGTTAACTGGCCAGAAATAAATTGAGGGGCCATTCTTCTAATGTTACTACACAAGAAAACATTCCTAATGAACTGCATGACCAATTAATAAAATATCAACAAATTAAGATGCCCAAAACAGGAACAGGCACTGCAATAGAAATAGTAAATTTTTTTCAAAAGGAATTTACAAATTTAAACAGAGAGGTCTATCTAGCTATCCTCTCCCTAAACCCAAACAAAGCAAAACTTCAATTCAGAACCTGAGAAAGTGCTAGGTGTTGTAACTATCATTTTTATTAATCTACCACCTGTCAGACTCCTTTTTGTCCTTCATACCTAATATTTCCTTTGAACTTGAAAAAAAAAAGCACAGCATGCAGAATTTCAGTCTAAGAAGAAGATAATACTTGAGTTGATACCAAAATGAGTGAATGAAACTAACTACAGAAAAAATTGTAGGTTCAGGAAACAGCCACAGTAAAGGTCAATGTGGCTACTGTACATAAACAATGGGGATATTCCTAAGTAATCAGGTCACAGAGGCAGACAGTCGGTGTAGGTATTTGTCATGGTGAGGAATCTGGATTTGTTGCTTTGTAACCACCCATTTATCTGCGTCTCCCATAAGCCTACCTCTCTATTCTGTGAGTGCTAAGACCATGTGTGTCTCATCTCCTGGTACGTCACTGAGGCTTCACACTGTGCCTGGCATAAAGTAGACACTCAATAGATGTTGGATAAAATGATAAATGAGCAACCTATTCCATTTAACTTGCTGCTTACATATATAATTTCTATTCTAGTATGCACTTTAAAAAATATTGTGCTATTAGTATAAGTATTTTATAGCCTGGGAGCAAGCTCTGTTTAAGCCAGGATTCGAGTTACTAGCAATCTCAGGAAAAGTCCTCTATGAGTGTATGTAAAGTTCATGTAGGGGCCCAATTATGCCTATGCGTTGAGACAAATCTATTTCAGCATTGATTATGATGTTTCCCATTACACTTAGAACTGTAATGGGCATTACCCATTATCTTGATCATTACTGAGCAAGCATTTCAGAAGATTAAAGAGAATAGTAATAGTTGAAAATTGTTCTCACTTGTTTTATTCACTCTAATTTTATATTTAATTGGGGAAGCTAATGTTTTTCTGTTTCAATTTTCTATTCATAATTGTGGCCCTATGAATGCAATACGGTTTTTGACACTTTATGTAAGCAGCATTGAATTTGTACTCTCTGCTTATTTAAGCAATTCTCATAACCTGTTGCTGCATAAATAAGCTCTGTGTGTAGTGTCCAAAATTCACCTCTGAATGTCAGCTTTCAAAATTAATTTCTGAGTGTTTTTCCACAGAAGTCTCATTGAAATTGGCATTCATACAAAGCACATCACGAAATTATAACTAGATGAGATTCTGAATAAACCATCCCAGGATAGTCTTCTCAAAAATCTTTGAGCTAAAAGCATATTATTTTTAGAAATAAATCAAATTAAGCTAATATTTAATCTTGGAAGCTAAGATGTGAGGTTATTGGGGAAAGAGGGGTCATAAGTGAGTGGAGGGCTGTAGTTAATTTTCCCACTTGAAGAGATTCCAACACTGAATCATGCTTTAGAGAATACTAAAAAAAGGAAAGGAAATAAAAGCAAGAAAGAAAGAAAAAAGAAAAACAAACATTTAAAGATTCGACTAAAGAAATTCTGATTTGGGGGTGGTACTAGTCAGAGTTCTCCAGAGAAACTATATATATATATTTTATATGTACATATTTTATATATACATATAAAAATACTATATTTATATGCTATATATACATATAAAAATAGCATATATATGTAATGTATATAATATATGCATTATATAATGTGCATTATATAATATATGTAATATATGCTATATAATATACAATATATAACATATATTAACATATATAATATATTATATATAACATATATTGTACATATATATATATATATATATATATATATATATATATATATAAATAATTAGAGATAATAAAGAGGGGTTCTCCTTCACACACCCGGAAGGCTGAAATATGTCCACTGGCTGCATCAGTTTCCCCTTAAAAATATGATAGTGTTTAAAAAATAAATTAAAAAAATATATATATGATACTGTTGAGCTGATCCTTAATGTTTCTAAAAATATTTATGACGTCATCTTTATTAATATTTTAGCTCTCTTTAATTTCTCTTTATTTCCATCATTAGTACCAATGGATGCATTTGTTTTTAAAGAAATCACATTTTCAGTCACCATTGAAGAATGACTTCATATGCAACCCTATGTAGAGAACAAGAGACTGTGGCCTTATAAAGAAACTACATAGTCCCTTAGGTTCAGTTCCATCCCAAATAGTTCTCCTCTCTCTCTCCTCTCTCTCTCTCTCTCTCTCTCTCTCTCGCTCTCGCTCTCGCTCTCTCTCTCTCTCTCTCTCTCTCTCTCTCTCGCACGCACACACGCACACACACACACATATGAATATGAGACAAAATTATATGTATCTGGTACATTTTACAGATCCTCACCGTTTCTGGAAGAGAGGAATAAGAAAAATATGAAAATAAAGTAGAATTGGAAACAAATCTATTCTTTCAACAGTGTACTTTAAGCCACTAAAATGCAATAGGATTGTGTTAAGTGCTAGAGATGCATTAGTTAATGACATGGAGAATCACGTTCTCATGGTGCTTACAAATCATTTATCATTCCTGTAGCACAGTTGCATTACACACATCTGCTATAAGAAATTCTGTTAGCAGAAAGGGAGATAGTATAGTAAACACATAATATACAGCCAATACAATATTAGCAGAGATAGTGGTGCTAGGAAGAAAAATCCCCAGACACTATATCAAGGGGATCTGATCTAGTCTAGGTAGGTGATCAGGGATTTCCAATGAGGGGACAACTGAAGAATGACTTATCCAGTAGATTAATTGTTGCAAGAATATTCTAGGCAAATGAACAGCAACTGCCAAAGAATGAGAGTGGGTTAGGTAAGGAGGCAGAAGATAGATGTTTAGATTTTCCCTTATAATTGGCATTAATCAAAATATAAGATTATTTGCTACTTTTAATCAATACATGAAGATGTTATGTGGTTCAACTATTCATGACCTTGGTTATTTGGAGGTGTACAAAGCAAAGGTGAGATTTGATTAAATTGGAGACATTGTGAGGACAAAAGGAAGAATGTATTAGATTAGGGGACAAAACTTCTCATTTAAGAAACAAATGAAAAGGTTCAAATGGTTTTCTCCAAGCCCTGGCCTGCTCTCAAACGCCAAAATTTAAGCTTTTATGTCCTACTGAAAAGCAAATTCTCCAGGAAAGTGTAAGAGTTGTAAGTACACATCCTTCCTGATCCATTTTATGACCCAGACCTTGTTTCAGCCCTATTGTAAAACCACACAATTGTGAACTAAATAGACTTTCAGATCAATTTAACCCAGCAGTATACTTCTCCTACTGTAAACAGCCTTCTAAAATACTCATTGCAATTAATTTTTAAGGATATTTAAAATTGTATTGCCAAGATATAATTTTATTACTTACAGAAATAAGTTATAATAGATACCAATAGAATACCACCTCTAAGAGCAAAGATTTTCAAAAACATTGAACAGAACATTTAGTTTTCTAATTAAAGGTACTGGTCTAGTTACACCTCTATTATGATTATACGTATTCGCTCCTCTTTTTCTCAGTGTCAGCAGTCACGTGATATAATCCATCTGGTGCAGTCAACACAGAACTTTGTGATTCAAGTCCAGCCTCTCTAGCAGCCAGCTTTTACAGAGTAGGACCTCTTAAGGTCGTGACCTGCCGATACTGGGAAGCATGATTATTTCTTAACTTTGAAGCTTAGTCCATCTTCACTGAACAGCCGTCAAGTTCCTGCCGGCAGGTTCTGGGCTACAAGTTTTTAATTAGTGCTTATCCTTACATCTTAGCTAACCCCCTTATCGAGACTGGCCTTCTGCTCGACCTGGCAGAAGAATCATTTTACTTGTATTTTCCCATAGCGTCTATCCTTATATCTGTTTTTCTTCAAAGTCAGAGAAAGAGAGAGAGTGGAAGTTTGAGAGGAAGAAGAAATACAATATCTCCATCCCTCTTGATCCCATGATTGCCCTGCCCTGTCTGAAAGTGGGTATTCTTCAATGTCCATGGGAGCCCCACTGTTCCTGCCTTTAGCAAGATTAGACTTAACTTTCCTAACAGTTAATAGAGTTGACATTATTTTTCTTAACCCAGTTCTTTTTTATTGTTGTTTTTTCCAATTTTAATTTATTTTTTATTAGTTTTAGGTGTACAAAGCAACATAATAGTTAGACATTTTAACCCCTCGTAAAATGATAACCCACCCCCCCAAGCTACTACCCCTCTGACATCTTATACAGCTGCTACAATACCATTGACTATCTTCCCTATGTTGTACTCTACATCCCATGACTATATATACCTATATATTTAGTTATAGTTGACATTCAGCATTATTCTATTTCAGCTCTTCAGGTGTATAGCACATTGGTCAGGCATCGACACAGTCTATAACATGGTCCCCCTGATAAGTCCAGTGCCCATCTGGCACCTTACATGATCTTTACAACATTGTTCATTATATTCCCCATACTGTATTAACTACCAATTTGTATTTCTTAATACCTTCACCTTTTTCATCCAGCCCCCAACCCTCTTCCCATTTATCACCTTGATAGATCTAGTACCTATAAGGCACCATACCTAGTTATTACAATATTATTGACTATATTCCTTATGCTATACCCTACATCCCCATGACTACAGTGTAACACCAATTTGTACTTCTTAATCCTGTCCACTTTCACTCATCCTTAACCCCCCTCCCAATTTAAAGAAGTTCCTCTAAGATTCCTTGTAAACTGGTTTGGTGGTGATGAACTCCTTTGGTTTTTTCTTCTCTGGGAAGCTCCTTATCTGTCCTTCAATTCCAAATGACAGCCTTGCTGGATAGAGCAGTCGTGGTTGTATGTCATTGCTTTTCATCACTTGGAATATTTCCTGCCACTTCCTTTTTGCCTGCAAATTTTCTGTTGAGAAATCAGCTCCCAGTATTATGAGGGCTCTCTTATAGGTAACTAATGGCTTTTCTCTTGCTGCTTTTAAGATTCTTTGTCTTTAACCTTTGGTATTTTAATTATGATGTATGTGTCTTGATGTTGTCCTCTTTTGGTTTATCTTGTTTGGGACTCTCTCTGCTCCCTGGGCTTGTATGTCTATTTCTTTCACCAGATTAGGGAAGTTGTCTGTCATTATTTCTTCAAATTTCTTCAAGGTTTTCAATTCCTTGCTGTTTCTTTTCTTCTCGTACCCCTATAACGCAAATGTTGGTATGCTTGATATTGTCCCGGAAGCCCCTTAAACTTTCCTCAATTTTTTTGTTTTGTTTGTTTGCTGTTCTGTTTGGGTGTTTTCTGTTGCCTTATTTTCTACATCACTTGTTCGATCCTCTGCTTCATCTAATCTACTGTTGATTCCCTGTAATATAGTCTTCATTTCCATTATTGTATCCTTTATTTCTGACTGGTTCTCTTTCATGGTTTCCATCTCCATTTTTATGTTTCCTATCTCTCTATTGAAGTTCTCCCTGAGATCACTGAGCATTCTTATAAGCAGTGTTTGGAACTCCACATCTGATAGATTGCTTATCTCCATTTCACTTAGTTCTTTTTCTGGAGCTTTGTTCTATTCTTTTATTTGGGACATATTTCTTTGTCTCCCCATTTTGGCTGCCTTCCTGTGTTTGTTTCTATGTATTGGGTAGTGCTGCTATGTCTTCCGGTCTTAGTAGAGTGGCCTTATGTAGTAGGTGTGCTGTGGGGTTCAAGGGCGCAGTCTTTCTGGTCACCTGAGCCACACGCTCCAGGTGTGTCCCTTGTGTGGGTTGTGTGTGCCCTCCTCTTGTAGTTGAGCCTTGGTTGATAATTGCACATCAGTGGGAAGGACTGACCCTTGGGCTCACTGGTTGTGAGGACTGGCCTTGACTACAGTGGAAGAGTTGTTGTGCAGGGGCTGATCCTACAGAGCAGGATCTGACTTCTTAGCAGGACTCTGGTGCCCGCTTGATCCACCCCTGCAGTGTGCCGTACCTGGAGCTGGTTGGGTAATGCTCCAGCTCATTTTGAAGCTGGCCACTGGGGGCACAAGCCCTAGGACCACCATGGAAGGAATCTGCTGTTGGTTAAGTTCAGCCACAGCCCATGCTCCACCCGGGGCCACCCAGCAGGAGCTACAAAGAAATCTGCAGATGTCTGCCACCTGTGCTGTGCTTTGTAGCACGTTGAGAGGCCAAGCCATGAACCAAGGCCAATTGCTGCTAGTGCCAGCTTAGGGCTGCTCAGCAAGAGGTACAGGACCCACTCAAGCCAGATGCTGCTTGTCTGGGTTCCACGAGCCTTTGAGAGACCCTAGGAAAGTCTGCAGCTTGAGTGGAGGCAGGTGGTCTGCACAAAAAAGCCACTGAAAGAGGGCTGGATGTGCCCGAAATTTGGGCAGGGCCAGGTCCCAAATGGCCAAGGCATGGTGAATGAACAGCAGTGGCAGCCACCTGTGTCCACACGCTGGGAACGGGGAGGGCTCAACAAAGAAACAATGGCCTCCATAAGCTTTCCTATCCAAGAGAAGGCACCTCTACAGCCCCATAACAAGCCAGACAACTTAATTCCCCAGCATGTGTCCCTGCTGCCTTTCCAGCTGCTGCCCCAGCACTGGAGCTCAGCGAGTGATTCCATTGGTGGGTAAGTCCATGTGTGGTCCATTTAAGAGGAGTGCCAGTGATTGCAACCTCACTCAGTCTCACTCAGTCAATCTCTGTTGGTTTTCACAACCAGAAATTATGGGGACTTGTCTCCCTGGCACTGGAAGCTTGGGCTGAGGTGGGGCTGGGATCTCTCACTCCTCTGGAGGGTTGGGGGGACCCCCACAGCCAAAATAGTCCTCCTGATCTGTAATGGTCACACACAGGTGTGGGACCAACCCGTTCTGCCTCTCCATCCTTCCTACCAGTCTGGAGGTGGCTTCTTCTGTGTGTTCTTAATTGAAAAGCTTCAGTTCATCTTGATTATAGGTGATTCTCAATAATGGTTGTTTTGTAGATTGGTTGTAATTTTGATGTGGTTTTGAGAGAAGGTAAGCACAGCATTTACCTACTGTGTCATCTTGGTTGTCTCTCAGTAGCTACTCTTTTCTATTTTATTTTTTTAAAGATCTAATAGTTTGGAGGCAACTTTAACATTTGACCAGTCTGCAATACATATGGGGTTACATTTGCTCTGTGTAGGCTAATACAGTAAGTAATAATTAGCCATTTTTATCCTAGTGGAAATTAACAAATTCTGATAGGATTACTCTTAATAGGGTTACAGAGAGAGAGGATCTAAATGGGGTTCGATAGAAAGGATATTTCTGAAACAACTATTCAAAATGAAGGATCCGGATGAACACAATATTGTCATGATCAAGACATTTTACTAACGGAAATATGTAAATATCTTAAATAAAAAGATCTATGCACGCTCTCAGAATTTTTAGAATATTCATCCACCCACCATGGGTAGTCATTTTCTTGCCAAAGCTGGAGATTGATCCAAGTGACCTTTTCCAGAGATTAAAAAAATACTTCACATCCCACATATCACTCATTTTTAATAAAGGTAAAGTTATTAAAGAATCATAATCAACTTCAAGATTAAATATTTAAACTGTGAGTTAATTAATTTGCCCATCAGTCTTTTTTTCCTCTTTCCTCATCTTTAAATGAGAAAATTGAACTTGTCATTGGATCATGAGGTTTACATGAAGATTAGTCAGAACTCATCTTTTATGACTGTATGTGTTTGTGTGTGTGTGTGTGAGGGTGTGTGTGTGTGTGTGCATGTACATGTGGGGAAGGAATCACTGTTACCATTCTCATATACAAATAACTGTATCAATTTTCTTTAATATTAAAAACTTAAAAATTAGGCTGGAAATATAAATAGATAGGTACATTTTCTGGATGAAACGTGTCTTCACTATATGTTAGTACTGCACTTGAACAGCCAAGGATAGAGAGCAGAGTTCAAGAAGGGAGGTGGTAGACCCTGAGGGGAATAAGCAAAATCAGATGCTTTCTGTGTAGTTTGTACTGACTGGGGAGACAGCAATCATAGAGCTAAGACAAAGATGAGAGGACAACCACCCACTCCCTGTTCATTGAGGGCTTTTATTTTTCTAGTTACTTGGTTGGTGAGTGAATTGATTGTCTAGTTAATTAGTTGGTTCTTTAGTTGAAGACAAGCATGCTCGGAAATTCAGGTAGGCATGATTCTGTGGTACAGATTTTTATAAGTAAGTTACAACAGCCCAGTTAGATTGATGTAGGCCAGCTGAGGGTGACAGAGTGAACAATCAAAAAAATAAATAAATAAAGTTAAGCTCCCAAACAGTGGTGTTTAAGTACAGAAAGTAAAAATGGGGAAATAAAGATAATATCACCCTACGTTGTATACCTGAAACTAATCTAAAATAATATTGAATGTCAATTATAAATATATATATATATACACACACATGTAGTCACAGGATATAAAGTACAGCATAGGAAATATAGTCAATGGTATCGTAATAACTATGTACGGTGTCAGGGGATAGTAGGCTTGGGGGGGGTTAATGAGTCTTTTGGGGGGTTATCACTTTGTGAGGGATGTAAATGTCTAATAAATGTAGTTTTGTACATCTGAAACTAATAAGAAAGAAAGAAAGAAAGAAAGAAAGAAAGAAAGAAAGAAAGAAAGAAAGAAAGAAAGAAAGAAAGAAAGAAAGAAAGAAAGAAAGAAAAGTGCAGGTGTAACTACATATTGCTAGATTATACAACTTTGCTAGATATGCTATAAAAATTGCTAGATTATATACACTAAAGAGAATATCTAAAATCAACACAAACTGAATTACAAATTTACTCCTTGATGTTGACCTGTTTGAAAGATACATTATCCCTAAGATGTAACAGAATTTAGGGACTATATAAATTTGTCGGTGTTGATGAAGTTGACGATGATGATGATGACAAATGGAATCAGTCACTATTTATTGAGTATGTCCCATAGATTAGATCTGTTTTAGAAACTTTACATATGTATTCATTTATTTTTAAATAAAAGTTAACAGTTGAATGATTTTTAGGTGTAAATCTCCATAATAAACATTATTGGGACTTTTAGACTCCAATGGAACCTCTGCCTTCAAGGCATCCAGTGCTATTGGAAGGATATATCAACTGGGACAAGTTAAATATCAATGAAATATTTGCTATCACTCCAAACTTTTGTAACTCCATCCCTTTGACTGGAGAGTAGTACTGTTTCTGACTGTAAATAACTCAGAAGATCACCAGGAAAAATATCAATCTTAACACTATTCCCTTTGAAACCTAAATCAAAAGAATAGAATATCATACTCATTTAACAGCTAAGCTTAAAATAGCTGTTTGTCTAACTGTGCTTTTACATAACTTTTGGGTAACTCATTATTTCAGCTTTAAATTTTAACCCCAAGAGATAATGGAATTCTGAAACTGGAGACTTTGAATTTTTAAGTAAGTCAGTGCATGAATTGCAATCGTCCAAAATACAATGATCTCATCTGTAACCAATCAATTTGGTAATTTTTCATTTAAAAAGTTATGCAAATAACTTAATTTAAATTACTAATTCATCATATTCTTTATTTTAGCTATATATAAATGGACATGAAACATGCAAAAGAAATTATAGCATTTTTGGTGTATATGGTGCTTCTTGAAAAACAAACAAACAAACAAACAGAGCACAAGCTACACTCTAAATTCATAACATGTAACAGCTATTAAATAGCGTGGTTATTATCTGCCTCAGACTGCACAGAGGGCATGGAGTTAAAAGCTTCAGCTATTTTCATACCACTGTATGTTATTAATATTCATAGATTGTGTTTTATTATATTTTCAATCTCTAAATTATTAAAAGTCATAACTAAATAAAAGATCAGAGTCAAATCGAGTTATTTTACAAAACAGTAAAAATATAATTAATAATAACATTTGCTACTTGACTGTCTTGCAAACTGAATTATTTGTGGAGATTATGAAAATAATTCTTATCTATGACTTCATTTGCATCTGATTAATATTCAGTTTATCAGCAATCTGGCAGATGACATCTGGCCAAAGGTGGTGGGGGAGTTGGGGGTAGGGAACATTGCTTAGTAAGGTTTAGGATTTCTAAAAATGGCTAATTAAAAAAAACTCAATTAGCTATATTTTAATAAAAATCTTTTTCAAATCTCAACCAATGCTTTTGTTTTTAAAAAGATATTTTTTTAAATGTTTGATTATAGAGCAGTGTATATATTTTTAACTATAAACTTAAAAAGAAAAAAAGAAAAAGAAGAGGATGTAAATATTCCTAAAGACATGCTTTCCCTAATGGCCAGAGGATGAATTGCATTTCTTCCTGTGTGTTCACACAGTGCAGGTGATTTTTTCAGCACAGTATTACACTCTTCTGTTTTATAATTGTTGGCATACCTGTTTTTCATTGTAAACCCTAATACAGTATATAGTATTTTATATATTGCCTTTCTTCCTTCCCCCATCCTTCCTTCCTTCCTCCCTCCCTCCCTCTCTCCCTCCCTCCCTCCCTCCCTCCCTCCCTCCCTCCCTCCCTCCCTTCTCTCTCTGTCTCTCTGTCTCTCGCTCTCTTTCCCTACTTCACTCCCTCATTACCTCCAGAAACCTGTTCTTATAGTCTACCTAGTCCAGAACTCTAATCTCTTATTTCTAAATGCTGTATAATGTTTCGCCGAAAATTAGACTGGGTCTTATATTAATTTTTGCTCCAAAAGACTCATTAGGACATATTTTCAGAAGATGTCTTATTTTTTCATGTACAGCAATCTACATTTATTCAAACAGAGTCATGTTGTCTTCTTCTGGAACATTGTCATAACGTACTAAATGAATCTGTCGGGCTGACGATCTTAATTGGGTCTTATTTTCAGAGTAGGTCTTATTTTCCGGGAAAGATGGTAGCACTCTGTGTTGTGCATTCACTACTTTTTACCCATCCCTTCTCCCAGTGGAAAACTCCCAGATTGCCTCTAACTCTAGGCTAATCCAGCGTCTGGATATAGCCTTCTACAATATAAGAATTCAAGTGAAATTTAACTTCCTGTGGAAAACAACTTTACTCAAAACAAAATATTCATTGAGAGCCAACTACGTGGCAGATATTCTTCGAAGTGCTACAGAAAGTAAACAAGACAGAAATCCTTGTCTCCTGAGGTTTACATTTTATTAAGCTGCTTAGAGGATTCAAACTTGGAGTAAGCTCTCATTTACATTGCCCATGGTGTTCAATTTAGAGCACTTCCTAAAATTATAAAGCATTTTTAAGTTTTAGCACCCATTTACTTTGGAAACTGCTTCATTAATTAAATTAATTTTAATTAAGTGATTATGTTAACCATGTTCTAATTTGAATGTTATAGTCTTAGAATAAGATATTGTGTTATAAATTATATATAAAATATACATTATAATGTAATATATTGTATAATATATAATATAACCTGTATTATGTATGTATATATAATATAGGTTATATCATATAATATATATACAGGTAACCCCCGTCTAACACGGTAGGTTCCTGAAAAATGCCATGTTATGCGAATCCGTGTTATACGAAACAAAGAACTAGTACAAAAAAGGGAGTTAGTTTCCAAAAATTTTTAAAAATACTATTATATTTTTATAATTAAGAGAAATAGCTTTATTAAAGCAATTTTCACCAAAAGTATAACATATTAATGTGTATTAAATAATGTTTTCTTTGTCATCCCTACTAAGCACCATTAACTGAGGCCATTTTCTTTTTAACAAGATGTCTTCATCCTCTGAACTTAATACTCCATTAAGAACAAAATGGATTTAAAATTCTAATAAATCTTAAAATTCTGCAGTCATATCTGATACAACATCCACACTCGAATGAAAAATTTCAAATGAGATACCTTTTGCTCTTAAAAGCTCTTATTATGTTCCATGTTGTTCAGGGATTTCCCTAATTTCGAATGAGATATTTTTTGCTCTTAAAAGCTATTATTACTCTCCGTGTTGTTCGGGGATTTCTCTAATTCTCAAACCATGTTAGAGTGAAACCATGTTGTAGGATGCCATGTTATATGAGGGTTCCCCCCAATTCTCGAACCAAGTTATAGAAGTGCCATGTTATATGGGGGATATTTATATATATTTCCCAAAATTTACATATATATATGTAAATTTTAGGGAAATATTTCGACTGCTAAGTGTGTAACCTTGGGTACATTGTTTAACTTTTTCTAAGTTAAAGTTTTCTTATAAGAAAATATGGATAATAGGCTCTATTTGACAGTGCTATTGTGATGATTAAAAATATTGTATGAAAAATAACTTCAGAGAAGATTTAAGATCAAAGTGGCGGCGTGAAGTGAGCCTCTGTAAAGCTCCCCTGGAATTTAAAACTAATCGAACAACAATAACTCCACAAAGGACTCCCTGCACAGCAGACAAGCAAGATGAAGAGACCCACTACTGAATTCACCTAAAGGTGGGAGAATCATGCGAGGGGGGCAGGGGGGAAGGTAGAAGTGCGGAGACGGAGTCGTGTGGGCGGGCGCAGGACACAGACCTAGCTCAGTGCTCCAAACTCGTTGCATCCTGGAACTACCGCAGCTGCGGGAGAGGGAAGAACTCGGACTGCTAGGGCTCTGCTTCTGGCCCACAGGGCTGAGGGGGCAGCATATAACACGGCTGAACCCAACACTCATGGCATAGACCTCGGAGAAAAGACTGAGGGAAGAAGGCTGAAAACGGTGATTTAAGCCGTCACTACCGAGCAGAGAACGGAAGCCTTAGGCACTGAGACTAGCCGCCCCCTCCCTACCCTCCCAGAGCTCACCCTGCCACCACCTGCCCGGTGCTAGAAGCAGAACAGTAGCAGTCTCAGATCAAAAGAACAGAATATTTACTGTTCTGAGAACTGTGGACCGCAGACACAGATTTGCAGCCCAACTAGTTCCGGCAAAGGGGAGGGAGCTGTGGAAGCAGGACCGGCTGTGGTGGTGGTCGATGACATTGCACTGGGCCACCTCTCACAACTCACCCCGCCCCTAGCCCCACCTATCTGGGCGGGTCCCTGTAGGAGTAAACAGAACTGCTGAAACATAAGGGCTCTGAATCTGGTGCAGGAAGAGCTTTGGAACTTCAAAAGCTCTCAGCATACCCACATGTACACTGAGTCCTGTGACTCAGGTGAACTATTAAAAGAGGAGAAGCCCATCTCCCAGCGAATACCCCCATTGTGTGAGAAGTTGGAATAGTGCAGAGAAACCATAGCACTGCCGTGTGAGAGAGAATAAAAAGGCCGCAGTCGGAGAGAAAATAAAACATTCTACCAAGAAGTACTGGAAAACAAAAGAAAGACCTCTTCCTATCAACCTGTTGCAGAAGCCACTCCTGTAGATGTCTAGGAAGAGAAATAATAAATCAGTAATTGCCATGAATAACCAAGGCAACAAGACAGCTCAGAAAGAAAGTGAAAAGTCTCCAGAAAAAGAACTTAAAGATATGGAAGTATGTGACTTAAATGACAGAGAATTCAAGATTGCAGTTCTGAAAAAACTCAACAAGATACAAGAAAACACAGAAAGGCAGTTTAATGAACTCAGAAACACAATCAAAGAACAACATGAGCATTTTATGAAAGAGATTGAAATTTGAAAAAAGGACCAAATAGAATTTCTGGAGATTAAAAACTCAATAGAAGAAATTAAGAATGAAATAACCAGATTAGGTAGTAGAGTTGACAAGATGGAGGAAAGAATCAGTAACATCGAAGATAGAAATCTGGAAATTACACAGATATAAGAAGAAAGGACTTGAGACTTAAAAGAAATGAAAGAACTCTAAAAGAACTTTCTAACTCCATCAGAAAGAGCAATATAAGAATAATGGGCATATCAGAAGGAGAAGAAAGAAAGAAGGGAACAGAGAATACATTCAAACAAATTGTTGATGAAAACTTCCCAAACTTGTGGACAGAACTGGATCCTCGAATCCAAGAAGCAAATAGAACACCTAATTACCTCAATCCCAAAAGGCCTTCTCCAAGGCACATTGTATTGAAGCTGTCTAAAATTAATGACAAAGAAAGAATCCTCAAGGCAGCCAGGGAAAAGAAGACTTACGGTAACCTACAAAGGAAAGCCCGTTAGATTATCATCAGATTATACAGCAGAAACTCTACAAGCCAGGAGGGAGTGGAACCAAATATTCAAGCTATTGAAAGAGAGAAATCATGAGCCAAGAATAATATATCCAGCAAAGATATCCTTTAGATATGAAGGAGGAATAAAGACCTTTCAAGACATACAGAAGCTGAGGGAATTTTCTAATACATGACCTGCCCCTACAAGAAATACTAAAGGAGTCTATTCGACCACCATCAACAGGGACAATTTGTGGCAACCAAAACATAAAAAGGGGGAGAGTAAGTCCTGAACCGGAATATGGGAATGGAGACAGTAAATGTGCTAAAGAAAATGGAATACTCTAAATATGAAACTTTGTTTTACATAAACTTAAGGGTAACCACTCAAAAAACATCCAGAACTCAAATATATACTGTAATAAAAGAGAAACAGAGGGAAACATCATAGAATACCACCACACAGAAATAATAGACAACAACAAAAAGGCAAAGAAATAATGGAGACACAGCCTTACCAGAACACTAAAGATAGAATGACAGGAAATCCTCACGTATCAATAATCACCCTAAATGTAAATGGACTGAACTCACCAATAAGAAGTTACAGAGTAGCAAATTGGATCAAAAAACTAAACCCAACCATATGCTGTCTCCAAGACACACATCTCAGCTACAAGGACAAGCATAGACTCAAAGTGAAAGGGTGGAAATTGAGACTCCAAGCAAATGGTACCCAGAGAAAATCAGGTGTAGCCATAATGACATCAGATGAAATAGACTTTGGGGTGAAAAAGGTAACAAGATACAAAGATGGACATTTCATAATGGTAAAGGGGACTATACAACAAGACGACATAACAGTCATCAATATTTGTGCCCCCAATCATGGAGCACCGAAATATACCAAGCAATTACTAACAGAACTAAAGGGAGAAATTGACCAAAACACAATTATACTAGGGGACTTAAATACATCATTGACAGCTATGGATAGATTATCCAAACAGAAAATAAATAATGAAATAGCAGCCCTAAATGACACCTTAGATGAAATGGACATAATTGACATATATAGAGCACTTCATCCTAAAACACCAGACTATACATTCTTTTCTAGTGTACATGGAACATTCTCAAGGATAGACCTCCTATTGGGATATAAAATCAGCCTCAGCAAATTTAAGAAGATTGAAATCATACCAAGCATATTCTCTGATCACAAGGCTTTGAAATTGAATATCAACTGCAAAAAGAAAGCAGGAAAAACCACAAATACATGGAGATTAAACAATACTTTTAAGAATGACCGGGTCAAAGAAGAAATTAGAGGAGAGATCAAAAGATACATAGATACAAATGACAATGAAAATACATGCTACAAAAATTTGGGGGATGCAGTGAAAGCAGTTTTAAGAGGGAAATTTATATCATTACAGGTCTAGCTCAAGAAACAAGAAAAATCCCAAATACATAACCACATGTTACACCTTAAGGAACTAGAAAAAGAAAAACAAGTGAAACCCAAGTTCAGCAGAAGAAAGGAAATAACAAAAATCAGAGCAGAACTAAATAAAATAGAGAACAAAAAGACAATAGAAAAAATTAACGTGACAAAGAGCTGGTTCTTTGAAAAGATTAACAGAATTGACAAACCCTTGGCTGGACTCACTAAGATAAAAAGAGAGAAGACACTAATTAACAAAATCAGAAGGGGAAGTTATCACGACACCACAGAAATACGAAGGATCATCCAAGAATACTATGAAGGACTATATGCCACCAAATTCAATAACCTAGAAGAAATGGACAAGTTCTTAGAAACATATAGCCTTCCAAGGCTGAACCATGAAGAACTGGAAAATCTAAACTGACCGATCACAAGTAACGAAATTGAATCAGTCATCCAAAACCTTCCCAAAAGCAAAAGTCCTGGACCAGATGGCTTCACTACTGAATTCTACAAAACCTTCAAAGAGGATCAAATACCAATCCTGCTTAAGCTCTTCCAAAAAATTGAAGAAGAGACAGTACTCCCTAGCTCATGTTATGAGGCCAACATTATCCTGATAACAAAACCTGGTAAGGACAACACAAAAAAAGAAAACTACAGACCAATATCTCTGATGAATACAGGTGCAAAAATCCTAAACAAAATTCTAGCAAATTGAATACAATAATGCATTAGAAAGATTATTCATCACAACCAAGTGGGGTTCAATATTCGCAAATCCATCAATGTGATACACCACATAAACAAAGTAAAGGACAGAAATCATATGATTATATCAATTGATGCAGAAAAAGCATTTGATAAGATACAACATCCATTTATGATTAAAACACTTAATAAAATAGGTATAGAAGGAAAATACCTTAACATCATAAACGCCATATATGACAAGCCCTCAGCTAATCTCATAATTAATGGTGGAAAACTGAAGCCTTTTGCTCTACGTTCAGGAACACGACAGGGCTCTTCCCTATCACCTCTGCTTTTCAACATAGCATTGAAAGTCTTAGCCAGAGCAATCAGGCAAGAGAAAGAAATAAAAGGCATCCAAATTGGGAATGAAGAAGTGAAATTATCACTCTTTGCAGATGACATGATGCTATATATAGAAAACCCTAAAGACTCCACCAAAAAGCTATTAGAAACAATCAACGAATACAATAAAGTTGCTGGCTACAAAATCAACGTACAAACGTCCATTGCATTCCTATATAGTAACAATGAAATCTCAGAAAAAGAAATACAAAGAACAATTCCTCTTGCAATTGCAGCAAAAAGAATAAAATACCTAGGAATAAACTTAACCAAGTATGTGAAGGACCTATATGCTGAAAACTATAAGACATTTTTGAAAGAAATTGAAGAAGACACAAAGATATGGAAATACATTCTGTGCTCATGGATTGGAAGAATTAACATAGTTAAAATGGCCATATTACCCAAAGCAATATACAGATTTAATGCACTTCCCATCAAAATCCTAATGGCATTTTTTAAAGAAATAGAACAAAAAGTCATCAGATTTGTTTGGAACCACAAAAGACCCGAATAGCCAAAGCAATCTTAAGAAAAAAGAACAAAACTGGAGGTATCACACTCCCTGACTTTAGCTTGTACTACAGGGCTACAATAATAAACACATCATGGTATTGGCAGAAAAACAGACAGAGAGACCAATGGAATAGAACTGAGAACACAGAAATAAAACCACATAAATATGGGCAGATAATTTTTGACAAAGAAGATAAAAACATACAATGGAGGAAAGACACCCTCTTCAATAAATGGTGCTGGGAGAATTGGATGGCCACATGCAAAAGAATGAAACTGGACTGCTATCTGTCACCATGTCCCAAAATTAATTCAAATTGGACCAAACAATTAAGCATAAGACCTGACACAATAAACTGCATAGAAGAAAACATAGGTACTAAACTTATGGACCTTGGGGTCAAAGAGTATTTTATGAATTTGACTCCAAAGGCAACAGAAGTAAAAGCTGAAATAAATGAATGGGACCATATCAAACTTAAAACCTTCTGCACAGCAAAAGAAACCATTGACACAATAAAGAGGCACCCAACTGAATGGGAGAAGATTTTTGCAAACAGTGCCACTGAAAAGGGGCCAATATCCATAATATACAAGGAACTCATGAAACAACAACAAAAAAAACAAACAACCCAATTGAAAAATGGGCAAAGGACCTGAAAATACGTTTCTCCAAAGAGGACATACAAATGGCAAATAGACATATGAAAAAATGCTCAACATCACTAATCATCAGAGAAATGCAAGTAAAAACCACAGTGAGATATCACCTCACCCCAGTCAGGATGGCTATCATCAACAAGACAAATAGTAACATGTGTTGGAGAGGCTGTGGAGAAAAAGGAACCCTCATACACTGTTGGTGGGAATGCAGACTGGTGCAGCGGTTATGGAAGACAGTGTAGAGGTTCCTCAAAAAATTACGAATAGAATTACCATGTGAGCCAGCAATCCCTCTCCTGGGTATCTACCCCAAAAATCTGAAAACATTTATCCATAAAGACACGTGTGCTCCAATGTTCATTGCAGCTTTGTTTACGGTGGCCAAGACATGGAAACAACCAAAATGTCCTTCGATAGATGAATGGGTAAAGAAGTTGTGGTTTATATACACAATGGAATACTATTCGGCGGTAAGAAAAGATTATATAGGAACATTTGTGACAACATGGATGGATCTTGAGAGTACGATGCTAAGCTAAATAAGTCAGATAGAAAAAGCAGAGAACCATATGATTTCACAGATATGTGGTATATAAACCAAAAACAACAAGAGAACAAGACAAACAAATGAGAAACAAAAACTCATAGACACAGACAATAGTTTAATGGTTACCAGAGGGTAAGGGGGGTGGAGGGGTGGGAGATGACGATAAGGGGGATCAAATATATGGTGATGGAAGGAGAACTAACTCTGGGTGGTGAGCACACAACGGGATTTATAGGTGATGTAATACAGAATTGTACACCTGAAATCTATGTAATTTTACTAACAATTGTCACCCCAATAAATTTAAAAAAAAAAAAGGCTACAGTAAAAAAATAACTTGAAAAATGTGTAGAGCAGAGGCCAGCAAAATACAGTCCATGGACGAAACCCTCCCTGTCACTTGTTTTTCGAAATTAAATTGTATTGGAACATAGCTATGCTCATGCATTTATACACTGTCTATGGCTGCTTTCACGTTACAAAGATAGATGAATAGTTGTGACTATATTGCTCACAAAGCCTAAAATATTTACTATTAGGCCTTCATCAAAGAAGTTTGATGAACCATGGTCTACAGCACAGCAGTGACTTTATAAATGGTAATTGCTTTTAATTCTAAATATTTGAGGAATTACTTATTTTGCATAGATCAGCACTGTCTAATAGAAACATGAGCCACATTTTAAATTTTCTAGCAGATACATTTTAAAGAAAGAAAGAAACAGTTATTTAATGTTGTATTTAACCTAAAATTATCATATCAATATGTACAATGTTATCATTTCAACATGTAATCAATATAAACATTATTAATCAAATATTTTATATTTTTTATACTAAATCTTCAAAATCTGGTGTGTATCTTATACTTACTGTGCTTCTCAGTTTGGATGCCAAATTTTCATTAGAAATGAACATTTCCACCTGGACGAGTGGTTACTCTATTGAACAAAGACATTTTAGAGAGTATATTTTTTTATTATTTTATTACTAGTAATAACAGCTATTAACAGTATATTAACAATAACAGTATATTTTTTTATTATTTTTATTATTAACAATAACAGCCATTAATTGGCCACATCTAAACAGATGTGGTCTCTAGGCACTAAAGTTAACAAAGTAACTTGCCAAGGGTGCATAGCTAGTAAGTAGCAGATCTGAAACAAAGATCTTGCCTTACAGCACTTTTTCTCCAAAGATCATACTCTGAAGGCTTTGGTTTATCTTTTACGTGCTAAAGCACACTCTGTTTGTTTAATTTTAATTGAAACCGTTAGAAATAAATATTAATTTCACATTTCCCAGCTGCATATTAGCTTTGAAGAGCACTGCATTTGGTGTCTCATATTTTTTGGTTTTGTTTTATGTTGTTTTGTTTTTGAAAAGCCCAATTACAGACCTTTTATATCTACCACCTAGTCCCAACAGATTCTTTGTTGTGACAGTGTCTGCCAGTCAGTGCCCTATCTATCTTCCTCAATCCATGGAATGGCTCCATGGCCAATGTCATTGCTTCTCATCTGCTTTGCCTTCTCCTCTCTTGTTGAGCTCCTTATGTTTTCACCTGGGGTGAAGGTGACTGGGGTAGGGAGAGTTCTTGTCTTGCTTCTCCTATTTTTCTCATTTTGATTTGAAAAGTGTGGTCTTTCTAAAACAATTCCAGTTAAGCAATACTACTTTACTAACCTTAGGGAACCAATCTATAACTGTGTTTGGAGCACAGTCTTAAAAGTCTTTTATTCCTTATAGTCTCATTTATTCACTTTTGTTTGCTAAATGGATGCTTATTTGACAGGAAATGAGAATCAAGTTTAGGTTTCGAGTTTTTTTTAACTTATTTTTTGGCTAGGAGCCATTTCTTAAACATGAAGATTATGGAATCTAAATTCTAGAGGCCTGAAGTACTGAAATGAATTTCACTCAGCTATTAACTTTTAAACACTTCAGACATTGAATAGCATTGCAAAATTCTTGTCTCCAATTTGCATTCCGTTTTTTAAACGGGATCTTTAGTAGATCCCCATTTGCCCTCTCGATAAGGGGCAAGTGAGAGCTTTTAAATGGCATAAAAATTGAATCCTTTGGCATTTCAGTTCACCTGAAGAAATCTTCAGTTCCCTGAAAGCATCAACCTCTCTGACATGTCTAGACTTTTACATTGGCTGCCCCTACTGTTGGGTTCATTGATTTCCCACCATTTCCTTCCCATCCTATCTCTTCTGGGTCTGGTTTACTTACACTGGTCAACTCAGGAATTTCTTCTTCTCTGAAGCTTCCCATAAATCCCAAAGACTTGTTAGGCATTTGACCTTGCTTCACACAGGGCCCCAAGTGTCCCCTCAGGGTAAGACTTCTTACTCTGTATTACCATTGCCTATGTCCACCACTGGATATTACTCGGAGGACACAGGTAGTGTCTTATCCTTATTGTACCTCAAGTCTAAATATACCACAGAGCCTAATGACAAAGATGGACCTCAGTAAACATATATTGTGTCAATTAAATTGTTTGTCTTCTATGTGCAAAAAAGTTCTGCTGTGTATATTCATTCTACCATACTTGTGGGCTTTCTAAATGCATTCAGAATGTACCAAAATAAATTTTATCTATTAAAAGTTTTAAAATTTAATAATAATAAGTGTTCTATAGTTTGCAGGATACTGCTTCTTACTCAAATTTAATTAATCGAAATGTTTGTACTCAATAAGGATTTTTGAAGTATATTTTATTCTGTACAAAATGTAGTATCCAAGAGATACAACAATAATGTTGTTTTCGCTAACATTTTATATTCCAAAATAGCTCCTATACGAGGCTGACAATTAAGTTCATGAACTTTCCACCATGCATTTACACAGTGGAAAGTTTGTGAACTTAATTGTCCAAACTTCATACGTAGTTTCTAGCATACTAATTACTTTACTGTTTTCTGGGGAGGGGGGGAATGAAAGCAAGAACTTAAAGGAACACAATGAGTGGCTTTTTGTTGATGCATGAAAAGGCACTTAAAGATAATTCTTAACCTATATGGAACACAACATCCCTTTGAAAAGCTGATAAAAGCTATAGGCTCTCTCATATTTTCCAGAAAAATGTCCAAATGCACATATGCTCACCAATTTTGTCTACTATTTTAGGGCTCTTGTGTCTCATTCAAGAAAAATAGATTAAGAAACCCTGGGCTAAAATTAGCCTGAGAAGACCATGGACTTAGCTGAAAGGTGGAAGGACATGAGTGTTAAGGATGCTCAGGAAGAATGGGCTTCAGGAGAAAAGGGTGCACCGTGCTTTATAAACCCCTGTGAAATACTCCCTAACTTGAATGGTCCCTGACAAAATGGCTTGAATTGTTTGGACTCAAAACACTTGTGCTCATTCATTTATTGACCCACTTAATCAAGAAATACAGGGGATGCCAAAAAAAATGTATACACATTTTAAAAAATGGATATACGTTTCTTTTTTAGCACCCCCAGTATTTATTTCCTATGGTGGACGGAGAACTGTGCTAGGAACTGAGGAAGTGCAGGGAGATGCAATTGTGAAAGAATAGTTTTTATTTTAAACTAGGTAATTCTGTGTTTCTCACATTAACTAGCATATCGTGCTTGAAAAAAGTAAAATATATCCATTTGTTTAGAAGTTTCTGCTTACAATGCAATGATTTTATACCCAGTAACCATTTTTCATTTATCATTACTATTGATAGTATTGGGAACTAAATGAACTTTTTAATGAATTCTAGACCCATAAAATATAATTTAATTATATTACTAGTAAATTACTATAATGAAATTTTTAATGCGACATATAATCAATGCAATGCAGTAATAGTGTAAGGTTATGGTTTTAAGCATCATAATCGTACCCAAAATAGGATGAATATTTTTATAGAAATCTAATGAAAACCATTGCATCTCTTGATTCCCCTGAAATTATTTATTTACATAGGGAAGTCTCAAATTAAGATAACAGTCTGCGGATTCAGTGGAGCTCAGGTGGGGATTGAGGTCATTTTAATTCTCTGCTCAATGCATTGAGACTCAGACTAGGGTCTGTTTCCCTAGTAACGTGGAACTCATTCACAATGAGACACAAGGGGAGACTTTGATCAAATCAATGTAAAAGTAATTGTGGCCTCAAATAAACTGCAATGAAATCAAGGAAAACTTTTTTTATATAATCTGTCAGAAGACCAGAAAGAATGTGCATAAACAGTCACCCTAGAAATGAGGACACAGCACTATGTGCATATGATATTGTTGTCTGCCATACTTGGTGATGACACTAGACACTAATTATGACCCATGTGCAGGTGTGACTGAAAGACCTATTTACGAACAACGGGCCTTTTCACTCAGCACATGCCATGATGATTCTTTCCTTTTGCAGCTGCAACTGCTATTTATAGAATATACCGCTGTTTAAAGGGCACCCATTTAGCCATGAAGTCGGTCCCAATTCTCTGCACAAAAGAGCTACCCCATTCTTGAATATGCCATGTCAGTTTGGTCTGTCTGTTTTGAGTTATCTTAACTTCCTACACCCACATATGTGTTGAGAGTACATGCAGAGCTTCCCCAAGTGCTCTGTACTCTACCAATGCTGAAACTGACATGAGTTATGTTTTCATGAAAATCATTTAAATTCTAGGCATTTGCGTTCTCTTCATTCATCTATCCATTCATTCAGAAATTATTTGTTGAAGGCCTACTATGTCCCTTTCTCCTTCCTGTGCTACATGCTAAGGAAAGAGCAGGAAGAATACAAATACTTTCCCTGGACCCTGTTTTTGGGTGTTCCAAACTTCCTGTTTGATTTTAAGATAACCTGTGAAAAAGGTTAATGGGATTACTCAGTAAACTAGCTGTGCTCTCTAGCACAAGATAATATCACATGATAATATGGAAATCTGAGCCTGACCATAACTTCAGGTATTGTCAACTTTCTGTTTGAATATTTTTGAATGTGGATACAATATGATGTCATTTGTATTCCAGTTCTTAATCAGTGTTTTGTTTCCCAATCCATTCTTCTAGAATACCGTAATATTTTCTTTATATTGACACCGTCAGTTTTCTACATTGTTATCTCCCGTATTAAAGTATAAGTTCATTGTGGGCAAGGGATATGTTTATCTTTGTTTCCCTTGCTAAACCTTGCCCAGAATCTGATGTGTGTGTGTGTGTGTGTGTGTGTGTGTGTGTGTGTGTGTGATAGGTGCACAATAAAACCTCTTGCTATTCCATGACCACAGGACTATGTTCTTGCTTTGAGCCCTCAGAGTCTCTGCACTTGCTCTTCCTTCTACCTGAAACACTCGTCCTACAGAAATGCACATGGCTCACCCCCCCAGCCCTTGACTCGACTCCAACATCGCCTTACCAGAGAGACTCAACATAACTAACCGGCCTACTTAAATCAGAAACGGCACAGCTCTCCTATCCTACCCCTGCCCATACTTCCCATTCTCCCTACCCTGCTTTATTATTCTTCAGAGCATTTATCACTACCTGGCACATTTGTCTATCCCCTGTCTTTAACAACCAAAAGTCTTGTGAAGGTAGGAACATTGTTTTCTTTATTCACTGGTTTATTTCCAGGGCCTGCAACAGTGCATAGAACATAAAGGGACACTCATAAATATCTGTTGAGTGAATGAATGAATGTTATAAATCCATGCATTTCATATACTGCCTAACAAAGCATAGAGATGTGGTGGTTTATTATATGATAATGGTAATACGTGAAAAGCACATGTAGATTCTCCTGTAAGTGTCCCTCTGGGATGATGACACAGCTCACAATAGCAAAAATATTTTTGACAAAAATTAAGTTAATGTGATGTATTAATTATATAACTGCACAGAGAGAGCAATGAATCAGCTCATTTCTGATATAACACGTGAACCTTGGATGGGTGAACATATTTCCAGTATTCTACCATATCATCTTCTTCTTTAATTAGTGAGACAATTGCTTTGGTAATTACAAGCTAATGCCAGACACATCTTGCTAAACCAGAGTAGATCATTCCTGTTAGTAGTTCCAGTTCCATGTGGCCCAATTACTTTCTTCCATATTTAAGCCTCACTGCCAGTAAAAAGGCTGAAATCCCATGTGACAAGTAATTAGACAGATGCTGGCAAATTTTCAATGAATCTGTCTAATCTCACATTGAATCTCTTTTTTGCTTTTCCCTTATATGTCAGCAGATGTCTATACACTAACAGTAATGCTCATTTACCCGCATGCCTAAGCCAAAAGCTGGGGTATCATCCTTGACTCCTCTCTTTTTCACTCCCCAAATCCAGCCATTCAAAATGCCAATTCAGCTCTGTGTAGAAACTACCCCTTTCTTTTAATTCCCACTGACATATTATTTTGAACCACCATCACCTCTTGCGTAGACTACTGCATTACCTCCCCACTAGTTTTCCTGCCTCTGATCTTGTTCCTCTCCAAAGCATTCTCCTAACAATACAAGATGGTCTTTCAAAAATGCAAATCTATATCGGCTTCTCTTTATCTTCAGAATAAAGTCAAATTCTTCAGTATCGCATGAAAGGCCTTTCAGGAATAGACACCTGCGTCATTTTCCAGCTTCCCATCTACTCCCAGCCTCTTTGAGCTTGACATGCTGTATTACCTGGGGAAGAAGTTACGCTCATTCCTGATTCTGCACTTTGCACATGTTATCCCCTATACTTGGTAAAAGCTTCTCACATTTTTAGTGGGGTTTATCCCCCCTTCTGGTTTCTGTTTGAAGGCTATCATATCCAGGGAGTTTTCTTCATCCTCTGAGACTAAAATAGGCACGTTTCATGTGTGTTGATTTGTCATGCTGTAGCCACTCCTATCATAGGATTTATCACACAATGCTGAAATTGCTTATTTCCTCTTTACCTACTAGCCCATAAGTATTCCTGCTGTGCTCAACACAGTGCTTGGCACATAGTAAGTGTTCAGCATTCTTTGTTGAGTAAGTCCTTGACTGCAAGGAAAGTGTATTTATATGGCTGGAGATGGTATAGGATATGTCTTCATACTACATCCACTTAGAAGTCACTTTTTGAAGTTCACAGATCCCTGAAAACAATTAGGGAACCTGAGAATATGTACCCGTGTGTTTTAAAAAATAAAGCATTTCTTTAATTCAAAGCAGAGTGCATTATTGTATGTTATCAAAAATTTACTTCCACTGTTAGAGAGATTGTGTGTGTTCATAAGAAACGAGATTTATTTAAGGTATTGGCTGGTACTTTCAGCAAGTGTGAGGCAAACATAATTTTTAACCTCCTTAAATGCAATTAAAGAGTGTGAGGAAATAATTGATTAAGATTGCACTTTCAGTTAGGCTCTTCCACCCGAAAAGTGTTAATTGTTGGATGTGTGACAATAACAGAAAATGAGGAAGAATAAATTAATAAGTGTAATACACATTCAGACCTGATACTACGAAATTTGAAAATGATCTCTCTTCAAGTTAGGTGTGTGACTTAGAGCCGTAATTTTTTAATTTATAAATTTGCTGAAGACTAAATATTTTATCACAGTAGTATATTATTTTTTTCTCTAACCACTTACATTCTTATAACAATGTTTTTTCTAGTTATTGAAGACAAGTTAACTTTACATACATTGTTAAAGATAAATCATAATAAGTTCCAATTAATTAAATATAAAATAAAACAATTGAAAATAGAATTGTATATCCAAGTGACTGAGATAATTCTGGAGCAATACAAGAAAATACAAAGGTAAATTGATAAATATAATTGTGTGAAGTTTTAAAAAATATTTATATACATATATAATTAGAAATTTATATACATATATAATTAGAACACCAAATAAAATTAAAACAATAGTAAAGATAAAAATAATAGGAAAATCAAAGAATGAGACATACAATTAATGGCTGATGGGGAAGGAACTGGAAACAAATTCAGATAAATAAAATTTTTTTCATGTATTAAATAATCACAGTAATAATACCACATACAGTGTTTTTTATTTATTTTTTATTTTTTTGGTATATATAGGAAGAACTCCTCATAATCTATTTATTATTACGTTTTTATCAAACATCCAGACGGTCCTACATTTCTTATTAAATTTATTGGGGTGACATTGGTGAGTAAAATTATATAGGTTTCAAGTGTACATTTCTATAATACATCATCCATATATTGTATTGTGTGTTCACCACCCAGAATCAGTTCTCCTTCAATCACCATATATTTGATCCTCCTTTTCCTTTTCTACCACCATCATATCCTCTGGTAATCATTAAACTGTTGTCTGTGTCGATGAGTTTTTGTTTCTTTCTTTCTTTGTTTTGTTCGTTTGTTGCTTTTTCAGTTTTATATATCATTGGAGTGAAGTTATATAGTTCTTAACTCTGTCTGATTTATTTCGCTTAGCATGATAATCTCAAGATCCATCCATGTCATCACAAATGGCAATATTTCATCATTTCTTATGGCCACGTAATATTCCATTGTATATATGTACCACAATTTATTTATCCAATCATCTATTGAAGGACACTTTGGTTGTTTCCATGTCTTGGCCACTGTGAATAATGCTGCAATGAAATGGGGGTACATATATCTTTATGGGTAAATGTTTTCATATTTTTTTTGGTATCTATGCAGAAGAAGGATTGCTGGGTTGTATGGTACTTCTATTCTTAATTTTTTGAGGAACTTTCATACTGTTTTCCATAGTGGCTGTACCAGTTTACATTCTCACCAGCAGTGTACTCCTATTCAGGGTCTTTTGTGATTCTATACAATCTGATGGTTTTTGTTCTATTTCTTGAAAAAGTGCCATTGGGATTTTGAAGGGGATTGCATTATATCTGTATATTGCTTTGGGTAATATGACCATTTTAACTATGTTGATTCTTCCAACACATGAACACAGAATATCCTTCCATTGCTTTGTGTCTTCTTTAATTTTTTTTTTAAATAATATCTTAGAGTTTTCAACGTATAGATCCTTCACATCCTTTGTTAAGTTTATTCCTAGGTAGTCTGTTCTTTTTGTTTCCATAGCAAAAGGATTTGTTGTTCTCGTTTCTTTTTCTGAAATTTCATTCTTACTATATAGGAATGCAATGGATTTTTGTATATTGATTTGGTATCCTGAAACTTTACTATATTTGTTTAGTGTTTCTAATAGGTTTTTAGTGGAGGTTTTAGGGTTTTCTATATAAAGAATCATGTCATCTGCAAAAAGTGACAATTTAACTTCTTCATTCCCAATTTGGATGCCTTTTATTTCTTTCTCTTGCCTGATTGCTCTGGCTAAGACTTCCAGTACTGTGTTGAATAACAGTGGTGATGGGGCATCCCTGTCTTGTTCCTGATCTTAAAGGAAAATTTTCAGTTTTTCACTAGTAAGTATGATATTAGCTGATGGTTTATTATGTGTGGCCTTTATTATATTGAGGTACTTTCTTTCTATACTCACTTCATTAAGCGTTTTAATCATAAATGGATGTAGTTTGTCAAATGCTTTTTCTCCATCTGTTGATATAATCATATGATTTTTGTCCTTTATTTTGTTTATGTTATGTATCACATTGATGGATTTGTGAATGTTGAACCATCCTTGTGCCCCTGGAATGAACCCCACTTGATCATGATGTATAATATTTTTAATGTATTCTATTTGCTAGTATTTTGTTTAAGATTTTTGTGTTTGTATTCACCAGAGATTTTAGTTTGTGGTTTTCTGTTTTGTGTTGTCCTTACCAGCTTTTGGTATCAGGGTAATGTTGGCCTCATAAAACACGTTAGGAAATATTGCCTCTTCTTCAATTTTTTTGGAAGAGTTTGAAGAGGATGGGTATTAAATCATTTTTGAATGTTTGGTAGCATTCAGTAGTGAAGTGATCTGGTTCTGGACTTTTGCTTTAGGGTAGGTTTTGGATAACTGTTCTAATTTCCTCACTGTTGACTGCTCTGTTTAGATTTTCCAGTTCTTTGTGATTCAGTCTAGGAAGGCTATATATTTCTAAGAAATTGTTTATTTCTTCTAGGTTATTGAACTTGGTGATGCCATATAGTCCTTCATAGTATTCTTGAGTGATCCTTTGTATTTCTGTAGTATCCATTGTAACTTTTTTTCATTTGTAATTTTATTTATTCATGTCTTTTCTTTTCTTCCCTTAGTGAATCTAGCCAGGAAGTTGTCAACTTTATTAATCTTTTCAAAGAACCACTCTTTATTGCGTTAATTTTTTTCTATTGTCTCATTGTTCTCTATTTTGTTTAATTGTGCTCTAGTTTTTATTAGTCCCTTCCTTCTGCTGAACTTGGGTTTCATTTGTTCTTCTTTTTCTAGTTCTTTAATGTGTAATGTTAGGTTGTTTACTTGTAATTTTTCTGAGATAGGCCTGTAATGATATATATTTCCCTTGTAATATTGCTTTCACCACATCCTAATAATTTTGATATGATGTATTTTCATTCTCATTTCTTTCTATGTAACTTCTGATCTCTCCCTTTATTTCTTCTTTGACTCAGTCACTTTTTAGTATCATGTTGTTTAATCACCATGTAGTTGTGTTTTTTTCTGCTTGCTTTTGGAGGTTGACCTCCAATTTCAAAGCATTGTTGTTGGAGAATATGCTTGGTATGGTTTCAATCTCTTAAATTTGCTGAGGCTAGTTTTATGTCCCAACATGTGGTACATCCTTGAGAATGTTTCATATGCACTAGAAAAGAATGTATAGTCTTATGTTCTAGAATGGAGAGCTCTATAAATGTCACGTATGTCCATTTGGTTTAATGTGTCCTTTAAGGCTGATATTTCCTTATTGATTTTCTGTTTGGATGATGTACCTATCCATAGCTATCAATGGCATATTTAAGTCCCCTACTATAATTGTGGTTTTCTTGTCAGTTTTTCCCTTCAGTTCTGTTAGTAATTGCTTTATATATTTTAGTGCTCCATGATTGGGGGTATATATATTGATAAGTGTTATGTCTTCTTATTGTATTGTCCCCTTTATCATTATGAAATGTCCCTCTTTGTCTCTCGTTACATTTTTTATACTCGAGTTTGTTTTCAGATATAAGTATGGAAATGCCTGCTTTTCTCTGGATGCCATTTGCTTGGAGTTTTGTTTTCCACCCTTTCACTTTGAGCATATATTCGTCTGTGTAGCTGATGGCAGCATATGATTCGGTTTTGTTTTTTTATCCAATCTGTTACTCTGTGCCTTTTATTGGTGAGTTCAGTCCATTTACATTTATGTTGATTGTTGATATATGAGGATTTTCCATAGCCATTTTATCTTTTGTTTTCTTGTAGCTCAGTGTCTCCATTGTTTCTTTGACTTTCTGTTGTGGTCTGTTATTTTATTTTGGTGGCATTTTATGATTTTTTCAAAAAATATTATGTGTCTATATTGGGAATATTTTGAGTGGTTACTATTAAGTTTATGTAAAAGAAAGTTTCATATATACAGCAGTCTTTCTTCAGCATGCATCTTGTCTCCATTCCCTTTTGCAAATTCAGACCTTTACTCCCTCCCCTTTTTGTGTTTTTGTTGTCACAAATTATCCCTATTTATGTTGTGAGTTCATTTCCGAGTTGCAGTAGCAAATTGTGTTCTTCTTTTCTTTTCTTATGTTTTTATTTTCTTTACCCTTCATGTTATGTTTAAGTGTGTAGTGTCCTATTCTGCGTAGGGGTTGCCATTTCCTGCTTTTGTCTATCTGTTAGTAATCTTACTCATAGTTTTCTGTCCTTTTGTTTTTTTGTTTCAGATAGAATAACCCCCTTCAGTATCTCTTGTAATGCAGGACTTATGGTGGAAAATTCTCTCAATTTCTGTATATCTGGAACGGTCTTTATTCTGCCTTCATATCTAAAGGATAATTTTGTTGATTATATTATTCTTGGTTGGTATTTTCTCTCTTTCAAAAGTTTGAGTATTTGATTCCAATCCCTCCTGGTTTGTAGAGTTTCTGCTGAAAATCTGATGATAATCTAATGGACTTTCCTTTGTAGGTTAACATCTTCTTTTTCCTGGCTCCCTTAAGAGTTATTTCTTTGTCATTAATTTTTGACAGCTTCAATATTATGTGTCTTGGAGGAGGCCTGTTAGGATTGAGGTTATTAGGTGTTCTGTTTGCTTCTGGATGCAAGGATCTACTTCTTTCCATAGGTTTTGGAAGTTCTCATCAACTGTTTGTTTGCAAGGACTCTCTGTGCCCTTCTCCCTTCTTCTTCTGGTATACCCATTATTCTTATATTGCTCTTTCTGATGGAGTCAGATAGTTCTTGTAGAGTTATTTTATTTCTTTTAATTCTCAAGTCTCTTTCTTTTTCTTTCTGCTTCTTTTCCAGATTTCTGTCTTCAATATCACTAATTCTTTCCCCAATCTGTCAGCTCTATAACCTAAGCTGGTTATTTCATTCTTCATCTCTTTTACCGAGTTCTTCAGCTTCAGAAATTCTATTTGAGTTTTTTTTGTTTCTTTTAATTTCAATCTCTTTGGTAAAATATTCATTTTGCTTTGATTTTATTTCTGAGTTCATTTAACTGCCTATCTGAGTTTTCTTGCATCTTGTTCAGCTTTTTCAGAACTGCAAACTTGGAATCTCTGTCATTTAAGTCACATATTTCTATGTCTTTAAGTTCATTTTCTGGAGATTTTTCATTTTCTTTTTGAACTGTCTTGTTACCTTGGTTATTCATAGCAATTAATGGATTGTTTCTCTTCCTCAGCATCTATGGGAGTGAATTCTGCAGCAGGTTGTATAAAGAGGTCTTTTTTTTTTTCTTTTCTTTTGGCTTTCCAGTAGGTAGCATTGGAGTGTTTGGTTTTCTCTTGCCCTTTTCCAGCTTTTCACATGGTGGGCGATTTCCTGGGGAGGTGGGTTTCTCCTCTGTGACCAGGTCACCTCAGTCTCAGGCACCACCCCCGTGCACAGATGTGGTGGACAATGGGGTTCTGAGCCCCTGAAATCTCAGTGCTGCCCCTGCAGCCAGATACAGAACTGTGTTCCTCAGCAGCCCCGGATGCCCCTGCTGGAATCAGCTGTGAAAGGTGGGGGCAGGATGAGTTTGGTAGGGCTGCTACGTGTTTGTGGCTTTGTTCTCCTCTGAGTAATGGTGACTGCCAGACCACAGCTGTCTCACCCCTATAGCTCCTCTGTTGTCACTGGAATTAGCCACAGTGTGCATCTGTCTCTCCAGTTCTCAGGGCTGTAGCTCTTCTGCTCTTTAATTTGATGCTGCTTCTGTTTTTGTTTCTGTTTTATTCCCCCTGGGCCTTGCTTCTAACGCTGGGTGTGTGGAGGGGAGGCAAACTCTGGGTGGGTGGGGAGGAGGCAGCCCGACTCCATTGCTTTGATTTCTGCCTGGCAGTAAGGGCTATAAGACTGCAGTTGTCGCACTACTTTATTTGGTCTTTGCCCTGCGGTCTCTGCCCTGATTGATAGCTGGGTTCAGCCGTGCTGTATGCTGATCCCTCAGGCTGAATTCCTGGGGCCACAGAAAGTGCACCTGAAGTTTGAATCCTCCCTTTTCCCAGGACTACAGTGAACTCTGGGCTGTGTCCTGCAGCCCCTTCTCCTTTCCACCTCCCCAATTTGCCTTGATTTGCCTACCTTCACATGTTTCAATGTGTGGATCTCTCTTATGTGTTTGCGTGTTGCATAGGGAATCTTTGGTTGAATTATAGTTGCTTAACTTGTAACTGAAGGGGGCAAGTTCAAGGAGCAATCCTCACACTGCCATGTTTCTGATATCACTCAGGTGTTCTTTAAAATTTTTATTGAGATATAATTTACATGAATTGTGTAACAATAAGGTGTAAGACATTGATTTGATGAATTTACATATACCAACATAGTGTGAACTAAAACCTCTATCATGTCACATAATTGTCATTTCTTTTTGTGGTGAGAACAATTAAGACCTAGTCTCTTAGCAACTTTGAAGTTTATAATACAGTATTGTTGTGTATAATCAGTATGTTGTGCATTCACTCTCCAGGATTTATTTATCTACTTGTTGCAATCTCTCCCCAATTCTCCCATCTCCTAACCTCTGGTAACTACCATTTTACTCTCTGTTTTTACCTGTTTGGTTTTATTAGATTCCACATATAAGTGTTGTCATACTATATTTGTCTTTCTCTGTCTGACTTATGCCCTCAAGGTCCAACCACATTTCACAAATAGCTGAATTTCCTTCTTTCACATGCTTGTACAATATTCCATTGTGTTCATGCTTTTGTATAGATAGATACATAATCACATATTCTTTATGCATAAATCTGTTGATGGACACTTAGGGTGTTTCCATTTCTTAGCTGTTGTGAATAATGCTGCAAACAACATGGAAGTGCAAGTATCTCTTTGAGGTCCTGTTTTCATTTCCTTTAGATATATACATAGAAGTAGAATTGCTGGATCATATGATAATTTTATTTTTAATTTTCTAGAAGCCTCCATATTGTTTTCCATAGTAGCTATACTAATTTAGATTCCCAGTAACAGTGCACAGGGTTCTCTTTTCTCCACAGCCTCACCAACACTTGTTAGCTACTGTCCTCTTGATGATAGTGATTCTAGGTGACATCTCATTATGGTGTGATTTCTATTTTCCTGATGATTCGTGATAGTGAACATCTTTTCATGTACCTGATGGCCATCTGGATGTCTTCTTAGGAAAAATGTCTATTTAGTTTCTCTGCTCATTTTTTAATCAGATTGTTTGTTTTATTTTTGTTTTCAGTTTTATGAGTTCCTTATATATTTTTTTATGTTAAACCTTCATCCAATGTATGGTTTGCAAATATTTTCTCTCATTCCATAAGTTGCTTTTTCATCCTGTTGATTGTTTCTTTTGCTGTACAGAAGATTTTTAATTTGAGGTAGTCCAACTTACTTATTTTTGTTTTTGTGGGTTGTATTTTTGGTGTAATATCTAAAAAAAGAAAAAAAATCATTGCTAAGACCAGTTTCAAGAAGTTTCTTCCATATGTCTTCTTCTAAGAGTTATGGTATTAAGTCTTCTGTTTAAGTCTTTAATCCATTTTGAGTTAATTTTCATGAGTGGTGTAAGATAGGGGTCCAATTTGTTTTTCTTTTCTTTTCTTTCTTTCCTTTTTTTTTTTTTTTTTTTGTATGTGGTTATCAAGTTTTTCCAACACCATTTGTTGTAGAGACTATCCCTATTGAGTGTTCTTGGCTGTCTTGTCAAATATTAATTGACCATAAATGCAGGGGTTTGTTTCTAGACTCTATTCTGTTCCATTGGTCTATGTACCTATTTTTATGTCAGTACCATACTGGTCTAATTATTATAGCTTTGTAACATAGCATGAAATCAGGAAGTGTGATGTCTTTTGCTTTGTTCTTCTTTCTCGTGATTGTTTAGGCTATTTGTAGTTTTTTTGTTATTGTTACATGCCAATTTCAGTATAGTTGTTCTCTATTTTTTGTGAAAAATGCCATTGACAATTTGATTTAGACTGCATTGAATCTATAGATGACTTTGAGTAGAATGGAAATTTTAAAATATTAATTTTTCCAATCCATGAACATGGGATATCTTTCCATTTATTTGTGTCTTCTTGAATTTCTTTCATCAAAGCCCTCTTGTTTTCATTCCACAGAGCTTTCACTTCCTTGGTTAAATTTAATCATAAGTATTTTGTTATTTTTTTACAATATTGTAAAGTACTTTTCTTTGCTTCTTACTTTTTCAGCTGTTTTGTTGTTGGTGTATAAAAATGCAATTGATTTCTATATGTTGGTTTTATACATGATACTGATATAGTTATACATGTATACTGACAGCCTGATTGGGGTTCATTTGTAGGTAAAAATCCTTCTTTTCCTGGCTGTTTCTAGGATTCTCTTTTTATCTTTGATTTGAAAATGACATTTTCATTGTAATGTATCTTGGAGAAGGTCTTTTTTGCATTAACATAATATGGTTATCGTTAGCTTCATAAACCTGGATGTCCAAATCTCCCCAAGTTTAGGAAATTCTTAGCTATTATTTTATTCAAATAAACTTTCTTCCCCTTTTGCCTTCTCATCTCTTTCTGGATCCTCTGTTATTCTTTTTTTTTTTAAATGAAATCCCACAGATCACATAGGCTTGAATTGTCTTTCTTAGTTTTCTTGGGGTTCACTGGGTTTCTTTAAACCTGCTATTTGGAATTCTTTTTCAACTAGATTGCAAAATTCCATGACTTTGAACTCTGTTATTGCAGAATTATTATCTTTTGGTAATAATATATTTCCTTGATTTTTTATGTTCCTTGTCATTTTATATTGCTGCCTTTGCATTTGAAGTAACAAACGCTGCCTTAAATTTTTGCTAGTTGCATTCAGGTGGGGTATTCTGTTCATTGATGTTGTTATAGTCTGCAGTTTTCTCCACCAGTGTATGGGTACATCTGCTCTGTTCTTCCTGCTCCCACTTGTGGTAGAATTCTTAAGTTTTTGTATCTTCTGATTCTTACATCTCACCTGGCTGCTATTGGAAATCTATCAAATTTGTGGTTTCTCCCTTACCCACAGACCCTTGCCTGTTTCCTGAGTGTACTGGAGTACATACTTGCTGTCACATTCAGGAGTACACACAACAAGCTGGAGGCAGAGTGAAGAGAGGTGTGGGTTTAACACTTGGGGGTTAAACCCACAAGGGTTAAACCTACAGGGCTGCCTGCAGACCTGCTAAGGAGATCCTTGAGTGAGGTACTCCTAGTGACTCATGGGTAGACTTCCTGCTGAAGTTCTGAGTGCAAACAGCGGGAACTGTTTATTTTAATGCCCTTTGATATTCTTATCTGCCATCCTTCCAGTCATAGAGGGCCCACCTCTGTACTCTGGGTGCTGCTAGGGAGAAATGGATTTCTCCATCTGCATCCCTCACTAGAGAAACTGGACACTCACTGCTCTCCTTTGCCTCTGCAGGAGAGGTCACCAACACCTGATAGTTCAGCCCATTGCAGTGTTGCCTAGAAACAAGAACATCCCAATAGTAATAAACATACCTGACATCCAGATATTAATTTCTGAATACCATTCTATAAGTAAGGGAGACAGTGCTCTTTAGAAAAATGACTAATTACAGGGCTAAATCAGGGAAACTATAAGATGACACAGGAGCACCTTGTGGTGTGAGAAAATAAGAAAGTGCTTATAAAATGATTTGGAGAGGCATGTGGAAAGGATTCAGGAGCCAATGTGAAGAAGCTACCAATGGCCAAACATGGGACAATGTAAGCAAAAAAATAAATAATAATAATAATAATAATAATAATATATGATAACCATAAAATAAATATCCATGAGTCCAACAGATAGCATAATTAAATAGATAAATAAATGGGAGAGAAGAGATAATTCTTTCTTACCGTAAAATTGCAACTAATATTGTAGAAGGAAGGATGAAAAGAGAAAATTACCATTAGGCAAACAATACAGTCATAGTTGTAAGAAAAAATTATCAATGCATGCTAAAACTAATGGATAATCTTATGATGATTAGACTATTAGGATACCTGAATAGTCAAAGTACTTCTGCACTAAATACTTCTTAATTATTAAGGCAAAAATTATAACTTGACAGTGGAAAAACCTGGCAGACACCCTCTTAGCCAAGTGATTGAAGTTAACATCACCACTAATAAGACATATCAATACCATGTACCTCCACACTGACAGGGGCACAGCATCACTTCTGTGGTATGTCTGCCTCCTGTGAAAATGTCAGACACCCAAATTAGGAAACATTTTAAAATAGAGTGTGAGAGAAAGAGAGAGGAGAGAAGTGAAGGAGGAGAGAAAGGAGGAAGGAAAAAAGGATAACTATTGATGGTTGTTTGGATTAAAACATTGACAATGGAGATAAAGAAATGGAGGGGGTGAATTGTAAGGGAAATAGTGAATCAACAGAACTTTATGATCAACATAGGATGTGAGCTGGTGGGTTCCAGAGATAGTAGAAAGAGGTTCAAGGAAGACACCCAGATTTGTGGGCTGCACAATAGGTAAAGATCAAGTTTTAGTGGAAATCATCCACTAACTTGGAAAGAATGTCAATTCATGAATACTGCCATCCCCAAGTATCCTTACTGACGATGTTTTTTATTATTTTATTTTGTTTTACCTTATTTTATTTTATATTATTATGTATCAAATTCCATCTACAGGGAAGCTAGTTCACCATGGAGCACTTGCCTTCATGAGAACTAGGGCCAATGCTTTAGCAGTCCTGTTTACCCTCGTTTATTCTTTGTAGTAAGAAGAAGTACTTTTTCTGTTTTACTGGCTTCTTCTTTGTAATGTCTTCTAAGACGTAATGTCTTCAGTTATGTCATGGATGAGACTTCTAAAATGAATCTGGGATCTTAGAGTATAATATCAGAAAAATCCCTGACCCCTCAGTCTACTATCTCAGAAAGTTTTCTATTTGAAATATGTAAAAGATCTATGAACCAAGATAAAAATTCTCCAAGAGAAACATTCTGATTTTTTTTAAATTTATGAATAATTAAATTGCTTGAACCTGAAAATGTTTCATGGATTTATAAGAAATCTTTTCTAATCACATTTTTATTGCTTTTTATTTTTTATAATAAAAAAAGAACAATCATGGCAAAGATATACCACTGCAAAAGATACAACAGGAATATAGTTTTATTTCAGTTTAAATGCTTTTGCTACAGTCTGATTCCTTAATATCTGGAATGAAACAATAAGCTAAGTTATGAGAAGATCCATTCTTATTTAGCAAAGTTTACATTTAATTATAATGTCATTGTGGAGGATAATTAAAACTAAACTCATGATGTCAACTTTAGTTACATTACTTTTTATTTTATTCACAAATGAAATATTCATGGGTACTTCTCATGCTATACTACACTAATCTGTCTGGAGAGAGAGAAGAGATTAGGACCAGCTAGACCTAGGTTCATATTCTGGGGCTGCCAGGTTGCCAATAACAGGTCTATGAACCTTGACTATGAGCACAAATATAAGCCTCATTTCTTAGTGCATTAAATTGAGTAAAGGACTCGATGCATAGTATTCATGGAGAATCAATTAAAAAGTTACAATACTGAGTATTGTACCCAGTATATGTTGACTTTCTTAAACAGCAAATGAATGGATTAAGTTTAGCTGATAGTTAATGGGTTATATTTTCATTTTTCTTTACCATTGTTTTTAGGAAGGAAAAACTAAGTAAATTAATTAGTACTGAGATCTCAAAATTATTTGTAATAAAACATTTTTGGCCATATTATTAAGCAAACATCAATTAATCTATTTAATTGAAGATCATAAATAGTGAATAACTGCTAAACCAGACAAAATTATTGAAAAAGTATACATAATATATCTCTCACCTATGTGACTCAAATTTACCTACCTAATTTGTTTCAAAGCTACATTCCAATGATCAAATTATGAAAAGAAGAAAAATTATTTCTTCATGTCATAGAACATACTTGTGTTTTAGTTTGTCCAAACTTTCCCTCATTTTATAAAAACTTGACTTATACAGATTCCTTTATATACTGCCATTGTGAAAATAACTTGAAAATAAATAAATAAATAATAAATAAATAAATAAATAAATAAATAAATAAATAAATAACAGCCACTCTTTAAAAATAAAATACTCTGCTTTAACTCAGAACACTACCTCTCTGAGAGTCACTTTAAGAAGAAATTACATGGATGGTGATATAGAGAAGTAAAGAGAGATGAGTGAAATAAACATTGATTAAGTATGTTCCATGCCTTAGACATTATAAGCAATTTTATTGCTAAAACATTTTTAAGACATGGCATCTGTCCTGTGGGCTTTGGAACCAGATAAGCCTCGAGGTTCTATTCTGTTCTAGCTTAGCAAGTTACCAAAGTTGTGATATTCAGACATTTATTAAAACCTCTCTAAACTGCTGTGTCACTCTGAAAATGGGGACGCCACAACATTCACTTTCAAAGTTGTGAGAATTAAATATAAATTATTGTGAAAATAATTGGCAAGAAATAAATGTCAGTGTTTCTTTCCCTTTCCCTTTATCACAGTGTTTTTGAGAAGATTCAGTTTTAAAATACATGCATGCTAGAGGTTATATAGCATTATATGGATGTAAAAATTATTACTTTAAATAATTAGAAAAATGGGTTCAATTTACTCTTATTTATCAATAAAGCCAGTCTCACCAAATGAATTTATATTTTGGTCTATGCACCTCCATGGCTAACATTTCATAATAAGGTATTGGAAAGTAGGATAGATTTTTTCTTCCTATGATAAAGAACTGGTGTATCTAATTCACATAAAACTGTCCAAAGGAGAATCTCTTGATATAAAAAGAAAAATCTTCAGATAGTGAAGATAAACTACAAGGAAGTGAAAAGGTCTATAGCTATATTCTTATTCATGTTTTGTCAGCCCTTTAATTAACTAATTTTTTAAATCTTATTTGGAATGAGAAAATACCATAGAAATGAAAAGGTGATAATAATGCAAAAGTTCCCTCCACATACATGAAAATTATAAAGTCAGTCATATTTACTTCTCAATTAAATGGTTACCCTAATACTTTAGCCAATCCTCTTTTTTTTGCATAATTTAACAAATTTAACAATCACATTACTTGTTCCCTTTACCACACTTATCAAATCTTTTTCATATAGTTTTTTTTTTCTTAACGTTACAAAAGCTTTGAGTCAATTATTTATGAATAAATCATTACAGTCCAGATTTAAAAGTACATTTGGCCTCAGGCCATTCCTCAGAGCAAGTGAATCCTCAAAAAATATGATCATAATGGTGACAGATAGAAACTAGACTTTTAGTAGTGAGCAAGCTATAAGTGTATACAGTTATCAAATTATAATGTACGCCTTAAACTTATATAATGCTATTAACCCATGTTCCCTGAATTATTTTTTAAAAATATGAATATAGTGTAAAAAAAAAGGAAGAAAGAAAAACATTTTTGTTTTAAAAAAAGAGCACTGGAAAAATGATTTTATAAAGGAAAACCATGTATTAAATTTTAAAATATTTTATAAAGGTAAACAGTATTCAGTATTCTTATATATGATGAGATGTTAATCATGATGGAGATATAAAACTAAGTATTTATAAGTTTAAGCAAAACTCTTCTAACTAACAGGTTTTTATTGCAATATAATATAGAAAAAAACATTCTGAATATATTTAATTGTGTACATATAAAAAGACACTAAAAGAAAACTTACAAAATGAAATCATTTGTTAAAATGTTGGGGTTATTAGATCTCTTCATATTATTCTCTAATACTTTATAAATAAAAGCCATGCTTACTTTACAAAAACACTATCATGCGTTACACATTCCAATTTTACCTGTAAGTATTTGTTCTTTCCTGCATGATATGTGGGGGATAGAAGCTCTCAATAAATTTTCAGCTACCAGTTTTTCTACCTTGTACAAGAAGCTTTTTAATTGGGGTTTTTGTTAAATTACTCAGGGAAAATAGTACAGGAATTATTAATTAATATATGCTAATTAAGAGAATAAAATATTTTAAAGATGCACAAATGGAACCAGAATGGAAATTAAAGGAGGTTGCGGCCATTAGGGTAACAAAAGGACAATTTAAAAATTATTAGTAACTGACCCAGAGGACCAGTGGTAGGTACAGCTGCAGGGAAAGAATTACATGTGTACTGACAGGCTTTGGACCCTGTGCAGTACTTCAGTGAGCACAGCTGTGCAAAGCTAATTTTGTTTGTTACCATGATAATATAGGAACCACTAAATTTAGAAAGGCCTTAATAAAAAGTCTATAAGATTTAGGTTTGTTTGTTTGTTTGTTTGTTTGTTAGCTTCTTGTATGTGAGAATTGTAGAAGTTATGCCTCAACTTCCAAATTTAAATTTATAGAAACATTATTATTTAGAGGCCACATGTGATACATAAACTAAAATTAATTGCTTTTTAGGAATTGATGATTTCAAGCTTACTTTAGTAATTTTTAAATTAAGAATCACAAAAAATAATTGGAAAATACTTTAAATTTTAACAAGTCAATAGAAACCAAATTAATATATGAGACTCAAAGTTATTGGTGCAATTTTATAGAAAAGAAATTGTGTCAACAATCTCTCATTAATAGTCAACTGATTAGTACAAAAAATCCAATCAGAAAGAGATCATTCATATAAAGATAAAAGAATGAAAGAATGCTGCATAGAAAATACTGGATTTTAGCCAGGTATAGAGGAGCATATGTGTCATAATATTGGACTACATTCAATTTCTTAATATGTTAATGATCTGAGACCACTTTTAGATACCCTGGTTCACTACTTCCCTTACAATGAATAGGTAGAAAAGTCCTCACGGTATAATGATGAGATGGTCTTCCTGCCACAAATTAGTAGTGACCTCAATCAACAGTTGATCCTGATAACTAAATATTATCAGACATAAGGCTAGTGTAATTTATTGTAAAATAACATAAATTATCTTACAAAATGTGATTCATTCATATCTAGTAAACCCATCTTAAAGGATGTAGTTCTAAAAACTTACTTTATTCAGATACACCAAGAACCTATATTGCTCAAACTAGACATGCTAGTGCAGATATTTATTGAACTGTGACGATAACATCTACTTTAGAAATGTCATACAATTATACTATGCAGAATAACTCTGTGGTCTTAAGCAAGTTTTAGGCTTTAGTTGGAATAGACCCAGAAATTTATGTGTGCATTGGGGGGCGGGGGGGATAGTGTATTATGATTGTTTCAACAGGTGTCTTTGAGAGTGTTCTTTTAGTAAAGAGTCTAGATTGGGTTCCCTATTGTCCACAAAAAAATAACAGTCAAATCATCTGCTTTTCTAGTCTCTAATATAATGGATTCTCCATCAACCAACAACTCAGAATTTGCTGTCCTCAAGGTCAGACTTGATAACAATCACAATCACAATTGAAAAAATCTGGTGCACTGATATTATATTTTATGGAGAATTTCTAAAGAGTGTGCTGTAAAATAAGTATAATTCTTATCTCTGGATTGAGGCTAAAAAATGACAATTACATATTTACTACATATTACCTTGGCACCACACAGAGCTGACAATTATGACAATGGTTATAATCAAAAGATCCTATAACTTACATATTATTACATCGGTTTACTATGTTTGCTCCAGGCAAGTTGATGAAGGCATTTTCCTATTATATCACTGACTTCCCTATATGACATTCCATGTTTGAAACATCTTTTAGAATTTAACACTAGGGAAAATTTCCCTCCACCCCTGAACTGGTATGCTTTGTCCCCACTGGAAGTAAACATATTTAACTGTCTCTTTTTCTATTTTCCTTTTGATGGCCAAGAACTCTACAGATAGGCATTTCATGCTCATTAATAGTCCACTGATTAGTATAAGAAATCCAAGCAGAAAGAGATCATTCACATCAACATAAAAGAATAAAAGAATGCTGCACAGGAGATACTGAATTTTAGTCAGGTCTTAGAGTATGGCATATTTTTGGATATTAAACAGGCATAAAGTATTCAATATGTTTGTTTAGTTAAAATAGGCTAAGCAGCAGTAAAAAGACCCAAATATTTAAGGATCAATAACAGAGAAGTTATAACTATAGTGAGTTTTCAAATCATTGGGGGTGGGATTTACCTCCACTTGGTCCATGGGGACCCAGGATCCTTTCATCTTGTGGTGCTAGCATCCATGTCATTTGATTTCAGCTGGGTGGTAAAAAAAAAAGTACAAAGTACACATGAGAGGTGAAATGTGTCAAGCCTGAAAGTTGCTCATATCATTTCCACTCAGTTTCCATTGGGAAGGACTTACTCACTCAGCCACCAGTAACTAACTGCAAGTGAGGCCCAGAAATGTAGTGGAACTGAATGGCAGGAAGAAGAGAACAGATGTTAGTAGCCTCTGCCACAAATATTCAAATAATAAATTTAAGATGCAAAGAGTCTCAGTTATAGTAAAAAGCATAATTTTTCTATTAGACAATGACTATATTTTTTCTGAAAATTTCTTATCCATTACAACTATCTCTTTTTTCACATATGCAAGACTAAAGGTTTCAGAATCTATTGAAAGATCCTATATTGACAGGACACCATTCTGTACTGTGGAACTTATTTCAGGTATGATTAAATACCTATTTCAGTGACAGCCTAGAAGAAAGATACTGAAAAAAACCTACTGTTTACATAATAAAGTAAAACAATCTTACTTATATAGTTCATTTGGTAAAGTATACTTTTCAAATGACTTTCAGAGGTTTTATTTATAAATAGATTCTAAAGTCCCTTAATTTTAATAATTTTAAATAGTCATAGAGTGGTTAAAACAGAATGAAAAGTTTAGTCTCCCAAATTAAAAGTATTGCAGTCTCTGAAAATCTAAAATGTCTATGCTGTAACAGACTGATGTGTAGTGATTCTGGTTTGAAATGGATTGGTGGGCCGTTTCTCAGAGACCTGTGTGCTGTACATCTTCACTGCACAGGTGTGTGTATTCTGGCTGTATATTATTACCAGCATATTAATGTACCCTGGGACAATCCCCAGAAAAGAATATTTGTATTTAATGTCAATACCACTTTCTCTAGACATGTCACATTATAAAGTTCCATAACTCAGCAGAAATATCTGTATGTAGCAGAGGGCAAAAATAATGTAAAAATGAGGAATGATAGAAAACTTCACACTGAGATGGACTATAATTCAGTGCTGAACTAGAGAAAATACTACATTATAACGTAAATTACCTTGATGCCTTACTTTCAGAAGAGCAAATTGTTTTCACTTTTTACCACTTGATAGGCAGTTGCTCTACTCCATAAAATAAGAAACTCTGAATCTCTGCTTTTCTTTACTCTCTATAATCCTTATTATTCATTTTTGTATAGATGTTTATTTTAGTGAAATCTCCACGATAATTTGTTCATTAATCTGTGGAATTTCCAAGACAAGTGAATAATTTTCCCCTTATTTTGAAAATAAGGTTGACATTATGTTTAACCTCATAGAATAAACTGCTACAAAAGGAAGGTTGGAGCTCAGAATTCCTGATCTGCTGCTCCAAATGTGTGCAGTCTGGCAAACGACTTTTGCAAAATTTATTTTTTCATGCCAGACCATGGCAAGCTCCAGGGCAGATAATTTTTCTATGTGACTATAAATACAGCATATTTCCCTAACAAAAGGTGAAAACAGAAAATATATAAGTGGGAATTCTGCTCTTAACTGAGCTACTCTACCATTTACTGTCTTAAAAAACTCTTAGCTATAAACTTCTAGAGCTAAACTTCACTCTCTCCTAAGCAAGATCCTACATAAGAGAGAATCGTTGAGATCCGGTCAAGATGGCCGAGCAGGTAAACACTGTACACACCTCCTCTCACGACCACATCAAAATTACAAATAACTAACTACACAACAACCATCATTGAAAATCACCTGAAGTCTAACTGAATGGAGTCCTACAACTAAGAGTATACAGAAGAAGCCACCTCTAGACTGGTGGTAGGGGCAGTGACACGGGAACAGGCTGGTCCCACACCACGTGTGACCATCAAAAATTGGGAGGGCTACCTTGGCTGTGAAACTCTCCTTCAGAGGAATGGGGGTGGGGGAGGCATGGTACCAGGCCCACACCAGGTTTCCCAGCTCAGGTTTCCAGTACCAGAAAGAGAGGTCCCCACAACTTCTGGCTTTGAAAACTAGTGGTGATTGTGGCTGAGAAGAGGGCGGCTGTACTCCCAGGCATTCCTCTCAAAGGGACCACACTCAGACTTACTTGCTGACAGACTCATTCTCTCTGAGCTCCAGTGCTAGGGCAGCAGCTCGAAGGCTCCAGGGACATACGGGGAGGAACAGAATTGTCTGGCTTCAGTGCAAGGAATAAAGGGGCAGTTTTCTCTCAGATGGAGGAGCTGGTAGCAACTATTATTTCTTTGTTGAGCCTGCCATCCTCTTGTGTGCAGATGTAGGGTGGCTGCATATCTGAGTCTCCATCAACCTGGCTGACACTGTTCATTTGCCTTGACTCCCTGGCACCCCTCCCCACCCAACTTTCGTGCTTCCAGGGGCTTTTCCATATAAATGGCCTGTCTTAGCCCATGCTATGGACTTTCCTAGAATCTCTCAAAGGTTCACAAAATGCAAACAAACTGCATCTGGCTACGGTGTGCCCTCTGGCTGAGAAGCCCTAAGTCTGGCATTAGCGGCAGCCAGCCTCAGCTTGCAGCCTGGCCTCTCAAGGCGTCTCCAAGTCCAGAGAGGACACTGACCATCTGTGGATTTCTTTGTAACTGAGACCAGGTGGCTCTGGGCAGGGCACAGGTAGTGGCTGAACTTGGCCTGCAATGGGTCCCCTCCCAGGAGGCCCCAGGCTGGCTCACAAGGTGGCCAGCTTCAGAACAAGCCAGAACATCACTGGGCTGCCTCCAAGAACAACACCCAATGGGCAGACTGGGCAGGCACCAGGGCCCTACTAAATAAAGTGAATCCTGCTCTGTAGGGTCAGGCCCTCAACCACAGCTCCTCCACTGTAGTCACAGCCAGTCCTCACAACCAGTCGGCGTGAGGGTCAGTTCCTCCCACTGATGTGCAAACAGCAACCAACGCTCAACTACAACAAAAGGACACATATAACCCACACAAGGGACACACCTGTAGCACCCAGCTCAGGTGACCTGGGAAAGTGCACCACTGGACCCCAAAAGACAAATATTACATAAGGCCACTGTACTCAGACTGGGAGACAGAGCAGCCCTACACAATACATAGTAACAAACACAGGAAGGCAGCAAAATAAGGATACAAAAAAAACAACAAAAAACATGTCCCAAATTAAAGAACAGAACAAAGCTGCAGAAAAAGAACTAAACAAAATGGAGATACATAGTTCAAAATACTAATTATAAGGATACTCAGTAATCTTAGGGAGAACTTCAACAAAGAGATGGGAAACATAAAAATGGAAATATAAAACATAAAAAGGAACCAGTCAAAAATAAAGTATATACATTAGAAATAAAGAATACATGACAGGGAATCAATACCAGATTAGATAAAGAGGATTGTATCAGCGATTTAGAAGTTAAGGTAACAGAAAACACCTAATCAAGAGCAAAAAGAAAAAAGAATCCAAAAAAATGAAGATAGTTTAAGGGAACTCTGGGAAAACATCAAGCTTACCAACATTCACATCCTAGAACAAGGAATTGAAAACCTATTTGAAGAAATAATGACAGAAAACTTCCCTAACCTGGTGTCGTGTAGGGTGTCCTGCGCGGGGGAGGCCTGCAGGGTCTCAGCTCCCGCTCCCCACATAAGAACACAGGAAATGGCTAGGCCAAAAAGGAACACCCACGGAGCCATAAGTAGGGGAGTCATACCACTATAGTCTCACTGGCGGCATCCGCCTCTCTGCAATCCGCTCTTGCTAGCTCAGCCACCATCTTCTTGCTAGCCCCCATTTTTCCTGCTAGCGTAGCCACAGCAGTTATATTAGTGGCCAATGGCTCACTGGTTACAGCTGACGGCCAACTAGCCACAGCTGATGGCCATCCAATCCCAGTTGATGGCCATTTACTACTTGAGCCAGCACCTTTCTATGTGAGGCTGAGAGCCTGGAAACTGCTTTCTGGGGCTCTGTCCCCACACCTGGCGAAGGAAATAGATATATAAGCCCAGGAAGTGTAGAGAGTCCCAAATGAGAACTCAAAGAGGCCCACATCAAGACACAATATAATTAAAATGCAAAAGGTTAAAGACAGAGAGAATCTTAAAAGAAGCAAGAGAAAAGCAATTAGTCACCTTCAAGGGAGCTCCCATGAGACTATCAGGTCAGAAGGGAGTGGCAGGAAATATTCCAAGTGATGTAAAGCAATGACATACAACCACGATTGCTCTATCCAGCAAGGCTGTCATTTAGAATTGAAGGACAGATAAGGAGCTTCCCAGATAAGAAAAAGCTGAAGGAGTTCATCACCACCAAACCAGAATTACTAGGAATTTTGGAGTGACCTCTTTAAGACGGAGAAAAGAAGAAGAAGAAGAAGAAGAAGAAGAAGAAGAAGAAGAAGAAGAAGAAGAAGAAGAAGAAGAAGAAGAAGAAGAGGAAGAAGAAGGAGAAGAAGATCAAAAATACAAATAATAAAATGGCAATAACTACATATCTGTCAATAATTACTTACAATGTAAATGGATTAAATACTCCAATCAAAAAAATAGGGAGGCTGAATGGATAAGAAAACAAAACCCCTACATATGCTACCTACAAGAGACTCACCTCCAATCAAAAGACACACACAGACTGAAGGTAAAGGGGTGTGAAAAAGATATTTCATGAAAACGGAAACAAACAAAAAAAGCTGGGGAAACAATAGTTATGTCAGAAAAATGGACTTTACAACGAGAAACAAAAGAGGACCCACGAATCCTACTTCTGGGCATTTATCTGAAGAAACTCCAAACAGTACTTCAAGAGGATGTGTGCATCCATATGTTCATTACAGTGTTGTTTACAATGACCAAGATGTAGAAGCAGCCTGGGTGTCCAACAATGGATGAGCAGAAAAAGAGGACGTGGTACATATATACAATGGAATATTGTTTGGCCAGAGAAGGGAATGGGTTCTTGCCATCTGTGATGGCATGGATGGACCTAGAGGATATTTTGCTGCGTGAAGTATGTCAGACAGAGAAATACAGATGCAATGTGACTTCACTTATATGTGCAATCTAAATAACAAACTAAGAAAACAAAACAGAAACAAACACATAGATACAGAGAACATTTTGATGGTTGCCCAATGGAAGGGGGTTTGGGGTTAGTGAAAAGGGGAAAGGGATTAAGAAGCACAAATTGGTTGTTACAAAGTAGTCATGGAGATATAGGGTATAGCATAAGCAATATAGTCAATAATATTGTAATAGCTATGGTGTCAGATTGGTACTAGATTTATCAGGGTGATAGATGGGAGGTGGTTTTGGGGACAAGGTGAAGGGATTAAGAAGTACAAATTGGGAGTTACAAAATAATCATGGGGGGTGTAAAGAATAGGGAATATAGTTAATTACCTGGTAATAAATATGTATAGTGCCAGGTGAGTACTAGACTAGTCAGGCGTATCACTTCTTAAATTATATATATGTCTAACCGTTACGCTATACACCTGGAATTAATATAAAATAATATTGAATGTCAACTGTAATTGAACAATTTTAAAAAGGGGGGAAAGGTGAAAGGTAGTAAGAGCTTCAAATTTCCAGGTGTAAAACAACCGAGTATTGGGGATGTAAAGTACAACATGGGGAATATAGTTAATAATATTGTGAAAGACATCATTGCTAGTTTTATCAGGTTGACCACTTCTTTAGGTATATAAATGTTGAAGAACTATGGTGTACACCTGAAACTAATATAATATTGTATGTCATCTATATTTCAGTAAAATTTTTTAAACACATATGTAAAAAAGGAAAAAAAAAGAGACTCTCTTTAATTCAACAACATATTTCCAAATTCCTAAAAAGACATCATTACAAATTAGTTTCTTTTCTTGAAAAGGAGGAGTACATCCCAGGAGAGAGAAATACAAATGCCAATGATAATATAGTTTTCCTACTTGGAAGCCATCTCCCTAAGTCTGACAACAAAGAGGAGATATAATAATGGAATGAAACTAACTAAGATATTCATGGGCAGGCATTGTTCTCCTGAAAAAAATAAATGGATCATTGATTAACTGTGTATTAAAATCAAGATCAAAGTTAAGTGCTATCATTTACACCAAATATATACCCCCTATATGAAAAATATAAATGTAGTCTTAAAATATTTAAGGGCAGTAGTACCTGTATCACCAGTATACAAAGCTCAGTGTCATTACACAAGTATTCACATGTATAGCACTGACTAAGGGACAAATCAATTGAGCTTTGCCAAGATTTCACTAGTGCAATTACTTATTAGGGCATGATTGGATCCATGGTATAATTCATAGAATTATGTGCCTTGTATGATATTCCAGGCAGAAGTACGAACCTTATGGTACCATAAACACAAGCTCTCTCCCACCTCAGTTGTTGTGATGCTTTGAATAAAGCAAATATAACAAATTTGGTTGATTGGATAGATGAATGGATGGATGTGGCAGATGGATGTTTGAGGCGGGTGAAGATTTCAAAGATTTTGAAGCCAACATAAATAACAGTAGAAAACTATTGCTGAAGCACAGTAACACATGAAAAAAAGAATGAGGAAATTGTGTTCAGTCCACTGTACATGGAACAATTACCTAACACATGCAACCATGTTTTTTAAGAAATATGATGCAATGTAATATTAATAACTATCATTATCCTTTAGAGGAAGTGTGGGCAATGTCACAGGTTGTGATATGATAGAGTGTCATTATTCATATTCATAAATAGAACCTTCAGAATAACCTATTTGTCTCTTTGAGGGATTATCAATATAAAAATGTGCAGGTAACTCCCTTTATTTAAAAAATATATATTTTGCATACTCTTTTACTCTGATGAGAAAGCAATTTATAAAACAAACTTGGCAGCAGAGAATTTAAAAGACTAGCCACATAAAATAGAATTGATTATTTTTTTTACCAAGTCATGTGTATATTCAAGGTTGCAATGAGGTCTCTTTATTTGGTTTTGGTGGTAGTGGTTATTTTTTTGACCTAATTAACTAATACCTCTTAAAAAGAGCTAATATGGAGGCCCAAGTTTACTGTTAACTTGGGTGTTGATGGAAGAAGTAATGCATACCTGCCTTTCTATTCCATTGTTCGGTTGGCCCTTCATTCCTTTCAGTTACCAGGATATCGAAATGGAAAAGATTGTGCTTGTTGAAGCTCCTAGAGCAGAATTTTAGTCAATTTCAATTAGCTGTCTACTTAGGAGTTTGTAACCAGCAAAAGGACACAAGGTAAGGAGTTACACATGAGTGAATTTACATCATAGGTATGTCTTTGAGTTCCTTAATTGATACATTGACAGTGTTGCAGCCTTTATTTTTAAAAAGTTGATCTCTCTCTCAATCTCTCTCTCTCTCTCTCTCTCTCTCTCTGCTCATGCACGTGTGTGTTTTGATCTGAAGAGTTTACTTTCTGAGTCTTTTGTTTATAATTGTTTTATTTTCCAATTACAGTTGACACACAATGTTACATTAGTTTCACATGTACAACATAATCATTAGACATTTATATAACTTACAAAGTGACCACCCTGATAAATCAAGTATCCACCTGGCACCACACATAGTTATTAGAATATTATTGACTATATGCCCCATGCTATATTGTACATTCCTGTGACTATTTTCTAACTACCAATTTGTACTTATTAATCCCTTCCCGTTTTCACCTACGTCCAACCCCCCTCCCATCGGGAAACCATCAAAATGTTCTCTGTATCTATCAGTTTCTGTTTTGTTTGTTTGTTCATTTTGTTCTTTAAATTCCACATATAAGTGAAATCATATTGCATTTCTCTCTCTATATCTGACTTATTCAATTCAACAAAATACCCGCTCTAGGTCTATCTTTGTTGTTGCAGATGGTAAGAGTTCATTCGTTTTTATGACTAATATTCCATTGTAAATATGTTCCACCTTCTTTATCCATTAATCTGGACACCAACACTGCCTCCATATCTTGTCTGTTGTAAATAGTGCTCAATGAACATATGGATGCACATGTCCCTTCAAAGTAGTGTTTTGGGTTTCTTTGGATAGATACCCAGAACTGGGATTACTGGGTCCTTTTTTGTCTCTTCTTATAGCCTTTTTATAAAAGTCTACTTTCTCTGATGTAAGTATTGCAATTCAGCCTTTCTTTTTTTTTTTTTTTTGTATCCATTTTTATGAAATACCTTCTTCCATCCCTTTACTTTCAGGCTTTGTATATCTATTGATCTGAAGTTAATCTCTAGTAGACAGCATATATAAGGGTCTTGTTTTCTTTTCCATTCAGCCACCCTATGTATTTTGATTGGAACATTTAAGCCATGTATATTGAAAGTAATTGTTAGATATGTAGCTATTGCAATTTTATTATTATTTTTTATTTATTTCCTTCTTTTTAAAAAGCAGTCCCTCTAACATTTCTTCTAATACTAGTTTGGTGTTGATGAACTCTAGCTTTTTCAGTCTGGAAAGCTCTTTTTCTCTCCTTCAATTCTAAATGCTAGCTTTGCTGAATAGAGTAATCTTTGTTGTAGGTCCTTTCTTTTCATCACTTTGAATATTTCCTTCTGGCTTGCAAAATTTCTTTTGAAAAATCAGCTGAGAGTCTTATGGGAACTCCCTTGTAGATAACTAACTGCTTTTCTCTTGTTGCTTTTAAGATTCTTTTTCTGTGTTTAAGCTTTGGCATTTTAATTATGATGTTTCCTGATATGGTCTTCTTTGGGTTCATCTTGTTTGGAACACTGCACTTCCTGGGCTTGTATGTCTATATCCTTGACCAGGTTAGGGAAGTTTTCTGTCATTATTTCTTTAAATAGGCTTTCAATTTTTTGCTCTCTTCTCCTTCTGGTACCCCAATCATGCGAATCGTGGTATGTTTGATGTTGTCCCACAGGCCCCTTAAACTGTCCTCATTTGTTTGGATTCTTTTTTTGTTTTTGATGTTCTAATTGTGTGTTTTCTGCTACTTTAACTTCTAAATTGCTGATTTGATCCTCTGCTTCTTCTAATCTACTGTTGATTCCCTCTAATGTATTCTTTATTTCAGTTATTGTATTTTTTATTTCTGACTGGTTCTTTTTTATATTTTCTATCTCCATTTTTATGGTTTCTATCTTTTTGTTAAAGTTCTCACTGAGTTCATCTACCCTCCCCTTAAGTTCACTGAGCATCCCTATAATCAGTGTTTTAAACTCTGTGTCTGGTAAATTGCTTCTCTCCATTTTGGTTCAGTTCTCTTTCTCGAGCTTTGTTCTATTCTTTAATTTGGGATGTATTTCTTTGTCTCCCCATTTTGGCTGACTCCCTGTATTTGTTTCTATGTGTTAGGTAGTTCTGCTATGCCTCCCGGTCTTAGTAGAGTAGCCCTATGTAGTAGGTGGCATGTGGGGTCCACTGGCACACGCTCCCTGGTCACCAGAGTTGGGTGCTACAGGTGTGTCCCTTGTGTGAGTTGTGTGTGTCCTTCTGTTGTAGTTCATCCTTGATTGCTGTTCGCATGTCAGTGGGAGGGATTGGTTGTGAGAACTGGCCGTGACTATAGTGGAGATACTGACCCTACAGAGCAAGATTCACTTTAGCAGGGCTCTGGTTCCTGCTACATTTGCTCTTTGGGTGTGTCATTTGTGGAGATGGTTGTGTCATGCTCTGGTGTGTTCTGAGTTGGCCACCAGATGTACTGTTTCTGGGGTATCCTGGAAGGGGTCCTGCCACAGGCCAACTTCAGCTGAAGCTTGTACCGTGCCAGTGGCACCTGGCATGAGCCACAAAGCAATCTGCAGATGGTAGCCACCCATGCTGGGCTTGGAAGTGCCTGGAAAATGCCAAGCCATGAACTGAAGCTGACTGCCACTAGTGCCAGGTTGGATTCCTCGGCATGAGATACAGGCCACCCCAAGACCAGATGCTGCTTGTCTGGGTTTTGTGAAACTTTGAAAGATTATAAGAGAGATTGCAGCATGAGCCAAGACAGGCTGTTTGTATGGAAAAGCCACTGGAAGCAGCTTGGGTGTGCCCAAATATTGGGTGGGGTGGCATCTGAGGAAATCACCAGGGCAGGGCAAACAGTGTTAGTCAGGTTGATGGAGACTTAGATATGGTGGCTACCTGTGTCTTCACACTGGGCAAAAGTGAGGGGGGAAGAGAAGGGCTCAACAAAGAAATAATGGCTTCTGCCAGCACTTCTGTCTGGAAGAAGGCTGCCTCTCCAGCCCTCGTCCTTAGCCAGATAATTCCGCTCCTCTCTGTATATCCCTGGCAACTTTCGAGCTGCTGCCCCAGTGCTGGATCTCAGAGTGAGCGAGTCTGTCAATGAGTAAATCTTCACCCAGTCACTTTAAGAAGATCGCCTGGGACTCCAGCTACCCTCTGTATCACTCAGCCACAATCTCCACTGGTTTTCATAGCCAGAAGTTGTGGGGAACTTTCTTCCAGGCACTGGAACCCTGAGCTGGGAAGACTGGTGTGGGACTGGGACCCTACACTCATCCAGGGGGACCTCTGCAGACTAGATATCCCTCCCAATTTTTAATGGTCATAAGCAACTGTGGAACCAGTCTATTCCATGACTCCACTCCTAGTAGTCTTGAGGTGGCTTTTTCTGTATGTCCTTAGTTGTAAGACTTCAGGTGATTCCTAATTGCCTGATGGTTGTTCTGTGGTTTATTTGTAATTTTCATGTGGTTGTGAGAGGAAGTAAACACAGTGTTTACCTACTCTGCCATTTTGACCAGAAATCCCTTTTTGGAGTTTTTTTTTTAAAAGGAACTTGACTGATGGGAGTTTGACTAGATGGCATTGATTGCTAGAACAGACAAGCTGAACATCTTCAGGCATTGGTACCTGGTAATGGGATTCTATTTTTAAATTGCAAATTCAGAATTTGCCACAAAGAGTTCTACTTTTCACACAAAGGGCAGAAATGACTCAACAGAATTCTCCATGTTTCCTATCACTCATTGTATTTTCTGTTGAGGATTGTAACTGGCATTTGGAATTATCAGTAGGCTTTAGGTAACTTTAGAATTTTCCCATGAGCCACTATGTTATGGGACGTTAAGATTCCTGATCTGTGGTAGATATGCCCCTCACCAAACCAGCAATCCTTTTTTATGTATGTGTATGCTTTTAAGTTTTGTAAATATTAGAAACAGGTCATTGGAGAATTCTGAGCAGGCGGAAATGCATGTATACTGATGAATCACTTTACAGCAGGAAACAATTTTATGTAGTCCTCAGGACATGACAGTGTACAGCAGGCATATATCTAATAGGCACTTAAGAGACTATGATCAGTTTAGTCTAAAAATTAATGAGAATATCCTCATCATAAGCTTTTCTTCTTGAAGTTCCTGTGTAAAGGGATGTAAAGGTATACCATAAAGGTATTTCACTTTTTCTTTACAAGTGACTCAGATGGGTTTTGCCTAAGTGGGAGGGAGAAAGTCATTGATGGGAGAAAAAAAAAGCACCTGGCTTTGTATGGATGATACTCCAAACAATGATATTGAAACTATAAATGTGAAGAGTTTCTTGTTCTATACTATATTTTTCACAGCAACTAACATCCTTTAAAATTGCATTTGCTCACATTACTATAAAAATCTTCTAATAAGTCTTTTATTTGGGTCATGTTATCCTAAGCTTCCTCATAAGCAGCACTAACGATTGTACTTTATTATTTTTTTATTAGTTTCATGTGAACAAAACAACGTAATAGTTAGATATTTACACCCCTCACCAAGTAATAATACCACGTACTTTATTCTTTAAGGTGTTGCAAAATATTTTCACCTTCATCTGTGAAAAGATCCTTTTCTGATTTTCTACACCAAAGGTACAAAATTGTGCCAATGTAGCAAAATTTGATCTGCAGAGTAGTAGTTTCATTAACCAACAATAACACATATTTTTTTAATGATGGGCTAATATTTTTAAATTGTGACTTTGCTAATAAAATTCCAAGTTTCTGGATTATCCCAGAACATTTTAAGCTGCAACATTCCTGGGCCTATATGTCTGCATAGCAATCATAGATCAGAGCAGAGTAGCATCAAATGGCCTCAGTCAGCCAAACACTTTCCAAGAGCCTGGTGCCACCCTTCATCTTTCTTGAACTGTGTTTTTCTTATACAGTAGACTTAAAAGGAAAATAAAATGTTTCTGGGCCAGCCTGGTGGCTCAGGTGGTTGGAGTGCCGTGCTTCTAATGCTGTGGTCACTGGTTCGATTCCCACATGGGTCAGTAAGCTGCGCCCTATACAGCTAAGATTGTGAACAACAGCTCTCCCTGGAGCTGCCCTGCCATGAGCAGCCGGAGGTCAGTGTGAACTGCCGTGAGCTGCTGTGGGCTGCCATGGGCTGCTGTGCTGCCCTGGGCTACCATATACTGCCAGGAGCAGCCGATGGCCAGCGTGAGTGGCTGTGGGCTGCTGTGTGCTGCTGTTGGCTACAGTGTACTGCCATGAGCGGCCAGCAGCCAGTGTGAGCAGCCAGCAGCTGGCGAGAGCTGCCATGAGCTGCTGTGAGTGGCCAATCGATGACTGGCAACCGACTGCCTCAGCCAGGGGGAGTGCAAGGCTCAACATATCAGCATGGGCCCGGGAGCTGTGTCCTACACAACTAGACTGAGAAACAATGGCTTGAACTGGAGTGGGGGGGTTGGGAGGTGGAGAGCCAGAAGAAGGGGAAATAAAAAATATTTCTTATATCTATGATTATATCCAACATGAGAAAAGAAAATGTAAAGCCAAGGTAATTATGTTGTTTAAAAGACATGTAAAAAGCCATATGTCTTGGTGAAAATGAAGACTGTGTGGAAAAAAAAAAATGTGTCCATGTCTAAAGAGCCCTTATGCTGTCATGAAGGACCAAGCAGACTATAAAGTGGGCTGGTCTGCACTTACAACCAAAATGCTTGACTCACTTTACTTGCAAGGTCCCCCCTTTATGTTTTAAACTAATGTATTAATATATGTCTTGGTTCCTATACTGTCAAATGGCTATCCACATTTCTGAGAAGTATACAATAATATTGGGTAGAAAAAGCTCCAACCTGTCATATCACAGAGATACTGCAGGATTGCACAACATACAGATTTGGGCTGCAGAACTATTGGCTGCTCCTTTGGCATATTGTCCCAATCCCTCAGGGACATCAGGAATAAAGTCTATTTGGAAATTACTTGGATAAGAGCTAATCAGCACTCAATAGCCTCCAGGCTTTCTCCAAAGTTTTAAATAGAGAGACACACTGGTTCCCGAAAGTCAAAAAGGACTTGAAGAACACATTTCCACAGACAGTACTGTGTGGTTTGGGTTCTTCTTCTTCAGATCAGATTCCTGTTCCTGGAATTGGGGCCTGCTCCTAACTTTTCATCTAGTTGATAACACTGTGATTTGGGCCCTGTGTTTAGGGACTTTTTGCAGATAGGTCAACTTCTTTGTTAATTAAGGGACCACTTGAGGTTCATTACAAAAATAACCATTTTAGGGACAGATCACTACTGAAGCTGGAACAGTTTTAAAGACAGAGAAAATTACAGTTCTTCTGTTGGTTGTTTAGATTTATTTTCTGAGTAGCACTTAACAACCAAGAATGCCCCTTTTCCCCTCCTGTACCATTCTGCCTGGATTTTCATTTCTCTTTCACCTCTTTCCTCCATTCTCAAAAAATGGCTGGGGAAATAAACAGATTCAAGGACTGTTATAAGTTAATTCGTATTCTCAGCATAACATCCAGGAACACGTGTTTTGTTGTTTACAAAAATAATCTATGAATCTGGACTCAAACAGAAACATTAAGGAATATTCTATAATTAGATTTCTTTCATTGACTCTACAAATATTTATTAATGGTGCAATGCACTGTGCAAAGTGCTACAGATAGATTTGTTCAGAGGGTCCCAACCTAGCAGGGTATATAACCAAACAGAAAGGAAAAACTTAATTAAACAAGTAATTGCATAAATTACTTGTGCTATTATTAATCCTAATCTTTATATTTTTCTCCCTTCTGCCTGGAACATTTTGCCTTCAGCTATTCCCACAGCAAGCTAAATCCCATCCTCCCAATCATCCGTATTGGATACGGAGAGCTTACGTGGCCCAAGGTACACTGCAGTAGAAATGGTGGGGAGAGTTTTGGTCTTGAGCTCAAAGATTGTTTACTCTTGGTGGAAGAACCTGTCTTTATCTTCCGGCATTCAAAACAAAGCTTATTTTTTCTTAGTTACAAAGATAATGAATGTCAATTATAGTAAAGTTGATATAAATTGGGAATTATAAAAGAATACATTAAAAATTCATATATTTGTTTCTCAAAACAATTTTTATTGATATCTTGGCATTCTTCTACTCTCTTTACTAATTTGAAATCATATTGTATATTCAACCGTGAAATCTTTCAATATTGGCAAATTAGGTAGTTTTCAATTTCCCTTTACTGCTGATTATTGAAATGAGATAATTTTGTGTAGTAGTCTTTTAGGATCACATCTCGGAAACTATTTGATAAGCAAGCTTTTTAAGACTCTTCATAGGTATTCATACACTGTGTTCCTTATAGGTTATACAAATTTATCTTTCTATAGCAGTATACACAAGTTCCCATCTCATCATCCCTTTACCAATATTGACTATTATTTCTTTTAAATCTTCTCTAATTTCACAGGTTAAAATTCTATCATTTAATATGTAAGTCTTGTCAATTATATTTTAATTTGGCTATAACTGTGTATAGTATACCTATTTTATTAATATATCATAACTATACTACACGTCCATTGAATTACACATGTAAAAAAGTGAGAATTTAGTTAAATATATCAGAATTTAAACATTTAAACTAAATTTAGATTTTCAAGACATTTTTATAATGAAATTATATTACCACCAAACTAATATAATCACACACTATGAATTTGTCACTTCCATAAAGCAACTTATTGAAATGAAAATTTCTTCTTTTAAATAATTTTCACTTAATTAAATATTAAAAGTTTTAGAGACAGAACAGCTCAGTTGTAGTGAACCCACAGTTCACTTGCAGGAAGAAAACAACTGGACACTGGACTCTGTCAATGAATAAGGTTGAAGAGATAGACTAATTAAAAGAGAAAGAGGGGGAGAAAAATCCTCCTAATTACACACAAATGTCTCAGCAGTGAGCAATCATGAGAAAGGAAATGCTGGAAAAGTACTTGACATTTAAATGTCAATTTAATCAAATTATACAATTTTTAAAATGTGGCTGAGTGTAATGGGCTCTTTAAATTGTCTAAATCATGCCTTTTTCTAAAATGGTCCAGAGATTGAGCATTTAGGTGCCTTAAAATGTCTTTTGAACTAATATCCTTAAAGAATGACCTACTGAATTACATCATTACACTTTCAAAATAAAAATGCAAATTTTACATTTTTTCAAGAATAAAAGATGTCAACATATCTAATGAAAAATAATGATTAGTCAGCATTTACAGTAAGTTAATTAGATAACGAACGTTCCAAAGAACAAATTTAGAGTTAGGATGTGTAAATTCAAAGAAGGAAAATTATTCAAACCATGAGGAAGGCAGAATATAAGATTCTTACTCCCTGCTAACCTTATTTCCCTTAATTTTAGTAAAAATTAACTTTAACACGAGCTCTCTCCTCCTCCCTAATCTAGACCGTTCACTGGACAGAGAACTAATAATTATCTCAGGCAGACTTCCCAACATATCAGTTTTTTTTTAATAGCACTGTGAGAAAATAATATAAAATAATCAGAAAAAGATGACCAGATAATACCATCTTTTGCCAGGCATAATGCCTTCCCATGTATAATGCGCATCCATGTTTTTGGCCCAAACTTTCAGGGAAAAGAAATCTTTCATTTTGCTTTTTTAATTCAAAGTTTTATTTGTTTACATTTAGGTACTCGTTTTTGTATTATAAAGGAATTTTAGAATTTATTTTTTATCATATTATGGTACAAGAATTTTTATGTAACAAATAATTACAAACACAAGAATAGATAAAAGGTACAAGAAATTTTATGTACTGGTAACAACTTTATGATATTTATACATCATAGAAGGCCAAGAACTCTTCGTCATTGCAAGATGGTCGTAAGTTCAACAAAACTGATTATCATATTCCAGAGTATCATTTTGCATATGATATCGTTATTGATTTCTAGAGTCACACTTCTAACTCATAAGGACAAATAAAAGAATTAAAAACATTTATATAGATACAGAATTAATACTACCCCTATGTAATGTGCATCTTTATTTTTCCCTCAAAAATTTGGGCAAAAAAGTGCACATTATACACAGCAAAATACGATGGTTGACTCAGTTTGACCCCAAAGCTCAATAAAATTTGAACTCTGGATCTGAATAGTAATGGTACAGAGGTAGATTTTTCTAACTTGACAGTCAATATAATTCCTATGTTGTTGGGGAAAAATAAAACTTTGTGTTTGTTCACATTATTGTCACAAAAATAGTAAAGAAGATGTCCGTAGGTACAATTAAGAGCACTAGATTTATTAATCAATGTCTAGATTGGACTACCTACCATCTCTCCTAATTAGTTCTGTGAGCTTGGGCAAATCTTTTGTCCCTGACCTTTAGTTTCCTCATTTGTAAAATGTGGATAATCAATACTTTATAGGATTTGTACGAGGATTAAATGTGAGAATACGTATATAGTGAGGACACTGCTTGAATAATTTAATCACTCAATAAATGTTAATTATTTTTAACAATGTTTTTAGTAACAAGCAATAGAAACTAATTCCAGCTTACTCAAGTCTGAAAATAATTCATTAAAAAGTTACCAAGTAGATCCCAGAATTGGCAGGAGGGCTGGTTAACTAGATATAAGACAATAAGATGCAAACATTGCTCAAATTGACCACAAAATGGTCCAGGGAGGACTCGCATGTCATTGCCTCATTTCAGCCCGCACATGGCATATCGTCCCTCGCACCAGGAGGGGATTAGGGCTAAAACCTGATGCCACCACTGAAGGTGTCCTGTGGTGGCTACTTCTACACATCATTAACACCTACTTGGATTGGTAGAATCCAGATGATGAGCTATAGCAGTTAGAGTCTAATCATGACTCTGAAACCATACAATCTATATGTGTGGGCAAGGGGCTTAATATAAAGAATCACTAGTAGGGGACGTACTAGAGGCATACAAGAGGACTCTAAAGACTCCAGAATGAGCAAGTGCAAAAGAATAGCTAAGAGTGAGCAGTAGAAATGAAAGACTAGAAGAAGCTTCCCTGCCAAGGTTGAAATCCAGACTTCTTTATAGACAGTGTAGTTACCTTAGGAAATTACAGCCTGGAGGTATCAAAGAAACTTGCCAGAGGTCACAGGCCAGTGTTTTTTTCTAGAAGTGGCCAGAGTAGATCTGTTGAGTGGAGGGTATGAATCAACAGAAGCAGATCTGCAGAAGCGTTCGAAGCTGCTACTGTGTGGAGGGTGTGCAGGTTTATAGAAACAGCTGTGGGTTGCTGGAGAGTTCTGGTGGGATGGAGATGCTTGAAAGCCTTTGTTGGGCAGAGCGTGGCCTGGAGGTGCTTCTGGAGCTCCTCAGAGGAAGCTACTAGATTCCTGTATGGAAGAAGAATAATGGAGGACCAAACTCCAAAGGAAATGTCTGCCTGCTATGATCACTTTCTAGGTTAATGCTTTTGTCCTCTGTTGAGGAAGCCTCGCATCCCATTGCATTAGCTGGCAAAGAAGAAGGGGAGAATGTTCACAGGATCCCGCACCAGTATCACAAAGTAGGATCCAGCACTGGTATCACCAAAAAAAAACAAAGAAAAAAAAAAACAAAAAAAACAGGTTTGGAGCTGAAGGAAATAATTGATACCTGGCACAAGAGTCCACAGTTTAGTTTCCAAGGGGGCTGGGGAAACAGTATCTGACATGTTCAGGCTCCAAGATTCATGACATGGTAAATTCCCTAAACAAAGGAAGCATTTCAGTTATCAGGCAGCCAAAAAATAAAATAAAATAAAATAAAAAATACTAACATCTATTATACTCCTATCATTAACTGCATAGTACTTTACAATTGACACATTGCTTTCACATTCATTATCTCATTTGATGTGTCTGCATATCCAAATTATGTAGCCCACACAAACATCCTCTTTATAGCTTATGTTTCATATCTTCCTTCTTGTGCCCAAATCAATGCTCAGGAGTAAATTCAGAACATGGGCAAATTATCTTTGTCAAATAGATCATGTACCTTAAGGCATCATGTTAATTTGAAAAAGTTAATACAACCACCTCATTGTTATAGAGTTACCAAAATCTCAGAAAATAATTATAACCAATATCTTTAGAATCACACTATTGGATGAAACACTTCAGATAAGGTACTGTTTATATAGGTATATATAGATATAGATATAGAAACAGATATAAGTGAGAAGACCTCATATGTAATGCCTTATGAAACTGAAGTTCATTTGCAAACACATTAATCAACCCCCACGTATTATATTTTTTGTGTCTTTAAGGATTTCTTGCTCTCATTCCTTAGTTTCTTTTTGGTTTCCAATAACTTCTGTTCTTATCCTGCTTGATTCTCCCACCCTATTCCAGCAGCATTTTGAAGCACTTTTTCTGTTGGATACCATGATATCACATTGTATTGGTTTTTCTCAAGCTATTCTCATACTTTTCCTGCTAAGGCTGCTTTGCTAGTCTCTCTATATGTTTTCCCTAAATGTCTGTTTCTGCTCCAAATTTAAAGGCCATTTGTTTTTTATAAATCTAAAATTTCTATCTCCAGCTATAGATATGTGAGTATTGGCATTTCTTTTTAACTTTCTCCAAGCATCTCAAACTCAATATGTACAAAACTGGGCTCACTGAACCTCTCACACTTTATTCCACCTCAGTGAATGGTGAACACACCAGCCAGTATTTAACCAGTTTCTTTAGTGAGAAACTGAGATGTGAATTTTGCCTAATACTCATGTGTATTAATCACCAAGCCTATTAGTGTACTTGCTAAATATGCCTTGAGTCCACATATTTCTCTCCATCTTCACAGTCCTTGAACTCTAAACTATCAACAATTTTTGCCTGGACTACTACAATACTGCTGTCAAGTTTCCCAGGATCCATTACTAGCCTTGCTTAATTAATTTTCCATACAGCAGCTAGCATTCTAAAAACACAAATCAGATTATTTCACTCTCCTGCCTCGGAACAGGAGAATGGCTTGCCATTGCCCCTAGGATGAAGTCCAAAAATCCACACTGTTCTTACACTGTTTTCCAAGACCTGGCTTTGTACTTTTTCCTCAGCTGTATTATTCACCATATCCCCTCCCTCTCTAGGCGCCAAACAAAATAGTCTTTCTTCAGTTTCTTTATAACTGTGTGCAATTTTCAATTATTATATCTGAAAAAGTGTTTCCCCACTTTGTGACTGGCATGGGCCTAGAAAACACTTTGATTAAATATGCATCCTTATGGCATCCTTATTCCTCTCTCCTTTCATCAGCACTTATTCTACTTGTCATCACTTTTTCCAATGTAACAGTAAGAACCACAAATGAATTCTTTACTGGGATGTCCCCCAGCCTCTAGCACATTTCCTAACTCAGAGTAGATCCTCAATATTGTTGAAATGAATATTCTAGCCCTGATAGAATTAAATGCACTCACATAAAGTTCTCATTTTACATATTCTTAAAATTAAGGAAAATATTTACTCCTTTTTATTGTCTCAACCTCTAACAGAGTGCCTGAAACATAATATGAAAATCAGAAATTATGTGCTGAATTAATATATAGCTACCTTAAACACAAAATATTTAAAATAATTAGCTTTTTAGGTTAAATCCTTAGACACTTTATCCCATGATATCTGTGAGCATTAAGTCAAAGATAAAAGAAAAATCAAGTTGTAGAAGCAAAACTCTGCCTAAAGACTCAATCTAGTGCACCATGGCTTCTAAGTTTGTCAGTAAGTGAAGAAACAAGCAACTCATTTGTCTTAATCAGCAGAAGAAAAAGGAGAACAGTTTTATAGCATGGAATACTCCTGATTAAACATTTGAGTAATTAAAATGTGCTCAGACTCATAATGAAAATCTATAGGAGTATTTGTCTTATTCTCTAAGCTCAACAATTTCATGAAATATATTTTAAATAATACCAGGACACAGGATAGTGTATACTTTCCTTGCTCACAGCTCTCCACCCTGCTCTACCAGTAACAAAAAATACACTCTATAAATTTTAAATATATACATTAATTTATAGGTAGGATCTTGCTATTGAATTGTTCTCCCATTTGAATGGGCTTTTTAATCCTTACTTTTTTGTCTAAACTAAGGGTTTCTTCTTTACTTTGTCCATGTTTAAAAGCCTTGGGCAAATGACTTCATATCTTAGGGATTCACTTTCTTCCTCTGTAAAAGGAGATAGTCTATGTAGGTGGTCTCCTCCAGTCAAAACATTTCATAATACAGAAAAGGTATCATCTCCTTGGTACTAAAAAGACACATACTTAAATACTTATGCATAGCTTTTAATACGGACAATAAACAGCTCAAATTTAAGAGCACCAGGTTAAAATGAACACTGAAAATTTAGCTTGGCAACATAGTGTCAAACCTAAATGAACAGAGAGCAGCAATACTTGCAGAAAACTCTCAGTTCTAGGCAATATGCTGCCCACAAATAAAGTTTGTCTTGACCTACCCTAAAATAAATAATGTTTTAATTGGTGGCCAATATTTAAATATGAGTAGAATACTCACAAATATTCATATTGAAAGATTTTGTTGAAAATTCAGAATTCCCAGCTACACTGGGCCATTAATTCCTCTTGGCAATAATCACCTTTTATTGCCAAGATGAGGGTGGGCAGGCCTTTTAGATGAACACGTAATCTCAAGTTCATTGCTTATGTCACCACCTTTCCCTTGGCCTGTTTTGCCCATCCACATTCCCTGTGTAACCCCAGTGGGATTGGATTTTGCAGTCTTGATTTCAAGGAAGTTAATGTTAGGTGAATAATCAGGGGCTGAAGAGCCATAATGAAAGAATAGTCATTAATTGTCTACCTCTCTAAAAAAATAATAGTTGGATACGTTAGAAAATGATTGTATTTGAAATGTTCATGATTATTAAGAAAACTGTGAATCTTAATGTTAATAATTTCTGAAATTCAGTATTTCAAAGCATGCCAAAGGATCAATTTGTTTAGGCAATTTTTAGAATCTCCCTGTATAGTACATGGTATAGTATATATGTCTGTCAATCTATTCAACATTTGACATAAATTATTTTCTCTACATAATGAAACTTTATATTGCATAATATGTTTTCCTTTGAATAGAATACATAAACTTCTCTTCATTTTATTTGTCAAGAAGCAGATGTACATATATGAAGTCTAATTTTTTGATCATAAGGGATTTTAACTACTCTAAAAAAGTTAGAAAAACGTTATCTTTGTATTAAGGCAAGTAAATTTATACTTGAAGTTTTAATGTTTCTGAAGGATTGTGATTCTAGTGATTATTACACCAAAGCATATTCTAATTGTCCAAAACTGAAAAGCTTTTTCTGTTTTCATCATACACAAACTTATACTCAGACACACACAGAGATGCAGCCACAGCATATTATTAATTGTATTCTTTGAATAATGAATTTTAATATCATAGGGAATGAAATAGCATTTTTATTAAACATCATTTTGTTCTATAATATCCTAATAATTTAGAAGAAAGAAGTAAAGGGCTTTATAAATCAGAGTTTAACTATAAAAACTCTGGTAACGGTTCTGAGAATTCAAAATGTTTAAAAATAAAACTTTGACAAAGTAACTAGAATGGCTCATTACTTCTATTTTGTGGTTTCCTTCCTAATGTACAGTCCAGATGTATGACAACTGTTCTTGAAATTTGAATATAGACAAAATACTATATCACCACACATACAATTAAACCAGCCATTTTATGGTTTTTATTAACATCTGACTACTGGCTCTAATATTAAGTTCTAGAATGAAAAAAAATATTTTAGATTATTTTTATATGTGAAGACACCAAACCATGCAAATGTTTAGCATTTCCATCTCACCATAGTTACCTATAAATTCTCTTCCAGGATTTTGTGCAATGTGTTTTAGAGGGTACAATTATGGAAAAAAGAAAGAAAAAAAGAAAAGAACGAAAGAAAGAAAGAAACATTGCATACTGCAATCTTCTTTGTCTGAGTTATCGTATATGTGTTTGTCCTTTTTAAGTTGACAGCTAAAACTTGATTTGCTTTAAGAAGTGGCTTTTTAACAAGAAAACCATTTTCCATAATCCCTTAAGAACTACTTCTGTTTCCATGAAGTGTAAGTATTCTTATAGTGCCTCTTCCAGTAGCAGTAAGGTATAATGGCCAAAATCCCTTCAGCAGAGCAGGATGGAAGAAGTAGGTAAGCAGTGATTTTGTTTTCAAGTGGTAGAGTGAAATGACTGTGAACTTTGGATTCAGACTTGGGTTAACAATTGCTCTTTCTTCACTTAAACTTATACAGGTATACACAGGTTACATAACATCACCAAATTTCATTTTTAAAAAAGAAAGAAAAACAAGAATAATACCTACCTCATAGGGCTGTCGTGAAATTTGAATGAGATAATGAATATAAAATAACTATTACAGAACCTGACACACAGTAGACATTTAATAATTGTTATGTTTTCTTGCCTTTCCCCTTCCGGGCTAGCTGCCTAGATGGCTCCCTCACGCTCAGGGCATGGCATTTGAGCATTTGTATCCTTAGTCTATAGCACAGAGCAGGCTGTCCCATTAAAAGCAGGTAAGCTATGAATTCCAAACAAGTTACATGTACATTAATTTTGCTAAAGCTGTGTCATCTTAAATAAATGAGGCATGATTATCTTTTGTGAAAACACAATTGTACATGTTAGATTTGCTTCAAATGGCTGCTTGTTCCATTCAAAATGTTAGTTAGGCCAAATATCTTCACACATCTCAAATACCTTCTTTGCCTCTGTTCATTCCATTATTTATTTAACCAATATTTATTGACCACCAACTGTGTGCCACGCATTATGCTGGATGTCGGGGAAAAAAATGATGATTAAAGCAGAGTCTTCACTATCACAATTATATCTGGTAGTACAGACAGACGTTAAATATCACAAATCCTGCATCCAAAATGAGTGATGACACTTCAGTTATTCAGGAAGCCTAATATTCATGAGAACAGTGGTCTCTAAAACCCACTGAACTATCTGCCAAATATTATTCCATTCCATTTTTAATTGATGTTATCCACTTTCATGATGTATTTAAATGCTTTTCAGGAAGACAGCTGTGTCTCCTCTGATGAAGAAAAGCTTTCAACATATTATTTAGACCCTTGAAAAAGTGTTTCTCTGGCATAAAAAGAATCCTACTGCAATTATGCGACTCAGTTATGTAGTATATAAAATATAGATGATGAATCTAATGTTTCCATTAAGAAGCCGCTTAAAGATAAAAATATATTCGAAGTCGTTGATGCTAGATAGTAAATCACTTCATGCCTTTCCTTCTGCACTGTTCTTCGTGATTGGAAGTTGACAAGAACCAAACACACACGTGTTATGATTTAGGTGCTTTTTTAGAATTGCTTTCTTCCTCTCTTCTCACCTTCCTTCCTTCTAAACGCTCACTTGTTGGCATCCTTATGGTTATATATTAATAGTGTAAAAAATGATATGATCCATGCAGTATCCAAATTACTGCCAAGGAAGCCAACTTCACACTGAATGGAATTTTGCTTCTCATGCTGAGTGTTGCAAATAGCCTTCTGCTTGTTCTTTTATAGGCCTTGGAAGCAAAATGAGCCATGTGTTTCCATTATGATGGCCTGACTCTGGAAAGAAATGTGCAAACAAGCCTGTATATTTTTACTGAGCTCTCAATTAGTTTAATTTAGAATTGAAATGTGCTTTCTAGCTGAGATGTCATAAAACTGAAGAGGAGCGTGAGCAGGGCTGTGCAGGGCAGCCTATGATTATATCTCACTGTGCTCTTTAATGGCATTGTCCAGAAGCATCTTCAGAGACGACATCTGAGAAAGTGAAAGTACTTAATTGTGATATAATTAAAGTGAAATATTTTTGTGTAATTTGCATTTCAACTTGTCATTTATGGTGATTAGCTTCAGTAACTTTATGTACTGTAGCTAACCACCGTTTAGAAGTCTAAGAAAATTAGCTTTTACATATTAATAACTTATGATAATGCCTTAAGGGCATAAATTAATGAATTCTGGGCCCAGCATGTTCTATCCACCATCTGATTGAGCCTTTTCAAATCAGAACATGAGGAGCTTATCCTTTTAACTTCAAATAATCAGAGAGAAAAGGAAGATGCTTAACTAATACTTCCCGACTTTGTAAAGATTTCCAATAAACTGTTAGTGTTTTGAGAGAAATTATTTTTTAAATCCAGATAGCTGATTGGATTTCTTTTACAAGAAAGATAAATGACAGGGTTCTAAAAATTAACGGGTAGAAATACAGGATAGAAAACAATACCCATGACAGTCTCGGACCCAGGGTTGTGCAGTGGGAGTCCGGGAGAGGCTACAAGACCTGGCATTCGTAGCCTTCCGCACGCAGCTTCAACCTCTGTGCTACCAGATGAGCTCATAGCTGCATCATATTCTGTGAAAATTAAACCTATAAAAGTGACCATATAACAGAACCCTGATAAAAAACATTAAATATAGATGCTTTTGTCAAGTGTAAAGGAGAGGATTGTCTTACCTGAATTTTAAATTGTTAAAAAACTTACTACATAGTTATGATTATATTTGATTTTCCTATAAAGAATCATTAAATTTCTATGTGAAAATAACAGGCAATTTTCAGAAACTAAGCTTTAATTAAATACCAATGGTGAGTTGGTGCACGATTGTTGAACGGGGAGGAAGAATGCAATTAGAGCCCAAAAGAAAATTGCCTACACTTTGGGTGGAAATGAAAACTTTTAACTGCCAGAGTCAACTCAGGAATCTGAAAGTACATTTTTGTGGCTTTCAGCCAGTCGTTTCACAGTCTCCTAGTCTCTCTTCTTTCCTTATTTCTTTTACAAAAAACCGTGATCTCATTCATTCAACAAATATTAATTGAGCACTTTCCAAATGCCAATTTTAGAGCTTGAGGAGCCATCAGTGAACAAGGTAGTCAAATTCCTTCCTCTTGTGGAACTCGTGTTATCCTGGAGAAAAGAGATAAATAAGCAATCAAATAAATACTATAATTTCATGCAGTGGTAAGGGCTATGCAGAAAATAAACCATGATCATGTGGTAGAGTGACTGGAGCTGGGGGAGTCTCATTCCACAGAGGAATCAGGGAGAGGCTGTCTGAGGAGCTGGCATTTTTGCTGAGACAGAACAGTGAGAAATCAGCCATGGAATATCAGGAGTGAAGGAGCACCTGGTGCAGACGCTCTAAAGAAGGCTAACAAGACATGTGTAAATAGTTGAAAAAGGAAGAGTTTGGCTGAGTTTAGAGAGTGAGGGGACAATAGTAGATGAGTTTAGTTAAGACAAAATCTTTAGAGTTTCTTCGGCCACATGGATAGTACTCTAAATAAGATGAAAAGCCACTGGAATTTTAAGTAGAAATGAGATGCAATCCAATTTGCGTTTTGGAGGGGTGGAGAGTAATGGGGGAAGGGGAAGAAAACCAGAAGTAAGAAGTATAGTAAGGAGACTGATAGTAGACTGGACAAGATAATGGTGGCGTAGTGGAGACATAGAAGAGTGAGTAGATTTAGATATATTTATGATATTTTGGAGATAAAAGCAACAAGATTTGCTCATGACCTCAATGTAGGAAGAGAAGGAAGATAAGAATCAAGAATATTTTTGTAGATGGTCATGGTTTTTATTGGGATGAGGGAAAACATAAAACAGGTTCTGGAAGAAAAATAAAGGATCGTGTTTTTGCCCAGCTGGGCTTTAGGTGCTGAATAGACAACAAAAGGGAGATGTTGAATAAAGTATTAATGTTTGAGTCTGAAGCTCATGGGAAAGACAAAACTGAAGGTATTCATCAGTGAAGAACTGGCATATGGGTGACATTTAAAGTCACAGAAACAGATGGGGTTATTTAAAGAAAATATAGAAGAAATGTTATTTTATAATTTAGAGATTGGTCAGACATGAAGATGCAAGCAATGAAACTGAGAATAAGCACTCAGATAAGAGGAAATTCACAAAAGTGTTCTGTTGCATAAGCTGAGAGGAGAGTGTGTTTAAAGAAGGAAAGTTGTAAACTCCCTTCCGCCACCATTCTTATGCTGTGCCTGAAGAAAATCATGAATTTCTAAATTTCTGCCAGTTCATGTAACCAGATCTTGTCTTTTCTCAATATTCATTTGAACATTCATTTTGTTCATTCACTTAATAAGTTGTTTTCATTATTAGTTTCAGGTGTACAAAACAACATAGTGATTAGGCATTTACACACCTCACAAAGTGATAATCCCAAATCTACCCGTCTGACACCATATATAGCTATTACAATACCATCGACTATATTCGCTATGCTGTACCTTACGTCCCGTGAATATCATATATATTTAAGTATAGTTGACATTCAATATTATTTTACATTAGTTTCAGGTGTGCAGGAAAGTGGTTAGGCATTATATAATTTATGAAGTGATCCCCCGATAAGCCTAGTATCTAGTATCCGTCTGACACCTTACGTAGTCTTTACAATATTATTGACTATATTCCCATATTGTATTTCATATCCCCGTGACTATTTTGTGACTGCCAACTTGTACTTGCTAATATCTTCAACTTTCTCACCCATCCCCCCAAACTTCCTCCCATCTGGCAACCATCAGATTGTTCTCTGTTTCTATGAGTCTATTTCTGTTTTGTTTGTTCATTTATTCTGTTCTTTAGATTCCAAATATAAATGAGATCATATGGTATTTGTCTTTCTCAGTCTGACATTTCATTAGCGTAATGCCCTCTATATCCGTCCATGTTGTCGGAAATAGTAAGATTTTATAATTTTTATGGCAGAGTTATACTCCATTGTATAAATGTACCACAATTTCTTTATCCAATCGCCTATTTATGGGCATTTTGATTGCTTCCATATATTGGCTGTTGTGAATAGCACTGCAGTAAACATAGGGGTGCATATATGTTTTCAAATTAGTGTTTTGGATTTCTTTGGATAAATACGCAGGAGTGGAATTGCTGGGTCATAGGTAGTTCCATTTTTTTAATTTTTGAGGAACCTCCATGCTGTTTTCCATAGTGGCTGCATCAATTTGCAATGCCACGAACAGTGCACAAGAGTTCCCTTTTCTCCACACCCTCACTAACACTTGTTGTTTGGTGATCTGTTTATGATAGCCATTCTGACAGGTGTGAGGTGGTATCTCATTATGGTTTTTATTTGCATTTCTCAGATGATTAGTGACATTGAGAATCTTTCATGTGTTTATTGGCCATCTGTATGTCCTCTTTGAGAAATGTCTATCCAGGTTGTCTGCCATTTTTTGATTGGATTGTTTGGTGGTTTTTTGGTGTTAGTTGTATGAGTTCTTTACAAATTTTGGATATTAACCCCTTATCAGATGTAACATTGGTGAATATCTTCTCCCATTCAGTAGGATTTCTTTTTGTTTAACTGATGGTTTCTTTTGCTGTGCAAACACTTTTTAGTTTGATGTAGTCCCATTTGTTTAGTTTTTTTTTTGTTTTCCTTGCCTCAGGAGATATATAACTAAAAATATTATTAAGGGTAATGTCTGAGTGTTTGCTGCTTATGTTGTCTTCCAAGATTTTTATGGTTTCGGGTCTTACATTTAAGTCTTTAATCCAGTTTGAGTTTATTCTTGTATATAAAGTAAAAATGTGGTCCCATTTCATTTTCTTGCATGTGTCTCTCCAGTTTTCCAAGCACCATTTATTGAATAGATTGTCTTTACCCCAATGTAAATTCTTGCCTTGTCTGTTATAGAATAAATGACATAAGGATGGATTTATTTCTGGACTCTCTATTCTGTTCCATTGATCTATGTGTCTGTTCTTATGTCAATACCATGCCGTTTTGATTACTGTGGCCTTGTAATATAATTTGATGTTAGATAGCGTGATAACTTTAGCTTTGTTCTTCTTTCTCAGAATTGCCGTGGCTATTCTGGGTCTTTTATGGTTCATATAAATTTTAGAATTATTTGTTGTAATTCTGTGAAAAATGACATTGATATTTTGATAGGGATTGCATTGAATCTATAGATTGCTTTGGATAGTATGGGCATTTTAACTATATTAATTCTTCCTATCCATGAGCATGGTTTCCATTTATTTGTATCTTCTTTAATTTCTGTCTTTAATGTCTCATAATTTTCTGAGTACATGTCTTTTACTTCCTTGGTTAAATTTATTATTAAGTATTATTTTTTTTTATGTAATTGTAAATGGGACTGTTTTCTTAATTTCTCTTTCTGATTGTTTTTGGCGTATAAAAATGCAACCAATTTCTGAATATTAGTTTTTTATTCTCCTACTTTATTAAATTAATTTATCAGTTCTAATAGTTTTTTGGTGGAATCTATATGTAGTATCATGTCATCTGCAGTTAATGACAGTTTCACTTCTTCCATTTGGATGCCTCTATTTCTTTTTCTTTTCTGATTGCTGTGTCTAAGGCTTTCAGTACTATGTTAAATAAAAGTGGTGAAAGTGGGCGTCATTGTTTTGCTCCTGATCTTAAGGAGAATGCTTTTAGCTTTTCCACATTGAGCATATTTACTGTGGGTTTATCATATATGGCCTTTAATATGTTGAGATATGTTTCCTCTATTCCCACTTTGCTAAGAGTGTTTATGATAAATGAATGCTAGATTATACCAAATACTTTCTGCACCTATTGCTATGATTATATAATTTTTTTTTTATCTTTCATTTTGTTTAGGTGGTGTATCACGTTAATTGATTTGCACCCTTATTGAAACAACCTGGAATCCCAGGAATAAATCCCACTTGATCATGGTGTATGATCTTTTTTAATGTATTACTGAATTCTGTTTGTTACTATTTTGTTGAGGATTTTTGCATTTATGTTCATTAGGGATATCAGATTATGCTTTTCTATTTTCGTAATGTCTTTGTCTGGCTTTGGAATCAGGGTAATGGAGGCCTCATAAAATGAGATTGGGAGCCTTCACTGCTTTGGGAGTTTTTGGAATAGTGTTAAGAGAATAGCTGTTAATTCTTTTCTGAAGTTTGTTAAAATTTCTCTGAAGCCATCAGGCCCAGGACTTCTGTTTGTTGGGAGTTTGTGGATTACTGATTCAATTTAGTTAGAATTAAACCATCTGCTCAGATTTTCTGTTTCTTCTTGACTCAGCCTTGGAAGATTGTATGCTTCTAGGAGTTTATCTACGTCTTCCAGATTGTCCAATTGTTTGCATATAGTTGCTCATAGTATTTTCTTAAAATCTTTATATTTCTGTGCTGTCCATTGTTCCTTTTTCTCTTTCACTTCTGATTTTATTCTTGATGAGTCTAGTTAAAGATTTGTCAATTTTGCTTATCTTCTAAAAAAAACAAGCTCTTGGTTTCATTGATCTTTGAATTGTTTTTTTTTTTTTAGTCTCTATTTTGTTTATCTCCACACTGATCTTCACTACTTCCTTTTTTTTGCACTCACTTTCAGCTTTGCTTGCTGCTTGTTTGTTTGTTTGTTTTTTTGTTTTTTTCCAGTTACCTTATGTTAGTTAGACTGCTTTTTGGAGATATTTCTTGTTTCTTAAAGTATGCCACATTGTTATGAATTTCCCTGTGAGGATTGCTTTCTCTGTGTCCCATAGATTTGGGGTCATTGTGTTTTCATTTTCATTTGTCTCAAGGTATCTTTTGGTTTCTTTCTTGATTTCATTGTTGACCCATTTATTATTTAGTAGCATGTTATTTAGCCTCCATGTGTTTGTGTGTTTTTCAGCTTTTTTCTTGTAATTGATTTCTAATTTCATACCCTTGTGGTCAGAGAAGATGATTGATATGATTTCAGTCTTCCTAAATGTATTGAAACTTGTTCTGTGGCCTAACATATGGTCTCTCTTGGAAAATGTTCCATGTGCATCTGTAAAGAATGTATATTCTGCTGATATGGGTGAAACGCTTGAAAAACATAAATTAAGTCCATCTGGTCTAGTGTGTCATTTAAGGCTGTTGTTTCTGTGTTGATTTTCTGTTTGGAAGATCTATCCATTGGTGTCAGTGGGGTGTTAAAATGCCCTGCTATAATTGTGTTACTGTTGATCTCTGCCTTTATGTTGCTCAATATTTGTTTTATATACTTAGGTGCTCCTATGTTGGGTGCATACATGTTCACTAGGGTGATGTTCTTTTGTTGGATTGATCCCTTTATTATGTAATGTCCTTCTTTGTCTCTTATTATAGTTGTCATTCTAAAATCTATTTTGTCCATTCTAAGTATTGCTACCCTAGCTTTTTTTTCCATTTGCATAAAGTATCTTTTCCTATCCCTTCATTTTCAGTCTATGTATGTCTTTTGACCCACTGAGGTTGGTCTCTTGTAGACAGCATATAGTATATATGGGTCATTTCTTCTTATCCATTCAGCTACCCTATGTCTTTTGATTGGTGCATTTAATCAATTTACATGTAAAGTGATTATTTATAGGTACATAGTTATTGCATTTTATTATTCGTATTTTTTATTTCCATGGGTTTTTTGTTTGTTTGTATCCTCCTTTCTTCTGCTTAAAGAAGTCCTTTTAACATTTCTTGTAACACTAGCTTGCTGTTAATGAATTCCTTTAGCTTTTTCTAGTCTGGGAAGCTCTTTATTTCTCCTTCAATTTTAAATGATAGCCTTGCTGAGTAGAGTAGAAAAGTTGTAGGCCTTTGTTTTTCATCAGTTTGAACATTTTCTTCCACTCCCTTCTGGACTGCAAAGTTTCTGTAGAAAACTCTGATAGTTTTATGGGAGCGCCTTTGTAAGTAACTAGTTGTCTCTATCTTGATGCTTTTAGGATTCTCTCTTAGCCTTTTATCTTTGCCATTTTAATTATGATGTGTCTTGTTGTGGGCCTGTTTGATTTCATCTTGTTTGAGACTCTGAACTTTCTGTGCTTGTATTTCTATTTTTTTCACCAGGTTAGGCAAGTTTTCAGTCATTATTTCTTCAAATAAGTTCTCAATCCCTTGCTTTCTCTCTTCTTCTTCTGGTATTCCATGATGCCAGTGTTGTTACATTTGATGTTGTTTAACAGGTCCCTTAAACTATCTATTTATTATTATTATTATTCTTTTTTCTTTTTTGTTGTTCTGATTTGGTGTTTTCTGCTACCTTGTCTTCTAAATTGCTGATTCAGTCCTCTGCTTCATCTAATCTGCTGATGATTCCTTCTAGTGTATTTTTTATTTTAATTGTATTATTTCTGAATTTTAATTTTATTTTAATTTAATTTTATTTTAATTTAATTTTATTTTAATTGTATTATTTCTGAATTGTATTATTTCTGAATGATATGGTTTCTTTATCATTCTTTATGCTTACTACCTTTTTTTGGAAGTTCTCACTAAGTTCCTAAAGCATTTTCATAACCAGTGTTTTAAACTCTGTCTCTGGTAGGTTGGTTGCCTCCATTTCATTTAGTTCTATTTCTGGAGGTTTCTCCTGTTCTTTTATTTGGGACATATTTCTTTGTTTCCTCATTCTGGCTGCCTCTGCGTGTGTGCTTCTATTTATTAAGTAGATCTCCTATGACTCTCAATCTTTGCTGGGTGGCCTTATGTAGTATGTGTCTGTTCTGTGTGGTCCCATGGCACATTCCCCTTGATCTACTGTGTGTGTGCCACAAGTGTCCCTTGAGTGTGTTGCATGTGTTCTCCTGTTGTAGTTGAACCTTGATTGCTTTTGGCATGTCAGTGGGTGGGATTGACACCCAGGCTGACTGACTGAGGAATGGTTACAGCCACAGTGTATGAGCTACTGTGTGTGGGCTGAACCCTCAGAGGGGGGATTTGCCCCCTCAGGCTCTTATGTCTGTTGAGACCATACATTGGGTGTGCTGCTTGTGGGGCTAACCACATAGTGTTCTGGTGTTGTCTGAATTGGACTATGGGTGTGTGTTTTCTGGTGTCTCTTCAGAAGGGCTCCTGTGCAGGCATATTTCTGCCTTGCCTGTGTCCGTCCCATGGATACACAGTAGGAACAAGAAAGCTATATGTGGTTGGCTGCTGCCTGTGCTAGACCTAGGGGCATGTGGGGGGTGGCTTTGCTGTGAATCAAGTCTGTCTGCCACCAGTTTTGGACTTGAGGCAGCTTAGCAAATGGCTGATGGCCCCATAGGCCTATTGCCACCTGCTGGCTGCCCATAAGGCTCTGCCAGTGAAAAAGCCTCCTTAAGTGTATGGGCCAGGCTGGTTGACCTGGTGTTGAGAATACATTTCGTGATGCAGCACTAGCTGGGAGTTAATAGGCATGGCCAGTGGTTTTCACAAGGTTAATGCAGCTTCAGTTTTTGTGCCAGTGCCTGGCCTTCGCAAAACTCCCTGAGAACACTGCAGCCAACCACCACTCGCCTTGGGCTCCCAGATTCCCAAGAGCTGCCTAAGAGAGGCTGCAGTGCAAGTTGTAGCTCACTGTCCACAACCAGAGAAGATCCTCAGGGAAGCAGCGAACTGTCTGCTGCTGTAAAAGGCATCCACAGCTGGCTGTTGAGTAGCTGAGAGTGCCCCAGGTGATGCAGTACTAGCTGTGTGGGGGCAGGGACCCAGACATCACCAAGGTGGTGTACACGCGTGGATTTTACCAGAACAATACGGTCTTAGATTTGTCCCTTTGGGGGAGAGTTCAACATACAAAAGTTGGCGCCTTCTTCTAGGCTACACATGAGGCAGACTCCCCACAGGGATAATGGCTGCTGTCCCTCTAGCTCTCACCACAAAGCCACACAACTCAGTCTTTCCTCCTATGTTTCTGGTGTCTCTTGAGTTGCCACCCCTCCACCAGAGACCAAGTGAGTGATTGCAAGCGAGTAAGTCTGTGTTCAGGCCCTTTAAGAGGGTGTCTGGGTTTCCAGCCAACTTATGTCTCACCAGGATGAGTATTCTTTGCTGATTTTCACTGCCAGATACTGTGGGAAATCCTCTTCCCGGCAGAGGACCCCTAGCTTAGGGAGGCCTGTGTGGAGCTGGGATCCCTCCCTCTTCCAGGGGGACCTCCACCACCCAGGTGTTCCTCCCGGTATTCAATCACTATCTGTGAGTTTGAGGTCAGCCCATTTTGCATCTCCACCCTTCCTACCAGCCTCAATGTGGCTTCTTCTTTATATCCTTAGTTATAGAGGTTTTGTTCTTCTAGTCTTCAGATGATTCTTGAGGTTGATTGTTCTATAATTTATTTGTAATTTTGGTGTGATCCTGGGATGCAGTAGGCATAGCATTTACCTAATCTGTCATCTTAGACACTACCATCATTCATTCAGTAAGTTTTTATAGAGCACATACCATGCATCAGGTATTGTGTTATAGGTGTTATTTTGGATACAGTTGTGGATAAAATAGGAATGGTGCCTTATCATCGTGGAGTTTCTAAGCTATTTTATGTGTTCTTAGTCAGTTGCCTCTCTTACACTCTGCAACTATTTGAAATTTGTACCACTTTCAAACACCATCATCAAATCTCACTGCTACAACCTTACCTCCTATATCAGTGCAACTAGGAAACTATCAATCCTCACACATCTCTTTTAATCTTTTGATCTACGAAATGTCTGGAATGAGGTACCTTCCTCACATCTGTGCCGCTCATTTAAGGCCAACCTTATATGTTTCCTTGACCCCACACAGGCTCTCTGAGTGACCTTCCTTAACTAGTACTCCTATCTTCTCTACTGCCTACATTCCCTCAAACTATAAACATGCTCAAATTTCTTCTAGCCCCTCCATGTAAGTGCATGGTGGAAAGTTCTTGAACTTAATTTTCTGAACTTTTGTGTGTGTGTGTGTGTGTGTGTGTGTGTGTGTGTGATTATACATATATGACACTGTGTAGAGTCATATTTCTTTGAAGATACACTTAACATTACATCAATAATGAAAATCACATTTTATTGGTATCTAACCCAATTGTTGTTGGAATCATGAAGCTAAAAATGTATTATTGGGAATTTACTCCTAGTCATATTGCTATTATCTCTTAGAAGTTGATATGTACAATGACAGGATCGCTATAGTACATTTTTGCAAATGGCATAGAGTTTTTAATGTTTTGGTGAAAGACTGTTTTTTTTTTTTTTTCTTTTCAGTACCTAAATAACCAGATTCCATATAATGACTCCATCTTCCCACCATTGTTTATGTTCAAGCAATTTGGCATGTGTTTGTTTGCCTAACATTTCTGGATATCATTTGTCCCTGAGGTAATTTAAATGTAATTTTAGTCAGAAATAGAAACGCAGGCACTGAGATCCCAATGCATATATCTTTTACAAAAAGGTCATCTAGATGATCCAGCATATGCTTACACTACTTTTAAATAACCATTAAAATGTTAACAGCAACTTTACAAAGTCTCACTGACAACTCATGGATTTCTAAAAATAAATCCTCACATAAAATTTGGAAAACTATTTTCTATAACATTTTAACTTTTGACTTTTCATTGAAAAATTCTACTTCTTTCATCTGTAAGTTCTCCTAATATTCTGATAATGTTTACTATAATCTTGAAATACATTGTTTTCCACAGTTCTATCCTCAGACTAAAGTTTCACCACACATTCTTACTGATGTTTCTCATACTGACTTTCAAACCCACTTCCTTCCATATCTGTATATTTAACCCATTCTCTGAGCTCAACTTCATGTTTTTATATGCAACTACCTGCTGGACATCTAATACCTCAAACTCAACATGTCCAGAAAGGAATCCATTCCTTTTGATGTAAAACTGCTCTGTTTCCATAGTATTCAAGCAAAATCTTTCCAACCTACCCAAGCCATTATCCAAAATGATACCCCTACTATTTACTCATTCATTTGAGATTAGAACCAAAAGTCATACTCAGTCTGTCTTCTTCCTCCTCCACCTTCTTCCTCATTCCCTTTACCTGCTAACATATTAGATTCTGCCTAATTGATTCCTAAATATTTCCCAGATAGGACCTCGGCTCCTAGTTACTCCCTTATTATCCTTTTCTTGGCCCACTATATTTATCTACATGTTGGTTCCTATGTCTTTGATCACAATTCTTCAAACCTAACCTCCACAGATAGGTATCATTTCCTCAGCCAGCCTTCTCTATAGCTTCTGGGCTGAGTTAAACACTGCCTTGTGCTTCCTAATTCCCTGTGCCTATTCCTTATTATATTCACCCTCTTGAAGTATCAATTTATATATCTGTCTTGCCCACTAGAGTGTGAAGCTCTTCTCAATGGAAATGCTATATTAATTGCATTTTATTAAAAATATTTAACACAATGACTGAAATAAGCTAGGCAGTATTAAACATTTGTTGAATGAAACAATGAATGGTGGTTTTAACTCCATCTTTTTTTACAGTGCATTCTTTCTATGAAGATGGAAGAAACACAAACATCTTTTATACTGCTTAATACAGTTTGCCCAAACCAAAATACAGTTGTATTTTTGTTGAAAATGGATAGCTTAGTCATCCAAATTCAAATATTTACAAGGTTGGACTGTTAACTTGAAGTGGCATAGTAGTAGTAATGGAAGTGGCTGGGGTTACAGCTTACTGAGGAGTGCACACTCCAAAGTAAAGCATTCATATTCAATTGAAAAACAATTTGAGGGACAAATAAAACTCATATTCTCTAAATCCAGGCTGTCAGATTGGTGATACCTGATGCAGATGTATCGTAACAGTTCATTAACTCCTATTATCTTAGCTCAGAAAATGGCAACTCTTAGACAAATGTGACCTACATATCATATACAAATTGAACAGTATAAAATATAATTTAAAGAGTTTTAATACTCTTTTTCCTTTTCTGTTTTGCTCTCATCCCATTTCCCAGACCTAATGCGATCACATGCCTTATATTACACTGTTAATTTTCAGTCAATTTTTCATAGTCCTTCTAGTTTTCAATTGATTCCATCATAGTGACACATTTCCAACTACAGGTTCTAATCATGTTTCTGTTGCCATAGATATGTGAATTTCAAAAAAAAGAAATAAATAATTAAGAATTTTCACAAGAAAAAAACAATTTTAAACACTCTTGTTTTCCTCCTTTCTCTTTGAACAGACAGTATGAAACGCTCAGAGAGAGAGGAGGAAAACCAGAGTGTGGTGGTAATAAGAAAGGAAGGCAAAGAAGCATTTGACAGAAGTGTCCAAAGTTTCAAATACAAAGGATTCCAGTAAGATAGGAGCTAACATGTAAGATTTAGGATATAGTTGATCATTAGCAGAATTGATGAGAGTGGTTTTGGTGGCTGGGAAGCACAGAAACCAGATGAGTTAGAAAGAGTGTAAGTAGAAAACTCCTTCAGGAAAGGTAACTGGGGAAGAGTAGAAAGAGATAGGAAGGATGGGGTCAAGAAAGTGCTTTGTTTTATAACATGCAAGAGTTAAGCTTGTTTTAAAGCATTTAAGGAAAGCCTTTGACTTTGGGTGGTGAACACACAATGCAGTACATAGATGAGGTATAGAATTGTACACTTGAAACCTATGTAATTTTATTAATCAATGTCACCCCAATACATGTAATTTTTAAGAAAGCATTTAGAGAAAGACTTTAGAGCAGAGGGAAGTTGAAGATATAAGAGAAAGGGAAGGGCAATAGGTGGAACAGTGGCCTGTGTTCTTTTTATCCATGCTGCTGTGGTGATGTAAAATTCAACACATCCCTTGGATTTATGTCCCACAACTTGAGAAACTGAGCTAAGACCACGTCATTTAATTTGTATGTGATTTAGGGCTATAATTTATCACAAATTATATAATAATTTGACTTGGCTTGACATCAGGAATGTGGAATCTGGAATGAAACTGAGTGATGACCTGATGAGAAGACAGATTTAATTAATTGAGATCATTAGGTAAAAGATGAATGGATTATTACCATGTGTTTATATTATGTGCTTAGTTACATAATACGTGATCCAAGTGATCACACTAGTAAAGTAGGATATAGAGTATGCGATTAAAATTATTATTGGATTATTTCATTAAAAGTCTTATCCTGATTAATGTTTGTATCCCAAAATATGTATCAATTTAATATCATTGCATCCACTTAGTGACTAAGCATTCATTCTTGTTTATTTTATTTAGCCATGTTATACAAGAACGTTAAAATTCAGTTTATTCCATTTTGTGTATTCTGAACACGTTGATATTCAGCTTAGTTTACTTTCATTAATTGATATATGCATTTATGTAGTTTAAGAAGTTCCATTGTTTGAATAATTATTTGTATGCTAAGCAACAGTGAATGTCATAAAATATAACCAAGCTAATTTTAATTTGAGTGCTTACAAATCTAGATTTAATACTAAATATGCAAATAATTATATTTTAAAATTTGAATCTATTGGACCAAATAAAATACTATGCAAGGTATCCCAAGAATTACTATAGTCTCAAAATAATTTTGTTAAAAACAGAATGACAGATGGTTGTGGAACAAAGAGAATAGATATTTATGATGATACTTATAAATGAAATAAGATAAAAAATGATTAAAAATCAGAAAACATTGAAAATTGTTGAGGCCCAAATGGAATACATTAAAATAAGTTAAATAGGATAGCAAGCACCAGAATAGTGGCAAGTTATAATTACCTTGAAAACAGCATAGTAGGAAAAAATAATAGAGGAACTTTGTGCAGAGTATGTTAATTGTTTATGACCATTTTAAAGTAGTATAATACTTTTTGCACATAAAATATTACATTGGCAGTAACTTAGTATTTGAAATAGATGAAATCAGAAGTGCTGCTGGGTTTTGTGGGGAGAGAGGGCTACCAGGGGAAGGGGCCCGGCCTTGCCCACTCATTCCTGTATCATCAAAGTTTCTTATGCAAAGCTTTACAAGTCCTCCCTAGGAACTTGTGGGGTTCCTAAAAAAACACAGTTGGAAACTAAAATTTGACAATGGTATGATTTTAAAGTCCCATAACAGGAAGGACTATGTAAATGTCCATTATATGCGTATACTTAAATTTAAAGTACATGACTTGTAAATCCCGTTAGCTTACATTTTCTCAAACAAATATTAAAATTTGTGTGTCGTTTTGGCACCAAACTGAAAGTCAACATCTTAGATATGAGTTCTAAATCTCTTCAACTTTATTTTTTTCAGTACAGTAAAATAAAAATTAATTGAACCAGATACTTACAATGTAAAGATTGAAAGTGGGCCCTCAGTTTGCATGAAAATCAAGAGAACAAGAAAATATGAAAACACAAAGGAGTACCTCCAGGTTATATGTTAAATGCATAGCACTGAAGACATCCAAAGCCTGGTGGAACATTCACAAGGTTAAGGTCCGATCTGGCAGCTTGATTTATCAGCTCATTTAAGTCACAGAACTGAATTAAGGTGAAAACCAAGATTCACAAATGTTACAATATGATGTTTTTTACGTCTTGCAAGACAATTACAGCCAGTCACACTGCTATACAAGTTCTCCTGGAGAACTTGTGGGGTTCCTAAAAGAACAAGCTTTTCAGGTGGGCCAGTCTACTCAGGTGATCAAATTCTAGTTCCTGGGTGAGCTTAGAATTAGAGTTTGTTGTTTTGTTGTTGTTGTTGTTGTTTTATTATTATTATTGGGTAATATTGGGGTACAGTGTGATTTTCCAGGGCCCATCAGCTCCAAGTCATTGTCCTTCAATCTAGTTGTGGAGGGCACAGCTCAGCTCCAAGTCCAGTCGCCGTTTTCAATCTTAGTTGCAGCCCATGAGGGAATTGAACCAGCAGCCTTGTTGTTAAGAGCTTGCACTCTACCCAACTGAGCCACCCGGCCACCCAGTTGTTCTTTAATAGTATCTTTTTATAAACCTTAACACAATATTCATGAAAGTAACTGGTATTTGTTATATGGAAACTGAATACTTGGTTTTGGGCCAACTGTGGTATTTTACCCTCTAATCCTTTTACTCTCTTATTAAATAATAGAACTACTAAACTATATACATGCATATAGAAAATTTATGTTCATATAATGTGCCCCTTACTAATTACCTCATATGTCCTCATAGGATAGTACTTTTACAGCCATTATCTCATATTTTATGTATATAAGTAAAAACACTGGGATTTAACTTGTTTGCAAGGTTTGCAGTCTTTCCCTATATCTTACTGTCAATTCTATTCTAGTCTTGCCCATAGCCAATATAGACTATGGTCCCTTAGTTGAGATTTAGTTTTTCCAAAACATGTACAATGTCTCTAAGAGCACATCGTCTAAAGAAGCCCAACAGTATTCACTTTCTGTTAATTATTACATTCTTATGTTATAATTACATTGCATAGACTCTATCTCCATTTTCAAGAGACAAAGTAAACAAGAACAAAAGAAACACTTCCAGGTTTTATTAATTTATTTTATTTAGTTATGCTTCATAATTTCCTAAAACCCAGATATTATGGAATATAGATATGTTATTAGTATAATTAATTTTTCAAGAGTCTAGTACTGCTTTAACAAAGCAAAGTCTAACTTCTTTTTATCACTATGAACTACTCCTAAGATAAACACCTCTAGATTACCCAATACACTACGATTCTTAATGAACTTAGTTAGCAAGTACAATTAGTAACCAAAATCAGAAAGTATACAAATTTTATAAAACTAAAAATTTCTTTAACTAGTTATATAAGCCAAGGAGAAACAGAACCTTTAGCCATGTGTGATAAATTACAAGCGTAACTTTGGACTAGAAACTATGTCAAAAGGGTGATCAAAATATGACAGGGCAACAACCTGGAGATTTTTTTTCCTTTATAATTTTTCTCATTGTCCTTGCAATAACTGGGAGGATGGGGGGAAAAAGGCAAGGTGAGATTTTGGTTTACCTTGGGTCCTCTTATTTCAAGAGGACTTGGTTTTGTTAGGTTTAGGAATTGCTTTGTTGTAGCTTTATGTCCTACCTAGAAGTTATACAAGCTGGCTGCAATTCCACTAAGCATCTAGGATATCCCAAAAGTGACTTTCCAGGCAGCATAACTTCTATTTTCTAACATGATTCAAGAGAAGTCTAAGGTTGTGATAAAAAATGAAATTGTCATTGCTAAAAAAAAAAAAAAAAAAAAAAAAAAAAGATAACAATTAAGGCTGAGTAACAAATGCAGTTCAATCCAAAATAGAAAAGATAAACATGTAGATTTGGAAGTATGGCACTAAGGTAGTTTAATTATCCTTCTAAATAATATTCTGAATTTTTGAATTATAATATTATATTTTTGCATGAAAGAAAACAATACTGAGAAAAATTTGGATTTGTCACACTTAAAAGTCTCTAGCATAGGATTTGCCACATAACCATAGAACGTCATATATTACTTCCTTTTAGTTAAATTTCTCTTTAATTCAAATTGGCTTCTTGAAAAGGAAAGCATACAGCACAAAGTTATTTTACTCAATACAGGGCTTTGAATACAAGCTCAAGAATTCATTAATTGATTATACAATTAATTGCACACTTCACTTTTACCCTGTTTTTATATTCCTGACATACCACTGATTCAATTTTTTTTTTTTCCCCTTCAAGGACTATGGCCGTAGAAGTTAATTTTAGAGTGTGCTAATAATTTCTGTTTTTTGTGTGTTTTTTTTCTTTTGTTTCAGTCTGTTCCCAGTACTCTAGAGGAGTATTTGCCATTTTTGGACTCTATGATAAGAGGTCAGTGCATACCTTGACCTCCTTCTGCAGCGCCTTACACATCTCCCTCATCACACCAAGTTTCCCTACTGAGGGGGAGAGCCAGTTTGTGCTGCAGCTAAGGCCGTCCTTACGAGGAGCTCTTTTGAGTCTGCTGGATCACTATGAATGGAACTGTTTTGTCTTCCTGTATGACACGGACAGAGGTAAGTCATGATTCCAACATCTATATAAGTAAGACTAATTTTCAACCTGAAATGGTCTTGTATACGTATGTGATTTAGCCAAATATTTTAATCACTAATATGGCTACAATCAGAAAATGGTCAATGTGTCTTATCAGTATTTTTATCTTGATTCTGGGGGAAAGTTTCTAATTCAACAAGCTTTAAATGCACAGTGTTACTCGTGAGTAAACCATGCCTGGTTATTTAGTTGAAATCAAGATAAATACTTATAAAACATTTCTGTAATGATATTTCAGGTACCATAAAATACATGTCTTTTAATTCAGATGCAAATGATTTAATGTTTTGGAACATCTTTAAATAGTATCAGGTTGAGCCATGGTGTTGAGTTTGAAATGCAAAACTTTAAATGTGTAATTAAAGGATCATGACAATGACAATGGATTTGGTGGTACGGTTTCTGCTTGCTGGCAACCTTTAACTTTATCTTTACCTATCAGGCTGTAAAGATTAATAAATGATGCAAGAAACAAGGTGGATAACTAACCTTAAATTATTTATAATCCATACATTTTTGTGCAAAGTACTTTGACTTTTCAGTTGGAGACATAACTGAAGGAATTCCTATATATTATTTTCAATTTTGTTTTTTTATTTAGTGACTAAAATCATGGCAACATATTATATTTCAAAGTAAACATCAGGAGCCACCTGTGGGGTTTTACCTTTGGTCCTTTTTCCTTAAAGTGTAAGATTTATGAGACAACAAGAAGTTAGACTAAAAGCTGAAACAGACAACATTTTAAGAATATTCTTGACTAGAATTCCATCTGTGAAATGAATAAAACAATAAATATAAAAACAATAAATAGGCCAAATAAATCTTTTGAAGGTATAAGTACCTTCAAATGTCTGAAGCATAATTTTCGAAAGCATAAAAACTCATTAAAGGAATTTATTTTTCTCATTAAAATTCATATTTTAATTAGGTAGAAACAGTATTTCATAAGATGTCTCATCAATGGTGCTTCTAGTACATTACTTATATTGGCATTCTTGGTAAATTTTCCTTTCAGAAACAAGCTCAAAAAATTTATGTCATCAATGTATTTTCTGCATGGTTAGGGTATACTCCAATTCTCATTTGGAAATATGGGAACCTATCCATATCTCATGACATTATTTCCCAATAGCTAACAATCCAAAGCATCCTAGAGAACATAGTAAGTATAAAGAAACTATCACTGTTTATTTCTAACTTTTGGAAAAATCCTTAAGCAAGAGGATACTGGAAAGTGAATCATACCACAAATTAAAACAACAGTGAGATGTCACTACATTTCTAATAGGATGGCCAAAATACAGATCTCTGACAACACTAAATGACGGTAAGGAGGTGGAGTAAAAGGAACTCTGATTTATTGTTGGTGGGGCTGCAAATTGTACAGCCAATTTGGCAGTTTCGTACAAAACTAAATATGCTATTACCATATGATCCAGCAATCACACTCACTGGTATTGATCCCAAGGTGGTTGAAAACTCATGTCAACACAAAAACCTGCACACAGATATTTATAACAGCTTTATTCATAATTGTCATAACTAGGAAGCAATCAAGATGTTCTTCAGCAGGTGAATGGATAATTAAACTGTGGTATATTAAGACAATGGAATGTTATTTAGCGCTAAAAAGAAATGAGCTGTCAAGCCACGAAAAGACATAGAGGAAACTTAAATGCAAATTATTAAGTGAAAGAAGCCAATCTGAAAAGGCTAAATACTATATGATTCCAATTATATCACATTCTAGAAAAGGCAAAACTATGGAGACAGTAAAAAGATCAAGTTGCCAGAAGTTAAGAGGAAGGAAGGATGAATAAGAAGATTTTTAGGGCAGTGAAATTGCTCTATATGTCACTGTAATTGTGGATAAATATCATTATACATTTGTCTAAAATCATAGAAAGTACAACGTCAAGGATGAACCCTAATGCAAACTATGGACGTTGGGTAACAACGATGTGCCAATGTTGGTTCATCAAGTGTAAAATGTGAGAATAAAATGCAAAAAAAATTACACTTCAGTAAAGTTAATTTAAAATTTTAAAAAATTGAATCAATGTCAAGAAATATGTACTAGGACATGGAAGAGACGATTCTTCCTGTGGTTCATTATGACACAGCTCATTTTGCCATTTTGGGCAGAAGAACCTTGTTTTATGACATCTTGGTCTCACAGAAATACCAGTGGAACCTGTGTCTCACTTTTTTTCCTCTGCCCCTGTGTAATCCAGTCTCTAGCAAGGAAAGGGTTGTAGGCATTCATGCATCACCCTCCCCAATGAAACAAGGATTAAAAGTGTTGCTTTGCTTTTACACCACTTTATACTTCGCAGGATCCTTACTCATGCATAGCAAGTCAGATGTTCCAACCTTGAGCCACCACTCATTACCTCTCATCATGGGATTTCTCTAGTATAAGCAGGTATACACACTTGGTTGTTTAAAGACTCATGCTTTTGGTTAAATTTCTGCCTTCAAAGGCTTAAGCCCATCATGGCATAAGCACTGTTTCTTCTAATATGGCATCTTATAACCTTCAACTTACTTACTGGCTTGCTGTGCAAAGCCTACTTTTTCCTTTTCACCACCCTAAAATGCAATTGTTCTGCTTCTAACTGATACAAATCACTTTAGAATTTCTTTGTTCTCTCCAGTAGTTGCTTCAGGATGAATAGTTAGTCTTTTGTATTGCCTTCTACTATAGTAATCCAACCAAACTTTAAAATAGACACTTTTATTTCAAGCAGTAATTGCATGAATGGAAAATAACATGTCAGGAAAATGGCCGTTGTTTTTTTTTAATTCATATGGCTCACTCTGCCATGTTACCACCATGTTTCCCAATATTCTTGGTTTTAATGGAGTTCTTGCAAAGGATAAAAATAATTTTTTCCTTTTGAAATTTCTATGCTCATTTTATGTCAGGATCACAAACACAATTTATAAACTCATAGATACTGTGCTGAAAATTATGTATCACCAACTAATGTATGAACCTCAGTTATGAACATATGATTAACTTCCATTGTAAACATAGATGGTTAAGAGTCATCCATATTTTCACACCATGAAGAAAAAAGAACACACGTCAACACTAAAGATTAGAAAAATTTAAAATAATGCACAAAAGCAAGTGAAAAGAAATTAGTATGGAACATTTTGGTACTTTTCCCTAATCCTCTCCTGTTATTATGAAATGCTTATCTAAACATTTTTTTCCTGTTATAAGCAACTTCCTTAACGTGACCCTGAATTTCCCCAAAACTTAAGTGAAACATGACATTCTGGTGCATCATAAATCCTTATTTTGAAATAAGTTATTTAATTTATGTACTCAATTATTTCTGAAATCTTTATCCCTATAGTGATATAATGACCTCTTAAGATACAAGAGTATCACTCTGTCATAACCTCAAGTAGTATTTTTATGTTGAATTACAGTCAGTAAAAGTATTGGTACTTTATTTCCTCTGATATGAGACCTGTGTTCTTGTCCTGACCTACTATTGATGAGCTGAGTGAACCTGCCTATATTTTTGTCCACATCAGTTGAGAGAGAGAGAAAGAGGGAGAGAGAAAATGAGGGAGAGTGGGAGGGAAGGAAGAAAGTTAAAGTGCATTGTCTTTAATGCCCATTCAAACTACCTTTAAGGTTTCTTTATATTTTGTATTTTAAATATGCTATTCTTTCCCTGGAAATGTTGGACAGAAAAAGAAAGATAGTAGGTGGCACAAGTCATCTCTATCCGTAGGTGACTCCCTGTTTCTGTTCATTTGATTGCCTCTCAAAGAAGAAAAAAAAGTGTTCATTCACTTATTCATTCCATATATTTATTTAGTATTCAATAAAAATGTTATTGTTCAATTTGTATCAGTCACCTTGATAGGTATTAAGAATGTAATCAGTGATGAGCAAGGCATTACTGAAAAGAAATTAACTCACTTGCTCTGACTTCATTAGGAAATAGTACTTGACACTATGTGAAAACCAGAAATTTTCCTTTGATACATAGTTTGATGTTGATACAATTTTAATTTGGAACATAACAATTTACCAAATAGACCACTGTGGTTTTTATTTTGTTTTTTTGTGTGTTTTTTTAGGGGGGGGAACAATTAGAAAATATCATTTAAATACAAATTTCGATAAGAGTTTTGAGTTGATAAATATGGAGCTATTGAGTGTTTGAAATGTGGCTTATGCACCTGAGGAATTGAATTTTAAATTTTGTTTCATTTTACATGATTAATTTAAATGGCCACATTTGCCTAATGGCTACTGCATTGCACAGCATAGCATATCTAACTAAGGAGTTCATTTGAAATAACATATATCACTTAGAGTAAAATTTCCATATCTCTTCTTGACTCATGTTTTACTATGTAAGAAAAGAGCTTAGAGAACATCCTGTGCATGATCCTTTTTATAGTCATCTTTACGTTGCATTGTATATACATTTACATGTCTTTTCTTCCCCCAGAAACATAAGTTCTTCTTCAGTAATTATTATATCTTATTACGTTTATACCTTTTGTGTCTAGCATAGTAACCCCTGGTAGGTATACTATAAACATGAAATGAACTAATGAATTAATCCGGTGAAGTCCTTGACAATAGATATCAAGCAATTTTAGTGCTCTAATAACTAATGATTTAATTCAGTTTTAATTAATGGAACCATATTTTTAATGGATCAAATAACAGGTGATTGAGTAATCAAAATTAAAAATTCTCCTGTAGGGATGGTACTTTAATTATATGCAATTTTCTTATCAAGAAAAAAATGTGCAGCAAGCTGAAAAATAACATTTTTGATTTAGACATAATTTAACTACATATTTATAAAACTAAAAAGTAATATTTTTGGTAATATAAAACATTGACAATTTTTTTCAACTCCAATAAATATGATGTCATTGTCCATGAGTAAAAGACATTAATTTAAAATTTATAATATGAGCAATAGTTATTTTCCATTTGAAATAGTTCTTTTTAAGGGAACATAATTTTTACCTTTGTCTATTGCCCAAAATTTTAAGTATGATGTGTTTACAGCCATCCCTGACAGGTAACAAGGTGAATATATGATCAAGGAACAGATGAAGAGATATAAACCTAACATTTTAAAAATTCTAATGATCACTTTAAATTTTTTTTTTCAAGACTGTTATAATAGCCAGCAATTTTGATCTCATATCCAGAGTAAGCAGTGGCTGACACTGACCTTGTTTTACTTAATTTTGGTTCTCTAATGCTTAATGGTCAACCAATGGTTTTACTTTGGTCAATGGTCAATGGTTTTACTCACGTTAGTGCTTTCCAGGCTAATGGTGTTATTTCATAGTTTACTAAATATCTTGTATCTATTATCATATTAAGTATTATAACATTATATTAATTATTCCTAGGAGAGATATATGTATTTGGCAAAGCATAGAGAAGAAACCTTTACTTCGGCTTGTTTTGGCTTATTTCCTTTGGTCTGTTCTTTTTTTTCTTCTTTTTCTTTTTAGCATTTTTTTTTTTTTTACAAAAATACATTCTACATAATGCATAACATTTTGAGTAACCTAGGAAACAATGTTGAGGACGGTATAATATGAATATGCTGCTATCCCACGCTGAAGTCAGTGCAAGAAATGATGAGGGAATAGAAAGAGGAGTATATTTGTGCTAAGGGGGGAGAGATCGTGCTGTTTTATTTCTTTTTGGGTTTTACTGCATATATGCCTTTTTTTCTTTTTTTTTAATTTGAGCCAAATTGATGACATATGGCAGGGAGCAAGTTCTCAAATGTTCCCCATGCCTTTTATTTTTAAATTGCCTTAAGTCCTTTTGCAAAAAAAAGTCAAGATCTAAACAACAGAAAAAGAAACAAATAAATCACAAGAAGCATGAAACACTTTTAAGTGATATATCTTTTACTCCCAATAAATAAGTCTGTATAAATCACACCAGAGAACGCTCCTATGTTCCTTTTGGGTTCGCAACTTCAAGTGTCTTCTCCTCTGGCTTCTTCTCATATTGTCCCATCCCATTGCTCTTTCCCACTTTCTCTTCCTTCCCTCAAATTCTAGAGTGGATAGGCAATATGACTTTAGGTGCACTGGGAAATTTAATGCTTCTCTCATCCATTATCAGTTACAGACTCCCAAGACCCCCTAAAACTCAAACCCATAAATGACACAGGGGGATTATACAGTAGATAAACTCTAAGGCATATAGCATAATGACATCAATTCACACCAAAATAAAAGTATTGATATCTGCTCCTTCTTTGAACAACCTTTTAGATAGGGGTGGGATGGGAAAGATCAGGGGTGCACCTGTCAACTGGACTTGGAGCCACACAGAGAGGAACATTCAGTTTCTACAGTGCTAATTATAAGCACCATTCTTTTCCTCCCTCTCCCCATCTCCAGTCCCTAATTACCACACATGCGAATACTCTGACACACATCTACCATTAATTCTGCCACTTAAAGTGCTTCTGGCCCATTTTTCACATTAAAAACAAATTTGGAATAACAATAGAAAAACAGAGTTCACTGACACATAAATTCTGGAGAAGTATGAATCTTGTAGATTCTAATCTGGTATTAGCCATAGGGATTAATAATTTGTCTTTTATTCTTGATAGTACTAAGACATATCGTCAACTTATTTTCTAACCCTGAAAAAAAAATCTTTAAGTCCAAAACTCTCACCAGGATGAAGAGGTGTTTCATTTTTATAAAGTTTCCAAGATGACCATCAGGGAATTATCCTGTGAGGATTTAGACTGGTTTTGTTTTGTTGTTTTTTGTTGTTGTTGTTGTTTTTAACTCATTCAAATATATTTGCGACTGACTTTTATTACAGTTATGGTCAATCTGACAATGCCAAACATTTACTTACTGCTAGTTGCGCCATGTGAGGATAATCCACCAGAAGGAGAACAACACTTACTATATCTTTCAACCATGTATCTCTGCTTTCCTGTTGGAACCAGGCCAAGGGGAGAGCGAAGAAAAATACAGCTATAAAAATGACAATGGAGCTTTCAGTGGAGATTCTAACTTGTAACTGAGGGAGAAATAGTAATCAGAAACAGACAAGGCATCTCCTGCTCCCTTCATAGCATTTCCTTTGGGGTCACTGAAATGTTTATTCCCTGGCTTCACTAACCCAGATTCCACAGGCTGTTACTACTGTGGGTTCGGAAGGGGAGCAATGGACCAAGGCATGAGTGGATGGGATGAAGGAGCATCGGTGGATGGTTCTATAAGAGGGCTTGTGTGTCCCACCCCTTTTCCCTGGTGAGACGAGGTAATGGGAAGTGCACATCTATCTGTCACCTCCTACTTTCCCTGGTTACAGAATGAAGGATTTGAGGTCAAATACTGGAAATCATAGTCATATTCTAAAGGAGTACTGAAATCTAATGTGGGGAATGACTCAGAACAGATCTGCCAAACAAGGTGATTAGCAAAGAGCAGTGATAAGAAGCTAAAACGAGGGTAGTCAAAAAAGACAGCAGAACAAGGAGCAGTCAAAAAAGCAGTGGCTCACTGAATGGAGAGATCTGCAGACAAAGTACAAAAGCCTGCAGTTGCTTTTGTCTTGCCAGCAGCCATCCAAACTTTCATTTGGAAGATTGAAGAGCCTGAGTGGGATGGCAGGAAACATCAGTATGCAATTCTCCATGGATATTTGTGCTGGGTCAGTTTAGTTGTCACTTAGTAGGCACTAGACACACACTGTTGACTGACAGGTCACCTGCCTGGATGTTCCTTTCCCATTTTCTTCCCACTGTTAGTGTTCAGTCTCTGAATAAATGATAAGAGCTGTGGAGGCTCTACTCACTGGAAAGGTGATTGTGCCCTGCCCCATGGAAATTCAAACAAACAAATTACACAATAAGTGTATGGGAGTCCAACAGAGTTCTGATTTTTCCCTCTATGGTGACCATTTTAATGCTTTTTTAAAAAAAAAAAAATATTAAATTTGTATTTAAAAAGATTCACCATGATAGAGCCCTGAGCATACGCTGAACCTGTCAATGGAGTTATTCAGCCATGTCTGAGAACCAAGGGGAGGGAAGTGGTTCCTGGAGAATCCTTAGGTTGATGGAATGTGGATATAATGTTTTAGCAATTTTCTTATCAAGAAAGGACAAACTGTGTAGTCTTTCTCACTGGTTCCATCTTTTCAGTGACCCAGACCTTTCTAAAGCAGTAACTTTTCAAATGATTTGTAATTTCCTGACAACTTCTTCATTAAAGAAAAAAAAAAAAACCTGAAGAACTAGAGGGAAAATCTTTCTTTTAAAGCTCTGATTGAAAATATTGCATCAAGATAACTTCTACTGTCTCAATGAATTTTTCCTTCTATTATAAAAATGGGACAAATGCATATGTAATGACAGGGCATAATTAAGGTCAAAATCCTTACAACGCAAAATTTATATCAGTGGTAGCATTTACTCAGCTAATGTGCTTTAGAGTTTATTCACCATGTTATAAGACACATGATATCAGGGCTATGGAAAGGAAAGCAATAACTTATTATTTGATGCAATGGAAAAGAGTCTTAGATATAAATTTCTTATAATTAGAGCTATGACAGCCTTGCCAATCTTTTGCATGCCCAAATAGAAATGGTTCCAGCATTCTTTCAGCTCTATAACCCAGATGTTGTCAGTGGAGGACAGTCGTAGACCACAATGTTAAGTGGCTGGATTCAAATCTCAGCCGTACCACTTATTACATGTTTGACCCTGGCTAAGTTCCCTATTATTGTTAAATGTCAGTTTTTCTAGTCTGAAAATAGTATTATCCTCAAATTGACCCAGTCATTCTGAGTTATACATAAAGTGCTTAAAAGTTCCTGCTGTATAATAAACTATGTAATTTATAGTTAAGATCCTGTTATTATCATAGTTATTGTGTTTTAATGCCATAATACTTTATGATTAAACTCCAATAAATATTTGTCATTTTAAAATTATTAATCATGAATTAAAAGTTTTTGGTTAATATTTATATTATGAGAAACAAACCTTTATCATACATGGACATTCCTGAGTAGGGTTTCCAGGGGGGAATTCCTGCCCATTCTCAGGAATTTTTTTGCTTTCCCATTTCTGAATCCCGAGATATAAACTGTTTTCTGTTCTCCGTTATAAATCGTTTCCACAAAGTGACAGCTGATACTACCAACCACCTGGGTTCAAGGAAACAATTTTCCCGATTTCCCAACCAACTTTTCATGTGATTCGGGAACGGAAAAGTGAAAACAATTCCCAAGAATGGGGTGGGAATTCCCGCCCGGAAACACTAGCGATAAATAGGAAAAATGTCTAAGAGATACATTGTGAGTAGTACATTTATTTCCCATTGTGGGTATTACTGGGTTCAAGGAGCCAATTTTCCCGATTTCCCAACCAACTTTTCTCGGGATTCGGGAATGGGAAAGCAAAAAATTTACTGACAACAGGTGGGAATTCCCGCCTGGAAACCCTATTCCTGAGTATAAATGTTAAATTGATGAAGAAACTAACTGAAGCTTAAATTTGTGATTTCTTTTTCTTTTTTTCCTTCACAGACTTCCCTTCCTTTAATGTCTCTTAAAATGCTGATACTCCCCCTGCGTTCTGTCCTCAGACAGACTTTGCCTCAGTAAACTTCTTAAATACAAAGCTGCGTATGTCATATTCCTGATTAGAATGACTTCATGACTTTTCATTACCCTTCATATAAAGTCCAAATTCTTTAAATGAGGCTCCACAATCCATCTCTTGACTGCATCTCCCATCTCATTATATAGTCCACTTCCCCAGAAACACCAAGCACCAGTGAAAATGACCTTTCTAAAGATTTTGAGCACACTATATCCTTCCACTTTCCTTGACAGCTCTGCAAATGCCATTCCCTCATCTTCAAACCTTTAGTGCACATCTCTTTTTCCTGCAGTAACCCCTATTCATCCTTCAGGTCTGAGCTTAACTTCCTTCAAGAAGTCTTTTTCTATACATTTTCACTCCAATGAGTTAAATGTTCTCTGTGTGCTCCCATAGCACTCTGTATTTTCTGTCAAACACCGTATTTTATGTGTCTAATTCTATGCCTTTGTCATCAATCTTCAAGTTCTGTAAAGCAGGGACTGTTGCTTAAAATTATATATCACTATGATGATCGTTGATAGTTGATACTATTACTAAACATAGTAGTCATGTCATATAAAAGATTACATTCTTACTATTTTCCAAAGTTTATTTTAAAAGTTTTATTCAGTTTTGATAGATGCCAGATTAAGATCATAACAAACAAGCATTCTCCCTCTACTAGAGGAAAACAGCATAAACACCCATCTTTATAATAGTCTGTCACTTTAATCTGGAAAGTAGAAAAAAGAATTTTGTGACTGATATTGCTGTCTGAGCCTTTTATGTTGCTGCTTATCTATACCCTGCCAGCAAGGATTCCATGTCATGCGGTAGTTATGTGAGTCCATTGTACTCTCTCTCTCTCTCTCTCTCTCTCTCTCTCTCTCTCTCTTCACTGGGAATCACTTAGCTCTTTCCATATGAATTTTAGGAAAGGATATTTCACACATATATTTCTATCAATTCTAATTTAAGGAAGATTTGAACTATGACTCATTTAAAAAGTTCTTCTATTTGTGAATATTTTATAATACCCCCAAACACAACCTTAAAGGGCCAATTCAGAAATAGACAATAAGTAGAGTATAAAATTAAAACTTACATTTTGTCATTGATAAATCCTAAGGAGATTTTTTCTGTAGTTTCATATTAAATTTCATGATTTACGTTAGTTGTTATGTACATTTTTTACCTGAGACGTATCTTATTTAAAGCATTTCAGTTACTTCGTTTCGTGAATTTTATATTATCTGTATTAGATTATCTAAATTTTTACTCAAGTATTTAGAAAATAAATAGTCCACATGCCTACTTAGTCTAAAAAATACCCTTCTAAAGTAAATTTATATTAGCGAGAGCATCTACCCCACTCCCAACCCATCCTCCATATATCTGCATTGGCTCACATAGGAACTATAGATAGTGTGTTAAGAAGGTGACAGGTTTTAAATTGCCAAAATGGCTGATTAGCTAGAATGACAAATTTGAGAGTGAGTTGTGTTCTTCCATATTAAGCAAATATTGGTACCTTCATATTATTGTAGTCAGGGAAAGGCAAGTTGTTCTTGAAAAGAAGAATGGGGCAAAAAAGACTTAAAGAAAGAGAATTTTTATTTTCTTAACAAAGTTTTCTTAGTAGTACATGGACTAGAAACTACTGTTTCTTGTCTAAAAACATGGAACAATGTAGGTTTACTCTTACTAGATCCAAGAGACCTATTACACACACACAGTTGTCAGAACAAGGTCAATTCTCCCCTTGGGCCAAGTGTAACTATAGCCAAGGAGTTTAGCCCCCAGAAATATGTAACCAATGGTGTCTTCTATGGCTACACAGAGTTTAAACTATACTCTCTGAGGAAGTGGACCAAAAAAACAGTACAACCTTGAAAAGTGCATTCAAAGAGCATCCCAAGTTAACAAAGGTCATGATGCAGCTGAACTCAGTACAGATTAACACAGGGTACAAAGTGGAACAGATCATGGAATAATCAAGATTTTCCTAATTCAATATAGAAGCATGTACCTATTCAGCACTGTAATTCTGTACACAGATATTTAAATCAAAAGACACAGACTAATGTTTTTAAAAAAATAACAATAAAATTGCATCAACCACAATAACAAGAGTTAAGGTACTAAAAACTTATGGACATGAGACCAATTAGAGTGAGTTTAAAGGAACGTTGAGAAGATGAAGTGCTTTGTGGAAATAAAAGTAGAACAATGATGCTGAAGAGCATAGCATCAAGTCTGAGAATTGTGCCTTTGGTCACTCATAATAACTAGAATTTACCAGTTACCACAAATCTTCATAGGTCTGAAGCTTTTCACTCCTAACCTCTAGAATAGGAGTCAGCAAAACACAGCTGGTAGACCAAATCTGACCAACATCTTGTTTTATTTTGGGTTTTTTTGCAAATAAAGTTTTATTGGAACCCACCTTTACTCACTCATTTGTGTATCATCTATGGCTACTTTCTGACTACAGTGGCAGAGCTGAGTAGTTGCAACTGAGACTGTAAACAGTAAACCAAATTTTTGTAATACAAAAATATCTTCTTAAAATTATTTGTAAAATAGTAACTCAATAAATATTTGTGAAGTTGATTTCAGAATCTATGTAAGAGTATGAATATGAATACCATGAAAATAGTGTTATAAATCCATAACATCATGAGCATACATACTTACACCTGACATATTACTGACTTAACAAATTCTGAGTTTTCATAACTTTCACCATAATGATGGAATGATCCTTTCAATTACTGGATAAATAAAACTCAAACTTTTCTATTTAAAGAATAATGTTTACCATTCATGAGAATACCCTAGAGTGAGGGCCTAGTCAAAGCCTCTAATGTGTAACATCAAGTTAGGGATTATGCTAGCCAATTGTTTGTTTGCCTTTATGCATGAGATGGGCTTATGGGGAAAAAAAACTATTTCCCAAAAGCAACCAAGCATTTAGAAGTGTTTGCTGCTTGTGTATATATGGTAGTGGAAGTAAAACTTCACATAATATTGAGTTTTCACTTATCTCAAGTCATTTAGTTTTTTAGTTTGTTTTATACTGCCTTAAACTTTATGTTAACTAAGTAGTAGATATGAACTTCGGAAATTAAACTTGGAACCATTGTAATGTAACAGCACTTTTAATTTTAGGATGAATTTAGACTTACAAGGTACAATCAAACAATATGGTGAACATTTAAATAAAAAAATATTAGTACAGTAAAAGACACATTGCCATTAATCCCTCTCAAAATACTCCACCCTCACTTCGAACACACTTATCGCATTGTTCTTGACACTTTCTGAAGCAATTCTGAAACTCCTATTTCGTGAGTGTCTTTAGTTGCACTGCCGTGGCTGCCTCGATGTTCTGAATCATTTTGACTTTGGGGAAGAGCCAGGAGTTGCATGGTGCCAGATCTGGTGAATGAGGACACACTGTAATGTTTTTATTTGACAAAAATTGTACTAGAAGCGATGTGTGACATGGAGTCTTTCCACTGTGATCACAAAATACAGTGAATGCTGCTGCCAAGTGCCATCCAAGGGCAAGGCAGGGATCTTCAATACAGAAAGCAGCACATCGAACCTTAATAACAGTGTGTGACAAGTTTCAACTTGTTCGGTGCAGTCAGTCAGGTGTGAACTATGGTTGAGAGAAGGTGTGTTTTAAAGTGTGCCGTCTACCATCCTCCATCATGACAATGCTTCGTGTCACACATCGCTTCTGGCATACGGCAATTTCTGTCAAATAAAAATATTACAGTGTGTCCTCATCTACCTTATTCACCAGATCTGACACCAAGCAACTTCTGGCTCTTCCCCAAATTCAAAATGACCACGAAAGGTAAATGTTTTGAATCGGACATTGAGGCAGCCACAACAGCACAACTAAAGACACTCACGAAAGAGGATTTCCAGAACTGTTTCAGAAAGTGGCAAAAATGATGGGATAAATTTTTTTTGAAGCAAGGGGAAGTATTTTGAGGAGAATTAATGGCAATGTGTCTTTTACTGTAATAATTATTTAAACATTCACTGTATTGTTTGATCATACCTTGTATTTCCAAATATGTCTGCATATATGGCTTAATTTTGTTTGATGACTTACATACTCTCTAACTCAAATAAAAAGATAGATCAAAGGCAGAGTCACCTTTATCTCTAAGCTAGATTGTTACCATAGCATCTTAACTGATTTCTCTGCTTCTATTCTTATCCCAGTCTGTATCTTTTCAACATAATAGGCAAGAGTAAACCTTGAAAACAGGCAGATTATATCTTCCTGCCCAAAGCTATCCAATGGCTTCCTACTCACTCAAAGTTCTGATAATGACATGCCAGACATATTTTATCCTCGGGGCCTTTGTACATGTTCTTTGCTCTGCCTAGAATACTTTTTCTGCAGATATAAGAAGACCTCACTCCCTCTCCTCCTTCATGTCTTTGCTAAATGTCAGCTTCTCAGAGACCTTCTCTAACCACCTACACTCTCTATCCTGGAATTCCCCATGCTCCTTTCCTGCTTTATTTTTTTTCTCTAGCACATTTCACCAGCCTACATTCTATACATTTTATATATTTTTACTTATTTATCTTAGGCTTCATTTCAACAGAGCATTGTGTCTATTTATTCACTGCTGTATTCCCAGGGTCTGGAGGTATATGTGGCACATAGATGATGCATCATACATATGTGTTAAATAAAATTTGATAAATTTACAAATTGGGAAAAATGATGATGAAAGCAATTAAGAACGGGAGCATGTGCAATTATTTAATACTTATCACAGGAGAGGGTGATGGTCTGGAGGTTCCTGAGGCCCAGGAATGAATGACCAGGAGTACTTGGGTCTATGACATATATGGAATCCATTGAGTGTCTGGTATTCCAATCACTTATTAACTTGTTTATTCTTAAACTAGGATTTTTTAATTTTATTTTAGCACCTAACAATTGGTGACTGTAGAAATAAGAAGTGGTATAGTATGTTCTTAAAATATCTTAAAAGAGGGGGAAAAAAACTCTAACATGTTTTGTTCTAAATTCACCAGGGATAAGCCTAAACCGAACATGTTTTTGATGACTCTTATTCACTTTTTGGATAAACAAGAAGTATATGCCACAAAAATGCAAATGAAAAAAGAAAACTATGAGCAAGGAAAATGGCTGATCATAGATATTATGAAAAAGTTGCTTTCAAGTGGTAGTTGAGGTTCTTCAAGAATTTATAATCCAATAATAATAGCAAGCATTTATATAGTGCTCACCATGTATAGGCATGGTTCTAAAGCTTTACATGTATAAACTCATTTCTCCTTATAGCATTCTGAAGTAGGTGATATTATTATTTCCATTTTACAGGTGAGACAACTGAGGTCTCTAGAGGTTAAATAACTTGCCCAATATCATACAGCAAGTAATTGGCAGATCTAGACTTCAAATCAGGGTAGTTTGACATTAAAAATCTGTCCTTTTAACCACTACATGATGCTACCAATAAGGACCTCACCTTTAATTTGGATCAGAGATAGCCGAAGAAGATAGGAGAGGAAGCAGGTCCTGGACATTTAATATATATCACTATGCAACACTGGGTACTCCCAACAGTTCCTGAAAGGCTCAAAAAAAAGAACCAGTCACAGACCCAAATATTTCAGCTTTAGAAATTTATTTCAGTATGGGCATCTGAGTCCTGCAGCTGCTGTGTATAGTCTTTTGTGTGGTCACAGGTGTTGGCTGTACCACGAGAGCACTTTATGGAGGATGACAAGGCAAGCATAGTGGGGACTGCCAGCCCCAGGAAGTAATGCCAAGTTTAATACTGAAAGTCAAACATATGCATGTGCCAATTTTCTTCTAAATGCATTTTTATTGAAGAAAAACAAAGTTGTCTTCTAAAAAACATCATCTGTGGATAGATAAAGGATGATATTGGCATAAAAAATAGTAGCATTAGCAGGCTTAAAAAATTAAATTTGGTTTAAAAACTGGAGATGATAGAGTGATGAATTAGACAGTTACATCAAAGACTGACCACTTGAATACCAAGTAAACAGCAATCAGAATCCACAGAGGAAGGTCTGGCAATTAAGTTATGAACTTGTTGCAACGATGTTGCTAAACTTTTTTGGTATCAATGGGATTAGTCATTATGAATTTATACTAACCAGACAAACAGTTAACCAAGTTTACTCTTTGGAAGTGCTGAAAAGGCTGCATGAAAAAGTTAGAGGACCTGAACTTTTCACCTACAATTCATGGCTCTTGCATCACGACACTGCACCAGCTCACAGGGCACTGTCTGTAAGGGAGTTTTTAGCCAGTAAACAAATAACTGTATAGAAACAACCTCCCTACTCACCTGATCTGGCCTCAGTGACTTCTTTCTTTACCCGAAGATAAAGGAAATATTGAAAGGAAGACATTTTGATGACATTCAGGATATCAAGGTTGATATGACAACAGCTCTGATGGCCATTCCAGAAAAAGAGATCCAAAATTGCTTTAAAGGGTGGACTAGGCACTGGCATCAGTACATAGCTTCCTAAGGGGAGTACTTCAAAGGTGACCATAGTGATATTCAGCTGTGAACTATGTAGCACTTTTTCTAGGATGAGTTCATGAACTTAATTGTTAGACCTTGTAGTTCAATTTTAGGAAGTCAATGTGTGGCTTAAATTTTCATGTAAAAAAAAGTTGTTGTTGTTGCTTTTCAAAAAAAGGAAAAGAAATAAACCACACCGAGAGCTTTAAAAAAAAAACCATACACACACACACCTGGTACTTTCTATAAATAGATGCTTCAACGACCATAATGAGTGATGCTTTGGTGAATGGGGACTTGAGCCTTCTTTATATGAGTTGAGTCATTAAACTGAATTAAACAAATGTTTGTGGGTGATCAGCTATGTGTACCATAGTACATAAATGTAAGCATAAACTATAAATTTTAGTGTCAAAGAGTAAACAGAACACGAATCACTGTAAAGAAAGTACACTATGTAGATAAGAGAATTACGAAGAAAATGTTAGGGATTTGAAGGAGGAAGATCCTATATCTGATTTGAGACTAAGAATGGGGTTTAAATTTGAACTGGTGCCTAAAAAGTTAATGTGGGCTTTCAACAAGAGGAGAGGAAAGATTTTCCAAGGAGAGGAAACGGAATGAGTAAAGGGGAAGAGATGGAAAGGTAAGTTTCAACATGAATGGTGAGCTGTGCACATTTTCTGAAGTACAAGCACCGTAACCTGAGCAGTTTAGAGTCTAGTAAGGGACCTGAGAGCCAAGGGATTAGGACTAGGTCTTATTCTGAGTCACCAGCCCTCAGTCAGTGACTGACATGTACTAGGTGTTTGGTTAATATTAGGTGAAATGAAATGACATGTAGGTGAAACACAATGTATCATGGTATCTAGGCTGATAACGACTATACAATGTAAACCATGCTCTAATTGAGGCACTAATTTAAGCTAATTGAGGTTCTAATTGAAGACTGTGCAGAGGTACAGAGAAAGCAGATTGTTTTCGTTAGAGAGTCAGGGAAGGCTTCAGAAAAGGTCACATTTGAGCTGAGTAGATGTCACAAAATGACTGAGATCTCCAGATGATGTAGGGGGACAAGGACATGTCTCAGAGGGAACAGTGTGTACAGAGTATATGTTATGCAAATGGTAAGTACCTCAGTGTGGCTCAAAAAGAGAGGGAGTGGGAGATGACTGGCAGGGAGAATGGTCTAATGAGGTTGTTCAGAAAAGATGCGACAGATACTGTTGGATTGTGTTTGCCCCACCTGAGAATTTAGATTTGGTGCCCTCGGTAACAGGATGCCAATAGTTATTTTAAGGTAGAGTACTGACATGATAAAAGTTTATGCTTCAAAAATATAACACTAAAGCAGTATGGAGAATAAACTGGAGGTGGTAAGATTTGACAGGCAAGAAAAAGCAACCAGGAAAATTACAATGTGACACTCAGACGAAAATGAGCATAGTAAAACCTATGACCTGAATGCTAAGAAGGTGTCAAGTATATGAATCATCACAGTAGGCTGGCTTTAGTGAAAGTTTATCACTTGGGATTTGAAGCCAGATCTTATTTTAAAGATTCCTCCCTCCCCCACCCCATTTTAACTTAAAAGTAACAAAAACAAGATATAAACTACCAGCTACTTTAACTCATGGATTTCTACATCTACTATGTATTTCAATATGTACTAAAGATGCTAATAATAATAATAATACCAATATATAAATTGTATTTACATCACAATACATCATTTATAGTACTAGTTAGTATATTTACATTAGAATATGGATGATAAAATGCTCTAGTTTGCGATAGTGTTATAATGCATCTAACATCCTGATGAAAGATTTTAACCTACAATGACACCTGGCTTGTATCCTAATGCCCCCTGTTCAAAGACAGACGTTAGTTGTGAGTGATTCTTCTGATTTGGTTGTTTAGCTCTGTAAAATTTTGCAATTTTATAAAGAAAAAATTATTTCCTTTTCAAAGCCTTTATTTAACATATGAAATATTTTGATCAATATCATTTTCCATTACTGATGGTATAATTTTGCCAAATTTTATATATTTTCTCTCTTAGTTTGTCTAGATAAATATATTTATATATGTTAGATAAGTTTGGATACTTGGTTAAATTCTCTTAGCCCCTTCCCCACCTACTCAGTTTAACTATTTTAACACCAGGTTTAAGAATCTCCTCCAATTTAACCAAAGATTTTAAATAAACCCAGTCATCTAATATCTTCCTATTTCCAGGCTGCCAAGTAGTCCTGGAGAAAGACATAAAATGGGATCATTTTGTCCCATTACAAACTTACCTAGGCCCTCACTTCTACTGAGCTATTCTGCTTATCTCTAGTTAAAATCCTTTTATTTTTCTCAAAGCTCTTATTCCAAATGCTTTTCCAATTTTCCCAAATATCAAGCTAGACTTTATCTAGTCCCTTAATTCTCTGAAGATCAGGGTACTTTAACTGAATCCACTTAACACGACTCCCTCAGTATTCTACCAACATTAAAGTGCTCTGAATAGTCATCCATTTCCTCCAGTGTTCTTCCTGCCTTCAAGTAATATCCCTTGCATTCAATCAAAGCTAATCCTCCAAATGAGCCAATGTTTTCTCTCGTACTCAAAGATGTTTCTCTTTAATCATTTACACTTCCTCTTTGACCTTCAGTTACTCGCCCTCGTCTGTCTATACACATGACCAAAATTCCCCCAAACCATACAAAATCACTCAAGCACTCTTTATAATCTGAACTCTCCTGAGCCATTGTGCTGTCTCTCATCATCACATTCATTGAAACAGTCTATAAAGCTCTTCCTGGATTTTCAGTCCTTCATCTTTTGCACTTGGGATCTATCTGCCCCCACTCTACAGAATTTAACCTCTTCAAAAATGAACATACAGCTCTTCAAATCCAAAAATGTTTCTCATATTTCACTCTCTTAAATGCTTCTTATTTTTTATCCTTTTAAATTTCTCTTTGGTATCAGTCACTATTCTGTACCCCTTTTTGAAATATTATGTTCCCATGATCATCTTCAATGCTGTATCTTGTGTGCCTACATTCCTGATCCTAAGCATAGTATTCTCCACATTCAGTCCTTACTACACAACTCTGCTCTCTCAACCTTCTCTCTGGACTCAATGCTATTTTTGTCATTGCTCTACCTATAATTTGGATCTGAATGATTCCCAAATCCCTGCCTCCTCTATATCAGCTCATGCTAAAGCTTTAGACCCCTTTGATAAACAAGTTCCTCTAAGAAGATATAATTAACATTTTTTTTAATAAGCCAGATATTGATTTACATTAGCTTGTATATGTTTTGGGGGTTTTTGTTTTTTCGGTAATTCTTAAGAAATAGGCACTGAAATAATTAGAAGTATAGGGTCGTGAGTTACGCATTGTGCTCTGGGGAAAAAAGTATCTATTACCCATGAAATACGTACGATGTGTATTTAGATAGAGAGAGAGAGAGAGAGAGAGAGAGAGAATGAATTTGTGTGCAAAATGTTAACAATAGACAAATTTGTATAAAGGGTATATGGCTATTTCTTGTATTAGTTTTATTGTCAAACATTTCTAGAGATAAAATTACTTCCAAATAAAAATTATAAAAATGTGTGGGATGTAACTAAAGTTGGACTGAGAGGGAATTTCATAGCTTTGAAGACATTTATCATAAAACAAGAAAACTGAATACAAATAAGCCAAGCTTTCAACTTACTAAGCTAAAAAAACAAAACAAAACAAACAAACAAAAACAACAGAGAAACATCATAGACCAAAATCAAACATGCAAGAAAAATTTAATAATGCAGACAAGGGCAGAAATGAATACACATGATTAATAATAAAGCTGCAGGAAATTTTCACCTATCCATTCATACCTATATAGGTCCCCATTCCTTCCTCCATCTCCTTCTACTCTTCCTTCTCCTTATGCTTTTTTATTAGAATAATTGGCTGTGCTTTAAATGTGCTTTTATCCATGTTTGCTATTGAAATTGCACCTTCTTTAAAGTACAAGGCACCAAAAGATATTCTAATGGGGAGACATGACCCAGTTTGGAAAATGATTAAAGTCTTTTGTGAGGCAGTGATATGAGAGCCATGATCTAAATAAGTATAGATTCTCAAGGCAAAAGTAGAGAGAATATAGAAGAGAAACATGCGTAAAAGAAAAACAGGCATTCTCAAGAAGGAAAATGAAGTCCTAAGTAAGTGGAATAGAGGGAGAAAGAAAAGTCTAAAGGAAAAACAGCAGTAGTGAAAAAAAAGTTTTTAAAAAGGTTGAGCAACTATTTAGGAAACCAACAACAAAAAATAGCAGGTATATATTAATTTCATATAAAATAAGCAGTTAAGACTCAAAAAATTTTAAATGAGTCAATTTTATAATATTAATAACTGAATTCATAATCAATATCAAAAGCCATGATCTTTATCCAGGAAAAAAATACAACATCAAGTTAACATATAAACAGAAAGCTATAAAAATACAGAAAGAGTTTAAAATATTTCTCTCAGTTTTAAAAAAGACAACAAATAAAAACTATTGAGGATTTGAGTAATATAATGGATTTTGTTTAAGAAACAAAATTAATTATACTACAAGACAAAATACATATTATTTTATTTTATAAATTTTTATGGAATATTTATAAAACGAGTATAAAGTCGATATATACAATAAAAACGAAGATTTCAAACAAGAAATTATACAAGCCCTGTTTGCTAATATAGTGGATAAATAATAAAGTATGCTAACAGCAAAAACAATGTTCATGTAAATTTATAAAATAAAAATATGGCAAAAAAGAAATAAAAAATTCAATGTGTAACTATTGAAAATAATGAAAAGCAAACAAAAATGATAAAACCTTAAAGATGAATCAGAGCAATATACTGAGATGTAAATTATAGCCTTAAATATTTTATTAAATAGTACAAAATTAAAATAACTACTACATATACAATATAGTACATAAAAAATAACAACTGTACAGAAGAAAAACTTGGAACATAAAATAATAAAGATAAAATCAGAAATTGAAGAAGTGGGAAAAAATATAATGTTAGTTTCAAACATTGGTTTCTTAAAAAAATCAAATGTTTTATTGTTTACCTGGAGATAGGGTTAATGTTTGAGACTAATGAAAAAATTTAACAGAGTATTGGCTGGTGGAAGAGAGCTCGGTAGAAAGCAGATGCCTCCTTACCAGATGTTAAAATGTATAAGTCTAAAGGATTCTTAAAGAACAACATCCCTGAATCAAAATATATAGACATAGCCATAAATGAGAACATTATGTGACAAGTCAAAAACTATATGAAACATTTTCAATTTCATATTAACTAATTAAAATCAAATGCTACCAACACCAAATTAGAAAAGATCTTTTGCTAACAATGATACCCAGCTTTCACAGGGTTTAGGGAATAAGCCTTCTTCACCATTGCCCACGGTAGTGTTCATTTACTCAGGTTCTCCTGTACAAAGTTTCTTAAGAAAATTTGGCAATTGAGATCAAAGCCTACACTCAGAACTTCCACTTGTCAGAATTTTCCTAAAAAAATAATCTGAAATTTGCATGAAGACTAATACTAATATAAATAAGACTAGACTAATATAAATAAGATATGTTACTAATCATTTAATAAGAAAAATGGGTATTATTTACTGAATCCTACAGCACACGCCAAGCTATCATCTTATGAATAGTATCTAACAATTCTACCATAAAATTATTATTTTTGCCATTTTAAAGATAAAGCACTGAGATGGAGGCAAAGTTGTCCCAAATTATATGACTCACTAAAGAGTAAATCAGTGACCCAAGACTTGTATAGTATGACAATAAAATCTGCTCGCTTAATCACTATGTTAAGATATTCATCATTAATTGTAACAGCAAAAAAACACATGCTCTTAAAATATGCAATGTCAAGATTTTAAAAATCACATTGTATCCATATGCTATGTAGAAATTAATAATACATTTAAGAATATCGCAAATTTATCTCAACAATAATAAAAAAATTAGTGGCAAAACCAGTATATTCTTGTGAAATATATATTTATATGTGTATATGTATGAATAGATAAAGAGAGAGATGGTAAAGAGAGAGAATGATTTATAAACCAGGTAGCCTATATTTGAATTCCAGGTTTACCACTAATATCATGAGTGTTTTATGGAAATTCAGTGAGACAGCTTATGTAAACTGAAGTCTAGATAAAAGTTCTTAGGTTTGGACGGTTTCAAGAATTTTCGAAAAATCCCGGGACCTTATTATGAATTTCTTGGTTCCTGCATTCAACATGCCATCCTTTCACATGGCCGAGAGCCAGATGTGAAACTCCATCCATACAAAACATTTGGGAGTAGACTTTTCAGAAATACTTGGGGTCATGGAGAGGTAATATCAAGGACCACTGGTTTAAAACAGTAATTACTGCTCCTTTCCCATACAAAGTATCTCTAATCTCAAATCATTTTGGACATATCTATACCAAAATTTTCCACTAGCAAGGGGTTTTCTTGGCCCTACATCCACATAGTGCCCTGTCTCATCCTGGCAGAACAGTGTGACCCCTTTTTGAAAGCTTGAGTACCAGCCAGCCCCTAGCTTGTAAACAGACACACACACACACACACACACACACACACACACACACACACTCATGCATGTGTACCACACACACCCAGAATGTTATACATGAAATCCATGTAGCAAACATTACTAATGGTACTTGTTTTTGAAATTGAGATTACAGGTGGTTTTAATATTTTCCTTAAACTTATCTTTATTTTACAATTGTTCTTCAATGAACATATATTGTCTTTATAATCAGAAAAAATAATGTTTTAAAAGAAAGGGAGGTAGTACATAATAAATTGAAGAAAGTATTCATCTGAAATACCAGTTTTTTAAAAATTGCCATAGTTATATGCTTCAATTAGCCAGAAGTTTTTATTTACATAGAATAATTTATGACATAAAATAACCCAATAATTGCAGGCAAATGACAATACTAGAGTAGATCACTCCCCATGGAGATGAAATATTCTATTTAATGTTCATGTATCTTGCCTTATATTCTCATATTTTATTGAATAAAATCTGTACTTATGTGAAAAAATAAGTCTCCATTTATTTTAATACATAACTATTCAGGAAAAAATTTTAAGTTGTTGTAATGGTGCCCAAAATAATACATTATTCAAAGAATAGATTTAAATATTTTTTTTTATGATTCAAATACCATCAGGATGAAATCTAAGTTCATGGAAACATGAGAGAAGGGCTGGAAAATTTCAGCTTGTAGAGCTCATTCTCTATATTAAAGTGAACGCCATTCATCCCAATCATTTTAATCAAAGAAATAATGGATGTGCATAACTCCAAACGTCTTAGTTTTGCTAACTCTTTCCTTGAAAGTAACAGAAAATGACTACAGCTAGCAAACAGGGGTGTTTATAGGTCTCAGAGTCAGTACAAAGAGTCTTCAGGAAGGGAAGGGTATCGAGAACTGAAAAGCCACACCGGGCCAGGAAGTAGAACGCTCTTCTGTTTTATTCATATTTCCAATCATAGTTCTTTGTATTTCAAGGGTGAGTCAAAGGTTGTCGCTCCACACATACTGATTCATGAGACTAAAGCAAACTGAATTGGGTTAGATCTTCTTAGTTTTTATACCAAATTTCTAGAAAAGAGAATTCAATTGGGGCCCAAATTTGGTAAGGAATTCCCCTTGTCCAAACAACTAAAGACAGTGGTCTCCTTGTGTAGTATTCACTCACACTTTTAAAAGCCTTCCAGTTTTTGTTACCTAACATTATTTCATTATAAATTCAGGAATTCCATCTTATGGATTGAGCGGTGGGGAAAGGGGATCATTGTGTGCTATGTTCAGATACCTAAAGATATTTTTTGCAAACGTATGACAATCTTTGACAAATGCCTTCTGGCTTTATTAAGTGAATATAAATAAAATCTTTAAAAGTAAAAAGGAAGATACTTATAAACACCAGTCAAACATAAGAAGACATTATTAAAAATCCCATCAGCATTATAGATTGATCTCAGTTCATGTTCCATTTACATGATCATAGTAAGCTACCTATAGAAAAATAATATTTCATTTCTTTTAACTCTCAAGTCTCTCTCTTCTTCCATCTGTGTCATTTCCAGATTTCTATCTTCGATGTCATTGATTCTTTCCTCCATCTAGTCAGGTCTATTACCTAAGCTGGCTATTTCATTCTTCTTTTCTTTTATTGAGTTCTTAATCTCGAGAATTTCTATTTGGTTCTTTTATTATTATGCTAAGCGAAATAAGTCAGACAGAAAGAGTTGAGAACCATATAACTTCACTGATATGTGGATTATAAAACTGAAAGCAACAAAGGAACAAGACAAACAAATAAAGAAACAAAAACTCATAGACACAGACAATAGTTCAGTGGTTACCAGAGGGTAAGGGGGGAGGGGGTGGTAGATGAGGGTAAAAGGATCAAATACATGGGGATGGAAGGAAAACTGATTCTGGGTGGTGAACATACAACGTGATGTATAGATGATGTATTACAGAATTGTACAATTAAAACCTATATAATTTTACTAACCATTGGCACCCCAATAAATTTTAATTTAAAAAGAGAAGAATATTCACATTTATATAAATATCTCATATTTATGGATTATTCATTTCAATTCAATAGTAGTTTTTGAAAGTTATAGAATGACTGCTTTCAATGGGGCATTGACTGACTCAAGGAATTGCTTTAAAAAGTATTAGGATAATGGCATTACAGAGCACAAGCTAGTTCTCAAGGAGATGAGTGCCTTGATTTACCCTGACTTCCTGCTACAGGGGTCTCCTCATGTGTAGTCTTCCCTCATGCTTTAAAAGCCTTCTAGGTTTTGTTACCTAAAATTTAATTATGGGGAATATACATTTTACTACCTACCAACAGCAAAAAGAAAGCCAAGTTTATAGAATACCTTTATTATTGATGTGTGACAGAGCCTCTGTTGTTTGAAGAAAAAAGAAAAGCAGTACATTTGAATAACAGAAACATGAAATATCCCAGGAACCTAGGCTAGGGTATCTGATAACCTGACAAGTTATTTATAATCTCTATTTTGTAGGTGGGAATATTATTCACATTGCAAACTGTATAGTATCTATTTCTGTCAACAAGATCTACTGTCCTGAAGACAAATTCACAGGTTTTCTACTCTACTGTAAAATAAATTTAGCTCACAATTCAAATTCTACTTTAAATGTGTCACACACAGATATTTTAATCTTATTTCATTTTTAGGTATTATATACAGAAAGGACAAAAATATAAATAGTCTAAGATTTTAAAAAAAGTCACCTTTAATGTAGATATAAACTAAGGGCAAAAATTGTTCCTGTTGAAAGTTGAAAGCCTCACTAGGAGTAATGTTTTTGTTTTCTGTTCTTTCTATTTCCAAATGGATGTGTTAATTTCTATTAAAAGTTTTACAATATGTAAAAAATAAAGGAAAAAATAATTATTACCATAAATCAGTAATGAAAAATTATATACTTTAGTCTGCAGGAAGTAGGTACACTCAAAATACTAGCATTCTTTGCATGCCTTCCAAAAAAGTTAAGTATCTTACTTCTACAGATTTGAACAGTCTAAAATGATAAAAGAAAAACAGCAGGACACTGCTCTGTCATACCTTTATTTTTCACATCCACATATCACAGCTGAAGTTCAACCTCTAACCCATGTCAACATTATCTAATTCAGTAGCTGTTAAGTTTGAATCAAGTTAAAACAGTGAAGGACAAAAATGATTTGATTTTTAAATCAAAGTTCAAAGTTCATCCTCTATGGAAATTGCTAGTAACTGCTGATCTGTATTTGTACTGATTTCATTATAGGAATTTATAAATTGGCATTTATCTTTTCTAAATTTAACATTTGACACAAACCCTTTGGAAATGTTAACATTAGTCAGACATGATACCTGTTTTCCCCCCATGAACCATTTGTACATTATTTTGTTTCCCTGGAGTCTCTACGGTACCATATTACAGCCTGAAGTGCCATCACACAACGCTCCCATTACTGTGTGCAAGGACTCTGACAGAAATGCCTTCACTGTGGATCTGTTGGTTTCGCTACCATGTTTATTCATCCACACATTCTATTCTTTTCTCTTCCACAATTCAGAGTCTACATTTTGTTTCTAATACAGATGAAGTTTCTAACTAAATAAATTGTATCCTTATTTTTTTTAATTGTTTCCCAATTTCTGGGGCCCATTTCTTATTATATTGGTGATTATTTTGTTGCTCATGGAAAGTAGAAGTTAATGCCACTATCCAGAATTAGTTTTAATTCCTAGAGACAAAAACAACTATTTTCTCATTGATATTCTTTCAATTTATAGCTAGATTTAACTAAACTCACGGCTCTTTTAAAAATCACATATAATTCCCACATGAATCAGATACGCAATAATACACAGTGTAACGTCTCCTTACCTTTAAAGTTCTAGTGAACTCAATGGTAAATCGTATCCAGATAGCCTAGAAAGAATGGCTATAAAAAGAATATCCCCTACCATACAAAAAGGGGGACATTTATTTCTTCCCTGCAGATTTGTTTATTTCACAAGTCACCACTTGTTTATTTCAGGTCATAAGTGGTGTATTTGGATCTGAGTTCTCTTATCAGTTCCTGTATCAATAACCCTTGACCTGTACATTTTAGACTTCTTTCCCACAGGGAAACTTATCTGGCATATGCTTCATGCCCTCAAGATTGTTCTAGATATTTATGAATTAATCTCACAATTTAATCAGTGCTAACTTTCTAATGCATGATTCTGACTATATATGCAGCCTGCCAAGAGACATATTTAATGTTGAGTTATTAGAAACAAAATTCCATTTCCCAGATTTTTCATACCTAAGAACATCTCAAGTTCTTGTGTCTTTTAAAACCCTTTTAAAACGTGCTTTTATTTCAGTCATATCAGAAAATTAGTAAAGGCTTATTAGATAACCCTTTATAACCAAGTAGTAAGTGATTTCAGTGTTTCTGTCAATATATGAATTTATATTCTCAATTACGCTGGTGTCAAACCATAAAACAAATATAGACATAGTGTTTGGTTTTTAAAGTGGTGGTTCTCACATTAGGATGTGAGGTCTGAAAACATGCTTTCTGGTCCTGGAGGTCTGAAGATACTCCTTCACATCTGTGATTTCTCAAGTTTAAGAAGCACTACTTTAACTTGAAGACTGAATCTAATGAAGAGGAGGGGTTAGATCTAAGTACTGCTGTAGGAGGATCTTTATGTCCTCAGATCACAGCAAGGCACTGCCCAGTCCACCTCTACACAAGCTAGCACGACCGTTTACAAACAGGAAGAGCTATCCTCGTGTGCTATGGGAAGGTCAGAGCTCTGTGTTCAAACAGAACTGACTCAGGTTTAGGTTCTTACTTCCGCATTTACTGGCTGGCTGAGGACTGAGTGAAATAATAAATGCAAAGTTATATCAATACTCAACGCAATATCTAGCTCTTAGTAGCTGCTCAATAAGGACTGTGCCCACCTTAGTCAGAAATGAGCTTAAAATTGAGATCTTTTGACTCTATATCCTATGCTTTTACCTTTATAGTGCTATACTTCCCTGGGGAAAAATTAAGAGTAAAATAATTCAGGGAGAATTGTCTTTTACTAGGTCTTTCTTTTTTTCCAAATATTTAACTCTTAATAAAGAAAACAAAATATATGTACTTCTTTTATTATTATTAAGGATTAAAGGGCATTTAGAATTCATCTAATATGAACAATTTAATACATTCTGTTCCCAAATACTTGGGAGAGTTTAAATACAAAATTAAGGGAACACAAAGTCACACAACCTCCTCCAGTGTCACTTTCAGTCAGCCCCACACAGCTGTTACACTGGGATTTATCCAATTGCACACAGATAGATCTCTTTCCATTCATTCAGAAAATTCTGAATTCCTTTCAGAGGAAGCATAATGCCAGTGCAGAGTACAAAGACTCAATAACAGTCATCCTAAGGAAGGATTCAACCAACGAGAACAGCTGCTCATTAGAAATGTTGCAAAACTTCCTTTATCATCCATATGTTTCTTCCTGACAGTTAAACTTTCAAATTATACTGGATACTTTTTATTCAGACATAGTATTACAATATTTTCTGAATTGTGCTATTCAAAATATGCCAGACCTTGAAATAAGAAGAGAGAAAACAACTTCTGGTTGTGTGTGTGTGTGTGTGTGTGTGTATAAAAGAGTAAAAATCTTACCAGTCTATTACATAATTGAAACTGAAATGTATAAGGTCAAGAGATAGAATTAATTTCAGAAAATGCACCATATTACTCAACTGCACTGAAATAGATTCATCATTTAAATGTTGATTTAGATGTAACAAAATTATTAGAGCATAGTAGATTTAAATGCAATCCTACCTCGATTTACATCCTGACTTTACATCTGTCTGACCTGAGTGGGCTAATCCTCTCTCTGTACGTATCTCAGTCTCACCTGCCAAATGGAGACAATAGTACTACCTTCCTCATACAGTTGTTTTGGAAGATTAACTGAGTCCATCTATGAAAAGTGCTTAGAACAGTGCCTGAGTCATCACAAATACAATGTAAGTTAGAGTTGTTATTATTGGTATTATTAGTGTTATCCCAGGAATGTATCCCTATATTGTTTTAGCAAATTAATTGTAAAAAATTTGGAGGCCTTGTGACTAGGATTAATTTGGAAGACGTTTTAAAACATTTCCGTAGATATCTCAACATTTCTATAATTTACATACAGTCTAGATCAATCGCTATTAAAAATTCACTTTTGTTACTAAAATATTTAATTCAATATTAATTCTTGAATGTGAACATTTCACTATTTAAATGGCATGAGTGCAGGAGTCTGTCCCATCTTACTTATCTTTGTGACCCTGGTCATTATTAGCACAGTGCTGGTGGTATGTGTAGGTACTCAGTCAGCACGTGTTGAATGAGGTAGCTCTTTAGTAAATAGAGGGGATTGGCTTAGGCTTCATGAAATTTCTTATGATTTTTTTGTACAAATCATCTTTCTGCTGTAGTACAACAAACTATTAATTTTCTATTGGTAAGTTATGCAAGGTTTAAATTTTAAAAGTATTTCTTGCAATCAAAGTGCTTACCATACTCATTTTGTTGGCATAACTAAGATTTGTGTTGTAAAACAAAAAAAAGGACTTAAGACAAAATATAAGCTCATTTGCAAAAAAACAAATAATTTTTTTAAAACGTCATCATCACTTATTGGAAGGACTACATTCGCAAATAGAGATTCTGGTTCAGTGGATATGGTGTGGGGCCCAGTGATCTGCAGTTTTAGGCACCCTGGGTGATTCTGAATACCACGCTTTGGGAAACACGGAAGAAATAATGAAATCTAACATGTGTTGAGCCCATGTTTCATGTTCTAGCTACAGTCTAAACGCTTTATATAAATTAACTAATTTAATACCCCAACACACCCACGTGCCAGAATTCAAACCCAGTGCCTTCAATGCCTATGTTCTTGCTGTTACATCCTGTAAGGTACTGGGGCTCAGGTAATTGGGGAAATCAACCAGTCTCTGAACTTCAGTCCCATCATACGCACTATTCATTGTGGGTGAGGAATAAATGAGATGAAACTCAGCGATACATTTTAAAAATGTTTTGTAATACGTATAAAATATGCATATGTTAATTATTGCTTAGATGATGGATCAATTATAGCAGTCTGAAAGGCAATACATTTTGTTACCAATATCAAATGAGCAAAAGCAAGATATTACAAAAGGAAAGAATGAAAAAAATCAATAAGCAAATAGAACATTAATTAAGATTGATTGAATATATTAAGTACCAAAGGGACATAAATTATTTCTTGGGAAGTTATAACTAATCACCATCATCAGGCATTTCTAAAGCACGAACGAGGCATATGTCGATATATCACACTTTAAGTATTTTCAAATTATAGTCTTTCCCATAGGAAACTTACAGTATGAATCAAATCATGCTCATATCTTTAAGGTTACATGACAACAAAATGTTTCATATTTAACATCTGATAGCAGATTTCTCTTAACTGTTATCTGCTTTTTACTCCATTCCTAAAATCAAATGATTAAAACTACAGAAAGCAGTGAGAACTCTTGTCACTGGTATCAATTAAGTGGAATAAAAATGCTCATGCCTAAAATGAAATATCTGCTGTTTATCAGCAATTTATGACAATGTTTTGTAAAATATCAATGCCATTGTTATAACACTTAAGATAACATTATTGAGTTGAATCTTTTACTACTGTGGATTTATCTCAAGTCATGATGGAAGTGAGGCACTAAATTGTTTCTTTTTAGGTTCATTCATTACAGCAATGTAAATTTTACTTCTCAATATATTACTGATTTCTGTAACATTTATGTATATTATGCTTGAATTTATCCTTATGCTAACTTTTGAGGTGAAAGATAGCATATTAAACAGAATCCAAGACTAAAGGATTATATTCCTTAATTCACTCATTTAACCAAAAATTGTTATGTGCTGATGTTGTATCATGTAGTGTGCTAAATTCTGAAGATTAAACTATAAATAAGATAAAGTGCATACTCTAGTCTTTCTCTTCTATTCCAGTAGGGGAAAAACTCGCCTATAGGCAAGGTCTTCTATTAAATGAGGTTCTTTGGCTTTTTTGTAAGGTAAGCTTAAAAGTAATGTTGCTATTACTCTGCAGGAGAAGCTCTGTTAGAATCTTTAATCTATAAAACAGTGGTTTTAATTGAACCACTAGCAATTCCACTGTGAATTAGACTGTAAACATGCTGTTGTGGAGCATCTTGGGCTTTCAGAAAAGAGACATGGACCCCCTCACACAAACAGAGAAATCACCTTCATTGCCGAGGTAAACAGAAAGCTATCAGAGCCAACACTCACCCCCATGGAGACAGATGCATTGTTTCTGACTCTCCCAACCTCTCCTCAGAAAACAGAGCAGAAAAGCACTCTTTTCCTTAAAGCCGGTTTAAACATTAGAGTGATTTCCATTTCTGCCTTTCTGGTGAAAAGAATAGAGAGACTCCTGGGTGGTAGTTCAGGCCAAAGACAATTAATTGAATGCCGACCCCAGTTCAATTCCAGAACTCTTCAAAATCAATTTTTCTGTGTATTAAGGCACTGGACTCTATGATAAGCTCATACTCAAAATAATTAATAAATGATTATATAAAGCTTTCTAATGTAAATTTGAGCAGCATAGTAAATGAGCAGTGGTGATTATTTTTCCCTAGTCAATTAAAAGTACATAAAGCTCCATTGTTTGTTTAGTGCTGTATGAGACTCTCTGAAGTATACAGAAAAGATGAAACATTGTTTCTGCAGTCAGAGAGTTTAGGGAAATCTAAGACAAGGGAAACATTATGTAAACAATATAAGACAGTCTTTAAGAGGTGAAGAATTCTGTACATCAAGCTGTTCTACAAGTTCAAAAACAGGATAAAGACTGAGAGAATTATGCAAGTATTATTGATATCACACAAGTCTAATATTTTAAAATGTTGCTTAAGTCCCGTTTGTAGAATAAAAAGATGAATTGTGACAGGTCCCTAGTTTGGGGTTTTTTGTTTCATTATTTGTTTTATTAGCATTAGCACTGAAAATACAATGTCTTTACTATAATCTGTTTCTATTTAATGAATTAGAGTAGATTAATGTTCCATTACAAAGAAGAGATTCTCCTCCTGAATAAAAGAAAGAAATGCACATGGAATTGATCAGTAATACTAATACTAAATATCATTGTTGACAATAAAATAATGTTTGATTAAAAGTTTAAATTGAATGACTACATGCCCAAAATATCATTTTAGAAAACGTGATGTTACATTTTTAAATGGTATTACATTCTGGTAAACCACATAAAAATCTATGTGATGGTTCTAAAATTAATAGAATTAAGATGTTCTACAATGAACACCTATTCCCTTCAATGAATAGTTGCAAACATTAATGCAAATAAATGATAGGAAAAGAAAGGCTTTCTACCATTAGTCAATATCTCTAGGACTGGTTGGATTACAAACTAGAAATCAGGTACTAAAACAAGGAAAATCTATTAAGTACCTTGAAAATTTTCATGGTTTTGATAAAATATATTCATATGAAGACAGAACCATAACATGAAGATTATACTAAGAAAGTTGAATGATGAATACTAGAATTCTTGAGCCAAAGGGAATTAGGGCTTAGGCCTAAGTTGTCTACAATCAAATGCCGATGTTGAACATTTCTAGCCACAAAGAGGTAGCTTTCAGAATGGGCTCTACCCTCATTCTGAAGGTAAAATCTAACCAAAAGGTAAATAAGCATTTTTAGGGACAAAGAACATACACTTTGTAGCGTTACAAATAGAACTGATAAAGATCAAGAAGGTGTAAAAGGCATGTAAGACAAATTAAGATGTTAATTCCTTGATGTGATAAAATAATTGATCTACAGAAATAGTAATAGGCTTCTAGTCTGATGAATTGCAACTATAAAAGTCCACTGAAAGTAGAATCTTACCAATGCTTCAAGGTTTATATTAGATCTCACTGCTGAGGAAGCTTTCCGTGACTACTCCAGCCCCCATTAAATTCTATTTTCTCTGAACTCATCTAGTACATGAATAATCTAAGACCGATTATAGCGCGTACGTGTGCCAAGTAAAAGACATATTTAAACAAATGCTCAAAGTGTTCAGAGGCAGCGTGTGTGTGTCCTACTGCTCCCGCAGTGTGCTTGCAACAAAATCTGCCTCCACGCTGGACCCAGAGGGCCCTTTTCTGACTTGTCCTGTGGCCGTGAGCAGTTCTGCCTCTTCCAGCTTTGGCTTTGAGTTCTCAGCTGAGAATTTCTTAGAGTCAGTCGTACCCCTGGCTCATTCCAATTCTAACAATCCGAATTCTGTTATCTTATTCCTGTTGACATTACGTAGAAAGAAAAACAGGAGGTAATATTCTGACCTGTTGAAGTGAAATTTAAGCTTATGTAAGCAGATTCTCTAAATGAAGGTCTTTAATGTCACTGTTGCTCAGGGTGACCTTACTGACCAAAAGAAGCAGCACAAAAAAAAAATAAAAAAATTGCTAAGTGAAGCCATTGTGGTATTCTTAACAGTCCTAAATGTCAATTTGAAGAATAGGCTGCTTCTTCTGAAGCACTCCCATTGAAAACAGAGTGGACAGCAACATTGATGGATGATCAAGGCAGTCTGAGTCACACAAGGGGACTTTATGCTTCTGCAAGTAAGAAGGAAAATGCAGAATTTTTTTCTATCACTCTCACCCAGCTATGAAATGCTGTTAGGTATTCAAGATGCAAAACTCTCTACCAAAATCTGAGAGAACATAAACCATTCTTCCCTTCCACCTGCGTTGGTAAGAACCACAAGCTGGGTGGGAAGTTCTCCAAATTTCTTTATTCTGTCTCCCTTTTTACATCCTTTTACTATACAAACTGTTTTCTCTAGCTAACCTGTCAGAGAGACATCTGTTACCTTTATAGGAGCCAACGCACGTCGGTGTGTGTCACGCTTTGGTTATTCAGTGCCAACTTTCTGGGACAAATCTTTTTACCAAGCTTCATCTGGAAACTCTCTTTAGCTCCATCAGTCAGTAGGGGCACATGTGTTGCCCACCCTCAACTTTAGACACCAGTAGAAGGTGATCTATTAGCTTAGTTCTCTTCCCCCATGCTGCAAAAACGACATGCCGCCTCTATGGCTCTCTTGCCAGTTTTTAAACTGCCCTGTCAAGCACAAAGAATTTAGAAGAAAAAAAAAAGAAGCATTCTTAATATAACCTTAACGCCCTTGTGCACCATTCTTCCATTACTTTTCCCCTTTCTGTCACAAGCCAGGAACTAAAAGGATTAGATGTAATGCTATAAATTGAAAAATGTGGCAGCCCATGCCTTTACTACAGGTTTGCGAGATAGAGAAGAATTACCACGTTACTACTAACACTTTAAATTTAATGCTTTGATGTATCGAAAAATTTTTTGACATCCAGAGAAGATGATGAGAAAAGCTAAGGCCTGAAAAAGCAAGTTAACATTATGATCATTAGATGTTTACTTCCATTTACTTTTTGTGCATCTTGATCATTTGCATGTTTTTCTGCCGCAAAGAACTTTGGCTGCCCATTGTAAAACCCTCTTCCTATTGGCAGCTTTCTACCATATTTATCATCACCCAGAGTGCGTGTCAGCAGATCCGGTGGCCTCTGTAAGTGCTGCCCTCCTGCGTGGTGGGTGATGAGCCTCACTGTTACACCCCTGAAAGTGCTGAGGGAGCTTCCAGCCCAGCTGGCCTTCTTGCCGATCCTGTCTGAGGATCGTGTTGTTTTGTCTTGTTTTTTTTCCCCCTACATTGGCTAATTTTAATATAGGATGTTTCTGAGGCAATTTGGTCTGAGCCAACAAAAAGTAATAATAAAGTTGAATTATGAATTACAGTGCTGCTTTAAAAACAGTTGCCAAAATAAAGGTATTTTCCATAGTGTTAAATTGAAAAAACTGTGATATGTGCTTAAATACATGAATAATAACAGATCCAAGTATAGTCTGTTTTGTTGTTTGGTGTCCAAAAGAAATCATCGTGCATTTAATACATACTGTACTTCTGTAGAAGACATTGGGGTTGTTTTTCTAATTCACTTTTTAAAGGTTAAAAATATTATAGACCCTATATACATATGAAGTTGCCATCTTCATTGGTAAGGGAGGGAGCCACCATTTCATTCCTGTATTTTTAGTGGTTGTTTTTCTTCAACAATCATTAAATGTGCCTTGGAACGCACATGGGCAGCCAAAGTTCTTTGCGGCAGAAAAACATGCAAATGATCAAGATGCATAAAAAGTAAATGGAAGTAAACAGCTAATAATCATAATGTTAACTTGCTTTTTCAGGCCTTAGCTTTTCTCATCATCTTCTCTGGATGTCAAAAAAGTTTTTCGATTCTAGCCCTGTCCAGTCTTCTCAACTACCTGGAAAAACTGGTTCCTTGTAATATTATCTGCACAAAAACTTGTTCCTAGTAATATTAGCTACTCAGTGGTCCTTTTAACTATTCAAAAGTAATGACCTGGCTCTTATAGAGCATCTGTCATCACAGAGAATACAGGAAATTGATACACGTAGATGTCCACTGATGCTACAGCAATATGAATTTTGCAATCAGTTGAATATCCATTTGAAATCAATGTTAGAAATCTAATTCCAAAATGAATTACACTTGAGCAATATCATGAATGTCCTAAAACATTAAATCTTAGTGAAAGGATTTGTTTCCATATAACCGATAGGAGATATAGAAGGCTGAAGAGTCTCAAGGAATGTCAGGTTAACAAAGTTGGTTCCCATGGAATTGATCTAATGTTGGCTGAAATGAAAATAGACCAAAGCAGCAATATCACTTCCCCTTAGGTAGCTTCGAATGCTTCTAAAGTATTATTTATAAATGCCATATGTTAAAGACATTAGAAAAAAATTAGGAATGCCAAAGAGCAAAACTATACTTAGTTCTTCTCATATGAAAAGCAGAAATAAAATTGTACTGAACTTCACATAACTGTTAAGTTTGTAGGATGAAAGTCAACACGAGGCTGTAAAATATGAAAAAAGTAAACATAAAGCAAACAAGAAATAAACCAACATCAAAAGCTAGAACTTAAATTATTTAAAAAATATTTTAAATATATTTAGAAATAAAAAGCAATTTGTAAGGGGAATGGCCACAGTCAAATATGCAATTTATTTTGCCTAAATTTATTCAAAAAAATTTCTACAAGAGAAAAAATATTTGATATTAACTGTGAAAACAAAATTCTTGCATCTTACAATTAAAATGTTTGGATATTTGTATGATAATCCTTTTAGAAATTTCTTGTCAAGAATAAATTATGTCTTTTTCATATGGAAAATTAACATAGCCCTTAATCATAACTTTGGTACACCTTTAATCTCCCCAATAAAATTTTGCATTCATTATATGCATTTTGAAGATGTAAGTCTTTTAAATTACAACACATATTTTTAGCATATCTGAAAATATTTTCTTAGTTCTTCCAACAATTATAAGTAAAAGGGAAGGCAGTCAATGGCTATCCATATCATTTTTTGATGTATCAGTTTAATTTTGATTTTTAATTAAAATCATTATCTAAACTGTTTAGTTCAACAGATATAGTTTTACGGGTTACAATACTAACTTCAGTATGGTTAATTGTCTAGAGCAGGAGACAGATTCAAAAATTGATATTTAAAGTTCTACCCAGGCATATGGTCTGATCTATACCAGTTTGTACAACATACAAAGATAGGTTGTGTTTCATCTCTAGCTGAGAACTTAAATTATTGAGACTTTAAGCAATAAAGACAAAGACATACCACACTCTCAAAGGTTCCCTTTATTCTCTCGTTTAAGGGAAAGTGCATAGAAAAACAGATTATTGTGCCAACAGTAGTAAATCTCATAATTTCATTAAAATCACTTTGGTTAAGTTCAGGAAACACTTATGCACAATTGTCATATGCTGGGCACTATGCTAACTCCTGGAGATGTCAGTATGATTGGGCTGCTGCTCATGGGGTCCTTGGTTAGGTAAAGCAGACATGAATACAGTACAGCAAGTCTCTTGAGTGTCTATCTGAAGCCAGCGCCATGTTCTTTGTTTTTAAAAATGTAGACAATAAAAAGGTTACCACACAAACCCTGTTTCACCTCTTCTTCAGGGGTAAAGAAAGGAAGGGTGGTGATACAGGTCAAGTATTAGGATTACCAACATCTAGGCACAGCCCTTGCTAGTTCTTTACCCTGCAGGGAGCTAGTCCCATAGAATCCAACAGTGGGGAGCTCAAAAAGTGCTTATAATGTCACTTTTGAAATGGTTTTGAGAGCTCCAAAATGCAGGCACTCTTCTACTTTGCTTAAAATTGACCTTTGAACATTCTTAATAAAGCAAGAATAGATGTTCTCTGACTTCAAAGCCTCCTGTAAGGTTTTCCTTCCCACGGGGAATTTGGAAGCAGTGTTTCAGTTCAGAGAGCAATGTGTCTGCTTTGCTGAGACCGTGGTAGCTCTAACAGAGACAGAAGGTCACATAGTTTAGGGGAAGGAAAACAACAACAGGAATACACAGGCAGATAATTTCACTCCTGTCTGTCAGCTTTCCAGAAACAGAGATATGACCAAAGTGCTATTTTAACACCAAAACAGGATTCCCAAAGTCAGTAATATCTCAATCTTGAAAAGTTAGGAGTTCACTAGGAGCAATAGGAACTCAATGAAGGAAGAATGGCCTGAGTATGGGCCCTGAGGTGTAGGAATTAAAATTCTGTATATCAATGAGCCCTGTGTGTAGCAGGCAGTTATGAAAATCTATCTTTTAATGGGTAATAACAATCTGTCTCAATTTTAAATGCTCTCTTTATTGTCAGCAAATTAACTCAGAACTTCAATACCCGATTTTTAAAAAAACTGTTATCGCAGGTGTTCATTGGCACTTACTGATCTTAGAAGAGGACAAAGCAGAAGAACATTCAGTTTCACAAACAACATGGGTGTCTGTGAATTGCTAGGCACTGCTTTCCCCTCCTACTAGAACGAAAGATCCATGACACAGGGCTTTTGCTTAACTATTTACAGCTTTATCTCCAGCACCTAGAACAGGAATTGGTATATATAGTTATGATTATATGATCATATAGTAAAATATGGGTAATTCAGTGATAGACAAGACAGAGCTGGTGCCTGTTCTTATGGAATTGACACTCTGGTACAGGGTTTTAACGTAGGATGGGGGGAGGTTAGAGAACTTATATGGGGGGAAAAATGACATCTTTATTTTTCTTAACCTGTAACTGAAATACAGCATTAAATTTAATTATGAATAGGGGTCAAATACGATGCCGGAAGAAGATTTGATTTTGGGTGGTAAACATACAATGCAATGTACAGATGATGTATTGTAGAATTGTACACTTGATACCTATATAATTTTATTAACCAATGTCATCCCGCTAAATTAAAAAAAAATTTAATTATGAATATAGGCCATAAACCACAGAGCTATTCGCAGCTCCTGTGACTTTTTCACCATTAAAAATCACAGGTAATTTCACATTGAATTTTGGTGTTACAGAGATCTGAAAATACCATTTTTACTCTACATGATTTTTAAGTTGTTTGTTATTTTATGCCACTAGCTTTTATTATGTAATGTATTAACAAAGAAGCAAGTATATTACTATATCACAAATTTAGTTTTGATACTTTGAAATTGTATTTCCATATAACTCGTTTCTTTGCTATCCTAAGTAATTTATCTTATGCATTTAAAAAATATTGTTCTGAGAAGGAAATTACAGACCTCACCAGAATGCTAACTAGGTTCATTATACCAAAAATTATTAAGAATTCTAGGTCTAAGGGAGGAAAGAGATGAATTAAACAAGTAACTTATCAAATGACATGGCAAGTACACTGATAAAAGCATGGGAAGCTATCGTTGCACATACATAGGAGAGATGGGGCAGTCTCCTAAGCATTGCCAGAGAAGGCATGCATCTGCTCCCCCAGAAAGTTAGTAGGAGAGTAGGACATGTTCAAGGAACTGAAGGAAGTTTGTTGGGAAAGGAACTAGAGTGTAAGTGTGTGAGCAGAGGAGGCTGATGTTTGGGGAAGAGGAGATAAAACTGAAGAGATATGCTTAGGCCAAGTTAAGAGCTGCGCTCAAAAGAGTTTGCACTTTATTCTAAGGAAAATCGTAAGCTATTTTGAGTTTTAAAAACAGACTTAAAAAAATAGATCACTCTGGAGACAACTGATTTCTGGAGGGACAAACATTAAGCAGAGATAGCAATTAAATCCATATACTTACAATAATTCAGGGAGATTGTGTGAGATTGGTGTTGTTATTTTTTAAAATACGGAAATAAAGTCAACATGTTACTAAAACATCGATGCTTACTATGTTTTTCATATTCAACCTTACTAGGATCATGGTGTTATCAATAGCATAACTATATTTATTGTTGCTAATACAATCCATTTACATTTCTTTTAGTGGTTTATGTAATTCAAAGGAAGTAAGGTAGGAGATTCAGCAAGTGACAAATTGCACTTAAGTTGAGAATCTGTGCAAGAAAGACCGTCAGCCACAGCTGCCTGTTGTGGGGTCCATTTGTAATTATTATTCTAAGCTTCCAATTTGGACCTATCCTGATTTCTGGATAAGATATGTCATTTTAAAGGACATTTATATCAGTTGCTTCTATTTGAACTTTAGCCAAATTCTCTTTTTTCCTTACTGTTTGTTACCCAGGATGCAATTTGGTATTTTCATTGATTCTGTCCAACTTATCCATTATTCTAAAATTAAACACAGTACATTGTTTAACAACATGGTCTAAATTTTTGTTCTTTCTAGGATATATTCATTTATTTGGGTACTTTCTGTTGATTAAATGTTAAACCTGTTTTCTCTCTTTCCAAACCCACTGAAGCATGATATAATTGACTTTTTTTATATATGATCATTTCATATGTTTTTACATATCATTTATATATGATTTTTTATTATATATGTTGGAGACAATGAATGAGATATAGAAACTGTGTGAGTTGACCTTATAAAGCATTCAATTTTCACTTTTACTAGCCTCATGAGTATCAATGCTCATTGATGTCACACATTTCCAAATGTTATAAACATGTGTCTTCATTCTGTTTACCTTTAACCAATATCTTTTTGTGTAAGGTTATTTCCATCAGTGTTTCTTGCTCCTCCATCATCCCGTGAAATACAAGAGAAGACAAGTAGGTAGTAGGTAGTTATCTACAGTATAAACACATGGGAAACTAAGAAAATAACACTTAGAAAGAAAAACATCTTTTTTATAAAGTAGCTCTTTAAGTATATCAACTAGAATCTATTCTCCTTTGAACATGTTCAAATTAGCTGTACCAAACTTACACTGAGCAAAAAATTCTTCCATAGCTACCAATGCTTTTGTCTTATAAAGAGCTCACAGAAGTTTTTGTCATTTCCTTTTCTTTTCCATACATTGTAAACTTTAACATCTTATTTCAATGAGAAGAAAGAAGCCCAAAATAAATTAGAGACTATACAAAAGACACTATATTAAAAGCATTAACATATTAAAAAGTACTAATGAATTTGTGTTTAGATGAAAAATGACACAAACGAAGCTCATTATTAATGCAAGTTTATAAAATAAAGGTTTAAAATAAGTTTATAAAATAAAGGCATATACCTTTTAGAAGATAATTATGGTGTATGTGTAACTAAAAAAAATATCAAAGTATTTTGGTTCTATAAATATGAATAATCAGGAAGTTGATTACATGGTAAGCTTTTGAGTCTATAATTACACTCTGACTCTCAATTTACCACTACATAAAGTTTCAACTCTTGTGTATTTTTCTTGGCATACCACTACCATATTAAAATTTACTCCCCAATTTCACTGCTAATCCATTTTAATTCGTCAGATCTACAATGTCCTTCCAATCTAACTCATGCTTTGTTCCCATGATCTGGCTAAACATCACCCATCACTTAAATCAGCTTAATTACAATACCTTTTTGAAACCATAATGGATTCCTTTATGTCTTCTTTATTTCCCCTTCTTAGGATTTATAAGCGGCTCCACACCATTAGCAATTAATTATAAGCCAGTTTTTGCTATTTACTGCTAGCTTCATCTGCTCTCCAGCGAGAGTATAAACTCCATGTCAGCATGCATTCCAGTGCATTTATTTAGGTGATTGCTAACTAAAACTTAAACAACAGAAATTACACAAATTTTTTGAACAAGATAATGCCAAGATTGAATTCTGCCTCCTCTATGTATTCATTTATTTAGCAAATAATTGTTGACCACCCAATACATGTCTAGGCTTAGCAATAAAAGCAAGACAAATGTAATCCCAACACACATACACACAAACCCCCACACACAACAACAGCAACACTTCCTATTCCTACGGAGTTTATATTCAAATGAAGAGGCAGACAATAAAAAAGACATAATAGGTGGCAGATTAGCAAAGAAAAAAAACAAAGCAGGGAATAGAGATATGAAGTATTAGAAGGAGGGTGGCGTCACCTGTGAAGGTACCTTTGAGAAAGGTTTGAAGTAAGAGAGGGAGTTAGTCTTAAGAACATCTGTGGGAGAGTTTTCAAGCAGGAGAAACATCAATTGTAAATACTGTGTTTCCCCAAAAATAAGACCTAACCGGAAAATACGCCCTAGCATGATTTTTCAGTCTGACATCCCCTGAACATAAGCCATAATGTGTTTTTTGGAGCAAAAATTAATATAAGACCCAATCTTATTTTTGGGGAAACACAGTACCAGAGTGAGAAAGCAGATTCTTTAGAGTGTTTGAGGGACAATGACAAAGCAAAGTGTCTAGAAAGAGAGAACAAGGAGGAGAACAGGAAGTTAGGTCAGAGAATTAATGGATACTGTATCATGTGGAACTTCGAAGGCCATAGTAAGGATTTCGTTTTGAATAAAAAGATACTTATATTTTAACAAGATTTTTCTTGTTAGTGATTAAAAATGGGAGAGGGCAGAAACATGGAGGAGACTACGGCAATAATCTAGGCAAGAAGTGGTGGTCAGAAGTGGTTAAATTCAATCTATATTTTGCAAGTAGAGCCAATAAGACTTACTGTTGCAGGGTGTAAAGGAAAAAGAGGAATCAACAATGACATCAAGCTGTTAGTCCCTAGCAACCAGAAAGTAGAATTGTCATTACTGAAATCAGGGCAGACAGAAGAACATTGGTGGGGAGTTTAGGAGAGCCTGGGTTTTAACATGTTAATTTTGAGGTGTTATTGTTAAATCTCCAAGTCAACAATGTTAAGTAGACAGATATGTTGGTCTGGAATTCAGAGGAGAGGACCAGGATGAAGATATAAATTTGGGGATTATTAGTACTAAAATGGTATTTAAAGACACCTCTACAGATTATCGCACCTACACAGTGAAGATACAAAAACAAGAGAAATCCAATTAATGAACTCTGCCCTGGTACACTGTGATCTGTACAGATGGATGAGATGAAAAGGAACCAGAAAAGAGACTGAGAAATAAGTGGCTAGAAAAATAAAAGGAAAATTAAGTAAATGTGGTAGTTTTAGATGCCAAGTATCAATGGTTTCAGGGAAGAGTGATCAAGAGGGTAAAATGCTATTTATAAACTGAGGAAGATTGGGTCTGAGAAATTCCCAATGGAGTTAACAACATGTTGGTCATTGGTGACCTTCACAAGAGCAGTTTCACTGGAGGGGGTAAAAAAAACTAATTTGAGTGTGTTCAATGGAAGAGGAAGAAATTGAAAACAGGAAGAATAGAGGACACTTTCATGGAGTTGTGCTGTGAAGAGAGGGATAGAAATGAAGCAGTAGCTGGAGGGAAAATGGTTTCCAGATATGGGAGAAATAACAATACACCCATCAGCTAATAAATGGTCACTAAAGGGGGTGAGGGGGAAATGGTGATGCTGGAAACAAAGGAGAGAATTACTGGAAATGTCCTTGAGTAGTCAAGGGCAGATGGAATCTAGGGTACGCATAGGGGACTTGGCCTTACCTAGGAGTACCAATCGTTCATCCATAGTAACAGAAGAGAAAGTAGACTATTTGCACACAGAATCAGATGATGCATGGAGACATAAAGTGGTAGAAACTTGTGGAAGTTCTTTTCTGAAAGCGTCAATTTTTAGAATAACAAGAGTTTAGATCTACTGCTGAAACTCAGGATGTGGAAAAGTGGTATATGTGAGGAAAGAGAAAAGATTTAAAGATCATCTAAGATAGTAGAAAAAAAAAGAATGAACTAGGGTTGAGGATGATTTCTAGATACCATTAAAGGGAGACTAATTGGTATTGCTGTGTGTTTTTAGCCAGCTATGTTCAGCTATATGGATATCGGTTCAGACTGATGAAGAATTGGAATTTTGTCACATGAATATGATAAACTGAGAAAGGTAAAGGAGTTGAGTAACTATGATTACCTTGAGTTTTAAGCTAGTTAAGGAGGCAAGAAAACACATAAGGACAATGAGGGATAGAGCAAAAAAGTAAGAGCAATGGATTGATGGTTCTAATGGGGGAAAAGGATCTCTGGAGTCTGGCTGTAGAGGGAATTAGTTGGAGAGACAGGAGGTAGAGTTTAGACAATGATTAATTGAAGTTTATTATGTAGGTGTTGCAGTTTTTGTCAATGTCAAGACTATAACCATGGGAGTGAGTGGCTGCAATGTGATTGGGTGAAATCAAGATCATGGGGAAAAAAAGAAGTAACTAAACTGAGAGCCTATGTTAACACTGAAACCACACTTTGCTAACTATAACTTTTGGCAAGTTACTTACACTCTCTGAGGCTCAGCTTTTTATTTACACTATATTATTTTCCATGGGGAGAAAAATATTTCAATTAAAAACTTTTGAGTTATAAGTAATAAATGTTATTATGATGAATAAATAATAATGATACTTAATAATGCTTATTATTATTTATTCTACAATGCACAAGCACTATGCTCATTGTTAATGAGGCCAACTGGGGAAAAACTACAGGGAGTTGGATTTTGACTCAAAATAAGAAAGAACTTTCTAACAATAAGTGTAATGAAAATGGAACTGAGTTACTCAATAGATAATGTGCTTCTGATCACTGGAGGTATTCAAGGAAAAATTTCATGAGATCTAACTAAAATAGTGTATAATACTAAGAGTGTGTGAAACCTTGGTATGAGTCACAAAGCAAAGACATGCAGAATAGCAGTATTATAGGGAAGGTTGAAGAAAAGGCCAACATCTGGGATGTTAATTCGAGCAGAACAAGGCAGGCAATTAGTGGAAATCCAAGAAAGGGAATGACTTAACAAAGGCCCAGATGGGCAGGTGGCCTGTCTGGGTCCAGCTGGGCAGATGCTTCCACATCAATGAGATTCATCAGTTTGATCAATGACCCAAAACAAACTTACAAACCCAGGGTATCTAAGTTCCAGAGACTTGCAGTGGGAGAATGGAATATAGGAACAGAAATCAGCCAAATGGAGGCTGGAGTTCAAGAGCAAAAATCCTTCTGCTGGTAGGACACCAAAAGAGAAGTCAGAATGACAGTGCTAGACAAGGAAATGTTGAAATAGAGCATCTTCTATGCATGCCTATTTAAGAGCTGAGACAGTATCTCTTAGATTTAGAACAATCTGAGATAACGCGGTACTTGCAGAATGAAGATGAGTGGGCATACATTAATAACAAATAAAATCCAAACACTTAGTTAACCTCAATAGTTTACCAGCCGTCAAGATGCAGAAAGTAGTAGCTAATTGAACTTTTGGCACAAAATGAGAAAAATGGTTTAAGATGCAACCAAGCCTATCGATAAAGGTGGTTTTTTAACTATTAATATTTCTTGGTCTATTACAACAGGTAAGATATCTTCTGTGTTCTACTTAACCTTTAGCAAAGCTATTGAAAGGTTTTCTAGATATGGCTTATTAAATCAATCATAAATTCCTACAAATAAAAATTGGGGGTATTTCTTTAATATTTACAAAGATTCTTTTTATTTACAAGCATATTGAATACAGTTTTTCTTACCAAAAATACGTCCTACAAGTTAATTCATTTCAAAGGTCATGTCGTTTAAAAAATCAACATCTTTCTTAATTTGTTTCATTCAAAGTAGATTAAGTAGGTTATTATTGACAGCTACATTTTATTAATTTATATTAACTTTATGATTCCTATATTAAGAATACAAACATAGATGTTATGTACCTGTATACAGACACGAACAAACACATACACACACACAAGACACATGCATATATACTAGAATCTTATAATAGTAATATTCACTATATAGTTTAAAAATTTTTTGAGGCAACATAACATAAAAGCATGGGCTTTGGAGTTCAGATAGAAAATAGGGTTGAATCCTGGCACTGCCATTTACCAGCTGTACAGCTTTTAGAAGGTTTCTTACCTTCATTAAAACTCAGTTTACTCATGTGTTAAACGGTATTAATACCTCCTACTGCACTGAGTGTTTATCAAGATCAATAGCTAATATATCATGTATAAAATACGTGTCAATAAATTTTAGGTGTTTTCCCCTCTAAAATTTTCCTTGAAGGCTCAGGATTTAAATATACGTTACTTTGCTGTTCTTGGAGTCTGTCTTCTTTTTTTCTCCTAAATTGTTCTCAGTTCCTTCTCCAAGTACATGCAAATATATTCAAACCAACTGTCTCTCTCTAGCTCTGATTATTGCTGTTTTGTTAACCTTTGACCCCATCCCTCCATTTCTCTCACCCTCCCACCCTACCCCCCTACCTCTGGCAACCACCAATGTGTTCCCTGTACCTATAAGCTTGGTGTTTTTTCTTCCCCCATATAAGAGAGATCTTATGGCATTTTTCTTTCTCTGTTTGATTTATTTCAATCAGCACAATGCCTTCAAGATCCATCCATGCTCTGTCTCACATGGCAAGATTTAATTCTTTTTTATGGCTGAATAATACTCTATTGTATATATACATACTACAGTTTCTTATTCATTCATCTAATTATGGACACTTAGGTTGTTTCCATATCTTGGCTGTTGTAAGTAATGCTGCAATGAACATGGAGTGCAGATATCTTTTCGAGTTAGTGTTTTCATTTCCTTTGGATAAATACTCAGAATGGAATAGCTGGATGATGTGATAGTTCCATCTTTAATTTTTTTGAGTGTCCTCCATTCTATTTTCTGTAGTGGCTACTCCAATTGACATTCCTAAAAGTAGTGCACAAGTGTTCCCTTTTCTCCACATCCTCACCCACTTGGCTATTTCTTGTCATTTTGACCATAGCCATTCTAACAGGTGTGAGGTTATAGTTCACTGTGGTTTTGATTTGCATTTCCCTGATAGCTAGTGAAGTTGAGCATTTTTTTATATATCTGTTGGCCATTTGTATGCCTATTTGTTGGCCATTTGTCTTCTTGGGAGAAGTATCTGTTCAGGTCCTCTGTCCATTTTTTAGGTGGATTATTTGTTTTTTTGCTATTGAGTTGCATGAGTTCTTTATATATTTTGCATATTAGCCCATTATCAGATATATGATTTGCAAATATTTTCTCTTATTCAATCAGCTGCATTTTCATTTTGTTGATGTAATTATGTATATTTTAACTTTATCTCTGACCTTTGGTCAGTTGTTACATTTGAAAATTTAGTCAACCCCTTTCACCTAAGAATAAAAGTCATCTACTAGGTCACAGGAAAATAGATATATCTATTTTAATATATTAGTATTTCTGTGCTTAATTGTACATTTAGCATAGTACACTGCTTATAAAAAATTATTGTTTTTATACATTTAATGGGACTTTTTCATTTCTCATTTTTTAGACTGTTCACCTCGAATATTACCAAATTATTGCAAGAAGCAAGGGAGATGTTTAATATTATTTCCATAGTACAAAGAGGACAGAGGCTCTGTGACTTTAGGTTACTGTGAGGTCTAGATTTTTTTTTAACTAATGATACATACATATCCACCTGTATAAATAAATACATCTTCAATATACATATATAGATGTATACATACAATATTTTATGAGAGTCTTTTGGGTGATTTATTATGCTTCATAAAGCATAACAAAAGTTATTTATTACACATGTTAATATGAAAACAAAGTTACATGCAAAAAATAATTATTTGTTTTAACTGCATTAAGACATAATTGAGATAACTAAATCCACAATCTTTTCTGAGCAATAATTTAGATCAATGTTCATGAACAGTTAAGTAAATTGAGATGCTATTTCCATCATAATTTTTAATTAAGCAACATACATTGTATACCTTTCAAATAAAGAACACTTTATGAGCTCCTATCGAGCTTTATTTGAGACTTCAAAAATGTAGATGTAGCCCTAGCTCAAAGTAAGCTTATGATATAGTTGGTAAGTTGGATAGATACCTAGATGATTCTAATTGGTGCTATACCAAAAAAAAGTAAAGCGCTATCACTATTAATATTTTAAGAGTTACAACTGAGACTAGCTCTCTTGTATGTTTGATATTTCCTAGATTTAAAAAAGCCAAGGAGTAAATTTGATGAAGAGAATGAGGAATTTGGGCACAGAAAATTAACAAACCTGTTCATTTGCTATATAGAAACTTTATTGTAGAATGTATTGTTACCTACCTATTTATGATGTTACATTTATTTAAGGTGTTAATTAGTAATTTAGTGATTCACTCTTACATTATACACATAGGAAATGTTAACTAAACATCTTAATTAATGAATTTTGATATAACCTCTCAAAATAATTTCACTTAGACTTTTAAAAATATAAACCTGATTATTAAAGGCACATTATGACTTAAAGCTGTCTTTAGTTTTCCCTAATAAATAAATAAATACAATTTGCTGAACATCAAGCATTCTTGCTTCCACTTAATTAAAACACACACATACCACACCACACACACACACACACACACACACACACACACACGAGAATATCCTCAGGAAATGACATATGTTCCCAATTTAAGTTAAAAAAAAAAAATCCTTTTTAAACAGATTTTTTTTAAGCTATGAATTGTATTGAAAAGAGATAAAATGAATTCTGGTTATGTACTATTGCACAGAAAAATGACAGTAGGTATGAGGAGGTCTTGATAAGGATTGTTAAAGATGTCAAAAGGGTAACTAAGTCATAGCTAACTATAACTGTTGGAATAAAGGAGAAAACTATTATAAAAATAAATAATTTTTACATGGATGATTGCACAATTTTAAAATTCTGAGAGCATTGTAGTAGCTGGCTGTAAGCTACTGGCCTTTTTTTTTTTTTTTAACCACTTGTCTTCTCCTCTTTAAATGGTTGAAAAGTATGCTTTACTTGAAAACTATTCCTACATGAAAACCACTGGGGAAGTGTATTAGAAGTGGAGATCATTGCAAAGGTATTTTCAATTAAATGGCTGGAACACAGTAGTTTGCCTTCATCCAAGGAGAACATGAAAATGACTATCGGAATAAAACTGCTTGATACATGTGAGTATATGTAGTAGAAAAATACACTTTAGAGGCTATCTCTATCCTTATAAGCCAAAGCAACCAATTTCAAGGACTTTTACCTTTCAAACACAGAATTTTTAAAATTTTAAACAATTTTATACTGGATTGAAAATCAGGTTGTTAATATTTTAAATTAACACTGTTACACTCATTACTTCAAGCTGGCCTTTCCTTATTCTATTTCTGTAATGCTGATAATGTAACATAATATTTATTTAGGAATGAGTAAGTATGCTAACAAGAAATCAGAATACTGGTTCATAAACAATCTGTATTACTTAATTAATGTGACTCATCTGTGAAAGATTGATCAGGGAACAGAAAATAGAGTGAAGCAATCATCCATGATCTAGTAAGACAGCCCACTCACCAGTAACTGCTGTTTAACAGGAAAAACATGAACAATTAAGTCTAAAATGGCTTTCATGTCAATAGAAATCTTCAAAATGCCCAAATAATAGAAAGCTTGAGTGGATAGGAAGAAATTACAAAAGCAAAGGAAAATGGCCACAACAATAGAAACCTGTATCAGAAGATAATTTTTGAAATACAAGAAGCTAAAAGCAATAGCCAAAGTCAAAGCACTGTGATAAAATAAATGGTTCAATTAAAGGAATACAACATAAGAGCCCAAAACAAAAATTTCTAGAACGTTGAAAGTCAGTATATGTGAACAGCTGCGCTTCTCTCTGGCTCTGGGCTTTCTTGACCATAGTAATTGCTAATGGCTTAGGAGGTTATCCCATCCATAGATATTTACATTTTAATAAGGATTTGTGAAATTTTAAAAGCCTTCTAGACACAAAGTGTATATTTCAATGTTAAAGAACAGAATGTCAAACTCAGTTAAGGTCATTTTGTGGCAGAGAGCTATCCTTAGGAACTCGTAAATGTGGCTTAACTGGAAACCAACGGTCTGACCTAAGAGTCCATTTAATCAAGAAATTTGGGGGGAAATTGACATTATTTAAGAAGCAAAGGTGAGATGTGAAAGATTAGAGAGACCTTAAAACAGTACAGAACCAAAGCAATTTGTAATTGCAGAAGACAAATCTAAAGCTATCCTGATATTTTACCCTAATAAAAGTAATCTGTCTTTCTTTTTACCTTGCCCTCCTTAGGCCAATAATTGTAGGATTCTATTTTTTTAAGTTACAGCATTTAAACTTCTAATTAAATAAGAAGTGAACTTATTTCTTTAGCACCATTTCTTTTAATACTCTATTAAAATGACAGTAAGACAGATAAATGGTGATTTTGTGGTCATAGACCACATGAACAATGAGAATAGGAGAGCAATGAAATTGGGGGAACTGTAAACCAGAGAGATCCTAATATTTGACTTAGCAGATCAGAGAAAGCTGATGCCTAAGTGGAAACAGGAAGATAGACCAAAAGAGGCACAGTTAGAAGCACAGAGCTCACCAGAAAAGTTCAAGAATGGAGGCACCAATTTCAATGAAAAGAGACTACCTTTGGGGCTGGAAATAGGTACATTGGCTGAAAGTCTATTTAAAAAGAGAAATTGTAACTCACAATTCCTTTCTAAGACAGGTAACTGGCATTTGCTTAATTCTCACCCGTGCAAATCTGGAAGCATACTTTCTAAAGAGAATAAAGCAAAGATATTCTAGACTTGAGGACATGAAGCAGAGTTTAGGGAAGATGTCCCATAATGAAAACAGGCTGTGAAATGAAATTCTATATAATTAGATTATAGTCTGTTTTGTAGTATATTACTTGTAAATATTAGCTGACATCCCATGAGCAATTTGAGGAACCCTGATTGGAAAATTATTCATCGTAATGAAACAAAACAAAGAAAATAATTTTGGAGTAAAAAGATTTCAGTGCAGGAAACCAAAGAATATGTCAAAACAGATAGGAATTCCTAAAAGAAAACAGAAAAAACTGAAAATTTCATAGACTCCAAAGAGAAGAATTTCCAAATGAACAGATCCACAGATGGTTCAGTACAGTGAATGCGGGGGTGGGAACACTCAACCTTATTCATGTGATCTTTTAATTTGAGAACACTGAGGCTGAAGCTGAACAATAATGAATGTCAACTACAAGTTTATATACAAGTTTATATTTATATATATGTGTGTGTATATATATATATATATATATATATATATATATATATATATATGTATGTATATATGTATGTATATAGGACTAGAGACAGTGGAAATGTAATGGCTGTGTGCGATGTCAGAGGGGTAGTGGATGGGGGGAGGGGCGTTGACACAGTATGAGGGATATAAATGATAAACGTCTAACTATTACTTTGTTTTGTACACCTGAAATTAAAAAAAAAACCACACACAGAATGAAGAGCAGATGCTAACAACTTCCAGAGTGGGTAATAAAGTGGCCTAATATAAATAATTGGGGAATAAAATAACACTATCCGTTTATCTTACTCCAAATTATAACAATTATATTAGAAGGAAGAGAATGGAGGTAGGGTAACGGAGTACGTATTGAACAGGATCCAGATAGCTCAATCTTTAACTTTCATGGCAAGAAGTCAATTAGATAATATTTAACATTGAAAAAAGGCCACCAAAAGAGCAGTGTAAGTTTGATTTTAGAACTGTTATACTTAGTTATTTAGAATCCAGTCAAAAATTCTCAGGAGTTTCAAGTACTTAACTTCTGAGGAATGAAAACTGAGGTTAGAGAGGAAAGATTCTTTTTCTTTTTTCTTTTTTACTGTGCTTCGTAGAACAAGTTGTCTTGTTCAACTGGCTACATAATATTGATTTATTTTAATAAGTGCATGTGCTTTGACATTAATTTCTACTTATTTGTTTTTTATAGAATTCAATGAGATTTATAATATCTGATTTCAGTATCTTCAGCTCTGAAAAGTTGATGAGGTTTGTTTTGTCTTACTCTGTTAGATTATTGAATCTAACTATTCGTTATTATTGACTTTGGTTATTCATAAAGTAGCACTCCATATTCTATCCCTCGCTCTAATCATCTTTGGTTACATTTTTATGGGTTCTTTGCTTACCTCCTTTATTTTCTGGATATTTCTCACAAGTGTCTTCTGTATAACTACAGATCATCTCTACTATCCATTACCTTTTTACTGTTTTCAGTGTTAATTTTATTTGGTCTATTTTCAATTTTCATATCATGGTTCTTTCTTTAGATCTTACCTTGTTCTAGTTCTAGAATTTCTAGAATTACCTTGTTCTATTTCTAGAACTATTTCTAGAATTTATTTCTTTGAAATTATTCAATTTAATTAAGGAGGTATATCCTCCTCTACACTTTTACAGTGTTGCCCATCTTTTTACGTGTGTTAAGAATATTTTCCATGGATCTATGATTATTGTTTTCTATTTATTCATCCATGAGTTCAATTTATTAATCTTTGTTGTGGGTTTCATCAATCTAGAATGGCTAGTTTAAAACTCACCCCCAGATTCCTCGTTGAAATGAAAACCCTACTCAGGTCTAGGACTAGAGGAGGGGAAAGATAAACAAAAAGTAGGGGTCAGCTTTTAATTTTTTTCCCCATATGGCCTAGGAGTTCAGAGTCCCTTCTCTCTGGATCCAAGATTAGAAAGCAAACTAGGGGAAAAAATGCAAGTAGGGATTCATTTCCACTGGAAAAGTTATGGTACTAAACCCTCTTTGGATCTGTAACAACCCTTATCCTTTTCCATTGTTGTTGATCTAATATATTTCAGTTTTGATAAAGAAATTGAGAAATGGGAAGGTGTTTGCTCATACCTGTAATTCACTCCTTTCCCCAGAAGTGATAAAACCAGATAGCTTACAGATTAGCAAACAAATTTAAACTAAGTTGATGGAGTTTTTTGATCAAAAATATAGTTAAGTCCATCTTCTTCCCAAATACAAATAAATGCCAGTGTCTGGCCTGTTTCACAAGTAGTATAACACAGATTCAATTTATATGCCCTAAAATTTAAAATAACTACTAAGATAAAAGTCTGCCACTAATAAAAATGAAATATAAATACAAATAGGGAAGAAAAAAATATCTACAGCTAACTCATAATGTAACAGCAAATATAGAAGTTAATGAATTCCAAAGAAAAACAAACAGCTTCACAAATTTATGGAATAAATGCACATATTTAATTTTTTACTCAGATAATGATCAAATAAAGATGACACTAGATCAATTAGGCATCATTTCTACTAGTTTGTAAAGAGGTTGTAAGGTTTTAAGGATAAGCTTTGTTATCTGTTATAAGAAAGTGCAACTCATTGATTTCCACTTTTTCTCAGTATGTTCCACTGATCCATCACTGTTGACCTGTAAGTTTAGGGATGGCTTTCACTTTCCTTTGCCTCACAGCTTTCATCTGTCCAACCTAGAGTTCAGCTTGAGGTTTCCATATTATATATAACATCTCATTCTTTTTTAATCCAAACATGGCATACGTATGTTTTTATTTTCCACATGCAATAATAGCAATAATAATAACCATGCATATGATAAGATAGGAATAGATTCTTTAAAAGAAATATATGTAATAAATGTGAAGTACTATATGATTGTCACCAATACATTTCTTTTTAAAAGTTAAACATAAAAGCAGTTCACGAGAAACACTTTTGGTCTATACAAAGGAAAATATTCTCTTTGTTACTGTATTGTTGGCTAATTAATTAACTAACAGTCACAACACCCTGTTGTGAGGTGGCAGTCACAGTCACATAACTTGGTTTCAGGTGTGGAAGATGGAAGACACCTTGCCAGTTGTAAACCTCTTTCTTTCCTCTGAGAATTAGAGGAAGAGTCAGGGAGCTAGACTTTGACCTGACTGACAGCCAAGGTCTGTGCTGCCATCACTAGCCATCTGGCCACCTGTTGAAGATGATTTAAAGAACTCTAGGCAATGGCATCCACACAAGTCAGTTTAGTGAACCTGTCACAATGAAATTTCACCCTTAAAAATCCGTTCCATTAGTCCTAGAGGCATCAATCCTCAAAGGGTGAATACCCCTGTGAATCTTAACATAACCAAGTAGCATTTCATGAGGATGGGTGGTCCAAGAAGGAAGAAAAGGAAATTCCCTGAGGGACTTTATCAAAATGTATCTGTCTCCCCACCTTCTTCCTGAGGTCTGGCTGAATCTCTGAAAAAGAGGTTACATATAAATATTAAAGCTTGCCTGGATATTCAGGTAAATTTCCCTCACTATCTCCCCAGCACCCTTCAGAATTTCACCTGACACCTGAAGACAGGAATAAGCAGAGTTTTTTTGTATAAAACAGTAAGGAAAAAAACAAATGGTCATAGGCTGCCTTCTTTGGAATTATTTTTATGAGAAAGTGTGCAACTCTAAGCATTTTTAAATTTTTTGATTACTGCTTGCTTTATTTTAAAGCTGCTATTTCTGAAGCTATCTGGCATGCACTGCAATACTGATTGCAATGCTACAACTTTTAGCAAATTATATGCAAGATGAGGTCTCACAAATTTGAGAAGAAGTGGGAGATGGATGAGTTAGTTGGGAGTGACAAATTTCATTTTTACTAGCGTGCAATCACCCCTCCTCCCTAGTATAAAATTATCCATGCAGAAATTCTTAGGTGGAAAGAGGAGAAAGGTAGCTGCCTCAGGGCTGGTGATTGAGAGAGCTGCAGGGAATGTAGCAGTACCACTCAGAGTCAATGGTGAGGGAATTGTGTTAAAAATATGTTGTGACTTTCAGATTTCCTTCAAGAGTCTTAGACTCTAAAAGAGATAAAAATGAAAATACTTGCTGCAACCTATCTGGGAGGCAGAAGCAGAAAGACGTTTAATCCATTTCTTTGGTTCCTTTTTCTCTCACCCCATTTCCTATGTTCTTTTTGTGTGTCAAGTCCCAAATGTCACATCCCCAGAGGCAGCCTCTGGTGGCAGTGACTTCCAAGCCCTAGCCTCGCAGTGAACAAAGGGCTGACTTGAATTGCTCAGTATGGTAAGGATTCTTAATGCCCACCTCTGAATAAGATAGTGAGTAATATTATCAGTACACCTTATTGTTTGTAAAAATGAGACTCAAATTGGGCTGCCTAATAAAAGATAGGACAGCCCGCTAAATTTGAGTTTCAAATAAACAATGAATATCATTTTTTAAAATATGTTCCAAATGTTGCATGGGACATACTGAAAAAATTATTTTTTGTTTATCTGAAATTCAAATTTCACTGAGCATCCTGTATTTTTATTAACTCTATCTGGCAAACTTAGACCACATTACAAAGCTAGGTCATGACAAAGCACGTACATGACATTCAGAGTTTATACTCACCCTCAAGTGCTTCCGCTGGGCTAAAGTTCACAAAGATCAGCATCTTTGTGGTACAAGTTTGTCCAGTTCTGTCCCTATTACCCTTTGCCTCACCTCTCCCTCCCACGTTTTTCAGAAAGGGCATCTGTGCATTGTAATTTCAGAGTAAAATGGTTCCATTAGTGCACCCAGAATGGGCACCTGGACAGCTGGGGGAGTGTTGAGGAGGAGAAAGAAAACTTTAAATAGCTCACATTTTGCCAAGGACCATCGACTGTTATGTTAGAATTATGTTAGAATTATTCACTTACTCTCAGATGCTTTTGAGTTTCTTTTGTGAGCCCACAGTCTTTTATTTTCTCCATATTATTGCCCACATACTTTCTCTTTCCTTCCCCATGTAACGGACAGGGATTCTTTCTGACTTATATGATAAGTATTTATGGATAAACCAGGCTTCATGAATATGTTGTGACTAACTGGCCATGAAGAATTATGTCAGTTTGACTGAATGGAACCTTTATAGACTCTTTTCCAGCCATCTCATCTCCAGTTTAGAACACTGACACCCAGGCAAGTTCTGACCTGTCCTTTCCGCTACGTGGAGCCATTTTCTAGTGTGGTGTAAAGGACCATGCCACACTAGGGCTTTTGTGCAGTGGAACCTTAGTTTGAATCCCATCTCTGTCACCTACTATCACCTTTGTCCTTTTAGGAAATTTATATAACTTTTATGAACCTATTTTCTCCTCTTTGAAACAGTGATGATAATTACCTAATTTGGGTTTTAGAGTAAAGAAGAATATGAATATCAAGTAATATAGAGTGGCAACTCAATGTTCCTTTCTTTCCTCTCCTTCTCCCCTATAGGAACATGTGACAACTACATAATGTTATAACCCAAATTACAACTTCAGGCTTCTGACTCTTACCTTCTCTCCAAATCATTCTGCTCGTAAACAGAGATAATTTCATAAATTTGGTACAGGAAGATTAGGGAAAATGCTTTGGTTCTTATTTAAAAGATGATTACAGACAAATTAGGAATGACTAGCTAGTCTCTTCATCTAGGTTCCGAAATAAATACCAGAGTTGGATATGCCACTTTTTAGAAGGGTAGGGTGGAAGGGAGGAAGGAGGAAGAATCATAAAATCACATCTGGCCTATTCATATTCAGATAATGGATTAACTGGAGATCCTCAATAAGGAAGATTTTACCCCTTATGTAATTTTTTTTTTAATATTTAGTAATGTTATGTCAAGCTTGAAATGTTTTCAGGAATTGAACAGTTGTAATAAAATTCATGTTGCTGATACTGAGTCACTGGAGTGCCAAAAATAGTTCTGCAAAACAAAGAAAATTTCTAGGAGTTGAAGGCAGAAACATTCCTGCTTTATACATTATAAATGACTCTAAGCCACTAAGCAATCAATATTTTCCCCCTGGGGAAAAATGGCATGGGGACAATGTTATTTAGTTTTAACTCTAAGTAGGATCTTGGAAAACCCCGAACTGGCAAGCATGGTAAGGGTGCAGGCTCTGGGGTCAGGTAACAAGAATTTGAACGTGGACTCTGCCACTTACTAGCTATGCAACATTTGGACACTTCCCTGAGCCCACCTAACTCCTCATTTCCTTTTTGGTATAAACTAGGATTCTAATAAGTGTGCAGTTCATAGGACGCTGTGAACAGTCCTCTCTTCAGAAAGTTCTGAGTGCCTGGTATCTATCTACAGGGCCCTGTGCTCAAAGTGCTGAGGAAACATGAACAACACAAGATAGACATTTACATACAGCCTGTAAGAACTATGAAGGAAGCCAGTAAGAGGACGTGCCAGAGAATAAGGGTGGAGTGTTGCTGCCTTAGCCGGGTGATCCTGGGAAGGTTGTATTTCAACTGAGACCTGAAGGATGAGAGAATCAGCCCTGCACAAAACAATACTGGGAAAAAAGGACAAAAACTTTCCAGAGGATGAAGCAGCAAATGCAAATGTGCTGAACTAAAAAAGAATGTGATGTGTTGCAGAATGAGCAAGAGGAGGAGGGGTGTGAATTGAGGTTAGTGAGAGAAACGAGGCTTTTTAACCCATGATAACAAGTTTGGGTCTCATTTTAAGTGCAAAGTGATTCAATGAAGATTTTTAGATAAGGGATGACCTCATCTGATTTGTATATTTAAAAAAATCACTGTGGCTGCTATACAGAAAATGAATTTTAATTTCAGATACATAGTAAGAGTTCGATAGTAATTAATATATGATTATTATTTATTTAATACCTCGCTAATCATTATTGTTGATACTACTCTAGATGTAGAGTATTAGTGACAGTGCCATGTACAAAATGACCATTTACAGAAATTAAAATGTTCTCTACCATTAAGTAGGATAAATTCTTTTGCAACAAATGTTGGTTTTACGTAGCCTTAAGCAAATTTACCTCTCTGAAATTCAGAGTCTGGATTTGTAAAATGGTAATAATGGTATGGTTATGGCAGGATTCAAATGAGAAAACATATAAAATGCCTAGTAAATAGGTAGATAGTAGGCAAACAGTAAATGCTACCCATTATTATCATTTTAGGTGTATACACAAAGGAAAAAAACAAAATTAGATACGTTTTTCAGCCTCAGATCCTGAAGAATACATGCAATATAAACAGAAATAAAGGCATACCAATTAGTGTGAACATTTATTGTTACATATTATTGTCCAGCTCTTCTTACTCCTATTATAAGGAATCTCTACCAACTCACGGAGAGTCCCTACTGGGGTGGGGTATATCATGTTTGCCGTTAACCCCAGAGGTGAACATATGACCTCGAGTTGGACAAACTAAAATACCTCCCTCATCCAGCCACAGTGATTGATTCACAGATGAGCATATTACCCAAGCTGGGCCAATCAGGGACTTTTCTGCCACAGCAACAAGAAAAAAACTTTTTGTTGGAGTGAATAGGTGGGTAAGTTGAGTCTGAGGCTGCCAACAGTCTTTTCTGTTCATTGAGAGATAGAATCCTGATGACAGTGTTCAAGCACTACCTAAAGCTTGCCTTTCCACTGACGTCTCCTGTTACATGAGTCAATAAATTATCTTTTTTGCTTAAAGCAGTGTCATGAATCAAATATCCTATCTAATAGATCACTGTAATCTAAGGTCAGTTCTGGAAGCATATTCCTCCATATTGGATGAAAATTTGCCATTGTCCAAAGTAAATCCTTTACTCAATTTGGAAAAAGGGACTTAGAAATATAATCAGCTAGGACAAGAAGTGTCATTATTAAGATTCTTTCATCTCCCAGAAAGGTAAATGGAAATGTTCTGCCCTTCCCTGAGACCTGCTGTTCTTCCCACTCTTCATCTGTCCTCTCAGCTGACTCCCGACCTCCCTCACATACCAGGTCACCCCCAACTCTGAGAGATCTGAGTCCTATCTGCTGTCTAGCCCATCTGCTGTTGATGCTGCTCCAGCTGCTACTGCTGAAAGCTGAGTAAGGAACTTTTAGATAAACTGAAAGATATATTTATGAATGAAAAATGACCAAACAAAAAGACTTGTGTGGATAAATTAAAAGGATTTCTTCTTTCTCACTTTCAAAGTATTAGCAAAGTTGACAGTTTGGAAATAATTTCTGCTATACCGAAATTTTTAATAAATAGTTTAGGAAGTCAGATAGCTTCAAGGAGCATATCATTTTAATGGGAAAAAGTCATACCTTCTTATAAAATCTTTCAGTCACTTTAGACTTGATTGAGTTTACTAATGTGCCAATATATTTATCCAATTCTCTACATGTTTTCAGGGATTAATTATGATAAAACTCCTCCTTACCGCACAGTATCCTACCCTCAGATCATGCATATCACGCTGGCTGTTTGTGAGACAGCGTGATGTAGCAAGAAGTCGCATAGCATAACGGAGAAAACACTGACTTTGGATTTCCTACGCCTGCAGTCTCTGCCCACTCGCCCTAAGTCCATGACTTTGGACCAGGCACTTCACTTCTCTGAGCTTTACTTTCCTATTCAGGAAAATAATGCCTATAAGGTATTTTGTTTTTAGAAATAGTCCATGTATGATATCTAATAGGGTCTTTTACATTATAAGTGATCAATAAACACTTGTAAGTAGTATGCGCCTGTTTTTCCAGCTCAGTTCTCATTTTCTTGGAAACAAACCAAATGCCCAAAAACTAATGAATGAATAAACGAAATACGGTCTATCTATACAACGGAATATTATTCAGCAATAAAAATGAAGTATGATAAATACTACAGCAAGGATGAACCTTGAAAAGATTATGCTAGGTGAAACAAGCCACACACGGAAGGTCACATACTCTGACTCCATTTATATTAAATGTTCAGAATAAGCAAATCTATAAAGACAAAAGTAGATTAGTAAATGCCAGGGAATATCAAGAAGAGGGAATAAGAAGTGACTGCTAATGGGTACAGGGTTTCTTTACAAAATGATGAAAATTTCCTGGAATTAGAAAGCGGTCGTAGTTGTACCACATTGTGAATATGCTAAAAACTATTTAACTGTACACTTTAAAAGAGTCAATTTTATATGAATTACATTTTAACTTTTTTAAAAGTGATAATATGTTCAAAAATAACAACTCAACTACAATGCTTGGATAACCAAAATCTTATGGAATATCTATGGATTTTACTTTAAAAAAACAGTTATCACATTCCATTCATATTTAAATACATACACTGAAATAAAGTTAGCTAGTTCTGCTCTTGGAAATTTCCCACAATAACAAATACGAAAATTAGAAGCAATCATAATGCCCATCATTGGTAAAATTAGAAAACAACAGAAACCTTAAAACAAAACAATTATTTATTTATAAAATATTTGCCCAAAGCAGTATCAAGCTGAATTGTAGTGGAAAGTAATGTAGAAAGGACACCAAGGCCTCAGATCTCAGAAGAATGGGAAAATTATGTGTATTAAAGTCAGGTTGAGAGGCATAACCAGAAGTATAAAACCTAAATTCCGTTTCTGTGACAGTGGAACAGGGTATATTATAGATCATGGTGCTGGGGACTTCCCTGTACTCAGTTTTCTTCCAGGAAGTAAAGGAGACATTGCTAAGTAAGGACTGACACAGACAATCTGTATTTGCAGGGAGATAAATCTCCCTATAGCTGGCAGAGGAGGGGACCTGGTGGAGAATAGAGGCTTTATGAGGTGTGATCAAACAATATGGTAAATATTTAAATAAAAAGAAATTTATTACAGCAAAAGACACTTTGCTATTAATCCCCTTCAAAATACTCCCCCTTGTTTCAAGCACACTTATCCCATTGTTCTTGCCACTTTCTGAAACAGTTCTGGAAGTCCTCTTTCATGAGGGTCTTTAGTTGTGCTGTCATGACAGCCTTGATGTCCTGAATCAGTTTGACTTGGGAAAGAGGCAGAAGTCGCATGGTGCCAGATCCAGTGAATAAGGTGGATGAGGACATACCATAACGTTTTTATTTGACAGAAATTGCCATATACCAGTGATGTGTGACATGGAGCATTGTCATGATGGAGGATGATTTACAGCACACTTTAAAACATACCTCTCAAACATAGCTCACACCAGACTGACTGCACCGAACAAGTTGAAACTTGTCACACACTATTACTAAGGTTCCACGTACGGCTTCCCATATTGAAGATCACAGCCTTTCCTTTGGATGGCACTTGGCAGCAGCATTCACTGTATTTTGTGATCACAACAGAAAGGCTCTGTGTCACACATTGCTTCTGGTACAGCGATTTCTGTCAAATAAAAGCATTATGGTGTGTCCTCATCCACCTTATTCACTAGATCTGCCACCGTGTGACTTCTGGCTCTTCCCCAAAGTCAAAATGACCATGAAAGTAAATGTTTTGAATTGATTCAATACATCAAGGTAGCCATGACAGCACAACTAAAGATACTCACGAAAGAGGACTTCCAGAACTGCTTCAGAAAGTGGCAAGAATGATGGAATAAGTGTGTTTGAAGTGAGGGGGAGTATCTTAAGGGGAGTTAATGGCAATGTGTCTTTTACTGTAACAATTTTTTTTTTAAATTTAAACATTCACTGTAGTTTTTTATCACACATCCTACATTGCCAGCAATCTAGCATCTGTCTTTTTCTACTGGATTGGGTGAAGTAAAAGCTAAACAAACCCACAGGCAAAACCCAAGTCTTAAGGAAAATTTCTGCTTCCCAAGAAGAGAGTTCCATTTATCCCTTTTCAATATATATTGCCTACATATAACTACTTCAGGAAAAACTGACCTCCTTCAATAGTTAATCAAAAAGAATGGGGGAGAGGGAGCAGGATGGAAAGGAATGGAAAAAACAATGAAAGAATATGCATCAATAAATTGAATCCAGTGAAACTTATGGCAAACATTTTAACTTAATGATGTAAGCTTTAAATGAAGTAAGAGCACAAAGCAGAGATACAGATGGTCAAGAATAGAGCTCAAGAAAGTAGTATGAGGGGGAAAAATAACAGAAATAAAGATAAAATTACAAGGACAAGAGAGAATTTATATTATTGAAAATATGGTATAGGTCATCAAAGGTGAGAAAAATAAAATGGTTAGCTAAAACTTTTTAAGAGATTAGGTAGAAAATTGCAGGTATGGAAGACAGGCCCCAAAGACCCACCAATTACATAATTAGAGTCCCAAGAGTTGATTAGGAAACGGTGATGTTTGGTTGGGAGCCTAATGAGTTACAAGTGCCTGGGTAACCGTCATATGGAGTTGTCCCACAGAGAGTTGGAAGTACCAGTCAGTTACTCAGGAGAAAGGTAAATGTTACTTCACAGTTCGTTTGTGTTTTTGGTTTTTTTCCCTCACATTCAGAGAGTTGTCTGGGTAACCTACCCTAGAGCAATAACCTATTTGTCTGGCTAGTGATAATTCTACCCATTAAAACCACTGATAACTCTACTGGTAAAGAGTTAATCTCCATCTTCCTTGCTTGATATATTATTTTTCTCCAGATATTCAGTTAGTATTTCATTGCACATAATAGTGACAGAGATAATTTAGATAGATAACTTTCCTAGAATGGTCACAAACTTCCTCTGAGTGAAGCTTCAGTCACCTTAGCATGCAAAATGCCTAAAGAGAGCAATTTTGAGACAAATACAACTCCCACACGCTGACATCTTCACTTCACATGCACAGGACAGGGCATAATGGGAACCAAATGGTTAAAGGGCAAGCAGCAGGGCAGAAAAGGCAGCCAAGAAGGACTCACGCTAATAGCCATACACAAGTGACCTTTATTCCATGATGCTGATGCATTTAATATAGGCCTCTGAAAATTGCTGTAAGTGTATTATGGGATTTTAGAAGTCATATGTTTTAAACCTAAACTCTTCTTCTGTTTTTAATCTAATTTTTATGATTGTATAACAAAGTCAAGCTATGTGAATTAGGTTAGATTTCATGACCATGCTTTTTAGACAAGGAAATTAGGACAATGGAAGAATTTATTTTCCCTTCATTTTTCTAAGGTACATGGATGAGCACCTTAAAAACACCACTCAAGTTTTGACACTGTCAGTTTATTTTAGCATATAATTTGTCCCTTGAGGCATGGTGAAACATTTTATGGTTTCAGGAAGAACTAGGGCAGCTAAAGGTAGAAAAGTGGAAATAACTCCTTTACTTATTTATCTGCATACTCTGGTTGAGAGACATACAGGGTAGAATTCTAGAACCAGTAGTCTAAAGTCATAGTATCTAGTTTTGGATCATGGATCTCTCTCTTACTATTAATGTGACCTTGAGCAAGGCAGCTAACATCTCTGTACTTCATTTTGCCCTTTGGCTAAAATGAGAATGATCTTGGACCTGTTTGGGTGACAATTCTCGTAATTCATTCAAAGCAATGCTCAGTATGTAGCATGCACTCAATTAATTTTGTATTTTATAACATCATACATTATTATGCACTATCATATGTATACCTCTCAATAATACAGTGAAATAAGTAGATATTACTATCCCTTTAATGGGTTGAATTGTATTTCCATAAACAAACAAACAAAAAAGATATGTTGAAATCCCAAGCCCGGTACCTCAGAACATGACCTTATTTGAATATACAGTCATTGCAGATGTAATTAGTTAAGATAAAGTCATACTGGAGTAGAGTGCCTTTAATAAAAAATGATAGAATCCTTATAAGAATGACAGAGACACAAAGAGAGAATGCTGTGTGACAACAAAGGCAGAGATTTAAGGTATGCAGCTCCAAGCCAAAGAACAGAAAGATTGTCAGCAAACCACCAGAAGCTAGAAAAAGGCAAGGAAAGATTCCTCTACAGGCTTTAGAGGGAATATGAGGCATGATCAAGAAATACAGCAAATGTTTAAATTAAAAATATATATATTACAGTAAAAGACACATTGCCATTAATCCCCCTCAGTTTGAACACACTTATCCCAACATTCTTGCCACTTTCTGAAGCAGTTCTGGAAGTCCTCTTTCGTGAGTGTCTTTAGTTGCACTGTCATGGCTGCCCCGATGTCCTGAACTGATTCAAAACATTTACCTTTCATGGTCATTTTGACTTTGGGGAAGAGCCAGAAGTCACATCATGCCAGATCAGGGAATAAGGTGGATGAGCACACACTGTAATATTTTTATTTGACAGAAATTGCCCTACAAGAAGCAATGTGTGACACGAAGCCTTTCCATTGTGATCACAAAATATGGTGAATGCTGCTGCCGAGTACCATTCAAAGGAAAGGCAGGATCTTCAATACAGGAAGTGGTGTGACAAACCTTAGTAACAGTGTGTGACAAGTTTCAACTTGTTCAGTGCAGTCAGTTGGGTGTGAGCTACAGTTGAGAGAAGGTGTGTTTTACAGTGTGCCGTAAATCATCCTCCATCATTACAATGCTCCATGTCACACAGCACTTCTGGAACAGCAATTTCTGTCAAATAAAAATATTATGTTGTGTCCTCATCCACCTTATTCACTGGATCTGGTACCATGCGACTTCTGCCTCTTCCCCAAAGCCAAAATGATTCAGGACATCAAGGCAGTCACGGCAGCACAACTAAAGACACTCACAAAAGAGAACTTCCAGAACTGTTTCAGAAAGTGGCAAGAATGATGCGATAAGTATATTAAAAGTAGGGGTGGGTATTTTAAGAGGGGTTAATGGCAATGTGTCTTTTGCTGTAATAAATTTCTTTTTATTTAAACATCCACCATATTGTTTGATCATGCCAAGTATAGCTCTGCCAGACACCTTAATTTTGCACTTTTATCCTCTGGAACTGTGAGACAATACATTTCTCATGTTTCAATCCACAAAGTTTGTGGTACTTTGTTACCACAGCTCTAGGAAACTAATACAATCCCCATTTCACAAATAAGAAAATTCAGGCCCAGAGAATAAGAGATTTACCCAAGATCACACAAATCAGTTAGTAAAGAAACTCATGTGTTTTAGATTCAAAACCCAACTCCTTGTCTCTTTCCATAATCCTTTCACACACTTTACACTCCAGCTGTGCTCCTCAACTAACCTTTCCTCAAACATGCCAGTCAGGGACACACTGTGTCTTTGATCATAATGAGGAAACTATATTTATTGACTGGCCCCTGTCAGGCATCACACTGGGCAATTTTCATATGCAATGTTCTCTCAAGCTGGAACGAGTTTTTCTCCATACTCCCATTACGGAAGCCCATATCCTTCAACTTACACGTAACACCTCAAGTCTATGTTTTTCATCTACCTAGTCAGAATTACGCAGTTTTTTCTGTTTATTTCCACATCCTATTGTTCACTGGCCCATTTAGCTCTAATTTCATTCTGTTGTGTTTGTAGATGATTAGTAGCCTGCAGTGTTTTATCAACTTCTCTGAATTTTACATTCCTTAGAATCAGGGTCATAAAGGTAATAATTCTTTAAGGAACAATAAACTAAAGACTGAATTTTTATTTAGACCCTATAATTCTGAAGTGTAGCTTTTGGACAGATGCATATGCTGTATGTAATCTCTGTCCTCTGCTCCAACCCAGAAAAATTAATCAATCGGAAGTTAGGAAGGGAGTGAAGACTTCCACTCAGCGTATTAGGTCAGGGTTTTCAGTAGTTTTTACTGTTATTGTTGTGTTTTAATTGGCTTTCCATATGCACCACTGTTGACCCCTTTTCCTGAATCTCATGCCTTCTGCTAAATTTAAAATTTTACCGAATCTTTAGATCTTGAACTGAAAGCTCATTTTACTTCAATACTCAATACAATGGTGAGATGAAAACTTCAGCTCGAGAGTTGTATTTTAGAAAATGTTTTCAGAAAATAATACGCTAGGAAAACAAAAGAAAAAATCCAAATCAGAATGGTTTAATTAAAATTGTATTGAAACAATTTAATTTTGACAATATCACTTCTGAAGAAATTATAGGCAGATCTTACTAATTTGAATTCTATAATTTTTATTTCATATCCACAATTTCTTCATAAAGTTTATATTAAAACAAACCCTACACACACACACACCCCAGAATTTATCATATTAAACAGAGTTAAGCTGATTTCACTGCTGTTCTGAAGTGTCCACATAATGCAGCAGAACTATTGAATATTGCAGACGAACTAGTCTGAGTTTTGGTAGCCTTGAAGGTCCCCAGGTCTAAGAAAATCCTTGAACAATTTGCATTACAAGATATGGTAATACCTAAAGCTTAAGTGGAACTGCAATGCTTAGTTTAATTTTAAGTCAAGCCATTCCTTTGTGGACATAATGTTATTTTAACTCCTGTAGCATCTTTCATTCTTCAAGGTAATAAGGCACTTGACAAATAATATAAATATAGTTTCATGACTGGCATGCTATAATAACCAAGATAAAGTTTTAAATGCCAGCCAGAGACTGCCAGGAGTGCTGCCCAAGGCCTACCCAAAGGAAAGTAGAGTATGTCCTTGAGAAAATGAATCCGAGTTCATTGACGTTTCTGTTTTCTTTTGGTTTGATTTTAGAGGATGATTTAAAAGTGTGGGAAAGTTAGATACTTCCTATAAGTGTTTATGTTTATGCAGGTTGCTGTCACCAAGTAGATTTTAAGCTCTTGGGAAGGAAACATGTTTTAACCACTTTTGCATGTGTAACATTTAGCATAATGTTGGCAAATAGTAGGGTGCTCAGAAAATGCATTGATTTTTCTATCCTGATTTTCCTTTTACCATATGTGCTCACATTCTTATTCTATGTCCTTGTAACCTTTTTAAAAATTTGTTGTGGTTTGGTAATTGAGTAATTAATTAAAGTGTGATGAACTGGGACTTAATTAGCCTAGTGATATGTCTTAATTAAATATCTTCTTAATATAATAATAGTATAATGGCAGTGAAATTAGTTGAACCATTTTTTAATAAAAGATGGAGTTAATATGTCACAAAAGTATATAACCAAAATGGATGTTTTTATAGGTGTGTATAATATTGGGGAATTACTTGCAAGGTCTGGATACAATATAAATGTATAATAAGTATATTTTGTTGGTCAATCCCTTTTTGCTACCTTTAATATAACTGATGTTTCTGAACATTTCTACTTCCATAATGTTCCAAGAACTCAGTTCTTTTTCGTATTCATAGACTCTTCCCAATAGTTTTGTGTTCTTTTAGAATGACAGTGGTGCTAGGCAATATATTAACTCACTCTCAGTTCAATTCCATTTCATATTTCCCCATTAATCTTGTTCAATATTTCTGTCAGGATCCTCACAAATGCATTGTGATAAAGCAGGATTCTTATCACTGCCTACAAAACTTCATTTGGAATCACAATGTTTGTTGGCAGATTCGTGTATGTCTCCCAATGGATTTAGCCATAGTTAATTTTAACTTATTATAGAACAGATGTTGAATTACAGAAGTAAGTAGTTACAGACCATAGAGGTAGATTTCATTTTTGTTTTTCTCTTGTCATAACTCTCCAATTTCTTCTACAAGAACAAGCAAAAATTCTCTGGTTAGGTTCTTATGGGAAAAAAAATAATACGGTATTGAGTTAAAAGGAGAAGAGGTCAAAAAAAATGAGGGGAGAGGACAAAACAAACAAAAAATAACACGGATAAGAAGCTTTAAGATGTGCTGGTGTGAACTCGAGAAAGCAGGTGGTGGAAAGGCTATTTTGCAAGACTGAGCAGAAACAACTAATAAAAATATTAGGGGTGTCATTTTCCCAAGATACTGTGATTACCATTATCTTGCTTGAAGCATGGTAACTCAAATCTAAAATTAAATGTAACTTTTCAAGTCATTGCATTGTACGAAGTATAATAATATCTATGGATATTGCAGTTGGAGCTGACAATGAAGTGTGAAGCTCCAGATAACTATTAAGCCCTCCGTGGTTTAAATCTGAAGGATATTTTGAGATAGAATTTTATATCATTTTAATTAATCCATGAGTTACGGACTGAAGTGTGTCCCTTCAAATTTCATACATTAATGCCCTAACCCTCAGAATCTCAGAATGCAACCATATTTGGAGATAGGGCCTTTAAAGAGATGATTAAGTTAAAAAGAGGCTACCAGGGCAGGCCCTAATCCAATCTGACTGGTGTCCTTAGAAAAAGAAATTTGGACACACAGAGACACACCAGGGATGCACAGAGAAAAGACCATGAAAGGATGCAGAGAGAAGGCAGCCATCTACTGGCCAAGGAAGGAGGCCTCAGAAGAAACCAAACCCACTGACCTCTTGAACTTGGACTTCCAGTTTCTAAAACTGTAGGAAATAAATTTCTGTTGTTAAAGACACTCAGTCTGTGGCAGCCCTAGCAAACTAGTATAGCATGCACATAGTTTTAAAAGTCAAACAGTGTAATTAGTCTCAAACACATTCCCATAGTCTCCTGTTCCACTTCCCTGCTCATCCCAATTTCCATTCCCAAAGGTAATCATTTTCAGCTCTTTTATTTGTTCCTTCAGGTATGTACCTCCTTATTGTAAAATAACATTTAATATTATTTTATAAATTTTTCATTAGATAATACCTAGTGACTTCCTCCTAAGGAAGATGGGGATTTACCTCTTCAGCAATGCATTCCACTGTCACTAAACACACCCACGTACACGTTTCACTTCCTCTATTTTCACGATATAGATCCATCACGATATTTGGTGTTTTCCTTTGTATGCCTATTTAAATATTCATAGTTGCATCATGGAAAGCACCATGATTATAATTGCACAGTATTTTGTTTTCCCTAGAGTTAATAATTACCTCATGGATTGTGCATAGATAACAAGTAGTTATTTCTCTGGAAAGATCTCCCAATAAACCAAGGGTAGCCTCATTTTGGAAAGTTCTCTGCAGTCACCTACATAATCTACTGCAGGCATTTCCTTAAACATTTGGGGCTTTTTGTGTGGGGCCCAGTCTGTGATGGTGGATGTGTTGCCATCATCCAGTATGATACTGCATCCACGGAGTAATGCAGGTTCAATCACCCCTTGATTCCAGTCAGTCTCAACAGAGAATGGACCTTTACCCATTGTTAGTCACTGAGACTAGGGAGTGAGTCAGATAGTGCAATCAGCAGCCACAATTTTCCCCACAATTTGTGGTCTCAAAGAGGAGTATCACTAATCTACCAGTCAATAATTTCCCAAGTGTTATGCCAAAATGCTAATCCACTGGCAATCACTCACGAGTCAGTAAAAATATAACGAGGTACATCAAATGTGGTGTTGGCCAGAGCTATGAGAATGGCCTTGAGTTCCGCCCACTGAGCACACTGACCACATCCATTTTAGTTTCTGCATGGCTGACACTGAGTCTATATGGCACAGCAGACATCACTGGGTTTCACCATTGGTGAACTGGGCCGCCCAGGCATTTAGAGGAACTGCTGTGAATCAGAAATGCCCCTGAGAGAGAGGTTTGGTTCAGGCAGTAGAGTGACTTTTTGTTTTTTTCTTTTTGCCTAAAGCTGAGATGCTACTAGATCCAGGCCAGCTATGTTCTTTAGCACATCATTTCTGTCTAAGAGTTGAGGCTTGCTGGGCCGCTTCCACCTTGTCAGACATAGAGTCCAAGTTGTCTTACCACAAAATGGGAATATCAGTCCAGAGTCACAAGGCTTCTATGCATTTGGTTTCAACAAGAATCCAGTAGCACACTAATGGCTGCTTTATAAAAACATGTACCGGGTAGCTGTGTAAAGGAGACAAAGATTCCCAAACCCCAACAGTGCATCTCTGGATGGAAGCTGCCTGTATTTGCCAGAAGTTTCAATCAGCAAAATCTTCAGTCACAGAGATATTTCTCTCATTAGGGTTGTGGGACTGCAAAGGTACTAGCACTCCTCCAACTGTAGCTCTTTCCTTTTGAGAAAGCCCCCTCTGGCATTTATGAACATTTATAGTACAGGCATAAAATACCAACTATACATTCTGCAGTGGAAGCCACAAACAATAGTACACTGAATTGGCCCAAAGGGCCCAACTCACAAGGTCATTTTAGCTTCTGTTCCCACTGTGAACTCTGTCCAAATGCTGTCAGTGAATTTGGGTGTCTTCTTTCCTGAGTACAGGGTAGGATGGTGGACACCTATATCCAACAGAGCTGTAAAAGTTTCCCTCCCTAATATACTTGGACATGTATAGATAGCCTTCAGTTCTCCTTGGGGACAAGGACATCTAATCTCTCCCTTAAACATGTTTGTCCTTGAAGCAGCTGAAATTGGGATAAGGTGGAAGAAAGATGAGGACTACAGGGGAGAGAGCATGGAGGGAGAAAGAGGCTCTGTGGCAATAAACTAGGTGTGGCTTTCTTTCTGCTAGACTTCTTAGCATTTTGGGGTCATTTCTTATCCTCCATGGGTCAGCATTATAAACCAAACTCAGGGCAGTATGATCCCCAAAACTAGTCAATGCCTCATCTATGGCTTAGTATTCATCTACCTCTGGGAAATCTACTCCAAAGGGCCAAAGCCCCCTTAGAGCAGGTAACACACTCAATAACAACAACAACAACAACAACAACAACAACAACAACAAAAGCCTCTCTTAGACCTTTTCCTGTCTTTTCTGAATAGATTTAAGTTTGACAGAGGAGCTGAGCTCAATGATGGCTTTGCTGTTGACATTCTTTCTGCAACAAGCTACATGCCCTCTCCACCCCAATCTTCTAATCAAACCAGCCAAAGCTGTAAAAATTCATTTGGTTTCTGGCTATAAGCAGTCATAACTCCAAAGCTTTTATCTGCAAGGAGAAAAAAACCTTCCCACAGAGAATGAATATTAGTAATGCTTGTTACAATAGAGCAGACGGGAGACTCAGTACTAGATTGACAAGGAAGTCCCCTGAATGCAAGAGAGTTAACAAAAACTAGGGAGCTGTTTGGGCAGCTGTCTCTGAACCTACTTCCTGTTACTTAGTCAGAAACTACCACTCCACTTCCTTCTCATTCATAGGCAATACAGTGGAGGATGGTTTATTCCCTGATTAACCGTACAATTTAGTCAACATCTTTGCTACTGATTCCTATATGTATGTCCTCCAAATCCTGTTAATCAGCCTGTGACATCCTTATCCTTCCATCTTCAGAGAGCTGTATCTCTCAGTATCTCATCCTCCTGCCAGAATTGTCAAGAAACCAAAATAGGCCTGAAATTTTACTCTATCTTCTAACTAGTTATCCTGCCACTGTTTCCTGGATGCTGCCAGAAGGCACAGGACTCCTAGATCAAAAATGAAGGACAGTTTATCATTTACAGCAGTAAACTCACAGTAGCTAGAGTACCATCATTTCTGTGTCAGTTCTCGAAACCCCAATTTCCAGAGTGTGAACCAAAGATGGTCAGGTGACACCTGCATACACAGTAGGTTGCATGTATGGAGAGGAACTCAGAGCTTAGGGATCCTGAGTCTTTTATCATTGGACAATAACCACAACCACGCTCCAGAGGAATATAGTATCTTTATCTTCCAAAGCTGTAAACAAACCTACTCTGCCCCATGGGAAGATTCTACCTCTATTTTCCGAGGATGTTTGCTATACAAATATCCATGAAAAGAAAGTCTGAAACAAAGACAGTGAGTTCTCACAGACATGCATAAATGTGAGAGACTATGGAGAATTATCTCCCAACAATAGGTCGCCCAACCTATTATCTCCCAACATTTGTTCTTGAATTAGAGGTTCTGAGTAAATTATTTCCAAATTCAAGCCCTTTATTTCTGGGACACTTTCTTATTTTTTTCTTTGGTAATTTTCTCTTCTCTGTATTCTTTGTTGTCCCTTTCTGAAACTCCTCTTATTCAACAATAAGATTTTCTGGAGTTATCCTCTAATATTTCTTCTTTTCCTCCTTTTTTTTTTTTTGTTCTAGTTTATGACACATTTCTTCAGCTTTCTCTTTCAACTCAATTATTACATTTTTAACTTATGCTGTCATTTGTTAAATTTCCAAAATCTTTTTTGAAGTTTCTGAATGGTTCTTTTTGAAAGCTTACTTTTTGTTTGTTTGTTTGTTTGTTTGTGTCATGGATACAGTGTTTTCTCTTAGTTCTCTGAGTATATCAGTTACAGACTTTTTGTTTTCTAAGTCTTCTATGTTTCCTTTAAGTTTTTGTTTTTATGTTTTGCTTTATTTTTTATCTCTGTTTTTAATCTTAGAGTTGTTCTTGAAATGTATGATGTGCCTTGCCTATTTACCCTTATTTAAGAGGGCACAAAAAAACTTAGTGGCAGCTCTGTAGGAATAACTGGAGCTTGTCAACTGGTTGACCTCACTATGGAATGACTGGACAAGGACCTGTTTCAGCTCCCTAGCTCTTTTCTGTTGGGCTAGTCAATAATCCCAGAGAGATATCATCAATCTCTTGCTTGCTATGTAACCCTGGATGCCAAAATTCTCAGAACTATGCTGGAGAAAGGGACTGAGATCTTTCACCTTTTAAGATACAGACTTTCACATCATCCCCTCTATTTGTTGCAGTGTGCTGGTGTCCTCCCAAGCAGTAAACTACTTGTCTCCCACCAGGATTAAAGAAAGAATCTGAAGCCTAACCCATTCTATTTCTGTTATGTAACCCTACCAATTATCCAGCCTTCAGAAGTATCTGACACCTCCAAATCCTGAAACGTTTTGGTGTTTCACTATTATTCATCTTGCTTTGTGCTTCCCTTACTGCAGACACATAGCTTTCATCTTTCTCTGCTTGTCTAAATATGTCACCACTTGTCCATCTGCTTTCCAGCTTCCAATATTTTGTTGACATCTCTAGTGCTCTTGTATCTTTTCCAATTTTATTTGCTTATGTGTTTTTTTTTTAACCTTAGTTTTATCCCTTTACAATGTAATTTTAGTTGGATTACAGGAGGAAGAAAAAATATATACATTTGTATTCTATCTGCCATATTTAACCAAAACAATGATAGACTTTTAAGGGGAAGGGTCTATGGAGATAGAAAGAAACAAAACAGGAAAGGACTCTCAATTCCCATAGGTGAAATGAGGACTTAACATGTTACTCTTTCAGCATTGTTTGTAAAACTCCAAAGATGCCAAATATAAAGTTTTTTAGCCCAGCAATTGTTTTCAAATGACTTGGCAAAATATTTAGTCTCCCATTTTAAAACTTGAAGTGAAAATGGTTTTCAGACTTGGGTAATTCCGAATTATCTACTTGAAATCTGAATAGATTCCAAAAATATACACTCAAAGAATTCACGAAATATGGCCATAGTAAAATAATGTTTTGTTATACACAAGTGTTAAAAGTGATTTAAAGAAGACAATTTAGGTGATACAAACAAACTTTTTTTAACATTTCATGAAGCAAGCACTCTGTGTTCCCAAGCATTCAGGGAACTGTAACATGGGGTACAAGGAGGGCAAGAAGCTTTTATAGGATATAGAATAAGAAACAAGGAAGAAAAAACAGAAAATGAATACGGAACAAGGACTTAAGTATAGAACCAAGACTTGGCTTGGTGGTTGGTGATTAGCTGGCCGAATATACTGTGTTTCTGGTCAAAGGAGAGCATTTACAGAGACATGAAAGTTATCTAAGTTTCAGTTTGTCAATGTGGCATCCCAGGCAGGAGCGGCACCATCTTGGACCTGGACATTGATTTCAACTCAAGATGCCAATGTCAGTGACATTGTTTTACTGCTATTTGTTAAGTTACATTGTTGATTGATTAGTATTAAGCAAAATACAAAATATTAGGAAAAAAACAGTAAAGGAGAAATAAGTCCAATTTCAGAAAATTTTCTCACTTTGTAGTAACTTATCTTAAAATCAGTCACCTTCATTTTGTAGATTTACTAAAGTATGCTATAATTTTATTTTACAGTCAGAGGATGATAGAGAAGAGAATGGCATAGCTATTCTGGGACCACTGTCTTTCACAAAAGGGAAAAATAATGAAAGCTAAAAAATTTTTGAAATTTTCTTCTATTCATCAGTGCTACAGAACTAGAGAAGAAATCAAGCTATATGATATTACTGATGATTATTTTATTATTTTAATCATCAAATGAACAGGAGAGAAATTAATTAGGATACCAAAAGGAAAAGTATGCATTTATTAAGTCTCCTTACATTTCATTATACAGCATAAATATTTTTAATCAACAATTTCTAGTTTAATCAATAGAGTATTAATTTGCTTTCATATATATGCAGGGATGAAATAATGAATCACAGATTCTGGCTAACAACTTGGTATATTTCTGGTGTAAAAAAGAACTTTAGTGCACATATTAAAAGACCATGTGGCAAAAGCTTCTTATGTGTAGTGCTTTGTTAAAATATCAGCAGTGAAACAGGACTGGTTTTTCAGTTAGAATTTCTATTGGGAAACTATTTTTACTCATTAAAAATAGGTCGACCATATGATTTCTCTCATATGTGGAATATAAAACAAAAAAGTAACAAACAAGCATAACAGAAACAAATCCATGAATACAGAGAACACAATAGTGGTTACGAGAGGGAAAGTGGGGTGGGAGGAGGGTGAAATGGGTAAAGGGGCTAAATATATGGTGACAGATGGAAACTAGACTTTTCACGATAAGCATGCACTAGAGTATATAGATATTGTAGTATCATGTTGTACATCTAATATTTATATAATGTAAACCAATGTTACCCCAATTCAAACAAAAGAATATTATAGTGAGTTATGCAAAAAATAAAAATAAGTCCACAAGTTTGTATTTTGACCTGAAAATTGACATCACAAGTGTGAATTAAAGCAGATTAGTCATTTTGAAATACAGTTGAAGGGGAACAACTCTGGATATTTCAAACATATTACTGTTTCTCTTCCACAAAATTTAATTTTTTCTTAACTGAATGAGTGCCTCTGGGCATTTGTACAGGGAAATAAAATCTCCCAAGCTGTTTTGTTCTATATAAGAGCTACTGTATTCATGCTGAATCCAGAAGGGGTTTTAAAGAGGACAAATAACATAGCCAAGCATACATTTCTTATGCATGAGAAACTGCGGTTGGCACAGTAGCCACCACCAACCCTGCATGTGGTATGTACCCAGATGATTCCATATGTTGGAAATGCTACCTAAGCACTGCTGACAGTTCCTACCTGAGATAGTCAATACAGGATATTATATCGAGGCTATCAAAATGAATTAAAATCATATTTGGGAAAGCTTGTACTTCCCAGTCACAGTTCAAAATAAAGAGAAATTTAAACATGGCATTTTGCCAGTTAGCAGACTTTTTAGAAGAAGAAAGACTAGTGAAACAAATCCCATAGTTTTCATAAAAATAGTACAAAGCTTTCAGATTTCCGACTTTTGTGTGCCCCATGATCTGATTTTTCAGACATGGTATAAGAAAATTCTCAAAGGGCTATAACACCATTCTTCAGGAATAGTTTATCTGAAAACGTTATAGCCTCATTTTGGGGGATTGCCTCTTGTTGCATGCAGTGTCACAAGATGTGAATTTTGACATGAGATTGCTTATATTCAGCTACTTAAAGTACTCCAAAAATTCAGACAATTGAGAATAATGTATTGATATTACAAATCGGAGACTGGAGAATGGGGAGGAGAGATCAAGTCCCTAGTATTCCCAGACATACCTACAATAAGCCAAAAAAAAAAAGAGTCCTAGAATCACCTAATAATAATAGCTCTGTTTATTGTGTGCTATATCGAGTGATGTTCACACACAAATGCACACATATGCACAAATCCACACACACAAAAACTGATCATCTTTAATTCTCAGTTGATACCATTATAACCCTATTTCAGATGAGAATAATGAAATTCATTAAGGCTCAGTAACTTATGGAAGACCATCTAATTAGTAAAGTAGAGAGATATTCAAAATGAGGAACCGAAACATGAAGTCCTTTCTGAGCTGACACTGGCCTTCTGGCAATGCAAGAACAATAACTGGCTCTTTAGCAGTAGCTACATGGAGTCAAGAAATGTCTCCTAGTGTTTAGTCTTATTCAGTCAATCTGCCATAAATTAAGAAGACTTCAGAGGATGGTTGTAGAATGGTTTTAATTACCAGCCTCATCTGCTAGTGACAGAAGTAGCAGTGACTGCTGGCTTTTAGAAACGGCCCTGCAATTGTGTTTGTGGAAAGTGAAGGGACGTTGCCATGCAGTATAAACTGAAACATGATCAACTACCCACAGAGAGTCCTAATACCAGACGGACCACTTAAAGTGGCCCAGTTATAAAACATATTCCCATTCCATGTCAACATATACTAACAGAGGTGGTGATATCTGTTTGGGGAGATGTTTGAGGGAAAGGGAAATGTTTATCTGATCCATTGGGACTGGTTCTACTTTCTTTAGATGGTAGAACTCGAATGGGGGAGGGGAGGAGTATTTTATACCTATGTATTTACCTATGTATGTATTATAAGCTTAAAGTTATAGACTCAAAGAGAGTAATTATAGGGAGGGCTGAGTTGGGGACAAATGTGACTGTCAGTGTAATTTGGAGCATGAGACAATCTGCAAATGAGAATGGAAAAAGTATATAAAAGAGGCCTAAAAAAGAATTATTTTAGTTGCTATAAACTATAACTAGCCAACTGGTAGACCTGTTTAAAATCAAAGGAAATTAATGAATGTGATATTGAGAGTTAGAAAGGACATTTTCAAAATACAGTGTTGATTATTTTGCTCCTCTCCTCAAAATTCATTATACAATCCCTATTCTTTACTGTTTAAAACCTAACCACCTTCTCCTGTCATCCAAGATCTACCATCCCTGTGCTATTAATAATTACTCCACTCTGTGTGATGAGAAATTAAGTGGCAAATTTTCCAACTGGGCAGTGAGGTGACAGATTTATGTTTTAGAAATATCATTGACAGAAGAATGAAGTATTAATGGAAGGAAACAGAAACTATAGACAGGATAACTATTTTAGAAACTAGTGTATTGGTTTAGTCTCAAAGATGAAAAGGAAATGAACTAAAATTATGAAAGTGAGACTAGGAATTGTGCTGGGCTTGAATTTCAAAATACTTGAATTTCAAAAAGACTTAACCAAATTTTCTGAGATGCAGGTGTTTTGTCTCAAGGTTATTTAAATGAAATCTGGAGGATCCATAGGACATAAGAATTTAGGAAGAGAAAACCAAATTCCTCCTTGCTGGCTCACAGTATCCAAAGAGTTGATGAAGACACAAGCTAGATCTCAGCAAGTCTTTGGCTTTATAGAAAAGTGACCAGATAGCAGTGTCTTTACTTACAGAATTTCAATGTGGAAGGCATGTTTGAAGCTCTTTAAACTTGGGTTTTATTTACTCACTTTAGGTGTTATCTACTCAATTGCACATAGGTTGACATATTAAAGAATGAACGGATGCTGAGAATATGAGACCCAGTGGCCATATTCTCCACATAGGCGAGGCCCAGTTCTCAGGGCATTCACCTCTTTTCTATTTATCATCATTTTGCCTTAACAGATGGTTTTACTGAATATTGTAAATAATTGTTTTGGAAATTATTATAACCGAAAGTATACAGTTTTTTCCACTCGCGGTGGCAGAGTAGGTAAATACTGTGTTTGCCTCCTCTCACAACCACATCAAAATTACAGCTAAACTACAGAACAGCCCTCATAGAGAATCACCTGAAGTCTAGCTGAACCAAAGTCCTAACTCTAAGGCCACACAGAAGAAGCCCTCTCAAGACTGGTAGCAGAGGCAGAGATATGGAATGGGCAGGTCCCACACCCATGTGTGACCTTTAAAAATCGGGAGAGCTATCTTGGCTGCAGAGGTCCTTCCCAGAGAAGCAAGAGGTCCCAGCCCCACACTACGCTCCCAGCCCAGGATTCCAGTGTTGGGAAGAGAAGTCCCCACAACTTCTGGCTGTAAAAACCAGGAAAGATTGTGGCTGAGAGAGTAGGAGTCCCAGGCTTTCCTTTTAAGGGCCCAAACTGGCTTACTTACTGATGGACTCACTCACTCTGAGCTCCAGCGCTGGGCAGCAGCTCAAAAGGAGCCAAGGACATACAGATAGGAACTAAGTTGTCTGGTTTCTGGGTGAGAGCTGGAGGGGCAGCTTTCTCCCAGACAAAAGTGCTGGCAGAATTCATTGTTTCTTTTTTGAGCCCTCCCCACTCCTGACATGTAGTCACTGGTACTGCCATACCTGAGTCTTCATCAACCTGGCTAACACCGTTTGTTCACCTTGCCCTAGTGATTCCCTGATACCCTGCTCCACCAACTTCCAGACACACCCAAGCTACTACCAGTGGTTTTTCCATCTCCTTTGGACCCCCACTGCCCAGAGAGTATGGCATTGTCCAGGGCACTTTCAGTGCCTGGGCAGCCAGCCCTGCCCTCAAACTGCAAGAGGCTCATACAGCAGTGGACAGCTCGTGGCAGCCTGGGAAACTTTTGGTGGCAGGCAGTTAGCCCTCGCTTATGCTGCAGCCCTTCTTAGGCAGCTCTCAGGGAACTGTGGACCTGAGGCCAAGAGGTGGCTGATCATGGTGTGTTCTGGGTGTTTTGCAGAGCAGTGGCCACAGGCTCTGCACTGGCGCAAGAACTGAATCTGCATTAACCAACCACAACTCGTGACTCCCTGGGACCCCACCCAACTCAGTAGGCATTGAGGGGGAGGGTGGTACTGTCAAACAAGGTCAGCCAAGCTGGCCCACACACATAAGGAGGCACTTTCAGCAGCTGAGCTTCATGGGCAGCCAGCAGGTGGCAACAGGCCTAGGGGAGCCCTGGGCCTTTTGCTAACATGAACTAGACCCAATACTGGTGGCAGTTGGCCTCAGTTCACAGTGAGGCTACCCCCACAGGCCTCCAGTTCCAATATAGGCAGCAACCAATTCTGTATAGCTTTGTAGCTCCTACTAGGTAGCATCAGGCTGGTCACAGAAAGGCTGAAATTGGCCTGCATAGAAGCCCCTCCCAAGAGGCACCAGAAACAACACGCCCAATGGCTGGTCTCAAACCATACCAGAGTACTACCCAATTAGCCCCACAAGCAGAACACCCAAAGGGTGGTCTCAACAGGCACAAGAGCCTTGTGGTGCGAATTCCCCTCTCAGGGGTCAGCCCCCACTGTGGGGTAGCCATCCTCACAACCAGTCAGCCTGAGAGTCAATCCCACCCACTGACCCACCAAAAGCAATTAAGGCTCAGCTACTACAGGAGAATACACACAAAACACACAAGGAACATCATGCACAGATGATCAGGGAGACTGTGCCACTGGATCACACAGGAGACATACTATATAAGGCCACCTGTCAAGGACTGAGAGACATGAGATCTACCTAATACATAGAAGCAAACACAGAGAGGCAGCCAGAATGAAGAAACAAAGAAATGAGTCCCAAATAAAAGAACATGAGAAAACTCCAGAGAAATGAAATGGAAGCAGCTAACCTACCAGAGAAAGAGTTTAAAACACTGATCATAAGAATACTTAAGGAACTTAGTGAAAACATCAGCAAAAAGATAGTATATATAAAGAAGAATATAGAAACCATAAAAAAGAACTAGTCAGAAATAGAAAATACAATAACTGAAATGAAGCATACACTAGAAGGAATCTACAGCAGATTAGGTGAAGCAGAGGATTGAATCAGGGTATTAGAAGACAACATAGCAGAAAACATCCAATTGGAACAACAAAAAGAAAAAAGAACTAAAAGAAAAATGAAGATAGTTTATGGGACAATATCAAGCATAATAACATTTGCATCACAGAAGTACCAGAAAGAGAAGAGAGGGAACAAAGGTTTGAGAACCTATTTGAAGAAATAATGACTGAAAACTTCCCTAACCTGGCAAAGGAAGTACAGGTAACCCCCATGTAACACGGTTGTTAGGTTCCTTAAAAATGCCGTGTTATGAGATTCTGTGTTATACAAAACAACAAACTAATACAAAAAAGGGGATTAGGCTCCAAAAATTTTAAAAACATACTATTATATTTTTAGAATTAAGAGAAATATCTTTATTAAAGCAATTTTCACCAAAAGTATAACATATTAATGTGCATTAAATAATGTTTTCTTTGTCATCACTACTAAGCACCATTAACCAAGGGCGTTTTCTTTTTGACAAGATATCTTCATCCTCTGAACTTAATACTACATGAACAAAATGTATTTAAAATTCTAATAAATTTTAAATTTCTACAGTCACATCTGGTACGACATCCACACTCAAATGAAAACTTTCAAATGAGATATATTTTGCTCTTAAAAGCTTTTATTACATTCCATGTTATTCAGGGATTTCCCTAATTTCAAATGAGATATTTTTTGCTCTTAAAAGCTCTTATTATGCTCTGCATTGTTTGGGGATTTTTTTTTAATTCTCAAACCATGTTAGAGTGAAACCGTGTTCTAGAATGCCATGTTGTACAAGGGTTTTCCCCAATTCTCGAACCATGTTACAGTGAAACTGTGTTATAGAATTGCCCTGTTATACGGGGTTACCTGTAGACATAGAAGCTCAGGAAATACAGAGAGTTCCAAACAAGATGAACCCAAACAGGCCCATAACAAGACACATCATAATTAAAATGGCAAAGGTTAAAGGCAAAGAGAGAATCTTAAAAGCAGCAAGAGAAAGACAACTAGTTATGAACAAAAGAACTCAAATAAGATTTTCAGCTGATTTCTCAACAGAAACTTTGCAGGCCCGGGATTGTCATGAAATATTCAAAGTGGTGAAAAGTAGGACCTACAACCAAGACTACTCTACCCAACAAGGCTATCATTTAAAATTGAAATACAGATAAAGAGTTTCCCAGATAAGAAAAAGTTAAAGGAATTTATTACCACCAAATCAGTGTTACAAGAAACGTTAAAGGTACTTCTTTAAGCAGAAAAAGTGGGAAAACAAACAAAAGAAGATCAAAACTATAAATAATAAAATGTCAAAAACTATGTACCTATCAATTAGTTTACATGTAAATGGATTAAACACTCTAATCAAAAGGCTTAGGGTAGCTGAATGGATAAGAAAACAAGACCCATACGTATGATGTCTATAGGAGACCCACCTCAGATTGAAAGACACACATATACTGAAAGTAAAGGGATGAAAAAGATATTTCATGCAAATGGAAACAAACAAAAAATCTAGGGGAGCAATACTTATTTCAAACAAAACAGACTTTAAGATAAAGACTGTAATAAGAGACAAGGAAGGGTATTACATAATGATAAAGGGATCAGTCCAACAAGAGGACATAATCCTAGTACATATCTATGCACCTAACAAAGGAGCCCCTAAATATATAAAACAAATATTGACCAACATAAAAGGAGAGCTTGACAGTAGCATAACCACAGTAGAGGACTCTAACACCCTTTTGACACCAATGGACAGACCTTCCAGACAGAAAATCAACAACAAAACAGCGACCTTACATGATACACCACACCAGATGGAGTTAATTGATATTTTTAGAGCATTTTACCCCAAAACTGCAGAATATACACTCTTTTCAAGTGCACATGGAACATTTTCCAAGATAGACTATATGCTAGGCCACAAAACAAATCTCATAAATTTAATAAAATTGAAATTATATTAAGTGTCTTCTCTAGTTTCATGAAAATGGTATGAAACTAGAAGTCAATTACAAAAAAAAAAAAAAAAAAACCTGAAAAATACCCAAATACATGGAGGCTAAATAATATGCTACTAAACAATGAATGGGTTAACAATGAGATCAAGGAAGAAAACAAAAGACACCTTGAGACAAACAAAACTGAAAACACAACAACCCAAAATCTATGGGACACAGTGAAAGAAGTCTTCAGAGGGAAATTGATAGCTATGCATGCCTATCTCAATAAAACAAGAAAAATCTCAAGTAAACAATCTAACTTTACACCTAAGGGAATGGGGGGAAAAAAATGATTAGAATGAAGAAAATAATAAAGATCAGAGTGGAGATCAAATAAAGGCTAAAATAATGAAAAATATCAATGAAACCAAGAGCTGGTTATTTGAAAACATAAATATAATTTGATAAGACTATAACCAGGTTCATCATGAAAAAAAAGAGAGAAGACCCAAATAAATAAAATCAGAAATGAAAGAGGAAAAGTGACAATGAACGCCACAGAAATACGAAAATAATAATAATAAAGAAAATACAACAAGCAATTATACTCCAACAAATTGGACAATCTGGAAGAAATGGATAAATTCCTAGAAGCATACAATATTCCAAAGCTGCATCAAGAATAAACAGAAAATCTGATCAGACCAATTACTACTAATGAAATTGAATCAGTAATCAACAGGTTTCCAACAGACAAAAGTCCTGAACCAAATGGCTTCACAGGTGAATTTTACCAAACATTCAAAAAAAGAATTAACACCTATTCTTCTCAAACTATTCCAAAAAATTCAAGAGTGGAGGCTCCCAAGCACAGTCTATGATGCCACTATTACTCTTATTCCAAAACTAGACAAAGACATTACAGAAAAAGAAAATTATAGGCCAATATCCCTGATGAACATAGATGCAAAAATCCTCAAAAAATATTAGCAAATCAAATTCAGCAATACATTAAGAAGATCATATACCACAATCAAGTAGGATTTATTCCTGGTAGGCAAGTTTGGTTCAATATCCACAAATCAATTGATGAGGATGTGAAGAAAAGGGAATCTTCATGCACTGATAGTGGGATTGCAAATTGGTGCAGCTACTATGGAAAACAGTATAGAGATTCCTCAAAAATATTAAAAATAGAACTACCTTATGACCCAGCGATTCTTCTCCTGAGTATTTATCCAGAAAAATCCAAAACACTAATTTGAAAAGATGTGCACCCCTATGTTCCCTGCAGTGCTATTTACAATAACCAAGATATGGGAACAACTGAAGTACCCATCAATAGACAGTTGGATAAAGAAACTGTGGTACATATATACAATTGAGTATTACTCTGCCATAAAAAAAAGAATGCAATCTTACCATTTGTGACAACGTGGATAGACCTAGAGGGTATTAGGCTTAGTGAAATAATCAGATAGAGAAAGACAAATACCACATGATCTCAGTTAAATGTGGAATCTAAAGAATAAAATAAATAAACAAAGCAGTTATAGACTCACAGATACAGAGAACAAACTGATGATTACTAGATGGGAGGGGGTGGGGGACTGGGTGAGAAAGATGAAGGGATTAAGAAGTACAAATTGGTATTTACAAAATAATCATGGGATGTAAAGTACAGTATAGAGACTATAGTCAATAATATGGTAATAACTATGTACAGCGTCAGTTGGGTAGTAGACTAATTGGGGTTATCACTTTGTGAAGTATATAAATGTCTAATCACTATGTTGTTTTGTACACCTGAAACTAATAAGATTAACCTTCCTACATTATAATTTTTACGCGTTAACAATCCATACTCAGAATATTGTCCCCAACTTATCAACTAAAGGTAGAAATGGGATAAAGTGTCATGAATGTTTACGTGGGGCTCTCTGATAAATGGAGAATTGTCCACAGATTCATCTCTATTGTAGAAAATCAAGAAATGAGTGATCATTGAGATAATGAAGCAAGTGGAAGAGCTATTGGGAGGCTGCCATGCTCAGTTATTACATGAATGGCATCACTTAAGTTGTGCAGTACAAAACTGTCCACTACATCCTTTGTTCTGTAGTTTCCAAATTGAAAAACTGTGTGGATGGTGATGTAATTAACTGAGACAGAAAACACCAGAGAAGTTAAGTGTGGTGGGGAAGACAATGAATTCCATTTTGGCCATGGTGGGTGTGAGGTGCCTGTCCAACATCCATGTCTCGGTGTGTAATGGATAGCAGGAGATGTCCATTTGGCGCAGAGTAGGCAGGGAAATAGATGATATCATTAAAGGACAACAGATTTGGAAAGAGGAAGAGCCTGAAACAATAGCCATGGAATGCATGAGACAGAACAATGGGAGCCAGTGAAGCATTCTGAGAAAGAGCAGTCAGAAAGCTGCCGCAACGTGCCATGCACGTGCTAGAGTGAGACAGATCAGTAATAGCCATTTTCTTAAAACAAATGTAAAGATCTCTGCTGAAACAGGGTGATTAACTAGCTCTCTAGGGTCTTCCAAAAACAAGGCGTTAATTCACAGGAAAGCTGCTTTTTCATTCTGACTCTTCTTCCTACAGAGCATCAAGGACGACCTTAAATAATGATAATTTGCCTTGTGTAGTGCTTTACAGTTTACAGATCATGTTCACTTACTTTATCTAATTTATTCTCTACCATCACCCCGTGAAGTACGCAGGGCAGGTATTAGTATCTTCATTTTACAGATGAGCAGACTGAAGCTGAGAGAAGTGATTATTCCAAAGGGGAACTTTGTCCTCTGACTCTTGATTCAGTTCTGCTTCTGCTGAGCCACCAATTACATTAAGGATCAAGTCCTTGCTTTTCATTTGGCCCCCAAGGTGCCTGGGTTACCTAACTGGGGTTCTATCTTAGAGTTATGAGTCCTGGCAGGAAAGCTGTGGCAGGATCTGGACTCTAGGGTGACTGATACCCATCCTTCTGCATTTTCATGGCTGTGCATTCCACTCCCTCTCTTTCTGTGGCATGAATTTCAGAGTAGATGTTACTTTTTTCCACATGATGAAAAAGTTAATTGGTTATCTCTGCCTTCAGGAATAGATTTGAACAAAGCTTACAACAAGGAACTCAAACATGCTTTTTTGAATCAAACGTGAAATATTTCTTATTATCTTTTCAACTCCAAAATTTAAGTAACTATAAGACAGGTTCTTAACAGTTAAAATACTCTTTCCTTCAAATTTCCACATCTTTCAGCAACCCCCTCTTTTAACACTCCCCTATCAGAACTTTATTCTGAGGTGTCCATTGCTTTACTCTGTATTTCTAAGCTGAGTTTTCCTTTCTCAACATTCAGGCAACAAATACTAGTTGAATGCTCGGCAAAAGTTAGGCACTATGTAAGATTCTTTGGTTACTACAGAATTACTACCCCAAGTTAACTGTTGTTAATATTTGGTTAACATTACTTCAGCTATCAGTAGATAGACAGACAGACAGACAGACAGACAGACAGATAGATACTCTCCATATTCTTATACCATCTCTCAAGCCTTCCATCTCTGTAATAGTCAACATAATTATTGTTAACTTTGTAAATTAATCTGTGAAAATATAATAAAAGACATATAAAATATATAGATGGAAATAATTTCACAAAATTGAGTCAAACAATAGTGCTAGTTTTTATATAAAGTTGATAACTACTCTGCTGGAATTCATTAGGAGACAAGAAAATATGCAATTGACAAACTTCAAATAAGTTTCTTTATGACAAAAGATATTACTTCCCACAATATTTTTTAATATTAAGAAAAACACTATGAACAATATTAAGAGTCTAGAGTCATTATGGTCATTTTTGTTTTTGTCTTAGATACATGCTTCTATTTTAAAAAGTGCTGATTGGCTCTGTACTGTATCAGATGTAGAATATAGTCCCTTTACATTTTCTCCTATCTCCAACTGTCTTCCAATTTTCTTTGTTATGTCATTACTTTTATATGATTTATATTTATTACATTCATATTGCTTTTCTATAGTCATAATTCTTGGCTAAGTTTCAGTTGTTTTCAATGTTCATCAACAATCATTTTATTATGGCTTTTTATTCCAAATTATTTTAATTCATATTAGTTGACTGTGTCAAGACAGTCAATGTAAAGGAAAGTTATAATAAAGTACAGTTTTGCTTTCTGTGGTTTCAGTTAACTGTGTTCAACCTTGGACTGAAAATATTAACGGGAAAATTCCAGAAATAAACAACTCATACTTTTAAAATTGCATGCCATGCTGAGTAGCATGATAAAATCTCACACCATCCTGCTCTGTCCCACCTGGGACCTAAATCATCCCTTTGTCCTGCATATCCATGCTGTATACACTACCTGACCTTTAGTCACTTAGTCTCAGTTATCAGATCAGCTGTTGCTGTATCACAGTGGTTGTGTTCATAACCCCTACCTTACTTTATAATGTCTTATTCACCTCACTTCATCTCATTACGTAGACATTACATCACAAGGAGAAGGGTGAGTATACTACAATAAGATATTTTGAGAGAGACACCACATTCACATAACTTTTATTACAGTACATTGTTATAATTGTTCTGTTATTATTAGATGTAATTGTAATCTCTTACTATACCCAATTTGTAAGTTAAACTTTATCATGGGTATGTATATATAGAAAAAACATAGTACATATAGGGTTATGTGCTATCCACATTTTCAGGTATCCACTAAGGGTCCTGAAATGTATCCACATGGATAAGGGGAGACTACTGTACATTAATTGCCTTGATTTTGGAAATACAGGGTATTATGGCATACTAGTAAGAATATCTAAGCGTAAACCATAGTTAGATAAAATGAGAAGAGGGACAGAAGAGCTGACATAGTTCTAGAAGTTACTGTCTTTATGCTGTGCTAGTATATACAGAGGGTGCTAAAAAAATGTACACAGTTTATGAAAGGAAAAAACTGTATTAAAATTGTAATAATATATACTGATAACAAAAGATGAATACAAGTCATGTGTATACATTTTTTTGGCACCCCCGGTAGATAGAAATAAATACTCTATACTCCATATCTCAATCCTTCAATCTTTTATGATATCTAAATTATCCAAGATAATTATTATTAAAATGATAAATTAATGTGTGCAAATATAATGGCAGGTCAATTGGAAAGTATTTAAAGACAGATGAGGGCTTGGAGCCCAAATTATCCCAGATACGCTGCGCATACACCTGGCCATATGCGTTATAAAGCTTTGACCATTCCATGTTGAAACCAACATGGACAGTATATGAGTACAGTATCACTAAACAGAAAATGACATGGTAGCTCACCTCTGTATTTGACCCAGTAATGAAATGTGTTTTGAGAGAGCAAATGCTAGTGTTCTCTGTGGGAAGCTCACTAGTATTTTTAGGATAAGAAGACAGAAAAGGTCTCGAGTGGATCAAAGAAGTTATAGAAAATGTGGCTTTCACTTAGAAATATGCAGTGAAACATAAAGAGTTATTTAAAGAAATTTTCAGATATAAGTATTACTGTCCTGCTACATGAAGACCTTTTTTAACTACCGTGTTGTGTGGCATGAGCTGATAAGTTCAGTTCCCTGTAGGTTTAAGCAGACATCCAGGCCTTAAGCATGCCCCAAGCAATTGATCTACTAACAAAGAAAAAACCTATTCAGGCTGAACGTTTAAATGTCAGCCTACTACAAATAGTTTTCAATAAATTTTAACATCACCCTCATAAATATAGTTCATTAGTATAATGCATTTGCTTCAGGAGTTTCTGACCAACGTATGTGTAAGATCCAGGGATAATTAAGATTTGCAATTAGTTACATTTTGTTATAAAATCCAAATGACACTTACTTTCTAAAAATGTTAATATTAAATTGAAAATCCCAAAGAGCTAAAACGTATTAGCCTTTATTCCATGTCCTTTATAATATATTTAATAATTTATGTTAATTTTTATTTAATTTTATTATTAAATGTACTTCATTATTTTAAAATTTGAGCAAAATAAAGCAAAAAAAATTCATATTGGCAACTTTTAAGTAGAGAATTTTTTTCATCAATTAAACTATCCTTTCATCAGATGTATAAAATTTGATTTACACAAGAGGGATACACCTACTGCATGACATAGCCTTTACTAAATTATTTGTAGAACATTATATTGCAAATTGTATAAAGGTCCAAATTCATGAAAATAGATGTATGTGATGTGATTTTTATTTAATTGTACCATACTTTGGTTTTCCATTCTTATCCTCTATTTTAATAAGTAAGAAATAAAGCTCTGAACGCAACAATAGGCAGAGTCAAATGGTGATGAAATGCAACATTTACATCCAAGTAAAGTTCTGCAAATCCATGGCTTTATTAACTGATTATCACATTAAAACTTGTTAACCAATTAGCAGTTTGGCTTGTTGGATTCCCTGGTGATACATATTAAACTCCATTATTTTTATGGCTTTTAATCAACATGAAAAAGTGCACGTCATTATATTTAGAAAAGTAGAGACCATTGGTGATATTTGAGAGAGTGGTGTCATTAAAGTGGGGGGGGCGGCTATAAAGAAAATGGGTTGGAAGAAAATGAATCCAGCAGATAAATTCTTATCATTTGAGAAATTTGGTAATGAAATATAAGAGTAAAATAAGACAATAACTAATACTGTGAGAAGGAGAAAGGATAAAATGGTTTATCAAGCTGGAAGAGTCTCGGTATGTTTGAGGGTAGAAGGTAAGAGCCAATAAAAGAAGTTGATTTTCAATATCATGGAGAAGGGGATAAAAGTGATAACAAAAATTGTTGTGAATTAACAGAATTTCAGTTCACTGATTATTTCCTTAGCCTTTCTCAATAGTAAAGAGTTTAAACCCCTAGGCTGGTAGAAAGGAAAAGTAAATAGGCATAGCAGCATGGGGCTCTTGCAGTGGCAATTTGATTGTATTCCTCTCTCCTCCTCTCTCCCACCAGGCCCAGTGCACAAAGGGTGGGAGGGGGGTGGGGGGCACGGTGCGGGGAGGAAGCACTGGATGCTGACTTGCTCTATTTGACTCACTTATCTTTCAGGCAGTGGGGGAAGGAGCTGATATTGGGTCTACCTCACTTAATTTTGATGTGAAACCTGTTTATATAGATGTTGCGTTTTGAGATGACTGCCTCAAAATTTTTAGTCACTTAATTGGACATGATGAGGTGATAAGTGATATGAGGCTCATAGACCGGCTAATAGGTGGAGTTCCTATCCTCCCATCAGGCCCTCTGCCTTCTGTTTACTCTGGGTTCTCTGCCTTGACAAATCTTCCTTCATTTTACAGACACTTTTCCTCACTTTAGGCTTTAACTTTAGAGAACTCTTAGCTAATACTGTCTTTGCCATCATATTAAGTCAATGACTCTCAAACCTTCTTTCCCATAAATCACATGGAAAGCTTGTGAGTCCCAAACATAGAGGTTCTGATTCAGTTGGTCTGGTGTATAGCCCAGGGATATTCTTTTTAACAAAGCACATTAGGTGATTCTGATGTAGAGGATCTGAAAGTCACTCTTTGAAAAATAGTCTTAAGTAATGTACAAGGATGAATATGTGTACATCACTTCCAATACTGATAGCTTTGATTTTATATTCTGTGTATACATATGTGTGTGTGTGTGTGTGTGCACACACGATAATCTGTACTCCAAACAATATTTGCATAGTACATACTCTTAAACTAGCAGCAGGATGACTCGGGCAACATGGTTAAAGTTAGTGCTTCCCACTATTGAGGATGTTCCCACAGAGACCTCAGGACCACGCTGAATCTGTCTTCACCTGCTAGATCCAAGACCACAGCTAAAGCAACTGGCAGTAGAAAGAAGTGCACCTAGACCCTTCATTATTGAAGACAGGGTAAGGAGCACAGTGTAGAATCAATTGTCTGAAAATGCTTAAAAGTAAAGGAGATACGTCTTCCCAGACGTCCTTTATCTTCTCAGTTAGAACATCGAGGCCAACTGCTGAAGTACAGGACAGATTAGAACAGGATTAGAGTAGTATAGGACAGAGGGAAACTACATTTGGAAATCAAAAAGGAAAAGAGAAACACCCTGTGGAACTCAACCAGGAATCAATGAGTGTATTACATCCATGAAATAGGTTCTCCTGGTATGAAGAAACTTTTTAAATCAGGAATTCCTGAATTTTGCTTGATTTTTAAGTTCTAGTATATACATTGTTATTATACTTTAATTATGTCAAAAATTTCGCAAATTTGAGTGTTGGTATATTATAATTTCCAAATAAGAACTATCATTGTGATGTGTAGTGCTAGGTGAGAAAACGTGACAGAGTGATTAATTCTGTTTCTAATACAATCACTTATCTTCTCAAAACACTCATAATGGGACTAGAAAGATAAAACCCACTCTGTTCCTCTCATCTGAGACTGGTTTACTTAGACTGGTTTCAAAATTATTCACCTATTTCTGGCAATTTTCAAATTTACACTAAGATTTTGATCACTAAAATAAATTGCACTTTGGTAACAAGCTAATTACAAAACTCAATAAAAGGTGAAGATAAAAAATGAATATTTAATACTAGCATTATTTCCTAATAAAGATAAAATCACCTAATCAAATAATTATGGTTCTATTTTTGTGAGTTAAAAATGTTTTAAGTTTTAAATTAAAACCTGGAAGCTCCATTTCTACAAATTAAGCAGTAACATCAGCCTTTTTCTACACGATAAAGCACATGTGCCTACATTGGACCATGGGCCGATTTCATTCTGTGTAAAATTATGGACTTTCTTCTGCTATGGGCTTACAGACCCAGCCTGTTACTTTGTAGTTAATACCTTATACCCCTCAGGCTCCCAGGTAAATGCCTGACTGTAGAGTTGTGGTTCTGGCCCTGCAGAATGATTTAAGCAATAGAATATTGCCTAAAAAAAATGCATAAGAGCTGACTGACACTCATCTGACCCCTGAGGCAGTCTGAAATCTGCCTGAGGCAGGAGCACTGCCTCCCCAGTCGACTCAGAGAACTACTAGACCAAGGAAGATGTTACCACTCTCCTGAGGACAGGATTATGATTAATGACACATCCCCGAAGCTTCACCACTCCACGAAACTGACATTCAGGCTCCTACTAGCACAGCTTTATTCTTTGGGAATTCTTCTGGTTTTTGCTACCCCACTCTATTTCATTTTCTTTTTCAGTGTCTCCATTGCCCCTGCATCCATTTAAACAGACAGGGCATTACCCTACCCGATCCACGTACAGGCCTCCTCTAGCCTGCCTTACACCATAGCTACTTCCCTTCCTTTCTGATGTTATAAAGGAAGACTCTACTAACTCTATAAAACGAAAAAGTTATTGTTATTGAACTTTCACAGTAGTGTATCTGGAGCTCTTGAATTATGTCTACTACTTTCTGCCTTATAGGGAAGTTATAATATTTATGCACATGTAATCTTTCCTACTCTAGAGTTAATATTTTAACAATATATTAATATTGTTGAATATATTAATATTCCTGCCTCTCCTAAAACAGTGTGAGCTGTCCATGAGTGTGGGCAAGTTTTAATTCTCCTTGCAAGTCTAAATCACTATGTCTAAATATAGAAATGTGTTCAATAAATCTTTATTGAAAGAATGAGCACAGGAGAAAAAAGATTCTCTCAATTCCTGTTTCTATTCTGAAAATGACATCCTTTTTACGCCTTTTTTTTTTTTTTTTTTGGTCATTTAACCTCTCATTTTAATTGGCCATAAAATGGAAAAGATGTCACTCTTTCTTGAAAAAGTTTGAGATATTTGTATGAGATGCTACATCAATATCTCAGGTAATCACAATCAATAATTTCTAAGAATTAATGGACTAAAGATTGAAAGTAAGGATCCCAAATTACACACTTCATCCTATCTCTAGTTCAGTAATAATGATTAACACTTAATTTCTACAAACAGTTTCTCTACTTGTGAAACGAGAATAATCATAACTCCCTTCATCCCCTGTATTCAGAGGTATTGTAAATAGGTGGGTATAAGTAACTATATTATTAGTTTCTTTTTAAGAGTATTTTTTTAAAGATCAAGTGTTGAAAAATTAGTGAAAATAAGGAGGTGTATTTCTTTCTGATACATTCAAACTTCACTAATACAAAATGGACATAAATTGGAATCATAGAACATTTTAATAAAAACAGCATTTTATGTGAATCAAGCATATCTAATAGCATGCTATTGACTAACAATTGTGAGCAAATAAAATTTCTTAGAGGTCTTCTATAGTATACATACCAATTATTTATAATTACCATAATTATTATCTTATACAAAAATATTTCTCCAGTGTATTTTAACCAGAACATTATAATTTTCATAATCACGAAGAAATGTTTCTACAGTATATTTTTAACCATAACGAACTTTTTCTAAGTAATTTCATTAATATTATTTTCTGACAAAATTTTATTACTATCTAAAAGGAAATGTGAATGTGGGCCTACCTTATCTAATTTTTTTACAAATGCTAAATTTAGTTGTCTGCAATAAATTGGCCTTTCTAGATTGTTCAAGTTTTCATTGCCAAAGCAAAAATTACTCATATGTCTTAAAACAATTTGACTATTTGACAAATTTTATAGATATTACTATTTTTCAAATAATTCTTATTTACTTTGAATAGATTAAAATCTCAGATAATTTTTACTCATTTTAAAGCCAATAAATTTTTCTTTTTATAAAATGAACTAAAGTTTTCTGCCATTGTAAAGTCTTGGACACAAGGCTTTCTCATGCTATTTAAATTCAATAACCAAATGGGTTATACTACAGGCACTAAAAAATGATTATTCTTCCACATTGAATCACTAATAAATGTTCCCAAAGTAAATTATTTCTGTTTAAAATTCCAAGACTGTTTCTCAAAATTGACAGCATAACTCATGGGGAACTTAATACGTGTAATATGATACGGGAACACACAATTATTTGTTTTGACAAAAATCTCCAAATATATCTGCAGCATGTGCATGCAGCAGTTTACAATGCCTTAATGATATAGCATAACGCATCCTCTTGTATTCTATAATGCTGGTGGTAAAGTGCCATGTTCCCATACACCTAGCAGGTTTGAACAATGCAGTGTCTTTACTATATTATAAGATTGATTCTACTAAATTGCTTTAAGAAGGCTCTTAAACAATTTCAGTATCGCTTCTGTAAGTTAAACTTTTGACATCAAAAAGTACAAATATCTCAGATACTAAAAATATGGTGAAAAATGTGCTTCTGTTAGAAAGCCAGACTTGTAAAGAAATTGGAATCTGAACTGCCCGTCTGTTTTAGTGTGCCTATGGTTTCATAAATTGTTTGTTTTCATCTCTCATTAACCAAGAAGTCTGATCTTTTCTTACCTTTGTGGACCTTTCATAATTAACCATCCCAAATCCTCCAAAAATATACTGTTGTCCTCCATGATTTATGGAAAGGCTGCTTATTTATGAAGAAGCTCTACAAATTTGAATTTTGGGTTTCTGTAAGGTTCTAATTCACTCCATGGCAAAATTCCAATGATTAACGTTCCTCCTATATGTTTTAATGGTTACTCTTTAACCCTCACTTCTCAACAATACGATTTCTCACTGATAAAATCAAATGAGTCAACATACAGGCATTTGAACTGAAAAGGGGTACGAAATGGGTATTAACACGATAAGTCCTTAAATCTTTCAAAAATTTCATTCTTGTTTCTACATACAATATCTTAGCCTCAGCATTTTTTATAAACCTTTTTGTCCTTTAATGACAAAATGACGGCACGCATTCTTCTATCCGTGGCCTTGTGGGCGGAGGGAGCTGGCTGTGCCTGTGAATGGTTGGGACTCATTCACAACAGGCCTGAAGATCTGGAGTCCAACGCCCAGGTTTTTTTTATGGCCCCACCTTCCAGAATTGGCAAAAAAGAAAATCAAGACAGTGTAGAGTTTTCTCTGAAGAAAACTTTTTCAGTTCAAAGAATTGTTCTTTATTCTAAAATTATCTTTCCTACTCTTTTAGAATTAAGATGTTTTCTTCTGTAAAATTATGCAGATATAGATGGTGGTTGCAAAGTTTTTGTGTATTATTTTTATTATTCTGACTTTTTACAAAGATGGCAAGTTCATGTAGGTGCCTCCATTTTTTATTGTTGCTGTTGTTCCAAAGACTGTAGAGCCCCTGAGTTCAACAGTCACACCAAGATCTCACTCCAGTTCTGAATTTGCAGCCCTCAAATCTACACAGATTACTTTATTCTCCCCAAGAAAAGCTAGAGACAATAGGAGATGCCTAATGCTGGTAGCTGTGAATGTCACAGCTAATGGGGGCACAAGCCACTGCCCTTCATTTATTGAATTAATATTTTTTTCAGTGCATACTATGTACTAAGCCCTGGGGATGTAGGTTTTACTTTTTATTTAATTTTTTTAATTTAATTTTTTAAGTGGTGTTCTCAGGAAAGCTCTCATTGAGAAGGTACTATTTGAGTGAAACTTGAAAAAGGTGGAAGGAGCTGTATGATTTTCTGGGGAGAAAACATGCAAAGTAGAGGAAACAGAATGTGCACAGCCTTAAGGAGAGAGTATGCCTGGTACAACTAAGGGAGAGCAATGAAGTCAGTTTACTTGAGCAGAGCAAGCAAGTTGTTGAGAGAAGAGGTCCAATAAGTACAAGAGTGGGAAGAAATCACCGTTATAAAAACTTTCTGTTTTCCCCTGAATGGCATGGAAAGTTATTGGAGGATTTTGAGCAGAGATGTAGCATAATATGACTTCTGATTTAACAGGATCAGCTGGGCCACTGTGATAAGGATGGACTGAAAGGAGACCAGGGCCAAGACAGGTAGATCTGTTAGGAGCCTCTTGCAAGAGTTTAGGTGAACGATGATGATGATTTGGACCAGGGCAGTAGTAGTGAACATACTGAGGAGTTTCTACATTTATTTTGAAGGTAGAGCCAGGAGGATTTATCATACAAGATCTAACAAGATTAGATCATACTTTCCTGGTATGTATGGATAAAGACTCCAATAAATATTTTAACTGTAAGTTTGCTTCAATTGGGCATGAAACAATCATGACAATTCTCAATCCATGCTTTCTTGATCTCTTCCAAAGATGTGACAGCCACTCATTTTAAAGAAGAAATGAAAGACTGAAAGCAATGAAATACAATGGAAATTGGAGTTTCAGTTCCACTGAGTCTGGAACCAACCAATCATTAAAAGATCAAATAATTCTTAATGCCAGTCCATTCCTAGAAGAATATAATGAGGAGAGAGTATCAAACTTTTAAACTTTTTTGATCATTCTTACATGCCTCTTGAAAGGACTTAGTTTAACGGTAACTCAATAGGAATAGTCTCATTTTGCTGTTTTCCTTCTTTTGCTCTATTTTGCCCAAAGCTAATGGGAGTTCAAATTCTCTTAAAGACTGTCAACTTCTCAGCTTTGCCCTGTCCGGATTTCTCCAAGGACAAATAGAATGTTCTAAGAAACATGAGAAGATTTTTTTTTTTAGATCCTTCTCTGCTGCTAAGTAGCTCTTCCTATGACCATGACAAGCTCTCTGCCTTGGGCAAGTCATGTCACCACTCCAGCTCAGCCTTTCTGTCCACATCAGAAGTTTGATTAAATTGCACTAAGATTTCTTCCAGTTATAAAATGCTATGATGCCACATTGATTAAACTTGGAAGTGGAATTTGCTTGCGTAATAGGGTCACTCAATCTCCAAATCTACCAGTTGCTGTTTTGTAAAAAACATGTTTTAAAAACTCAGAGCCAGACAATAGGTTAGTGATTACCAGAGGGGAAGGGGAAGGAGGGTGGTAGATGAGGATAAATGGGGTCAAATACATGGTGATGGAAGGAGAACTGACTCTGGGAAGTGAACACACAATGTGATATATAAGTGATGTATTACAGAATTGCACACTTGAAGCCTATGTAACTCTACTAATAATTGTAACCCAATTGTTAAAAACTTTAATTAAAAAAAAACATGTTTATTTGCTAACATTTTTAAATTAGTTTGAAAAATATAAAATATAATATGTAATAAACAAGAAAATTCAATGCATAATGTATTAGAGACTATGTTAAAATACTCTAATGTGTCTAAAATTTAATTTGCCTTTTCAGGAATAGAATTCATTGAACTTATTCTGTAACCCAAATACATCACCATTCAGTGTCTTCCCAAACCAAGAAACCCTGGATTGCTTTCCGATGGAATTCGAATGCAATTCCAATAACTTTAGTCTAACAGCCTGCAAACACTGGGGATCAAGAATTCTCTCATCTCAAACACTAGATCCTCCTCCCTGGACCCCAGCTCTAGAAAACTCACAGAATTTCTAATATTACAAGCTTCTGAGATTTAAAAAATCAAAGTGTTGAGAGAATCACTTGTAACTCCTTAGAGACATAGATTAATTAGCCTTTGGCCAGATAAGAACAAGTGAAACAATGAAGGAGACTCAGGAACTCCTTGAACAACAAAGACGTCTTCACAAATAATACCTCTAGACTTTTACATGACCTCTCCCATTGGTCATTTTTTGTGGCATTCCTTTTTGTCACTTCTCAACTACAACAGGAATTTGAAGATTATGAGCTGCTTGTGGGCAGTGCCTTATTTACCTCTTCCCCCCAGGACCTCCCCAAACAGCTGGCCCACACATCTTGGTTTGCCTACACAGTTCTGGTTTATACCTGATAGCCTCGTATAATATTAACAGTGCTCACTTTTACTCTTCAAAGTGTCTCAGCTCATATGATAAATTTTGCAATCGCTCTACTTATAGAAAGCAACTGAAGTTAAATATTGTTGGGTTAAAAAGTTAATGAAATGTACATAACCTCCCCTTCCAATTCTTATAAAGTGACCAATCTAGTCTCAATACGCTTGAAATACAGGTCACCTTCAACCATGCTTGAAAAGATTTCAGATTATTCTATGGATAAATAGTCTATCATTAAACATGCCAAATAGTTTTCTTATTTATTCTTCTCCTCTGACCTCATCATACTCCAAATGCCTCTTCAAATAGAATATTAAGATCTAGTAAATTATGAATTCTAGTGAGAGTTATGTTTAACAACTGTATATCCCAGACCCTAAATGTCCTTGAAGAGGAGAAAATAAAAATGAATGAATTGCAGAGCAATTGCAAAACAGGACCTTTTGCATTCAGTAGCCACTTTTAATAAGGTAACTATTCATCCACAGCATGATATAGTCTTTGTAACTTCTAGAATTTACATTACTGGGCAAATGCATTAAGAATATAAATATTTCTTCAAAGATCCTAAAAGTTAAACTATTCCATGAAATGCTTTCCTTTATCTAGCATTTTTTTAAAAGAATATTCACTCTGATAATCTATTGCTATAATAATTCACCCCCAAATTTAACAGCCATCATTTTATTATTACCTCCAATGGTTCTGGAGGTGATTGGGACGCACTGGAGGATCTCAAAGACTTTCACTGATGTCTAGTGGGTGATTGTGGTTGTCAGCTGGAACTTTATCTAGGGTTGCCAGCTATTAATAATACCTACATGTACCCTTTGTACTGGCTGCTTGGACTTCCTCGCACCATAGTATTCGGTTCCAAAAGAAAGCATCCCAAGGGGACCAGGCAGAAGCTCTATAGATTTTTATGATCTAGACTTGCAAGTCACATTGTCACTGGTCTGCCTAGATTCAGGAGGAGGGAACTTTGACCCCCATGTCTCAGTGTGGAAGAAGGGTCAATGTCACATTTTATGAAGATGCATGAGAAGGGAGACTTTATTGTAGCTATCTTAGAAAACACAATCTGCCACTAATTTTGTTTTTTCATCTGAAAAAATGTGGGTAAATACTTATTTAATTGAGTTGTTTTGAGGATGAAATAAGAAAAATCCTTGTGAGGCCCTTAGCACACTACGTTATAAGCACTCAAACAATGTTAACTATGGTTCATGCATTTCCTTCTTGGAATGCTTTCATTTGTCACAGCAAAGAAAAATAATTCATTAACTATTCCTAATGTATTTATCTGTAAAATTAGTTATACGAATAGGTTTCTGAAGACAATATTCAAATATTTGGGAAATCCACATATACTATTTCTTCTGTATATATAATATTTCTTTGTTAATAATTCTAAAAATTAGGAAACATATTTGGAATAGGAAAACAAAGTTCATGTTTAAATTACGGATTTCCTAATGTCCACTGCATGTAAACTGCTTTGAAAATACCTGGAGTTAAATTTGAAGATGATAAGAAGAGGTATTGACTAAAATAACCTCAGAAAGTATTTCAATAAGTAGTCATACTTTGACTCTTTATAAAATGTAGCTAAAATGGTTTTATAATATGACAATGGCACATATATGCATATATATAATATACATACTATGGAATGTACATACATGGAATTACACATACATGTAATACACACATATATATGCAGTACACATATATCTGAACATTACACACAAACACACACACATACATGTATATTGTTTTAAAAGAAATAGAAGCCAAAAGTATGAAAAAGAAGGAAAAAAACTATGCAAACAAAAGGTCTAATACAATTACAATGAATGAACATAATATTTGCTTTGAACTGCTTGGTAATCAGTGGGACAAAAAGGAAAATTATTGACTGTGTAATTCCTATTACTACAAAATATTGAGTTTACATGTTCTCCAAGAAGGATCATCCTGATATGAAGTCATAAAGAAGGGCTAAATTAAATGTGAGATTTTATTTGCAAGACATGGGTTAAAAAATTTTTCTTTAAAGATATTTACAACAAATGTAGAAACTGTCTAAATAGTGTGACCTATTGTAAGGGTTTTAATAAAAGTTGAAGGTATAACATAGCATACCTTGTGCACCCAATTTCTGCAGGTGGTGCTGAGGTGGTACTGTCCAATAACCCATGTTAGCACAGGTTTTGGTGTAAAATACATAAGCAGCCAAAGGGGAAGGCTAATCTCTTTTTTTTTTTATAAAAGGATTGCAAATTGATTATTCAAAAGTATATTTAATGAGACTCAAAACACTGATTTTCTTTTTTTTAATTACTGACTGAGTCAACATCCATATGGTTTGACAACCAGATGACCAGGTGACAGGGTAAGATATTTTATTTTGAATGATGAAAAACTTACAGAAAATGTGTCTCCATCTCCCTGTGAAAAATTATTTGTAGACAACCTAGAATGCTTTCCACAAAGCCTGTTTGGATCTGTCAGTTCAAGCATTTATATACTTGCTCAGTTGTGACCACAAAGTTCCATATCATAAAGGAAAAATATTTAGATCTGGAAAACTTTAATCACAAGTACTAAAACTGACTTAGTTGAACCACTGAAAACCCCCTGTAGATGCCACTGTAGAATATCTGGTTATGGACCATTAACCATCTGGTGTACCTGTCAGCACAGGTGAACTGGAAAGTGTACCCAGAGTAATTAAATTAGTAGACTTGCTGGATGGAGTTTTGTAGAATTAATGAATTTAATTTTGGATAATGTCTACCCAAACTAATAACTTTTACTTTTACTTTTTTTTTTAATCAAGTAAGCTAATCCTTGTGGCAGCAACTGACTAACAAAAGCCTTTGTCCTTTCCAACCATATTTGGTTCATGGAAATGATGTATCACTAACATAATGGAGAACATTTGCTTATTATTTATTTTAAAACAGCCTTTGTCTAAAATATAGAAAGGAATGCAAGATCATTAGGTACAACCCAAATATAAGGAGGGCCAGAATGCAGCTCTATTTTGTACCCTTTTAAATTTTAAACTATTGTATTTATTCTTCTTAATTTTTGAAGCAATATTAAAAGATAGTATATTCAAAAGTGGAGGTATCTGAGGACATAGGGATAGCACATAGACTTTTTCTGACCACAAAAAGAAATGATAATATGGTGAAAGTTACATGTCTCATGTAATTTTTGGAATTTATATTAAAGTGATAGATAAGAGGTGTGACCAGAAGATACAGTGAATGTTTAAATAAAAAAATTTAGGGACCGGCCCGGTGGCTCAGGTGGTTGGAGCACCGTGCTCCTAACCCCAAAGTCGCTGGTTTGATTCCCACATGGGCCAGTGAGCTGCACCCTCTACAGCTAAGATTGTGAACAACAGCTCTCCCTGGAGATGGGCTGCAGAGCACTGCCGGGGGCTGCTGTGTGCTGCCGTGGGCTACTATGTGCTGCCATGAGTGGCCAGCAGCCATCGTGAGTGGCTGGAAGCTGGCAAGAGCTATGGTGAGCTGCTGTGAGCAGCAGACTGACGACTGGTGACCGACTGCTTCAGCAGGGGGTAGTGCAAGGCTTGTAATACCAGTATGGGCCAGGGAGCTGTGTCCTACACAACTAGACTGAGAAACAATGGCTTGAACCCGAGTGGGGGAGGGAGGCAGAAGAAAGAGGGAAAAAATGGGGAAGGGAGGCAAGAAAAAGGGGAAGAAAAAAATTAATTGCAGGGATGGCTAGATGGCTCAGTCAGTTAGAGTGTGAGCTTTTAACAACAGGGTTGCTGGTTCAATTCCCACATGGGCTGGTGACCTGCGCCCTCCACAACTATATTGAAGACAACAAGCTGCTGTTGAGCTGGATTGAAGACATCCAGCTGCCCCAGAGGGGTTGGTTAAAGCATCAGTTGGTTAGAGCGTGAGTTCTCAATTAAGGTTGCCGGTTCAATTCCCACATGGGATGGTGGGCTGCACACCCTGCAAATAAAGATTGAAAATGGCAACTGGACGTGGAGCTGAGCTGCACCCTCCACTACTAGATTGAAAGACAATGACTTGACTTGAAGCTGATGGGCCCTGGAAAAACACAGTGTTCCCCAACATTCTTAAATAAAAATAAAAAAAATTTTTTTAAAAGCCACAAGGAATGTGTGTGTGTGCATGCGAGAAAAAAAAATTATTACAGTAAAAGACATATTGCCATTAATCCCCCTTAAAATACTTGCTTCAAACACACTTATCCCATCATTCTTGTCACTTCCTGAAGCAGTTCTGGAAGTCCTCTTTCATGAGCATCTTTACTTCATCCTCCATCATGACAATACTCTGTGTCACACACCGCTTCTGGTATACAGCAATTTCTGTCAAACAAAAACACTCTGGTGTGTCCTCATCCACCTTATTCATTGGATCTGGCACTGTGTGACTTTTGGCTCTTTCCCAAAGTCAAAGTGATCTTGAAATATAAACGTTTTGAAGTGATTCAGGACATAGAGGCAGCCACGACAGCACAACTAAAGACACTCACAAAAGAGGACTTCCAGAATCGCTTCAGAGAGTGTCAAGACAGTGGCATAAGAGTGTTTGAAGTGAGGGGGAGTATTCTGAGGGAGATGACTAGCAATGTGTCTTTTACTATAATATTTTTTTTAATTTAAGTATTCACCTTATATTTTGATCACACCTCATATCACAGGATAGATAGAACAATAACACCTATAAATGTCTTCTACCAAACATGTACTTCTTCGGGCTCAAAGCTACTTCTATTAATTGCTATCCTGGTGAGAAACAAATATGTACTCTAACTGGGTAACTGACATGGTCTAAATGTCTGTGTTCCCCCAAAATTCATATGTTGAAATCCTAATTCCCAATGTGATGGTATTTGGAAGTGAAGCCTTTAGAAGATGATTAGGTCATGGTGGAGCCCTCATGATTAGGATTAGTGCCCTTTAAAAAGAAAAATGGATCCAGAATTCCCTGATCTCAAACTCTATCTCTATCTCTCTCCCCCTCCTCTCATGTTTTCTCCTTCTCCTCTCATTCTCTGTCTCTCTCTTCCATCTGTGACACTGTTTTCCACACTGAAACCTCACATGGTGGAAGAGGGTAGGGGCAAGTTAATTCTTCCGGGTCCACATTTTATGGGTGACTTATTATAGTCTCTATTTCAGGTACTTGTTCTTCCACTAACTTTTTAAGAGGTTTCTATCATTTCTTCTCCCTAAGATTCAGTTCCCTTATCTGTAAAATGAGAATTGCATTCTTCTACCTTTAAATTTTTATGATTGCTAACTATGAAAATAATACTCAGCCACACTCAATAAGTACTTAGTCATCTTCAGTAATTTTAAATTATTTTTCTACAGGGCTGATACATCTGTAAACACACCTTCCCATTCTCTACTCTTAGCCACTTCTTACCATTAACTTACATTTGGTAGCATCATTATATTTGCCTTGCATTTAGAGCAATAGTATATAAAAAATGTTATCATTATACAATAGACTTATACTCATCAAATATATATATATACCTTGACTTTAGCCTTCACTCTTATCTTTCTTGTATCCAAAGGAAAAAAAGAGACATACTTGCCTAGATTTGTATTCATATTGTTTTACAAAAGGATCTAAATTAACAGATCTTGATTAGGAGAGACAAATTTTTTCCTCATTCTACATTATAAAAGGAATTTATCAGAAGGTTCTTGCTTATATACAAGGGACATTAAGAATGCATTGTTACTTTGTAAAATATCTGATTCTGCAGTCTAAATAAATAAATAAGACTCGTGTCTGAAAATTAGATTCTTGGTGAATAGCATATTCTTTAGATTTCCTTCCTCAAATAATAATTGATGAACTAGAATTTTATTAGAAACTAGAGACAGTTATATTCAGGAAAGTATACTAGTTTAGGAGTCAGGAGACATCTGTTTTAGTCTCTGTCACGTCTAGCACTTATAACTTCATACGTTATTTATGGGAGTGGGTGGGGCATTTGTTTCCTCTGATTCAAGAATTTGGACTGATCCATAAAGTCTCTTTGGGTTGCAAATGGTCAGTGAGCTCATAGATTTCCAAGGGGAGTAGGAATGCTCAGCATTCCCCATTGCACCAGAGTTGATATATTTTACTAAAATATGTACAGATGGCAAAGCTGACATTCTGTTTAAAAATTCAGAAACCCAACTTGTACTTTCTTCTGGACACAAGACCAACTCATATCTACAAAGAAATGAGTCTCAGGGAAAAATAAAAATCCTAGAATTCTTCAGTTTGATTAAAAAAAAAACAAAAAAACTTTTTTTTCCAGGTTGCATTCAATAGTGCTTAAGGACAGTCAATCCACAGAAGTTTTTAGAATCGTCAAACATAAAAAGGGGCATTATATAAAAAGTAATGCATGTATAAGGAAGTTGGCAGTGTTTGGGGGACATCCCATATGGATACTCATTTAACTCTAATATCTGTATGCAAATGGGCACATTTTCAGAACTGGACTACATTACGAGGTCTGACTACAGACCATTACAAGGTCTGACTACTAATTGGACTACATTACAATTAAGTTCGTGAACTCACCAACATGTGCTTACATTGGCAGCACTGTACAAACAGCTCAGTAAGGTTTCATAACGTTGGTAATTCAGTGTCTCACAGCTGTGTTTGTGTCGACATCTTGCCGAGTGGTGTTCATTATTGTTGTTTCATGTTTTTCTGTACTGTCATGAGAATGTCTGAGTTTGAATTAGAGCAATGAACAAACGCTAAATTTCTTGTTTAAACTTGGCAAAAGTGGAAGTGAAATCAGAGACACGTTAGTCCAAGTTTATGGGCATAATGCATTGAAGAAAATGGCAGTGTACAAATGGATTAAACATTTTTCTGAGGGGAGAGAATACATCACTAATGAGAGGTCAGGGCAGCCAGTAATGAGCAGAACTGATGAAAACATTGCAAAAATTTGTTGAATTATGCACCAAGATCGTCGGCTGACTGTGAGAAGCATAGCAGATCAAGTAAACATCAATAGAGAAACAGGAAAATCTTAACTGAAAATCTTGGCGTGAAAAGGTGTGTGCAAAAATGGTCCCAAACGAGCTCACCGATAGAAAAAGCAAAAGAGAGCCAAAGTTTGCCAAGACCTTTTGGAGAGGCAAGACAATGTTTTGGGCCATGTTATCACTGATGATGAAACCTGGGTGTACCAATATGACCCTGAAACAGAGAGTCAGAGTGCACAATGGAAGTCAGCCAATTCTCCACTACCTAAAAAGTTCTGTCAGTACACATTAAGAGTTAAAATGATGTTGCTAATCTTTTCTGATATCAGAGGGATTATTCATTATGAATTTGTACCAGCTGGACAACCAGTTAACCAAGTTTACTATTTGTAAGTGCTGAAAAGGCTGCATGAAAAAGTTAAACAATCTGAACTTTTCACCAATAATTCATGGTTCTTGCATCACGACAATGCACCAGCTCACACGACACTGTCTGTAAGGGAGTTTTTAGCCAGTCAACAAATAACTGTATTGAAACACCCTCCCTACTCACCTGATCTGGCCCCCAATCACTTCTTTCTTTACCCAAAGATAAAGGAAATATTGAAAGGAAGACATTTTGATGACATTCAGGACATCAAGGGTAATACAATGACAGCTCTGATGGCCATTCCAGAAAAAGAGTTCCAAAATTTCTTTGAAGAATGGATTAGACACTGGCATTGGTGCATAGCTTCCCAAGGTGAGTACTTCGAAGGTGATATAGCGATATCCAGCAATGAGGTATATAGCACTTTTTCTAGGATGAGTTCACGAACTTAATTGTCAGACCTCATATACTTTTACAAACACCCAGTATTAAAAGTTTCTTAAAACAAACACAATAGTTTTATTGAAATGGAGTTTTATAATTGCATTAATAACACTGTGACCTTGAGGGAACACTTGGAGATTCAAATTTTACATTTAAAAAAGTAAATAACAAAGAAATCGGTAATAACTTCATGAAATATTTTATGGAATGCTTTCACTAGCACAATTAATTTGATAGTGACATTAGTTTCATCAAAATTAACCTTAACAACCATATTGAGTTTCAATCAAGATGTCATGGTAACCAAATGGGAGAAGTTTTTTGCAAACAACTCCTCCGATAAGGGGCTAATATCCAAAATATATAAGGAACTCATACAACTCAACAACAACAACAAAAAATCCAATTAAGGAATGGGCAGAGGACCTGAAGAGATATTTTGCCAAAGAGGACATACAAATGGCCAATAGACATATGAAAAAATGCTTAACATCACTAATCATCAGAGAAATGCAAATGAAAACCACAATGAGATATCACCTCACCCCAGTCAGAATGGCTATCATCAACAAGACAATTAGTAACAAGTGTTGGAGAGGCTGTGAAGAAAAGGGAACCCTCCTACACTGTTGGTGGGAATGCAGACTGGTGCAGCCACAATGAAAGGCAGTGTGGAGGGTCCTCAAAAAATTAAGAATAGAATTACCATACGACCCTGCAATCCCTTTCTTGGGTATCTACCCAAAAAATCTGAAAACATTTATCCATAAAGACATATGTGCTTCAACATTCATTGCAGCTTTATTTATGGTGACCAAGACATGGAAACAACCAAAATGTCCTTCGATACATGAATGGATAAAGAAGTCGTGATACATATACACAATGGAATACTATTCAGCCATAAGAAAAGATGAAATAGTACCATTTGCGACAACATGGATGGATCTCATTATAATGCTAAGCGAAATAAGTCAGACAGAACAAGTAGAGACCCATATGATTTTACTGATATTTGATATATAAAACTGAAAACAACAAAAGAACAAGACAAACAAATGAAGAAACAAAAACTCATAGACACAGACAATAGTTTAGTGGTTACCAGAGGGTAAGAGGAGAGGGAGTGGTAGATGAGGGTAAAGGGAATCAAATATATGGTGATAGAAAGAGAATTGACTCTGGATGGTGAACACACAATGTGATTTATAGATGATGTAATACAGAATTGTACACCTGAAATCTATGTAACTTCACTAACATAAAGTTAAATTTTAATTTAAAAAAAAAAAAAGATGTCAGTGGTACATAGTATAGATTGTTGATTCAGAAAGCAAAGCAGACACTGATTTACTGAGTTGTTGCCATATTGTAAATGTTTGATTAAAAACAAGAAATAGCTTGATTTGACTTTTCATCCTGATAATAAAAACGTGGCCCAAATTTATTAAAAATATAAAATTGTAGGCAAATGTTTCTATATCCATTATAATTTTCAGGAAAAGTTATTCTAATTAAAAATACAAGTAGTTTTTGGTTTTACTATCTTAATTCCAATTCAGAAAACTCCCCTACATTAGCCCCTGCATCAGCAAAAGCCATCCCATACTGAGTCACATATAGTTTATGAGATAGTCCTATAGGATTTTGTGACTCTTTCTAGAAGAGAAGAGCTTGGATACGCATATAGGTAAATCTAAGTAGTAATTCAAAAGCTTTTTCACCAGAGTTGACCTCATTCTATGATTTAAAGTTTGATATCCTTATACAGAGAAGGCAGTTGATTGTATGTCCTGAGCAGTGTCAGGAGAGATGTTAACTAAACTTGACCATAAAGCAGCATTGGCCAGCTATTGTGAAGGAAGAAACATTGCTCATTATCATAATCTTTTTAGCGATTGTGACATTTGGACTAGATCTGCCGGAGACTGTTGGGGAGGGGCTGCTGAGGGGAAGGGACTTCACTTCCTTGTGAACTTGCAATTAAAGCAGCCAGCGTATTCCAGCATAAACAGCAGAAGCCACAGCATTCCTTGGAAATACCCCTAGTACCTAGGAGTCCTTCACCACCAAAGATAATTCTGGGTCAAAAATGAATCCTTAATAGGGGAATAAAATTAAGCCAAACAGAATAGAAGTCAGTATTCATTATATTATAGAACATATCATAGAAAAGAATGTCAGACAGAACAAAGCTCTACCAGTTAATAGCTAAGTAACCTTGGCCAAGAACTTAATTTCTCTATCATCAGTTTCCTTTATATAAAATGAAGATAATAAAATTAACACCATGTGCATGACGCTCTTAATACAGTATCTGCTTTTCATTGGGCAGGCTTTCAATAATTGTTAGTTATTTTTATTATTATCTTTGTTATCATTAGGCTTGATCAAACAGGGGACTAATTTTTTAAAAGCAAGGATTTTTACGCTTGCCATTCAAGTCAGTCTAACTCTTATTGAGCTTATTCTTTCCTTTGTGTGAGAAAAAGAAACCTACGGAAACAAAAATAAATAAGAACACACCTCATACTTAAAGAGGACTAGACAAGTAAACTAACAATTAAAACTATTATAATTCAATATCCTTGAGATCAGTAACTGTGACTCACTGTATACTTACGTAGCACTTCCCATACAGTTAGTGCTTACTTGATTAATAATTAATTAAATGAGACATGAGCTGTAATTACTGTACAAACAGATAGCTAGGGAAATATAAAGAAGAAAGACAAAAATTTAACATGAGACAAAGAAGTCTTTTAAAATGGCCTAAAGCTAAAGCTGAGGCTGAGAGTAAGATTGGAAGTTGCAAATGAGGATGAAGAATACAGACTTTCTTAGCACAAGGAGCAGCCATTGCAATTAAGGCAAGACAAAACTTGATTTACTCAGTGAACTACCAAGCTTTAATATGACTTGAGTGATGCATACCTAAGAGAGACAGTCAAAGATTGGTTTGGGAAGATAAGCGTCCCTCTCACCATCACTTCCAGCCAATTCTGTCCTGTTCTTTCTTCATTTTTCTTCATAGCACTGACCACCTCTTTTCTTTATACTACAAGTGTATTTGTTTATTGTCTGCCTCAGCCACCGGAGTGTAAGCTTCATGAAAGTAGGCACATTTTACTGTTTTTATTATGTCTACATCTGAAGGTCCTAGAGCAATGGCCTGGCATATAGTAGACACTCAATAGATACTCACTGAATGAAAATTGAAGGAATGAGTAAGTGGGGACTTGCTTGTGAAAGATCTTAAATATAAGATTTAGAAAGAAATATCAGGATTGACTTGGGATGGAAGTGGAGAAGAATGATAAGTCTGAGAATATCTCTGGGGTTTCTGACTAATGTTTTTGAGGACATGGCTAATAACGGCATATGAAATTCAAGAATAAAAGCTAAGTTTTTGTTTTCATTTTTGATAGGGTGTGGGGTGTTGAGTGAGTTACACACTCTGACTCTCCCAGAGTTGTAGGAAGGAATTCCCTTACCTACTGAGAATTCACCAAGTATTTCCCTCCAATGGACAACAGCATTCTGCGTTCACTCTACCATGGGGAATAAAGCTGATTTTTATTAACAGTTATAGATCAGATTACTATAAAATGTGATCTATAACTAAAATCCTACATTAATCATCCTTTTTGCATAGAAGTCAAAAGTGGATGTTTTAAGTAATTCAAATATCCTGACCCACAACCATATAGTTGAAGTGAGAAACACAGTTCTTACAGTTGAAAGTAACTAAGTCTACCACCGAACCCATCATTTGTCATCTGGCATGCTGTTCAAGAAATCAATCTTTATTTAGATGATCACCTCAGAGTCATTTCCCCACTAAAGAAATTTAATAGTGAGTAATCAAACGTGTTCACTCTCACAGTCATTGACATGAGTTTACAATTACTTCTTGGAATTGAGCTAGCCTCAGTGGGATATCAAAATTAGGCTAATCATATGGTGAATACTTACTTCATCCTGTGTTTTTTCCTGCTTGGAAAAGAAATTGTCTCAGTAATTGTGTGCAAAATCCTTTTACCAGAATCACCACAAGAAAATTATGTACTGCTACTCATTTTCTAAAGAAAAGACATAAGTAACATTTTAAAATATCACTTTCAAATCAACCAAAATGAGTGGTTTTGGCTTTGTGTATAAAAGCCAGATCCAAATTAATATTATTTACAGTACACAGTTTGGCATGTGAATACAACAAACTGATATTTAATATGTTGTGTAACACTTCTGTGTGTTTTGTTGCCAGTGATTTCTTTCATGATTAATTAATGAGCTCTATTGGACCCAAACTTCAACATAGGGTAGAATAAATTAATTGGTCTTTTAAGAACCAGAATTCTATGGAGAGTATTGGCTATCCTGCACCCTCAACCAATGAACCAACATTTCCAGGTTAGCAGATGATTTGTTTTTATGAACTAAAAGTATTTCTGTTTTAATCATTTATAATAGAGTTCTTTCTAAAATCAATTTTACACTTCCTTTAGTTCTTAGTGTTTCTGAGGCTTATTTTAGCCTTTAGACTCAAGATGGTTGCTAAGCAGATTGATAATGAAAACTCTAGAGCAATTTCCAGGGAAACCCTAAGGACTTGCTGAGGTGTGCTGAGGTCTTGGTTCCTATAGCTCATGACCTACCTCTGCCCTGGTTTGCGTTTATCCACCAAATTCAGGGGGGTGGGGGTGGGGGGCGTGCGGGGAGGAGCGTCTAAATGTATAAATTAAATAGGCTCAAGTCACTGTAATCCCACTGAATATTATTTACCATCAATTCAGAAGCTATCTCTAGGTTGAAACATAAGACATTATTGAAATTTGAGTATTTTAGACTAACAAAAGTGGCAATCTCATAAGGTTCCACCTGATACAATTGAGAATCTCCTGGCTCTTGTACAAATAAGTACAGAATGAGGGAACAAGTATAGAATTTAGAGAAATGCAGTTAACATTCTCCTTTCTTTCCCTTTTTTTTTTCTGAATTAATCTAGATTAGAGGAGTTATTACACCTGTATTAATTTTAGTAGCCTCTTATTTGGATTATTCCCTTTCTTCCTTCTCTTTCTACTTGAATCTATCTTTTCCATTAATATTATGAAAGCTAATATTATGAAAGCAATTTTATAAGTTTTTCTCTTCTCTGCTCTAAAGCTTCCAGTATTTTCCTGTTGCCAATGGAATACAATTGAACTTTCAGTATTTAATTATCCAAAAATATTCATTGAGTGCTTTTCAGTTGCCTGGAACTCTTCTAGCATAGTGAACAAAACAAAATCTCTCTTCATGAGATTACATTATAGTGGGAGAAATAGACAATAAACAAGATAGAAGAATAAAATATATAGTACATTACATAGTGGTGTTAGGAAGAAAATAAAGCAGAGTAGGAAAATAGGAAATCTCAGGACAAGGGAGTTGAAATTTTAGAGAAATTAACCTAGGATGGCCTCATTGAAGAGAGGGCATTTGGGTAAAGACCAGAAAGAAGTGAAAAGATGAGCCTGGAAGACCCACCTTGGGGAGATCATTCCAGGGAAAAAAACCTGAAGTGGGAGCACACCTGGCAGGTTGTCACAACTGCAAAGAGGTCAGTTTGCTTGTGATGTTTGAGAGTGAGAGAGCAGTGGATGAGGTCAGAGGTTTGGGGCCACGGTGGCCACTGTAAAAAAGCAATGAGAGAATGTAGATTGTTATGATTGTTTGCTTGCAGTTTGGCTATTCATTGTCTGAGGGGGCAAAGGCAGAGCAAGGAAACCTGTAAGGAGATAATTGCAATAATCCAGACAAGAGGCAATGGTGGTCTGGACCTGGATAGTGGCAGTGGACATAGGGTGAAATGGCCAGATTCTTGATATATTTTTAAGATAACACTGACAGGCCATGCTAAAATATGAGGTTTATTTGTGAGAAGAGGTGATGACAATTGTTACTTTAAAGACCTTCGCAACACAGCCTCAACCTTCCTTTCCAATTTCATCTCCTACTCGCCCTGTTGGCTAAAATGTGGTAAAAAAAAAAAAAAAGTCCCTAGATTTGAGCAAGGAACGGACTGAGTTCAAATTGTAGCACTGTCACTTATTATGGTTATGATTTGATATAAATCACATAACCTATCTTTATCTCTGTTTCTTTACCTATACAGTGGGGATAATAATACCTACTTCCCAGGGCTCTCATGAGATCCAGTGATATTATAAAATGATAATAAAGCATAATATAGTGAATCCACTACTTCTATTATCTCCCTTCTTCATTACCTAAATATGTTCTCCTAACTGGGTTCTCCATTTCTTGTGTTAACTTCATTCATTGTATTTTCCACACCTCAGCTAAATGATCCCTCTAAAACACATTCAAACTTGTCACTCTCTTGACAAAATTCTCCAACATGGTAGAGAAGGTCCTTGTGATATGTCCCTTGCCTGCTTACGTCTCCAGCTTTTGAATCTCTTTCCAGAGGCCACACAAATTCTCTACATACCTTCTTTGTTCTTCCAAACATACAAGATAAACTAAAGTATTTGAAGTACCCAAATGTGACCTGCTATGCTTCTTCTTACTTCTGACCTTTTAAACATCCTGATTCCTCTTTACAAATTTCCTGTTAATTTATTCATGCATTCAAATAACTCTTTGCTGAGCATCTACTGGACTAAGTGCTGAGCGCAGAAACAGAACCTACTTTTATGGAACCTACAATGTAGTGGGGAGAAAAGACACTAATCAGATTGTTATGCATAACTAGAAACTGGTCAAAATCTCTGAAAGAAATACATAGAAAATTACAAGAGCTTAGATGATTGGAGAAATGATCTAGTCAGAGTGTAAGTGACGTCTGAGATAACATCCAAAAGAAGGCAAAAAATGGAGGGAAACGATCTTTTAAAGGGAGTAGTATCATGTACAGAGGCACATGGGTGGAGTTACGTGGGAACTTCTCGAACGTCTGACAAAGCCAGTTTTGCTGGACGTTAGAAAGCAAGGAGGATTGTGATACAAAATGAGTCTCGAAAGAGAGGCAGGGGACAAGCATACCAGATTTTGGTGTGTATCATAAAAGAATAAGAAAACATTGAAGGCTTCTTGTAAGGAAGTGCCATAGAGTTTCTGTCTACAAAGATCAATCTAGTTGCTATGTGAGCAAGTGAATATATGAATTAATGGGCCTATCAATTCTTTATAACTGAAATAAAATTCTCTAGTAAACCAGTTTCTAGAAAAACTCAAGAGAAATAAGGAAAAATAGTATTAGGGCACATCTGGGAGGAGGTGTTTAGTGCTTTGAACCTGTGGCAAGTTGTTGAAATTACTTGCCATATGCCTGTAGTAATAAGGGTTAGGTTCAGTTGCAACTGACAGAAAACTTGGAAGATTTAAGTATCAAATTCCCCTGTAAGGTGTCATCTGAATTAAATATATACACTGCAATGTAGGAGTCAGGGGACACTAAATGTTACTGCTGGAAAATATGAGAGGCCTTAGGGGAGTGTTAGGACCCAGAAGGACCATCTTTGAAGATGGATTTTCTATTTTTACTGTTGATTGTTTGTAGAAAAGGGAAAACTCAAGACATTGCATCTTATCTTAAGTTATGGCCAAACTGTATCAGTTGGAAGACCGTTGCTCACTTTCTCTATGCCCTTCTTGAACTATGGCATAAATAAATGCTAGAGTCATAACTGCAGCTCGTTTAACCAAGCTACAACGTCGGTTACTCCAGTGTGTTGAGACCATGGAGTCCAGACTGCAGCCTTTGAACATGTTATTTTGGTACCTAAGCTGCTTTGGAAAGGATCCCAACTAAATCTGCTCTATGGTTCTAGCATGGTGGCCTTAAATGCCGTGGGGATTACAGAACCTATTCCTCTCTGTAACTGAATTATACATACACAGCATGAAGTTCTCTTCCAGACATACACTTCTCGTCAAATCCACTAGTTTGCGATGCTGGTAATTGTGCCAGACCAGATAAATCAATGGTGTAGTAGTGGGTACCTGCATAGCAATTTATAAGGTTAATGACAGAGGCTTTATTTTGAGTAAGTATAAACTGCTGCCACCTCCCTTTGTCACTTCTCCTTTTTGAAACTTTACAGCTCCTCAGGGGACCTACCCAGTCCTCTCATTACCAAACCAGTCCCCATGACCTAGATGTTTCTCTATCCCATATTCGTCATAGTGGCGTGCCCTTCATCTCATTACTTCATTACCCTGATGATATTCCTTGATAAATTCGACATTCTCACTTCTTCTCATTTTCTCTTCAATTTCTCTCTCCTCTGAAATATGATTTCTATACCCAGCATTCTATTGATACTGTGCTGGTTGATTGCACTGATCACCTTCTAATTCAAAAGCACTATGAACACTTTTCTGTCATCTAAACGAACATAGTGGTGGTCTCATTACAGCAAATGGATAACACTTTTTTGTTAAAATTATATCCACCCTGACATAAATTTCTCCCTGTTCTCCTCCTGTCCCTCTGTGTACAGATAGTAGAATCAAGCAACTCTTGCAAAAGAGAACATCAAATAAATAAGCCCAGCTTGTGTTGATAGTAGTAGCCACATCTCTGGATGGTATAACTCATCCAAAATAGGTCATTATCCTGGATTATATAATAACGCTGATGTATAAGGGTGCAGTAGCTCAAGTCTGCTTACATCACTATGATTCTATTTAGCATAACTGATATCATTACATGACATAACATTTTTTAAAATACTTGTACATATAATTGATAGTGTTCTTTAATAACTATGAAAAAGCTCTTAATTACTTATTGTAATCCAACAATGTGATCTTGTCCACAGTATGCCCTCATTACTATTCTAATAAAATAATTTTGGTTCTTTTGAAGTTATTTATATAATACTGTGTAATTTGCATAATGGTTAGTTACGTATCAGTTTTACTAGCTAGTTAATTCCTTGTAGAGATAGTAATGATGTCTTGGCATACCTTTAAAAATCTTGGATGTAGTAGCTTTTCAATAAATTATATTGAATTAAAATGTTAAACAGCCTTTTTTTAAGTAGAAGACTTAAAAGATCCTTTACAGTAGTTAATTTCCCGATAGTCTTATGATATTCACCTAAAACTATTCACTTTTGGTCAACAATATTACATTACAGATTTTCTAATAACTAGAAGATACAAATCATAGCCAGATGTAGAATTAGTAGTATAATTTGACTTGTGATTTTCCAGTTTATATAACAGCTAAGTTACGTAATCATAGATTCAGCATCAGTATTTTCTCTGATTTACAATGTATTCCCAACTATCTTAGCAAATGAATGAGACACACACATCTGAGTAGCAATGAATAAGAAAGCATATGAAAATCAAACACAGCTGATTAAAGAATTTAACTTTTCAACCAAGCTTTGAAACGATAACTGTGTATCGTTTGTACTGCATTGAAAGCATGCCAGTAATTTCTGATTATGATTAATGGTTGCTTTTAGGCAGCCAACTTTCTTTGCCATTTAACAAAGATTTTGTCCTAGAGTTTTGTCTTATTTCAGAACATTTGTAAATCTTAAAAATCAGGTAGCAAAATGTTGAATTTATAATTTTGCTTTATGGTTGTAAAAGTCCTGTAGGCAACAAAATAACAACCTGGATGCCTAATACTGACATAACACCTGATAACCACATGATGCAAAAAAAAAAGGAAGCAATATCTAAACAACTGTGCCAAGCTGTGAATAGATCTCAGGGAGCAGGACGACTACTATTTCAATGTGTGTGGTCAATATTTACCATTTTTACAACATGTGAAAAATCAAACAGAGTGAAAGTATATAAATTATTTGGGTGTAACAATAAGTAAAAGGAGAAAAAGGAATAGTAAGATGTCTACTGGTATTTTTAAAAAGAACACGTTCATAGGTGTCAAAAATGAATAAGAGGAACATTGCTTCACTTACTATCAGAGAGCAAGCCCCAGTAACATAATAAATGAGACATAAACATGTATATTAAGGTGGGACTCAAATAATCATGTTACACAAGCAGCAAATAGGAAACAAGGGAGAGTACTAGATTTGGGGTGGGGGGTGGGGGTAACCTAGGTAAGATTCAAAAAGATAATTACAAGCATACATTACAAAAGGAAAGACTAAATGGAGCAACAGATATACCAGAATAATTATATAGTAATTAACATGCCTTCCTTCTTCCTCTGGGGAAGTTTTTTTTTTTCTTTCCGTTTAGATAGAAATGAATCTTGACTGCCACAGTATTTCATTTGGCAGGATATCAGGTAATTTATGTTTCAAATATGATCTCATCATCAGTTCCATCTGTTGATATTAACTGAACACCCATAATTTTTGAAACTCTGACTTGTAGAAAACATACCTAAAAATCAAAATCTTTGAGAGATTCACATACCAATGAAAACTGAATAAGTGTGTTCTTACCTTATACATATCATATATTTGTTTTAAGTCTTCACTTTTAATCCTCCCAGCTCTTCACTCTAACTTCACAGATGGGGGTGGAGGGGGAGAAACTATAGGCAGCTGCCATATTGAGCCTAAGAAAGTGTCAGACCCTCTTAAAGAAGACTAGCAAATTTTTTTATGCTGAGCCACAGATGGGAAGTAACTGGTTAACAGACTCTGAACCTAATGAGTTCCTGTTTGGGCTATTCATAGATTCAAAGAATCTACTCTCTTTCTCTCACATTCCATTTTAAAACTGAAGGCTGGAAAAAGCAAGAGTTCAAGACAATGATAGCATGAAGACATACTCTAAGTGCTGGATTCACACATTTGCCCCTTTGTCCTTAACCCAGATACCAAGACCCATGACTTCGCTTCCACATGCAGAAGAGACCAAGTACAGGGTAAAGACCATTCAATCCTCTCTGGAAACCTGTCTCCAGCTAAAAAATGCCCCTCCTTCTTCAGCAATCTTAGATGTGCCTTCTCAATCTTCAATAACTAATTCAAGTTGTTTCTCTTTTATGGTAATTTTCCTTATCTCATCCAGATGGATTTAACCAAACCTTCCCTTGGACCAGCACCTTACATTGAATACAGTTATGATTATGCTTTTTAAAACTAATTTGCCTTTGTGTATTTGATTCTTTGTCTCCTCTACTAGATTGTGAGATTGAGTGCCCAGTCCCTCACTTATTGGGTTATTCAGTTCACGTCCATCCACATCACTCCCTTGTCAAAAGAGGAAGAAGAACTAAATGATGCCTTCTCCATTTATAATAATGGGTCCTCAATAAATACTGTTACACTCTTGTTGTTTGTTTTACAGCTTATCTTCCATAGTTGAACCAAAAATTGTTGTTTCTACCTTGCTCAATGGGAGAGTCAAAACAGTTATTCAAAACTAACTCTGTCTACTGCATAAAATTAACAGTTTATAAAATCGTTATTCACTACAGGTGGTGCTGGATTTGGTTTTGGGCTTATCTCATCAAAAATGTGTCTAGAGCAATGTAATAGTGTTCAGTAGAAAGATTTTGAGAGCTTACTTAAGGTATGATATTGCTACTTCATCTAAGCAATATTTTAAAGGATATTGTTGCTCTAAGGAAAGAAAACAAAAACAAATGATTTGGAAATAACCACTCAGATTTTTAAATTTCTAAGCATCCATTGCATATTTTGGAACATAAAAATGTTGATGCAGAATAGTGCCTGTCTGTTATTAAAGGGGAGAAAAGAATGTTTTTAGTAACCCGTCTGGATTTTTTTTTCTCCCACTAGGATATTCAATACTTCAAGCTATTATGGAAAAAGCAGGACAAAATGGTTGGCATGTCAGTGCTATATGTGTGGAAAATTTTAATGATGTCAGCTATAGACAACTTCTAGAAGAACTTGATAGAAGACAAGAGAAGAAATTTGTAATAGACTGTGAAATAGAGAGGCTTCAAAACATATTAGAACAGGTAAGTCCTGGATTTTATATTATTTACCCAGACCTTCTACAAAAAAGTTGACCTTTGATTTACTTGTCCCCATCAATGTCTTCCTCCAACCACCTAGTTTGAAGTGTGGAGTTTGGGAATTTTCATTCAATCATTTATCTCCAAAACAAAAATCATAATCCTCTATCACCAAAGACCATTTTGGTTCTTAGGTCTCCATGCAATTAGTAGCACCAATTCTCACACATTTTTAAGACATACAATAGAAAGGACCTTTTATGAATCATCAAGATTTCTTGGCCCCTTATTTTCATAAACATTAATTTGGAAGATTAATGCCATCAAAAATATTGGAAAATTTTAATATTTGTGACCATGTGTTTTTTTCTAACCTTTAGAGAAATAGCTATATGAGAAATAGCAACATGAATTAGTACAGCAATGAAATAAAAGAAAATTAAGTGGCATACTGGGTGTAGCCTATTTTCTTCTAGATTTTGTAAGTAAATATATTATTACGACAGGAAAGGTGATTTTCAACACTTCGCACAAAGGAAGAATCCTTGAACTAAGCTTTCAATAAATATTTGTTGATTTGATTTGAAAGAAAAGATAAAATAGAGCTTTGTCATTGTGTTAAATGATAGGAAAATATCCTCAAATGATGGATAACATTTGCTTTCTCCCTAAACTGCATCTCATGATAAAGCTTTGAAAGTGTGTATTTGGCCAAAATTGCAGTGAATGAATGCCATCTAGCGGTTTTAGAAATGTTTGCCCATATTTATCTACAATATGTTATGTTGTCTAGACAATATCACAGCATGATGTTTCGTTGGTTAGTTTGCTACATATAGTTTATCTATATAAACATATGATTTGATTTGTAGTAGTAAATTTACCAATGTGCAGATTTATTTGTAAAGAAAACTTAAATACTCAACTATAAAAATCAAAATGAACATGTTTCAGAGATTCCTCCTTAATATAGAAGGTCACTGAACCAGATGCCTTAAGTTCCTTCCTCGACTATATTAGAATTTGTAAAAGGTAAAGGTAAAAAAGGATATGGTACTTCTTTTAAAGGTCTAGTGAAGCCAGAGCATACTGCAAAAGGAAATGACAAAGTATTCACCTCCTGTTATCTTTTTATAGAAGAAAAAAAAATGTTTGATTGAAGAAATATGTTTATATTATATTGGAAAATGTTCATTATAAACCTGTACATCGTTCAGGTTATTCCTGAGGGAGTTCAAAATTATTAAGGTTGCAATTATTCAGAGAATATGAGTTTTTCAATGTGTATTTATGGAATCCAAGAAAAAATAATTTATCTTACTTTCTTAAGCAAGACAGTCATTTCAGCTCAAACTTCCATTCATTCATTCATTCTCCCACTCCTGCCCTCTGTGTTGAGAGCTTGAGTTGTTTGACCTGAACAACTGAAGCTTTGTAAATAACTCCTCGTGCATCCCAGAGAGCAGTCAATTCCAGCAACAGACTGGTTGCCAAGTTCCTGTCAGAGGGTGAGTAAAGCTCAGAAAGACCCTCCACTTAGCACCTGTGCTTAAAAGACTATATCTGAAGAAAGCAATCGAGTGCCTAAAGCACATTGATTCAGTTCAGAGGCTTAGCTGGTTTCCAGGAAGAAAATCCACACACCCAGGTGCTTTGGATAAACTATTTAAATAAGGCTTAAATAAGCTCTTGCTGAGGGAACTGGACATCTTAATTTTTTTTTCATTTCAAATAAACTACATTTTTTCTTTTCTCCAGCCTTATTGAGGTATCAATTACATATAACATTGTTCAAGTTTAAGGTGTACAAGATGATAATTTGATACACTAATATATTGTGAAACGATTACCACAGTGGGGTTGTTTAACACCTCCATCACTTTACATAATTACCATTTCTTTTTGGGGATGAGAACATTTAAGATCTATTCTCTTAGCAACTTTCAAGTATGTAATACAGTATTGTTAACTATAGTCACCATGCTATATATACATGAGATCCCCAGAACTGAGAAAGCGTGTCTACTTTTCCTATTTCTATTACTATTCTTCTTGATGAATTATGAAACGTTTCTATTCTATCATGACTGCATAGTAATAATGAGACTAGTAATAGGTCTTCGTTCCTTTAAAATTCCTCTCAGGTATAAATCTCATAAATTATAACAAAATCTACTGTATTATGAGAATATAATGTATTCTTAATTGTCCCATAAAATTTTCCCCACAAAAAAGCTTATTTCTGATTTTGAAAATGATTTTTTTTTTTTACTATCTATATTTTAATTCATTGTAGCTCTAAGCAAAATCACTTTTAATGTTTGTTGTTTTTTACTCTTGGCTCCTCTAAACAAGACTTTATCCAGGCTTTGTCAGGAATTTGTACCTATACTTCAATACTTCTGTCATTCAACATCTTCTTTAATAAATTGAGACAATAATACAAAACAATTTCAGAGAATCAACCAAAGCACTTTTTAAAAAGCAAAATGCTAAATAATTTTGATCAGAAAAATATTTGAAAAGAAGTTGCTCTCTCTCTGAAGATGTTAAAATTAATACAATGAAGATAAGGATGTGTTAGTACATTTCTAGAAGGATGGGCATGCTTCATATTATGGTAGCATGCTGTCAATAATTACTTTTTTGATATTTTAATTAGTATCAGTTTTCGAAAACATAATGTGAAGAGTTCATACAAATTTCTCTCAAAATATGTTAGTGGACAACTGTGGTTAGGGAAACACTTCATCTTCTGTACATGTTTTCCAAATTATTTTTATGCCATGAGTTAATTAGTTCTTTTAAATAGCAATATATTTATAAGAGTCAGCCATATACTCATTCAAACACTTCAAAACCAGTATTTGAAATTGTAGTTTAAGCTGTATTGATTTTTCCACCTTAAGTTACACCATAGGGAAATAAATGGAAGAATTTATGTAACTATCACTCACTGAGCTATTTAAAGCAATCGAAATATAACAAAACTACAAAGTTAGATTATTGTCACTTTATATGTATCAATGCAATAAAACAAATTGCATTTTTGGCTCTCTAAATACAATGGGCTATTAGGTCCACTTATCTGCAGAAAAAGACTTTGAAAAGAAACTTACAACTAACAATATTTTTTAGTATTGGTTGAATTTGCAATCAATTATTGAGAGGAAGTGTCGTTTACTAATATTAAAGTATCCATTTTGGACAATGGCATTATTCATCGCACGTCATTTTCTTCCTTTAACAATACATTTGTCTTCTAGAATAGCTCATACCGGTCATAGCTTAAAATAACTAGAAGCAAATGAATTGTTTTCATATCAAAAAGAAGTAACTTATAGTGGGAGCCTTTTCACATGTTCTTTACTTTTCGTACATATCCATTAATTATAAATTTTGAATGTGATTATTGGCAAAGAGTCCCTACGGACTCTTACACCACATCAATTAAGCATTGAAGTACGAGGCTTTGATTCACATGTTTAACCCAGTTGCAAAAAAAGCAACCAAATCTTGATCTTTATTTTTCTAGCATCAAAAATTATTTGAGCAACATAGCACTAAAAGCTAATGGTTGCTCACATGTTTACTCCACCATAAAAACAAACTAATGGTCCTGCAACTAGATTTCTGTGTTCCTACTCTCAGTGAAACCCTCCTCTCATGAACACACCCAGCTCATCCTCTGAAATATATAGTTGTCACAATGGGCAGTGAGATGGCTTGTACTCTTCTAATTCAGTCTTTGTTCACTTTACTTATAGCCCCCAAATGATTTTTCTATTCTGAGAGATGGATAAGATATCTTCAAGTGTTTATTTTTAAAAAGTAAATGAATCACTTAAAATCATCATACTTTTCCTTTCTTACTTTAAATAAGGATCATTGGGCTGAGATGATCTTGAAAAACCTTGATCACTCTAAAAGTCAATAATGCTATTTGCAATGAAGACTTACTGATAATTGCACGGGATTCTGAAGAAATATAGACTTTTACACATGGGATACACACTGAAAAGGAGCATAAAATAAAACCCCAGTCAAGTGGCCTTTTCTGTATATTCATTCATTCTACAACTATGTACTCAATGCCCACTTTGTTCTGTCAGCCACTGTGTTCTGCTGAAGATAAAGTGATAAGCAAAACAGAGACATTTTCTGTTTTACTTACTAACTCTTATCTGGTCAACTGTGGTTTAAACAAAAAGCATTTGCTAAAATCCTACTAAAACATATTCTCTCTTTTAGAAATGTGGTGCAGAGAAAGTGATCAAGAATCTCATATTGCCTCAGGGACTTTGCTATGAGTGTCCCTTCTTACTGAATAGATGATGCTGTTGAAGACATTAGATAGGTAACTGGAACTGGACTGGCCCTAGGACATACCATGGATGTAGTAATATTTAAGGAATCTAACCAAGTAGTTATCAGGAGAAGATGGCAAGCAGTGACCTTATAGCATGAAATAGATGTATATGAAAAGGGGAGAGGAAAATGACGCTACAACTGGCTCACAGATACCTCAAACTATCTCTTTACCATGTACCTCAAATTTATTTGGTGCCCCTTTTAGCAGCATTCCCACTTTCACTATATGAAAGAAAAATTCAGTATCCCATTAGACACAGTGTGAATCTCAGATAATCAGCAAACTCAATGACCTTCCCATATTGTTTGCAAATTAATCAAAAAAATCTAAAAGCCGTGATTGACTTCTCTGAAGTTTATTGCATCACCAAATGGAAGCCAATAATCCTTCCTCAGGGCACAATCAATTTGAAAGTGGAAAATTCCTCACAAACAAAAATGTTGCTATTTGCACATGAGTGATAAAATGTGGACATGGCCCCAGTTAACTTATTCTAAGTCCAAGGCTGCCTCCTTATCTGGCACCAGCTAAATAATATGTCAGGCCTTGGACAGAATTTTTGGCAAATTGCCAAAGTTGTGGCAATACTGATTAACAGATCAAATCGGTTTATCTAGAGTCTGCATTTACAAATTTTCAGAATTCTCTAAGATAAAGGAATTGTGCTAAATCTAGAACTGTACATTGTCCACATACACTCCCAAAAATATCTCAGACACTGAATAAAGCGTTGAAAAGAGCCAAAGGCCTAAAGAGCATGCTTCAGCATGTCATAAGTGGTTAAGTCATTCATTATCTTGAAGGAGCATTTTACTTACTGATTAAAACAAAACAAACAAACAAACAAACAAACCCTCAACAACAGAAGTGTAAGAGACAGGAAAGACAAAAAGAAGCACCAAGAGAAAGGAAAGCTATCTTTAGTTATGTTGGTAGTCATTACAGAAGAGATGTGATCATTGGAGAAAATAGCTTCAGTTATTGGAATCATCTAGAGAAGGATTAAGCAGCATGCATTCTGACAATAGAAAAGCCAACAGAAGTAAACAGGACAATTCTGCCCTTGATTTCTTATACATTCGTCCAACATCTATGTACCAGAAATCATTCCAGGCACTGCTGGACTGTACCAAGATGAGTAAAACATGTCCCCTACACTGAGAATGTGTATACTCAAGCTGACAACTCAGAAACTTAAATAATTACAAGACAATTTGATGGGTTCAGAAACAAAAATGTATCAGGAACCCGAAAGATGTGTTAACTAAATCTAATCAAAACTGTCAGAAATGCTTCATGGCGGGAAAAGACATTTAAATGGAAAATGCACTGTATTTTCCCAGGAACAGAAAAGGGGTGAGGGTATTCCAGACAGACTGCTAAGGCAAGGCGGTTGAAAAATGAAAAAGCTCAAAAGGTGGAGATGAATTAGATGGGATAAAAACTGGGTAGGGGAACAAAGGTAGAAATTAGAGTGGGGCAGTAATCAAAGGTAAAGCTGTAAAGATTGGAGATAGCAGGAATATGGATTCCTTGCACTGTGTTAGTTTAGCTATCTGCTTTTGCTGTTGAAATCTTATCTCCATCAGAGGAGGGTGCATGTTTATCATTTACCAATATATCCTCAATGATATGAAAGGGTATCAAAAAATAATTGTTAAATAAATGAAAAGTCTGAATGAGCTACACATGAAGACACGGGCAGGTGATATCTCTTTTCTATGTTTAAGGAAAGAGCACCCAGTAGTCAGGAGGTTAGCCCACAATTTAATTGTCTGAGAAGCTTTCTTGTCCAGAATATCTCCCCCACCAAAGAGGATGGGCAATCTAGGTTTCCTGAAGTTTGTTGTATAGGCTGAAAAAAGCCCAAGAGTTTCATTTCCATATATTAAAGTAACAATGAGTGAGATAGAAGAGGAACAAATTGGGCACTCAAAGAAATTACTACAGCAGAGAAATCTTATCACCTATTTCCCACACTGCAGTCCTGGCAGAGCTTGCTGTTTTTGCTTCATTATAAAGCTGCTTTTGCATATCGAGCTTTGCTCAGTCAGGAGCTGCAACAAAGTAAGAAGAAACTTAAAACACCTGAGGTTATGTTTAAAAAGAAAAGGTGGATTTTACTTCTTTAATCTTAATTTTTAACTGAATGGATTTGAATATGCCAGTCCCATTATGATGCACTGGGTTTGTTGTTTTCACAGAAAATAGAATCACCTTTACAGAGCTCCATCAGACTAGTGCAAATGAAATTAGTGGGAGTTAAAAATGCTGCTCTAATTGTCTCTTAGCAACTATTACCATGGTTGCAGCTATTCCTCATTTTTGTATAAAAATTTTTAAGAAGTTAAAATAAAAGGAAAAGTAAAGAAAGAAATGGATATAGTGTTTGAAGAAGAAGAAAAATATAGTTGTCAGAATGCAAGTACTTTTATCTTACAATTGGGAATTACAGGAGTTGATTGTGTTCAGCTAAACTTGTTTTAGTTATTGCTACAAGAACACTAATTAGACTAGTTTCCACTATTATTGTAGACACAAACATTTAAAAGCTCAACTTCTTTAAAAAAGATAAAGCAAAATCTGCTTGATAATTTTAGAGATATAAAATAGACTGGTTTTTCTAGCCTTAAATAGAAAGCAGCTGCATAAACTTATCTACTGTGGTTTAGGGAAAGGTAAGTAATATTCCTCATTAAATAGAAAAGAGAGGAAAACTTATTTCAGTGGAATTTTGCAGGTATTCTTCAAATGTCTAAAAGGCAGTGATTTCACAAAAAAGAAGCAAAATATTCAACAATACTTTTGAGGACACTTTTCTGAGTCTTATAAATATTAAACATAAATATTATGAAAGTATAAGTATAAATATAAATATATATAAATCATAGAGTATTTATATTAAATGAATTAAATAGTTTAGTACAAAAGTGTACTACCTGCCAGTAAATGAAGTGATGCATCTTTTTAATCACTGGCTTCAGTAAGAAAGGTAATGGAACACATTCACTCCCAATTTTCCCCTTAAGATTCACTATGTAATTGTATATGATTTCCCTACTGATGATCTAGATTTTCTGCGAGCTCATATACAACTGGTGTCCAATTTAAGATCAGATTGTAGAAGAAAATTAAAGTGGTTTCATTTTTACAAAAAAAATAAATAAATAAGTTTCACACAATCACTGGCAAATGGAAGAAAGATCAAGATTGTAAATACATGGGACATTTATTTTCTGTTTTTTTAAGTTTTTTCCCCCCAGTGTCATATATATCAAATGATTGTTATATTGTTTCAAAATCCAGGCTTAAATTGTCACTGTACTCACTCTATGTCCTTCTTCTAAAAGCACAGAATATATACTAAAAATATGTATATTTACATTCTATTTTTATAATTAATTTTGTATTTATTTTTGCTGATTGTTATCATAATATAAACTTAGAAGTCAAATATTCTAGTATATAAAGATGTAATAGTATAGATAAGTTGCAGCTAACACAAGAAAAACAAATTTTCTTTTCTCTGCCCACCCTACCATTTCCTTTTCTTATACACGCACACAACACTTCCATTTACTCATTTATTCAACTATTTAACTCATTTATTCCATTTACTCATTTATTCAACTCATTTATTCAACTCATTTATTCAAATATTTATCCAAAACCTGCTAATTTCCAAGCACTGTATATAATGTGAAATCAATTTCAAGGCAGCCCTTGAAGGAAGTTCAAACGTAAAGGAAAACAGAAGAGCACTAGCAAATAATATAGCACAATTTGGAAATGTGTAATAAAGATGAAAGTAAATTGTTGAAAGATGAGTCAGAATTCCCCAGGGAAAAGAACTGGGAAAGGTCATTCACGGCAAATGACAGGTCCAGAGCGAGCTCTGGGAGGAATCCACTTGTGTCCAGAAAGCAAGTGAGGGTGGTTGGAACATCACATGCAGAGGACATGAGAAGATGGTCAAGGCAAATTGAAGACAGGTTATGAAGGACCTTGTACTTTACTTAGTAGTTTTAAATTCATCTTAGCATTTAGATTACGTTGGATGTTTTTAAACATGATCTACTATGTGTTTTAGAATGACAATTCTGATGAAAACATAGAGAACGCACAGGAAGTGGTGACTAAAATAGTGTACCAAACAAGCAATGGTTTTTAATCCTTATACTTTATTTTTTATGTGTCATGTATACAATGTGTAACTTCATTTATTTGACATCTATGTGACAAATGTTTATTGAGTGCCTATTATAGGCCACACAAGTGTCGTAAGCTCAGAAGAAATCGCTGCTCGCGGAGCCACTCAATAAACAAACAAATAAATATGTAATACCAAGTAGTGATATGAGATATTAGTTACTCAGTGTAGTTATTAAATGTCTACTTTGCCAAACACCATGATACACATTTAACTTAGGTAGTCCTAGTCTCTACTATTTTTGTTAAAATTTTGAGAATTTGAACTGATCTAACTGGGGTTGAAAAAAGAAACAAATTTTCTTTCAGCAATGTTAACAGTGTTGTCAGTCATTATGGATAATAGTCTTCAAATTTTGACTGTCCTATGTAAAATATGGACAAAATACCTACCAGTGAGCTAGTTAAGCAAATATTCCATACCAACACCAAATAGGAGAATCATGTTTATTAGGGAGAGGCACATTTTTCCTGCCTTTCCTCTCTTATTTATGACCTTTCGCTTATTTGTTTTTAAAAATGACTTTGGAGTTAATCATTTGAACAAATGTAAAGAGTTTACTCAGAAAAGTTTTTACTCCCTTATGAAGACAGTATATCTACTTAACATCTATGTTCTTTCTCTGAATCCATTTCATAGGCACCAGACTCTCCAGTATGGAACTGTTTGAAGTATGACATAACAAATTACTTCAAATGCAAAGAAAATATTCTGCTGAAATAAAAATAAAGAGAATAACTCTGGTGTCATATGTCTTCCATATTTAATTCACCACAATTTCATATGTTGGATATAATTACAATCATACAAATTTAAAACCTCATGATCAAAAAGTTACTAGCTGAAGTTGTTAAATAGTGAGGTGCTATTACAAAATTATGGACAGAACCTATCTTAAATGCACCTCAAATGGTTTAGTTGTGCTTTTATGGTGGGCAAAGATGATCAACACTGTAAAGAAATAAGAAAGTGTCATTAAAACAACTGAAATGTGAAATGTATGTGAAAGTTAAGGAAAGAGATGACTGAAGTGTAATGCTATATAGAAGATGTCCTTAAAGAACCCTTTTTTTCTTTACAATATGTTGTAAATCCCTTTCTGTAGCAACAAATCTACATCATCATTCTTAATGACTGCACAGAATATGTCATGATTTCTCTCTTTTTTTTTTTTTTTTTAAGATTTTATTGGGGAAGGGGAACAGGACTTTATTGGGGAACAGTGTGTACTGCCAGGACTTTTCCAAGTCAAGTTTTTGTCCTTTCAATCTTAGTTGCAGGGGGCGCAGCCCACCATCCCGGTTGAGAGCCCGGGCTCCAACCAACTGAGCCATCTGGCCATCCAGGAGCTGAGCAGCAGCTCATTGATTTCATTCTAGTTGCAGGGGGCGGTGCTCGCTGGTCCACATGGGAACTGAACCCGCAGACCCGCGTTGCCCAGAGCTGAACCTCCCCTATGTCATGATTTCTTAAACAACCTTTTAAGGCTGTTCTATAGAAGTTGGGATTTTAGTGTTCATTAGCATATTAAAATTTCTAAGAATTCCTACAGCAAAGAACCCTCTGAAACCTTATTTAGCCTATTATTGTGTTTCCCCGAAAATAAAATTTACCCGGAAAATAAGCTCTAGCATGATTTTTCAGGATGACATCCCCTGAACATAAGCCCTAATGTGTCTTTGGGAGCAAAACTTAATATAAGACCCGGTCTTATTTTCAGGGAAACACGGTAGATTGGTGCCAAAGTAATTGAGGTTTTTGCAATTATTTTTAACCTTTGATACCGCAATTACTTTTGCACCAACCTAATATTAACCCCCACAAAAGTGACCACAGAACTTTTTTTTTTTGCAGTCACCTCGTTGCATTTTATTTGCCTTTTTTCCTTTCTTCCTTTCTCTTTCTTTCATTCTTTTTTTCCTTTTTTTTTTTTTTTTTTTTTTGTGATGACAATGATGATTTTATTTTTTTGCCACTGATTTGTCAGGATCTCCCTTATCTTTCCACATCAAGCCAGAGGGTCAGTCGGCATGCTGGCCTCCTTCTGCCATGCCACACAGCATAGAGTTATACAAGCAAAGAATTTTGGCTAAAATCCAAAAAAACATTACCCAGAAAAAAAAGCAAACTGAGTAATACCCAATCATGGGGTTCTGTGAAAAGACTCAGGAGTCGCTGTCAGGCTGTTCGAGTTATGATCCTTCCTTTTTGTTGTTTTGCTTTTGATGTCCCCCCATTGTACACCAACTGTTATTTTTGCTAATGTAAAAATCTCAGCAGACGAAAAAGTAAATGAACAAAATGGCAACTCTGATGTTTAGCAAGATCACCATGGCTACCAGAATACTACCCCCTCAAGTTTTCTTTATAACCCAAAAATAAATACTTATTCTATGACAATATGTCCAATTAGGGACACCTCAAGAAATGAAATATTCTGATTAATAGAAAGTTAACTCTACTACCATTTAAGGAGTTCACATTTTCAAAGAAAACACCATAAAATGTATTTAAAACTAAACTCTATTGCACATAGTTTAACCTTTAATTGGTCACTTTGAGCTTGTCACACAAATAGAATTATCTATTGGATTAAATTGGATTTGCATTAAATTTAGGCTGTGTACTTTAACTGTCATTTTAAATATACACCTAGTAAAGTACAAATTGTATGAAACTGAATCCAAATTACTTAAGCTTTTCTGCTAATTACTTTATTATGGATACATGTATAATTTGCAAACCCAGACTTGGCTGTGTTACATTTGACCTGATAATTCTCCATCTGTGTGTCCCTGCCCCAGTCTAGGGCAAAATGGAATTAGGAACACCGTGCATATATGCTGTTATTCAAATAAGCAATATGTTCAGACAGGAGATTATTTGAAGGAAAGGAATTGTGTCTTTGTTTCATTATGAGAAATCTAGTTTTTCTCATAAACAAGTTTGGCATTCATAAAATATCTAATGTGATAGAGAATGTCACTCTCACAAGTGTCTGTTTTATTCATTTTGCTCTTATGAAAGATATATTAATATTGGCCACAAATATGTCATTTTTCTGAATTGCTATGGCCTAAGGAAGGCAACAGGGTATAGTAATTCAAAATGTATGAAAATTGTAGGCTAAGGACCTGGGCTAGAGTCCCAGCTTCATCACTTAATGACTACATTTTTTTAATGTGTTTGTTTATGAAAGCAAAGCATTACCCCGCTACCCCTATATCTCATTAGAATTTTTATATTGCTTCTTACAAAAGTCTCTTTAATTAAAGAAGAACATGCTGTTCACTGGTTTTTTCAAGCTGTTATGTGTCTTTCAAATTAATAATTACAAATTCCATAGAATATTTTGTGCCTCTTTGCAAATATTTTAAATCACTAAATTAAAATGCTATTAACTCAAAATGGATCTCTATTAAGAGATGTTCATAGTTAACATGATGATAATTATAATGTTATTCAAGCTTTTTGGAGGTAGAATTTTCAAACCATCATAATTTTCAGAGAGAAGGAGATACAGGTGTATTCTACAATGTGCTTTTCTGCAGCTATTGGCAGTTACACAGCAGGGTGGAGTGTTATGGAGTGGGAATTAAACACCTGAATTTCAGCTCTTGCTTTTCACTCATAGTTCTAGACCCTATTCAAATCATATCTCTTGTAAGGCCCTCAGTGGGGGACAGGTGTATATGAAGTTATCTACAATCTGTGATCTGAAAGGATAAAACTGAAGAAAAAAAAAACGTTTTAACACTTGGAATAAAGTCAAAGAAAGAAACAATAGCAAACCAGTATTAAAAATGGGTGTCTTTAATGTACATAAGACAGTATGAAGCAGAAAATCATGTGTCAGGAAAATACAGAATTTATTAAATAAAGATAATAGTTCATTCCTAATTCCCTATGTAAGAGAATAAACCTTTTTTTTAACTAAATTTAGATATCTAAATCAAAGTATGGTATTTTATGCAACTTGAGTCCTTGATTATACCTAGATTAGGGATTAGGGATTCAGAACATAATATAGGTATGTTATACCACAGAGATGAAAAGCTTGGGACACTTACCCAAAATGTGTTTTTTACATTATCAATTTCACTGCCACATTGGTAATTTTTTCTTTTTTCTTTTTTTTTTAAATTTGGAGATTGTCTTAGTTGGTTCTGCCCAGAAGCAGACCTAAAGACAAGGATTTATGCGTCATCAGTTGGTTTGGTAGGTGAAGAACATGCTGGAAGCAGAGTGAAGAATTGCAATTAATAAAAGGAGAATTTATCTAACGAATTACTATGTGGATGACAGGGGCTTAATCTTATTTGAAATTAATGTAAACTAATTACTGGAGGAAGTGTAGAACATACATGTCAGAATCATCTCACATGTAAGGGCAAGGGAGTTGGAATATTGAGGCACCAGTTCCTGTCAGTCATTGTATGAGGGTGGCTGGAGAGGAGGTCATTGATCCTCTGGCACTTCTGACCTGGTCTCCCTCCACCACTCCACCCCCAAGGGCAAAGTGGGCTCTAGACATCAGAGAAGAACCTGAGTCCGGGAAATTCATGTGCTGGCAGTGAGGTGAGCAAATATGCATTGCAATGGTAAGATGAAAAACATAGAAAGGGCATCAGGAGTGTCTCTTACAGCGACTGGTGATATAGACATAGGACTTGAAGTCTGTACAAGACTCTAGAACCCAAATAACTCTACCCCCAACATCTTTGAGTGGTCATCAGTCAGCCTCTGGGAACTTCCAGAGAGATCACTATTTTGAGAGGTAGCCACTCACTCTATGGGCAGCTCTCTTCGCCTCTCTTTCCCCTAAAAAAACAGTTTGTCTTTTTATAATTTCTAACGTCTCCACTTATAAAAGAAAATATAAAATACATGCACACTGTATGCGTGTGTGCGCATGTGTGTGTGTACCTCTTTTTCTTAAAATATTTGATGAGCGCTCTCAGTCTCTATCTTCTTAAATCTCTTCTCACACTAAACAGCCTCAGTTCTTTTTGGTCTGAGGTTCTTTATTTTCCTCTCCCCATCTGGGCATCACACCCTTCAGAACTGAAGTCCTTCTGCTATCTCACAAGGTTGTAATTTAAGTCTGCAGCTTGTTTGCAAAAGCCCCTCGCCTTGTGTTTTTCTTTTTATGGAACTGAAGAAAACTAATTAAATAAACTAAAAATTTTTATGTTTGTAATATTTTGAAGCATCTTAAAAATCGCATTCAGGGGACATTTGGGAGTTTGAAATTTCCATAGGAAAAAAACGATTAATAAGAGTGACTGCCCTCATTGCAATAAGTTTCCATCATTTACCAGGCATCAGGTCCCTAACACCGCCAAATATGTCGTGCTGTTTTCTCCATGTCATTGAATTCTCTGGAACATGATAACAACTGGGAAAGGAATTTACAGTTGACTTACAAAATCAATTTAAAAGGAAAACCAAAATCATTCATATTCAAATATGCCATTGCAGATTTTTAGCTTAAAGATGGTGCTCAATATAACAATCGCAGCTTCATAATAATAGTTCCAGGTTAAAATATATCAGCTCTTATTTTGAAAGACCCCGGGTGCTTTATAAACCGTTGATACATAAAGGATTAACACAAACTCTAATTGTGGATTGAAGACCAAACTCTATTCATTTGTGAGTCTCAAATTGATGTTACTATACTAGTGTGTGTGACATTTATAGTCTCATTAACTTCTTATTCATCCAATCAATATTTATTTAGCAGCTATTCTCCTTTAAAAACTACCTCGTTCAGCCAACCAAATGATACCAGTTCTCCGCCCACAGCTCTTCCTTTCCTCTGCTCTGTATTGCAGTCATTTCTGTTTGAGTCTTATCCCCTTATGAGATAATACACATCCTGCAACAGCAATACTAACTTAGTTATCTTTATAATCCCTGAATCTCCTAACCTCAAACTATACGAAGGAGACATTTATTGAACTAAATTTATTTGAAGATGAAGGTAAGAATGAAAAATGTCCTGGATTTGTTTTTCCCAAATTTTAATAAATACATAAAGATTTAAAAATCACACTTATAGAAATTGATTATACCATAATTTGTTAAAAAACAACTGCAGTTATGGCATCTGACACCTACCTTACTAATATACCAGTATGTAGCCCTGATTTTAGAACTGAATCATTTGACCAACACCATGGATATTCCTAAACAGCTGTTTACTTCCTAAAAAATAAATAAGACAAAGTAATTAAAGGAACCAATTAATCACTTTTCCTAAGTGTTTTAGTCTTGTAAAGATTTCAAAGGGCTCCTTTGAAAGTGTATGATCAGTGTAACTTGTATATCCTTCCTAACCCATTCTTTAGAACTCTACTTCAGACATTTGATCATTATTCTTTCTCTTGTTTCATCTTCTGTTTCTTTTAAGAAGATAAAAAGAATGGAGATGCAGATTTTTTACACCTACATTTTTCTGTCTTTATGAAGGGTCATAATTAATCATTACAACCAGGCTCACCCTAGGCATTGTTTTCCCTTGACAACTTGGCCAAAACACCCAAATGAAGGTGTTTTGTATTCATATCATTCACCTCAAGCTATTTCTTTCTCCTCTTTATAAAAGAATAGCATTAGATATACAGAGACACGTGTGTTCTTCATCCAAATTCAATTCACTGAGACTTAATTTCTTTAATGAGATAGTCTTTACTTTAGCTGAGATGATGAAAGCCATGTAAAACAACAACCATGATGTCAATTTCACGTAATCATTTTTGTTTTTAAATTAAATAAATGACACTCTAGGTATAAGATACTTTACCATGGAGCATAAATTGGATTTTTTTCACAGAGAAACTTCCATCTATGGAACTGGTGGGTCTTTGGCAGAGGAACCAAGATTTTGCCTTAAACTATAGCCACCCAAGGTCAGGGTGGTGAGTGTTCAAAGGCAATGAGGCCTTTGCAACAGTGTGTGCAGCATATTTGTTTTTTCCCAGCCAGGATCTGGCTCAGCAAAATGTGGTGTTCTTTCTAGCATCACCAGCCAGGTAAATAAATCTGCAGATCACTGCTCCCTGAGGCCCTCAGTTCCCACAATATTGATGCATATCAAGCTCTGCAAGGCCTTTTCTGCCAGGATTTTTGTCACTTTCAGTTCTTTGTGGTTTCTATAAGTCGTCAGCCCTTGAAAATGTATTACATAAGCTTTAATTTATTACATTTATTTGGTAGGCAATCAGGAACTGACTGATTTCTTTATGGAGACACCTACTGCAGAATTTCTACTGGTCCCACATTTTTTGAACATTTATAAGTGTTTACACCTTTAAATGAATTTTAAAGAAAGCAGAGATAATTGAGGCTACACAGAAATCACAAGCTCAGGGTGCTGAGAAAGAAGAGGCAAGATGAGTATGGAAGCTTAAAGAGTGAGCAAATATGGTTTAAATAACCACATCAGAGAAAGTTATAGTGAAACAGTGAGAGATAAGTAATGGATAGCCCAGTGGCAACAATTCCTACTAAAGTCAAATAGTAGGAATCTCTTGTAAACTCAATTATAGTACGAAGTTTCCCAACTGAATACCAACCATCCTGTTCCTTGATAATTGCCTTTTGCACAAACTGTAGCTGAGATCCCCCCAAAATAAGAGTGCCCAAGCCTACTAATCCCATACTAAATCATTTGGGTTTGGATTACCCATTATGATGACAAATGAATCTCTTTCTTTACTGAGCTTTCTTTATAATCCCATTATTCATTGCTTGTCCTCATCTTTATGGTGAGATTGCCAGGGAAATTCAGTTTTAGATAAACTGTAGATGATATAAATCTGGTAACATGAAACATGTAGAAATGCTATGTAAAATGCACAGCTAAGCTTCCAAAAAAGTAAAGAAAATCTTCAGAATAGAAGGTGACTGAGCTAAATGAAGTTGCTAGGTTGGGTAGCCTGGCTGGGGATTTAATGCTCTGAGAACAGAACTTTGAGCTCAATCAAGGCAATAAATTATACCTTAGATACCCTATTAAGCTGGACTATTGAAGGGTAATACCCCGATAAAAGAGAATAGAAGAAAATCTACCACCAGTACCTGCACAAGGAATCAACTAAGTGTTTTCTGTCTTGGCTTGGGCTTAGTTTGATGAGGGAGATATCATCTATGAGAATTTGTCATCATAACCTTCTTTAGACAGACTGTATTTTGAATTTATACTATACACTGTGATCTGGAAACTGAAAAATTATCATGAAAGTAGCCCTTGGCTAGTGACAGCAACGTTGCAGTATTTGTTAGAAGCAAATACAAAATGTGTTTGAAGAGATATTGGTTAAGAATATTCCAGAATTGTTGAAGGCAATCCTCACAGGCAGGAACCACAACAAATTCTGAACCATTCATAAACAAAAGGTAAAAAGTAAAAATCCAAATTCATGGTAGTGAAACTACACAAACTTAAAGACAAAGAGAAGGTCTTAAGTGTAATGAAACAGAAAACATGAGTTAAGCAGTGGTTCCATTTCACTGATAGCCATGTTTGCAAAACTCTTCCAGCAGAATTCATATGTTCTGGATTTAAATAGGATTTCCCTGTATTTCATACACGAGTCACTAATTTACAAAGAAATATTTTTAGAGGATAATAAAATGCTAAAAACAATTTAATTTTTTCTTTAATGACAAAAGTACATGAAAATCTTATATTGTATTTTTACCTTTGAATACACCAGTTACAAAGCTGCTCATTAGTAACTATGATTAGATTTTTTTTCCCATTGAAGGAACTTTTCCATTTTACAGAAAATAAAAGTTTTAATTACTAATGCAAAAATAAATTTATACAATTTTTAAATCCCATTATTTCTTTTTCTTCAAATTTCTGAGTTTCTAATTTCTTAAAAACTCCTAAAAACATTCTTAGAGGGGAAAACAAAGGAATCTAGCAGAGAGAAAAGTCTCCTGGTGATATTTTGTTATTATTTTTATTAGAAGAAAATATTGTTGTATCCATATGTAGGTGAAAATTAAGTATTCTGTGGTATCAGAGGTGTCTAAAAACAGAAAAATCTTGCTTGCTGCTCACAACAAAAATCCAATCTACTCACAGAAAATCATTCTTACCAGTCAAAGACACCTAACAGTTTATTGTGCATTTCAATAAATCATCAGTAAATTATGTACATCTAAATTCTTTGGACCAAAATCACTTTAACTTTCTTATGTTTATATATATGTGTACATATATGTAGTTATATTAGTTTGTTTTATACTATTGATTTGTTTTATAATTTTGTCATTCTCTTTGAAGGGATTGTAGCATAGCAGTTTTCTGACACCGATCTAGTGAAATAATTTGTCATTTATATATACAGTGATTGAAATTAGAGGGATTTTTTTTTTTTACTTTAACTGCTTAATTTTTAACATGGTTTATAAATTTCTTCTAATTAGGATAATTCACTTTTATAAGGATAATTATATCTATTTCTCATAATGTCTCCACAAGGAATTATGCTCAAATAGTTAAAATTCTAGTTTTAAAAAATATAATAATTCAGTAAAGTTAAATTAGTTTTCACTTATTTCCTTATATCTTCACAGATTGTAAGTGTTGGAAAGCATGTTAAAGGCTACCATTATATCATTGCAAATTTGGTAAGAACTCTTTATTTTCTATTTTTCATAAGAATTTCTCAGGCATTCAAGATTATTTCAACTGTGCCTTAAAATAATGTTCCAATGAATTATTACACTATATTACTTACTAAGCTTTTTGTAACATAGGATAATATTTTTATAACAATGATCATTATATTGCTCATGTAGAATTCAGTATAGTTTGATGCAGGTTAGTTTGCTATCTGCCAAAGTGACCTTTAAAACTAATTACAATGTTTGCTTTACTATGATATCATTTGGCAAATTAAGTAATGGCCTTTTCTCTGTGTAAATGATAAATGTGCCACTCTATGAATAAAGATTGCCAATGCTTAGCAGTATTACCAGAATGATGGAAACTGATGACTCATGCTCTCTAATTTTAAGAAAAACAAGATTGAAATGGCTATTTAAGGAAGTCTTTTGATTGTGAGTTATTCAAACTTTGCTTAATTATGTCAACTTTTCACATATTAAATACAGTTGGTTATTGAACAAGATACATATATTTGTACAAAATTCTTAAAAGCCTAAGGAAAGTCCTTTTGGATTTTTTGGCAAGGGTCACTAGGTATTTCTTGTTAACTTTGCAGTGTAGGGGGTAAACTAGCCATGCAGAGCACCATTCTCCTTGCTTTATTGGAGTACCATCTGCCCCAAGGGCTTGATCTCAAAAGTGGTTTATCTTAAAGTAGTTCAGAATGTTTTATCTTTTTTTCTCTTTCCCCACCACATATTTCTTTGGTGAGGATCTTGTGCTTGAAGAAGGAAAGGAACCAAAGGCCACAAAAGAGATTGAGATGCAGTCCTGTCATGTAGCAAGTGGCCCATCACACTTTGAGAAAGGAATTTTCAGTCTTTATTGAACTGGGTTTCGTTATGGTGTAGAGATATTAAAATGTAGCAGTAGACTGTGAATTCTTATTGCATTGTGTTTCTTGAATAAAGTATAATTATGCTACTTAATGGAGTAGCATAAAAATACTGAGAAATTTTTATTTGTCTTTTACATTACTTTTAGAAGACCCATAGTCTGGATGTTTTAATATATTTTGTTTTATATATATAGCTTAAAGTTAATATATTCTGGTATCACTATAAGAGAAAAATAACTTTATGTTTACAGAATGTTTGCATTCACAATGACATTATATAAGGAGATTCTAGCAAATAGAAGTATTTGACATCTATTCTTTCCAAATGCTAGAATTGAGAAGAAAAAAAAAAAGTCAACATGTTATAGACTGTCATGCCAGAAATGAAATGCTGACATTGATGATTCATTTGGAAAGAATTAACGGTCATAAAATTCTAATGGGTATCACAGCCTGTCTTAAACAGCTCTAGTACATGGTAGCATACTTAAGTTATCTTTATGACTAAGTAACAACATAGGAAGTAGAAAAAATTATGCTTGTATGAGGGAATACAATCATCACTGTCACTAAAAATAACCAATCTTTTACCACATGTAGTGGATATTAATGTAACACTTGACTTGGCCAGTAACTCATGCATATGTATCTGCATTATAATGTATTAATATGGATTCTATTGACTTATTCATTTATCCCTGGATAACTGCAACTTTCAAAACCATAGTCACTTTTGTTTCATTGGGCTAATCAACAGCTATTTCTTGAGAACTATGTGCATAGGTTTCCTGGGTGTGAAATAAATCCAGTTTATTATTATTATTATTGTTGTTATTATTATTATAGTTAGTGTTGAAAAACTGAATGATTTTCCCCTAAGGTGAGGAACAATACAAGGATGTCCCTCTCATCATTTTGATCAAATATGGTATGAAGTTTCTAGCTAAGGATACTGGGCAAGAAAATAAATAAAAGGGATCCAGATTGAGAAAGAAGATGTTTATGTATAGAAAATTCTAAGGAATCTAATAAAAAGCTATGAAAACTAATAAATGGATTCAGCAGGGTTGTAGGATATAAGGTCAATATACAAAAAGCTATGTGTTTCTATACACTAGCAGCAAACATTCTGAAAGTTAAGAAAATAATTCCATTTATCACTTACAATTTCAATTTACAATTAATGGTGAACTGTTATTTACCCAACTCATCAAGACTGATTTAATTGGAGACACCAAGATGGAGACATAGGAATTTTCTAGACATCTTTCCTCCCACACATGGAGCAATGTTTCTGAGAGAAGTGCAGAGAAACTGAGAGAAATGACTCCTACACATCAAGCAATTCAGAAAATACCTATGTCAGAATGGGTAGGAAAGGCTGAGACACATTCTGTCCACAAACACTATTCCTGGCATGATGCCAAACAATCTGGAGGGACTCCCCAACTCCCAGCTTCTGCATGAGGAGTAAGGATTTGGACCACACATTTAACACTCCAGCTTTCAAGGCTGCCACTCACCAGACAGGACCCCTCCTCCCCAACATTTAGCTATGAAAGCCAATGAGACATGTGTCCATAAGACCCACAGGATTATAGAAAATAAGGGGGCCATTCTTAATGGCCACATGAACATTTGTTATGACTATCCTCACAAACAGAAGAGGCAGGAATACCCATCTCCCAATCTTTTCCTGAAAGAGGGTTGACTATATACTTTGCAACCAGCTGCCTGACAGTCCGTCTTCAAGGTTTTAGCTGCACACACCTAGGGGTTGTCTGTGATCCTCCACGGAGCCCAGGGGAACTGAGCTGGTGGGCATTTCTTCCACATTCTCCCTCTAGCTTGCTCCAACTGTAAAGCCATGTTGCCAACATTGCCAACATGTCTCTGGAAGGAGATTGTATACATACTTGGCATCTCACTTTTTGCTGATGCTGCCCAAAAAACAACCTGATCTGATAGCCAGATGAGCTTGCATTCACAAGTCCCACAGGACTGTAGCAAACAATGAAGCATTTCTTAACAGATGTGCAGGAGAGTACTTGACAAGGCTATCCCCCAAGAGCTCAGTATAGAGGAAACAGACAAAATGCCCTTTTTCCAATCTTTCCTTAAATGGCTTTGACTACATACTTTACTTTGCAGCTTGTAAAGGGTCAGGCTTATAATCACCTGCATCTAAGTGCTTACTGTGATCCTCTCCTTTAGTTCACTGGCAGTCCTTGGCACAGCCTCAAATACTGGGAGTCACTAAAAACAAAGCAGGCAGCTTGAGCAATCACACGGGTTTTAAAGAAAACTAGATTAATCTGGACTGGTTTACCCAAAAGAGAGTTCAAAATAACAGTCATAAAAATGCTTCCTGATGTCAGAAGAACAACACACAAACAAAATGAGAATTTCAACAAAGAGATAGAAAATATAAAAATGTACTAAAGAGAAATTACGAAGCTGAAGAATATAACTGAACTGCAAAATTCAATATAGGCTTCAACAGCTGATTAGATTAAGTGGAAGAAAAGATTCACTAATTTGAAGACAGAGCAGGGGAATTCAATCAGAGAAGCAAAAAGAAAATAATGGAAAAAAGTGAAGCTAGCTTAAGGGACTTATGATACACCATCAAATGGATCAATATGTGTGTTATAGTGGTCCCAGAAGGAGACGAGAGAAAAAAAGGGCAGGAAAGCTTGATTCAAGAAATAATGGCTGAAAACTTTCCAAACCTGAGAAAAGAAACACACATCTAGATCCATGAAGACCAAAAAATACCAAATGAGCTGAAACTAAAAAGACACACAGACTGAGACACATTATAATTAAATTGTCAATTAAAACAAAGAGAGAATTTTAAAATAAGCAAGAGAAAAGCAACTTGTTCTGTACAAGGGAACCGCTACAAGACTAGCTCTATTTTTCAGCAGAAGTTTTATAAGCAAGAAGGAAATGGGGCCATATATTCAAAGTGCTAGTAGAAAACAACTGCCGACCAAGAGTACACTATCTGGCAAAGTTGTCCTTCATAATTGAAAGAGAGATAAAGAATTTTCCAGACAAACAAAATCTGAAAGAGCTGATCACCATAAGTGATCTTACAAAAAAAAAAAAAAAGTCAATATTTCAAGCTGAAATAAAAGGACACGAATCAAAAAAGAAAGAAAACATGAAAGTATAAAATGCATTACTAAACTGAAACTACTATAAAATAATATTAAATGTCAACTGTAATGGAAAATAAGTTTTTTAAACCCACTGGAAAAGATAAATATATATACAAATTCAGAATACCCCAAAATTGTAATGGTGGTGGGAAAAATCACTTCTAACTTTAATATAAAGGTTAAAAGACAAAAGCTTTAAAAATAATCATAACTACAATAATTTCTAAATGGGTACACAATATAAAAAAATGTAAATTGTGACATCAAAAACATAAAATGTGGGAGGGAATGTGTAAAATTGTAGAGCTCTTGTATATGTTCAAAATTTAGTTGTTGTTAGCTTAAAATAGACTGTTATCACTATACGATGTTTTATGTAAGCCTCATGATAGCCACAAAGCAAAAATCTATAGTAGAAACACAAAAGATGAAGAGAAAGAATCAAAACATACCACTACAGAAAATCATCAAATCACAAAAGAAGAGAGCAAGAAAGGAACAAAGGGCTTACAAATTAGCTGGGAAACAATTAACAAAATGTCAATAGTAAGTCCTTTCCTATTAATAACCATTTAAATGTAAACTACATTCTCCTATTAAGACATAGAGTGGCTGAATGGATGAAACAAAGAAGACCCAACTATATGCTGACTACAAGAGACTATTTCAGATTTAAGGAAACACATAGACTGAAAGTGAAGGAATGGAGAAAAGACAGTCAATACAAAGGGAAACTGAGGAAAGAAGGAGTTTCTATACTTATATCAGACAAAATTGGCTTTAAGCCAAAACTAACAAGAGATAAAGAAGGTCATTTATAATGAGAAAGAGTCAATTCATCAATGGGATATAACATTTGTAAATACATTATGTGCCCAACATTGGAGCACCTAAATATATAAAGCAAATATTATCAGACCTGAAAACAGAAAAAGCTAGCAATGCAATAATAGGAAACTTCAGTATCCTATTTTCAACAATAGCTATATAACTGAGACAGAATATATATCAATAAGAAAGCACTGGACTTAAACGACTTGTTAGGTCATATAGTCCTACAGACATCTGCAGAATATTCCATCCAACAACAGCAGAATATATTCTTCTGAAATGCACATGGAACATTCTCCAGGATAGATTATATGTTAAATATCAAGACAACTCTTAATCAATTTTAGAAGTCTGAAGTCATATCAAGTGTCATTTCTGAACACAGAGGTTTGAAACTAGAAATCAACTACAAGGAAAAAACAGTAACATCTACAAATATGTGGAGATTAAGCAAATGCTCCTAACAACTAGTGAGTCAAAGAAATCAGGATAAATCAAAAAATACTTTGAGGAACATTAAATTGAAAACATAACATATCAGAACATACAGAATGCAGCAAAAGCAGTTCCAAGATGGAATTTTATAGCAATAAATACCTACATTAACAAAAAAGAGAGACGGCAAAGAAACAACCTAACTTTACACCTCAGAAACTAAAAACAATGAAATAAAATAAGCCCAAAGTTAGTAGAAGGAAGGAAATAAAAATCAGAGTGAAAATAAATGAAATACAGACTAAAAGGATAATGGAAATGATCAATGAAAATAAGAGCTGTTTTTTTGAAAAGATAAACAAGATTAACAAACATTAGGTAAACTAAGAAAAAAGAGAGAAGACAAATAAAATCAGAAAAGTATGAGGATGCATTACAACTGCTACGAAGTATACAAATATTAAGGATCATAAGAAAGTACTGCGCACAATTATACACTGACAAACTTGATAACCTAGAAGAAATGGATAAGCTCCCAGAAACATGCAATCTACCAAGCATGAATCTTGATAAAAATGAAAATCTGAACAGACCAACAAATAAGGAGTTTGAACTAGTAATCCAAATACTCTCAACAGCGTGGCCAGTTTTCTCAGTGGTTAGAGAGCGGTGCTTAGAGGGCAATGCTTAACACCAAGGTCACCAGTTCAATTCCCACATAGGACAGTGAGCTGCGCCCTCCACAAATAGATTGAAAACGACTTGAAATGGAGCTGATGGATCCTGGAAAAACACACTGTTCCCCAATATTCCCCAATAAAAACAAACAAACAACAACAACAACAAAACTCCCAACCAAATGTCCAGGACAAGATTGCTTCATGGGTAAATCCTACAAAATATTTAAAAAATAATTAAAACCAATCCTTTTAAAATTACTCCAATAAATAGAAGAGGGTGGAATGCCTCCAAACTCATTTTATAAGGCCAGTGTTACCCTGATAGTAAAGCCAGACAAGGACAATACAAAAAAAGTAAATTAGGCTGATATCCCTGATGAACATTGATGCAAAAATCCTCAACAAAAATTCAACAATACATTAAAAGGATCATACCACCTAAATAGCATGAGCTGTGTGCCTCATATCTAAATGGACAGACATGTCCCTGCCCCTGATTCTTGAAAATTTTCTGTGATTATCATTGCCACTTCCATTAATAATTGCACATTAAGGATGTGTAAGATTTATAAGAAATTTATAAGAACTATTGATGCAATATTTCTTTCCTACCGCATTTCCCTGAAAATAATACCTAGCTGGACCATCAGCTCTAATGCATCTTTTGGAGCAAAAATTAATATAGGAAATCTTATAGTAAAATAAGATCTTATAGTAAAATCTTATAATAAAATCTTATAGTAAAATAAGACCGGGTCTTATATACTATACTATACTATACTATACTATACTATACTATACTATACTATACTAAAGACTGGGTATCATATCATATCATACAATACCAGTTATAATTTATAATATAATATAATAATATAATATAATATAATATAATATAATATAATATAATATAATATATTGGGTCTTATATTAATTTTTGCTCCAAAAGATGCATTAGAGCTGATAGTCTTATTTTCAGGGAAATACGGTGTGTCCCGTTTGTGATTTGTATGTGGGTACATGTATGTATTATTTAGACATAACCATCATCTAGAGGTACTGATGAAAGTACATGGTATGTCAATAGGTTAAGCTGTGTTCTAGAAATGACCAAGAAATGTAAAGGCAGGAAAACTTTATCTATCTGTTGGTTCACGGTAGTCTGTTTTTCAGCAATTCAAAGAAAATTGCTTCCCTACTTTGCCCCTAGACTTTTTCCTTTTATTTACTTTGCTTCCTGTTATTTTTTAAAGACTGCTACGATTTTATCATTTCACTGCTTAAATTGCAGGCTCCAGTAAAAGAATTCAGGCCCTCATGAAAAGGAAAGACCTGTGGTCTTTCCAACCCTACCTGCTAATAATTAACATCTCACTCCTGTACAGAACTTCTTACAATTCTTTTAAAATGACATACTGCCATTTCTCCAGTAGTTACCATCTTCTATCAGACTAAGCATTTAAATCTAGGCACCATGCTACTAAAATCCTGTAGGATTTATTTACACTATTTACCTTTATGCACAAATCCCTTTCAGATTTAACCCTTCTTAACCCCAGAACCTCTTTCAACTCCACCCCTCACTTGTTCTTTCTGGAAAGTAAACTAATTCCCAGATACCTATGCTGCTTCCATCTTCTCAGTTTCAATTTTTCCTGTTGTCTCCATGAGGAGGAACTTACTCCACCCAATCCTAAATAAATAATAGTCCGTCTAATAGAAAGCTGTCCTTAGATGCCTAATCTTCTGGGTTGACAAATCACCTTGTACACCAATAGTATAGAATAAATTCCTTTTTTTTTTTAATTCATGAAATCACCATTTTATATCTTGTTTGTACCAGGTATTGTCCAACATCCTGTGGCCTGCAAATAAGACATTAGCACACTGCAAACTCATTAAAGGAGGAACAATGTCTATTTTGACCTTACAAAAAGGGCTATTATCCTTACTCATTATCTGTTGAATAGCTGCTTATCCTCTATCACCCATCTTATGTTCCTGTATTTATCTTGTTACTATAATTGTTCTAATTAATCTTCAAAATAGATGTTTATTCTGTTCATTGGAAAATGCGGTTCAGTGTAATTTATCCAAGATCACACAGACCCTAGGTGTCAAAAGCAAGATTGAAACTCTGTCCTATCTGATGGCAAATAATAAATAAATTCAAAGGTTCTGGTCAAGATGGGGCAGGGGGGCGGTAGATAAACACTATGCTTGCCTCTTCTCATGAACACTAAAAATTACAACTAAATTATAGAACAACAATTATTGAGAATCACCTAAAGTCTAGCTGAACAGAAGTCCTATAACAAAGAACATACAGAAGAAGCCACATCGCGACAGGTGGGAAGGGTTGAGAGATGGAATGGGTTGGTCCCACACCGTGTTTGAGCATTAAAAATTGGGAAGGATATCTCAGTTGTGGAGGTTTCCTTGAGGAGCACAGGGTCCCAGCCTCACAAGCTCTCCAGCCCAAGTTTCCAGTGATGGGAAGAGAAGTTCCCATAACATCTGGCTGAGAAAACTAGTGGAGATTGTAGCTGAGTCACATGGAGGGCAGCTGTAATCCCAGGTGTTCTTCTTAAATGCTCGCACACAGACTTACTCACTGACGGACTCACTCACTCTGAGCTCCAGCCCTGGGGCAGCAGCTCAAAAGGCACAAGGAACATACAGGAAGGAACAGAATTGTCTGGCTGCAGGACAAGGGCTGCAGGGGCAGCTTTCTCCCAGACAGAAATACTGGCAGAAGCCATTGTTCCTTTGTGAAGCCCTCCACCTACCCAGCCTGCACACCCAGGTGGGCGCCACATCTGAGTCTTCATCAACCTAGCAATCATTTGTCCACCCCATCCTGGCAACTCCCTGAAACCCCACCCCATCCAACATTCGGACCCACACAATCCAATTCCAGTGGCATTTCCATACAAACGGCCTGTCTTAGCACTTGCTGCAGACTTTTCTAAAATCTCTCAAAGGGTCACAAAACACAAACAAGCAACATATGACCCTGGTGTGCCTAATACCTTTTGTTAACACGTTGTGTACGGATCACAAGAATCTTCACGAGGGATTTAAACCCTGCCGGACACAATATGTTAAGGAGCCCAAAGCCCAGCACTAATGGCAACCAGCCTTGGTTCACAGCTGAGACTTTCACAGGTACCATGAAGTCCAGCACAAGTGATAACCCTCTGCAGATCACTTTGTGGCTCATACCAAGTGGCCCTGGGCAGGGCACATGCAGCAACTGAACTTGGACTGCAACAGAGCCCTTCCCAAGAGTCCCAAGAACCAACACACCTGGTGGCCAGCTTCAGACCACACCAGAGCACCACCCAACCACTTCCACAAACAACACAGCCAAATGGCAGACTAGGCAGGCACCACAGCCATGCTAAAGCAAATCCTGCTCTGTAGGGTCAGCCCCTGCAAAACAGTTCCTCCACTGTAGTCATAGCCAGTCCTCACAACCAATCTTCCCATTGATGTGCAAATAGCAACCAAGGCTCAATTACAAGAGAAGGGACACACAACCCACACAAGGGATACACCGGAGCCACTCAGCCCCACAGGACACCTACTACATAAGGCCACTCTACTAAGACTGGAAGACATAGCAACTCTACCTAATACATAGAAACAAACATAAGAAGGCAGCCAAAATGGGGAAACAAAAAAACATGTCCCAAATTAAAGTACAGAACAAAGCTTCAGAAAAAGAACTAAACAGAATGGAGACAAGACATCTACCAGATGCAGAGTTCAAAACACTGATTATAAAGATGTTCAATAATCTTACAGAGAATGTCAACAAAGATATAGGAAACATAAAATCGGACATAGGAAACATAAAAAAAGAACCAGTGAGAAATAAAGAATATAAAAACTAAAATAAAGAATACATTAGAGGGAATCAACAGTAGATTAGATGAAGCAGAGGATCAAATCAGCAATTTAGAAGATAAAGTAGCAGAAAAGACCGAATCAGAACAACAAAAAGAAAAAAGAATCCAGAAAAAAATGACAGTTTAGGAGCCTGTGGGACAACATTAAGCATACCAACACTTACATCATAGGGGTACCAGAAGGAGAAGAAAGAGCAAGGAATTGAAAATTTGCAGAAATAATGATGGAAAACTTCCATAACCTGGCAAAGAAAATAGACGTACAATTTCAGAAAGCACAAATGGTTGCAAACAAGATAAACCAAACAGGCACACCAAGTCACATTATAATTAAAATGCCAAAGGTTAAAGACAAAGAGGGAATCTTAAAAGCAGCAAAAGAAAAGCAGTTACAAGGGAGCTCCCATAAGACTGTCAGTTGATTTCTCAACAGAAAATTTGCAGGCCAGAGGGGATTAGCACAAAATATTTAAAATGATGAAAAGCAAGGACCTATAAACAAGATTACTCCACCCAGGAAAGCTATTATTTAAAATCGAAGGAAATCTTTAAATAAAGATCTTCCCAGACAACAAAACTTACGAAGGTTTGTCACCACCAAATGAGTACTACGAGAAATGTTAAAAGGACTACTCTAAGAAAAAGGAGAAAGAGGAGGAGGAAGAGGAGAAAAAGAAGACCAAAAACATGAATAATAAAATGGCAATAACTACAAACCTATCAATGATTATTTTAAATGTAAATGGATTAAATGCTCCAATCAAAAGACATAGGGTGGTTGAATGAATAAGAAAACAAACCCTTATGTATGTTGCCTACAAGAGAGTCACTTCAGATAAAAAGACATACACAGAGTGAAACTAAAGTGATGAAAAAAATAATTCATGAAAGTGAAAAAAACAAAAAAAAATCTGAGGTAGCAATACCTACACCAGACAGTATAGACTTTTTAAAAAATGCTATAACAAGAGACAAAGAAGGACCGGTATTCCAACTTCTGGCTATTTATCCAAAGAAACCCAAAAACTACTTCAAAGGAACATGTGCATCCATATGTTCATTGCAGTATTATTTACAATAGCCAAGATATGGAGGCAGCCTGGGTGTCCATCAATGAATGAATGGATAATGAAGAGGTGGTATATGTTCACAATGCAATAATACTCAGCCTTAAAAATGAATGAAATCTTGCCAATTGCAACAACATGGATGGACCTAGAGGGTATTGCACTGAGTAGAGAAAGACAAATACCATATTATTTCACTTACATGTGGAATCTAAAGAACAAAATAAACAAACAAACAAAATAGAAACAAACTCATAGATACACAGAACAATTTGACAGTTGCCAGATGGGAGCATGTTTGGAGGAATGGGTGAAAAAGGGGAAGGTATTAAGAAGTACAAATTGATAGTTACAAAACAGTAATGAGGATGTAGAAGGAATATAGTCAATACTGTAATACCTATGTATGGTATCAGATGGGTACTAGGTTTATTGGGGTAATCACTTTGTAAGTTATATAAATGTCTAAGTCCCTATGTTGTACACCTGAAACTACTATAATATTGTATGTCAACTGTAATTGAAAATGAAATATTATTTAAAAAAATAACCCCGCTAAAAAAACAGGGTGAACCAAGAATCAAAGTGAAGAAAAATTTTAAAAAGAATAAATAAATTTGAAAAATAAATAAATTTTTAAAAAAGAATAAATGAATTCAAGAAAAATAATCAAAATTATGAAATAACGTATTCACAGTGACCCTTCATTTATGCATTTCCTGTACCAACCGCAAGCGGCTTCTGGCCTTATAAGCATTCTGTTTTTCTATTCAGATCTGTCTTCACCCCTCTTCCAATCGACTAAATGATTTATATATGGCCATCAATAGCAACAAGGAACTGTTGACATTTGTTCCACGTGCTAGGCAAATTGTTAAAATCTTGCTCTCATTTAGAGTTTTAATTTTAAAAATATATATATTCAGTATACATCTAGAAAAACACCTGGCTCGGTCATAAAGTAGTATAAAATCATAAAGTGCTCAGGGTATATCACTAAAGATTAACTGAATCTGTTCCTTACCTGTCTCTCACTGCACCACAAACAGACACACAGACACATACATGCACACACCATTCACACCTCATTTATAAGGTAAGGAAATTAAGATACAGAGTGAAGTACTTGTCCACATTTAGGATCTGGTTAGTGTCAGAACAGGGACTATAACTTAGTCTAGCACATTTTTACCCAAGTGCAGTAACCTCACGAATTTGGAGACATTGTTTTACTTTTTTCTCCATGCTTCCAATATGTTTCAAGTTTGTTTTTTTTTCATTGAACATGTCAAACTCCACCATCTAATTGATCATCAAAAATGCATATTTTAATCAATTTCTTAACTACCTAAATTTTGAAAGATGTTAAGGAATCTCTCTCATTTGACTTGACATTCGTTGAAGTTAACTGCCCCAGAGCTATCTCAATATGGTTTAGATTACCTGTGAACCTGAAATGCAAAACAGCAGAAATGTTATCTGAATTAGATAAAACTTAAAGGATGAATATTTATTAATCACCTATGATGTGATGGGCTTACATAGATTTACATCAATAATCATCAGATTATCTGAAGGCCTATCAGGTATAAATTTCCTTTCCCTCCTTTTCCTTCAGAGGAAGTAGGAACTGTAAATGGAAATTAAAAGGAAAACCAAGTTGGAAGACAGTCTTGCCTTAGGAGGTCACCCACCACTGTGAGATGATAGCATTGTTGCAGAGCCCATTTCAACAAAGCCTCTCTGCTGTCCAACCTCCGCCATTAGGGGCATTGTTTACTTAGTTGCTTAACCACCACCACCATCCTATTTAGAGTTACAATTTTATTATAATGTTGCCCAGAACTTTCAGTTCCACAGTGTTCTCTGGGTAAAAACTGAAATCTAAATGGCCACCGAAGTAACTATTTCCAAGAAAACTGCTTCACAGTCTAGATCCTATCAATTTTCTATGTAAAATTATTTTAAAATATATGAAATGAAAAATATTGCCCATACTCAAACAGACATAGCTGAAATTAACTGGCTCACCCACAATTCATTTAAATCATAACTGAAAGGAGTTTATAATCAGGTGTGGCAATATTGTTTACTTTCCCTTCAGCATAGCAGCAGGATGGAATCAGGGAAATGTGGACGGCTATTTATCAGTTAGACTTTACATTAGATGATATTTCTGAAAGCTGCATCTGTGGGATGACACTATGAAAAAAAGCTTGGCAGGCCTTCTAGTATTTCAGCCACTGCTGAAAGAAAATAATAATGTCATCGATTAGCAACCAATGCAATAGTTGAATCATTGTGGCTTTTAGAAAACTGAAATTATTTGCCTGCTTGTGGGTCTGGCTTATATTCTCATAGAAGCAAACAAATGTACAACTGACATTTTACGAGTCTGATGGACAGTGTTTTCCCCAGTTCAAAAACATATTTGCTTTTGAGTGTCTAGTTTCTTTCCTAGTGAAATGAAAATGTTACTGATGAGCCGTCAAATTATCTGGCACAAAATAGGCATGAAACAAATATTTTGAATGAATTAATTAATAATAGCTATCATTTACTGAATTCAAACCAGATGTGCTAGCTACTAGTACCGTCATTCTCATTGTTCATGTGGGAAACCTCAGGATAGAAAGTTACAGAGGTAGGATTCAGAGCCTGGGCTGTTTTCTACAGTATTATTATCCTGCCTCTCCTGGGGACATTATGATAAATACCAAAATTAAAAACACACATATTTGTGTAAGAATACACAGAAGCATAGGGTAAAAATGGCAGACTTGAGCATCATCTTGATCCTAATACATATTTGCTGGGTGATCGTGAGTAGTTTTGCTGTAACTCACTGAGCCTCAGTTTCCTTATTAGGAAGATAAGACTTATAATAGGATCTACCTAATAACCTTGTTATGAGAACTAAACTAGATAGATCATCTGTGTAATGTGCTTAGGAAAGAGCTTGACACATAATGAGCCCCGAATCACTATTGGCTATTAATACATACTCCATAGCAATTGTGCTTAGTTGCCAATAGCCTAGTCTGTTTCCTCATAAATAGCCAAACAGCACTATGCATATATTGGCTAGTAAGACAACCATATTTGTTATTTCAAAAAAAACAAAATATCAGAAGTTTCCAAAAACATGGCTAAGGCACATTCAGGAAGATAGGCAATGCCAGCGCTTCCTCTTCTCCCTGATTCCTACACTGGTTCCTGCTTAACTGCAGGGTCACTGCTGCATATTTTACTTCCACCAAAAAAAAATAATAATAATAAAATAGACCAAACACTTTCCCTTAGTTCCCTCAACACACCTGAATCATATTCACATTTTCAAAAGAAAGTTTACTAAATACTAATAGAAAACAAAAGCAAGTAAATACAGGTGTACAAACTCATGTATGTGTGTATTGTTTATTTTTCTCTAAGCTAATAACTTAAGTTTTATTAATCCACTCCGCTAATAAGACTTTTGCCCTCTTCTTGTAATTTTTTATTTGTTTTACACTTTGTATTGAGTATGTATTTTTGTAAGTCACCTTCAATAGTTAATAGGGGGGAAAAAAGGTATAAACCAAACTAGATAGATGATAGATATGATAGATGGCAAGTGGATAGAGAGAGAGAGAGAGAGAGACAGACAGACAGACAGAGCCAGACAGACAGACAGACAGTGACTTTACAGAATTTTTGAAACTCAGATAACTACCTCTGGACCAAAAGAGATTACACCCTTCCCTCCCAGCATCTTCACTCCACCTGGCAGACACTATCTTTTTTCCTACCACACAGGAGTCCATGAATGGCCTATCTTGCTCTCTTTTCTTCCACTACCATTTCCCAAGACTATGAGGGTTATAGTGACTGATGTAATCAAAGCTTTTACCATCCTTGGATCAAATTACTAGCTCTATTTGCTTTCAGACCACTTTGTGATTAAGCTGAACCCCACTATTAGGTATAACCCATCACAGACTCAGAGTACCATATTACCTTGTTATTACCTTCACATAAGACATGTTTCTACATATCTGTACCAGAGGGCAACTATGTCCTCAATAGGAGAATTTTCAGTGCTATCATATTCATTTCTTATACTCCCCCACGCTTCATAAAAGGCATTCAGAGGCATTTAAGAAATACTTGTTAGGTCGAGTTAAACTGAATGAAAACACTTATGTCCTTTTCTCGTGCATTAGATTTTGAATGACAAAATTTAACAGCTAAATTGGCATAATTGGATCGCCCACTTATTTCCAGCCATCACTTTATAGGAATCCAGTTAGATGCATATATTTGTTATTAATTTATGTTACCATTGAAGAGCTCAAATGTATGATATTGAACTAAACTTAACAAACTGTCATATTGATTTTTGTAGGGATTCAAGGATATTTCTCTTGAGAGGTTTATACATGGTGGAGCCAATGTTACAGGATTCCAGTTGGTAGATTTTAATACACCTATGGTAACCAAATTAATGGATCGTTGGAAGAAACTAGATCAGAGAGAGTACCCAGGATCTGAGACTCCTCCAAAGGTATTTATTTGTTTTTATTTTATGTATTTTTAGTATTTTTGTAAATTTAAGGTAGAAAGTTTATGAAATAGTCCTAGTAATATTTTGTTAGGCATACTATGACATAGGACAGAAGCATTTTGACACTATCACTGTGATGCACAAACCCCTAATACTTTCTAAATTTCTATACGTAAGAGTAAAGTTATTAGATATTAGCTCAAGTAGTTTACTATTCTTATTATTACTATTATTACTTTGTATATGAATTTCCATGATTAAATTGTATGCTTTTTAAAACTTATTTGTTAACTAAATATTTCAAGTGTGAACATTGGTAACTATTCTAGCCAAATAAAAACTATATTTGCAAAGTGATTGATAACGAATACATAAATTAGGAAATTGGTAAAATGTACAAGCTTCTGCAACATTTCTCCTTCAAATGAATAGTAAAATGTCAAGGTTGTTTAATTTTTTCCAACAGACATTGCAGAAGTATGTTATTGGTATCTGTAAAGGAAGCTGGTAAATTTCTGATCATAAGCACATTTTTTTTCTCACCTGAAAAGATAGATGACTTCCTTGGATATCATATAAATAATGGCATAATGTATCTTAAACTCCAACTTATTGGTTTTGTGCTCCTACATAATAAGGCATCATAACTTTTAACAACTTTTACTAACCTCTTACTGACAGTGTATTCTAATAAAAAGTTTTCAAATATAACTTGGAAATTCAAGCCCAGAAAACTACAATCTAGGGATATGGAGTCTCAATTCTTCCATTTCCTAATTATAAAACTTTCCCTACTAGCTATATCAATTTCTCCTCTGTAATGTAGGAATTTGGCTAATCATACCATCTTCACAACTCAATAGAATCATGGAATTTCAAAGCAAAGCATTTATTGAGTATCTATTATGTGTCAAGCACTGTATTCAACCGTCTGGTTTCACAGATTAATAAATGCAAGATTAAACTGGTATGTTAATTTGCTGTCCCTGAGTCAAGAACCAGGTTTGTGGAATGCCCAGGACCAAATAATGCGCATTATTTGGACTAGTCTCTGAGTCCTAGACAAGTGCATTGTCCACTCTCTTATACCACTTCTCATGCTTAGATAACATATATCAAAACTTATAAAAAAGCCAAAAACTTTTTCAAGGTGCATATTATCTTCAGGATTAAAAGAAACTTGAGAAGTCTTTTAGTCTGCCTTTACTCTGCCTTTTGCCTGAGGCTCTGAGATAAATCATCCCTGAAGCTCAATTACATCAAGTGTTAATACACAAAAAGAAGAATGTGAAGTTTCCTTTTGAACACATTTCTAATATAGACAGTTTCTATACAGCATGGTTCCCTCATTCTGTCATCAGTGTATGCAGAGACTCTCCTGTCTGTCTCTTCCTCGTGAGACACAATCTTATTTCTTCCTTCCTCACACATTCTGTTGTCAGACCATTATTTTTCTCAGCATTTCTTCTGTAAACAATCTGTTTAAGATCTTATTACCCTCTGAGCTTTAGTAACTAGAATGGGCTTCAACATTTTTGGCAGTGTTTTGTACCTCCTTGTTACTTCTTTTCATTTCAGTGATAATATTAACATATCATCAGTGTCCATTGTGGCCCCCCTATCTGGACATATTGGTGTCATAAGTCCTTCCCTGTCTTGCCTTTACCTCATTCCAATGTCTCCTATTTCATAACTTCCAATTAGACTTATGTATGCCACAGCTTTGAACACTTTGTTTTATATATAAATATATATAATTTTCTCATCTTTCACAGATCTTAACATGATGCAAGGCATCCAATAGCCATTTAATCAATATGTATACTCAATTCTCTTTATTCACAGTAGTATGTTCTATAAAGTTGACATGAACACTGAATTAGTGAACACTGAAAGCTTGTTCCTAGGCAAAATACAAAATTGGGGTCCTGCAAGCTTCTTGTCATATGCTGTGAAGTGATCAACACATAACACATTGTGTTTCTGTTTAAAGACACCTTATTTAATACATTGTTGATTCATTAACATTAAATTTCTGTCCAACAGCACTCATGACTGAACAAAGCTTGTCTAACATAAACACATTTTCTCCATATAGCATATCACCGCCTTCTTGCACTATGGAACACTAGACAGCAGTTTGGCACTATACTTTTGGGCCACTTTAAACAGTGAAATCATCAGCAAAATGCACAAAGCTGAAAAACCTGGCACTAAATAGACCACAAAAGGACACTTATTTACAGTATAACAAGAAGTTGGGGAGATTCAAGATAGCAGAGTAGATAAACACTGTGCCTTCATCCTTCCATGAACACATTAAAATTACAACTAAATTGCACAACAATCAACCTGGAGAACCATCTGAGGTCTAGCCAACCAGAAGTCTTATCACTAAAAATATAAAGAAGAAGCCACGTCAAGACTTGTAGGAGGGGCAGAGACACAAAATGAACAGACCCCAAACCTTCCTGTGGCGATTGAGAATCATGAGGGATACTTCAATCATGGAGGCTCTCCCCAGTGGAGTGAGGGACCCCAAGCCCCAACACCAGGCTCCCCAGCCTAGAGTACCAGTGCTGGGAAGTTTGGGTGGGACAGAAGGCTACAGGAAACCCAGCGTCCTCTTAAACAACCCACACACAGACTCACTCACTCGCAGGCACTCACCTTGGGCTCCAGCAAAGGGACCATGACTTGGAGGGCCTCAGAGACGTCTGGGGGGAGGGAGACAGACTGAGGTGTGTGGTTTCAGGGGGAGGACCGGAAGACAGTTGGCATTTTCCTGGAGTTCCTCTTCCTGTGCAGCCAGCAGTCAGGCGCCATCTTTCCTATGTTGAGCCCACCCCCACAGGCCAAATTGGAATCTGATTGGCCTGATGAACTCTGCTTCTCAACCCTGTTGACTCAGCTGGGACTCCACCCCACCCAACTCACTCAATGTTGGAGGCACTTTCTCTGCTAGCAACTAGCCCCTCCTGCATTATATTCTTTCTAGGAAATCTATCAGAGTCCACGAGCCCCATGTGGTGGCTACTGGCCTCAGTATGCTCTGAGACTTTTGTTGAGTCACTCCAGGCTCAGCACTGGCACCAAACAAGAATCTACATTAAACTGGTGACCACAACTCTTCCCACTCTAGTGACTCCCTGAGACACTGCAGGGGGCAGCAGGCCTCCAGGTGTCCTGGCTTTTTGTGGGGTTGCCCCAGGCCTGATACTGGTGGCAACCATCCTCAGTTTGCAGTGTGGCCTCTACCATGCACCTCCTGGTTTAGCACAGGCAGCAAACACCTGCAGATTGTTTTGCAGCTCCTACCAGATAGCCCCCAGCCAGTCACAGGCAATGCCTGACCTGGGTCTGCACCAGACACCCTCCCAAGAGGCCTCGGAACCTTTATACTTGGAGATTGGCTTCAGATCACAGCAGAGCACTACCCAATTGGCCCCACAAGTGGCACACAAAAAGGTTGGCCTCAAGAGTCACCAGAGCCCACTGGGGCAAATCCTACTCAGTGGGGTAAGCCTCCCACACAGCAGCCCATAAGCTGTGGACATGGCCAAACGCCACAAGCATTCAGCCTGAGGGTTAATCTCACCCACTGAGTGCCAATAGAGAGATCAATGCTCCACTGTAACAGGAGGGCACACACAACCCCCACAAGGGACACTCCTGGAGCACTTGGCCCAGATGACCAGGGAGACTGTGTGTCACGTGGGGTAGACTACGGGGTCTCTGCTCCCGCTCCCCACATAAGAACGCAGGATATGGTGAGGCCAAAAAGGAACACCCACGGAGCCATAGGTAGGGGAGTCATACCACTATACTCTCGCTGGCGGCTGGGTTGGAGAAACAGGAAGCAGGAGCCACACAATTCGCAGGCCTCACTGCGCCGCTTTCAGTCTCAGCCACCATCTTCTTGCTAGCCTCCATTTTCTGCTAGTGTAGCCACGGCAGTTATATTAGTGGCCAATGGCTCACTGGTTACAGCTGACGGCCAACTAGCCACAGCTGATGGCCATCCAATCACAGTTGATGGCCGTTTACTACCTGAGCCAGCACCTTTCTACCTGAGGCTGAGAGCCTGGAAACTGCACTTTGGGGCTCTGTCCCCACACTGTGCCACTGAGTCCCACAGGACACCTACTATGTAAGTCCACCCAGCCAATATTGGGGAACATAACAAATCTACCTAATTCATAGAAACAAACACAGAGAGGCAGCCAATATTAGGAAACAAAGAAATGCATCCCAAATGAAAGAACAGGAGAAAAATTGAGAAAGAGAACTAAACAAAATGGAGGCAAACAACCTACCAGAGACAGAGTTCAAAACAATGGTTATAAGGATGCTCAAGGAACTTAGTGAGAACTTCAACAAAGAGATAGCAAGCATACAGAAAAAAAAACCAGTCTGAGTGAAGAATACAATAACTGAAATGAATAATGCACTAGAAGGAATCACCAGTAGGCTGAAGATGAAGCAGAGCATTGCATCAGCAATTTGAAAGACAAGGTAGCAGAAAACACCCAATCAGAACAGGGAAAAGAAAACAGCATTAAAAAAATGAGGACAGTTTAAGAGACCTCTGGGACAACATCAAGCATAACAATATTCACATAATAGGGGTACCAGAAGGAGAAGAGAGAAAGCAAGAGATTGAGAACCTATTTGAAGAAATAATAAGTGAAAACGTTCCTAATCTGGTGAAGGAAATAGACATACAAGTCCAGGAAGCACAGAGAGTCCCAAACAGGATGAACCCAAATAGGCCCACACCAAGACACATTATAATTAGAATGGCAAAGGTTAAAGACAAAGAGAGAATCCTAAAAACAGAAAGAGAAAAGCAGGGCCGGCCTGGTGGCTCAGGCGGTTAGAGCTCCATGCTCCTAACTCCGAAGGCTGCCGGTTCGATTCCCACATGGGCCAGTGGGCTCCCAACCACAAGGTAGCAAGTTCAATCCCTCGAGTCCCTCAAGGGATGGTGGGCTCCACCCCCTGCAACTAAGATTGAACATGGCACCTTGAGCTGAGCTGCCGCTGAGCTCCTGGATGGCTCAGTTGGTTGGAATGTGTCCTCTCAACCACAAGGTTGCCGGTTCCACCCCCTGCAACTAGAAAACGGCAACTGGACCTGGAGCTGAGCTGCGTCCTCCACAACTAAGACCGAAAGGACAACAACTTGAAGCTGAACGGCACCCTCCACAACTAAGATTGAAGGGACAACAACTTGACTTGGAAAAAAAAGAAGTCCTGGAAGTACACACTGTTCCCCAATAAAGTCCTGTTCCCCTTCCCCAATAAAATCTTGAAAGAAATAGAAAGAAAGAAAGAAAGAAAGAAAGAAAGAAAGAAAGAAAGAAAGAAAGAAAGAAAGAAAGAAAGAAAGAAAGAAAGAAAGAAAGAAAGAAAGAAAGAAAGAAAGAAAGAAAGAGAAAGGCAACTAGTAACTTATACAATATAAGGGAGCTTCCATGAAATTGTCAGCTGATTTCTCAATAAGAACCTTTGCAGGCCAGAAGGGATCGACAGGAAATATTCAATGTGATAAAAAGCAAGGACATACAACTAAGAGCACTCAACCCAGCAAGGCTATCGTTTAAAATAGAAGGACAGATAAATAGCTTCCCAGACAAGAAAAAGCTGATGGAGTTCATTATCACCAATCCAGTATTACAAGGAATGTTAGAGGAACTTTTTAAGACAGAAAAATAAAATAAAATTATGAATAATAAAATGACAATAGGCACCTATCTATCAGCAATTGCTTTCAATGTAAATGTATTAGTGTTCCAATCAAAAAACATAGGAGGGCGGAATGAATAAGAAAACAAAACCCTTACATATGCTGCCTACAAGAAACTCACTTCAGATGGACGGGTACACACAGACAGAAAGTAATGGGATAGAAAAAAATATTACATGAAAATAGAAACGGAAAAAAAAAAAAAAAAAGCAGTACTTATACCAGACAAACAAACTTGAAAACAAAGACTATAACAAGAGACAAAGACCCAGTAATCCCATTTATGGGTATTTAGCTTGGGAAGAAACCCAAGCTATTTTTGAGGAGATGTGTGCATCCATGTATTCATTGCAGCATTGTTTACAATGGCCAAGAGGTGGAGGCAGCCTGGGCATCTGTCGATGGAGGGATGGATAAAGAGTGTTTGTTACATGTATGCAAAGGAATATTGCCAGCCAGGGAAGGGAATGTGTTCTTGCCATCTGCAGAGGCATGGACAGACCTGGAGGGTATTTTGCTGAGTGGACATTGTCAGAGGAAGACAGATGCAATGGGATTTCACTTATATGTGGAATCTAAGAACAAAATTAATAAACAAAACAGAAACAAACTCATAGATACAGAAAACATTTTGATGCTTGCCAGGTGGGAGGAGGGTTGGGCGTGTGGGTAAAAGAAGGGGAAGGGATTAAGAAGTACAAATGTGTTGTTACAAAGTAGTTATGAGGATATAGGGTATAGCGTAAGGGATATAGTCAATAATATTGTAATAACCAGGTATGGTATCAAATGGATACTAGATTTGTCGGCGTGATAGATGGGAGGGGCTTGGGGAGCAAGGTGAAAAGGTGAAGGGATTAAGAAGAACAAATTTGTATTTACAAAATAGTCATGGGGATGTAAAGTAAAAACATAGGCAATATAATCAATGATATGGTAATAACTATGTATAGTGCTAGGTGGGTACTAGACTAGTCAGGGCGATCACTTCTTAAATTATATAAATGTCTAACTGCTATGCTGTACACCTGAAATTCATATAAAATAATATTGAAAAATTTTTTGTTAGTTTCAGGTGTACAAAACAATGTAATATAGTTAAACTAAAGACCTAGTTAAAAAAAAAGTAATAAAATGCAAGTCAAACATTTAAAAAAAAATTGTAGCCATAATGCACATGCACTTGGTGCTCTTTTTCTACTTACCTATGCTGTTTATCTCTATATTATTTTAATATTAATGAAATGATTACATTAAAATTATTTTAATATTTAATTCAGAAAATAATAATAACAATATTGAATGTCAATTACAATTGATAAATTTAAAAAAGAGGAAAAGGGGAAGGGGACTAGAAGTCTAAATTTCCAAGTATAAAACAAATAGGTCATGGGAATGTAATGTACAGCATAGGGAATATAGTTAATAACATTGTGATAGTATGGTACTGTGTCAGATGGTTGCTGGACTTATGATGGTGGTTACTTCTTTAGGTATATAATGTTGAATAACTATGGTGTACCCCTGAAACTAATACCATATTGTATGTTAGCTACATTTTTAATAAAAAATTTAAAAAGAAAACAAACAAAACAAAAGAAGTCAGAGCCGTGCCTTGCTTGACTGCAGCTAGGAACATGTGTGTTGGGTGACTCAAGTTTTTACCATGCTACACATGTCTGCAAGTGACTTGCTGCAAGTATCGATTTGGGGGTCACAAATTTTACCAAGTAAGCAAATTTGCAAATGCAGAATCCACAAATAATGAGGACAAATGTACTTAAATAAATTGTACTTGATGTTTTTAGTATTTTCAACCAAGATTTAAATTGCAATTTCGATCTTGTCACTCCTTGCCTTCAAAAAAATATCTTATGGAATAAAGGTTTTCAACAACATAGGCCTAACCAGTCTTTCCAGTTATATGTCCCTCTGCTCCCTTTCTGGCCAGAGGAGTTGAACTGCCTTAAATTTGTTCATTCCTTATCAGTCCCTGCGTTCTTGCTCCACTTCAGCTGTACCCCACCTTCATTTCCACCCGTCCAAACCTAACCATTCTCCAACCTTTGATTTCCAATTCCACTTTCCCTATGAAGCCTTTTCTTAGTCCTCCAGTTAATGTGATCCCTTTCTCCTTTGTAATGTGAATAATATTTGATTGTGTAATGCTCACCAAGGACCTAGCATAATTATTTGTCTACTTATTGTTTCATGTTTACAGACGCCTTTGGGGCAGTAACCATCATTTCGTCATCTTTGTAGTCCTCACCATTTATAGCCAGTAGCTAACACATTTTTCAAAGAGCTCTCAGATTTGATATGAAAGTTTATCCTCCCAATGACCACAGGAGATAATCATTATTATCTTGTTTTATTTGGTTTTTCTCTATTTTGTGTTTCATAGCTAAACACTATACTCCATTTTCCTGTAAAACTATGAGTAGCAGAATTAGAACTAGTCTAGTCCTTTCTTCTCAAAGCCCAGACTCTTGTGACTGCCTTATGATTCTGCCAAACTTTATCTTGTTATCTTCAAACCTTGGTAAACAGAACTCACTTCACCATTCTAACCACTGGTTAAAGCAGTAAATAACTCTTTAAAACATCTAATTTTACCCTGCACCAAAATAAAGTGTTATGGGAATAAGAATTTTCTAGATGCCATCTAGAAGTGTGTGCCCATAAATATGATTTCTTGAACTTTAGTACCGTAAGACATATGGAAATGAATTAAATCCTTTGAAAAGGTAAAGCCTAAAGATTTAAACTACTGCGTCTTTCCATCTGTCAGCTGTATGACCTAGCAAAGGCCTTAGCCACTCCAGCTGAGCATCTGCTTTGCTTTGCTCCATTGAGTGTGATCTGCTTTTTGTTTGTTTGTTTTTTTTCACTAGTTCACTTGTTTCATAAGAATGAATGGACTTTTTAAAACACAGAAATACATTTGTTTTTTGGTGCTCTCTCTTCTCAGCTTCTTTCTTCCTCTTTGAAAAGCAACAATATTTTTCATTTTTCCTCTCTGGATCCTAAAATACTAGCATTTTTCTCTTGCATATGTCTTTAGCAAGTTCTACTTTATTTCTCGTTTTTATTTTCTTGCCCTACCAGAAGATGATTTTGAAGGCTTTCTATACTCCAAATGTGTTGGTTCAGGTAGGTGCAGAGGTATATTCATCTTTGTTTTGTCACCTGGCTTAAGCACCTTAATTTCCTTCAACCACCCTATTCTGATTGTGAGGGTGTATGTCTGTCCTTAAGCCTTTTTTGTCATGTCCTTGAGGAATATATAGCAAGGCTCTATATTTACATGTCTCGTTTACATCTTTCTGATGAAGCTTTTAATGAGGTTCTCTACCATTGAGAGTTTTCTCTGTTAGAATTTATAGTCATTGTCTTAACCATAATTCAGTTTTTCTCTTCCCTGAAATGCTAGCTGCTATGTCTAATAGTCATACTGCCTGTGTTTACTTTCTACAATTTGAATTTCACATGATTCTTCTTTGTTTATAAGCAACAAATCAAAGACATCTTTGTCCATATTCCACAGCACAAAATTACCCCTAGTACAGTCTTAGAATGTGTTAATCATATGGAATTGACAATGTAGAATTCCTGAGGCAGTGTAGTTATTGTTGTGATTGGCAGTGGACGCTCTGCCATGCTTCAAAAAAATTGTGCCATGATTTCCCTGAGCTTAGGAATTCTCTAATCAAAGTCCACAAGTATTTCCTGTGTTTGTTTTTTTGTTTGTTTCCCCCTAACAAATTACATTTTCGTCTCAGTTTTTTCCTTACTTCCTCTCCTAACCTTAATAATCTTTTCATGAGGGCTCTGTTTTCTCAAAGAGAAGCATTGGGTGATTATCACAAAGCAGACAGTCTTATCTCACTTCCCGACTTTGATCCTAAGTTACAGTGGAAACTTAGAGAAATGGCTTCACCTTCCAGAACACACTCAGCAGGCATGGGCATAAAAATATTCAGTCCTATTTAGCACAGGGACTGGAGCAAGTACATTTGTTACATAAGTAGATGTTATTTCTGGCAACCAATATATGAGTAACTAATAAAGATTTCCATTCATTCTTCTGAGGAACTGAACAGTGGTATACAGTGCACGTCAATAAACATGTATGGAATCTCAGGGAACCTTGGTAGGCATTTTGGAGAAAAAGAATGAGACATCCCAGCCCTCCTGAAGCTCAACCGCAGAGAAAGGCTACAACAAGGCAGGTTGTGGCAGCAATACTGCACTTGGTTTTTTATACTTTAGTGTTTTGACTTGGATGCAACAAAAAGATCTGTCCTATTAAAGACTTCCTTCTCCCAACTGCTGGACAACTGTGCATTAGAATTTTTATTTTTCAGTATGTGTGTTCTCCTTTTTAAATCAGAATAATAAAATTTGGTATACAGTCTTTATAATCAAGCGATAATAGAAATTTCTGAAGCTAGAGTCAATTAATTATCAGTAATTTAACTCTTTCAGACAGGATGGTGCTTAATGTCATCAATCCACAAAGTCTCCTGACTATTTCTGGTGATTGTTAAGCTTTTAAAACTTACCTTTATAATTACTTTCATTTTGTTAGTACACATCTGCTCTGACTTACGATGGAGTCCTTGTTATGGCCGAAACTTTTCGAAATCTTAGAAGGCAGAAAATTGATATTTCAAGGAGAGGAAATGCTGGAGATTGTCTGGCAAACCCTGCTGCTCCATGGGGTCAGGGAATTGACATGGAAAGGACACTCAAACAGGTAACTCAGAATTTTATTTAAATTCAATTTATTTTACAGCCCTGTTTAAGTGGAGTACTCAAAAAAAAAAAAAAACACAGAATAATTTATCTGAGAATAAATATATATTACAATTGTAATTTTAATATATATGAAGTCATTATCATTTCTGAGACATTTCTAAAGAGAATACTGGGTAGAATAGTGGTGTTTCTATCTTCCGTAGATGCGTATTCAGGATAAGCTAGGTTATGCTGTAGTAATAAACAACCCCAAGTTCCAGTGGCTTAAAACCATAGAAGAGTGTTTTTCACTAACACACACTGGATTAGCAGGGGCACTCTGCTTATTGTACTCACTCAGAGACCCAGGCTGACAGAGCAGCTACCGGTTTGAACACTACAAAGGGAAATAAAGTTGTGGAAGGTTTCAAACCGGTAATTAAACTCTAGCCTAGGAGTGACACTCATCTCATTTGTTCACAACTCATTTGTCAGAAAAGAGTTATATAGGCCTCGCTAACCCCAAGGGGTTCAGGAAATACAAACCTAACCTTGGGCCCAGAATGGGGAAGAACCAGAAATATTTGGAAAACACTACTAATGACAACCTCAGCAGATCGTTAAATTGCTTTGTAGCCTTGGATGAAATAATTTATTTACTACTTTTAGAATGTTTACTGTAATATGTTTACATTTTTAATATTACATGTTAAATGTTCTGAGGTGCCATGAGTTCAGAACTTAAGTAAAAATAAATAAAAAGGAAATTTGGAATAAAATACAGTTGCACATTTTCAAAAATATACTCATATTTTTGAACTTCTTGTATCTTAATGTTAGCAAGGAGAAGTATGATCTGATGTGGTTATCAGAGCTATTTATTATGTGGATCTATAGATAAAACTAAAAAGTAACTATAAACAAACCGTATCTCCATTCCTATAAAACAATACTTCAACACTGAGAAAGTATTCTGTCAGTTACAACGGAAACCTTATAAAATGAAACATATTCATCTTATATAGTAGAATTGCTTATATATTCCTTTGATATTCCTCTTTCAGATTCTATCTCAGCAGCTCACATACCCCATGGTTTCTTTAGTGAGTTGCTTATAGTTTATAGTTCCCCACTCATGTGTGGTGGAAAGCCTAGCAGATGAAGTTGAGAGTTCTGTAAGTGAAATGGCAAATGAATACATGTTTGGAATTTCTTTTTCATTCATAGGTTCGAATTCAAGGGCTGACAGGGAATGTTCAGTTTGACCACTATGGACGTAGGGTCAATTACACAATGGATGTGTTTGAGCTAAAGAGCACAGGACCTAGAAAGGTGAGCCACACTTGAACGGTTTGCTTACTTTGCATTTGACATTTTTAAAGGCTTATGGGTGAAAGGTAACTGCAGTCTGTATTTTTTTATTGTGTGTACTTACCAGTACTGTATTTTGCCATGTATAATGTGCACTTTTTTGCTCAAATTTGTGAGGGAAAAATAGAAATGCACATTATACATGGGGAGTACTAATTCCGTATCTATATAAATGTTTTTAATTCTTTTATTTATTCTTATGAGTTAAAAGTGTGACTGTAGAAATCAATAACGATACCTGTTATTGGAATACTATAATTGGAATACTATAACTTTGACGAACTTGCAACGATAAAGAGTTCTTGGCCTTCTATGATGTGTAAATACCGTAAAATTGTACGTAAATTTGTACATAAAATGTCTTATACCTTGTGTCTGTTCTTGTGTTTTGTAATTATTTGTTACATAAAATTTCTTGTACCATAATATGTTAAAAAATAAATGCTAAAATTCCTTTATAATACAAAAAACAAACACCTAAATATAAACAAATAAAAATTTGAATTAAAAAATTAAAATGAAAGATTTTTTTCCTTAACAGTTTGGGCCAAAAATGTGGGTGTGCATTATACATGGCAAAATACAGTAGTACTCTCTTGATCATCTGAGCTGAAATAAATTTTTGTGTAATATCATTGATATTTAATCATGTGCCAAAGCTGAAACAACTTAATCTATACACTGTTTATATCCTTTATCCAAAGTGGAAGCAATACTTTAATTGAAGGCTTAGCAAAATGAATCTCACAAAACAAAGTTCATTCTAGGTAAAATGCCTCCATGTAATCACTTAGGAGAGAGAACAAAAAAAACTATTTCTAATGGGTGGGCTTATTTAGAACAGGCTGAATGTTTTTGAAGTAAGCAGGTAAACACATTCAAATGAATAAAGGAGGGAGCAAATAGAAGATAAGATTATTAAGATTATTGTTAGGCTAGTGAATGAGAGAAATACCTAAGAAACTACAGTTAAGGGGCTGGAGAGGTTAGATGTTCGTGCCAGATACTTGGATTTCAGAAGGTAACTCTACTGGTTTTATAACATGACGAGGCCTATGTCCTCCCAACATCCAAAAAGTACTTTATATAAGGAAGCCATTTAACCCCATCACTGTAATTAGTTACATACCTCTTATGCATATATAATTAACACATAATTTTTAACATTCCATTTCTCTAGGATTAACTAGGATGCTCAAGGAAAGAGATGTTTAAGTTGTTTATCTAAAAAACTCTATTTGTTTCATCACTTAGCTGTTCAAAAATTCTTTCCCATATATACTTTTTTGCTTTAATATAATAATGATAGCTATAATTTATGGAATGCCTGGCTGTGTCCCAAGCACTGGACTTAATGAAATTTAATCCTTACAACAAATTATAATGTGAGTACTATTATGTCCCTTTTTCCAATGAGAATATTTGGGTCCAATATGTCATGGTTACTTGTTTAAGGCCCATAAGTAAGAAAACAAAGATTTTAAATTCAGATGTCTAACTCTAGAAACTTTCTACATCATTACCTTGCCTGAGTAGACTGTTCTCTAAAGGAGTTTATTGTCTAGTAGGGTAAAATACAATAAGTTCCATATGATAATTAAAGAGAAGGCATGTGGAAATTCTAAAGAGGAAGAAATTACTAAGAAGGCATGTGGAAATTCTAAAGAGGAAAGAAAAATCAAGGAAGACTGCATGGAGGAGGTGGGATTTAAAGTTAGCCATGAAGTTAGAGTTCGGATAGATAGAAATGGAAGAGGCAAGAACTTGAAGACAAGTTGGAGGAAGGACAATTAAGTCATACATGGAAAAATGGCAAAAGCTTTCTGAGTTGTGTTTTGCTCCAGTCTTTCATAGGGTATGCTTCTGCATATTTGTGGGAAGGAGAGAGTTGGAGCTGCCATAAAATCCATCTCTAACTTTTCAGCCTCTTAGTGGCATCTCCTTGAGTGCAGGCTGCCAGCTAAAACAGAGTAGCCTGGGGCCTACTTGATTTGCATCAGATAGGGCAGGAGATGGACGACAGCTGGGAAGCCAAGCTGCATGATGGGCTTCTCTAAGGACGCTGCCTGAAACAAGGGACTGAGACACGCTCTTCAGAAGAAATTTAGGGGGTTCCATGTAAACATCCACTTTATTAGCACACAGCCAGCAACAAGAAAGCAAGAGGCTCATTGTAAGCAAAGTCCCCCTGCTAGCTGTGGAGCAGACAAAATATTCCACAGGCCCCAGAAACATTGGCTAACTGGTGGACAAAGGTAAAACCAGCACACCTTCTTGCCATAAACCAGACCTTGCAAAATTAGCCACTTAAGCAGAAGCTTTCTAAAATGCAAAAGACAATTCCATATTTCACAAAACAGTAAGTGCAAAATGTAAAATGATCTATATGTAAAAGAAAGAGTAATGAGAAAAAGAAACTGGCAATAACTAGTGGTAATATCAAGTGGGTTATTTATAGTACTCAATCTTTTCATGGTCTATTAAACCACGATGGTTCACAAAAATTAAGCTTCTTTGAGATGAAAGTTAAAGAGTAAGTTGGGAGAGTGATGAACAGTACATCTTCACACTCAGCTGACATTCGTCTAAGATTCCTAAAAGAAATAAGAAGGGTGAAATGGTCCATGGTGTCCAAACTGCGGCCCACAATCCATTTTTAATTGGCCCACAGCAAATTCCAAAAATATATTTAGTTTATATAAATAAACCAGGTGAGGCAATACGTACTTCGCCTCAAGTGAGTGGCCCGGCTGTTCGTGTATTTTACCGCATATGGTCCTTGGTAAAAAATGTTGAAAAAAGTTTGGACACCCCTGGTGTAGACTCATCTATCTTCGTTTTTCTACGGTGACCATCAACTTTGCCATTCTGTCAGGAATATTAAACTTAAAAATGAGCTACCATGAGAAACACTGTACTGGTGAGATTTGTCAATATGTCTGAAAACCTAGCAATCATTCTTGTAAATTGAACACTTGCCAGCAAGGGAGCTGTCTTTGAAAATAGATCAGAGTCAACCCATTAGTTTGTCTGACTTCTATAATAGGAAAGCTGATTGAGAGTCTCATTAAGCAGAAGCCACAAAGACCTTTCTGAAGTCCCAGTTCCCAACTATGGTGGAATTTTGTCATTCGGGGACTCCCAGAGGGAACACTCTAGGACCAGACTTCCATAGTTTCAGGAATTCTTAATTGTAAAAATTATATTTATTGAAAGCAGTTAGATGCTAGACACAGTAATGGAAAATTGATGTGCATTTTTATATTTAATCTTCAGAACAACCAGAAAGTAAGATGAATTTTTTTTCTCATTTTATAGAAAAGTAAGGCTCAGAGAAGCTAAGCAACCTGCCCAGGGATGCTCAGCTAGAAAGAGATGGAGCTGTGGTGGAAACCAACACTTACCCAGCTCTACAGCTCGTTCTCTTTACTGCTAAGAAAGTGAAAACGAGTATTGTCAGACCTATGGCCCATAAGGGTTCTTTTTAGGGATGGAATTAAGCCATGTTTTTTAGGACACGTCTAGTCAAATCAGCTGTCTAAGAAACCAACTCTGAGTACAACAGAGGCTCCACACAGCCCCCGATCCCTACCCTGAAGGCAAAGTCCACCATAAATACAGAGATATTTACTCTTAAATTATATTATGTTTAGATTTGCACACAATTCACCTTTAGGAGTCCAAAGAAGACAAATAGTTTTCTGACATACTCAGTTTAGTGATTTAAACGTTTCCATATTTTTGCTCTAGCATTACTATACTGTTTTTCACCCAATTTCTGTCTCTAGGAAAAATGCCTAGTTCTCTATCTATAGTTAAATGAGATCAGGCATGGGGAAATTTCTTAGTAAATTGTAAAATGTGGAGAACGAGAGAGAGAAACTCCATGTCATGTGAAGTTCTAGGTCCAAACTTTCAGATTCCTTTCTTTAGGAAGTGACTCCTGTATCACTATCCATTCCATATAAGCTTACTTCCCAATAAGTCCATGCCCCATGAGATCTACCATTAATTAGTCTGACATCACAAACTATGGCTTTCTTTTTCAACAAGAATTGCAAGTAAATATAAGGCACATAGATACAGTTGGATATATTTTTGCTTATTTTAATTTTCCAGCACTTCTAAATAATTTATCTTTTGCGGGTTGATAATTGTGATTAACCACAGGCTGTTGTTAATGCAAAATGTCATTGTCTGGCCAACACATGAGGACTCTCCAAAATGCGTCCCAGATTCATGGTTTTTCTGTTGTGAGAACTCATTAATAAAGAAAAATTGCCTTTCTCAGAGAATGGGCTGCTGCCTTCTGGAAGGTGGCTGCATCTTAATGGAGTACTAAACTCTAAAACCCATTTCACGTCATATAACTGTCATGTGGAAAGGAGAATTAACAGGAAGCAACTGACATGTTGATTTTCTACTTATTAAGTACATGTAGGAATTGAGAGACGGTAGGTCTCAAAGGCGTAGTTGTTTTTAAATTAAACTTATCACTAACTTATTAAATAAATGTTAGCTACAAGTGAATTCATAAGGACAATTGAAAACAATTGCTGAATTCAAGTACAGCATAGGGAATAGAGTCAATGGTATTGTAACAGCTATATACCATGTCAGAGGGGTAGTAGACTTGGGGGAGGGGTTCTCACTTTGTAAGGAGTGCAAATGTGTAATGATTATGTTGTTTTGTACACCTGAAACTAATATTAAAAAAATAGAACTAAAAAAAAAAGAAAAGAATTGCTGAATTCTTATATATTCATAATTTCAGATCACATTAAGAAGTATAGCAAGCCATATTAATGAAAAAAAAATTTCTATTCTGTTATTGAATTATATATACAATATTTATGAATATATAGTGACTTTCTGACACGGTAATGCTTACTTTATTTTAATATGTTCACAAATACTAACACAGTTAAGAAACTTGAAGGAAGCAAGAGAAACTTCCAAAACATATTAGAATAAATAGTAAACAGACTGGTGAGCTATTACATACATTTCATTGGAGACATGAGTTTTATCAACTGTACCATAAATTCAAGAAAAACATGTGGCAATCGTTAAATAAACACCCATTTGGGGAGGCTGTGTAATATGATAACGAAGTATATGGATTCGGTGTCGTACAGACCTGAGTTTTGAATTCTGGCTTCACTGGAGTATAACTTTGTGCACTTTATTTAACATTCTAATATAAGTCCTCATCTCCAAAGTATAGATAATAATTACACATACCTCTATATTTGCTGTGTGTATAGACTTTAAGATTTATATTTAAAAAGCATTGAGTGCAGTATCTGTTGCAGAGCAAGCAGTCAATAAGTGGTAGTCATTACTATTATTTAATTGTCTGCATGATTCAAAAAACCCTAACTTTCCTTTAAGACCCCACTGTAGTTTACTACTTTATAAAGTGCTTAGCTAATTATTTAATGTATTTTATGGAAAGGAGTTTGCGTCACAACTAAATGAGGAAGTGATATAAGGATTTAAAACTGAAAAAATACTAACCTAAATGTAATCTTTGAAAGTGAGAATTTTGTTCACTAATATTAATTTTTGATATATTTAGCATTTTATATATGGTAAGACTGTTACCTACGGGCTAGGTTATGTCAAACCAAAAACTTTTTATATCGCTTTAAAATACACAGATCATTTTTACTTGAAAACAGCCCGTAATGTCCCCTTTGTAAATCTGCCTGTTCCCTTTACCGTAAGACCCATACTATTATTGATAAAATCATATAATTTTAGAGGGCACCAGTCCATCTCACTAGAAAAGAGGATCACCATAAAATGTTGTGCCATCTGTACCCATGTTACTTTTGAATCACTCATTCGCAGTGTATTGGCTACTCTGTAATTGTAAATTGTAAAGTTGCAAATGTATAACCAGGTAGTATCATCAACATCAGGAAAACTGGCTCATCGTCAATTAAGAAAACTTCCAAACATTTTTTTCATCAGCTTTTTAAGTTTGTTTTGTTTGTTTGCTTATTAATATCTCTCATTGTCCCTATAAGAATTAGAGAAAACTCTTCTAAAATGTGTTTTCAAGAATTTTCTCTATTTGGCAGGTTGGTTATTGGAATGATATGGATAAATTAGTCTTGATTCAAGATGTACCCACTCTTGGCAATGACACAGCAGCTATTGAGAACAGAACAGTGGTTGTAACCACAATTATGGTAAGTTTTGGTCTGTGTTTCATGCTATTCCGTTTGGTCCACAGGCAATTTTAATTCCCCAGCTATAGTGAACAGGGAGGGTGAAAACTGCTTCTTAGCAGTGGTGACATGGGTGCTCTGATCCACACAAGTCTGTTGAGACTTTGAATAGGTTTGTCCTGAGCTTTGAGTACATTTGGCACTTTCATTTGTATTACCTTTGCTGCATTGTTGTTCTCAGAAAAATGCTCAGATGTTAAAAATTGAAACTGTCATGCTGTAGTTGGAAATGTCTGAAATGCTAACATTCCAAAGAACAAAAGAATGAACATGAAAAATATCAACAACCAATCACATAAAATATCTGTAGTAAGCACCATATTATTGTTGTTATTATGTTTTTTAAAACATCAATGTATTAGTAGTTAGTGGTGTTTAAAATGATAGTTTCCAGGTAGTTGAATCATTTGGTAATGATTTGCATTATCTGTTTATAATAGTGGAAATATGAGTGTGAAGGTTTTAATGAACATGTTTTATACAACTCGATGCTTTAGAAACAAATTTTGTTTTATATTTACTTTTAATGCAAAAAGAGTTTTTTCACACCGATTATTTTTCTCATTGACCAGTGATAAATCCACAATATAATTTATAGAACTTCTAAGAATTATGAAAAGTATAATTGCTTCATTCAGTCATATCACAAAATGAAAAATACTCTAAATGTTAAGGCTGTTTTTTGAAAGAGATTTTCATGAAATTGCCTTTTAAATAATAGAATATCTTATATATTTTTCTCTTCTAAAGTCAAACATGCCCTTTAGAATCAATGCTAGTCAAAGGAGATCAACAATCGGTGACCTTTTCTATCTAATTTAAAGTTATATATCCTCAGTTCACTGTCTCATTAGGCAGAACATATTTTGAATTATCTATGAAGCCCATACTCTAAATAAGTGGGGGTATTTTATGTAATTTAGTTTTTAGCTTATGTAATTTTAGTTTTAGGTCTCAGTAATGTCGACTTATTTCCAAAATTTTGACATTGAGGTCAAAGCATGAAATGCCAGAGAGAAGTTTTCATATGTTGCAGTTAGTTTTATCTGTGTTGCATCACCAGCCAGCAATTTAATGTTAATCTGCCAAGCATTGATCAGAAGTTTATGATTTTAGAATGCAAACCAACCAACACCAAACAGTTTTTGTATAAGAGTGCAAAATATATACTTTCTAACTTGTGTAATGATTGCATGGGACTTGAAAAGCAATATATACATATTTCTTTTCCTAAAAAAGACACAGTAATGGAAAGTCATACTTCAGTACAGTCCTCCTCTTTTCAGCCTCTGATGAAGAATCCTATTTTAAGAAATTGATCAAGAAAGAAATGAATTCCATGGTGTTCGACTATTCCTAATCAGGCTCAAGTATTGTTCTCCTGTGTAGTAAACTTAAGCTAATTTTTCATGTGGGAATCTTCTTGGATGACCAACTCTGGACTACCAGAAAAAAATTTTTTTAAAGTTCTGTGACTTTTCTGAGAAATTAAAACAAAAGAAGAATTAATCCTCATCTTTCTCAAGAAAATACATAGATGTTGAAAAAGAATCACTTGGCGATTCTGACATCAGTTCCCATATCTTGAAATGAGGTCGTTGTACGTAAATGATGGAATTATATCACTCCTAATTCCAAGCGTAAATTTACTAAAAGTAAATGTCTATGAATCTGTGTGCTTGTTTTTTGAATATACACAGTTGTTTTCTTTGAAAATTTTTTGAAATTTTGCTTGTTCTGTGTTAAATAAAGTGTTTTAATGTGCATTATAGGTGTAATGTAGAGAATCTCCTTTCCATCCCTATTATTAAAGGGGCTGGAGATGTAATTCTTAAATCCAAAATATTGAGTTAATTTTGCAAGCATGGCAGGTTTTCAGGAAGCATGCTATCAAAAAATAAGTAAAAATGATTGACAAATCTAACAGTTTCCTACATGCATAAAGAATATTCTGTAAAGTTATCTGTTGTCTGACAGTGATATCATCAATATTTTTGCTATCAAAATAGTGCAATACTCGTATCTGTCTTTTGTATAAAAATGTAATCTTCATATAAATAATACTCTGGTTTTTGCAACTGCATAATCATTCAGTAATTTGAAAAGAAAAGAAAATATACTAGAATCCTTTCCCTGAGAGTGTTCCTTGTTATGCTTTTGTTGAAAATGGTAGCCTGGGACCTTTGGCATCTCTACCACCTCTTTCATTTTCAAAGAAATATGGTTCTTTGTAGATAAATGAGATATTAGCACCTGCATGTAATAATTCACCAAATTCTATTGAAATTTTCCAACACAGATGTAGTTGGTTAGACATTGTAATATGTGCAAGACAGGTGTCTAGACACAGAAGAAGACAGAGTATTGTGGCGCTGGAAATCATTCATTTTGATTGACTTGATATGACATTGCTGTTCTCTCATTTGTCTTTCCTTTGTGTATGTTGTTATTTATATGTTGATACACTGTAATGATATATGCTATTGTTTAATAAAATTGATTGATAAATTCATTTATTCATTCATAAATATTTATTAAGCGTCTGCTATGTGCTAGGCACAGTTAAAAGTCCGGGGATATGTAAGAGAACAAAACAGACAAAAATCCTGCACTCAATTAAACTTATATTCTAGTGAGAGAAAGCAGACAAGAAACATAATAAATATGTTAGCTATCATTCTTAAACAAAATGTAGCTTTAGCTTTTTGCACTGTTGAAATTTATTTTTTATAACAGTGTTGTATATTTATAATGTGATCTACATTTTAATGACTTATTTATTCTACCTGAATATATCATGTTTCCCGGAAAATAAGGCAAAGTCTTATATTAATTTTTGCTCCAAAAGATGCATTAGGGCTTATGTTCAGGGGATGTCAGCCTGAAAAATCATGCTAGGGCTTATTTTCCGGTTAGGTCTCATTTTCGGGGAAACACAGTAGTCATACTGAAAATAACTTACTAAACCTAAATAAAAAGTAAAATTCAGAATATTATCAAATGAGAATCATGACTACAAAGTTGAAAGGTCTAAAGTCTTGGATTCAAATGATCATCATTTTTTATCTTTACATCTTGGTCACTAAAATTTTTACAAACTCTGTAAAACTTATGAGACTGTGACTATACTAATTTAACTTTTTACTTCAAAATAATAATTTCCGTAAACAACCCAAGGAAGCCAAATCTGTGCCATGTGGTTTGGACAAGGGCAGCTACTGAGGAAAAGGCTGTTTTCAGAACTTGGGGGAAGAGAAGGTGGAGTTTTCCTCTGTAATCTCACTTTCTTTGGTTGCTGAACTTTGTGGGAAAGGAGAGATGATACAATGATATTTCACATAAGCCCATTTTTGCCCAAATCTTTACTACTGACGTTAAATGATGTCTGTGATGCATTAATCAACTAAGAAAGTATTTCTTACCATCTTGTAAACATAACAATCCTTTAGGAAATTTTTCCACAAATCCAGATGTATTCACTACAGCGTTAGAATTATGTTACAAACCTAAAAGCAATTTTACTGAGGACAATTGATCTTTGTAGAGGTTACTTTTTATACTTTTTATGAGATGTTTGATACTTTATCTTTTCCATGTAGAATTTTGTAGATGCACTATACATAGATACACGTGCATATACAACGATATACACATGCATATTTATATATAGTATATGTATATATACATATATACAGAAAATACAGATATATTTATTTTTTCTTTGTACCAAATATTAATATCCCCCATTCATATACCTGCCTTCAAAGAGCTTATAATCAATTAGTTTTCAAATAAGTTATTTAAAATAAACTTAAAATTGTGCATACGTTAAATGTACTCATTTTTTTCTGAATTGAACAATAACATTTTAATTTCCACTTTTAAGAATTTTACCCATGAGGCACATTATCTGCATCTATTAAGATTATTTGGAGGAAAGCAAATATCCACATATCAAATAACTTTGGTTGATAATACCAATTTTATTATTTTAACTGTTTTCAATAGTAATTGTAATGATTATATTTGTGATGCTCAGAAAAATCTTAAAGCCTTTCTAATAAGTATCTATTTCAACAATTTCACTTTTGGATTATACAAATAATCAAAAAATTGTTTTTCTCAGTAGGAAAATGATACTTTATTGATCGGAAATCATCTTCATTCATTTACAAAACATTTTCATAAGCAAGCCCTAATATAACAGCTTTAGACAGAGATTGATTTCTTTCCTGAAATAGCAAAGTAGCTGTAGAACTCAATCCTTTATGGAAATTGTAGTACTAAACTCATAATCACTAAGAAGTAATGCATTTAAAGTAACTTCCAGGATATTATTGTCCCACAGGGCACAGTAGTTGATAATAAAGATGGCAGGTTATGCTCTTAAGGCAGAAATAAGAGGTTACATTCCACCTCTCTGATCATTTCATTTTTATTCACAATTGAATACCTGGGACTCCAAAAGTCTGCTTACCAAATATGCTCCACAAATCCCCTTAATGATTGGCTAGGACTCATGTTTTATTATATTGAAAAGATTTGGTATTTTTTTCACCCATAGTAGCCCCAAAACTTTGTATTAAGTCTGCTCAACTATACAGTGTTTGAAGGGCTACTTGTGGACAAATTGCCAGACTGGGGATGGGGCAAATGAGAGGTTGAGAAAGTGTAGAGGATTTGCTACTCACTTGGAACAGGCAAATTAGACACGCTCAGAGAAACTGGGTAGAGCTGAGCAACTATGAGAGCTTTTGTTTAAGAAAAGCCTTGCCTTTCTCTCCCTTGGTTCTTCCACCTCCCTGAGTATGACCATCTTATTTCTCTTACGCTGCATGCACCACTTATCTGAATCTCAATAATTTTGCACGCCCCTGGTTGTACAAAAAGCTTAGTTACATTTCTAATCAACATCTTCAGTAAACTGAAGGTTTTTCTAGCCTTTGTTGGTTTGTTTGGCAGGAAAACAAAGACACGACAGGTCCCCACTATCCAAAAAGGAAATTGAAAAAACATGCCTGTTTCAGAAGAGATGACCTAGCGCTTGTTAATATCTACTTTCCTTTTGAAGACCTGAATCAAAAGTGCTAATAATACTACTTTGCCATGACAGTCCTGTTTAGGAAGCCTTGATAGACCAGGAAATCTTTACATTCCTTGAGTGTCTTATAGTACGTGCCAGACACTGTGAGAAGATATGGAAAGATTTTATCCTACATTGTCTACTTAAGATTGAGCATAAAGAACTTCAATTCATTAAAAATACAGAAATTCACTTCTTTAATCTTATCCCTTTTCTTGTTAAACCATATGAAATCTCAAATAGGTGTACATACTTTGACATATGCAAAAATAGCTTCAAAGATTTTCATATATTTCAAAATATAGGTTCAACTACCGCTACTGCTAGTTCTGTGAAATTGAACAATTTGCTTAACCTTTCTCAGTCTTAAATTTTCCATCTGCAAAATGAGAAATGTCTACCTCAAAATGTGTGAAAAGTAAATGAAAGGGCACGATTAAGGAACTTAGCATTGTACCTGACAGAGCAGGCACTAAATAAGTAAGAGCTATTATTATTTTTCACTACTATATTTTATTATTGTCCCCCATCACGCTCACTCTTTTACCCTTATTAAAAAGAATTTAACCATAATTAATCACAAGAGGACAAGGGGCATATTTTATGTATTTTTGTACACCTAGCTCCCAGCAAACTGCCTGGCACACAGTGGGTGCTTAATAAATGTTTGAGTAAATAATAAAAGTATAGCTTTTAATAAAACAAATTGTTCACAAAACAATGTAGAGGGAATTTAGCAAATTAGGTGATAATACTACCTAGAGAAACTTCTGCACAAAAGATAATATGCTCCTATATACATATACATATATATATATATATATATATATATATATATATATATATATGCCTGTTTCAGAAGAGATGACCTAGCACTTGTTAATATCTACTTTCCTTTTGAAGACCTGAATCAAAAGTGCTAATAATATTACTTTGCTGTGACAGTCCTATTTAGGAAGCATTGATAGACCAGGAAATCTTTACATTACTATAATAAATTTAGTTTTTCAAAAGGAGTGTAGCTCCTTTTGTGTGTGTGTGTGTATATATATATATACATATATATTATATATGTATATATATAATATATATGTATATATATGTATATATATACACTGTAGAATAGAATATATATACATACATATATATATGTATGTATATATGAAGGCTAAAATTCATTAAGTGTTCAAATAGTCCAGACACTTTAGAATAGATCTTCAGCCTTAGTACCAAATGTGAGCCTTAGCTACACTCCTTCTGAAAAACTAAGTTTGTTATACTAATAGTAATAGGTAATAGCTATACAGCCATTTCATTAGAATGTTAAGCATTTTACATTCTTGCTTTTTTCTACATATTCTTCCATATTTTAATTAGCCATTACAAGAAAAAAAAGAGAAAATAAAAGATTACCTCATTTTAACTACTAATATTTTATAGCGTATCTTAGAAATTAACAATGCTTTGCAACAACTTGCCAATTTTCATAACCACATTTATAATTTGCAAAACTCTTTATACCTAGAGAGTACCTTTCTGTAAAGTAATAAATTTCATCTATTTAAAGAAGAGACAACTAGTTGCCTTAATTTTATAGGTTGATAAAGTTTCTTTATCCAAGTTCAGTGGTAGAATATTCATCAAATTCTGCTTTTGGAGGGTGGCAACGGAGTCTGTGAAGCCGCCTCTGGAGCTAGAGCTGTCCTTTCCCCTCCTCTTCCACTTCCGGTTGCATCAATAAAGGCCATTGGCACCATTCAAAAAACGAAAACAAAAGAAAAGGAAAAAAAAAGAGTATTCATCATATTCAAAGGAAAAGTGAGAGATTTCTGGGTCATTTAATTATGTCAACCTAAAGCAGGATTTAAGAAAATAATGCAAGAACCAATTCTGGACAATTGCCCACAATAGAGGTATTTAGGGCATCTTTGTGAGAAAATCACATATCATCTAATTTATATTCTTACAAAGTTTTTAAAAGTAGTTTCTACATTTACAAAGCACTTTAAAACAAAAATCAGATTTAGTGTGGACTGCCACATTGTGCAAAGTAAATTACCTTCTAATCCAGACTTCCAAGAGCAAATTCGACTTCCCCAATTACCAATTTGCTGGGATAAAAGAAAAAATTTATATCAAAATGACTAAATGAATGCTACAGTACAATTTTATAAACTATAAATACATGATTTCAATGATGTTGTGGCCAAAAGTGGTCATTTCTTGTGTGCAAATGACTGAAAAATCTGGGGTGTGACCAGGAATTCTGTATGTATTGCACGTTCACCAGGCTTATCTTTCGTTGGTGGCTTTAGATTCCATTTATAAAATCAAATGTTTTTTGGTGAACATGTCTCTTTATTTCACTGCCTTTCAATGGTTTAATTAAGGAGGGGCACGTGTGTGTTTCTGTGTGTGTGTGTGTTTGTGTGTGTGTGTGTGTTCGCATGTATGCACTTTAACTGAAAACTGTCCAGTTATTAGCTACCAGTGAACTTTTTCATCTTATATGGATTTTCACAATAACTTTTCATTCTATTTTCTGTTTTACTTGCTTCAAAAACTAAATGGTACTACCACTTGGAGTGTGTGATTGTCATAATTGGGGGGAAATTATTAGCTTCCATTGGGGACATATTGTATAATAGAATAAAAATTCATGGAACATAACCCTAATTAGAGCTATAATATTAGAGAATTTTAGGAAAGCCAATTTAAGGCAAAGAAGTGCATACAATTTTAAATTATTAATTCATTTCTTCTTTGAACTAGTGACTGTTCTGAGAAAGGTATCTTGCTAAATGCTAGAGAGCAAAGAAAAGTGATCTAGCTCTTGACCTAAAGGAGATCACAACTGGGTATGGCTAAACAAGATGCAGAATATGGAGGCCTGTGACCTTGAATGAGTATTTTATTACTTGAAGCTGACTACTAAATAGTCTTTAACTTCATGAGACATTTTGGAACTAATAATTTCATTGCCAAAGATGATAACTATGCTTCTCTAGACAGTTATTAATGGATATTTTTCCTGTCACAATTACAGTGCTAAGTATGCAATAATCACTCAATAGAAAATCATTTTTAAGATTTCACTTTTAGTATCCAGTGTAAAATAATTTCATATAAATCTAAGCATATTTATTTATATACTCATCTGCTCTATTATTGATTTCTAGCCACACAAAATCAGTATGTATACTAATACTAAATATGCTTTTTGTCAAATTCTGAAACTGAAGTTACATAAAGATTTTTGAATGTTTTATAATTTCTCCTTTACAGTTCTACTTCTCTCATTATAGGAATCCCCATATGTTATGTACAAGAAAAATCACGAAATGTTTGAAGGAAATGACAAGTATGAAGGATACTGTGTAGATTTGGCATCTGAAATTGCAAAACATATTGGTATCAAGTATAAAATTGCCATTGTCCCTGATGGAAAATATGGAGCAAGGGATGCAGACACAAAAATCTGGAATGGGATGGTAGGAGAACTTGTTTATGGGGTAAGCAAATCAATTTATTGAAGAATTTACTTAACATAAACATGAAACTCTTTTTTTTCACTTGGGCACATATCAATTTTTAAATGTCTATTACTGTTTTTTAAATTTGATTCATTTAAAAAGTTACATTCAAAGAGACATATATCATGTTCAACTGTTTCTCTATGTCATTAATAATGCAATTGCCAAACAATGAGAAAAACTAACACTTGATAACTTCAAAATCAGGAAAGCGATAAAAATTCAGAATATGATATTCTGTATTTTTAAAAAACCACTAACTTCAGTATCTGTGATGATTATTTCCTTAAGCTTAAGTCTTCTATATCATAGACATGCTGTTTTGAAACCTACAAAACAAATCCATTAGTAATCTGTTATTTAATAGTTGTAGAAACAGATTTCTTTCAATAGCATAAAGTTGGACCTCATTATAGCTAGTTATTTACATCCCTGTTGGTTGTAATGACTGGTAAATGTCTTTTAAGTAACTGGTGAAGTAATCTCTAAACTACTTTAGCATCTATAAAATATCACCAATAATGTGAGATTCTTACAATTCTGCAGAGCACAGTAAATTTAAACTTTATGTAATGCCATCACTTTTTCATACTTAGCAAAACACAAAAGCTAGAATTTATTACATAGCAGGCCTCACATGAAAGCATGTCATGCCCTTCCTTTTATGATCACTAGCTATTGAGTGCACACATTCATAGCTACAGGCAAATTCAATGTAGACATTTCTGCCTGAATTAGAACAAGATTGATCTCTTCAGCTACCACTGCAAAGTATCAAAATCAAACCAAATGCTAGTGATGGTATGATATTTCCAAAGTCCAGAAACCAAACCTAGAATAATAAGCTCTATTCATTGAGTAATAGTTAATAAAAGTCATATACACTTGAAATATATTCTGAAATTTCCTATAAGCCAATTCACATTTCACAAATATCATCTTCAAAGCATAGCCTGACTGATTAATCCCTTTGAAATAAAGATGAGAGTCATTTTCCCCCAGAAAAGAATAAAGGTAGAACAATTTACAACATAAATGAAGACTTATATAGGGGCTTACTTTCCAAGTCAGAATTTCAATTCAATAGTTTCATGATTCTGCATCCCGCTTTTTGGACCATGAAGCAATGAACATCTCTACATCATCCAGTATGGTAGCTATAACCTCAGCAGCGAGAGGAAAGCATTTGGCATTAAAAGGCAATCACTTAGTTTCATATCTATTTGAAAGAACTGCTGACTAGTTAGAGGTCCTAAGTGGGTGGGAAAATTGTAGTTGTAAAAAGTCAGAAACGGGAGGCCAGTTGGCTCATTTGGTTAGAGCGCACTGCTCATAATACTAACGTCCCTGGTTCGATTCCCACATGGGCCAGTGAGCTGTGCCCTCCACAGCTAGATTGATAACAATGACTTAACTTGGAGCTGATGGGTCCTGGAAAAACACACTGTTCCCCAATACTCCCCAATAAATTTTTTTTTTTTTAAAGTCAGAAAGTAATTTATGACAGGGTTCATCAGCAGTTTGATATTGAGCTTTAAGTTCCCAAGGAAAAGGATTCCTAAAGCTTGTGTTCCTTGGTAATATTTTAAACTTTTGATACAATAAGCTGATTTTAATTGGGAACATTAGCTGAAACATTAAAACTACAGTAATTTATTTCTTTCAGAAAACATTATTGAGTATTTCATCCCAAAATAATCATACTTGGATTACCAGTTATGGACAAGAAAACTAAGCTGAGTTACTTGCTGAAGGATTTGTTACGTGTCTCTCCTCTGGAGTCCCGACCAGTTGAGCATCCCAGGCTCATGCCTTTGCAAGGGTTCTGACCATATTTTGTTAGAGGGATATTGTTTAAATAATGACAAGTGATATGAAGAGAGTAGCTTAATTAACAACAACAAAAATTATATCAGTAATACACATGTCACAATAACAGAAAGTCCCAAAGTCAGGCAGTTCTCAGATAGAGAAGATAAAAAAGTGGTTATTAATACTCATGCATCAGCCAATCTGAGAGGATTTAAATATCCTAATCTCTGCCATTTGTCTACTTTTTTTCCCAAAAGAAATCTTCTTCCATGTCTCTTACACATTCTGCAGATTTGGTATTTTCCATTCTGGTGTCTGTAAAGTCTGTACTTGCTTCTCAGCTTTTTCTTTCTTTCTTTCTTACTGCTAACACCAACACAAATGCCCAGTTTCCAGGACCCTAGGTAAAACTCCATCCACTTTCTTCTACCCAACAAAGCCTATTTGACAACAAAATTATTAACTTGGAATCCTTCTTTTTTTTTTTTTTTTTTTTTGCAAACTTTGTTACTGCTATTGTTAGGAACTGATTATCTGTGGAATACTCACATGTGGTCTCAGCACACTACCAGATGGTGACCTGGAAGCTCAGAGCCTCCCTTACCCTCTCAGGTCCTTTCTGCCTATCACACCTGTTCACTGCAGCAAGTCCATTCTACGATCTTCTGTGGTGTGCTGCTCCAGGGCCTTCTCCTGGTCCCTGCCATATTTGTGTGTGTGTGTGTATTTTCATCCAAGATGATATTTCTCAAAGTATGTTTCATAGTCTACCAGCACCAGAATTACCTGTGATATGTGTTAAAATGCTGATTCATGAACCTCACTCCAGAGATCCTCAAGAATTCAAATATTATCAAGCTCTTGCAGGAGCTATTTTACACTTAATTTTGGAAGTTGCTGAGGGGTAATGGAACAAGGCACATGCACCATGTCCAATGTTAGTAGAGAAAGCCCAGATGTATTCTTTCTATTAACTGGCTTCTTTCGAAACACAAATTCCAAACTTCAGAAGGGTCCTCATTGAACATTGCTGTCATCTCCTTCATCCAATGTTTGTCTTCCATTGCATCAAATTTTTAGTGGTGGAGACTCCTTTATTTCTCTTCATGTTTCTTTCCTTTTAAGAAATTTACCCTCATTGGTGGTAACATATAAATAAAAAAATTCTGAAGATATTACACAGAACAGTGTGAAAGGTGGCATTTCAAATCAGTGAAAGGATGCGTTATTCATTTTGTAACACATGTATCAATTTTGTAACACATCATTATGCAACATACCAAATAATTGGCAGTGAAATTACAGACACTAGAACAAAATGTATATAATTGAGAGTGATCATATGATATGCAAAGGACTTTTTTAAGCCTAAAACCAAAGGCTGGAAACACAAAGTAATTTTATATGGCTTCAACAAAATTTAAAACGTATATACTGCAATAAAATACCATGAACTAGGTTATGTAAACAACACAACTGATGAATAGGGAAATATTTGCAACATATATAGAAAATAAGAGAATATTTTGAATATACTTAAAAGCACTTATAAATTAGTAAGTAAAATAATGAGTATCCCATATGGAAAATAACGGCAGATTCTGACAGGTAATACATAAAAGAAGTAAAGGTAGCTATTTGTTTAATAAAAACAAATTCAAATTAATACAATGGGATTTAATGTTCCAGATAGCAAATTAGTGGGAGAAAAGTTAGGTAAAGCATATCATTAGCATTAAAAATATTGTTACCATTTAGACCAGCCTTGCCATTTCTAGAAATTTATCTTAAATAAGTAAGATATGTACAATGATTTGTCTTCAAAGAATATTCACATCATTAATGTTGTAAATTGTATAAAACTGGGAACAATACAAATATCCTCTGAATAATAAATTGAGAAAATTTTGATACTTTCACATAATAAAACATTTGCCATCATTAAAAATTATTTTTCTTTTACAGTGAAAATGAGTTCATCGTATTCTTTAGAGAAAAGGAATTTAAAATAAGAAAAATATTATATACAAAACAATGTGTATCAGGGCACATGCAAACAAAAAAGATAAGAGTGGATGAAGAGAATGGAGATAAATTTTCCTAATTTTCTGGTTCTGTTTTTATGTATTAATTTTTCTTCAGCTAGTTCATGTATCACTTGTCTAATGAAAATTATACAAATAATAATAACTAGGAGGAAAATAATAACCTCCCAGCAATGATTCTGTCGTTGATCCATGTGGGTGTTTATGATGTGAACTAAGTTCATTCCTACTTGAAGGCATATACTGTTAATTCTCAGTCACCCAGTGGATAGCATGACAGCCAGAGTATATTTCCCATGATGCTGACCCTCCAGTTGCCCTTGTATCAAGCTGCTGGCCATTGTATCAAACCAGGAGTAAAAGTAAGAGTGGCAGTCTCTATATAAGAACATGTATGTCTAGTTTGTTTCAGATTCCATTTTAATGCCAAATATTTTCCTTTTACAATAAATAATCAAAAAACCTTTTTTGTCATGTGTAGACCATGTAACAGTTTACAGTTTTTTACTACACTTTATTTCGTTTGATTGTAGAGATGGCATGATTTAATGGAAGAAGCACAATTTCAAACCACAGAGCTTCCATGATGTGTAAACCTCACCTGAGTCTCAGTTTCAGCATCTATAAAACAATGATAAACATAAGATTATTATGAATGTTAAATGAGAAACCATTTAAAATATTTCGATTAGTATTAGACATACAAAACCTCAATAAACACTCACTGTTATTTTATTAAGGTTTTTTAAATAGATAACCACAATAATGAAATGAGGTAAACAGGAAAGGAAGTGTCCTCATTTTAGAGAGAATGGAAACAGTTAGAAAAATAGCTCAAAATCACAGAACGAAAATGGAAGCTGATGTCTTATGATTATAATATCTGAGAATTGAATCCACTGTTTTCCAAAATCCTTTTTAGAAACTGAAAGTGGAAAACCAAAGAATGTGAATAGAAAGAAACAAATGCCAATTTCCAGATTTTTGTGTGTGCGCTGAATTGGAAAATGTTGTCAAACAACAGCTTTCTTCTATCTTACAAACACAGACTTTATGATAGGTTTTCTCATAACTGGAAAAGAATAAAAGAGAAAGGGCTGTTTGAAATTTGCAATTCATAATATTAAGGGATGGCTAAGTAATGAATCAGTGGCAACATTTCAAATGAAACAGAAAAGGCTGCAAAATATAATAGCATTTCTGGCCAAGAAATTCAGAAATTCAGCCATATGGAAAGGCTATTAAGTTTCCTCCTCTGTGTTGTCCTAGATCCTTAGAGACCAATACAGTTACTTGAGTTCAATTTCTTTTTGCTTATGTCTGTTCTTTTTCTGTTTCTCTAATTACTAGCACCAATAAAAACATTTTGTGCAATTTAAGTGACATATTATGAAAACAAATCAACTGTTTATCTTTGTATTTATCACTGGCCTTACTCATTGTTGGCATTTCAGGGGGAAAAAATTGTAGAACAAATCCATAACTGGTTAGTTTTGAGTGGATCAATCCAGTGCTGATGGCTTCATGACATCCATTAACCTGTGTGTTTTCATGTGTCTTTTCTCTTATAGAAAGCAGAGATTGCTATTGCCCCTCTGACAATCACTTTGGTCCGAGAGGAGGTCATTGACTTCTCTAAGCCCTTCATGAGTTTGGGCATATCTATCATGATCAAAAAGCCTCAGAAATCTAAACCAGGAGTGTTTTCTTTTTTGGATCCTCTGGCCTATGAGATTTGGATGTGCATAGTCTTTGCCTACATTGGTGTCAGCGTCGTCTTGTTCCTAGTTAGTAGGTTTAGTCCCTATGAGTGGCACACAGAAGAGCCAGAGGATGGAAAGGAAGGACCCAGCGACCAGCCTCCCAATGAGTTTGGCATCTTTAACAGCCTCTGGTTTTCCCTGGGTGCTTTTATGCAGCAAGGATGTGACATTTCACCCAGGTTAGTTTCAAAACTCTTAAGTTCTTCACAAATTCCCCGGTAATTCTAAGTGTTGTGCAGAGCATCTCTCTACATGTCCTTTTGCTGGAGGCAGAGCATTACTTGAAACACAGAAACAAAACTTGCAATTCCCCAATTAATCTACGTATATTCATAGCCAAATTTTTCCAAGTTAGCACAAAATGTGAAGACATCCCAATGGAAAGTACCCTATGCAAGCCATCAGAACTCTCAGAAATGACTTAGTATTAATATTTCCTTCAATGGTTTGACAGATGGAAATAAAATCTAAATTGTAAGAATAGGAATTCATTTTCATTTTGTCTCCTTTTCAAAAGCAAATGTTTTCTTTTTTTTTCTTACTGTTGCTGTTCTTCATTTTTAAAAATTAATTTTGAACTTGATTTACATCCCATGTAACATAAAGGGGATTTTTTGCCATGGAGTTACCTACGTAAAACCTGAGTCAGTATAGTAGGTACCAGATATACATTGTTTCTAACACATGACAAGCTAAGCAATAGGCAGAGTTAGCGATGTAAATACTATGTTAGCTTTATAGACATGTTTCTCAATATCTGTGGAGCCATGGCTCACTACCTTTGAATGCCACTAAGACAATTTTCAGTTTTGTGTGCCAAAAATGCAGCCAATCTCCTGTTGCAGGAAAAAAAATACCAATTTCTCCCATGCAAAAAGTGACTGAAGGCAGGAAAAACTAGGAATTGAATTTAAATAGTGATTTATGGTAGTGTCACAAATATATGGATTTTTTAAAAGAAATGTACACTTTCTCAAAAAGAAACATTTAGTCACAATGCAGTTTGTGTTCCTTAAGACCCAAGGAACCTATACATGCGCTTAAATTCCAATAACATGGGAATCTAAATCAATAACTCAATTAAGGAAATGAAATCAAAGAAAAGCAAGTGATGGTTTTAAAACCAGGATTAAGCAAATACTAGGTTAAGACCAACAGGTGCTATGTATATAATAGTGATGAAGATGGAAGCATTTTAAAGCTAGAAATGCCACGTAAAACATGAAAAATTTCCTCATATTAAAAAAATGTTTAGACATAATTTGTCACAGGAATTTTAAACAGTTTGATGGTTTTAATGCGTGAGACCAATTATGAATATACCCTGAATTTTTTATTCATTCCATTCCCACTGTTCCTCTGTACACACACATTCCTGATAGCCACAGAAAGGGTAAAAAGAGGACCTTTGTTTTTTTCCTGTTTTTTTATTTTTCATTTTTTTGAGATTTAGCATCAGTTTTTAATGCTGTTGCTACCTATTGACAAGTCACACACTTTGGTCTCATGTTGGCAGTGACAGAGAGAACATTTTTATACCAATAGGTGAAGATGCCTTAGAATATAACTCATCCTCCACTCAGATAAGAAATGGAATATCAAAAAAACAAACAACAAATTCTCAACTATGATCACTTTGGGACCAATCCTAGAACATCATCTGGTCTAGCCCCACCTTGGCCCATCCATCCTGGCTCTGACTGAAAGTAAAAACAAATTCTCTCAGAAGGCATCTACCAACTTGTATCAAATCTAAGACCTCACACACTGTTAAGATGTATTGCTATTTTATGTACCACCAAGAGAGAAACAATGAAACAACGCTGCCAATTAAACCATGATACATGATCTCAGTGACAGGTTGCATTCTCATTTCAGGGATGCTAAAATGTAAAAGGGGAAGGTATCAATGAATTTAAGCATTATTCCTCTTCTGTACCTAAAGGAAAGGCATTAAGTTCCACATTTCTGCCAATTAAACAACAAAAAGTTTTTCATATTTTCAGTGGCATTTAGCATAAAAGACATCAAACTATACAGAAATGCTAGAATCACTCTTGAGTTGACTATCAGTAAATAAAATGATATTGCAATTTTTTTAAGTATACATGGTGAATTGGTGGTATTTCTTTTCTCTATGTTGGTTAGAGAAAGGAAAATGTGCATTATCTTATCCCTGTTTAGATCCCTCTCAGGTCGAATTGTTGGAGGTGTTTGGTGGTTCTTTACACTCATCATTATATCATCTTACACTGCTAACCTCGCTGCTTTCCTGACGGTTGAGCGAATGGTCTCCCCCATAGAAAGTGCAGAAGACCTGGCCAAACAAACAGAAATTGCCTATGGAACATTGGATTCAGGGTCAACAAAAGAATTCTTCAGAGTAAGTTAAGGGAAAAGCTAACAATGAAATGTTCATAATTTTGAAATTCAGTCCGTTTTGCCAACAATTACATGATAGCCTTTAGCTACTGTAGGTTTTTGCAAACACAATGGTAACTGCTGTGTTTAATACTAATACTTTTATATGGATTTTACAATCACTTTAATTTGCAAAATGAACTGAATTATTCACAATGCAAGAGGGAGCCTCCGTAAGGAAAAATAACAACAAAAAGGAAATCAAAACACCTTTATAACAGATTCCACTACTGATAATGCTATGCTGATACTACTGCCTATCTGCCAAGACTGGATTTGTGTATGCTTTGGTGCTAGGAGCATAAAAATGAAAGCAAGGCTTTTTTTAAAGGAATACATTTAACTTGCTACATTTAAAACCGAAAACTTAATTGCAGGTTATACTCCTTACATGAGGTATATTATTCTATAATCTACTCTGTAACAATGGATTTCAAAGCTATATATTTGCTTTCTGACAAGATAGTGATAAGAAATTAAGCTTTGGACACCTTTGTAAGACATTGTACGGTATTTTGTTTGTGCTAATTCTCTGCCGCTGCAGATAAAATTGTTCAAACTGATATAATTTCATTTCACATATGGATATTATACCTTTGGCTTGCCATTAGGATGGCAGGTATTTTGATGTTGTTGTTATTGTTGTTTATATTTTTAGTTATTTGTTTCATTATGAAGATGAATTTTTTTGATCAGTGAATCTCTTTTACACTGGTTCTACTTAAAGCCAGACGTACACATTTGGTACTGTTTGATCAGAGATAAGGGTTCATTTTGTGACTTCAGAACCAAAAAAATTAAAAAGAAATCAGAGGGACATTTTTACAAATATTTAATTAGGTAATTATGAAGATATTTTGCAATTGCTTAAAGACTGGCTATTTAATAGTTTAGAAGACAAGATATATTTCATTTATTTCCTAAGCTTTTGTGTAAAAATAATGATACCATTTAAAGTTTCATGCTGATATACAGTACTTGAGAGATTACACTTCCATTTTAAATGTGTATACTTATCATTTGTTCACCTTGGAAATTAAATATAACAAAATGTGCTTTTCCTTAAGCTAGACTTAAAAAGGATTTGATTATAATATCTTTATATATTACAAATGTTTACATAATACTAAATCACAAGAAACACTCAAAAACTCAGTCAAACCTATCCCTGGGCATTGTTTAAAAAAGGCACCAGACAATGAACAATTGTCAATAGTGTGGAGTGTACCTGCTAGAGATAACATAAAAATTATAAGTCAATTACTAAGTATTTGTAGATTTTTCTAAAAGTATAATAGCCATACCAATAAATTTTATTAATACTATTCTGTGGATAAAGCTAATAAAGCAAAACTTTTAACTCATTGAGTGCATCCTTAATAATGGAAACATACTGCTCTGACACATTTTAGCATAATTTCAGTACCTTGCTGGAAATCTGTACGTTTGTAACTGTTTCTACCCAAAAGTAGGTAGGTAAAATTTAGTAACTTTGCCTAAAAACCATTACCTGTATGCATCAAAACAGAATACAGGTTTGTGTTATCAGTTGCATCTTACTGAAAAAAATGATGATTGATTGTCATGTAAAGAAAGCAATTGTTCTGCCTGGAGTGATGAAGAGAAATAACATGCTGATTCTCAAAAAAAAAAAAAAAAAAAAATTCAAAAATAACTCTCTGTAAAGCTCTTTGGCATCAAGCACACTGAAAAATGTTTATTTCTAATCTTTATAGAGCTTTAAAAAACTGCTCAAGTTCTAAAAGCTGGTGAGATAGATAACAGAATATATTGATAAGAAGTATAGGAATAAGGAAAGTTGCTTCCTAGATTTACAGAGCCTTTCTTACAAGCTGTGTACTCACGAGGCCTCGTGTCCTTTCTCTCTCACCCACCTTTAGTTTTTAAATTGAAAGAGTTTTGAAAGTATAGGTATTTATTGTTGCAGAGCAGTCTGAACCCTAATGGGATAAGAAAATAATTTTCCCTGGTAGAATACTTTCGGGAATGCATAAATTTGTGTTCTCTGATAAAAATCTCATTCATTTCCTTCCCTGTGTTCTGCCTCCTCTCCCATAGATGATGACCTGGTTTAAATAAACCATTTGTCTAACAGGTTGAGGAAACAGAATGTGAAGGGTATTTTTGTACTTGTCAAAAATGTTTCCTCGTAGGAACGCTGTCATGGTACATCTATCAGCTCCACTGAACTGCCTTAGGCAGTGACCTATACTCTGCACTTCAAAAAATGTCACAGTTATAACTGCAAAAAGAATTAGGCCATGGGGGAAAATTACATCTGAATTCAATTGTTGCCTTGGTTTTGTCCCATTATGAAACTTGGTATATTTCATGCTCCGGGCACCTTGTTAAGTATAAGCACAGATGTATTTAAAGAAAGTCTACACTTGTCACTTAAAGACAGCCTTTCCCTTTGGGGATTTTTGCATTATTATATATCTGATTTGAATATACTGATTTTCATTTCAGTGTAAATTTTATCCTGTGACTGTTTCAGTCATCAGTGGAATCATGAATGCATAAATGAGGTAGATTACTACCTCACGGCTTATAATATTATCAAATAGTGCATTGATTAGCTCTTATTAGAACATCAGTATTATTGCATAAGCTCCCAGAAACTGGAAATAATTCACCTGATAACATGTAAATATTAACTATAGTCAATGTCATTTGTACATATTGTCTATTAAAAGCAGAATATTTAACTTTTGAGAAATGAAAAAGACAGCACATTTTTAAACTTGTTTTAGGTAATAAAATAATGCTTTATATCAGATAGCTTCCCATGTATTGAGTCTAACAATAAAGATGAAACAAATAAATCTGAAATTAATTTTTATTTTTAAAAAAATAATGACTTTGCTTGCTACCTTGAGTATATTCATTCCCCAAACCTGATCTTTAAGTTAACGCTACAGTTGAAGCTTTTAGGGACTTAAAATTTCCACTACCACAATATTTATAAGCTTTCTGGGTCTGAAGAAATGTCCTCATTGTAGCCTGTCTCATCAAATTTATGAAGATTTGCTTGCCTTCATTCCTTAGCAAACAGCCTCTTATAGTCACAGATAAGGCACAGGGATATTATTTTCAGCCCTTCATTTCTTGAAATTCCTCACTCATTCTCTTCACCATGTGGATGTGATCTTATCAAAGCCATGCCCCTTTAAATCAGAATTTATAAATATTAACATAGTGACAAATCATGTAAATTTTTTTCTTCCAAAAAAGTTGCTTTTCTTTCCTCTATTTTCCACTGGGAGTCCGTATTTTACCATTTCTGTAACACCTAAGGCCTGCTATGTTTGGCATAAGTACACTATGGATTCCTCTTTCTTCTGTATTTTAGGGAAATTAATTCAACTTTTTTTACACTTACGGTGTGTGCAATTCAATATATTTAAACAAATTCAGCAGTAATTTTCCTAACATTAATATTATGGGAATAGACTTCTAAAAAATATCAACAGTCTAAAGATACTTTATTCCTTTAAAAATGAATTATTTGCTTTAACATTATGTTGCATTCTATAGTTAAATTATCTTCATAATTACCAAGCCCTAGAAATATTATTTTTCTATTTTGCTATGTTAGTTTTATTTAGCTGTTCCCTGTTACTTTAATAAGATCCTGAGAAGTAACTAGAAAATTGTCAAGTAACACGATTTCAAAAAATATTTCAAATAAAATAATACCCAGATAGATTTTATTTCTTCTGTTTTCAACATAGTATACATAGGGAAGTATGCAGTATATGTGGAACTCTATTACATCATTTGGATGAAAATCTCAAGTCATCAATATATTTTAAAAAGTCATTATATGCCTAACGGATGGTGTTTTACCAACACTTCTATAAACTGAAATTATCAGAATAGATGTTTAAGGACAATCTCTATCAAGTAACCCAGAGAGTTTATAATTTTCAGAGATTGGAACTCAATCTCTAATGGAAGAGTTAGTTCTCTGGGAAAGAACTCAGTAATGAGAGCAAGAATGAATGAAGCCTTGGCAACACAGCCTCCCTAGAGGGTCCAATGATTGAGAGGTTTGAATCTAGATACTCCTTGTCCTGGAAGCACATAGAAACTTTGCAACTGAATTGTAGTGTTGGCACAGAGTTTCCTAATGGGAGGATTTCTGCAGCCAGAAGTAACCTGTCCTTACCTAAACACACACGCACAACCATCACAATCTCTATACAAGTCTCTGTATGTGACATTGTACTATCAAACAGGAGTCAGGCTTTTCTCTTATAAATATATCCTTTGGGGACATTTGAGTTCATTTGGGTATAGTTCACATTTAAAATGTCTATGTGAATGAAAAAATTCTAATATGAATGCAGATACCAGCAAAAGGATCTGGGTAAATTAAGTAGTGGGAGGAATGTAGATAGAGCTCAAATGGACAAAAATAAATGAATTTCTTGGCTGAAATCAGAGGATTAGAATGACTAACTCTCCAAAATACGAAGTGGGAAAACATGAATCACTAATCTTTAAAGTTTAATGCATGTTCCATTTGGAGATTTTGTTAGAAAAAGTATAAAAATGTTTCAGTGAACCTAGGATTTGATTTTTGTGTTACGGATATTTGGTTTATAAACTACAGTGATTTCTTCTCCTTCTTTGGTGCTCAACTAAGACATGATATAGACTGCACTTTTTGTATGCATCTTATTAGGATGGTTTCCATCAAAACTTTGAGGCATGAAAAAAGATAAAAATAAAACAATATAACAACTCTCCTTATTTGATGCTTCAAGTAAGTACAGTGTTAAAAGTTATTTTACAAAGCAAAAATTCAATCTTGTCTGGTCCTTTTCAAGTTTACCATGTGTGTTGATACAAAACATGATTTTAAATGTTGAGCTCTCTTTATGGCATTCTGCATTTAAAAATAATAAATTGTTCTTTAAGCAATTGAGTAGGGTAATTATTATGACAAGAGCCGTCAGCTCTTTCAAAGATCACTTTTAAATGTCACTTCAGTGATTTCCTTAAATAGTTGTAAAAGGCAGTTTTCTAATTGTGAAATAGTACTGTTTTTATGGCAAACTGGAGTCAGAGGGCAATGAAAAGGTACTAAAAGGTTTTATCCTTTTCTTGGTTCCATCACTATTAACATGTTGTTCCCTTCTTTCCTGTATTTAATTTTATTTTAATTTCCTCCAGAGATCAAAAATAGCAGTGTATGAAAAGATGTGGACCTACATGCGATCAGCAGAGCCGTCAGTGTTTACGAGGACTACAGCCGAGGGAGTAGCGCGTGTCCGCAAATCCAAGGGCAAATTTGCCTTCCTCCTGGAGTCCACTATGAATGAATACATTGAGCAGCGAAAGCCGTGCGACACGATGAAAGTGGGAGGAAATCTGGATTCGAAAGGCTATGGAGTAGCAACGCCCAAGGGTTCCTCATTAAGGTGGGTGGAATAGTATAACAATATAACATGTGTTGTTATAGTATTCCACCTTCCCTGATGTCCCTGAGAGAATTATTTTGTTTTGTTTGTGAACATGGTATGTTTGTTTGTGTTCTTTTTCTCCATTTCATATTTTTTGGTCAACAATCAGGTAATTTTTTATTTTTTTATTTTAGAGTACTTAATCATAGTTGATGTATCTCTTTTAAGGCCATATAAAAACCAAACTGGTTGAACACTAGCTGCTTCCAGTGGGCCTAAAACATAGGTAGCACATGCTTCTCTAGCTCATCGACTTTTTTTGCCCACTAAAACCTGCGCTCTCATTATGTCAGTAATAATTCTACATTTTGTCATTATTTTTTTAAAGTATGCCTGCCTTCTAGTTTCTGAGTAAGAAGACATCAACCTCCTCCATGCAAACCACTCTTTTTTCCATTTCAATGCTTCATTTATTATGGCATCATTATATTTTAGGTTACCTGAGGTTGTATTTGGTGCTAACTTCATAATCACGTCTATTTACAAATGCAGCCATGATCAGAGGGAAAGCTGGGCTCCGATTTTATGGTGCTTACTCAAGTCACACTCTCTCTTGTTGCAAAGGGAGTGTGGTGTAAGTAAGATCTGTAAAATTCGACCCGATGGCGATCCAAAATTGTAGACCTAAAATGTGATTCATGAGCAAAGCCTTACACGTGTGGATAATCCACATGTGTTAAAAGAGAGACTTTCATTCTTAAGGAAATTTTGGTAAAATCTGCCCTTTTTACCCTTTTGGTCCTGGACATAGAAAATTCACATGTTTATGTCCAGGAGGCAGACTTGCCTATTTTCCTTAAGTAATAAAGGCTGCTATTGAATTGCTGGGGCTAGAGCAAAGCCAGAGTCGAAACTGACGACGGACAAATTACCCTGATCTCAGTGCTGCTTGGGAGAGATTTGTACAAAGCACAGATACAAGAAGAAATCAGAATCTTTGCTAAAGGACTTAACCAAGAACCCGGTCTTGAGAAATGATGTGTCTGTCTGGTAAGCCTCTGAAAAATGAAGGTAATAAGACCTGTACTATTGCCCAGCAGGAATGAAAGCAATATAAAAATTATATGATTGTTTTCATTGGTTTCAAAAGGGGAACTGCAATGTGCTTTGGATATGTGTGTTGGGCGGGGGAGGGGTTGAGACACATAAAAGAAACAAATGCTGTTGCTGGAAAAGTTGTATTAAATCAGTATTTTGTGTTTGCAAGCTACACTGCAATAATTAGTGAGGGGCTTTATGGTATGTTCATAAGGGGTAATTTTGAAAGGCAATAGAACAAATTAGCCAGTAAAGACAAATTTGGGTGTGGACTTTGGCGATTCTGCAGTCAGATTTATGTGAACATACCTCCCATATGAAACTGGAGAAATGTGCAGGGAGAAAGCCAAACTAATAAATGATCCATGATAAAATTCTACCCCCAAAATTTCAACCCTTCAGAAACTTAAACTGGCATCAGGATGTTTGGTCTTTAAGGGTGTGTTTTGTACTTTCAATAAGACCAAGTAGCAAATAAATCTCTACTGAAGTAGTAGTTATAAGAGCACCTTAGTGTAAATAACTTAAAAGAAGGGGAGAAGCAATGGTAGTTGATATGTAGATCTGTGTTCAGACTATTGATTACATTCACTGGATGTCGCTTTTGCTGTGAATTAATTCTCTGTGGATGTCGCTGCCTTATCCTCTGTCTTGTGTCTACTGATAAAGTCAAGTTCCAGGGACTGAATTTGGCCCTCAGATATGGGTATGCCTGATTCCCATTGATGGCAAGAGCATTCCCTCTTAAATGTGCCACTTTGTCAAATCCACACTACAGGGATTGTTTGGGGGAAAGCTGAAGGGCTTCATCTGTCTAGAACTGTATAATAATCAGCTATTGGCTTCCCCCTCTTTTCCTGTCCTTCTCTGGATCTTGTTAATGAGGCAATTGTTACACTCAGCTTCCTGGATGGAGAGTTTGTTTATGTGCTTTGTTTTATACATACCACAATTTCCTGAGCAAGCTGGCCCCTGCATGCCAAAACCACAGTCAGTTTGCCCTGTCTTTGAGAACATTGGAAGGGCACTGAAGGCTAAGCAGCATTCACCTAAGCCCTACCTCCTCACTCCCCTAACCCCCCCCCCAACCCGCCCAGCTAAGCAAGAGGCTCATTAAGCGTAAATTTTCTTTCTTATTTGACTACGAAGGGCCTTCTGTTGCAAAAGAGGCAAACTAATATAGAGATGGATTCATAGTCACCTTCTGTATAAATGATTAAGTTTGTAGATGCAAATTCAAAATAATTGTATTCACCAGAGCAAGATCCAGAGGGCACAGATACCTGCTGCAAGAGTATCTTTGAAATCTGTCTGCCTTCTTTGTTCAGTCAAGACTAAGTCTGTATTCCTAGAGGACCTGTCTTTTTAAACCAGTTCTTTAGATTAATAGTTATGGCTGTAGTGAGACTTGTGTGTTTCATTGTCATTAATTTTGGTTTTCTCATAAACTCTGTTGTTTTGATTCATTAGGCAACATGAGACTTTAAGAAAAGGAAAACAGTCATCTTTCCTTCTATGTAAGCTTAGCCGAATGCAGACAAATGACTAGCAATCTTCAGTTGGTCCAGGGAGATTTAAATTTCTAGGTCTTGCTATTTGGTCAAAATGCTTCAGGAAAGACGGAGAATATGTTATATAATCAGGATGGAACATCAGGACTTGGGTCTCTAATACAAACTTTAAAACAAATGCAATCAGCATCATCACAGAGAGGATATCTGTGACCAGACTAAAAATATTACAACCGTGATGACTAGCACCAATCTTTATGATAAACAATAGTATACAGAGCTCTTTATTGTTCAAAGAGACTTTACTTCAGACTAGCGTTTGCTGGGCAGACACAGTGAAATGTTACAACCATTGAGCTAGCACTCACAGCTCTCCGTTACAGAAGGCCACTAACTATGCTCAGAAATTTTTGGTTTATTGTACTTTGACATAGATTCTCCAATTTTTAGGTGATAAAATGATACCTGATAAATTGATGCTGTTAAACTTAGCATCTATAGATTTTGATAAAAAGGGAAACAAATATAAATAAATGTACCTACAAACTATAAATATCCATGAGTGAAAGAACTTAAATCTTACTGTCGGTGTTCTTTATTTTTCAACATTACCTGTTAAAGAAAACTCTCAGGTCTCATGAGATAAAGGGTAAAATCTCTTCTTTTATATTATATCTCATCGATCTCCATACCTTGATGTTTCTCATGAATCTTCTTTCCACATGCACAGTGCTATTTATACTACTGTCAGTGCCATGGCCTGCCTTCCCATTCTTTCTCCCATACCCTTGGCAATCAAAATGGTTTTGAGAAGCCTTTCTCTGACTTAGAAATTTTTAAAGGTTGTTTCAAAATATACACTTTAGATGGCATTGTAATGGTATGTAAAATTTAAACAAAAGAGGATGTATTTTTATTTTGACTGTACTATCAATACTACCAACTTTACTATACAATTTTACTATAGTGTAAATATCTACTATACTATAGTTATTTACTGCCTAGCAAAGTTGGGTACTTTTCTATCAAAATACTATCTTTACTATATTATCTATATTACACTAGTTACTATACTCTCGACTTTACTATGCAATACTTTTGATAAGGTCCTTTACAGTGAATCATAATTTAGTAAATACAGACTTACTATTAACTAGTTGTTAGATGAGAAGACCCCTTTTAAAGATACTTATAGATCTAGTAGCCGGAAGTATCTCCAGGGAACAAAGCAGTGGTTCATATCTCAAAACTTCCCCTGGCCTTTCTAAGGATTTATGTATTTGACCCTAATATTTGAAGTCAAGTTTAAAAAAAAAAAATAGCCTCCTGTAATTCCCATTCAAATTTTGCCTTCTCTGAAGATGTTTATGGGACTGTGTCTAGAATAAGACAAATGCTCTGTTAAGAAAAAAATGATGTTTCAAAAGAAGCCATTTCAAAAGAACTTGATCAATAGTTGAGATCTGGAAGAAAATGGGGCCCATTAGACTTGCTGATGCCTGGTAGCAGGAACCCATGGCAACGGGAGCTGGTCCTTTGAAACCAGACACATCATGCTCAGTTTACAACAGACAAGTCAGAGTCCCACAGCAGTAGTGGCAGGAGGAGGAAGTACTAAGAATGGGAATTAAAATAGCACATCTTTCATTGGACTATTTCTTTAAGTATTTAACACGATCACTGGCCTCATAGGACACTTGGCCCAAGTCTAGATCTGTATGTGGGTAAGAAGAGTTCTCCATAGGCGAAATTATTCCACTTTGGAGGATTTGTTAGGGTACATGTATTAGCCTTACTATTCAAATTCACAAATAAAAAATATATTATCTCCAAGGAACCACTTTCCCATGTGAAATTTGTAAGACAGATTTAGTCAGTCATCAGAGGTTCAGGTGTACTTGGAAGATTTAGGACAAAGGGGGTTTTCTGGATGTTGTGTGTGAAAATAAAGCTGTCATCTATTTTTGGTGTTAGTAACAAGTCAACTGTTAGTACTTCCTGTAGACACTAAAAAACTTAAAAGTACAGAAATTTAAAGCTGAGTACTTAATATTACTGAGCAGCACTTGGCCTCAAAGTGAATAAACTTTTAACTTGTTTTCTGGAAATGAGTTGCAAGAGATTTGAACACATTTTCTTAATTTTAACTATTATGGAAAGAGATATGTTTCTGCTTATGACATCCTTCAATTTTTGTTTCCATATTAAAAGATGCTATAGATAACTTAGTTTTTGTAATCCCATTATGTTTTGCACCTCTCAGCATACACACAAACACACACAATCCTCCCAGTTGTGATATGCTTAAGCACTTACCCAGTTTGCCGTTAAAGACTCTGATGTTTATTGTGCATACCATGTATTTTGCATTAATGAACTGAGAAGTCACATCGTAAAGGTATCAATACTACATGTGTCCCAGAGAGAAATAAGCCCCTCTAGAGTCCATATACCCCATATTTTCCTTTCTAGATATTGAGTAAGTAGGAAACATAAAACTTCCCACTGCCATTTGAAATTCTAGATTTTTCATTAACTTCTTTCCTACAATTAAGAGATGACTGAAATTACAGTTCCCCATGAAAAAGAAAAAAGTTGCATTTTTCTGCATTTCTTTAAGATTCACCAGGCATTATACTTTTTTGCCATTCTTCCCACTAGAAAAAAAAAAAAAAAAAAAAAAGGTTGATATCATTTCCCTTCATTCATTTGCCAATTCATTCAACAGATAGCTACTGAGTTCCAACTGAGAATTTACCAGGTAGTTTTCAAGTTGTTCACTCTGGGGATGCTTTGTGGCTGCCACAGGAAACACCACCTTGAGGTTTCTAACGTCAATGTTTAGCTTGGGTACCTTCTCACCATTAAGCTTAGAAGCTGTATTTTAGTAACTTGCCTAAGGAAATGGATAATTTGTGGCCATTTCGTTCCTACCACTTCAAAGAGAATTAAATTTAAAAAAATAAAACTACAAAAGAAGTTTAATAGTTTAAGCTCTCACAACCTGATTTGATGACCATTTAAGACTAGATCACAATTCTGGCAGTTCTAAGAAAAGCCAGAATTCCAAACTCGTATTCATTAGTCCCACATAATTGCCTTATAAATAAATTCTACAAAGATAAATAGTGTTCCAAAAGAATATCTATATCCTAAACAATTCAAATTAATTCAGTGACAACACACAACTAATGTGAGTACAGAACCTATAGCCAACCTAGTCAAGCAACCTTCAATTACACATGCCAACTGTATTCAGGAATCATAAAGTTGTATCTCAGAACAAAGTTCATAATCTGATATGTAATATGTGTGCTGTAGATGAATTTATCCCTACATTAGTAGTGTATGTATGTAAGTATTTTTTCCTGGTGCATGTCTAGTAGCTGGACAGGTTCCATATTATGTCACTCATCTTTACAGATCAACTCACGTAAAGAATGGTTTCCAGAAGTAAGTGCAGTGCTAGAGCTAAGGTTAAAAAGGGGACACAACGAAACAACAGAGCAAGTGCATGAGGGTTCTGTATGTTTGGATCCCCCTTTCTATGCTGGTGGGTGGCAATCCAGATATGGCGTCTCCAGGACTACAGCTAAAAACCCCATTGCTGGAGAGGAGACATGCCCCTCGAGGGCACTGGCAATGCTAAAATCTTGAAAGAAGCACAACTAAGATACAGGAGTAAGAAGATGAAGTCCAGGTAGTCAAAGCAAAGCATTTGGAAGTCTCTCCAAAACAAAAGGATTAGGGATGGGGAGAAGGGATGGAAGGGAAACTTATGGCACCAGAAATCCTAGAGCTAGGAAAATAGCAAGAGCAGCAGGTGTTAGTGTGCCTGGAGCTGCCGCTTTTGCTTTTATATTGAATGTGATATGTTGTTGTTGCCCAAATGAGTATGCTGCATACACGTAGTCTCAGTGGTAGGACCAACACCCTACACCAGAGAAATCATCTCTGTGAGGTGTTCCACCTCTCCCAACCCCGCCTGGCAAGCATCAGTTGACAGATTATGACAGCATAAGAAGCCTTCACTTCTATGACAGGAAGGGACACTAAGACAATTTTGTGATGTCACTGTGACGGTGTATTCAGATCAAAGGTAAAGAGTTAATGTGTGCATAGGGGTCATCTTGGAGGATGGAGCCTGGTTGCCCTTAGAAGTAACCTAAGAAGATGCAAATGTTTCAAATCGCAGTGCTTTTCCTTCTCTGTCAAATTTCCCTCCATTTCCTCATACTTAGCATTTTCTGGACCAATATTTAATACACCTGAAATAAGAAGATATTTTGTTTCTTCTATGCATAACGCAGCTGTTGGCCATCGCTACAAAGCTGCTCTTTGGCCCTTTCAATTCTCAATTAATAAAGAAAATGTATCAGATTGATTTTCTTATAGGATTTCAGGCTCTAGGACCATGACTGCTATAGATAGTAAATGCCTTTGAACTTTGCAACTGTAAAGTTGCCTGTATTTAGCTAAGGAGTAGCTGTTAATTTATCCTCAGAACAGCAGCAAGGTCAAGTGATCAGGGGATGGGGGCAGGGGGCAGGTTGTTGTTGTTTTTGCTTTTCGTACATCATTTGTTTAGGGTGCTATTCTCCAGATTTATTTTCCTAAAGAAAGGGACACCAGGAGATTACAACCTGGGAGGCCTCCGCACAGGCTGCTGCAGAGAAAGGAACCATTCAAGTTCTCAGAGACATTATAACTCTTACATAACTCTTACTACTCTGGACAGTTCCGCAGGAGCCAGAACAGAAGCATTATAATTGTGCACAGTAGATTCCTACCCCTATTGTCCCAGGGCCCTCTGAGCTGAGAGTATGGCGGTAGGGTGGAGAGAGACTGCAGAAGAGAGAGGAGAGAGGGCTGTTCATACTTGGAATGATTAGTCATGTAAAGAATATTTCAGACAAACACACACACAGAGGACTTTGGAGGAAGTGTGGTAATCAGATTTACCATAAAACTCCAAAATACCTATAATAAAGTAGTATGAAGCTCACTTTATTGTGGAGATGTAACATTCTCCTAAATATAGAATTTTATGCAATGCTGCTTTAATGCAGTTTTACCCTAATGATAAACATCTACTTAGTACACCGTGAGTAAATAATGGTTTTCCATAAAAATGAAAATGTATCCATTTCTTTCAGTATAGCATATGGGAAATAACTCATCCACAACTTTACACATTATTAGCTTCCTTTTGTCTCTAAAGATAGAATCGGCGAAGATGGGGCTGGTTTACGATCCACATTTGAGAAAAGGAAGATAAAATAATTTGGCATTCATTTGGAATGAGCTGAAAAATAGTAAAGACCCTGGTCTAGAATTATATTCTATTTTAATTTGAGTGGGGAAAAGGAACTATAGCTCATTCATTTTAATGTTTACCACCCCATCCCCACCCCCATCAGTCCTATAGCTCTTGTTTTCAGAATGAAATAATATACATTTGAGATGACTTTGCCACAAGCACAGCAGCATACACACCTGAATAGAAAACCATCATTTGACTCTCAAAAATACCCAGTCCTGGCCCCAAGCCTCTCAGAAACAAGCATTATATTGATTATGAGAATATTTTTGTAAATAATAATTTTATTAACAGAGGTTATAAATACTATGAACACATTGTTTATCCTCCTTAATGTCAGAAAAGTCTTTTTCATGATTAAAAGTAGTTTATTTTAAATGGGCAGATTCCATACTTTCTGAAACCTAAAAATCATTGTTAAGACTCATCCACAGAATGGAATAAACCTTCAAAAACTTTGTGAAACAATTTCAACATGCTCCTCTAAGGTTGCACTCAACCATGAAGATAAATTAAAGGCATAAAAATATTCCTGCCACCTACTCAGCCTTTCACCGTATACAAAACTGAAATGTGGGAGAAGCCTATCATTTTAAATACCACTGACCATACAGTCATATCACATCATGTTGAAATAAATTAGACTTAACATAGCTTACTTTTTTCCCTAGAGTACTCAGTGAAGAAATTGACACAGATAATTTTTTACAAAATGTTAAAAATTCTTTTTTCTCTAAGTATTAAATATTTGGGAGTTCGCCAAAATAAGAATTAAAATGCAGTCAGTCAAACAAATGTGACAGAACCAGCTCCTCACGTCCAGAGAAAATAAAAGAGACCCCTCTCCGTTGTTGCTTCATTAACATAAGATTGCATAAAAACTGTCAAGACCTACCTAGGAGGCCTCTGCTGTCATAACATCCTAGCTGTTTCATATTTGGAGCTGACAGATATGCAGCTTCTGAATATCCTTTTTGAAATGGTAAAGGGTCAGAATCCTACTAGTAACTAAGAGAAGACATCATTGGATCCCCAGCCCCTAAACCCTCTTTTCAGGCATTTGCTAGGACCAAAAAATCCCCAAAATTCATAAAAGCATTACCAGCAAGTACCGCTGCTCTACATTGCTAGTGATTTTAGCACGAAAAGCAATTTTTTTAAAAAGCATGAGAAATAGAAAACTTAAAATGAAAGCAAGTATCAAGAGCCCTAAGTCAGTACCCTAACCTTGGGTTTGTATTTGAGACCTAGTCGGAGGTCAATAGAAGTAAGCAGCATCCAAGAAAAGCTGAACTTGGATTGTCTGCCAGACTAAAATGGAGAGGGCATACACTAAGAAAAAAAAAATTGCTTTCCATTAAATGACATAGCAATGATAATACTGTATAAGGCAAAGAGTCAGTTAATATATTATTTCATTAATGGTCTCTTTAATTTGTTCACTTTTATGAGATGATGTTTAAATTTAGCTTAATACAGAACTCTAAAAATTACTGAGCAATATATTTCTTAAGTGAAACAATAACAGTGATACTATAGCATTATAGTTTTCAAACCACTTCCACATATATCATTTTACTTGCTCCTTTTAACACTCTTACGATGTCATTTTGTTATAGAGAAAGGCATTATAGAGACGTTAAGTGACTTGCCCACAGTCCCACAGCTGAGATTAGAACTGAGATCTTCTGACTTTCTCCAGTGCTCTTCCGGGAAAAGAACAAAAAACAGAACTTAATATAAAAGCAATTTATTTTGAAAACTTACTAATCAGTTCCTGGGATTATTCCATGCTATAGTTTTGGCAACACTGATAATTTCCAGGCATATTGAAAATACCCACATAGAGCTCAACAAACTACAACATTTAATTTATATTAAAAACTAAATAAATTATTGTTAAGTTGAAGAAATTCCACAGAGGTAGAGGCAGGTCAGCACAAAGAAAGATTTTACTACAATTAGAACTAGTCCAAAATATAGGGGGAAATTGGCTATAATCCCCAACAATCAGAACTGTTCACGTAGAAGGGATTCGCACATCTTTTAGAGAGTACACTGTGACAGTGACAGCTAAATTCCCTTCCCACGACGAGAGTATGATTTTCTGCGTCATGATCTGGACTATCTTTAGCAACACAACAAAAGAATTTTCTTATACCTCTTTTCATTTGCAGACACTTAATTAGACTGGGGGAAAATTCATTCCCAGAACCTCAATAGAAACTCGTGCAGTTTGGGAATTAAATAATTCCCAATTATCCAGTGAATAGCTGCTTTTATTGCAGTTTGTCTACCTTGTGAAATGGAAAAGGATTTAAGAAAAGCATTTCTCTGCAACAACCACAAAACTAGACACAGACGTGGGTCTGGTATCCTTATATATAAAGACATTTAAAATTACATACCGACATCAAACTTTTGGCAGGGAACAAATCTGACAAAATTCATTGGATTATATAAAAGGGGGAGTAAAAAAGCAAAAGCGAAGCACATTCGTGTAGAAGGACTTGCTTGGATAGTTTTTAGAATAAAACATATATTTCTATATCTAGATAGGATAAAAATTGTCTGTGCAATGTGGTATCCTGTGGCGTTTCAATATGTCATACTTGAGAGGGTGATTTTTTAAAGGCACCATAATAACCCCAACAACTTCAGGACCATTTAATTGCTTTTCCATTTTTCCCTTCGTCACGAATAGCACTCAGTTTGTGGCCTGAAGCACCAGAACAGCCCAGCCACTGTAATTTTACCCAATCCAGGCAGTGTATGCAATTCCACTTATTCCTAGGTTCTCAGATCATTTCAGAATATAAAGCTATTTCCTTAAAAACTCTGTCACCTAAGTGATTTCCATGGATGAAGTAGGTGTTTCATAAAACACGATTTATTCTTTTTTTTTCCATTTATAGCACACCTTCAGAGTTTCTGAATGTATTTGTTCCAGAAAAAAAGGAAATGCTCTATTTCTGTATATATTCTTTGGAATGTATAGAGCTTACTGGATAAAAAAGGCTGGTTTGCCCGAAAAGTCATTTTTAGAATACTCATTAAAGATAGTGAATGAAGTCAAAGTTCCCAAGGAAAAACATGAGGGAAATCATGTATGCTTGTAGTTAGAGGAGTTTTATTATGCCATACTTATATTATGTGACTTCAAGCTGATTCAAGTTCATAGGGTGAATCTAACACTAAACAAATGGTAACAGTAAAAGATGTGTAACATAGAGTCTGCCATACAGTGTTTTTTCCCTGCACATTTTCATAATAGCCATTAGTGTAATGATTACAACATCCTTCATTTTGACATCTCTGGAATATATTGTGACAACACGAGGTTCCAAAATACATCCATTTTCTCACCTGATGTCATTTTACTTGATAAAGAATTTTAATAAGTTACCCAAAGTTAAATAACAATAGCACATGATCTTGTATGGGTTCAGGCTCATTCTTGGTCTCCACTTTCCTCCATGTCTCACGGAATTCAATCAATTGTCTGGTATTTATTTATTTTTTTTATGGGAGCCAGTCACTATCTCTGAAATTATGCCAAAGGAACTAGGAACTGACTCTAAGCTCAATTAATTAAACAGTAGTCTCAAAGAGACAACGTAGTTTAAATAAGAAAAGACCGTATCAAAACCCATATACGGGAAAAAGAAACAAAATTTAATAACTACGACATACAGAGCACATGTATATAAATATATTTCTCCCACACACATCACTCCTTGATGTTGATGTTGCGATCTTCATCTGGACAGATGATGCTGCTGAAACTCAGGTTAAAGAGCTGATAAGTGACAGCGCTGGAACAGAAGCCCTTTATTGTCTAATTCCCAAATTTATGCTCCTTTCACTATGCTGCCTTCTTTCCGAAGACACCAGGAATTTTGGTTAGATAGAGACACATTGAGAAAAGAAAAATAAAAATCTCAACTTTATCCTACCTGTGATTCCGTTTTGAATAAACAAAACAAGCACATAGTTTCTGATAATACCCATCTCTCAGACTTACTCCTAACCCTCCCATCTAATGACCCTTTAGATTTTTTCTTCATTTTTACAATGATTCTTCTTCATATCAGATTTAGTACCGCTCCAAACACAGTGTTGCTTGTAGCACTATCATTTTACCCTCAAAAGACGTGAAGACCATCAGGGAGATGGGCTGAGACCACCGCAGCATGCCTCCTTCTCCCTAAGGAACTCTAAGTGCTCCTACGATACACGTCCCCCCCGCCCCCCAGCTCCCACATGATTTGGTCCAGCTGATAAAAATTACCCAGGTAATGCCCTTCCATGAATTCCCCTGCTCTAAGTCAGTCTTCAGCTTATTGGAGCTCTGACAAAAGAGACTGACTGAAAATCAGGCAATTTGTCCTCTTTACACAGCTAATGTTCTTTCCCCTTTGGCTTAATCCTTAAAATGGATTTTAAATTCGATTCAATGAATGCCCCATTATATCAGGCAGTTGGTAGTGTCTTGTGAGACCTGAGGAAGGGGTTGGCCAGAACTGAACTTGACTTTAATACAAGACCATGTTCTATTATTGTTTAACTTTGGGTATTTCTCCCCTAGGAGGAGGACAGAGGAGAACTAACCAGCTCCAGGACCAAGGTAAGAGGGGAGTTTTCTTTCAAAAGAATGGGTTCCATCCATTTGAAGGAAACCCCTCCCCCACCTATTTTTTAATCCCTTTTTCTTTATACTTATATATTTCTTATCCCACCAGCATTAGGAAACCAACTTGCCATCTGTGCGTAATGGTTATTTGAACATCCACTTACAAATGTTATAGCAAGAAAAATTAAAACCTTCACACAAGTCATATCAGTTATGTGCTAATGCATTTATATTTTCCATCATTATTAAATATCAGTGCCAATCTTCCATGTAAGATTAGATTCTTCCATAGGCCTTAGAAAATTGTCATCAGCTGTTAATTTCTCTATATTAGAATATGGATAGTAAATGACAATCAAACCATAATGAGTAATGGGGTTACAAAAATGTTAAAACTAAAATTCAAAGTGTTTGTATAGAAAATATATTATCATTAAGAAATGTTTATTAAAAGAAGCAGCTGGCATACTTTAAATGACATATAATTTGAAATATGGTCAGACTAGACTTTTGATGTGAAGTAATACAGACTTAATGAGATTTTTAAGGTACAGTATAAAACTGTGATTAGAAAAACAAAAGGGAAAAGAGGTTATATTGTCCTGAGCAGTATTTCTTTATGCTATAGACCCTCTTCCCAGGCATCTTTTATTGTTTTTAATAGTTTCCATTGTTACCTCTCATATTTTATGTTGTTATCGGTGGAAAACATTAGTATTCTCTGCCTTTGGTACTCTATTTCAAATTGCCCTTTCTTAGGGGAGAAAACCAAGGTGAGAAACAAGTCAGGATATTTTAAAAGCATCCAGAATTTGAGATTTTAAAAGAAAGGTGCACCATATGGAGGGACCAGCTCCAGATCCTATCCAGTTATAGTTCTTCGTTATTGTTACCCTCCAAGGAAGCTAGATCTTGTGTGACTGAAGTCGATTTTAGGAAAGCTTTAGGATCAGGTAACTGAGACACTTAGGGCTCAAGAAACGAAATTTTAGGAAGGAGAAGAAATGTGCAAAGAAAATGAGAATTCAGGCAATTTGTTGCCAGTAAATAGTAGTCGTCTTTCAGAAACACACTTCGGTCATTTTGTTACATATGTATTTGAATCTTGGCATCACCTTAAAGTTGGATTTTTGAGATTTTTTTAATGAAAGGAAATCATTTCAGAAGGATATATTTTTGTTGAAGACTATTGTCTTCTGAGCAGGAACCATAGTGGTCATATAATTAGGAACAATACAGAAAAAGACACATATGAAATAGAAATTTGATTTTAATACCAATGTACACTACTGACATAGAAAATGATATTGCAATGGTCACCTAGTCCAGAAACCTAATATCGAACTTTTTGCAGATATCAAACATCAAATAGAACCTAATTTTGACTTTGTCACTCATCTGACTCTTCAATGAAAAGTACAGGATATATTTGAGGCATATTATTCATTCCTGATTTATCCACTCCTGAATTTTAAGGTAATGGATGTGTGGATTGCCTAAGCAATCATACAAAAAAAGGAAAATGTCACAATATTTTTAGCAGACCATTTATGTCTTAAAATTCGATATCTGCAGAGACATTAGTAATGTCAGGCAGATTTGTTGTGTACAATTTCATAAATTCTTATGAAATATTTCATGGTAATCTCATTCAGGGAAAGAATTGTTAGTGGTTCTGCAGTGTCTTAGTTCTTTCGGAACCATGTTTTGTTTTCCTTTGTGTTGTTGCTTAGTAACGTGAAAAGAATTAGTCTTTTATTCATTGCATTCAATTTGTTAGGTATATTAAAAATAGGTAAGTGTAGTGCTCAAACTGGGAACTAAAGAAGTACCCAACTTCTGATAATAAGGTAATAACTGAAAGACTATGTGACATGTTCTAGCATTAACACTAATAGAAGCAAATGTAGGTGAGGCTCTTTGAAGAATTTAAACTTTTGGTCACTTTTTCTCCTTTAAATTGTTCAATAAAAATAAATGAGAGTTAAAATTCATTTTGTTTTAAAATATGACTATGAGCCCTGTTGCTCTCAAATATAAGCAGCTTTGTGTTTCAGTTAGAATTGTATAAACGTAAAATCTTTAAAGACACATGGACTTCGCATTCCTAGGCTTGTTATTTTCACAGAATAACAGATAAGCTACATGCTCTTCTACCTATGAGCTCTCTTTCAATGGCGTGTTCAGACAGCTTCCTTTCAAGATCCCATTAGCTAGCAATCCCTATTTCTATAAGACTTATTTTTATCACTCAATTTCCTTTTCCTATTTGTATTATTCTCCCACCTCACCAAAATCTCAGCCAGAAGTTAAGATAGATAAAGCAAGATCAATTAAAAGACATTTTAAGTTACTTATTATAGGTTATATTCAAGTACTAGTCTGTGACTAAGGAACCTGAAACCTTAAATAAGAAAGAAAATTTGAAACTAATTTTTCCTCTCAGGAACTTGATGGGAAATTTAAATTATTTGCATATAAAGGTTAACTAGACATATTTAGTGAGTTAAACACACATTTAAATACAGTACAATAAATCTTAATCAAGTTAAACCAGAGTTGCCATTTAATATCTGTTCATGATAAACATAACTTTTTAATTTCTAAAATGTGCTGTCATACTGTTCTAAGTAGTAAATTTAGTAACAGAAGATTTATCTAAATGTCATGCTTTATTTGCTACACTGAAGTAGGTTAGAACTGAGTTATAAAAATACCATTATGTGGGAATTTTTATCTTAGAGTTTGGTTGGAAGTATCATATTTCACTTAATTTTCACAACAAACTTGTATTTGATTTTATCATTTAGTATTCTTCCTTGTTCACCTACATAATTGAACTAGTGGTTCCTTCATTTTAACTATCTATAACCTCACTGAAATACCTTTTTAGATTATTTTGTTTATACACTGAACCACACTGCTACTGTCAGTAATTTTTATGTCCCTCTTGCCAATATTTAGTAGACAGTTTTGAGGCCTTTTGCTTTGTTTTATTTTATTTTGTTTTGTGTTAAAACACTCTTCATACCAGGCCTTCTCAAAATCCATTAGGTTCCATGATCGAAGAATTTCCTTTTATTGTCCAGCATAGTATTCTTTCATTTTAATAGGTTGCTTGAGAAGTAGGACCTTAAGTAACTCACTGAGATAGCAAGTCTACATGTACTCATTGCATGCCTACTATAGTTCTTGGCCTGCATTAGGACTGAGAATGGTATAAAGTACCATCAGACACAGTTGCTGGCCTTCAAGGAAGAGAAAAAAATGTACAGAGATAACATTATAAAATAATGTGACTCAAAGCAAATGTGAGTGCCCCAGATAATAGATAATTTAAAGAAGCAGGAGATAAAAACATTCTAGAGTATCTAGGAAAGGCCTCATAAGATATGGTTTAGATGTACCCATTGATAAATGTTAGCTGAAACAATAAGTCATGAGTGATTATTGGAAAATGGTAAGAACTTTAGAAAAGCTAAGGGGGGTGGGAGGGAAGCAATTCCTAGTGAAATTTCCATCATAAGATCGGAGTCATTTTTAAATAAAACATCTTTAGGACTGCAAGGATTCCAGCCTGGCTGGAGGCAGAGAAGGTCTATTTGGGAAATTAAGGTGGTTAAGAGAGTAAGGGCTTCTGTGTTAGACAGACCTGGGTTGCAATCCCACCTTTCCCATTTACTAGCCATGTGGATTCAATGAGGATTCAATGAGAATATGAAGAACTTGACACAGTGTCCTGTTCAATAAAATATAATTAAATTATACTTTAAAAGTATACGTAAACTAAATTGTTGGGAAGCCTTGAATGTAAGAAAAATTAGAATAGAATAGTAACTTGGAGGCAATCGTGAAGCACTAAAGGTTTTGGATAAAGCACTATAAACAAGCATAGAAACAAGGTTATTCTGACTCTGGGTAGCTGAAAATGGATTGAGAAAGTCAATTGAACTTGTCTCAGATGATAAAGGCTTTGACTAAGGTGATGCCTGTGTAATAGAAATGAAAATATAAATTTGGGAGATACTTTTCAGAAAAATTGTTCTTAATGGATAATTGGCTATAGGAAAGGAGGGGAAATGAAAATTCAGAGATTGAGTTGTTGTGATTGGGCTTTGTTACCTTATTGTTTTCACATTTCTATTTCTTCTGTAAAAATTTTTCTAATCTATTATACGGCAGTTTCCTTATGATGCTATTATTGGGCACCATCAATTATATATCCTAAAAGATTAGAACTTAAATCATTGAGAACCTTGTGTGTATCAAAATTAGAACTCTCTTGTTTTATTACCTTTGAGAGAAAACAAATGTTACCATCTAATCAAATCAAGTCATCATATAGGTTCTTGGTATTGCTTTTTAAAGAAAGTTATCTACTGTAATTCCTTCTTGGATATTCAGGAAAGACCAATTCAGTTGACAAGATCACCTGCCTTTGAAGTTTTATCTCAGCTCAAGGAGTATTTAGCCAGAGAGGACAGAAGTTGCCAACTGACAGGGAATATATGAGTCAAAGCTTAATCAGAGATCACCCCTACCAAGCCTGACAAATTTCTCAGGAAAAAGAAAAGGTCCCTTAGAGGGCCATAGGAGGGATGACTAAATCATTTAACTACACAGGAAAGGGGACTACCAGAAAGCAAAGGGATCCTGGGACTGGGGGAAAGAGCACTGGACCAGAAGGCAGAAGACTCGCGTTCCAGCTGGGCTTTGGTGAGCAAGTCACCTAACTTTCATTAAACCCCAGTGACCACATCTGTAAAATTAGATGGCTGAAGACCGCCTCTAGACCACATTTTGACAGAACTTCTAGGATTCTAGTTCTTTAAAACAATTAATGGAAGTTTTTTAAGAATAAGCAAAGGGTGCAAATGGGAACAGTATCCGTGGTCCATTGAATGGTGTAGAATTCTGGAAATCATCTAAAGAAAATAAGGAGCATAGTTTAGGAGATGAAGGAACCCATTCAAGGACCGGGGCAGTCCATGCAGCAACTGATGGTCCAGGCAAGGCGTCTGCATGAAAGACCTGGTATGGCTGAACATGTACTGAGTGTGATAGCCACCAGCTCTTGTATTTTTGAAATTTTACTTTAGAATAATAATAATTTATAAAGTGAATTATATTGTGAAACAGTTCACAATCTAGGCAGCTGGGGTCACTTCTTGACACAAAGCCTCTTTTGTATGATTAGATCACAGATAATGATAACAACCGTGTGGTTTGGGGTGGGGACTTTATTCCATACAACCTCAAGGAGCACTCCAAGGCCACCACAAATAAAGTAAAATTTACTTTATTTAATATGAATAATTGCTATTTTTCTCAAATTATATAAAGGTGACTAAAACTATTTTTTAAACAGTTTTTATTCTGAATTTTTATTGATTTAATATATAGTCCTTAAAAATGCCCCATGCACAATGTGCTTGCAGAATGATCACAAATTGAGGCTAGTACCTGAGAAGTTCCTTCTCGCCAAATCAAAGGCTAAAAACCTCTTCTCTATTATCATTCTGTGCTGCCATGGGTCGTAGAACTATTTTTACTTCTCTTCCTTTAATATACATACTTGGAAGTAGTCATTAGTTAATTTTAAAAATCTAGAACATACATTTATCAGTGTTTATGATTGCCCTTCCATGGTCTGTGAATCCCCTGAAATTGTATGCCAGTCTGTGGTTTTACATGTTTGCATTGTTCCTGAAAGATTATCCATAACTTTCATCGAGTTCTATAAGAGGTCCATGACCCAAAGAAGGATAGAAATTTCTACTCTGTTACCAAAAATTCACAAAATCATGAAATTAAGTGGCATGAAATATTTGTAAGGATTACATTTTTTTTAAAACACTCAAGACAAAATATAATTAAAATTTTCATTTATCACAATCTCTAGCTGGTGTTCTGACTAAATTACTGGCAGACATCATCACAAAAATCATAATGTTCCTTCAAAGAATCACATTCTTCAGACATAGTTCTCAAATAGGAATTAGGCAAATTCCAAAGAGCACACAATTCAGAGACAATTCCTGGAATCTAGCCCAGTAGCTACTTAATTTGTTCGGTTCTCTTTGATTCACTTGGAGTATAAAACACAAAGGTCTCTAAATATTAATTTAATTGCATATATATCATCCAAAATCCAATACAAAGACAATTAATCCAAAAAAAAACTTTCCCTCCTAATTTTGATACTAAAGTATAATTCAGTAGTGCCATTTAGGCAAACTGTCATTGCATAAGCAAACTGAAGTGAAAACTTAATATCTTTTCTAAAAACGTTTGCATATACAAGTAGAGCAATTTAGCTCAAATTCTGCCTTTGGAAATGAGTGCACAAATCCAATGAAGCAAAAAGAGCCTTGTGCTTGTTTACTGGAAGGAATAATTTGGGAAGAAAAGTAATAAGACAGCTCCAAGTTAAATTGAAAACTTAGTGGAGCATAGATAATGCGGAGAACTGGTTACTCTTCCAGGCCTAAAGAGCTGATAGAAGGTACAGCTGTGAACCCAAATGCCTTTCCTTAAGGTCAGAAATATTTAGTTCTTAACTCTACCATTTGACAGCCTATTGATTTTTATTTCTTTATGATATATTTTTTGATAGATAAAGCAGTTCTTTTTCTCAGTGAGTTATTAACTGACTTTATACACAGTTCTGGGGTTTGTTGTAAAGTCTCAGTTTTTCTGCTAATTTCCTCTATCCACCTTTATTTGAGGGAACATCATTAATTAAACCACAAAAGTAAAACCACAGGTGATTTTTCCTCCTCCCCACCTCCTCATCCTGCTTTATGAGATAGACTTCTATGTGTGCAACATTTGTGACAATACTGACAATGCAGCCTCATTAAAATCACAGAATGAATAGTCTATAGAGAGTTATTATTATTATTTTTTTTTTTTTTATGAAATTTCTATGTTCTTACTAGAGTGGTCCTGGAAAAATTTCTGCATATATTTGGCTGCTGCATAACAAAGTCTAAATCAAATGAGTTTTCCAGTTTGGAATTTCAGTTTTATTTCCATAAAGGGATAAAGTAAATATGTGGTATGATGGAAGATTTTTTTTATTCCTTTTTTAAAAATTCCTTCAAAAAAATCAAAAAAGACTTTTTTCTTGAGGGTCTCTAATATAGTTGCCAGCCATAGAATCTCTTTCTACAAACAGAGGTATATACATATGTGTGTTTTTTTAAATGGCCCACTCAGCAAGACTCAAGTCTATTCACAATCACATTCATTTAATTCAGTTTTAGGAAAACAGCTCACCTTGTCTATGTAAATACGTGTGACAGCAAGTCTTCTCTCTAGGCCACTGAGAGTTAGTTCTATTAACCTCCTGCAGATCCTATCTGATGGTGCAGGCCTGCTAACTGATGCATTACTTACACTTCTCTGCCTGACCTGTTCCCCTCAAATAAAGTAGTACTTTTATAGAAGCTAAATTCATGACATGTCCTCCAGCCTGTGACTAGAGAGAGACACAAAACCAAGTGGACCAAAGTAAACCACGTAATCAGGAACAATGAATGTTTTTCTTAGAGCCTTAAGAATAACTCCTAAATTCTATCCCTTCTTCAATTTTTTTCCCCAAAATAGAATATACGGAGGATGCCAAAAAAATGTAGACACATTTTGAGAAAGGAAAAAGACTGTATTAAAATTGCAATACTCAATATCTACTAATAACAAAAGGTGAATACAAGTCAAGTGTATACATTTTTTTGGCACCCCCGGTATATTTTGGTTCACATACAACAATTCTATTAGATATTATATTATAAAATAATTGAGAGGGATTTCTGTTTATTTTTTACTGATTATTAAAGTATCACTTCTCTTGTAGAAAATTTTGGGTGAGTCGAGAAGCATAAAGAACAAAATGCAATCCAAATCAACTGGAATCCCTCCATGGCTGTTTTTCCATTATTACTTATAAATATACGTACATATAAAATATTTTATTCTCCAGTTAAGATCACAATAAATATACAAATTTGTTTTTTTCACTTAACATTATAATATAAGAATTTTCTCGGTCATTAAAAATTTTTAATTGTCATAAAACATTCAGTCATATGGATTATTGGTGCTTATCAATACCATCACCTGGGAGCTTTGTAAAACATAGATATACTGCTCCCACTTCAAAAGAATTTGATACAGCAAGATTAGACCTGAGTACCTGTATTTGTAATAAGTGGTTCTGATGTTCAGATCAAGCTTGAGAACCACTGTTGTACACCAAAATCCACTGACTGTTGAGCATGTAAATTGCTCTCAGTGTTTTGCTTCATAAATCTATTTGCTATGTAAATATATAGGTTGGTGCAAAAGTAATTGAGGTTTAAAAGGTTAAAAATTATTGCAAAAACCACAATTACTTTTGCACCAACTTAATACTGCGAGATTTACCATGTTACTTTGTCAACATCATTGATTAATTTCTTAAGATTGATTCCTCAAGGGGAATTACTATAAATAATTATCAAGGGTAAGAATTGTTTTTAAGCTTTTGTTGTATAAAGCCATGTTATTTCTTTCCAGTTTTTAATTCTATCATCAGTATGAGAATACCCATTTTATTAAATCCTTGCTTATATTGAACATTATCTTGACTTTATTTTTCCCAATATGAATGGCAAAACAATGAATTTGCATTGTTTTCAGTCACATTAGTTTAATTCCAAGTAAGATTGGATTATTTTTGTGATTTGTATTTCTTCTTATATGAATTATCTACCAATGTCTTTTGTTGATTTTTCTTGTTGAGTCATACAATTTTTAAGTTTTTAAAAAATATATTAAGATGTATTGGGGACTGTGAAAAAATTCCTAGTCTCATTTAGGTAAATATTCTGGACATTTTAATAACAGATATTTAAATTTTACAGAGTTTAATTATGAAAAGAGCACTTCCATCAGGACAGCACAGACCTAAATCTGAGGAGACTTTTTGCATGTATATAATAATTAATTGATTCTTTCTTATAAGGATAATAAAGCACTAGCGAAATTATATAGTAGATTAAAAAACTGCATTAAATTCATACACTATTGATATCATCACCAGCAATGAAATAGTCATCTTATTGAATTAAAATGGAACTGAATTTGTTTTAAACAGACTAAATATAATATTGCAAATTATTTATTCTACAAACTATATATGTTCTAAGTATTCTATGTGCAGACATAAGTCGAGACCTTATATATTTGTCCTTTACAATAATATTCTCAAAACTAGGAGATCATAAAAATACCAAACTTAACCTTTAAAATTTTTTCCTATTTACTTAGGTAGACATTTTATCAGATATAAACTTTAAAACCTCACCAACAGAAAAACTACACTATAAGAAATACAGTCTAGAAGTAAATATAATGAGTAAGGCAAAAGGAAGCATAAAAGCATATCTACATCTATAGAATTTAGTGATAAATTATTTATGGAAGGGTAGAGGGTAAGAGATAAATATCTGAACCTGAATTAAGCATGCTTTCAATAAGAATATCTTACTTTGCACTAGATTAATTTATCCCAAAGTAATAAATGGGAAAAGTTCAGGTCTGTTAGGTCCTGTCCCAAAGCTTTCGTTTTATGTGGTATTTCAACAAGATTCTCAGTAACAAAAATGGGTCCAAATGCTAGGGCAATCAGGTATGGATTTTTCCCAATCTTGGATTCAAAGGAAATTTTAGGAATAAAAGGCATTAGAAGTTTTCCAGAGGTCCTGGAATTTGTCCAGGTGAGTGTTTTCTTTCCAACCCTGAATCAAGTTCCCCAGCACCTCACCGCTATGGATACAGCTATTTAGGGAGGGTTTGTTTTGTTTTGTTTTGCTTTGTTTTGTTTTGTTTTGTTTTGTTTGTTTTTAACCTAGAGTTTCCTTAAGGCATAAATGACAAAGGCAAATAAGTAAGTTACCTGGGTCTTTTTTCAATGTATAAAAGGTCATTGTGAATACATCTGGGCTTTTAAATGTGGTTTACACATCCAGCAAGAATATGGTCACTTGTTTCACCTCTCTTCAAATTTTAATTGAAAACAATCCCTTTCAATTGAGTTTATTCTGGAAAAGCTGCATCTAATAAAATTAAAAAAATTCATGTAAGAAAAAACCGACAATATTTTTCTTCTATCTCATCTGCTTGGCAGACCACTATTACAGCTTCTCTGATGCTTAATGAGGACAAGAATATCCCTTATTAATAGTGTGTGTTTCTGACATTGATTTTGAAATCTATGTCTGAAATGTATGAAGGAAATTCCAAAGCAATAATAAAATGTGTTGCAGCAAGTCCTGACTCCTTATGACTTCCTTGGCTTGCTTACAATTACTCCATCAGAGTTCCTTTTTCTTTTACCTGCATAAAAAATACTTTTTAATCTAGTCTGGCAAAATGAGTGAAATATATATATATATATATATATATATATATATATATATTTGAGTTAATTGATGATTCTTCTTGTTAATAACATGTAATAGCAATGCATTTCATAAAATAGAACAGATGTTCAAATGGTCCTTACATATGTAATTTATGCTGCAGTTTAAATAGAAATTTAATGAGGCCGTTAGACCTAGATATTGCATCTTTAGTCAGACAATTACAAAAAACATGCAGTTTAAACATGCAAAGATATCTTGAAATCCTGAAAACTATCTCTAAATATGAATTACTAAATGCCTTCTATATATCATTTAAAAAAAATAAATTTTACATATCACAGTATAAAGTAGACTTTATTGAGGGACCACACGTTTCTGGAAGGAAAACATGTGGATTAATTGTGAATCGGGCAGTGAATTACCTATTGGTCAAGTGTATTATACTAACCAAATATAGATCTATGTATATATATACACACACACACATATATGAATAGCAGTGTGAAACTAAACTGTTTTTACATGGCCTATTAGATGATATTAGAAAGACAATGTCTTAGAATAATTTTGTAGAAAGCTTTATTCCAAACAATTTTTTTCAATGTAAAGCCTTTTTTTCTTATCCATTCCTTTATTTTGCTTTTTTGTTTCCTATTGTGCTGTGAAACTGTCTTTGGATATCGCTAATAACCCTGTTAAATAACCCTCTCATGAAATGGTTTTAGTTTTATGAAAGGAATGGTCTAAACCAACACATAAAATAATTGGGATACCACTTCATTTAAAAAAAAAAACATATATATATATATATATATATATGGCTAAAGTATAGAGGATTATAAAATAATTTCCTCCAAATAAAAATTTTAGTAGTTAGGTTGAAATCATTGAAAGACAAATTTAATTTCTTGTGGACACAAAATAAAACAATTCCTTTCTCCCAACAGCATTTTTTTTAAAAAATAGATGTCTAGCATTACTGCATACACTGATTCATGTCTACATTTCAGTCTGGTCCTTTTGGTGATTAAACTGACAACCTTATTGTTTACTTCAGGAAGTATATTAACTATTTCACGTCACTAATGTGGCACTTAGTTGGGAATGTGGGAACAGATCATTTATTAGCATTTAGTGAATGGCAGTCTAACTCTTAAAAACAGTTAATACTCTCAAAGTTCATGGCTTACTCATGGAAAATGTTTGTTCTCCAAGCGGATCAGACCATCACAACATGAACATCATGGAAAATGAACATCATTTACTTGAAATATTACAAACACATTTTAAGAGAATAAACACTTTAAGGGGCTGATTAGTGGTGAAATATGCAACACTATTTATTAGTCAACTGAATGACATTTCACTTGCAAATCAATGTTCAAGTGCTACTCATTAATATGGGGCAGTTTTGTTTATTTTGTTTATAATTCATTTGGTATTAAGTAATCCCCAAACTCAGTATTTATCAAATAGCGTAGCACAAACTGTACCCAAATTCTCAGTATATAAGCCATTCCCTATACTTAACAGAAATTTCATTAAATGTTGGGAAAACCTCTTGAAAAAGGTAATTCCTCATAAAAATTGTAACTTGAAAGCAAGGAAGAAACCAAATGTATAGGTGGCAAAAGCCTATGACACTTTTTTAAATCCTTTTAGAGAATAATTAGAATATGCTATCTCTATTCCCCTACAGAGATAAACATGAGAAAATCTAATCTAGGGTGTTTGCCAAGTCTACATCACATGCAGCATGACTTCCTAGGGTAAAATTACTCAATTTAAACAGTCAAATTGGCTATGTAATCCTAGTTTCTAAATAGCATCCAATGCCTTTAAGAATCAACATATAATTCAAATTTAAGACCTATTCCCTAAAAGCTGCTACTACCTTTCTCTTGACTATCCTATGATTTCCAGGCCAGGAAACTGAACCAAACATGGAAATCCTAGATTCTGAGCTGAACTAAATCAAGCAATCGTTCAAATTAAACTCTCACAAATAATAAAGGGAATAATAATTAAGCCATACTGTTTATTGTCAGGAAATCAGTACACAAAAATTAGTGGCTGGTTTAATGGTTTGTTTATGCCATTATGTTTTTCCTTCTGGGACCAAATTTTCATTTCAGACTCTTTTAGGTTGTTAGCATTCTAGGTAAAGGAATTCAAGACAATTCTTTCTCAATTAATAGTAAATTTAAGATATTACTGTTGTGAAAAAAGTTCATGTAATTGGTTGATGATGATGGCGGTTATTTGACAATAAATGAACTGTGAAAGAGAACAGCACTAAATACTACATGTTTAATACACTTTGAAATTAGTTACAATTGCCTTTGGTTTGGACTCTGGTGGAAGGGGCTACAGGATGGCAAAATGAGAGGTTTATTTAGCGACTGGGAGAAGCTTATAGAAGAGCTTAAGACCTCATTCCTTCTAACATCTTAACAGCTGTGCAGTTTCTTACAAAATATGTTTTATCGTTTCAAGAAATGCTGTTAACCTCGCAGTTTTAAAACTGAATGAACAAGGCCTCTTGGACAAATTGAAAAACAAATGGTGGTACGACAAAGGAGAATGTGGCAGCGGGGGAGGTGACTCCAAGGTTAGCCTCAATGTCACCAAAAGCGGGTAAACAGTATGTAAAGTAATAGGTGCATCTGCTGGGAGACTTGGAGTCTGGGCCTACTAATACCACCAGAATTGCTAGTCATGTCCCTTCACAAACTTAAGTATGCAATTACTGTCAAAGCAAAAATATTTGCAACTGTTATCAATTCGGGGACACACAAACCAACCTAATTAAAATAGTCTCTGAAAAATCTCTGGCTTTGAAAATGTGGATCAGACATTGTAGTCCTATAAACCTTGGTTTTGGTAAAGCAGTAAGGGATGCTAGTTTTTGAAAGAGCAATTTAGTGAAGAAAGGAGGGAGAACAGAGAGGGTATGTCTTTCTTGTTTTCTTTAACAGAACTCCTATGAAATGTTCTGCAGTAATAGCAGTAACCTGACTCTACCTAGATCTGTCTAGAGTACCTATTGGAAAATCATTTCTCCATCTAAATCAGACTTCTGTTAAATAATGTTACACAATATAAATCAAAGATAGTCATGTGAAATAGACATTTTTTGCCTCCCATAAGTGGATAAAACTATAAAATGATCAGGCTATAAAAACAAGACCAACTCACCTTTGTCTTCACTGCATCCCTGTCATATTTCCAGCTTCATAAAATAATGGTTTTCTTTTAAATTTCTGAAGAAAGAAAAAAAGGTATACAAAGAAAATATTATCTAGTGTACCAGAATCCTTTTTTCACTATGCATCAACTTAAAGAAAATAACCCAGAAATGGGAATATTCTGACTAAATTTTATTTTCTTACATACCTTTAATTGGTATGTAATAATGTTGAAAATTTAGAAGTATATGCACTTGTCTTTAAAATCTAGAGAATTGCCCAAAACGAGAAGTCCTACTTCTCTTCAGGTTCTTGACGGGTCTATATAAATTCTCTCACTTGGACACCCAATCCACAAAATGATGCTCTGTTTTCAGGGAGTACCTGTCAAATGGCTGCTGACTGACTTCACCTTTTTTCAATGCTACAAACTTCCCCATCTAAAGAGACTTTCAAATTCAGCTAACTGGTATATTCCCGTCTAATAACTAGCCTTACCCTAGGAGGAGGAAGGATAAATTTTGCCAAATGAATATTCTGGCCACAGAGGGAGGCATGAAAGAGAAAGAAACAACAGAATTGTGTGTGCCCAATCCGGATCACCCATATCCTTATTCAGAGAGAGAATCTGAGTTCCTGGAGGAAAAGAGCAGAGAGAGGCTAGAAAGAGTTCTTAGGGCTTCCACTGGGATGGTTCCCCTTCAGGACACCTCCATTGGAGGTGTTTTCTTAAGGAGTAATTATTGTTCTGATATTTTGGAGCCCTACCTTTCCTAGAATGTACTGATAGTTTCCATAAAAATATATATATATATATATATATATATATATATATATATATATATACACACACACACATATAGAGAGAGAGAAAATTACTCAAGTTTACTTATAATCTACAATTCCTCCACTGAAATTAGAAATGTTAGAAAATATGTTCTAATAGCACCAGAGAAAACAAAAACAAGGATATTCTATTCCATTAGAAAAATTTTACTTGAAAACCTTAACTTGTTATCACAAATAAAAAAGAAGTATAACACTGCTTAACAGATAAAATTTCCCACAAAAATGAATAAATGAAGTCCTATTTTAGTGTACATTAGATTCTTTCCAGAGGGAAAATAAATAAGCAAGCAGAAGCAGAAATGAAGTCATTTTAAGTTATTTAAATAAGGTTGGACAACTCTGTTGGATTTTAATCTGTTTGTATCCAACACTTTGTTTGGCACATAATGAATGAACACTAAGTAATATTTGTTGTCCAAAGAAATAAATTTGAATCTGAACTTGTAATTTTCAAAAACCCAACTGTTTGTTCTCATAGGTATTTGGTACATTACTTCCACTAAACGTGAACTACAAAATGATATTTCAAATCTTAACAGGTAATTTTCTAAAATGTTATGAAAAATTAACCTAAAATGTCCCCCCCCAAATGAAATTGCATTATGTTCTATTTTCCCTCAGGAATTTTGTTTTCATACTAAAAAACATTCTTAATAGGTTGTATTTATCACCAAGAGAAGGAGTGGTTACAATCTAAATGCCCTAGTCTGAATTTGTAATAAAAGGTGATGTTTAAATGGCTTAAACTAACTCAGATCAAAGTAAATCACCAGGAGGCAGTTGCTTTTTCATTGTTGTTTTGTACCTTTTTCAGGTACAAAATAGGTATGATTTTGTCTTTAAACTTACCTTGCCCCTCCCACTTAGTTTGATCTTCAAAAGAGGGAATATAAGGAGCAAAAGTGCTGAACTGGAGAATGAAACCAGAATTTAAGCCTTTGCTGAGTGTAAAGCCAAAGCAGACGAGCCAATTAAATACTGCCAGTTCACTCTGAATGGCAGGGGTGCCCATTCAGAGATCTCAGCGCAAACAGGCTGAAATCCGGTGTTATCTGATTTTCAAATACAGAATCTTCGTAGGACAAAAAAATAAGTGGAAAAGCGCGGAAAGCTCTTCCACACATGGATAGCTCCTAGGAAGAGAAAATTGACCCACCTGTCATTCACAGGATTGTAACCAGGGAGGACATCTTTAGCCTTCTATTCAGCAGCAGCAAATTTATTAAACTTCTGCTTTAACCGGAACCTGTGGGGAAAAAGAGAATTACCCACCCTCCTGTCCCTCAAGGAGTTTCTGATTTCATATAACCAACAACTGAACTTTTTAGAGCCACTGTGGCCACTTCCAATTACACCCCAGGGCTGTATAATAGTATCCCACTCACCTGATACCCATTCCCAGAACATTCTGAGCATGGCAGCCCTGGGGTAAGAGGCTTCACACTGAAATGTAAAAAAATTACCAAAGAAACAAGGAAATGGGTCTTATATCTTAAATGAAATAAAGCGGAAAGGCATGATTTGGAGGGTACAAATTTGTTTGTTTGAAAACTTACACATCTGATAATGGTGATACCGTTGCAATGTGGTCTTTTTATGATCATAAGACATTCATACTCATTCTTGTGAATGAAATAACAAATTTACTAAGTGACAATGAACCAATTTAAAAATATCATTGCAATGGCTAAACTTCATTTTCACCTTTGATTAATCTGATGTATTTAGCCTGAGCACAAACCACACGCAGAACTTTATGCCAATTTTAATGTAAACTGGTTCTATATGAAAATTTTGGCACGTGCCTGTAATCATCCATGATCTATAAAAATATTGATTTTTTTTCTGTTTTATACTTTATTCTACTTCTACACACACACACACATATGTGTATATATATATGTATATATATATATATATATATGTATATATATATATATATATATATATATATATATATACACACACACACACATAAATAGGCACATTCTTAGATGTGGATATTCACATAAAAATCATTTTGTAAATGTAATTATCAAATAATGTGTTCTTCGGGAATTATATTAGATCACATCATACCCAGTTTTTAATTTAGCACTTTGAAGAATACAGCCCATTTCTGACTTTAAAATATGTCATACATGGCCTACTCCCCATCCACCAAAGCCATGGAACCCAATGCAAGAATAAAGGAATTATTATTATGGAGTATATGAATTCATAAGCAGGGAAAAAGTTTTGTGATAAACAAAAACCAGTAAGAGAAGCTAACCCTCGGAAGAAGGATCTCCCAGTAATGAATTCCTTGCTCAGTGCCTGACTTTCCACCAGTTGATCATTAAGTTTGGTTTATAATAAATCTCTTAACATTTAAAATTCCAGTCTAATCTCACTCTCTAAAACCAGGCTGCTAGAGTGAATAGTAACAGAAGGGGCAAAGAGGCAAGGGAAAAATGTAAGGGATAGAGAAAGAGAGACTTTAAGGGGAGAGAGAAAAACCAAAGGCAGTCTTCATCTGATCCTCAATTTTGCATTCAACCACCCCTTCTAGAAGAAACTTGAAGGAAACTGCTTTCATTTTCCTTCTCTTTTCCACAGTAATTCCTCCTCCAAGGGCACCTCATTCAAGAAGTGCAATATAGGCTAACATAATATACCTAAATGAGTTTAAAAAGCAAAAAGCAAGCTGGGCTGGGAAACTACAAAATTAATAGTATAAGTTGAAGGAAAAAGCTTGTTCTGGATTCAAAATAATTTAAATGTAGGAACTTTACCGAGCACTTAGTCTGAGTTGGATATCCTTGTAAATACTGTTTTACAAAGATAAATGAACTGTGGCTTTTGTTCTAAAGGAGCTCACAGTTTACCAACCAACCCCAGGTGTGGTTTTGTAAGTCACTTCATAAACGGAGGTTAGGGGGGAAAGTGGGGAGGTGGGGGAACAGAGTGTATAGATAACCCCTAGATTGGGGCAAAATTAATCAAGCACCACAGTTAACCATAATCCTCACCACAAATTCAGTTTTTAATAGGAAGTGTTAAATCATGCTCATGTTAGATTTTAATCCAAAACACAATATTCTAGGAATATGACAAATGCATATTTTTAAATGGAACAATGAACTTTGTAAGATCTTATGACATCCATACAAAAATTAAATTGTATTCAGAAACCAGATAAAAAGAAAAACGTATACTTTAGAAACATTTTTCAGAACCAACAGTACAAAATAAATGGGTAGTAGTTTAACTGTTAACCAGAAAACTCAATTAACCAGAAACCCCATTTCCTGAGTCTTCTGTTTTAATGTTTTTTATTGCACAAGTATGAAATCAGGCTATTATAAATCCTGATTTAGCTACTTCCTAGTTGTGTAAATAGATGAATTAACCTCTCTGTGCCTTCGGTCCTCATTTGTAACACGCAGGTGATAATACTAACTAAACATATAAAATGCTTTTAACAATGCCTGGTACGTAAGTGCTCTGTAAATGTTAGCTATCACTATAATTATCATTACAAGGGCATTACCTAGTTGTTTAGATAGATGTATAGAATTAATTCCCTGGTAACCAAATAAATACATGCTGTGTTTCTCCAAATGCACTCAACATTTCCTATAAGATGAGAGGCATTAGAAGATAGGGCCAGACAAAATAATTGTGGCCGCCTTAGAAATGTCTAGAGGAATACGAGTCTCTGAGTGTTTGTAAAAGAAAAAAAGAAACAAAAACCAACCAACAACAAAAGATGCTAGGAGTTACTGCTTCACATCCATCTTCTTGCCCCTTATTTTATACACTCAGAGGTTAACATGGGAATGGAAACAGAAAGAATTCTTAGATTCCTTGAACATTGATGCTGAGTGATGACTGACCCTTTCTTCCTTGAGACTCCTTATAAAACATTTAGTATGAAGGACTCAAAGAGGGTAGGAAAAAAAAGGATTTTATAGTACGAGGAGATTGTCTATTGATAAAAATCTTGTTTACCCCTAACCTATCATGTATGTGTTGGTAAGAATTAATATAGTATATTATAATCACTTCCCTTTGCACTTACAATATATTAATAAGGCAGACATGAGATGAATGAAAAGTGCTTCTGGTGAAAGTAGGTTAAATACTGTAGTTTAGAAGGAAAATATCAGTCTGGCCTTATATTTTAAAATAATAATGTACATATGTGTTTACAAGGACCTTCCTCTGTATGAGGGGGCCCTTAGTAACACTTGAATCACCCTCCTCTTTTAATTCAGTCCTGGAGAGAGTGGTGAAGGAAATCATTTCATGATGGGCACTGTAGACATCCTTTTATAGCATAAAGTTAAATCCCACTAGCTGAATCATAATGCAAGTGAGAAATGAAACCAGTCCTATCTAGCTTCTATTTAAGTCTGTCTGTCAACCTGCAGCCATTTACCTCATGGAAGGGGGGAAAAAAAAGGAGCTTCTGGATTTTGAATGACTCCCACATTTATATTGGGAAAATTGGAAACACTCAAGAAACCCAACTCAGGCCAATAGTTTTGGATTCACAGTAATTGCATACATTTTATTTAAAAATCCTCCCTAGCAGTATGTGCCTGTTACCTAAAGCGATGGAGCAGGCCCCAGTTTTATGTCTGATTCTAAACCTGGGTCTACAGTACAAGACATAGCATCTACTGTGGCCTCTGCTCTGTCACTTTGCCATGCGATTCTAATGTAGTTTTACTTGAATAACATAAAATAACATATATAATGTTATTTATGTTATTTTCCACGTGAAGAACTCCTGTAAACCTTGCCGTTTTGAAACTCAGTGAGGCAGGCGTCTTAGACAAGCTGAAAAACAAATGGTGGTACGATAAAGGTGAATGTGGACCCAAGGACTCTGGAAGCAAGGTCAGTCGCTGCAGTTCGGGACCTCCTCTTGTGTTCACAAAGCAGTAAATGGGAGCAATTGTAAAAAAAAAAAAAAAAGTATATGGAAACAGTTAAAAATTAAACATTTCTCTATACACTGCCTAAATTAGAAGCTAGTATAAATTTCAGCCACAGGACTGTCTTTTCAGAAAATTGCAACCTGCTCCCCAATATTAAGACTTTTAAATAAATTTAAATTAACTACAAAAATATATAAAATTATAAAATTCCTTATATTATTCTCAAATTTACGTACCACTAATAAAAGTAGTGATTTTTGGTTAGGTTTTTGTTTGTTTTGGAGGCAAAGACCATAAAATTTATTATGTCAGGAATGGATGCATTCTCAAAATAAGAAGTGGGAAATTGATCAGTAGTCATTCAGAAAAATAATTTAAATATTAACTATATCTTATTTGTCATTATATTGCCAACCATTCCACTTTAGTTTGAAGAGACCCTATTTATTATATTTTGTGCTGACAGATAGAATGAACCTTCGAAATCTATCAAAATGATTTAAATCAATGTTTATGAATAATATCCTCAAGTTCTAAGATCTTTTATTCATGAATTCGTTTTAGAACAACACAGGAAACTATAGGCCTGATTCTGTTACATACAAATGAAAATAGTATTATGAACAGTTGTGTTTTCATTCTAAAGAAAAAAGTAACAATGTATCAGTGAATCTAAATATCGGACTCATTAATAGAATGTAGTAACAGTGCCTAAAAGCCATAACTGAGGACTCTTGGAGTCTTCTTTTATTTTTTTCTGTATCTTCTTTTAGAAAGAAAAAAATATATATATAATTTATATCCTAAGACTAAACAAATGACTGGCTTAAATAGGAGAAACTCAGCTAATTTAAGAAACAAAGTAAAGTTAATTGATCCCTTTTTAGGGTTTCCCTGTATTTTAATCACTTGTGTCTGCCTTTGAACCAGAGTGGAATGAGACAAGCTTGACCAAATAATGAAACAGTTATCCCAAATCCTTGTGTAAAGTCTGAGAAGCATAAATAATTGAGTGATAATTTTGAAAACGAAGTTACCTAAACATTAGGCCCAATAATTGTTGATGTCATGGCTAAGTGGACAGTGTACATAATACCTCTTTGGATTACGCACTCTTCTAATAAAACTATTTAAGTGTCTAAATCACATTTTACATGAAACATACTGCTGAGGAGATGATGGCCAGAGGGCATCCTACCCACAATACTTTTTAAGTAACGTTATATAATATACATACTTACAATTTATGAAAAAGTTCTGAATTCTTATTACAATTTTAATACCTTCCAATCATTTGCTTGACTATTTCTGAATTTATTATGAGATATATATAATAAAGCTCTAGAGATATGTCTAAAATATTAACTGATTAAGGGTTTTTAAGTGGTAATGGAATCATATTTTTAAATCAATAAAAATAGTTATAAATTTGTCCATATGTAATTTATTTCTCAATTGACCAAATAGTTTGTGTATTTTAAAAAGTTATCTTGAAAAAAGTTACCTCAGTATGATGCATATATAATTATTCCTAAATAGTATATAATATGTAAAAGTGACACTTTCCAGAAGATTTCCCACACAGACGTGACTGAAAGAACAAATAATATATGTGTCCACTATCATATTATTTGCATATATTTGGTAAAGTAATAATGAACAAAATGTGAAATTTCTAGCTTAAAAAACCTTAGTTCCTTAAATAGGAAATGTGAAGTTAGATTTATTCAAGAGAAATCTCAAACATTAAAAGTATGTTTCAATGGCAGGAAAGCCAAAAGAGGTCCCTCTCCCATGTAATTGTGTTTTAAACATTTCATTTTCAAACTTAACAATAATAAACCCACTTCTGCCACCCTATGTAAATATATAAATGCTTATTATGGCTAAGTATAGTGGGTTTTGTTGCATATTTAATAATAATTAACGTATTGAAGATTTTATTGAATATAATTATGCACAATTTATTGGTAATCATAATTTCTCTTCTTCTGAGAGCTATGAACTTTGTGTTTAAATCTGTAAACCTACATCAGTGATTTATACATGTAAATAATTTTAGGTTAAATTAGCATTTATGTTAATTAGCTGTTTGGATTTCATGTGTTCTTTTATGTTCTGGATGTGACATTTCCACAGTTAACTGAAGTGTCTTTATCCCCGGCAGGACAAGACGAGTGCCTTGAGCCTGAGCAACGTAGCAGGCGTCTTCTACATTCTGGTTGGCGGCTTGGGCTTGGCAATGCTGGTGGCTTTGATAGAGTTCTGTTACAAGTCCAGGGCAGAAGCGAAGAGAATGAAGGTGGCAAAGAGTGCACAGACTTTTAACCCAACTTCCTCGCAGAATACCCAGAATTTAGCAACCTATAGAGAAGGTTACAACGTATATGGAACCGAAAGTATTAAAATTTAGGGGTAGGACTTAGGGCCTACTACAGTGAGTGGGTGATGCATCCTGTAAACTCAGTGTTGTGACCTGTCTGTCCAGTGGTGGTATTGCTTGCTTCTAATTAGAGCTTTATATTTTTTAAAACTTCAGTGCAAAGTGGCTGCAGATGTACTGTTCAAAACTATATGTTGCCAATAGATATCTGCATTGAAAGGATCAGAATTGCTCTGTGAAATGATTTAAACAGTATTATTTCACCCAAAAATTGACAGAAGCTGGAAAATAGATCTGGATTTCCTTGTACACTGACCAGGCTAATCTTCTCTGGAATAATTCAATTTTAGAATAAGTGCTAACAAAATAAGCATAAAACCTGATTCAAATGATCAAAGCTTAAATAGCTTCCAAATAAGGTTTTCTGAATAATCTTTTCTGAGAAACAATATATGATGTAAAAGCTGCAAGGCACATAGCAAATGCTCAATGAATTTTAGCTCCTGTTCTAATTTGTTTTATATTAGCCATCATCCTATATGTTTAAAGAGTAAAACTCGGCTTTTGTTCATCTGACAGTAGTCCTTGAGCCAGACCTTGAGGCAGGAGTGATCATCAGAATATTGACTACAATTCACATTTATTAGATGAAATTCAACTTTTATGTTCACAATATCACTAAGGTGAGCAGACATGTTAGGCAATATAGCAGTTTCTCCATCAGAAATGTCAGCAATATATGTGTTCTTTAGGAGGAACTGAGTAAAAGATAAAAATGCAGTGAGTTATGGATTTTTTACTTCAATTGCTTTTAAGTAAGCCAGATCAGCTCGACTTACTCAAGTACTCTCATCATATCACAATAAAAAATTGTAGGCATTCAGTGAACTATAGAAGATGGGTATCATTTTTTAAGAATCTAAATGTCCACTACTTTTTTCCTCTAATGACAGAAAGTGATTTTAAAATAAGATCTAAAAGCATTTTTTATTGTTCTTCCTAAAATCGAATCTCTAAAATGCATTTTCTAAAATTATATGTAATTGCCAACTGAATTGGCTGCTCATTCTGATTAAAATAATAAATGAGCTTTTAAACCCACAAGAGACATTTAGTGCTTAATGTTACCCGAGGGTCAAAAAAACCCAGTATAATTTTCGTAAGAATGAGATGTGCATCTGAGGCTATGCCAGGTAAACATGCTTGATTTTGATATCTATTTATTCATATGAAAGCTATTGAAATACGTTAGTATCTTAAAATAAAGAGCAAAAGCCATCCTTTCTTTACCAAAATCTAATTGTTTTAATCTGTAATCTCAAAATCAATAACTGCATGTAGGTCAACCCAAAATGGTTCTTTCCCATTTTTTTGTGGGAAAGAATTAAGAACAAAACCCTCAATTCACGCAGATCAGAATGTTGTGAGCATGTCTTCTAATACCAAATAAAAAAATAAATAACTAGGATTATGTCAAGGTCTCTTGGCCATTATATGAATAATTTCACCTTAATATTTACAGAATTGAGGAGAGATTTTTCTCAAACTGAGAAAAACAATACCTGACAAGTTTTCAGAGCCAATTATTTGGACTTCATTCTGAGATGAGTTTTATAAGAAGACTTAAATAAAATTTTTAACCAGTTTATTAAAACTGACTTTCCTTTGGCATAGCAAAAGCATTCCAGCTATCAGGAAGGTCCAAGGACAGGAAAGCAAAGCAAAGAAAAAAGAGCATTAGAAAATTCTAAAAAGAAATACTCATGAATGCCAATTCATTACAAAGTTCTGGGAAGTTGTTAAATAGATATATAAATTCCCAGGTTATATATATACAATTTACATGTATATTGTTTCTGGAGTCAAAACTTGACATTGCAGTTCATCACATGAATTGCCTTTAGAGCTAGGGTTGAACTTTTAAGACAACAAATATCAAATAAAAATAAAGCATTCATATTCATATGACTTTTTAAAAAGCTCAACGGCATTCAGGGTAAATGAGATGATCAGCTCCTACAGAGAAGACTGTGAGTAAGCAATTTTTATCACACTCCCATATTAAATGACATTTTCCTTTCAAAAACTCTATTGGCCATAATTATGCAAACAACTGATAATTTAGATATTATTGTCCCAGAATCTCAAAAACAAAACCTGAAACCTGGTTTCTATATGGTAGACTATTTACTTTAAAAGTGATCAGCCTTCAAAGGGAACACATATATTTAAGGTCATAACCATGAGTCACAAAAATCTAACCAGATGCAGACCATATAGAAATTTTAAAGAAAGTTTTCCAGTTTGAGCAGCCTCAATAGTTTCACATCAAAATGAACACAAGTGATGTTATATGGAAGAAGCAAGAGATATAAGTATAGGAAATAAGAATGCTGAGAACTAAGAAAGCTAAGATTTAAGGAGAAAATAAGGAGTTGGCAAAGATTTATTAACTAATACTCGGTTGTATTAATCTCTAGAGAAGGAGAAATTATTCAAAACTACAGGGAATCTTTCCTGCTTTGGATGTTTTCCTTTCCTCACAAAGGCAATCAAAAATAGATTTTACAGCAAAAGCTGTCTGCGAAAAATCCTCCCAAAAAAAAAAAAAATCGCACTGCTTTTATTAATTGTATTTTAGTATTTCCTCTTCAGAAAAATTAAAATGAAACAAAACTAAAGCAGTAATTTTTAAAAAACTAATTATTTATTTTACTTAATATTAAATGTTGAAAGGGAATCTGAAGAAATAAATTCAGACTTTAGTCTTGGTTTGTTTTAATTTAGTGAGTAGTAGAGATTCTGTAGAAATTGTATACTGACTTCTGATCATGAAGATAAGTATTAATTTTTGAGATGGTTCACTAAAGCAGAACTATATAAAAAAAAGAACTATGATCATGACCTGGTTTTTATCATAAATATGTCATTAACTAGCAATTTGACTTCAACTTCCTAAAGTTATCAGGGTGCCTAATCTCTAAACCTTTTTATTATAACAGTTCTAATCCAACTATTAATTTCATTATTTAATATACAATTATTCAATTATTTAAGTTCTAGGGCAGAATAACCTAAAGCATTAGGTTAATTTAAATTCACAACAGCGGATTAAGATACATTATGAGTTATGAGAAAGTTATGATCTAAGCCATAACAAACATAAGAGATACCACATTTACGTTATTTTCCTCTTGAGTTAACATTAAAATTCAGCTCTAGAAAGAATTTTAAGGTAATGAATGAACAGTAGATTTACATAATACTGCTTGTTTCTCCTCTGTGTAATATTATTATCTGCTACCTAATATGACAGAGAACAAGAATTTAATGAGGATTTCAGACACCTGACCCCATAACCTCAATCTGGGAAGTTCCCCAGTGATGACACTTCACGAGGTATTGAAACATGCCCCCTTTTCAGTACACCCCCTTTAAGCACTTAAACCTTCTTAAAATATGAGCCTTAGCTTTCATAGTAGGCATAGAATGAACTTTTTGTCACTAATTGTGCTGTTCTGGGTCATGTCTATAACTGGTGTGAATGAATGAAAGTGTCTGTGGATATATCTGTGTTCAGAGAACAGGAATATCTGTCGTGAACACTCTATGTATATAGTCTGTTTAGACAATTCACAACAATTTAAAGAGTATAATCCTTAAAAAGGATTTTACAAATCCTTATAAGGACATTTTCTAGCAAGACAAAAAGACTCAAGTAAAGAATGGTGTCAAATGTAAAGGAGATTTTAAGCTGGACTAGAAGTACTAAGGTACACATAGAATGAAGCAACTTAAAAGATGTGTCCTACCCAGATGTGCTTAACAAAACCTAGTTTTGTGATTTTAGAATAAGTGCTTAAGCAGGTAGGATCACAAACTCTAGACGGATTCATTCTTCCCTGTAGTTAAGCGTTTCTTTTCCCTGACAACCAGTTTTCACATGACCAAAAGAATATGGAAAAAATGCAGATGTCTAATTATTGATATTTTGGTGTTTGTTGTGCCCTGTTTTGTTAAAGAAACAGAAATAGTGTAACACTCCACATTCTTTCTGTTTCCTTTCCATGCAACCCAGCTGACCTTTTCTGAAGCCATAAGAAACAAAGCCAGATTATCCATCACTGGGAGTGTGGGTGAAAATGGCCGCGTCTTGACGCCCGACTGTCCAAAGGCTGTACACACTGGAACTGCAATCAGACAAAGTTCAGGATTGGCTGTCATTGCATCGGACCTACCATAAAAACCAAAAAAATAATTGAGTGCCTTAATTAAACTGTGTTGGTGACTGATGGGAACGCAGCCCTGAGGGACACGCCACGCGCGGGTCTTCGCTAAATCAATCCCTTGGCTGAGAGCGGGGAGTTCGTCCTAACGCGCCGGACATCAGCAGCAGCAACGTGTGCATGAGCTCAGCTCGGAAACCCAAACTCAGATTTTATATCAGGAAAACTCACAATTTAGGTTTTCTCGGGGAGTGGGTGGGGGGAGCCGGGATGGGTGTATTAACAGCAACAACTTTCACTCGAGTGGACTTAAAAACTAATCAGACTTGCGAGTTAGCTCATCACCTCTGAAGTTCCGCTCAGAAAGGCCTTGGTCTTCACCGCAAGGGATGAAATAGTTATAGAAGTCAATGAACATGCCAACCTGTGTCTCCAGAACACCCATATAATCAATGGAAGACTATCCAGCTGAGAAAACAAATCACTAAACTGTGATAAGAAAATAATATACAAACATGTAAATCCTGTGAAAAAAAAATTAGAGGAAGTATTTACACTTACTTTGGAGAAAAATACTGAAACATGCTTGCTTTTTAACTGACGTAAATTCAGTAGAGGACAACACGATTCTTTTTTCTAACCATCTTAGGGAACAATACATTGCAATAATTGATATAAATGCCATCACTGTAATAAACTTTAGAGACTTTTTTTTATAAAAGTTATTGGTCATCATCTTCTTGTTTGCTGTAACCTTCACTCTCTCATGAGTTGGTGTCCACAGATTGCATTTGTCTTACTACCAGGAACAAAAACAAAATGAAGACGACAGTAACGTAAAATCATCACTCTGCAATGTAGAATCAAAAGAGACTACGGGTCACTCATGTTATCAATATTATTTATAATCTTGTTCTGTGTACAAAATTGTGGTTTTTGTACCCACCAAAAAGAATAAAACAACAGATGTTCTTACAATATCTACAGAGCTTAAAGTTTTTTCTTTTCATTATAAAAGTTATTTGAGATATTATAAGACTATAGGAGGGATTGTAGAAGTGTGGGCCATATCGGAAAATGTAGCTAGCCCTTATTATTTTTGCATATTAAGCTACTCTCTTTTACAGATCTTTGCCTTGTTGGCAGGTTAAATTGTCAAAGATGGCATTCTTGAATTGGGGAATGAATCATTGTCATAACAACAACATACCCTGTAACAGTGTATTGAAATTTTACTTAACTGTATTTTGCTGCGTAAAATAACGTGTGTCTTTGGGTTTTCCCCCCATTCTCATTATTCCATTCAAATAATTTGAAGGCACTAATTATGGTTTGTGGTAGATAGCAAATGAAGTATTAGTCCTTGTTTTCAACTGGAAATTGTGAAGAAAATTATACCCGTATTTATGAAAATCACCTTGTGTTATGTATGGATTAAATTAACATGGTTCAAAAGAAGATTTGAACTATTTGAAATATTGAATAAGTACTGTAATACAGATAAACATCACAATACTTAGAGATCTTGGCAGAAAGCACAAGTTAGGATGATTTTGGAAGTCTTTCCTTGAAGGATGAGTTGAGTTTTCTTAGGTGGAGAAGTGAAGAGCCTCATGGACAAGCAGTGGCCCAAAGCTGTGCATGTCAATGGCTTGTTTAAGGAGTGTATGCAACTGGATAGACTGGAGAGAGAGCACAGGCTGTGGTATCATGGAAGATAACCTTGGAAAAGGTGAAGGATTGATCACCTTGCTTCAACTCTCATTCAATCTCAGTGCTGCAGGAAGAACAACCTTTAAAAGTTCAAATCTGTTCACACACACACACATATACACACAGTTCACACACACACACACACACACACACACACACAAACACACAGTTCCCTCAGGAAAATTCCAAGCTCATGAGCAGAACAAATGAGTCCCTTTATGACCTGGCCCTTACTTATCTCTTCCATGACTTTTCTCACCCCTATCCAAATTTTCCCCACTGAAAGTGAAACTCAAAAGCAGCACATGGGACTCCGCATTTACTATTTCTTCAGTCTATAACTCTTCCCGATCTCCTCTTTACTTGACTAACTTGTACTCATCCTTCAGTACTCAAATTGAATTTTACCTGCTCTGGGAAGATTTTCATCTACCACCTCTACCTATGAGACTGAGTTAGGTGCCCTTTTAATGTTTTCTCCCCATCACTGCACTTACCATACTGCATTGTAATTGCCTGTGTACTTGTCTGTATAACTACTAGACTGTAAGCTCCTTGAGGGCAGGGACTGTGTCTATCTTGTTCACAGTTGTATCCCCAGCACCCAGCACAGTGCCTGGCATATTGTAGGTGCTTAATAAATATTTGTTGAATGAATAAATGAATTGAATTGAATTAATTTGTTTAAGTAGAAGCAGAAAGACAACATCTTTCCTCATTAACAGAGTATGTGTTAATTGTATAACGAGTCAAAATGAAGGCTGAAGGTTGGCTGATTGCATGACATTGTCCACCTCACGGGAAGGAGTTGGGAGTGGGGGAAGACCTGATGAATTTTCTGATCCAAAGGGAAGAAGGTATTCCATGTAATTTTACCTAGCAGTGGAATAATTTGTTTAGCTAGAAAAATTGTCATAAGATAGTTAACTAACCCCAAACAGGGTTTTGGTTTGGTTTTTAGTCATACTTCCAAATATATCTTTCATTTAAGTCTAAGTGGATTCGTGATGTAAAGTTAAAAAGTTGTATTTCTTATAGCTTTATTTCTATATTAGTAATAGTATTTATTAAACACTTAAATTTCTATATTTCTTATAGAATAATTTTGCCAAAAACAAAATTTAAATTTGACATTAGTAAAAAGGAACTCCAATCTGAGGAAATGCTACAAAGCTAGAAAATGTTTCTTTTAAATATTTATTTTTAAGTTAAGTTAAAAATATTTAAGTTAAAACATTTAGTTCCATAAAGAACTCAATTACTAAGCAAGCAAGAACCATCTAGTGCAGAATTTCCTGAATAAACCAGGCAAAGCCAATTTTGAAGATACATCAGCTAGGTAAACATATACAGTGACCACATTTGAAAGATACAAAGAGCTCTCAGGAGAACTACTTTGCTACACAATTCAATAGCTACTAAGTGAAAATGCAAGCCCCACTGTTATTGTATTTGCTTTGGCCTTGCTCTAGGCTGCTCCCTGGTCTCCATACTGTTGACTGTCAACACAGTCCATTTCACCACAGCATAGCTCATACCGTGTTTCCCCGAAAATAAGACCTACCCCGAAAATAAGCCCCAGTTAAGAGCTCAGCCAGACGGATGGATTTAGTACTTTATGACGATGTTCCAAAAGAAGACGACATGACTGTAATTGAATAAATGTAGATTGTTATACATGAAAAAATAAGACATCCCCTAAAAATAATGGAGCAAAAATTAATATAAGATCCAGTCTTATTTTCAGGGAAACAGGGTAGTAGATGTTCAATATATATTTGTCAATGAATAAACACCACTTTATATATTGCCAGTATCAGTGAAAACATGTTCTAATAATCTTCCCAGAAAACAGAATATCCCAATTGTAACAACAATGAAGTTCTAATTGGAATAAGAACTAAACGAAAGTTAACATCCAGGAGAGTTTCTGAAAAGACAAATTGAAATTGTGCAGATTCACTTTCTTTATACTTATTAATATGATGCTGCATGAAAAGTGTGCCTTCTCATGCACATTCCTAAAAAGGTTTTCATTTCAGGTAGGCCAGCAGGCTAGAGCACTTAGCATTTGTAAAATCACATGTAAATGTAACAGGTGGTATGTTTATATACTTTCTAAACAGTACCAGTAGTCTTTTCAAAAGAGAGCTGTTCTTCCTTAAGACAAGATTTTGATAAACTATGAAGAGAAAGAAATGAGATTTGGAAATTGTATCTCAAAAAGCAACAGAGAACTAAGTTATTTTCCATGAAAAAAGAATAACCTGTTTATTTGTTTTTCTTGCTTTGATTTTATTTTCTTTGAGGGGAAAAGTGGGCAGCGGAATGAGGAAAAATAAGAGATAAAGGGAAAGAAGACATTAAGAAAGCAGAAATCTGGGTAAAAGGCCAATAGGATTCCCCTGGTGGCCAAAAGCACTTATGAGAACGGGAATGTCTGACATACGATTTTTCCATTGTTAGGTGTGTAATGTTTGATGCATTCCTCTTTCCATAACATGCATGGTATTTGTGGTCAGTTTAAAGGAAGGAGTCAAGAAGAAAATATTAAGTCCTATGTTTGGGTTGACACTAGGCCAGAAATAACCCTAATAATATGTCTCCTGCCCACAGAAATGTGCAGAAATCTAGGTTGGGACTTGTCCTTCTACATTGCAAAAAATGAACCTTCATTTGATTCTTTCTTGATGATAGGTTAAGAAGATGGTAGGTTAAGAGGACATCCGGAATACATACATAGTTGTTTTTTGGCCACCTGTGCTGAGAGTAAAGTATCACAAACAGCAAAATAAGCATAAAAGCATATATCATTAGTAAATGGTACATAAGGTCGTTAAATAAATCTAGTGCAGAATTTAAATTATAATGCCTAATTCATGGCTTGAGTTAAGGGGTTATTTAGGAGTTTTATAATCCTGTAACCCCAAACACTAAGAGAGTCTGCTTAAGTAGCAGATTATTGTGATTTCCTCCTCAGAGTTCATACATTTGACCAACACTTCTAAAGTTCCTAAACATTTAGTACTGGCTAAAAGCTGTGTCTATAGAAAGTTATTTCTGAAGCTGAGTAGTCATTGAAGTCTGTAGTCATTGGCAATCAATATTGCAATGTATGATTGAATGAACTGATTGACAAAATGAATAAAGGAATGAGTGAATGAAGACCATCTAAAGAAGTTAGAGATCCCAACTGGTTGATGGTTAAGTAGTCAGTAAATATTTGTGGAATGAATAAAAAGAATAAAATAAAAAAAGAAAGAAAGTTAGTGATCATTGACTATATAGAAACTTCTGCCCACTCCCTGAGCTAATTTCTTGCATAAATGTGAATGCTCTCAACATTTCTTAACAAAGACAGTATTTGGAACAATTTAGGCCCTATTTGCTTCCATCTAAAGATTTACCTAATCTTTTAGTCACCTAAAACTGGTGCTGTTTCAAGCTTCTAAATTGGAGGAATTGATTAATTCCATCTGCCTGAGACTTTCTCAGCACCACACTTCCCAACAATATTCTATTTCAAACTAACTCTGAGTACAAAGCTTGCCAGCATCATTAACCTAAGACCACCATCAGAGCAGGTCAGATCTTCTGGATCTTTGGACCTCAGACTTAGACAGGAACTGCTGACACTTTGACTTGAGTTTCACTTGAAGCTTTCAACCCACTAGGCCTACATCCATGCCATCACTGGGCACAGCTTCACATTAAATTCATGCCAATAATCTCTCTCTCTCGTCTCACATTCTTCTCCCAATATTCTTCTGCACTTATCTTTTCCCCCATTTATCTTCCCACTGCTTCCCTCTCTCCCTGATCTTGCCACCAGTCTCTTTAGGGCTCCCAATATAAGGAAATTTCCAACATCCTCAACCTCTCCCCAGAGCATTGTCCAATCTCCTGATAAGATCACGCTCTCCTGATTATATCCTTCATATACTACAAATTTAGAAAGAAAATGAATGACAATTCTTGTAATTACACCTTTGCCCATCAATAAAAATCCCTCCTCTTTGAAGTACATATCATCTAATCACGCTATCAAATTGTACTGCCTACTTACCCATTATGTCTGCTGAGTTTTCTGTCATTTCCTAACATTCATGAAGGACGGTGGCATTTGGCTTATTCTCCCTTTGCACCCCAAGTTCTTATATCATCTTGAGCAACTTCAAGATCAATGCAGATGCTACATTTAAGCCATAGTCCTGGAGTTCCTTGACTCCCCATTGGTCTTTGGTCCTATGTTATTAAGTCACCCATACCAATAGACACGCAGCAGGTCTATGACCATTTACCTTCTCATCTAACTCCGGATGATGACAGTTCTCTCCTTCCTTTCATTCCCTGGTCACTGAAAAGAGTGGCCTTTAATCCCTTATTTGTCTCCTCTATTTACTTCCATCACTTCACCAAAATGTCCATCCAAAAGTCACCAATAAATATCTTGAACCCGTGTTAACTAAACATTCTCAATATGGAACAAAACCAGTTGATCTCTTCATCCTTTGTTGATCTCTTCATTAGTTTTTCCCCTAATCCTCTGATTGTTCCTTCTTAGCTTATTTTATGTTCCTCATTTCCTTCAACCAAACCCTGTTATTACCCAGGGTTGTATCTTGTGCCCCATTCTCTTCACATAGGACATGTTCCACCTGGTTGATCTCACTATTATCAAGATGTCTACAATCTATACATTATTAATGCAGAAATTCCTATCTATCTTTCAACCTAGTCCCATGTATTCTGTTTCCTATAGGTCATCTCTTTTTGATTTCTCAATTGCAATATGTCAAACTCCTCATCTTTCACTCTACATCCCTACCTCCTCTTGTATTTCACTTCTCAGTGAGTGGCACTACCATTTATCTAATTTCCTAAATTAGAAACATGAGAATCATTCTAGAACACCTTTCCTTTATTATTTTCACATCCAATTAATCAACATCTTAAATTTCTTGTATCTCCTAAATATCTCCTCACTCGGTCCCATGCTCTTCATTCATACTGTGACTGATTTAATCCAACAGCTCATAACTTCTCACTGTTGTTACTACGATTGTCTCCTAATAGATCTCCTGGATCGTTGTCTCACAGATCCCCCTTTAGTGCATTTTCTACATGGTTGCCAGCGTGATTATCCTAAAATACATATATGATCCTTTCACCTTCCTAATTTATTTTAATTAATTCAACGTCCATTATATAAGGCCTATCAACATCTCCAGTATCTTCTCTCACCTACTTTCTACTCCATTAACACAAAATTACTACTCACAGCTCCAGTTTTCAGAATGCTTCCTGCTTTTTTCTTTCTACCTTCTGTCAATTCTCTATCTGGAATGCCCTTGTTTCAAACAAGATTCCTAACTATAACCAACAGGACCCACTCTACTTCAGTTAAGCAAGAAAGTGAATTTACTAATGGATCCTAGACAGTTCAGAATCTCTGTAAAGAGAATCAGGACTGAAGGTAAAGCAGCCAAGAACAATACCTAAATTATGTCACAGATCTGCCCCAAAGCCATGTCCAACTACGAGTGAACATGAATTTCAGAGCAAGGACACCTAACAAGGGACACTGCTGCTAGGACTTCTGTATCTACTGCCTCTGAAAGCAGGGTGTCTCCCTAGCGCACTCTATTACCTTCTCGGATATGGGCTCCGTGCATGGCCTCTTTCCAATTCAAGCGTTATACAGGAATATTTAACTGGTGGTGCTAAGTCACGTGTCTGTAACCTAGCTGCAGGGGAGACAAGGAAACCAAATACTGGGTTCCACAATAGGGAAGCGTCATGTGGAAAATATAGGAAGATATTAAAAAAAAGCTGAGTGGGCAAAAAGTGTGGCCTGTATCATCTATCCTTTTATGCCTAATTGGTACTCATCCATCAAGAAGCATTCTAAAAATCATCTCCTTGGGTAGATATTCCTGATTCTCAGTTTGGAGATCCCTCTATTTAATTTTCCTATGTCCTCTGCTTGCCTCTATAACAGCATGTATACCACTGTTACATAATTATTTTTATAAACTTCCCCACTTTATCTCTATAGACTCAATGGTTCCAGAGGCAACAATAAGTAGTGAAAAGAGCTTTAGAATCAGAAAAAAACTAAATGTAAATTATTGTTCTGGCACTTACTGTCTAACCTGTGGAAAAAGTCTGTTCTTTCATATGTAAAATGGGAACAAGAATATCTGGCATTTGATGTACTATGAAGTTGAGAATAAGTGCTTATAAGTTGCTTATCACAGCACCTGGTAATAGAAGTTTAATAAACAAAGCTGTATTTACTTCATCTCTATGGCTGTGGGCTTCTGCCTCTGCTTAGGAAATAGAATGCTGCAAGAAAGTTACTTTCACCCTAACAATGAGAAAAAGTCGAATAATCTACAAAATCATAACTTTTTGTGTGCAAGAAGAGAACTGCTCATGGTAGCCAAATAAGCAAAATTTGACAAATCCCTTTAAGGAGAGATGGGATGTACAAAGTTTCACATATGGTACATACAGCAGACAAGAGGTGGTGCTGTTCTGGTACCAGCACAAGTGAACAAGAAGATCGGTAAAATATTAACAAATTTTTAAAGGGCAGGTGTTTGCTGGTATGTCATTTTGAAACAGCTAAGGACCCTGAACCAAGATAATTTGAACTCATTTGCAAGCTCTTTCTCATGATCCTTCACTGAGTGCTTAGAAGAAAGATTGGGGACTGAGCAGAGAGACTGGATAGAGACTGATTAGCAAGCAACACCTGTCTACTACTGAGGGGCAGGATAAGAGCATGGAGAATGGTCTCTACTGTGGCAAAGATGTGAAGGAATGGCTGAAAACTTATAGGAGGAACAGGAGCATTGAGTAAAACCATCTTGCACCTCAGGCCACACATGAAACCCAAGTAACAGCAGCCCACCACAAGATGACTTTGAAGCCTATGATACACTGAAGGTAATGAGAGCAACAACAAATTCCAAATCCAGAACAACTCTTAACTAGATTTATTCACCACCCTACACCCCCCGAAAATAAAGATCTTTAGCTGTGCTGCTCCAGGCCTGATACTGATGGCGGCCTGCCTCAGTTTGCAAAGTGGCTTTTCCCATGCACATCCAAGTCCATCACAGGCTTGCTTTGTAGCCCCCCAAATTATCACAGGCAGCGGCTGATCTTGGCCAGCATGGGAACCCCTCCCAAGAGGTCCCAGAACCAACATACTTAAGTGACCAGCTTCAGACCCCATGAGAGCACCACCTGATTAGCTGCACGTGCAGCACACACAAAGGGTAGTTTGGACAGGCACCAGAACCCACTGGGGCGAATCCCACTCTGTGAGATTAGCCTGCATGCAGCAGCTCCTACGCTGTGGTCATGCTCCAATCAAAAGACAGAGGGTAGCTGAATGGATAAGAAAACAAGACCCATACATATGATGCCTACAAAAGACAGACTTCAGCTAGAAAGACATACACAGACTAAAAGTAAAGGGATTAAAAAAAAAAAAAAAAGGTGGGGCCTGTCTGGTGGCTCAGGTGGTTGGAGCGTCATGCTCCTAACACCGAGATCACTGGTTCGATTCCCACATGGGCCAGTGAGCTGCTCCCTCTACAGCTAAGATTGTGAACAGCAGCTCTCCCTGAAGGTGAACTGCGGTGAGCAGCTGGAGATTGGCTTGAGCTGTTGTTTGCTGCCATGAGGGCCAACCGACCAGCAACTGACTGCCTCAGCCCGGGGGAGCGCAAGGCTCATAATACCAGCATGGACCAGGGAGGTGTCCTACACAACTAGACTGAGAAACAATAGCTTGAACCAGAATGGGGGGGAGGCAGAAGAAAAGGGAGAAAAACGGTATTTCATGCAAATGGAAATTTTTAAAAGCTGGGGTAGCAATACTTGTTAGACAAAATAGACTCTAAAACAAAGGCTATATATAATAAGGGACAAAGGATATTTCATAATGATAAACTGATCAATTCAACAAGAGGATATAATCTTTGTAAACATTTATGCACACAACATAGGAGCACCTAAATATTAGCAAACATAAAGGAAGAGATTAATATAATACAATCATAGTAGAGGATTTTAATACCCAATTGACATCAATTGATAGATCTTACAGACAGAAAATCACCAAGGAAACATCAGCCTTAAATGACACTTAAGATTTAAGATTTAATTAATATTTTTAGAGCACTTCACCCCCAAAGCAGCAGACCATATCTTGTTTTCAAGCACATATGGAACATTTCCCAGGTTAGACCACATGTTAGATGACATAAAAAGTCTCAATAAACTTAAGAAGATTGAAATCATATCAAGTGTCTTCTCCAACCACAATGATACGAAATGAAAAATCAACTTCAAAAAAAAATAAAACTGAAAAACACACAAAGACGTGGACGCTAAATAACAGGCTACTAAATAATGCATGTGTCAACAATGACATCGAAGAAAAAATGGAAAGATACCTTGAGACAAATGAAAATGAAAACACAACCACCCCAAATCTATGGGACATAGCAAAAGCAGTCCTCAGAGGGAACTTCATTGCAATATAGCCTTACTCAAAAATACAAGAAAAATCTCAAATAAACAATTTAACGTCACACCTAAAGGAACTAGAAAAAAAGACAACAAACAAAGTGAGTAGAAGGAAGGAAATAATAGAGATCAGAGTGGAAATAAACAGAGTCTAAAAATAACAACACAAAAGATCAATGAAACCAAGAGCTGGTTCTTCAAAAAGATAAACAAAATTGATAAACCTTTAACAAGGTTCCTCAAGAAAAAGAGAGAGGACCCAAATAAATAAAGTCAGGCATGAAAGAGAAGTAACAACTGACATCACACAAATACAAAGGATTGTAAAAAGAAACTACTACAAACAATTACATGACAACAAATTGGACAGTCTAAAAGAAATAGACAAATTCCTAGAGATAAACAATCTTCCAAGACTGAATCAACAAGAAACATAAAATCTAAACAGATTGATTACTACTAATTAAGTCAAATCAGTAATAAAAAAACTCCTGACAAACAAAAGCCCTAGAACAGATGGCTTCACAGGTGAATTTTACCAAACATTCAAAGAAGAATTAACATCTATCATTATCAAAGTATTCCAAAAAATTCAAGAGGTGGGAAGGCTCCCAACCTCATTTAACAAGCCACCATTACCTTGATTCCAAAGCCAAACAAAGACATTACAAAATAAGAAAATTATAGGGCAATATCCTGATAAGTAGGGTTTCCAGGCAGGAATTACAGCCCATTCTCGGGAATTTTTTTCACTTTTCCGTTCCCGAATCCCGAGAAAAGTTGGTTGGGAAATTGCGGAAATTGGCTCCTTGAAACCATTCATTGTGGAGGACAGAAAACAGTTTATATCTCGGGATTTGGGAACGAGAAAGTGAAGAAAATTCCTGAGAATGAGCAGGAATTCCCTCCTGGAAACCCTACTGGTGAGCATAGATACAAAAATCTCCAACAAAATATTAGCAAACTTAATTCAGCAATATATTAAAAAGATTATACACCATCATCAAGTGAGAATTATTCCTGGGATCCAAGGTTGGTTCAACATCTGCAAATCAATTAACGTCATACACCACATTAAAAACATGAAGGATAAAAATTGTATGATCATCTTAATAGAGGCAGGAAAACTGCTTTACAAAATCCAGTGTCCATTTGTGATAAAAACTCAGCAAAGTGGGAATAGAGGAAACATACCTTAATGTAATAAAAGTCATATATGACAAACCCACCACTAACATCATACTCAATGAAAAAGCTAAAAGCGTTTTCCTTAAGATCAGGGACCAGATAAGGGTGTCCACTTTCACCACTTTTATTCAACACACTACTGGGTGTCCTAGCCACAGCTATCATACAAGAAAAATAAATAAAAGGCATCCAAATTGGAAAGGAAGAGATAAAACTCATTTGGAGATGACATGATACTATATACCAGGGGTGACAAAAAAAGGATACAAGTAGACACTTTGGTCAATGTTGCTCAAGCAGTAGTTCACCATAATCAGAAGTGTCTGGACGCTGATGGTAACCACTTTGAGCACCTCTTGTAATCGCAGAATTCAAACTTGACTTGTATTCATCTTTTGTTATCAGTATATATTGAGTATTACAGTTTTAATACAGTTTTCCTTTCTTAAAAATCTATACATTTTTTTTGGCACCCTCTGTATAAAAAATCCCTAAATATTACACCAAAAACAAAACAAAACAAAAACTACTAGAACTGATAAATGAATTCAGTAAAGTAGGAGGATGCAAAATTAATTTTCAGAAATCAGGTGCGTTTCTATATGCCAATAATGAATTATCAGAAAGAGAAATTAAGAAAATGATGTCATTTAAAACTGTGTCAAAAAATAAAATACCTGATATCAAACTATACTACAAGGTCTTAGTAATCAAAATAGCATGTTATTGGCCTACCGTGTTCCCCAAAAATAAGACCTAGCCGGACAATCAGCTGTAATGCGTCTTTTGGAGCAAAAAATAATATAAGACCCGGTCTTATTTTACTATAATACAAGACCAGGTCTTATATTAAATTTTGCTCCAAAAGACGCATTAGAGCTGATTGTCTGGCTAGGTCTTATTTTCAGAGAAACACAGTAGAAACAGACACATAGATCAATGGAAGAGAATAGAGAGCCCCAAAATAAACCCATGCTTATATGGTCAATTAATCTATGACAAAGGAGGCAAAAATACACAATGGGGTAAAGACGGTCAATTCAATAAACGGTGCTGGGAAAACTGGACATATACATGCAAAAAATGAAACTGGACCACCTTACACCATATACAAGAATAAACTCAAAATAGATTAAAGATTTAAGTCCATGACCAGAAACCATAAAACTCCTAGAAGAAAACATAGGCAGTAAATTCTCTGACATTGCTCTTAGTAATATTTTTTCTGATATGTCTCCTTGGGCAAGGGAAACAAAAGAAAAAATAAACAAATGGGATTACATCAATTTAAAAAGGTTTTGCACAGCAAAGGAAAACACCAACAAAATGAAAAGACAGCCTACTGAATGAGAGAAGATATTCGCCAATGATACATATGATAAGTGCTTAACATCCAAAATGCATGAAGAACTCATACAACTCAACACCAAAAAACCTAACAATCCAATTTTAAAATAGGCAGAGGAACTGAACAGATATTTATCCAAACAGGACATCCAGGTGGCCAATAGACCTATCGAAAGATGCTCAACGCCACTAATCAGAATAATGCAAATTAAAACCATAATGTGATATAACTTCACACCTATCAGAATGGCTATCATCAATAAATCAGCAAACAAGTCTTGACAAGGATGTAGAGAAAAGAGAATCCTACCTTCATGCACTGTTGGTGGGACTGCAAATTGGTGCAGCCACTATGGAAAATAGTATGGAAGTTTCTCCAAAAATTAAAAGTAGAACTACTTTATGACCCAGCAATTCCACTTCTGGCTACTTATCTGAAGAAACCCCAAACACTAATTCGAAAAGATATATGCACCCCTATGTTCATTGTAGCATTATTTACAATAGCCAAGACATGGAAGCAATCTAAATGCTTATCAATAGATGATTGGATAAAGAAATGTTACATATATACAATGGACTATTACTCAGCCATAAAAATGAATGAAATTTTACCATTTATGACAACATGGATGGACCTGGGATTTATTATGCCGAGTGAAATAAGTCAAACAGGGAATAACAAATATCATATGATCTCACTTACATGTGGAATATATAGAATAAAATTAATGAATAAACAAAACAGAAACAGATTCATAGAGAACAAATGGTGGTTGCAAGATGGGAGGAGGGATAGGGGATTGGGTGAAAAAGGTGAAGGGATAAAGAAGTACAAATTTGTTGTTATGAAATAGTCATCGGGATGTAAAGTACAGCATGAAGAATATAGTCAATAATACTGTAATAACTATGTATAGTACCAGGTCAGTACTAGACTAGTTGTACATTATATAAATGTCTTAATGATTATACTGTACACCTGAAACTGATATAAAATAATATTAAATGTCAACTGTAATTGGAAAAAATTAAAAAGGGGGAAAAGATATAGGGGAATAAGAGGTTCAAATTTCCAGTTATAAAATAAGTAAGTCACAGGGATAAAATGTGCAGAATATGGAATATAGTCAATAATATTGTAGCAGTGTTGTACAACGTCATATGGTTATTAGACTTATCATGGTGATCACTTTTATAAGTATATAAATGTTGAATAACTATGGTGTACACCTGATACTAATAATATAATATATAATATATTAGCTATAGTTTAATAAAACTTTTTTAAAGGAAAAAACAAACAAAACAATACTTCCAAACCTCCTCATTGACACAATAAAGTTCACAATTTTTAAGCCTGTCAAAAAAAAAAAAAGGAGGTCTTGAGGTTGGAAATTTATAGAAAGTCAGAGAGATGTCCAAGAAGGGGACATGGATATTGGCCACCTCAAAAAAAATGCCTGTTAATTAAAATTTGTCATATTGCTAGTATAGTATAGTACTTATGTTACAATTATAAAGGATTCCAGATTCTTACCCCACCCCCCAGAACAGACTAGCATGGCTTTATCAGCCAGTAACTCCACTTATTATTCTTTAATATGTATCTTAACAAGGTAAGTGGACAGATATTACCAACACCATTTTGCTTACACTGAAGCAGTGCTTTTACTAAAGCAGTCTTTCACCTCTTGGCCCACATTAAAAGTGTTAATATTTTATCACCACACTTGGAGAACACTGGAAGATAATTTTTCTTTTTTATCAGATTGTACATACGTTTAAATGCCTACCCACAATTCCCAAAAAAGGAGAGATCCTCTCTTCAAATTCTTGGTAGATGACATCAACCAGAAATGCTATTTGCACATGTAGGTGATAAAAAATATTTAAACCATTCAAAATTTTACAACTAAAATTATATTTAACGGCTATAACAAATCTTCCTTTTCATTTGTTGACAAATGTAATGCTGAAAGTTCTTGCCAAAATGTGATTGGATTTGAATTCAATCAAACTTTTTCATACTAAGTATGTTAAAATAATGATGCACTATTTTGAAGAATGTACATGCTTTAATGAGCAGTTTCAACTCGTTGGATGCCATTAACGAGCATATGTGCCATGAAAGGAATGGAAGAATCTGATCAGTGCTTATAAGGACAGAGATTCCTTGCTGCTGCAGCTAAGAGCTTCACTTTGTAGAGACTCTCTTCCCGCTCCACTTCCCACCCATAGACACTATACCAAGACCTCGGATGAGGTACAGTGACCCTTGGGCATCTCCTCCAGCAGCTTTAAGGACCTCTTGTCCATGATGGGCAGTGTGACACTCTGCATTTGACTATTAAAATAGATATACAGAGAACCAGCCTCCTTGGCCTTGCTTATACCTCTTGGCAGAGCAGCAGGTGCCAGGTGAATTAGAGGAGACTACGGGACTTGCCCTCAGAGATACTCCTGATGAGGGAACTCCTAGCTCAAGGCCCTTTATCACCATCCCTAGGGCTGAGTTACATCTGGAATCCATCATGAACACATATTAGGAAGCACTGCCCTAAAAGTACAATTATAATGCCAGATGCTAAGAGCAACCCACATGATATCCTCATAAATCCTGCTAATAAATAAAACAGTAACAGTGGCGGAGATGGTGCTTGTGGCAAAGACTGCTATTATTCTACAATACCTATTTTCTCCTTTCAAAATAATTGAACCCAAATCCTTGATTTTTATCTGGGCACATAACCCATTTCCCAATTTCCTTCTGTGGCCGGAATTCTGTCACTTAAATGTCAGTTGAAAAACTAGAGGCCTCCTAAGGACATAGCTTCCCCTGAAGCCCTCTCAAATGATGGCTCTTTTTGTTTTCCTAATAGGTCCAAAGTTGGGATCCATGCCCTTCTCACTCCTTATTGCTGCCGCAGGATCATTATGACTCTTTTCTTCCAAGAAACCAGCTCCATTGAAGCACATGCCTTAAGATTATACCATCTGCAACAACATGGGCAGACCCAGAGCGTATTATGCTAAATGAAATAAGTCAGACAGAAAAAGATAAATACCATATGATCTCACTTACATGTGGAATCTAAAGAACAAAATAAATAATAAACAAGCAAAAGATTATGCCATCTATTACCTCCGTTTCTTGCAGTCATCTACCATCTTCCTGGTCACTGCTCATTTATTTATAGGATTTTAGCCCCTGATTTCCTGCCCTTCTGTTTACATTCTTGTCACCATTCTTTATTTCAATATGCACATAGAGAAGTCATCTAATTCATGGCCTCTGGTCCTGCCCACATCATCTCTGTGGTCCTCTTTCCATCACATGGGGCTGCCATAACAGCCACGCTGGCTGTTTTACACTCTATAGAGGCTGCAAACACTGCAACCTATAAGGAGACTACAGTGGTTCTCCAGGAGACAGACAGAAGCTGGTCCTTCATGATGCTAATGAGTTATGAAACTAAACAGCTCTGTAACCATGTAACCTTGGACTTCATTTTGTAAATTATAAATTACCTTATTGTTTGAGCCATTTAAAGTTAGTTTTTTCTTAATTTCAGTCAAAGGCATCCTAAATAACATAAAATAAAGGTGAAACAGATATACCCCCCCATTATTAAGTAATACACAGATCTGCATTAAGAAAAAGCAAAACATTTCCTGCATGGGGAATACAAGATAGGAAGAAGTAGTGCATTAATCCAAGTGAAGCAACAATGTTTGGGATAGTGTGTTGACAATGGAAATAGGAAGTGAACAGAATGAAAAATTAGTTAGAGGTAAAATTTACAAGACAACTATGATTCATTGAATTTCTGTGTAAAAAACAGCGATGACTCAAAGATGAAAGCCAGGTTTCTAGCTTGAACACCTGGGACCATGGTATATATGTATTGAGATCTTGAACAGTGAAGGAGCACCAGGTTGGCAGCACTGAGTTTGAGGTTTCCGAAACATTTGAATAAACAGTAGAAGTTTGAGCTAGAGGTGTAACTTTGAGAGTCAGTATAAATAGTAATGAAGCCATGGGAATGGCTAAGCATCTAGGTAGAAAAGTATAGAGCTGAGGTTTCTAAACCTTAGTGTGCATGAGACTCCCCAGAAGAACTGATTGAAAACAGATTGTTGGACACCATCCCAGTTTCTGATTCAGTAGGTGTAATGGTCAGTTTTGTGTAAACCTGGCTAAGAGTTCAGGAGCCTCACAGTTCAGGAGTCCAGATGTCTGACATCACGGTGTCAGCAGCATTAGTTCCTCCTGGAGGCTGATGGAGAACCTGCTTGATGCCTCTTTCCTAGTTTCTGGTTGTTACAAGCAAGGGCATTCCTTGGTTTATATAGCTGCATCACTCCAATCTTTGCCTCCATCTTCACATGTCCTTCCCCATGTGTATTCCCTTCTCCAAATCTCTACTTCTCACAGATACAAGTCACTGGATTTAGAGTCCACCTTGATCCAGTACAACCTCATGTTAACTTGATTACATCCTCAAACACTATTTCCAAATAAGATTACATTCGCAAGTACTTGCTGTTAGAACTTCAACTTATCTTTTTGAGAGACACAGTTCAACCTATGGCACATGGTCTTGGAGAATGGAAGAGGGTATAAGCTAAAGAACCAGAGTAAGATTTGCGGGCAGTGTTGAAAGCCCAGATGGAGCTGTGAATTTAGAGTAGCACCAATCTGCCTGGGAATGTTAGTAAAATAAATAGTGGCCAGGTAATGTAAGCTGGGAAAGAACAATTGTGAGAGGAGAAACTGGAAGGGGAGTTGGACTGCAAGTTCTGAGTTTGAAAAACACTTGCAGCAAGCTGAAAGAATCAGGAATTGTAGTCACTGAATTGGTGTTTAAATTTGTAATTATGGAGGAACCGGAGTGGCTCCGCCCAGAATACTGTCAGGCAGAATAGGTGTTTGAGATGAGATGTTTTTTGTTTTGTTTTGTTTTAGTTCCAAAGTTTATTATGAAAAACACTGCAGTGTCCTGGTGCAGTACCATTGTCTTACAGGAGGGGGAAAAGTAGTTCTGTTCAAAACAATTCCCCAGGTTCTGACAATAACAAAGAACAACAGGAGGCTGAGATTTGAGAAGGGAAATAAACTGAGTGCAGACAGATCATTCAATTAAATTAAATGGTACCCCTGAAATTAAACAGAACAATTTCAAAACTCACAAGTAGAAGGGAGGTCTTGGTACTTGGAAGTGGAACTAGTGAGTAGGACACAGAAATAAGCGACCAAAGCTTTTGGAGATTCTCCATGAGGACGTCGAATTTACCTGGGAAGTTCCTAGGATGACCAAGGGTAGAGAGAAGATGATTCAATAAGTGTAAACAAGAAAAGTAATGAAAAGAAGACGACAGTGATTATTGCCTGTGGGTATTAGCCTCAAAAGTGCAGGTTTCGGGGTTTTTTGTTTTTTCATACAAGAATGAATGAGCAATGATCTGGAAACAGCATAGGAAGCAAAAAGGACCTAAACCCAACACTTGACCTGAGTCTCATAGGAGGGCACGAGTACATAGTGAGTATATATGAATTAAAATCTTTGTCATTCTGTTTATTTGTAGAATCATAAAAAACAAACAAACAAACAAGCAAACAAAAACCAGACCTGGGTCAGGACGCAGATCGTCTTTGATGGGAAAGAGAATCCTCCAAATGGTACAGTTACCTCAGGGAATGCAAGGCCATGCCAAGTCCACTTCTGGTGCAAGTGCAAACAGTACAGCCAAAGGGACAGAGTCACAGCATACACACATGGCTGCCAGGGCCCATCCCTATGCTTTGGGAGCAGGACTCAAGACAAGTGGGGAACGAGTCATCAGCTGGGCAGATTGATGTCGACTTACATTTTTATTCAAAACGTAACATTTTTATTCAAAAGTTCGCCAGAGAGACTTTGGAAGAAATAATACCAATTTTGTGTGATAACATATTCCAATTGTATTCAGCAAAATTAATTTTAATATTTTTAAGTTATGGTAGAGAGTAGTAGAAATGATAAAGTATCTAGAGCTGAAAAAAGCTTTGCTCTGCTGATTGTCACTCTAGAATAGAAAATGGAAAGGTCAAGGATGAAACAACATGATCAAAGAAAAAGGGAAGAAAAATGCATGGAGTATTTGGAGAGCAGCTTAACAAACATTTAAGTACGTTGGTATGAGAAAATCTTAAACTGAGCAGGCAAAGAGCAGTTGAGGACTTGATACTTGATCCAGAAAGAAATGGGAGACTCATTTTAGATAGGACACATTTATAACACCTTTAAGCTGTTTTCTGGTTTTAAACTCCATTTTCATATATTAATTTTATTATTCCACACATGATGAGTCAAGCAGGGCATATATATTCAATGTAATAGAGATGAGAGGTTCAGACACCTACTCCCCCATATCACCGAGCTGGTGACATGGAGCTGGGGCTGGACCTGTGGTCTTTCCAGAGCTCTGCTTATCTTCCATTTCTCTATGCCTGTTTATTCTCAGGACATAATGAAACAGTATTTTGGAGAAATCTATTCTGGCAATGTCATGAGGGAGAATTAGAAAGGAAGAAACTGAAACAGGAGACTGCTGAGATACAGGTTGCACATGCCACCATACTAAGAACTACATGTGAGGTTGGAGGACATTGATCTGACACAGCAAAAGACGATAGGACTTGATGACAACTTCGGTAGAATGAAGAAAGCAAATGATTAGAACACAACTAAAAATTCCAACTAACCACCTGGTATGAATGGTGGCAATGCAGAGGGAACATGATATACGGGCAAGAGAGAAGGGAGCTAATGAATTTGGTTCTGGCATTCCTCAGGTATTTGAGAAAGAAAACAGCAAAATACAGTATACAGTAAGATACCTTATAACAATTGGAAATATCATTTTAAAGTTCATTTCAAATATGTGTACTGGAAATTTAGACTTGAAACAGACTTTAGAATAGATGGATTTTATATTAAAAATGTAATCTTTTTAAAAGATGATGGGTCACAGCAGGGAAAAAAAAAGGTAAATAATAAAGAGCATTCCTGATAAAATTCATTGACAAAGTTCCTAAGTTCCTGGAAGTAAGAGACTTAAAAAAAAAAAAAAAAAAAAAAAAAAAGCTTAATGTCTTCCATGATTTTGGTTGAATAGCTTTGGGTTTCTTAACCCTGCCCCAGGTGCAGATGAATTGGGTTGGTTCACTGAAAATTGAATTGCTGCATTTCTGAAGTGGCAGGCACACTTGGAGTGAGTCATATTGGTTAGCCATTGCTATGTGAAAAATGACTCAACACTTGGTGGCTCATGTTGCTCATGATTTTGGAGAAAATTAGGCTAAGATCAGTTGGGTGGTACTGATCCTGGCTGGGCTCTCGTGGTCAGCTGCAGGATGGCTAGGTGGGTCAGCTTCCACGGGGCTTAACTGGATATTGGCTGGGGTTGTGGGAGTCAGCTCTCCTCATGGTGTTTGATCCTCTAACAGGCTAGCTTGGACTTGTTTTAATAAGAATGGCAGGAGTTCAAGAGAGAACGCAGAGATGCTCAAGGTGTCTTGAGGCCAAGGCTCAGAACTGGGCACTTCACTTCTGTTTTACAATGTTGGCTAAAACAAATCACAGGGCCAGACCGGTGTACAGGTAGGGCACAGAATTCTCTTGGTAGGAGGAGCTGTGAAGTTGTTCTGCAAAAGATGGGAATACAGGGAGGAATGAGGAATAACGGCCATTTTTGCAGTTGATCCTACTACACGCCCATTCTGGTGATACTTCTGATTATACCAACTTGGTTGGTAGCCTACCCGGTTTAGCATTTGTCCTAGACAAAAATAATATGGGCTATCTTCCATGTTTACTTTTAGGAAACTGAAATCTACCCATCTTAAATCTAACACTAATATTACCTTGCATTTAAGTAGCACTTTACAATTTACATACCACTTAAAAAAACTATGAAGCATAGGCAGAGCAGGTAATATTAAGCCCATTTTATGAATGAGGAAATCAAATCACAGGGCAAGTTAAATGACTTTCACACATAGTAAGTGGCAAAGCTACAATACTTATTAACTACACCTACAAACTTTCACTACTTCTGTTCCTTAGAGCTCTTATAACAAAATCTTAGGTCAGGATTGGTATGTCATTTTCCAGGTATTCAATTAAATTAACGAGGCATTGTTTCCTTTCTTATAAAAGTAGGCATAACATGACTTAGCTCAAGGGTTGTGCTGAGGAGCAAATAAAATGTATAAAAAGCACACAGCACAATGCCTACCCCATTCACCATCATAAGGTTCTCTTCCAGGCTTGATAATTTCAACCCTCAGAGTACAGAACATCACTTGCAATGATAAACTTTCAGATAGTATAGGCAAATTTTATTTCTATGGTAGAAGCATTTATTTCAGTTATAGAAAAATAACACTATTTCAAAGTCAACGTAACTAAACAGAAGTATTTTTTTCCTTGTATATCTATAGTCAAGTATCACACATGGTTTCAAGACATTCTTAAATTAAAAAGGAACACACGCACAATCAAGGTAGTATCTGTCAACAGAGATGTATTAAAGCTACATATCAGCCCTGGAAATCATAATATTCAAAGTGATTTCGTGCACTGATTTTCAACTTTAGTGTGCATTAGAATCACCTGGATTGTGGAAAAAGCACCTTCAGGGGAACTGAAGGCAAATCACCAGGTTAGGCAAGCCCTTGGTCTCAGAATAAAGGCTGAAGGGACTGAAGATACAAACTTTGTTCCTCACGTAGGGGCAGACAAAATATACCACCATATATGAGATCAGCCATTTATTCACTGTGTGACTTCTCTGAGCCTTAGATTCAGGAATAATATTAGATACTACTTTCAAGAACTGTTCTACAGATTAGGTCAGATTGTGTGCGACAAGTGCTTCCCTAATTCATAATACACAGCTACTATCATTATTTCATCATCATCATCATCATCATCATCATCTGACTCAAAGGACATTCTCCCCCCCACACTCCCAAATAGCTATTATTTATTTTAAAAATCAAATAAACACTCACTAGGTTCAAGCTCATGGACTACTGGTACCATTTTTATATTGGGATCATTTTTACTAGCTTCAACCATTCACTTACGTTAAGATTTCAGTACATGGTTGAAATAACAATTTTTTTTTATCTAAACTAAGAAAATGGATTCAAAGAAGGGAACTAAAACTTAAAAAGTGTCTTACTTCTAAAGCATCAATAGCTAGATGAATGAACTGCGTTTCAAAGTGACCTATTGTAGACAATCGCTGATGCTCTCTGTATTGTTTATTTATTCAATTCTGAATCTCGGTTTATAGATAGAAACATGGGAATAAAATACCTATAATCCTCATCACTTCCTAATATTCTATATACTACACAGTAATGTTTCATGAAATTTTTGGCCATTTAAGTAACTACCCACATAAACATCTGAGATTTTAATAATATTCTCAGAGTATAAAACAAAGCTATAGAGGTGCAGTCAGGCTAGGATAGGGTTTCTTACCCTCTACTGACATTTTGGGTTGGCTAATTCTTTTTTGTTGGACTGTCCCTTGCATTGCAGGATGTAGGCATCCCTCGCTTCTACCCACCATATGCCAGCAGCAACCTGCCCCACTTCCTAGTTTTGACAACCAAAAATGTCTCCAAATATTGCCAAATGTCTTCTGGAGGCAAAAATCACCCCCAGTTGATAACGACTGAGCTAGAATTTTACATAGACATCATTGTAAACTGAGTGCACAGATTACACAAGCTCTATGTAATTTTACTAATTTAAGGAGTACAGCACAGTAATTTCTGCTATACTGTTTACACGAGGGCACATAGTGTTTATGTAACATACTACTTAAGCATACAGTTACCCACATATAACTATTTTTCCCTATTGAAAACACACATTAAATGGGGAAAAAAGCTAATCCTGCAACCATTTTCATATTACTTGATACAGAGAAAAACCTATGGTTTACAAACATTTCCTAAATGCAGACCTAGATAAATCACTGCAAATGTCCTTCCTTCTGAATTCGAAGTCTCTCCTTCTCTACTTGTAAGCGTTCCTTTTCAATCTGCAGCTTCTCCGATTCAAATTTCAAAAACTGCAGCCTATCTTTTTCCAGTTGCAAGCGTTCTCTCTCAAGTTTTAACTTCTCTGTTTCTATGTCCTGTGGTTGAAGCATGGACTTTTCTCCTTGACCGAGTTCATTTTCCAAAGACGGTTTCTCTGAGTTGACTATTTGCAACCTCAATTTCTCTCTCTCAATCTGCAGCCGCTCCTTCTCCAGCTGAAGCCGCTCGTGCTCCATGTCTAAATGCCGCAGCCTCTCTTTCTCAATCTGCAGGCGTTCCTTTTCTACCTGTAGTCTTTCAGCTTCGATATCTAGCCGTCGTTTTTCCAACTCTAGTTTCTGTTTCTCTATGTTTACAAGCAAGTGGGGTTCGTCATATGCAGATTTAGATGGTGTTGAGTTTAGAGTGAAAAACTCGTCAATGTGGGGGAAATCAGGAAGTTCGTTTTCCCTCCGGGAATCTGGTATGACTGATGACAGTATTTCTTCTTCCTCCTCGATCTCAAACTCAAAAAAAAAAGAGAAGCAATTTTCAGTATTATTTCTATTTCATGGTTGTTCATTTGTCTAAGCATTTCTTAAAAGCTTTTTGCACTGTTTGAGGATGTAAAACCACTTACTTTGAATTTTGAATAATATTTACACATGAATTAACTGATGTCACTTATACTATAATCAAGAGAAGGCTATTTAGGTGAAAAGAGATTAACAATGTAAAGAAGAAAAAAATGGAATGACTTTGTTATGTACTATTTTTAAATTAGCTTGAAAATTCAGGAACTCCCTAACTGCTCCTGGATTAATAATAATAAATTGGCACATCAGAAATGAAGACATTAAATGAAAAAGAGGGCTCACAGGCTAATACTTACTTCAGGGCTTTGGGGATCTCTTTCTTCCTCTTCCACTTTGACCTCAGTCAAAGATCCACCTGCATCCCTGAAATCGGCCACATTTTGCCAATCAAAATTTGTATCATTTCGGAATCCAATCTTTTCATCTATCTCTTCAGTAAGAGAGTCATCTAAATCAGACGTGGGAAGGGGAAACCCTGAACCAACCAGCTTAATGTTCGCCTTCATCCTCTTTCTCTTCATAAGTGCTCTCCAGTCAAGGTACCTTCTCTTCACTTCTGTCCCTGTCCTCTGCTCTCCTTCTCCCACAGCATTCACACACTGTGCAATCTCTTCCCAAGCCATTCGCTTCATCACATTAATTGTTGTGTTGAGCTGCTTGGAAAAAATGACTTCTTTCCTTTTTGTAATTTCTTTCAAAAGGGTCTGAGTTTCCTGAACACTAAAATTGCTTTTCCTTTTCCTTTTCAACTGCTTCATTTTTCTAACTTAAATGCAGTTTTCACTGTAAGAGAAGATGTGAAAAGAATTTGAGGAATGCTACAAAGTATAAAAATCAGGGTCAATTGCTTGTTGGCACTTTGCTTAAATCAGCTTTCTGTTCATTAGTTGCACAGGCAGGCTGGATAATTCCTAAAAAGAAAAAAGTAAAAATCAATCAACTCACAATTTCTGCAGTGTACTTCAACCCAATAAGCTACATACATAATTTAAAAAAAAAACCCTCTAAATATGGCTCTTAACTGCCTACATTTCTGTCTCTGCCAGCACCACCATAGTCCAAGCCACCAATCTGTCTCACCTAGGCTGCTGTAATGGTTCCTAATTGCCAATAATCACTCTTTACCTACTTCCTACTTCTCCAGCTCTGCTCTCCTCAGTCTATCCTCTCTATTGCCACAGTAACCATCTTTCAGTCACCCATTCTTGTCAAGCTCTTTGCCTATTCGGGGCATTTGTACATTGTTCCCTCTGCCTAGGAAGTGGACTGCTGCCTTCTTGGCCTACTTAATTCCTCCTTACGCTGCAGCTCCCAGATTGGACATCTGTTCCTCAGTGAAGCCATTTCTAACAAATCAAATTACTCTAATGGAACCTATGACTATAAATCTTTCTTCCATTTTGTCTAAATGTTACAACTGTGCTAACGTATAGCCAAGAGGCCATCTCTTCCCCATGTCACTAGAATTTCCATGAGGGTAACAAGGTTTCTGCTCACCATCATCTCCCCAGAGCCTAGCAGAGTTCCTGGCATGTGGCAAGCACCACATAAATAATTTTTAAATGAATGAATGAGTGAATTTGCCAAAATGTCCACTAGTTTGAGATATCAAAAAGAAAAAAAACTTCAGACTGTAGAATAATTTTAGAACACTGAAAGTCTGGGATACAAAAATCAATAAAATTCAGAAAGAACTTTAAGAATGTAATCTGATCAAACAAATGACAACTACTTATATTTTACTACTTCTCAAATTAAAACTCATTTATAGGTTAAACCTACGTAAGAGGTCTGACAATTAAGTTCACGAACTTGCCACCATGCACTTCTACTGGCAGCACTGTACAAACAGCTAGGTAAGGTTTCATAACCTTGGTATATCAGTGTCTCACAGCTGTGTTTGTGTTGACGTGTGGCGGTGTCTTGCTGAGTGGTGTTTATTATTGTTGCTGTTTTTGTGTGCTGTTGCAAGAATGTCTGAGCTTGAATTAGAGCAATGCACACACATTAAATTTCTTGTTAAACTTGGCAAGAGTAGAAGTGAAATCAGGGACACGTTAGTCCAAGTTTATGAGAATAATGTCATGAAGAAAACTGCAGTGTACAAATGGATTAAACGTTTTTCTGAGGGGAGAGAATGCATCACTGGTGAAGAGAGGTCAGGGCGGCCAGTAACAAGCAGAACTGAGGAAAACATTGCAAAACTTCATCGAGTTATGCATCCAAATCGTCGGCTGACTGAGAAGCATAGCAGACCAAGGAAACATCGATAGAGAAACAGTTAGGAAAATCTTAACTGAAACTCTTGGCATGAGAAAGGTGTGTGCAAAAATGGTCCCAAAGGAGCTCACTGATGGAACAAAAGCAAAGGAAAGTGGAAGTTTGCCAAGACTTTTTGGAGAGGCAAGATGATGTTTTGGGCCATATTATCACTGGTGACTAAACATGGGTGTACCAATATGACCCTAAAACAAAGCATCAAAGTACACAAGGGAAGTCAGCCAATTCTCCATGACCAAAAAAGTTCCGTCAGTCCAAATCAAGAGTCAAAATGATGTTGCTAACCTTTTTTGATATCAAAGGGATTATTCATTATGAATTTATACCAACTGAACAAACAGTTAAGCAAGTTTACTATTTGAAGGTACTAAAAATGAAAAGGCTGTGTGAAAAAGACAAAAACAACCTGAACTTTTTGCCAACAATTCATGGCTCTTGCATCACGACAACGCAACAGCTCACACGGCACTGTCTGTGAGGGAGTTTTTAGCCAGTAAACAAATAACTGTACTGGAACACCCTCCCTACTCACCTGATCTGGCCCCCAGTGACTTCTTTCTTTACCCAAAGATAAAGGAAATATTAAAAGGAAGACATTTTGATGACATTCAGGACATCAAGGGTAATACAATGACTGCTCTGATGGCCATTCCAGAGAAAGAGTTCCAAAATTGCTTTGAAGGGTGGACTAGGCGCTGGAGTCGGTGCATAGCTTCCCAAGGGGAGTACTTCAAAGGTGACCATAGCGATATTCAATGAGGAATGTAGCACTTTTTCTAGGATGAGTTAATAAACTTAATTGTTAAACCTCATATAAATCCTAAGCTTGAATAAAACTTCCTGAAATAATGAAAATATTGTAAGGTTACAACAGAATTACAGGGCTAAAATAAAAGTGACAAGATTTTCCCCAGCCACCCCACCTAATTAATCAGTTAAAGAAAAAGATCACCAATTAAAATAGAAAGAAAATTGTAATTCTTAAACCTTGTGGAAACAAATGCACATTTCATAGTTCGCCATTATAATTTTGTCCCTCAGTGTTCATGATATCCTACCCCTCCCTCAAACCAAACCACCTAAACAAAAGCTCCTAAAACCACACAAACTAAGGTTGGATGCTGTATTTACTTTTAATTATGTCTTTCTTTGAAGAACTTCTCAGTACTTTGTTAACGCCTTGGGCCATTTTAATAGCAGACGTGAAGATCATGATAGGCAAGTAACTGTACTTGGAGTCTCCATGAAATAATTTTAATATAAACTCTGAATGGGAAAGATGCTCTTGCAAATATTTCCTTGAGATGGATGCAAGACAAAATGTTTCTCCAATATCCAGAAACTCACGCTGTCAAAACATCAAGGAGGGTGTACCTGAAACTTGTTAAAAGGTACTTTTTAGGCCCCAGACCAACTGAATCAGTAACTCTGGGGGTGGGACCTAGTAATAATCTGTGTTTCAATAAGCCCTCCAGATGATTCTAATGCATGCTAAAATTTGAGAACCAAGTGCTAGACCCACACCAGTAAGATAAATGCTTAACACACCTGACTCCTACACACTTTGATTTCAAGTCTTAAGTGCATCTGACTGGCAGAATCTAAAGCACATCCAAAATCCTCATTACAACGGAGCTGGGAAATGTAGTTTCTCTGTTATCTAGCCTTGCATTATGGGAAGGCTCACTAGGAAGTAGGCAAAGATGTTGAGTGAGTCTTTTTCTTGGAAAAGAGATTTTAAACGTAGGTAATGGGGCACAAGGGCTCAGAAAGAGGAAGGGATATACTCATACATACACAAACCATGTTTTCTGACTGCAAAGTCATTCACTGACTGCTGCGACAGAGCTGACTTTTCTTCCCCTACAAAATGAGAGGGTAAGATGCAATTGCTAAGGTCCCTTCCTCTATCATTGTATGGTCATAAACATTTCCCACCAATATGAAGTGAAAATACCAAATATCCATTAAGTTTCATGTCATGTCATTTAATTCCCACCACAGCACCTAATGTGATTATCAGCATTTCTATTTCTAAGAATCAGAGAAGTTAAATAATTTGCACACTATGTGGATAGTTAAATGACAACTTATATCCTGGTTTCCTTAAGTCACATCTCCTTCCACTTTATTAGCAGCTTGTGATAGCTAAATCTTAGAAATGTGTTACTAACACAAGTGTTGAGATGACTTTTAGTAGATTTTCAAAAGGAGCAGAGTAGAAGGTTTAGATCAAGTTTCATATGTAGGCAGAAAAACACTTCAAAGCTTTCACCAGTTATGTTTCACAATACCATGGTTTCTTCTTTTAGATACTTTAGTATCAGCCAACTTAAAAATTTTAGTAGTGTGGAAAATATTTCTCTGGTGATTGGCAATTCAAATGGTTATTATCTTCTACTGAAGCAAAAACATAACTGATAAAGGTTAACTAAATTTAATTGGAAAATGCACACATCTTTTTTATCATTGTTTGAGCCTTTTCTGTTTAGGACTTAAAAGTGAATGCAAATTCTTTATTTCTAAACTCTAATAAAAAGGTATTTTTATCTAAAATTTTTATGCAGTTTTTCCTTTTCAAGTTCCCAGTAACCTTTGTTCCAACTAACTCTGTATGTATCTAATAACATCACCAAAAATATGCCCATCAATCACTGCATCTTTTTGTTTCTAACCACTCATATAGCATAATCATCTTCTGAAGTGCAACTTGCTGCTGAAATGTAGGTCAGAGAACTAAAAATTCAAAACAGCAAAAAATGAACTATGAAGAAATCACGGTCAATTTTACACACCTACAAAAAGGGCAAAGCACACAAAACAAATAAACAAAAAAGACTGTAAGCAAACCATTTCTAAAGTAGACTTCCAAAATTTCCCGAGACACTTAATAATAAAATTGAAACCCACTAAACTAGAATGTATAATAAGTGGCAGCACTTTTCACCTTGTCCTAGGCAAATACTGCCCTTATAGTCATATATAAGCCTCTTGTCACTAGAATATAAGCAAGTATATTCATAAATTAAAATCATCAAAGCAGGCAGTGTAGTGTAGTGGTTATGAGCACAAATTCTGCAGTCAGACAGTCTGGGTTAGAACGTTGGCTCTGCTACTTCCCAGCTATGTGGTCTTAGTGACTTAACCTCTCTGTGTGCAATTCCATTTGCAAAATAATACTGTTACTTCACAGAGATACTATAAGGTCAAAGGATTTAGTAAAATATGGAGAATAGTTCCTGGCACACACTAAGTTTGTTACTACTGTATCAAAGGCAAAATCTTCAAATAATTTTGACAGATAGGTCACAATATTGGGATTGTTCTAATTCTTATTCAACGATATCATATTTGGAGCTAGAAACTGGCCAAGATGGTGGTATTTTTACCACAGAAATGGACAAATGTCACAAACTGGACCTTATTTTGTTGAATGATCAGGGAGCTGGCTTACTAGCACACTTACAGCTACATTATTTTTGCTTATTTCAAATATTACCTAATAAAAATTAAGAAAATGATATGTTTTAACATCTGATCCCAAGTCAGTTTAGTGAACACTGTTGATGACTTGTAATTTTAAAGAACCACATTTAATTAGCACTCTGGCCTAAAATTCCTTACATAATTGAAGTTATCAAATGGGCTGGGTAAGTATTCAACTTTCTTCCAGGGGAGACTAAAGAATACTCATAAGGTACAATGTTTATGAGTCACATAAAAAAAAAGCTGAAGCAAATTGATTTGTACATAATTAAACCCAAATATGCTTCTCCTTAATACCTATGTTGCATCATACCTCAAGGAATTACTGAAGTCAAAACTTGGCCTTTTCCTTCCTCTACCATTTACTCCATCACTATAAGATCTGAGAGATAGGCAGCCCACCTGCTCCAAAGACAGTATGTTCAATACAGAACACTGTGCCTAAGAAATTCGAGGTAAAAATAAACTTATAATAAGATGGTGATTGGGGGATGGGAAAGAGACTAGTAAGTGAAACCAAAAATAACTCAACAAAGGTAAGCCAGCAAAACTGAGACTTCTATGGGCAAAGCATATGTTTAAAAGAAAAAGCTCAATTCAACATAGGCAAGAAGCAGCTTATGAGATTAAGTGAAGAGTTTAGATAAACTACCCACCCTATACCTATGCCAAAGACTAGAACAGTTAACAAATTACACAAAATCTGAAAAGAACATTTTAAGTAAAAAGGCTACGTTGCTACTTAGGCAGTACGGCCAATGACGAGCAGGTTATCAAACTTTTAAAATGGAATCACTAAGTTAGATGTCCTTAAAAATAGAACAGAGCTAAAGTTATATCAAATTCTGTATCAAATTAAATACTTACCATGTATTAAAAATGACTGGACTATTACTTAGCCATAAGAAAAGATGAAATACTGCCATTTATGACAACATGGATGGACCTTGAGATTATCATGCTAAGCAAAGTCAGACAGAAAAAGTTGAGAACCATATATCACTCATGTGGGATATAACACTGAAAGCAACAAATGAATGAGACAAACAAAATCTCATTGACACAGACAACAGTTTAGTGGTTACCAGAGGTGGGGGGGGAGAAAGAGGTAGAGGGTCAAGAGGGTGAAATACATGATGATGAAAGAATTGACTGTGGGTGGCGAACACACAATGCCAATATATACAGATGATGCATTATAGAATTGTACATTTGAAATCTTATATAAGTTTACTAAGCAATGTCACCCCAATAAACTAATTTTTTTTTAAAAGCAAGAAAAAAATGACTGTTTCCTAAATATATAACATCTTGAAATATTATTCTGCCATAAGATGAAATAGTACTATTTGCAACAACATGGATGGATCTTGAGATTATCCTGAGTAAAGTAAGTCAGACAGAAAAAGTCGAGAACTAAATGATTTCACTGATACGTGGTATATAAAACTGAAAACAACAAAAGAACAAGACAAACAAATGAAGGAACAAAAACTCGTAGACATAGACAATAGTTTAGGGGTTACCAGAGGGTAAGGCGGGAGAGGGGTCTATAGAAAAGGGTAAACGGGGTCTAATGTATGGTGATGGAAAGAGAACTGACTCTGGGTGGTGAACACACACTGTGAGATATAAATGATGTATTACAGAATTGTACACCTGAAATCTATGTAACTTTACTAACAACTGTCACCCCAATAAACTTGAATTAAAAAAAAATCCACAATAAATAAATAAGAAGAATGGAGAAATAGAGTGACATAGGCCCAGATGGGAAAAGTTATTCATATTACCATCTTAAAAAAAAGATATAATATCTCAGACTATTTAAATAGTTTCTTGAACTGTTTAAAAAGCACTACCATATTTTACGGCAAAAGGATGGGAAAAATACAAACATTCATCAATAAATGCCTGGATGAATAAACTATACTACAGCCACATAATGGAATGTATGTCATAAATGCCATATTAGAGTATGAATATGCCTTAGCACATGATACCTGTGTAAATACTAAGGTTAACGCAAGCCAACAAAATTGAAAGGGAATGCATATGTATGTCTATGTGTGTGTACATGTTCACAGAAGCTCAACTTTCAACTTAGGAACATCTACAGACAGAATGACAGAATATGCTATGCCTACAAGTTCAATCACTGTCCACCACCAATCATGAGCTCTAGGGATCACGTGTACAGTCATTTCTGTCTCAGCCATATAGCTGTTAGCCCAGAGCACATGTTTTATTTTACTTCAAGATAATTAACATTTTTATGTTAAAAATTTACCGACGAGGAATTTTTATTACAGAAAACCACATTTTTTAAAGTTCCATAAACACAATACCCACAAATCTGTTGACTTAAAACAAAAAACAAAGTACACATATATGATTAGAAAACCTATACAAAGATACAAAACAAAGTGAAAAATCTCTCTCCACCACCAATGTAATTAATATTAGTAATTTCTTGATTCTTTCTAGAAAATCATGTTTAAAATAGTATATGTATCTATAAACACACATATTACATATATTACATGATTACATATTCCATTCATATACGAGGTGTAATCAAACAATACAGTGCATGTATAAATTTAAAAAATTTATTACAGTAAAAGATACATTGCCATTAATCTCCCTCAAAATACTTCCCCTTGCTTCAAACACACTTGTCCCATCGTTCTTGCCACTTTCTGAAGCAGTTCTGGAAGTTTTCTGTCGTGAGTGTCATTAGTTGTGAGGTCATGGCTGCCTCAATGTCCTGAATCATTTTGACTTTGCAGAAGAGCCAGAAGTCACATGGCGCCAGACCCGATAAATAAGGTGGATGACACACTGTAATGTTTTTATTTGACAGAAATTGCTGTATATCAGAAGTGGTGTTTGACACAGAGCGTTGTCGTGATAATGATTTACAGCATACTTTAAAATGCACCTTCTCTCAACCGTAGCTCACACCCAACTGACTGTACCAAACAAGCTGAAACTTGTCACACACTGTTGCTAAGGTTCAAGGCGTCGCTTCCCATATTGAAGATCTCTGTTTTTCTGTTGGATGGCACTCAGCAGCAACACTCACCATATTTTGTGATCACAACAGAAAGGCTCCTTGTCACACATGGCTTCTGGTAGGGCAATTTCTGCCAAATAAAATCATCAGTGTGTCTTCATCCACCTTATTCACCAGGTCTGGCACCATGTGACTTCTTGCTCTTCCCCAAAGTCAAAATGACCATAAATGGTAAACGTTTTGAATCAACTGAGGACATTGAGGCAGCCACAACAGCACAACTAAAGACACTCACGAAAAAGGACTTCCAGAACTGCTTCATAAAGTGGCAAAAATGATGGGATAAGTGTATTTGAAGTGAGGGGAGTATTTTGAGTGGGATTAACAGCAATGTCATTTACTGTACTTTTTTTTAAATTTAAAGTCACTGTTTTTTAAATCATACCTCATATATTAACTAAAAGGGCAGTGACTGTTGAGTATGTTGAGATGTAAAAGTATAAAAAAGTGAAAGGGAATTAGTTGAAAACAGAAAACTATGTAGGAATGATTCTATAGGACAAATGAAGAGACAAAGAGGGAACCATGAATATAAAAACTTACTAGCCTCTACAATAAAAAATAAACAAGAAATGAAAAAAAATGAAACTGAAAAAATTCTGAAGGTATTGCTATGGCAGTGTCTCTCAAATTTTGTGTATGAATTGCCTGGCGCTATTCTTAAAATGAGTTTCTGATTCAGTAGGCCTGCAGGGGGGGCAAAGATTCTACATTTCTGACAAACTCCCAAATGATGCTGATGATGCTGGTCTTTGGACCAACGGTCTAGACTAGTAGTGCAGCACTGTCTGACAGAAATACATATGTGATCCATACATATAATTTAAAACTTTTCCAGTAGCCACAATAAAGCAAAAAATGAAAAAAGGAGTTAATTTTAACATATTTAACCCCATACATTCAATATATTATCATTTCAATATATATTCAATATAAAAATTATTAATAAGGGAGCTCCCATTCTTGTTTTTTCCATTAACTCTTTGAATTTACCGTGTATTTTGCCATTAGAGCACACCTCATTTTGTAATACACACAAGAACTTAATAGCACATATTAGTGCAGGTCAACAGCACATCAAAATCACCAGGGAGCTTTTTAAAAACACCTATGATCATTCCCCATCTCTGACCAATTAAAACAATCTTTGGAATAGAACCAGGCATTGGGAGTTTAAAAAGCTCTCCAATAGATCTTAAGCATTCTCACAACACACACACACACACACACACAGAGTTAACTATGTGAGGTGATGGATGTGTTAACTTGATTGTGGTAATCAATTCACAATGTAGAGGTATATTAAAACATCATGTTGTATACCTTAAATATAAACAATTTTTATTTGTCAATTATACCTCAATGAAGTTTTAAAAAACCTCCTCAGGTGATTCACATTTGAAGCTGGGATAAAGAATCACTCTGCTAGAAAATCAGTGTTAAAAGCTTACTTGCTCAAGTGTGTACAGAGAGGCAAGGTGGAGTGCAAGTGCAATAGCTGCTAAGGTATTTCCCTTCAGAGAGCAAGGAAAGGCCTTATCTGCCACAAAAGACAAACAACATCAACAAAGCTAGTCTCTTTTCTGAAAAATATGCCCAGTACAATGTTATGTCAGATAGAATAAGACTATGCCTGAGAAGACCAACTCACTTTCCTGTTTGTTGGAAACATAGCAAAGCAATACAAACTAAGTCAATTTAGACAGAAGAAATGAACTGCTCTCTTTCAAGAACCAAACTTTCTTATAAATAAAATGTCTTTAGACACCTCCTAATATATTTATTAAAAAGAATTAAGAGTATACATCTTAATTAGTAGTATACATCAGGAACTTCCATTACTAGACAGCAATTAAGACACATTGATTCATTCCATACGTATTAAAATCTTCCCAAAGCACTTAAAGTCTCCCAAAGCCTCTCCATATACCTAGGAGGTAAATTTTCTCTCCCCACTCTTCCTCTCTCCTTATTCCAAACTCTCTCTGAACCCTACCTATATATCTTCATATCCACTTTGGCCAGTCTTATCTGTCACCTCCACTACCAACTCCCAACCTACTTTCCCAACCCACCCTCTCCAACACAAGTGTGCACACAAGCACACACAGTACCCATCATTCTGAAATTCCTGAATTCTAGATTACCACTGTCCAATAAAAATATAGCAAGAGTCATATATACAATTTTAAATCCTCTAGTAGCCACATTAAAAAAGAGAAACAGAAAAAAACTATACTTTATTTAACCTAATATATCAAAATATTATCATTTCAATGCATGATCAATATAAAAAGGGAGATATTCTGCATTCTTTTTCTGTACTAAGTCTTCAAAAATCCAGTTTTGGACAGCTCAATTTGGACTAGCCACACTTCAAATGCTCGACTGCTGTATGTGGCTATTGGCTACTGTACTAAACAGCACAGTTCTAGCTTTCATGATTCTTGCCTTAGGAAAATCATACATGCATTCCTTTAGCCCATGGTCCCAACTCTCACGGTCTCTGTTCTTTTGTCTGGTTTCAATGTCTGTTCTAGGCTGTCTTCATTGTTCCCATTCACCTAAATCTAATGTCTCTCTCTGCTACATGCTTCCACTATCAGGCTGTATTATAATCATTCATTCTACATTAGGATCAATAAGGGATCAAAGATTAATATATTGTTCCTAATATCTAGTAATTTATAATCTAGTAAAAACTGGAAAACATATATGCATAAAAAGTTTACATGAAATATTAGAACGGAGACTATAAACTGAAAGTTGTGAATACAGACTATCTAGGTTTGTATGTTAATCCTACCACTTATTAGCTCTGTGATCTTAAGCAAATTACTTAACTTTTTAAACTTATTTCCTCACCAACAAGTGGAAAAATAATAGATTAATACTATTAAGGATAGTATTAAGGATACTATTAAGGATTAACACTATTGAGGATTAAATGATAATCCAATTAAGAAGCTTATAATGCCTAAGATATAGTAAGCCCTCAACAGATATCAGCTATTATCCATTTCCTAGCAGTGTCTGTCTGGACACAGTAAGTGAATATTCTTCAGTAGACAAGTAACACGAATAATGAAAAGTGCAACAAGAGAAGTATTAACAAAACACCTTGGGTGTTCAGAAGGAGAAATCTTTGGTGGGATCAAGGAAAGTTGGGGAAGAAATTATTAGCATTTGATTTGGATCTTATAAAACAGATTAATAAGGATCAGAATAAAGGGAAGAAACTAAGTTGGGGCCAAATGTCAGCAAATTAATATTGGTTAGTAAGACCCTATACTTTGCCAGAAAACTTACTGCAGAGACAAATACGTATGTCTGTGAAAGTCCACGTTTTTGAAATTCAAGCAGATTACCTTTTAAATGGAGGCAATTTTACTATAATAATATACAAACTATAACATATAAAATATAAGTATATAATAAAATAATAAGCAATGATTGCAGTTGTCAAGAGAATCCTAATTTATGTAGATACCCATCATCAGGTTTTGCTGCTCTTAGAGTCTGAGATCAATTTAGTAATTGGGTTGTAGTCAATTTATTGGTACATGGCCAAAAGGATTAACAGTCCTTTTAAAACTATGCCTGAGTCAACATATTTTTAAAATTTTGGCAGCAACTGTTATTTGCATGTCCTATTTTTTCCCAACAATTTGTAACTCCACACCTCCATCTTACAAAAGTGGTATCCCTTTGTCCCTGACTATTCTATGCTAAACTGATGAACTATTTTATTGACAAAATGCACTTTAACACACATTTTTAACCTCACTGAAATTCTTATCAAGTTGTATCTTCGATTTCCAGTCAGCCATGGTTTAACTGGGTGAAAATCTTTGACATCTTCTGATTAATATTTAAAAAGTACCAAAATCAATGCACCTTGACTTGAAATTTGGTAGTTATGTTTGCAGGAATAGAAGTTATGTTTCCAGAAATTTTTTTTTCTGTCCTCTCCTTTATATTTTGTACTCATATAACAGAGCTTGGGTTTTATGACATCCATTACTCAATAATTTACTGAAATATTTATTGAGATTCTACAACGTGCAGGCACATATTCTTAATGCTTGGGATATAACACCTCATAAAATGTAAAAAGATGCCATTTTAGATGTCAAATACGATCCCTCTTATACTGAATGTCTTCTCTGTCTTTACAGAAAGGAATTCAGTAGCTACAGCTTCTAAAACCTCATAGATTTTCCATGCCCAGTTACAGAGAACAGCCATTTTCCTGAAATCCAATCTCACAATCATCTTTACTGGTTGGAAATAGGTATAAGTAGTTCACTTACGTAATCCTTGTGAAGATGATGTACCACCAATGGCATATTGTAACTGAGCAATTTATTTCAAGGACTAACACTTGAAAATGAAGTTCCTAAATATTGCATAGTAAGACAGAATTAAGAGGTCTGAGGAAAATCAGGCAGTAAATTCTGGGTCCAAAAACATTTTAGGTAAATTCAAGAAAAGCATCACAAAATTTGCAAACTTTTCCCACCCCAATCCTCTTTAAAGTGTGCCCCCCGCCCCCAAGTATAGGGAAATTCACTTCCCTGCCAAACATAATGCTCTACTTAAAAACTTGTTGTAGGTAAATAAAGTTTACTGCAGGTCACCTATTATCAGATTAATAATGTACCCCTCATTCCCTCCTTGTCTCTTCCTTTGGGACTGCTCTGTCACAGGCCCTGGGAAAAATCGAGGAAGACTGAATTCCCGGGAGGCCTCCCAGGAGCGGGGGCGGAAGAGGGGGCGCTCCAGACTCGGTCACAACGCAGCGGCAGCACCTGGTACGAGATGGGGCAACCTGGAAGGAAATTCCTCTCTTTGGATGTTAGGATCCCTACTGAGTGCCTGGAAACTTCCGCAGCCTCGTTTCAGGGCCCTGGACCCTCCCCAGCCTCCCGGGTCAGGCGATAGGAGAGACTGGTACTTCTCCCAAGCGTCGTGGTCCCACCACGCCGCAGAGCCAGGGCCAGAGCCGCAGCGAGGGACCAGCCACCTGCCGCTGACTCCGTCGGAAACCCTCCGCGCCGCGAGGGCACCCACCGTCCGCAGAGCCGCCACTACCTAGCCGCCTCCTCTGGGGCCGCAACGCACACCTGCGACCCCACAGCACCTCCGCCCCGTCTCCTCTAAGGGGCGGGGGGGTAGGAAAAAAGATGCTTCATTGATTCCCCGCCCACCTACTTCGCTGCCCCCTTGCTGCCACCCATTGGCTGGCGTGGCTGCCGCTCGTTCGATGCGGCTACACCATTGGGCCAAAGTGTATTGCCATTCTGGCTGACGTCCCGCCCAGGTCTGGACTCACAATGGGAGTCGAATCCCAAAACGGTTCCGGGTTAGTGCCCTGGAATTCCGCCCCCTTGTGATTCTTGGCCTCCCGCTCTGCTCTGTCTTTGGTGTCTAGCTCTGTCAGTCAAGTAGCCTCTAGGAAAGGATTGGCCTCTAACGATCAGCCGGCTGCGCTGTTCCGCCTGATTGGGATACTGGCCGCTGCATCCCCAAACTACTCCTGTCTCTGACCCTCACCTTTTAAAAGGGCAGAGAGGAAGTGGGACCCTTGCCTCGCCCCAGCTGGTTACTAGCCTAGCGTCACCTCGCCCAACCACCTGCAACCTAGTTTGGTTTCAACCATCTTTGAGACTGCCCTGCCAGGAGTCACCAGAGATTTCCTTACGGCTAAATCTAGGCGTCACTTCTCAGTCCTTATCTTACTTGACTTCTCAACAAACGTTTGTTTGATGACTGTTTCTTCATTGTTTTCCGTAATACGAGCTTCTACTAGTTTGCCTTCCTTTCGGTCCTCTTTTCTGTCCGCCTTTGCAGTTGCCTCTTTCACTGTCATCTCTAGTTCTGGTGTTATAATGGGTTTGTCTTCTCATTGCCTTTGTTCAGTCCTCTGTTGACATCTTGAATTACACCAGTAGCGTCCTTATTGGTCTCTCAGTAAGCCTGTCAGCCCGACTGAAGTCCATTCTTCACACTGTAACGCAGAAGGCCTGCGTCAAGTTTTTCTGTTTGTTTGTTTTTGTTTTTAAATGGAATCACTCTCATGATAAAGCACAAAGTATTTACAAGATTGTCTTTTGCTTTCCCCTCAGGCTTCGTTTTTCATCAACATTCCCTCTTCCTTGTTCCTTAAGTTCCTTCGCCTCTTTCAGTTCCTAGACTTGATAGTGGCCTTGTGACTTAGTTTGCACGGCATTGTTTGCAAAGATTTCTCTTGGCATTTTTCCTGCTATGCCCAGGATTCCTTTTAGAAGTTACTTTCTGAAGGAAGCCTTCCTTTCTTTCCATTCACCCAACCTCCACTTCCAAGTTGTCCCTCTAACGTAGATTTTCCAGATAAAAGACAGGATGCTCAGCTAAATTTAAAGTTCAGATAAATAATAAATTTTTAATGTAAGTATGTCCCATGCAATATTTGGCATCTTGTATTTTTATTTGCTAAATCTGGTACTCACTGGGATGTTCACATCACAGTGAGCATCTTCCCTCTGACAGGTCTTATCACATGTTCCATGTGAGTGGGTTTTTATGTTCACTTTTATTTCTTTGCCTAGTATAGTGCCTAGAATATAATAGACACTCAAAAGAGATTTGGTAAATAAATAATGGAATGTTCTGGATGAATGGTGAATCCTTGCTGGGTATTCCTGGAGAAACTGTCTTCCATAAAGTAAGAAGGACTTATGAAATATGCCCTTTGAAATGTAATGATCAGTTTACATAATACTTTCAGATTTTTACATAAGACTTTGTTAATGAAGCGTGTCTACACTTTTGCCTAAGTAGAACAAAACCATTGTTGTTTTGGAAAACCATGAGAAGCTGCACTTTATAATTTTTGGTTTTGTGGGTGGTGGATGTGTTTTTGGGTGAGTGCAGTGAGATAGTGAGAGAATTATCCCCATTACGATCAGACACTTTATCTCTGTCCCCTTGCAGAGTCTGTCCAGCACTTGACTCTGTTTATTTACTTCAGTAACAGGGATAAGGCCTAGAATGAGTAAGTATTAAGGACCTTCTGCTTTCATATCTTGAACTCTTTAAAGCTTTCTCCAGTTAACCTCAATCTCCTCACTGATTACAGGATATTTCCTAGATATCCTCACTATTATTTCTCTTGGATGTGCGTGGATGTGGATCAACAAGGGAAAGATTGAAGATAATCCAAAATGTCTAATATTAGTATCCCATTACCAACCTGATAATCTGTTTACTGATTTGATTTTTGTCAATATTAATTTCAGGCTAGAGATTTGATCCAAAGGTACTTTACACACTTCTTCTAGAACTGACCTGTACAACTGCAGTTGCCACTAGTCAGATGGATACTTGCAATGTGGCTACTACAACCAAATAACTGAATTTTAATTGTATTTAATTTTAATTTAAAAGCTTCAATTCAGTGACTAGATAATTTCTAAGTATGTTTGGAAAGCTTGAGTTATATGAATCTACTTTTTCAACTAAATTTTTTGACATCTAAATGCAGATGGAGTATTTCTGATAAAAAAATAGCATCTGAATTGAGATGTGCTGTAAGTGTAAAATATACACAGGATTTCAAAGGTGTAGTATACAAATGTAAAATGTCTCATTGATAATTTGTATATTGATTATAAGTTGAAATTATAATATTTTGCATAATTGGGTTAATGAAAATATATTATTAAAATTAATATTTCCTGTGATTTATTTTGCTTTTTAAAATGAGACTAATAGGAAATTTAAGCTTACATATGAGGTTTGCATTATATTTCTATTAGACAGTTCTGTTCTAGACTGTGGCTGACCACAGCTTATTAAAGGTCTTAAAACACGAATATAATAGTTAACGAAAATATTTATTTCATAGCTTATTATTTAAGCAAAGGGAAAGAAAAAAACCACTTTTCCCATCTTTCCTCCAAACACAATTTAGTTAAGAACAACCCAATGAACACATTATTACTTATGTTATATACCAGCAATTACATTTCACTGTATCATGCTGTTTTCAATCTCCATTTTTGCCTTTGCACATGTTGTTTCCTCTTCCTGTGAACATGCCCTGCTTCTTTCTTATCTTGTCCATATGACATACTCGTATTCTCCTTTAAAACCTGCTCTTCCCTGACAACCTTAGAACAGATTTTCCTTTTTCATACGAGTTTTATGCTTATACATATTATATTTATATATCATACTGTATTGCTACTACCTTTTACGTTTTTATTCTAGCACCTAGCACATTACCTGGCACTTACACTGGGAAAAATACATTTGATGAATTGAACTGAACACTGACAAGATAAAACTCACTGTTTTGTCCTCTGTGGTATTCCACCAAATTGTTTGCAATTTTCATCATCTATTATGTAATTACAGTGGTTTGTAAAATGACATTGAAGGCTTTTCACCAGCAAATTTCATATTTCTAAAAAATTTACAGTGAATGAAAAGCAAGTATGCTTCCTATAGAAATTGTTACAATTATTTTTCTTTAGATTTTGTTTTTCTAAACAAATAAGATATGTTAGAACATGAGCTATTTAAAAATGGTAATCATATAGCAAGAAATAGCATTGGCAGATTTTAGTTTCAAAAGTTAGTCTGGTATCAAGTCTTGAGTTTACATCAACTGTAGTTGGGTTGCCATTTTGTTTATAATGGGAGGTTTGGTTTCTACGGGGGTAGCCTATGAAATAGTATGGTCCAGTGGTTATTAGGAGACTCATTAACAATACTTTTTCAAAAAATCATCCTGTTACTCATTCCAGTACACCTATAAATGAAGTTGCCCATGGAAGAAACAAGATCAACTGTAAATCTAGTCTTGTTATTTGGAATGTGTGCCTGGTGACTTTCTATTTGGAGCTTATTTTTAAAAATCACTTTAGGTATACATACATTTTTGGTTTATCTCTACTGTTTGGCATTCAAAGAGACCTCTTGTTCAATAACAATTTTAGCAGTTTTGTAAGATGACCAGGTATTTCTCTGAGTCCCCTGCAGAATGTTTTATTTACGCAAAATAGCCTGTATTTTAAATCACTCTGTCCCAAATACATCCTAAATATTTAGTGAAAATTAATCTAGCCCTTAATCATACTGTTTTCTGAGTCTGAGAAATTTCTGTGAAGTTTTGTAACCTATTGGTTGTGTTTATGCATATGCATTCTTGAGGTCTTATCATAAGAATTGTACAGATTTTGGGAGTAGGGAGCTTTTCATTCACTGGCCAGTTCTCTTTCCTCAACTCATTTAAAAAATAAGTATTGAATACTATTCTGTGCCAAGTACTAATCTAGGGCTTCATATACGTTAATCTAATTTAACTATTACAATAACCCTATGTAGGAAGTTACTAGTTTTCCTCACAGTTTTTAGACGAGGAAAGTGAGGCAAAATGAGGTTAAGTTCCTGACTAATGTTGCAGTTTTTAAGTGGCAGAGCTGGAATTTAAACCCAGATAGTCTGTTCCCTTAACCCCATGATGCACCATCACTCAAAATGGATGTGACCGCTACCTGCAAGGAGATTACTTTAAAGGTGGCCAAAATATTTGAAAAGATTTTAGTGGAGTAGGAGGACAATAAAAGTTCCTACGCAAAACACCCTCTTTTTCCTAACATCTGTTGGACTGTGTTATAAGCTCCTCTAGTCAGAGAGCATGTCACTTGCCTTTCTTTTAACCCTAGCACCTATCCACAGACCTTGTATTTACTGTTTATTCCCAAATAAATTTAGATTTTGGGTTGTGGAATGGACAGTGGCCATATCATTCCTTTGAACCAGTAGCCTTAGTCAGTGAATCTATCATTGGTTAGCAACTGATAGAAAGCTTTTCTGCATTACATTGTATAGTGCTTTTACTTCACTTCACCAATTTCCATGGAATACCTTCTAAACACCACAGCCTGTTTTATCCATAGGCAAAATTTGTTGATTTTTTTCTATTCAGATTATTTGTGGGGAGTAATAGTGCCTGTGATCAATATACAGTAACAATAACACAAATGTAAATGGAATCCTGAATTGGATCCCATTAGAAAACTTGCCTTTGGTTACTCAACTCATTTAAGTTTTTAGAGACAGAAGCTGTGATTCCTGGCAAGACTTTTTGGGTTGTTCAACTATAGAAGCAAGAGAAAAGGCAGAGGGGATGTAGATAAAGTGGGGAGAAAAGTATTTTACAAGATCCAGACATAGGGAGTACCTCAAGTTTTAACGTATCCCACATCCCCAAACACTGTCTTTATACCATTTAACACATTATACCATATATATATATATATATATATATATATATATATATATATATATATATATTACAGATTTAAACTATAGTTAACAAGATGGATATGGGAATCCTGGTGATTAATCATTTTTCAAAATAATTTCTAACTCCATAAAAAGATAAATCAAAAGAATATTTATTAGTTATTATTTTATGTATAATCTGTATAATTTCATTTCTGTTCTCAGGATGTTATCTTTTTATCTCCATTTTACAAAAGAGAAAGCAGGTCCAGAGTGATTTGTGGTTTTTCTAGTCACTAATTAGTGGTCAACCTGAGACCACATCATGAGTAGGAGTCTGCTAGCTTCTGCTCTGAGTTTTTTCCACCATATTGTGTTCTACTTCAAAGAGTCATCTTCTGCCATTTCAAAAAGCATGTTCATCTATAACAAATTATTTGGTTTCTCAAAAACTTCATGACTTGAGAAACAAAAGATAAAAAAAAACATAAGACAAAATAGATTCACGTGTGTCTTTTCCAAATTCCTCCCATCCCCATAATTCCTAGCTCAAAAATATAACCACTACACTTGACAGAAACTTACTAAGTACTACACACTATTAAGTACATTGCACATATTATCTCTATAAAGGATTTACAGTTAGGGAAACTGAAGCATGGGATTTAGGACATATCACCATTTTTTGAAAAAGGAAACTAAGGCTTAAAAAAGTTAGGAGGTTTACTCACGATCACATAGCAAGGAAGCAGCAGAACCAAGATAGCTCCTTGTAATTCCAGCCCCGCACTTCACCTAATAACCATTATGAATACTTTGTGTTTGAGAAATCAACAATTTTTCTAAATTACTGTAGAGCTGAATAAACTTTCAGAAATCAATGGCAACTTGTATGGCTGTTGATAGCCTAAATAAATTGATAATATATCAGTAGCCCCTTTGGCATAAGCTATTGGTCATATAAAACATCCCTTTCAGAATTTTTGGCTCTGTCTCCATTCAGATCCCTCTGTCTACCTTTTCATATTTTTTTGATTCTTCTGCAAAGTTCTACCTCTAGTTCTGTTACATTATCACTAACTTTTTAATATTCCTTCTTCTACACTGCATTCTGGTTACTCTCTCCCTACTTTTCCTTCTGAATCTCTTCCTATTTTTTCCTCCATTTAATAAAAAATGTATAGATGAAGTATGTTTCTACAATTACATATAATAATAATAATGTAATAATATTCTGGTTTCTAATCATTAGTTTAAAAATGGACGAATAGATCATATAATAGTTTCTTAAACACAGAAAGCTCCTCAAAACCTCAAATAATGTTTTTTACAAATTTTTGTGGCCCCTTAATTGCCATTAAGCTACTGTTTATTTCTCCTAAAAAGAAACTAAACAGATTCTTCTGTGTCCATTACTATTTCAGCATCTCATAAATTAAAGCTATTTTATACATGTTTAAAAGGCTGATTTTTAATAACAAAAATTGCTTAACTTTTGTTATACTTGAGTTTCTCCTCTATATTTTTCTACTTTTTAAGCATGTGTTTTTCAGTTTGATTAAAGTGCAGCAAAGTGTGTCTCATCTACGTATGTCCTAGTACTAGAAAACATTCTTATATATCTTGTGCATTCATAGCACTGGCCCTCCCTCTGTGTAAGGTCTGGCTTCCTGCCACTTGAAAAAGTTAAAAATCAAGAGACAAGATTGGTGGAAAGAAAAGCAGGTTTATTCAGAATGCCGACATTCTGGGAGGATGGTGGGCAGACTCCTGTCCAAAGGCCATCTCCCCGTTCTTAGAACAGGCAGAAGATTTTGTAGGCACATAAGATGAAGAACAAAGAAAAGGGGGAGTTGGTCAGGTAGGTATGAGGGCTGACATCCTTCCTGGGATCTGGTCTGTTTTAAGATATTGTTATCTCTGGACTCGGACCCACTCAGACTCGGCCACTGCCGCTGCCTGGGGCTTTATGCCTCACCAGGAAAAACTGCAAGGGAGTTGCAAATTGGATTCCAGTGTCCCAGCACCTGAGGATTAAGAAATTGTTCCTTTCAGTTTAGGATTGTTGAGTAAATGGATTAACAAGGTATGGGTAGCCTTGAGAAAGTGAATTAGGCAGAATTCTTCAGTTAATCTGTGAGGGGAGAAACAAAGCGAAAACAGTTGAATATCAGGGTGGATCAAACTGCAAACTAGCTGAGTTTAACTATAGGTGGATAGTAGCGAGCTATGTGGGGAGTCAAACTGCGAACAAGCTACTAACTCTAATTACATTATTGATTTACCAAATCTTACCCTTACATTCCCCCTGTCATATTGTAATGCGGGGCGGCCTGCAGGGTCTCTGGTCCTGCTCCCCACATAAGAACGCAGGACATGGTGAGGCCAACACCCACGGAGCCATAGATAGGGGAGTCACACAACTATAGTCTCGCTGGTGGCTGGGTTGGAGACACAGGAGGCAGGAGCCACACTATCCGCAACCCACCATCCACTTGTCTCTGCCAAACAATCTTACTTGCTAGCAATCCGCCTCTCTGCAAGCTGCAATCCACACTCCACCACTTGCTAGCTCAGCCACCATCTTCTTGCTAGCCCCCATTTGCTGCTAGCATAGCCACAGCAGTTATATTACTGCCCAATGGCTCACTGGTTACAGCTGATGGCCAACTAGCCACAGCTGATGGCCATCCAATCACAGTTGATGGCCATTTACTACCTGAGCCAGCACCTTTCCACGTGAGGCCGAGAGCCTGGAAACTGCACTCCTGGCTCTGTCCCCACACATATGTTCATTTTATTTCTATAAATTAGTAAGGTTAGAGAGGAAAGAAAACAACTACACTACTCCTTTTATAAATAGATTAAGACAATTTTAAAATCCAGCGATTTGGGTGGCAACTGCTCTTGCAACTTCGGGCTGAGAGTGGGCGTAACTCTGCCTATAGGCACCAGAATTTTTTGCTATTTGGTTACAGAGGGAGGGGGCTATGAAGGAACTTTAAGAGAAAAAACTGGGCTGCTTGGTCAAGCGACTGCTGGCATGGCTTGTCTTCCTCGGGAGGGATGAGTCGGAACCCTGGTGGATGACCATCTGTAGATGAAAACTGCTGTGTTCCAGATGACACAAACTTGTCTGTTTGAAGAGGAGCTTAAGGTCTTGTGGGGACAGAGTCCCAGAGAGCAGTTTCCAGGCTCTCGGCCTCACGTGGAGGGGTGCTGGCTCAGGTAGTAGATGGCCGTCAGCTGTGGCCGGTTAGCCAACTGGCCACTGATATAACTGCTGCGGCTGCACTAGAGAGTGGAGTTGGTCGGTTGGCAGGCAGAGAAGCAGACAGCAGGGCGCACGTCGTGTGAATCCAGCCTCCAGTGAGACTATAGTGGTATGACTCCCCTACCTATGGTTCCATGGGTGTTCCTTTATGGCCTCACCATATCCTGCATTCTTATGTGGGGAGCGGGATCTGAGACGCAGCAGGCCGCCCCACACGACACATGGCGCAGCGAGCAGGGTGTGGTACTGGCCAAGGCTTCCCGAAGGATGGTGGAGCAGTTTGTGCGTGTAAAAGCTCAGCTTCAGGAAGCCCTTGAGGAGTGACACCAGGAACAGGAGGCGCGGTCTGCCTGGACGACTCAAACCTCCAAATAGCACGTCGCCCTGTTGGCCAGAGCAAGTGTCGTTTTCCTTTGGCGATCTGCTGCTGCCGTGGACTTCTAGAGTTGTGGACATCTTACATCGAGGCCTCCACCCACTCAGACACCTGGCATGGCGAGCAGGCTTCCAACCAGGTAGGAATGGAGTCTGACTCTGGGCAGGAGGATGTGTGGCCCCCACACAGTGTGTGGTGCCCGGTGGCCACTGTTCTCAGGAGTTGGATCCACAAGGAGGGGTGGGAGGACATAGCCGGCTTTCCGGCCAGCGGGGAGAGGGCCCTGCAGGCTCTGGCTGAGCCGTTGCCGGAGGAGGAGAGGGCTACATCTGGCCGTGTGGGCTGTATGTTCCTCATGGCCTTGAGTCTCAACACGGAAAATGCGCTTAATGAAATGGCCCAGGTGCTGGACCAGGTGTCCCGGTTGGAAGCACTGGAAGCTCAGGTCTGCCTGTTAGAAGAGGGGCCCCACAGTGGAGACTCTGAGGCAGAGGCGGAGGAAGCGAGTGGAGACAATGTAGCTCCCAATCTCCAAGCCCGGCCAATCTTGAAGCAAAGGGTAAAACGTGAGCAAACGTTGGGCCCCAGGGACGTTGCTGCCAGCAACCCAGCTGTGACTGAGTTCACAGCCTACACCCCTTACACTCCCACTGAGTTGCAGGAGCTGGGGAGGCGGTGCCGACAGCGCCCTGGAGAGCCAGTCTCGGCCTGGCTACTACATTTATGGGATGAGGGAGCAGACAGCATTCTCTGCTCCCCAGGCGAGCTGGAAAAGCTAGCCTTCGTGACAGTGCATCCGTCCCTGCGACAAAGGTTACAGAACTGCCATAGGTTGGCCCACGACCAGGGCAACCATTCTCTAATGGAGTGGCTGACTGCTGCGGTACGCACAGTATGGGGACAGGCTGGCGAGCTGCCAGACACTGTGAGTCAATGGCAGTCATATACAGAACTTACGCAGGTCATCCGTGAGATGGGTATGAGACATGCTATTTTCAACACTAATATGCAGGAGCCGGATGATGAGCTTTTTACAGCCAGCATGAGAGATCTGATTTTGGATACTGCACCTGCGAGTGCTTTTGGATCCTTGGTTGCCATTCTTATGGCCTATGTGGGGCGATGGATCCATGAAGTTACAACTGCCATGGCCACCCTAAGGGATGTTGAAAGCCAGAGGCGAAGGAAGTTAAGACAGGAGGTCCGCTCAGTTGAGACCTGGAAGCCCAAATCAAAAGTAAAGGGGCGAGGTCGCGGGCCTCAGAGAGTAGCACGCACACAGATGTGGCGTGATCTTGTGGCAGCAGGGGTCGATCGGGAGAAGATAGACCGACAACCCAATGCACTCTTGTTGAACTTTGGAAACAGTTGCGTCCGGAACAGCAATTCCGGAGAAGCCTAAAGGAGAAGTCTGGGAAAGCGCAACCCATGTCCCTCCAGGACTTCATGCAGCTGCTTGAGGCCGACTCCTTTCAGCTTGATTGGGGGGGGGGGCCAAGGTACCCGGTCAGAGGGGACGAGCAGGGACCGGAGGCCCCACGTGGAACTGTCCATACATTGGTCCCCTTCTAATGTGCAGAGGGTTTTAGCCCCAGTTGATGCTGGCGCAGACTACAGTCTTGTCTATGGGAACCCAGAACTGTTCCCTGGACCAGCAATCTGCATTGATGGCTACGGGGGGGAAAGACTGTGACCGTGAAAGCCGTTTCCTTACCACTGGGTATAGGAAGGCTTCCTCCTCATACCTACAAGGTTTATGTCTCCCCCGTTCTGGAGTATATTCTAGGGGTGGAAGTGCTACATGGCCTCAGTTTACAGAGGTCGGTAGGAGAGTTCCGTTTCCGGATCCGGGTGGTGAAAGCGGTGACACATGGGCATGCTCACCACCCTCCTCAAGTGTTGCCACAGCCCTAGTGTGTGGTTACAGTGCGACAGTATCGCCTGCCAGGAGGACAGGAGGAGATCGGTCGTACAATATTGGAATTGGAGAAGGCACATATTGTGAGGCCAACGCACAGTCCCTTTAGCTCCCCAGTATGGCCTGTCAAGAAGCCAGATGGGACCTGGTGAATGACTGTGGATTATCGGGAGTTAAATAAGGTGACACCGCCTTTGCACGCTGCAGTGCCTTCAAGTCATGATTTAATGGATCGTCTGACTGTCCGCCTCGGAACATATCACTATGTAGTGGATTTGGCCAATGCTTTTTTCTCCATTGACATTGCACCCAAGTGTCAAGAGAAGATTGCTCTTACTTGGGACGGGCGGCAGTGGACTTTTCAAGTCCTTCTGCAAGGATACTTGCACAGCCCCACTATCTGCCACGGGCTCGTGGCCCAGGATTTGGCACAGTGGGATCACCCATCCTCTGGGGACTTGTTTCATTATGTTGATGACATTCTGTTAACCTCAGATTCTCTTTCTGATTTAGAGCAAGCAGCTCCCTCTCTTCTTTGCCACCTGAAGTCACGTGGCTAGGCAGTGAATGAGGAAAAGGTCCAAGGCCCTGGCTTATCCGTCAAGTTTTTGGGTGTTGTGTGGTCAGGTAAGACAAAGGTCATACCTGAGGTAATCATTGATAAGATACAAGCCTTTCCCCGGCCGACCAAGGTCTTCCAACTGCAGACGTATTTGGGTCTGCTAGGCTATTTGGTGGATGTTTGTACCCCATTTAGCACAAATGGCAAGGCCCTTGTATAACATAAAAAAGGGGGCCTCATGGGATTGGACAGAGGCTATAGAGCAAGCCTTTGTTGCCACAAAACGGGCAGTGCAGCAGGCACAGGCTCTGCAAGTAGTGGACCCTGATCGCCCATTTGAACTTGATGTTCACATAACCCAAGAGGGGTATGGTTAGGGCCTCTGGCAATGGCAGGAGTGTCTCTGGTTGCCAGTGGGATTTTGGTCCCAATTATGGAAAGGAGTGGAGGTCCGCTACTCTCTAATAGAGAAACAGCTGGCTGCTGTGTATGCAGCCCTAGTGGCTACAGAAGCCATCACAGGAACGGCACGGGTGTTGGTTCGAACAACCTATCCTGTCCAGGGGTGGGTCCGTACGTGGACCCAGGGACCTAAAATGGGGGGTGGCACAGACCACCATCCTCGCCAAGTGGGGTGCCTACTTGGAGCAATGTAGTACCCTTAGTTCAAGCCCTTTGAGCACAGAGCTACAACAGGTCCTGGGGCCTGTGGAGCTTGTAGCCCAGGCTGAGCCAAGCGCTCTGCCTAGAGGGGAGGACTTGGAGCCCTCGCCCGACAAAGAAGGACAGCCCTTCGTACCTGAGGATGCCTGGTTTACCAATGATTCTAGCCGAGGAGCTGCAGCTGCTTGGTGGCCAATGGCTCACTAGTTACAGCTGATGGCCAACTAGCCACAGCTGATGGTCATGCAATCACAGTTGATGGCCATGTACTACCTGAGCCAGCACCTTTCCAAGTGAGGCCAAGAGTTTGGAAACTGCACTCCTAGCTCTGTCCCCACAGGCTCTCTATCTTTGCAACTGAACAGATTTTAGTGGAAATAGGTCCAGAGTGAGCGGTTGAGACAGAATAAATGGCTCCTACATTAATCAGGAAATTAACAGCCTGATCTGCTATATCAAGGGTCACCTGCAGTTCCTTCCCTATGATGAGCATGACCTCTTTCTTCTCAGGAACGACTGGGCACTTTAGGCCCATCAGTCAGTTACAGCCATTTGCGGGGAAGGAGTTGGTCCCCGCTCCCTTCAGAAAGGGGACAATCCCTACTCTAATGCCCTTTAGTTTGCACTGGGTCCAGAGCTGCTTTGCAGGATTAGGACACTCCTTACTCCAGTGGTCTGGTCTTTCACATCCAAAGCAGGCTTGTTTACCGGTATTCCTCTTCTGGGGTTGGTGGGGTGGCCCTGAGTTGACTCTGGACTTGCAGCCAAAAATCTGGTCTGTCTCTGGCCTGGTCTCCAGTCTTACTATTCTTTCCTTTCCTTGTTTTCCCTGTCTTGGTTGTTAAAGCCATTGAACAAATTTCCTGGCCATCTCTAGGATCTGAGCCTCTTTATCAGAGATGTAACAGTGGGCCAGAACCATTATGATACCCTGTCAGGATAGGGAACACATTAGGCTAAACCGTCTTACACTGACCTATACTCTGACACCAAGGCGGGTGCATGAACTCTAGCAATCCTACAATGCAGAAGTTTACATAAATATTTGCAAAACTTAGTTCTTAGATATAGTTTTTTAAAAGTAACCAAGGACCTGATTAAGACAATATAAAACAGAGAAATTATTCTGTTGACACATATAATCTTTACTTTTCAGGTAGAAAACATTTTCATAGTATCAGTAGCAGATTAATAGTCTAAGAAACTTTATCTTATTTAGCAGAGACAGAAAACTCTAATTTTGTACCAACTTACTCTTGATATTTAAATTTACTTAATTAATTGCATTTAACTTAATGATACATAAAATTTTTTCCAGGTTTTTTTTTTTTACAAACCTTTTTATACTTCCTAGTCTCTCTTAGTTTGTCTCTTCTCACTCATTCAGAAATAACCTTCCTTAGGACAAACTACTTGTGGGGACAGAACCAGGAGTGCAGTTTCCAGGCTCTCGACCTCACGTGGAAAGGTGCTGGCTCAGGTAGTAAATGGTCATCAACTGTGATTGGATGGCCATCAGCTGTGGCTAGTTGGCCGTCAGCTGTGACCAGTGATCCATTGGCCACTAATATAACTGCTGTGGCTATGCTAGCAGCAAATGGGGGCTAGCAAGAAGATGGTGGCTGAACTAGCAAGAGCGGATTGCAGTTAGCATGGCAGATTGCAGCTAGCAAGTGAGGTTGGTTGGCAGAGAAAAGTGGACTGCAGATTGCGGATAGTGTGGCTCCTGCTTCCTGTGTCTCCAATCCAGCCACCATCGAGAATATAGTGGTATGACTCCCCTATCTATGGCTCCGTGGGTGTTCCTTTTTGTCCTCACCATGTCTTGTGTTCTTATGTGGGGAGCGGGAGCTGAGACCCTGCATGACACCGGCATGACATTACTTTCATCCAATTCCTTTAAAAATGTATTTCCATACCTTATACCTTCCTTGAAATCACACATCATTTCCTTCATATTAATTAGAATTTATAACCTTTACAACTTCAATTTTTACTAGAAACTAAAAGCAAGCAATTAGCATTTCCATTGGCAAATCCTTAAACACATTTAGCAACCTTTAGAAGTATAGGTTTTTATTGGCAATATATCTACTAATTTTTTAGAATTATATTTTTAATAAAGCACATAACACATTTATTGACATATCTTAATGTATCTTCCAGCTTTCCTGTGACACCTCCTTCTTGGGGGCTTGAAAGGGTCTTTATTTTAATAGAATTTGGAAATGGTGTCAGAATCCAAGGTTTCATTACTATAGCAACAGAATGGAAAGACTAAATGTCAAAAGCATTCAATGTTGCCATAGTGACAATCAGTTACTTTACTAAATATGTTTACTGTTCCATTCTGGTCAGTTTTTAAAATATGCTCATATATATGAATGCTCAAAAAGGGGAGAGAAAGTTCAAAATCATTTAAGAAAGAAAGAAGCCCTTCAAGAGATGAAAGCAATTTGTTTCATTATCCATTATTTAATAAGAAAACCAGAGTCCACAAAAAGGGTATATGGGAAACAGAAATTCTCATTTCTGTTTTTAAAAGTATTTTTCTTATTTGCAGTCAGGGAAATTGAAGCATGGCGTTTAAGGCGTGTCTGTAGAGTCATTTCATGCTATTTCAAACCATTTTTTCTGAGCTTCTGAAAATAGGGAACCTTGCCATACTGAAATGGAAAACTTTTTCTTTTTAAGCTGTAGTACGTGAGGGCACATGTCTGCCAGACAACTGAGCCCTAAACAAAATTATTAAAGCAGACAATAATTTATTCTAACCCCTTTGATTATCTTCCTTTTCCATTCAGCAGCCTCTGCCCCTTGCTGACAAAATAATTCTCATAGTAACTCATCAAGCCCCTCCCCTTTCTACAACTTAACTAGCAGCCTTGATTTGTACCTTTTCGCTTCCTCTTCCCATAATTATTCCCACTAGACTAAAGCTAGGGAGGACAGGGGCCATGCTTACTTTCACCACTGAAAATGTAGTTCCTAGCACAGTGCCTCACTCATAGTAGGACATAATAAATACTAACTGAATGAATGATCTTCCATCAAACAATGTCCTTTGTTTTAGTTTTTCTAAGACTCCACTAGATGATTCAAACACCAAATTCAAAGTAATGTGTAAATAGGCAGGAATAGCCTAATGGGTCACTTTTCTCAAAGTACCATCTACTTTAGAAATGACTGGTACTTATAGGTTCATTTGGAAGGTGGTTGTTGGGAAGTCAAGATGCATTTATTTTACAGAAATAATGTGCTAAATTGTAGTTAAGTTTCTGGGTTAACCAGCAAACATACATGTAATGCCAATGGTGCATGAGCTATAAAAATAATAGTACCACTTCCATAACTTCTAATCCCTTTCATAACGTTATTTCAATTATTCAAAATTAACTTTCTATTTCAGGATTTCAGGAGCTTATTTCCACCAGTCAATAATGGTATTTCTGGCAACAGTAAACATTCCAGGTACCAGTAATGTGTTGCCTAACTATACTTCTGTGGTAGACAGGATAATGTTTCCCAAAATATGTCCACATCCTAATTTCCAGGAACATATGAACATGTTATCTTACATGGCAGAACAGACTTTCCACATGTGAATAAAGATATTGAGATAGGGAAATTGTTCTGGATTATCTTGGTGGACCCAATTTAATTACAAGTTTCCATGTAAATAAAAGAAAGAGGAAGAGAGCGTCAGGGTGCTGCAGTGTGATTGCTGGCTTAGAAGAGGGACCGGGGAACCATGAGCCAAGGACTGCGGACAGCCTCTAGATGCTGGAAAAGGCAAGGAAATTAATTTTAACACAGTAAGTCCAATTTTGGAATTCTGACCTCTAAAACTGGAAGAGCATAGATTTGTATTGTTTTAAGCCACCGATTTTGTATTAATTTGTTACAGCATCCGTAGGAAACTAATGCAACTTCCACATCTACATAAAGAAAATGAACTGTAAGAGCAATAGGTCTGATTTTGACTTGGCAGACTTCCATGTAAAATCTTTTCCCTCAGCTACCACGACTATCCTTACTTTCTAGTGAGCAAAAGAACTCCAGTCACGCTGAAAATGTACAAAGTAACAATAAAAATGAGAAATAGCAATCATAAACATAAAAAAAGCAAAAGTAAAAATTTTATAAATATATTAATAAATTAACAGCAATCAAAAGCCACAACCAGGTCAAACCAACACAGATGATTCAATAATAACAATTTTCTCTCTAGAAAAATTCCAATGCTCTTCATACGCTGTACACAAAAAGGAAGGTTATAGTATTGCTAAGTATTGTGTGAAGGCTCAGTGAACTCATGATGTGTTAGTTTTAGTTTATGAACAAAAAATTTTATTAACCTTTAATAACTCACTAGGCAGGTTATTCGGAATTAGCCTTTATCCATATGAAAAATTAAAGCTGGATCCTGATGAACTAAAAAACAGCCTTTAGTTTTGGAACACCTGTGAGTTAAACAGTGGGAGACTAAATTTTGGGAAACAGTGCATAATCATTCTTCCTGCCAGTTTTGTATAATGAATTGGAGAGGAAATGTCCATTGTGTAGATCAGATGAGGCACTGTGAAGAAGAGTTTAAGGAGATGAAAAAAAGTTTTCAAATTTTGATTCTTGAGACATGATTCCATTCATTATGTAGGTATTATAAATTGCTTCTTTTTTTTATAAAACTTAATTTTGAGCTTTTGTTTTTCATTCATCTATAAATGTTTCAAAATGTGTCTCAAGGAAATAAGGAATATGATATTATCACAATTTATATAAATAACAATTGTGACAATCGAATCTAGTTATTAGTAATGCGCTGCCAGATAAAAATAATGTGGTTGTGATGCTTTATTTTTGAAAAGCTCCATAGAAAACTGATAATAGATATTGCAAATACAGAAGATGCCAAAAAAATGTATATACATTTTAAGAAAGGAAAATCTGTATTAAAATTGTAATACTCAGTATATACCAATAACAAAAGATGAATACAAGTCATGTGTATACATTTGTTTGGCACCCTTGGTATTAAGATGGGAGCCAATGAATCACAGGAGTGGAAGTTTCTCTACAGGTGATCTATTTAGTTCAAATAATTGAATGTTTTAATCCTGTCTCTCCAGTACCACTAAGAATTTTCTACCTAAATTCTCCCATTCCTACCTAAATTTCCCCAATTTCTTTAATTCTCATAACAGGATTTCAAACCTCTTTACACCTTGGTCCTTTAGAATACGTACTTCTAGTGTTCTGTTATAAAATGTAAGATACGACATTATAGCTATGAAATGGATATCTCCTTATAGCAGAATAATCAAACCATCATTTTCCTTATTCTACTAATGAATTCTAGGATTACATCAACTTCTTGTTTATCTATTTTGATTGCCACATTTATGTATTCAACAAAAATTTATTGAGGATCTACCATGTGAACAAAACAAACAAAAATCCCTCTCTTTGGAGTTTATACTCCATGACTATGTCATTGACATTTAAATGTATAAGTCCTAAATTTATTTTGAAATCTACACAGCCAGGTTCCTGCCAGCTTCACAGCCCCTATAAGCCACTGCTTGTCCATGGGATGTCTGCTTCTGCTCTGTTCTGAAAGTGTTTTTAAAGATTTTGCAGTTTTCCATGTGTAAGGGTTGCCATTCTTTCATAATAAAAAATCTTTAAGTGAAAACATTTTTATCCACTTTTTACACTTGTCATTTAACTCAAAATTATTTACCATATCTTTCCTTCCTGAAGACAATATCAGGTGAAAATGAGCAGAACTACAGTGAGATGTTTTAGAAAACAAAACAAAACAAAACAAAACAAAAAAACAAAGGATACAACAACAATAAAGGAAGCTCCAACCTCAGCACTTTGATAATAATGAGAAGAAGAAATTATGCACAAATGCAAGAACCTACGCATTTGTAGTTAATTGCCAAAACAATAACAGTAGTTTACTACTGAGGACAATTACTAAGAAGCACATCACCCAGCATTCTCTATGTTGGCCACTTGATTACACTTGTTTTCATTCATGCGTGTAGACTTTGGACATTCTATTAAGTTATGCCGTAAAGAAAGCCAAACATGATTTTTGTTTTATGCAGAAAACAAAACAGTCTTGCAACATCATTGACTAAAGTAATAACTTATTTCAAGGCACTTTTCAAAACATGAGGCACTACATTTGCTGGGAACAAGAATACCTAACATTCTATTCAACATAAACTAATCCACAGGGAGTTTCACAGCTAACAAAGGAAAGGTCCTGTTCAACATTCCAATGTGACTGGTTGTATTTCTCCCTCCCTCCCAAATCTAATCTTTTTTATTTTCCTTCTTCAGTGTTTTTTTTTTTTTTTTTTAAGATTACTTTCCATCTCCTCTGTGTTCCAATTCGCAACATCTTTTGCCCATAGAAGGGAATAGTCCCCAAATAATCTCTCTGCTCCAACCATCCTGTTCACTGCTGTCAAAATTCTTGTCTGGAAGCATAGATCCCATCTTGTCACTCTCTTCCTCAAGAACCTCTACATCTCATCCTGCTTCCCATTGTTCTTTTCCATACCAACATCTCATGTACAACTTCTGAGTCTTTATGAGGTAATTTTCATTTTGTTTTTTACAGCTAAGGTCTTTGCCCTGGTCATGTGGAGATTTTTGTCTTTTTGTATTGTTTGCTTAGGGGATGGGGAAGTGAGGGAAGGTGGGGCTCTACGTGTTTTTAGGCTGTGCTACATTCTAATGAATGAGTGGGTTCCTATCTCTTTGGAAGCCAGGTAGGTTATAGCATCTTGGACAAGCATAGAAACTAAGAAGAGTAGACGGGACAATAGAGTCTGTCTGACAAGAAAAAACAAACAAAAAAACTAATGGACACAACAGGAGGAGTTTAAATAAGAAATGGTGATGGAACAGCGGGCAGAGATGGAGATCTGGTAAGTAGTAAGCTGGACCTGGTTAGATAGATGGGTGTCAGGATCACAGCAACACAAGGATACATAATAGAGGCTGTGTAAAAAGTGGGTTTGAGCCATTTCTCAAAGCATACTTAAATCAGCTTTGTTAGGAAAAACAGTATATGGTACTCTTACAATCACTGGTTGCATTAGAAATTTAATCAGATGGATATATCTTAGCCATTAATATGCAAGTTTAAAATCATATGCATTTATTGATTCTTTTTTGTTGTTCTTATGGAGCAGTTTGGTGTGGTGGAGACATAACTGGATATAGATTAAAAGAGATCTGAGTCTGTGGAAGATTATATTTTCCAACAACGGCTACAACAATATATCCCATCCCCCATGCTCTTCTGCAATGTGACCTTTTCACTCCCCCATTAAGAGAAGGAGCCTATTTCTCCTCCTTCTTGAATTTGGGCAGGTCCTGAGGTTACCTTGACAAAAAACAAAAACAAACAAACCTCAACAACAACAAAACCAACAGAAGTCATGCCATGCCAGTTCAAGACATAGCCCTTAACTGGCTTGCCAGCTTCCATTTCTGCCTCTTCCAAGGCAGCCATCACGTAAGAAGTGTGACCACCCTGATACTACCAAGCATGTGAGAAGTCCACCTGTTGTAAAAAGGTCCTGGAGGATAAAACGTGATGTGGAGATGGGGAGACGCCAAGAAGCACTGAGGAGGCAGACATGTGGGTAAAGAAACCATCTTGGAAGTTGAATCCTTACCATCTAACCCAGCTGATATTTCATGGGTCGGAAACAAACCAAAAAAGTCAAACCCTTCTGGAATTCCTGATCCACAAAAGTGTGGAGGAGGAGATACAATGGTCGTTCTATACCACTAAATTTTGATGTGTATTGTTACATAGCAATAGATAACCAAAAGAGGGTTCTTGTTCCATTTCTGTGATTTAGTAATCCAGTGACTAAAAAAGTTCTTCATCTACCTCTATAAGATATGGACACTGATCCTTGCCTATCTACCTCATATATTTGCTGTGATGTTCAAAGAAGATAAATAGGTGAAAATGTTGTGGAGGCAACATATTGCTCCTTGAAAAATGTCTATATATAATACTTACTTTTGTATGCTTGTGTAGGTATGTTTTCATTACCTTATGATCATTCTTTACAATTATAAGCATAGATATTTGAGATTAGGTCATTGTATTCCTTTTGCAGCCTTTGTAGCTTTCAATTTAGGTAGAATGTCTTTTATTAAATATAGAAATTACCCTATTTGTGTTATTGTAATAACAATCTTTCAATTATTAGTATTTTTCCTTTCAAATGTATTTTACATTTCAGGCCAACATAATTAGAGAGCACCCCTACATTTTTTTTAAGTCATCAAAATGATTTTCCAATCATTTGAACAACTCACAAAGACTTAAGGAAATTCAATGGCTCATTGTTTCTTGACTAAGGTAGTTTGAAAGAGGAAATAAAAATCAATCGTGCTTCTCTAAATAACAGGAAAGCAAAGGAGAAATCAAGAAAGCAGTAAAATTGTATTGGCTGTTTTTATTTCCATAGAGCAAGCATATTTTTAATTTACAGTCAGCTGAGAGACTCTTAATCTACAGAATTTGTCAATAATGTAGTTTGATCATTTTCAAACTTTGAGGCATTCAAGTTAATGAAGGAAGGGCTCACTTTTCAATAATAATCCCCATGGATAACAACCTTATAATGTTGAACAACAGGTAAATTTCTTCTAGTAATAAAGTAGAAAACATTGACCCCCTAAAGTTTCAAAACTGTGATACTTCCAACTATGGTTTCTTAGAACTATGTGTTCTAGTCAATTTAATAATCTGGTTAATAAAAATTTTCATAGAGAGGAAGTGTGGTTTCAAGAAAATAGTTCTAGATTCTATCCTGACCTGATCTTACCACCGTATTTCCCTGAAAATAAGACCTAACCAGAAAATAAGCTTAGCATGATTTTTCAGGTTGCTTGTAATATAAGCCCTATCCCAAAAATAAACCCCAGTTAAGATCATCAGCCAGACTGACACATTTAGTACATCCATTGCAACACACGATGAACATATTGAATTATAAAATAACATTAATATATAAATATAAATAAATAATATTATTGATATTAATACTTAAAATAAATAATATAAATTATAATTAAGTATTTGTAAATACCCAAGCAGGCGCCTTTGGACGAGCGGTAAACGCCTATGTAAACAGATGAACTTGAGACTTATTGCCGGATGACCAATCAATGTATAGACACAACGCACAAATGACGTGTGCACTTGATAACGAACGGATGTGGTTGTGTCTAATATGAATATTCATAATTCAATATGTCATGTGTTGCAACGGACGTACTTAATGCACTCATGTAAAATAAAGCAATGTTTTCTGAATTTTGGTGCCTGAAATTTTTCGTCATTTTTGTGTGAACCATCATTCTTAACTGTGATCATTTTTGTTGCCATTCCTTGAACGTCTTCAATTAACACTTGATTTAATGGTAGATTTAAAGGGAATAATATGTTGACCCCCCAGACAAGATGAGTGCAAAAAGAAAGAGCTATTCCGCAGAGAACAAGAAAGGAATCGTGGAGTACCCCTGGGGGCAAGAATCTTACAGCTTTCTGCAAAGAGAAGAAGTTGGATCTCTGAATGGTCTGAAAATGACTAGCAGAGTAGGATAACCTCAGTCAACATGTAGACGAGGAAAATGCTAAGAAGTGCGAGTGTGGATCAAGTTGGAAACCATTATTTCCTGAGCTGGAAGACATCATCTGTGAGTGGATTGCTGATGGGAGAGCAAAGGCTTTGGTTGTGTGCAGGGCTGATATTCAAGCATTTGCCTTTGCAATGGCACCACAGTTAGAAATAGGCCCAGAAGAATTCAAAGCATCACAACCCTGGCTGGATGGCTTCCTTCAGCAATATGAATTGTCTCCAAGAAGATTGACAACACTGTTCAAGCTGGAAAACACTGAAGCTATTAAACGGGCACTTGCATTCAAGTCCTTTGTTGATGGCATCGACTTTTCTAAATACCAACTCTCCAACATGATTGCTATGGATGAAACTGCAGTATTTATGGGCCAAGGATCTCAAATGACAATTGATCAGAGGGTGCCTCGTCAATCGACATTCCCTCCACTGGTTACAAAAGTGCACGTGTTATCTGTGTTTTGGCAATTAGTCTGGATGGAAAGAAAGGCCCACCTCTAGTCACCACTAAGGGCAAGAAAGATAAGGTTGAATGTGTTTCAGGCATTTATGTTCTTGAAACTGAAAAAGCCTGGTGCCCACGGGCAGTTATAAGAAAGTGGGTCATTTTAATGCTGCCACTTGTTTTGCCACCTCTTTGGTGGGATTCAGCCAGCACTCACTGCGCTAAAGACATGAAGAACTTCCTTGCAGGAAGAAGAATAGATCAAATAATGATTCCTGCAGGAATGACTGCCTATCTCCAGACTCTTGATATTGCAATGAACAAGCCAATCAAGGACCATTTACACATGGAAATCAATGACTACATTGAAAATAGAATGGAGAGAAATCAGCGTGGAAAGTTTGTGAAGCCTAGCCTGCAAGAGGTTGTGACTTGGGTGAAGAATTCATGGGATAAAATCACTGACAGCTGTGTTGCCAGTGCACTACGAGCAGACTACATGGACAAGAAGTGCTCATTTAAGGAGAGCTCTATTGCTGAACATGAGAGATTGGGGCCAATGGTTCTACAGGAAATGGAGTCGCAAGAAATTCAAGCCAGAATCCGGGGTTTGGAGAGTTATGATGATGTTCCGGAAGAAGATGACATGACTGTATTTGAATAAGTGTAGGTTTTTGTACATGAATAAGTGAATAAATGTAGATTGTTGTACATGAAAAAATAAGAAATCTCCTAAAGATAAGCCGTAATGTGTCTTTTGGAGCAAAAATTAAAAGACCTGGTCTTATTTTCGGGGAAATACAGTAGTTGTATGTCTTCAGGCAAGACATGCAACCATCTAAGCCTCACTTTACTCATCTCAACTCATAAAATGGAGATTATGATATTATGTAATTAGGGTCACAATGCTTAATGAGAAATGTATGTGAAGTACCTATTATTATGCTTTATGTTTCAGAGCTTTAATGGGGATTTTTTGCTTTGATATGTATCTTGGAGGCAGGACTGGCCATTTTGCTGCCTGTGTCACTAATATCAGCCTTGTCACTTCCATGATCACTGTTATCAGCCTCACTCCCACTGCTTGTTATTGCTCCTGGTGGGTCAGAGGCAGACCCTATGTTCACCAAAGGCTCCTGAAAGGAGAACCTCAATTTTAATTTTACTTATAGTCCCCCTTTTCTAGATAAGCTTCCCTTGAATGTGGTTAGTAGAAATATAAACCCTGCCCCAATCCATCTTCACACCTCTGTACAATCAGAGAGCCAGGAGAGCTCCCAGAGGTTGGGGCAGCCAATGCTGCTTCCCTCTACCAGAAAACACACAATAAACTTCTTGAGACTCTTAATTCTACTCTCTCTTGTTTGACAGCCCCAAAGTCTGTAGGTGCATGTGAACAGGACACCTAGTGACTTACCTCTCCTCATGCTGGACTCCCCAATATGTGCAGTCTCTCTCCTAAAGCCTCAGGGATATTGTATGGAAAGATTCCTGGTAGCTTGTAGATGCTCTGCTATGTGGCAGTTCTTTTGGAACACGCTAGTCTTTACTATGAAGTCACCTACCGTATCAAGTCAGAGTCAGATCTGGGGCTAGGGTTGCCTTGAGAATATCATATGGCTGTGAAGACTCAGCCGAGGTAGAAGATGTTTCTTCTCTGATCTGCCTTTCTAATGGTTAAAAAGAAGCCAGGGCCAAAAAAAGGGGGAAGAAAACTGTGCCCTGAATTTTATTCCACTTAAGAAAAAACATTTCAGCAAGTAGGCCACACATATTTGCATCTTTAAAAAATTAAATCAATACAGTAATCAAACAGAAATCCATTAAGCTATGAAATAACAGAGCTATAAGTCCATCTTGTCTTTTAGGGCTAAACTATTGAGAGGAAAGGCTGAATCTGTGATTTTAAATGGATTTAAGCTGACAAATGTCATTTATATATGCAGCCTCTACTACTAAACAGACATGATAGTCAACAATGTAATTTACTTTACCAAAAGATACCAGAACAAAATATTAAGTCCTGTTTTTGAGAATGCTGAAATATTATCATTAAATGTTTGTGGAGCATCCACAGGATAGACTGTACTCTGTGAGGTACTTTGGGAAATCTGTAATTTTTAGTTAGAGCAGTTCTTGGCCTCAGAAAATTTAAAATGAAATAAGAAGCAGGTAAATGTTAGACATAATGTAATATATTTATTTACTATCAAGTATAAAATTATTTCTTATGTCATTGAGCAAATCTACTATTTAAAAATTAGGTTAATTCATACTATATCTATATCCTAGGTTTAAAAGACATAAAATTATATTTGAAAAGAAATACATAACTTAAAATTTCAAAATTAGAAACAGGATCAGTAATAAAAACTAACCCTGGCACTACTCAAAGAGTTTTGTGTCTGAATTCTCACAATGATCCTATGAGGAGGACACTTCTATTATTCCCATTTTTCAGTGGAAGAAACTGAGCCATGAAGATGACAAATAACTTAATGATAGAGCCCTCTGGCTCCCTACACCATATTCCTGGTGAAGGGAATTAGTACCTACTTTAAGCCTTTATAGATTACTACATTAGCAGGAATTAGTTTATGTAGCAGTTTGTGTGTGTGTGTGTGTGTGTGTGTGTGTGTGTGTGTGTGTGTGTTTGTTTATTTGTTTCTTAAATAAGATATAGGTAAGAAAAATAAAATAAGGAGAGAAGCCTAGAAGAGGGGAAAAGGGTAATTAACCTTTTTTGACAATTGGCTCTGGAACTGGCCTTAAATGACTTACCCTCAGTAGATAATTTCATAACCTGGAATAGTTAACGTGGACTATCAAACCTCTCTATAATACATTTAAATTGGTTTTGGCATTGGTTCTGATATTGGTACAGATAAATATGCAGGTCTCTAAAACATTATTAGTTATTCAACAAATATTTATTAGGCACCTATGATGTAGCAGGTACTGAGATATATTATTGAAAGAAAATAGACAAAAATCCAGCCTTAGGGAAACTTAAAGCCTATCAGAGGGAGACCTAAAATATAGGCAGATAGTATGTTAGAACATGAGCAATGCCGTGGGATAAGTAAAGGAAGAGCAGAATGTGAGGGGTTGGAGGCTTTAAGGGTAGGGGGATGGTTGCAGGTTTAAACAGTATTAGGGAGCATCATCGAGAAGGTGACATTTGAGCTGTGCTTAGAAGGTAGGGAGGGATTTAGCCATGCAGACAGCTGGGGGAAGAGCATTCTAAGCAAAGGAAGCAGCCAGTGTAAAAGCCCTCAGGAGGAACAGCCTGTGTTGAGTGAGTGAAGGGGAGACGAAGAGAAGTCAGAGAGATAAGAGGGAGTGTGTCCACTGCCTGGGCTTTGATTTTCTTAGAGAGATTTGGAGGCAGTGGAAGGTTTTGAGCAGAAGAATGAAACGATCTGACCGCCGTGTATCTTAATGGTATCTCTCTGGCTGCTGTGTTGAAGCAGAGAGACTAATCAAGAGGCTATTACATTTATCCATACAAGAGATGATGGTGGCCCAGGTGGAGGCAGAGGAAATGGTGATGCTGGTTATTCTTCAAAGGGGTAGCCTACAGAGATTCCTGATGGATGGGACACGGTGGTGAGCAAGAAAAGTTGAGTGGCTACAGAAACCTTTGGCATGAGGGAATGGAAGGATAGAAATAACATTACTGAGTAACTGGGTTATAAGAGAATATAGTAGGAGTTTAGCTTTGGAAATCTTAAGTTTTTGATGTCTACTAGACATCAAGCAAGAGATCATATGTAGGGATTTTGACACACACATTTCAACAGAGGTTTGGATTAGAACTCTATGTTTGGAAGCCATCAGCAAATGGATGGTATTTAAATCTTTGACTTGGATGAGATCACCCAGGGAGTTAGTGTAGATGGAGTAGATAGAAGTCTTAAGAGCTGATCCCTGGGGTGCTCTAACATTAGCAGCTCAGGGAGAAGAAAAGAAATAAGCACAAGAGAATGAGATGAAGTGAGGCAGAAGGAAAGCCAGAAGCTGGTGAAGTTCTGGAAGCTCCATGAGGAAAGTATGTCAAGATGGAGACAGTGATGAACTGGGTAAAAAGCTGCGGATAGTTTAGGTAAAAGAAGTATCAAGAGCTACTGATGGTCTTGACAAAAGCAGTTTTGGTGAAATGATTGGCAAAAGCCTGAGAGAAGAAATGTATGCATACAGAGAAATGGGGCAGTTGCTAGAAGGTATATGGAATCAACATTTTTGTTTGCAGGTGGGAATGATCCATAAAGATGGGGAAATGAATGCCAAAGGAGAAAGAAAGGAGCAAGAGTTGCTGAAGTGAGAGGAGATGTGATCTGCTCACAGGTAGGGAGTGGGCACAAGAGCAGTTCATCCATCTGTTGTGAAAAAGGCGAAGGGAGAGGATATGGATAAAGATACTGGCAGGTGAGTGGATGTGGTTGGTGGTGGGTTTTTATAAAGTTCTCATCAGATCACTTAAGTTTTGATTTTGTGAAGTAAGTATGACAAAGCAAGAGACAGGCAAAACTTTGAGTGTGTTAGCGTGGGAGTGATCATAAAGTTTGACGGCGGAATTTAAGCAATTTTTACCTTACAGCATAATTTTGCCTTGCGATGGTAAAGGAGAGAGAAAGGGTATAGAGGCAGAAGTTTGAGGGAATATGGCTGTCAAACAAGGATAGTGCATGGAATGCAAGACAGCTAGTGAACAGAGAAGAGGCTGAAAAGAGGTCAGATTCTGATGTGTGAGTACTTATGGCCTAGAGACAACTCGCAGTTGAATTTGATATGGTGGTAACATGTTAAAACTGGCACCCAGTGAATGTCCTACCTCTCTTTTTCTGCACTCTTTATAATACATCTTTGCTATTTGCTATGGAGTCTATTTCCCACTCCCTGAATCTATGTTGTTTTGTGAACTGCTTTGACTCATATTAGCTTGGTGAAAAAGTAATTGCTGTTTTTGCCATTATTTTTAACCTTTTAAACTGAAATTACTTTTGCACCAACCTAATAGAATGTAGAAGTGGTGTCTGGGTCATCCAAAGCCAGGTATTGAGCCCCTGTAGCTCTGATGTCAGTCAGAGAGAAATCAAGGGCCCTGAAAAGCAGTGTAGGCTATCCTGCTGGCAACAGGCCACTTGGAGAAAAGGCCCTAGAGCAGAGCTTTCTAACAGAAAGTTCTGCTATGATAGAAATACTCTACATCGTCCAATGTAGCAGCCACTCGCCACACACAACTATTGAGTACTTAAAATGAGACTTGTGACTGAGAAACCACATTTTTATTTTTTTTTAAATTTTGATTACTATAATTTTCAGTATCAATAGATACATGCGGACAGTTCTTACCATATTGGGCAATGCATCCCTAGAGGAAAGAGGCCAGTTGAAGAGAGGCCACATGGAAGAGAATTGAGGTATCCCATTCACTGCTAGCACCAAGGCACCAGATGTGTGAAGCCTCAGCCCTGGGTGAGTCTCTCCAGCCAACACCATGTGGAACAAAGACAAGCTGCCTGCTGAGCACCGCTCACCTGTAGAATTATGAGCAATGAAATCATTTGAAGCCAATAAATTTGAGGTAATTTGTTATGTAGCAACAGGTAACTAATACAAACAAGGTATTGCCATCCTGCAAGGACCCGTCTCGGGTAGCCAACTGGCCCTTTTTTATGTGACACCTAACGCCATGTGCCTTTTCATTCAAACTATGATACTGTTACTCTACAGAAATGTTGTCTGCACCTAGACCCCAGTTTAATAAATTAAGGTTTCAAAAAAAATAAATAAGTAAAAAATAAATTAAGGTGCTCAAAGCAGAATGTGCAAGAAGAAGCCACTTTCATTTATTAAGTATCAGGGTCTTCATGGGCAGGCTTCTCATCCCTGCTCAGAGAGATCACTATGATAAATTCAAAGTTTATAACAAGGAAGTCTGGGTCCAGCCACATGGATTTCAGGGTCTCTTCTTTGACTCAATAGAACCTTTAATTCCAGACCCCTCCTATTCCCCATAAGATACCCTATAGTATCACCCTGTATCTGCCACAAAGACATAGATTGACAGAACTCCTGGCTGTATGTAAGTGTAGCCCACTAAACCCCAGAGATGAACAGAGCAGGGTTGAGGAAAGACAGTTGACAGCAGCTGTTGATCTACCTCCTCTTATAGAGTCACTGGTTTCTATACTTTAGTCCTCTCCTTTCCACCAAGGTCCTGCCTCAGCATTGTACAGATTCCCTTTATATTCCCAGTCACATGGAATTTATACTAGCCTCTGCTTCCTTTTACTCCCCTGATGCTGCAATAATTACAGCTGCAGGATCTAGGAGGGCTCTTAAATTATTAATAAGAATCATTATGCAATCATTATGCATTTCCCTGACTGACCATTCCATTTTTAATTTCAAATATAAATAAGCTGACCTCTGCACATTTTCTTAAATCTGTGCTATTTTGGTGAGGATGTATGGTTGGGGAACTGATGAGAAATGGCAATTGTACCCAATTTACCAGGTGCAAAACTATTAAAGTTGTACTCTGTATGATATCTGAGAGTTTGCCAAGATGACACATTGTATAGGGCTGGTGTGTATATCAGACTGGGAGATTACTGAGAAAAACATTTTTTATTTTCTTCATCCAAAGATTTACACACATTTCTGCATTGAAGTTTGTGAAATAAAATACTCAATAGCTTTGAAATTCCTTGCAGACTCCTAAGAGCTCTCATCCGTTTTATGACTTCTCTAGGCTTCTGTGATCTGGTTGTCTGATCCCTCTGCTCATTTATGTGTAAGACATCTGGGCTTCATTCTCTGTCTGGCATCAGCCACAGGAACCATGGATAAACTTGAGAGCTGTGGGTTGAAGAGCAAAGGAAATTCTCATCTGGCAAATGTGGAAGCTAAAGAGAGAGAGAGAGAGAGAGAGAGACAGAGAGACAGAGAGACAGAGAGAGAGAGAGAGAGAGAGAGAGAGAAGACAGGGAGGGAGGGAGGGAGGAGGGGAGGGAGGGGGGAGGGAGGGAGGGGGGAGAAATACAAAAATGGGGCCAAATCGAAAGTGTTAGCAACAGAGATCAGGCAAAATCAAATTTGGAGAGACTTCACAGAAGCAACTGGATACTCAGCGAGTTCAAGGAGAATAGGGAACACATTTGATTTTCTTGCTATTATACCCTCCAGCCTAGTATAGTGATGGCACACGTTAGGACCTCAAGAAATTGTTGTTGAATGAATAAATGAGAAGCTCATGGTTGAGCTTAAGAGGGAATCTTTAGGATCAAGTGAAAGCTAAACTGTGTATTAAGCAAAGTTTTACTGTCCTGTCAATTCCCTCTGCCAAGGTAGAATTGGGTAGTTTTCAGACTTAAAATTGTATCTCTAATTGTAGAATGTTGGAGAGTTAGGGGAAGACGGCTGCTGCTGAAATCGAACAAGAAAAAAGAGAGACAGACACAGACACTTACTGAACATTTTTAATTGCCAAGCACCATGCTAGATATGTCACATGTATTATTTGATTAAATTCTCACACCATTTTGTGGGAGGTATAACCATTATGCCAATTTTACCAATAAAGAAACGGGGGCACAGAATGTTTAAGCTAACTTGCTCAAGCTTATACAGCTTTAAATCACTCTCTGTGGGAGTACTGAGATTCAAACTAGACCTCTCTGACTTCAGAGCTGCGTTCTCAACCTCTACCCCGGCATGTTTCCTGACTTGCTCACTGATAGGAATCATTTGCAGCATTTGTTAAATACGAGTTCTGGACCTGAATCTAGCACTGACTAAATCAAATTTCCAAGAGTGAGATCCTAGATTCAGTATTTCTGACAGGTACCCCAGATGATTTATTTTGTGAAACAAGTTTGCGGAACACTGCCTGACACTCTATATTCCTGAGAGATATCCCATTACACAATTTATTGCTCAGAGTCAATATTTCACGTATCAATGGAAATTTAGATGCTATAAACTATTGAATAATTTTCTTTGTAAAAATTCTTAGAAATAAGAGGGCATATTAATTTTGGCTTGTGAGAGAAATGTGAACTGATTTATTAAAAGGTTGTTTAAAAAAGAACTATAAAAAATTTGAATTCCAATTAATGTTTCATGACATAAAAGGATGGTTCATCTCTTAAAGGAAAACATTAAGGTTAATTGGATTTTTAAATCTGGAAAGCCTACAGGGAAAGGCTTTTCTTGATTAAAGAATTTACACTCATTTTATAGCATATATTTTGGTCAGGGTTAGAGAAGGGTAATTAACTTCCCCTGGAAGATTCACTAATTACCACTGGAGCAAAATCAGGTTCAACAAGGCCTCCACTTGGAAGAAATGCAAAAATATTTATCAGGTGCAGTGGAATCTATCACTATACATACTAAGACGATCTGTTTAATATTTATGCCTACATTCTATTTTAAGATTGCTCCCACAGATTTCTTGAGTTTTCCATGAAAAATTAGTTTGCTACCTTAGGTTTAGTTTCATTAAGCTTATGGAAGTCTTTAAAATTAAAAAATTCAGTAAGTGCAAAGAAACTTTACCCTGGAAAGATGGGTTTTATGAAATTATTTAAAATATAGTCTGCAGTTTTAATTAATTAATGTTCATTCGGTAGTTTGGTTTAGTGGTGCACTGCTTAAAAATTCACTATTTTGTAGTTTCCAAAACCTCAAATACTCTATCATTTTGAAACTGTATTCATTTAGTGAGAAGAGTATCACTTATTTAGTATTCCTCTGGAAAATATACATATAAATCAATTAAGATCTGTATGTTGGCTTGTCGTGCTGGGAGGCCTGCGGGGTCTCTGCTCCCGCTCCCCATACAAGAACGCAGGATATGGAGGCCAAAAAGGAACACCCACGGAGCCATAGGTAGGGGAGTCATACCACTATGGTCTCACTGGAGGCTGGGTTCACTGGACGTGCAACCTGCTGTCCGTTTTGTCTGCAACCCACCGACGACTCTCTTTCACTCTCCTCCACTCTCCTCATGGGGCTCCATCTCTCCAGCAGCTGCATGGCTTTTCCTGTGCTGGTGGGAGAACCGTCCACGTCCTCCCACCCCTCCACGGGGGTCCAGCTCTCCGGCAGCTGCTCCTCCTGGTCTTCCTCAGACTGAGTGTTCATACACACAAACTGCTCCACCGTCCTTTGGAGAGCTTTGGCCGGCACCATACCCTGCTCGCTGCGCCATTTGTCGTGCAGGGAGGCCTGCGGGGTCTCTGCTCCCGCTCCCCACATAAGAACGCAGGATATGGTGAGGCCAAAAAGGAACACCCACGGAGCCATAGGTGGGGGAGTCATACCACTATATTCTCTCTGGCGGCACTATACTCTCACTGGGGGCTGCATCCACACTGTCCGCAAACCGCCATCCACATGGCTAAATTACTACAAATAGTTTTTGACAGAATCTGTTTTGTATCTTCCATTGTAAATGCATAAGAGCCTGTAGCACAATATTAAGTACATCTTAGGGACTGGAAAGAGGACAAACAAGGAATCCTTGTCAGGCGGGAGACCCTGCTCGCTGCGCCATTTGTCGTGCTGGGCGTCAGGCGGAGTCTCTGCTCCCGCTCCCCACACAAGAACGCAGGATATGGTGAGGCCAAAAAGGAACACCCACGGAGCCATAGATGGGGGAGTCATACCACTATATTCTCTCTGGCGGCACTATACTCTCACTGGAGGCTGGATCCACACTGTCCGCAAAACGCCATCCACGCTTGCCAGCCCAGCCGCCATCTTCTTGCTAGCCCCCATTCTTTCTCTCTCTTTGCTAGCACAGCCACAACAGTTATATTAGTGGCCAATGGCTCACTGGTTACAGCTGACGGCCAACTAGCCACAGCTGATGGCCATGCAATCACAGTTGATGGCCATTTACTACCTGAGCCAGCACCTGTCTATGTGAGGCTGAGAGCCTGGAAACTACTTTCTGGGGCTCTGCCCCCACAATCCTCTTATCAACTTATTTTCTGTAAGTATAGAGATTAACTTTTGTCAATGAGGGGCTTTTTTTTTTTCCTCCTGTATTGGGGGAGTGGGGGAAGGGGTAAATTCAGAATTGAGAGAAAGAACTTCAAATACTAAAGCATCAGATTGAGATTGTTAACCATCCTGTTTAATGACTGAAGAGGAAAGCTTCTCTGTGGGCCTGAAAGTATTAAGATGCTGACTGAGAGAGGAGACCTCCAATTTAGGGGAGCATCCTAAACCTGGTAACAGGCCAAGTCCCTAAAATATCCTAGATGTTTTTAATAAACTTTGTTAAAGGCTTCTGCCCCGGGGGATTAAAGGGAAGGAGATGAGTCAATGTTTGTGGGCAAAGTGAAGTGCAGAAAGCTGAAGGCACGGGGAGAATTGGGGGTTATAAGGGAAGAAGTCTGGAGCAGTGTTTGGACCAAGGATTAATGAGACAGAACCAGTGTCATGCGGGGTGTCATGCAGGGTGTCAGCTCCCGCTCCCCACATAAGAACGCAGGATACAGTGAGGCCAAAAAGGAACACCCACGGAGCCATGGAGCCATGGAGCCATAGATAGGGGAGTCATACCACTATATTCAAACTGGTAGCTGGGTTGGAGACACAGGAAGCAGGAGCCACATGATCTGCAGCCTGCCGTCTGCTTCTCTGCCAACCAACCTGTCGTGCGGGGTGTCATGCAGAGTCTCTGGTCCCGCTCCCCATACAAGAACGCAGGATATGGTGAGGCCAAAAAGGAACACCCACGGAGCCATAGGCAAGGGAGTCATACCACTACGGTCTCACTGGAGGCTGGGTTCACTGGACGTGCGACCTGCTGTCCCTTTTGTCTACAACCCACCGGCGACTCTCTTTCACTCTCCTCCACTCTCCTCGGCTCTCCTTCGTAGCCGCAGCAGTTATATTAGTGGCTAATGGCTCAATGGCTACAGCTGACGGCCAATCAGTCACAGCTGATGGCCATCTACTACCCGAGCCAGCACCCCTCCACGTGAGGCCGAGAGCCTGTAAACTACTTTCTGGGGCTCTGCCCCCACACTCCACCCCTACAGGTTCTCGCCTCACAATCTACGTGACAAGCGTCTTCAGCGAGGGTCCCTGTGTCATATTAGCCTACTGACACCTATGGACGAAAAGAAATGGTAGTCTTAGGAACCAATAATGGCAAATCCCTCCCATCTGGGAGGATACATGCTAGCTTTTTGTCCTGGGAAAGGAGGGTTGCTGCCACTGGCACCTTTCCCGGTTTGTGGTACCAAACCTTTATGGCAGTGCTTGGGGTCCCTTGCATAGTTTCAACATGTAACAGAACAGGGGACCCCATAATAGGCCATAGTGAGAGCACATAGTTTCCTCGCAAAATCATCCCGGTATCGGGACCTCTGTATACTACAGTCACTTGAGGTGGCCACTCAGCCACCACCCCTGGCGTCACTTGCAAATCATGAGTCAAACCGGCCCCCCATGGGGCTATCAGACCCAACCACCGACAGTGGGGGCTTTTGACCTGCCAGGGCCAAGTCCATTGCTGCCGTTCCCCTGCTTTCAAGCATGTGGGTGCTGGCAGCAAAATGTTCCCATTTCTGCCATAGCCTGGCTTTAACAGAGTCTCACTGGTGGTAACTTGTAATTGAATGGGAGCGGCCGTTCGATGTAGCAGAGCTTCTACTGGCGCAGGCCCTCCCTTCCGTGGTCTCTCATTCAGGACTCTCAGGACGTCCCATAGACGCGAGGCCCAGTCACGCATCGTGGGAGGGTGTTTTGACACCCGGAGACCTTGCTTCAAAAGACCATTATAACGTTCAATCATGCCAGCTGCTTGTGGATTGTACGGGGTGTGAAACAACCATTGCACGTCCATCCTGGCAGCCCAGCGCTGCACTTCTTGCCCCGTAAAATGGGTACCCCTGTCACTTTCAATGACTTGGGGGCGCCCATAGAGGGCGCACAGCCGTGTAAGGGCAACCACTGTATGCCGCTGATCCGCAGCTGGACAGGGCCAAGCAAACATCAACCCCGTAGCAGTATCCACTGCTGTAAATGCATATATTGCATTGCGGGCCTTAGGCAGGGGTCCAATGTAATCCACTTGCCAGCGAGTGAGGGGCACCCTCCCTCGCGTAATCTGCTGTGTTTCCCAGGGGAGCCTCCGCCTTTGGGGGCTGTCCTGGGCACAGACGGCACAGTCATAGCAGGCATCTGCTATCTCCTGCCATTTCAAAGGCAGGCCCCAGCGTCTGCTCACCTGCCACATGGTTCGGCTTCCAGCGTGCTGTAATTTCCTATGCAGCCAATGGGCCACATCAGTGGCAGGAGCCCGTTCTAACCATCGTACCCGTGCTAGGGCGTCTGCTTCATCATTACCTGGGGACACTAAGGGGGAGTGACCTGTGACATGCATTAAGGTCACCTCCTTTTTCTGCCCTAGGTCCCAGAGGTCCTGCCACATGGCTTGACCCCACAGTGGACGGTGTCCCACCAACCAGTTTTGGTGTTTCCATGTAGGCAGCCACAACGTTAGGCCCCGGAACACCGCCCAGCTGTCAGTGCAAATAACTAGGGGCCCAGGCTCGTGGCTGATCACCATCCACACAGCCCGTAATTCAGCCCACTGGCTACTCTGGCCCGTCCCAGTATCAAACCAAATGGTGTCTGTTTTGGGCTGCACACCAATAGCCGTCCAAACAGCTGCAGCCCCTCGGCTAGAACCATCGGTAAACCAGGCATCCTCAGGTACTGGGGACTGTCCTTCCCTGTAGGGTGAGGGCTCCAAGTCCTCCCCTCTAGGCAGAGCACTTGGCTCAGCCTGCTCTACAAGCTCCACAGGCCCCAGGACCTGTTGTAGCTCTGTGCTCAAAGGGCTTGAACTAAGGCTGCTACGTTGCTCCAAGTAGGCACCCCACTTGGCAAGGGTGGTGGTCTGTGCCACCCCCGTTTTGGGTCCCTGGGTCCACGTACGGACCCACCCCTGGACAAGATACGTTGTTCTAACCAACACGCGTGCCGTTCCTGTGATGGCTTCTGTGGCCACTAGGGCTGCATACACAGCAGCCAGCTGTTTCTCTATTAGAGAGTAGCGGACCTCCACTCCTTTCCATAATTGGGACCAAAATCCCACTGGCAACCGGAGACGCTCCTGCCGTTGCCAGAGGCCCCATCCATACCCCTCTTGGGTTACATGAACATCAAGTTCAAATGGGCGGCCGGGGTCCACTACTTGCAGAGCCTGTGCCTGCTGCACTGCCCGTTTTGTGGCAATGAAGGCTTGCTCTATAGCCTCTGTCCAATCCCATGAGGCCCCCTTTTTTATCATATTGTACAAGGGCTTGCCATTTGTGCTAAATGGGGTACAAATGCCCGCCAATATCCTAGCAGACCCAAATACGTCTGCAGTTGGGAGACCTTGGTCGGCCGGGGAAAGGCTTGTATTTTGTCAATGATTGCCTCAGGTATAACCTTTGTCTTACCCGACCACACAACACCCAAAAACTTGACGGATAAGCCAGGGCCTTGGACCTTTTCCTCATTCACCGCCCAGCCGCGTGACTTCAGGTGGCGGAGAAGAGAGGGAGCTGCTTGCTATAAATCAGAAAGAGAATCTGAGGTTAACAGAATGTCATCAACATAATGGAACAAGGCCACAGAGGATGGGTGATCCCACTGTGCCAAATCCTGGGCCACAAGCCCGTGGCAGATAGTGGGGCTGTGCAAGTATCCTTGCGGAAGGACTTGAAAAGTCCACTGACGCCCATCCCACGTAAAAGCAAACTGCTCTTGACACTCGGGTGCAATGTCAATGGAGAAAAAAGCATTGGCCAAGTCCACTACATAGTGATATGTCCCCAGGCGGACAGTCAGACGATCCATTAAATCATGAATTGAAGGCACTGCAGCGTGCAAGGGTGGCGTCACCTTATTTAACTCCCTATAGTCCACAGTCATTCGCCAGGTCCCATCTGGCTTCTTGACAGGCCATACTGGGGAGCTAAAGGGACTGTGCGTTGGCCTCACAATATGTGCCTTCTCCAATTCCAATATTGTACGACCAATCTCCTCCTGCCCTCCTGGCAGGTGGTACTGTCGCACTGTAACCACGCGCCAGGGCTGTGGCAATGCTTGAGGAGGGTGGTGAGCATGCCCGCGTGTCACCGCTTTCACCACCCGGATCCGGAAACAGAACTCTCCTACCGACATCTGTAAGCTGAGGCCATGTAGCACGTCCACCCCTAGAATATACTCCGGAACGGGGGAGACATAAACCTTGTAGGTACGAGGAGGGAGCCTTCCTATACCCAGTGGTAAGGAAACGGCTTTCACAGTCACAGTTTTTCCCCCGTAGCCATCAATGCAGATTGCTGGTCTGGGGAACAGTTCTGGGTTCCCATAAACGAGACTGCAGTCAGCACCAGTGTCAACTAGAGCCAAAACCCTCTGTACATTCGAAGGGGACCAATGTATGGACAGTTCCACGTGGGGCCTCCGGTCCCTGCTCGTCCCCTCTGACCGGGTACCTTGGCCCCACCCCTAATCAAGCTGCAAGGAGTCGGCCTCAAGCGGCTGCATGAAGTCCTGGAGGGACACAGGTCGCGCTTTGCCAGACTCCTCCCTTATGTTTCTCCGGAATTGTTGTTCCGGACGCAACTGTTTCCAAAGTTCAAGCAGGAGTGCGTTGGGTTGCTGGTCTATTTTTTCCTGATCAACCCCTGCTGCCACGAGATCACGCCACATCTGTGCACGTGTTACTCTCTGAGGCCCGCGACCTCGCCCCTTTACCTTTGGTGTGGGCTTCCAGGTCTCAACTGTGCGGACCTCCTGTCTTAACTTCCTTTGCCTCCGGCTTTCAACATCCCCTAGGGTGGCCATGGCAGTTGTAACTTCATGGATCCGTCACCCTACATATGGTGTAAGAATAGCAACCAAGGATCCAAAAGCACTCGCAGGTGCAGTGTCCAAAACCAGATCTCTCATGCTGGCAGTAAAAAGCTCGTCATCTGGGCCCTGCATGTTGAGGTTAAAAATAGCATGTCTCATACCCATTTCACGGATTATTTGCGTAAGTTCTGTATATGACTGCCATTGACTCACAGTGTCTGGCAGCTCGCCAGCCTGTTCCCATACTGTGCGTACCGCAGCCGTGAGCCACGCCATTAGAGAATGGTTGCCTTGGTTGTTGGCCAACCTATGGCAGTTTTGTAACCTTTGTCACAGGGACGGATGCACTGTCACGAAGGCTAGCTTTTCCATCTCGCCTGGGGAGCAGAGAATGCTGTCTGCTCCCTCATCCCATAAACGTAACAGCCAAGCTGAGACTGGCTCTCCAGGGCGCTGTCTGTACCGCCTCCCCAGCTCCTGCAACTCAGTGGGAGTGTATGGGGTGTAGGTAGTGAACTCAGTCACAGCTGGGTTGCCGGCAGCAACGCCCCCGGGGCCCAAAGGTTGCTCACGTTTTACCCTTTGCTTCAAGATTGGCCGGGCTTGGGGGTTGGGAGCTACATTGTCTCCACTTGCTTCCTCCGCCTCTGCCTCAGAGTCTCCACCTTGGGGCCCCTGTTCTAACAGGCGGACCCGGGCTTCCAGCGCGTCCAACCGGGACACCTGGTCAGGCACCTGGGCCACTTCATTAAGCACATTTTCCGTGTTGAGACTCAAAGCCGTGAGGAACATCCAGCCCACGCGGCCGGCTGTAGCCTTCTCCTCCTCCGGCAACTGCTCAGCCAGAGCCTGCAGGGCCCTCTCCACGCTGGCCGGAGAGCTGTCCATCTCCTCCCACCCCTCCTTGGGGGTCCAACTCCTGAGAACAGTGGCCACTGGACACCATACACTGTGTGGGGGCCACACATCCTCCTGCCCAGAGTCAGACGCCATTCCTACCTGGTCAGAATCTTGCTCACCATGCCAGGTGTCTGAGTGGGTGGAGGCCTCGGTGTAAGATGTCCACAACTCTAGGAGCCCACGGCAGCAGCAGATCAACAAAAGGAAGACGACACTTGCTCTGGCCAACAGGGCAGAATGCCATCTGGAGGTTTGAGTCTCCCAGGTAGACCCATTCCCGGTGTCGCTCTTCACGGGCCTCCCGAAGCTGAGCTTTTACATGCAAAAACTGCTTCACCATCCTTCGGTAGGCCTTGGCCAGCACCACACCCTGCTCGCTGCGCCATTTGTCGTGCGGGGTGTCATGCAGAGTCTCTGGTCCCGCTCCCCACATAAGAACGCAGGATATGGTGAGGCCAAAAAGGAACACCCACGGAGCCATAGGCAAGGGAGTCATACCACTACGGTCTCACTGGAGGCTGGGTTCACTGGACGTGCGACCTGCTGTCCCTTTTGTCTACAACCCACCGGCGACTCTCTTTCACTCTCCTCCACTCTCCTCGGCTCTCCTTCGTAGCCGCAGCAGTTATATTAGTGGCTAATGGCTCAATGGCTACAGCTGACGGCCAATCAGTCACAGCTGATGGCCATCTACTACCCGAGCCAGCACCCCTCCACGTGAGGCCGAGAGCCTGTAAACTACTTTCTGGGGCTCTGCCCCCACAAACCTCACTTTCTAGCTGCAATCCACCGTGCTAACTGTAATCCCTGCTTGCCAGCCACCATCTTCCTGCTAACCCCCATTTGCTGCTAACGTAGCCATGGCAGTTATATTAACGACCAATGACTCACTGGTTACAGCTGACGGCCAACTAGCCACAGCTGATGGCCATCCAATCACAGTTGATGGCCATTTACTACCCGAGTGAGCACCTTTCCATGTGAGGGTGAGAACCTGGAAACTGCACTCTTGGTTGTCCCCACAACCAGAGAGCCTCAGAAATTCAGAGAAGACAACTGGCTTTATACAGTCACAGGGGATAAGTCCACAGTTGATTTTTCAAGGGTTGGGTTTCCAAGGAGGAATTGTTTAAACCTGTGCAATAGTCTAGACGAGTGTGGGGACAGAGTCCCAGAAAGCAGTTTCCAGGCTCTCGGCCTCACATAGAAGGGTGCTGACTCGGGTGGTAGATGGCTGTCAGCTGTGGCTAATTGGCTGTCAGCTGTAACCAGTTAGCCAATTAGCCACTGATATAACTGCCGCTGCTGCGTGAGTCAAGTAGGGAGTCCAATCGGGAGTCGAGAGTCCAGTCGAGTCAGTCGGTGGGTTGGCAGGCAGAGAAGCGGACAGCAGGTTGCAGGTCGTGTGAATCCAGCTTCCAGTGAGACTATAATGGTATGACTCCCCTACCTATGGCTCCGTGGGTGTTCCTTTTTGGCCTAGCCATATCCTGCGTTCTTATGTGGGGAGCGGGACCAGACACCCTGCAGGCCACCCCACACGACAAATGGTGCAGTGAGCAGGGTCTCCCGCATGACAAATGGAGGAGCGAGCAGGGTCTCCTGCAGGACCAGAGACTTGGAAGCCAAGGTCATTTAGTATATTATAGATCATCACATAGAAAAACCAGAAACATAACAGAAAATAGGTGTGTCCAGAAAAGAAAAATCACAGGAACTGGAATTAAGGGAGTATTTGTCCAATACAAACATTTAAAAAGTCTTCCCATGGTATCATTTACTTTCTCAGACTTTGACCCCTTCCCTAGCTCCACCCCACGAGCATTTGGGCATGTGAGGTAGGAGGAGGCTTATACCCTGGCAGCTGGCTGGTCCTTTGTGGGTGGGTCCAGTGAAGCAGTGCCTGGCCCCGTACACTCAGCTAGCCTCTGCTGCTGTCATTTGTGGCTCATGTATGTCTGGTCTGTTCTTTCTTAGCTTAGTCAGGGCCTGGAGGTCTCTCCCCACCTATAACTCATCTGAAGTCCAGCTGGTTTTCTATTCTTTCAGACTAGGATGTCCACCTTGAAATCTATACTGCAAGACTTGTCATCACAGCTACAGAAGCCCCTTCTGAAAATCCTCCCACCTCCCCCACCACACTCTCAGCAATTCTCAGACTCATCAGAGCCATGCAGGCATCAGGGGAAGGGGGTGGCAAGAAAACAAGAGCCTTAGCATCCACCTTTTTCTACCTCTTTTATTTCTAACGATAATAAATACAAACAGAATACATTATTTTCTGAGACATATTTTAATAAATTAACAATTTTTTGTAGAATTGAAATGTTTTACTACATGTCAATATTGTTAACATGGACCTGCAAAAATGTTGATTTTATGTCTCATAGTATATGGCAAAAGCCCACAATCCAGTAATAGGGAAATGAAGTAAATTACTTGTGTATGCAATGTAAGTAGCTTTGAGCACTACCCCACCAAGTGGGGAAAAGGTTATTAAAGCTATTATGCTCTTGTACGAAAAACGGGGTTCCATATCTACTGATGAAATTTGCAGTCATTGTCTTATCTGTTACTGCCTTTGAAAGGAAACAGAGAATTAGATATTATAAATAAAATTCTCTGAGAACAAATAATTCCTAAGTACTGAAAATTAGGTGGGTAAATGACTTTGAAACTACAAGTTCACTTTCAAGAAACAACTATACAGACATGTACTATACAACTATAAAATCAACAATACATGTTCTCAGGTGGATAGTGCACTGTATAATGCAATTTCATTCTCAAATAAAAAATGATTCATTATTAACTTTTCCATACTCACAAAAATGAAGTTGTATAAATTAACTAATCCAATTTCTCAGAGATTTTAAACATGAGAAAGGTATCAATTATTACAAAAAGAAATAACGCATACATTAATAGATTACTAAAGTATTATACAATGTGGTAGCATTCTAAAATATAAAATCCTAATGTAAGTCTAAACAATTTCCTTTGTAGATGAAAATAAGTTGCAAAATGTACAATTATATCGAACCTACTCAGTAACAATATAACTATAATAAACATACTTTGCTTCACATACTGCCTCGATAGAATATCAGTTTATTGGATGCCTTATTATATGCAGGCACTGTGCTAATTGCTAGGTCCAGAAATGATGAATATATATCCCTATTCCTAAGAGCTTCCAATTAAATGAAGATTGACAGACATGTAAAGAAATATTTACACCACAATGTGATACTCAGAGAAATGTACTACTCTTGAGTTACTCCAGCAACCTTGTTACCCTTGGAACCAAAAGCATGTTTGTTGAGCTAGTTAGAAAGTTATGGTTGGTAATGTTGTCAAAGTTAATGAAATGAATAAGGCTTCCTGACCCATAGGGTTATTTAATAATGGTGTTGTTTTATGGAAATATACTCTATCCAACTGGCCTAACAGCACAGATGAATCTCCAGACTTAGATTATTACAGTAAGGCTGATATTTATTGATCTGTGAACAAATTGTCCTCTCATTAACCATCAAGGATGTGACTGCCTTGGTTTCTATTTTTTGTAAACTTTTTAGTCTTTTCTAGAAGGGTTTTTAAAGTTCTGAGAATCAAATCCAATGACAAATGCTTCTAAGACTTACTAAAATTTGGCTTTAGAATTCCTTTCCCAGAAAATATGTGTTTGTGATTGTGTTGATGGAGGTAGGAGAGAGAGCAGGGCTTTAGCCCAAATTGGATTTGTAGGAGCTAGAGAGCTGGCTAAGGGAATGAGTTGCGTAAATTATCAAGAGGCTTTGCAGTGCTGATCAGGTACAATCCACTAAAAAGGCGACAGAGCTAAAATAGAGGCAATTATACAAGGAGAAATATGTAACTCCGGCCATTATGGCAGGTTTTACAGTGTTAAGCATTTAAACAAGGAAAATGAGGCCTTGAAATGGGAGACATGCTACTGTTTCAAATACTTGGGGAGAGGGCAACCTAGGACCAAGGGCTGGAAGTTATTACAGGAAGGCAGAATTGGTTTTACTGTTAGGAAGAACTTTAATAGAACTGTTCAAAAATGGAGGTAGTGAGCTTCTTACCCCTGAAAGCACTGAATTAGAAATTGACAAAAAACATCTGTCAAGGGTGTTTTAGAATTTAGAGAGGCTTTCTATACCTGGTTGAAAGCTATATTAGATTTTAAGGTTATTTTCAAGTCTGAATATGAGTCTATGATTTAGAAGTTACCTTTTGATAAGTGTGTAATAGTATCATCCTGGTTAAGTTCCCTATTGAGATATTAAATTTGATTGAGCGTCAGTGTCATCAAATATAATTTACTTATAAATACATCTAGATTTTTAAGATATAAAGATATTCTTTCAAATCACACCATCTTTAACTAGAATCACTACATTTAGCTATATAGCTATATCTGCAATGAAATAAGAACAGTAATTTAGGAGAAAACTTTAGGTACTTGCCTTTCAGTTTCTATTTACTATAAAACAAATGTGTGCCTATGGTAGACTGAAAGAAAAATCCCTATTAGCAGCTTACTATAAATGCCAGCACCATTTATATAGACTTTTTCCTGAGTAATTAAAAAAGAACAAAGAGCAAATTCCCTTCAATAAGAATGCTCTTGAAATGACAGTTTTAAGGCTCAAGTCCTATTGAAACCTTGACTATGCAAAACCATTGAAATCAAGATACTCAGAATGCCTAAAATGCTAAACAAACTGGAGGAGAAAGTAATTAGTCATGTCAGAGAACTAGTAAGATAAAAATATATAAATAGAATGTAGAAATCTTTGGTTGTGCATTCCTCTGTAGGAATTTATTGGGCTACTCATCTGCCACATGCCACAGTCTGTGATAACTTGTCTTATTCTAAATATGGCTTTATAAAGTGGAATAACGTATTTCTTACGTTGAACAGAAATATTCCCTATAAATTCCAGCCTTTGTTTTTAGGTTGTCCTCTAGAGCTGCCTATTGGAAGACATTTTTGTCTTACACATTCAATTGTAAATATAAGAAATTGCAGACACTGCACCCAATTAAACTGAGAATGATCTAAAATTAACACTATATATTCAACAATATATTTAATCATTACATTGTATTTATTGCTTCCAAATCTCAAAATGCAAACAGATGCTTTCCTCTATACTTGATTCTGCTTTTCAAATTGTATACCTTGAGCTAGGTACACTGGACCCGTATTTAATTGCTCTTGGTATCTGGGAAAAATGGAATCATGCTGCAGGATGTGGTCACTCTCTCAAATATTCCAGCTTTCAAGGGTAGCATATAATGAATACTGCTGTGATAAAGACCTCTTTTCCTCCCGAAACCAGAATTGCGTGTTAATGAGAATGCAGTTAATTTTGATTATGCAAATATTCTACATACTGCTCAGTCACACAGGCAGTAAATGAACAAAGTGCTCCATATTTTAAATGAAATTTGAAGATTGCTCTAAGAATGTCCATTAACTTTGCATTGATTTCATATAAATGTTGAATTTAATCTTTTTATATTTAATAATGCCATATCCCTACTTTCAGTTTTAGAAGACATTACAATATTAGAATTTTTTTATGTGCATAATCCAAATGTAGTAGAGTAAGACAAATGACAAAGGATTAGAAATGTTAAACAGAATTTTCCCACAAGAATGAAGGTGATCTGGGTAATGAGCACAATCATTTTGTCTTACACTGTGGCGTTGGCTAAAGCACAATAATGAAAGGAAAGCAGATTTTAAAGAAAACAAAGACTACGGGAAGGGCCATTGATAAAGGGATATTATTTCCTCTTCCCTAACCTTACAGCTCCTCTGAGGGTACTGAGACTTGCATGTCAGAGATCTAGAATGGAGGGTGAGGCCAGAATGATATATGTGGTTCTTGGACTGTGAAGCCACAGTGATTGGCAAGATCAGAAAGATATAGCCAGTTCAGTCATTGACCATGTGTGTGGTTGGGTTCTTGTGGATTTTGATCCAGGAGAGATCAAATGAAAGTTCTACCTTTATAAGATGCAAAATTGGAGGGAACAAGATCAAATATTAACAGAGCCAAGCCTAGCACAGATTGCTATTGTGCCAACCAAATAGTAAATAAAGGAAAAGTTTGGGGATTTTTGACTACATTACTTTTATTGCAGTTATAACTCATGAAAAGCACTCAGGTGCAGATGTAAAGGCAGGTCAATAAGGGAAAATAATTAAAAGTAATTGCAACAATTGTAGAAACTAAGACAAAAACCTTGTGCGTTAGAAAGTATATTAAATCAAATGCAGAGGAAGCCAGTTAGGTCTTGATAACAAGGATATTTCCAGATTACCGTAAATCAATAGCCAATGAGAAGAATGGTAGAAATCAACATGATACAGTAATGAAACAAGATCAGGAAGGGATTCCATTTTGCTTTAGTTTCTCCTTTCTGGAAGAGATGAACAATTTATAGAGTCAATGATTAAAACAATTATTTATTTTAATTATATCTGCTTAAATTAAGAGTTCAGTACATCCATATATGTATAGTTCACCCACTGTTATGGTCTTAATTTGTTTTCAAAGACACACACACATACATAGAGGAAAGGGAAGAAATAACTAAAGTAGGTAGGGAGGAAGGCCACCAATTCTACAGAATACTTTTTATGCAACTGTCATCTGATTAAAGGACAGTCCCTGATTTTGGATTCACATGATAATGTAGTCTAATATCTTGTTCTATTTTGAAAAATATATTTGAAACCTATGATTGCATACATTTATATGGTAAAAGAACCTTCAGTTAGGTATATTTCCACTTTGGAACACTTTTAAAGAATAAGTCCATTTACAACAGATGAACATTTACTAGAGTGTAGGAAACTACATTTGATTCCAGAGAAATCCAATCTACACATTACCTGAGCTGTAAAATCAGGGGTTTTAAAACCTAAAATGCTTATATCTTTTAAACTGATTGAAGAAAGCATATCCTCTTGCAAAGCAGAATTGTCCTAGCTGAGAACAGGACAATTGCTACTCTTCCATTGTTTGGGTTAAAGATGATTAAACATCTCAACAGATGTAAGTTGTTAATACTACTACCAAAAGCCCAGTAATTTGTTTTAAATTTAGAAAATAATTCACTATGAATAATTTACTAAAGTAGTAAACCAACATGGGGCTTGGCAATTGGTATGTATTATCACAGAAAACTGATATGGTACTCATTTAAATGCTGAAATTCCTTAGTGCAACTCAAATTTGGACATTTAAAAGATTAAGAAATGCAACGATAATGATCCACTTATCTAGAGGTCAGATTTTCTACATCCTCAATTATATTGGAACCTGGCAATGACACAGAAAAAGTATTTTAGCACTTCCATCCCAGAATCCAAGAACTTCATTCAATGGGTTACATGTTAACATAAAATCAGCTCAGGTATAACTTAGAACTAATAATTAAATCAAGGATGTTAATTTACTAAGCTTGAGCAGAAAATAAGGAGACAAGATACTGCTAGAAAGTGAAACCAACTAACACTGAGAACTAATAGAATCAGCAATGTTAAAAGCATTTCAGTAACTGATATCATTATGGAATTATAACATGGTACATTACACTCTTAATGAAGAGTTGAATCATAAAAAAAGTTAAGCCATGTTTAGTGTACAGTTTAGAAGGCTGGGAAATTACACTGCATTTCAGAAAAATTTCTGACCAAACAGCGGGCAAAGAAAAGAAGGATTTAAAAGCTCAATGATCAGAAAAGATAGGAATTCAACAACTCTTATACCTGTAGTAACAAAGTAGGATTATCACCTCTTTCTGATTTCTTTTTCATTTAATACAGAGTGTAAATAATTCGTTTTGACTACCTAAAGAGACTTCTCCCATCTAAATAGTACAAATCGGTGAACTTTGTACTTGTTTTTACTTGTCTTTCATGTTCATGGATAAAGTACTTTAAAAATGAAAACATCAAAGCCTATGAGTTTTATTTACATATGAAAATACTAAGGATCCTGGATCTTCCCAGATTAAATTATGTTCAATATATTTTTGGTAAAATGTATTTTGTATTTTAAGTTTCTTGGAACTGCTAATTCATATATAGTGTACATTCATAGTAATTCTCTAATAGACGGTACATTTTATTTTACTAAGATGTAAAGACCTTTTTACCAACTATTAACAAATTCACTGTAGGTTTCTAGAGCTGAAAGAATTTTAGAATGTCTCGGCACACACTACTTTTAGAAATTATTAGAAAACCATGGGTCCCTGTATTTATTAAACTGAATCACCTGGCAATAGAATTCAGTTAAGGCTCTTGGCATTGGGGAAACTTCCTCCCACTCAGACTTGCTGCTGTGGTAGACCTGCACCTCATCTGTGATTTCATCTGGTGCATAATCACCACCTAGTATATAAATTTTATCTTCAATTCCTACTGCACCTGCATTAAAGCCTGCACATTCAAATGATCCCTCACCCTTCCAAACACAAGTATCTGGACAAAAACTATAAACCTTATAGGTGGACAGGTCACATATATAGAGTGTGCAGTTTACTGGGACAGCTTTAATTAGTGTTGCATGAAAAAACTGCCCAAACTCTGCTACTAATTCAGACCACTGATCAGTTGTAGCGTTGTATTTAAAAAAGCAATCAAGTGATGGGTTAAAGGCATCTGTAACCTCTACTTCGGAGCCAAGAACATAAATTACATTTTGACATGCGCTTGCTTCGGGGTAGTATATGCCCCTGGGTAACGGGCTAACAGACATCCATTCTTTGGAAAGAGGGTTGTAAGATTCAACATCTAAGAGACTTTTAATGTCCTGAGATCCTGTAGTCTTTCCACCTATGACAAATAATCTATTGAGAGCCATCACTGACGTATGCATGGTTCTTGGTGTTTTCATAGTCGATACAAGGAAGAAATCATTTTTGACTGGACAGTAGCACCAGGTTTGATCTGTGGCATCATGATATGACTCTGCAATATGAAGTCGAACCGTTCTACAACATGACCCTTTGCAACCACCTGTCAAGAATATTTTCTCTCCATAACTTGACAGACTAGATCCTGGCAAATCAATCAGGTGTGATTGTGGCAGTATTTTCCATGAATCAGTTTTAATATTATAGCAAAATGTATACTGATTTTCTCCATTTTCCTCAGTTTTATGAACAAATATGTATTTTTCAGTTGTGGATGGTCGAGCATCAGGGAAAAGTCCACCAGAACCTTGCACACACTTAATTGCATCCATGATTATGTCAAAACAGTTTGCGCTTTTGAGTAAACACTCTTCATTGAGCAGACAGTCTTGAAGTGTCTCCTCAGACAACTGATGCAATCTTACTTTTTTAATCAAATAAGGCAGATGCTTTTGCCTTGATTCCAAGTTATATTTTGTCCAACTGAGGACAACTTTCAGTACAGTTTCTTCTTCAGGAACATTTAATTCATCTGATTCCAGACATTTTTGCAGTATTCCAAAATTCATCTCTAAGAAATCACTGGATTTAAATAATAAAGAAAAGTGATGTTGTACAAAGTATAACGCATGCTCAAACAAACGGGTAGAGCCATAGCTATCTGATATAGATAACAACTGTAAACAATTGACAATATTAATACTTTTTATTAAAAAGTCACTGCAAGCTTTGGATAGGAAGGAAACTTGAAGAAATGATGACAACTGGAAGAACATTTCCACATTATCATCTGTTATCTTTGTTTTTCCAGTATAGGCATAATCAAGAAATGCTTTTATTGCTTTGGAGGACAAATTAGTAATAGTAACACTTCCACCATCTCTTTCTTTCATGTTTACTTCAAACATAGCCCTGCAAAAATAAAGAACACAGAAGAACAAGTAAACAGAAATATTTAATTTGATGATAATTTTCAATATTACCTTAAAAAGCTTTCCTTTACCCTTAGGTTGATTTAAAATATATTTCTGAAATATATTTTAAAAATATCCTAATAAACTATTTAAATATCTAGAATAGTTATGTACCATATCAGTTATTTGTAAAACATATGCATTATTAATACATAACTCCCACACTGTAAAATATATACATTATAGCTGAGCTACAGCAACTAATCCAAAGAAGGCTATAAAAAGATTCAAATTTTGTATACTGATTTGATGTTCTTATATATTATTCATAAAATTAAGGTAAAATCTCTCCAATGGCTGAATTCATTTAGGGGTTAATTAGTATCAACTCGGTAGGTGATAACTAACATTACTTAAAATATATAATGCTTCTGGATTTAGAATTTAAAAATCTCTTTCAAATTAATTCTCAATTTGGCAATAGTGAGACCTGTGCAAGATGGAATATAGTGAGGTATCAGATGTTTCCAATGAATCTGCCTGTGTGGGGAAATCTACCAAATAAGATAAACACGTCTAAAAAGACACATTTCATCAAGCACTTTAGGAAAAAGGGAATGTGATTTCATAAAACTAAACAATAACAATGTATCACACCGAACCAAAAAAGTTAAAAATAAGTTTTTGTAGAAATAACCACTGAGAGATGGAGATGGGTGCCCAGATTTGAATAATTAGACCAGTTTGAAAGTTCTTCCTAAGTTTTAATTTATCCCCACATGGCAAAGCTGATAGAATCTAAGGAATTGGGAACTTTTTTTGCTCAGTTTAAGCAAAAATATAAATTATTTGCAAATGTTGGAGACTCAGATGTATTTTACTATTGGTTTTGATAAGAACAATATTGCCATCCAGCCTCATATTAACTTCATATCCAGAGTTATTCATTTTATACCTTAAACAAACCCATTATGGTGGTTGTCAGTGGAACAGCAAATAGAGATTAAGAGTAAAGTGGAAAGACTACAACAAAGAACTAAAGACTACCAGTTAAACATTTGTTAAGACTGAAGATCAACTAGTTTTGGTTCCGGTTTAATACCACTTGTGGTTGTGCTGGTATTGTTCAGGATACCTTTGTGAGCAGCGCCCCTAGGTGCTCAAATAACCTGGGAGAAAACCAATTTAGTTATTAGAGTCTACTCCAGAGGGAAACTGAAGCTATTAAAGAAGCACTAGCATCTAACAGAAAAATATGAGGGGGCTTCCAAATATTGCATCTCCCTTAGGAAAGGAAGCCTTCCCACTAAATTATTCAATACTACTTAATACAAAAACAAACATAGTTACAAAAATTATACACCTGTTACACATTATGTACAGCATTGCAATAATGTATATCAACTTAGAAATATTAACCTGTGATGTTAATTATATTAGGTTATTAAGACATCTATAGTCCGTTCAGGGTAATATTAAGAGCATGGCCTCTAGAACTTGGCTGCCTCAGTGGGTATCTACCCTCTGCCACTTATTAGCTGTGTGACCTTGGGGAGGTGAATTAACTTCATTATGCTTCAAATTCTTCATCTGAAAATGGGGATACTTGCAGTACCTATTTCACCGACTTATGAGAAGAATAAATGAATTAATTGATGCAAAGTATTAGCTATTATTATTATCATTAAGAAAATAAATGTTTTGTATTGTTTTGAGCCTATATATTTTTAATTTATCATCAGCTTCCATATTTTCTTTGAGAAGACACATGTAATATCATGTTTCTATACTTCATTGTACTCATCTTTAAAGTATCTAGTTAACACTATCTCAAATTTACCAAGTTATCATAAAGTAGTTATATAATATGTATAATTACTTTTCAATCTTATCTCCAAAGACTTTACACTGGTATCATAATTTTCATTTTCCCCAAAAAGCTAGTCTTAAATTTTCATACTCAAAAAATCACTGGTAAATCTAAGTTTTAATTAGCTCTTTTTGAGAATTAAAAATTACTGTTGCATGCTCCTGTAGGGGAAAAATTGAGTACAGTTTTAAAAAATAATTATCCATATTATAAAACCTGAGGCATAGATAAATAAGATAAAGTACCTGAAAAAGTCACTGCATGCTGCTAACACACACCGATGACATGGGATTATTTCATCTTTCATGATTATTTTGAAATCATAAAAGACATTTTGTTCTCTAAAATTCTGTAGTACACTCAAGATTTTTTGTCCATGATCTTCTGACACAAGGAAACTGTTTATCTTTTCAGATGGAATTCCATTACATAAGCTTCGTTGATTGAAATCATATGAATTATCCATAGCCAATTCTATCTGTTCTTAGAACTGGAATGAAAAAAATAAAAAAGCACTGATGTAAGTAGTCCTAATACAATTTTCAGATCTAAAATTTGCCCTCTTGGTGTCAATTACACTAAAATGCTCACTAAACAATCATAAGATAGTAAACCTTGTTCTAAACATTTGTTTTCATGACATTTAATAATAAATTCCTATTGAATTTTCATAAATATGGTGCTCACTGGAATAAAAAGTATATTATTAAGGGATCAAGTTCAAGGCTATATAATCTGTTAAGTAGCACAAGTTATAAATTGTATAAATTAGCTTTTCACAGGATATCACTAGATGACAAGTCTTGTTATGTAAGAGCTATTATTTATATAGTAACTGTCACGTGGGTATGTACCCGATATATCCCTCTCCCCTCCCATCCATTTTCTTGTAACAAAGCAGATGTTAAAATGCTGATCTTGGCTAGACTCTTCTGGGGTTAGATTTTTAAAAGACAACAGAGTATAAGACTAGTATTAACTAGTTATGGCCTTTGCTAAGGAAGAAAAGGCAAGCATTAGTCCACGCTGGTCTATTGGAAAGCGGGAAGGAAAACAGCATAGAATTTTATTCAAAAAGCCCTTTTAAACATGAGATGAGAAATCCCAGATAGCTGAAGGCCAGATAACAGTGACTTTCCCAAACTGAAAATTCAGTTCTAAGCATGAAAGTTTATACCACCAAAAGCAAGGAAGTGGGAAACAGACAGGAAAAGAAGACTGGAATCTAGGGGAGCCAGAGAAATAGCGAACCTTGATTCCACAGTATATTTCTGTTACGGTTATCTACTGCTTTGCAAATCACCCACAACTTTATGACTTAAGACAATAATTTATTATCTCTTATGGTTCTGTGGGTTTAGCTGGAGCTTCCTATGGGGTTTTCATATGGTTAGAGTCAGATGGCCTCTCTGGCTGATGTCATCCGAAGGTCAGACTGGGTTAGAGGTCCAATATGGTTTCTTTATTCACATTTCTGATGCTTCAAATGGGATCTCTAGAAGAGATGCGGCTCTCTCTTGCTCTCTCTCGATGCACTCTCCATATGGCTAGCTTTTATTTCCTCATAGCATGGCAGTTTCAAGGTCTCTGGACTTTTTACATGGCAGATTGGTTCACCTGAGGGAATGTTTTAAGCTCAGGTGAAAATCAGACCCTGGAGAAGTAGTCTGAATGGTCCTGCAGCATCATAGCTCCTTTCTAGGACTGAGACAATCTACTGATGTGTACAGTCACCATGAGCCATGTATAGCTATTTAAATTTAAATGACTTAAAATTAAATAAAACATTTAGTTCCTTAGTTGCTCTAGCCATATTTCACGTGGTCAGTAGCCATATGTAGTGTGATGATTACTTTTATGTGCCAACCTCACTGGGCCACAGGGTGCCCAATATTTGGCTAAACATTATTTGTGGGTGTGTCTATTAGGGTGTTTCTAGATGAGATTAACATTTGAATTGATAGACTGAGTAAAGCAGATTGCCCTCCTTAACCTGAGTAGGACTCATCCAATCCATTGAAGGCCTGAAGAGAACAAAAGGCTGAGAAAGAAAGGATTCTTTCTCTTTGAGTTGGAACTTCAGGCTTCTCCTACTTTTGAACTAAAACTTGGACTACAACTTTACTACGGATTCTCCTGGGTTTCCAGCTTACTGACTGCAGATCTTGGGACTTCTCAGTCTCCACAATCACATAAGTCATAAGCCATAAGCCAACTTCGTATAGTAAATCAATCTCTATCAATCAATCTCTCTCCAGTTGGTTTTGTTTCTCTGGAGAACCCCCAACTAATACAGATGGCTAGTGGCTATTGTATTGTATTGTACAAATATAAAATATTTTCATCAACACAGAAAATTCCATTGGATAGCTGATGTGCTATATTAAGAAGAGTACGCCTGTGTAAGAGTGTGTGCATGTTCACATGCAGAGGGGAAAGTAATAGGATGCAACTGGCAGGATTATTGGGAAAATAAGTTACCTGCAGTAATTTTCTGAGCATTGTTCTGAGTAGCTCTAAGTAGGGAGACATATTTAGAAGGAGAGAGGGTGTCATGGAGTGTAAGAGAATGAGAGGCTTGGGGAGAAATTCTGAAGAACTGGGTGTTACTCCTGGTCTATTGCTCTAGTCTAGCAATGGGCTGGAGCATCAGTAATCTGTAACAGCAATGTAGGGTCTTCTCTCCATGGCCTGACTCATAGAACCATAAAGCTGAGTGGGAGATTCAGTCTCTACACCCACCCAAGTGACCAACGGTGGAATGGGGAGCCCAGAATTCCACACTTGCCTGGCTGTAATGAGGTGCCTTCACTCCCCTCCCACCCACCTCCTACTGGAGTGGTATCAGAAAAAGCTGAGTGTGGAGCCAGGACATTAATTTCTGCTGGGTGGTAACAGTGCCCACCACCTCCCCCCAATCGTAAGTGGAGATCATGTGGCATGTGTGGAGTCGACTTCTACCACCACCTTGTAGTAACATGGCATTCCTCCTTCTCCTTGTTGGGTTAGAGTCAGAGGCCTAGTGAAGAGTCAGGACTTTCACTATCACTCAGCAGTAACAAGGCCACTCTCACGTGATGTAAGTGGAGACCATGTGGGGAGTAATAACAAGGTGCCCGTCCCTCTCCCAGCCAGAATGATATCAGAGGATACAGAGAGGGGAGCATGAATTCCCAACTCTGTCCACCCTCCTATCCCAGGGGTCAACAGTGAGGTGGAAAACCTGGACTTCTACCGCAACCTGGAAGTAATGAGGTGGTGACCTTAACCCAACAGAGCAGTGTCAGGATAAACCCACTAAAACACAAGATTTAAATAAGTCTAGAGGCTTACAACATAATATCCTATATATCCAAGAACCAGGAATATATAAAATTGAATGAGAAAAACAATCAACAGATACCAACACTGATATGACACAAATGTCAGAATTATCTGCCAAGAATTTTAAAGCAGCCATCCACAGAAATGCTTCAATGAGCAATTATAAACATGCTTGAGGATAACGGGGAAAAAAAAAAAGAAAATCTCAGCAAATAAAGATATGGTGGGGGGGGAATGGTTGGTTGGATCAGTGGTTAGAGTGCAGTGCCCATAACTCCAAGGTCACCTGTTCAATTCTTACATGGGCCAGTGAGCTGCGCCCTCCAGAACTAGATTGAAAACAACAACATGACATGGAGCTGACGGGTCCTGGAAAAACACACTGTTCCCCAATATTCCCCAATTAGAGAGAGAGAGAGAGAGAGAGGATATGAAGAACCAAATGGAAATTTTAGAACAAATACAATCATCAAATAGAATGGAGGGGGGAAAAAAAGGAAAGAATCAATGATCTTGAAGAAAGACAACAGAAACTACGCAATTTGAACATTGTGTAACACAGTGAAAAAAAACAGATGGAAAAACAAATGAACAGAGCCTGAGGAACATGTGGAAATATAATGAAAAACCTAACATCCATGTCATCAGAGTGCCACAAAGAGAGGAAAAAGAGTAGGACTAAAAAAGCACTTGAAAAAATGATTGAAAATGTCCCAAATTTGGCAAAAGACATAAACCTAAAGATTCATGACCGTGAGTTAAACCCAAACAAAATAAATCTAAAGCCATCTATACCAAGGAAAATCGTAGTCAAACTTTTGAAAACTAAAGAAAAAAAAAATTAAATAAATCTTGCAAGAAGTGAGACACACCTCACTTACAGGGAGAAATCAATGATAATCATAGTAGATTTATCATTAGAAGCCATGGAGGCCAGAAGGAAGTGGCATAATATTTTTCAAGTGCAGAAAGACAGTAATTGTCAACCTAGAATTCTATATCCATCAAAAATACCCCCTGGGTATGTAGAAGAAATCAACATTCTGAGATGAGTGAAAAGTAAGAGACTCTCATGGAGACCTACTCTAAAAAGGTAGATAAGGAAATTCTCTATAACCAGAAGTTTAATGATAAAAGGAATCATATCATATAACATCAAAAAGAAAAAAGAATAGATTAAAAGCAAAAATATGGGTAAATACAATAGACTTTCTATCTCTTGCTTTTTCCAAGTTATGTTGGATGGTGGAAGCAAAAATTATAACACCGCCTAATGTGGATCTCAGTACATGTAAATCTAAAGCAATTATAGAATGAGGACATGAAGGAGAATAAAGGGAAGTAAAACAGCATAAAGTTTCTACACTTTACTCAATGATTACACTGGTGTTGTCATAAAATATATGATATATGTATATCTATATATATAAATGTTACATATTTCATGTAAATAATGTAATACTTAGAACTACTAAAAAGTCTATACAATGAGAGAAACACATAGTCACTATAACTGAATTAAACTGAAATTCTAAAAAAAGGTTCATGTAACCCACAAGAAAGCGAAAAAAGAGAAATGAAAGGAGACTAAACAGATAACAACCAAAAAGCAGGCATAAGTACTAACATATCAATAACTGCACAAAAACCATAAATGGTTTATGTACAATTAAAAGACAGAAATTAGCATAATAGATTAAAAAAATATGACCCAACTTTACACTTCCTACAAGTAACTCACTTCAAATAGAATGATATAAGAGGTTGAAAGTCAAAGGATGGAAAAAGAGAGAATGTACAAGCATTAATTAAAAGAAAACAGGAGTGGATATCATATAGACTTCAACAAGCAAAATTATCAGAGAAAGAAAGGAATATTACATAATGTCAATCTACCAAGAAGACAGCAAATCTCAACGTGTACGTACCAGACAATAGAGCTGTAAAATATGTGAAGCAAAAACTGATAGAATTGAAAAGAAAAATAGACAAATGTACTATTATAGTTGGCAATTTAACACCTCTTTCTCTAAAATTAATAGAACAAGAAGACAGTAAGTCAGCAGTGATATAAAACTCAACACCAACAACCAACAGAATCTAATCAACATTTATAGAAAACTTGACTTAACAACAGAATACACATTATTTTCAAGTGACCATGGAACATATACCAAGAGTGACCATATCCTGACCCTCAAAACAAACTTCAAATGATTTTAAAAAAATTGAAATCACACAGAATGCATTTTTGGACCACAGTGGAATCAAACTAGGAATAAATAAGAAAAAGATAACAGGAAAACGTCCACATACTTGGAAACTAAATAACACATTTCTAAATAATCCATGAGTCAAAGAAAGAGAAAGTCTCAAGGGAAATAAAAAAATACATTAAACTGAATAAAAATGAAAATACAACATATCAAAATATGTGGGATATAGCTAAAACAACACTGAGAAAAATCCACGGCACTAAGTGCTTACATTAGAAAAGAATAAAGGTCTGAAATCAATAATCTAAGCTCCCACCTCAAGAAACTAGGAGGGAAAAAGGGCGAAATTAAGACTACAATGAAATATCACTGTTCATCTATTAGAATGGCTGATACACTGGATCACGCATACATTGCTAGTGAAAATTATCTGACAGTTTCTTAAAAATCTGAACACAAAACAGTGATCCCATGGGGCCAGGGAAGTTAATGCACAGTTTCGCCTGATTTGAAAACCCAAACAATGAGCCATGCTGGCTTGGAGCCTCTTTTTGCTGTCCACTTGGGTAGAGAAGCTAATTCTTAGCCCTCTCTGCTGCTGAGTGCAGCCTCCCTAGCCCCACCCCACCAAGAAACCTTGCCAGAGCACCTGAGAAACTGAGTAGCCCAGCAGCACTTGAGTGGAGCACCTGGCCAGTGATTCTGCCTGTCTGCAAAGCTCAGCTGGTGAACCCATTTGGCCAGGGAGCTCCGTGTGCAGTTTTGCTTATTCAGGTATTCAGCCAGCAAGCTATACCAACTGTGGAGTTTGTTACACAGACCAACATACACGTAGGCTGGGAAGCAAATGTGAAGCTACTTCTAGGGTTAAATACAGCCTCCAGGCCTACCCAACCAGGAAGCCTAACAACAATATCTGGGATGCTGCATAGCCCAACCTACAGCCCCGCTTACAACGGCACTGGAGCAGAGAGCCGAGCCAACATGACACCACCAATGGAAATTAATAAAGCACCAATAACTAACAATGAAGAAATGGAGATCTATGAACTATCTATAAAACATTCAGAATAATCCTCTTAAAGAAGGACCCTGGACCAAGAAAATTAGACCTTTCTGGCAAGCTCTTTCTCATGACCCTTCACTGAGTGCTCAGAAGAAAGACTGGGGGTGAGGGGGAAGGGGTACTGGACAGAGACTCCTTTCACGGAGCAGGTGTGCGTGAGGTGAACATCCTACTGGGATGTCCTCCTGTACTTACCAGGTCTTCTACAAATGAGAAGTCTTAGACTACTAGAGGAAGCGCAATAAATCCTTTGTCTCCATGGCACAAAGAACGACTGCTTCTAGAGAAGGGATTGAAGCAATAATCCCCTACACTTGCAGTAGGGGCAGGAAACTGTCATGGGCCCAAGATCCTATACGTCTACTACTGCTTGTAAGAGGCAGGAATTTTGCACCCAAAATGGACTACAGTTTTCCTTCTGAAATAGAAGAGTAGGAATATTGAGAAAGTCTCATTTTCAGTGCCAACGTCACACACAACAAAAATCCTGTGCTTCTACCACAAACCTAGTACTGATTAGCAAGCAACACCTATCTACTATGGAAGGGCAGGAAAAGAGCACGGAGAATTGTTTCTACCATGGCAAGGATGTGAAAGAATGGCTGAAAGCTTAAAGGAGGAACACTGAGAAAAACCCTATTGCAACTCAGGCTATACATTAAACCCAGGGAAACAGCAGCCTACCACGAGATGACTTTGAAGCCTATCACATACTGGAGGTAATAATAGTAAAATCCAAATCCAAATGCAGCACAACTCCTAACTAGATTTACTCAATTCCCCCAAAATAAAGTCCTGACAAAATAAGAGAAGGGCCTTTACAAATGTACGTACTACCTTCCTCAGTCTCTACTGTTCTTTTACATACAATGTGCACCATTTCATCAAAAATTACAAGGCGCACACAAAAAAAGGTGGAGAAAATAACCCACTGTTAAAAAAATAAGTAACAATCAGAACCATACACAGAGATCCAGATATTGGAACTATAAAGTAGGGTCTTTAAATAAATGCACTTGGCAAATTTCCAAGATGAACCCTAATGATGAAAGCCCTTGTAAATTTTTTTTCTTGAGAGTGGGCAAGACTTGTGGATATGCAAGCATAACACATCCTTGATTATGACACACTATATGACAAAATGGATTTTTTTTCAGATGCCATTAAGTTCCCTAACCAGTTGAGTTCATCAAAAGGGATATTATCCTGGGAGGGTCTGACCTAATAAGGTGAGTTCTTAAAAGGAGGTCTCAAGATTCTGGTCAAGATAGCGAAGTAGGAAAATGCTATGCCTGCCTCCTCCCATGACAACATTAAAATTACAATTAAATTATAGAACAATCAACCTGGAGAAACATCTGAAGACTACATAAATGGAAGTCCAATAACTAAGGACATAAAGAAGCCATGTCAAGATTCGTAGGAGGTACACAGACGTGACCCCACACCCCCATGTGGCGGTCAAGAATTGAGAGGGATAGCGCAGCTGCAGAGGTCACTTCTGAAGAGTGAAGGGTCCCAGCCCCACACTGGACTCCCCAGCCCAGAGCACTAGTGAAAGGAAGAGGAGCCCTCACAACATCTGGCTATGAAAATCAGTGGGGATTCCATCCATCCAGGTCAGACAGAAGGAGGCTGGAAACCCAGGCATCCCCTAAAGGGTCCAATCTCAGACTCTAACTCCCAGGCACTCACCCAGTTCTCCAGCAGAGGGAGAGCAACTCGAGAGTTGCTAGAGCTATACAGAGGGAAACGGAGTTGTGTGGATTCAGGACGAGGGCTAGAGGGACAGCCGTCATTGTCCCTGTGTTGAGTCCTTCTCCCATGTAGCTGGTGGGCTCATGCCATCTTTCCGGTGTTGAGCCCTCCCCAACATGGCCAAATCTGAATTTCATTGGCCTGGTGAACTCCGCTCGCTGTACCCCGGTGACTCCTGGGACTCTGCCCCACCCAACTCGCATGCTGCCATAGGCTTTTTCAGGAGCTGGTGGGCAGCCAGTGTGGGCCTATGCTGCAGTCTTTCTTGAACAACTCTCTGGGGCCCACAGGCCCCAGATGGGCAGTGGCCTCAGTGTGCTCTGGCCCCAAGCTCAGCACTGATGCAAAATCTGAATCTGCATTAACCTAGTGAATGAAACTTACTCCACCTTGGTGACTCCCTGAGACCCTAACCTAACTCCCATACCGCCCAAGTTTCATCCAGTGGCTGAATCTTATAGGCAGCCAGCAGACAGTGGCAGGCTTCAGGGTGTCCTTGGCCTTTTGCTTAGCTTCCCAGGCCTGGAATTGTTGATGGCCAGCCTCAGTTCGCACTGTGGCCTTCCCACAGACCTTCAGGTCAAGTACAGGCAGTGACCAACTACGGCTCGCTTTGTAGCTCCTATCAGGTAATCCCGGGCTGGTCACAGGCAGCGGCTTATCTTGGCCAGCAAGAGAGTCCCTCTAAAGAGGCCCCAGAACCAACATACCCAGTGGCCGCCTTCAGACCACAACAGAACACTATCCAATTAGCCCCATGAATGCCACACCCAAAGGGTGATCTTGGCAGGCACCACATACCATGATAACTAAATAAAATGCTACTAAATAATTAATGGATTAATAATGACATCCAGGAAGAAATCAGAAGATACCTTGAGACAAATGAAAATAAAAACACAACAACCCACAATCTATGGGACACAGTGAAAGCAGTCCTAAGAAGGAAATTCATAGCAGTACAGGCCTACCTCAAAAAACAAGGAAAATGCCAAATAAACAATCTAACCTTACACCTAAAGGAACTAGAAAAAGAACAACACAGCCCAAAATGAGTAGAAGGAAGGAAATAATAAAAACCAGGGTGCAAATTAATGAAATAGAGTACCCCCCCCAAAAAATGTAAAAGCTCAATGAAACAAAGAGTTGGTTCTTTGAAAAGATAAACAAAATTGAAGACCCTTTAACTAGACTCATCAAGAAAAAAAGAGATGACCCAAATAAATAAAATCAGACATGAAAGAAGGGATAACTGACATACCAGAACTATAAAGGATTATCAGAAAATACTACAAACAATTGTATGCCAACAAATTGGACAATCTGGAAGAAATGAATAAATTCCTAGGAAGACAAACAATCTCCCAAAAGTGAATCAACAGAAACAGAAAATCTAAACACCAATTACTATTAATGAAATTGAATTAGTAATAAAAAAAACTCCCAACAAACAAAAGTCCTGGACCAGAATGCTTCAACCAAACATTCAAAGAAGAAATAATACCGATTGTTCTCAAACTATTTCAGACTATTCAAGAGAGGTAAGCTTCCCAAGTTCATTTAACAAGGCCTCCATTACTCTGATTCCAAAGCCAGACAAAAACATTCCAAAAAAAATAAAATTATAGGCTGATATCCCTGATGAAAATAGATGCAAAAATCCTCAACAAAATATTAGCAAACCAAATTCAGAAATACATTAAAAAGATCATACACCACCAACAAGTGGGATTTATTCCTGGGATGCAAGGTTGGTTTAACATGCAAATTAAATAACATGATACACCACATAAACAAAATGAGAGGAAAAAAACATACGATCACATCAATAGATGCAGAAAAAGCATTTGACTAAATCCTGTGTCCATTTATAAAAAAAACTCTCAGCAAAGTAGGAATACAGGAAACATATCTAAAGATAGTAAAGACCATATAAGACAAACCCACAGCTCACATCATTCTCAACAGGGAGAAGCTAAAAGCATTCTCCTTAAGATTAGGAACATGACAAGAATGTCCACTTTCACCACTTTTATTTAACATAGTATTGGAAGTCCTAGCCACAGCAATCAGACAAGAAAAGAAATAAAAGGCATCCAAATTGGAAAAGAAGAATTAAAACTGTCATTATTTGCAGATGACATGATACTACATAGAGAAAACCTGAAAGGGTTCCACAAAAAAAATATTAGAACTGATAAATGAATTCAGTAAAGTAGCAGAATACAAAATATTTAGAAATTGGTTGCATTTGTATACATAAATAATGAATTAACAGAAAGAGAAATTAAAACAATATATAATTGCCTCAAAACAAACCCCTAGGAATAAATTTAACCAAGGAGGTAAATAACCTGTACTCAGAAAATTATAAGACACTGACGAAAGAAACTGAAGCTACAAATAAATGAAATCATATAACGTGCTCATGGATAGGAAGAATTAAAATCATTAAAATATCCATACTATTCAAAGCAATCTATAGATTCAGTGTAATCCCTATCAAAATACCAACTACATTTTTCACAGAATTAGAACAAATAATTCTAAAATTTCTTTGGAACCACTAAAGATCCCGAATAGCCAGTCTTGCAAAAGAACAAAGTTGGAGGTATCACGCTACCTGATATCAAACTATACTACAAGGCCATAGTAATTAAGAAAAGCATGGTACTGGCACAAAAAACAGACACATAGATCAATGGATAAAAATAGAGAACCCAGAAGTAAACCCATGCTAATATAGCCAATTAATTGATGACAAAGGAGGCAAAAATATACAAAAGGGTAAAGACAGTCTCTTCAATAAATGGTGTTGGGAAAACTGGACAGGTACATGTGAAACAAAAAGAAACTGGACTAGACTACTTTCTTATACCATATACAAGCATAAATTCAAAATGGATTAAAGAGTTAAATGTAAGCTCTGAAACCACTAAACTCCTAGAAGAAAACATAGGCAATAATCTCTCTGACATTGCTCTTAGGAATATATTTTTTTAATGTCTTCTTGGGCAAGAGAAACAAAAGAAAAAATAAACAAATGGGACTACATCAAACTAAAAACTTTTTGCATAGCAAAGGAAACCATCAACTAAACAAAAAGACAACTTATTGAACGGGAGAAGATATTCACCAATGATACAGGGCTTAATATCCAAAAAATGTACAGAACTCATAAAACTTAACACCAAAAAGACAAGCAATACTATTAAAAAATGAGCAGAGAATCTGAATAGACATTTCTCCAAAGAGGACATACAGATGGCCAATAGACATATGAAAAGATATTCAACATCACTACTCATCATAGAAAAGCAAATTAAAACCACCATGAGATATTACCTCACAAGTGTCAGAATGGTTATCATCAATAAATGAACAAACAAGTGTTGGCAAAGGTGTGGAGAAAACGGAACCCTCGTGCACTGTTGGTGGGGTTGCAAATCGGTGCAGCCACTATGGAACACAATATGGAAGTTCCTCAAAAGATTAAACCTAGAACTACCTTATGACCCACCAATTCCACTTCTGGGTATTTATTTGAAGAAATCCAAAACACTATTTCAAAAAATATATGCATCCCTATATTCACTGCAGCATTATTTACAATAGCCAAGATATGGAAGCAACCTAAGTGTCCATCAATACACAAATGGATAAAGAAGATGTGGTACATGTATACAATGGAATATTACTCTGCCACAGAAAAGAATGAAATCTTACCATTTGTGATAACATGGATGGACATAGAGGGTATTATAGTAGTGAAATAAGTCAGACAGAGAAAGTCAAATATCATACAATTTTACTTATATGTGGAATTAAAAAAATAAGTGAACAAACTAGACAAAAACAGACTTCATAGATACAGAGAACAAACTGATGTTTGCAGGATGGGATGTGGGTTGGGGAAGTGGATGAAAAAGGTGAAGGGATCAGAAGTACAAATTGGTAGGTACAAAATAGTTAAAGGGATGTAATTACAGCATAGGGAATACAGTCAAATAATACTGTAGTAACTATGTTTGATGTCAGTTAGATACTTACCAGGAAGATCACTTTGTAATTTATATAAATGTCTAACCACTATGTTGTACACCTGAAACTAATATAATATTGAATGTCAACTGTAATTCAAAAAAAAATTTTTTTAAAGATATTTCAAGCAAATGGTACCCCCAAAAAGAAGGGGTAGCTATACTTATATCACATAAAATAGACTTTATGCTAAAAATGGTTAAGAGACAGAGAAGGTCATTATATAATGATAATGTGGTCAACCCATCATTAAGATATAAAAATTGTAAATATTCATGCACCCAACATCAGAGCACCTAAACATATATAGCAGAACTAACAGGAGATATAAATAGCAATACAGTAACAATTGGGGACTTTAGTATGCCACTTTCAACAATGGATAGATCATCCAAACAGAAAACCAATAAGGAAACAGATGATCTGAACATTTATACATCAAATAGAACTAAGTAACAGATATATACAGAACATTTCATCGAACAGCATCAGAATAATCATTCCTCACAAGCACAAATAGAGCCTTTTCTAGGCTAGTGCATGTTAGGCTGCAAAGAAAGTCTCAGCAAATTTAAGAGTAAAACCACACCGCTATGTTTTCCAGTCGCAATCATATGAAACTAGAAATCGATAATAGGAGGAAAACTAGAAAATTGGCAAATATATGGAAATTAAACAACATACTCTTGAATATTCAATGTATTAGAGAAGAAATTAAATAGGAAATAAAAAACTATCTTGAGACAAGTGAAAATTGAAATACAAGATAGTAAAACTTATAGGATACAGAAAAAGCAGTTCTAAGAGAGACGTTTATAGTAATAACTTCATAATCAAGAAAAAGGACCTTAGGGAGTGGCCGGATGGCTCAGTTGGTTAGAGCGCAAGCTCTTAAGAACAAGATTGCCAGTTCAATTCTGGCATTGGATGGTGGGCTGCACCCCTTGCAACTAAAGATTGAAAACTGTGACTGGACTTGGAGCTGAGCTGTGCCCTCCACAACTAGGTTGAAAGACAATGACTTGGAGCTGATGGGCCCTGGAAAAACACACTGTTCCCCAATATTCCCCAATTAAAATAAATAAATAAAAATAAAATTAAAAAATTAAAAAAACTTCTTTAAAAAAAGAAAAAGGAAAATGACCTTAAATAACTTAACTTTACATCTCAGGGAACTAGAAAAAGAAATATGGAAATAATAAAAATTAGAGCAGAAATAAATGAAATAGAAAACAGGAAAACAATAGAAGAAAGACGGACGAAACTAAGAGTGGTTCACTGAAAAGATAAACAAAGTTGACAAACCTTTACCTAGACTAAGGAGAGAAACAGAGAACACAAATAAATAAAGTCATAAATGAAAGAGGAGACATTACAACTGACAGCACAGAAATACAAAGGATCGTAACAAACTGCTATGAACAATTATGCACCACCAAACTGGACAACCTAGATGAACGGGATAAATACCTAGAAACATACAACCTACCAAGTCTGAATCATGAATAAACAGAAAATTGGAACAGAGCAATTACTATAAGATTGAATAAGTAATCAAAAACCTCTCAACAAGAAAAGTCCAGGATCCAATGGAATTATGAGTGAATTTTACCACACAGTAAAAGAAGAATTAAGACCCAATCCTTCTCAAACACTTCGGGAAAAGCTGAAGAGGAGGGAACACTTCACTTCTTAACTCATTTTATGAGGCTAGCATTACCACAATACCAAAGCCAGATAAGGCCACTATAAAAAAAGAAAACTATAGGCCATTAATTTGCTTTTCTTGCTTGATTACTGTGGCTAGAACTGCCAGCACTGTGTTGTATAGTGTGGAGAGTGGACACCCTTATGTTGGTTCTGATATTTGAGGAAAAACTTTCAACCTTTCACAACTGAGTATGATATTAGCTGTGGGCTTGTCATATTTCACCTTTATTATTATGTTGAGGTACTTCCTATGCCCAATTTGTTGAGAATTTTTATCATGAATGGGTATTGAATTTTCAAATGCATTTTCAGGATCTATTGAGATGAGCATGGTTTTTACCTTTATAATTAATATGATAAATCACATTTCTTGATTTTCACATGTTGAACTATCGTGCGTCCCAGGGAATAATCCATAGCATGTGATCCTTTTAATGTGCTGTTGAATATGGCTGGCTAGTATTTTGTTGAGAATTTTTGCATCTATGTTCATCTTGGTAAAAGATCTGTAAGGTAATTTTTTCCCTCAAAATATTCTGCAAATTCAATATCATATTTCACTAATTTTAAGACATTTTTACACACTTAACATATCTGAAATTGATAGGAATCTTATAAACGCTTTTGGTCAGGTAGCAGTCATGACATATTTGTCATTATGTGTGTATGTGCATCAAAGTGTGAAGAATGGGTGTCAGCATTTTGAAAGAAAACCTTGGAGATAATAATGGACACTCATTTAAAAAATGATATACATCATTAATGTTCCTGATAACAGCAAACAATATTATGTGCAGAAACATGGACATTGAGACTCTAAGTTGAAAGTAAATTAGAAGAGTTAGACTCTGAATGTGAAGAAGTTTTAAGAGCATCTTAACTAATTTTGCTTATATATTTCTTTTTATGTATGTACGAAGGTGATATGATTTTTTTTAAAAAAGGGCTTTCCATAAGTATAAAAAATTCCAAGTGATAAAAAGTTGTGTTAAAATGGCATTTTTTTCTTTCTTAGCACATAAAACAATGGTATATTTTATAAGACTGCATCTCAGCTTCAATGAAACTCCTTCCTGCTCAAAACATTAAATCAAGTTTCAAAACTATTCTCTTGTTCTTTTAGTCTTCCATGAAAATTTGATTTAAATAATTGAATCAGTAAAAGTACAATAAGCCTAAGAACCAAGTCTTTGATATAAAGTAATGACAAAAACAAAAAACATACGCCACTTGATAGAAATGGAATATTAAAGTAAAGCTGTGCTGTGACTGATTGGGCTTTGATTTCATTGGGTCTTCCAGTTATAATAGTTTGGTAACTGATTCAGTATAGAGCATGATTTCTGCCCTATTCTAGTCAGTATTTATTGCAGAGTGCTAACTATATGCCAAGTACTGAATTAGGCACTAGAGATAGCATGGAGAGTAAAGGCAGACAAGATCTCTGTTTTCTTGATGTTTAGTGTCTAGTCAGGAAGACTGACAAATTATAAACTGTTATAAATACTATGAAGACACAACTGGGAAATGGAAATAAAAACGAATAGTAAGGGATATTCAACTTCAGATAATAACAATGGTAACAGTGAACACTTACATAGTGTTACTATGTGCCAGGCTCTGTAGTACATGCTGTATATACGCTAATCTTCAAAACAACTTTTTGAAATAGGTACTACTATTGTCCCCATTTTATACACAGGGAAAACGAGGCTTTGAAAATTTAACTAATTTGCCCAACATCACACAGTAAATAAGCAGGGAGTTGGGATGTAAACCCAACAGTATGGCTCCAGAGTCCTTGTTCTCATCCACTACATTAGCAAAACCTTTCTGAGAAAGTGTCATTTAAGTTGACACCTGAATGATGAAAAGGGGTTGGTAAGAGAAATCATGTATAAAGCCCTAAAGTAGGAAAGGGTCCCTCAGTTGTAGGAAATGAAAGAAGGCCATCGTCATTGGAGTATAGTTAATGAGAGCAAGAATGTTGGGGAGATAGGGCTGCAGAAGGCCCGTGCTACCTCATGCAGGATCCTACAGGCTACAGGAGCTGGAGTTTTAGTCTAAGTGTAATTAGAAGAACAGAAGACTGAACCGGACAGTGACATGATCTGATTTATATTTTCAAATATCTTTCTGTAAAGAATGAATTAAAACAAGGTGAGAGAAACGGAGTCCAAGTCATTTATTTAACATATATTAGAAAGTTTACAGAGTAGCTAGTCTTGTGGCAAGCACTATTCCAGATACTAGACACACAGCCGAAAACAATGCAGACAAGGTCCTCCACTCCATTTTAAAGGAGTACACTTTAAAATGTTGAAAACACACACACACACACACACACACACACACACACCCTTGCAACATCAATAATTTCTCCCACTCTACTGGACATTTTCCATCAGTGTACAAGATATCTCACATCTTTAAATAAACATCAAACAAACAAAAATCTATTGTCTGACCTTTTATTCCCCTCTCATTATCATCCCATTTTTCTACTCCCTAACCCAGGAAAATTTCTTTAAAGAACAGTCTGTATTAACTTCACCATCAGTTATCAATTAAGTTCCTCTCACCCTATTAAAACTGCTCAAGTCAATGTTACCACCCACTACTGTCTTGCAGTCAAATGCTAATTTCTCTCTCCTCATCTTAATTACTTCTCAAAAAGTACTCACATTGTTAAATAGTTTCCTCTTGTTCTCTGTGCCATAACATTCTTCAGGTTTCCTATGTTGCTGGCCTGGCCTTCTCAGTCTCACTAGGAGGCCATATAGCACCATGATTAAGAGCATGGACTTAAAGACTTAGCTCTGAAAACAGGTTGGAGCACGAGTGCTTAGGTCATGGAGGAAAGAATGTTCCTCTTTCTTGTGCAGGATACAGAACTAATCAGCATTTTAGGTGACAAAGGATGGTAGTTTAGACTTGGGTGTTAACAGTGGAGATGGGGAGAAATAGGTGACTTTTTTCTTTATTTTAGAAGTAGAACAAATAGAACTTTGCAATCCTCGGATATAGGAATTGAGGGGAAAGGGGAATCAAGCTTTCTTCCTTGAGTAACCAGTAGCATTACTGAAGTCTTGGAATGGAAGTTTTGCAATGGGATAAAGTTCAAGTTGTGACCGAATAAAAAGCTAGTGAACATTACCGAATTGAGATGATCTCATCTGATGGCTTTCCACTGAAATGTACACCTGGGAGAGGTTATGTGATTTACCCAAATTCACACCGATAATTCAGTGGTAGAAAGGAAAATAGAACACAAGTTCTCAGAATCCTGCTAAGAAGCCACAGATCAGGACCTGCTATCATTTTAGTTCTTTCTCCCACCTAACCAATACAATAAAAAATACCGTAATACTTTTTTGGGCCTTATTGAATATAGTTAGGCAAGTTATTAACTGTACACTTTATATTTCCTTAAAAAAAAAGGGAGGAAAGTAAAGGTAGATAGAATATAAATATTAGGGAAAAGAGTAAAATTTGTTGCAAAAGTTCATCAAAAACATTTCCTGATGTATACTGTTTGTACGAGGTATAGTAGTTTACAGTCTAATTTGCAAGATAACACATATAAATAATTCAGGTCAATAGGTGTTATAAGGCAATACTAAAAAAATTGCCAAATGAATTACACAGACCATATTTTAATTTTTTTAAATGTACTTTGGGGAAATCCTTAGGAAAAGGTAAGGTTTGAGCCAAGCCTTGAAGTACAAGTGAGAATTTAAAAAGTAGACAGGGAAAGGGATTAAACAAACCTATAGTGTCCAAGAGGATACTAGGCTGGGGCTGGGGTATGGAGTGGGGCGAGTAGCTTTTTAGATTTTTTGGGGCACGGACATTCTCTTTGATTTGACATTTGAGCTGAGACCTGAATGATACCGAGGAACAAGGGCTATGATGATAGGAAGAAAGGAGAATATTTCAGGCAGAAAGAACAAGTACAAATAACCACTACATTACCTTCCTGTACATTAGGCTCTATAGACTGAATACACACAGCTTTAGTTCAGTGGACTATGAATTCCTAAGCCTGAATTTGAATAATTCCACAAATTCTTTCTGATCTCAGTTTCTCCATCAGCAATACTAATAATTGCTGCAATTAGAAGAACATGTGAGATACATAGAAGTGTTTTAGAAACAGAAAATATACAAAAATTATAAAAATCAGTTCAAATAGACAAGAAAAGTTATGATGCTTACATAGCTAGAAATGGAGAACTGAATTATGTTCATGTTCATTGCTGATACAAGTATTAGTAGATACCTTATACTTTATATATCTTTACATTTTCTGTTATTGTAACTTTTTTGTACATTTTATATGCCTTGCCAGATTGTTAACTCTGCGGGTGGTAAACAGATCTTAAATATGGCACCTGACAGGCTTTTATAGTATTAAATTGATATATCAAGCCAGTAATTCATTTTGCAGCACTTTGAAGATCTGTATATGTGTATGTTTAAAATCCTTTTAACTGCAAAGGATTGGAGGGGGCTCATGCTATCAGGAAAGGCTAATGGAAACAAGTATAGATAAAAACAGAATAGAACTCATTTTAAAGAGGATGGAAATAATCTGCAGGTAACTGTTAATTACTACTGGCGGCCTTTAACTGACATTCCTTGGCAGTCAGAGGAAGAAGGAAATCTGAATTCCAGTGTAGCATTTAATCTAACCACAAAGTTAGGCATTTACATTCATCTGCAGAGATCAACTTTTCCCTAGAAGAAAACCATGAAGGGACTTTGATCACGAGGGCTTTCATATGAGTCACCTACAGTCTACATAGACCAACTGTGGAAACAGCCATCAATATGTACCTTCATAAAGTGTAAGAAAATAACTGCCCGTGTTTCCCCGAAAATAAGACCTATCCGGACAATCAGCTCTTAATGCGTCTTTGGGAGCAAATATTAATATAAGACCTGGTCTTATTTTACTATATTATATTAATTATATATTACATTATACCCGGTCTTATTTTACTATAATTTACTTATAAGTAAATTATTATATAGTATAATTTATATATTACTATAATTACTGTATAGTATAATTTACTATAAGTAAATTATAGTAAAATAAGACCGGGTATAATAATATAATATCGAGTCTTATAATTTGTGCTCCAGAAGACGCATTAGAGCTGATTGTCGTCTAGGTCTTATTTTAGGGGGAAACGTAGCAAGCAAAGGCACAGAGTAACTCTGAAGGGCTGCTGAAGTTATTTAACTTGGTTCTGCTGCTTTTAGAGCAAGCACCTATGATATGGTGGAACCACTGTTGTCTCAACAATAGAATCCTCAGTTTTCTCCCTAGGGCTCTGGTCCAAGCTCGGTAAGGCAAAACAACACCTGGATCACTTGATGGCCACAACAAAGGGTCAGCATTAGCCCAGCGGCTCTCAGGCAGCCTGGGATTCAGGCGGGGCCGGCGCCCCGCACTAGGAGCAGTGTCTGGGCCCCAGCCTTCGAAGGCGGGTTTCAGGATGGGCGACTGCTAGGGAGAGTAGTTAGTGTCCTAGATGAGCGGTGGGATTAAACCGAAGGGTCTGAGGGTAAGGACAGGAAGGCAACTCAGGGACGCCTCGAAGCTCAACTCCAGGGGCACCATGCAGTCCCCTCCCAGCGGCGGAAACCTCTCCCGTTCCAGAACACGAAAGAGCGGCAGAGGCTGCCGAAGCCAAGGGAATCCTTTCTTCTGTGGATTGTGGGTTATAGGGGCCGATACTAGTCCCCAAGAATAAGACTATTGTCCCATTTTTCCCAAAGACCCCAGAGATCACCCACCTGCAACTGCAGTATCCGAAGACTCCACCCTAGTCTCCCTTCGGAGCACTGATTGCGATTGGCTAGCACAGCTGTCCCGTTAGCACTTCTCCATGTGTGAATGGCGTAACTATCCGGCTCGTGGCCTTGGTCCCACCCTCCGCTCGCCGCCGAAGCCCCGCCCCATGACGTCATACGTTGCCGCAGAGCGCAGAGGCGGGTCTCCGTCTCAGCCACCAGCTGCCTTTTCTTAGAGGAGGATGTGGCGGTATTGGGGGCGGGAAGTGAGGGCTCTCCGATGGGCAACGTGCTCGTAGTCGTAGCGCGGCGCCCCGCCCCTTCCGCACAGGCGCTGGGAAGAAGGGGGTGGGGCCACGTGAGTGTCCGCGCCATCAGGCTTGAGGTGGCGGCGAGGTTCGTTTTCAGTATATGGTTTTCCTTGCCCAGCGGTTCTTCTTTGTACCAGCAATGGAGGGTGTGCGCTGGGCCTTTTCCTGCGGCACTTGGCTGCCGAGCCGAGCCGAATGGCTGCTGGCGGTGCGATCGATCCAGCCCGAGGAGAAGGAGCGCATTGGCCAGTTCGTCTTTGCCCGGGACGCTAAGGCAGCCATGGTACTACTACAGGTCTTTGGTATTTTGAGCCGAGAAAGCAGATGTCGGGGGAGGTGGGCCAGACTGTGGAGACCTCACCGCCCCCATTCTAGCGTCGACTCCCGCGTTCTAGCCCACGCTTGGTCGGCCCCGAACGAGAGTGGTTGGCGCTGCTGAGTTTGTGCGTACGGCCTGGTCTCCACGGCCTTTGTAGTCGCTTCGGAGGCCTCGATTGCTGTAAAAATGAGCCCCTCCCCCGTTGTAATTGAAAATAGAGATCCTGTGAAACCATAAAATAGGTGTAGGGAAGGCCTAAGAAGTAATTGGCTTTTTTCCCATAATGAATGTTTTTACATTTTTATTTATGTTACCAAGTTTATTTTTTCTTTGCGTGGACCCATTTCACGTGCTTAGTCTGCCAATTAAATATCCCACCACTCTCCAAGGGCACCCTGTACGTGGAAGGCCCCCGAAAATACTGACGGTCTGACTTCGTTTATCCTCGCACATCATGGAACTGGAAGAGACCTAAACCAGCGACCTTTACCAGTGAAATTGAAGTCCAGGGAGGATGCAATTCCAGGCATACTTTCCTGACTAGATAGCTTGAGAAAGGGTATTTTAAATAGAATACTTTATTTTAGTTATATATTTTTAAGTAACAAATGGAAAATTGGATTTCAAAATTTCTATCTAGTGCTATTTGAAACAGCCTGTAATTAACCCACTTCAAAGGCAGTCGTTTCTTGGAATTGTCTCTATATTGAAACACCTTTTCATCTGAAATGCAGCTGATAATTTTTGAAGGCATATTGGCGAATATTTTTTATAAATTGCAAGAAATTATTTTTTATAGATTATAAGAAATTGTGGAATTCAAAATGTTGCAGTTTCTAAATGTTAGAGTTGAAAAAAACTTGAAAGGTATTTTGCAAAATAGTGTATACTTTGTCATCTTATACTCTTGGGTATTTTTGTGTGACTTCAGTAATTTCTTAATTATTAGGTGGAGGTGGGAGAGAGTGGATGGGATACATGTGAAAAAAAGATAAGCCATGCATAGCTAATTGTTAAAACTGAATGATGGGTATGTAGGGTCTATAAATACTTGCATATATGCACAAAGATGTAGGTAGGGTTGCTCACTGGAGAATTTTTTATAATTAGCAAAACTAGAGCCAGCCTAAAATGTCCAATAATGGAAGTCATTCAAGTAGTAGTCTCTTGATACTATGAAATACTAGGCCATAGTTAAAAGTGCACAGACCAGACGGTTATGTACAGATATGAAATAATCACCAACACAAGTTAAAAAGGTTATACATGGTAGAATACTATGTATGGTAGGATCTCTTATATGTAGATAGACAGCAAAACCATATGCAAATGAACATATATTTAGTTACTTAGAGAAAAGACTGGAAGGATGCCTACTGGTTAACTGGTTACCTGTTGAGGGAATTACTAACGAGGGACTTGAGCTTTTTCTTCTGACTTCTTGAGCATTGCTTAAATCTTAATGCAGTTTATTTAATACATATGTACTCTTAAAAACTTTTAAAAATGAATATTTCAGGAACCACAAAAATAGACTTTGTATGTTACAAGCAGTGAACCTCTACACACCAGATGTTTTGTTTACTTAACAGGCTGGTCGTCTGATGATAAGGAAGTTAGTTGCAGAGAAATTGAATATCCCTTGGAATAATATTCGTTTGCAAAGAACTGCAAAAGGAAAGCCAGTTCTTGCAAAAGACTCATTGAATCCTTACCCCAATTTCAACTTTAACATCTCTCATCAAGGGGATTATGCTGTACTTGCTGCTGAACCTGAGCTACAAGTTGGAATCGATATAATGAAAACTAGTTTTCCAGGTAATGCTGCATTTTTGTAGTACAAGAGTTAAGTATCTTCTTGTCTCAGTGCTTACCTATTGAGTAATCTCAGGCCAGGAGATTGTTGTAGATATTTAAGTATAGGAAAAATGTGCTCAGCACTCAAAGGTAATGTATCTCAGCATATATCTGAAAAGCGTGTATTTCTTTGACTTTAATTAACAGACTTCTCCATAAAGGATAGATTCTCCATTGCTGGGGGGGAGTCACATAATGCTTTGCTTAGAGGCAAAGAGAAAAGGTAAAGATTTTTTTTTGAATTATACCTCAGCTTGTTATGTAAGACTAACTGAAACTATTTTCAAAGACTTAAGTTTTGTAGAGAACAGTTTTTCAGCAGCTCATTTTGTCTTTTATTTAAATAGTTGATGTTAAATCGAATTGGACTTGGGTCAACTTTGAGTAGCATTCTATTCAAAAACAGTAATTATATTGTAAGACCTTTGTTTCACTTGAAGTTTGTATCAGTTCATCAGTAAGTTGTTGGTTTGTTTAAAAAAATCTCAATGATAAAGTTACTGTTTTTAGGAAGAGATAACAAACATGTTTATGCAATATCTAAATACAGCTCTTTGTAACACATTTACATAAGTACAAATGAAGAGCAAGTAATTATTAAAATATGTAAGCGGCTATATTTTGCCTTAGAAATTTGTAATTGGTGGCTGTAGAAACTACTAACATTCATTGTGGGGTTGAGTATGCCCAGGCAATTTCACTAGAACACAGGTTCTCTTAACTGTGATTTTCATCTTCACTAACATTTAGTGAGCATTTATTCTGTGCTAAGGCATTTTACTAAGTGCTTTACATATATTCTCTGATTTAATCATCCCAACCACCCTAAAATGAATATACTATTGTTTTTATCAAAAGATAAGTAAGAGGCCAAAAAGAAAGCTGTTGTAAGAGAACCATCATCTCCCTAATTTCATAGTGCAACTTCCTAATCTAGACAATGCCTCAACCTCTGATTCTTTGCTTATGTTTCCCTTGGTCTGGAAGATTTGTATTAACTTTATCGCTGAACCCCATTTCTGCATAGGTAACTTATTTACTGATTACCTTTCAATCCTTTTAGGGAAGACTGAGCTAGAGTCTTTTGTTGTAGGAGCTCATAAAATACATTTTCTTCATTCTAATAACATACCACAGTTTGTAATTATTTATCAGGATGATTGTCTTTCCCCTGGTCCTTACAAGCCACATGAGAGCAGGAACTAGTTAGCTATATCTGAGTTTGGTCACTAGCACATTTCTTAGCACACCTTACTTAGGTCATAAAGCAGAATGAACACTCTGCTGCTGTATGTAGTAAGGCTTCAGAGTATGGCTGTGAATTTCATCTCTCACTTTTGCTGCCAGTGTCGTTACCTTGAATTTTCCCACCAGCTAATTTTTCTGATCTGCTGATAAACCTTTCTATTCCAACTCTATTCTGTGCTCAGAAGGAGGCTCTACTAGCAATAACCGGGGTTCTTGACCTAAGTTCCTGGATAAGCATCAAGTCATTTTCTTTTACCCTCTTGAAATTGCTGTATTTTGTGTGCACATGTGCATTTTTCTAAGGAGAGGATCTGGTTTTCAACAGGGTCATAAAAGGCTTATTCTGAAAGAACCTCTGCTATAGAGTGTTCAGAGTGAGCATGGGAGTGAGCCCATATGCTTTCATAGTTTTCTGCTGTTCTTAATGAACTTTTCCTAAAGTCAGAAATTATCAGAGGCCATTGCTCTGTAGAATGGAGTCAGCATATACAGTAATGGTTGGCTCATCAGGTTGATATCTGGAAATTATGTCTGTGAGACAGATTTTATTACCAATTGCCTTGATGGACAATGTTGGCTTTGGTCAATCCTGGATAAATAAGTAATTACTAATTTAAACTTTTAGTAAATGACAGGAAGGCAGTTGAACATTAATTGAAGATTCAGTTTCCTGTTAATTGTATTTTAAGATATTTTCCCTTCAATTTTTATTAATCTTATTTGACTAATGACAGAACCGAGACCTTTTCCTATTTGGCTGGTTCATTGCCAAAAAGCTATGATATATTCAGTAAAATACAGGTCAAGAGATACTTTCCAGTTGTCACTAGTATTATTGTGTCATGAATTTCGGAAGTATGAATGGACACAGCATCAATTCTCAGTGAGGGTGAGAAGTAGACACTAGTTTACTTCACTGGAGATTCATTTGAATTGCTCTGCGTATCAGAGTAAGTGAGGAAATTGAGCAAGGGATGTTCCCAAGAGTTGCTAAATGATGGGAGTATAAAGCCTAGGATAGTAGCAAGAGAAGTGTTGTACTTCGTACTGGACATTTTTATTAGATTGTCAATTCTTAGATGGAGTCAGTCTTTGGGGGGATCATTAGTATATTGAAAAACTCAGTTCTGTTGCTCCCATTTGGTCAGCAGGTAAATGTAGGAGTTTGTGGAGTCTTTCCTTGTCACATAAGCCATTTCTCTTTTTTTTTTATTCGGAAGGGGAACAGGACTTTATTGGGGAACAGTGTGCACTTCCAGGACTTTTCTCCAAGTCAAGTTGTTGTCCTTTCAATCTTAGTTGTGGAGGGTTCTGTTCAGCTTCAAGTTGTTGTTCTTTCAGTCTTAGTTGTGGAGGGCGCAGCTCAGCTCCAGGTCCAGTTGCCGTTGCTAGTTGCAGGGGGCACAGCCCACCATCCCTTGCGGGAGTCTACTGGCAACCTTGTGGTTGAGAGGACACGCTCCAACCAACAACTGAACCATCCGGGAGGCAGCTCAGCTCAGGGTGCCGTGTTCAACCTTAGTTGCAGGGGGCAGAGCCCACTCGAGGAGTTGAACTGGCAGCCTTGTGGTTGAGAGCCCACTGGCCCATATGGGAATCGAACCGGCAGCCTTAGGAGTTGGGAGCATGGAGCTCTAACCGCCTGAGCCACCAGGCCGGCCCTCACATAAGCCGTTTCTGCTAGGTGCCAATCATTTCCCTCCCTCTCCCAGTTCTGTTGGTGCTTTGACAGGGCAGGAGAGAATATAATAATGGATCTAGGAAGCTTTGGGTTTCTTCCTCCTAGCCTGATGCCCACAATTAAGGAGATTATTGCAACTACCACTTTATTCTTTGCTTAACGGAGAAAGTAACCTTATACAAAAGTAGGCACTCAATAAATATTTAACGAATGCCTAGAGAACAGGGATTATAAGACATTGGGGACCCTAGTATAAGTAAACGGCCAATGTAATACATTCCTAACCCTGGAGGGACAGGTGTTTTGTACATAATCATTATAATTTACTGTACCCAGTTGGGAAATTTTGGTGGGTTTTTTTTGTTGTTTTGTTTTCTAATTTTACCTACCGTTTATTTACATATCATAAGTGTAAAAGCACATAGTTTTATGAAGTGTTCAGTTTTGTTCCCATATTTATAAAATAAGGCTAGATCAGGTAGATACAATATAAAAATTAAGATTTAAATTTGGGGAAAGACTGAAATAGTTTTCCCCATGGTTTTACATTTTTATTATAACTTTGCTGGATATTGTCAGCATAAAATGAGTCAATATTTTGAGATTTAATACTAATTTATAGTTTTGAAATGATTGTATAATAGAACTATTTTCTAGAACAACTGTTACATAAAGTAAGTATAGTAAGTATAATTAAGTGGCGGTATTATGTGATATCTAGGGAGGTCGTGGGGCCTATTTCTTGTCTCCTTCCACTTTACCATCTCCTGCACTAATTTTAATGACTTTCTATTTGGTTCCCCCTTTTTACTTTTGTCCTCACCTAGTTAGTTAATACATTCTTTATACAGAGTTGGAGTAGTCTTTAAACAAACCTACAGCAATTTTCTTAAAACTCATAGGTAGGTTGTTTCTTCATAAAATCTAATCCCTTTAATATGACCCCTATCATCTTACTCATTTATCTCTCCATTTGTATTTCAGCTCCTCTCTTCGTTCACTATTTTCTGTCTACACTCATCTTTTATTACCATGGTGAATGTAGCAAACTTTCTTGTTCAAGGTCATTGCAGAACTGATCCTTCTGTTCTCCCACAGTTTCCTTGAGTACCTGAGACCAGAAGAATGAGAAGTAGCAGGTACCTTCTCAGCAAGGACTTTCCTGACCTCCTTCTCAGCCCTTCTCATTTGTAACTGTAATTTGGTTATTTGATTATTAGCTGTTCTCCCTCATTAGATAAGTTCAGGAACCATGCTTGTCTTGTTTTTGCCACAATATACCTAGTACCTAACAGGGTGTAGGACATAGTAGGTGCACAATAAATTACTTGTTAAATGTACAAATGGTAGTTCTCAATTTCACTTAAAATACTAAATTTGTTGAAAAATGAAAAAATTGGGTACACAACCACAATGGAAAACGGTATACATATTAGATACTAGTTAGAATATAAACTGTTCTCATCAGTGGGTTAAGATTAACAATATTTCTTCTCTTGAGTCTTCTCAAGAGATTCAGTTTTCCTCAGATTCAAGTTTCAGCTTTGTTGCTCCTGATGCAATCTATTCCGCTATCATTTCTATCTGGGCTGATCTACATTCGTCTACATCTGCATTTTGCAGGAAGTGCTTAAAGCATTTTTTTTTGCCCCCAGCTTGGAGATTTAGAGCCTGTACGTAGCTTAATAAGTCACACTTCCCTTTGTACTGGACTCCTGACTGAAAAACCAGGCCTTTACTGGCAAGGAGTGATCCCCCTTTCCAGTTACTGGATGGGTCTATTCCATTGTACAGAGGATTTGAGTGGGGTCACAATATAGAACTAGTATTTATTGAACGACTCCTACCTGTGTGACATTATGTTAAATGTCTTATATATGTTAACTTATTTCATCCACTTAAGCCTAGGACGTAAGTACAGTCAACCCTTGAACAACACGGGGGTTAAGGGCACTGACCTCTCATGCAGTTGAATATCCATGTATAACTTTTGACTCCCCCAAAACTTAACTAGTCATCCTTTGATATCTGCGGATCGTTGGTTCCTGGACCCCTTGCAGTTACCAAAATCTGCAGATGGTCAAGTCCCTTATGTAAAATGGTGTAGAACAATGCTACAGTCAGCCCTCTGCATTCATGGATTTCCAACCTCAGATCGAAAATACTGTTTTCAGTCTGCAGTTGTTTGAATCAACAGATGTGCAGCTGGGGACGGAGGATCGACTATATTTATTGGGAAAAATCCACATGTAAACAGACATGCGCAGTTCACACCCATGTTTAAGGGTTAACTGTACTATTATCATATAGAATAGTTAAGACACTTACCCAAGGTTGTTGCCGGAGGCTCATGGGGATGTCCAGGAGAGGACTCAACCCGGAGCAGCAGTGACCAGGTTCTCGTCTCCACACAAGAAAGAATTCAGGAGTGAAACAGATGCAGGAAAAAGCAAAAGCGATTTATTGAACACGAAAGTGCACACTTGGGAGGAAAGTGCAGGTGAACTTAGAAAGTCACACCAAGGAAGTCATGATCCAGGTTTGTTTTTTTTTATCCCTCCCAGGGCGGGAATTGGTGACATCCCATTGACTTGGTTCATTCACCTCTGTGCGGGACCCTCCATTTCCCGTTTTTTCTTCTTTATTTGGTTCCTCCAGAACTGTCATGGTGTCAGGTGCATCATGGGAGTTATAATAACCGCAATGCAAATGACACTAAAATTAGCTCAAGATCAGGTCCCAGGTAAATTATAGGGATTATTATCCTTGCTGGATGAAATGGTTCTTGTTTTTCTTCAGCTGCAGATGCTAGATACAGTCACTTGTTACTTGTGTAACCAGTGAGACAACTCGGGTTGTATCCTGGAGGGGGTTGTCAATTTCCTAGGCTACCTATCCTGCTTTAAGGTGACTTACAGTAACTAACAGGAGAAGATCATGTATTTGAAACCCATACTACAAAACCCATGTAATTAGGCACTGTAAAATGTGTGTCCTCTCAATATTAGGTTTTATTGACCATCTGTTAAAGAAATTGCAAGTTCAAAAATCTATGACAAGTTCTGTGGAACTGAGTTAAATGTATTTAAAGTTTTTACGGAGGAACTGATAGCTAAGAAAAGTATGAAAAACACAGTGAGAGGGAACTTGCCTTACCATTTTTTAAAACTTATATTAGGCATTGTAAACAAAAGATGTGCTGTTAGTAAAAGAATAGACAACTAGAAGAGTTAAGAATCCGGTATTTATTATCTTTTGGTTTTGGTTATTTTTTTTGCTATATGAATTTTATTTTTTATTTAATTAAATATACTTATCTTTTCCTTGATAAATTCTAAATTCTGTCTTGTTAGGGGAAAAAAAATCAAACTCTTAAAAGATTTCCTCCCACTTGAAGGTTATGGAGTCTCCTAGATTTTATTCAAAAATTGTAATTTTTTTTTTACATTCAAATCTTTAATTCCTTTAGAATTTGTGTGTACATGTACATAGTATGTTTTGCATCCTGACGGCTAAACAGTTCCACCACCACCAGTGTTGGGTAGATTAGGAATAAACATGTAAAGTGCATGGAATTATTAAGTACTTAATAAATGTCATCTCTTAAGGTTATTGTGGTACTTGTTACTGTTATATGTATTGAATGCTGTTTCTAGAATGGTGATCAGGATATTAAAAGCGCCCAGGATGCTTATTAACAGTACAGGTTCCTTGAAACAACCTCAGACCCACTGAACCAGAATTTCTGAGATGCAACCAGGGATGCTGTATTGAAACAATTTCCCAGATGATTGTTAGACATATTAATATTTAGGAAACACTGTATTCGATGTAATTTACAGAGCCAACAAAGAAAAAGATTGTAACCAATCCACATTTTTTATGAGTGAAATAATCAGAAAGCCATTATTAGATCCTTGTCTCATACTATACAACAGTATAAAGTTAGGTTTTAATAACAATTACTAGAACACAATAGAATTGTATGTTTGGTCAAACTTCTTAAAGAAGGATACCTTTTAAGCTTAAAAGAGCAAGAAATCACAAAGTCAGCAGATGTAATTGATTTCACAGTAAAGCTTTTCTTACAGACCAGGGAATATATTTGTGGCAAATATGCCAGATAAAGGTTAGTATTGTTAATACATAAAACGCTCTGTAAGTATTGATAGGAAAACCACTTAAGACTTGATGAATGAATAAAAAATTTGATAAAACAGTTCGCAAAAGAGGCTATACATATAACAATAATAACTACTACAACTTTATAGCAAACATTAAGTACTTAATAGTTCCTTGCATTTCACATGTTTGTTCCTTAATCTACCCAGTCTATCCCTATTGTATAGCTTAAGAAAAAGCCATAGAAATGGTAAATAAATAACAGGAAAGAAGTGATGGAGCCAGGATTTTAATATTTGACACCGGGGGCATAACACTAAACTTTTAAGAATGTGTAAGTGTCTGTATATATGTTAAATTGTATTCATGTGTGTATTAGTTTCCTAGGGCTCCTATCAAATTACCACAGACTTGGTGTCTTAAAAACAACTGAAATGTATTACCTGACAGTTCTGAAGGCTAGAATCAGTTAAGGTGTTTACAGGGCCATGCTGCCTCTGAAGGTTCCCGGGAAGACTCCTTTGCCTCTCCCTAGTTTCCTGGCTATCCTTGGCATTCGTTGGCGTGTACCCGTGTCACTTCAATTCTACCTTAATCTTCACATGGTCTTTCCCCCTATATTCTGTGTGTCTAAATGTTTTTCCGTATAAGGACACCAGTCATTGGATAATAGAGCCCACCCTAATTTAGTATGATGTCATCTTAACTTGATTACACTAGCAAAGACTATTTCCAAGTTAAGGTCACATTTTGAGGTTCTGGGTAGGCATTAACTTTGGGAGATACCATTCAACCCAGTATAGTCCATCCTCTGCCTGCCCACCGCCCCAGATTTACATCCACCCACACAAAATCAATTCACTGCATCCCAGCATTCTAAGTCTTAACCTTTTCCAGCATTTAAGTCCAAAGTCTCATCTAAATGTCAACTCAAAAAGTTGCAAATCTCTCCTCACCTGAATCATCTAAATCAGGTATGGGTGATCCATTGTGGGAAAGAATTCCTTTTCCATCAGTGAACCTATAAAATTTGAGAGCAAATCACCTGTTTCTAAAATACAGTGGTGGAACAGGCATAGAATAGACATTCCCATTTCAAAAGGGAGAAGTTGAGCCCCAAGGAAGTATGAAACCCAGCAGAGCAATTTATGTTAGTTGTGGTGGCCTGAGGCTAATCCTGTGGCTCCCTGCTCTGTTCTCTGGCCCCTCAGGGTGGCCCCACCCTTTGCTCCTCTACCCTGCTTTTGGAGTCCTTCCCTTTACTTGAACACATTTGCTGCCAAGTACCCCGTGTCCTCTAGGCCATTTTCTTGTGTATATTGATAAGTGTACTTATTGACAAATGCAACATTTAAATAAACACAAGAGCACTGCAGTTCAGGACTGCCTAAGTGGAGAGTTTCATGCATAGGTGTAACTCTATAGGTTCATATTTCAACCTAGTGCTTTTTCTGCTTTGAGCCACTTGCACTGAGGGCTTAAAGAGCTCCTTTGTCAGTAACATACTACAGGCTTTATGCATGTATTTTTTGAAACCTGTATTAGTAACTCAGACATTTTTGTTTGATTTTGGGTTTGTATCTGGATAAATTTCTGAACAAGTGAGCTAATAAGTCAAGCATTATTGTGTATATATTACCTCAAATTTTAGAAGACTGTAACTTCCCATGCAAGCAAGAGTATATGTAGTCCAGTACTTAGAAAATGAAACTACTAGAATTTCTAATGATTTATTATTCAAAGCTAAATTTTATTACCTTGAAGCACACAGACATTGCTCAACTCCCCCCTGAAATAACTGGCCCCTTTTGTTTAAGAGTGGTGAACTTAAACTGAGATGCTGTGTGTGTGTGTGTGTGTCGCTGACCTTGTTTTGGAGAGAAATGGATATAGGTGGGCTTTCAGGTTCTGAGGTTAGAAGGATTTTCTTACTTTTCCATAGGCTTGCAGTAGCAGCTAAGGGTGTTGACTATAAATTATTTTGTTGTAGGTTATTAAAGTATGTTTAATAACCTGGTTGCTGTATGACGTCGATTAGTTGATATTGCAGAACACTTATTTAATATCTAACACTGCTTTCCCTAAAGTTTAAGCTATAAGATGGAGTTTATGGTTTTTGAAAACTTGGTTAGTGGCTCTATATAAGTTTTGTCATTTTGTCTTACGTGTTATACGTAAACGTTCTTACATGTGTGATAGAATGATTAAAATGAAGATTGTAATGGACATGAATACGTGATGGTATTAGGAGGATTTTCCAACTTAGGTGTCTAATTATTCTGTCTTCAGATAGCTTGAGGGATAAATGTATTATTATTCTGATATTTCGTACTGATTTTTTTTTTAATTCCCATTTCCTAGATAAACTAAATACTTAGGAATACTCAACCACTGTGTATTTTCAGCATAATGCCACAGTGTGGCGCTGTTTCCCTTTGGCTGAATCATCTTTTTCTGTTGCTGTGAAGCCTCTTATTTTGTGGAATAGATAAGATACTCTCAAAAGTATGTGAAAACACTCTCACATCAGGTAGTTTTAGCTGTACATAATCAGTTACATGATTGCTTTCCAGTGATTGTGCTAGATTGCTTTTTATGTTTATCAGTTCGTTTTTTATTAGCATGCATATTTAAATTATTTTCCTTGATTGCCCCATCATATTTAGTTAAAAATCAGAGGGCTTCTTGAAGGTTATGAAATTATAACTTGAAGAAATCAGCAAATAAAATGACACTATAGATGACAAGAAGCATATCTTTTTAAATTTTAGGCTTTTTGGTTGGTATTCTGTTTAAACTGCAGTTCCACTCAAAATACACATTTTAAGAAAGGAACACTGTATTAAAATTGTAATGCTTAATATATACTGATAACAAAAGATGAATACAAGTCACATTTGATTTCTGCAATTACAAGAGGTGCTCAAAGTGGTTACCATCAGCGTCCAGACGTTTCTGATTATGGTGAACTACTCCTTGAGCAACGTTGACCAAAGTGTCCACTTGCATACGTTTTTTTGGCACCACCAGTATATAATGCTGTCTTCCAAATCCAAGATAACTGTTCTTACCATTGTTGTTATTATATTTACACTGTTTGTGCCAGAATCTAGTCAAGAGGAAACAGTTCATATTTATGTAGATATAGTGCTCCCAGTATTTAAAATCTTCAGATTTACTTTAATCATTTTACAAACTTGCTTGCTTTAGTTTGTTTAGTGTATAATTTGTCAAGCCAGTATGTACTAGTGAGGCTTGCATTTTTACAAGACAGTTTTTATTAAGGGCCTTAAGGAAAGTGTTGAGGAATAAGCACCAGATTATCAAAGGGGTTCATATCCCCAAAAGGGTAAGAATCTTCTGCTCTGGGACTTATAAGATCACAATTTAATATTTCATTGATGTTCCATGAAATGACTTTATAGCTTTGCTGGGCTACTTTTAGGAAATAATCTTTTAATGTTTATATGAACAAATACAAACAAACAGTAGACATTAATTAAATTCATAAAATGGATTGAAAAATTATTCTTCTTGAGAAGAGTAGAGGGTTAAGGAGTAGAGATAGATAAATGAGTGTAATGAACTTGAAAATAAGTGAGGATCTTTGTCTTGAACTATTGGATTACATATTATTGTAGGGACATTAGATACAGTTTCTGGCTAAGCAAGAGGAGACTGTTTTGACTATTATGGTGAGGGAATCTTAATTTCATGGGAGAAATGGCTCTTAATATTTTCTACCCTTGAGATAAGTATGGGAAAGGTAGGTGGTTACTCTAGGAGAAACTGTAAACTCCCTATGAAGGACCATGTCTGTTTTGCTCATCATGATATTTCCAGCATCCAACACCTGGGTATTTTTAAAATGAATAATCATAATGGGATTTCTAATTGTTGAATTCTCGGGGGGTGAGTTAGTTATTAAATACCAGGGGATTTGACTTTTTTTTTTTTCTAGACGTACTATGTTGGCTATCTGTCCCTTTTTAGAGTTGTAGTCAACCAGTTAAGAATGGCAAGTTTTTGAAGTTGGGTATTTTAGAAATGGGAATTGGAATTAGAGTAGACAAGCAATGTTAACAGAATTGGTAGAGGGACTGCCTTCAAGAGGTTTTCTAGAAAATAATGGTGCAGAGGAACATTTAGGAAGTAACTTACCAAGTAATAGTTAGCGTTCATTTATTCATATAGTAAACATTTGTGGTTCATCTACCTTGGGCCAGGCTTTCTGATAGGCCAGTTAGGCTGTATGTGTAAGGGCAAGAACCATGATCGATTTGTTCTTAACCATTAGTTCACTACACATTTGTATTAGGTTGGTGCAAAAGTAATTGTGGTTTTTGCAGTTATTATTAACCTTTTAAACTGCAATTACTTTTGCACCAACCTAATACAACATTTGTACATGTTGTACATCGTTGTAGAATAAACAAATGAACGATGATGGAAAGCTCCTGCTTAGTAGTAAAGAGAGACAAATACATAATTATAATATTATTGTGACTATTTAAAAGTAAGACTGGCTTATGATTTTCTTTTATATGCTGTCTTTAACATATTTGGTAATAGAACTGCTATTTTTAATTCTTTATTTCCTCAATTGACAGGTCGTGGCTCAATTTCCGAATTCTTTCATATTATGAAAAGAAAGTTTACCAACAAAGAATGGGAAACAATCAAAAGCTTTAAGGACGAATGGACTCAGCTGGATATGTTTTATAGGAATTGGGTATAATTTCTTTTCTAATTTTGAGAGTAAATTCCTGTAATGATTCTATTATCTTTGATAAAAGTAGGAGCAAAATTTTTTGGTTATGCAGTAGTTCATACAGTGTTTTAAGAAAATAGGTCATTACTTGAGAACTTCATGATTTTTTTGTATGCATTATTGTAACAAATTTAAGAAACATGAACTTATATTTAATGGTCAATTAGAAGGTACTTACTTTTGAAGCTAAAATAAGATGTTTCATTTATCACTTTTTTACAAATAATGCTTAATTTCTGTTTTAAAGGAACTCACACATGAAGCCTTATTTAACACTTATATAAAATTTTCTGTATGCCAGAAGACATGACTTAAAGCTCTATGTAAGTTAGTTACTGTAATTATAACAGCCATCTGAGAAAAGTACTATTATTGTTGCGTGTTACACATGAGAAAATAGAGGCACTGGGAGCTTAACTGGTTTGCCTTAAGATCCACAGCTGGTTTGTCTTCATGCTACTATTAGAGTAAAAAAATAGCTTATAGCCATAATGTAGTATAGAGTTAAAAATCCAGATGTGTTGGACCTGTAGGTTTTATGAAAAATGTTTATCTATTAAAAGCTCTAAGAGTAAATGTTTCTTTTTATTTTAGGCACTAAAAGAAAGCTTCATAAAAGCCATAGGTGTTGGGCTAGGATTTGAATTGCAAAGGCTTGAATTTGACATATCCCCATTAAACCTGGATATAGGCCAAGTTTACAAAGAGACACGTTTATTTCTGGATGGGGAAGAAGAAAAAGAATGGGCATTTGAGGTAAGAAATTTATCAGAATTGCTATCACTGTAAGAATTTCCTTATTGTGTGCATGTATGTGAGATTAATTTGGGGAGGCTAGTCATTGAAACTAGACACAACTGGAACCCCATCCTGGTGCTGAAGGTGAAGTCAGGGAAACTCTGAAGTTTAAGCTGATACTTGAAAGGTATGTCATACCGAGTTAAATAAAATGGGAAGGGAAAAGAGGCTTGGAATAGAAAGATTTTTGTGTGTAGGAACAGCCAAAGGAAGTTGTTTTGGCTGTACCACGAAGAGGGGATTCCGGATTAGACTGGTAAGATCATGTAGGCCATTATGGGTTGGGCTAAAGATTTTGGTTTCTATATTTGGTTTCTGTCACCAGTAATTCTTGGTTGAATTGCTAGTGAGAGAAGCAGCATAAATTCATTTAAGCCAAAAGGACATAAGCTATTAGTGTTTCATGTAATAGGACCTCAGAATTAAGTAGAATGTTACTGAAAAACTCAGAACTCGTATAGTTTACTTTGCCTTTCTTTAGGTCCTGGCTTCAGTTTTCTCCCACCCTTGTTTCTCATTCTATACACCAGGTTTCTTAACTTCTCTGGTCTGTATATGGCAGGAAACAATTGCCTACCATCCTTACATGTAACAATGTATAGTATAACAACCCGCTGAGATTGGTGAACTCCCTTTCTGTTCCAAGTCCTAAACGTCCTGGGGAAGGGACTTCCTGGCCTAGCTTGTGTCAGATGTTTATCTCCTAACTCATCATTGTAGCCAAGGAGGTGGTTAGGTGTCCAGAGCCCAACAAATGGGTTGCATAATAATGTGGTTGTTCCTGTAGTAATGACCTGAATCATGTGCAGAGAAGGTCACTCCCCAGAATAAAGAGTTAGCGATGAGTGGCTAAAGTAGGAGGTTTTTCTCAAGAGGATTTAGCAGGTGTTAAGTAGAGAGTGATGAGATCAGAGTCCTGTCCATGATTGTGGAGCTTAAGGAAGTGAGGAGTCAGATGTTACGATCTATTCTGTGACTTACAGGAGCATCTATTGAGAAACTGAGTACGAGAGAACAAGTGGGATTTAAGTTTGAGAGGACATGAAACCCGTATGAAGGTAGCAAGTAGGTGAAGGGCTGGGCTAGAGGGACAAAAAGTCATAATTATTAACATGTGCATGGTTGTTGACGTGTGCTTGGGATTTAAAGGTGCAGCTGTGAAATTACCTAAGTTAGAAGAGAGAGAGGCCCTAGGACAGACTGACAGACTCCAGAGAATACTGATATTAAAGGTGGGTTGGGGGAGACTGAGAAAGAAAGACCAAAATAGTTAGAAGTAGAATAAGAGAGTAGTGTTACAGGATCCAAGGGCAGAAAGTATTTTGAGAAAGTCAAACCTGCTAACATACCAAGTAATGTACGGATTCTATCAATTAAAGAGCAAATTATATTTAGGATACTATAAAAGAGCACAATTTAAAAAATTGTAACCAAAATTATTTAAAAATGCTTTAAGAGTTAAAGGGGTAAACCTCAGCCATTTCACTCATGGGGAATCCTTTATTTTCTTTCTTTTTTGCGGGGGGGAATCCTTTATTCTTAACGGTGCCCAATGGAATAGGCCTTAATAACAGAATGAGGAGGGGAAGAGACAGTGATTGGGCCAGTTTCACCTTTTTGGGTGGCAAAGTTGTCTGAGTTCTGGGGACTAAATACATGCTATGGAAAATGATAGCCACTGGGCTTGAAGTGTTTTGAAAGGAGTCCACTCAAACGGAACTCAAAAAGAAAGAGGCAGTGAGTGTTTACTGTATATTAGTTGCTGAGGGCAGGAATAATGAGATCAGAATGTACTCTAGCTCCAGGCGTGGTACGGGGCTAAAGAGCTGGAAGTGGTTCTTTGATAATTCCACAGATGCCCAGCCCATGAGATAACCCAGCATTTGGATATTAGATACGACCTAGGGTTCTAAAAACTGAATTACTTGTACAATAGCGTTTGTCATTACTTTACCCCTTTCCTCCAATCCCTGTCCTCTTTGCCACCCACCTTAAAGAAACCAGAGTGGAAGAGGAAGAATAGAAGAGCAAAGGTGAGCCCACGGGGGAGACTGTGCATTTGTTCTAGGATTGAAATATGATTTTTTTTTTTTAAAGCCAAAAATGACTGAAGAACTATGACGTTTGCCTAAAAACTTGTCTAAGAGTTGGAAAGTAAATCCATCAGGGCACATTTGAAAGGCAGTCATGGAAGAATAATTAAGTTGTTTATGAAATGACCCTGAGTGTTTTGCCCATTCAGTGTACCAGTTATGTAAATAAGAAAACCATATATGTTAGGTGCATAGATTTAAGTGTGGATTGTTTATTACACTATAACCAGGTCCAGGAGGGGAGAGTGAATTTAACAGAATGAGTTTACTGGTGTGGGCAGCCAGAAACCAGGGGTTAAGGGGAGAATGGTGAGCCTAGAGCCAAAGGAGGCCTACCTGGAGTTGAGGAACTCAGGTGGGAGCTTCCTGTCAGGGCACCTCCACTACCGCACAAGTTAAAGACCCAGCCTTTGGGCAGGCAGCTGCGGGAGGGCAACGATTTCAGTGTACAGCTGTGGCATGAGAGATCTTCACTGCCCTTTCCTCCTTTTCCTTAACCCTTTCCATTTTCAGGCATACACACTAAATTCATCCACTCTAGAAGAAGTAGGACGGCATGGTGGTGGTGGTGGGGGCGGTTCTGGAGTTATTAAGAGAGATGGAATCAGTCCCTTTCCCTGTTGAAGGCTTCCAACTCAGAATTAGGTTTGAGCTGAGTTCGTGAGAGGAAGATGCTCTTTATGAGGTGAGAATAACTGCATTTGAATTAAACAGGACAAAGCATCTTGATTCAGAGAAAATTTGATACTTGAGAGTGATTAAAATGTCATTTATGAGATCTGTTCAAGATATCATCCAGGGAAAGAGAAAAATGAATTGTCAGAACTTGTTTAAAGGGAAGTGTTTAAGAGAATAGGTTGCCTTCTATTCCTACACCATGGAGTCTAGCTCCTTTGTAAACTGAAGACAAGGTATGAAAAAGGTTCAGCCCTTCCCCACTTCTTAAGTGTACCTCTGAATGAAAGGTCTGCACAGGACAGCTTTGCAGCGTCTGCTCCCTCTTGCCCAATTGTGCAGATACTACTTCCTGAAACAGTCAGTTATGACCAAACACCATTAGCCCTATGGCTAGGTTTTCTTCTCATATGTATTTGGTAACTAAATTTAAGTATACGGGCCTTTTGAGAAAGTATTGCGCCTGGGCTGGAGCCAGGACAAATCCCTAGTAAGCACTACATGTTGGAGACTAGTTTTCAGCAGTTAATGCATATAGCCAGTGAATACCGGAATCTCTTCAGACTCATACAATCTCTCCTTCATAGTGTGAGAACAGGTTAGTTAAGCTGAAAACAAAAGTCCTATTTCTGCAGGCAGCATTAAAAGAATGCCTGCAGGATACCAGAAATAGTAATGTTCGCTCCAGGAGTGCATCTGGAAGGTACCTACTGGCACCCGAGTAAATGATGCAGTGGGCTATGGGTACTATCCTTATCCGAGCAGAGCTAAAGGACAGTGCCATCATTAGAATAAGTGGTAAAATTCTGCATCCTAAGAAATAAGGAGCATTTATTTCCTTGAATACTCAAAAGAACACGGTAAATGAAAATTATAAAGAAAATGAAGACTAAAAAAAATACCTTCTCTTTAACAACATTCAAGAAGAGAGCGTATTTGCTGAGCTCCCGGATGGCTCAGTTGGTTGGAGCGCAGGCTCTCAACCACAAGGTTGCTGGTTCGACTCCCGCAAGGTATGGTGGGCTGTGCCCCCTGCAACTAGCAACGGCAACTGAACCTGGAGCTGAGCTGCGCCTTCCACAACTAAGATCGAAAGGACAACTTGACTTGGAAAAAAGGCCTGGAAGTACACACTGTTCCCCAATAAAGTCCTGTTCCCCTTCTCCAATAAAAAATCTTTAAAAAGAAAAGAGAGCGTATTTGAAATGGAAGCTGAGAGCCTTAAGGAGAGAATAGGCTTGTCATTAAAAGAGCTGTTAGGGGAAGTTAGTCTATGAAACCATCTATAATGTATAATAGTGTATAGAAAAGAGGACAAAAACCCTGAAATTCATACCTGGAAAAAAATGTGCTTCATCGCCACCCTCTAACTGTAGACATTTTCGTAAGCGTTCATTCCTTTCCTTTCATGGATCCACTCTCACAATTAGCTCTCAAGTACTCTACCTTTCTATATATCACTACTAAGTCTTTAAGTCAGATTCTTCCACTCTCAGACTCCTCTATTTCTCACTACTATGTGTTTCTATCTGAAGATTCATTTCATAGACACTTTAAATTCTGCATATTGCCTTATAAGTGATTATTTTTTTAACTTTGCTTTTTTGATGGTACCACCATGTAGTCATTCGGGATAAAAAGCCGAGACCCATTTTTGGTTCCCCTCCTACTCTCCGTTTCATACCTGTCTATCTACTTAACAGTGACATGCTCCCTTCTGAAAACTGTTGTGTCCCCTGCCATTTCCCCAGCGTGGGCCCTCTTTACATCTGACTTGGACTAATGCAAGAAAGCTCCTATCTGGGTTCCTGTCCATTATTTTGCTTCGGCCTTCAGTCTTCATCACTCCATAGATGGACTCCATTTTGCAGGCAGATCACAACCTGCTATCTGCTATTCCTTGACTATCCCCAGCTCTCCTTTTCTAATTCTTCCATGACCCCCTTCTCAACTACACCCCCATCACTTTCAGTCTCCTTCCTGCCTTCTTTAATAATTTTTGCCCAACTTCTCTTTATTTCCTTTAAGACCAAGTTTTTTTTTCTTATGACATACCACATTTTGCCTCTGATCTCTGCAGTTATCTACTTGTTTTACTTCCCCAGTGCTCCCCGAGGGCAGGGGCAGTGTCTTACTTAGCATTATATCTGTTACAGACCTAAAATAGCATGAACATAATCAAGAATCCATTATTTACTACAGCAAATCCAAAGTATTTTCCACTTATCTGAGTATTGTATCTCATATTTAGAAAAATAATACTCTAGAAAAAATAGGAAATCTTATGCTGAAAGGAATCTCATATTTTCATAGGTTCTTAATTTTCATAACCAGTTTCTGTTAGGAAAGTTACCACCAAAATGTTTCAAATGATGAGATTAGATGAAATAGAAATTCTTCGCTTTTTGAAAGGGAAATACTTAAATAAGTAGAAATCTTAACATTTATGACAGATACAGTCCATTGGGGAAAAATTATAAAATTTGAATGTTTTATGTTAATAGTTTAAACTTTTATTTTACTTTGTTTATAAGGCAGAATACATATACTAAGAAGAGGATATGCAATTTTACTGAAACAGATTGATCTTTGTAATGTAATGCCAAGCTATCGCCTAAAAAGATAAAATATTTTTCCTCCCCTTGGGTTTGTTAGAGATTATAAGGACATTTTGGTATTCACAATAATTTTATGGATAAAAAATTATAAGATTAGGAAAATCTTAAAAATTTAGAAAGTCTTAGAATTAAATCTTGCTTAGTAGCATTGAATGAACCAGCTTTCATTAGCTAGCTAGCTAGCTGGTTTCATTTCTTTTGTAACTAATAATTTATTATAAGTCTTGTCCTAGGCAGAAATAATTTAAGGCAAAGTTCATCACCTCATCGAGCTTTAATTCTAGTGGGATATTGAATATTAATGTTTGACTACTAAGCCATTATAAAATAGCTTTTCTAATTTTGCTGTGTAAAATTTCATATTTATATGATGCCGATGAGGTCTGAGTAGATACGATGAATTTTTATTTTGAAATCAATCTCATTGAATTTTGGCTTGTAACGAGGTAAGTGGATAAATTGTGCAAGGTATATTGGCATGTTAGTAAACAAGCTGAACACTAAAACTGGTTATTGCCCATGATTACCTTTGATGTTTACCTAAGTTACAGACACTGCAGAACTACTGATCTAAGTGGTTTTCCAAAAGTAATTATAACCAAAACATCTTTGTATAATGTTCATATTATCAATATATTCTGTGTAAAGAATGCTAGGATAACTATGTATCGAAAAGAATAGTTTTGTTGTTATAATATTGTGAGCTTGTTTTTAAAGGGAAAATAACCTATTAAATCTTCTCTGATACTTAGCTAGTTATATTTTTTCCTCTTTAAACATGCTTTCCTAAATTTATCCTTACTGAATTTCATTTTTTGCTAATTTGGATATATTAAGATACGAAGATAAGAAGAGGGTAAAGGATGAAAAATCCCTAAGTAATACTATTTCTGATTGTAGTTTTCTGTTTCAACTGATGTCTTATGGAAGAATGCCTTAGTAAAGTGGCTTTCTAGTGAAATTTTTTACTTTTTTTATAGTTGTTAATAACTTTTAAAAATCATCTGATAACTTTAGTATTGGTTACATTTTAAGCTCCCCATCTCCTCCCCCCCACCACCGTTTTGTCTCATACATAGGGGAAAATAGAAAATTGCATATTCTTTGTCTTAACTATAAAATTCCACCATTATTTTCCATAGGCTATAGTATGTAGTTAACTAAATGTTTATAAACCTGTGTTAACAATCTTTTTAATTGCTAACATTAAGCGTATACAAGAATTAACATCAGTGAGGCAGATGGCTATCTAGATTTTTCTCTAGATAGCACCCTTCATCTATGTAGTCTCTGATTGAGAATGTATTATATTAATAATCATTAAGAGACATCATACAAACCAAAAATGAGCAATGTTCTATTAGTAAAAGGGAGAGAAGGGGGCTTATATTTTAAAATACTTAATGTCAAAAGGCTAACAAAATATGACAACTGAATACAATACTTGACCCTAAACTGCCTGCTGTACTTGGCGGTGGCGGGAAAATTCTATAAATGATATTACTGGATTAATTCAAAAATTTGGAATACAGATAATAGATTTAAGTATTATTTCCATGTTAAATTTACCACAGTTATTTACTGTGGTTATGTGAGAGAATATCCCTATTAAGAAATATATATTGGCATATTCAGATTAAAGGTTCAAAGTGTTTGTGACTTCTTAAATGGTTTTGGAGAGGAGGAGTAGTTGTGTGTGTGTGTGTACAGAGATACTGAGATTTTTACAATGTAAACAAAAGTCTATCTAAGTTTACGCATTTAGCAATCTGTATTTACTTAACCTTTTATTTTTCAGGAAAGCAAAATAGATGAACACCATTTTGTTGCTGTAGCTCTTAGGAAACCCGATGGATCTAGACATCAGGATGTAAGATTTTAAGATTTCTCTGACTTATGTTTTAAAAGCGTGCATCAATGTTGAGTTTGTTCTTTATTGATAGAAGCATTCATTTGGTTTACATCAAATTAGAAGCTTTTTTTGTTTGTTTGCTTTTGGATTATAGATTTAGAAGTGTTTTTTTGTTGTCAGATCCTTAAGAGCGTCTTGAGATTGCACAGAAAATTTTAAGAAGCATGTTACCTGCTTTACGTTCAAATACTTAAATGTTGCAAAGAAAAAACTTTGGTAGTTCTGTCCTAGCACTCACAGTTTCAGTTGAAATTCAAGAAAATCACTGTCTTAGTCATCTGAACAGTGGTTTATTTCCCAGTGAATTGGGACTATTTTCAATATAAGGGTACCAAGCTGATAGGTAGTGAGTAATGGAATTATCTGGCAAATTTAACCCCTTCCCCCTTTTATAGTACGCTCCTCAATTATTCCCAAAGTTATAGTATGAAATGTATGAGAGACCTTGTATATTCTGACATAGCATCAGTCTCAATTCTTGGCAATCATATTCTGGTTTTATTTTCTTGTGCTGTTGATTGGTAAGTGGAGACATTTAAAAAAAAAAATCCTTACGTCAAAAACTCTCAGCCTACATGTAGTTGTGATTTTATGGTAGTATTTGAGGAATACTGATAATGTTAAAATAATTGAAACTATATGTATATCATTAGGGAATCCATGTGAGGGAACATGGTGTGATCACTGTATACATCATTTTCTCTAAAAAAAATAAGTCAGTCCACATACCATGCCTTTGATAGATTAACAAAGGATTAAAATCCCTCAGAGATTATAATTATCTTCCTTAAAAAGAGATGGCATGTTAAAATTGATCCCTGTTATCTAAAGGTCTTCTGTCCTTGTTACCTGTCCTACCTTACCTCAGCTCTACACTCTGTGTGAATACCTTATGTTTCTATAGAGCTTTATTATATTTTTGTAACATTTGCACATGTACTTTCTGTTTGAATGACAGGAGCGTATTTAGACAGCATGACATAGTGAGGTAAGGACAGGGGTACTATTCAGAAGGCCCAGGTCTACCATTTAACCTGTATTGTGACCTTATGCAAATTTGTTGATCTTCCTGAGCCTCAATTTCTCCATCTAAAAAATTGAGATAACAACCATATCAGCATAGTTGTGAGACATAAATTGCATAAAATAAGTACTAACCTTGTTAAAGCACTATGTAACCCAAATAGTGTTTTTACTAGAACGTATAGAATGTTAAAGGAGGTCTATATTGGGTTGAGTTTTGAACAGGGGCACTACGTATCTCAGAGTATAAGATACAGTTTAAATTCAATGTTGAATGAATCATTTCCTAAAGAGGTGTTGTATCTCTGTGTGGTTAATGGGAATTTTATCAAATCCACCCTCTAGAGTACTTTTCAAAGTTTGCCCAGTGGCCCCCTCTATCGGAATAGCCCAACCTGCTTGTCGTATATTTGGGATCCCTTTTAACTCATCTATTAAGTCAGAATTTTTGGATGTGTGTCTCAGTAAGTCTACATTTTAAACAAATACCACAGGTTATTGTTATATACAGAAGCTTGAGAATCAAGTTATTTCATATTTTGCTTAATTTGTTATGTTGGCAACACTAGTATAAGTAGTAAAAACAATTACCTAGAAATCCTACTATGTTGTAATTTTACTGAAATGTAATTTGGTCTTATGTCTTATATTTTCCTAATTATAAAATTGATCATAAGATTACCATGCAGTGTAACAATGAGGTTATCCATTTTTTTCTCCTCTTAGGTTCCATCTCAAGATGATTCTAAACCATCCCAGAGACAGTTCACCATTCTCACCTTTAATGATTTAATATCATCTGCTGTTCCTATGACTCCTGAAGATCCTTCATTTTGGGACTGTTTTTGCTTCACAGAAGAAATTCTAATACGAAATGGTACAAAGTCATGATATGATAAGTAACTAAGGGAAATCAAAACTGTTTGTAATATTCTGTATTCACTAAAAAAAAAAAAAATGCCTGATAGTATCAAATTTTATTTCACAAAACAGTTGAAAAAAGAAAAACACAACTTTTACTTTTAAAAAAGCATACTCCCAGTTTAAGATAGCTGAGTAGAATACATGTTTATCTTTTCTTCCTTCCCAGAATCACATTGGATTGACAGAAGAGATAGAAAGGGTGGCAGAATCTTAAAGTGACACAGGCATACCTCACTTTATTGTGCTACGCTTTATTGTGCTTCACTTTATTGCATTTCACAGGTGTTGCATTTTTTACAAATGGAAGGCAAGACCCTCCACTAGCAAAAAGATTACGACTCGCTTGATTACGATGGTCTGGAACAGAACCTGCAGTATCTCTGAGGTATGCCTGTACATGCTTATTGTAGAAAAAAATAGAAAATGCAAATACGCACAAAGAAAACGTTTAAATTCCTATCTTTCAGAGAGAGCTATTTCAGAGATAACTGTTTCTAAAACCTGGATTATATTTCCAGACCTTTCTCTTGGTAAATGAATCCATATTAATATACTTTTTTTTTTTAATATGGGAACATACTGTTTTGTAATTTTTTTTTCTCTTAACTGCACATCTGCTGTTCATAAAAATATACTTCCGTAGCATAACTTTTACTGGCTCTAAAGTACTGTATTGTGTGGTTCATATCAGGATGCTTTTGATCAGAGGTAACAGTGTCCAAATCAAATTGACTTAGTAACCAGGGACATTTGTTACCTCACACAACACACAGTTCAGAGGTGTCATTAAGGACAGTGTTTTTTTGCCTCGGCCTCAGTTTGTTTTGCCTTAGGCTTGTCTCCCTCGTGGTCAGTCATAAGAGCTGCTGCTGTAACCTCCAGCTTCATATCTTCATAAAATTGCATCTAAGAAAAGGAAAGGCCAAAAAAATAAAAGGAAAGGCCATTTTTCCTCACATCTCATTTTTGTCCATAAGGAGTACATGTCCCACAAGCCCCCAGAAAATTTCCTCTCTGTTTCCCTTGACTCAGATCAGGTCACTGTGAAAGCTGCTCTCTGACATGATTAGCCTCTGTGGGAGTGGCCTCTTGAGAAGGGAGAAGCTAAGAGGAAGTTGTGGGAATGGCATTGAGGGGAAGGAAGCCCACTGCCTGCTGAAAGGAAGGTGTGCCACAAATTTACTCATTTTTTTCCTCTTAGATATTTTGATTGTCTGCAGATTTTACTGTAAGCAGTGGTGCAGTGAATATCCTTACAACCACATTTTGAGGTACATGTTTAATTATGTCCTTGAGAAAGTTTCTGCAAGTAGAATGATTGGTTCAAAGGGATTAAAAACGTTTAATAAGTATTGTCAAATAGCTCTTCAAAAAGGCTGTACAGTTTACACTGCCAGTTAGTTTTATATGTGTGACACCCTTTCACCCCCCTCTCCCCCTGCCCCCCCCACACACACCTACATACTCCTTGGTCAACTGTTGATGCTGCCTTTTTTTTCTAATTTAATCGTTGCAAACAAATGAAAAATGGTTCCTTATTTTTAAAATTTGTGTTTCTTTCATTACAAATGAGGTTGGTATGTCAGTGTTGTTATTGGCTATTTGTATATCTTTCTTTTATAAACGACCTGTTCATTGTCTTTGCCTGTTTTTATTTTAGTAAATAGGACTTAATTTAAAGTGGGAACATAATATATAAGATGCCAAGACCATCATATTGATGACAGAATCTATTATATGGTTGTAGTGCATGTCTCGGGGAGTTATAGTCTTATTGTTAAATATCAAGAAGTGAAATAATTTCATTGTTTCTGTTACTAAAATTGAAAGTTTTGTGTAAATTGTGTAAAATCAGATACTTTGCTTAGTAAAAAAAAAAGTTGGAATGTTTTATAATTTCGTTATTTTATTAAGCATGCCCACATATTCCAAGCATAGTAAATAATATGTTTAAAAAGGTGAAGTAACATTTGTAATAGAGGAAGCATTGTTACCCCTAGCATGAATGTAATGTGATATGAAAAACTGTCATCTGTCTTGTCATTATAATAATAAATTGATTAACATTATTGAGTTTTTATGAGCCAGATACTGTGCTAGATTTTGTGTTTTTGTTTTTCTGTTTCTTAAAGTTGCACACACAGATAAAGAATCAAATAGATGTGTAAAAATATTTTTTTCTAAATGAAAAACACCATTACCTTGACCTCCCCCCATTTCCTGACCCCAGAAGAAGCTCTTTTAAATCTTTTAGGTGATTTTTTTCTTGGTACTTACAACCATATCTCCAAATAACATACATATGTTGGTTTTGCTTGATTTTTCAATTTTAGGCAGTTATTTAATTCCTAATATAAAGCTTCACTATTCTGCTTCCCAACCATTGCACATTCTCTTCCTGCTCCCTTTTCCCAACATAATTATATTGTAATTCAGTGTTTACATTATTGTCTGTGATTAAGATTATGTAATGTGCATAGCTGAGTGTGCTATTCTTACCCTATAGTCTGCATTTTTATTTCCTTGAGTTAGTACTTGATTTTGCATAGGTTTCTATGTACTTACTGCTAATTCAACCCAAAATTAAAAATGAATATCTTCTCCTATGTTCAGAAATAGGACTTGTTCCATCATTTTCATCCATTTTCTTGAAGAAATAATTCCTGTTTTGTCCTGTCTGGACTTCTTGCCTTCTGTGGCTGGTGCATAGCTGTCATCCTTAAATCTCCTTTCACCATCATCCTTGGAATCGCTTGCTTCTCCCCTGTGTAGGGTCCCCTTATGCAGAGTGGTATAGGAGATTTAGCGGCATCTTACAGAGATTACTCCATTCCCCTCCACCACCAAAGCTTAACATTTGGTGCTGCCAACTGTTCAGTCCTGCGTTGGGTTGGACCATAGTACTGCTTCATATCCATGTTTTGCTGAGTCCAAAACCATTCTTTTCATGGTATCATATTGCCCAATGGGTAGCTTTATTGGTTTTTATTTATACGTTTCATGCATTGGAACTCAGATTGATTTTTAAAATGTGTCTGTGTATGTACGAGGCCTGACAGTTAAGTTCTCAAACTTGTCACAACGATATTGCTAACCTTTTTTGATATCAGAGATTATTCATTATGAATTTGTACCAACTGGACAGACAGCTAACCAAGGTGACTCTTTGGAAGTGCTGAAAAGGCTGCGTGAAAAAGTTAGACTTGAGTTTTTCACCAGCAATTCATGGCTCTTGCATCACGACAATGCACCAGCTCACACGGTACTGTCTGTGAGGGAATATTTAGCCAGTAAACAAATAACTGTATTGGAACACCCTCCCTACTCACCTGATCTGGCCCCCAATGACTTCTTTCTTTACCCAAAGATAAAGGAAATATTGAAAGGAAGACATTTTCATGACATTCAGGACATCAAGGGTAATACAAGGACAGCTCTGGTGGTCATTCCAGAAAGAGTTCCAAAATTGCTTTGACAGTGGAATAGGCACTGACATCAGCGCATAGCTTCCCAAGGGGAGTACTTCAAAGGTGACCCTAGTGATAGCAATGAGGTATGTAGCACTTTTTCTAGGATGACTTCATGAGCTCAATTGTCAGAGCTTGTACGTGTGCATTTATGAGTATGCATATTCACATAACTCCTTGTTATTCAAACTCAGGAATTGAGCAAATTTGGGTAAATTTTCAGTTATATCTTTGTCCTTACTATTCAGTGTCTGAAACTCAGAAACTGGTTAGGTTTGGGTAATTCAGTAGCCCCTCACTGGCTGAACTATTACCATTTGAACTTGAAAACGAAATAGATTTATAAATACATGTATATGTACACATATTTGATCACAGATATGTCTGAAAACAATTCCATGTACTAGTACTCAAAGGGATGTGAAAAGAACTAATGATTTCATTTTATGGGGAAAATACTATGCCATCATAGTGTTTGTGAATTTGGGATTGGCAAAGGTCTTTGGACATATCTCCAGTTAACAGCTTTGTCTTGTCTGTCTTAGGGCATTTATATTTATATTAGCATAGCATCTTTCTTTGTCAACGCTTCATGTGTATCAAGTTCAATTCTCATAACTTTATAGAGTAGGTTCTATTCTCATTTTACTGATAGGGAAAATAAGGTGCTGAGATATGAAGCAACTTTAAAGATTATATATCCATTGATACTTGAACCAGACAGCTGAGATTCCGAGCCTGAACTCCACTATATGGAACTCCATTATACTAGCACATGTAACAACAAGCAATCTTGGGGCAGGGGTCGTGGGGTCTGGGAGCCTTTGTAGCTTTTGCTGATTTCATGAAATAATGCCACGTGTAACCAACACCTAGGTTTAACATGCTGTTTTCCCATATTTGCTTCTTCATCTTTTCATTTTCTCCACAGACGCAGCTCAAGACCTGTCGTCCCTAGTTACCCTTACATCTTTCCCTCTCCGGGAATAATCTCTATCATTTCTAGTTGTATGCATTAACTGTTATACTTGTGCGTTCATCCATAGTCAGTGTGTAGTCAGATGTCCTATATATCTTATTAGGATTGAAACAGAAGGATAGGATCTCTTTGTTACTTAAAAGTGGCAACAGTGTCAGAATAATGAGCTCACTTAAGCCCAAAATTCTCAAAGGAAATTATTCATTTTAATTTTCAATTTTTGGAAAAAATCTTTATCAAAATACTATAGATACTAGTAAGTAGAATGCAAACTTGCTCCTACTTACAAAAAGTACAGGGTCTTCAGAGGAACTTTAATACCTAGGAGAATATAGGCACTTTTTTTAGGGTCATTTTTCAATGGAAAAAATGGGAAGGAACCAACATGCAGAGGAAGAAAAGTAACATTTACTGACTACTTAAGCAGAGGTAGAGCGCCCAGTGCTTGGTATAATGCACCCCATTTGCAGGCCACCTTGAAGAGAGTGCCGCTGTGGTAGAGGTGAGGTCACTCTTCTGGCCTTACCTTAGGCAGTAGGCCAGTGGAAGGAAGCCCAGAACTTGAGTGGCCCCGATAGTACCCTATTTTTCCTTTTGATACTTAACATCCTTTCTGTGCTTTTTTCCAGTATTGCATGAGCAGGAAGCCTGCTAAATCGTCTATTCTTTTCTCCTCTAAATCCACTCCTCCCCCTCTCCCTGCTCAGTATCCCTGGAAGTTGTCTTCCATGCACTATATTAACCAGAATCCCTTTTCCTTGCTTTGGTTTTGCAAATGACAGAGGCCATGAGAAGATTAAGTGAAGGGGAAAGAGGTCAGGGTGTTTATTCTCTTGCCTTTATCCCTGCTGTGTAGTGTTTTGGAAATAGCTGTGTTCCTGTGCATCTCAGCTCCTGATATAGCCCTCTCCTCCAGGCAGAAATCTCACAGGTTCAAAGAAGCACTCTTCCTTGCCTTTTCTTAGTAGAATCACTTTGCTCTTGCTTAGCCCAGGCTGCTTCACTGTCTTGTAGATTCCTTTTATCCTCACTCACTCCTTTTGGGTGTGCCATCTGTTTCCTGCTGCAGTCCTGAATAATATAGTAATTTGTACAGTGAGTAACCCCAGAAAACAGCCTCAAAGTGGGATTCTGAGATTAGATGTTCATATATTTGATGAATATACAAACCAGTTTCTTGCCGGGGAAATGGATACTTGTAATTGGTGGCAAGAGGTGATTTCTTGTTTACTCAAATTATCACTAGTGATGGTGTGGGGTAATGGGGGACGGAGCTGGAGGATCTGGCATTTAGTCACTGGCCATGGTAGGGATTACAGAAATTGTTTTGAGGGCTAGTTGTTTTCGATGTCCAGGGTCTACACCTAGGAAAAAAGACCAAAGGAAGTGTGAAACATTATAAAACTTATGGCAACTTGAAGGGAATACCTTGTCTTTTTTAGCTGACAGAAGCAGCCCTTCCTGTCTGAGGGAAAGAGTCTTACCTCACCCCTTACACCTCCAAGAAAAAAGGTGTCAGTGACTGCACCTAAGAGAGTTTTCATAAGGGTATATCAGTCCTCAGCATCCACGTCTGCCATCCACCTTTACTTCCTAGGAAATAACGAACTGAAGCCAGCGTGCCCCAAACAGAAGTATGAGATTGGGACCAAGAGTGCATCTGTGCACTAGAGTTGTAGGCTACTCTGCTTTGTATTAGTAGGAGTCTGGGGAGTATGTCTGGGAATGAATTCTAAGGGTATTAAACCAAAAAGGGTGACATAAGCTAGGCCAGACATAATGATACGGGTGTACTCACACAGGAAGTAGGATTTCACGTGTTGTCTTGAGAACCTGCAAATGGTGATAACAACTCAATGGCTGTTTACCACCAACGAGGTTGAAATGTTAGAACTTTCCTGGCAGCTATAAGGGAAAGTCCGAAGTCCTAGGGAAGTAGGAATGTCTGTCTGTTCTGTGCAAACCTGCTCATTACCACACGCTCGGTGGCTTACAACATGTTCTCACAGTTCTGGAGTACGCAAGCCTGAAATCAGTTTCACTGGGCTGAGACTAAGGTGTCAGCAGGGCTGTGCTCCGTCCACGCTCTAGGGGAGAATCATCCTAGCTGTCATCCCTTGGCTTTTGTTCACATCACTGCACTCTGTCTCCATGGACACATTGGCTCCTCTTTGGCGTGCATCAAATCTACCTCTCTTACAAGGATGCCTGTGATTGCATTTAGGGCCCACTCACATAATCCAGGATTCGTGATCTTTAAATCACATTTGTGGTCTCTTGCCATGTAAGGGAACATTCACAGGTTCAGTGACTTGATATTTTAGGGGGGGATGAGGGCATTAATCAGCCTACTACATGCAGTATGTCCTTCAGCAGGTAAATGGTTAAATAAACTGGTACATCTATACCATGGGGCACTAACGGCAATAAACAGGAATGAACTGTTGATACACATTACAACCTGGATGAATCTCCAGAGAATTATGCTGAGGGAGAAAAAGCCAATTATAAAACGTTACACACTCTATGATTCCATTTATACAGCATTCTTTAAATGATAAAATTATAGAAATGGAGAGCAGACTGGTGATTTCCAGAGCTTAAGGAGGAGATGGGGGCAGGAAGGAGGTAGGTATAGCTGTAGGAGCACAGCATGAGGGTTCCTTGTGGAGATGTGCCTGTCCCATATCTGGATTGCATCAGTGTCAAAATCCTGATACTGTTCTATAGTTTGGTATGCAGAGGGTACAAAGAATATCTACTATTTTATAGCTACATGTGAATTTACAATTATGTCCAAAAGCTTAATTAGAAGTTTCCTTTCTTGAAAAACAAGTGGTTTCAGTTTTCCGGACTAATCCCCGTCTCCTGCTCGCTCCCTCAGTCGCTAATGTTTGCCCGTGTCAGTCATTGCAAGCCCATGATTCTCAGGTCATCCCCGAGAAGGTTGGCTGCTGTCCCCATATGTGTTTTCATCTCCAACCCCTTACCATCTACTGAAACCCTTTTATAGTGCCCCCAGGAATTCAAGGTCAGTCGTTACCTACATCTTTATCCTCAACCTTTTCTCTGACATTCGGTCCACTCACCTGTTCCAGTTGAAACCTGGCTCTCCACTGAAGGCACCATTTCGCCTCCAGACCTCTCAGATGTGGCTGTGTTTACTCCCACCTCCCTAATACCACTGGGCCTGGAGGTGGCATAGGTGCTCTTGTTGCTTAATGAAATCTTCACATTAGTCCCCTCCTTTTTCCTGTTCCTCATGTCATCAATTTATACCACCCAATCTCTTCTTACTTAAGGTGTCTATGGACTGAAGCAGTTGCCTCCTCTGTCTCCATCACATTCAACTCTTGGTGACTCTAATGTGTATGTAGATGATCAGTGCAATATTCTAACCTATCAGGTCCTTGACCTCTCCTCCAGTAATCATACGCTTCATTTTACCTCAGCTACTCTCTTCCATGAGCAATCCCTGGACCTTACTATTACCAATAACTATAACCTCTCTATAATCTCATTGTCAGACACCCCACTTTCCAACCTCCATTTCCTATCTCTTTAGCTCACATCCTCTACCAAATGAACTCCAGTAATCTTTTAATCTCACTGAATTCTTCTATTCATTGATCCTCCCACAGTTTCACTATCTTTTATCCCCTTCATGTCCCTACTTTCTTTCTTGTTCACTTTGAATTCTATGATCAAACATTAAAATGTGTTTTACTATGGTCTCACTGGAGGCTGGGTTCACTGGACGTGCGACCTGCTGTCCGTTTTTCTGCCAACCCACCGACCACTCTCTTCGGCTCTCCTTGGCTCTCCTCCGTATCCGCAGCAGTTATATTAGCGGCCAATTGGCTAACTGGCCACAGCTGACGGCCAACTAGCCTCAGCTGATGGCCATCTACTACCCGAGCCAGCACCCTTCCACGTGAGGCCGAGAGCCTGTAAACTACTTTCTGGGGCTCTGTTCCCACAGTAGGCCATTAATACTACCCAGTGAGTCATATTACATAAGTCATTTGGTCTTCTATTCTAAATCTATTTCGTACCTTTTCCTCTCTGTCAAACCCTTGACAGTTGCACTAGATTACTCTCAACTGATGTCATTACTTTAAGTTGAAGCTATCAGAAGAGACCTTCCACAAACTCGCAGCAACATCACTTCTGCCCACTTTCCTGTATCTATACCCATAACTCTAGCTTCTCTGCTGTTACTACCATGTTTCCCCGAAAATAAGACCTAGCCGGACAATCAGCTCTAATGCATATTTTAGAGCAAAAATTCATATAAGTAAGACCCAGTCTTATGTTACTATAATATAAGACCACGTCTTTAATATAATTAGTGTAATGTAATATAATATCTGGTCTTATTTTATTATAATATAAGGCTGGGTATAATATAATATAATATAATATAATTAACATAATACCAGGTCTTATATTAGTTTTTGCTCCAAAAGATACATTAGAGCTGATTGTCCGGCTAGGTCTTATTTTCGGGGGAACTGGGTACTAATAAAAAATATGGCTCCGGTAGTTCTTCCCTCTCTTCTGTATCACCATTTGTTTCTTCTGAACTGGATCATGCTCTTCAACATTCCAACTTGCAGTTGTTTCTCCTTTCTTAAACTTAATAATTAATCCCCACACACTACCACACTTTTTTTACATTATTACATTGTATGTACTCAGTAACTTCATACTTTCCTCTCATTCTCTCTTAAATCTGATTTTGAATAGGTTTTCACTCCCACTTGTCTATAGAATGGTTATCTAATTTATGAGTGACATTCACTAAAGCTAATTGTCAAGTCTCCATCTCCAATTTATTGACTAATTGGCACCGTTTTACAGACACTGTAAATTACTCTCTAAATATTTTTTTTCCACCAGGCTTCCAGGACATGGTAGGTTACTTGTTTCCTGCTCCTGCCCCTCTGGTCATTGCTTACCAGCGTCTATTCATCCCTCCTCATCTTCCTAAACTGTAGAGCAGCCCAAATCTTGGTCCTTCTACCTCAACTCTTTTCTACCCATACACACTCCTTTGGTGATCTCATCCAGCCCCAGGCTTCAAATCTACTGACATGACCATGCCTCCCAATTTTTGTTGTCTTCTACCCAGACCTCTCCTAACCTGTCTCCAGACTCATAACTCCAACTGCCTACTCAGCATGTTCACTTGCTATCTGTTGGCCTCTGTTACCTCCCTGACATCTGTTCTTCCTGTTTACTGCAGCCATACTGGCCTTCTCCCTGTTCCTTGAACATGTCAGGCACACTCCTGCTTCAGGTCTTTGCACTTGCTTTGCCTCTGTCTGGAATGTTCTCCCACACACCCACATGACTCACTCCCTCATTTCCATCAGATCTTTATTTTGATGTTACCTCCTTAGTGGGGCCTTTTCCTAACTGTCAGAATTGAAAACTGCCTCTTCTCCCACTCCCAACACTTCTAATCTCCCCAACTTTATTTTTCCTCCTGGCATTTACCATCATCTGTTTTCCTTTCTTGATTATTGTCTGCCCCCTGCTTCAGTCCCTGCAAGACTATAAGCTTCATGGAGGACAAGAAGTTAAACTAGTTTCGTTTGTTGCTATTTTCCCTGAGTCTTAGAACAATGCCTAACTCATATAAAAGTTCGGAAACTATTTGTTGAATGAATGAATGTTGGAATTTTCCATTACTTTGCTAGGGTTGCCATAGTCAAGTACTATGAACTAGGTGGCTAAACAACATAAATTTATTTTCTCATAGTTCTGAAAGCTGGAAGTTGAGATCAAGGTATCAGCAGGGCTGATTCCTTCTGAGACCTTTCTTCTTGGCTTATAGGAGACCACCTTCTCACTGTGTCTTCCCATGATCTTCCCTCTGTGTGTGTTGGTATCCTAATCTCCTTATGAGGACACCAGTTATATTGAATTAGGGCCCACCCTAGTGACCTCATTTAATCTTAATTACATCTTTAAAGACCCAGTATCTAAATACAGTCACACAGGGAGTTAAGGCTTAACCATACGAATTTAGAAAGGCACAATTCATTCCATAACAGTTTTCTATATTACTTATTTAACACTTCGTCAGATGGGTTATTTCTGTCCCTTTTCCCCCCATTATTTGCTCACACAGTACTGATACCTTTCCTTTGCCATTGTCCCAATTTTTGTTAGAAAGTGCCTGTCTCTTCTACCTCTAGACACTATTGTATTAACACTTGAATTATATTCTTTTTTAAAAATAATTTTTTATTTTTCAATTACAGTTGACATACAATATTATATTAGTCTCAGGTGTACAACATAGTGATTAGACATTTATATAACTTACAAAGTGACCACCCCCATAAGTCTAGTTGCCATCTAACACCATACATAGTTATTACAATATTATTGACTAGATTCTCTATGCTGTACTTTATTTACATCCTTGTGATAGTTTTTATAACTGGCAATTTGCACATCTTAATCTCTTCCCCCTTTTCATCCATCCCCCTCCCAGCTGGGAACCATGAAAATGTTCTCTGTATCTATAAGTTTGTTTCTGTTTTGTTTGCTCATTTATTCTGTTCTTTAGATTCCTCATATAAGTGAAATCACGGGATATTTGTCTTTCTCTGTCTGACTTACTTAGCATACTATCTTCTAGGTCCATCCATGTTGCAGATGGCAAAATTTCATTCTTTTTTATGGCCAGGTAATTAGTATTCTATTGTATATATGTAGCACCTCTTTATCTATTTGTCTAGTGATGGACACTTACATTGCTTCCACATCTTGGCTATTGTAAATAATGCTGCACTGAACATAGGGCTGCATATGTCTTTTCAAATTAGTGTTTTGGGTTTCTTAGGATAAATACCAGAAGTGGAATTACTGGGTCCTTTGTCTCTTGTTATATATAGCCTTTGTTTTAAAATCTATTTTGTCTGATGTAGGTATTACTACTCTAGCTTTTTCTGTGTTTCCATTTGCATGAAATATCTTCTTTCATCCCTTTACTTTAAGTTCGTGTGTGTCCTTCGATCTGAAGTGGCTCTCTTGTAGGCAGCATATGTAACTCTTGTTTTCTTACCCATTTAGCCACCTTATGTCTTTTACAGTCAAATGCTCTACCCTTGAGCTATACCCCCTACCTTATGTCTTTTGATTGGAGCATTTAATCCATTTACATTTAAAGTAATTATTGATAGGTATGCAGTTATTGCCATTTTATTATTCATATTTTTAATTTTTTTTGTTATTTTTAAAGAAGTCCCTTTAAAATTTCTTGTAATACAGTGGTACCTCGGTTTTCGAACATAATCCATCCTGGAAGACCGTTCGAGTTCTGAAACGTTCAAAATCCAAGGCATGGTTTCCCATAGAATGTAGAGCAAAATGGATTAATCCATTCTAGGCCTTTAAAATCAACCACTAAAACAGAAATTTAGTGTGAATTTTACTATCTAATGATACCATAGATCCATAAAATGATACACAATGAAAGCAATAAACACAAAATACTGTACTGTAAAAGCAATAATAAATAAACACAATGTAAAAACAGTACTGTCATGATAAAAACGAAAATGTAATTTTTTTCTTACCTGCAATGATGATAATCATGGTTTGGATGGGGGGGTCCCCTTCAATAATCACGATAAGTGACTGTTTTTCAGGTGTTCTGTGGTCCTCTTCCATAATTACTGTAGGTGACTCCTCTCCTGCCATTCCTTCCCTTGGTTTTTTTTACACCACTGACACCTGGTTTAGACTCACTGGATCTTTTCCTCACTAAAAGTTTTCAATTGACATTTGTTTTTTCCGACGTTTTAAAATTTGTCTAAAGTGAGACATAGCCTTATTATTGAAAGTGTTAGTGGCAATGACTTACAGTGGCTTTATCAGGGTGATATTTTTCAACAAAAATTTGCACTTCATCCCATTTTGCACACATATCTTTGATCAGTGCAGTAGAAACTTTGTCTTCCCTCCTCCTCCGAAGACAATTCCTCAGTTGCCGCCTGATGCTGCTCCGTCAGAATGTGCTGAAGTTCTTCTGTGGTGAGTTCAGTCCTCCACTAACTCCTCCACATCATCACGACTCACTTCCAAGCCTATGGACTTTCCCAGAGACACCACATCCTCAACACCAGGAGCATCCTCTTCAACATCCTCAAATACACGTTCACGGACAGCGTGTGGCCACAATTTCTTCCATGCTGACTTCATCGTTCTGTGAGACACATCCCTCCATGTTTTGTCTATGAGATGTAAGCAATGTAGGATACTGAAATGATTCTTCCAGAACTCTCTAAGGGTTAGCTCTGTGTCCAAGGTCACCTCAAAGCACCTTTGGAACAGTGCTTTGGTGTAAAGCTTCTTAAAATTAAATATGACCTGCTGGTCCATGGGCTGGATGAGAGGAGTCGTGTTGGGGGGCAAAAACTTTACATTGATAAAACTGAACTCTTCCATCAACTTGTCCTCCCAGCCTGGGGTGTGAGCTGGAGCATTCTCCATAACAAGCAGGCACTTCATGGGAAGAGTTTTGTCTTGGAAGTAATTTTTCACACTTCGTCCGAAAACTTCATGAACCCACTCAATAAAAAATTGCCTTGTTACCCAAGCTTTGCTGTTTGCTCTCCACATCATATGGAATTTGTTTTTTATGACATTGTTTTTCTGAAATACCCTGGGGTTCTCAGACTGGTAGACTAGCAAAGGCTTCAACTTAAAATCCCCACTTGCATTCCCACAAAATAGAAGTGTTAGCCTGTCTTACATGGGCTTGTGTCCTGGCAATGATTTCCTCTCCTTTGTTAGGTAGGTCCTCTTTGGCATTTTCTTCCAAAAGAGGCCTGTCTCATCAGTTGAAAACTTGGGGAAGGAAACCCTCTGCCTCTACATAATCTTTAAATTCCAAAACAAATTGGTCGGCGTTTTCTTTGTTGGTACTGGCAGCTTCACCATGTCTCACCACATTGTGTATGCCACTTCTCCTCAAACTTTTCAAACCACCCTCTACTTGCCTTGAAAATGTCACTCTCAGCACTTGTTCCAGGGGTGTTTCTGATGAGGTCAGCATGCAAATGTAAAGCTTTTTCACAAATTATGCTCTCAGAAATGCTGTCACCGGCCAATTGTTTTTCATTTATCCATATGAAAAGCAATTTTTCCACTTCTTCAGTTGTCTGTGTTCTTTGTCTTGTAAGTGTTTTAACACCTCTTGCAACATTGGCTCTTTTAATGGTGTCTTTATTTTTTAAGATCTTACAAACTGTAGATTTGGCAATACCAAACTGCGTTGCCAGATCACATACATGGACACCACTTTCATGTTTGGAAATAATTTCCTTCTTCACCTCTACTGTTGTTCTGTTAATCATTCTCTTGGCTTTGCAGCTTTTATCCATTTCCCACAGCACGGGGTGATTGGCAGAGGGCTCCTGAGATGACATGAGCACAGATTGATTGCACACAGTCACAAAAACAAATTGGTCGCAAGAGGGCTACTTAGATTAGATAAACACAGATTGATGCACTGGGTTCCAGGCAGTCACAAAAACAAATTGATTGCAAGAGAACTCGTGAGATTAGTTGAACACAGATTTATGCACTGGGTTCCACACAGTCACAAAAACAAATTGGTTGCAAGAGTGCTCCTGAGATGAGACAAGCACAGATTGATTGCACACAGTCACCAAATAAGCCCAAATATCACCTCCGTGTTGCGAGGGTGCTCAGGACTCAACAGCCGACAGCTAGGCCTCAGGATCTTGCACTCAGCATAAGCCACGTGACATGTTCGACTTCCGAGGCATGTTTGAAAACCTAAGCATTTACTACCGGGTTTACAGCATTTGTAAACCGAAATGTTTGTCAACAGAGACATTCTAGAACCGTGATGTTACTGTACTGGTTTGGTGTTGATGAATTCCTTTAGCTTTTTCTTGTCTGGGAGCTTGAATTATATTCTTAATAATTATATTCTTATATATTTTTATAACCTTCCTACAGGGTCAATATGATTACTCTCATTTCAAGAGTATACAATCTGAGGCTCAGAAGAGATTAGGTAATGTTCGTGAGTTCACAGTACTAGTAAATGGTGTCATTCTGATTTTAATTTATTTCTGATGGAGTCAAACATCCATTTTCTTTCCTTTACCACTGTCATGAAGATGAATGGTGAAAAACCATACTTCTGCCTGATATATTGTAAGGGAGACTGCCTTTGAAGCAGATGTCACATTTCAGGAAGTGGGTTTAAGCATAGAATCCAAATCATACCCACAGGTTGAATTAGAATCTCTCTTTTTTTTTTTTTACTGCTGCAATTTCTGTTGATCATCTAAATTTATTCTTCCCTTTGCAAAATTTAGCAACTAAATATATTAAGAAAGTTTGTTTCCTTATTGAAGTGTCAGAATTATACAATGAATTCTTAATGTCAAGGCAGTAGCTGTTATTTTATTCTAAAATACAGAGGGAAAGATCATTGCTTTTGTTATAAGAGTTTAATATATGTTCTTGAAGACAAGCCAGAGCTCTATTGGTGAAAAACAAGAATAGGCTTTGAAAGCCAGTCATTTATACTTTAGAGAATATCATTCTCTCTTTAGGTGTAGCTGATTTTTAGAATAAAAATAAAAATTTTTGTTCATAGATTTTATATTTTAGAATGAGCTTTGCTATAAAATGTATTTCATGTTTGCATTGAAAAATTTCATTGTATATGAGTTGAGCAGTCATTAAATTAATGGGAAAATAGCTGTCAATGCTTTTTCTTTTGCTATATAAATGGAAATAATATAGGTCACAGTGTGACTACTTATAATTTTTGAACTCTAGTTTTCACTTGGCATATTTAAACCACTGCTCTGATTTTATTGATGTTGATCAAGTGGCCATTTAATGGTCATTTTTAAATTGGCACCAGGGGTGCAGAGATGGCTCTTCAGCTGTGTATGAGGAAGTTGTTTTGGTTTTCTCATTCTGTATATGTGTAGCTCCTAAAAATAAACAACTAGACCATTTTATTCAAATAAATTTAACTTTAATTTAGAAAGAGTCAGTGCAAAACAAATGTAATACATTATGTCCAATGTAATCATGCGGATTTTCCATCATGAGAAATAACTGATTTATTTCAATTGGATTTTCTTTTTCCTTTTCTTTTTAACAAGCTGAGTTTTAGGAGAACATATCCTTTCTGCTAACCTTGAGACAAGGCAAGAGCAGATTTTGGAGCTCATGGCCCATATTTATGAGGTACCTGGGAAATTAAGGACACTATTTAGATTTAAAAAACTTGGTGGGGAACATGATGAGTCATATTTTTCTACAACATTCTGTTAGAATATCTTTTATTTGGTTGTATAGCGTGAACTATATTTTCTGGTTATAAGAAGGAGTTTTAGGTACCACAAGGTCCATATATTCACTAGTAAACTTCCAGTCCATCATGTTCATACCTACCAGAATCATCTGTCTGGCAAACCAAATTAAATTATGCCATTGCCCTGCTTGAAATGCAGGATTAATTCCTTTTTATCTTGTAGGTTCAAGTCTAAAATCCTTAAATATCGCTTACAGCACTCCAGTCACAAACCCCTCCAGATCTTCATTTCTCTACTTTATTCCACTACACTACTCTTTAGCTACCCCTGCTCCTTGATGCTCTTTAAACCCTCACACCATTCACTCTCTGCCTCTCCTGTCTTTGCCTTGTCTGGCTGACTGGTCTCATTTAAATTCATGACCACTAATATTAAATGGGTTGCAGTGCTGCCCTGCAAACATACTACTTTTTGGGCTGCTCACCCAGGTGACTATTCCATACACTTCCTTCTCTCCTCCAACCTCTAATACATCATTCTTGATACTTACTCTGAACTGATGACCTTTTCCCTTATTCCACTGAAAAAGCAGAATCACTCAGAAGAGACCTTCCCAAAGCTCCCTCTACCACATCCACCCACCTCACTACATCTGTTTCCCTTCACTTTGCTTTCCTTCTTGCTACTAGAGAGGAATTGTCCATGCTCCTGCCTAAGCCCATCCCCTCTGTCTGTACATTAGATTCAATTTCTGCTCCCTTACCTAGGATGTTACTTTGGCAATTCTTACCCCTTTGGCATGTCCATTTCCCCATCTTGACTGCATAATCTCTCAAAACATAATTACTGCTTTTCCCATTAAAAAAAGATCCTCTCTTGATCCCATCCCTTGGATACTGTCCCATGTTTCTGTTCCCTTTTCTGCAAACAACTTGAGAGACATTCATTATTTATAGTTATTCATTAACTCTGGAACCTACTTAAATCAGGCTTTTCCTCCGCTCCAGAGTATGAATCATTTTTTGTTGATCTACATATTCTTAAACTTAGCTATGCCTGGCATTATAGTACTGTCAATATATGCTTGATAATTGAATGGACGAATGAATAAGGACATGGATGGACAAAGAATTTCTTTTTCAGATTATAATATCGCTGCTGGTTATTATACATTTTGTTTCAACAAAATCTTTATCAAGAAATGGTATCATATTGAAGGAGGTATTTGTGGCAGATGTTTTGGGACAATCATTCTTGAAAAACATATTTAAAGAATACCGATGCAAAAATCCTAAATAAAATTCTAGCAAATCGAATACAACGATGCATTAAAAAGATTATTCATCACGACCAAGTGGGGTTCATCCCCGGGACACAAGGATGGTTCAACATCCGCAAATCCATCAATGTGATACATCACATAAACAAAATAAAGGACAAAAATCATATGATTATATCAATTGATGCAGAAAAAGCATTTGACAAGATACAACATCCATTTATGATTAAAACACTTAATAAAATAGGTATAGAAGGAAAATACCTTAACATAATAAAGGCCATATATGACAAGCCCTCTGCTAATCTCATAATTAATGGTGAAAAACTGAAGCCCTTTGCTCTACGTTCAGGAACACGACAGGGCTGTCCCCTATCACCTCTGCTTTTCAACATAGTGTTGGAAGTCCTTGCCAGAGCAATCAGGCAAGAGAAAGAAATAAAAGGCATCCAAATTGGGAATGAAGAAGTTAAATTATCACTCTTTCCAGATGACATGATGCTATATATAGAAAACCCTAAAGACTCCACCAAAAAGCTATTAGAAACAATCAACGAATACAGTAAAGTTGCTGGCTACAAAATCAACATACAAAAGTCCATTGCTTTCCTATATACTAACAATGAAATCTCAGAAAAAGAAACACAAAAAACAATTCCTTTTGCAATTGCAGCAAAAAGAATAAAATGCCTAGGAATAAACTTAACCAAGGATGTGAAAGACCTATATGCTGAAAACTGTAAGACATTTTTGAAAGAAATTGAAGACACAAAGAAATGGAAAGACATTCCACACTCATGGATTGGAAGAATCAACATAGTTAAAATGGCCATATTACCCAAAGCAATATACAGATTCAATGCAATCCCCATCAAAATCCCAATGGCATATTTTAAAGAAATAGAACAAAAAATCATCAGATTTGTTTGGAACCACAAAAGACCCCGAATAGCCAAAGCAATCTTAAGAAAAAAGAACAATAATGGAGGTATCACACTTCCTGACTTTGGCTTGTACTACAGGGCTACAATAATCAAAACAGCATGGTATTGGCAGAAAAACAGACACATAGACCAATGGAATAGAATTGAGAACCCAGAAATAAAACCATATAAATATGGACAGATAATTTTTGACAAAGAAGCTAAAAACATACAATGGAGGAAAGACAGCCTCTTCAATAAATGGTGCTGGGAGAATTGGATAGCCACGTGCAAAGGAATGAAACTGGACTGCTATTTGTCACCATGTACCAAAATTAATTCAAAATGGATCAAAGACTTAAGCATAAGACCTGACACAATAAACTGCATAGAAGAAAACATAGGTACTAAACTTATGGACCTTGGGTTCAAAGAGCATTTTATGAATTTGACTCCAAAGGCAATGGAAGTAAAAGCTAAAATAAACGAATGGGACTATATGAAACTTAAAAGCTTCTGCACAGCAAAAGAAACCATCGACAAAATAAAGAGGCCACCAACTGAATGGGAGAAGATTTTTGCAAACAGTGCCTCCGATAAGGGGCTAATATCCAGAATATACAAGGAACTCATGCAACTCAACAACAAAAAAACAAACAACCCAATTGAAAAATGGGCAGAGGACTTGAAGAGACATTTCTCCAAAGAGGACATACAAATGGCAAATAGATATATGAAAAAATGCTCAACATCACTAATCATCAGAGAAATGCAAATCAAAACCACAATGAGATATCACCTCACCCCAGTCAGAATGGCTATCATCAACAAGACAAATAGTAACAAGTGTTGGAGAGGCTGTGGAGAAAAAGGAACCCTCATACACTGTTGGTGGGAATGCAGACTGGTGCAGCCGTTATGGAAGGCAGTGTGGAGGTTCCTCAGAAAATTACGAACAGAATTGCCATATGACCCAGCAATCCCTCTCCTGGGTATCTACCCAAAAAATCTGAAAACATTTATACATAAAGACACGTGTGCTCCAATGTTCATTGCAGCTTTGTTTACGGTGGCCAAGTCATGGAAAGAACCAAAATGTCCTTCGATAGATGAATGGATAAAGAAGCTGTGGTATATATACACAATGGAATACTATTCGGCGGTAAGAGAAGAGGATATAGGAACATTTGTGACAACATGGATGGATCTTGAGAGTATAGTGCTAAGCGAAATAAATCAGACAGAAAAAGCAGAGAACCATGTGATTTCACTGATATGTGGTATATAAACCAAAAGCAATGAAAGAACAAGACAAACAAATGAGAAACAAAAACTCATAGACACAGACAATAGTTTAGTGGTTACCAGAGGGTAAGGGGGGTGGGGGTGGGAGAAGAGGGTAAGGGGGACCAAATATATGGTGATGGAAGGAGAACTGACTCTGGGTGGTGAACACACAATGGGATTTATAGATAATGTAATACAGAATTGTACACCTGAAATCTATGTAATTTTACTAACAATTGTCACCCCAATAAATTTAAAAAAGAAATTAAAAAAAACATTTAAAAAGATGTTTCCTTTATACAAAGTAGGCATCTAATATACATATGTTAAATCAATTGAATTGGATTTATGGAACAGTAGAAAGCATCCTTGGTAGAAAGAGTAGAGTTGATTATAGTCCTGGTTTTGCTACTGAGGATGAACAAGGAGGTTGACTTCTAAAGTCCCTCTGGCTTTTATGTTCTACAGTTTTATAAATTTATAGGTGGAAGTTCACTATACGAAGTGTGACAATTAAATTCATGCACTTGTTCCCGTGCACTTACATTGGCAGCACCGTACAAACACCTTGATAAGGTTTCATAACCTTGGTATATCAGTGTCTCACAGCTGTGTTTTTGTTTACATGTGGCGGTACCTTGCTGAGTGGAGTTCATTATTGTTGTTGCATGTTTTTGTGTGCCGTCGCAAGAATGTCTGAGCTTGAATTAGAGCAACGAACAAACATTAAATTTTTTGTTTTCTTGGCAAGAGTGGAAGTGAAATCAGGGACATGTTAGTCCAAGTTTATGGGGATAATGCCATGAAGAAAACAACAGTGTATAAATGGATGAAATGTTTTTCTGTGGGGAGAGAATGTGTCACTGATGAAGAGAGGTCAGGGCAGCCAGTAATGAGCAGAACTGATGAAAACAATGCAAAAATTTGAATTGTGCGTCAAAATTGTTGGCTGACTGTGAGAAGCATAGTAGACCAAGCAAACATCGATAGAGAAATAGTTAGAAAAATCTTAACTGAAAATCTTGGCGTGAGAAAGGTGTGTGCAAAAATGGTCCTGAAGGAGCTAACCAATGAACAAAAGCAAAGGAGAGTCAAAGTTTGGTAAGACCTTTTGGAGAGGCCAGACAATGTTTTGGACTGTTATCACTGGTGATGAAACATGGGTGTACCAATACGACCCTGAAACAAAGTGTCAAAGTGCACGATGGAAGTCAGCTAATTCTCCATGACCAAAATGTTTTGTCAGACTAAATCAAGAGTCAATGATGTTGCTAATCTTTTCTGATATCAGAGGGATTATTCATTATGAATTTGTACCAACTGGACAAACAGTTAACCAAGTTTACTATTTGGAACTGCTGAAAGGCTGCATCAAAAAGTTAGACGAAAACGACCTGAACTTTACGCCAAAAATTCATGGCTATTGCATCACAACAATGCACCAGCTCACATGGCACTGTCTGTGAGGGAATTTTTAGCCAGTAAACAAATAACTGCATTGGAGCACCTTCCTTACTCACCTGATCTGGCCCCCAATGACTTCTTTCTTTACCTGAAGATAAAGGAAATATTGAAAGGAAGACATTTTGGTAACATTGAAAGGAAGACATCAAGGGTAATAGGACGACAGCTCTGATGTCCATTCCGGAAAGAGTTCCAAAATTGCTTTGAAGGGTGGACTCAGCACTGGCATCGGTGCATAGCTCCCCAAGGAGAGTAGTTAGAAGGTTACCGTAGTGATATTCAGTAATGAGGTATGTAACATTTTTTCTAGGATGAGTTCGTGAACTTAATTGTCACATGTTCATATATCTATTCCCCAATGAAATTTGAGAAAAGGCAAACAAAAACTCAGCCTGCTCAAAGCACAGCCTATTTCTCTATCAAGAAAAGAATACGAGGAATTCTCTCTGTCAGACTCTACTGGAGATGGATTATTTTGCAACTGTGGCACTAATCTCATAAAAAGCTGGTGCTTGAAAAATTGACTCATACTAGATATAAATAGAAACCCATATAGTTTTTGTTGTTCAAGCAGATCTAATTCTAACTCCTTCAGAAAATTTCATTGGATTGAAAAGTTCCATGGGACCAATAATGGAATTGTAACAATCTGTTGTCTCATCTGAAGGGCTTTAGGGCTCCATTACAAAAATAATAAAATAATATCTTGGTTAGTTAGACATATATGAGGACCATTAAATCTTTCTACATTAATAATTTGCCAAAATACTATAATAATATTACTTTGATTGATAGGGAAAATTCTACAATGTTTCCAATAGGTACTGCATATAACATACCACCACAAAATCATATATTGATTCAATTACTAATATTAATTACCCTATAAGGACATATATGTATATATTCTGAAACTATTGTTATAATTGATCAAATTTAAGTCCATAGACCTGTGCCCTGCAGCACAGGTGTGATATAATCAAAAGGGCTTTAGGGTCTTCATCAAATAAGCCAGGAAATATTTGGACTATCTGTCACTTTGAAATGATTTTTCAAAACAAACCTCAAAAAATATGCTTTGCAAAAAGAAGATTTGTGGTTCAGAAAGTCATATATAATTGGGCTGTTAGGTTTGCATCAGAGAAGAAAAAGTCTAGTTCTAAGAACTCAGGAAAGTGGGAAAAACAAGCCCAGCCCCCAGTAGTACCTGGGACTCCTAGGATAAACTGTCATCTTATCAATACCTACCCACTATCTATAGAGAAGCGGTTGTGAAACTTCAGGAAACATCTGGGAAACTTACAAAAGTTTCAACTGCCAGGTTCTCACCTGCTAGTTGCAAGTCTAATACGGCTGGGATGGGGTTTAGGAATCGGCATTTTTAACAAGCATCCCACTAAATAGAAGAAAATGCCTTAAAAATAAGGAGCTATTTCCCTTGTAAAACAAATCCACTTGTTTGTGTAGAGTTGGTTTTCCCCAAGAGAATAAACAGGCCTTTCTTGTGGTCAGCACCTCAGACTTTAAAGTATATGTAACCATAGTAACCTCAGGTTATGTTTTAGACCTCTTGTTCCCAACAGAAAGAATGCTTGGTTTTTAGAAGTTATGCCTTATTGTCAACTCAAATAGAATTTTTTAAAGGATGTTTGAGTAGTTAGAGCTAAATTGTGCAGCTCAACTTTCCTCCAGTTTGAATTTTAGTGGAGAAGCAAAGTTTATTTATTTATGTGTTTATTTCCCACTCATAATTTAATTAGTTAAGTTGTACTTTACTCACTAAGAGTATAAAGATGAATAAAATAGTTCCTATCCTCAAAGAGCTTATAATCTCTTGGTGGTTGATAGACACAAATAAGTAAGAAGGTGATAGTGGTGTTATAAGAACACAAGCTTAGTACAGTTGGAAGAAAAGGTCTCGGTAAACTCACTGCGGGGGAAAAAGAGTCCCTGAGAGGCAACATAAAGAAGTTAATATTTGACCTGATCGTATCCCCAGCTTTATTGGGATATGATTGACAAACAACACTTATTTTGGGAATCATTATCTTAATCTGTGCTTTTTTTCTTGCATGTGCTTATATTGCTGCTGCCGTATCTGCCTCTAGTGCAGTCAGGTAGCTGCCAGACAGCCATCTCCATGCTGGTGAAAGCCCTTGCTGACTGCTCAGGGGACATTGCAGAAGAGGAGGCTGTGTAGAGTGTAACAGCCAGTCACTGGGCGTGGAGTGTTGGAGGAGGGAATGGAGAGGATGTGTCCACATGTTGGCACCCGAGCTGGACCTGGGCAATCAGAGGCTCCTCAACCTCTCCCCTGTCCTTGGAATGCACACTCTTCCCACTGTTCTTGAGCTAGGAGCAGTTCTCAGGATACAGACTTGAGAGACTAAGGTGTTGAGACCATTTGGACTGAATACATGACTGAACGTAGTGGCCTCTACATAAACTTTTAAGATTCTGGCGTGCACATGCAGAGATCTATTTGTCTTGTGGCTGCTGAAGACAAGCCATCTAAATAAGCTCCCTTGTTTATTAAACCTGCCACGAACCAAGTTGGGTGGTCTACCTCTTTGGTGTCTCCTTGCCCTGTGTGTAGGAGCCAGTTTGTGAACCAACAAAATTTATTCTTTAGTATTTTATTGTTTTTGATGCTATTATGAAGGGAATTGTTTCTTTTTCAGGTAGTTCATTTTTAGTGTATAGCAACAACTTGTTTTCGTATGTTGATTTTGTATCCTGCAAATTGACTGAATTTATTGATTAGATCTAATAGTTTTTTGGTGAAGCCTTTCTGTATATAAGATCACGTCATCTGCAAACAGACAATTTTTCTTCTTCCTTTCTGATTTGGATTGCCTTTTATTTCTTTTTCTTGCCTGATTGCTCTGGTCAGACTTCCAGCACTATGTTAAATAGGAATGGTGAGAGTGGGCACCCTTGTATTGCTCCTGATCTGACAGCAAAAGCCATCAATTTTTACTTTGAGTATGATGTTTCCTGTGGGCTTGTCATATATGGCCATTCTTGTCTTAAGTACATTCCTTCTATACCCAGTTTTTTAAGGGTTTTTATCATGGCAGGATGTTGAATTTTGTTAATAATTTTGCATCTATTGAGATGATCATGTGATTTTTATCCTTCATTCTGTTATTGTGATGTATCACATTTATTGATTTGTGCGTATTGATCCTTCCTTGCGTCCCAAGGATAAAGCCTCATTTGATCATGGTTTATGATCTTTTTAACGTGCTGTTGAATGCAGTTTGCTAGTATCTTATTCAGACTTTTTGCATGTATGTTCATCAGGGATATTGGCCTGTAATTTTTTTTCTTGTGGTTGCCTTGTCTGGCTTTTGCATGCGGGTAATGTTGGCCTTGTAAAATGAGTTTGAGAGTGTTCTCTTGTCTTCAAATTTTTTGGAAGAGTTTGAGAAGAATTAGTACTAATTGTTCTTTAAATGTTTGGTAGACTTCAGCAGTGCAGCCATTTGGTCCTGGGCTTTTCTTGTTGGGATGATTTTTTTTTTTAATGTTTTAAATTAATACTTCAATCTCATTACTTGTTATTGGTCGGTTTAGATTTTTTATTTTTTCATGATTGGTAGGTTATATGTTTCTAGGAATTTTTAAATTTCTTCTAGGTTATCCAATTAACCTGATTCTTGAAAGTGTTTGTTATTTGTTGGGCCAATAGGAGGGAGAAAGCAGTGTAAATGAAGCAGCAGCAGAGGTACAAATATAGGAAACATCTTGGAACATTGACTGTGTTGGGTGTGGGTGGATTTGGTGGAAGAAGAATTAGCTTCTAAGGTTTATAGGTTGGCTGTTGTGAGGTCTACAAGGAGATGTGAGTGGTAGGTAGGCTGGTGGTCATCAATGATTTATTAGGCTAAGGGACTTGAATTTTAATCCTTAGCTTATTGGAAGCCATTGGAAGGATTTTAAGCAGTTGATCATTTTGATGGTTAATAAAAATCAGTATTACTTGAAAGTCTTCCCTCAAAATTTGCCTGAGTCCCCTATGAATCAAAAAGGGAGATTTAATGTAACTGATAAATCAGATGCTTTGTTCTGCTGATGTGCTTGTTTATAATCCACAGATAGGTAAACTGAAAAATAGCTGGTGTCTAAAAAAGAAGATGAGCTTATTCATTGATAGATCAACCCTCTCATTGTCAGATTACATGGAAGTGACCAACTCACCTATTTATCATTTTCCCCAAACCTGAGATTGTTCCATAGTGCACCTCTGTGGCTTAATAAAAGCCTTTAGAAATATTTACACAACTCACACATCTTAATGAGGCTGACTTCAGAGGTGAGAAAAATCCAAATAAAATGCATGAAAATAAAAAGCCATCTGCCTGCCCAAAGATTAATTCTAATCTAGACAGTGCATCCAGCTCCGCTTTATGCATTTTCTACTCATAGCAACAATAAATATAGAAAGACATTGGTTAGACATTATTACTCAAACTTCAGGACTTTTATTTTTATTTATTTTGTCTTGAGCATTGAAAACTCAATATAAACTATTAATACCCTGTAAAATTAGATATAGCCAAGTGTATTGTTGTTTCATGTGATTTGTGTTATATTCATTTAGTTGGTTTACTTAGATACAATATTTTTGTAAAGCTATTATCTATATATGCAGAAACTGAGAAACAACCCAAAAGGCAGTGCTGCGCTAGAGTCTCTGGTTACAATGCCAAGCACAGCTGTAACTACTTAACAAAATGCATGCATCAAAGAGAAATTCTGCATATGCAATGCAAAGACTGAGGGAACGGAGATAAAGATAAACCTGAGCAGTCTGTGTTGGCTCCCAGGCTGAGTCCTCTGCAAAGAAGACTCAAGCTGAGAGTGCTCCTGGGGCTGAGCCTTGAGTCCCTTCTGTGACGGGGGAGGAGGATTTGAGAGGTATAGTTCTGGTTTTAGGGTGGTAAGAAGAGTAATAGACAAAGCTCTTATTGAATAAAATGTTTATTTTATAATCCAGACATCATGGGCATGATCGGCAACGCTGGCTGGTGAGTAGAAAAACAAGTGTAGGTTAACTGCCTGTCAGGTTCACATTTACTAGCTTAATGACAGTTAATGTGAAGGTCAGACAGTTAAATTCACAAACTCGTCCTAGAAAAAAGTGCCACTTACCTCATTGCTGAATATCACTACTGTCACCTTCAAAGTACTCCCCTTGGGAAGCTATGCACCGACGCCAGCACCTAATCCACCCTTTAAAGAAATTTTGGAACTCTTTTTCTGGAATGGCCATCAGAGCTGTCGTTGTATTACCCTTGATGTCCTGAATGTCATCAAAGTGTCTTCCTTTCAATATTTCCTTTCTCTTCAGGTAAAGAAAGAAGTCATCGGGCGCCAGACCAGGTGAGTAGGGAGGGTGTTCCAGTACAGTTATGTGTTTACTGGCTAAAAACTCCCTCATAGACAGTGTGATGTGAAGTGGTGCATTGTTGTGATGCAAGAGCCATGAATTGTTGGCGAAAAGTTCAGGTCATTTTCGTCTAACTTTTTTACACAGCCTTTTCAGCACTTCCAAATAGTAAACTTGGTTAACTGTTTGTCCAGTGGTACAAATTCATAATGAATAATCCCTTTGATGTCAAAAAATGTTAGCAACATCATTGCAACAAATATACAAACTTAATTTTCAGACCTCGTACTTCATATGAGATACTAGCAGTATCAGGATAGAGAGGAAGCTCAAAATATCAACTACGCACTGTAAATTATAAAGCTGATCATTACATATTATATACGTTTTTGAGTAAATATCTGAGTGTTGTTTAGAGAATATACATGAGAAATATGCTTTTGTTAAGCTTTCTATGCTCTGTTCCTTTAAGCAAAATGTTTTGCATTTATTTGTATCAATAAGTTGCATGTTTTACATAAAACATTTGAGTTGTTGGTGTGCAGAGATTCTCCTGTGCCTCCCTAATATTCATCAAAGGTGAACTCAACCAGTTGGCAGATGTATTAATACTATTTCAGTTGCAAGGGTCAGAAATGTAACGCTATGTCTAGTTTATGCAGAGGAGAAAATAACTCACATATCTGGGAAGATGACAGGAGCTAACATTGGTTTTGTGCTTACTACCCTGTTTCCTGAAAATAAGACCTAGCCGGACAATCAGCTCTAATGCATCTTTTGGAGCAAAAATTTATATAAGACCCTTGGTATATGATATGATATGATATGATATGATATGATATGATATGATATGATATGATATGATATGATATGATATGATATGATGATATGATATGGTATGATATGAAATGATTATATTATACCTGGTCTTATAGTAAAATAAGACCGGGTCTTATATTAGTTTTTGCTCCAAAAGACGCATTAGAGCTGATTGTCCGGTTTTTTTTGGTCTTATTTTTGGTCTTATTTTTTGGGAAACACAGTATGTGTCAAGTAAGAACCTGTACTCTAGAGTCAGATGGCCTGGGCGCCCATCCTGGCTTTGCTTGGATTATGACTGGGTGAGTTACTTTCTCTTTGTGCTTCCATTTCCTTATTTATGAAAGGAAGATAATAATAATGCATGCTTCGTAATGTAAGAATTTAGTGAAGTAATACGGATAAAGTGCTTGGAACAATGTTATCATTCTCATTAACCCTGCTCACATCCCCAGTGAGGGAGGTATCATTTTATAAAGGAAGGGAGAGGCTCAAAAATGTGAGTCGCTTCGGATCACACAGCTAGTTGAGATGGGGCTATCTTTCTACCTCTCTTTGTTGGATTGTGATCAGTGGCAACTGCTTTGAAAGGTTAACTTGGTGAATGATTATAAAATGAGTTAGAAAGGAGGGAGACAAACAGTTCATTAAGAGGCCGTAGCCACTGCAGTGCTATTTAAAAACAGCCAAGGTATGGAGGCAACCTGGGTGTCCATCAATAGATGACTGGATAAAGAAATTACAGTCCATATTTACAATGGAATATTACTCAGCCATAAGAAATGAAATCTTACTGTTTGAGGCAATATGGACAAACCTAGAGGGTATTATGCTAAGTGAAATAAGTCAGAGAAAGACAAATACCATATGATCTCACTTATATGTGGACTCTAAAGGACAAAATAAATGAACAAACAAAACAGAAACAGATCATAGATACAGAGAACAAACTGATGGTTGCCAGATGGGAGGGGGTTGGGAGGATGGGTGAGAAAGGTGAAGGGATTAGGAAGGACAAATTGGTAGTTACAAAATAGTCATAGGGATGTGAAGTACAACATAATATATTCAGTAATATTGCAATAACTATGTATAGTGCTAGATGGGTACTAGACTGATTGGGGGGAGCACTTTGTAAATTATATAAATGTCTAATTACTATGTTGTACACCTGAAATTAATATAAAATAATATTGAATGTCAATTGTAATTTAATAAAAAAGAAGTCGTAACAATGATGCATCTAAGAAATCATAAAGGTCTGAGTTTGAGTAGTGGAAGCTGGAATACATAGAATAGGATGGATTTGAATGATATTATGAAGATAGAGTTGTTATAACATAGCAATGAATTGGATAATAAAGGAAAAGGGAATTAAAGGTGACTGGCAAGAATGTGTATCTAGCAGCTGTCACACTTCTCAGTGCCTGGTGTATAACAGATGCTCAGTTAGGTTTTTTTATTTGTTTTGTTTTTTGGTTTCTTTTTTTCTAGTGAATGAATAATAATTAGACCTTGAGCATGAGTGTCTGGAAGCATTGTACTGTAGGGAAATTTAGGAGAAAGCGGGTTTGGGAGGGAGGCTGGCGAGTTTCAATTAGGATGCGCTCACTTGGAGAAGCCAGCAAAACATCAGGTGATTCCTGAAAGACAGTTGAAAATACAAGGCTAGAGCTTATATGAGATTCCAGAACTAGAGGTAGAGACTTAGGAGTCTTCTGCGTGAATGTGAATGTTGAAGCCGTATGATGAGTTGATATTTTCAATGGAGAAAATACCCACAAGAGAAGAGGGACAAGGGCAGATCAGTTGGGACAGGCTGGGGAAGAGAGAGAGCTTGAGGTATGGGCTGCACAGGAACAGCCAGAGAGTATGGAGGTGAGCCAGACACCGACCAGAGGGCAAAGAAGCCAGAGTGCCCAGAGCCACTGCTGAGAGCCAGGCAGCAGAAGGTAAGAGAGTCCACAGGAACTAAAGATGAGAAGGCCATTTTTCCAGAGCTCTTTTAATAAAATAATGGGAATGGAAGCTAGATTTCATTTAGAGGCATGGATAGACGAGCTGTTGCGGTTGTCTCTTTCCAGCTGTGCCAGATGTTACGAGTGGCTGTGCCTTTGTCAGCCTGCCTTTACTTAGAGATAAGACTAACTGCTGCTTCAACCAAATGCACACTTTGTTTCTGAGGAGGGCCTGGCTTGAATTCCTATTTTCTTTTTCATTCTAATGAGGTAGGTAGGGCTTAAACTGGCTGAAGGTGGTCCCCAGGGCTCACCCTGGCTCCTCTCAAACTACAGGGTAAAAGCTCCTCCCAAATAATCACCTACTATCTGAAAAAGGGCCAGAGAGAAAAGAGAAAAGCCCACAGGGCAGGCAGGGAGATGTTTATAATTTTTTCACTCTTCCCATCAAAGGTCATTTTGCTATTTTGTCCTTGAGCAAATGCAGAAAGAGCAAATAAAGAAAGACCTGGAGTTTACCAGAGAATCAGTATTAAAGAATGTTTGCTAGGAAGGGGAGATTTTAACATGGCCATAAACTGTAGAAGAACCAAGTAGAAAAGACAGTAAGTTCAGGGTGGGTCATAAGGATTTTGAGTTTGTGAAAGACAACCGTGGGTGTTAAATCTGCTAGAGTGTTGAAATGAGGGTCTGTGGTTCAGGAGAGATGGTGAGCAATAATACCCATTTGATTTCCTATCTTGTTCCTTCTTTTATACTCAGTACCCATGGACCACGTCCCCATGTCCCTTTGCCTTTGCCATAACCCCACTCCATACCCTTTTTACTCTCACTGAAACTATCACAGGACAGATGCCCTCCCTTCCAGTCACTCCCTTCCCCTTTATCTTTTACACGCTGCTCAGGTTAACCTGGAAACTCAGCGCCATATCACTCCCCATATCAGTGGCTCTGGCGCACCATCATCCGTTTTAGAAAAGCCCGTATACCCAACAAAAAAAGCATTTGTCTAATTTTCTGGTTCTTCCCTCCATGACCTGCTAAATGTTTATTTAATGATAAAGGTCTACTTTCCATCTTCCCCCATCCAATTCTGTAATCCATAATAATTGAAGCAGCAGGGGAGGCAAAGAAACATCATATATGTCTATGTATTGCTGTTTGATATAACAGCACCAGAAAGAAAGAAAAACAACCCACCATCCTTAATGCTATTTTAACAAAATGTTTTAAATTATTTTTCTTCCAGTTAGTGGTTTAGAAAGAAAAATGTGCACAGTGCATGCATTTTTCTAGAATGAGCCATCAGAGATCTACATAAATGGACCAAATGAGTTTGTTCGAATGTTCCCATTTACGTAGGATTACACATTCAAGTGAAACTGTGTACATTTATTTGAATATGTAATCAAAGTGCTGAACATAAGAGGCACTTACTTCCAAGTGTAGCATTCCTGGTTTACACATGTGGGTACCTCAATGTGTTGTTAAAAAGCAGAAAATAGTTCTTTGTATATGTATTTTATGCAAATTTCATAGCAATTGCTATTGTTCATCAGCTTCATTGCTTTTCATGCACCAGGCACCTGCACATATTAGCAAAAATGCTGTTACCCAAAGGAAGGCCATGTTCAAGTTTCGCAAATTGTCTGAGCCTTTGGGAAAGTTCAAGTTCACTCATTCCTTCATTTTTCATTCAACAAATAGTTGCAGTCTCACTTTACTGGCACTTAATTACAAGGGTATTTTATCCAATCATGTGGATATTTTAGTGTGCTTATCCCTACTGGTCTCAGTACTGTTTCTTGGGATAAACCTGTCCTAATCCATGACCCAAATCCTTTTAGGCCACTGACTTTTTAGGTCATCACTTGGTTCTTAAGGAATCGAGATAGGTGATATTCCAGGGAAATGCTCATGCTATCATGTGCATGATGTGGCAAAAGAGTACAAATGGGGACCCACATATGTAAATTTTTAAAAAGTTATTAACCAAACTAACAAAGTTTAAAACAATAAGTTCTGTTCTCCTACCGTGTTCCTGTCTTCACAATCTCTGGAAGGCCACATGTGAATTGAGAATTCTTAGGAGTTTTATAACTAAGGATATAAAGAAATATAAAGAAGAAGCCACATCAAGTCTGGTAGGAGGGGTGGAGAAGCTAAATGGGCTGGCCCCAAACCTGTGTGTGCTGTTTGAGAATCGGGAGGGATTTCTTGACCACAGAGAATCCCCCTGGAGGAGTGAGAGACCCCAGCTCCACACCAGGATCCCCAGCCCAGAGTACTGGTGCTGGGAAGAGGAGCCCCCACAACATCTGGCTGTAAAAAACAGTGGAGATTCTGACCTTTTGGGTAGAATGGAAGGCTCTGGGAAACCCAAATGTTGTCTTAAAGGGCCTACACACAGACTCATTTGCTCACAGCAATCACCCTGGGCTCTGGTGGAGGGAGAGTGACTTGGGAGTATCAGAAACATATGAAGAGAGACTGAGTTGTGTGGCTTCGGGGGGGCGGGGGTACTGGAGGGACAGCGCCATTTTTCCTGTATGGGTTATCCTCCCGTGCAGCCAGCAGGCAGGCGTCATCTTTCCTGTGTTGAGCCCTCTCTCCACGCCCACTGACAAGTCTGACTCTGAATTGGCCTGATAAGCTCCACTCCCTCCACCCTGCTGACTCCCTGGGACCCCATCCTACTGAACTTGGCCAATGCTGCAGGCACTTTCTCACGAGCAACCAGCCCCGTCTGCATTGCACTCTTTTTTGGAAGTCTGTTGGAGCCTGTGGGTCCCCAGGTGGGCAGTGACTGGCCTTGGTGTGCACTGACACTTTTGCTCAGTAGCTCCAGGCTCAGCACTTACACCAAACCAAGATCTATATTAATCTGGTGACCACAACTCATCCCATTGTGGTGACTCCCTGAGACCCTGTGTAACCCAACTCACATACCACATGAGGCTTTATCAGCAGCTGAACCTTACAGGAGCCAGCAGGTACAGCAGGCCTCTGGGTTTCCTAGCTTTTTGCAGAGCTACCCCAGTCCCAGTATTGGGGGCAACTGTCCTCAGTTCACAATGTGCCTCCCCCATGTGCCTGCAAGTGTAGCATAGGCAAAGACCAATTGCTGATCACTTTGTAGCTTCTACCAGGTAGTCGTCAGCTGGCCACAGGCAGTGGGTGACCTGGGCCTGCACGGGAGCCCCTCCCAAGAGGCCCCAGAATCAACATACTTGGGAATTTGGCTTCCGACTGCAATGGAGCACCTACCAATTAGCCCCACAAACAGCAAACACAAAGGGCAGTCTCAACAAGCTCCAGAGCCCTCGGGGACTAATCTTGCTCAGTGGGGTAAGACTCCTCCACAGCAGCCCATAAGCTGTGGACATGGTCAAATCCCATAGCCAGTAAGCCTGAGGGTTAATCCCACCAATTGACATTCCAGTTGCTATCAAGGCTCAATTACAACAGGAGGCCACACACAACCCACACAAAGGACATTCCTGGAACACCTAGTGCAGGTGAACAGGAACACTGTGCCAGTGGGCCCGGCATGGCACCTACTATATAAGACCACCATGCCAAAGCCAAGAGACATAGCAGATCTGCCTACTACATAGAAACAAACACAGAGAGGCAGCCAAAATGAGGAAACAAAAAAATGCATCCCAAATGACAGAACAGGAGAAAACTCCAGAAAAAGAACTAAACAAAATGGAGGCAGACAACCTACCAGAGACAGAGTTCAAAACACTGGTTGTAAGTATGCTCAAGGAACAGAGTGAGAACTTCAACAAAGAGCTAGCAAGCATAAAAAAGCACATAGAAATCATAAAAAAGAACCAGTCAGAAGGGGAGTAAAATGAAGAATGTGCTAGAAAGGACCACAAACAGACTAGATGAAGCCAAAGATCGGATCAGTGATTTGGAAGACATGGTAACAGAAAACACCCATTTGGAACAGCAAAAATAAAAATAAAATGAGGCTAGTTTACGAGACCTCTGGAGAACTCATGCATAACAACATTTGCATCATATGGGTACCAGAAAGAGAGAGAGAGAGCAAGGGATTTAAAAGCTGTTTGAAGACATAATGACTGAAAACTTTCCCTGCCTGGCAAAGTAAATAGACATACAAGCCCAGGAAGTGCAGAGATTTCCAAACAAGATGAACCCAAACAGACCCACACTAAGACACATAACTAAAATGGCAAAAGTTAAAAACAGGGAGAATCTTAAAAGCAGCAAAAGAAAGACAACTCGTTATTTTTAAGGGAGCTTCCATAAGATTGTCAGTTGATTTCTCAACAGAAACTTTGCAGGCCAGAAGGGATTGGCATGAAATATTCAAAGTGATGAAAAGAAAGGCCTACAACCAAGAATACTCTACCAGCAAGGCTGTCATTTAGAATCGAAGAACAGAAAAGATCTTCCCAGACAACAAAAATCTAAAGGACTTCATCACCACCAAACCAGCATTACACAAGGAATTTTGGACAGACTTCTTTAAAAAGAAAAAAAAAGAAAAGAAAAACATATTAATAATAAAATGGCAATAATTTCTTGAAAGTAATCCACAATTACTTTCAATGAAAGTGGATTAAATGTTCCAGTCAAAAGACATAGGGTAGTTGAATAGATAAGAAAACAAGATCCTTACATATACTGCCTACAAGAGACTCACGTCAGATCAAAAGACACACACAGATGGGAAAAGATATTTCACGAAAATGGAAATAATAAAAGGGGTGGCCGGTTAGCTCAGTTGGTCAGAGCATGATGCTAATAACACCAAGATTGCGGGTTCAATCCCCGCATGGGCCACTGTGAGCTGTGCCCTCCTTTAAAAATAAAAATAAATAAAAATAAAAATATGGAAGACATGGCAAGACATGGAAACAACCAAAATGTCCTTCGATAGATGAATGGATAAAGAAGTTGTGGTACATATACACAATGGAATACTATTCGGCAGTGAGAAAAGATGATATAGGAACATTTGTGACAACATGGATGGATCTTGAGAGAGTAATGCTGAGCGAAACAAGTCAGACAGAAAAAGCAGAGAACCATGTGATTTCACTGATATGTGGTATATAAACCAAAAACAACAAAAGAACAAGACAAACAAATGAGAAACAGAAACTCATAGACACGGACAATAGTTTAGTGGTTGCCAGAGGGTAAGGGGGGTGGGGGGGGGGAGGTGAAGGTAAGGGGGATCGAATATATGGTGATGGAAGAACTGACTCTGGGTGATGAACACACAATGGGATTTATAGATGATGTAATACAGAATTGTACACCTGAAATCTATGTAATTTTACTAACAATTGTCACCCCAATAAATTTAATTAAAAAAAAAAAAAGTGCCATACTGATGGACACACATGTCCCAATCTCTGAAATCATGAAAATTTAATGGTTGCACTTTTCTTGCCCTGAGTCTTGTTTCTATTGTGGCTTTTCAGGTTCTATTTCACATGCTTAAAGCATCCACAATCGAGCCAGCAGATCCTTTCAAGACAGCTTGCCTTTGACTGTGCTCTGGACTGGGCCTTGGGCTTTGGTTGTCCCTGCTTCTACTCTTCAGACTAGGCTACAAGTTTTCTTATATTTTAATTTCAGGCCAGGAGGCTGTTGTGGGATACTGGGAACACCAGGGATATTTTATTTTGGGTCTTGAGAGTGTGATGGGTTTGTTCTAAGATTCAGGACTTAAGACTACAGATTCAGAAACTCAGCACTTTTGGTTTCTTCCAAAAAGATTCTGGGAAGTGGGTCCAAAGGGTAGACAGGAAAGAACAGTGAGTCCTAAGTCCCACATGAAAATGTACAGGAAAGTTATATGCCATGCACTATGCTGTGGGTTTCTCCATGATTGCCCTGTTCAATTTTCATAGCAATACTATGTGTGCATCCATTATGTCTATTGTTTGCAGATGAGGAAACTCAAGTTCAGAGAAGTGAAGTGACTTGCTTGAGCTCACACTACTCATGAACACAGAGTTGGAATTCCAACTCAGTCCTTTCTTTGTCACTTAGTCCTATAGCAGTGTTTGGATATTTGAAGATAAGTATTAGGTTCTTCTAGAGTCACACACTCTCTTTGAACATTTCCCACCTGTGTAGGAGCATTGAGACAGATGCTCACTAAAGTACCTGCTAACTTTAGACTCTAGAGTAGGCTGTGAAAGGGTGAGCCTGTGCCAAACTGTTCTGGGTCTTCTATGTTACTGTTCTTATAATAGGACAGATTGCCTTTCCACATGAGACATATCTAAAAAAAAAAAAAAAAAAAAAAAAATATGAAAAAGAAATTCACAAATGACAAATCTAAAAAAAAAAAAAAATAGCTGGGGCAGCAATACATATATTTTAATAGAAAGGCTATAACAAGAGACAAACAAGGACCCAGTAATCTCACTTCTGGGTATTTATCTTAAGAAACTAAAAATGCTTAAAAATGAAACTTAAAATGCTTATGTTCACTGCAGCATTGTTTAGAATGGCCAAGATGTGGAGGCAGCCTAGGTGTCTGCCAACGGAGGAATGGATAAAGAGGTGGTACATATATACAATGGAATATTGCTCAGCCGTGGAAGGGAATGGGTTCTTGCATTTGCATCTCCATGGATGCACCTGGAGGGTGTTGTGCTGAGTGGAGTATGTCAGGCAGAGAAAGACAGATGCAATGTGATTTCACTTATATGTGGAATATAAAGAGTAGAATAAACAAACAGATAAAACAGAAACAAACTCATAGATGCAGAGAACATTTTGATCGTTGCCAAATGGGATGGGGTTGGGAGGTGAGTAAAAAAATGGGAAGGGAGTAAGAAGTACAAATTTGTTGTTACAAAGTAGTCGTGGGGATGTAGGGTATAGCATAAGGAATAAAATCAATAATATTATAATACCTGTGTATGGTGTCAGGTAAGTACTAGATTTATTAGGGTGATAGATGGGCGGGGGTTCAGAGGCAGGGTGAATAAGGTGTAGGGATTAAGAAGTACAAATTGGTAGTTACAAATAGTCATGGGGAGGTAAAGTAAAGCATAGGGAATATAGTCACTGATATTGTGATAGTATGGTGTGATGTCAGATGGTTGCTGGACTTATCATGGTGATCACTTCTTTAGGTATATAATGTTGAATAACTATGGTGTTCCCCTGAAAGTAACATAATATGATGTGTTAGCTCTATTTTTAATAAAAATCTTTTTAAAAAAATGAATGTGTGCAATTAAAATCTAGGCTAAATTGGTTTAGGGCTTAAATTTTAAGTACTTTTTTGATAACATTTTTGTGTATACACACACACACATATATATTCTATATATATTATATTCTATATATATTAAAGCCGATTTAACTCTCATGTTTACAAAAAAAGAAAAAGAGAATTCTTGGGTTGTATGCTGGAATGTGGCTGCAAGAGGGAACTAGCCCCTGGCCAATGTCTGTGGCCTTCTCCATTCTTTCATACCCTTGGCTGTGTCATGCATTCACACGGTGGATCCAAGTTCTGTCTATCCTGCACAGACCTAGTGAAGCGACCTGAGCAGACCCTGGAAGGAGTTTTTGGCCACTTGGGAAAGAAAATTTTGAGTTCCCATGTACCTGGAAGGTGGTCTAGAGGAGGGAATGTGTTAGTTCTGGCCTTGGTGATGGAGGAGGGTGAGACCCCTTTTCCTATACCACTAAGTGGATCTCCAGACTGAAATGGAGATTTCTGGACAACTTGTGAGCATAATGTGCTTCTCTTGCTTCTTAGTCAAGGAGTATTCAGCCTTAAATATAGGCGCCTTTTTGGTCTTGCTTGGCCCTCTGCACAGCCATAATTTGAGGTGGAAGCAAGTGGAAATAAGAAACCGTATAGATGAAGACCACACTAACCTTCCTTTCTTCTTCATCCCAACTCCATCCCCATTATGGTGACACGGATCTGGTGTGAGTGAACCATGTTTGGAGGGAGGGGTTGTGTTGGCCGGAGTGCTGTCAGTGTGTTCATGAGTGATCGATCACTGTGTACTAACACAGCTCTTTAGGGACGCAGGGGTTTTGATGACTTCTGCCTAATCTGTTCCATTTATTCTGAGCAAAGTGTGAACAAAGGGAGGTGAAAGTGGGGAGGGGCAGCATCCGATGGAATGATGCTACTAGAAAAGTACAATTAATGAGGGATTTTCAGGGTTAAAAACGAGGTAGTCTCATTCGTGTATTGTTTAAAAGTAATATGGATTATTAAGAAAGAAAAACAGTTGACTAAGACATTGGTATTGAATAACTGAATGATAGTAAGAAATGCATATACCAAGTGATGCGAAGCTATGCAAATCTGTCTACACAACAACAACAATTTGTGTGAGTAGGTGACATGAATTAACAAGATGATTGATGGTGACGATGATGAACATTTATTGGGTGTTTACTTTGTGTCAGGCACTGTTTTATGGGCCTTACATATATTAACTCATTTTATCTTTACAAAATCTTTGGGAAGATACAATTAGTGACCCCCTTTCTGCAAATGAAAAATAAGGCACAGAGCTGTCCAGTAATTTGGACAAGTAATGCAGGTTGTAAATGTTGGAGCCATGATCTGACTCCAGAGCCTGCCCTTCAGACCACTACACATAGAGATGGAAGTGTCATCATCACTGAGTTAGGCTAGAGAGTCCTTTGTTTTGTTCTGGTCTATTTTTTTCCTATTACATAAAGAAAAGAGTGGTGACATACTTATCAATAAGGTTGATTTCTTTTTTTAGCATATCTCTAATATTTTTCTCTGGGAAGTTTGGGGGCACCATGGTCCCTTTCTTCCTCATCCACTCCTCTCCTAGCTCTCTGACCCCAGGTGATGCTAATTTAGTTCCCACCGTATGTCCCCGAGGTCTCCATTTTGTCCTTGACCCTTATTAGATCTTGGACTGGAGTGAGTGACAGACCCCTGAGCTTTTGCTAGTGGTTTTATGCATCGTGTATGATCAGAGTAATTATTGGGAGAAGCATTTTGATCAAAGACAATGTCTATTTGATGGAAGATTAAAATCCAGGACTGACATATTGACACAATGGGAATAAAGGGGATTGATTCATGAAAAAGCATGCTGATGCTTATTTGGTACAAAGTAGAAAGTAATTGCCTAACAAAGTTTGTGATATTTCTTTCTCATTAAAGCGAATGACAGTGATTTGGGAGGTTGAGTCTTTCTTCTAATCCATATTAATCTTCCAGAAATAAAGCTTTTGGTGTATCATTCTCTAGCTCAAAGTACTTTAGTAGGTTACTATTGCTTATGGAATTCATTCCAGGAGTTTGCCATTCTCAGCAAAATACTGTTCAAACTCCCTTTGTCATGAGAGTTTTACTACTTTGCTTCATTACTTTTATACTTCAACCAAATAAAACTTGTTTCTTCTTACTCATGATTATTCCTTTATTTCCTCACCGTGAGCTACCCCTCTTAATCCACTCTTATCTTTATGTATTCAAATCTTACTCACTTTCAAGGTCTAACTCAAGTGCTGATAGTTTCATGAAATTTTTTCTAATTCCCCAGATGGAAATAACTTCCCACTTCTGAATACCCAGGACATATGTTTATTCCTCTTATTACAAATGTCATTTTCAACCTTGCATGATAGTTGCATCATTATCATCTCCATCTTGACCTCTTGATACAAAATGTATGTAATTTTCACATTTTTTATGGCTCTAGGCATAGCATTTTTTACATATTAGGTACTGAAGTATGTACCACATTGAATTGAATGGATAACTGAACAGAGGTTGTCTGATCATATGTGAAACAGATTTAAATTCTTTTGTTATCTCCTTAATAATAAACACATCACAGTGGGGGCTCTGCTGATACTGAGAAACTCCCAAAGAACTAAGGCATTCATCCCTACAGTTGGGAGTGTTAGTTCACAGTGATGAGTCACAGCTGAGCCCCTTTTCAGAAGCTACGTCACCCAAGATCGTGGTCCTTATCTGGAGACAACTGGCATCCAATGACTGTTTGAGGTGGGGAGTTCAAAGACCCTGCCTCCTTTCCTCAATTTGAGACATCTCTGAAGGGCTATCCCTGCGTTGAAACTCCCCAAGGATGAACTGAGGCCTCTTGCAAATAAATCACAGTTCAACTTCTCCTTCTGTCTAGTCCTCATGGATGTAGTTCCTGAGTGAATTCCCCAATAAATTTTTTCCATGCAAATCTCCAGCTTTCAACTCAGAGTCTGTTTCCTGGAGAACCCAGTCTAAAACATGTTTCTTCACTGGGTTATTTTTCTAGAGCTCTTGGACTTTGGCATCATGTAGATCTGGGTTTGGAGCAAGTTTGAGTCTTGGCTTATTAGATGTGTGAACTTGGAATGTTAGTTACGTTCTTACACTGATTAGGATCAGATTCAGCTGCATATAATGAAAACCCAAAAATCAATGCTAGCTAAATTATATTTAAAAAAAATATTTATCTCACAAGAGAAGATAAGAGGTATGGACTAGAGTTCTCATGATGTGGATATGGAGCAGCTCTGAGCCTCCATTCTAAGATGGGATCCTTGTCTTCATGATCCGTGATGGATGCTGAAGTCTCAGCCATCATATTCATTAATAAAGTGAAGGAAGCAAAGAATGGCATGACTCCTCCCTTTTAAGGAGCCTTCCCAGAAGGTTTATACAACACTTTGGTATATATATCATTGGTCAGAACACAGTCTCATGGTTATACCTAGAAATGAAAATATATCTGAAAACTAATCTTTTAATCACATGCATGGTAAAAGTTTTGTTCTCTACAGAACACTTTGCTTTAAGGGTGAGAAATAACATGAATTGTCTAGACAGATGGTGGTCGATAAGTGGTCCAAAATCCCTTCTTTATATCATAGTTATTCTTATATACACTTAATGTTCGGTAAGGTAGCATTATAGATAAGTCAGCAATGCTAGAAGCTAAATATTTGTGAGTACTGTTTGTTAAAATCTAGTAAAGTTGTGTGAGCCATCTCTTCCTATCTTGTCATAATGGGATTGTGATGATGATTAATGGAAAGATGCTGATAAATGTTGGTAGATCAAACAGGTCATGTAGGCAAAGGATATAACTAAGAACATGCACATGCTGCTTAGAGCAGGAGAGAGCAACAGTTAGAACCAGAGGAACAATTGTCACCGGTCTTCAGCCCCTCCCCTTCCCCCTGCCCCCCAAGTGTTGCCAACAATACCATCATTGGGGACAAAAATCTTGTCCAGTCCCTCTGCCTTTCTCTCAGTTTTTGTTTGTTTTTAGAATCCTGCTTCTCTTGACTATTCTGTAGATTCCCAGCTACTTTCCAACAAAATGCAACTAGTAACAACCCCAGCATATTCCCAAGTGCTCACTCAGAGGGCAAATCAAAGGTCAGTGTCCCAAGACCAATTTTCCATGTGTCCTCATTCCCAGCATTTTCTCTCTCTAGCTCCCTAGACCACCTCTGACAGTTTTAGCAGGCCGACCTGGGAAGATTATATACAACAATAGTTCCTGGCTCTCTTTTATAGAATGTTCTGACGTTGGCTGCCATCTGTTCGCATTTAACATCAGTCAAGAAAAACATATCCCCTACTCTTCTGCTGTAGGTAGAGGTTTAAGTTCATAATAATTGTTAAGTGGTGATCAACACAAGTTGCTGTTCTGGGAATTGCAGTGAATGTTATGGTTGTTTACGAGCAGTATGTTCATCGTCCTCTCACTCTTTCTGTATTACATCTCAGCATGCTGGTGGTCACACCGGATTTGTGGATGTTTCTGCAGAAATGCAGATCTGCTTTACCACACTCAGGCCCACTGGGATCAGATTCTCTGTTGCCTTTTTTAAAATGTTTATTTTATTTTAGGAACATGTGCTTTAATGAGGCATTAGTCCAATGGAACAACTGCTGACCAGAGTTCAGGGCACTGGAGAGGAGTCACCTATGGACCCCTTCTGTCATTTCAGGAGGACTATTTTTTCCCCAAACCTGGGAAAGCCTCAGAGGTCTGGTTAGCAGTCTTGTTGATGGTTTCCTGGGTAGATTTGGCCACCTGGTCCATGGCTTTCTACCCTGCCTCTGTGGCCTGATCCAGCACTTGCTACCTGCTGCTCTGGCTGCAGTCACTGCATCCTGGCCACCCCTTCCACTTGTTGCTTCAGGGCCTTGCAAGCCCTTGCTGGCCATCGCTGAGGGGTATCTGCGAGGTCGTCAAGGGTAGCCACAGCGACACAGGATCCTGCTCTGTTGTGTTTTAAGTCTTTGTTGGATGAGGCTTATTTGCATCCTGGGGCTGTTTATAATTTTTCCAAGACAAAATATAGACACAAAGATTGAAGATAATCATGAGGACTGACTACAGTCAGGGCAAAATGATTTCACTACAGAGTAGCTACCTGCAGGTCTTGATGGAAATCAATCAAGTTGGCTCGATTCTCGTACAAGAATCAGTGTGGAGTGTGGAAACATCATCTGGCTTTGTCATTGAACAGCCCTGGTTCTGCAACTATCCTTTGCCACCTTCTAGCTTTACAATCTAAGGCAAATAAATTAATCTCTCTAAGTGTACTCTTTAGTATCCATAGTAATTCTGTAAGGATTTAATGAGATTTATAAAGCCCATTGCATAGTGTTTGACATAGTAAACATGCACTAAAGATTATCTTATATAATAGTATTTATTATTCATTACTTATAAAAGAAGAAGATTGTCTTTTCTTTATAGCTTGCTCTTTTTAGAAGTAAAATTATAAACACATGTTAAATATGATCAATTTTTGGGGGGCATCAACTGAGATAATCATTATTTTTCTCCTTTAGTCTTTTGACATGAAAATTTACTATAATATTTTTGAGGTGAATCATTCTGATATTCCTTGGGAAAATCCTCTTCAGCTCAATATTTTTATTTTTTGAAAGCACTTTTAGATTTAATTAAGCCAATATATTTTGGAATCATTTTATCTACATATATAAGTGAAATGGATCTATAATTTTCTTGAAGTGTCTTTATCTGACATTGGAATCAAGATTAACCTGGCGGAATAAAAAGCTAGGGATTTTTTTCTATTTTTCTAAAATAATTTATATAAGACAGTAAATAATTATTACTTGAAAATTTGGTAGAATTCTCTTGTAAAGCCAAGACAGCCTGGATTTTGGGGGGAGGAACAGTATTTGATTACCATTTTAATTCCTTTAATACTTACCGCCCTGTTGAAGTTCTCTTTCATTTTTTGTATTTTATATGTTTCTAGGAATGTTTCCATTTTATCAATGTTTTCAGATTTACTAGTATATTAGTTGTTCATAATAGTTTTTATTGTTTTTAAATATCTGCTATCTAGTTAGTTATTTTCCTTTTCCAATATTAAATTTTATGTATATGCATCTATGCCCCCTTTCTCTTGCTTAAACTTACTATGGGCATGTTTGTTTTATTAATATTTTCAAAGAACCAGCATTTGGTTTTGCTTATCTTTTGCTCTAACCTTTGTTATTTCCCTCCTCCTTTTTTTTTTTTTTTTTTTTTTTTAACTGCAGGGATTGGAGGTGGGAAGAGGATATGCTCTGTCAAGTTCTAAGTCCAAGTTCTTGAGATGAATACATAGTCAACAACAAAAAAAACTTTGTAATGGAAACTTTTATATATGTTTGTATATACATCATTATATGTAATACATAATATACAAAATATATAATAATGTATAAAAATATTAAATGTACTTATATACACATGTATACATAAAACAGAGATAAGGGAATCACAAAGATCCATATACCTGCACACCGCTTGAGCAGTTACAGTCTAGTCAATCTAGTCTTCTCCCTACCCTGCCCTTCTATCCTCTCCCAGATTAATTTGCAGCAAATCTCATATACCATATCATTTAGCTTACAAATACCTACACATTACTCTCCAAATACAGGGATTCTTTTTTGAAATGTAATCACAATGCCATTATGCCACCTAAAATGTTAAAAACTGAGTGACATCTATTTTTACTTTTTATATTATTTTATTTTATGTTATTTTATTTTATTTCATTTTAGAATGAAAGGACACTTAACATGAGATATGCCCTATTAGCACATTTATAAGTGTACAATACAATATGGTTAACTGTAGGCACAGTGTTGTACAACCGAACTCTAGAACTTACTCATTATGTATAACTGGAACTTTATACTTGTTTAACAGTCATTCCCGTGTTTTCCCTCCCCACAGACCCTGGCAAGCACTATTCTACTCTCTGCTTCTATGGGTTTGACTATTTTAGATACCTCACATAAGTGGAATCATAAATGAATTTCTAGGTCCCTTTCCTTTCTTCTATGTACAGATGTTAGCAACCCTCTTCACAAAGTTACTGTGAAAACCAGCTCAACCAAGTGATTCAAAAGGCTCCAGCAAAAAAAAAAAAAAAAAAAAAAAGGCTCCAGCAAGTATATGGTTCCTCAGAAATTCCTAGAATAATGTAATACAAGAATCTTCTTTCTATTCATACCCGTTGATTCTTTTTTTTACAGCTTTATTGAGGTGTTGTTGATACACAGAAAACAACACATATTGTATACAATTTGATGAGTTTGGACATACATATACACCTGTGATACCATCACCACAGTCAAGGTAATAAGCAATCCATCACCTCCAAAAGGTTCTTTGTGTCGTGTGTGTGTGTGTGTGTGTGTGTGTGTGTGTATGTGTGTGTGTGTTAAGAACACGTTACATGAGATCTATCTTTTTAAACCAATTTTTAAGTGCACGATACTGTTTTGTTAACTACAGGCATTGTGTTGTACAGCAGATCTCTAGGACTTGTTCATCTTTGTATAACTTGTATCTTTATACCCATTGAACAACTTCCTGTTTCCCCCTTCACCTATCCCCTGACAACTACAATTCTATTTTCTGCTCCTATGAGTTTAACTATTTTAGATAACCAATATGTGTGGAGTCATGCAGTACTCATCCTCCTGTGACTGACTTATTTTATTTAGCATAATGATTTCCAGGTCCATCCACGTTGTTGCAAATGGTAGGATTTCCTCTTTTTTTTTAAGGTTGAATGTATGGAATATCATTTATATGTACACATATATCATATTTTCTTTATCCATTCATGTATTGATGGTCATTCAGGTTGCCTTCCATATTTGGCTACTGTGAATAATGCTGCAGTGAACATAGGTGTGCAAATATGTCTTGGAGATGACTTCAACATTCTTGGATAAATACCCAGAAGTAGTATTGCTGGATTATATGGTAGTTCTATTAAAAAAAAAAAAAGCTTCATACTCTTTTCATAGCAGCTGCATTATTTCACATTCCCACCAATAGTGTACAAGGGTTCCAGTTTCTCCATGACCATGCTAACACTTGTTATCTTTTTTTTTTTTTAATATATAACTGTCCTAAGAAGTATGAAGTAATATCTCATTGGGGTTTTTATTTGCATATCTCTGATGATTAGTGGTGTTGAGCATCTTATCCTATACCAGTTGGTATAGCATAAGATTAATCCTAAGATGTGTGTATGTCTTCTTTTGAGAAATGTCTATTCAAAAGTCCTTTGCCCATTTTTTAATTGGGTTATTTGCTTTTTGCTATTGAGTTGTAGGAGTTCCCTACATATTTTGGAAATTAACCCTTTATATATATAGGTTGCAAATTTTTCTCCCATTTCACAGGTTGTCTTTTCTCTCGATTGATTGTTGCCTTTGCTGTGTAGAAGCTTTCTAGTTTGATGTAGTCGCTCTTGTTTATTTTGCTTTTGTTGCCTGTGCTTTTAGCTTCATATCTATGAAATCATTGCTAAGACCAATGTCATGAAGGTTTCTTTTAGGAGTTTTACAGTTTCAGAGTTACCTTGACATCTTTAATCAATTTTGAGTTGATTTTCTGTATGATGTTAAATAAGGATCCACTTTCATTCTCTTTGCATGTGGATATCCAGTTTTCCCAGAACCATTTGTTGAAGACACCACCACCCTTTCCTCATTGTGTATTCATGGCACCTTTGTTGAAGATCAGTTGACCAAATACACATGGATTTATTTCTGTGTTTGTTTGTTTTTTAAATTTCTGCCTTTTAAAATTGTGTTTAATTGGTCTGTGTGTATTTATGACAATACTATATTTTAAAAATTATTGTACTATATTTTAAAATCAGCAAACATGATGTCTTCAGCTTTGTTCTTCTTTCTGAAAATTATTTTGGTTATTCAGGGTCGTTTGTGATTCCATATGAATTTTATGATTGCTTTTTCTATTTCTGTAAAAAATGCTTTTGAAATTTTGATAGTTATTGTATTAAATCTAGATTGCTTTGGGTAGCATGGACATTTTAACATTACTAAGTCTTCCAATCTATGAACACTGGCTATATTTCCATGTACTTGTGCCTTTAATTTCTTTCATCGATGTTTTGTAATTTTCAGTGTACAAGTTGTTTACCTCCCTAGTTAAGTTTATTCCTAAGTATTTTATTCTTTTTGATGCTATTATACATGGGATTGTTTTATTAATTTTCTTTCCTGGTCATTCATTGTCAGTCTATAGAAATATAACTGATTTTTTTGTGTGTAGATTTTGTATCCTGCAACTTTACTGAATCATTTATTGGTTCTAACAGTTTTTGGTGGAATCTTTAGGGTTTTCTACATATAAGATCATGTCACCTATAAGCAAAGATAGTTTACTTCTTCCTTTCCTATTTGGATGCCTTTATTTCTTTTTTATGCCTAATAACTGTGTTTTGAATTTCCAGTACTATAATGAACAGGAGTGGCAAGAGTGGGGATCCTTTTCTTGTTCCTAATCTAGGAGGAAAATCTTTCTGTGTTTCATCATTGAATATGATGTTTGCTGTAGATTTTTATATATGGCCTTCATTATGTTGATATAATGTCCTTTTATTCTTTGTTTGTTGAGAGCTTTTATCATGAAAGATGTTGAATTTTTTTCAAATGCTTTTTTAGCATCTGTTGAGATAATCATGTGGTTTTCATCATTCTGTATAATATGTCATATATTGGTCCAGTTCCATATCCCTTGCAACCCAAGAATAAATTTCTACTTGGTTAGGTGTGTGATTTTTTAATGTGATGTTGAATTTGCTACTGTTTTGCTGAGGATTTTTGCATCTGTATTCATCAAGAATATTGACCTGTAGTTTTCTTTTCTTGTAGTCTTTTTCTTTTTGTAATCAGGGTAATGCTGGCACATAAAATGAGTTTGGAAGAATTTTCTGCTCTTCAATTTTTTGAACAGAGTTTGAGAAAGATTGTTATTAATTCTTCTTTAAATGTTTGTTAGAATTCATCAGTGTAGCAATCTGGTCCTGGGCTTTTCTCTGTTGGGAAATAGTCGCTGACCAATTCAACCTCCTTTCTAATTATAAGTGTGTTCAGATTTTATATTTCTATATAATTCAGTCTTGGTAGGTTATATGTTTCTAGGAATTTATTCATTTCTTCTAGGTTATTCAATTTGTTGATGTATAATTGTTATTAGCAATTTCTTATGATCCTTTTTATTTTGTGGCATCAAAATTGAGTGATGTCTAATATTACATTTACCCAATTATCTCAGGATTTTGTTTTTACAGTTCATTTGTTTGAATTAGTATTGAAAAATGTTCCCTACACTGCAATTTATGAGATGTCTTTTAAGTTAATTTTTATTTACGTGTTCCCCTTCAATTATTTTCTTGCTATATATTTGCTGAAGAAATTGAGGAGCAGTTCCTGTATTTTAACTTGCCCTGTAAGTTAATTTGTTTCATTTTTGTTTTCCAATTTTGGAGATTAGTTTTTTGAATTTGATTTTGCTTTTAATTATGAAAATTAATAGTTGCAAAGTCAGTTCTACAAAACAAGAAATATTAAGATAATTTCAACTTCTATTCCTGTCCTTGCCACCTTTCAGTTTTCCCTCCATATAAACATTTTAAAAACGTTCTTTATCCTTCCATTAAAAAACAAACAAACAAAAAACCACTCTCTAGCTTTTGCTGATTGCATTACTGTGGTGTTATTTAATATGTCCCTCTGTGCCCTTAAATTACTGTAAATTGGTAGACAGATCTAGGGCATGCATTCTCAACAGGGGTGATATCACCCTCAAAAAAGTGAAAATTGGCTCTTTGGTAGTTAAAAAACTCTTACTCTTTTTGTTATGTCCCTCAAATTTTAATATACATTGTTTTTACAGTATATATTGTGATGTTCACACTAACATCAAATTAGTGAATTTTCCATGTGATTTCCTTTTTTAAAAGAAATATTCTATTTAGTTTTTTCAAATATATAAATTTTTAAGCTCCATTTTGTTTTTATTTTCTAATTTTATTGCATTATGGCCTACATATAGATATAGATATAGATATAGATATAGATATAGATATAGATATAGATATAGATATAGATATAGTCAAAATAATATAACACTTTGACTTTTATTAGTGATTCTTTTTTTCTTAACATTTGGTCTACTTTTGTAAATCTTATATAAATGCCACACTTAGTTGGCTATAGATTTCTCTCTCCCTCTCTCTCTTGCTCTCTCAGCACCAGCATATTTATAATACTGTTCAAATCCTTGGTGTCTGTTTATTTTTATCCATTTCATCTATCCATTTCTGAGATGGGTGTGTTAAAATCTTAAATTACCATAATTTATTTATATAGTATTTCTTTCTCTACCTATGTCACTTGCTGCTTGAAATTTTTCAAGCACCATTCTTAGGTGCAATGATGTTAATAGGAGTATATTATCTTGTTCTGTTCCTCCTTTTACCAGTATGTAATATTCCTTTTTGCCATTTTTTGCCTCCCTTATATTTTGCAGACATTAATATTGCTTTCTTCTGTTTCATTTGCCTAATAATTTAAAATATATTTTCATGTTCAACCTTTAAAATATTTCTAAGTTGTTTTGTCTCAAGAGAATTTCTTCTACACAATGTATTACTTTTTTTTTTTTTTTTAAGGTGGGCATTCTGAGACCTGTGTCTGTTAATTGGTAAATTATACCCATTTATATTTCTTGTTATTATTAATATGTAGTAGCTTACTTTTGCAACCTAATTTCATATTTTACATTTTCTGTACTTTTTATTTCCTTTTTCTTTTCTCCTGTTTTCTGTTAAATACATTCAGTTTCTTCTACTGATATGAAAGTTTTTATTTCTACTTTCATCGTTGCCATTAATCCCATGCAACTGATTTTCGATATAGCAACAAAAGGGATCCTTTCAAAACTTAAGTAAAATTATGCCAGTTCTCCACTCCAAACTCTCCAATGTCTTTACTATTTACTCAGATAAAAACCAGTCATTAATTTGATTGATTGTGCAGTACCTGGTAGAATGTTACACTGCACTGTCTGGTCCCTTATTACATCTCCAACCCCATCAAATTACTGCCACTGTGCTTTGCTTGCTTTCTTTAAATCCTTTAGGTATCTTCTAACATCTATCAGCATCTTTGCACTTGCTGTTATCTCCCTTATGTTCCATATATATGGAATGTTTCTCCATTATATGTCACATGACATGCTCCCTCACCCCTTCTGGGTCCTTGCTCAAATATAGTCTTTTCAGTGAGGTTTCCCTAATCATTTTGTTTAATAATGCAACTTTTCCACATGGCATACACTATCATTTCCCCCCCCCCTTTTTTTTTTCCGTTGCATTTTTCACCACTGGATATTCTATCCATTTAGTGCATCTCTTCTCCCACTAAAAAATAAATCTCCATGCAAGCAGAGACTTTGCTTTGTTTTCTATAGCCTCTCCAGAGACTAGGACAGTGCCTGGAACATTGAAAACACCCAGTAAATACCGGGGGTACCAAAAACATATACACATTTGAAGAGATGTTATCTATGTATTACTTTTCGAAGTTGAATTGAATTACGGTACCAAGGTGTAGTATGACGTTCATTCAAAAGATGGCATTAATCAAATAAATGCTAGCATCATTCATTGTATTACAGTTTTTTTAAAAAGATTTTATTGGGGAAGGGGAACAGGACTTTATTGGGGAACAGTGTGTCCTTCCAGGACTTTTTCCAAGTCAAGTTGTTGTCCTTTCAGTGGTAGTTGTGGAGGGTGCAGCTCAGCTCCAGGTCCAGTTGCTGTTGCTAGTTGCAGGGGGTGCAGCCCATCATCCTTTCTGGGAGTTGAACCAGCAACCTTGTGGTTGAGAGCCCACGCTCCAACCAACTCAGCCATCTGGGAGCTCAGGGGCAGCTCAGCTCAAGGTGCTGTGTTCAATCTTAGTTGCAGGGGGTGGAGCCCACCATCCCTTGCGGGACTCAAGGAGTTGAACAGGCAACCTTGTGGTTGAGAGCCCACTGGCCCATGTGGGAATCGAACTGGCAGCCTTCGGCGTTAGGAGCACAGAGCTCCAACTGCATGAGCCACCAGGCCGGCCGTGTATTACAATTTTAATACAGTTTTTTCCTTCCTTAAAATGTGTATACATTTTTTTGACACCCTCTGTATATATTAAGCAACTAAATGAATGGATTCAAAAGCTTCATATGGCAGAATCCTCAGGTCTTTAAGGTCTGCAGCCAATAATGCCCTGTGAGCCAAGGTCTGTAGTAGCCATATTCTTTTATAGCAAGATGAGCTGCACATTTTTTTCTTGGTGTAGCAAAATTTTGAAAACTCAGTTTTCTAGAAATATTTGCATGGCAAATTATAATTACTCTAAAAAGGTATTCTTGATAACAAGAGAGGAATAAGATCAAAAGAGGATAAATCTGCAGTCTAGTTTCAGGACAGTTAATTAGAACATGAATTAATTAGATCCATTTTAATGGAAGGGGAAGTGTTGTTAAGCAAAGTTATAAAAGCATCAGGTTGGGCTTGTTTTTGAAAGTATGAGAAGATTGACTGGATTCCTGCAGCTCTTTTAAAAAGTATTAAAACTGGCATCTGGTAAAATGCTTTATAGATATTTATACGAGTAAGTCAGATAGGCACATGTAGAGGAAAGAATAGGAGCTTTGCAACGAGATCTGAGTCCCATTCTTAGCAACACCACTTTCTGTTTATCATTGGACAATGAATTTGAACTTTCTGCATATCAATTTTCTCATCTGTATAACAGAGTAACTACCACAATGGGTAATGTGAAGGTCTAAAGTGAATGTATCCAAAAGTACTTAGTGTCATACTAGATACATGGTATCTAATGATAGCAGTTAATATTTAGAGAGGGCTTATGTTCTGTGATACTTGTTTCTTTCTCTTATTGACCCTAGAGGATGAATAGTTCTATTATCACCCCATTCCACAGGTAAAGAAACTGAGGCATAGTTAAGTAATTTACTCAAGGTCACAGAGCTCATAAGTGGTAGTGTTGGGATTTGTACCCATAGTGGTCTGGGTCCAGAGCCCATATTCTTAACTACTATGCAATACTGATTCTTGCTTGGGATTCATGCTAGTTTCCTTTCCTTCTCTGTCTTCCTCCATCTACAAACTATTAAATTCATAGAAGCAGATTAAGGGCAATGTCTTTTCTCCTTTTGTATTGTAGTGCTGGTGCAGCGCTTATCTGTTAACTAACATGCCACTAAACTAAGGAGAGAACATAAGAAGGTGGTTGTAGGTAAGGTCAGGTGAGAGACAGGATCCACAGGTCTCCTTTGTCTTTCTTGTTGTCGACACACGGTCTAGGATCTAAGTTCTCTTTCTTTCTTTTCTTTTTTCTTCCCCTTTCTCCCCCCCCCCCCCCCACACACACACTCTGGTTCAAGCCACTGTGTAGGACATAGCTTCCTGGCCCATGCTGGTATTATGAGACTTGTGCTCTCCACCCCCCCACCCCACCCCATCCCCACACAGCTGAGGCAGTCGGTCACCAGTCATCGGTTGGCCGCTCACAGCAGCTCATGGCAGCTCTTGCTGGCTGCCGGTAGCTCATGGCAGCACACAGTGACTCAGGGCAGCTCACAGTGACTCAGGGCAGCTCACAGCAGCCAGCGGCAGCTCACGCTAACCTCCCACTGCTCATGGAAGCTCAGCTCCAGGGAGAGTTGTTGTTCACAATCTTAGCTGTAGAGGGCACAGCTCACTGGCCCATGTGGGAATTGAACCAGCGACCTCGGGGTTAGGAACATGGGGCTCCAACCACCTGAGCCACTGGGCCAGCCCTAAGGTCATTTTTCTGATACTCACTATCCTTAAACATGAATAATTTGGCTAACAGGAAATCTTGGCACATTTTTAAACAATGAAGGGATAGCTACCTTTTATTAATCTGGACCTGGATGAAGTGGGCTTAACTATCTGCCCTCCAGTAATACCATGTTTTCATTTACATGGAATGGTTAGTTTTTAATTAGTCCTCATTGGCTGGGGAGCTGTTAAGCAAAGTGGCTAATATTGTTTGTTCTTCCTTGAGCCTTTGGCAGCTTACCTTTTGGATTGACTCTTGGACTTGTTGGAAATACTAGATCCAGTGTTTTTATTTTACCATTTTCATTTCCAGAGCATATTGTCTAATTTCTTTCACAATGATTGTTTTCATTTTAAAACGTTTTGAGTCAGTTTAATGAGAACCTAACCTAAATTGCACTTGTATATGAACAGTGGAGTTTTAACTTGATGAAGCAGTGAGTAAATTTACAATAAAATGTTAAGCCTTTCTTAGTGCCCACAACATTTGGTGACCTTAGTCCTCTGGAAAGATTAGATTTTCCCAGCTGATACTTTTGTGCATGGCATTGGGAAGTTAATGCACTTGGAAGTGAATCTTTTCTTATGCTTGTTGCCCAGTTATTTCTTTATTGCCTTGCAGAGGCTTAGATCTGATTTTACTGACATTACATAAGTTCCCCTGAGGGCAGAATAAACAGTGAAAATTTTATTTACTTAGTTATTACTCAGATGACCATGGCTTGGAAGACTTAAATTAGGATAGGGACAGATTTTAAAATATTGACTCTGGTAAGTCATTACTACCAACAGTTCAGTGTTCTGGGGTTTCTGGTAATTTAGTTTTAGAATACAAGCATTACAGGTGAAAAGGCAAGAAGAAGTGAGGACCCTCATATTATAACATTCAATTCATTTAACTAATATCACTGTGAACAAAATAGAAAAGAGATAGTGAAAAAAAGCCAAAACCCAAAGATATCAGCTATGCTAGAATTGCTACTAATTTCTGCTTTTGGGTTCCAGGAATAAAATAGCATTAATATTGTTCATTATGTGCATGTATATATATTTGCATTGTGTTTAGAAAAATCTTGAATTGTCAAAACCTATTTACCCATAGGACAAGCTAATGAGCTGGCTTGCTAGTGGATGGAAGAAAATAAAATGAGTGCAGAGATTTCAGGGGATCATAGGACACTGATGGTTGTTATTGTCAGACTCAGGAAAGCCATCTTTCCCCCATTTATTCAGGCATGAACAGAAGTCATGGATACAATGAAGACAAAAACATGTGTAACAACTAAATGGGTAACTATTTACAAATATTTTCCATTTATAAATGAACTGGAAGTCAGAAACATAATAAGTCACATGCATGATGTGACTTATTAAATAAAGTCATAGCATCTTTCATGGGAAACAGATAAAATAATCTCAAATACAAATTTAAAATATGAGATGCATATTAACTTATCAATTTTTAATTAGATGCATAAATAGAAATGGAAGTTAAACTAGCTTTGGACACTGAATTATTAACAATATTAGCTACAATGAAAAAAAAAGAGACAGTGTGGTACGGTGGAATGGGTATTAGATTTAAAGTCTGTTAATCTAGGTCCAGCCCAAATTCTTTCTCTTATCTCTGTTATCGCTGGAGATGTTTCTGAACGTACCCGAGTCCATGTTTCCTCATATTAAAACTGTGGATATAACAATAAATAATAATAATAATAATAATAATACCTATCTTATAGTGCTATTTAGCTATATATTAGATGAGTTAATATATAAGAAAACTTACATTAATGATCTTTCATAAATGTCAGTTCTTTCTTCTTCCCACTGGTTAGAATGCATAGCATTAGGCAGAGGGTAGATTCATTTAGTAATGAAAATGGTATATTGATAAGGGTAGAACCTCAATCATGATCTTGCCTACGTTATAATTAGAAATTATATCTGAGGAGAAAAAAAAGATAAATTATGATGAATCATCTTGGTGCTATTGTTAGTTTTAGTGTAACTGCTCATTAATCCTTTAAAATTATTAGACCTTATTATTTAAAAGCCTTTGCTGAAGTGCAATGAGGATGCTTATTCATGTCAAATGATTTACAGTGAGATTCGTTCTAATTACAGATGTCATGGCTTCATTTGCATAGTTGGGATAGTTAGCTGCCATAAGTATCCAGTACTCACTGCATCACAAAGTGGCTCCAGCACATCAGTGTAGATTAAAATGTGCTTTTGTAATCAGTGTTAGTGTTGGTAAAGAGAACAATGTTGGGCTATTTTTGTATTAATTCTTGGCCACAAGCAAGATTAGTGTTGGTAGAGAAGAACACAGGTATATAAAAATCAAACAGTTTTAATTTTGCTACTGGGGGCATTATGATATCTTCTTGCCAAAAGAGAGAGGAGAGGGTGCATAAGAGAGCCAATGTTTAGATAAGGCCAAAGTTGTGTTAAGAACATATTAAATAATTTTCTATTTTTTAGTGTAAAAACCATAGCAGTTGTTCTCTTAGCAATTTATCTGATTGTATTATTCAATGATGCTTTTAAGAAACTTTACATCCTTATTTATAATTCGGAATGAAAACTTCCATGGTAAATGGAGCAGTACATACACCTAGTATTGAGAACCTCTTATCTATCAAGGACTATCAATCACAGAGTGTGGAAAGAAATCACACTTGGGTCAAATAAAAACCAAAAGCCATGTATTTTGTTTTATATAGGAAAAATATAGAGGGCAAAATCACTTTTTAATGCAATAAATGTTAATACAATGCTATTTATCATACTAGATAAAATGATATTTTCAGGATAATATTCTACATAGAAATATATAAATATCTATTTTATATTATCTGTCCAGAAAACATATGAGTATATATATATATATATATATATATATATATATATATATATATATATATATATTCTATATTGTATAAATAGAAACAGATACCAGAAAAAGCCTGAAAAATGAAAGATTTTATCAAGAAAAAAGATCTGATTGGAACCTGAGGGCATGAATAATTTCAAGCTATGAAAAGAATCCAAATATGTATTGTAAAATGATGAGTCAGTTTATCATACGCCTTCTGATATATGTACTGAGAGGTCACAGAGTCATTTTTGTAGTTTTCCTGACAAAAGTGCTTAATCTGAATCTAGTATTGAGGAAATGATTAGATAAACTAAATTGAACATCGATCTGAAAACCTATGGGTTGTACTCTAAAAAACACAGTGTCTGATTCTTTGTATTTCTGTGGTATCCATTGTAACTTCCCCTCTTTCATTTCTGATTTTGTTTATTTGTCTCTTTACTCCTGTTTCCTCAGTTAGTCTAGTTAGGGATTTGTCAATTTTATTAATCTTTTCAAAAAAACCAGCTCTTTGTTGCATTAATTTTTTAAATTGTCTCTTTGTTCTCTATTTCATTTAACTCTGCTTTAATCTTTATTATTTCCTTCTTTCTGCTGACTTCGGGTTTCATTTGTTCTTCTTTTTCTAATTTTTTAAGATGTAATGTTAGATTGTTTATTTGGGATTTTTCTTGTTTCTTGAGATAGACCTATAATGATATAAACTTCCCTCTTGATACTGCTTTTGCAGTATCTGAATATCTGTCACCATATACCAAAATTAACTCAAAATGGATCAAAGACCTAAACAAAAGAGCTGAAACAATGAATTGCATAGAAGAAAGCACAAGTACAAACCTTACGGACCTTGGGTTCAAAGAGGATTTTATGAATTTGACTGCAGTGGCAAGGGAAGTAAATGCAAAAATAAATGAATAGGATTATATCAAACCAAAAAATGTCTGCACAGCCAAAGAAACCATCAACAAAACAAAGAGGCAACCAACAGAATGGCAGAAGATATTTGCAAAAAACCGATAAGGGGCTAATATCCAAAATATATAAAGAACTCATTCAACTCAACAACAAAAAAACAATCTGATTAAAACATAGTTAGAGGACCTGAACAGACACTTCTCCCAAGAAGACATACAAACGACCAACAGATATATGAAAAAAGTACTCAACTTCAGCTATTTAAAGAAATGCAAATCAAAGCCACAATATGATACAACCTCAGACCTGTCAGAATGGCTGTTATCAACATGACAAGTAATAACAAGTGTTGGAGAGGCTGTGGAAAAAAGGAACCTTCATACACTGCTCGTGGGAATGTAAATTAGTACAGCCACTATGGGAAACAGTATGGAGTTTCCTCAAAAAATTAAGAATAGAATTACCATGCGACCCAAGGAATTGCTGGGTATCTACCCCAAAATGTTGAAAAAATTTATTCATAAAGATATATATATATATATATATATGTCCCTATATTCACTGGGATTCATTGTAGCATTATTCATGGTGGCCAAGACATGGAAATAAGCAAAGTGTCCTTTGATAGATGATTGGATAAAGAAGATGATGGAATATTACTCAGCCATAAGAAAAGATGAAATACTGCTACTTGTGACAACATAGGTGGAACCTGAGATTATCATGCTAAGTGAAATCAGTCAGAGTGGAAAAGTCAAGAACCATATGACTTCACTCATATGTAGGCTATAAAACTGAAAACAACAAATGAAGAGACAAACAAATAAACAAAAATCTCATAGAAACAGACTCACAGAAACAGTTTATTGGTTACCAGAGGGGAAATGGGGAAATGGGGAGGGAGGTGGTAGAAGAGGGAAAAGTGGGTCAAATATATGGTGATGGAAGGAGAACTGACTCTGGGTAGTGAGCACACAATGTGATATATAGATGATGTATTATAAAAATGCACACTTGAAACCTATATAATTTTACTAACCAACGTCACCCCAATAAATTTAATAAAAATTTAAAAATATACAGTGTCATGAAAAACAAGGAAAGATGGAAGCATTATTTCAGATTTAAAAAGGACCTTTGACCTGTACCTTATTATACAAAAATTAACTTAAAACAGGTCACAGATCTAAACATAAAATGTAGAACTATAGTGGTTTTAGAAGCAAATATAGTAGAAAATCTCTGTGATCTGGGATCGGGCAAAGAATTACTAATATGAGACCAAAAGCATGATCCATAAGAGAAAAAAATTGTAAAATTGAATTTAATCAAACTTAAAAACTTTTGCTCTGGGAAATACACTGTTAAGAAGATGAAAAAACATGCTAATACAAACCAGGAGCAAATATCTGCGAATCACATATCTGACAAGGGATTTATATATAGAATATGTAAAGAATGCTCAGAACTTATTAATAAGAAAATAAACACACAAAGAAAATGGGCAAAAGACTTTAAAAGACATTTCACCATGGAGGATAAATGGGTGGCAGATACTCATAGAAAAAGATGCTCATCTTCACTAGTCAGGGAAATGCAGACACCAAATTGATACCTAGGAATGGGGTGCAGCTATAACAAATAAAATATATGAATTGATTTTGAGATCACCCAGTGGGTAGCAAGGAAACTAACTGTAGGCTTAAAAGATCATAGCTCATGTTCTTCTATGGAAAATTTTTTGATAAAACTATTACTTGGAATAACATAGAAGCAGATAATGTACCAGATGTGCTTGTGGTTTTAGGTAAAGAAATTAAGAAACAGAATGTTACTTGTGTGCCTTGGTTCTTATTAGCTTCATTTGACCAAGGTTCTACTGGAAAGGAAGGAGTTTAGAATGTAACCAGGAAGTTTGCAAGTAGGAACGGAAGGGAACAGAAGGAATCCAGAAATTCTGGGACTTGAATGGTAGAAAGGTGCAACTGTTTATATCTCCAACTGGTTAAAAAAGAGGAAAAACTGAGAAATTCTTTAAGCCATAAGGGCTGATTAGGATGCAGCCTTAGGACGAAGACCAAATCACGAATGTGCCATATGTCCTTTGTTAAAAAACCTCTATATAATTAAGTAGAGGGACGGGCAGTACAGTTCTTTAATTTTATAAAATCAGTGTCAGGGACAAAGACTAAGGGATTTGTCTTATAGAATCCAAATAAGCTAAAAGTACCTGTCATTAATGTCACAAAAATAATCGTGTGATTCCTGGCACATGAAGCTGATTATAATCTAGTGAATTAAAAAGTTTTTAAGAGACTCTCGCTGTCAAGGGTTTCCAGCCTGGATTAAAAGTGACTGTGACCCTGCAGAGCTTCCTGTGGCAGTATATAGGCTGAGAAATCTGCCCGGCTACAAAGGACTGCTTGTTCTCCATTGTCTTCTTCATACGCGGTCTGACAGTCAAGTTCACCAACTCATCCTGGAAAAAGTGCTACATATACCTCATTGCTGAATATCACTGCAGTCACCTTTGAAGTACTCCTCTTGGGAAGCTATGCACTGATGTCAGCGCCTAGTCCACCCTTCAAAGCGATTCTGGAACTCTTTTTCTGGAATGGCCATCAGAGCTGTTGTTGTATTACCCTTGATGTCCTGAATGTCATCAAAATGTCTTTCTTTCAACCTTTCCTTTATCTTCAGGTAAAGAAAGAAGTCATTGGGTCCAGATCAGGTGAGTAGGGAGAGTGTTCCAATACAGTTATTTGTGTTCTGGCTAAAAACCCTCACAGACAGTGCCATGTGAGCTTGTGCATAGCTGTGAAGCAAGAGCCATAAATTGTTGGCAAAAAGTTCAGGTCGTCTAACTTTTTCATGTAGTCTTCTCAGCACTTCCAAATAGTAAACTTGGTTAACTGTTTGTCCATTTGGTACACATTCATAATAAATAATACCTCTGATGTCAAAAAAGGTTAACAACATCTTGCAACAAGTTTGCAAACTTAATTGTCAGACCTTATATATGGCCAAGGGTTAAGAAAAAGCATAGATTGTGGAGCTAATCCCAAATAGCAGAACCTCGCCCTAAACAAGGAATATTCCTAACCCCCAAGGTAGGGCTTTATTGAAACACTTGCCCAACGAGGTTTCAACATTACTGTTCACCAACAACTGCTGTGCCTCCCACTTATTCTTTGTTAAATGGGAATGTTTATATTATCCTGTCCTTGTCCCACCAGTATTTGTTGGATGCATGTAGGGAAGATAATTTCTCTTAGTTTTTGTTGTTGTTGTTGGGCTTTTTTCTTTCTTTTTGTTGTTGTTGTTGTTTTGCTATTGTTCATAGGTGTCTGAATCAGGAGGGGTTAAATCTGATGTGGAGACTATAAGAAGATCCTGAATTTCCAGCCTGGTATCATTCATTTTGTGTGAATAAAAGGTAAGCAACTAATTGTGATTAGAAAGGTGGATTGTGCTGGACTGAATTGTTTAGACAAAGAAAATATGTGTTGTCTTCTTTTAAGATATTGGGGTTGGCCCTGTGACTTGTTTTGGCCCGTGAAGTATAAGTCAGTGTTACTTACGCCACTACTTGCTTCCTGCACCAATCTTATTTCTCTCTGACCCAACAATAGCATGTCCCAGATAGGCATTGGGTCTTGGAATGAGAAAACTTGTGGAGCAAAACTGCAGCTTACCTATAGCCAATGACATTTAATATAAACGAGGAATACATTGTTTTTCCTATAAGACATTGAGACTGTGAGGCTGTTTGAAACTGCTCATTTCACCTGACTCCTCTTTCTTATAGTTCCTCACCTAGGCTTCTAGTTCCCTCAGCCCAATCTTAATTTCTTCTAAACTTTATAGTCTAATTCATGCTCTATTCTCTACACTCGTGATAGTCATATTTATCCTGGTGAAAATGTAAAAAGGTGATCTTTTGCTCTTGGAGTTTTTAACTCCCCTAGATTGGCTGGTAACGTTTCTTTCTCTTTTCTCCTTAGCTTTTACCATTTTCCTCTCCCTCATTGTCTCCTAAGTTCTACCATATTTTATCAAATGCATCCTTCTTTTATTTATTTTATGCCCTCTGCTTTGAGCACCTTCCCCACTGTATCCAAATACTATCCCATCTCACTTACATGTGGTTAACCCATCTACTCACTCTCTGCCCTCTACGGGTCATCTTAAATGTCCCTTTCTGGGACCTCTTCCTCGACCTACTAAAGTTTGGTTTCCTGCTGTCCTCTGATGAGAAAGTATCTCTCTATCCTTGCTTTATCCTTAATTTTACAGTACAAAATTACAATGTACTGTAATTTTGAGTTTTCTGGTTGTTTCTACTCTTAACTATAAATTCCTTCATTTCAAGGACTTCTGTTTGCCAACACCTAGTACCGACTAGGCTTCATAGATATTTGTAGGATGAGCAAGTTATCAGGCAGAATTCTACTAGAGAAAGATACATCTGAGACAAGAGGAATCAGGTACTTGTCGTCTGTTGATATATTAGAATTTTAATTTCTTTTCTTTTTTTCTTGATTGACTTCAATTTCCATCTAACATTTTCATCTTGACTCTTTTGACCTTCACCTCTACCCTACTTAAGGCACACACTGTCATGGATTTTTCTACTTCTGTCACCAGGATACTGACTGCTGCTGGAGAAAATCACACAACCTTGTCACTTAGCCCTACTAATAGTTGACAGTCTGACCTTAATTAGGCCTCAATTCAGCCCATCAGTCCTTTCATTGCTCTGATCAGTTCTATTTCTTTATTTTTATTTTTTATTAGTTCCAGGTGTATAAAACGACATAATAGACATTTACACCTCTCACAAAGTGATAACCACCCCACCCCCGTCTACTATCCCTCTGACATTGTATATAGCTGTTACAATTCCATTGACTATATTGCCTATGTTCCACATCCCATAACTATATGTATGTATATCTGTATCTATATATATTATATATCTATATCTATATCTATATATATTTAATTATAGTTGACATTCAATATTATTCAGCTTCAGCTTCAGGTGTACAGCTCAGTGGTCAGATATCTACACACTCTATGAAGTGATCTCCCTAATAGTACAAGTGCCCATCTGACACCCTACAAAATCTTTACAACATTACTGATCATATTCCCCAAACAGTCTTTCATATCCCTGTGGCAATATTGTGACTACTAATTTGTACTTTCTAATCCCTTTACTTTTTCCCCCATTCCCACCCCCCTCCCATCTAAAACCATCAGTTTTTTTTCTTATATCTCTGAGTCTATCCAGCTCCTTTCGCTGTATCCCTCAGCACTTCTATAACTAAGAGTTGACTCCTTGATAAAAGTTGTATAAAAACACACATCAAAGTCCATTACTTAAATGGTTCAGGATGTAAGTTGTGAGATCTCTGTTAACAGTGTAGCTTATTAAGGTATTGACTTAGAAGTTTTATGTTCAGCAGTTCCCAAACCTATCATTTTGTGCTAATTTAGGGACCCATGTTTGCCTTACTTATGTGGGGCAAATTCAAGACGTTTTAATAAATAAGATCACTGGGTCAGATAAGTTATATTATTCAAAACCACTGTTTTCTGCTTTATATTTTTAAGATATCATGGAACTACCCATTCTCTATTTAAACACTGTGTTTAAACTCCTATTCCAAATTGCTACTTTTATGGGATAAAAGGTGATTTGAATATTCCTAACACCCATATCAGTGCCGATCATGTATATGGTGTGGTGCTACACACTGAGCATTTTACTCTAGATTTGAGTGGCCCTTGAAACTCTTTAGAGACTCAGTAAACATTGAATCAACACACACACACACACACACACTCACACACACACACACACACAGAGATTTAGTGATCATACTGGCTTCCTTTTAATGAGGGGCTAAGAGAGACTATATCATAAGGGAAGAAATAGTGTCTGTTTTGGTCCCTGTTGTATTCCCAGCACCATGGTCTCTTAATAAATAGATATATTAATCAATGTACACATGTAAAATTAGAATGATTCCTTATTGTCAGTATAGATCCTATAAGGTTTTCTTGTGGAAAAGAGGAACAAAACACAACAAACTTCCTGAATGAGTTGAATGTTGTAAGGATTAAATGACTTACATATGTATGAGGTTGGTGCAAAAGTAATTGCGGTTTAGAAGGTTAGAAACAATTGCAAAAACCGCAATTACTTTTGCACCAACCTAATAAGATGCTTAACAGAAAGCCTCCTATATGTAGAGTCGCTAAATTCAACAAATAAAAATACAGGTTACCCAGTTAAATTTGAATTTCAGATGCTTTATCTGAAGTTGAACATACTGATACTAAAAAATATTAATTATTTATCTGAAATGGAACATATGCTAAAAATTATTCATTATTTACCTGAAATTCAAATTTAAATGAGTACCCAGGCAACCTAGGCATATGTTAAGTGCTCAGTAAATGTTAGACAATGCTACTACTGCTGCTACTACCATCTTCAACTTGAATTTTATTCCCAACACACTGCAAACTAAAGTGGTAGGAAATTCATGTCTTGCAGACCATTTGAGGCAATTATCTTTGACCCACCTAGGGTCTCATTATGATGGACCACTCTCTCGGGAAGTTTTCTGTTCATAAGTGACAGCACATTGCTTTGATTCTCTTTTGAGCCTCTGTCAATCTCTACAATATTTAGGCTTCTTTTGTGTCATTGTTTTTATCTCTTTTTCCTACCAGGTGCCAACTCCAGGCATTGCCTAAGGCTTAATCTTTGTTCTTTCCTTATTTTCTTTCATTCCTTTCTCTTTGAAGAGCACAACTTTTCTCATAGTTTTAGTGATCACTTTTATGTTATCTCTCTGTCACCTAAGCTTCAGTCCTGACCACTTCTGCTCTGAGCCCGAATGTCCAGCTCTCTGCTGAGAATGTCTGAGTGGTCAACACAGGGATTTCAGGCCCAAAGTATAGAAAACTACGCAGTTCCTCATGCTTCCCAACTCTTCTTCCAGTTTCCTGAGTGTTGGGATATATATTTTTGATTTCTCTTTCTCTTTTAACACTCATAAGTAATCAGTCTCAATCATATTGTTTGACTAGTGGGATGAAAAAAATGCAAGTTAAAGTAAAAAATAACTGTAGCTACTTATGCCTTTTAGGTTATGTGTGAGTTTGGGAAGGAACTATGGGGAGAGTTGGCACAACTTGTTTCAGGGGAAACGTAAATATCTATATTATGCCCTTTTATTTACAGAGGCTTTTGGGGTATGGAGAGAAAGAAATACCTGAAAATTTGAAACCAAGGGTCCTTATGACTTTGATTAAATTTAGTTTTAAGTCCTAGCTCTAGAAATCATCTCTCTTCATACCCTTGGAGACCTAGCCTACCCCCTGGATTATCAGCAACCCCCAGGCAGCAGAAGACAGTGGTCTGGACCTGACTAACCCTCACAAAGTCTGGCCCTCTGGCAGGCTAAAGATAGCATTTTGACATTAGTTATGCTTCAATTCCTGAACCCTAAGTTGAAACAACCCCTTGGCTACTTTCCCATGAGACCGGATGTAGGGACACAGGAAAAGACTTCAGAGCTGTCCTCGAGACTTGAAGAAATGACGATTCATTACTCTGACCAATCAGCTCCCAGCACGACTCCGGACCCCTAACCCATGGTGTCTTGTGATTTTTGCCCTATATTATCTGTAACCTATGTGCCATTGTGATGGAGGAATATTTTTCCTGTGAGTCCCCAAATGATGTAGGTGATGTTGGATCTGCCGGCAGTTTCTGGGTGTGGGCCGGATTGTGTCTCGTGAAGCCGAAGAATGGAAACATGGACCAGGGAGAGGCAAAGAGTTTTTAAAAAGAGGATAGTTTATTAGAGGCAGGAGAAGAGGTTGCAGCTCCCTAGCGGGAGGGGGTCCCGAATGGGGGTGCCCATGACTGAGGCAAAAGCTCTTACTTTTATACCTTCCCTTGCCTGCTTGGGGAAGGGGAGCTGTTTGAAGAAGGGAACTTGTTTGAAGAAGGGAACTGGCGCCTTCTAATGAGATTCGTCTACCAGGTTTGTTCTGCTTGCCCATCCTAAAGGAATTAGCAAAGTAACCCACTCTTTATCAGATCTGCTCCATTTGTCAGGCCAAAAGGAATTTTATGATTAATCTCAAGGACTTGTTACATTATGTCCTGGAGCAAAGGAGTGATTTCAAAACCTGGAGTTTTAGGATATGGCTGTCTTTTGTTTATTCCACCAGGGACCTCCCTGTCTACCTAGGGACATGTTAACTATCCTGTATCAATTGGGGACTCAGTTTCTCTAGTGTATTATCTCCCTGTCTCTGTATTGACCAATTCGGTATTAAAATATTTTTTTCTATACCACAAACACCTGCTTATGCATTTCTTTGGGCCAGTGTGTTCAGGCAGGCAGACCTAAGGAAAAACACTTGGGTTCTGGTAACAACTTTAGTCTCTGACAGTTTATCTATGTTACAGAAGGGGAAGACCCAGAATGTATGGGTCTTGATTTTAATGGACCTTATTAATGAATGTTTGGTTATGCAAATACAGGTCCAAGGCTGAGGAGCAGGTGGGAATTTGACATTTTTTATAATACAAAGTAAGAGAATTGGAAGGTAATAGAGACTCAAGGGAGAAAGGGATCCAAGCAATATAATGGGAAGCTGGAACCTCCAAAGAAAGGCTCCTAGTGAAACATTGTTGGTGTCAGGCTGCTGAAGAACTTGCCTGAACATGGATGTCTAATTTCCAATTGAAGTGGCTTGCTTAGCACCAACGTATAACATCATTACTCCAAAGCTTCAGCAAAGTTTATTAAACACAAAAATGTCTACAATTGGTTGATGTGGAGCAGATAGAGAAAGGAGACATGGGTTCTGAGGTAGAAAAGAGATTTCCCCTGAAACAGAAATGGAGCCAGAAGTGACCACGAGTATTAGGTAGGCCCCTGGAAATTTGCAGAAACTTTAAGAATGGTATTGGGTTTCCTACATATTGAGAGCTAAAATCAACTTGATGTAAATCTCAAGGGAAATCTCAGCTGACATTTGGATGGCATTTTTTAAATAAGCTCATAGAATCTGTCTCTTCCCACTGCCACACCCTTGAGGAACTCACATCCAGGTGACAACCAATGCCTCTTGATGGGGTCTCTTGGCCTTTATTACTTCCATCTACACTACCCATTCATTCTGTATATCTTCTGTCTTGGTTTTGTGGATTCCACGTCTGAAGTTCTGTTACCAGTTAGCTGCATGACTCTGAGTTGGGCCCTTGGTTTCTCTCTTCATAACACAGAGAAATTGATACAGTCAATTCCTGGTCCTCAATATTATGAATTTTTGTAAATATTATGAGGCCACAGAACAGCTACATATTGCAAGCCCTGTGTTATAATTATAAACATGACTTTACTCTTTATCTCCAGCAGATGGGGCCAGGGAAAGGATTTTGCCAGATTCCAAATGCTTTGTGAGGTTTCCTTAAGCCAGCTTCTTTATCCCAAATTCTCACAAATTCTACTGTTAAGTAGGAAATACAATCCCTGTTTTGTGGATGGGAAAATTGAGGCTTAGAGGGTTAAGTAATTTGACCAAAGCTGCATGAGCTAGTAAGTGGCAGAACCAAGATTAGATCAGAAGTCTTTCTGACTCCAACTGCTATACGCTTTCTATACTGTGATTTTTTTCCCAGGGGAAGAAAAATGCTTATTTCAGCTATGTTCCCTAGACAAAAAAAGATCTTAGCTTTTTTGGAGATTGCAGGTGAACTGATGATTAAGCAAATTAATCAGGAAAAAATGAAGTGTAAGGATTTTAGCGACATTGTGTGAGCAAATCGGTGAAATGCAAAGTGGCCAAAAGCTTAGACTGTGTACTTGCCTCTCTGAGCTCGTGGAATTACTGTGTGAATCAAAAGAGAGAATGGGCAAAAAAGCACAACGAGAAGTATAAAGTACTCTCCAAGTACGAGGTTTTATGATTTTAGTTATTGTTTTTAAATTATTCTTTGGGTTCTCATTTGTGCAATGATATCTTTTATGATTGATTTTTTAATGGCCCATTAGCTTTCCCAGGGGAAGCGTTTACTGGTTAACTTCGTAAACCTGACAGGGGCAGTCAGGTGCAGTGCACTGCAGCAGCAGCTTTGTACTTATGGGCACAGCTGGAACCAGGGAGAAGGTTCTGTGGAGATAGGTGCCATGGAAATACGGACTCAACAAGTTCTAAGTGGAAGGTACATTTAGGTCTGAATTTTAGGTAGCATTTTTTTTTTTCTTTTGAGGTAATGACATTTTATGGTAGAAGGGAAAGCAATTACCACCAACCTCGATCCTTGTCAAAATCCTGTGATGTATTAGTAATAGGCAGGATAAAGATTGGACAGCTTTGGGAATAATTGGGTATTGTGCAAAAGAAGCAATTTGAAAGTATGAACTTTTTTCTTTGTAGAAGACATTTATTATTAAAAAGCAAGGAAATTCATATCCATCAAATGATGTCCCATTTTCCAGTTTCCAACTTTCCCCACAATCCCTCTATTAAAAATTTGATAGGTGTTTTTCTAGCATTTTAATCTATTCACTGTCTCCCTATATGTTAAATATATTTAATAGATTAAAATGAATAGATTTGAATGATAAAAATAAATATATACTTATAATTTATTATGTGTATCTATATAAACAAAAGTTCGACGCTTTGGGAACAGAGTCCCAGAGAGGAGTTTCCAGGCTCTCAGCCTCATGTGGAAAGGTTCTGGCTCAGGTAGTAGATGGCCATCAGCTGTGACTAGTTGGCCATCAGCTGTAACCAGTTAGCCATTAGCCACTGATATAACTGCTGTGGCTAGGCTGGGCGGGTTGGTTGGTTGGCAGAGAAGCAGACAGCAGGTTGCGGATCGTGTGGCTCCTACTTCTGGTGTCTCCAACCCAGCCGCCGTTGAGAATGTAGTGGTATGACTCCCCTATCTATGGCTCTATTGGTGTTCATTTTTGTTCTCACCATGTCCTGCATTTTTGTGCGGGGAGTGGGACCAGAGACCCTGCATGACAGACTCATACTATAACTGTTCTGATTTCTGTTCCCTCCACTTATACTATTGTGAACATTTTTTTCTGTTTCTATGCTCAGCCCTACCTCACAGTAAAAAGCAATTTTAAAAGCTAATTTAGAAATAGTGATAGAGAAAATGCAAAGTAATACTATTCAAGGATTGAGGAAAAGAAGAAAATAAGTGGGTGAAATGGCAATTAATAAACACTGAGTTGGACAATGACTTCTATCTCTTATCTCTCTCTGCTTCTGAATTATATGCTTAGATAGGTTTTTATTTACAATGTGAAGTATCTCAAGGATAAATGTTTGAGTCTAGAAATTTTTTAGGTGTAGTTGTTTTTATCGTTAAAGAAATCTTCAGGTAAAGGGTTTAAGGAAAAAGAAATAGAAATAACATGTAGGAAAGTAAAAGTCAGCAATTTGTGTGTGTGTGTGTGTGTGTGTGCTGCCTAAGGCCTCTGGCTAGGACTAACCAATGTCTATTGATACCGTTTTAGAAATGGGGTTTATTGGTGTTGCTACTGTTCCTTTACTCACAGTTGAATGGAAAAGCACACTGTGAGTTTTGCTATATAAAAACAAACAACACTGCTGGAAAACATTTGGCATATAGTGTTTCTGCAAAAGAAAACTTGAAATAATTTTCTTGGAGGAGTAAAGTTTACAGAGGTGTTCTTTATAGAATTGGATTTAGAATTTCTAAAAGGTCTAAGAACTAAGGTAACGTGAAAATAATTCTTAAAGGAGGTTTCTACATTGGCCAACTGAAACTGTAAATTCAAATGCTTTTCCACTTTCTACTCTTGGAAATGACTCTGGAGATAAGATTACTGAGGTGTTGTTGGGATGGTTTTTCCTGCAGCTCCCCGCCAAGAGCTCCATCCCCTTATCGGAGATGTCTCCCTCCATCCCCTTATCGGAGATGTCTCCCGCAGGCACTATGGTTAGAGGCCTCCCTGTCAAAACAATGTTGAGCGATCACAGCTGCTAGGGACGGACCTCCCCAGCACCCCGGCCAGATTTCCCCGTAACCCGGAGGCCAAACCCTGTAAAACAAAGCGCCTGACCCCAGTTAGTGCTCAGTTCTTTGGGAACAATCCCATTGAGACCGCTGGCATAATAAAGCTGTGTTCTCCCTGATCTCTGCGTGCCGCTTGAGTCTCTCGGTCCTCGGCATTCTTCCACAACAGTGTGATATAAGAAGTGCCATTGGCCCCTCCAAATATAGTCTCCTTGATTTGAAGTACAGGGCCAACTTTTTCCCACTGCCTGCCTTCCAGAGATTTCTTTCCAAGGGATATCCTTAATACTGAACACAGCTCTCAAATGAAGATAGAGATAATGAAGAAATGCGTCCAGCTAAGAGTTTTCAGACATTTGATTGAACTAACAGGGTGGAATGGGATGGGGTGTGGATTACAAACAAAAAAACTCAGCCAACCAACTGATAGTTAATCAAATCATCCATGCCCAAGGTGAACTTATAATTTAGCTTTAGAGAGCAAGCTAGCAGGAGATGAATATTTAAATAGAGAAGTCGTACAACTACTTGAGGATTTGGAATTAGAGAATGTTAAATCTTTATCTCCTGGGGTGCTGACTGTGGTGGACAGATTCTAAAGAAGGTTTGAGGATCCCTACCTCCTGGTACGCACACCTCTGTGTAGTCCCCTCCCACTGAGCATGCGAGGAACCTGTGACTTGCTGAGAGAATATGGCAAAGAGGATAGGCTGTACGAGATTATGTGTATCTGATTATGTTATATAAGATCATCACTTCCAATTTGTAAGGTGACGCTTTCCTCCTTGCTGACTTTGAGGAAGCAAGGTTCCATGTTGTGTACTGTCCTGCAGAGAGAGCCATGTGGCAAGGAACTGAGGGCAATCTCTGGCCCACAAGAAACCGAGACCCTCAGTTTGGAAGTGGAGCCTTATTCAGTACAGCCCCAGATGAACCTAGTCCTGGCCAACATTTTCGTTGCAGAGGACTCAACTAGGCAATCCCTGGACTCCTGACCCTTAGAAATTGTGAGATAAGAAATGGTGTGCTATTTTAAGATGCTAAGTTTCTGGTGATAGTGTTACACAGCAATACATAACTAATACACTGAGGCATAAAACTTAGAGTGTGGTATCTGGTATCATGTAATGATATCTTATGATCTTTTCTGACTGTAAAAGCAGGGGAAAATAACTCTAAGGTCTTTACTAAATTTCCCCACTGCCAGTTTAACTTACTTCTGTCCTTCTTATTTAGAAATACCCATTATTTGCTCCTTTTTGGGGATAATAAACAGCTCTACTCATAGCACTGAAGGAGAGTTCTATCATGCCACCCATCCATGTCCAGAGGTGATGTTTGCCAGGCCAGTGAGATTTTCTCTCCCAGGCAAATGGAGTTGAGGTGTAAAGATAGAGTCCCTACGACAGGGTAAGAATCTGAAGCTGAAAGGTAGTGTGGAATTGAGGCCAGAGTTAGTGCCATGCTGACGAAAAGCCATGAGTGAACTGAAATTATAGGAGAACCAAACTAGGAGCCTTTTAGAGACAGCTGTACCTCAGAGAGGAGAATGGAGCAAGACACAGGGGTAAATGAGGGAAGAGCCTCTCAGGGCGAGAGGGAGACAAATTAGGGCTTGATTTTTCCAGTTCCCGTGAAGTGTGATTTCATTTTCTGCAAAAGGGAAAGGAAGAGAGAGTGGAGACATTCCCTCTATCTTCGCAGCAACTCTTTCTTAATCTTGCAACCAAATTAAACCAGATAATATGTTTACTTTTAAAATTTATATTTTATTTACATGTGATTTGAACAGGTAATACACAGTTATTGCTCAAAAATAAAAAAGTACAAAAAGATATAAAAGTGAAAGCCTCCCTTATAAGCCGGTCTTCTATCTATGCACTAACTGCTTTCTACCCCTCATGAAGATTTTCCTGTGATATCAGTCTAGTGTTTATCCTTCCAGATATTTATGCATATTCAAGCAAATACATTTTTCTTTCCTTTCTTTTTCTTAATGTTGTCCTGTAATACACACTTTTCTGCACTTTGTTTTCTTAGTTAAGGTATCTTAAGTAAAAGACTTTCCATATCAATACACTAAATACTTCCTTGTTCTTTTTTATAGCTATAGTATTCTTTTATAGAAATGTGCTAATTTATATAGCTGGTCCCTTATTGACATATGTTTAGATTGTTTCTATTTATTTTGCTTTTACAAATAATGTTTCATTGACTAAATTTGTAGTTGCTTGATTGATTCTGTAGGTTAAATTTGTAGAAATAGAATTGCTGGCTCAAATAATACATTTATTTGTAATTTTTATGAATATTGACTAAATTGCCATCCCAAAGAGTTGTGTCAACTTCAACTTTCACAAGCAATGATGAAAGGAACTGTTCTCACAGCCTTGCCAAAAAACAGAGTACATCTTTTAGATGAATATATGGTGACCGCTTTGGGTGAAAAATGATCTTTCATGGAATTTTAATTTGCATTTTTCTTATATGTAGAGTATCTTGTCATGTTTTTTCCTGTGCATGCTCTTTAATGGCCTTGGCCTTTTTCTGCTAGATTTTTAGTTTTATTGATTTATAGTATATCTTTTATTTTTTAGCATTATTAATGCATTGTCTATAATATGATTTGCAAAACAATTCCCCTTAATTTCTTGGATGTCTTTGACTTTATGTATTTGCTAAGTGTAAAAGTTTGACTTTTACAAGTGAACAAATCAAACTTTAAAACTTTATTTTTCTGAAATTACAGTCATTTTTACAAAGGTCTTCCTCATATTCAGACTAACAATTGTGTTCTCCATAGATTATTCCAGTTCCTTATGGTTCCATTGTAATATTTTATCCACTTTAAATTTATATTACTATAAAATATTAAGAACAAATGCAACTTATTGTTTTTCCAGATTACTACTTAGCTGTTCTGACACTATTTATTAAATAATTCATCTTTCTCTTATTAAATGCCACTTTTGCTTCAAATGGTCAATATTCTTTTTATAAATATATACATAAATGTCTTTTCTAGTTACCTATATACTTATTCCTTGTAATGTCCTTAGTTCTTTCCTGCAGATGTGACTTCTAGTTGAGATCTTATCTCTTCAGCCTGAAGAATTTCCTTTAATATTTCTTGTAGTGTGGATCTAGTAAAAACAAATTCACTTCACATCTGTTTAAACACATCTTTATTTTTGTCTATTTTTGAAGGGTATATTTAGTGCAATTTAAAATTGATAGTTTTTTCATTTCAGTATTTAAAAATGCCTTCTCTTTTATTATGGTTTCCATTATTTAATGAGAAGTCAGCTGTAATTTTCTTTTTTTTTGTTTAGCCCTGAGTTTAATGTGTGTGTTTTTTGTTTTTTGTTTTTTTCCTGGTTGCTTATAAGATTTTCTTTTTATGTTTAATTTTCACTCTTATGTACCTAGGAGTGAATTTCTTCATTTTGCCTGCTTACAGTTTGCTGAGCTTGAATGTGTGGTTAATATCTTTTATCATTTTTTCATTATTTCATCATGTTTCTTTTGAATCTAAACATTGCAAGTGTACATACAATATCTTTCTGTGTCTTCAAGACAAGTCCCCATGCTACTATTTACTCAGCAAGTCTTGTGGAAGAAAACTGGTATACAGGAAACAGTAGCCCTGAATTTGGGCCTCCTTCACATTCTACTCCCACCATGCCAAACAATATATGAGGTATGATCAAAACATATGGTGAATGTTTAAATTAAAAAAAAAAATTATTACAGTAAAATACATATTGCCATTAATCCCCCTCAAAATACTCCCCCTCGCTTCAAACACACGTATCCCATCATTCTTGCCACTTTCTGAAGCAGATCTAGAAGTCCTCTTTTGTGAATGTCTTTAGTTGTGCTGTCATGGCTGCCTTGATGTCCTGAATCAATTCAAAACATTGACCTTTCATGGTCATTTTGACTTTGGGGAATAGCCAGAAGTCTCACAGTACTAGATCATGGTCACTGCAACATCACCATAAACTAATTTTAACATTTTGTGTGTTTCTTTAGCACTGTTTTGCAGTTTAAAACAAAATTTCATATGTTGTTTGTGATCCATGATTTATGGCACACTTTAAAACACATTTTCTGTTACCCATAGCTCATACCCTACTGACTGCACTGAACAAGTTAAAACTTGACACACACTGTTACTAAGGTTCAATGCTCTGCTTCCTGTATTGAAGATCCCTGCCTTTCTGTTGGGTGGCACTCAGCAGCAGCATTCACTGTATTTTGTGATCACAATGGAAAGGCTCTGTGTCACACATTGCTTCTGGTATGGCAATTTCTGTCAAATAAAAACATTACAGTGTATCCCCATCCACCTTATTCACCGGATCTGGCATCGTGTGACTTCTGGCTCTTCCCCAAAGTCAAAATGACAATGAAAGGAAAACAATTTGAATGATTCAGGACATCAGGCAGCCATGACAGCACAACTAAAGACACGAAAGAGGACTTCCAGAACTACTTCAGAAAGTGGCAAAAATGATAGGATAATTGTGTTTGAAGCAAGGGGAAGCATTTGGAAGGGGATTAATGGCAATGTGTTTTTACTGTAATAATTTTAACATTCACTGTATGTTTTGATCATACCTCGTATAGCCATTAAGGGTTAAGTTGGTTTCTACTTGTCTCCACAAAGGTGCACTTGTCCATGCTTCCAGCCCTAGCAAATACCTCCATAGAGATGACTGTGACCACGGATCTCTGCTTGCCTACAAAGGCCTTGTTCCTTTGTATAATTTAATTTACTTAGGTTTTATCTCTACAGATCTTCAATGACTAAAGAAAAGTATGTATTTTTCCCACATTTATCTGGTATTCTCTCATTGTTTTTCACAGGGCTGATAGTCTTTTTAAATCTTTTACATCCTAGGTGGAAGTGAATCTCCTACTTCTTTTCAAAAAACATTTTAAATTTATACTTGCTTTTATCTTTTTCTTTTATCATTTTCTCTGGCTAATCTGCCTCATGTTTATTTGACCAGCTGAAAGAACCTTGAGGGTAGAAGAAAGTGTCTTCTCCTCCACATGCTATACTTCATTATTTCTCTCCCCATTTTGTCTTCATTTCTTTGATGGTTTTACTTTTTCTTCCATTTTTCCCCCTGATCTTTGTCAGTTCATATTTTAGCTTCTATTCCTTTCTCTTTGCTTTCCCTCTGCCTTTCTTCCTATTTCTCTTAGCTCTTGAATCATGGCTTTACTTCTTCTTTACAAGGGGTAACACTTTGTTAAATTTAAAAATGTATTGTTAAAGATGCGGTCAAATTTCCAACTGCTTGTGATAACTTTTTCCCCCTGCTTTTTCGTCCTTTATCTGTCTTTTGTTTTTCCTCTTATTTCTATCCCCTTTTCTTGTGGTGGGTTTGTGTAGCTCCAGTACTGGTTCCTTTTTGATTATCCATTTTTTAAATAAGTGAACTTTTGTACATTTGCCTGAAACTCATACTTGGGAGAGCCACAGCTATGTTCCAGGTTAGTTGAAATGTTTTTGATTTTGTGTATGTGAATTTGGTTGGCCTTTACTTCTTCCCTGTCAGTGGATATAAGTAGGATCTGTGATGTCTTTCTCCCCTTCTGTCCTGGAAACAAATGGGTTACTACAAGTATGACTTGTTTATACAGTGGTACCTCGGTTTTCGAACGTAACCCACAAGTTCTAAACCGTTCAAAAACAGCTGACAGCTATGCTTCAGGATCTTGCACTCAGCGGAAGCCGTGTGACATGTTTGACTTCTGAGTCGTGTTTGAAAACAGAAGCATTTACTTCCAGGTTTACGGCATTCATAAACCAAAATGTTCGTCAGTGGAGACATTTGGAAACCGTGGTACCACTGTATATGATTCTTCCTGTAGTCTTACCTCCTGTGCTCCTTAGAACTAAGTAGATCTAGGGAAGCATCTGCTGTCAGTTGTTCCTCTTGTTTCTCTCATCACAGGTGAAGAGGTTAGACTTTACACTTCAGGGTACGCTGCTTTCCTTTCTTTTGAGAAGCTTATTTTGCTTGTTGTTTCTGTTCCACTATGGGTTTCCCTGTCTACTTCTTCCCATTAACAGTTCTGCTCTATCTTCACTGTTTTTGACGGCTTGTATAACCACCTATTTTGTGGTTTAGAGTTTTAGCTTTTTCCTGTTCTCACAAAAATTGGATTAATGATTTTGTTTATTGTTCTCCTTGTTGATTTTGGATGATTGCCAAGAGAAAAAAGGGAAAATGCAGACTTTAAGTTACTGTCTTCAAACTTGTAGTTATTTCATTATTTATGAATGTCTTCTACACGTCAGGTTCTATTAGGGTGGCTGTTGCAATACAAGTGTTACCGGAAATAATGTTGAAATCTTGGTTCTTATCTTCTTGAAGGAAAGACTTCAATCAAGAGACAGAATTTTGTGCAGCATGAACAGCAGAAGTTTATTAGTAAAAGAGAGCACACTTCGAAATATGGAGCAGGCTGACCCAAGAGAGGGAAGCAGCCTCAAACAGCCAGCAGTTTATTAGAAAATGCGAGTACACTCCGAAACATGGAGCAGGCTGACCCAAGATTGGGAAGCAGTCTCGCCTTACATTGCGTGAAGGCTTTTATTTCTGTGAGTAGAATTGCTTACCGTCTCCCTTCTCCCTCTTTCTTCCCAAAGTGCCTAGTCTTCTGGCATTTAGCAGTGCATTTCTTTGATTGAGGGGCATGTGTAAACACACCCCTTTGATTGAGGGACATGTGTAAACACATCCCTTTGGAGTATGTGAAAACCTGAAATCCTGTTGGTCTAGTAGGGTATTGGTGGTCCTGACAAACGATGTGTTCCCCACTTCTCTGACTTGTAACAACATACAAGTGTATCTTTGATTCAGAGGTCTGTGTAAGACTGGGATCTTGCTGGGCAGTTGCAAGGGATCTTGACCCAAGTTAAGAACTACAGTAGGGGCTTTTCTTATTGAGGCTAAATTTCTCCTTCTCCTGCTCATTTCTATCTATCTACCTACCATATCACAAGTTATAAGTTATTTGCTGTCTGGAAGAATCTGATCTGGAAAGGCTTCTTATAAATTAATTTAGATATTCTTGTAAAGGGTACTATTTTGAACTGCAAGATAAAAAAATTTCCTTAAACAGTGACAAAGCCTATCTTGTGCATTGATTTTTATTAGTTTTGAAAATCTCTAGATTTCTTTCTATAACTTACATCATCAGTGACTCCTTTATGACATCTCATACCTTAGGGTAATAATCATTTTTAATTAATTTAAATATTCTATGTAAAGCCTTTACCATAAGCCCTGGTGAACTGTTAGTGTTCAGTAAGTGTTAGCTTTATTTGCTGTGTTCTTTGTGTTTGTCACCCAGTGACTACTTGCAATAGCCTGTCATTGTTCCTATTATTGACTGAGGACTCTGAGGATCAGAAAGTTAAATAACTCACCGGAGATGAATGGCAACAACAGGTGTCACTCCCAGATCTGCTGCTGCTGTGACCTGTGCTATCAATCTCTTTTCTTAATGTCTATGTCATGCTGCTTGCTTTGAGAATTACTGAGAAATTAACTATGGTTCCTCTTTTAAAAATAAAATCATCCTTGCTCCTTTGTGCTTTTATTGGTTTCTTTTCCTTAGCCTTTAAAACAACTTTATGATTGAAAGCATTGCTTGGTTTGTGTTTATGTCAATGGAAAAATTACTGCTCCTACCTATATATATCCTATACTGAGGACCTCCTTTTTTTTTTTTTTTTTTTACAGTAATATGGCTTTGCAAATTCCTGTCTAATCCCCCTTTCCATGGACCACATACTCTCTGGTCTCCCTTTCTCCTTTTTCCTAGGCCTCTCCTTTTTCTCCTCTCCCTCTGATCGCTTTCAGCTTTCTAGTTCCTTGAAGAGGTTAAGGTCACATTCTTAAGTACTTTGTGGAGCTGTGGTCCTCTACTATCTTAGAAAAGAAACGTCTGTGAGGCAAAGTTTTCTCTTGTGGATATTGACCCCTTATTAGAATACAATGTTGATGGGCTATTGTGCTAGAAAAGTCACTGTTTATTCAGATCCTTCGGAGAAGCAGATGCTTAAATGGAATTAGATATGCAGATATATGGGGAAATTCCTGTGAAGTATAAATAGGAGGAACCTAAGCACAGAGAGCCTTCAGGACATGACCCAGATCTGAAACTTGTAAAAGGAGAGAGAAGAAATGATTGGGTAGGGAAAATCTCAGTTTGCGGTGCCATTCTAGAAAGTTTCAGTCAGGCTGATAGGGGTCCTCCAGTCAAAATTATTTGGAACAATTCTACATTGTGTACGAATGGGACAGAACTAGTTTCCCTGTAATGCTCAGTCTTTGCCTGCAAGAAGACTGGCAGAAACATGGCTGTAGGGTTTACAGGAAGAAGCTCTGGGCAATCAGTTAACTATGCTTCTTTCAACAGGCTCTTTTGAAGATAATCTGACTGCATATCTCAGTGGCTGTCATGCCCCTTTAGTCCCTTTTGGCAAAGATGCACTCATAGAAATAGACTAAGAGTAAAATAAAGGAATAAAAGAGAACTCCATCTTGTCCTATTTAACCAAACTGGACTAATTCAAAGCAAACAATTAGACTTAAGTTCAGGAACTTGGGCAAAGATGTCAGTGTGTGTGTGTGTGTGTGTGTGTGTGTGTGTGTGTGTGTGTTCAGGAAACAAAATCAAGTGACTCCATTTAGTTTTCAGGAACACACTGGCCCAGCTCTCCAGTCTAGAGAAGAAATAGAGAGCAGAGGGCAAAATTCCCTCTGATATTTGAGAGATGAGGCATCTTCAGCTGGTAGGGACTTTGACTCCTGCTTCTTTTTTTGCACTCAGTTAGTTGCCCTTAATATATATTGTGAACTTGGGACTGTCAACCTAAAATTTGGTAGGAGTCAATAATCATACAAAAGTGTTTATTTGGTATCGAAGAAGTGCAATTTAGGATACACAGATTTGGGTAGCAACCCAAAGAGTGTCCCACTAGGGAGCAAAATCAGGAGTTTTTAAGGGAAGAAAAAAAAAAGTAATGTTTGCATAAGTTGTTTACAAAGAGTTTTGATTGTTGTTGGAAACAGAAAGTTAGTCTTGGTTAAACATGAGTGGTTGCTAAGGCTACCCCTAAGCAAAAATCCTTTACTATAGCAAGTTGCAGGTTTTCTTTGCAGAATCCTTGGAATATTTGTGGTTTGGTCCAGTTCAAAAGTTCATGTTTCCATCCGGTGAGGACATGCATATACTCTATCTCCTTAGTAGCCTTCTGGCTTCATTTTGAAAACCTTAACATAAGTGGCTCCATTTTATTTCACCTTTCACAGAACAAAGGGGCTTGTGTATATGAGTGTTCTCTTTGTAAGACTCTTAAGAATAGACTCTGTAGTCTGGAAAGGGTGAGTTTTTAAAACAGAAAAAATGTGTGTGGTTTATAAAAACACCCTTCTTTACTTTTTCTGTTTTGAAAGTATAAAATAATAAAAACTAAAGATATTTTTAAAATATAATTGCCTGCCTCAGGAAAGGTATCTTCTGCAGTGGCAGGAATTCCTTCATAGCTACCACCAAAAATAGGTTTCAAATAAGGTCACTTCAAGGCTTTTTATTCTTTGCATTTCAATTGGGAATCTTCGAAAAGAAGACAGAACACAGAAGGATCCAATTCATTTTAACGTTTATTCTTTCTGCCTCTCAGTGTGCCTCATTATGAATTTTATGGAAAAATCTCAGAATTCATTTTGTTAATTTGGCCAGATAAGTAAAGATCGACTGATTCCAAAGCTCTGTATGTATGAAAGAAAGAAGGCAAACAATGGACTAAATTTCCAAGAAATAAGCAAGACCAAGTTTACACACCTAGAATTGCATGAGTATTTTCAGAGTTTTTGTCTTACTTACACTTGTTAATAACTGTCTCAGTGATTTATATTGTATGATTTGTTCTTTTCCCTACCTATTGAAAAAGTACTATCAGCTTGCAAGGGGCAAAAAACAAAACAAAAAAAAAGCCTTTCTAATCTACTCGTATATTTTTACCCATATGCTATTCTAATTTACTAATGGGAATTGATTTATCAAATGATGGGCATTAACTCCTATGACCACAAAGGGTGGGTATAAAAGGTCTTGTCAGCTTTGGTACTTAATAGTAAAATATTGTCCTATGAAAATATTTGTAATGAAGAATCTTCAAATGGCTCTCGGTGAGACAAATCGTATTATCACTTAAGCACACATTTTCCTACTATGAAGATAAATGCTCTAATTTAATCTCATTTATCTAACAGCAGGAGTTTCCTTCCTATGACATTTTGTTTTATTGATATTCTTAATTATTTAAGAATTATTTCCCTAGCTCCTGCTCTTTCTCAGTATTTCTTCCATTATCACTTGTACGATTCTTTAGGATGTTATGTGCTGTCTTTTATTTAGATTCTCATCACCCTTGTCTTTTTGAACCTTTCTGAAATTTATTGCCTATTAGGTATGATCCTGCATTTTAAATGACTTACATAAATATCCATGGCAATTGTGTCATTGGAATTAATCCCTGGTCTTTAGGTGAAAAGAATTCACAGACTCACTGAAATGAGGAGAACAAGGAAGTAAGTTTATTCAAGGTGCCAGCATAGAAGTTGCTGGGGCAGAAAACTGCACCTAACTTTAGGTTAGCTTTTTCTTACATAGGAAAGGGTAGGAAATTTCCTTACAGCAGGAGATGTGATGTATAGATTGAGGTCATTTGAATGACATATGTTTGTTATATAACTAGTTTCTCTCTGCTCATGCTCTTACCCAGAATGCATACAGAAACACCCATGGGGGAGGAGGGGCAAGCCTTAATGTTCATTCCATTCTAATTGCATTATAATTAGGCTAGAGTTCAACTAACGGGCAGATTTTAAGTTTGCGTATGTGTGAAGAACCAGCTAATACCAGTTGGGTCTTATCTCCTTTTTTTGTGAGGGTTTGGACATCTTAGATTTATGTCTACCGTATTTCCCCAAAAATAAGACCTAGCTGGACCATCAACTCTAATGCATCTTTTGGAGCAAAAATTAATATAAGACCCGGTCTTGTTTTAATATAAGACCGGGTCTTTATAATATAAAATATAATATAATATAATACTGGGTCTTATATTAATTTTCGCTCCAAGTGATGCATTAGAGCTGATGGTCCAGCTAGGTCATATTTTTGGGGAAACACAGTAGGGGATGAGCCTGGGCGGTTCCTGGGGAGGGGATGTAGGCCTGGGCAGTCCCCCTTCAGGCTCACCTTTATTAACCCTTTACTGCCTCATCAACAATGACCACTGCCTATTTCTCAGGTCTCATTTCCAGCCATTCCCCGCTGAGTACTTTATATTCTGATAACACAGAATTGCTCATGTCTTCTCATATCATTTTACTGTTTTATGCTTTGTTAATGATAGTAGCTTCATAGTCCCCTCTTTTAGTCCCGCCCCACTCCTTACCCATCTGTTCTATTTTCTTCAACTAACTCCAAATCATTTTTCAAACCTTAGTTCAGTGGTTTCCTCCTTCCTGAAGCCTTCCATGATTCCCTGATTCAGGATAGGAGTCCTACTGATACAGGAGAGCCCCCTCACTACAGAAGTTTTAAGCCCCCTCACTATAGAAATTTTAAGCCCTGTCACTATAGGAATTTTTTTTTTAAATTTATTGGGGTGACAATTGTTAGTAAAATTACATAGATTTCAGGTGTACAATTCTGTGTTACATCATCTATAAATCCCATTGTGTGTTCACCACCCAGAGTCAGTTCTCCTTCCATCACCATATATTTGATCCCCCTTACCCTCTTCTCCCACCCCCACCCCCCTTACCCTCTGGTAACCACTAAACTGTTGTCTGTGTCTATGAGTTTTTGTTTCTCATTTGTTTGTCTTGTTCTTTTGTTGTTTTTGGTTTATATACCACATATCAGTGAAATCACATGGTTCTCTGCTTTTTCTGTCTGACTTGTTTCGCTCAGCATTACTCTCTCAAGATCCATCCATGTTGTCACAAATGGTTCTATTTCATCTTTTCTTACCCCCGAATAGTATTCCATTGTGTATATATACCACAACTTCTTTATCCATTCATCTATCAAAGGACATTTTGGTTGTTTCCATGTCTTGGCCACTGTAAACAAAGCTGCAATGAACATTGGAGCATACATGCCTTTATGTATAAATGTTTTCAGATTTTTTGGGTAGATACCCAGGAGAGGGATTGCTGGGTCATATGGTAATTCTATTTTTAATTTTTTGAGGAACCTCCACACTGCCTTCCATAGCAGCTGCACCAGTCTGCATTCCCACCAACAGTGTCTGAGGGTTCCTTTTTCTCCACAGCCTCTCCAACACTTGTTACTATTTGTCTTGTTGATGATAGCCATTCTGACTGGGGTGAGGTGATATCTCATTGTGGTTTTTATTTGCACTTCTCTGATGGTTAGATAGGAATTTTAAGTCTTCTTTTCCCTAGTTTCTTAGTTCCCCCCCACCCCCATCTTAATCAATTTTTAAACTAGTTTCTTAATCCTAAACTAAAGATTGCTCCTAGCCTAAATCACAAAATGTCTCTCACCCCTGCTTCAAATAACTACTTAAAAGCCTGTAACTTAAGCTTGTTAACTGTAATCACTGTAGCCCAGCACTCCTCTAGGCCATTCCAGACTTAACCCCTAAAAATAGATAATTGGGCTTTGAGTCCTATTCCTGGAGCCAGAGCTTTTACTTTATTAACTAACATCTGTCTCTCCTCATCTAGGGGCTGTTGGGATATGACTTATGTCCCAGCAAGGCTTCCAGTGCACCCCGACCAAGGCAGATATGAGACCCCCCTTTTTTAAAGATTATATAGGGTGAGAGTTCTGTGAATCCCCTATATGTAGGGATAGCTCTACCCTGCTGCTCAGCTTGAAGCAAATACAGAAGAAGAGACCCCCATCCCTCAACTCCCCATAGAGATTGATGGGGATCACGTCTCTCAGGGAAATCAAGGCAGGCAGTTAGAGACAGGTAATTGGGTCTCTGCATTCCTGCACGTCCAACACAATCTACAAGGAGCATCGCCTGGAGTCCTCTTATATTCTTCCCTTATCTGCCCTAACCATTAATCACTGTGAGGACCTAACTAGATTAAATTGGTCACTCACACCTGCACAATAGAGGTTACATGACCTCCTTCTCACACTAGCCTCATTATACCATCATTATAATGTTGTACATACGCCCAGAAAGTTCATTAATACCATTATAATAGACTGAACTCTGGGACAGGACAGGCACTGTCTAAGAGGATGAGGTAATAGCCCCTTATCAATCACAGGTGTCAATCAAGTGGTCCTGCGCCCAGAGGGGAACAATCCATCCCAGAGAAAAAGAATAAAACTGCCAGACTCTGGCTGACAAAAGGCCCTTGAGCTGCCTTTCTTTGCGCTTGGCATGCTCCTAACTCTTTGGAGTGTACTATCCTAATAAACTTCTCTTTCACCACTTTACCTCTGTGTCTCGTTCAATATCTTTGCTCTAGACATCAAGAACATGGACGTGGTGCAGAGGATGGCTCATTCTCTAGTAATGTGGCGGCTAGGATTTCCGCCTCTCCCCTAGGAGGCCTGGGTTCGAACCCCGGTGAGGGAACTAACCCCAGGCACTGCACCAAGACTTCGGTAACACTACCTCCATGTTCTCATGGTAACCTCTTCATGCTTCAGACACTTCCCACATGTAGTGATATCATCTTTCTGTTCCTGTCTCTCCCCAACACAAGCAAACTTCCTGGGGCAGGGATCATATTTCATTATCTTGCATCATACTCCTAGGAACGGTCCTGATCCATACTGGGTATGCAATACATGTCTGTAGAACAGGACTTCAGTTTCCTCTTCTCTTTTTGGTTCCACTCATTCATGTCCCTAATATTCTAGGTGTGGGGGCAGAGCCCCAGAAAGTAGTTTACAGGCTCTCGGCCTCACGTGGAGGGGTGCTGGCTCGGGTAGTAGATGGCCGTCAGCTGTGGCTGATTGGCCGTCAGCTGTAGCCATTGAGCCATTAGCCACTAATATAACTGCTGCGGCTACGAAGGAGAGCCGAGGAGAGTGGAGGAGAGAAAAAGAATGGGGCTAGCAAGAAGATGGCGGCTGGGCTGGCAAGCGCGGATTGCAGTTAGGACGGCTGGTTGCGGACAGTGTGGATCCAGCCTCCAGTGAGAGTATAGTGCCGCCAGAGAGAATATACTGGTTTGACTCCCCTACCTATGGCTCCATGGGTGTTCCTTTTTGGCCTCACCATGTCCTGCGTTCTTATGTGCGGAGCGGGAGCAGAGACCCCGCATGACTCCCCGCATGACACTAGGCATGTGTATTTTTCAAAATAGTTTTGTAGGAAATCTGGCTAGCTTGGACATTTTGTTATTTTAACTCTGGATAGTGGTTTACCCAGTCACTTTGGTTTCCACTTTTTTAGTGGTATCTGAGTCACACAGAGAGTCTTTTAACTATTTGAGAAATTATTGAACATTACATGGTGAGCGCTGAAAGAATTCCAGGCAGTACAATAACAAGAAAAGCAATATGGTTTAGTGATGAAAGTAAAGCTGCCTTAATTTTAATCTTTTCTGTGGATGACTGACATGGAACTTTCAGTGAATTGCTAGGCCCCTTTCATTTATTTTATGTAAATAAAGATCCAGCAACCCATTTCCCAAAGTTATTGTGAAAACGAGCTTAACTAAACTACTAAAAAGCCTCCAGCAAGTAAAAGCTTCCTCAGAATTTCCTAGTAAAAATGTAATACAATAATCTTCTTTATATTGATACTCATTGATTCTTATTGTAACTGTATTGAGGTATAATTTACAAATATGGCACACATTTAATGGCTATAATCTATGAGTTTGGACATATGCATACACCTGTGTTACCATCACCATAATTAAGTTAATAAACATATCACCTCCAAATGTTTCCTTGTGTCTTATGTGTGTGTGTGTGTGTGTGTGTTAACAACACTTAACATGAGAACTGTCATCTTAACAAATTTTTAAGTGAACGATACCACGTTGTTAAGTAGGCCTGTGTTGTACAGCAGATCTCTCGAACTTACTCATTTTGTATAACTATTACCGAACTCAGGTTCGGTGCCGCTTGCCCTCCGAAGAGCCCAAAACTAGAGTGGCAAGGGTTGGCGTGGGGGCAGATCCAGGAGTGCAGTTTCCAGGCTCTCGCTCTCACGTGGAAAGGTGCTGGCTTGGGTAGTAAATGGCCATCAACTGTGATTGGATGGCCATCACCTGTGGCTAGTTGGCCGTCAGCTGTAACCAGTGAGCCATTGACCACTAATATAACTGCTGTGGCTACCCTAGCAGCAAAATGGGGGGGGGGGGGTAGCAAGAAGATGGTGGCTAAGCTAGCAAGAGCAATCGCAGTTAGCACGGCGGATTGCACCTAGCAAGTGAGGTTGGTTGGCAAAGAGAAGTGGACAGCAGGTTGCGGATAGTGTGGCTCCTGCTTCCTGTGTCCAGCTGCCAGCGAGAATATGGTGGTATGACTCCCCTATCTATGGCTCCATGGGTGTTCCTTTTTGGCCTTACCATATCCTGCGTTCTTATGTGGGGAGCGGGACCAGAGACCCTGCAGGCTACCTCGCACGACACTGCTTCAGTGTTATCTGAAATCTTATTGTCCATAGCCATCTGTGAAAGAAAAACTGCTAGGCAGTTGTGATCTTGGGTCCCAATGTCTGGGCGGCTGAGGATTAAAGATGCTGCTTTTTTCAGGTTAGGATGTTAATTAATGAGATATGGGAACCCCTGAAAAAGAACAGAGTTCTTCAGTTAATCAGTGGGAGGAGAAACAAAGAAGAAACAGCTGAATATCAGGATGGATTAAAATGCAAACTAGCTAAGTTTAATTACATTATTGATCTACCGAGTTTCACTCTTACATACTAACTTTATACCCATTGAACAACTCCCCCCTTACAACTCCCCTAATCCCCTAACATCTACCATTTTATTTTCTGCTTCTATAAGTTTGACTATTTCATTAACTCATATAAGTAAAATCATGCAGTATTTGTCCTTCCATGACTAACTTATTTCACCATAATTTCCCAAAATGTAGGATTGCTATATTGTCCTAAATGGTAGGATTTTTTTTCCAGGTCGATCCATGTTATCCCAAATGGTAGGATTTCCTTTCGTTTAAGGCTGAGTAATATTTCATTATATGTATATGCCATACTTTCTTTATCCATTCATCTGTCAATAGACATTTGGGTTTTTCCCCCCATATTTTGGCTATTAGAATAATGCTGCAATGAACATGGCAGTGCACTGAACATGGCTGCAATGAACATGGCATTTGTGACCTGATTTCAATTCTTTTGGATATATATGCAGAAGTGGGATTGCTACATCATATGATATTTCTATCTTTTTAAATTAAACTTTAAATTTAACAATATGCTGTTTTCTATAGTGACTACATAATTTAATATTTCCACCAATATTTTACAAGGGTCCTGGTTTCTCTATACCCTCACCAACATTTGTTATCTCTTGTATTTTTGGTAATAGCCATCTGTAATGCAGGGTATCATGTGGAGTCTCCTGTGCTGCTCCCCACATAAGAAAGCAGGACATGGTGGGGCCAAAAAGGAACACCCATGGAGCCATAGGTAGGGGAGTCATACCATTATATTCTCGGTGGCCGCTGGGTTGGAGACACAGGAAGCAGGAGCCACAGAATCCACAATCCACACTCCGATGCTTGCTAGCTCAGCCACCATCTTCTTGCTAGCCCCCATTTTCTGCTAGTATAGCCACAGCAATTATATTAGTGGCCAATGGCTCACTGGTTACAGCTGACGGCCAACTAGCCACAGCTGATGGCCATCCAATCATACTTGATGGCCATTTACTACCTGAACCAGCACCTTTCCACATGAGGCCGAGAGCCTGGAAACTGCACTCCTTGCTCTGTCCCCATACCATCCTAAAAGGAGTAAGATGATATCTCATTGTGGTTATGATTTGCATTTCCCTGATGATTAATGGTGTTGAGCACCTTTTCATATACCTGTTGGCCATTTGTATGTCTTCTTTGGATAAATGTCTATTCCAAAGTTGTATGAGTCCCTTATATATTTTTGAAACTGCCCCTTTGTTAGATGTATGGTTTGCAAATATTTTCTCCCATTCCAGAAATTGTTCTTTCCCTCGGTTGATGGTTGATTTTGCTGTGCAGAAACTTTTTATTTTGATATAGTCCCACTTGTCTATTTTTGTTTTTGTTGGCTATGCTTTTGGTGTCATATCCATTAAATTACTGCCAAAACCAATGCCATGAAAATTTCCACCTATGTTTTTTTCTAGGAGTTGTACAGTTTCAGGACTTCTGTTTAAGTCTTTGATCTATTTTGAGTTGATTTTTGTGTATAATGTATGATAAAGGACTATTTTTATTCTTACGTATGTGGATATGCAATTTTTCCAATACCATGTGTTGTAAAGACTGTTCTTTCTCCATTGTGTATTCTTGGTACCCTCACTGAAGATCAGTTGACCATATATGTGTGTGTCATGCAGGGTGTCAAGCGAGGTCTCTGGTCCTGCTCTCCACATAAGAATGCAGGAAATGGTGAGGCCAAAAAGGAACACCCATGGAGCCATAGAGAGGGGAGTCATACCACTATAGTTTCGCTGGTGACTGGGTTGGATACACAGGAAATAGGAGCCACACGATCCGCAATCTGCCGTCCTCTTCTCTGCCAACCAACCTCACTTGCTAGCTGCAATCCGCCCTTGATAGCTCAGCCACCATCTTCTTGCTAGACCCCATTTGCTGCTAGCATAGCCACGGCAGTTATATTAGTGGCCAATAGCTCACTGGTTACAGTTGATGGCCAACTAGCCACAGCTGATGGCCATTCATTCTCAGTTGATGGCCATTTACTACCCGAGTGAGCACCTTTGCATGTGAGGGTGAGAGTCTGGAAACTGCACTCCTGGCTCTGTCCCCACAGTGTGAGTTTATTTCTGGGCTTTTCATTCCGTTCTATTGGTCTACATATCTGTCTTTATACAAATACATTGATGGTAGAAATTAAATAAGACAAAAAGAAATGGAAAGATATCGCATGTTCATGCATTAGAAGACTTATTATTGTTGAAATGTCCATAATACCCCAAATGATCTAAAGATTTAATGTTATTCCCATCAACATCCCAGTGGTTTTTTTTTTTGTTTGTTTTTTTTTTTTTTACAAAAATAGAAGAAACAATCCTAAAATTCACAGGGAACCACAAAAGATCCAGAGTAGCCAAAGCAATCTTGAGAAAAAAGAACAAAGGTGAAGGCATCACACTTCCTGATTTCAAAATATATTACAATGCTACAATAATTAAAACAGTATGTGTGGGGACAGTGCTGGGAGTGCAGTTTCCAGGTTCTCGCCCTCACGTGGAAAGGTGCTCACTCAGGTACTAAATGGCCATCAACTGTGATTGGATGGCCATCAGCTGTGGCTAGTTGGCCATCAGCTGTAACCAGTGAGCCATTGGCCACTAATATAACTGCTGTGGCTGTGCTAGCAGCCGATGGAGGGCTAGCAAGCGGATGGTGGCTGGCAAGTGTGGATTGCAGTTAGCACAGCAGATTGCAGTTAGCAAGTGAGGTTGGTTGGCAGAGAAGTAGACGGCAGATTGCGGATCGTGTGGCTTCTGTTTCCTATGTCTCCAACCCAGCCGCCACTGAGAATGTAGTGGTGTGACTCCCCTATCTATGGCTCCGTGGGTGTTCCTTTTTGGCCTCACCATATCCTGCGTTCTTGTGCGGGGAGCAAGAGCTGAGACCCTGCATGACAGTATGGTACTGGATACCCATTGATTCCAAAATGTACCAGAACCAATTAGCGTTCAGATATTTTGTGAGTATTACACTTAAGGGATATAAGTTAAAGTAACTTGATAGAGTTTTTGCCCTAGAAAGAATTTTCACCCTGGATGACTCATTGTGCTGCTTTGTTGGGATGCAGTTGGGCATCAGAGCATATAGGTGAGCCCACTATCATATTTCCATCTTGAGAGAGAAATTGATAGAATGAATCCTTCAGAGAAAATATTCTCCAATCCCCTACTAAAACAAACTTTGTTATTTTGTGATCATTAAAGAATATGACTGTAGTTATAACTAGTGGAATTTGCTCAAGTCATATTCTTACCTGGGCCTGAGTGTCCTCATCTCTGCATTCAGGAAGATGGGATTGATCATTTTAAGCTTCAACATTGTGGGGCAGAGCCCCAAAAGTAGTTTCAGGCTCTCGGCCTCACATAGACAGGTGCTGGCTCAGGTAGTAAATGGCCAACTGTGATTGCATGGCCATCAGCTGTGGCTAGTTGGCCGTCAGCTGTAACCAGTGAGCCATTGGCCACAATATAACTGCTGTGGCTATGCTAAGAGGGAGGAAGAGAGAGAAGAATGGGGGCTAGCAAGAAGATGGCGGCTGGGCTGGCAAGTGTGGATGGCGGTTTGCGGACAGTGGATCCAGCCTCCAGTGAGAGTATAGTGCCGCCAGCGAGAATATACTAGTATGACTCCCCTATCTATGGCTCCTTGCGTGTTCCTTTTTGGCCTCACCATATCCTGCGTTATGAGGGGAGCGGGAGCAGAGACCCCACCGGACGCCCTGCATGACAAGTGGCGCAGCGAGCAGGGTCCCCCTCATGACAAATGGCGCAGCGAGCAGGGTATGGTGCCGGCCAAAGCTCTCCAAAGGACGGTGGAGCAGTTTGTGCGTGTGAACACCCAGTCTGAGGAAGACCAGGAGGAGCAGCTGCCGGAGAGCTGGACCCCCGTGGAGGGGTGGGAGGACGTGGACGGTTCTCCCACCAGCACAGGAAAAGCCATGCAGCTGCTGGAGAGATGGAGCCCCGTGGAGAGGTGGAAAGATGGGGACGGTTCCCCAACCAGCACAGGCCGGAGAAAGCGAAGATCGTTGCAGCCCTGTGGGCCGGGGAAGTTCCTGCTCAGGCAGCCCGGATGCAGGACTTATAGTCCCAGGAGGTAACGCTTGCTGAGTCCTCCGTGGGAGATGAGGGTGAGGTCAAGGTCGTCCCTCACCCCCAGGACAGCCCTGGTGAATGACTATGGACTATGGGGAATTGCCTTCCATCCCTAATTTAATGGACAGCTTGACTGTTTGTTTGGGAACTGTTGTTAGTGGAACTGGGGGATATTTGCTTTTGTCTCTTGACTGGCCGCCATTGAGAATATGTAAGCACCTTGATTGTGAGTCGCTGTTGTTCCAGCAGGGTACCCTGAGAGGCACAGAGAGAGTGGCAGTGCGCTGAGAGGTCTGGCTGAGCCCTGAAGATACCCTGGCTGTGCCCAGGAAGTCGGGCTGTTCCCAGAGAGAGTGGCAGTACCCTGAGAGCCCTGGCTGTGTCCAGGAAGTGTGGCTGTGGCAGTGCCCTGATACCCATTGATTCCAAAATGTACCAGAACCAATTAGCGTTCAGATATTTTGTGAGTATTACACTTAAGGGATATAAGTTAAAGTAACTTGATAGAGTTTTTGCCCTAGAAAGAATTTTCACCCTGGATGACTCATTGTGCTGCTTTGTTGGGATGCAGTTGGGCATCAGAGCATATAGGTGAGCCCACTATCATATTTCCATCTTGAGAGAGAAATTGATAGAATGAATCCTTCAGAGAAAATATTCTCCAATCCCCTACTAAAACAAACTTTGTTATTTTGTGATCATTAAAGAATATGACTGTAGTTATAACTAGTGGAATTTGCTCAAGTCATATTCTTACCTGGGCCTGAGTGTCCTCATCTCTGCATTCAGGAAGATGGGATTGATCATTTTTAAGCTTCAACATTGTGGGGGCAGAGCCCCAAAAAGTAGTTTCCAGGCTCTCGGCCTCACATAGACAGGTGCTGGCTCAGGTAGTAAATGGCCAACTGTGATTGCATGGCCATCAGCTGTGGCTAGTTGGCCGTCAGCTGTAACCAGTGAGCCATTGGCCACAATATAACTGCTGTGGCTATGCTAAGAGGGAGGAAGAGAGAGAAGAATGGGGGCTAGCAAGAAGATGGCGGCTGGGCTGGCAAGTGTGGATGGCGGTTTGCGGACAGTGTGGATCCAGCCTCCAGTGAGAGTATAGTGCCGCCAGAGAGAATATAGTGGTATGACTCCCCTACCTATGGCTCCGTGGGTGTTCCTTTGTGGCCTCACCATATCCTGCGTTATGAGGGGAGCGGGAGCAGAGACCCCACCGGACGCCCTGCATGACAACATTTTATGAGTTTTGAGGCAGCAGGAAAAGCTGAGCTCCACAAGGAGATGGCAACAAAGAGGTTGTCTGGGAACATGAAGCAAAGAATCCATATACGTATCTCACACTGCCTTTCTACTTATGTGCAGGGCTGGGCACATAGCTAGCTTTGGATAGAAACATCCAATCTCCAGGTTGACAGAAAACAACCAGAGGTGTTTTTTGAAATGTCCACACAAGATTTTCACCCAATGGCTTACCAAAATATTCAGCAGCTGTTTGTCTCCTTTAACGCCCTGGTAGGCAGAAATAAAATGAATAGGAATAAAAGACAGCTGGAGGCACATACAGCAGATTCTTACGTATAGTTTTTGTATTTATTACTTGATCTCTCTGGTTTCCTGGCTCATGCTTCTATAAATGCTCCTCATAACAATACCAATGATCATAACTACGAAAGCTTATGGAATATGAACTAAATGCCAGGCATTCTGATTACTTTATAAGAATTATCTCAGTTAATTCTTAAAATAGTCCTATGAAATAGATATTTCAGGCCTATTTTAGAGATGAGGAAACAAAAACAGAGATTGAGCAATTTATACAAGGTCAAGCTTCTGGTAAATAGGATTTGGACTGAGTCATCCATCCAGAGTCAAGTCAATTAATCACTATGCTAATCTTTCACTCTGAATGACTCTAGGTTATTCGGTTGGCATCACTTAGTTTCTTGGCTCCTGTGCTTAGGTTTGACCCAGTTACCAATTTTTGTTTGTTGCCTGTAGCCTGCTTTTTTCCTTTGTCACACTGCCCTTTTGATCAACACACCTGTGCACTGCTATATGTGGGCATCTGCCAGTCCTGGGCCTCCCTCTTCACTTTTCTCTCTTGTCTCAGGAGGTAGCTGAAGTTCCATTATTAAGGGGTAAAGATATGGTCTATGGATAAAGAAACCCATAGAAAGCCAGCACATCACCTCATGAGATTCAGAGTGCCCATGGGCAAGTCCCAGCTCTTTTCCTATCTTTAGCATTCAGAGCTTTGAGTTATAGAGATAGCAGACGCATGGTCTATCAGTTACCTATGGCTGCTGTAACAAATGATCACAAACTGTGTGGCTTAAAACAATAGAAATTTATTCTTTCACACTTACCAAGTCTGAAATCAAGGTGTCAGGAGAGCTGAATTCCTCTAGAGGCTCAAAGGGAAAATCCATTCTCAGTCTCTCCCAGCTTCTGGTGGCTGTTAGCATTCCTTGACTTGTGGCTGTCAGTCCAGTCTCTGCCTCCCTGGTTATATTGTCTCCTCTTTGTATTTCCCTCTGCCTCAGTCTTACAGGGACGCCTGCCATTGGGTTTAGGGCACACTCATATAATCCAGATAAACTCCTCTTTAAATCTTTAACTTAATCACATATTTTGCTGTCTAAGGTAATTTCACTCTGTCACTATTATATAATGTAATTTTACAGGTTCTCAGGATTAGTAAGTGGACATATGTTTGGGGAGGCCACCATTCAGCCCACACTATACATAGCAAAGTTGTAGTCATTCTTCTATATAGGCCCATGGCAGACCTTGCTAATTGTTTATTGAACTCCAATAAAGCTCAGACTTCTCTCTAGGATAGCATTCTGGGCAGCTATTAATTGGCTTGTGTTTGCTTTGGAGATAAAATCAGTTTTCTTGATGTAGTGTAATAGTTTGCTATTCAGACAGATTTGTTGAAGTCTGGAAGCCACTAAATGGAATTTGTCATACCTACTCTGCAGGTTTTGGTGAGAGCCAGAAATAACGTAAATAAATTTCCTTAATACAATTGTTGCATAAATGTTGCATTCTCTAGGTTCTCTAGAGGTAGATAAATGATAAATATTTCCTTTGACTTAATAGAGCTGAATGTTTTGAAAATAAAGACACCTACATTTCAATATTCAATACTGAAAGTTAACATAGGTTAACGCCTGACTGAGACAAGTTAGTCAGTATGTTGCTAGGTAGACAGGGAGGTCCCTGGTGGAATAAACAAAGACAGCCATATCCTAAAACTCCAGGTTTTGACATCACTCCTCTCCAGGACAAAATGTAACAATGCCTTGAGGTTAATCATAAAATTCCTTTGGGCCTGACAAACAGAGCAAATCTGACAGATAAGAGTGGGTTATTTTGCTAATTCCTTCAGGATGGGCAAGCAGAACAAACTTGGTAGATGAATTTCATTAAAAGGCACCAGCTCCGCTTCCCCAGACAGGCAAGGGAAGGTATAACAGTAAGAGCTTTTGCCTTAGTCACTGGGCACCCCCATTTGGGACTCCCTCCTGCTCGGGAGCTCTGACCCTTTGCTTTCAACAAAACTATCCTCTTTTTAAAACTCTTTGCCTCTCCTGGCTCCATGTTTCCATTCTTCGGTCTCATGAGGTACAATCCCGGCACTCACTCAAAAGTCCCCTATATCATTTGGGGACTCACAGAGAAATATTCCTACTTCATGACTATCATCCAAATACTTGTGGAGCACAAACAAAATATACTTCAGCCAGGGAAAAATGATTTTGGGGGTAATTATGTTATATTGAGATATTTTTGGAAACAGAAATGGTAGTAAGCTCCTTCAGTAAAAATGAGTTATTTCTAAAGGAATTTCACTGGTAACAACAATTTTGCTCTGTAATTGGTTAGCATGCTGATTTTTGCTAAAGCATTACTATTCACATGTTGATTACTTAGAACTAGAACTCTTAAAGTGATCAGAAAAAGTCCTTAATACATGTATAAAAATCTGTGCACCTTAAAATAACAATGATCTTTGAACATACATGTGGGGACAGAGTCCCAGCGAGCAGTTTCCAGGCTCTCTGCCTCACCTAGATAGGTGCTGGCTCGGGTAGTAGATGGCAGTCAGCTGTGGCTAATTGACCCTCAGCTGTTACCAGTTAGCCAATTAGTCACTGATATAATTGCCTGGGCTGCGCTGGTTTGAGAGTCGAGAGTCAGTGAGTCGAGTGGAGTCAGTCGGTGGGTTGGCAGGCAGAGAAGCGGACAGCAGGTTGCAGGTAGTGTGGATCCCGCCTCCACTGAGACTAGGTAGTGTGGATCCCGCCTCCAGTGAGACTATAGTGGTATGACTCCCCTGTCTATGGCTCTGTGGGTGTTCGTGTTTGGCCTAGCCACATCCTGCATTCTCATGTGGGGAGTGGTAGCTGAGACCCCGTCTGCCGCCCTGCACGACATATGGCTCAGAGAGCAGGGTCTCCCACACGACAATACATCATTTTCTTCTAAACTCCTCTCATTCTATTGTATTTCCTCATCCCTAAGTTTTACACTGTATCCTATTATTTCTATTCCTATTTTCATACTCATTACTCCCCTATGTATTGTTAAAAAGGGGGTGCACAGAAAGAGCAGAGCTGCATATCTATTTTATAACCCTTTTCACAGTACCATTTGAACTCTATTGGGGCACTTATGAGATAATTGCTACTGCTGAGTACATCGATGGGCTCCTCAAATGGGAAATATGAAGTGGTTGGGCCTGAGAGCCCCTGGAGCTCCACCCCCTGCTCTTGCACACGCACGCACATGCACCCAGCGCCCGCTGGTGGGGCCTAGAGGAGAGGGCGATTAGGGGCTTGGAGGCCAAAGGAACAGGGCAGCTTTCCGGATGAGTGGAAGGGGGACGTGCTCACCCTGGCCCTCTTCCACCGCTTCATGTCATCGCTGTTCCCAGTAGGCGCTTGGCACACTCTGTGGATGCCAAGTCAGCCTCCCCTGGGCCTCACCAGCTCCCAGTTCCTCCTCCCTGGCACCATGGACCCTTTCCTGTGTGCTCAGGGGCATCCGATGCAGAGGGTGACGCCTCCAGAAAGTATGGCCAGTATGGGGCCCCAGAGCTACTGAGATGGCATGTGGCCTGCCCACCATGAACATCTGCACGGGACCCCTAGGAGAAGGTGGGCTCCCTGGAACAACCATCATGCCCAGCGCTGGAGACTCCATCAACTCCAGTGAGAACATGTACACCATCATGAACCCTATGGTGTGGGCGCCTACAGGGCTACCTTCCTGTTCTGCCGGTGCTGAAAGGGCCCCGTGGCCTCCATGAGTCCGGTGGAGCCTTGCCACATGACCAGATCCCTGGGCTCAGGCAACATGGATGGGTTGCTGTAGAGTTGGCTGGCGCCGTGGCCACACCCAGGCAATGCCCTGGGCACACCCGGGAAAAATGGCGAGATGGCTGCTGGGACCTTCCTGCACCAGTTCGCGAGCGAAAGTGTAATTGACTGTCGACTGACTCCTGTGGCAGCGGCGGTGTCGGGCTAGTGGGAGTGGCTGGCAGGCCCTCATGCGGCTGCCTGGGGGGCAGAATAAGACCACCGTGGAGGGCCAGTACTCACCGGGAATGGCCATACGCGTGTGATGGGGCAGCAGCCGCTTGCCCACTGCTGGCCCCAGCTTCTGCCCAGTACCCTTGCTCAAGGCCAAGTTCCATCGGTTGGGTTGGTCTGCAGGCTGGGGGTCTGAGGTCACACCTCGGGCAGCTGGACTTCCGGTTAACGCTTGGGTGGCTGGGAGGCTCCACACGAAGGACTCTCATTTTACTGGAAAAAAAAAAAAAAAAAAAAGGAAGGCCCTCAGAGACATTCTTTCTTTTATGGGTCCTTCCCACCATTTCTGTTTTGTCCTGGGGCAGAAGGCTCTTTGGGGACCTCCTTTCCCCTGGACAGCAGGGAGTGGGCCCCATCAATAAATGTAACTTGGTTTTGGTTTTTGGTAAAAAAAAAAGAAAGGAAAGTGGTTGTGCCTGGAGGGAACTACAGACAGAGCTGTGTTTAGAAAGGCCAGTGTTTGCAGGCCACAGACCTGGATTCAAAACTTGACTCCGCCACTCTTGTTACTCTCCAAAGTTAAGCAACCCATGACAGAGTTATTTTGGAAGGAACCACCTGGTACTGTGTTTGGCTCATAGCAGATATCTATTATCTACATTCCTTTTCTCTTCATCTTTTTGAATAGAAAATAAAACCAAAACAACATACATATTCTTAAATAAAACCAAACCAAACCAAACCAAAACTAAATGAAATGTCCTTACATGGATATTCAGATCTTGCTACTGGCTTCTCAATGCTATTAAGAAAATTTTTGAATTAATGTTGCATTTGCTTTCATAACAGAAAAAAAAATCTGTACAAAGACTCATAATTTGACAGGTGTCAAGATTGTTCGTATTATTCTTCAGGAGGACATCACACTTTTTGTAATGTCTGCTCTGTTTGTAACTTCCTGTATCAGTTTACTTTCTAGTTTGAATCGTTTTATATTCAGGGGATATATTAGCTATAGTGAGCCATTTTAGCTATATGATGCAATCACTAATTCACCATATATTATTGAAAATATTTATTGCGTGAACAGAATGTTGAAACAAATAGAACTTAGGTGAGTAATTCTAAAAAGCAGATTGAGTAATACACTTTCATTTTATACTCACACTTATTTGTTCTTTCATTCATTCAGGCCTATTTGTTTAATTTATTCATTTAATAAATGTTTATTGTACACCTATCATGTGCTAATCGCAGGCTACAATGGCAAAGAAGACTAGAAAATTATACATACATACATGCACATTCAAATGTACACAGGGTGCCAAAAATATGTACACACATTTTAAGAAAGGAAAAAACTATTAAAATTGTAACACTCAATATATACCAATAACAAAAGATGAATACAAGTCACGTTTGACTTCTGCAATTACAAGAGGTGCTCAAAGTGGTTACCATCAGTGTTCAGACACTTTTGATTACAGCGAACTACTGCTTGAGCAATGTTGACCAAAGTGTCCACTTGTATACATTTTTTTGGCACCCCCAGAATATATATTGTATATGTTCAAACATATGTATATTCAAATATATATATATTCAAATATGTATATTCAAATATATATATTCAAATATATATTCAAATATATATTCAAATATATAGATTCAAATATATATATATACATATATATATACACACATATATATACACATATATATATATTCATATGTCCTACGTATTTGGAGGATTTGTGGTAGTGTGCCGAAGCTGAAATTAAAAAGCAAAACACTTGATACTAATACTGAATGTCAACTGTAGTTGACAAAAATACTAGAAAACAAAAGCAAATAGTGACACAGTCCAATGTAATAGTAAAGAGTTTGCCTCTGGAGTGAAACAGGCCTAGGTTTGACTTCTGGCTGTAAATCCTGACAAAGGTGGAAAATCTGTTTGTATCCTCTAACTACATGGAAGATTCATATGTTTGTATGTGCCTGTGTTTAAATTTGGGGAGTAGAAAATGAAGATTTGATCAACAGCTGATTCTTAGACCTAGGATCCAGTGGTAGCCTCATTTCCAACTAGATCTTGTGTTATCGAATTCGGATGCCGGTTGCCACCCGAAGAGTCCAAAAAACTAGAGTGACAAGAATTGGTGAGAAGAAAAACATCTTTTATTCTAGATGCCGGCAGCTAGGAAAGATGGCAGACTCATGTCTAGAAAACCACTTTCGTCTAGCCAAAATGGTGAAGAGGTTTTATAGGCAGGTAAATGGGAAAGAACAAAGGAAAGGAGGCCTCAGGGCTAATACTTGAGAAGTCGTCTCCTGGTGTCTTCTGAGGCCTCAGGTCTGCCTGAGTGTTATCTTATATCTTATTTTCTATAGCCATCTGCGAAAGGAAAACTGCTAGGGAGTTATGATCATGGGTCCCTGATGTCCAGGTGCCTGAGGATTAAAGAACCTAATCTTTTCAGGTTAGGATATTTGTTAAATAACAAAGTATGGGCAGCCTTGACAAAGGGAACAGAGTTCTTTAGTTAATCAGTGGGAGGAGAAACAAAGAGGAAAGACATGAATATCAGGATGGATCAAACTAGCTAAGTTTAATTACATTATTGATCTACCAAATTTCACCCTTACACTTGGACCTCCTCATTGTCTTCACTGGGAAAAGCCTCTTTACAGGGTTAATTTTCCTTAATTGAAGCTAGAGCCATTGTAAAGGTGGTCCTTGTTTTGTTTTTGTTCTCACTGGTTCTTCTATGCTAAAGCCCCAGCAAGACATACAAACAAGACGGCTCTAGTTTCTACAATGTGCAACTGGCAAATATTATGTTACATTATCAAAATCTGAATGTTGAATTGTATTATAGACCAGATAAAGGGCTGAACGATTTATGTAGATATGTTGGCTGGCTGTATTTTGGAGGGATTTCTTGAGATCTTGTGTGTAAATTCTGAAAGAATAATAAAGGATTGAGACCTGAGAATTCTTCATCATGTATCGTCATGTACTGACAACTTTGGTTTAAAGGGTTTAAAAGTAGATCTTTTCCAGAGAGTAACCAATCTCTGAACTTGAGAACTGTCAGGACTAGTTAGAGAGAAAATGTTATTTGTAAGAAAATTGAGATTTAAAAAAAGTTTAGTACTATCCATTAAGGCAATAATGAAAGCAACTCAATTCAATAAACATTTAAGTAACTGCTATATGTCAGACATCTTAAAAGCATTGGAAAACAAAGATGAATGATACCCAAAATCATTATGTCAAAAAACAATAACATAGGGAAAATAGCCTCATCTTTCGTATATTAACTATTCCTCAGGATATCCAAATAGTTGATGAAAAAAGGTTTTTCTTTATGGGAGTATTTGGGCTAATGAATGAAGAGTAAATGATAGAATTAGAAGATCATATTTTACAATGCTGCTATGGACAGAATTGTGCCCCACTCCCTCGATTCATATGTTGAAGCCTTAGTCCTTCATGTGACTATATTTGTCAATCGGGCATATAAGGAGGTAATTAAGGCTAAATGAGGTCATAGGTCTGGTGCAGTTATTAAAAGAGAAAGAGACACCAGAGCTCGCACTCTCTCTCCCCAGTATAAGTATACAATGAGAAGGCGGCCATCTGTAAGCCACTAAGAGAGTTCTTGCCAAGAACTGAATTGGCTCAAACTTTGATTTTGGACTTCTCAGCCTCTAGAACTGTGAGAAAAATTTCTGTTGTTGAAGCCACCCACTCTGTGATATTTTGTTATGTCAGCCCTAGTAGACAAACACGATTGTCTAATGAAATAATGGTTCTAAGCAATGATTGTCTATGACTGCTGAAATCACAGAAAGAGAACCTGAAAATACATATGTCATAATAGAGATAGCTATTACTACCTTTGAAGTAGTATTGTCAAAAATTCAAACCTGAATCTATTAGGCTTTTAGGCCTAACTATCACTTTATGGTAAATACAAGGGATCAAGGAATGTTTTATATGACAACATGGTGGTATAGTCAGCAATAGCCTGGTTGTAGGAAACTTTACAAGACAGATAAGTCAGTTTTTTCAACACATAAACTGTCAAGGAGAAAGAAAAAATGTGAGGGAAGAGGAACTCTATGATTAAAAGAAACATATCTACCAATTACAATTTATGGGCTTTATTATAATCCTGACTCAGATAAATATACAGTAAAAAATATTTCTGAAATAGTCAAAGAAATGTGAATACTTTCTGGACATTTAGTGATCTTAATGCATTATACAATTGCTGGCAGGGATAATAGAATTGTGATTATATTTTACAAAGATAATTATCTTTTAAAGGTATGTGTTGAAACATAGGGATGAAATGATACTGATGTCCAGAAGTTGTTTCAAAATAATCTAGAGGAGGGGAAAGTGGATAGGAAAATAGATGAAGCAAGATTGGCCTTGAGTTGATAATGGTTTAATGTGGGTGATGGGTGAGTAGGGGTTTATTATACTATTCTCTCTACTTATGCAAATGTTTGAAACTTTCCATAATACTTTAATAGAAAATAAGTAAAACCCTAATCTTGCTCTGAAGGATCTCAAATTCTAATAAGATAGGCATGCATGCAGATAATTATGATACAGTGTGATATTAGCTTTAGTTAGAGTGTTAACATAGTGGTCAGCAACTACAGGGACGAGGACAGCCCACAGTAATAAGAATTTAATTCTTAGAGAATGTGATAGTTTCTCAGTCATGGTTCCCCAGAGAAACAGAAATACACACACACACACACACACACACACACACACACACACACACACCTCAGGGTTGCCAAAAAATGTGCACTTAGATGTTTTCTATGTATTACTTTTCGAAGTTGAATTTAGTTATAGTAGCAATGTGTAGTATGATGTTCGCTCGAAAGATGGCGTTAATCAAATGAATGCTGACATCATTCATTGTATTACAATTTTCATACAGTTTTTTCCTTTCTTAAACTGTGTATGCATTTTTTGGTACCGTGTGTGTGTGTGTGTGTGTGTGTGTGTGTGTGTGTGTATTATATATGTATCTCCTGTGCATAATAAAATCAGGCTGAGAGACACCATTAAGAGTGGACCTACATACCAATAGTAAAAGGCTTATAGCAAATATCAGTGAAACAAAAGATTGTATTCATCTGTCAGTGAAGCAAAAGGTACAGGTTGTTCATCTCAGTGCAGCCATATATATCTCAAGTGTAGCCCAACTTCTGAAATGTAGTGAATTCACACAGGCCCGTTACTTTAACCCATCCAGGTGCATAATAAGCACTACAAGTTAGGGTCTACATCTGAAGCCATAGGTGTGGGTTTGTCAGAGAGCCAGCAGTGCTGCAAGAATATGAAACTGGCAGTGTACACTATTTGCTCATGCAATTTAAATTTACCTTCAGGACCTGCTCAAGTTCTGTTTTACGTGTAGCAATTCCCTTTGATAATGGCATACGTTGAGGGTGATTTGCTCACTCAGGTCCATTCCCTCCTCCTTTAAGAGTGACTTCTTGACCTGCAGAAACTGTCAAGGTAACAATCTACATATCCTAGACACTTTTACAACTAGGTTTTAGAGGCAACCACACGGGGTTGAAAAGAAGTAAGGCAAAGGCCATCTTCTATCCCTGTTGGCTGTTTTCTACTGGGAATCAACTTGACAGACCCATAAATTGTTCCAGTGTTTAATCTTCGATGTCTTGGTGCTGAGAGGCATTTGTGGTGGCGGGTGCTACATCGGGGACTTTTTTATTGTGGCTCTCTGATTCCTGGATTACAGTTCCTACTGAGCGTTCTTGAATTCAGTTGTGTGTTCAATCTCAGATGGCAATCTCAGAAGTTGTTACCTAAGCGATCAATTATATAGTGTTCTAATAAGTGTCTATCATCTATCTATCTATGCGTGTACACACACACACGCTACAACACACACACACACACACACTATTTGGGCTTCACTTCTGGCTAAGAGAACTCTAGTGAAGACTAGAAATAAAGGAAGGGGTCTGAAAGAATAAAGGGCTGTTTAGAGAGATGAGCTTTTCTAGCTCTATTATCAAAATAGGCCTAGTTCTCAGAAATGAGGAAAAAAGAGATTGAAAAACATAAAACTTAGTCCTGTGTAGAAATTATTTGTTCCTTTAATGACATATGGCTTAGAATTTTGTAGGTGTTCTCTCTGTACACACACACACACACACACACACACACTTCCCTGATAGGCAAAACTTGAGAGTTTCAGGTATAGTAAAACTCTTTTCCTTCTGCTGTTGAAACAGAGTTAAAAGTGTAATCAATGCGATGCATTGTTTCCCATTGATTGAAGACCTGGGAAACATCTCTGGTCAAATAAGTATAGGGAGTCTGAGAAGTAGAATGAAATGAGGATAAAATAAGATAATAGAGATAAAAGCATTGACAATTTAAGTTTGTTACGTAATCTGTTGTGATTGTTGTACAGATCTAGTCAGTTCCTTTCCTGTCCTATGTTGATCTATCTTCTTTGTGAGAAGAATATAAATTTGGGATCAGAAAGGCTAACAGGAGCTTGGTGTGTTAGGAGAGCCGCAGGAAGTGCTTGTGCAGCCATCTGAATACTGTTGTTATTGTTTAATGTGGTCGGGGACTCCCGAGTGCTAAGCCCCATTGGCTATTAGAGCTAAATGGTTTGAGGTCTCATCCCTCTGGTGGCAGCCATAAAAGTTTGGGTGCCAGGTAGTATGTGGACAAGCTACTTCCAGGGAGACACTGGCGACTTGGTTTATTTTGGCGCAATATGGAGGGAGAAGCTGGGGATGTGCTCGCCAGCTCTTGCAGGTTCCCAGAGGATCCTAGTCAGCTCTAAAATGCAGACTGAATAGAAGCTGGACCCTTAGGCAGTAGCTGAGAGTCTACAATCAAACCCCTTCCAGGAAAAAACTGGAAGATGGGTGTTTTTGCTGGCTCCTTCTGTGCTAAGCCCAGAAGGGGATAGGCATGGGAGAGGGGCTCTATTTAATGACTGCTTTTTTGTTTTCTGTGGTTCTCAGAGCTAGGTGATTTAGGGGCCTGTCCCTCAGGTGTGAGCCTGAAAAGTTGGAGTACTACATGCGTGGTCCAAACCCTTCGCTCCTTGCGAAGAAGCTGGGAGTTTGTTCCCTCCCCATTGTAAGGCTCTGCCAGGCGTGGGGTTTATGGTGAGAGTGTCTTGGCCTTTCCTACCCATTTCATTATGGGTATTTTCTCATTTACCTACTGTGTAAGAGTCTGTCAGCTAGACCTGGATTTTTCTTAGAAGGAATTGCTCCATGTGTAGGTGCAGATTTTGTGTGCCCTGAGAAGGAGGGAAAGGCAGAAGCCTCCCATCTTGGGGATGTTACTCCCTTGGTGAGTGTTATTTATCTCCATACACCAAGATGTGTTAAGTGCACAGACCCCCGTTTCATTTGGTTCTTGGGCGAGATCCTTAAGGACAGACTGGGCCTTGGATGGAGAGATAACATGCACGTCCTTCAAGCAAACCAGTCCCCCCTCAGGGCCTTTCCCTTTTGTCCATTTGTGTGACTTTGTGGGTAATTACTGGCAAAGGGGACAGACAGTAAATGATTCCACTCTTTATTTACCATGGTGATAATGTGTGCCTTTTTTCTCTAGAGGGCACCAGTCCTCTTCCCCAGGGTTCTCCCTTCCATCTTGTGCTTACCCAGGAGTTTGGACTCATACCCTGCTTCTGAGTGGTGTCCTGGTGAGAAGCTGCCTGACCTGGGTCTAACACTAGTCTCCTGCTGGTTTTGAGCCCTCCAGCAGTAGCAGGATAGCAACCTCCTCTGGAGTCTTGAGAGGGTCAGGAATATAAACTTCCTGGCCTTTAGTCATTTTAAGTAATGCTTTAGCTGGCTCTGACCAAGGGTTGAGGTCTCAGTATTCCTCTGTGGGGGAGCCAGAATGACACCAATCTCAACAGTAGATCCAATTGAGAAGCAGCAGCTGCATGCCAGCTGTTTACAAAGGTACTTCCCCCAACTGCATTTAAGGAACTGGCTTCAGCCTTCTGTCTCTGCTTTGTAGGTGCATTTACCTGCCATAGCAATCTCCAAGGCCAAGGCCTTACTCTGTCTTCATAGTACCCAGATTACTGGCCCAGCTGAGATCAGCTCCTCCCATCACAGCTCACCCTTGGTTTATTAACATGCACTCCTGCTTTGTTCCTATTCAGGCCCACACGCCTGCCTAGTGGGGCACCTGGGCAGGCGGGCTGACCTCCTTTCTCAGTTATCTCATTGCCGCGACCCCAAAAGTCAGTTCTGTTGAAGTGAGTTCACTCAAATACTGGCCCTACCACCTGGCCGGACTAATGAGGTAAAGGGGAGACCATGGGAAATATAGAGTGGAATGCAGCAGAGTAATGCCACGCCGAACGCATGCAGAGGCATTTCAAATTTGATTCCCAACCACAGAGGCTGTTCAGGATCATGTTCTCACTGAGTGTCCCCATATCTTATTTTGTGATCACCAAAAATTCCATCCTGTTTGCCAATTATAGGGAATGAGTTTAAGGGATTTGGGGCCTGACCAAGGAAAAAAATTATGACCATGAGGTGACAGTAGCACATACCAGCTCTACTGGGTCTGCTTTGACAGGTTTGCCTTTGGGGGAAAGTACCTCATAGCAAAAGCCTATATCAAGAGGCTATGGAGAGTAGGGTGGCTATCCAGAAGGGGAGATGGGCGAGGAAACCGCCAGGGCAGAGGGCAGTCAGAGAGGCGGCTTGTGTGTCCAGGTCATGTCCTTCAGCAGTACAGCAAGGAGTCTCTGGGTCAGAGGACTTGGAAGGGGAGCAGCAGTCTGGGGTCTTCATGGCCTGGATTTAGCTTTCTATTGTCAGTAGATGTTGGGTGAGATTTTGCAGGTATGTAAAACAGGCAGGATCTAAATGGCTAAAAATATGCTTGTTTGGGATATTACTAAAATAATTGGATGTGCAAACATTTTAGTTTGTTGCCAGTGGGCTTTTGAGCTAACAGCTTTCAGGCTGCAGTGAAGAAATAAATGACCCAGGGGCCATATTTGGCTCATTTATATAATGGTACCTACTTTACAGAATGTTTGTGAGGATTAAATATTAATACATGTGAAGTGCTTAGATGAGTACCTGATACATAGTAAGGGCACAAAAAATATTATAATCTTATTATGTTATGATACTTGGCCTAAATGGAGCTAATGAAAGAGTAATAAGAAGAAAGCAAACACCAAACCTGAATAAGAACTTGGTAGATCTTATTAATTATTGAAGGACACCTAAGGGAAAGACAATAAAAGAAGTATGATGTTCATTAGTAGAATTTCCGTTGTTGTTGTTGTTTTTTTTTTTCCAGCTAGAGGCAATGTATTCTGGATGTTGATTTGTGAATTTGCCACCTAGAGGCAAATTGACAGAGATATGAATTTTCTCTGAAAAATTTGCTTAGCTATTTTCTATGGGTTTCAGACCTATGAAAGATGGCTTTCTCATTCTCCAATTCTTTGTTAGTAAAAGATCCTCATAAGGTGTCCACACAGCAATGATAGTTTCTCCATGAAGTCATCCATTAGGCAGAACATTTGGTATTTTTATGAAATAACCATAGTTCATTATACCAAATAAATAGTGGTTTGCTAAATGCCTTGCCCAGAAAACTGTTAACACATTCTGGCTACTCTACAAGCAGACCACCAGCTAACAATGCCCTGCATCAAATTTTGAAGATACAAAAAAAGGTTCATGGCACATCAAAAATAAATCCTAAGTATTAACATTGTCCTGTTACTTGAGAAGTTTGCTATCTGGAGTTTAAAATAATACATTCAGAAAGAGGTGCTATGAAAATTCAAAGAAAGTTATTTTAAATCCTTTGAGTTTCCCACACCTGTGTTTTGTTTACTGGATCACCCAAAACTTATCGGAGTTGTCAGGGACTCATATGAGACACCAGCTCAGTGCCTAACACACGAATGCTTCTTGTTCTCTTTCAGGAAATTACTATTTCTCAGTAACTCATTTCATGCTCACAAATGAATCCAACCCACACTTTCTAACTTCTTGGAGTCAGACTTTCTGTCTTTCTATGATTACCAGGGAAGAACAGATTCCCAGTAAAACCTTGGGCTTATCACATTCCCTGAAATTTATCTAAGACCTAATGCACAACTGCAGAAGGCTTCTCCCTTGGAAAATGGAGTCAGGGGCAAGATCTCAGATTTGAAGACAAATGGGACATGATTTAAATCTGATTTTTTGTCATTTAACATTTCTAAACCCCAGTTTCCTCATCTGTAAAATTAAAAAGCTAGTGATGTAAGACTATCTTGAACATGATATATGTTAGTTCCCCTGTTTCCATGAGGATTGTTTGTCACAAAGAATGCACTCTTGCTCCTTTTTGATCGAATTGGGAATTTTGAAAGGACATTAGGTAGTCATGGAATATATTGAAGGGTTATAAAAACAGGTTTAAAGCTAAGCTAAGCTGAGCTTTCGGAATCAGCACTCAGAACCACATTTCAGAGCAGGTATGATAAAACTTCCCTGCCATTGCTACTCCTACCTGTTCCAGGTGTGACCTTGCTGCAATTGTGAGACAGGCTAGGATATTGATTGCACTGTTTCCCCACAGCTGTTCCCCTATGCTGTCACCTGTGTCAGCAAAATGATGTCCCACTCAAGGTCTCTCTCTTTAGGTTACTCACTTCCAAATTGAAATCCGGCATAGATATTATGACAGGTGAAACATAGGTCTCATGCCTTCGTCTTGCAAGGGCACTGAGGAGCAAAGTGTTCTGGATTTTACCTTAAGAAGTTGGAGATCTTAGGGAGGGTATTACCAAAATATAGGCAGGGTAATCAAAAGATGCTGGATCCTTTCATATTTCTTTTTCATAGGTCTAATAACAGTAATACTGTTTTTTCTTTCACCTACATTTACTAAGTACCTAGCAATGGGCTAATGAGACTATAAATGTCCCCACTTTGCAGATGAACAAATAGAGGCAGAAAGAGATTAAATAGTTTGCCTTGGGTTGGTAACTTCTGTCTGTCTGACTCCAAACTCTGGATGGGAAATCCCTATATGATGCTGTCTCACAAGTCTGAAGGCTCTTCCACCTGTACTTCATTGTTTCCTTTTCTTAAATCTTTCCCTAAGAGCTTAAGTGCTTTGCCCTATTATCTCTCTGCTAGTGCTGTTTGCTCAAAGCTAAGCCCACCCAGCCGCCCTCCCACTCTGCAGAAGAGGTTTAGGAAAGTAGGTCAGATAAAGCACAGAGACTCACCTGAGGCTCTAGTGATCAGGGTGTGAAGAAAACCACTTGGGTGTCATAGACTTCAGTTTGAGATGCTTTAATATAAAAGAATGTAAACACCCTGCCTATTTTCTGATCTTTTTTTCCCCACAGGACTGTTGAACATAGGCAATGAACACTGTGCAGTGGAAAAAAAAAAATGTCAGCTACAGTCATTCTGGCTTGATTTCAAATTCTGGTTTTGTCACTAACTGGCAGTGTCAGCTTCGAAAAATGATTTAACCCCTCTGAGCCTCAGATTTCTCATCTATAAAATGTACGTAACTTTCAGAGTTATGGTGAAGATGGCATCTGTTGTGATATTTTGATCCCCTTTCTCCCCCATGAATCTTAATCCATTTCCTAGAACACAGGGTCGGAGTCAGAGCTTATCTGCTAATACTTTATTGAAACCCCAGGGATGCAAGAGTGAGAGTAAAAGGGGAGTGAAGGAGGGAAAGCAGATACAGACGATGTGTTATCAAGCTGGCCATGGCTTCTCAAAAACACACTGCCGGTTGCTTATCCCCGCAGAGCATTTCCAGAGAGACCTTCCTGACTCACTGAAACTGAGATCAGTTTTTTTGTTTGTTTGTTTGTTTGTTTTTCATGAACAAACGGCAGTTTGCCAGGTGGATTCTTCCCACATTCTTTTACTTATTGATTAAATCTGCCCTCTGAGATATGAATTGTGCTGTACCTCTGGGATGTGGGGCACGGTCTCTCTGGGCAGCCCCTGGAGAAGCCCAGGGTAGAACCTAGATATCAGAGATGCTGAGTCTTCTCCGTTCTCTCCATTCTTGAGACAATGCCAAGGCCTAGCTCACACCTCAGAATGGGGAAGTGCAGAGATAATGATGGCAGGAGGTGAGGTGACAGTGTAAGTGTTGGTTTTATGTTCATGGAAAAAATGTGAGCCATTGTTGACCTGCTCTGGCAGGGAAAGGAGGCAGAAGGCCGGGGTCTAGAGGGCAAGCAGTGCTGAGCACGTTGGTGTGCTGCAAACCAGGTCAAGTACACTGTGTTCAGGGGCTTCGCCATCTTAGGAGTCACGGTGGAAAGCAGCACCCATCCCACATGGAAGCTGGAAACGCTTTCCCTGCCATTGCTATTGTCAGGATACAGCAAGGCTGCATTCTGAGATGTACTTGTCAGATGCACCCACATTTGACTCAGGGACTAGTGATTTCAAGAGATAGGGATGACCCAGATGCCCTTCTGGTGAGGAAGAGGCAGCATGAGTAGCTACATCAACTTCTGGGGGCCGTAATATCAGGTGTCTAGCCTCAGAGGAGTCTGTGTCCAGTGCTGGCAGTATCTTCCTGGGTTTGCATGTCATAACAGCTCCACAGTCCAAGTGTGTTTCTCCCAGCCTTCCTGGAAGATCCTGTGAGCTATTTATATCCTTTAATATATTGCTTTTCTGTTTAAATTAGCCAGGGTTCTTGTATCTAAAAGCCCTGACCAACACAGTGATGATAGGACAATGTATATAAGTGGCAGAGTAATGCTTTTGAGGTATTAACCATTTTTTCCCACTCACTCTATTCCCTATTCAAGCATCTGTCATTACATGCCTATCTTTTCTGGGGAGAAACATGATAGGGTGAAAACAAAGGGAATAAAAAGGACAACTTCTGGTCTCCAGAGGCTGGTGACCTTGGGAAGGATAACAACAAAACTCCAGCAGACGAAATATTTGGGAGATATCACAAGAATGAGAGTTGATTTCTCTTCTCCTTCAGGCTCCTATACAGGAAAACTTTCCCCAGGGTGGGGAAAGGACAGACATATGAGAAAACCTCAAACTGCCTGAGATGATATTTCTGCTACTTCCAGAGAATGGGCTCTCAAGGCAGATACTAACTTGAGCAATATGGGAAAATAAAGACTTATTTGCAGCTGAGTTTGCGGCCTCAAATCTATTCATGTTAGATATCTAACAACAAAAGAAGTGACACAAAAAAATTCCACGAATCCTAGTATAAGCTTAACATTAAAATGGTGCTTAATGAATAGCAATATTTTTATTCTACTGGTATCTAGGTAAAAATAGAGAAATATGTGCTCTGCTATGGCTAGTTAGCAAAAGGAAGTCTAGGCGCCTCAGGTGGTGGTGTATTCTGTCAGGAGACGAGCATTAATGCTGCTTAGAAATCTCAGTCACTAAATCTCACTAAGTACATTAAATCAATAATGTGTTTGGTTAAGGGAGAAAAACAACAACACTGAGGACTGTCCCATGCTTTTTGTCTTACGGGTTTGTACTAGGTAATCACAATAGACATATGCTGCTGTAACGAGTTTCACATTCATTAATCTGGAGGTAAGTGTTAATATGGAGCCGTTAGAGTAAAACACATGAACTCAGCCTAGGGAGCCATGTATTCTCTGAGGAGAAGCCATACTTCTATAAGTATCTCACTTTATCTCCTCTAGTACTGTAAACATATCAGTCAAAACCCTTATCAACTCTAAAAGGTAAATGGTATAAGTCCCATTTTATAGGTGAGCAAAAATCCATTCTAGACTAGGCAAATTGGCAGAGCCAGTAACCCAGGTTTGTCTGACTCCAAAGCCAGTGTGTTACATAGCATCAGATTCAACAACCAGAAAAGTGATAGTGGTTATCACAAAGTAGGTTAAGTGAACAAGGATATTTGAGTGCATATTGTAAGATAGGGAAAGAAAAGAACCAATACAGCTATGCAATAGAAGTGATAGAGTGTGGGAGAGCCCTGCAAGCATCAGTGATTTGACACAGAAAAAGGGATAGGAATATAGAGGTGCATATACCTATGTGTATGCACACACATACACGATATATAAAGGTCTGACAAGTTTGTGAACTTGTTGCAACGATGTTGCTAAACTTTTTTGATATTAGAGGGATTATTCATTATGAATTTGTACCAACTGGACAAGTTTACTACTTGGAAGTGCTGAAAACGGTGTGTGAAAAAGGTAGATGACTTGAACTTTTTCACCAAAAATTCATGGCTCTTGCATCACAACAATGCACCAGCTCACACAGCACTGTCTGTGAGGGCATTTTTAGCCAGTAAACAAATCAGTGTATTGGAACACCCTCCCTACTCACCTGATCTGGCCCCCAATGACTTGTTTCTTCACCCAAAGATTAAAGGAAATATTGAAAGGAAGACATTTTGATGACATTCAGGACATCAAGGGTAATACGAGGACAGCTCTGATGGCCATTCCAGAGAAAGAGTTCCAAAATTGCTTTGAAGGGTGGACTAGGCGCTGGTGTCAGTGCATAGCTTCCCAAGGGGAGTACTTCGAAGGTGACTGTACTGATATTCAGTAACGAGGTATGCAGCACTTTTTCTAGGATGAGTTCGCATTGTCAGACCTCACCTCATATGCATATAGGTATTATCAGCTTTCTGTGACACATGGATGACTTAAACATGTTATTATTCTTATCATTCCTGAACAAATGTGAGAAAAATCAGACTAACTATAATAGACTCACATGTGTGGTTCCAAGATGAATGAATGCTTTAGTGTGTTGGGGTGGCCTTGGTAGGGTACTTGCTTGGAAATGGGAAATGGAAGGTTAGGGAAAACAGCTCATAAGTAATTTATTTCCATGTATTTATCTGTGGAAAATCACTAGTGACTCTGACAAATAATAAATGAACTGCCTCCTTTTTAGTATTGAAGAAAGAAAATATTCTTCAGTTTACCTAATACTGTGTAACAAAGAAAACTCAGTAGTCAGCAAAAATAGAATTTTCTTTGTCATTTTAATTTAATTTGGGGCCATTTTTGTTCCTCTAATTTAATTTTGCCACTGTCATGGGACTTTTATTCTTTTAAGGATAGCCAGTCCTATAAGCACATATTTTCCAGTGGACCATTGAGAGTAAGGAGAAGTGAGGCAACTCTTGCTTCTATCCCTTCATTCCTGAACCCATGTATTCTTTCTAGTGAAGACATAGTGTGATATAAAGGTCTTTGATTCAGTGCATATAATGCATATGGGTGATGGCTCTCATCCTTGCAGAGTATTGCTGCCAGAGTGGTACTCAGCTTGCAGCTATGTTTTGCACAGGAAGTCTCAGTGATGACCAGTTTGTGGGTGGTAGGGTATATGATACAACAGGTGAATCCTATGATTATGAGCTCACTCTTGCACCTCCTTTGTTGTGACTACATCTGATTTGATGTAATATGTCATATTATTTCATATGCCATACCATTCCATAAGCCTTAGGACTGTGGTACTGACTGGGGCCTAGCAGCCAAGAAAGACAAACCTATAACTTAAATAAACTCATTTTTTGCTTATGAAAATAAACTAATGGCTTTCTGAAGTATGGAATGGGCCACTAAGTGGCCACAAACCGGTTCATTGTTCTCCTTGAGGAATGGTATCATACTCAGGACTCAGTGTCTGTTGCTTGCAAGGTGTATGGTTAGGCAGCAATAGTAACTCGATAGGATTGGGTAAGCAGGAGTTCGTGCTGGTGGACCCATGTGTAGTTTCCATCTCTGCCACCATAGCATGTGGCATTGTGTCATCACTGGTGTTGCTAGGGATGGAGGTTGGAAGACATCAACTGGCAGATACACTTTGTCTACTTGGTCATTTAGTGCCTCTTTCATGACCAAGCTCTCTGGTAGGCATTTACATGTGGGCCTCCACACTTGTTGCCCAGTCCTGTGAATCCATCAACATGCATCTACTCCAGACTTTCTTGTCTCACATCTTCCAATCTTTTTCCTTTTAGGTCCCTGACCAGCAGGCCAGGCTATTTGCCACTGAGTTAGTATATATTCTAACCTTGGGCCATTTCTCTTTTCACGTAAAGTAGATGACCAGATATGCCACTGAAGGCTCTACCCAGGAGGAGGATTTTTTCTTACTATTGTTTTATACATCCATCCGCGAATGAGGCTGTAGTCTTGCACTTGTATATCAAGCCTACATATTTATAAATTAACCTCAGACTTTTGTTTCTCCTTCAGCTGGTTGTGTGGGGTGAGAGAGAGGGATGCTGGAGAAACAGTCATGGGTGCCATGCTATGACTGGCGCTGTTTATACTTGATCTGAGATGTACCTTTTCCATATTAAGATGGATTTTTGGTGGGTCTGCTCAGTTTTTTGATTTGGCCAGTCTGACAGGATCCAGTTCATGATAGTTAATTCCTGCTACATGGTCTTTTGGTCTCCCATAGTTAGGTGCTCTACCTCTATCTGTTTCCAGGAAGCACAATGCCTGGTGCATGTTTTGGGGTTTTCGAGGCAGCCTAGTGTTGCGAGTTATCAGTGGTGGGAAGCCCCTGTGGGAAAAATCACAGAACAGATCTCTAGGGCTCTGGAGTAAAGCCATGCCACTTGCAGCAAATAATTATACATGTTTTGAGGAACAGCTCCTGGTATGCTACTGGGCTAGGAACACGAGTAGAATGTTGAATAGTAGACACAATGATGGGCCTCTCTGACTTTTTCCTGTTCTCAGAGGGAAAATGTTCACTATTTCACCATTAAGTATGTTTCCTGCAAGTGTTTTGTAGATACTTTTTATCAATTAAAGGTATTTCTCTTCTTCATTTGCTAAGAGTTTTAAAAATTATTAATTAGTCTTGACTTTTATCATATGCTTTTATAGCATCTGTTGAAGTATGTTTTCTCTCCTTTACTCCTTTAATATGAAGGCTTTCAAAAATGTATTTTTAAATTTAGCACACAAGCATACATTTCTGGGATAATTCTTGGTCATGAAATATTATCCATTTTACATATTACTGATTTTGATTTAACATTTTGTTTAGGGTTTTTGCATCAGTGTTCTTACTGTGTTTACCCGAAAATAAGACCTAGCCGGACAATCAGCTCTAATGCGTCTTTTGGAGCAAAAATTAATATAAGACCTGGTATTATGTTATATTTATATTATATTTATTATATTGTATTATATTATATTATATTATATTATATTATATTACATTGTTATTATATGCGGTCTTATATTATGTTTAGTAAAATAAGACTGGGTCTTATATTAGTTTTTGCTCCAAAAGACGCATTAGAGCTGATGGCCCGGCTTGGTCTTATTTTTGGGGAAACATGGTAGGTGCTATGAGTCTGTATACTGTTCTTGCCATGTTTTTGTCCCTTGGTTCCCAGACCCTACTTTGTTCTACTTTGTGATACTGGAGCTCAGGCTCTGAAACTATGTACAGGATATTGCTGTTTTGTAGTCTCTCTGCTCTGAGGTACCGTCTTTTTTCTCTATTGACTGCTGTTTCTGTGTTGCCTCACAGGTATCTTCTCAAACTAACAGCCTCAAAATGCTAGCCTCAAAAATGAATTGGGAGTCATCCTACCTTTTCCATCCTCTGGAATTATTCTAGTAAGATTAAAATGTTTGATTTTTGAGTATATGTAAGTATTCAATGTTGAAGCCTGTTAAATCTGGAACTTTCTTATGAAAAGATGTGTGGTTCACCCTTAAACAATATGGGGGTTTGGGGTGTCAATCCCCTCAAATAAACACAGTAGAAAATGCACATATAACTTTTGACAACCCCAAAACTCCAGGTGCCCCTCGTTATTCGGAGGGGGTTGGTTTCAGGACCCCTATCGATATCAAAATCTAAGGATGCTCAAGTCTGCTATATAAAATGTCATAGAACATTGTGTACACTCAGCCTTCACATCTGTGGATTCCCAACCATGGATTGAAAATACGTACTGTTTTCGATCCGTGGTTGTTTGAACTCGCAGATGCAAAACTCACAGATATGGAGGGCTGACTGTATTACTGACTCACTTTCTTTAACAGTTATATGACAATTCAAGTGTTTTTTTCTTGAGTTGGTTTTCATGAGTTACATATTTTTCTGGTAATTTGTCTATTTAATCTGGCTTTTCAACTTTATTGGCATACAGTTGTTAAAATATCCTCTTACTATCTTTACAATATTTGCAGAACTTAATGTATTATAATATTCTCTTTTTCGCTAATCCATATTGGTTATTTTTATCTTATTTACTTTTAGGAGGCTCCTTACCTATAAGAATGTTTAATAGCACGTTAAATATTGCACAGCTATACCAATTTGCATGATATCTAACGCCTTGGGGGAATATAGTTGAACTATGTCCACTGTTGGAATTCAGAGACATACTGATTTGTTTTATGCCCTGTGGGTCTTACAAAGAAGTTGGATTGAAGAGTGGAACAGCAGGACACAGAGTGTGGAAGAAATATGTCGGAGTTTCAGAGTGGGCTGACCGAGCTCAGAGTGCTGAAGGCACTAGTGGTTCCATGAATTAGCAGGCTTAGTCAGGCTCACAGAGAGTATACCAGTAACTTGAGTAGGGGAAGTTTACTATAAAGAATTGCTAATTAGGTAAAAGATGGTTAATTTTAGAAAGGTAGAAAAGAAATGAAAGGCGTAATAAAGGTCGCAACAGCAGAAAGTAGCTAACACCCCTAAGACTGAGAGAAAAGTGAGTAATGAACTTAGAAAGAGGGGAGGGCCCTGCAAAGCTGAGACTCAGACCTCTCAGCAGAGGATATGGCTATTGCACTCTATGGAAAAATAAATTTGTTGGAGGCCCCTCAGGTCAGAAGTGTGAGAGCTACCACCACTCTCTTGATTTGTGTGGGGACCAGCACAAGATGATCCACTCACTGCCACAGAGAAAATAAAACCAGCACAAAGAAAAGCCCTTCCTTTCTCCTCCGGGCAGCCACTCTCCTTCTAGCCATCTCCATTGGCAGGGCCTAACATTGACCTGCTTGGCAAAGGAGAAATGTAATTTGCAGTCTGAGTTCCAGAATCACAAAGTAGTTCAAAAAAGGGTAGGAGCTGGGAGACAATAATTTAATAAGTGGCATAGTTCAAGTTTAAAACTGTGCCTGACTAGGCGTATACTCAATTCTGCAACCCTCAATCCCAGAATGTTTATGCAATCTGGGAAATAGAAAACTGTCTTATAAGAATACAAAACAAAAGTGACGTGACAAGATTGGAAAGCTCTCCTGAAGTAAACGCTTTTGGGATAGGTGGTCACATGAAGCAGGAACGATCTTCTGCCATCAAAGTCTATGGAGCATTGGGATTTATATGCGATTGGCAGCTGTAGGAATAGCCCAGTGGCATGGAAAATGCGCAGGTTAGAAGATGTTGTAAGAGGTTTGAGAAGATCACTGTGACGCAACACAGCAGTAGCAGTCAATAGAGCAGAAAGATGGCAGCCCAGAGCAGAGACTGCAGAAGAGCTGGCAGCAGCTCTGATCTGCGGTGAGCGCACATCCCGTGGCACACAGCCACCCTGGGTTCACCTACACACCAAAGGTACTCATTTCATCCCAAAACATTAAAAAGCAATAAAGGTCACATTGCTTTTATCCTCCACACACAGACTAACCTGCTCTGAGCCCGCTTCCCGCACTTGGCTATAGTAAATTCAGTTTCAGTCACTTACTTCTTTAGTTTTCCTTTCCATGAATTCTTCAAATACACTCAGGCTTATATGACATCACAAGAATGATTCCATTGAGGTCACCTATCTTTTGATTTCTCCTTTTGCTACCTGATGTTGCTCTCGAACTCTGGGTTTTAAGTTCTAGTGACACACCTCACTCTGGGAATACTCAGATATCCTGCTCACAGGAACACTCCACTGACTGCAGACACACCTCTACATTCCCTTGCTGCTAATCTCTTGGCATAGAGTCCAATCTCTGCACTATTTTACAGTCGCTCTTCACTTAGGAGGTAGGATGTAAGTGCAGGATGGGTTCTGTTTTCACCGTTTCCTGGAACCTGGTAGTAAGGGAATAAGCCCCAGAAAATTTCATTCCCCACCTCAAGTTCATTCATATTTCGGCTTAGGATTTTCTCCACCTTCAAAACATTGGATGATGACTGCCAACTACATGGCCAGTAGCTTCTGCTTTGGGCCTTGTGTGGCAGCCATGGGAGTGGGGCACTCAGATTTCCCTTCAAGAGAGACCCTGATGCAAGGAATGTAGTTAGCGGATAGCATCCAGCTGCTGCACCCTCAGAATCAGGTCCCATGTTCACACCAGTGTTTTACTCTCCTCAGTCTGCTCCCAGCTAATGATGGAGCATGGCAGGGGTATTAAAGCCAGGCCATTCCTGCCCGATGCTGGGCTTCTCTAATGGACAGTCTTTGTTCTGGGGCTCCCCATTGATCTAGATAAGACTTTCTTAGAGCTGCCCTGTAGTCTTAGACTCTTCTTACCCATTTTTTTAATCCTTCATTCCATTTTTTCCCCCTCACATATGTCAGACTGGCATCAATCACAGGCTGAGGCTGTACCAATTTACTTCTGTTCCCTCTCTTCTTTATCCTTTATAAGATAAACTTATCCTTTGAAATCCATCTTGATATCTACATTGTGGAGAATCTGAGCTTCCATACCCTGCAATATAAATTTAGGAATGTTCTCCAGTTCTCGTATCTCACCTTTCCCTGCAACCACTCCTCAAAGATGCAAGCAGTTCAGATCCCACATCATAAAGCTTGGCTACTTTATAGGGGGAAGAAATGATATTACAACAGTGAAAAGAGAAAACAAATTAATATTAAATCCTACTGCCAAATAGGCAAACATAATTTGTACTAGAAAAACTGCCAATATATGAAAGGTCAGACAATAAGTTCGCGAACTTTCCACCATGAGCTTACAAGGTATGTTAAGACATATAAACCAAGGTAATTTACATTTTCATGTGGAAATGAGGGAAACAAATAAAAGAGACAGTGGAAGTGAGAAAGTATTGCTCACAGCCAGTCTCTGTAGTCTTGGAGACACTCTTTCCCTAACAAAATTTAATTTTAAATTGAAGAGATGCAAAGAATAAAGATAAAAATGGATGCTAATAGTCTGAGACCTGTTATAACTTCCAGGTGATGTCATTCTGGCAATAACAAAGAAGTCCCAACCTTTGAAATATATGAAGATTATTCTTGGAATTGTAAACAATAAAACAAAGTACAAAGTCATATAAAGCAGAGACAAAAGGAAAAAATGAATGGTATTTAAGATATAAAAGTGTAGAATGATCCAATACGAGTGATTGGTATTTACTTCAAGAGGTACAAAGCAATTGAGAAACGGGAAAAAATATTAAATGGGTATGTGTAGATGTGTATTTATCATAGGAAAATAGACAAGGCTTACCAATCAGATTCTTTTGGCAGTTTACCTATGTAACAGTGATGCATGGCTCCCATCAACAGATACATCATTTCATTGGTGGTGGCATTTTTCATGGCACTATGGAAAATCATTGAAAACCTGGAGGAAGCTCACATTTCAGTCCCCAAGAAGGAAATAAGGTAAGTTTTACCCTCTGTCTAGCTGTCATTTGTGTTTTTATCTTTAACATATTCAGCAGATTAAAAAAAATAACAACAAAATAGTAGGCAGGGGCAAACTTCAAATTCTGACAACTCCAACTGAACTACTGTGGTAAAGGAATGCTCTCGGAAAAGAAAACGTTTTTGAAAGCCAAAAAGAAAATATTTAAAAAATGCAGAGAGGGTGGCATAGTGGAGGTGTAAGGCCCCAGGCTGATAACAGGCAAAACAGAAGAAAAGTAGCAAGGGAAATCTTTTGTTAGAAGAGGATTGACTTTATGATGTAGACAATGAAAATATTTTTTAAGGGACTGCAGGGAATTGATCCATGATCAAGAGACTGTGTCATGCAGTGTATGTTACATAAGTGCTCTTAATAAAGGTCAAGATCAAAATCCAGGGCAGGAGAGAGACAGTCTTTCCCAAGGGAATGCCAATGAAAGAGGAATCTCCGCAACACATAATCTGTGAATGATTCAAAACTCAAAAGAGTTGGAATTAGTTGACTAGGAATATGTAGGACAAAGATGGAATGGGTAGAGTTAAGTGAAGAGGCTTTAAAATTAAGAGAATGAGGATGAGCAATATTCTGTCTTGGGAATTAGGACTTTCTGGAAGAAGGAAAACATGAAAGTCTACAAATGTGTAAAGAAAAATAAAATAGAGCTCAAAAAATAAATTACATAGAAAATATGATGGCAAACTCGGTGAAGTGAGAACAGTGATTGTTTATAAGAAATTGATGTTCAATATTTGTGGAAATTTAGTTGACATCAAATACCTAAGGAATTCTAAAAACATTAGGGGGAAAAAACCTCCCTATATTTCTTTTGACAAACGTTTATTAAGGTACTACTATATATGTCTAAGTTAGTTGTGAGTATACACCAATGAATAAAACTTCCTCTCAATATGAGATGGAAGTCAGTTATATAAATACTTCAGGACAGTAAAAGGTTTCATGCTCTGTGATGAGATGTGTTAGTTTTCGATTGCTGCTGTAAAAAATGATCACAAATTTAGTAGCTTAAAACAATGCAAATTGATTATGTTATAATTTAGAAATCCAAAATGAGTTTCAGTGGGCTAAAATCAAGATATTAGCAGAACTGTGTTCCTCGGGAACCCCTAAGGGTACGTTTCCTTCCCTTTCCAGTTTCTACAGACTATCTGAATTCCTTTGCCTCTTTCCATCTTCAAAACCAGCAATGACCGGTTGAGTGTTTTCCATGCTGCATTACTCTGACACTGATTTCTTGTCTTTCTCTTCCACTTAAAAGGATCCATCGTGCCAACTGAGATAATACAGAATAACTGCCCCTATCTTAAGGCCAGTTGATTAGCAACTTTAAATAAACATGCAACCTTAATTCTCCTTGCTATCTAATAACATATTCATAGGTTCTGGGGATTAGGATATAAACATCTTTAGAGGCCATTACTCTGTTTACCTATGAGACTATTTACAGGATACAGTGAGGGTGTTTATTTATTTATTCAACAGATAGTTACTGAACACAGAATAGGTGTACCTTGTATGGTTTTGGCACATGAACATTGTGTTTCTTCATTCTATAAACATTCAGAGCTTATTGGAAGTTTTTGTATAAGGAAGGGATGTGATCAGTTTTGTATTTCAGAAATTTTGATATCAATGCATAAGATAGATTATGAATGGGGGTAGACTGGAGATATAGAATTCAGTATGTCAATGGCACAGATGAAAGATGAATTCTGAGATAAGTAGGAGCAACATGAAATATTAAAAGGAAATAAAATTGAAGAGTTCAGTTTTGTGAAACTAATACCAGTCAAATCAACAGTGTCCAATAGTTGCCTTGATCTACAAGTTGGGATTGATTTCTAACAGAGAAGAAAGGTGGAGAATACCACTACTGGTTCTTTTCTGTAGTCTTGCTAGCTTTCCCAAAGGCGGAGTAGGGAGAACCTCATTTGCAAATGCAAATTCATATTGTATTGAAATACGTATTATGCTTTCATGTATGTATCTCCCCTGGACTTTGAGCTTTCAGAAGTCAGTGGTTGTGTATTATTATTATTATTATTATTATTGGCATTTTCAGCACATAGCGTAGTATGTAACCCAGAGTAGTTCTCCAGAAAATATTTAAAGAAAGAATGAATACAATGCAAGATGGGGCTCTGCCCAGTTTGCCTACCATTTAAAGAAGGGATTCAATAGAGCAAAAGCCTGTGAAATGTAAAGTTAAAATAAAATGAGTTATAAAATATCCTGAGTAAACAAATATATTATAAATAAGTTGGGATTGAGTAGTTTCATTATTAGCTTCTTTTGGAAGTCCTTCTGAAAGGAAATGAAGAAACACCTCTAATTTGTTTCATGAAATGTTCTGAATATCTGGATGTCATTGACACTGTGTCAATTCAAGTTCTGCATCCTACTGTTTATCAGGGAATTAGAGAAGATAAGAAGATTATAAGTCAGTGCAGAATTTGGACTCTTAGGAGAAATTAACATTTAGAATACTGGATGATCCTCTAGCAGGTTAAGTGGATTAAAGAGCTGTTTATAGAATAAAATGAATATAATCACTGTATTTAATTCATCTGGCATGTAGTTATTTCCTCAAATATATTAAAACCAGATCAGGACTAACTGATAGGTCATTATATTTTTTTAAAAAATCTATATTTCCTAAAACAACGGTGGAGAAATTGTTGTTTAAAGATAAAATCACAGAATATCTACAGAGCCTGTGGGACTTGTCCACTAGTTTTACAGTGGCAGAATTTCTCTGAGAAAAATAGAAGTACCTCTGGGGGCATGTTTTCCTTGACCTTCTGTGTGGAGGGGATGAGGGAGTTTGCAATCCTTTTGAGTGTCAGTTCACAAGCAGTGAATGCTGCTTGTCTCGGAGGGTTTCCCAAAGAGGCCAACGTGTCTGGTAGCTCAGCTGCTGACGGACTATGAAGAAGACAACGCATCAAGTCAAAGGCTTTTCTCCCACCTTTTTGCTAGGAGAATAATGATGAGGGCTCAGAGGGTGTCACCACCACTGACTGACTGCTGCTTCTTCTTCAGGTGGAGCAACCTGTCCAGTCATTCTAGGGAACTTAGTTGTGCTGAAAAGTCAGTTTGCTGGGTTGGGGTTATGACTGAGCAGCCTGGCTAGGTAGGCCCAGCTGCGTTGGTGAGTGAGTCTTCATTGCTTCAGTTTATTTGCTTCACCTTCATAAACACAGCCCATTTTACTATCGCGAGAGGAAAGGAGAGATAACACATTATAACCTTTTAAACATTTTAATTCCTGTTTCTCTATAATAAAATAATGTTTTGAAGTTATGCTCTTGCTCTTCCTTTTCTATCCTCTACCAGTTTTCAAAGGAGTCTGTATTCTTTGTACATTGGAAAGGGGTGATTAATTGTTCTCTTTTGGTCCTGTCATGTCATGCATGCCTCTGCTTTGCTTCTGAATTGTCTTGAGAATAGTATTCATGGTGTTTCAATTTCTATGGAAGACTCTGGAAACCATACCCAAATGGGGTATCATGTGGAAGATGTTTTTGTCTCTTAAATTTAGAACAAAAATAGGTAGGTGTATGTCAATTTAATTTTCTAAATTCAATATATGTTAAATATATTAAGTGGCACCCTATGTCATGTCAATACTCTGCTATATATCTGAAGATACAAAGATGAATTAGATGCTAAATTCCCTGAAGGATTAAAGTTTGATAGGAAAGTCAAGCAAAGAGAACAACAATAGCAACACAATAAGAGCTATTTTTAAATGTCCACAGGACACTGTGGTAGCACAGAGACCTACCAAAAAGTAATCTAATTTAGAAGTTCAAAAATGATTTTGCCTCTATAATCCAGATAGATCTACTCAACAGTGGAATGTTTTTCCCTGTAAGAACTGGGTTTCCTGTTACTGGACACTTGCAGGACATTTGGTCCTGTCCAAAATGTCCATGGAGACATTTGGTCCACACCAAAAGGTCCTTGATCCATGGTAGGATACATATATTTTTATGTATTAATCCTGTAAACAAAAAGTAAAGATAAATGTTATGAGCTATTTGAACTCAGGGATGTTTCCTAAGCATGGATAAAAAATATATATATACAAAAGCCAAGTTTATTCATTATTTGCTTTTGAAGTACTCCTCCGTGACGTCCCTGGCCTGAGACGCTTTGCTATAGTCCATAACCACCACACAACTGCAAACAACCACTTTATAGGGTTTCCCCCTTCTGTTGGTTTTACAGAGCCCTACCCATTCCCCCAGTTTCTTGTTGCCATCAACCTTAGTTAGGTTGATTTGGCGTTTGGCAGAGAGGGTCTCCACCAACTTGAGGTGCATAAGCTCATCGCAGTTGGATGCTAGCCCACAAAATGGGCTTAGCACTTGTCTAAGGCTTTGGCAGCTTCATGAATTCCACATATTAGGCCATCGTGGATGAGGGCGGTTTTCAGCACCTCTTGTAAAGCAGTTAATGTCCATTATACCTCCAGCAGCGATGCCTTCCTCGGCCACGGCGGTGGGTTATGGGTGGAGCCGATTCTTGAATGTACCCAAGCCTCCGCGTCCGTGCTATTCCGCAGGGGCAGGGAAAGAGCTAAGCATGGATGTTTTTTGATAGGACCAAATATCAAGGACCTTTTGGCATGGACCAAATGTTTCAGCGAATGTTTTGGACAGGACCAAATGTTCATTAATCTTACTGGAGGTTCGCAAGTCAAGATTAAACTGGAAGGTTGAAACATAGGGGAAGGGGATGTTATGTGGGTTAGCTGTGAAATCGATGGGGTTTTCAAGTTAGAAATTCAAGGATTGGTAAACTCCTGTATAAACTCAGCATATTCCCTTGATGAGGTTGAACTCCTCACCGCCTGGTACTCCCTCACCCACTCCCCATGCCTCTGTCGCAACACAGCTGTGACAGTTCTCACTGAAGAGATCATTAAGGTCTGCTGCACTCTGCTCCTATTACCTTGCCTCTTCTTCTGCTTCTAAAGAGTCTCAGTGATTCAAATTCCATGACAACTACCCTTTTGTAGAAACACCTTTCATTTCTGTCTTCAAAATGCTACCACATATGTTAATGTGAGAAAATATTCTGTACCCTATATTCTGGCTCATCAGTGCTCATCCCTCACCATCTGATTTGCATCTGAAAGCATTAAAGATTTTTCATGATAGCCTCAAAATTCAGGCCAGATCACCAGATACTTTTTTTTTTTTCAAGTAGAGGATATTGCTTTGAGACAAAAATTAGTCCCTAAAACAGTAGCAACATTTATTGGCAAAGCATGCTCATAGATAGTGCTTTTAAATTAGGTTTCCTGTTACCTTTTAACAAGACACAATTTCTGCTTCATATCTCTTTGCTCCTGAGGCTCTTGATGATTTCAACGCGGGTTGACAAGGGAGAGACACAAATATAGATTTTGTTCTAAAGATTTTCTTACCATGGGCCTGAGATACAACAGAATGAAGACGAGCAGCAGGGCAGCAGCGTTTATGGGAGAGGCTTTGGCAGGCTGCTGCACTCGTTCTTCATCAGGTTGACCAAGCAACCTCTATGCGCCAGACTCTACTAAATCCTGGCCAAATGAAGGAAAATCAGACAGGGCTCCTGGTGCTTAAAAGTTAATAGTCTAAGACAATGCAGACTCTTCTTCCTACATACTTCCTAGGAATTGGAAGAAAGGAAATTGGACTGATGTATTTCAATGCAAGAAGCCAGTTTTATGATATAACTCAGAATGGGGCGGGAAATATTAGCATAGTAAAGCAAAGTATTAGTTCACAAGAAATATAAAGTTGTGTCAATAGAAGGAATGTTATTCCTTGTGTGAAATCAGTTTATGTAGGGGATCATCAAAGAGAAATAAATCCTCAGTTAGAACATCTAGTTGCTTTTGGAAACTCTGTGGGAGAAAAATAGCAATATTCCATAGTGGAAGTCCCCACCATTTCCTACCCTCCCTCCATCTTTAGGATCACAGCTCATCCCTCACCTTTCTTCCCTCCAGGTCCCACTGCTAGACACGAGAGACTAGAGCCAGTCTTTTTCCTGAGCAACAGGAACTAGCAGAGGTGTAAATCATTTACATTCTACAACTCAGAATCAAAAATTTGTAACACATAGCAAAGGGTTATTGAAGACTTGATTATTTCTGCAGGAATGCTTAGTTGAGATTGTGATACAGAGGATAAAGAAATACAGGTAAATCAAAGGGCAGCAGGTAGGTTTACATGGGGGTAGCATCCCCTAACAAGCAGAGAAGACTCATGTTCGTGTGGTAGTAGAGATCTAAGAAGCTAAATTCATGACATGATGCTTGATTAATTCTTCCACTACTTGATGCCATTCTCTGAAGGGCTTCTTAAAGCACTATTGATATCCAGCAGTTATTTGATTCAGAGAAAGATACAGGAGGCACGATCAGGGATAGCTTACTGAAGGGAGAAAACCACCTAGTCACAGACATAGACCCAACTGAGAAAATTATGAAATCATTTCCCAAATTACCCTCTTTCCTGAGGATATCTAGATAAATACCCTATGGGTGAAAGCCAGAAATAAAAGAGCCCATCATATGGGTTACATATTATACCTGAAGGAGAAAATGTGTAACAAGTATAAACAAGAGTCACAGGAAAACTGAGGGTTCATTTATATCTTTCAGACATCTCTCCCACTGGGAAGCCTCCTCTGAACCCCCCAAAGTATTTATCTTCCTCTGAACTCTCACGATACATCATATATAGTTTGTATTTATGTGGTTGTACTTTTAGGTTTACTTACCTATTTCCTATTCATTTATGTACCACCAGAACCTAGCACAGTGCTTGATACAGAGTTTGTGCTCAATAAATATTTGTTGACTGAATGGATTATAGGAGTTGAAGGACAGACTGGTAATGAAAATATTGCATACTGGATATATGTAGAAAACTTAGGAAATTTGAAAAAAACAATCTAAGTAAGAAGGTCTGAACTAGTAACGGAATGGAGATCATGGATGCAAGAGAAATAGGCAAGGAAACAAATGAATAAAACTTCGCTATGTGAAAGAAGAGAAAATGACCTAGAAGACTCTTAGTTTGTGAGCCAGAGTGTGGAAAGGCAACTAATCTCGAACACAGAAGAAGCACAGGCTTGTTTGGTAGGAAAACTGTTCAGATGTGGTTATGTTGAGTTTAGAGTATTATTGTAATGCCTAATTACATATGTCTCAATTGTGTATGTGGGGCTTCAGTTTTGAGAGCATCTATGGAAGTGATGAAAATTTGGTAAACACTTGTTGCAATATGACATTTGAAGACATGAGAATATTTGCTGAATGATAAAATATGTATCAAGAAGAAAATTGGATCTCCGAAAGAACCTTGGGCAATAGTTGCATTTCAGGGATTTGAGGAACACAAAGATCTAGGAAAGTATTAAAGAGTCACAGGAAGGACTAGAGTTTATCTTGATCAAAGGTAAAAATAGAAAACTTCCTTAAGCAGATAAGTGCAACAGCAAGCACAGGGTGGGCAGAATACAGGTTAAAATGTCCAAGAAATTCAGTCTTCTCTCTATTTTGCACTTATTGGGAGAAATTTTTAACTTTTAAGCAAAAGAAGACTGAAATCTAAGAGTAATATGCACTTTTTTTGGTAATAATGGTGATGGGAATGAAGGTTAACCACTAATTAATTACTCTATTTTTGTGACAGTTATAGCAGATTCACTCTAAGATGCATGGTAAATTGGAAAGATTATTGGCTTTAGAATCAAACTTGCCAGGGTTTGAATTTTATTTCAATACTAATTATATGACTTTAGGAAAGTTACTTAATCTTTGAATCTCATTTGACTCATGGGTAAAATGGAGATAGCAGTTCTTACCTGTCAGTACTGTTGTGAATATTAAGAAAATACATATTAATTATTTATCATGTCATTCATAGTAAATGATTAATACATGTCTGTCCTTCTCTCAGTTCTAAAGTCATTTAATTCTCATGAAAAGTCTCTAAAAATATACTTACATGTTCTTTTGCCTTAATACAGAAAGCTATAAGGAGCACTGATCAGGACATTACGGGTATTAATGGAAAGATATTGGGGAAGTTTGCAAAATTGAAATACCGCTCTAGGAACTGGGGAAACTCTGTGGAAGCATGCTTAGATTGGGATTTGTATAGTTGGTTCTGCCCATTCCCCAATTTCCAAAGATAAAGACAGATGTGGAGAAGGAATAAAAGCCTGTAGAATGGGAAGAAAAAAATAGGAGCCACTTGAACCCTAACTCAAAAGGACTAGAATGAGGAAATCAGTACTTTTACGATGCTTCTTCTCCTGTTCTTTTTTTTAATGCTTATCTGTGCCTGGCTTCATTCTCTTGTATTGTAAATAGATTGACTTTACTTGTAAGGAGATGTGGTTTGTTAGCAGCCAAATTATTTACTTTCTAGGTCTGTGAGAAAAGGAAAGCGCTAGCATTACAAAATTTCTGGCGAAGAACTCAGCTGATCTGGCTTACTTCCTATGGCCAATCCTGTAGTAATGGCTAGGCTATAGGGTCCTAGGACTCTCCCAATTTGAGTTGTGACCCAAATCTTGTGGACACTGGGAATGGGATCTGTTACCATAGTGTTGGAGATCATTGAGAGGCTGTGACCACCTTTTGACCCTCGAGCTCTACTTGAGCTCCTCACCCCCTCCTCTGTCCTTGGAATGCACACTCTTCCTACTGTTCTTGAGCTAGGAGCACGTCCAAGGACTTACGCGATCTGACCATTAAGTTCGCGAACTTGCCACCGTGCGCTTACATTGATTGGGAGCACTGTACAAACAGCTCGGTAAGGTTTTATAACCTTGGTATATCAGTGTCTCACAGCTGTGTTTGTGTCAACTGGTGGCGGTGTCTTGCTGAGTGGAGTGCATTATTGTTGTTGTGTGTTTTGTGTGCCGTTGTGAGAATGCCTGAGCTTTAATTAGAGCAACTAACAAACGCTAAATTTCTTGTAAACCTCAGCAAGAGTGGAAGTGAAATAAGGGACGTGTTAGTTCGAGTTTATGGGGATAATACCAAGAAGAAAACGACAGTGTACAAATGGATTAAACGTTTTTCTGAGGGGAGAGAACGCATCACTGATGAAGCAAGGTCAGGGCATCCAGTAACGAGCAGAACTGTTGAAAACATTGCAAAAATTCATCAAATTGTGTGTCAAAATCGTTGGCTAACTGTGAGAAGCATAGTAGACCAAATAAACATTGATAGAGAAGCAGTAAGGGAAATCTTTACTGAAAATCTTGGCCTGAGAAAGGTGTATACAAAAATGGTCCCGAAGTTGCTGATCAATGAACAAAAGCAAAGGAGACTCAAAGTTTGCCAAAACCTTCTGGAGAGGCAAGATGATGTTTTGGGCCTTGTTATCATTGGTGATGAAACATGTGTGTACCAATACGACCCTGAAACAAAGCATCAAAGTGCACAATGGAAGTCAGCCAATTCTCCACAATCAAAAAAGTTCCATCAGTCCAAATCAAGAGTCAAAATGATGTTAACCTTTTTTGATATTAGAGGGATTGTTTATTTTGAATTTATACCAACTGGACAAAAAGTTAACCAAGTTTACTATTTGGAAGTGCTGAAAATGCTGCATGAAAAAGTTAGACAACCTCAACTTTTCTCCAACAATTCATGGCTCTTGCATTACAACAATGCACCAGCTCACACAGCACTGTCTGTGAGGGAGTTTTTAGCCAGTAAACAAATAACCGTATTGGAACACCCTCCCTACTCACCTGATCTGGACCCCAATGACTTCTTTCCTTACCCAAAGATAAAGGAAATATTGAACGGAAGACATTTTGATGACATTCAGAACATCAAGGGTAATACGATAACAGCTCTGATGGCCATTCCAGAAAAAGAGTTCCAAAACTGCTTTAAAAGGTGGACTAGGTGCTGGCGTCGGTACATAGCTTCCCAAGTGGAGTACTTTGAAGGAGACCATAGTGATATTCAGCAATGAGGTATGTAGCACTTTTTCTAGGATGAGTTCACGAACTTAATTGTCAGATCTCATAGGTTTGAGAGAGTAAGGTGATGTTGAGACCATCTTGGATGGTATGTGTGTGTGAATACAGTTAGGGCCTCTATGGAAACGTTTAAGATTCTGGTGGGTGTGTGCGGAGATCTTCTTGTCTTATGGCCACTTGAACACAAGCTTCATAAATAAATTCCTTTGCTTATTAAACCTGCCACTTAACCAGTCTGGAGTGGCCTGCCTCTTTAATCTCACCTTGTCCACGTGTATGGGGAGGGTGGGGGGGGGCAGTTTGTGAATAAACACATAGAAAGGGGTGCTAGCCATATAAAAATGAGAGCCACTACAGTGATCGTTTTGTTCTTTCTAAGCATTATTCTTATTTCTTAGCACATTAGCTAGGGCTTCCAATAGAATGCTGAATGGTAGCAGTGATAATGGATATCTTTATCTTCTTTCTGACTTTAATGGGAATGCTTTTAATATTTGCTGTAAGATTTCAATAGATACCAATTTGGGGAAGTTCTTTCTGTTCTTATTATGCCATGGGTTTTACTTTTTTAATCATGAAAGGGTGCCATGGTTGAGGTAAACTGAATTTTTTCCCTAAAATTTTAAAGATTATTGATTTTCTCATTTAATCCAATAATATAATCAATTAATTAAATTAATATTGATAATTTTAAAAAATGTTGAATCAGTTTAGATTTTTGGGATACATCCTCTTCTTTACAATTCTTTTTAAAAAAAATTTTCTACATGCTGAATTTCATTTATTAAAAAAAGTATAATTTTTGATTCAGTGTTTACAAGTGAGATTGACCCATGGTTTTCTTTTCTTGTATTATCTCTGCCCAGTTTTGGGACCAATGTTTTTCAAGCCTTATAAAATTAGTTGGGTAACTTTCTTTTTTTTGTTCTACTCTTGAACAGTTTGCATAAAATATGGATTATTTGTTCCTTGTAGGTTTGGTAGAACTGTCTATAAATGATCTGGGCCTGGTCTCTTCATTAGGAAGAGATCTCTTCATTAGGAAGAGGATCTCTGATATCATTTACATTTTTAAACAGTTATTGGTCTACTCAGATTTTTAAACTTTGTAAACTGATTTTAATATTTAATTTTTTCTTGAAAATAGCCTTTTGATATGTTTTCATGAAAACGAACATATACTTATTTACAGCATTTTCTAGGATTATAAATGTTCTACTTTATGTATTTATATAATATGTATTATATATATGTATTTATTATATATATGTTCCATTTCCCATTCTTAATATTGTTTATTTGTGTTTTATCTTGTTATACCTTGATCTGTTTTACCATATATTTGTCCTATTTCATTTGATTTTTTAAAGAACCAGTTTTTTTGCTTTTTTATTCTCTTTTTCTTTTTTGGCTTTTATCCTTGTTATATTTCTCTCTCTCTCTCTCTCTCTCTCTCTCTCTCTCTCTCATTCATGTTATTTTTTTTTCTTTATTTACTAGAAAACCTAACTCGTTTATTTTCAATCTTTCTTGCTTTCTAATAAATATCTTCAAGGCTATAGGTACCACTTTAGCTGTATCCCATAGCATTTGACATGTAGTAATTTTGTTGTAATTCTGTTCTAAGTCTTTTGTAATTGTCTCTTCTGATTTCCTTTATAAATTCATGAATTATATAGGATTATATTTTCTGATTTCTAAATGTATAGGATTTGGAGAGTATCTTTTTGAGGTTTATTTCAAATTTTATTATACTGTGATTGGTGAATACTGTTGGCAGGATACCAATTTTTTGTGATTTTCTGAGATTGCTTCTGAAATTTAGCACATGGTCAGTGTTTACAAATGTTCTCTGCTTGCTTCAAAGAATGTATGTTCACTGTTGGGTGCAGAGTTCTATGTGTTTGATCATGCTTATTATATATATCATGCTTATATTTTGTTTAATTTTTCAATTTCAAAGAGGTATCCAACTATGATTAAAATTATGTTATTTTAGTTAGTATTTCCTAGTTTAATATTTTCCATCTATTTAATTTCAACTTTTTTTGTTGTTATTTTGTTTTGGGTGTTTCTCTTGGTTTTTAAATCCATACGAAAAATATTTTCTTTTAAAGGATGCATTTAAAATTTTAAAATATGGTATGTCTAATGATGTATTTGGCCTTCTGCCATCTTATTTTGTGCTCTGTGATTTTTTTTCTTCTTTTATGTTGTGTTCCTGTTTTCTGTTAGATGTTTTGAATTTTTAAAAATTTATTTGCTTCATTTCCCATTTCTAATAGTTTGGAAATTAAATGTTTATTTTGATTTTTACCAGTGGCTACTCTAATAATGTTTCTCAGCAATGTCCAAAGTTTATCATTTTTCTTCTGAACAAGACAAAGTCTTTAGTTTGCTTCTCCTTCCTTTTGGGCTAGTTCCTCAAAGTTCCCATGTTATTGAACTCTAAAAATTCTATGTTAACTTGCTATTTACACCTGTGAAAATTGTTATTGTTATTTACTGTTATTTTTTATTTCATTGCTATTGTTATCTATTTTGAGATCGATTATACAGATTTTATTGCACATTTTTATTTTGCATTATGTTACTTCCTTCTAAGTTTATTTTTGTTGTTGAATGTACTCTTGTAGTTCTTTCATTGAGGTTTATAGAAGATAAACTTTCTGAATCTCTCAGAGTCTTCAGATACTTCTATTTATTCCTCATTCTTGAATGATCATTTACATGGACATAGAATTCACGATTCTGAGTTACTTTTTTCTCACCATTTTGAAGATAAATTTACCCTCTGTCTTTTGACATCTAATGTTGGTGATGACAAAACTAATATTAATATGATTCGTCTTCTTTGTAAGCAATCTGTTTTTACACTGTAGTTGTTTTTATATTAGTTTACACCTCTATCTTTATTTCAAAAGTTTTACCATAAGAGGTCTATAGGATTTGAAAGTATATCCTTCCTGTTGGTTCAACTCTTTCAATATTTAGGACTTAAGCTTCTTGAATAACGGGGATACTCAGCATTTTTCTTTAAATATTGCCTATTTACCACAATTTTTCTATTCTTTCTTTCCTGAAATCTTATTAATTATATTTAGAACTTTTGGCCCTATTCACTTGTGTTTCATATTTCTCAACCACACCCATTAAAAAACAAAAAACAAAACTCTTTGTACTACTTTATGAGAGATTGCCTCAATTTGACTCATCAATTAGTGAATTTGCTATTAGCTTTTCACTGAATGTGTTTCTTTTCATTAATGCTTAAACATCTGTTTAAATATCCATTTCTAAGATTTTTAAAATTGGTTCTTTTAAAATAACCAGCCACTCATTTTCATTTCATCATCACCTATTATTTTTTTATTAGCCTTCTGTCTTGCTTTTTTTTTGGTTCCCGTTTCCTACTTTAATTCAGAAATATTAAAAATACTTATTTTGAAGACTTTAGAGTTCTCTACTATGCTGATTTCCTTGAGTTTTCAGTGCTTCTATATTGAGTATATTGTGTGCTTTTTTATAGTGTTAATTTTCCTCAGCTGCTTTGCGATCCTTAGTTGTAAGTTTGTCTTCCTGGTTTCTTGTGTCCAATGGTTTTCAGTGGTTTCAAGAAGGCCTTAGTGCTTAACACATGGGGCATGACTTCTACTAGCTTTGGTGAATATCTTAGCTTGAAATTTCTGACCCTTGAAGATGATATTTTTTCCTACATCAGTTTATTCCATTGATCTTGGCTCACATTTATTCATTGGTGGGTGACAGATCCCCTTTGCTTGGCTTCACCCAATTGGTGCCATCCCTGTCAGCTGAGTACAAGTCCGTGCTCTACTCTAAGCATTTGGTCTGATTCTATTCCTGGTTCACTGTGAACCAATCAGCATTCATCCCTATTTACCATAGTGACTTTTAGAATGACCACACCTTTTGGGGAACAATGATTTTTCCCTTCTTGTTTGTAAGAGGGCTCAAGTGTTATAAATGAATACTGTGGTCTTAAATTGGGAATATTACTTTCACTATTTACATTAGATCTATTCATTAGAATGTATTTTTTGATATGCCAATATTGGGATACAGTTTTTTTCTCCCAAAATGATGCATCATTTCACCACAAATTATTCATAGATTAATTCACCTCTCCCTAAATGCCAATTTTATTATGTACTTGTTTCCCATAAATATTTTTATCTAGTTATGGATTTTTTTCTGTATCACTTATATGTGACTCTCTGTACCTCTACCATACTCTTGTAATTACTGTAGTTTTATCACCTATTTTAATATGGAGTAGAGTAAGCCATCCTTTATCACTCTTCCAGGATTTCTTCAGAAATTTTCATATGCTTATTCTTTCAGCTAAACTTTAGAATAATTTTGTCATTTAAAGTTTTTTATTGTTGTTGTTTTGATTGGAATTATATACTACTTATAGATTGAACTTCCAAACTAAGAACAAGTACATATTCCTTTAATCAAATGTATTGTGACCTTTATTACAACTTCATAATTTTCTATAGGTAGCACATTACTGAGTTTATTTCTAGGAATTTTGATTGTTGTTATTATTTTTGTGCCACTGCAGATAGAATTTTGTCTTACATTATTGTCCAAATTATTTATTATTTGTATACAGTTTTTTCAGCTAAATATATTAACACTCATTTTTTCCTGGTAGATTTACAGCTCAGAATTTTGCAAATAATGATAGTTTTCTATTTTTATTGGCTAATTCTTGCAAAGTAATGTTAAATAATATTATAGAGTAGGTATTTTTTTGTTGCTTTCCAATTTAATAGCAGTGTTTTTAATGTTTTTGACTTTTGCTTTGATTTCATATTAACTATATTAAGAGAATGTATTAGTTATGAAAGAGGACATAAATAACAACAATCCAACTAAAAGTGGCATAAAATGAGAAAAAGCCATTATTTCTCTCTCATAATACATAAAAAGGCAGAGTGCTAGAGGTAATTTGGTGATTCAATTCTATCATCAAGTATTCATGTGCCTTCCATCTTTCTGCTCTGTCATCCTCAGCATGTTGATGATGTCATGCCTTATGGTTGCAAGGTGGCTACTGTAATTTCAGGTATAATATATATGCACAGGCATATCTGGTAATAAGAAAAAACAGGTTTCCTTCAATGCACCTTGTTAATTAGTGAGGAAAACATTTCCCTAAATCTCTCCAGCAAATTTTTCTTTATTCTCCATTGGCCGGGATATTGTGTTCATATCCAAACTCATGCATGGCAAAGGAAAAGAGACCACTGTGGCATATATATATATATATATATATATATATATATATATATATATATATATAATATTATGTATTAATCATGATTCACTCCCCAAAACTAGAGAGAGTGTGGTTACATTCTCTGAACACATGGAAGGGTGAAGAACTGGACCAAATTAGAGTTGTGATTGTTGGAAAAAAGGGGGTAGGTGTAGGATAACTATTACCTAAGTAATAGTGTCTGCCACAGGAAATTCCTATCTTCATTTTTCTCCAGAGTTCATCAGTAGTTTTTGTTTGATATTTTTCAAACACTTTTAGGCAATAATCAAGCTGATCATATAATTTTTCTTCATTTACCTTTGATAGGAAAAGAATAAATTTTCTAAATTTGAACTGTTTTTTCATTTCTTGAATGAATCCAATTTGGTAACTGGATATAATTTTAAAAACTCATTTCTGGATTTTGTTTGTAAATATTTTAATTAGTATTAAAAATAAATTTTTATAAAAGAATGATATTATCATCATGGCAGCACAAGATCTCTGTCATATTTTTAACCCCTCCCAACAACAAAAATTTGGCTTCCATCCTCAAAAATATGGGATCTAGCAACAAATGCTAGGAACCATGGGAAGAGTTTTGCCCACCTGAGTGTTGGATAACAGGCATTCAGACCTCAGACCTATATTTGGACCCTGTGGTATCCAGTGTGTGCACAGGCTCCAGATTCTCTTGGTTGAGGTCCAGGAGCCCCCAGAAAACACTTATTAGACAGTACTGTCGTAGACAGTAACCCATGGACAGGAGAACTTTTGTGGAAGTACAGGTATCCAGAGAAGTTCCAGCACACCATTGCAACAAAAATAAATACATACATACATACATACATACATATATACATACATAGATACATACATACGTGTTCTGATAATTAAGTTCACAAACTTGTTGCAATGATGTTGCTAACCTTTTTTTGTTATCAGAGGGATTATGCATTATGAGTTTGTACCAACTGGCCAAAGTTAACCAAGTTTACTACCCTGTTTCCGCAAAAATAAGACCTAGATGGACGATCAGCTCTAATGCATCTTTTAGAGCAAAAATTAAGACTTGCTATTATATCATATATCATATCATATCATATCATATCATAACATACCCCGTCTTATAGTAAAATAAGACTGGGTCTTATATTAATTTTTGCTCCAAAAGACGCCTTAGAGCTGATTGTCTGGCTAGGTCTTATTTTCAGGGAAACACAGTATTTGGAAGTGCTGAAAGGCTACGTGAAAAAGTTAGACGACGTGAACTTTTCGCCAGCAATTCATGGCTCTTGCATCACTACAATGAACCAGCTCACGCGGCACTGTCTGTGAGGGAGTTTTAGCCAGTTAATAAATAACTATATTGGAGCACCCTCCCTACTCACCTGATCTGGCCCTCAATGACTTCTTTCTTCACCCGAAGATAAAGTAAATATAGAAAGGAAGACATTTTGATGACATTCAGGACATCAAGGGTAATATGATGACAGCTCTGATGGCCATTCCAGAGAAAGAGTTCCAAAATTGCTTTGAAGGGTGGACTAGGCTCTGGCATCAGTGCATAGCTTCCCAAGGGGAGTATTTTGAAGGTGACCATAGTGATATTCAGCAATGAGGTATGTAGCACTTTTTCTAGGATGAGTTTGCGAACTTAATTGTCCAACTTTGTACATACATACATTCATACATATATACATAAATAAACAAATAAATAAAATTAATAAATAAAAAATGAGTTGGGGCACATTGGAGTAGTTAAGAACAGCTTGCCTTCATCTGCACCCCTACCCTAAAGTGACACAGCTTAGTGTCAAGAGAGATTTTACATGGAAATCATATAAAATAACCAAACAGAAGTTCTGGAACTAAAGAATGAAATGAATGAAATTAAAAATGTAATAGAGATCATCAGCAGAAGAATAGATCAAGCAGAAGACAGAATCTGTGAGATGGAAGACAGGAACTTTGAAATTATCCAGCTAGAGGAGAAAAAAGAATAAAACCATGAAGAACGTGTATATTATCAATGGGAAGCCATGAAAAGGAATGATTTATGAATTGTTTGAGTTCCAGAAGGAGAGAGGGAGAAGAAGCCAGAAAGCTTATTAAAGGAAATAATGGCTGAGAATTTCCTAAATCTAAGGAGAGATTTGGATATCCAAGTTCATGAAGCTTATAGATCACCAAAACAATATAAATAAATAAATAAATAAATATGAAAAATAAAAAAATAAATCCTATTTAGAAGCACATTATAATGAAACTGTCAAAAATCAAAAATCATGGACAAAGAAACCCTTCAAAACATCACAAGAAAAAAAAAGAAGCTTGTAAGTTAAAAGAGAAACTCCATAATGTTATCAACGGATTTCTCAGCAGAAACTTTATGGGACAGGAGAAAGAGGCATGATATATTCAAATTACTGAAAGAGAAAAAGGCCAGCCAAGAACACCTAGCAAAGTTCTCCTTTAGAAATTAAGGAGAGGAAAAGACTTTCTCAGGTAAACGAAAGCTGAGGGAATTCATCACCACTAGACTTGCCTTATAAGAAACGCTGAAAGGAGTCTACAGCTCAAATGAAAGGATGTTAATTAGGGAAAAGCAGGTGGTTAAATGGTTGGTTATCTAAAGTCAACCAGAGCTCTCTAAAAAAAAGGAACTTAATGGGTGAAATGGCCTGGCTCTTTTTCTAGCTGTGTAGCTGGCAATTTGCTTAATTACATTACAATCAAAAAGCTAATTGTCAGGTGCTTATACCACACCAAGACTCATTGATACTCCAACTTCATGGATAAGTACTGAGTTCCTGGCAGTTTCAGGGGGAAATAGTAGAATATCAGTGTAGGGAACTCTGCCCCCCAAAATAAAAAGTGATTTGACAAAGCTAGAAGAAGTTCTATGACTCCTCATGGTTTTCTCTGATTGAAGGAAGAGGAAGCATAGGGAAAATAACTCAGACTTAGATAACATATGAGGGCTTGGCATAATTTGCTGCAAAAAAACCCCAAACCTCTAGAGGTACAAGTGGAAGTACTAGTGGTACAAGTGGAAGTACTAGTGGTACAGGTGTATTAGTCAGAGTTCTCCAGAGAAACAGAACCAGTAGGAATATATATAAAATAAGGAATTGGCTCACACAATTATGGAGGGTGAGAAGTCCCACAATCTGTCTGAAAGCTGGAGGCCCAGGAGAGCTGGTGGTGTAATTCCTGTCCAACCCAAACGTTTGAGAGCCAGAGAAGCAGATGGTATAAGTCCCAGCCCAAGTATAGGAGAAGCCAGATATCAAGTCAAGCAACCAGGGAGAGTAAATTCTTCCTTCTGCCTTTTTTGTTCTATTGAGGACATCAACCAATATTGGGGAGGGCAATCAGCGTTACTTAGGCTACCAATTCAAATGTTAATCTCATCCAGAAACACCCTCCCAGACACATCCAGAAATAATGTTTAGCCAAATATCTGGGTATCCCATGTCCTGGTGAAATGGACAAATAAAATTAACCATTACAACAAGCAACCTTTAATATTGCATTTGAAACCCATATCCTCCCAGAGCAGATAAACCTGTTGACAAATCCAGAGAACCCCTAAGAATTAGGCAACCAATGTTCAACACTCCCACCATATTGCCTAGATGTATTTTCAAGGGAAACACAGTTTGGCCTGCCAAATCAGTGGTGTTAACCTGAGAGTAAGAACCATCCAGATAGGAAGAATTAATATAGTTAAAATGTCAATACTACCTAAGACAATGTATAGATTCAATGCAATACCTATCAAACTAACAATGACATTTTTTCTCAGAAAAGAACATTTAATCCTAAAATTTATATGGAACCATAAAGACCCTGAATAGCCAGGGCAATCTTGAGGAATAAGAATAAAGTGGGAGGTATTACGCTACCCGACATCAAATCATACTACAAGGCTATAGTAATCAAAGCAATATGATACTGGCATAAAAACAGACACATAGATCAATGGAACAGAATGGAGGCCCAGAAATTAATCTATTCATATATGGTCATTTAATCTATGACAATGGAAGCAAGAATTTACATTGGGGTAAAGACAGTCTATTTAATAAATGGTGCTGGGAAAACTGGACTGGCACATGCAAAAAAATGAAACTGGACCACCCCTTTATGCTATATACGAGAACAAACACAAAATGGATTAAAGACTTAAGTTTTTAAGACCCAAAACAATAAAACTCCTAGAAGAAAATATAGGGAGTAACTTTGCAGACATTACTCTGAGTAATATTTTTACTGATGTATCACCTCGGGCAAGGGAAGTAAAAGAACAAATAAACATATGGGATTACATCAAACTTAAAAGTTTTTTCACAGCAAAGAAAACCATCAATAAAACAAAAAAACAGCCTACTGACAGGGAGAAAATATTTATCAATGATAGATCTGATAAGGGGTTAATATCCAAAATTTATAAAACACTCATTCAGCTCAACACCAAAAACAAACAAACAAGCAATCCAGTTAATAAATGGGCAGAGGGTATGAAGAGACATTTCTCTAAAGAGGACATACAGATGGCCAACAGACATATGAAAAAATGCTCAACCTCACTAATCATTAGAGAAATGCAAATAAAAACCACAATGAGATACCACCTCATTCCAGTCAGAATGGCTATCATCAATAAACCAACAAACAACAAGTGCTGGAGAGGTTGTGGAGGAAAGGGAAGCTTGGTGCACTGGTGGGATTGCAGATTGGCGCAGCCACTATGGAAATCCGTATGGAGGTATCCAAAATCTGGAAATGGAACTACCTCATGACCCAGCAATTCCACTCTTAGGTATCTATCCAGAGAAAACCAAGACACTAATTCGAAAAAATATATGCACCCATATGTTTATTGCAGTGCTATTTATAATAACCCAAACTTGGGAGCAACTGAAATGCCCAACAGTAGACAACTGGATTAAGAAACTGTTGTACATTTATACATGGAGTATTGCTCGGCTATAAAGAAGAATGAAATCTTACCATTTGCAACGATATGGATGGACTTAGAGAACATTATGCAAAGTGAAATAAGTCAGTCAGAGAAAGGCAAATATCACATGATTTCACTTATATGTGAAATCTAAAGAACTGAATAAATGAGCAAAATAAACAGAAATAGTCTCAGAGATATAGAGGAAAAACTGATAATTGCTAGAAGGGAGGGGGTGGGGATGATGGAGAAGGGGAAGGGATTAGACAGCATACATTGGTAACTACAATATTGCCACGGGGATATGAAAGACAGTTTGGGGAATATAATCAATAATGTTGTAGATTTTGTATGGTGTCAGATGGGCACATGTCTCATTAGGGAGACTGCTTCATGGACATTGTAGATGCTTGACCACTGACTACACTGTACACCTGAAGCTGAAGCTGAATAATATTGTATGTCAACTATAGTTTAATATATATATATATGGTCACAAGATTTGGTGTACAGCATAGGGAATAGAGTCAATGGAATTGTAATAGGTATGTATGATGTCAGAGGGACAATAGATCTGGGGAGGGGAGATTACCACTTTGTGAAAGGTGAAATGTCTAACTATTGCATTGTTTTGTACACCTGAAACTAATTAAAAAATCCAGAAACTGAAGATCATTCCCTAGAGGACCACATACACTTAGGATAGAAGAGAGTTACTTATAGTTCAGGTCTTTTCAGCAATTTGCCAAAAAAGATAGGGGAAGAAAAAAAATCTGTCAACTGTAGTGATACAAGTACTTAATTTTAGTCTTTCCCCAACTTTCATAAAACAGAAATGTAGAATCGAGAGTGTAATTAGCACCCAGCATTGAAGGGAGGCTAAGAGTGAGGTCAGAGAAAATTGATGTGACATGTGAGAGCTCTATGCATGGATACTTTTTTTTTTTAAAGGCTGCTTTAGTTTTCTATGGCTACCATATTATATCACCACAAACTTGGTGATGTAAAACAACAGGAATTTATTCTTATTGTTGTAGAGGCCAGGAGTCTGAAACCAAGATGTTGGGAGGGTCATGCTCCCTCCAGAGGCTCTAGGGAAGAATACTTCCTTGTCTCTTCCAGCTTCTGGTGGCTCTTAGCATTCCATGGCTTGTAGCAGCATAACTCCAGTCTCTGCCTCTGTCTTTACATGGCCTTCTTCTCTCTGTCTCTGTGTGTCCTTTATTGTCTTTTGTAAGGACATTCTCATTGGATTCAGGGTCCACTCTCATCCAGTATAATCTCATCTCCATTCTTACCTTAATTACATCTGCAAAGATGCTATTTCTAGATAGATTCATGTTCTGAGATTCCAGGTGGACATGAATTTTGGGGGAGCACTGTTAAACCCACTACAGAGGGACTACTAAGAGAAATTATGAATCATTTATTATTTAAGTTAATTTTTTTTTTCAAAGCATGGCTGGTTTCTATACTTCAGGTTTCCTAAAACAGAAATGAAGGTGGTGGCCAACCCGAGCACTTATCTAAGGTTGTGGGGAAAATCCACTTTCATGCTCATTTAGGTGATTTAGTTACTGTGGTTGTTGGACTCAAGTCCCTTTTTCTTGCTGGTTGTTTCCTGGGGGTCAATTTTAGCTTCCAAAGGTTGCCTGCATTCCTTTGTTCCTGGTGGTCCTCCTCCATCTTCAAAGCTAGCAGTGGCAGGCCGAGCCCTTGTCGCACTTTGAGTATCTCTTCTGGCTTCCCCTTCTGCCTCATCTGTCCAAGTTCCCTTTCCACCACATGTCTCTGCCTTCTTTCATTGCATCTCTCTGACTCCAGCCAGAGAAAGTTCTCTGGTTTTAAGGGCTCATGCAAATAGATTGGGCCTACCTAGATAATTTGGGAGACTCCCTATTTTAGGGACTCTAACAATGGCAAAATCCCTCTTATGATGTAATGTAATTTATTCACAGCTTCCGGGATTAGGGTATGAATACCTTCTAGGGGTGCAGGGGCATTATTGGCTGATCACAGTTAAAATATTTTATGGTTCTTTGTAACCATCCTTAACTGTATATATTTCTAAGCTTCATATTTGTGACTAGGGTTTTGCCTACAGAATGCCCTGGCCTCCTTACACTAGAAATACACCAAGGATATTGATAATATTTTTGCTTTCCATTTTATTATGTTTTCCTTTCCCTTTGCATCAGTAGGCCCTTATTGGTTATTTGTGAGTGAGAGCCTAAAGAAGAATATTAATAGCCCTCACTCACTTCTCAGGGGTGCTTTGGAGATTAATGTTCCAAAAAAATTCTAAATTAAAATTTTAATTAAAGCACATATGTGAATTAATGAGATTGGGGATCATATTCCCAATTTAGCTAATCCACTAGATTTTTTTTTTCAAAACTACAGGATCAGTCATTTTCTTCCCCCCGAGGAAGTCCAACAGTATAAAAATTTGATGCAGTCCATTATTTTTCTGTGTATTGAGCAATTTGAATGAAAATACTGAATAAATATTTTGAATTATTGCGAGAATCACTTTATTTATTTTAAGATGTAAAATTGAATGAGAAATTAAAACATGTACAGTATAGGTTTGTATTTGTCATTGCTCATTTTCAATGGCTCTGTCTACTGTTTCCATGGGACAATACTTATATGAGACCATCAGGTTTGACCTGGTTCCCTTGCAGTTGGTGAGATGTACAGGCATACTTGCTCAATAGTTCAGGTCTTACTTTAATTTCAGATTTTATGTCTACTCTCAAAACTTATTTAAACACGGTTGTATAATTAAACCCATTATAAGATCAAATTCTTAAAAGTAAAAGACACAAATATAGCAGCAATCATCATTTTTTTAAAACCACATTTTCCATCTAATTTTATTTGCAGGATAGGTTAAAAATATAGATATAAAATTTGGAGCTGGAACACTGCTGTGATTTAAACCCATTTTTATCATCTCCCCAAAGTTTAAATAAAATCTATTAAATGCATGGAAATTGAGGAATGGGCTGATTTTGATATCTGCTTTTTAGGGAGAACCTTCACGTTTTTTTTTGCCTAATGTCTCCAGGAAGAGGATTTCAGTTGGAATAACCCTCTGGCTCTCCCCAAAGAAGGAAGAATGACTTACCTGATTAATGAGATTGGGAGAAGAAATAAATTGAGAGTCTCCTGGGTATTCTTTTTTTGTTCTATAGAACCAATCTCATTGCTCCTTCATGTAGTAAACTCACAGGGAAAGGGGTAAGAAGGATGGTGGTTTTTCATTTGTGAAAGTGACTGGATGAATTGGCCCATGTAATTCTATGGGGTATAATTAATAAGTGCATTTGGCTGTAGATCTAAAGACATCGTCAATCAGCTTTATTAGTAACATAACTGACATTTTGACAACCTTCTCTCTAGCTATCAAGTTTCATTTCTTATTTGTTCTAATCAAGGAAGGGAAGATTGAATCTGTTTATTGGTTTTAAAGATCCCAAAATAGGCATCAGATGCATCAAAGAAGAAAGGAAGTGGTCAGGAGATTTAGCTGTCTCTGAGATTGTGAAACACCCACATATTCTCACAAACTATCAGGGAGGATTTTGAACTTCCAAAACTGTAAATTGGGGATTTGAGGCAAATTTTAATCAGACCTTGGTCAAATTGTTTAAACTTTTAGCAATTAGTTTACTTATCTACAAAACAGGGGTAACAACACCAACCACAAAATTACACATATATGGCATATACACACACACATACATACACAGCTTAGGAAAGCAAATGATGCATAGAGGTCCATAATGGTTATCTATTATGATTATGATTATAATTATGATTACTATTATAGGATCAGGGAGGCTATAATTGACAACTAAACTGCACAACGAATTTAAAAGAAGTAGATAAATTAATAGTATTGGACATTTAATGTTAGTTGCTGTAGGCAAGCACTGAATGCAGCTCTGAGCTTTCTGGCAAAATGGCAAACTGTTCAGCATTGGGTTATGTAGCCATCACCAAAGAAAGGGGAAAAAAAAATACTTGTTTTCTAGAGATAATGTTTGTTTCCTTTGGCATAGAAGTCACATTCTGTATTCTAGCCACAAAGCTTCTCAGACGATATTTGGTGAAAGCCTGAGGGAGATGGTGGTGATCCCAAGGTCCTGGCAGAACTGGGAAATGCATTATTTTGAAGGATACCTTTGAATACTCCAGCTAAGGAGATGAGTGAAAGGCAGCTACTAGAAAAAGTGTAGTTGTGTGTGAATTTGGAAGAGGAGATTATAAATACTAAAAAGGCAATAAGGTAGATAGCCAGAGGACTTGGGAAAATAGAGCAAGATATAGATCAGATGATTTTAGATTATTCAGGAACCAAATCTAAACACCTGGCTGAGGTGGGATATTTCCTTTATGCAATACTTAAAGTATTTGCCAGAATGGCACCAAATTCTTAAAGAAACACATGGACTTTCTCAAGATTACCTTTTTCTATGTTCTATATCCCTTATATTATTAAGTAAATCATTCATTTATCTCTCACCACATAATTCATTTCTAGATACAGTGGGGAATAGTGATGAAGTAGCATACATGTGTATTAACCTTCAAGTAGTTTCTAGATTACCTTATTGAAATACTATTAGTTCAATTCTACATTTAATGAATATTACACTACTGATTTTGTCTTGTGGGAAACACAATATGAAAACCTGCTCCCAATCTCCTTGGGGAGAAAAGCAGCTGGAAATATCAAAGATAAAATCACCTTGTTTTTGTAATATTCAAGAGAGGGAGAGCACTTAATTGTCAAAAAATTACAAATAATTGTCACTATATTATACGTTGTATCCGTGGAGGAAGATTCTCAGAGGGTTGCTTTCCCTGTACTATGGCAGTTCTATAACGCCTCCACCACCTTAACTTAAGACTTACAATAGTCTTACAATACAGACTTACAATAGTCTACAGAATTATTCAGACTTATAATAACCTACAGAAACTGAATGTAAGGCTGTTAATACAATGAAAGGTGTTATGATGATCTCTATTTCCTGTGCTCATTTTCATGAAGGATTCCCACTCTACTTCTCCAGTATGAAGAGTGACATTTGGCTCCCACTTGTTCCTCCCCTTGGGAGGAGTAACTGGCACCGAATGGATCATGCAAGTCAGAGGGTAGGGCCATTCTATTGAATGTGGCCAGTATGGGCCATTGTTCTTAACTTATATCAGCCCTGCCTTTGCTCAGGGATCATGTGTGTTCTTGCTTCTCCTTCTTGGGATGGTAGATGAGGTAGGCCTTATTTCTGGAAGGTCACCTTTGCTCTTTTTGAGTTTTCCCACTTGACACAGGATGGAGACTTCTGTGTCATGTGTGATTCAAGTCTAGATTGTTATAGGACAGGAGGAGGTCCCACTATGCTTTTCAGTTTAGCATTGCTGGTGACAAATACCTGTAAATGTATTTTGACCCTCATTGGTTCCTTGAGTTTATCTTCTCTTGGTTAGCATCTAGATGGAAAGAGGGAGTGAGTGATAGACTGATAAGTGCCCCAAACCTCCAGCAAAAAATACAAAATAAGTTTTAACTTTGATTCTGCTCATACTGTTTATGAGATTTTGGACAAGTTACTTGACTTCTTTAAGCCACGTCTGTTTACTGAAAATGCCCAACCTAGTAAGCAGCTCTTACTTAGGTATTCATAAATGTTGGCCTCCCTCTAGCTTTTATTCTCTTCAACTCTTCCCTGGTGGGTTTACTCATTCAGTTTTCTGCTGGGGGTGGGGGCTATTTCTGAGCTTTCTCTTTGCATTTAGGAATGAGAAACTGGAAAAGTGAGCTATTTCAGGCCGGTCTGCAGTGCCATGTATATGAGAGGAAAAATAATCCAAGAAATAAGTAACAGCTGCAGACTTCTTCTTAAAACAAAATTGAACTCAATTCTAAGTTTTTGACATCTTAAAACATTTATTATTTTTTACTCAAGCTTCTTAGGATAATTCAGCACTTAAATTCTCATAATAGATTAATATGACATGTTGGTAAAAATCTTTCCTCAGCTGGAACTAGGAAGTCACTGAAATCTGATGTAATAACTGATTTGTGGTAAGCAGTGAGTCTTTTTGGTCTTTATCTAGAAATAAATAGTTTAAAAGTTATTTCTCTGCAATACAAATATTATCATTTTCTTTGCAACCACAATTACATTGTTTTTTTAACTTTGGAATTGAAAATATTTAAAACCAGAGATTGAGAGAGACCCAAGATGGTGGATAAGCACTTTGTCTGCTTTCTTCCACCAACACATTAAAACTACAACTAAATTATAGAACAACCAACCTGAAGCACCACCTAAAGTTTAGCCAAAAAGAGTTTTATAACCAAGGCTATAAAGAAGAAGCCATGCCCAAATGTGAAATGGACTAGCCCCAAATTTCTGAATGGTGATTGAGAATCAGGAAGGATAGCTCAGTCGTGGTGTTTCCCCCTGGAGGAAACTCCTGCACATTAGGCTCCCCAGCTCCGAGTACTCTTGCTGGTAGGAGGAGCTCCCACAACATCTGGCTGTAAATTAACAGTGGGAATTCCGACCAGCCAGGTGGCATGGAAGGCCATGGGAAATGCAGATATTTTCTTAAAGGTCCCACACACAGTCTCATTTGCAGGCACTCACCCTGGACTCTGGCAGAGGGGCGGTAATTAGGGGGCATCAGAGGCACAGGAGAACCAGACTGAGGTGTGTGGTTTGGGGGGAGGGCTGGAGGACTGTTGCCATTTTCCCTGTGTGGGATCCTTCTCCCATGTATCCGGCAGGTGGGTCCATCTTTCCTGTTTTGAGCCTTCCCTGCATGCCTGTGGCCAAATCTGAATATTAGTTGGTCTGGTGAGCTCTGATAGATCCACCCTGGTGACTCCCTGGGACCCTGCACCACCTAACTCTCCCAACACTGAATGAAATTTCTCTGCAAGCAGCCAGCCCCACCAGGATTGCTCTATTTCTTGGACAAGGATCATGGTCTGCGGGCACCAGGTGGGCAGCAACTGGCCTAAGTGTGCTCTGACACTTTTGCTGAGTTCAGGCTCAGCACTGACACCAAACCAGAATCTACATTAACCAGGAGACCACAAACCATTCCACTGTGGTGTATCCCTGAGAATCTGCCTCACCCAACTTGTGTACTGTATGAGACATTATCAGCGGCTGAACCTTATGTGAGCTGGGAGGTGGCAGCAGGCCTTGGTGTGTCCTTGCTTTTTGTGGAGCTACCCCAGACCCAGTTCTGGTGATAGCCATCCTCCGTTCCCATGCAATTCCAGGTTTAGAAGAGAGAGCAACCAACAATGGATCACTTTGTAGCTCCTACTAGGTAGTTCCCGGCTGGTCATAGGCAGTGGCTAACCTGGGTCAGCACCAGAGCCCCTCCCAAGAGGCCCCAGAAACAACATACTTAGAAGTTGGCTTCAGACCACAGCAGAGCACCGCGCAATTATCCCCATAAGGGGTACACACAAAGAGTATTGTGAACAGGCATCAGAGCACGCTAGGGATGAATCCCACTCAGCAGGGTAAACCTTCTGCACAGCAGCCTATAAGCTGTAGATGTGGCCATACTCCAGTCAGTCAGCCTGAGTGTCAATTCCACTCACTGATGTGCCAATAGCAATTATGACTCAACTGTAACAGGAGGGCACACACAACCCACACAAGGGACAGTGCTGGAGCACTTGGAGCAGGTGACCAGGGAGACTGTGCCAGGGCTCCACAGGGCATCTACTACCTAAGGCCACCCAATAAGACTGGGAGACATAGCAGATGTGCTTAATACATAGAAACAACCACAGAGAGGCAGCCAGAGTGAGGGAAAAAGAAATATGTCCCAAATGAAAGAACAGGAGAAAACTCCAGAAGAACTAAATGAAATGGAGGAAAGCAACCAACACAATACAAGTTCAAAACAGTGGTTATAAGGATGCTCAAGGAATTTAGAACAAAGAGATAGCAAGCATAAAAAAAAAAGACATAGAAACCACAAAAAAATCCATTCAGAAATGAAGAATACAGTAACTGAAATGAAGAATGTACTATAAGCAATCACCATCAGACTAGATGAACTAGAAGATCAAATCAGTGATTTCTAATTCAAGGTAGCAGAAACACCCGAACAGAACAGTAAAAAGAAAAAAGAATCAAAAAAATGGAGGGTAGTTAAGAGATCTCTGGAACAATATCAAGAGTAACAACATTCTCATCATAGGAAGGAGAAGAGTAAAAGCAAGGGATTGAGTACCTATTTGAAGGAATAATGATTGAAAGCTTTGCTAATCTGGTGAAGGAAATAGACAACAAGTCCAGGAAGCACAGAGTCCCAAACAGGACCGCACTTAGACACATTATAATTAAAATGGTAAAGGTTAAAGACAAAAAGAGAATCCTAAAAACAGAAAGAGAAAGGCAACTAGTAACTTATAAGGGAGCTCCCATAAAATTGTCAACTGATTTCTCAACAGAAACTTTGCATGCCAGAGGGATTAACATGAAATATTCAATGTGATGAAATTTAAGGACCTACAACCAAGGGTACTTTACCCAGCAAAGCTATCATTTAGAATCGAAGGACAAAAAGAGAGTTTTCCAGAGAAGAAAAAGCTAAAAGAGTTCATCACCACTAAACCACTATTACAAGGAATATTCGAGGATCTTCTTTAAGATGGGGGAAAAAAATAAAAATTATGAATAATAAAATGGCAGTAGCTACATATCTGTCAACAATACTTCCAATGTAAATGGATTAGAAGCTGATATCAAATGACATAGGAAGACTGAATGGATAAGAAAACAAAACTTTTACATATGCGGTGTGATAAAAAAATACGGTGAATGTTTAAATAAAATCATTACAGTATAAGGCACATTGCCATTAATTCCCCTCAAAATATTCCCCCTCGCTTTGAACACACTTATTCCTTCATTCTTGCCACTTTCTGAAGCAGTTCTAGAAGTCCTCTTTTGTGAATGTCTTTAGTTGCACTGTTGTGGCTGCTTTGATGACCTGAATTGATTCAAAATATTTTCCTTTCATGGTCATTTTGACTTTGGGGAAGAGCCAGAAGACATACGGTGCCAGATCTGGTGAATAAAGTGGATGAGGACACACCATAATGTTTAATGTTTTTTTGTTTTTAATTAAAGTTTATTGGGGTCACAATTGTTAGCAAAGTGACATAGATTTCAGGTGTGCAGTTCTGTAATACATCATCTATATATCACATTGTGTGTTCAACCACCCAGAGTCAGTTCTCTTTCCATCACCATATGTTTGATCCCCTTTACCCTCATTGACCACCCCCTGCCCCCTTACCCTCTGGTAATGACTAAATTATTGTTTCTGTCTATAAGTTTTGTTTCTTCATTTGTTTTTCTTATTCTTTTGTTGTTTTTCTGTTTCTCTTGGTTTTTTGTTTGTTTGTTTGTTTTCAGTTTTATATACCACATATCAGTGAAATTATATTGTTCTCTACTTTTTCTGTCTGACTTCATTGTAGCTTTATTTATGGTGGCCAAGACATGGAAATGACCAAAGTGTCCTTTGATAGATGATTGGATAAAGAAATTGTGGTATATATACACAATGCAATACTGTTCTGCCATAAGAAAAGATGAAATAGTGCCATTTGCAACAACATGGATGAATCGTGAGATTATAATGCTAAGCAAAATAAGTCAGACAGAAAAACTAGAGAGCCATAATGTTTTTATTTGACAGAAATTTCCATACCAGCATCAATGTGTGACACGGAGCATTGTCATGATGGAGGATGAAACCATTGGCCCATTTCATGTTAATGCATTACTTGTGAATCATGATTTATGGCACACTTTGACATACACCTTCTCTGAATCGTAGCTCACACCCAACTGACTGCACTGAACAAGCTGAAACTTGTCACACACTGTTACTAAGGTTTGACGCACTACTTCCCATATTGAAAATCCCTGCCTTTCCATTGGATGGCGCACAGCAGCAGCATTCACCGTATCTTTTGATCACACCTTGTGTACTGCCTACAAGAGACTCACTTCAGATTGAAAGACACACACAGACTGAAAGTAGAGGGATGGAAAAAAATATTTCATGAAAATGGAAACAACAAAAACCCAAAAATCTGGAGTAGCAGTACTTATACAAGACAGAATAGACTTTAATGCAAAGGCTATAACAAGAGACAAAGAAGGACCCAGTAATCCCACTTCTTGGTATTTATCTGAAGAAACCCAATACACTACTTCCAGGAGACCTGTGCATCTATATGTTCACTGCAGCATTGTTTACTGTGGCCAAGATGTGAAGGCAGCCTGTGTCCATCAGTGGAATAATTAATAAAGAGGGGGTGGTACATATATACAATGAAATATTGCTTGGCCCTGGAAGGGAATGGGTTCTTGCCATCGGCAGTGGCATGGATGGACCTAGAGGGTATTTTATTGAATTGAGTGTAATACATAGAAAGATAGATGCCATTTGATTTTACTTATATGTGGAATCTAAAGAACAAAATAAACAAAAGAGAAACAAACTCATAGATACAGAGAACATTTTGATGATTGTCCGTTGGGAGGGGTTTTGAGGTGGGGATGATAAAAAAGGAAGGGATTAAGAAGTACAAATTGGTTGTTACTAAGTAGTTATGGGGATACAAGATATAGCATAAGGATTATAGTCACTAATATTATAATAACTATGTATAGTGTCATATGGGTACTAGATTTATTAAGGTGATGTGAGGGTTGGGGGGCAGGGTGAAAAAGCTGAAAGGATTAAGTTGGTAGTTACAAAATATTCATAGGGATGTAAAGTAAAGCATAGGGAATATAGTTAATAATATGGTAATAACTATGTATATTGTTGTACTAGACAAGTCAGGGGTATCACTTCTTAAATTATATTAAATGTGTAACCACTATGTGTACACCTGAAATTAATACAGAATAATATTGAATGTCAACTGTAATTGAAAAATTAATAGAAGGGTAGAAATAGTGAAGGGCAATAAGACGTTCAAATATCTAGGTATAAAACACATAAGTCACGGTGATGTAATATACAGCGTGGGGAATATAGTCAATAATATTGTGATAGCATAGTATGGTGTCAAATGGTTGCTGGACTTATCATGTTGGTCACTTCTTTAGGTATATAAATGTTGAGCAACTATCGTGCACCCCTGAAACTAATATAATATTGCATGTTAGGAATATTTTTAATAAAAATCTTTAAAAACAATCCAAAGGAATTATATATATATATATATATATATATATATATATGTTTATATGTATATATGTGTATATATATATGTGTATATATATATATATACACATATATATATAATTCTGACAAGTTTGAGAACTTATTGCAACAATGTTGCTAACATTTTTTGATATCAGAGAGATTATTCGTTATGCATTTGTATAAACTGGACAACCACTTAACCAAGTTTACTGTTTAGAACTGCTGAAAGGCTGTGTGAAAAAGTTAGATGACCTGAACTTTTGCCAACAATTCATGGCTTTTGCATCATTACAATGCACCAGCTCACACAGCACTGTCTGTGAGGGAGTTTTTAGCCAGCAAACAAATAACTGTATTGGGACACCCTGCCTACTCACCTGATCTGACCCCCAATGACTTCTTTCTTTACCCAAAGATAGAGGAAATACTGAAAGGAAGACATTTTGATGACATTCAGGACATCAGGGGTAATACAATGACAGCGCTGATGGCCATTCCAGAAAAAGAGTTCCAAAATTGCTTTGAAGAGTGGACTAGGCTCTGGCATCAGTGCATAGCTTCCCAAGGTGAGTACTTTGAAGGTGACTGTAGTGGTACTCAGCAATGAGGTATGTGCACTTTTTCTAGGATGAGTTCACAAACTTAATCGTCAGGCCTGGTATTGGAGGCATACCTAAGCCAATATGGGAAAGTGTCAGAAACGAAAAAAGGAGGTCATCCTGTGTAAAGGAAAGCTTATCCACAGTCAAGAATGTGAGAGAAAGCCTGTTCTATTTAGAGAAAACTTCATACATTTCAGCATGGCTAGAGCATGGGGAAAAAGGCAATAAATGAGATTGGAGCAATAGGCAGCAGGCTGTTTATGAAGCAGCTTATTAAAAGTCACATTATTTACTTGGAATTTTTATACAAGGAAAGTGATGGATTCTGAACTGGAGAAACTATGTGATTTCACATGCATATTTTGAAAGATGAGTGTTAAGTTTGTGAGGGAATTTATTAAAATGGAGTAACAAGGGAAGTAAGGAGATTGATTAAGAAGATGTTATAGTTTATGCTTGCATGATGAAACCCTGAATTAAGACATTAACATTGAAGATGGACAGAAGATGAAGATTTAAGAGAGTAGGTATTGGTGGAATACAAGGGAAAAGAATAAGTGAAGGAAATTCTCCTATTAGTGATGTTAGATTCTATACATCAGACTATGAGAGGCCAGCATCATTAAACCCTCAAATCCTTTAATAAATTCCCTTTGCCTTGATTCCAAATGCATCTTCTGTTAATTCTGATTTACTTGCCGTAATACTAGAGGGAAACTGTGCTAGTGAGGGTGATTCAAATAGACATTGTACTTGGCAGTTACAATTCTCACTGTAAATTAATAAATTTTTATTCTGGTTTAATAAACCGGTCTTATAATCTGGTGTAAAGTGAAACTTTCAAAAAACTTAGTCATTCTTAGTAGGCTGACAGTATCAGATCTTGAGCTACTAACAGTTACCCAGGACTGAAGTGAATCCACCAAAGTAATGCCATTCTGTGAGGTGAGATGTGGTGCTCCCTGGAAGATAATCTCATCATCATTATTTGCCTGGTAAGAAGTTGTGAAAATTTCAACAAGTATGAATTCATATGCTGAGTTTGATTTGCAGGAGGAATAGCTAAGTAAAAGGTCTTGTAGGCAGCAAATAAAGGATATGCTAATTAGGGTAAGTAATACTAGCTGTTGTGACAGTCCCTCAAAACCTCAAAATCTTAACACAGTAAAAGTTTATTTCCGGTTGATGCAAAGACCAAAGTAGATATTCCTGGTTGGCAAGTAGCCTTCCTCATGGTCATTTAGGGACACTGGCTTCTTCAGTCCTGTGATCTTACTATTTCCTAGGGCCTCCAAGTCTCCTAGATTATCTGCATCAACTGGTTGATGGGAGAAGAGAAAGTATGGGAGATCATATGGAAGCTGTTTTATGGATCAGTCCTAGCGATGGCTCATTTCATTTACACTATATTCTGTTGACATAATTCACTCACATGGCCATATGAATCTACAAGAGAAGCTGAGAAGTGAAGTCTAGCAGTGTACCAAAGAGATAGAAGAAATGAGTTTGGGTGGACTCACAGTGATATCTGCCACATAGGGGGTTATGGTTCAGAAATGAGATCGGGACCAAGATTATAGAATTAATAATCAATAACATAACATGGGCAGTTGAAACTATGGAGTAGCTGAGAATTCATAAAAGTAGATAGAGTTGAAAACAAGATAATGAAATCCTGAGGATTATTTAGTTTCACATCAGTGAAATATTTAAGTGACTGGGAAATGAGAAGGAACATAAGAAGTAGTAACCAAAGGGTTTTAAAATATTCAAATAATGGCTATTACTTATTGATTGTTACTATATATATGGCACTGTACAATGTTAATAGGAATTATTTTACACAATCCTCATAGCAATCTGATAAGACAAAAACTTTTCAGATCCTCACATTTTTCATGAAGAAACAAGATTGGAGTGTTAAGTTCCTCTGTGGATCACACAATTAGTGAATAGAAGATCTTGGGTTTAAAACTTGTCCATCTGACTCCAATCTTTTAATTAATGTACTACCACCATCCCTCTACCGCCAATCCCAAGAAGGCATGGAAACATGGATAGCAAGGGAGAAACAGTTCCAAGAATGGAGAAGTGGTGAACAAATGCTCCATAGAGGTTAACTGGATAAGAGGTGAATAATTGGAAGGTCATTGTTCCACAAAACCGTTTTTTCAACAAATCTCATTGAGCACTGACTCTGGCAGTCCCAGTTGTAGGTGGGACACAGTGGTGAGCAAGATTCCAGCTCTTAAAGAGTTTACAGTTCAGTTACCACACTAAGAGAATGACAGCGGAATTCAGATTGCAGAGAGTTCAGTGAAACAGAAAAGAGAAAATGCAGGTTTACAAAGGTAGTAAGAGGTAGAGCTGGCATTTGGATTCCAAAGTTGAATTTCGACATTGTTTTCTAGTATTAAGTAGCCAATATAAGCCCATTTTAAACTCCTTATTTTAGTACTGAAAACAGTAACATTAAAGGTTATTCAGATAGCATATGGAACTGGAAAAAAAAAAAAAAGAGGCAATGGAGAGAGTGACTGTGAACCATACATTTGACCTTTCCCCTGCCCATTCCACCTAGAATTTGTCTCTGGAAAGGCAGAGACAATACTCCACAGTTCTTCTGTGTCTTAAATACAGCCTTATGCTCTGAGGCTTACCTCTCTGGTCCTACTTTTAAAAACTTACTGTTAATAGAGAATCTGATAAACTCAGGCTCAGTAGGATGTTAATGACTGATAGAGCTTAATATACTGGTGTCCTAAGGGTTTTTGAATTGTGGGAAATGCAGGAAGCCACAGCTTAAAGGAATAAATCTCTGTGAAGTTTTAGACACCATTGAGCAGTTGGAGACATAATTTTATGAGGGTCAGAAATGCCTTCTTGTTGATTCTGAAATTACATCACAAAATAGCTGCTAAGACTCCCTGCTGTTAATGGAGACTGTACTGAAAGAGACTAGGCAAGATAAGACTGAGCTGTGGAATTATAAAACCTTTGGAAAATCTTTCATGTGAGAACAACATGGGGCAAGCCTCTCACCAAAATAGCTCAGAAATCTGTGTCATGAGGTTACAATGAACACCCAAGAGCCTCATTCATAAACCACAGCAGCCTCTTGAGGAAACAGAGGGAGAAAGAGAGGTGGAGGTTATGGCATTGGAAAAGAAGGATGTAAAAATAGGTTGTCCAGGCTGGGACCCCCAGGATCCAGCATTTTGGTGGGTCAGCATGTTTCCGAGCCTGTTCTGTCAGTTCCTACTATTTACCTAATTGATACATCAGGTATGAGGGAGTGGATGAGATCTGAAAATTCATGTTAACCCAACTCACATAGGACTGTTTTACAACCAGACACAATTATTTATTTTATAGAGAACTTTGGTGGGCAAGAGGAACTGGATATTAATGTCAGTCAGTCAATGCACTGTCTCCCTGGAAGGAAATTCTCTGTAGGAGGCAGCATAGTGGAACTTGCCAGTCAAGATTTTGCACGTAGCAAATGACAGCAAAAGCATGGCAGAGTGAGGAGTCCCCTTGACCTCTCCCCTTGAAGTTACAAGTTAAACACCTATAATTCAACAAAGGCTTCCCTGCACAACACACAAACACATCTGAGAGATCCACGCATCCAAATATCTGAAGGTGGGCAAATTGGGGCAAACGGGAGGAGGGAAAGGAGAAGAGCAAAGATGGGTGCTGTGGACGCAGCCTGGAGCTTACTGAAGTTCTCAGGAGAGGGGAGGATTCAAGGCTGCAGGTATACTTTCTGTGGCCCGAGTATTCCTGCCTGAGTGATCAGCATATAATATGGCTGAACCCAGCAATTAGGGCAGAGACCAAATACAGAAACATGACAGCTGTGTTCTAGCAGCTGCCATTTCCAGGCAGAAAGCAAAGGCATGGAGCCTGGCTACCTCCCCACAACCTCCCAGAGCTCACCTCCCTGTGCCCTTGCAGAGCTAGCAGTGAGCCCGAGAAGAAACTGTAGCAGTGAGTGTTGGATTACAAAGCAGAGTATCTATAGCTCTGTGAACAAGAGACACAATTCCTCAACAACAGACGCACGCTGCAGCTAATCCTAAAAACAAGGGTGGAGATAAAGAGGCAAGGCAGCGGAGGTCTGGCAGTTGTCATTACTGGAAGGAGAACAAAGCCACAAATATACCAGTGGTCTCTCCCAGCCCACCCCACCCCTCTTCAAAGTTTATTCCAGCTGGGGATCTAGGACAGCACTGTATCTGTCTGCAGAGGCAGCAATGGGATTTCAGGGGCTCAGAACCCCATCACTATCACACTTTCACATGGGGATGATGTCCTCAGACTGAGGTGACCTGGTCACAGAGGAGATAATCACCTTCCTAGAGAATATAAGTCATCTCCTACCACCCAGCAGAGATCTGAAAAGCCAACTGGAGCACTGCAAGGGAAAATAAAATGCTCCAGCATTAGCTATTGAAAAATAAAATACCTCCTCTTATCAACCTGCTGCAGAATTCACCCCCATAGATGCTGGGGCAGAGAAATAATCCATAAAATACCAGAACAACCAAGATAACAAGGCCTCTCAGAAAGAAAATGAAAAATCTGCAGAAGATAAACTTAAAGACATTGAAATGTGTGACTCAAATGAGAGAATTCAAGATTGCAGTTCTGAAAAAACTCAATGAGATGCAAAAAAACTCAGATAGGCACTTTAATGAACTCAGAAATAAAATCAACAAACAAAATGAATAACTTATCTAAAAGATTGAAACTTTAATATAGAACCAAATAGAAATTCTGGAGCGGAAGAATTTAATAAAGGAGATGAAGAATGAAGTAACGAGCTCAGGAAATAGAGGTGGCCAGATGGAGAAAAGAGTTAGTGCTATCAAAGATAGAAATCTGAAAATGACACAGATGGAAGAAGAGAGGGACTTGAGAGTAAAGAGAAATGAAAGAACTCTATAAGAACTATCTGACTCCATCAGAAAGAGGAATATAACAATAATGGGTATACCAGGAGGAGAAGAGGGAGAAGAGCACAGAGACTCTGTTCAAACAAATAGTTAATGAGAACTTCCCAAACCTAAGGAAATTACTGGATCCTTGAATCCAAGAAGTAAACAGACCATCTATTTACCTCAATCCTAATAGGCCTTCACCAAGGCACATTATACTGAAGCTGTCAAAAATTAATGACAAAGAAAGAATTCTCAACGGAGCCAGGGAAAAGAAGATAGTAACCTACAAAGGAAAGTCCATTAGATTATCATCAAGTTTTTCAACAGAAACTCTATAAGCCAGGAGGGAGTGGAATCAAATATTCAAACTTTTGAAACAGAAAATACCAGCCAAGAATAATATAGCCAGCAAACTTATCCTTTAGATATGAAGGAGGAATAAAGACCTTCCCAGATATACAGGAGCTGAGGGAATTTTCCACTACAAGGCTTGCATTAGAGGAAATACTAAAGGGGCTTACTCTACCTGAAACAAAAAGACAAAAAGATACAAACCTATGAGTAAGACTACTAACAAACAGACAGAGCAGGAAATGGCAACCCCTACACAGAATAGGGCACTATACACTTAAACATAACATAAAGAGTAAAGAAGATAAAAAACATAAAAAAAGGAAAAGGGGACAATTTGCTACTGCAACTGAAAAATGAACTCACAGCATAAATAGGGATAATTTGTGAGAAGAAAAACCATAAAAGGGGAAGTAATAAAGGTCCGAATTTGCAAAGGGAAATGGAGATAATATGCATACTGAAGAAAAAGGACTACTGTGAATATGAAACTTTCTTTTACATAAACTTAATATAAGCACACAAAAAAAATCCACAACTGAGACACATAACTTAAAAAAAGAGGAAACAGAGGGAAAAAAATCATTGAATACTACCAAACTGAAATAACAGACAGGAACAAAAAGACAAAGAAATAATGGATACACTGAGCTACCAAAAAACAAAAGAGAAAATGGCTGTATAAAATCCTCATATATCAATAATCACCCTAAATGTAAATGGATTGAACTTACAAATAAAAACGCACAGAATAGCAGATTGGATCAAAAAACAAAACCCAACCATATGCTGCCTTCAAGAGACACATCTCAACTGTAAGGACAAATATAGACTCAAAGTGAAAGAGTGGAAAATCATACTCCAAGCAAATGGTATCTAGAGAAAATCAGGTATATTCATACTTATATCTGACAAAATAGACTTCAGGCTAAAAAAGGTTATAAGAGACAAAGATGGACATTTCGTAACGATAAAGGTGACAATACATCAAGAAGAAATAACACTTTTCAATATATATGTTCCCAATCAGGGAGCACCAAAATATATAAAACAATTACTAATAGAACTAAAGGGAGAAACTGACAAAAAATACAATTATTGTAGGTGACCTAAGTACCCTACTGAAAGCTATAGATGGATCATCCAAACAGAAAATCAATAAGTAAATATTGGCTTTAAATGGTACATTGGATCATGAATCATACCAAACATATTCCTTGACCACTGTGTTTTGAAATTGGAGATCAACTGCAAAAAGAAAGTGGGGAAAAACCCACAAATATGTGGAGATTAAACAACATACTACTAAAGAACAGCTGGTTCAAAGGAGAAATAGAAAGGAGATACCAAGAGATACATAGAAACAAATGAGAATGAAAACATAATATATTAAAACTTTTGGGATGCAGCAAAAGCTGTAATGAGAGGGAAATTTATGTCATTACAGGCCTATTTCAAGAAAGAAGAAAAATCCCAAATAAACAACCTAACGTTATATCTTAAAGAACTAGGAAAAGAAGAAAAAGTGAAACCCATAGTGAGCAGAAGGAAGGAAATAATAAAATTTAGAGCAGAATTAAATGAAATAGAGATAAAAAGACAATAAAATAAAAAAAATTAATGCAACAAAGAGAGGGTTCTTTGAAATGATTAATGAAATTGACAAACCCTTGGCTGGACAAAGGGGAAAAGAGAAAAGACAAATAAAATCAGAAATGAAAGAGAAGTTACAATGGAATAACATAAAACCACAAAGGATCATATAAGAATGGTTTGCCACCAGTTCAATAAACTAATTCTTACTATATTCAATACTATAGTTCTTCGAAATATACAACCTTCCTATACTGAATCACAAAGAAGTGTAAAATCTGAGCAGACTGATCAACAGTAAGGAAATTGAAACAATCATCCAAAAATCTCCAATAGCAAAAATCCAGCACCAGATGACTTCACTAGTGAATTCTACCAAAGTTTAAAAGATGATTTAATAACTTTCCTCCTCAAACTCTTCCAAAAAATTGAAGAAGAGGGAATACTTCCTAACTTATTTTATGAGGCCAACTATACCATGATACCCAAACCTGGTAATGATATCACACAGAAAAGAAACCACAGACCAATATCTGATGAATACAGATGCAAAAATCCTAAACAAAATACTAGCAACTCGAGTACAGCAATACATTAAAAAGATTATACATCACAGTTGAGTGAGGTTTATTCCAGGGGCACAGGGATGGTTCCACATATGCAAATCAATCAGTGTGATACACCACATAGACAAAATAAAGGATAAAAATCATATGATTGTATCAACAGATGGAGGAAAAGCATGACAAAACACAATATCCATTTGCAATTAAAACACTTAAAAAAGTGAGTATAGAAAGAAAGTACCTCAACATAATAAAGGCCACATATAATAAGCCCTCAGCTAATATAATACTTAATGGTAAAAGAGTGAAAGCTTTTCCTCTAAGATCACAATCAAGACAGTGATGCTCTCTCTTACCACTGTTATTCAATATAGTATCAGTGGGGCTAGCCAGGGTAATCAGCTAAGCAAAAGAAATAAAATGGTCCAAATTGGGAATGAAGAAGTCAAATTGTCACCTTTTGCAAATGGCATGATTCTTTATGTAGAAAACCCTGAGAAGGACACCAAAAAATACTATTAGAAACAAACAAATACAGTAACATCGTAGGATACAAAATCCATGTACAAAAATCCATAGCATTCCTATATACTAACAATGAAATTTCAGAAAAACAAATAAAAAAACAAAACACCTGTTGCAATTGCAACAAAAAGAATACAATACGTGTGTCTAGGAATTAACAAAGGATGTGAAGGACGTATATGCTGAAAACTACAAGACATTATTAAAAGAAATTGAAAGAGACACAATGAAATGGAAAAATATTCCATGTTCATGGATTAGAGGAATCAACATAGTTAAAATGGCCATATAAAGAAATAAAATGGTCCAAATTGGGAATGAAGAAGTCAAATTGTCACCTTTTGCAAATGGCATGATTCTTTATGTAGAAAACCCTGAGAAGGACACCAAAAAATACTATTAGAAACAAACAAATACAGTAACATCGTAGGATACAAAATCCATGTACAAAAATCCATAGCATTCCTATATACTAACAATGAAATTTCAGAAAAACAAATAAAAAAACAAAACACCTGTTGCAATTGCAACAAAAAGAATACAATACGTGTGTCTAGGAATTAACAAAGGATGTGAAGGACGTATATGCTGAAAACTACAAGACATTATTAAAAGAAATTGAAAAAGACACAATGAAATGGAAAAATATTCCATGTTCATGGATTAGAGGAATCAACATAGTTAAAATGGCCATATCAAGCAAAGAAATATATAGATTTAATCAATCTTCATCAAAATCCCAATGGTATTTTTTAAAGAACTAGAACAAAAAAATCATCAGATTTGTATGGAATCACAAAAACAAGCTGATAGCCAAAACAATCGTGAGAGACAAGAACACAGCCGAAGGTATCACACTCCCTGACTTCAAATTATACTACAAAGTGACAGTGATCAAAACAGCGTGGTATTTGAAGAAAAGCAAACACACAGACCAATGGAACAGAATTGAGAACCCAGAAATAAACCCACATATATATGTGGAGATAATTTTTGACAAAGGAGCTTAAAACATACAATGGAGAAAAGAAAGTCTCTTCAACAAATAATGCTGGGAAAATTGGAAAGCCACATGTAGAAGAATGAAACTACACTGCTATGTGTCAACAGACACCAAAATTAACTCAGACTGGATAAAATACCTAAGTATAAGATCTGAAACAGCATGGCATAGAAGAAAGTATAGGTGCTAAATTTATGGATCTTGGGTTTTAGAGTGGATTTTATGATTTTGACCTCAAAGACAAGGAATATAAAATCAAAAATAAATGAATGGGACTATATCAAACTAAATAGCTTCTGCACAGCAAGAGAAACCATCGACAAAACTCAGAGGCAACGAACCGAATGAGAAGATATTGCGAAGATCACCTCCAGTAAGGGGCTAATGTCTTAAATATATAAAGAACTCATAGGACTCAACAAGAGGAAAAACAAATCCCAGTAAAAAAATGGGCAATGGACCTGAATAGACAGTTCTCCCAAGAAGACATACAAATGGCCAGCAGATATATGAAAAGTGCTCACCTTCAGTAAGTATTAAATAAGTGCATATCAAAGCCAAAATGAGATACCACCTCACGCCTATTAGAATGGCTATTATGAACAGGACAAGTAATAACAAGTGGAGAAAAAGGAACCCTTATACACTGCTGGTGGGAATGTAAATTGCTATAGCCATTATGGAAAACAGTATGGAGTTTCCTCAAAAAATTAAGAATAGAATTACTATATGACCCAGCAACCCCTCTTCTAGGTTAGGTACCCCAAAAAGCTAAAAACATCTGTCTGTAAGGATATGTGTTCACCATGTTCATTGCTGCATTATTCACGGTGGCTATGACATAGACACTACTGAAGTGTCTTTGATAGATGATTGGATAAGGAAGATGTGGTACATATACATGATGGAATATTACTTGGTCATAAGAAAAGATGAAATACTGCCATTTGCGACAACCTGGATGGCTCTTGAGGTTATCGTGCTAAGAGAAATGAGTTAGAAAAAGTCTAGAACTATATGATTTCACTCATATGTGGGATATAAAACTGAAGGCAACAAATGAACAAGACAAACAAAATCTCACAGGCACAGACAACCGTTTAGTGGTTACCAGAGGGTAAGGGGGGGAGGGGGTGGTAGAAGAGGGAAAATGGTGGTGGAAAGAGAATTGACTGGATGGTGAACACACAGTGCAATATATAGATGATGTATTATAGAAATGTACACTGAAACCTATATAGCTTTACTAAGTTATATTACCCCAATAAATTTAATAATAATAAAAAAAGTTTTTGCACATAGCATTAAAGAACCAGAGAATCCTGGTTTTGCAAACTATTGGCTATGAAACCTGGGATATATCACTTACCCTGTATGAGCTGCAGCCTTTTCATCTATAAAATGGATTTAGAAAGAGCAGGGTGAGAGAATAAAATGAATTTCTGTATGCAAAGTACTTACCACATGACTGGTAGGTAAGTAGATATTATAACAATCTACAAGTATAATTAATCTGTGAACAGACACAAAGTAATTAGGTGGCAAATTTTTGTGGGAAATGTCATTGTTCTATAACCTACAGAATTATACCTTCCAAGGGAAGCTGATTGTCATCTGCTGGTCAGGTCACCATCTACTGTAAGGTGGCAAAGACAAACTGACCTGCTCCTGTTCATTGACTTCCTTCTTTGTAGACGTTGTGCAGACAACAGCACATTCTTAAATGTAATAGCTTCGATCATCCACTTGTTGCATGCCAGTTCTAAGCATGCAACAGACCACATTGATTGGCCTTAAGTGGTGCCAACCTACTGACAAACACCACATACACAAATCACCTCAAGCAGAATTATTGATGTAGTTGATTAAGTGTGGCCATTGTATGCTCATTCTTACTATTTTCACACACAGTGAGTGGCTTTATCTTATGTTATGGTGCTCTATGTACTGACTGTAGAAATTAGTATATACTTCTTTCTAATTCAGTTTGGCTCAACAGTGTGCAATAAGGTTTAGTTGCAGATAAATGGTTCCAGCTCGTTTGAGCAGAAAGAGACTTCATACAGGGATTTAGTTTGTTACAACATTGTTCAAAATGCTGAAGAAGCAGCCATTAGGCTGAGCCTCTGGGGATGACTGCAGAATAAGAGTTAACACTGCAGAACTGTCCCACCAAGAGAGCTGCCAGCCCTGTCACAGTTAAGAAGCCAGAAAATCAGGAAGCTGCCATTCAAATTGCTGGCTCCTTGACTATATAATCCAGGAAGTCACTGTTGAAGTTGTTGGCTCCAGTCCCACGTGCCTGCTGAAATCCGCAGCAGTATGGGTGGCTCACATACTGCTTCTATTTAACTTATTTCCACAACAACTGTGTGCTTGTGTCTGGCATAATTTAAGTCACATCCATAACCAAATATGCAAGGGAGTCTGGGAAATGTTTGTAGCTTTCTAGCCTTGCAGGATAATACAAGGAGGTTGGGATAGATGGGGAGTGAGTCACTCAGCTGGATACACCCCAGACAAGTATCTGTATGAAGTAATAATTGCAGGTCCTACAGAGAATGTAAACATGAGTAAGCCAGATTCTATTATCGAGGAAGTTAGAACGTAATAGGGGAGAAGAGACAAGTTCAGTGTCTTTATATTGTGGGTTGCTTCCTCAAGAATCTGGGAAGTTTTCCTTCCTAGCTACTCGTAAAGCATATTTCTCCTATCATAACTTTAACACAGTATTGTAACTGCTGGATATCTTACCTGTGCATTCAGTTGGCTATTAGCTCTGACAGGCAGAGACCGTGTGTACCTTGCTTGCTGTTAAATAGCCAATGTTTAATCCAGTGCCAGTAAATCTATGTTTAATGATTGTAAGTGGGAAAAACATTTTAAATAGGAGTCAAAATTACAACCTCTAAGGATGTAGGTGTTCCTTTGTTACAGCATAGAATATTTTCTTCCTGCCAGATTTCAGTCTTGAGTGTAGGCTAAATTAGAAGACTTTAAACAATAATTTGAACACCGATGTTAAGGGAATATATTTCCTAATTATGGCCCACCAGTCCTAAATTCTCCGTCAATGACAACTGCATATTTGTGGCTGCAAAAGCTGACTGCATTTAATTTCCTTTGCTAATTGTGTGAGAAGCTTACAAAGAGAAAACTGCTGTGCTGCCTGAATGAAGCCACTTGCTGGTTGGTATTAAATTTGATTCATAGTCAAGGCTGCCCATTCTGAGTTACTTCCTGGGAATAGGCAATCCAAGATGTTACTGGATCTGGGATGAAAGTCTTCTGTTTATAAATAATATTGGAAATACCACTTGCTGCTGCTATTACTACTACTGTTAATTGACATTGAGAGTGTACATAATAAGTGTGAATTATAGGGTTTAGTGCTTTATAGTCCGGATCTCATGTTATTCAATTTAATTTTAAATCACAACAGGTTATGTGGTGAGGTGCTATTTTACCTCGTTTTATAGCTGATGAGACTGAGACTTGGAGAGTTTAAATAATTTGTCCAATATTAAGAGCTTAGTGACCTAATAGTAAGTAGGCTCGCAAAGCTAGGTCTGTCTGATCCCAAATCAGTGTTCTTAACTCCTAAGTGAATTTCACCTGTAGTTTCTTATTTTGTAAGAAAATTCTTCTTATTGCAAATATTAAGAGTTTATATGATGGTTTTCTACATGGCAACTCTTTCTAATCCTCACAATATCCATGAAAAGTATTCCTACCTCTGCCTTACAGATTCTAAAATGGAAAATTAAATGGGTAGAGCTAAGCCTTCAATGGAGGTATTAGGACTCTAAATGCTGGTCTTGCGGCTTTCCATCACAATGTGAAGTAAAGATCTGCAGGCTGGTGTCTTTTCCAAATGGCTCCCTGGGACCCTGTGGCCACTAGAGCTGATGAGATGATTTTTGGTTACGGTATGTGCAACCATCATAGCACATGGAGCCTTGGAGAGGGACGGGGACAATGAACTCCAGTTTAAAAAAAATCATGCTTTTCTAAAATGGTTTCCTATTTCATCCAGAGAAGATTTATTCTGTAGTCTTTCCAGTGTAACAAAGCCATTACTTTTACAGAAAATTTGGTTTCAATTTCTCCTACTACAATTGAAGTCCACTTTTTTATTGTTTATTTCTCAATGAAAATACGGAACAATGAATCACTGCCCTTTAATCTTTCGGTATGCTCTTGAGGGTAATTACCAGTTAAACAGAGTTCTCTTAGGGAATGATTTTTGAAATAAAAATACTATTGGCTCAGTACTTTTGAGGATATTTGATGTATCATCCATCTTAAGATATGTATGATAGACGGTTCTGGTTAGACCAATTTAGTCTTAAGAAATTGAGACTAACTGAAATTTTTTCAAACAGCAGGGAAGTTGTGTGAAAATATAGGCATGGGACCTCAGAGAGGTCCTCATGCTTCCTCAGAGAGAGTCAAACAAACTCAGAATAGCAGGAGGTGAAGAGTGGTTCTGAGTCCAAGTGGCTTATGTGATCTCAGCAGCTTGGAATGTATGGCTTTTCATTCTAGGGCTCCAACTCAGTGTTAACCTCTCATGTCTGGGCTTTCTCATAATTTGCGATTGTACTTTGCTCCTTAACTTATTTTCTTTGTATTTCTTGACTTTAATTCCCATGTGGGACAATGTGAATTTCTTTAAGACAGACTATAGTCTAGCTTTGGGTCAGATACTCAGCTTTCATCAAATAAGATGCCTCTTCTCCAGTCGCCTGGACTTGCTGGGTTGTGGCATCACATGGTACAAAATATGGCTGTTCCTTTAGCAGTGGCCAGGGACAGAATCATTTTCAATAGAAGGAGCTGTAGGCATGGCAGATAATGTGCTAAGAAAAAGGCAATTTATGTAAAAGAGCACATCCTGTTGATTCTACCTTCCAGATATGACATGAGTCCGTCTGCTTCTCACTATACCCACCAACACTGCTGTGAGATCGCCATCATCTCTTGTTTCGATTATAGCAATAGCCTCCTTATATGTGTTTCTACTTTTTGTGGTGTACCATTCAATGAGTTTTCAATTCAGCAGCCAGAGAGAACTTTCCAACACATAAATCAATCTGATTTCTTCCCTGTTAAATTGTTCCAGGGACTTAGAATAAATCACACACTCTGTAACATGACTTATGAGACTCATGCTAGCCATACATAAGTTTCCAATGTCATCTCTAGTCCCTTCTTCTTCTATTCTATGATTTAGTCATCTTTCCTTTTTTTACCCTGCACCTTCTCCTAATCTGTTACCTTGAAGTATAAAGGATTTCTGCACCTCTTCACATGGCTAACATTCATCCATCTTTAGGTCCAGCTGTTGCTTTCTTGATCTCCCAGTTTGGGTTAATTGTCCCTGTTCGGTCTGCATCTAGCATCCTGTATTTTCTCTATCATAGAATTGAATCTCAATTACCTATGTGTTGTGTTCAGGGGAAGGCTATAGGTCCCTATATGCAAGCGCTGTTATCTGTTATCATTGGCTCTCCTAGTACTCTATCAATATGTGCTGAATCAATAAGAGAAAGAGGTAAATATTTTTTCATAAGATAGTGATGAAGATCCATATTATGGGCTGTCTCATCACACTACACGCATCCCTACCTTGGTTTTGCTCTGGCTTCCCAGGTCTTTTCTCAGTTCTTTGTGACACACGCTCTCCCCTCCCCTTTCACTGTGCTTTGTGCTTGCCTTTTCCTCTGCAGAATACTCTTCTTTTGCCTAGGTAGCTGCCACTGATCTTTCAGATTTCAGCTTAGTTGTCACTTCTTCAGGAAGTGACACTAGATCACTAGATCACTCTCTAGACTAGATAAAATCTCCCTAGTATATCTTCTCACAGCATCATATACTTCAAAGCACCCATCCCAGTTCTAATTTTACATTTGTTTTTGCAACTATGTCTGTTTATGGTTATCTTTAAAGTCCCAGTCCTAGCATGGTATCTAATAGGAGAGGAAAATATTTATTTGATGAATGAACAAATTTTAAAGTAAGGCTGCCAGATAAAATAAGCACATGGTGAATGAGGTGGTGAGAACATCAAGTCTTCAGAAGCCAGTTACAAGGTGTAGTAAGAAAAGAAAGACTAACAACAGAATTAGACGTCAATGGTTTGAATCTTCACTCCATAATACGCTCGTTGTATGCCCTTGAACATGTTATTTCATTTCTTTTAATTTGAATTTACATAGTGGTAAATGGAGATAACCATACTTTCTCCTTTCTGAAAATTAAAGGAGATGTACCAGGTAGATATCTACAAAAGCTGCCATATAAGGCACTAATACCGTCGTGACAAAGTTTGACATCCTTCAAGGTGAAGTGTAAGGAAGCATTGACCATAGTATCCTATCTCTCATCATTCAAAGTTGGCGTTATAGTGAGACAGTCAAAACTGAGAAAGTATGTGAAATAGTGTTTTTGTTTTTTTGTGGGGTTTTTTGCCTTTTGTTTCTAACAGGAATCCTTTCATGCCAAATCAGAGTTGCTAGGCTAGTGCTCAAACAAACAATATAAATGTATTGAGCTTTCTGTTAGCCCATTTGAGAAAGGAAGAAATTATAACAGAATACTTAATAAACATTCCTTTGTAGATGGGACGAATAAAGGAGACCTGGGAATTCCCAGGAGATTAGGTGTCAATGGGAAAAATCAGCCTCCCTTGACACTGGTAAACATGCTGCATTCTATAAAACTGGAAAGGAAGGATTTTAAAGTAACTTGTATTTTACACAACTTTAACTTAATAATAATAACCCAATTTATTGAAGATGCTAGACCTTAAACCTGGTGATTTACATTATTCATGTCCTTTAATCCCCACCAGCCTTTTGAGGTGTGTACTGTTATCATTCCAATATTACAAGGAAATGATAGATGAGAGAGGAAATAATTTGTGTGAGGCCACTCACTCTTGTGTCCAGTGTTCAGCCCATTTATGGCAACTACGTAGTAAGAGGGATCTCTTTTGTGCTTACTCTGTGCTCACTAATGTGAGAGTTAGAAAAGGAGAGCTAAACAGCCTCGCCTAGAATTACTTAAAACCATTCAAGTCAAGTCCTATGTTCCTCATGTTGCAAGACAAACTGAAATCTGAAAGATTATGTCTCTTGACTAATGTTACAAAAAGAAGGGCAGATTGTGCACGTGCCACATTTAGAACGATACATGCCATATAGTAGGGACTCAATAAATAAGTCTTAATTGATTGATCCAGCTGTATGTTCCTCTCAGTCGAGACCTCTGAGGGAAGACTGTGGTGCTAATATTAGAGGAAGAATTCAGAGACCTGCATCCTCAGTTCTCTGAGAGTATGTGATTTTCCCCATCAGTTTCTCACATACTCAGGCTGATGTCAAACTTCCTGACATCAGCTGCAAACCCAGGCTTTGTGAGTCTTCCTTTCAAAATATGCAGCTCTGAGGCTTGGTGATGGTTTTCACATTAATTAAATATTGCATTCACAAGCCTCTGAGATGACGGTGAGTAATTACAAGGCACACGAATAGGTTTTTGAAGGTATAATGAAATTTACATTTATCAGTGTTCACAGACTGACTAATTACAGAGTAAAATTATGTCCCAGTTTTATTTAAACAAATCAATCAATTTAAGCAATACCCTTTCCATTTCAGGAAATCTGTGTGCATATTATTTTCCTTAGGGGGAGAGAGGTGAGTCTCAGATTCAGTTCCCCTCCTACAACTGCTGTCTGTCCTTCTGTAAGACAAACATGGAATGAGATGGATGATAAAGCAGGTGAACTGCAGAGGAAGCGCTCGGGCTCAGCAATCTGTTGATCTCAGTTCAACTCTCCTGAGCAATTTACTCACAAAAAACCTCAGTTCCCTCATTATTACTAAAATAGAAATAATTGTAATACTCCTCTCGTTAGTACACTGAAGGCTCAATTAGCTAACCCTGATAAAGTCCCCAGTACTAGGCTGGGAATATTTGAGCTCCTGCCTCAGATTTCTACATGTCTCACTTCTTTACCTCCTTCAGATCCTTGGTTAAATGGTGAGGATTTTTAGTGAGGGTTTCTATTTTAAAATTGTCACATCTTACTCCATTGAAGTGATTACCTTCCTTCCTTGTTTTGATTTCTCTGCTTAACTTATCACCCTATAACTTACCATTGTTTATTTCCCCCAGTCCCCAAACGTCAGTTTCAGGGCAGCAGAGATTTTTGCTGTTTGGGTCATTCATTGGTTATATCTCTGGCATGTATGTGCTTGGTGTGTATTAGGTGCTCAGTATATGTTTGTAAAATATGTAATACATGTAAAAAATTGAATAAGCAAATATCCTTGAGATATGGAGAGATGAAATAATTAGGATTCCCAACACCATAAGTGACAGTTTAATTTGGAACCAGATGGAATTTATATATCTTTTAGCGATACCTCCTCATTTAAAAATGAAGAATCTAAGGATGAGAAGGAAAAGGAACTACTCAAAGCCAACTTGCTGGTTAAACCTCATGCTTCATCAACCAAAGTTATTTAATCATCCTAGGACTATATATATATATTTTTAAGGGGAACAGAATTTTTTATTGGGGAACAGTGTGTACTTCCAGGACTTTTTTCCAAGTCAAGTTGTTGTCCTTTCAGTCTTAGTTGTGGAGGGCGCAGCTCAGCTCCAGGTCCAGTTGCTGTTGCTAGTTGCAGGGGGCACAGCCCACCATCCCTTGCCGGAGTCAAACTGGCAACCTTGTGGTTGAGAGGATGCGCTCCAACCAACTGAGCCATCCGGGAGCTCAGCGGCAGCTCAGCTCAGCTCAAGCTACTGTGTTCAATCTTAGTTTCAGGGGACACTGCCCACCATCCATTGCAGGACTCGAGGAATCGAACTGGTACCTTGTGGTTGAGAGCCTGCACTCCAACCAACTGAGCCATCCGGGAGGCAGCTCAGCTCAAGGTGCCGTGTTCAATCTTAGTTGCAAGGGGCGGAGCTCACCATCCCTTGCAGGACTCGAGGAATTGAACTGGCAACCTTGTGGTTGAGAGCCCACTGGCCCATGTGGGAATCAAACCGGCAGCCTTCGGAGTTAGGAGCATGGAGCTCTAACCGCCTGAGCCACTGGGCCTGCCCAAGGACTATTTTTTCCTGTTTCTTCTCACAAATCAGGTTCTAAAGTTAACATTAGATATTTTCATGTTGAAAGAAAAAACACTTTATAAATACTAAACACATTAAGGTCTGTTTGTTTAAAGATTCTCTTTCCTATTTGTCAGTGTATTTTCTGTGTTTGTGGTCAAAAATAACAAGCTCCCTACTGATAGCTAGGCCATCAGTTTCACAGCAAAACTCAATTAAAAGCCCAATTAGTCTTAATACACAGAAAGGTTACTGTTCTAAGTCATGTAATATCTTCTGTCAAATGATATGTTGAAATATATTCTGGAAGGAGACCAAGAGACAACACATGAGATTTATAGTCTTTAAATCTTTACTTCAAATAAACTAAATACAGAATTCTCCCAGATCTGAGGCTTGACTTTTATCCTAGACTCCAAATTCTACTGGCTCATTAGGTTTCAACAGTGGGATTTTAAAGTCTAGAGCAAGAGCAAAGAGCTGAGCTCTTATCACTCACAGAGCAAGTCATTGTGTGAGCTTTAAGGTTTTTAGATTTATTTCAGGAAACTAGCATTTCATGGGTCAAGCTTGCCACAGGTTTGGTGGGTGGTAGCCTGATGTCACAGCCTGAAACTATGGAATGTCACTTCAAGGACCGTCTTCCTCAGATATTTACTTTTATGGGACTCTCAAGAGATTTGCAAACCTTTTCTATGTGTTTGTGTATTTTTATATAGTATCATATTCTAAATAGAAAATCAGTCCTAGTTCATATTTCTTCCACCTAAAGCATCACTGAAACATCTTAGATGTATCCTGCCCAAACTGACCTTTCTTGACAATTGTTCATTCCTGAAGCTTGATAATCAAACCAAAACTTGTCACATATTTTTTCCTAGTTATTTGTTTTTTGTTTTAGATCCTTTGGCCACACATCTAGCTATGAGACAATCAATGCTGAATTCCTCTAAACATTGCACTCAGTTTTACATGATTGTGTACTGTACGATTGATTATGGATCTGCTACTTGTTTTCCATAGGATCTGTACCTCTTGTGGAGGAAAGCATTTTCCAAAGGCCTAGACTAGTATATTTAGTACACAAAACTAAGAAAGGCTTTACATGGAAATCATCAACAATATGAGAAACAAACAAACAAACAAACAATGGGATCTACGTTCTAATTCTCATTAAAGGGTACCAAAAGTTATGTTTTAGACTGAACCTGTCTACTTACTAGTAATTGAGTTAGGACCATGCTAGATAATTCACATAATTATTTCATTGGAACCAAGTGAAATAGATATTTCTCTTCCTTTTAGGTAGATGTGCAACAGGGCCCAGGAGTAGTTAACCACCGTAAGCTACATGCAGCATGTGACAGACCAAGAAGTCACATCCAACCCAGGTTTTACTCAAATGCTGAAGTCATCTTTATTATATTTCACTGTCTCTTTCCATTGACTTGTAAATTTTCTTTTCAGATCAAACAATTTTTTAAAAATATGCTAACATAATGGAACTATTCTTATTGTTTTTCTTCCTTTTATTTGATTCTAGGTGTCAATGCTTGACACTTGAATGAGTGGGATGGCTCCTTGAGATACACAGATACTTTTTATAAATTTGACTTGTTTTATTATATTTAGCATATTGCATTATGATTACTCGTATGTCCAAATACCCCACTTGAATTTGAGCTTTTTCAGAGGTAAAGGATGGTGACTTACTTCTATTTGTGACACAAATAAGAACCAACAGGAGCCACTATTTGGACAATGAATTGAAAGCTAAAAGGCATAGTGTTGAACTATTGTTATGAATACTTTTCTCATAGACACTCTTGATAAGTGATAGCTAGCTCATGCCCAAGCTACAGTGTAGCTCTTTCCACAGAGTTGAAATTATCTCATATTTAACATTCCCTGAATTCCACATCCACAGAAGAGTTCAGGGTTATCAATGTGGTATTTTCTCAAAATAGACCCAAGCTGTTCTCTAAGGCTCAAAATACAGAAGTCCAGGGAATATTCTGCTATAAGTTTTGTTTTTTTTAAATGTCCACTCACACACACAAATTATTTAGAATTGTAGAGTGTTCAGTCTGGAAGAGACATAATCATGACCTTGTTAATCCAAAGTCAAAACTGAGTTCCCAAAATGTTAACTTCTTTGTTTATGATCACATAGGGTTTTTACACACTATTCTCATTTTTATTCTTGTTTCTTCTGGAAAATTTATTGGGTTACTAGGCTTCTGAAAATCATATGGTTTTTCTGGAGTCCCCTTGTGGACACTAACTAATATTTTCTATTGGGAACTTCTAGTTTTGTTTATTTATTTACATCTATGGCAGAGCCATCAGAAAACAGCTCCTGATCTTAATTTTGGAGTCTGTCATGGGCTAAGTATTGTGCTAGGTCAGGGGAGATTACAGAGATGAATCAGTTCCAGCCCCTCTTGGAGATTATTTTCTCACCCTTCACCTTACTCTTATTCTCTTGGTTCTGTTCACATTGTTAGAACCTATGTTCTAGTAAGTTCAGTCTAAGGTAAAATTCCACTTCTTTATATGTTCTTCTCTACTGTCTGTTTCAGACCTTCCACTAACTCTCCTTATGACCTTGAACACGTCACCAAATATCTCTCACTATGGTTCATCCACATAGTGACAGGATGAAAATGCTAAAATGTATGATGCTACTATATAGATGGACCCCACGGGGTTGTTTGGGGATGACATTGAAATCTTTGTTGTAAAAATTTTGTTGTCAAGAATGAAAACATGGTTAGGAACTAATAAGTCACTAGTGCCCTAAGTACTCTATGGTTTTCTGAAGGGAATTAAGTATATGTTCTTTGCAACATCCCCTCTCAAAAATCTACCTAGGAGATTCGGTCAAGATGGAAGAATAGATGAAAGATACAACTAAACTACAGGACAGCCATCATTGAGAATTGCCTGAAGTCTAGATGAACTGAAGCCCTACAGCTAAGGACATACAGAAGAAGCAACCTCGAGACTGGTAGGAGGGGCAGAGATGTGAAATGGGCTGGTCCCACACTTGCATGTAACCATTTAAAATGGAGAGGAATATCTTGGTTGTGAAGGTCCCACACCCCCAGAGGAGAGAGAGGTCCCAGCACCACAACAGGCTCTACAACCCAGGGTCTCAGTGCCAGGGAGAGAAGTCCCTATAACTTCTGGCTGCGAAAACCATCAGAGATTGTGGCTGAGACAGAGGGCAGCTGCACTCACAGGCATTCCTCTTAAAGGGCCCGCACATGGACTTACTTCCTCACTGACAGACTAACTTGCTCTAAGCTCTAGCACTGAGGCAGCTGCTTGAAAGGTGCCAGGGACTACAGGGAGGAACTGAATTTTCTGGTTTTAGGGTGAGAGCTGAAGGGGCAGTTTTCTCCCTGACAGAAGAGATGGTGGAAGCTATTGTTTTTTCTGTTGAGTCCTCCCAGTTCCTAGAATGCAGACGCAGGAGGCTGCCATATCTGAATGTCCATTAACATGGCTAATACCATTCATTCTCCCAATTTCCTTGAGACCACCTGCACTCAACTTTCGGGCCTGCCCAAGCCTCTTCCAGTGGCTTTTCTGCATAAGCAGCTTCTCTTGGCTCATGTTGTGGACATTCCTAAAATTTCTCAAAAGGTTTAAAAAACCCAAACAAGCAGCATCTGGCTTTAGCATGTCTCATATCTCTTCCTGATCAACCCTAAGCTTGGCACTAGCGACAGCCAGCCTCAGTTCATGTCTTGGCCTCTTGAGGCACCTCAAAGCTCAGCACAGATGGTGACCATCTGCGGATTGCTTTGTGGTTCATGTCAGGTGGCTCAGGTCAGGGCACAGGCTGCGGCTAAACTAGGGCTGTGGTGGGGTCCCTACTAGGAGGTCCTGGGGCTGGCAAGCCTGTTTGCCAGCTTCAGGCACAGCTGCAGTATTACCCAGCCACCTCTAGGGATGACATACCCAAAGGGCAGACTGTGTAGGCACCAGAGCCCTGCTAAAGTGAATGCTGCTATGTAGGGTCAGCTCCTGCACAACAGCTCCTCCATTGGAGCCCCCACTGGTTCTCACAACGAATAAGCCCAAGAGTCAGTCCCTCCCACTGATGTGCAAACATCAGTCAAGTCTCAACTACAACAGGAAGACACACACAACCCACACAAGGGACACACCTGGAGCACTCAACTCAGGTTACCAGGAAGATTGTATTACTGGGCGCCACAGGACACCTGCTACATAAGGCCACCTGCTACTAAGACTGGGAGGCATCACAGTCCTACCTAACATATCCATCCAACACAAGAAGGCCACCAAAATGGGGAGACAAAGAAACATGTCCCAAATAAAAGAACAGAACAAAGCTCCACAAAAAAGGAGCTAAACAAAATGGAGACAAGTAATCTACCCAATGCAGAGTTCAAAACACTGGTTATAAGGATGCTTAGTGATGTCAGGGAAAACTTCAACAACAAAGAGATAGGAAATATAAAAGTGTAGGTAAAAACCATAAAAAAAGAACCAGTCAGAAATAAAGAATACAATAACTGAGAGGAAGAATACATTAGAAGGCATCAGCAGTAGATTCCATGAGTCAGAGGATTGAATCAGCAGTTTAGAAGATAAGATAGCAGAAATCACCCAATTAAAAAGCAAAAAGAAAAAGAATCAAGAAAAATGAGGATAGACGTCATAAGAATGGTGACAGCGGGCACACTCTTTGAGTTCTCCTCCGGATCATATCACAAATGGGACATCTATAACCCATCAAAGGACTCTCTGCTCATCACGCAGAACAGCTAAGAGACTCGTGCAAGGATTACTTGAAGGTGGGCAAATTGGGCGAGCGTGGGGAAGAGGGAAAGGAGCGGAATGGAGACGCGGCCTGCATCTGCGGCTGTGGAAACACAGCTGGCACCCGCAGCCGCAGAGAGGCAGGGGATCCCAGGACGGAACAGAGAACACAAAAGCCAGGAGGTGGGCTCTTTCCCTGCATCCCACAGCTGATCTCTCCTGCCGAGGGGGCAGCATATCCAGCATTTGAGACCTCCAGTTGGGCCCTAGGCCATACAAATGACACAAACTCCATACCTGGGCCCCTCTCCCCACTCTTCCAATCCTACCCCCGCCCTTCCAGAGACTTAAACTGGCCCCTGAACTGAGGAGTAGTGTCAGATTACAGAGGAGCCTTAGTGCTCAGGCTCTGGGAAGACTGGCGTGCAGCTCTGACCCAGGGAAGAGGCTGAGAAGAGTGTGATTTTTGCTGGGCTAGGAGAGAAGAGACTCCTCCACCCCCAGCCACCACCTTTTCTGGCCCGCGGGAAGAGTGTGACATGGCTGGGCTGGGAGAGAGAAGACCCGTCCATCCCCAGCCCCCACCCTTTCTGGCCTGCCTAGGGCAGGGCAATTACAACTGCGGAGGCACTCCCAGGGATCAGCAGTAGGTGGTAGACACAGCTCTGGGCTTTCAGCAACTCAGAAATCTCCCGCCCGCCACACACACACACACACACACACACACACATACACACACACACGGAAGAAGTGCCCTAAGACTCAGGAGAACTGGACACAGGGCTGGTGGTGCTACTCTCAGTGTGCGTACGTGCAGGCAAGGGCAGAAACTGCACTGACTTTGTAGAAACTACCATCCAGACCCCTCAGCCCAACTCATCTAAATCTGCACTCCCAACGTCACTCTGGGCACCTGGTGACCAGCTCTGCCTGCACAAGACACAGAGGATTCTTTGGTACAGCAGAGGACAACCTGGAGATTACTTGGTGGGCTTAAGCCAAGACTGGCGTTGCTGTTTTTGTTTGTTTTATTTTGTTTTGTCTTTATATCTTTGATATCTTTGCCTGTGTTAAGTGTGGGTTGTCGGTTGATTTTACATGTGAATGTATTTGATTTTTTTCTTTGTTGTTGTTGTTGTCATGCTTGGTGATTTGCTTTGTTCTGAAATTGCCCTACCAGGGCCCAGCTTAAGAGGCACAAGATTCAACATACCCAGAGGCCAACTCCAGACCAAACCAGAGTACTACCGGGTTTGACCTACAAGTGACACACCCAGAGGGAATTCTCTACAGGCACAAGAGCCCATAGAGGCCAAACCTCATTTAAGTGGTCAACCCTCATGCAGCAGAACATCTTGCTGTGGGCAGAGCCAAGTCTCACAACTAGTCAGCCTAGGAGTTAACCCCACCTACTCACAAGCAAAAAGCAATTAAAGATCTTCTTTAACTGGACAATATACACAACACAAGAGTCACCTTTGGAGCACACGCAGAGGAGAAGAACGAAGTAGTGCAAGTCAAATATAAAGGACACATACTACATAAGATAACCCAGCAAGAACTAAGAACTCTAGGGGATCTACCTAATACATCGAAGCAAACACAGAGAGTCAGCCAGAATGGGGAAACAAAGAAACATGTCCCAAATAAAAGAACAGAGGGAACCTCCAGAAATTGAACCAAATGAAACAGAGGCAATACCTAGGAATAAATTTAACCAAAGAAGTAAAAGATCTGTATTCAGAAAATTATAAGACACTGAAGAAAGAAATGAAAGAAGATACAAGTAGATGGAAACACATACCATCCTCATGGTTAGGAAGAATTAATATAGTTAAAATGTCCATACTGCCTAAGGCAATATACATATTCAATGCAATTTCTATCAAACAACCAACGACGTTTTTCACAGAAATAGAACATATAATCCTAAACTTATATGGGACCATAAAAGACCCCGGATAGCCTCAGCAATCTTGAGAAATAAGAACAAAGTGGAAGGTATAACAATACCTGACATTAAATTATACTACAAGTCTACAATAATCAAAACAGCATGGTACTGGCATAAAAATAGACACATAGATCAATGGAACAGAATAGAGAGTCCAGAAATAAATCCATGCCTATACGGCCATTTAATCTATGACAATGGAAACAAGAATGTACGGTGAGGTAAAGACAGTCTATTCAATAAATGGTGCTGGGAAACCTGGACAGACACATGCAAAACAATGAAGCTGGACCACCTCCTTACACTATATACAAAAATAAATTCAAAATGGCTTAAAGACTTAAATGTAAGCTCTGAAACCATAAAATTCCTAGAAGAAAATATAGGAAGAAACTTCACAGATATTACCTGGAGTAAAATTTTTACTGATATATCCCCTCGCACGAGGGAAGTAAGAGAAAAAATAAACATATGGGATTACATCAAACTAAAAAGTGTTTTCACAGCAAAAGAAACCATCAACAAAACAAAAAGGGACCCTACTGAATGGGAAAAGATATTTGCCAATGATATATCTGATAAGGGGTTAATATCACAAATTTATAAAAAACTCATTCAACTCCAAAAAAAACAAACAACCCAATTAAAAGATGGGCAGAGGACATGAAGAGACATTTTTCTAGAAAGGACATACAGATGGCAAACAGACATATGAAGAAATGCTCAACCTCACTACCCATCAGAGAAATGCAAATAAAAACCACAATGAGATACGACCTCACCCTAGTCAAAATGGCTATCATCAATAAATCAATATACAACAAGTGCTGGCACAGATGTGGAGAAAAGGGAACACTTGTGCACCATTGGTGGGATTGCAGATGGGTGCAGCCACTATGGAAAATAGTATGGCGGTATCTCAAAAATCTGAAAAGGGAACTACGTTATGATCCAGCAATTCCACTCCTAGATATCTATCCGGAGAAATCCAAAACTCTAATTCAAAAATCTTTATGCACTCCTATGTTTATTGCAGCACTATACACAATAGCTAAGACATGGAAACAACTGAAATGCCCATCGGTAGACGACTGCATTAAGAAACTGTGGTACATTTATACAATGGAGTATTACACAGCCATAAAGAATAAAGAAATCTTACCATTTGCAACAAAATGGATTGACCTAGAGAACATTGTTAAGTGAAATAAGTCAGACAGAGAAAGACAAATACCATATGATCTCACTTATATGTGAAATCTAAAGAAAAGAATAAGTGAATGAACTAATCAGAAACAGTTTTGGAGACATAGAGGAAAAACTGAAGGTTGCTAGATGGGCAGGGGGTGGGGATAAGGGGGAAGGTGAGGGTATTAGAAAACAGTCAGTAACCACAAGATGGCCACGGGGTTTTGAAAATTAATTTGGGGAATGTAATCAATAATGTTGTAAAGATTTTGTAGGGTATCCGATGGACACTTGTCCCATTTGGGAGACCACCTCAGGGATGATGTAGATGCCTGATCACTGCACTATACACCTGAAGCTGAATAATAATGAATGCCAACTATAATTTTATATATATACATATATATGTATATATAGGTATGTGTATACCTACAAGAGGTGGAGTACAGCATTAGCAATAGAGACAGTGGAAATGTAATGGCTCCGTGTGATGTCAGAGATATAGTGGATGGGGGGAGTGGGGTTCACACAGTGTGAGGGATATGGTTTGGCCAGGGAAGGAAATGGGTTCTTGCCATCTGTAGTGGCATGGAGGGACCTAGAAGGTATTGTGCTGAGTAGAATAGGTCAGAAAGTGAAAGAGAGATGCAGTTTGATTTTGCTTATATGTGGAATCTAAAGAACAGAGTAAACAAACAACTCATAGATACAGAGAACATTTTGATGGTTTCCAGATGGGAGGGTTGTTGGGGCATGGGTGAAAAAAGGGAAGGAATTAAGAAGTACAAATTTGTTATTACACTGTAGTCATGAGGATGTAGGGTACGGCTTAAGGGATATAGTTAATAATGTTGTAATAACTATGCTATCATATGGGTACTAGATTTTTCAGGGTAATAGAAGGGAGTGGGGTTGGGATCAGGGTGAAAAAGGTGAAGGCATTAAGAAGTACAAATTGGTAGTCACAAAATAGTCATAGGGATGTAAAGTAACGCATAGGGGATATAGTCAATAATACAGCACTGACTATAGTGTCAAGTTGGTACAAGTCAGGGGATCACTTCTTAAATTATATGCATATAAATGTCTATACACTATGCTGTACACCTAAAATTAATACAAATAACATTGAATGTCAACTGTAATTGAACACTTAAAAATAGGGGAAAAAGTGAAGGGGAATAAGTGGTTAAAGTTTCCAGGTATAAAACAAATAAGTCATGGGGACGTAATGTACAGCATGGGGAACATAGTCAATACCATTGTGATAGCACAGTTTGGTGTCAGGTGGTTGCTGGACTTATCGTGGTGATCACTTCTTGTGTGAGAAAATATTTGGTGGAAGGTATATAAATGTTGAATAAGTAATGTGTACCCCAGAAACTGGTATAATATTGTATATTAGCTATATTTTAATAAAAATCTTAGAAAAATTTTTATTTCTGGCCCTATAATAGGCAGTTAGAACTTGTCTCTCTCTTTTACTACTTGTCTTTTTTTTCAACTTCTCTGAAGTCTTGCAATCTGTTGGTCTCTTTGTGATGTAGTGGTTGGAAAATTTGTGCCATCCATCATCAATTAACCACTTGACTATTCTGGGAATGCATTAGTTTCAATTATAAAAAAGGGAAATAATACACTTAACCAAATCAGAATTTAGGGTCAAGTGACCTGGAGTTCATTTCCGTTGCAAGATTTTTGAACATGAGCAATAATGAGTATCTTTGAGGCAAGACCCCTTAACCTCTCGTTCTTTTTCCTATTTCCGTCTCTAACTTATAAAACATTCTTGAGGATAATTTACTTAAGTCTCTGCTATGTTTCAGCTCTGCTCCGTGTGTTTATATAAAATTAGAACAAACAGTGGCTTGGATTTGCCTCCTTTATCTCTCTCTCACACTGACTTTCCTCCCCACTTTTTCAGCATGTCCTTTGTTTCTCTACAAGTTCCCCAAAGCACAGCTCTCACAAAGGACATAGTGAGTGGTTTATATAAAAGACACAGTCGTGACAAAATTTGGGTTAATAGTATCTTTTCTCACTCCTGTACGGCTCTAGAAATTAATTTCTAGATCTGATAAGAATGTGATTTCACGTGCTCTATTGATTTGTCTTGGGCTGATTCCTACATGGAGGGAAAGACTGAAGCACTTCTTCCTAGCAACACCTTGCTGAATAGCAAAAGGGACAGAGCTTTTAAGACCCCCACAGAATTCACTCAGTTTATTAATCCCTAAAATTCCAAACATCCTTCATTGATATTGTGTCACTGAGCTTTTCTAGTGACGGCAGGTGGTCTGGAGTTTGTATGTTTTCTATCAATTACAAGAGCACTCCAATGTAAAGATAAATAAGAAACAAGTATAGCAGAATGAACGAAAAATGCTGGATTTGAGAAGAACACATCAAAGTCTTGGCAGTTGTTCCCTAAGTAACCTCAGAGGCACTTTGTTGAAGAGCTAATAATTCACTGAGGTTGGGAGGAGAAAGTCACCTTAATAAAATGTGGGTTTAGTGTCCTTCTGGCTCCCTTGTCACTGCCCTTTCTTTTTATTGGCTCCATAATGTCTGCCCTGTGGACCCCTTTTTAAAATCTTAATTGGTTGTCAAATAAATTCTCCAAAGGTGTTAGCTGATAAAAGGCTTATATTAACATCACATTCCTGTGTATTTCTTCACATGTTTTCAAAGCACTTTCACTTTATCTTACTTACTTTTTGCAACAACCTATGAAGTATATTCGTCTCCCCCTTAAAGATATGGAAGCCAATGCTCAGAAGTTATTTACCTAAGATCACACTGTCGAAAGTAATCCACGTCTTTTAATTCTTATGCACACTGTCATCTCCCCCTTTGGACTACTTCCAGGGTAGTTTTCATTTCAGAACATATGGATGCACATGTTCCCTTGAAGTAGCATTTTGGGTTTCTTAGGATAATTACCCAGAAGTGGGATTACTGGGTTCTTCTTTGTCTCACGTTATAGCCTCTGTTTTAAAGTCTGTTTTGTCTGGTATTGCTACTCCAGCTTTATTTTTTCATTCCCATTTTCATGAAATATTTTTTTCATGAAATATCTTACCCCTTTACATACTTACTTACTTATTTATTTACTTATTTATGGAGGGCACAGCTCACAGTGGCCCATGTGGGGATCGAGCTGGATCGAACTGGCAAGCTTGGTGCTATCAGCACCATGCTTTAACCGACTGACCTAACCGGTCACCCCTAGATATCCATTTTATAAGCAAGGAAACTAGACTCATTTGCAAAGTGACTTCCCAAGATCTTATAACTGCTTAGGGTACAGGCAAAAATCATGGCTTAATGTATATAAAGCTTTTAGGTATCTCAGGATCCTGACTAAAAATGCAGGTACCTAAGGTAAGCATTGAAAATAGATTTCATCATACAGATTCACAGGTTGTAGCTATTTGATTTATTATGTTGACAAGGATTTGGAGGCTGCATTTAGAATCAGTGGGAAAGAGTACCATGAGTCATTATTGATGTTTGCTCTACCTATAGGAAGTGGAATTTAATAGCACACGTGCTACATATTATATTCTTATGATTTATGGAATTAAAAACTTCCTAATTTCTTATGAGCAGAGTAGAAAAAGAATAGCCCTAACATCAAAAGACCTGCTCTCATGTCCTGACTGAGCTGGGTCCTTGGATGAATCACTCAATTTCCCTAAACTTTAATTTCCTGACATTTATAAAAAAGAGTTTATAGCTGCATTGTCGACCTTGTACAATATCTGTGACAATTAAAAGTAAGTAGCACCTGAGGGTGTATGTCGTAATTTTAAGAGCTACTTTTTATAGTTGAAAGTCAAGAAATTACTAGGCCCAAAAGGAGTGAAAAGATGCTCAAATTGAAGGCAGGAAGATAACTATCAATTTTTGCCGGAGCTAGTCATGTTGCTAAAATTGACCTGAAGAGCTAATTTCTCCAAGAAGAAACAGTCATGATTAGGTGTTAGAGTAAAGAATTTAGTCCTATTGAGAATGCTCTGAGTTTGAGCTGATCAAACAGTGAAAGGAAAAGGATAACATTTTGAGAGGCTTTATTTTCAGCTTCTTGGTGTTCTTTCAATAGAGACCCTAATTTCTGTAGGAAACCGATATTTTCACTTCTTTCCCACACTAGAGGTGGGATGGTTGAGATTCTTTCTAATACTTTAATTTGAATGAATGCATGCTCTAGTGTGGTCTGGCTTTCCAAGCCCTATAGAGTCTGGCTCTGGCCTTTCTCATGCTTCTCTCCTATAGTCCCTTATGCCCCAGACAGACTCTTCTTTCATGAGGCTTCTGCCTCTTCCATAGCTCCATCCTTTTCTGATGCCCCCCTCTCCATGGAAACCAGTTCCAACTGCCTGTTTTCAGAAATCTCAAAGTGAATATTCATAACAAAAGCCACCATGGTTTCCTCCCAGTCTTATGCCTCTTTGAGTCTTCTTCATCTTTGTCAGGAACTTGAGAGACCTGAGTTATTCTTGACATGTCCACATCACTCGTACTCCTCACATTCTGTGAATTACCATTAGTATCTCCTGAATACATCTACTCTCTCCACCACTGTTAGCACTTTGGTTGCCACTATTTGTCACCTGGACTCCTGGATTACTCCATAAATCTCCTCAATGATCTCTTTGCTTGCTAGAGCTGAGTGTTCCTTCCCAAATACACATCTGGTCATATTGCATCTCTGTTTATGTTCCTTCAATAGCTCCATTGCTTTCCAGAAATAGAGCTTACAAGTCCGTCCAACGTCTATGTCCAGTCACATCTCTTGGTACTTCTTCACATTCTTAAGCTAACATTTTGAGTTTAGTTCAGTTTCTGGAAGTCACATGTTCGTTTTCACTTTGGGGTCTTTGAATACACTGTTCCTTCTTTCTGGAAGAAACTTGGCCTGCTTCTCCTCACCTAGCTAACCTCTACTTAATGTTCAGGTTTTAGCTTAATTGTTAGGTATTTCAATAAGCCTTGCCTGATGCTTTCAAATAGGTTTGGTCCTCCTCCTTCCACATTTTTCCCAAACACCATTTATTTCACTATCATCATATTTTATCATATAATTTTTATCAATTGTATGTTCATCACTTGTCTTTGTCACTAATCCATTAGCTCTATTAGGGCAGGGAGCTATGTGTGTTGTGTTTATCACTATCCATAATTTCCAGTTGCTTACTAGTGCTCAGTAAGTGCTTATTAAGTGAATGAATGAATGATTGAACAGATTCTTTCCCATCTTGGTGAGTCTTGATCCTACTCACCCATCAAAGTCCACCTTAAAAACCTAATCTATACACATTTTTTTTTTTTTTTACAATTTCCCATCCTTATGTGATATTTACTTAGAATTCTTACGTGCATTACTGGTTTCATTTGTATGGTACACCTTTCCTTTTTTTCTGTGTTGAATTGTAGCTATTGCTATTTTTGTTATCCCCTTCAGTCTCCATAGAATGAGACTATATCTAATTTACCTTGATATACATACCCTCCCAGTGCCAAGCTCAGAGCTCCGTACATAAGATACTTAAGCAATATGATTGCTTAAATCAACGGAAAGAACTGCTCAGGTAGGACTGATTAATAAACTGTAGGCATTTTACAGAAGTCGAACTCTTTTAAACCAATACTTTTTAGTACATAAACAAAACATGACTTGAATGCAGATGCTATAGCTAAAGCTTTTCTTCTGATTTTGGCATTGTCATAACTATTTTAGATAATACAAAAGAGAGATATTTACACTTTGAAAATACCTTCCAATATGCAACAGTTTCCCAGCTCACAGAAGTCATGGTAAGAATCAGCAAGACTTTTTATCTATTCTGCAATGTACAGGTTTATTCCAAACATACCATTTCTGATCATGTTTTTTTTTCACCTGAAAATGGCGGTGATTCTTTGTGCATACACAGATAATCCTGTAAAGAATGTTTTATTTCCCATATTAATGTATATTTGGAGACTCGATGAGCTCCAAGATCCCTTTTGATTCTAAGAGTCTAGGATTCTACACACGAGTCTATTCAAGCAGGAAGCTACACAAGAGGTTTGGAACACATACCAGAATCAGGAGACATGAGTTCAGTCCCCAAATCTGCTGCTTATTATTATCTTAATCTTGGCTAAGTTCATGCACTTGACTTTGCTTTTTTTTCTTTTTTTTTGACACACACTCTCTTTATGGAAATTGGGGATATAGCAGTGTATAGATAAAGTCCATTGACAAAATAACGTAGCCTCTCTGAGCCATAGTTTTCTCATTTGTAAAACAGGGTTAAAATGAGATGTGGGTTGGCCTACCAGAGAGGTAACTAATATAAGGCTGCTAGGAAATGCTTGTTTGGGAATTAAAATAAGGGCTCCTTTCTAAGTTATAAAACACTGGGCTTGGGTCTTTTGATGCTCGAAAGTCCTGCAACTATATAAGTGATTGAATCTCTTCTCCCCTCTCCTCTTACCAAGCCTGGTCTTCTCAGCCACATATGTAAGCTCCTTGGAGTAGGCGCTTCATTTGTTTTGCTGACCCTTGCTTATATTCAATGTTTAGCAGATTACTCTGCATATAGTAGGTGACTAGTACTTGCTGGGAAAGGAAAGATCTCAGTTCCAGCATTCATGTGGAGCCAGTGCAGAAGATTTATCTTCTCTTGCTCTGCTGTGAACCTGATCCCAAGGATATCAGGAATCCTGAATCTTCTTAAAAAAACTAAACTACATCCATATTCTTGTACCTCTTTTTGCCCAAAGAGCAGCTGTGGGGACAGAGCCCCAGAAAGCAGTTTCCAGGCTCTCAGCTTCACATAGAAAGGTGTTGGCTCAGGTAGTAAATGGCCATCAACTGTGATTGGATGGCCATCAGCTGTGGCTAGTTGGCCGTCAGCTGTAACCAGTGAGCCATTGGCCACTAATATAACCGCCGTGGCTATGCTGGCAGAAAAATGGGGGCTAGCAAGAAGATGGCGGCTGAGCTAACAAGAGCGGGTTGCAGAGAGGCGGATGCCGCCGGCGAGAATATAGTGATATGACTCCCCTACTTATGGCTCCGTGGGTGTTCCTTTTGGGCCTGGCCATGTCCTGCGTTCTTATGTGCGGAGCAGGAGCCAAGACCCTGCAGGCTGCCCCACACGACAGCAACACTGTGAGTAATATCTACTCTGCCTGATGACTGGGAAGCAGCACAAATTAAAATAGCTTTACTGTAAAGAGCCCTGGTCAGTGGACCCCCTTCTGTGAATGTAACACTGTGGAGTAGTCACTTAAGTCTTGAAAACCAGCGGTGTGGGGAATGATGCGGCCCTCACACCTGTGACCACTATTCAAGGGAGCCTTTGCACAAACTCCTGCTTTGGACATAATATGCCTAGCTGAGATTCCAGAATTCAGCACCCATCAGCCATGGTAAGTTTGTTAACATGCTGAGATTGCACATGAAAGTCCTCAGGGAGCCTTAGGCAAAGTAACAGGAAGAGAGGGATCTATGGAGGTGGATAGATTCCATGTTTGGTTTCCAGCCGAAGTTCTAGAGGCTCCGAATTTATGATAGCGGGGATAAATTGGGGCACATTTTTTAGACATGTAACTATGTAAAATGACTCCTAGGTATAAAAACGAGGATTAGCAAAGTGCTGTACAAGCTGTAAGGTGGCTTGCAATGTATGAGTAAGTGGTGATCCATTTAAAAGTGACACTGAGTTATTAATAGTTTCATCTTACTCTCATAACCTCGTCCTATGCCAATTCATCTCCGGCCTTCCTTGGGGCATAACTGCAATGATGGACAGACAGAAGAGATGTGAAACCTGTTTGGTGAAGGAATACAACCATTTTTCTGGCATAAGTTATTATATTAGCTCATTTCTTTCTTTTTTTTTTTTTTCCTAAGAGTTCACAAAACTTTAGTGCCTCTGAATTTTCAGGCTATCCTGAGTGGTTTAACTCCTGAATGGTTTTAGTTAATCCCAGCTGACTTTAGCTGTAAGGAAATGTGTTGAACTATTTCTGTTTAAATGGTAAACTAGAAGGAGAAAGTGGGAAAATGTCCACATTTAGAAGTCAATTTTATGTTTGCTGCACCTATTTCCTTTTTTTTCTTGCATTCATTACATTGTGTAATTATTGCAGCAGTCCTGCCACATAGGTATTATCATGTTTATTTCACAAGTGATTAAACTGAGCTGGGCGGGTGCTAATTTGCCGATGGTTACACGTGGTACCTCACAGTCACTGTGAGTCCATGGCTCGCTCTGAACCATAGCTGTCCACTGCAGTCGTTCATCACAAATCCACAGCAGTCAAAGAGAGACTGTCAGCCTTAGAAGATACGACTTTGGTCCTGAGGAAGAAGAAAAGAGAACTCCTGCCAGCAACTGAAGCCTAGTTGACCCGAATGTCTAGAGAGAAAAGTCAGAGCAAAGCACTTGGTTAAGCTGGCCGTCAGCAGTCTAGAAACGGAAATTTAGGTGCCAGACTGTGACACAAACCATACAATCAGCAGCTTCCCACATTCAGTTGGGGCTGTGCACATGTGACATTCTCTGACAGAGACAGTGTCACTGAATTTCTCTGAAGAGCTTACAAGAGATTAGGGACATGTCAGAAAATGGGAATGTTTTAAGTACAATGAAAGGACTTAGAAAGTAGATGGACATGTATAATTAAAAGAAACAAAGATACTTTGAAATCAATTTAGTAAGAATTGGGCCCATTTTGAAAAGGGGGCTGTGTCCTTGAGTTCAATAATTAGAATAGTATAGTGTATTTTCTGCTTCGAAGGCATTTGAATTTTCATTCTTTTGAGCATGCCATTAAATTAACTTATGCACAAAACCTCAAAAAATCTTTCTATTGGTCCCCTTTCACTCAAAGTAATTTTATGTATCACAAAAAGGAAAAAAAAACGGCTCAAGTTTTAAGTCTCTCCATCATTTCAAATATTCCCTCTGAGCAGCTTTTTTGTTTCTTTAATGACCCAATTTTGAAATGGATTATTTAAAAGTTAAAAAGGCAAACTAGCATTTTTAAATATTAAGAAGTACAGACAAAGTGAGAAAACAGCTTTTGAACAGTGGGGAATGTACTTATAGAAAGTCTTCATCAAGGTCAATTTAATAGAGGTAAGTTCTATTCTGGGGCTTAGTACAGACTTCCAGAAGTCTGGTAAGCTCTGTGGATGACATAAAGGAATATGTGATGTAACTCCTGCCATTAAGCAGTTGGGCCCTGTTGATATGCACACTGAAATAATTAAAAAGTAACTCCCTGCAGAATTTGATTAGATTTCAGAGAAATTATTTGTGGTAGTCAGCCAGAGACTGGAGAAGTGGCCATCCTCTAAAATAGAGGAAAATGGCTTCACGGAGTAGGGCAATTTCGGTGGAATCTTGAAGGAAAGGTAAGATGACGACAGAGAAAGAGAAGGCGTTTTCAGACTGGGGCATACAAGATTAGAAATAAGAAAGTTATAAAACAGGTGGTAGACTGATGTGACTGAAATTCAGGATTGGTTCAGCCATGGAGAGCAAAAGAACATAAGCTTATATAGGAGATATATGGTAAATAAACAGTCGTTATGTGTTTCTTCAATGACTATATATATATGCCTGATATACATATTCTTCCTAACTCTGTGATCTTGGAAAATTTATCAAGCTTTCCATTATTCTGATTCCTCATATGTAATGAGGATAACAATCTAATTTCATACTGCCTTTGTGATTAGTAAATCTATGTAAAACAGTACAGTACTCTGATACAAAACAAACACTCAAAAAATGTTTTGTTCCCTGTTTTATTTGTGGTCCCACACAATTGCCTGTCACTTGCTGAAACATTTTTTGTTAAATGAATAAAAGAATTCAAGAAGTAAGCAAAGTCAGGGAAAGGAAAAGTATATTGTAGGCATAGTGAATAAGTTAGTCTAGTGGGATTTAATTTGTCCTAACCCTCTATTTGGTGCCAGCACTTGCAGAGGTCAGCTCCAAACTATCCAGCTCAGGAAGACAGTATAGGCGTGTGGACCTTCCTTCTAGATGAAGCTATATTATTATGTATCCCTGTTCCCCACAATTAAGCATTCTTGAATTCCTTATTCTGACACACCACGATGTTGTATGTCATTCTCATTTACACAGGTTTTAATAAGTTCATATATCATCCTTCACTCCTGAGTACAGAAATTCCTTCAGTGGGCATCACAGCTTTCCTGTGTCCTCCTCTGCCTCTTACTCCTGCGCAGGATATTTATCCAGTGGCAGCCCTTAGTTTTGCTTTTAATCACTCTTTCCAATATGATCTCCCTTTGAATGGGATCACTGCTCTGAACTTAAAGGAGCTTTGGTATTTGTTACTTCCCTGGCACTTCACCCAGCTTTCAGCCTTTCAAGCATTGTGCAAAATCAGATACAAGATTGTTATTCCTTCATTCATTCCACAGATTTTACAAATATTTATTGGGCACATAGTTGTTGGAGAGAATGGGAAATAAAAGTAGACACCTTCTCTTCCTTCATGAAGCTTACAGTCTTCCTGAGGTCATAAATATTAGTGGAATAGATTCCAATAAATGAACATTTGTAACTATGATAACTATTACAAATTGTATTTTTTTGTAAGTTGCTATACCCAATCAAATTAATGTAAAATTAACACTGTCTTTATCCTAAAATTGATTTTCTGTGCCATTCTTTAACGTGTGTATATTTTTGGATTTGAAAGGGAAAAATTCATAGGACTTAATGATTGATTGAACTTATTAATTCAAAATATGTTTATTCATTCTCTACTATATTCCAGGCTCTTTGCAAGAATTAATATGTAGAATGAGAAGATAGGAGGTCTTGGGAAAGAATCTTGGGGGTTGCAACTCTTAAAGAACAGGATGTCTGGAATAGCTGGAGAACCAATATTTTGTCATGGAAGATGAGAAAGGAGAGCTTGTCCAGAGATGAATAGATTGCTGTATCAAATATTGTATAAAAAAGGAAGAGGACATGAACTGAAAAGTATCACCTACAAGAGCAACTTGGAGTTTCTTGGTAAAATAAGTAAGCGTATTAACCAAATGGAATTTTTTTTGTTTTATCAAAGAAAAGCTATAGATAAACTACTGGAGATACTCAGATGATCAATTCTGATTAGATAAGGAATTGCAGCTCCTTAACTAATGATAACTTAATCACAAACCTTTAGAAAAATTTCTGGAGAAACAAGATTCTATCTTATACCATCTTTGAATTACTTAGAGTTATTTTATAGACTAGATCAGTAATTGCTTTTTGAAAGGATCTATGTGTTTTACCTGGGCTAAAGGTAATTAAAAAAAATGATTTCCTAAACGTATTCTTGATACTCGTTATCATTTGTCCATACTTCCATGTAATCATTTCTCTCTTTCAATCAGGGCTTTCCTTATGATAGTGCTCCATAAATGTTATGAAAAACCACCCCGTAAGTGACCAGATCAGTTTTGATTACAACTTATGGTTAAGTTCTTGCTTTAAACCTAACTTGTTTTCTTTCTAATACATTTTAAGCCAATTTCCATTGCAGCTTCTCTATTTATTCTTTCTCGATTTTCATAGTTTCTCTCTCACCTTAGTGCTGTGTGAATTTAATGAGCTGTTCACTCCAGTTCCTTAGGTGGAATGATAGATCTCTCACCTCCTGCACAATGAGTGTTTCCATAAACATATTTTCTCAGAGAGGATGCCCAGGCACATACTGCCTGTTCTTTATTTCCCATTATTTTGAGAGTACAATTCTTTAGAGGGTGCCAGAAATGAATTTTCTTACAATTTGTTTATGTCCATTCGCATCTACAACAGCAGGAAGCACACATAGTCCTCAGCAGCATGGTCTAAACAGCATTTCCCAGTTAAAGTGATTCAGAAACACCCTCTCACCTTGGATGCAAAGGAACAGTTAGTTCTTCCTGGGTTTCACTCATGTGCAAGCATTCAGATATAGAGACAACCTCCATTGTCCCAAAGAATATACCATAATTATCTTGTCCAGTGTTGTTTGCACTGATCCATCCCTATTCTCCCTCACTATTACACTTCTCTTCTGTATAATCAGGGATGCCACCAGGAAAGTAGTTGTCCAACCAGTTGGCCTAAGATTCACAATGAGCAGGTAGCAAATCACTAAGTGGAGGGCTCACCTCTGAACAGATAAAGAGGAGTGTGGCAGCATTGGACACCAGTCAATCAGTGAATGGCTGGGTGTTTGATTGTGCACTCTTCTTTCTCTATGATCATTATTTATTTTCTGAACATGGTTAAGGTCTTGTATAGTTGGTATCCATACTTCTTAGTTCACTATCTTCTAATTCATGCTCCATTCTGCAGATTCACCTTTCTGAAAATGAATATAATCACATCACTCTCTTGCTTGTAATTCTTAATGGCCACTATAAATTCAAGATATCCAGTCACAAGACAAGATGTTCTCATTACTTTCTATTTCAGAGGAAATAGAAGCCCTAAAATAAAGGATTTCTTTATTGTCTGCCACCAAATTTACCAGTTTATTTATATTTGTACCCATCCCCTTTTTTCTTTCTTTTTCCTGTGTTGAAAAAGCTGTCCCTCTTTTTTAATTTCTCCATCTATGTTTAGTATCTCATCAAGTTTAATTTGCATAAGGAAACATTCAATATTTTCAGGGAGATAATACCAAACGGGAGAAATAAGGTCCAGGGAACAAATCAACAAACAAATGAGAGGGTGATTTCACAGAGTGATAAGTGCTATAAATAAAATGAATTTTTGGCTGCAAAACAGAGTAATGATTGGAGAAGTAAGGAAATCCTTTCTTAGGAAATGAACTTTGAGGTGAGACCTGGAAGGTGCAAATGTGCCAGTAATGAAATCTTTAGGCAGAGCTCTGCTAGTAGAGGGTAAGTTAACTATGTAAGACAGGAATGAGCTTTGCATGTTCAAGGACAGAACTAAGGCCAGTGTGGCTGGAACTTACAATGTAAGGTAAAGAGCAGTGAGCAGTGAGATTGGAGGTGCAGGCAGGGAGGGCTGGATCATTCATATGAGATTTGTTTAGACTGTGGTAAAGTTTATTTTTATTTTTTAGTGATGGACTTCTCTAGCTTTTTCTTGTCTGGCAAGCTTTTCATCGGTCCTTAAATTTTCTATGATAGCTTTGCTGGGTAGAATAATTTTGGTTGTAGATCTTTGCTTTTCATCACTTTGAATATTTCATGCCAATCTCTTCTAGCCTGCAAAGTTCCTGTTGAGAAATCTGTTGACAGTCTTATGAGAGCTCCCTTGTAAGTAACTAGCTGGTGTTCTATTGCTGCTTTTAAGATTGTTAATGTTTCTTTAACCTTTGGCATTTTAATTATAATGTGTCTTGGTGTTGGCCTCTGGGCTCATCCTGTTTAGGACTTTCTGTGCTTCCTGGTCTTGTACGTTGTTTGCTTTACCAGGTTTGGGAAGTTTTACATCATTATTTCTTCCAATACGTTTTCAATTCCTTATTCTTTCTCTTCTCCTCCTGGTACCCCTATGATGCGAATGTTGGTATGCTTGATGTTCCCAGAAACCCCTTAAACTATTATCATTTTTTTGGATAATTTTTTTCTTTTTGCTGTTCTGATTGGGTGTTTTTTGCTACTTTATCTTCAAAATTGCTGATTCTGTCCTCTGCTTTATCTAATTCACATTTGTTTACCTCTAATGTATTATTTATTTCAGTTGTTGTATTTTTCATTTCTGACTGGTTCTTTTTTATGTTTTCTATCTCCAGTTTTATGTTTCCTACCTCTTTGTTGAAGTTCTCCCTGAGATCATTGAGCATTCTTATAACCAGTGTTTTGAACTCTGCATCTGATAGATTGCTTGTCTCCATTTTCTTTTAGTCCCTTTCTGGAACTTTGTTCTGTTCTTCCATTTGAGACATGTTTCTTTATCTCTCCATTTTGGCTGCCCCCCTGTGTTTGTTTCTATGTATTATGGTAGAGCTGCTATTTCTCGTCTCAGTAAAATGGCCTTATGTAGTAGGTGTTCTATGAGGAGCAATCTCTCTGGTCACCTGAGCTGGGTGCTCCAGGTGTGTCCCTTTTGTGAGTTGTGTGAGCCTTTCTGTTGTACTTGAGCCTTTGTTGCTGTTTGCTTGTCAGTGAGAAGGATTGACCCTCAGGCTGATTGGATGTGAGGACAGTAGAAGAGCTGTGGTACAGGAGCTAACACTACAGAGCAGGATTTTTTATAGCATTGCTCTGGTACCTGCCCAGTCTGCCCTTTGGGTGTGTTGTCTGTGGAGGCAGCCAGGTGAGTCTCTGGTATGGTCTGAGTATGGCCACTGGGCATGCTTTCCCTGGGGCCTTCTAGGTGGGGCCCTGCTGCAGGCCAAGTTCAGCCACAGCCTGTGCCTTACTCAGGGCCACCTGGTATGAGTCACAAAGCAATCCGCAGATGGCCACTGCCCATCCTGGGCTTGAAGGTGCCTGGGAGATGTTAAGCTGTGAAACAAGGCCAGACTCCACTAGTGCTGGGCTTGGGGCTGCTTAGCAAGAGGTAATACACTTGCTGAGGCCAGCTGCTACTTGTTTGGGGTTTTGCAAACCTTTGAGAAATTCCAGGAAAGTCAGCAGAATGAGCCAAGACATCTCGTTGTATGGAAAAGCCACTGGAAGTGGCTTGGGTGTGCCTGAAAGTTGGGTGGAGTGCATTCTCATGGAATCACCAGGGTGGAGTGAACAGTGTTAGTCTGTTGATGGAGACTCAGATGTAGTGGCTGCCTTTGTCTGCACACTGGGAGGGCAGATAATTAGACAAAGAAACAGTGGCTTCTTCCACTACTTCTTTCTGGGAGAAAGCTGCTCCTCCTAGCCCTCACCCAGAGGCCAGACAGTTCAGTTCCTCCCCATATATCCCCGGTGCCTTTTGAGCTGCTGTCCCAGAGCTGGAGTTCAGAGTGAGTAAGTCTGTGTGCAGACCATTCAAAAGGAGTGTCTGGGACCCCAGCAGCCTTCCATCTCACTCATCCACAGTCTCCACTGGGTTTCACAGCCAGATGTTTTAGGGACTTCTCTTCTGGCACTGGAACCCTGTTGTGGGGAGCCTGGTGTGGGGCTGGAACCCCTCGTTCCTCAGGGGGGTCCTCTCCAGCCGAGTTAACACTCTGATTTTTAACTCCCACACATGGGTATGGGGACCAGCCCATTCTGCATCTCCACCCCTCCTATCAGTCTCAAAGTGACTTCTTTCTGTAGTTCCTTAGTTGTAGGGCTTAGATTCCGCTAGACTTCAGGTGATTCTCAGTGATGGTTCTTCTGTAGTTTAATTGTAATTTTGATGTGGTTGTGAGAGAAGACAAGCACAGTGTTTACTACTCTGCCATCTTAAATGGAAGATCTTGTCTCTTCTTTCTTCATCCCATTCATGCACTCAGTCACAAAGTCTTGTTAAAGATATTTCCATTTATGTCTTATGTTTGTCTATTGCTCTCTCCGAAGTAAAAGGCAGAGGTCAAAGGTTATGACTAATTTTTTTTCATGTATTCCTTTTTGTTCTGGGCTATTGGATTTGAATTGCTTTGTAAATATTGACTGGGCTACCTTCTTTTATGTGTTTCTCAAATGACAGGAGGATAATAGTACAGAAATGGGAAAAATGTAGACTTTTTTATATAGACAGTAGCACATTTCGGAATGAATAACAGAGTATGGCTAATTTTTTAAATCTTCAAACTAATGGGGAATCAAAAAAAATTTAAAACATGCAGTGACTTATTTGGATTTTGAACAATGAGGATGTTACTGTTGAAGAATATGTTAGAGTAAGGGTTCAGGGGGAAAATGTTATTTACCATAGAGGCAAGATAGTAAGTAAGGCACCTGAATTAGGACACAAGCAAGAAGATCTTTGGATATAAAGGAAATTTTTCTCTCTTTTATATGAATATGCTTTTTAAGTAACATAGAGTCTTTAAAATCTACCTTTCGTTTCTGAGAGATATTTCTGATAATTTATCTTTTTTTTACTAGCTTTTTAAGAAATGGGTAGATGTTCTTTCTGATCTATTTAGCCAGATTCCCTTCCCTCGCCCTGCACTCACACACACACTTTGAATAACTGTTGACTGAGTATACGTTTCTCAAGAAAATCAGAGAGAACATAATTGGAAACCCATAGCTACTACCATGCAGACTTTTGACACTGCCTGAAGGATATCTTAAACAGATTATCAGAAAACATAAATATATTTTTATCTGAAGTGAAACTGTATTCTAGAATTTCCTGAGTATTATGGTCATTCAAAAAGTTTAAATAAGAAGTCCTTTTCAGCATCAATAAAAACTTCTTAGTTTTAAAAAGCGCAGAGCTTTTTTTTTTTTTTTTTAATACTGAGTTCTTCTTTAATGGGCTGAGTACAATAGTGCCCAGTTGTTTAAAAATTTAAAATAGACCTCAAGAAAAGAGGCACAATAGAGTGTCAATTACTCCTACATATAGTGTTGCGAGACCTCAGGGCTCCAAACATTGAATGTGTCTGGATGGATGAATATGAAAAAACAAAACAAAACACGAGAATCCAGTTGTATGAATGAGACTTTCCTGAGTAAGAGTGTGGGTTTTGAATGTAAATTGGTACAGCTGCTGTGGAAAACAGTATGAAGGTTCCTTAAAAATTAAGAACAGCATTACTATATGACCCAGCAATCCCTCTCCTGGGTATCTACTTCCCAAATCTCAAAACATTCATCCATAAAGATATATGTACCCTGATGTTTATTGCAGCATTATGTATGATGGTCAAGAGATGGAAACAACCAAAGTGTCCTTTGATAGATGATTGGATAAAGTAGATGTGGTATATATCAACGGAATACTACTCTGCCGTAACAAAAGATGAAATACTGCCATTTGCAACAACATGGATGAATCTTATTATGCTAAGCAAAATAAGTCAGACAGAAAAAGTTAAGAACCACATGACTTCACTCATATGTGGGATATAAAACTGAAAGCAACAAAGGAATGACAAATAAACAAACAAGCAAAAGCTCATAGACACAGACAAGAGTTTAGTGGTTACCAGAAGGTAGGGGGTGAGGGGGTGGTAGAAGAGGAAAAAGGGGATTGAATACAGAGGGTGAAAAAAAATGTATACACATTATAATAAAGAAAGAAAAACTGTATTAAAATTATGCTGATGGTAACCACTTTAAGCACCTCTTGTAATTGCAGAAGTCAAACGTGACTTGTATTCATCTTTTGTTACCAGTATATATTGAGTATTAGAATTTTACTAGAGTTTTTTTCTTTCTTAAAATGTGTATACATTTCTTTGGCACCTTCTGTATATGGTGATGGAAGGAGAACTGTCTCTGGGTATGTCTCAATGCAATATATAGATGATGTATTATAGAAATGTACACTTGAAACCTATATAATTTTACTAACTATTGTCACCCTAATAAATTTAATCCACAAAAAAGTGTGGATTTTATGCAAAAAGAGATTACTTCCCATTACGTAATATTAAATCTAGACATGCAGCAGGTGATGTTGCTTAGAGTGAGCTGAAAATTATGGGATATACTTCACACTGAGCACTCCATGGAACCTGAGAAAGCTATCCAGTCACTTTGTACTGGGGCCCTATTAAAACTTTTGGAGTTCAAACATGAAAATTTGCAAAGTAGTACTGCAACTCAACCCAGGGCATTGATGGTTGGCTGATATTGGATCTTAGTACAAGGTACTGAGGACAATTGCCACTTGCCCATTCCCCTAGAATCAGTGGATTCAAAGAGGCTGTCAGCTTGGGTGGGAGATGTAAAGGAAAGGAGATTCAGGACAATGTGATCTTGAGAGGCTGATGTTATAGAAATAAGGCTAGATCTTGGATGATGACTCAGAAGCAGAAATAATAGTTGAAAATATCAGCAGTTGGCTTAAAGAGGTATAGTGAAGTAAATAATAATAAGAAAGTATAACACTTTACATTTATATATTTTATGCCCTTTAATAAATTTTATTATTGTATTTTACTTGTATATTTAAGTTGTATAAATCATTAATTTTAAATCTGAGTCATTCATCTCTGGACAGAGAGGCTTAGCAAATGCTTATTGCTTGCAGAAATCATGTATAAAAAAAGCACAATGGATGTGTTTGCATTTTGTTCTTCCCTTTTGAATACATTAATCAGACCAACTGTTGCATTTTGTACTGGGCAGGGTCCAGTCAGGAAGACAAAAAATACACTAAGCGTTTCCAACAGAAGGGAGGATTTGATATAGGGAATTATTTACCCAGGCTTTAGAAGGCTGAAAGAGAAAAGGGAAACACTGAAGTAAGGCGGAGAAAATAACTGCAGGTAAAGGGATGAGTTACTAGAACCTAGATACTCAGATTTCTGAGGAAGGGACATCACTGGCTCTTTGTTTTGTTTGTTTGTTTGTTTTTTTGGAAAAGGATAAAGACTTGTTTATTGATGGATTCACAGTGTCTGTCTCATAGGAAATACACATGAAAAACGCTGTATATGCAATCTTCAGGGTAATTAGCTACTTTTTTTTGTCTTTATGATAAATTTTTTTTCTTTAGTTGCAGGTGTACAAAACAATGTAGTAGTTAGACATTTACACCCCTCACAAAGTGATAACCCCTCTCCCCAACCTACTATTCCTCTGACATCTTATATAGCTGTTACAATTCCATTGACTCTATTCCCTATGCTGTACTCCACATCCTGTGACTATAGATATGTATTAAATTATAGTTGACATTCAATATTATTCAGCTTCAGCTTCAGGTGACAGCACATCACTGGCTCTTGCTGTCACCTCTCAGGGTGAGATGAGGCTGGTCTGGGAGTGCTGAAGGAAGCTGAAGGCTGGCACAGGCTGACAGGAACAAGATAAACCTAGCCCTCCCACTCTACTTCCTCCTTCCAGTCCCGCTCTAGTGTTTCCTATTGGCAGAAACCAGTATGAAAGCAGCTAACTTCAAAGTCTGTGAAATGTAGAGTAGAAGACAAAAGATGACTTTGGAACTGAAAAACAATATGTAAAATTCTGCACAATATTGTTTAAAGGGAAAATGACTGCCTTGAAAATCAGACCGGCAATAAATTACCTATAAAGGAGCTGCTGTCTTAGGGGTTATTGTTTTAGTTGATGAATTATCTCAACATTTATTGAATTCAATTATCTATGCTATTAGAACCCCTAACATTAATTCTTTCAGTCACGCTGACTTGTTCCCCCAGTAAAATAGCTCTTTCTGCAGATACATATGTCTTTTTCTTCTTTAATGCTATCATCTTCCCATAGCCACAACACTGAAGTTTTGACAATTCTTTTGGAACGGGTCGCTTCTGATTGCAGTCCCCTTAGAACAAGATTCCCTCTCTTGTGGTTATCTATAGACAGATAACCCTCCTCACCAAATTGTGTTGCCAGTACCTCGCTCTCCTCTTGATTTTCCAGCAGTGATAGGGCAACGGTGTCTGCTGCGGCCACTCTGGTCCAGCCTTTTCCTGGTCCAGCCCACTTATGTGTGTATTAGATATTACTGTTTTCTAGCAGTTAGTTCCCGCCAGTTGGAAGAAATGTACAGCTGAACAGATGTGTTTAATAAAACTTGAAATTATTTTACTTGCCATAATCTGTGAATCATTTTATTTTATTAGTTCAGGGCCTTCCAAATACTATGATTCCTAGCATAAGTAAACTGCAACATCTCTTCTAAGGGAAAGACTTCCTTGTCAAACTAAGCACACATTCTACCAGTTGTGCAGCTTTATGCTAATAGAAATGGACAAATGATAAAATCTACAAATGATTTCTAATTCCCATGTTACCTAATCTGTAATTTCATCCCATACAGAGTAACTCTGGGACTTTTATTGAGATTGTTAATCCTTGGCAAAATGGCCCATTGGTTTTAATAAATGCGTAAATTGATTAGCTAAAAATAAAGATCTAATACTTTTAGATTTTAAGATTTCTTTGTGCCAACCTTTCTTGAAGGGAATACTTTCCCAAGCTTATCTGATCCTCAGAATTAAAACCATTGGTTTTAAATGCTGGTTCAGCATCAGAATCATACGTACAGCTTTTTAAAAATACAGATGCCCAGTCCTCATTTCAGAGCTACTGGAGAGAATATCTGAGTATTGTGTCCAAGTATATATGTAAAGTTCTATAGATTGTTTTGATGCATAGTCAGAATTGAGAATTGCAGGTTTCTTTCTCTGGGGAAAGTATAAACATTATTTAGCCAGAATTGGCTGCTTTGTACTGTTGACTTCAAAGAACTGATTTAATGAATGTTATCCTGAGGAGCTTTACACCACTTAGCCAATTTTAAGTACCAAAGACTATTTTCCTTTTTGGTTGGTTTGTTATTTCCCTCTGATGCTGCTGTTTGCTTTCATTCTCTCAGATGGCAGAGAATTAAGTCATGTTGTAATATGAATTCCACTTGGTTCTGTCGTGTGCATGAAAACTTCCCTCAGGTTGGTAGGATGGATGATAAAATCTATTTAGATTACAGCTTTGGACTCCCCGATAGGAACTGATATCTAGACTACATTGCTCAGTGGGTGGTGGATGACTGCATTTACAGAGCTCTGCAAAAGCTCAAAGCTTAAGTATAGAAGAGCCCTGAAATCCCCAAAGGGAAAGCCATTTCCGTTCTGGGAGACTGCACTAGATATAGATGTGGTAAGAGCCTGCTCAGTGTCCAAAAGATGGAGGACAGGCAACCATTTTCAAGGATTTCAAGAAATTGGCATACTATGAAAATAGTCACCAACAGAGAAATACAAGCAAGTATACCTGGGAAAGTATGTAGCACTAAGAATAAGAAAAAAACAAACGAAAACAGTTCTATTGAAGGTCTGAGTTCTGGGAGGAATAGGTACTTGGGAGTCAACTGCCAAGGCTATGATTAGTCATTACCAATTACACACCACTGGGCCATCTTTCCCAGCAAGTATTAAAAACTGGACATTCTGTTCAGGAATGTAAAGATGGGTTAATATAAGGAAATCAATGCATATAATACACAATGTCAATAAGTGAAGCCATGTTTGTAGGACTTTAATAGCTGCTGAAACACATTTGCTAAAAATAATTTACTAATTTAAAAAATCTAAAATAATAATAAAATGAGTCTTCCATAATCTAATAAATATTTGATAATTTGTGACACATGTATACACCCTTGAAATCATCACCACAATCAAAATAATAAACATTTCTATCACTCCCTCCAAAAAAGTTTCTTCTTCCCCCTTTGCAAACCTTCCCTCTTCAATTCCATCTCCAGGCAACTATTGTCCTGCTTTCTGTCAGTATAAATTAGTTTGAATATCCTAGTTGTTGTGCAAATTAAATCACACAGTGTCTACCCTTTTTTTGCATGGCTCCTTTTACTCAGATAAGTGATTTTGAGATTTATTCATGTTGCTGAATGTATTAATAATTCATTCCTCTTATCCCATTCATTACCATAAATTGTTAATCCATTCATATGTTGGTTGACATTTGGCTTAATGCTTGTCATATTTGAAAAAAAGTCATCTCACCAAGATAACTTGACTGAAATGGAATGTAATATTTACTCCATTTGCTGATTTGCTCTACTAGTTTCCCAAACTGGCCACCAAATAGGTAATTGGTTTTGGTGAAATTTCATTCTGCCCTCTTATCAGTCTGTTGACATAATAATTAGAATTCATTAAATAACTGTATTTGTGATAAGTGTGTTAAATCCACTGAAGGTCTTTATTAAAGAAAGATATTTTTACTGAAAGATTTTTAAGCAGATTAGAAAATCCTGTTTCTAAGTGTTTCAAGCATATAAATAAGAGAGATTTTATAGGTAGCATGCATTGTTTTAGGCATTAAAATCACTTAAGATTGAAACATATCCAGTATCCTTTTAAAAATGTTCTCTCTTTCATGCAAATTTATTTTGAATATCAGCTACTTTTTCATTTATTGAGAAAATGTCATCTTGAAGTTAAATATTTATTGTTTGTTTTTCCAAAAATATTTCTTCGGTAGCAGATTAGATGCTTTAATTTTCATTCCAGAAATTTCAAAAAAAAAAAAAAATTGAACTTGTGTCTTTTTGGAAAAGAAAAATGAGCAAATGCACCTTTATGTTTGCTTGACAAATTCTTAAGTACTTGACAAAAAATGTCCAGAAAATCTATTTTTTATTTCAGTAAAAACGGTTTAATGTATACCACCCATACTCCCCACAAAAATTATAAACTTGTTTATAATAAACCCAGTTAAATATGTATCTGAGAACTTGTTTTTCCCAGACATGACAGTCTAGGTTTTATAGACCTAACCATTTTGCCAACCTTTGCCCCCAGTTCCTCAGCTCTTCTAGAGGGAATCAATATGGTACTGCATTCCTTCCAGTTATTCTCTTTTCTTAAGGCCATAGTTCATTCCAGCTTTTCTTTTTTAAAGATTTTTATTAAAAATATAGTTAACATACAATATTATATTAGTTTTAGGGGTATACAATAGTTATTCAACACTTATATATGTAAAGAAGTGATCACCATAAGTCCAGCAACCATCTGACACCGTACTATGCTATCACAATGTTATTGACTGTATTCCCTATGCTTTACTTTACATTTCCATGACTATTTTGTGACTACCAATTTATATTTCTTAATCTCTTCACCTTTTTTTACCCTGTCCCCAGCGCCTCCCATCTATCACCCCAACAAATCCAGTGTCATCTGACATCATACATAGTTATCACAATATTATTGACTATATTTCTAACAGAAAATATCTTTATGTTATGAAAGATATTTAAGGTCATTTTCTTTTTATTATTGTATAACCTCTACTGTATTTTGAAGACCTTTTGAAAAATATAAAATTAACCACAGTAGCATTAGTGGTATCCTATAGCACTTTATGAATGTATGTTTTCAACACTGTATGCTGAAGAGCTTGAATAATGATAGAAGAAATTAATTTCAAATATGTTGTTACACCTGCAATTTTATCCACAAAAATTTTTTAAAGAAAATTTTACTTAAGTTGGTTGTATAAAGAGTGATTACACATATAGTTTTTCTATAATGTATTTTTACTTTGATAATATGTCTTTTCCAATATCTTTTCTTTAATAGCTCAGAAAAATCTATTGCATTCTTAAAACAGAGTCTAGCAAATATCATAAGCTGAGACATTATTTTTAACTTTCAGCCAACTCTACAGCAAACCTCTTACACTGTGTAAATGTTCTAATACTCATTTCTTCAAATCTTTAGCAGTGTTTTCTATAAATCTTCCAACAGTAATTAACAACAAAAGAAATGTTTCACTACCGGTATGTTATATTCTGCTTATTTCAGTCATTTTTAAAAATCATGACATAGTAGGAAAAGATATAGTTCCCAGTTGTATGTAAATTTTGTCTTTGTTAAGTAAGACACCCAAGTATGTGTCTAAACTTTATTTTTAAATTTAGTGTAATTTCATAAATACTGAATTAAATTTTACATGATTATAAACACTGGCATAAAAGCGATATATTTTATTAGCCAAATTATTGTTAACTCATCAGATCATAGTTGATTTTCATGTATGGAATGTGGCTGGTGAAGACCTTATATTGGACTAGAACTTCAGCTTTGCCGTTAGCAGTTTACCACAGGTCTAGAAGTTCAACAGGGAAGAAATGTATATCTATTCACTAACATCTTATTGCGCCAATAAAATAATGGGTGTCAGGCAACTAGAAAAATATGTAACATAAGTGCTAGGTCAAAAACTAATCTATAAAACTTTTATGTGCTCCAAAATAACAACTCTCTTAAAAGACAGGACTAGAATATAGAAAAAATTTTAAACCTCTACAAGGATGTTAGGATTAAGAATATTTTGCTTTTTTCCTTTCTTGCCAAATTTTCGGTATTATTTTTGTTTTATTGTTTAGAATTTTAAGGAGATACTTTTGCATCCTATTTACCTCCTTTCTTCTTACAGAAATTTTTGAATCTGTGCAAGTTAATTTAGCTTTCATATACAAGTGTTCACTTTCTTACACCTGACCAATACTGGATTTTATAATTCTTTTCAATCAATATTAATTTTATTGGGAAGGAAGTTATATTATAATGTTTTATTTTGCATTTCTGTGACTACCAATAATGTGTTTATAAACTATTTGATTTCATCTTTTCTTAATTACTGGGGCATGCGAGCACTTCTCCACTGGAGAAGTTCTCATTTCATACCAGTGCCAGGCTCATGTTTTCATTTTCTGTAATACTTCCCTGACATATTATGTGTTTATTTTTTTAAATGTATGCTTGTATTTTCTCCTGGGCTGTCAAATTTGGATAACAGCTGACATATAATAATAGATGCTTATCAAGTAAGTGTTGAACGACTGAATAAATAAATGTCCTTTACAAATTTTCTAATGGAGTACTTAGGTGTTGTTTATGAATCTCTAAGACCTCTTTCTATATTAGATATGAACTCTTTAAGCATATGTTACATAATTTTTTAATCTGTTATCTTATTTATTGTTTTTAATTTATTATTTTAATTTGAGAAACAAGTTTAATGTAGTTACGTAGTCAAATGCATTATGTTTATGGTTTCTGTATTTGGTGTTTTGCCTAGGAATGCTTTCCTTTTCCTCCCCTCCGTGCCTTTCCGGTGTGTGTGTGTGTGTGTGTAATTTAGTATGGCAGAAGTAAGGTATAAGGACATAACTTCTTTCCGAAATAAAGACTTCACTGCACCAGCACCACTTACTGGACTATTATCCCTTGATCTGAAATGCTCCCTTGATGATACACCAAGTATTTATATAGACTTGGATGTGTTTCTGGGCTTTCTCTACTCTGCCATGGAGCTATCTAATTGTAGCAGCACTTTCGCTCTGCTTTAGTGTATATAGCTTTGCTGTATTATTGAATACTTGCATAAATCCCTCTTTCATTTCTCTATTGTTCTATTGAACTATTTTTACTTTTGTTCTTTTTGATGAGTTTTGGAGCATATTTTCATGAAAATATACATGTAAATGGGAATAAATTCTTCATGCATGAGATATGTTTGAGCCTTTGGCAGAGATTGCACCATCTGCCCTTAAGCTTTTAGACTAGAGACCATCTCCTAGTACCATCCCCTAAGCATGTTAGGAAACACTGCAAGCTCATTTCTTAATACATAACATATTCTATGGGCTTTAGGTTTTGTTTGTTTGCTTCTTAAACTGATGAACTTTCAGAGTTTTTTGAGGGGTTTTGAAATTGAGATTTTAATTATATTTTCAGTAGCTGCTTATTTTCATTTTTTTATGGAGGATTTTGAAAACTCATTTCCATTTCTAGTTTAAATAAACTAAAGATGATGGCTGAGCAAAAGGTACAGTTATGAGGATGGTGTATGCGTATTGGAAAGATTGCAGATGCCTGGTTTTCTCTGATACCTCTGAGTGTGTGCTTCTTGCACCCAAAATAGGTCCTGGACGAAACCTTTAATGCTAAATTCAATCAGCCAGGAATAGTTAAAAAGGACACAATAAAACCACTCACTGGTTTACTGCTGTATAGGCTTTCAGGAAAACTAGTCCCAACATGCCCTGGGAAATATCTTGTACAGCATGTTGTCTAGCTTCCACTTTTAAGGTTCAAACCTGAAAATGTAGGAACGTACACTGAAAAAAAAGTGCTGTCATATCTCCAGAATCTATCTGACCAGGGGTATAACCATATGTCCAGTACAGTGAGTGAATACCTTTATTCAAAATCTTAACAAATTTTGACCTTTCAAAAAGGGGGAAATACCTGCCATTGGTCAGTGTATCTTTGGCAATAGGTTCCGTTAAATATGACATTGATGTTTCTTTTGTTACGATCTCTCTGAGATAGAGATTCATTAATATGATGACATAAATCTCACAGATGTGTCCACAGTTTTGTTTTATGTTGCTGCTACATGCCCCCTGAGGCTCTAAGTGACATCCTGCAGGTTCCAAATCAAATAGGCCCATTCTTTGTTGCTTTGATTGTTCACACCGACTGAGTGACCTAAAGCAATTTGCCATAGAGGTTTTTAAAAAGTCATACATAATCATCCTTTCTCATTTTCCTTTTATACAAAGGCTGGAGAGACACAGCAATGACAGTGTAAATAAATGAATCTAAACATGCTGCTTCAATAGTTAAAAACAATTGCCTTGAAAATGAATCATATTCACTGAATGGACTAATTTAGAGTAGGCTCCCAAATTATTATTTGCAGCTTTTGGAGCTTATTTGTCATCAGTCTGTCACTGGTTACCATTTAATTCTTGCAGACACAGCTTGATCTGCCTCAGCCACCCACTGGGGTGTCCTGCAGCAGCTTCCTGGGCCAGAAGGACTGTGGCTCAAAGGGAACCAGGGGCCTGGTTTTGCAGGTAAGATTTTAAAAGCAAACTGGTGCAAATGCTTCACTTTGTTTTTCATTATTTTCCTTTCCATCATCTTTGATTTAATTTCGCTTCAGTGTACACCTTGTTTTGAACTACCTCTATTATCCATCTTCATTTATGGTTTATTACAATGTCTTGGATCTGTTATGTTGATCTAAACAATCCAGCTCAGGAAATGAAATGGCATGGTCTACTGAATTCAGCTGATGAACAAATGTTTGAGAGATTATGAAGATAACAAAGAAAAAAAATAACTGAATTAAAAAGTCAACAAATATTATTTGTTTTTTAAAATCCACACTTTTCACAGCTTAGTAAGTGTATGAGTATTTACTGAGTGCCAATTATTTTCCAGCACAATTTTTAAAAAATTAAAAGTCGGGAAAAGATAATGAACATCTGAATTCATCCCTTCGTTTCCAATCAGTTACACAATTACTCTCTGGAGAATGGAAGACCTTCTTTCTATTATTTATTACAAATTATCTCAAGTACTTTGTGAAAGAAGGTGGAGTATAACGTATTTTATACAAATAATATTTGGCATTTTATGAACTCTTTTAAAACCTAAGTCAGATTAAGTCCCCCTTGCACTCCCATCTCTCAGGAACGTCCAGTCTGATTCAGATCTAAAGCCAACAGTGTTGAAGGGGAGCTATGTGCCCGTTTCACCATGCCCCTTCTCTGATCTCATCTCTCCTGCTCCTTCCTTTCGCACTTGGCACTGGCAACATTGACCGCCTGACTTTTCCTAGAACCCACCCAGGCATGCTCTGCTTCAAGCTCTTTGCACGTGCTGTCCCTTTTGTCTAGAAAATTCTTCCTGCAGTTTACCCACCTCGTTTCCTCCCCCCTTTCTTCAGATCTTGATCAACTCTCACCTTTTCAGAGAGGCCTTCATGACCACCTGATTTAAAACCACAACCCTGGGATCAGCCCCTGCCCCAGACACACACTGCCCAACATCCTCCCTGCTTTATTTTTCATGATGGCCTCGTCACCATTGTGGATGATTTGGTATTTATTTGCTCACTGATTGACTTTTGCAGTAGAATGTAAAGCTCAGTGAGAGAACGATTTTGTTTGTTTTCTTCACTGTTGCATCTTCATTGCCTACAACAGTGTTTGGCCATGGTCAGCAGTAATTAATATTTAATTTTAATATTTGTTAAAAACGTTGTGGTGCAATTTAGATGCCACTGTTGTTTCAAAATAATTTTATTTAGCTGTATATGTTTGGGATGGGTTATGATTTTAATAATAAAACAATTAGAGTCAAGTACACAAATACATATTTCTCTGCGCTAGCCCTTGTGACAGGAGACACCTGGATGAATTCATTCTACTTCTACTTACAACCTCATAGCTTGGAAAAAGCATAAAATATTTGTTATCAAGAGCAATGTCCAAGTAATAGATAGTCATGACTTAATATGGCAAAAGCAAAGGCAATGGAAAACCATCCACGGTGTTTTCCACATTGACCTGATCTTTGGAAGTAGAAAGGGGAAGTTGATAGAACAAGAAGGGAGATGGCATTTATATGTATAATTAATTAATTATTAATACATCCCTGCCTGAATTCTGAAATTGATATGAAAAAACTTGCAATAATGATACTAGAAATGAGAGCGCAACAATTATTTTGAACATTCTATTCTTAAAAGCTTTTTTGGGATATTAATACCTTCGATGTGAAGGCTATCAGCCCTATCTCTAGAATAATGTGCATAAACACATATTACACAAAAATAAAAACTTTCTAGGGATTTTATGAACCCTTACCAGACCATTGGGTTCAGTTTAAACATTTTTAGTGTAGAGCCATAGAGAAATATTACCAATGGCAAAGTTAATTACTATGATTCAGTATTGAATTTTACGTGAGGCCTACTGACAAATTAAAAAAAAAAAAAAAGTGAAAAAGACAACAGATTATTTAAGAAAAAAGGTCAGGGAAAAGTGATAGCTGTTATGCATCTAGTTTGTGCATCACCTTCAAAAACATATTTTTAAAGATTTTTATTAAAATATAGCTAACATACAATATTGTATTAGTTTCAGGTATACACCATAGTTACTCAATATCTATTTACCCGAAGAAGTGATCACAATGATACGTCCAGCAACCATATGAAACCACACCACACTATCACAATATTATTGACTATATTCCCTATGCTGTGTATTACATCCACATGACTTATTTGTTTTATATCTGGAAATTTATACCTCTATCCCCCTTCACCTTTCACCTCCTTTTTAATTTGTCAATTACAGTTGACATTCAGTTTTGTTTTATATTAATTTCAGGTGTACAGCATGTGGTTAGACATTTATGTAATTGAAGAAGTGATTCCCCCACTTGTCTAGTACCCACCTGTTATTATAAGTAGTTATTAAGATATTATTGACTATATTCCCTATGCTTTACTTTACATCCCGATGACTATTTCCTCACTACCAATGCGTACTTATTAATCTTAATCACTAACCTTTTTCACCCTGTCCCCCAACCCCCTTCCCATCTGGCAACAATCAACTTGTTCCCTGCACCTGTGAGTCTGTTTCTGTTTTGTTTGTTTATTTTGCTCTTTAGATTCCATATATAAGTGAGATCATGTGGTATTTGTCTTTCTCTGTCTGACTTATTTCACTTGGGATAATACCTTCCAGGTCCATCCATGTTGTCGCACATGGTAAGATTTCATTTTTTTCTATGGCAGAGTAATGTTCCATGGTATATATGTACCATTTCTTCTTTATCTAGTTGTCTATTTATGGGCACTTAGATTGTTTCCATATCTTGGCTATTGTAAATAATGCTGCAATGAACATAGGGGGTGCACATATCTTTTTGAATTAGTGTTTTGGATTTCTTCAGATAAATACCCAGAAGTGAAATTGCTGGGTCATAGGTAGTTCTATTTTTAATTTTTTGAGGAAACTTCATACTGTTTTTCATAGTGGCTGCACTAATTTGCAATCCCATCAGCAGTGCAGGAGGGTTCCCTTTTCTCTACATCCTTGCCAACACTTGTTTCTTGATTTATTGATGATAGCCATTCTGACACATGTGAAATGATATCACACTGTGGTTTTAATTTGCATTACTCTGATTATTAGTGACATTGAGCATCTTTTCATATGTCTATTGGCCATCAGTATGTCCTCTTTGAAGAAATATCTATTCAGGTCTTCTGCCGATTTTTTAATTGGATTGTTTTTTCCAGTGTTAAGTTTTATGAGTTCTTTATATTTTTTGGATATTAAGCCCTTATCAGGTGTATCATTAGTGAATATCTTCTCCCATTCAGTAGGTTGTCTTTCTGTTTTGTTGATGGTTTCTTTTATTGTGCAAAGACTTTTTATTTTGCTATAGTCTCATTTGTTTATTTTTTCTTTTGTTTCCCTTGCCCAAGGCATCATATCAGAAAAAATTATCGCTGAAATCAATGTCAGAGAGTTTACTGCTTATGTTTTCTTCTAGGAGTTTTATTATTTCAGGTCTTACATTTAAGTCTTTAATCCATTTTTTTAAATTTATTTTTTATGTTTATTGGGGTGACAAGTCTTTAATCCATTTTGAGTTTATTCTTGTATATGGTGTAAGAAGGTGGTCTAGTTTCATTTTTTGCATGTATCTGTCAATTTTTCCCAACACCATTTATTGAATAGACCGTCTTTAAACCATTGTATATTTTTGCCTCATTTGTCATAGATTAATTGACGGTGTAGGTGTGGATTTATTTCTGGGCCCTCTATTCTGTTCCATTGATCTATGTGTCTGTTTTTATGCCAGTATCATACTGTTTTGGTTCCTTTAGCCTTGTAGTGTATATAGTTTCATATCAGGTATTGTGATACATCCAACTTTGTTCTTTTTTCTCAAAGTTGCTGTGGCTATTCGGAATATTTGTTTGAGCTTTGTGAAAAATGTTTATCTTTTCAAAGCACCAGCTCTTGGTTTTATTGATCTTTTGTATTGTTTTTTTAGATCTTGTTTCATTTATTTCTGCTCTGATCTTTATTTCCTTCCTTCTACTTTTGGCTTTGCTTGCTCTTCTTTTTCTCTTTCCTTTAGGTGTAGGGTTAGATTGTTTATCTGAGATTTTCCTTGTTTTTTGAGGTAGGCCTGTATTGCTAAGAATTTCCCTCTTAAGACTGCTTTTGCTGTGTCCCATAGACTTTGAGTCATTGTGTTTTCATTTTCATTTGTCTCAAGGTACCTTTTGATTTCTTCCTTTATCTCATTGTTAACCCATTCATTGTTTAGTAGAATGTTATTTAGCCTCCATGTGTTTGTGTGTTTTTTCAGGGTTCTTTTTTTTCTTTTTTTTTTTTTTGTAATTGATGTCTGGTTTTATACTATTGTGGTCAGTGAAGATGCTTGGTATGATTTCAGTCTTCCTAAATTTATTGAGACTTGTTTAATAGCCTAACGTGTGGTCTATCTTGGAAAATGTTCCATGTGCAATTGAAGAGAATACATATTCTGCTGCTTTGGGTGATATGCTCTAAAAATATCAGTTAAAACCATCTGGTCTAGTGTGTCACTTAAAGCCACTGTTTCCTTGTTGATTTTCTGTCTGGAAGATCTATCCATTAATGTCAATGTCCCCCAGTATGACTGTCTTACTGTCAGTCTCTCCCTTTAAGTCAGTTAGTGGTCACTTTATGTATTTAGGTGCTCCTTTGTTGGGTGCATAAATGTTTACAAGCATTATATCCCATTGTTGGATTGATATTGATCCACTTATCATTATAAATATCCTTCTTCGTCTCCTATTATAGCTTTTGGTTTAAAGTCTATTTTGTCTGGTATAAGTATTGCTACCTTAGATTTTTTTGTTGTTGTTGCTTTCATTTTCATGAAATATCTTTTTCCCACCCCTTTGCTTTCAGTCTATATGTCTTTTAATTTGAATTGAATCTCTTGTGTGCATCATATGTTTTTCAATCCATTCAGCCACCCTATCTTGGATTGGAGCATTTAATCCATTCACATTTAAAGTAATAAACTACACGTATGCCATATGTAGTTAAATACATAATAATATATGTAGTTATATAATAATATATGTAGTTATATAATAATATATTATTATTTATATTTTTTTTATCCTTTTTTCTTTTTCTTCTTATAAGTCTCCTTAACATTTCTGGTAATACTTGTTTGGTAGTGAACTCCTTTAGCTTTTTCTGGTCTGGGAAGCTCATTATCTCTCCTTTGATTTTAGCTTTGCAGGGTAATCTTGGTTGTAGGACTTGCTTTTAATCACTTTGAATATTTTGTCCCAATCCCTTCTGGTCTGCAATGTTTCTGTTGAGTAATCAGTTAACAGTCTTATGGGAGCTTCTTTATAGGTAACTAATTGCCTTTCTCTTGCTGCTTTTAAGATTCTCTCTTTGTCCTTAATCTTTGGCATTTTGTGTCTTGGTCTGGGCCTGTTTGGGTTCATCTTGTTTGGGACTCTCTGTGCCTCCTGGACTTATATGTCTACTTCTTTCTCCAGGTTAAGAAGTTTTCAATCATTATTTCTTCAAATAGCTTCTCAATTCCTTGTTTTCTCTCTTCTATTTCTGGTACCCCCAGGATGCCAACGTTGATACTCTTGATGTTGTCCCAGCAGCCCCTTAAACTATCCTCAAGGTGTTTTTTTTTTTTTTTTTGGATTCTTTTTTCTTTTTACTATTCTGATTATATATTTTCAGCTACTTTGTCTTCTGAATCACTAATTTGATCCTCTGCTTCATCTAATCTGGTGTTGATTTCTTCTGGAGTATTCTTTTTTTTTCCATTTTTCATTTTCTTTGTTTGTTTCTTTCTTTTTTTAAAATCTTATTGGGGAGTATTGGGGAACAGTGTATTTCTCCAAGGCCCATCAGCTCCAAGTCGTTGTCCAATCTAGTTGTGGAGGGAGCAGCTCAGCTCCAAGTCCAGTCACCATTTTCAATCTTTAGTTGCAGAGGGTGCAGCCTACCATCCCATGCAGGAATTGAACTGGCAATCTTGCTGTTGAGAGCTTATGCTGTAACCAACTGAGCCATCTGGCCACCCCTCCTCAAGCTCAGTGGCAGCTTCTTGTCTTCAATCTAGTTGTGGAGGGTGCAGCTCACTGGCCCATGTGGGAATCCAGCCGGCAATCCTGTTTTTCAGAGCTCATGCTCTAACCAACTGAGCCATCTGGCCGCCCCTCTTCTAGTGTATTCTTTATTTCAATTGTATTCTTTATTTCTGACTCATTCTTTCTTTGTTTTTTTATTTTTGTTTTTATGTTTACTATCTCTTTTTTGAAGTTCTCACTAAGTTTTTTCTTTAAGCTTCCTTATATCTAGTGTTTTGTACTCTGCATCTGGTAGATGGCTTGCCTCCAATTCATTTTGTCCTTTTTATGGAATTTTCTCTAGTTCTTTCACTTGAGACTTCTTTTTGATTTTTGTTTCCTCATTTAGTTGCCTCTCTGTGTTTTTTTCTATGTATTAGGTATATTCGCTTTGTCTCCGAGTCTTGCCATTGTGCCCTTACGTAGTAGGTGTCTTGTGGGGACCAGTGACCCAGTCTCCTTGGTCACCTGAGCCAGATGCTCCAGGAGTGTCCCTTTGTGGGTTGTGTGTGCCCTCCTGTTTTAGTAGAGCCTGATATCTGTTGGCACTTCAGTGGGTGGGATTAACTGCCAGGCTTACTGGCTATGAGGATTGTTCTCAACCACAGCATATGAGCGGCTGTGTGGGAGTTGACTACGTGGAGTGGGATTCACCCCAGCGGGCTCTGGTGCCTGCTGAGACCACTCTTTTGGTATACTGCTTGTGGGGCTAATCGGGTGGTGTTCTGCTGTGGTTTGAAGCTGGTCACCAGGTATTATGGTTCTGGGACCTCTTGGGTGGGGCTCCAGTGCTGGCCAAAGTCAACTGCTGCCTGTGACCAGTCTGGGGCTACCTGGTGGGAGCTACAAATTGATCCATGGTTGGTCGCAGCCTGTGCTGAACCTGGAGGTGTGTGGGAGAGGCCATATGGTGAACCAAGGCCTGCCATCACCAGTACTCAGCCTGGGGCAACTCAACAAAAGGCCCAGGGCACCCTGAGGCCTGTTGCCACCTGCCAGCTGTCCATAAGGCTCAGCCGCTGAAAGAGTCTCAGGTGGTAGGGAGTTGTATGGGGCAGGGTCTGAAGTGATCACCAGCATGGGGTGAGTGGTGTTTGATGGGTTAATGCAGATTCAGATTTGACCCCTGTTGTGAGACTGGGTCCACTCCAGAAAAGTCTAGAGCACACTGATGCCAGGTGCCTCCTACCTGTATTCTGCAGACCCAAGAAAGACTGCAGCGTGGGCCAATGTAGGCTGCCTGACAGCCATGAAGAAGTCTCTCACATTGTACAAGATGGGTGGAGCTGAGCATCAGGGGATCATCAGAGTGGAGTGAGTGGAGCTCACCAGAATAATGAAAATTCAGATTTGGTTATGTGGAGGGAAGGCTCAACATAAGAAAGGTGGTGTCTGCCCACTGGCTACTTGGGAGGAGGGCTCAACAGAAGGACAGTGGCAGCTTTCCCTCTAGCCCTCACCTGGTGGCCACACAACTTAGTCTCTCCCTGTATGTCTCTGGTACCTCCCAAGCTGCAGTCTCTCCACTGGAGCCCAGGGTGAGTGCCTGGGAGTGGGAGAGTCTCTGTGTAGGACCTTACAGGGATGTCTGGGTTTCCAGCTGCCTTCCATCTCACTTGGGGAGGCAGAATCCCTACTGATTTTCACAGCTTGATGTTGTGGGTGCTTCTCTTCCTGTCACTGGTGCTCTGAGCTGGGGAGCCCAGTATTGGACTGGGATGCCTTGCTCTTCAGTGGGGGTCTTTGCAGCTGAGATATCCCTCCCTATTCTTGACTGCTACATGTGGGCCACCCATTTTGCATTTCTGTCCCTTCTACCAGTCTCAGGGTAGCTTCTTCTTTATATCCTTAGTTATATAGGACTTTTGTTCAGCTAGTCTTCAGATGGTTCTTCAGGTTGATTGTTCTATAATTTAGTTTTTATTTTAATGTCACAGGAGGAGACAAGCAAAAATTTACCTTCTCCTTCATCTTCAATGGGCCAAATTTTAGCTGTGCATCATCTTATGCTAGGCTTTAAAATACATTGTGTTTCACTAAATATCCATAACACTGATTTGAGGAAGTTATTATTATCCACATTTTATACACAAGGAAATAAAGAGCAGAAATGGAATTTGAGTCTATAATTTCAAAAGGCTATGATGTTTAAATCTTATGATGAAAACAAGTATACAAGTTTTTCAATGAGGAAAAACACATTGTGTGTGTGTAACACTAAATCTCACTAGAGAGATTAGAACTTTCTACATGGTAGGAAAACAGTGGCATTTCATGTTTCCTCAGTTCTCCTCTTACTAAGCAGATTATAGACATAAGACTTGGTCAGGGGGATCTTGGAAGTTTTATCTCGGAGTTAAGTTGGGTGTGCTTTGATGATAGATGCAGTGTTTTTATTTCTCATATATTTTCTGCTATATCAAACCATCCTGCTTTGTATATAGAAGTCACTCAGGCAACAGTGACCATCTGATTGATTATATTTATGTCATTTCAGATGTCTCAGAATCTAGTATATTTTAAATAACATAGAAATCTCAGTAAAGTTTGGGAAAGGTCTTGAGAAATCCAGATGCATAGCTGCAATCCATAGCAGCTTGCAGCCAGCATGCATTTTGATAACCAATGTTAACTGAACACTTACTAAGCCCCAGACTGTTTTAAGTACTCTTCATGAATTATCTTTCAGTTTCCAAACCATCTGTCATCTTAGTCAAAACAGAATGGTCAGTTCTGTCAAATTTTATTCAAATTAGCTCAATCAAAACCATCCAGTCAAAATGGAATACACACAATCTTAAACCTATTTCCTAGAGGCTGGAGTAGAATTCACTTATATAGTGTAGTTTCAGTTATTTTTCTAAGGCTTTACTTTCAAGTGATTCAGATGATGGTGAGACAATGAAGTCACCCCAGCCTGCCAAGCTGTCCTGTCAGTTTATTTCCTTCTAGGAGTTTGGCATCTCTCCAAGCAGATTGCCAATGATCAATCAAAAACAGAGCAAGTGACAGATGAGCTCCAGGAGGCATGTGAAATAACAGCCTTTCATAAGCTTAACCTGACAGGTGATGGGTTTCCTCTGGAGACCTGGTAATCCTACATTTAAAAGGGCAATTGTCTTGTTACATGGTGATTTAAAAGGATTTTGGCATTTTGTTATCATATTAAGAGGAAATCATTAGTGAGAGCATCCTTTTTAATATTTACATATCTTACAAAACTAATTAATGCTGAAATTTAGCCCTTTTACATTGTAAAGACATTTGTCTAGGTTTTTTCTTTTAAAAAAAGAGACAGAGTTCAATCATAACTGTATTTGGATTCATGTGAGACACGAGCTATAGCTCTCTAACCACCCACCCCTGCTCCATTTATATACAAAAATAGCAGTTTAGGATGGGAGATGTCTTTTCAGTTTTACTGACTCCTGAGAGAGTTGTTGGGCAGACTCAGTACCGAAGCTGTGTAGTTTGTTAGTTTAGAGATTTCTGGAATAATTTTGGGTCATTTCTGGCTATACCCGGTTTTCCTAGCAACACTGTACACTTAAGGGTCAGCTTCGCCTCACCAAATATACCACCATATTCCCGACTCCTGCCTCACTAGAACAATCACAGACGGAACCATAGAGGGCGCCCTGGTGCTGGCTTGAGGGTGGTGGTTGGGTGAAATGAGGGAAGGTGGAGCTAAATAGAGATGAATCTGCCAGTGACAGAAGGAGCAAGGACTAAGTGAAGAAAGAGGTGACAGAGAACTCACTGTGTAGAGAGACGCTGGCATAACTGCAGAGCAGATTTTTGCATAAAATATTCTAGTGAGGCAAGTTCAAAGTGGTATTGTCAAGCTTCGAAATTATGTTAGCTTGAAGCACTGCTAGGATGAGTTTATGATAGTCTGATTACTTGTCTGTAGCCAATCCAATATTAGGAGAACTGGATTTCACTTTTTTTTAGACATTTGTATCAAATTATAATTGTATGAGCAGAAAGTTTAGTTTTTAATCATAAGAAGAGAAAATTATTTCTTTTAAAATGTACCTGGGATTTTGTTTTTATTCAGATATGATGAAGCCAACAAATCAGGAGATGAATGCCATTGTAAAGATACTTTATTACTTGCAGTTCCCAAGAGGAGGGGGACATGCCACTCCATGCAGGGCCACACTAGAGAACACTGAAGTTGGCTATAGGCAGAGAGAGCAAGGGGATTTTGGAAAAGCCTTTACTCTGTTTTTTCAGGGAAGGAATGGGCAAAGCCCAGTAAGCAGGGTAACCAGGTTTAGGATTGGCTACTTTGAATATAATTTGGGGTGGTAGTGGTGGTATAGAGGTTGCCTCTAGTTGTCAGATGCCCAGCCCTGAGCTAGTCATATGAAAGGCATGCTCCAGAAAAAGTCATTTTGCATCTCTAGAATCTGATAAGCCAGAGAGGGAAGCCCTACCTTAAGCAGCAAGGCCCTAGTTGTAGAAACATCAGATACAGAAATTAGAAAATTTAGGGCAATTATAAGTTAAGAAAGTGTTTCTAGAAGAAGGGAACAATGTAAAATGCTTCATTAAGACAAGTAAGATGAGGAAAACATTTTGATCATATGATTTAGCAACATAGAGATTATTGGCAACCTTGACAAGAGCTGTTTTCAGAGGGTAGAGAGGGGTTTATGGCCTTTTTGGAGAGAGTTCAAATGACAATTGGAGAAGAAATGTAGCATGTAGCCATAGGTAGTTTGTGGAGGAATTTTGCTGTAAAAGGGAGCAGAGAAATGGGATGGTAGTTGAACTAAATGTGGGTTCACGTGAGGAAAACTTTCCAAAATATTTGAATATTTGAACCATGTTTCTCTCTCCTGTCAATGTAAGAATGTCCAAACTTGTAGTAAAGTTTTATGAGTTTATTTGAAGCAAATAGAGGATATACCTGGAAGCAAGATCTGAACAGACTGAGAAAAATGCTTCCCAGAATGACAGTTTGTTGTTGCTTTTATGCATTTGCAATTAAGGAGGGAAAGTAAGGAAGAGTACATGAAAGTGGGAGACAGCGCGAGGCAGGGATTGGATTACAGGATAGTTAACAAAAGATTATATGCTGTCTTGAGGGTGGTTACTCTTAGAGTGATCTGAAAAGAGGCATTTCAAAGGTGTATTAACCTAGATGCACAGAAATAATGGACAGGGCTTGCTTGAGGCAAAGATAAGCCTTTTGCTAAAGAAGTTATATGCCTGGGGCATGACTATCCACCATGACCTGCCCTATTAGGAATTTATGATCAGATGACCCTGTGAGGTTACTGCAGTCCCTCTCTTTCATCCACACTCCTTACCACTGGCCCAGCAAAGATGCTCAATAAGTGTTTATTGTGAAAATAAGTTGATACACTGTGACATGAATATCTGTAGTATGCTATATTGTACTACTTTTATATTGTTTCATGGATATTTTTCTTGTTTAGTTAATGCTGGGTTGAGAGCCACTTATCTGGTATCTTGAATGAGAAGTAGCAATGAAGTGAGTGCCAAAATGCCACATTGTACATATAAACACACACACATGTATATACTGCACACGATCCTCTTAGCCAGTCCTGAAAACAAAAGACAAAAAGAAAATTGATTTGTTTGCCTTCCTGTCTTCCTCCTTAGTCTGTGATTTCACAATGCCAAGGGCCATGCCTATTTGGTCTCTATCTTCAGTACACAAAAAGTATCTGGAGATCAGCGGCATTTTTTAAAATGTTTATTGGCAACCATGAATGAACAAATGAATGAATAGCAAGTGGTATAAAGGTCTGTGCTGAAGCTGTCATTCATCTGAAAACATATAAACTTTAGAAAGGACAGCTCCTTGAATTATCAGGAACTTATTGCTCATGGTAATACAGCAGGCACAGAATCTTTAAAGAAAAACCATTCATGAAACTTGAGTAAGTCTTGGTGACTTGAACTGGTTCTGAACATCCAAAACTAAAAAAAAATGATTTTAAAATTCTGAGACTCAAAGATTGTTTTCTTTAAGGTTGTCAGACTGAAAATTCTGCTAATACATTAAGCACATTTTCTTATAATTAATTTGTTCTTCACAATTCACTTATCATCATAATTTAATTTATTATTAATGGGAACATCACTCACTGCGGTCGGAATTCCATTATAGTGCAACAATAACAAATCATTTTCCACTAAAGTTAAATATCACCAAAACTTCTAATTAAATAAAGCCAACACTCCTACCCAATTTTGGTCCCATAATGAATGTTGCTTTGCGGGCTTGATTTTATGGTTTTGTGATCAGCTAACACCCAAATCCAGAGGAAGAGCTGAGGATGCATGCTCACTTTTGAGCTTCTGGATAGGCATTCAGACTCCACCAAAACCTGTTACCAAGTCACGAGCTGTTTCTCAAAAGGAGAGTTATTTGCCAAAGAGGGCAATAGCTTTGCCACAAAAATCTTAGGAAACTGTACTGAGATTCTTTTAGTGATACTTGCTCCCTATGCATTCAAATCTGCTACAGATATTTCAAGCCTCATCAGGTCTGCAGGTCCTGATTCCCCAATGGTGGGGTTGCTTGCTGTAGTCTGAAACAGTAAGAGAGCTCCTCTTGCCCATGGCCCACTCACCAAGACATTCTCCTCAGCTTGACTACATTTTAGATTTTTTCCTGACTGAAGCCTTAGGGCACTTACTTGAGAAAACTTGCAATTACAGATTCATTCTCTACTCCTTTCAGATATAAATCTTCTCCCAGACTTCTACCAGCTTTATAATCTGTGAATGTCTCTGTTAAGGACCTGGGAACCATCACTTTGAAATGTAATCACTGAAGGAGATAACACCACTATCTCCCCTTCTATGTGGAGTAAGAGCCTATCTTCCATACTCGATAATTAGCAGACAGAGATAGCCTAATCACATTGACCAACTTCCCCTTTATGGCTTCTAGTACTTTTCCACTGGCTCACTCCAGCTCTTAAAAATCCTCCCTCCTTTTGTTTCAGTAGAGTTGAGTTCAGTCTTTCTCCCCTATTGCAATAGCCTCAAATAAAATCTTCTTGTCTGTTGAACGATATCCAGCACAATTTTTGTTTGACCATTATTTGAGAACTCACACATTATTTGGTAAATGGGTGAAGCAGTACCACTGAATACTGTATGTGTCACCTAAAGATAAAAATAAAAATTAGAAAGCTCATCAAGTATTGTAACATAATTCCTAGTTGCTTGAGCAAATATATGAACCCAGAATCTGTGCTAAGTACATTCATACTGATAAACTCTGTCCCCTATAAAATTATGTTTCTTCCTTCTTTGTCTAATATCCTCAGGATCCATCCCCACATATACTCAAAGTTTATACTCATATAAATTAGCAAAATTTTACATCTTTTGTTGTGTATATCTTCTCCTTATAGGAGGGACTCTTCACTTGCTCCTCCTCCTTGATCTAACTCTGGATGTAGGACTGGAGGAAATAAAGGGTGGCAGTTTTTAGGCATAAAAGCAATTGACATCCTCAGGCAAGATACTTACTTCATAGAGTTTTCAAAAAAGATAAGACCATAATATTCACACAGGGGGGAAAGAGTTGTTTCCACTGACTGGGATTAGGGAGGTTCATTGGTTTTGGGGATTCAGAGTATTCAGAGTCATCTGGGTTGACCCAGTCACAGCATCCACTCTTTTACTGCTGTCCCACTTTTTACATAAGAGACCTGTCAAGGTAGTGAATTTTACTTACATTGTGGTAAAGTAACTCCAGATCTAGCTCTTCATTTAATTTTCAAATTATATCAGCCCTGAAACCACAAGACATCAGAGGCTTTTAAAGGTAATCATCAAATCTCTCTGACCATATTGTGAAGCAAGAATTGTAAACGTTGCATTTGCTATTTTTAAAGTTCTCAGTGTGGTGAAAAACAGCTATCTCACCCACAGTATTTATGTATCACATGGTAATTGTCTATTCAGTGCCATGTTTAAGCACACATTTAATTCTCAGGACCACAGTTCATAATTTTAAAACTGTTTTGCCTCTTTAGGGTTCAGACTGCTTTTGTCCCATTATCTTTTGATGACTAGATTGTCACTGCATTCAAACCCAATTAAATGAGTAACCAAACAAAAAATGAGAACATTTATTACCAGAAATCCTAACTAATAACATTTAAAAAAAAATGTATTTTAGGAATAAGGAAAATCTCAGAAGGAGGTCTGAAATACAGAAAGGAAGTGAGCAATAATATTAGTAAATTTCTAGGTAAATTTAAACAACCATGTGAAAAATAATAATGGCAATAATAAGTATAATTTGAGGTATTAAAAATTGGAAACAAAATACTAGGCAAAAGTACCATGTAGGTCATAAAGAGGGTGATTAGAATTTTATGTTCTAATGTCTTGTATTGTTTTGGATGGTAAGATATTAATTACCTTCAGACTTAATTAATTATGCATGACCACACTTGAAGAGTAACCACTGAAATAATAGAAATAGACTGAATAACTTCCAAATCAGTAAAGGAGATAAATGAAATGTGATATCAAGCAAAAGCATGTTTTAATTAATCCAACAAGGTTAACAAAAGAAGGAAGAAAAGCAAACAATAAGGAAAATAGAATGTGCTAAGATAGTAGAAAGTCATCAATTATATGACTAATTATAGTAAATGTCAAAATACTAAACTCACTACTTTAAGTAGAGAGATTCTTAGATTGATTTGAGAAATAAGTTTCTATTCTCTATTTAAGACATGAAGGGGAATTGGGTAAAGATGGTCAAAAGGTACAAATTTCCAATATAAGATAAGTACTGGGGATGTAATATACAACATAATGACTGTAGTTAACACTGCTGTATGGCATATTTGTTAAGAGACTAAATTTTAGGAGTTCTCATCACAAGGACAAAAACATTTTTCTTTCTTTCTTTCTTTCTTATTTTGTATCTATAGGAGATAACGGATGTTAACAAAACTTACTATGATATACATTTTGCAATATAAGTCAAATTATTATGCAGTATTCCTTAAACTTATACAGTGCTCTGTGTTAATTGTATATTAATAAAACTGGGAAAAATAAAAAGAAATATGCATAAACATACAGACTCAGAAAAGATGGAAGCAAAAGGAAGAAAACAAAGTATTACTGACAAATACTGCCGAATGAAAGATTCAGTTGCTGTATTAATATCAGACAAAATAGACTTTAAGAAAATAACGAACATTAAAGAGAATTGCTACATAATTATCAAGGATTCAACTCCATAGGAAGATAAAACAATACAACATGTATAATCATAAGTAATATAGCCTCAAAATGTGTAATGAAAAATTGGTAGATTATTGAGATAACAAGGCATGTTGTCCATACTGTGGTATTTTAATGCACACCTCTCCCACTTATTGCAGGTCTCAAATTTAGCTCTGAGAGCTGGGCTGGAACTAGATTTAGCCTCTAGATTCCAGAGCAGGTATCAGCCTTTGCTTCCAGAGAGCTCCCTTTTCCTGACTCTGTTCAACTTGTTGTTTTTCCTCTTTTTAAATTCGTTTTAATTTTTTTTTCCTTTTTATGATTCAGCCTTTCAGGTCCACTGAGATATTTGGTTCACACCAAAAGGTCAGAGATAATTGGTTCTGTCTAAAGAGACATTTGGTCTAAACTGAAACGGTCCTCGAAATTTAAATCCTTCTCCTCTGTGAGATTCAAACCCCAACCCATCTACTTAAACCCATGTGCCATTTAAGCTACCAAGGCAAAAGGGTTGTTATTGGTGGTAGAGCCACAACACAATTATTGGACCAATAAAACATGATAGTCTTTTTTGTCTATTAATCCTGTAAACCAAAAATATAAATAAACATTTTGGGCTATTTGAATCCAGAGACGTTTTCTGAGTGTGGACATTTTTGACAGGACCAAATATCAAAGATCATTTGGCATGGACCATACATGCTCATGGACATTTTTGATAGAACCAAATAACCTTTTGGCGTGGACTGAATGTTTCTGTGGACGTTTTGGACAGGGCCAACTGTCTGCTAATTATGATCCAGTAACATATTAAAAATATAAATGCTATGATTTATCCAGTTTCTACTTTTATTGGAGCAAGAAAGGCTTTCAGAGAATCTAAGCTACCTTGACTGTGGAAACAGATGTCTTCAGTCATTTCTTTACTGCATCTGCTTGCTTTCCGTCATATCCCCTTACTAATTGAATCCTCATTCTGAGGCCAAAGTGATCTTTCTAAAATGTGAGTCTAATCATGTCACTACCCTGTGTAAAAGTCTTCAGTGTCTTACCAGCATGCTGAAAAAGTTCAGTCGTCTTAATCTGGAGAAAAGGGTTCTTTAGGAACTGGCCCATCTGCCTCTTTCACCAGCATCATCTCCCTGTGCTCAGTGCTACAAGGTTTAAACTTGGAGCACCTTGGGACTCCCCATAGTCTCTCAGCACTCTGTGTGTACAGGTGGTTTTTTCTGCTTATAAGGTTCTCTTCCTATTCAGGACAGATATTTAGTGAATGTACTCAGCATGGCTGTGCTGGTTGTTAAGATCAAAATGTTCTCATAGAAGTATGTGAATTACACTACCCTGTCTTCTTCCACAGATTCATTGATGCCCTTCCTTCACTCCTAGTCTAACAAATCAAGCATGTGGCACCGCAGGGGTGGGGGTTCCTAGACTCTGCTCCAGAGCTAAGGCCTAATGGGTCAATGCATGGGCTGTCAGCTGCTAAATCTTGTCTCTTATCCCTGCTTCTGCCCCTTCTTTCTTAGGTGAACCCTACTTGTGCTTCAAGGTTCCAACAAGGCATCCCATGGCCTTCTTTCCTTCTCCTTTTTTTTTGCTGCACTAGCACTCTGTGCCTACCTCTGCCATTTTCTGTCATTGTGTCATGAATGTCTCTCTTATATGTGTGCTCCTTGAGGACAGAGACTTGCCTTAATTATTATGGTATGCACTGTTCTTGGCAGAACATCTGGCATATCATGAAACCTCATTGGAGCCTAGGATTTTGCATTGGGCTTTTATGTGGGCCTCACTCTTTCACTCACTGTAGGAGAGATGAGAGACTGAAAACATGTAGAACTCAGTTTTTCTTTGAGCATGAGTTAAGCAGCTGCAAATGGTGCCGTGCTTCCATTTTCCTGGAACAGAGAGTATTAAATAAGGAGTAAAGGGACGTGCCTCTTCCTGGGCTGGAGACTCATCCCAATCTGAGCAAGAAAAGAGCACCCAGAGAGCATAGTTTGTTTATATTTCATATATAAAAATAGTTTGGAATGATTTCTGATTCTTTACTGAAATTCTGTATTGTCAAAAGTAATGATGAAAAAGGTAGGCTTCAGGCAAAATAATTATACTAGAAATTTGATTTTACTTTGGGAAGGTTTTTAATTTTGAAAGTAATTCTCCTTAGATCTCTTTCCTTACTCTAATTGAAAGGTTGGACCACATTTTCACATTGCTTTTATTTTTGGTTATTGCCATGGTAACACAGACTTATCCCAACATATATGCATTTTGAGCTAATCTTTTACTTAAGAAAAATAGCAAGGAAAACAAAAAGTAAGGACAGAAGTAAATGCCTTCTGCTGAATAGGTTTTATGATGTTCAACCATTAACTTGGTACCAAATAAAAGAAAGTAATTTCTCCTTTGAGTAATTTAAAGAAGGGCAAAAATGTATTAATTTTAAAATGACATGTAATTCACAGGAGTGAAAAAAGTCTGATACTTAGGATTATAGATGAGAAAATTGAGTAAAGATGAATAAATTAAGATTCAGAGAGGTATGTGACTGGCTTTATAGTCACTCTGGTGAGTGGGAGAACTCAGGTGACCATTTTTCCTTCAGCTTATGACCTCAAGGATGGCAAAGAAACCACCCTCAAAGAGGCATGGCTGAATTTTTGTTACAAAGGGTCGTACTGGTTCATTCGATTCATTCACATTGAATGCTTACTTTGCGACAGGCACTATGCTAGGTTCTGGGATTAAAGGAGGAATTGAACAATCATGGTCCTTGCCTTTTCGGAGTTTACAGTCAATGAGGGAGAAGACGTTAACTTATAATTCCTCAGATAAATATATAATTAGCTACTGTGAAAAGGACATGAAGGTAAAGTGTCTAATTATGAAAGCAGGTAACATGTGGAATTAATACAGCCCAAGGGGTTAGAGAAAGTCTCCTTGGTAAAGTTACGTTAGACCTGAATCCAGAAAAATTATCTGAGTGCTGAGTGGGCAGAAGAGCATCTCGGCAGAGAAAACTAGCATAAGGTCCTTAGAAGAGACAAGTGCCATCACTGTGGGACAGAGTTCTGGAACGTGTGCACGATGAGCACTGGACAGAGCATTGGAGATGATGTTAGTGGGTGTGAAACTGAAGCCTAGAAAGGCAGAGCATCCTCTGGGGCATAGGAAGGATTTTTAGCTCATCAGGAAGCCATTGGAGAGTTTTAAGTAGGAGAAAACTAGGATCAGATTTATAGTTCCACAAGCTAACACTGGCTGCTGATAAGAGGTAGGACTATTTTTTCAATAGTCCATGTGGTTACTGATGGTAATTTTCTTTCATGTGACAGTGGAAACCAAGTTAAGTGGAAAAATTTAGGGAGTATAGAGTAAACAAGACTGTTGAACAGTAGGAGGAAAGAAATGTGTCAAAGATGACATTAATAGGATCTTTTTCGTAATCAAGTCACCTAGACAATAGGGTCACTCCCTTGACTCTAAAATGTAGGCACAGCTTATTAAGAGAATTTCCCATAAGAACTTCCTGGAAATTGCTATTTAGATTCTGGATTGGTGACATGCAAGAAGAAAGATTTTTGACATATAGGAGAAAGATTTAGCAATAAACCTTATGCTAATGTTTGTAAGTACTGTTTGGGAAGTAGAATTGTTAGCAAAACTTATTCTTAATACACAAACAAACCTGTTATGTGTTCATTACAGAGTTCTTTTCAGGAGTCCCTATAACAAATGCTAAACTGAACTACAAAATTAATTCTTTTTCAACTCCCTTCCGATGAAAGTCACAGTTTAGTAAATCAACAATTGTGCTGCCTGACTGTATAAGATTTTTCAGTAGCGTTTCAGTCCCTTTACATTTATGTCCAAATCCCTTAACATGTTTAAACTAGTTCTTGATTATTTCATCTCATTTAGGATGTTTTTAATTACATATATCAGAAACTTCAGCTCTCATTGACTTACATACTAACGTGGGATTCTTTTACTAATATTCCTATAAAATTCAGAGATTTGATGAGAATCCAGTTCTGTTTCTCTTTGATTCCACCAAGAGCCCACCTGCCTCACCCCCAGGCTGACTCCTTTGATGGTTGCAAGATGGTGGTGAAAAGAAAGTGATGACATTCTTTCTCATTCTTATCTAGTGGGTTAAGAGGAGATTAATTTTTACAACCGTGAAACAAAGGCCCAGCTTTGTTCTTTCTGAAGGGACCAACCTCAACAAACTGCATTGGGCCTGGCAGTTCGGTTCCTCTGATTGGCATAGGAGAATCTAAACATACCTGTGGTACTGGTGACTGTGGGTTCCACAACTCATGATTGATACAAAATGGGGAAGAATCATTTTTTAAAGGAAAATCTCTATACTGCATGGAAGGCAAGAATGGAGGGTTGGATGCTAGCTGGACAATGGATATCCATATACATTTCTCCATCGTTTTCTCACTTCTTCTGCCCTTGACATATACATTCCACCCATACTGAAGTTTTAGATTCTCAAACAGGCCATAGATTTTTTTTTCCTTAGGCTTGCCCTCATGCAATTCGCTTTGTCTGGAGTACTCTCTTCCGTGCCAAGATAGCTGAGAAGGTGAAAGTCATAAGTAAGCTGTTTTTCCAAGTGGCCTGGCCACAGTGGGAAGAAAAGTGATTAAGTGATATAGATGGATATGGAAGTATTGACTCAGAGCCAGCAAAATACATTTATGTATGTTTCTTTATTTATAATTTAGAAGAGGGTTTTAGCTGGCTTATGTGGAGAAGCTGAGAGGAAGGGAGGGAGGACATAGGAGGAAAGAAATATTGAAATGGACACAGGTGAGAAAATTAGCTTTGAAAGGGGGAAGGGACATTTCTTCATATAAAAGCTCAGAGAAGGTGTTGGTATAGAACCTATATGGATAAATTTATAGTTGTTTAATATCATTTGATGTCCAATAAATTTAAATGTCCTGTATTTCTTTTTTTAAATTTTATTAAATGTATTGGGGAGACATTGGTTAATAAAATTATATAAATTTCAAGTGTACAATTCTATAATATATCATTTGTATATTGCATTTTGTGTCCACTACCCAAAATCAAGTCTCCTTCTGTCACCATGTATTTAACCCCCTTTACCCTCTCTACCTTCCCCAATCGTCCTTCTCCTCTGGTAACCACCGTACTATTGTCTGAGTTGTTTGTTTGTTGTCTTGTTTGTTCATTTGTTGTTTTCAATTTTATGTCCCACATATGAATGAAATCTTATGGTTCTTGACTTTTTCTGTCAGACATATTTTGCTTAGCATGATATTCTCAATATCCATCCATGTTGTTGCAAATGGCAGTATTTTCATCTTTTCTTGGCTGAGTAGTTTTCCATTGTATGTTTGCAGCACACCTTCATCTATTAAAGGACACTTAACTTGTTTCCATATCTTGACTACTGTGAATAATGCTGCAATTAAGATAAGGGTACATATATCTTTATGAATAAATGTTTTCAAATTTTTCAGGTAGATTCTCAGAAGCATTTGCTATCTTTTGGGGGAAGTTGAAAGGAAGTTAGATATAGGCTCTTTTCACTTATCTTTTTCCAAGATACAATCAGGTTGATTAATTTCTTCCTTAACAGAAAGTCAAGTGCTATTTCTTTGATAACTCCAACTTGTTTTTCACTGTTATACAATCCAAAGAGGTGGGTTGTATCTTTGTTGATGTCATTCAGCAAAGATTAAAGTTTGTTGCAAACCTCTTTGAGCTCTGAAGTAATGCCCTCCAAACTCAGGCTTGTAACTTGAATTTACTTTTCAGATTTCCAAAGGAATGACTCAGCCAGCAAATGCATACCCGTTCCTCCTCAGTTTTCCAAGGACAGAGTTTGGGGATGTTCCAGGGGATGCTTAATAGCCCCTGTCGTCTTCTTCATCCTTGATTATCCATCTGGTTTTTAGACAATTTATTATACTCTGAAAAATCAGAACAGATGGGCTATAGCAACTGAAATGGGGGTAAGCAACAGGGAGTTTAGGCAATGACAAAAACAGAACCCAAAGAGCACTTAACACATAAGATTTCATCTAATTTTCATGGTAGCTCTGAAAAGTGGGCATTATTATTATTATTATTATTGCTAGAGCCAAGTACCAACTGCTAGGATAAGGTTAAGTGATTTTATGGCTGAACAGTCATTATACTGCAGGTATAGGTTGAAGGTGTGGGCAGGCATGTGTTTTGCATCAGTTGATTCACATTCAGGGAATGATGACGTGTTAGAGGTCAGTGTATTGATATTAGAGGAGGATCTAATAATGTTTATTAGAGAAGTGCAAAAGAAATGCAGTTGTGGTAGAGTCATATTTAGTAATTTGGTGTACAAAATATGGTGCTTTGGACTCAGTGGCGAAATAATGAAAAGGCAATTTCCCACTTCCTTATCCAGAGGATGAGATACCTGGGGCCCACGTTCTGGATTTCTGAGTGCTCTTGCCCCAGAGGAACGTTAAACATCTTTTTGTTTCACAGATGAAAATTGCCAGATAGAGCAAGACTACTAAAGACAACTTTGTTATGCAGTTTTCATTGGTGAGGTCTAGGCCAGGCATTACAAAATCCAATGACTGCCATGGTCAACCAGGTAACATAAATGAATGAAGAGAACTGAATGTAAAGTAGTAAGGAGGGGGGAGGGCTTGAGAAAACTGGAGGGTGGTGCTCCAATCTAAAGTGCTACTCAGTACCTGCTCACTCTCAACATGCAGAACGTGAGCCCAACTATTCAGAGCTTTTGATTTATTAATAGAAGTCACAAATAATGAATGCTAAAGGTAAAATCTTCTAAGTTTTTACGTTGGTTCAAATGTAATAAACTACTTTGTGGATGAAACAGATACATCTACATTTAACCAACTGACTGATTCTGTGACTTCTGGTCTATGCTCTTCAAGTAGGTGAACTTGGATCATCTGAGACAGGAAGGAGGAGGTTTTAGTGCTGTTACCAAGGGAAAGGGAAAGGGAGGACCAACATAGGAAGAAAGAGTGGTTAGGAGCTCCCTAAGACTGGCACAACTGTAGAGTGGCAGCCTCCACAAGTGGCTGAGACCCACGTCCTACTCGTCTCCAAGGGTGCTGTTAGAGATTTAGGGAGAAAGCCCTGTAGGCTTGGAAATCTCAGCAAAACTCCCCAAGGTGGAGATTGGTTTAGCAAGAATGTAGCTACTACAGGGAAGCAGCCAGCCTCCTACATATGACTCAGTGGACCTGAACAAGATGCCTTGAATCATGATGACCTAGACTGAAAGCCAGGGCGCCTCCTCATTTCTCTTGAAGTGTGGAAGCTCCCAGGTTCAGAAGCAACCTAGGAGAAGGAGAGGTAGCCACAAAAAGGACTGATCCAAATTTCTTGATAGTTTTGGGCAGTAATATGGCTTGAAGAAAATGTAGTATGATTAAGGGAAATAAAGAATGTGACATTCTGTATACTTCAGAATTAGAGAGACAACAGCGGAAAATTTGTGGCAACCTCTGGATAGGCCAGCGCCAAGGAGTCATGTCTGAGTCCTTTGGAGAAAGGAGCTGTGGCTGAAGCTGAAGGAGTGATGTCTTACTGGAATCACCTTCAGTGTGACACATGAAACCATATTGCACTTCCAGTGTGTTACCAGTTGGGTGGAAACGCAGTCTTCTCAATTCCACTTAAGATGCCCCAATGCATGGATGTTTGACTACTCAATTCTAGGGAATGATATTCTGTCACTTGGTACCCTGGGCACTCTAGCAGCTTGAGAAGCAGCAGGGTTTGAAATGTTAGGAGGGAGAATCTTTGGAATGGACATCGGGGTTTCACTTGTGGACCCCAGCGGCCATGAATGTGGGGAGGCTTCAGGGAGTAGGGATGACAGACAAAACCGTATACCACTTCGTGTACCATAGCCAACAGACATGGTTTTGATCTTATTTGAGACATACCCAAGCACTACCAGAAATAACTGGGTGAGACTTTGATGAGGCCTTATAAGAACATGGAGGCAAAATTAATGAAATTTTAATAATTAGTGTCAATGCAAACCTGTCATATTCACACATGAGTGACACTGGAGGACATTTTAGTTATATTTCCATTTTATGGCTGAATAAACGCAGTCATTACACTTAAAAACTTGCCCAAGGTGGCCTCGTGGTTTGAGATGGAACTAAAATTTAAATTCTAGACTCAAGTTCACCACCTACTTCATTTCACCTTTGCTGCTTTTCACTCATATTTATCAATTAATGCTTTTTTTATCTCAAATATAATGTTTCTTAGTAAATGTCTTATAAAGAGAGGTATGATCATACATATTTTGAGATTACTTAAAAACCCATTGCTGTGCCTATTTTAATATATTGTGGTACAGTTTGAATACTTTAAACAAAATGGTTTATTTACAATTTAACAAAGAAACAGTAACTAAATGGAGTATCGGAAGCTATAAACCCTGTTTCCAGAAAAATAATTATAATAATCATGAAATGCCACATTAGCATAAATAAGGTGAAAAGCAGGAAATATAGATTCTTAAACACTTCAAAAGGTGAGCAGTTGTGATAAATATGCAAATTTAGACTCACCCCTTTAAAAGAAAAATATTGTAATTCCTCTCTCCCAGGGTACCTAGCTGTAGTTTGGACTTTGATACCATCTCAGATAGCAAATTTCTTCTCTTAAAACTAAAAATGTCTAATTTTTCTCTTAGGTTTGCTTAATCTTTACCACTTCTCTGCCTCAATACTCTCCAGACTCAGTAGCCCTGCCTTCTGGGGGAGCCCTCAATTAAACCTTTTGTTACCGTTGTTGATATTCTGCTGACCACCTACATTCTTTCCTCCCCTCATTCTTCCTAGGCTCAGCTAAGGTGATTCAATGACGAGTGTCTGCCAAGATCACTGACCTTGGTCATCCATAATTCAGGTCACTAGCGCATGAAAACTCCTTGTCACCTGGATCTGGCTTAAAGCTTGTTTTGTACCATATAGCACTTTACACAGGGCTGAACAAAGTAGGTGCTTACAATTAATTCATTGTTATTCTCCTTAGATTTATGATATTAAACAGTTCCTGAAAGAGAGGTATTCAGAAGAAATCAAGTAACAACCTATCCATTGGAAAGTTATGTAAGAAGGTGTAGCTTTTTTTTCCTCCCTAAGATATTTTGTTTAGTTTTTGGTTGACCAGAATGCATCCTTCTGCTCAATACCCTCTCCCCCTGCCAGCCACCCCCATGCTCATTGGTACTATGCCCTGAATTGTGGTGTTCTTGGGTATTCCTGACTATTTTTGTACATAGGGTAGGGAGCAACCTGCCTGGGTTTAAAATAGGTCCCATACATTCTTTTGCCCAGAATCGTGGACATTCTTCTGGTTTTGAACATTGTCGCTGTGGTCAGTTGAGGGTGAGCCTGCGTTTTACCTTTTTAAGGTGATTTTCTTTTCTCCATCTGGATGTCCAGAGGATTCAAGAAGGTGTAGCTTTTTATGTTTCAGGTATTAGTGTCACCAAGGTACATCATATCTAGTCTCAGAATCTATATACTCGTAGTAAGATTGGAAGCATAATTTGTATGCAGCCTCAGTCTACTGTTCCTACTTACTGAGGTCTACCTGATAATAAATATTAGATATTTATGACCATGGGGCTGGGCAGAGCCACACAGCCAGCCCTACCCGGAATGTCATTCACATGAACTTGTCATAATTCAGATTGATGAATTACAAAGCACTGGGTCTCCCATTAAGACATTCTGACAATACAGATGCCTAAATAATTAAGATGCTTTACTTTGGATTGAACACAGATAATCAACATCAGAAGTTCAGAAAAAATACAAATGGGAAGAATGAAAACAAGGATCTCATTCAGAAGACTTAACTTCTCCAAGGCTCAGTCTCTTTATCCATTGAAGTGTAACGACTAGCACATAGTAGTCATTGAATGAAGTAAATGAACTTACGTATGTATGAATGCATGAATACAACTAAGTGCTCTGCATAATTTGAGGGTTATAAGGATAAACTAAAATGAAAATTAAGTACATGTTGAAAAAGTGTATTTATCAGACAGACTTGGACTCAAATCCTGTCTAGCATTTACAAGCTGCACCACTATGGGCAGGTCACTTAACCTTTGCACAGGACCTAGCACAAGACGAGTTCTCAATAAGTGAGTGCTATCACTTGTGAGAGGGGTGATGTGTAACACAAGGTGTTCTTGCTCATATTTGTCATCTGGCACTTTTGAAATCTGATAAATGTTTCCCTGCAGGTCTAGCAATTCATATTCCACATAATCTTTTTTACGTGACAGAAACAACGCATTTTATGCTATAAAAATTGCTCCCCCGAGCACAAAATTGAAACATTCCAAAAACTAAGGTTAAAACCTAGGAGATACAAGCCACTGATGGTCTGGTGTCATATGCTTGCTGGCTGTTTGGATCTTGAAGTAAATAATTCTTCATGAAGCTCATTGTAAGCGGGGAGCTGCCAGTCATCTTCACAGCGCAAGTGTTTATGGAGCTGAGTCTGGTGATTTAGTGCCAGACATTCAGGATAGGGCCGGCTGTGTGGCTCTGCCCAGCCCCATGGTCATAAATATCTAATATTTATTATCAGGCCTTGTTAAGCAGAATGTCATTCACATGAACTTGTCATTTTAAGTAGTTTTTAAGACAAGGATAAGTTTCCTACCTATTCCATAGGTTTATTTATTTCTAAGCACAGAAGGCATTTGAGACAAATTGGGGTAGCTTGAACACATTTATGGAGAAAAACACTATGCTTTTCTATACCCCTTCAATGTCCCATTAATTCTTCAATTTTTATTGAGGCCTTTTTAATCTTAAAACATTGTTTCTACTTTGTTATTGCAGCTGCTCCAGTTATCTGGAGAGGTAAGCAAATAGGCTGCATTATAAAATAATGTATTCCATGTATCTGAAGTGAAGCCTTTTGGAGACAATTTATGGAAGGAAAAAGTAGTAAACCTAGGTGAGTGTGGACTTGCCACATCCCTGGCCATCAGAAATCCTTCTCCCACACACTGAGCATAATTTCCGATAGGGCAGTTGTAGTATGTTCGGTTGTTTTCAACTATAGTAGAATAACCAAGCAAACCAAAATCCCCAACAATCCAAATGCTATGATTTCAGAATTACTATTTTTGCTTTCACTATTTTTTCTGATTGCTCTTTTCATATAAGGCGGTAGTTATCTATCACCTTTTGCTTCTACTAGGCCATTTGCCTCTAGTCTTGACTGCCTTCCCTTCCCTAACTTACTGCTTCTTGTTTCTCCTTTTCTCCCTCCCGCTTTCCTTTCTCACTGTTTTCCTTCTTCAGCAAACTGCTGCTGCGGAGCGCCTGTTGTGGACATGGGCCGTGCGCAGTCTGGGGTTGCGGTAAGGTCCTAGCATTCCTTTCTCCTGCTGCGCACACGCACGCGCACAGGGTCCTGGGGAGCTGACTCCTGATGGATGTTCAACGTCTGATGTGTTAATTGATTCCAGAGGCATCCAATGGGGGGTAAGGGGCAGACTCATTATAGATAATTAAAATGCCATAAATGAATTTATTTTACAAGTGCATATCCAAGTGACAAAGCAGCATATGGAAGAGAATGTATTTGTATTTGAGAATAATATGTCAAACAGGAATACAGTTTAACTTAAACAGGTTTAAGTCAAGAGTTCAGAAATTCTTCTTAGATGAAAATGTATCAACTTTAGCAAATAGATGTTGTGACAGCTATTTTGTCTGCTTCACCTGTTTTGTTTTGCTAATTTCCGGAGTTTGCTAGCTTTTGTGTGGTTGAGCAATTGTGGTGTGATGTTATACTATTATGTGTTGTTTGTTTGCAATAAAGTTAGAATCTAGTCCTTACTTTTCTTTCCCATCGCATACCCAAAATCATGAGCCCCATTAGTGAGTATGCCTGCCTCAGGGGATAATGTGTTTTGAAGATAGAAAGTCATGATCTGGTATCTTTTGTCACTTTGCTGGGACAGAAAATGTAGAGTAATTGAGAATCCTGATAATTCCTCACGAGTCCTAGCAATTATTTAAAAAATCTAATATAAATTTCATTTCCTTCCATGTATTTTGCATTTTAGATGTGGTCTGAAAGGTTATTTTAATTTTACATTTCTCTCTCTGAGTAGTCTTACATTTTGAAAGTACAGTTATAATTGACTTTTTAAGGGAAACCAGCATGGAACACTACCCTGATAAGAAAGCACTTAATTGTGGTCCCCAGTTTCAATGCCTGAGGTTTCTTTTTCTTCAAAATTCTGCTGCACGTTTTAAAAGTAAATGTGAGAAATTCTGTCCCCCTGCAAAGGAATTCCAGGTTCCTTATGGTTGAATTTAATTCTTATTCCTGATATCCCAGCATCCCTAAATAAGAGATAGGTAGATGAAAAATGGAATGATTGTCTACTTTTATTATTTTCTTCCTTAGATTGTTTTTGGTTTTAATCTGTTATTCATGTTCTGACCTAGCCAATCACTTTCTAGTCGTTCTTGTATTCTAATATTTAAGGTGATATTCTCCTTGAATTACATTCCCCAAGTTTTGATCTTCAATGTATCATTGTCGTTTAATTCTAAACATTAATTTCCAATCTGATTTCTTTGACACAAATTTTTTTCAAAGAATTGCTTTAAAATTTGTATTTGGGGGCTATCTTTTTGTTTTTGATGTTCATTTTTTTTTTGCATTTTATTCAGATACCATGATTTCATCATATATATTCCTTAGCATTTCTTTTTTAGAATTTGTTTTGAGGTCTAGTGCACACACATTAATAAATGTCCCGTCTGTACGTGAAATGAATACGTGTCTTCTATTTGGGGTACAAGGTTCCATATATACCCAATGTATTCAAATATTCTATACACTTACTATTATCAAGACCTTTAAATTTATCATAGTCTTTATTAGGTTATATTGGTGAATCATTTCCCCAAGGAAAGGAGATGCTGATCAATGTGAAATAGAGAGAAACTTTGAAGGCAATGAAAGAGAAGTCATTTTGTAGTGTAGGAGCAGCATCCTAGACAGGAGATCTGGACCTCAACTCTTTTTCTGATTCTCTCTGTGACGGGATAAAGCTTCTCTGAAGCTTATGTCTAAAATGGGAATAATGACAATTGCCCTTCCTTCTTTAAAGAATTGTGAAGTGAAAGGTAAGCTCCATAATTCCACTTCTATAAGGATTACTTACAAATCAAGGATGGTTTGGGCATTTATTTTATTACTTTATATGCTTATGAAAATTGCAATACTACTAAATTATGTGGTTACTTTTTCCTTAGGAAGTTTTTTGTTTTCTACTTTGTTTAGTGAGAAGTAGTACAATTAGAAAAAACCTAAATGATACAAGCAATGTTAAAATCAGCCCATGGATTGATGATAAGATATTGTGTTATAGTGCAAGTGGAGGAGATCACAATTATCTGTGAACCTGACTATTTGGAAGTAGGGTCTTTGCAGATGTAATCAAGTAATGGGGACGTCATAATGCATAATGACTTGTGTCCCTATAAGAGGGAAATTTGAACACAGACACACTCTGAAGGCCATTCAAAAACTGAAGCAGAGCTTGGAGTTATTTTGCCCCAGGCCCATGTTTGCTAAGGATTGCCAGCAACTACCAGAAACTACCGTGTTTCCCCAAAAATAAGACCTAGCTGGACAATCATCTCTAATGTGTCTTTTGGAGCGAAAATTAATATAAGACTTGGTTTTATTTTACTATAATATAAGACCAGGTCTTATATAATATGATATGCTATGATATGATATGATATTAATATATTAATTTTTGCTCTAAAAGATATATTAATTTTTGCTCCAAAAGATATATTAAAGCTGATTGTCCAACTAGGTCTTATTTTCGGGGTAACATGGTAGATGGGGGAGGGATTGATTCTTTCCTACAACCTTCAGAGAGAGCATGACCCTGCTGACACCTTGATTTCAGTCTTCTAGCCTCCAGAATTTCTGTTGTGTGAAATCACCCAGTTTGTGGGAATTTGTCATGGCAACCCTAGGAAACTGTTACACCAGTGACCTGAACATCTCTTCTTCCTCCTCAACTCTCTTCCTTGGCAATCCAATCCAGTCTTATGAATTCTTTTTTTTTTTTTTATAGGACTTTATTGGGGAACAGTGTGTACTTCCAGGATTTTTTTTTTCCCAAGTCAAGATGTTGTCCTTTCAATCTTAGTTGTGGAGGGTGCAGCTCAGCTCCAGGTCCAGTAGCCGTTGTTAATTGCGGGGGGCGCAGCCCACCATCCCTTGCAGGAGTTGAACTGGCAACCTTGTGGTTGAGAGCCCACACTCCAACCAACAGAGCCATCTGGGAGCTCAGCGACAGCTCAGTTCAAGGTGCCATGTTCAATCTTAGTTGCAGGGGTTGGAGCCCACCATCCCTTGCGGGAGTCGAGGAATTGAACCGGCAACTTTGTGGTTGAGAGCCCATTGGAAATCAAACAGGCAGCCTTGTGGAGTTAGGAGCACGGAGCTCCAACCACCTGAGCCACAGGACCTAACCCCCCCCCCCCCCCCGGTCTTATGAATTCTTGTATCTCCATTATGTAGGTAACTTCTGAATCATGATATATCTAGTAAGCTCCAGTTCCATATTTCTAAATTTCTTCTCAACATCTTCACCTAGATTTGTTACTGGAGCATCATATTCAATATTTGGAATCTATTGTCTTGCTGTTCAACCTCTACCTGAGTTACCTATTTCTGTTTGTGGTCTCAACCATCCTTCCAGTTACTCAGACTTAAAGTGGAAGGTCATCCTTGATTCCTCTGTCTTCTTTCACTCATGCAATCCAGCTTTATACCCAGATACAGTTGATTTTCAACTCCCTATGAACCATAATACACTTCAGCCTATTCTTTACTTTTCATTACCACCTTCATTGGGCTAACCCAACGGCCCTCTGTTGGTTTCACTTCTGTTAGTCTCTGACACTATTTATTTTATATATCCTTGGAAAATTATGTCATGCCACAGCTTTTATTGCATTAAGTCCTTGCTTAAATAACTTCAGTTATTCAATCACTATCTTCCAAACAAAATAAAAACAAAGGTCCTCCCTTAGTTTTAGAAACTATGTCTCCACTTCTTTTTAACACATTTTCCCCTAATCCCCTTCATATACATTATTTAGCTAAATCAACATTATTTTTCTGAATTGTCTGAGTTTTTATACCTTCGTGTTTTGTTTTCTTTTTATATCTTTCAATCTGAAGATTTATTTGCTTCATTATCCACAAATTAAAATCTGATGTGTCTTTCAAGTTCAAAGATCACCTTCTCTGGTCCTAATCAACATTGTTCCTGTTTTATGTTCTATATACATGTCTAGTGCACTCTTCCAGAGTAAGCTCACTCAATGGAAAGACATGATTTATCTAGCATACACTTAACTCAGTACTTTTGATGTAACAGACTCTCAATATAAATATTGTCTAAATGGATTAGTGCTTATTTCAAATGAAAGCATCATCAGTTAAAAAGAATTATAACTCTTATTATTTAACTGATTATTTCACCCCTGCTACTGATTCTCAACATTTTTTTTCATTCTGCATATTTTTGACAGGTACCCTCCCTGCATAATACAAACCTCTAGATTATCTTATCTTCTTGTATCAAATTATCACAGTAAGACAAATTAAAGGAAGCTCTCTCTCTCCTTCTCAGTTAAAGTATGTTACTGTTATGAGACATTAGGCATGCATTGTTTTTATTAAATATGCTTGGGAAATTCTGTGCTCATGTCAAATTGTTGGACAACACATGGGCCATACAAGGGATTAGCCCCCAGGGCATTTGGTGAAGTGAGTGTGCTTAGTGGTAGGCAGAGTATTCTTGAAAAATAACTTCTCAGCCTCTTAGAGTGGGGTGCTGGTGTTCCTTCATTAATACAGAGGAGAGGAAAAATGTCTGATGTGCCCCAGATTTGGAAAGCCCCTTGCAGGTGGTCGGGCTTCCACCCCTCTGTACTTAAGCACAGGAAATGCCGGGTTTTGTCTGGGAGCTGCCCAAAGGAAGATGTCCTCACACCTGACCTTTCCTAAGAACCCTTAGCCTGCTCAAGCAGTTTTAAAGGTAGCATTACACCTAATGTTGTAGCTTCAGAAGCATTGAATACTGTGTATACATAACTCAGAAACTCAAAGGCCTGACCTTTTGAACTTAGCACATTGTATGTTGCTTAATGCTGGGAACCAGTGGACTTTAAAGAAATATAAATTCATGTTGTAGATCATTTTATGTCATATTTTTTCAGTCATTTGACCTTTTATACTATGACAAGAGATATTTTTTATGAGGCTAATGCATATTCATTAAAGGAAACCTGAGACTGAATAAAATGATGTTTTTTATTATGCTTCTTCAAAAATGATGCTTCAAGCATGAAATGACATTAGAAAGGCCAACAATGAAAGAGTAAAATTGTTTTAAAGTGGAAAATGTTTACAGAGAAAAGACTCAGGTTATCAGAAGTGAAGAAGAGATGACTTAGAATGATTTTAGGTTGCAGTAACTTTCACAACAAATTTTGTTTCTATATGTCATATTTATCTTATTGTTTTAAAGAGGCTTGTGGTTTAGTGGAAACAAACAAACAAACAAACACTGGACTAGGTGTCCTGACAGGTTCTCCTCTAGGCAAGGTGATTAACTTTCAGTGTATCCTTAGGAGAGCACATCACCTCTGTCAGTAGGCCTCAGTTTCCTCACTTGGATGTCTGAGGCCAGTTGCAGTTCTGAGTGTGTAGGATGCACATTCAAGGGCAACAGTGGCCTCTCTCTTACTGAGTACTCATGATGTACCGAGCCCTGAGCTAAGCATTTCACATACATCACCACATTTGTTGTTCCCAGCACCCCTAGGCTGCAGGAGCTCCAGCAACCATCTCTGGTTCATTCAGCTGGTAAGTACAGAGACAAGATTTGAATAAATCTGTACTATTTACCACTATGCTATGCTGCAAGGACAGTGAGGGGGAAAACTGAAGTGAAGAGTTGAAAGGTTTCATTCTTTTTCTAAAAAGGGCTTCCCTTCTTCTTTTACTGAATTAAAATATTTTAGAATATATGTTATCCACGCAAAAAAAAAAATGTATTTCTTGACGACTTAAAGAGAATTAATATATGCATGGGACTCAATAGCAAAAACATCTATACTAGAGTAAGATTCAGAATGCCTGCTATCTACTCCCTAATCTAGCATTAACAAATGTTAATGGCATAACAAACCTTGGGCAAGTCACTTACCTCCTTCATGCCTCAGTTTCGTCATTTGCAAAATTGACATGGCAATATTTTCCTGTTGAACTAAACGAAACAATGTATACAAAATAGAAAAAGTTTGAAGTATAATGTAATAACAAGGTAAATTATTCTACACACATTCCTTCCTTTGTGAACCTCCCATTCTCATCCTCCTCTCTGAGTACCACAGGGAGAGAATGGAGAATTTGCATCAGTGAATGAGGTGGGTGGTATGAATACCTGAAACATGAACTCTAACTTTATCAGTGTCTCTGGCAAATTAATCTCAATAGGACAGGAGTTTCTGGAGAGCTTTAAGTTTGGATCATACCGTAGTACTATGATGAAATTAGATGTCTAGTGAAAGGGTAACCCAATCTTTAGATAGGGAGTTATTTCACTTTGCTAATAAGGGCTGGAATTACTGAAAATTATTGAATGGAAAGGAACAGAGAATGACGATATCATTATATTGTAGACAATCATACAATTGCTCTATTTTCTTCTTTGTGGTTAATTGTCAACATGTGCATAATAGGCAGATATCAGGTGATATGTAAAATCTCCATAAAAAGTTCCTCCTGTAGACTGAATGTTTCTGTCCCCTCCTCCCAAATTCATATGATGAAACCTACTTCCCAATGTGGTGGTATTTGGAGGTGAGGCCTGTAGTGACAAGTGGGGAAAAGAAGGAGGAGGAGGATGCTAGAGAGGGGCTAATTGATTTATTTGTTTACTGTCTCTTCAATTTATTTAGCAATATGCAATAGCAAAAGACAAAGGCACTGAAAAGAATGTGCTAATGACAGAAAGTAAAGGTGGTTAAGACTAAACTCTATACATTGATACCAATGTCATGTCAGAAGAGTACACATACATATAAGTTTAGGAGATCTCAACACATGTTTACTATTGATTAAAAATCACTTGGCTAAATGCACAAAAAACATTACTAAGGAGTATCCAAAAGCAGTAATAAACTCTATAGGATAGTAACTATTACAGTAGATGCCAAAAGCTACCAAACCGTAGGAACAACAACACTGGAAAGGTCAGGAATCAAAACCTCCACATGTGAGGACCCCACATGCAGTCTCTCACGTGGGGGAACAAAAAGCTGACAGACAAAAGCTAACTATTACCTCACATGCAGTCTCTCCTGTGAGGGCACCCCACATGCAGTCTCTCCTGTGAGGGCACCCCACATTCAGTCTTTCATGTGGGAGAACAAAAGAACAAGAAGCTAACAGACAAAAGCTCCCATCAGCCAATGAAGGCAAATTTTCCTAACATCTTTCCCACAAGGCCTTTGAGTGGTGATTAGTTCATGAGGATGGGGCCTTCACGAATGGGATTAGTGAGTGCCCTTATAAAAAAGACCTCAGAGAGCCCCTTCATCCCTTTTTCTATGCGAGGATGCAGAAAGAAGAGGGCAATCTGTGAACCAGGAAGCAAACTCTCACCACATGCCCAATTTGCTGGCACCTTGACCTTGGACTTCCCAGCCTCCAGAACTGTGAGAAATAAGTTTCTGCTCTTTATAAGCCACCCCGCCCATGGTCTTCTATTGGAGCAGCCTAAGCGAACTGAGATAGTTTTCCTCAGTGCAACTAAACTTTCCTTCAAGTAGACTTGGATTACAAATAATAAATGCATAATATAAGTCATATTCCTCAGCTGTAAGAGCTAGGAATAAAGTTAATCTCAGTCAAATATTGCTCTGAATTACCCAGTGAAATGTAAGGCTTAGCCCTAACAGGGCAAAGATGGATGTCACTGCACACACTCTTCCCATCCTTTTTTTTCTATAGCATTTGTATTTGTTTCTCAGGGCTGCCGTAACAAATTACCACAAACCAGATGGTTTAAAACAACAGAAATATATTCTCTCATGGTTCTGGATTCCCAAAAGTCTAAAATCAAGCTTCTTCCACCTAGCCTACACAAAGTCCAGAGAGAAGATTTGTAGAGGCCTTATGGTGGCAGAGAATTAGCAGTGAATATATCTCCCAAACAGTCTAAGAAGGGATTAAGAAGGAGTCAGGGAGATCAGGGGATCAATGCTGCCATTTACTCACTGTGTGACTGGCCAACTCCACCAACTTCTCCAAGTGTCATTTTCCTCTCTGTGGAGGAGATAATAACAATATGTACCTATGGGGTTTTTATAAGGATTTTTTGAGATAAAGCATGCAACTGCTTGCAGTAGTACAACAGTTTAAGTACTTGAAGTGTTGATTTCTCTGGACCCTCAACTAGAATATAGATTTTACCTTCTTAAACAAACCCCTGTGTATGTGTGTATTGTAATTCATTAAAATCATATTTTAACTGTAGTTATAAACAATAATTTTTAAAGTATTTTAAAATATAAACATGGCTATTAGAAATCATGGGATCGTAATTTCTACAAGAGTACCAGTGTTGAAAAGGCTATTTTGTTACATGTGATTTCAATAAGTAAATGAAATAAAATTTAAAGTTTTTTTTTCTTTAGTAATTCTTAAATCAATAGTAGCAAAGGAAAGTAATTTAGCAGAGAACAAGTATTTCTCCAGAGGTATTGTGTCAGTTTCTTTTCCCCTATTATTTCAAAAACCAGTTTTATGATTTTTCCATTTTCTGGGCTACATTATGTGAATGACAAATACCATTTCATTGTGATCTTTACTGTGTCTAATAAGAAAAACAAGCTTTGCAAAACTCTTTTGAAATATATCATTTCCAGAGGAAAAAATAAGTGCATTTAAAAATTATAAATTATTACTCCTTATTGAAAAGGCTAATCTAGTCTAAAACGTAAAATATATTCATTCATAATGTTTTTAAATGATACTTATTAGAAAAGATATATTCTGACTATGTTTTGACCTAAGGAAAAATTAAATTTGTCAGAAGAGGAATATGTTATTATAGATAAATAATTAATAACGAGAAATGCTTTGTGCCTCTCTCTATGACTACAGAGAGGAATTTTAGGAGACAGAAAAATCTAGCAACTCATATTATTATCTAATTCTGTTTGACTGAGCCCATTAAGATGTCATTGATATTCTCTGCATTCTCTGCAGCCAAAATTGCTTTGAGCTGAAAGATACCGTTGCCTTTCCCATAGTGATGTGTTCTACCAATTTTCTTCTTGTTTTTGTGTCTTTTCACTTGGAATGCAGAGATGTTCATGATACCAAGAAAAAAGAAAAATCATCTACTTGTAGCAAAAATCCTTTAGGTACTCAGTAGTTTCACTTCTTGTGCCAAATATATTACATTTTTCGATAAATAAAATATACATTCTTTTTTATTCTCCTTTAAAAATGCAATTTCTTGCCATTTCATTTGATTTTGTAACTTAAGGATTATGGAAAGATTTTTTTTTTTCCCCTACTGAAAATAAATCCACTGTTGTTCCTTTGCCAAGAAAGATTTTAAGTGAGACCATATTATCTTTACAAAAGGCTATTACTAGGAACACATGCAGGCCCAAACTTTATTTTGTGGTCAGGGAAATGTGGCACATGTCTCTCTGGGTTCTGAGGTGGCAGCTTCTCCCTATACCCGTTTCCCTAAAATTTCATTTTCATGTTCACTGATCTATGTGCTCCATGAAGGCAGGGAACATGTCTAACTTGTTTACTAGCACACTGCCTCACACAAAGTAGAATCTGAAAATATGTGTGGCAAATTGCCTCTGTTCTTTATTCAGTGCAAGAATGCATGAGCACAGCTAGATTGTCTTTAAAAAGAAGTTTTGTAGGAGACTTTATTTAGTGCCATGCAAAAAAGCAAAACAAAATGAAACAAAACAGTCACAATAACAGAATATCAGATTACTTCATTTCCTGCAGTATACCTGACTTTTTAATCCATGTGGATATTGATATTCAGTTACTTGACACGAGCTGAATAGTTCAAGTTAGAAGCCAGGATGTGAAGGACTAGCCCCTCATTTTCCATGTGAAAGAAATGAAGAAAAGTCAGACTACATTAGACTCCTGAAGGGCCGAGGTTGTCACACAGCTATAATGGCAGCTGAATTCCCTATTTCCCCTTCACTTGATAAAATTGGTTGGGGGACATACATTCCATGTGGAGGACCAATGTCCCATGATGGATAGATAGTGACTTCTTGAACAATTCTGTACTAGGCCCTGCAGGTAGAATGAAGAAATAAATTTTGGAACTTTGACACAATTCTTTTGTGTTACACATTTCTCTCATTTCCTGTTTCATTAAGTCCTTTCTAACTTGAAAAATGCCAGGACAGCCTGTGTACCAGTGCATAATAGTTACATAGAAAAGTGCTGAGTGTCTGGTTGTTGTGCTTGGGGTGACTTAGGTCAGAGTGGCTGAGCCTCTGCAGGCCGTTACCATTAATACTCACAGAGCCAGGGGTCACCTTTTTCCTTTCCCAGCAAAGCTTCCTTCCGAGGTGAGAGTTGAAGAGTACAGAGAGAGAGAACGGGGCTAAACGAATAGTGAATAGAAGCACTGGAATATACACACAAAAACCACTAATTCTTTTCCATGTGGCTTTTTTCTTGACTTTTAGACACCTTCAGAAATCAAGTATTGAGTGCTCCAGGTAGTTACCAGAGGTATCGGTACAATCATTGCTATTTTCAATAGATAAAATTATATTAATTAATTGACTTTTAATAAATAGAAATTCATATTTAAAATTATGCCACATGTTTTTTAAAAATCAAACTGTTGGAGAATGCTATTTATTTGTAGCTCCCTCTAAGTTTTCCTACTTAAGCTCCTAAACTGAAGGCTTAGTTTTCATCTGGGCATGATACCAAACAAAGGCTGGACTTTGCCCAGAGGCTGGTTTCCGAGTCTGCCATTTTAATCATGATACTCAAATCTAACAGACATTCTAAAACCTGCTGTGAGTCTGTCTCTTCATAGTTATCCTCTCTCTTATATAGTTCTGAAAGAAAGAAATCTATTTGGGCACTGGTTCCAGATGTCTAATGTTTTACAGAACGTTCTTCCAGGGAGCAGTCTTTTGAATTTGCTTTTCTTTGTCACACAGTGCAACTTCTTTTTTTTTTTTTTGGTATTTATTGAGCAATGGGATTTTTCATTTTCTATAGTAGATTATGATTCCTTGAATCTTTGAATGCTGTTTCGCACCTTGGAAAATGGAGACATTAAAAGGCTCCAGCTCTTTGGCATAATCCTGTATCTGGACCATTTTGTAGAACCCCTAGCAAAGTCACTTGAGGAGTTAACATTGAGGATGATGACCACTCTTTCCCCAACTCTATTGGAAAGCATTTGCTTTATCAGAAGGGCATTTTTCTGCCTCCAAGTATCGTTTAAGCTAAAATGACTATACAAATCATATCATTTAATGGAAGACAGAGCTGAAGCTTAGGGCAGTGAAATGACTCCTGTAAGGCTACACAAGTTAGAGAGTAGAGCCGGGACTGGAACCCAAACAGGCTGACCAATTAAATGTATTCTTCACATATTTGTCATAGATAGTTGAATATGAACCCATCTTTGCTTCATTTTAGTTAGATTATTTTTTCCTGTGCTTCATTTGCAATCGCTCCATGAACATTGTTTAATCAACTTTATAGTGATTCCTTGTAAATACTGATCAGTTGGTGGCTAGTTTCCCTAAGGGTGGCACTGAGGACTAGAAAGTGAAAAACCAAGAAAAGTCGGAGATCCTCTAATCAAAGTCAATTAAAGATGGCAAGATAACAGGATTTATAAGGGCTTATACCTAGGTGTTGAATGATGTATTTTGAGTTTATGCATTTTGACTAAACGTTGACAAATTGTTCTCTGATGTAATTTTATTCTCCTAAGCTAACCATTATTATGTGCTTATTATGTGTAAGGCATTATACTATTTTGAATACATCAACTAATTTTGGTTTCACAACAGTCTTACACATTTGGGCGCTATTGTTATTACCCTTGTTTTAAATACTAGAAGATTGAGGTACAGAGAGATCACATAACGTGTTCAAGGTCATTGAACTTAAATGTCAGAGCCAAGATTTGAAACCAGGCACTCAACACTTCTCAGTTTGAGCAATTCCATATTCTCCCCAACAGTTGCTATTACCGAAATTTTTAAGTTGTGAGAATATGATGTTTGTTAAGTTGTATTTCTTTCAATTTTATGTTTTGCTAGTGAATAATGAGGTTGAATTTTATTTCACAAGTTCATTTTTTTTTCTGTGTATTGACTATTCATATTTCTGTTGGATTGTTTGCCTTCTTATTATTACATGTAAGAGTTCCTTATAAATCCTAAATATTCATTTTTTCTTGGTTGTGGGCGTTGCAAAAAATTTCTGCTAAAATGTGGCTAACTTAATGAACTTTTTAAAAATGGCTTTTGCTCTATGTAAGTTTTTACTTTTAATGTAGTTGGACTTGTCCATATTTTCCCTAATAGCTCTTGCTTTTTGGGTCTTATTTAAGTAATTCTTCTCTGTTCCAAGGTTCTGAAGATATTCACTCACATTCTTCTTGAAAATTTTAGCTATCACAGTTAGGAGTTTATTATACTTGCAATAATTTTCTTTATGTTGTGAGGTAGGAGTCTAGTCTTTTAATAGTGTATATTAAATCCAGTCTTTTAATATGTGTATATTGTTATGCTAGCATTTGTAAAATAGATTATCGTTTCCACTCTGATTTGTAATGCTATGTCTATTTAATATATACATCAGCTCTCTTGTCTATCCCTGGACCAATGACATCTTACTTTTAATACCTTTATATTGACTCTTGATATCTGTGTAAGTGAATCCCAACCATCTAGTTCTTTAAAATTGTCTTGGGTATTTTTGCTCATTTGCTGTTCTGTGTGAATCGTGAAACTGTTTATAACTTCTAATAAAAACTGTTGATATTTTAATTGGAAGTATATTGAACTTATAGAATAACATGCAGAAGACTGACAACTTTACATTAGAAGTCTTCAAATTTTTGACTATATTATATCTCTACATTTATGTAGGTCTTTTAAAAAGCCTTTCCATAGCATATCATACATTTCTGCATAAAGGCCTTGCCCATCTTTTATTAAATTTATTTTTGTCTGCCTCATATTTCTATTGATATTGTCATTATCTCTCTATAAAATTATATTATGTGATTATTTATGTAAGAATTTAGTTGAGTTTTTAGGCTCATATATTGTCCAGCATCCTTGCTTACCTATTAAAATTCTAATAATTTTTTAATAGTTTCTTGAAGTTTCTGTGCAATCATGTTATTTGTGAATAATAAAAACTTAATTTCTTCCTTTCTCATCTTAAAATATTTTATTTCTTTTTTCTTACTGCCCTGTCTGGTACAATGTTGAGTAGAAGTGGTAATAGTAGACAGCCTTTTCTTTTTCATTACTTTACATAGAATGCTTATAGATTTCACCATCAAATATTATTCTTGTTATGAATTTTTGATTACTTTGTGGACTGTATAGAAACTATTTTTATGTTTCTGCACAGTTAGGGATTTCTGAGCAAATTTTGCTGAAACTTAGTATCTAGACTAAAAGACTAAAGCTTGGGAGTTAATTTGTGACTGATTTGTTACTAAGAGACCATCCTGAGAAGTTTACCTCCCCAGATGCATGTGTTTCCTTTTCAAATGGGGATTTAGATTCAGGACCATGGAGACATCCTTTTAGTGGCAAAGGTGAAGGCTGCGGTCTTCTCTCCCGAAGGGATTTATTTACATTCAAAAGGATAAGGACCTAGGATCCTGCCCAAGCAGCAAAGGGTTTTCTCCCTTCTTTTTAGAAGGGGAGAGGAGATGGCTGTCTCTCTCCTCTGTAAATGCCCAGGTTCATAGTTTAGAGATTTCCTGTCTGCAGTAGACCCCACTACATGTCAGATTTATCATCAGGCTCTCAGTGCTTCACCTCAGGGATAAGAATTGGAGCTAATAGAAACTAGTACAATTATTTGTTGTAAGTAAATAATAATTTTCTCTGCTCCAGAAATGCTGTATTTGTATTCAGTATTATCATAATAAATACAGATATTAAAAACAACATTTTATCCGATTAACAGAATTCCCATTGAGTCCCAGTTTGCTGAGAATTGTTATGAATAATAGTAAGTTTCAGCAGTTGCTTTTCTGAATGTATTGAGTTGATCATAGATTTCTCAGAATTTTAATACCAGAATTTTAGTTTCACCTTGTTTGTATCTCCTCAGCATCAGCCTAAAATAATTTTTATTTTACATACTCAATACTTGTTTGGATTTTTCCAAATACTTACCTGTTTCTCAGTTTTGCACCTCAAGTCTTACTTCCAGATTCAATTTCCTTTTTCTTGAATTATATCTTTTGTAGTTTCACTCAAAAACAACTGTTAGTGGAACCATCTCAGTTTGTGTCTATTTTAAAATGTGTAAATTTCTGTTCACTTTTTTTTTATGTATTATAGTTCCATCATTTTTAAACCAGATTGACAATTATTTTCTCTCACCAATTTGAGGATATTTATTCATAGATCATTTGGCTTCTATTATTGCTGTTAGGAGAGACTAATACTATAACTCTATTACTTTTTCTTTGCAAGCAACCTGACATTTCTCTCTGGTTGTTTTTATAGTCTCTGTCAACTGTGTTGTGCAGGATCAGTATAGTGGGTCTAGGTGTAGATTAATTCTATTTATTCTTCTTGGCACTTTTTGTGCTTTGTAAATCTGAGGCTATATCAAGACGGAAACAAATGAATAATTGTTGATTTTACAAAAATTGCTGCTATCTAATTTTCTTTGCTCCATCCCTCTGAAATTACCTTGAGCCATATACTGGGAATTTTATTTCTTTCAACTATGTCTGTATAAACTTCTTGCATAGTTGTCTCTTCTTTATGCTTCCGTTTTGCTGTTTTGGGCATTGTTCTCATTCATTTTCTATTTCGCCATTAGGATATTTAAAAAATATATCAGTTCTTTTCTTTTGCCAAGGGTCTTATTTATTTCCTAAATTTTAAGACCTTATTTTATATCTTTAATCAATAAACATATTTGTTTTATATTGTATCCGGTAGTACTATGATCTGAAGTACTGAGGGGTCTCAACATTTGGCCTATGTTTTATCCATTGAGATTTGATCATGTAACTTAAAGTTTTTTATTCTGAGCTTGTCTTCAGTGGGGCTTTATTTGTGTGAATCTTGCATGGTCAGATTTGAAGTTTTATTCTTCAGAGAAGGTTTATATTAGGTGCTGCTAGATTCCCTTAATCATCATTTTTCTTATTCCATCAACTAAAAAGTCACTAATGAGTACCTGCTATGCACCAGGAACTTTTTTAGTTGATTGAGATATATTAGTAAGTAAAAAAGACAAAAACTCTTACCCTCTTGACACTTACAATTAGTGTGAGAGGGAGAGGGCAAATAATAAATAAGTACTTATCTCCTTTACATAGAAGGTGATAAGTCTTTTGGAAAACAGTAAAAATGAATCAGGATTAAGGAGATTGGGAAGAGGTGGAGATTTTAAATTGGGTGGTCAGGGAAGACTTCATTGAGAAGTTGATATTTTAACTTGAATGAGAGATTTGCAATACACATATATGGGGGAAGGGCATTCGAGAAGGAGAGTAGAGGCTGCCAAGAGGCACTAAAGTGAGGAACATGACTAATGTCTTCAGCAGTGAAACAGAAGGCAGCATGGATGAAGTAGAGACCAGGAAAGATGAGGTCATAGAAATAATGTTGCTTTTTCTTAATTTATTGGTTTAGGGGTTCCTAGACCCCACAGACAATTATATATCTGTATTTTAGAATCATGTGAGAACAGGTCTATGATTTTGATTCTTAGGAGGTCCTGTATTTTATTTTGTTTTATTTATGACCAATGGCCCTGCCTGAACAGACAAGCTTCTCTTATATCAACTATTGCTGGTCAGTGAAGTTATAGCACTTGGAGGGTTGATAAACTTTCCAGGTATTTCAGTTCTGACCCCCGATCTTGCTATGAACCAGGGTCTATTTTCCTATCTTCATGTAGCCACTAAAACCTACATTCCTTGGTTCCTGAGTGTGGAAAATTCCCCAAGGTGGCCCCAATGTTAGTTTACACTAACCATGTTTTATTTTATTTTATTTTTATATTTTTTTAATTTATTGGGGTGACAATTGTTAGTAAAATTACGTAGATTTCAGGTGTACAATTCTGTATTACATCATCTATAAATCCCATTGTGTGCTCACCACCTAGAGTCAGTTCTCCTTCCATCACCATATATTTGAACCCCTTACCCTCATCCAGGTTTTATTTTTGTTCCTGACCTCTGAAGATATCTCTTACTTTTTCAGACATTAATCTGAAATATGCATTTAAAATAATGTTTGTAATATTTTATCTAATATTGTGAGGGTGCTTTTCAGGTAGTTAAATTTATCACAGTTCTAAAAGCAAAAGTCTAAAATCACTTATCAAAGTATTCTCTATATAAGTAATTACAGAAGCAGAGGTAAATGTGTTTTCCTTATCCGAAGGAACTTGAAGTCTAAGGTAGATACAGAAACACGCAATCATGTTCAAGTATGATCACCACTCTGATAAAGGCTAGCAAAAACTGCCACACAAACAGAATACCGGTAGATATTCATTCTGTGGGGCCAAAGGAGGCATGGCATCACTAAAAACACAATGGTTGATTTGAGTTTAGTAGACTTGGTAGCAGTCTGATGTTGGAGGAAGAGAGCATTTGTGTTCAAAGACTTGGAGGCATAAAATACATGTTTTAAGAAAGAGTGACTAGACTTGAGTATGTGATTGGTGGTGCCCTGGGAAGGAGGAGGGCATAGAAACATTATGTGCCAATGGAGGTAAAAGGTGGGGAAGGGAAAGGACAAAAAAATTTTTCTTATTTAAAATTTTATCTCAATCCCACATAGAATGTCAGATAAAAAGTTAGAGTTTAAAGGAAGCTTGTTTCCTTAGAGAGCCAGATCCATCAGATATGGAATCCAGTACATATCTACCAATATCTATTAGGTTAGTACAAAAGTAATTGTGGTTTTTGCAATTATTTTTTAACCTTTTAAACCGCAATTACTTTTGCACCAACCTAATACAACATTCTCCTATAACAAACAACGTGAACTGTTACTGAAAAAGATTTTCTGACTTTTTTGGTCAGAGTTTTAAGCCTTGTCTTTTGTGCTTCTCTCTAGGATAACCAACCAGCATGATTTACCCAGGACTAAGGGGGTCCCCAGGACATAGAACTTTCAGTTTTAAAACTGGGGCTGTCTAGGAAAACCAGGGAGAGTTGATCACTCTAGATGTTTCACTAAAACATAGAGCTCTCCAAGAGCATCAGAACGTTTAGAACATTGCCTGGCATATAGTAGATGTTAATAAATATTTGATGAATGAATATATAAGTGAATGAATAATTTTGCTACACAGGAAAAAATGAGAGGATCCATTAGACTTTCACCAAAGGGAAAAATAGCCAACTTCTTGGCTATAGAACTTGGAACAGCTTAGGCCAGCAGCTTCTAGGGTGACAGAGCCACTGTAAGGGAAGATAAAGATGAACAGGCCCTCAGGACTGAGAGAATCAATGAGAAAAATTAGAGAAGCATTCCCCATGGACTATTCAGATTATTTGGAGAACCTCTTAAAGGATTTATGATGCAGGCTCCTTCTAGTCTTCTGGTGAGCAAGGTGAGGGCATACCTTTATACTTTCTCTTCTAGTTTTTCTACTTTTTCGTGAGTTTTATGGCTAATGGAAATGGAAACAATTGTAAAACTTAGTATCTCCCTATGTAATTTAAAGATTTAAGAGTTTCCGTACATTTTTCTCTTTCTAGAACTCTTGCATTTCTATAGCATTGTAGTAAATACTTCCAGGATATAAGCACATCAGAAAGGAGTAGGGTGGAGTGGAGAGATGTAGGGGATTTTGCCTTTGCCATAGTGTATGCTTCCTGAGCTGTTTAGAGGAGGGGGCGCTATTTGAAGGTAGATGTTTCAAAATAGGGACTTGGACCCTTTTAAAAGGGCATAGTCGACATGAGAGATATGTTTTTGATCCCACAGTGTATTTCGAAACATTTTATATAGGTGAAAAAGAGTCAAGGAAAATATGAAAGGGGAAATAGGGCCTCAGTTCAGTCTTGTAATATTATGCCTACTGCTGAATATCCCTCCTTGTCCTAAGTAGCCATCATTTTCATTTGGAAGTAATGGTATCCATACTGACAGCATTGCCAGCTGGGACATATTCCTCATCCTTAAAAGAGAGTCCAATTAACTTGAATGCTTTTTAATTTTGATTTATATATTTGTTTTGTCTGTTCCAGAACATGAATATATGTATTCTTATTAAAATATGAATAGAATATTATATATATATGGTAGAAAGTAACATAGTTTTACTAAATTCACCTAACCTACCTACACTCAGGGATCAATCTGAAAATTCCTGTTTGTGAATCACAATATTGTTTTTCAGGCTGATTAATGATGAACAGCAGGAAAGGAGGATTTATTGGCACAATTTAAAACTGTTTCAAGTCATTTAAAGAGACCAAATAAATCCTTTTCTAAATTATCGGTTTGTTTGTTTGTTTTTCTGAAAATTGTTGTCTGTTTTTATTATAAAAACCAAAAAAGATATCCAATTAAAAAAAATGTTAGAAATATATAACACATGGGAAAATGGTGAGTTCTACAGCATGCTGCATTCCAGAAATAAACCTGTATTTCCCATACAATGAAAAAGGGATGTGTTGCAAAATCTCTTGTAAGATAGCAAAGGAAAACAGATCCACTCAGAACCGAAATGGAAATAGTTTTTAATCAAATACAGACAGTGAAGGGATAAATTCAATCTATAAACCATAACAGGGCACTCTGACAGGCTGGGTTTTAATCCTATTACATAGGAAGAAGGTACATGCTAAGCTGGAAATTATTGCAATTACCTATCCTAGTGATTTACAAGATGGGCGAGAAAAAAGTAATGAAACCAATTTCTCTCTTGCACTGGAGGGTTCCTTGGGTCTTTGAATGTAGTGAATGGTAGATGATTACAGCAAAGGGATCTAAATGCAAAAAAAAAAACAAAACAAAAACAAAAAACTACAAAGATATTAAGAAATCTAATAAAATAACCTGAGCAGAATAGGGAAAGGAGTGAAGTAAAATTTTAAGAAGTCCTGTTTATGAAACCCTTTCTACAAGAATTTCTTACAGACCATGCATCCGTGCTGTGCAGCTCCTTTTGTACCCCACCCCTGCCCCCATCTCTTCATTTAACAGAGGGTGTAGTATTCTATTAGAAAACATAGCATGACTGATGCTCTTTGAGCCCAACATTCACCATTTGTCTCTCTGTGGATCTGAATTGGGAGGGTATCTTTTTTTTATTTGGCCACTCTTTTGGTTCCTAAAATAGAATATGTTTTTGGAATACAACTGCCCTCAGTTTCCTAAGATTGATAATTCTAATAAGATCTTTTTATATATTTTAAAATCATTCTTTGCTAGGTGAAATTTAAGTAACACTGTGTTATAAAATGAGCCTGAGTTGGAGAGAAAACAAGTGTTTACAATCAGATAATTATCTTGTAGTTTGTGTCTTAATCAGCCCCATCCTGAGGCATCTGTCTGTGGGTCCTAATTCTCTTTGTGGCAAATTACTTCCTTCAGAATTTCGATACCTTACCAGTGACCTCTTAACTTAACTCCTTTAGTCTGTTCTCACTACAGATGATTGCCTTCCCTGACATTGACTCTCCTTCCCATTCCTGATACAGATTCCTCTTGAAGACCTGGGCTGTGGGAATCTGCCTCCCCACTCTTCCTTTCACCTACTTCCCTGTCGTCCTCCTCCTCCCCTCCCCTGTCACCACACTCCATTCACTCACTCACAGGGAAACCCTTCCCAGACAGTCAGCACCCTTCAGTTATGGTAAATGTCTCCCAACAATATCTTTCTATAGGCTTTGCCTTTGGTTATGTAGTGTATGGGGAGAAACACCGAACAACTAGTATTTGATCACATAAGGTATTTGTTCATACAGGGACTTACCTGCTGACCTATGAAAATAAATCCACAGGGATGTTAAAGAAAGTAATTCAATTGAGTCAATTTGAAGATCTGATGGGCTTTATTAAGAGATTCATGAATTGGGCAGCATCCCATCTAGCAACTAGAAAGGTGCTCTGAGGGGTTGTACAAAATGGATGGTTTTTATAGGAAATATAAAAGGGAGTAAGGGAGCCATTATTCTTTTGGAGGTAAACGAATGGCAAGGGTTTTCATTATGCAGATTGCCTCTTCTTTCTATGGGGGATGGAGAGGGCCCATGCAACAGATTACCTCATTGGTATTGACCAGAAAATTCCAGATTGGTTGATTAAGATTACGAATCTGGGAGAGGCTGAAGCAGTAATTAGATCAGGTATTAATCTAGAGGCTGGCGTGCAGGAGATGGCGGCAGGGAAAAAAATAAATCTAGGTTTGATATCATGGGATTTAGCACAAGTGACACTATTTTGGGCCTGTGGTTTTCTCTTTAACAGGAAAATTACAGCTTAAACCAAGAGCTCCCAAGTCACTAAAGCGGGTGAAAATTCCATGTCTTTTTACCAATTCTAAATTTACCAATCTTACCAATTAGTCTCATATCACACATGTCATAGCTCACTTAGAAGAAATTACTATCAAAATTGAATGTGGTTGGGTGGTTAGAGGAAGATTGATAACCTGCCTCTGGAGTTCTTTATCTTATAAACAGGACTGAAGTCTAATTACCATTGACTACTGGACTCCAAGTGACTGCTGGCTTGTTGAAGTAACCAAACCTATAACTTACCTGTGCCCCATGCTGTCTGGTAAATGAGAAAGGCTCCCTTGTGAGATGGCTGCCCCTGGGGGATTGGTGCTCCCCTGTTCACCTAATTGGAGCCCCTATGTCGCCATTTTAGGAATCTGTGCAAGATCCTCCCAAGTCACTCAGCAGCCACCCCCAGTGTCTCCCTTTTTGCCTTCTGCATTCCTTAACACCATGGCCCAGCAGGATCAAAAGAGCAGGGGCTGTAAGGTTATTCTGTGGTTCTTTCTATTGTTTTGCTATTTTCTAGGTGGAAGCAGACTAAAGATGTTTTGCTTCTTTCATTTGCATGAATATTTCTTTGAATCATACCTGTCTAACTCATCCTGAGAGACTTTATTAAGGTCTGATTTAGTAATAAAAGGAATTGAGAAATTTGAAACTTAACTATAATAACTACCTGTCATGACTGGTTAAAAATATGACAGTGATGCCACAGTGCCGTGAAGCTTCCCACGAATCCGAGCATCTTCTTCCCTAACTGCTGCAGTCTAATTAAAATCAACCGCCACAGCAGTTGTTGCACCGTCTTCCTCATATCAGGTCATCCCATCTGAACCTCTTGAGATTCTAAAGCAGCTTTATACCTTCAAGGTCAAGGTATGCTGCCATAGTCAGATTACTTGAGCACAATTAGTCATCACTCACTTGCTTACATGCAATTACAAGAAAGTGGACTTTCAGCTAATTAGAAACAGGCTGGTCAATCCATCAAAAACTACCTTATGCTTAGAGAGAGGAAATATACACACATAAGAAAAAAAATGTAATATTATGTGAAAGGCTATTTTTCAAATAGAGAAATACTTTGTGAAAGTTATGAATGTTTAAAAACAGGGCTGGATAACTTTTTTTTTCCCCCAGGGTGAAACGGTATCCCAACAGTGTATTTGAGATTCAGAGCTCCCCATTACACTAATTACATTTAAATTCCCAGGCAAGGGGCAGGGCTCTGACTTGAGCTGGGCTTCTGGAACTCTGGGGTGCCACCTACTTCTAGGGAGCAGCACAAGTGGGGAGAATTAAATTTGGTGTCCAGAGTAGAAGGAGGTAAAACCTAGAGCCAAATAACTAGATTGAGCAAAACATTGGTTTGAAGTGGGGACAGGAAAAGACAGAAACTGGTCAAAGGCCCAAGGACTGTGTTTGGAGGCAACCCAATGTGACAGAGCGAATGGGTTTGGGGGGGGTGAAAGGTAGGCAGAGGAAGGCTCCACTTTGAAGGGTGTCTGTGGCCACTCTTGGAAGATGAGGGAGCTTCTGAGTGTACTGGGCAGATTGGCTTCTCTTCTATTTCGACTCAAGGCTTGAGATACATGTAAGAGCAGTGTAGCACAGGAAGCTAATTCCAGATTCTAGTCATACCTTGGAAGCTCAGTAGCATAACTTCCCTTGAGGACACACAGGGTCACTAAAAGTTGGCAAAGAGACTCACAACCAAGATCTGCCTTGAGAAAAATGTGAAGTGGTAGAAATTTTGTCAGAGTTGTTTTCCTGTCTTCCTCTTTATTCCCAAACAGTATGTCACTTAGGTGGAGATGGGGGACGGAATGGAGGGATATCCACAGGCAATTTCCCACGTTTTAGGTAAATGGTTCTTCAAATACGGTCCCTGGAACCCTGAGGATTCCCCAAACCTTTTCAGGGATTCCACAAGCTCAAAACTACTTCCTAATAATACTAAGATATTACTTGCCTTTCCCACCTGCCTTATTTTCTCATTAGTGTATAAAGGGGTTTTCCAATGTGATATGGTAACAGATGGAATACAGAAATAGATTATGAGAATTTGGTTGTTTTCTGTTAAGCCTTTTATTTTTTTGTAAAAAAGTAAAACAGTATCTCCCTTTTCACTAATATATATATATGTTTTGCTTTGGTAAATTTAGTTATTATTTTCATGAACATATTATGTGTTTATTATTGTTAGTTTTAAATATATTTTTTAAAGTTCTCAGTTTTAACTTTTAAGATGGCTTACCACATACACAAAAGCTTTTGGGGTCCTCAGTAATTTTTGTGAGTACAAAGAGGTCCTGAGAGCAGAAAGTGTGGGAAACGATGCTTTAGGTCGGTGCCTCCCCGGCTCCTTGTTCTCACAGTAGCTAGAGTTGGCATCTGGCCGGGTCTGTGATACAGTGATGAGGGATCCTTGTGGACTCCTCTTGATAGCTCTCCCTATCAACCTATCACTGATGTCTGATTTACCACCATTTGTAATTTCCTCATTTGGGTTCAGTAATATAATGATACCATGATCAGCACCTGTGAGTGAGACACTGGGTCAGCAATTGCCAAACCTTATAATGATGTAATAACATGATGACGTGGATAATTCCTTAAATGGTGGCTACTCATCCCTTGTTCTTGGAATCAGTTTTGGAGAGTGTAGCTCAAAAATCTACATTTTCACATGGTCTTCAGGTTATTCTTAAGTAGGCAGTTGGAGGGTGGCACTTTTTAAATATAAATGCCTGATTATCTTCTTCACTGCAAGATCACCATCTACAGGAAACTGGTTTACATACAATGAAATTTAAATTAATATCTGCCAAATGCAGAAATGAGGTAGAACTGCTTCAGGTACATGGGGTAGAGAATCTAAACAACTGCTTAGTGACTCTGGCCTAAAGGAGGCATGTGTGAATTTTGAAATCCAGAATCCAGGACAACTTCAGGGCACTGTGCCTCAGGAAGGACCGGGAAAGAGACAGAGGACAGAGAAAGATGACTAGAACCAACCTTAGTGACGAGTCCTTACTGTGTGTCTGACAGTACACTAAGACTTGACACATTTCACCTTATCTTCATTCTCCAAACAACCCCCAGAGAGGAGTATTATTATCCCCGTTTTCTCTCAGAGATATTCTCTCCCCACCTCCTCCCTCCAGCCTATACCAGAGGTATGTAGGTGAGATGCTCGACTATAACAAATAAAACATTTTACTCATTCCTCCTAATCTGTTCTCTTCATTTTTCAGATGGGGAGGGTTTTTCTGAAGCAGGTGGAGGAACTCTGGAAATGTCCAAACATCCAGTTTTCCATTTTCCCTAAGCTTATGTGTTAGCTTTCTGGCTGCAAATCTACGTGTCACTGTTACCAAATCCATGGGTTCCTGACACTGGTTGAGTCCATTCTTGTCTGTTTGATTAGATTGAGCCATTCCCACTTTTACTGCTGTAGGTGTCAAGATGGATGATCCCCCCACGGCCTGTGCTGGGGATGGCTCATTTCTTACTACGCCTATGTACATCACCTATCTACGTATATTTCTTATTGCATCTTACTACATCTGTTTCTTACTACATCAATTATGGCTCTAGCCAGTCCAGAGGTAATTTACTTTCTTCTCTTCTTCAGATGAGGTTGCCATGTTTAGCAAAAACAAACAAAACAATGACAACAAAATTATGGCGTCCATTTAAATTTGAATTTTAGATAACGTATACTTTTTTTTAGTATGACTTTGTCCCATGCAATATTTGGGACATACTTACACTAAAAAATTATTCATTGTTTATCTGAAACTCAAACGTAACCTGATGTTCTGTATTTTATCTGGCAACTCTTCAGAAAAAATATCAGTGTTCCACAACTTCTTTTCTAACTTGAATCCTAAGAGCAGTATCAATTTCCCCTCTTTGTTATCTGTCTGTTAAAAGGAATTTGCACATTTTAAGGGAGAGACATTTACCATGTTGTTGCTGGGGCTCAGAAATCAACATGCCCGCAGTCAGACCCTTAGCATGTGGTGGGCTTTGGAATGAAACCTGTGTGTGCCTGCCTCCAAAGCTTACTTCCTTTCCATTACTCTTCCTCCAGAGCATAGATTGCCATGGGGGAAAAATGTGTCAGTCAGATTTTAACTATTTTTCATGAATTTTCTCTTGTCTTTCTGTGTTAATTAGGGCATATTTTAAGTTACTCAAAAAGACCAAAATATAACATTACAGTGATGGATGGGCAGCAGCTCAACTCTAGGAAATTATTTTAAAATCCAAGTTTCTTCCATTAAATGGCTTGCCCTTCCTCGGGGTCACCACTATGCCCACATTCCAGCTCCAGGAAGGGCAAAAGTGTAAGCAAGTCCAGAGCAAAAAAATGTATTTTAAAAAGTGGTATAGAAATTGCACTTTCCACTTAGGAGACATACCACCATCTGGTTACATATGATTGTTCTCTTTAGTCTGTTAGTGTAATTAAATTAATATAATTTCTGGCATTGAACCAATCTTATATTCCTGAAATGAACTCAAATTAATATACTTTTCAATACAGTTCCAAATTTGGTTTGTTAATATTGTGTTTGGACTGCTGTATTTATGTGCATGAGGGAGATGGTCTAAGATATTTCTTTTTTATATTGTCTGTAACTAATTTTAGTATCAAGTTATACTAGACTTATAAAATGTGTGGTAGAATATATGTTTATATTGTTTCAGAAGGGGTTTGTATTAGGATTGATTTTAAAAGCTTGTTATATAACTCTGTGGTAAATGTTTTTGGACAGTTTTTAAATGACTTATTTTCTTTAATATAACAATTTATGTTTTTTTGTTTAATATTTAGTCAGTTTTACAAATTTCTATTTTTCTAAGAATATGTCCATATTGTCTATGTCTTCTAATTTGTCATAAAATCCTTTATACTATTAACTTATAAATCTCTTTTAAATCTTTTTTATTTTTAGTATTGCTTATATGCGTCATTTCTCTTTCCATTTCTCTTTCTTTTTCTTGGTCAGTATTACCTGAGGTTTGTCACTTTAATGAATTTCAACTTTGGTTTCTCAGTCCTCTCTATTGTGGTGTAGGCTTTTTAAAAAATTTATTGCCCTTGTCTTCTTTATTCAAATATTTCTATCTTTTTTAGTTGATATTTTTCTAACTTCTCAAATTGTATGCTTAGCTTACTAACTTTCATCCTTTCTTTTCTAATAAAAGCCTACAGGTAATAAATTTCCTTAAATATTGATTTAGCTACAGTTCAAAAGTTTTGATATAGTTTTTCATTATCTCTCAGTTCTGAGTATTTTGTAATTTCCTGTATGATTTCTTCTTGGCCTTTGAGTCATTTGGCTGCATATTTTGAAATTTCCAAATTATGAAGTATTTCTTCTTATTAATATACACGTCAGTTATATTAAGAGCAGAGATCATGGGGGACGTGATCCTGAATTTCTAAATTCTTTGTAAGTTTTGGCCCCAAACTTTCACTTTATCATATATTTTTTTTTAATTACTGTGGGGTTTTTTTTCTTTTTTTGGAAGCACTTATCTCAAAAAATAGAGACATTAGTTCAAACTCCTGTGAAACAGTTGTGTTAGGTATGTGTGCTGTGAAAATAACTTCTCCAGTATTACATATTACATATTACATATTACATTTTCCTTCTTTCTTCTAACAACTCCACAGTAGCTGTCTTGCTCTGGACACATCAGAGGTCTAAGCAACGCTCTGCTACGATGTTGGTGACAATGCTATGAAGCACAGCCCCTCTAATGCCACTTCCTACCTGATTTCCATTCACAATTCTCAGGGTCATTACTCCTGTCTATGCCTTCAATTTTGGGACACTAGTGAAAAACATCCTCTGATACCCTTTTCTTTTTCTTCCATCCTCATTACCCTCTTCTGCCTCCGTCCTCTGTTTCCCCTACCAGCTCTTACCACTATGACCTCCTGAATCCCAGGATTCCCTTTAAACCTAAATGATGAGTGTCTTCAAAGCGCCCTTGCTAATCCTTAACACTCCCCTGAGACCGTACATGAAGGACTTTGGGTCTGACAATGAGAAAATTCTTGGTTTTCTCTTTGTAGTCTGCAGCTTGATTCTGTTGGTTTCTCCCTCCTCCCCCCCCCCCAGCTTTCTTGAAGTATAATTGATTTATAACATTGTGTAAGTTGAAGGTGTACAATGTGTTGATTTGATACACTTACATATTGCAATATAATTACCACTATCTTGTTGGTTAACACCTCCATCACATCACAGAACTGCCATTTCTGTTTTTGGGGTGAAAACATTTAAGATATACTGTGTTAGAAATTTTCAACTAAACAATACAATACTTTTAACTTTAATCACAGCACTTCGACCACCTCCCTAATACCACACGGCCAACCCCTGGTAACCACCATTCCACTCTCTATTTCTATGAATTTGGTTATCTTAGATTCCACAAATGAGTGATATAATATGGTATTTGTCTTTTCTTTGACTTATTTCACTTACCATAAAAGCCCTCAAGTTTCATCCTTGTTGTTACTTGGGCAGAATTTACTTTTTTCTCATGGTTGAATTATACACACACACACACACACACACACACACATATACACACACACACACACACACACGAGATATATATTCCACATGTTCTTTATCCGTTTATCCTTTGACAGACACTTATTCACATATCTTGGTTATTGTCAATAATGCTGCAATAAACATGGGAGTGCAGATATCTTTTGATATTCTATTTTTACTTCTTTTGAATATATATCCAGAAGTGGGATTGCTGGGTCATATAGTAATTTTATCTTTGAAGTTTTTGAGTAACTTCTGTACTGTTTTCCATAGTGGCTGCATCAATTTACAGTAACACCACCAGCACACAAGGGTTCCCTTTTCTCCACACTCTCACCAACACTCACCACTGTCTTTTGTCTTACTGATGATAGACGTTCTAACAGGTGTGAGGTGATATTTCATTGTGGTTTTGATTGTCATTTCCCTAATGATTAGTGGCTTTGAGCACCTTTTCATGTACCTGTTGCCCATTTGTGTCTTCTTTGGGAAAATGTCTATTCTGTTTCTGTGTACATATTTATATTGGTTATTTGGTTTATTGCGTTTTATGAGCTTATTATATATTTTAGATATTAACCCCCAATCAGATATATGATTTGCAAATATTTTCTCTGATTCTATAAGTTCCCTTTTTGTTTTGTTTGTTGTTTCTTTTGCTTTGCAGAGCTTTTTAGTTTGAGGTAGTGCCATTAATTTATTTTTGCTTTTTTACTTGTGATTTTTGGTGTTATATCCAAAAAAATAATTGCCAAGATTAATGTCAAGGAGTTTTCCTCTATGTTTTCTTCTAGAAGTTTTATAGTTTTAGTTCTTATGTTTAAGTCTGTAATTCATTTCAAGTTAACTTTTGTGAGTGATATAGGATAGGGGTCCAATTTCATTTTTCTGCAGGTGGTTATCCAATTTTCCCAATACCATTTGTTGAAAAGACTCAAGGGTACACACCTCACTATTCTTTTTCAACATAGAGTTGGAAATCCTAGCTAGAGCAATTGGAGAGATAAAGAAATAAAAGGTGTACAAATTAGAAATGAAGACGTAAAATTGTCTTTGCAGATGATATGATCTTATCTATAGAAAATTCTAAAGATTCGACCAAAAATACTTTTGAAACTAATCAATGAATTCAGTAAAGTTGCAGAGTATAAAATAAACATGCAGAAATCACTTTCATTTCTATATATAAATAAAAAAATATCTGAAAAAAAAAAAAAAGAATAGAACAATCTCATTCACAATAGCATCAAGAACAATAGAACACTTTTAAATAAATTTAACCAAGGAGGTGAAAGATCTGCACACTGAAAACTATAAGACTTTGCTGAATGAAACTGATGAACACACAAACAAATGGAAGGATATCCCATACTCATGGATCAGAACTAATATTGTTAAAATGTTCATACTTCCCAAAGCCATCCATAGATTCATACTTGTCAAATTCCAATGGCATTTTCCATAGAAAAAGAAAAAATAATCCTAAAATTTGTATAGAGTCATAAAAGACCCCATATACCCAAAATAATCCTGAGAAAGAACAAAGCTGGAAATCATACGTCCTGATATCAAACTATACTACAAAACTATAGTAATCAAAACAGTATGGTACTAGCATAAAAATAAACACACAGACAAATGGAACAGAATAGAGAACCCAGAAACAAACTCCTGCATATGCACTCAACTAGTATTTGACAAGAGAGCCAGGAATATCAAATGAGGAAAGGATAGCCTCCTCCCAATCCTTTTCAAACCATTGTTGCAGAGCTTCAGTTATCACTTGTCCCTGCAGAGAGATAAGGAATATTTCTGATTGTGGCCTGAGCAACAGTCTGTCCACAAATGACCAAATTATGGGCAGCACAGGAATGGTGTTCTCCTGTGTCTTTGCCCAGGTCCTTGGCCGTTCTTTAGACATGTCCCTGAAAACTGAGCTAAAATCAGTTTTCTGCCAATTCTGCCAACTTACATAGAGTTTAGATGCAGTTTATTTCAGCATGCTTTGTTTCCAGAGATTTCTGTGAATCTAATCCCTTTACTACGTGGCATACCAGATAATCTTTCTTAAATGTAAATCTAATTATTTCTCTCCACTACTTAAAACTTTTTCAAAGGCTCCCTAAGGCCCCCAAGGTAAATTTCAGATTCCCTAAGAATGGTTTATAAGCGCAGCACCATCTGGTCAAGGCTTCTCTCTCAAATTCAACTCTACTCTATGGTTCTGTGCTTTTGCTCCATCCCTGTTGAACTCTCTGTAGTGCAAGTTCAGTGCCTGACTTTTTCTACTGGGCTTGTAGCACATGCTGGTCGCTATGCCTGGAACGCCTCTCCCTACCTATCCTCTTAATTAACTCTCACTAATATTTCAGGTCTAGACTTAGACATCATTTCCTGCATGAAGTTTTCCCTGAAACACCCTCTTCCCACCAGGACTGGAAAAGGTGCCTCTCCTATGTGATCTGAAAATACCCAGAATGTCCCATTTCAGTACACTTACTGCACTATATGAAAATTGAATGCTAATGTGCCTGTATCCCTCAGCGGGCTCTAAGCTCTGTGAAGGTAGTTCACTGCTGTTTCTCTCGTGTTTGGAGCACAGTAGACAATAAATATTTGAGGAATAGATACTATGTTCAAAATTTGAATTGTGTAGTACAGATTGGGAAAGATTTGGTTCATGAGCATCAGGTATAGAAGAGAAGGGTACTGTTGTTTTGGCTCAGCTAGATTTAGTTTCTAATCACCTAACCACTATGAGCCTCAGTTTCCTCCTACTCTGTTAGTTAAGTAAATAATTGATTTTCTCACAGGGATAGAGAATTGAATGAGATAAAGAATATGAGATTGCTTTATAAAGTATACTCTACAACTGAAAGGTGTTATTATAATCAGACATTTTTTCTAGTTGATTGACTGACTGTATATAAAGATTATTTTCACTTAAGTGTTTTGAAAGCCACACATTTATTTATTTATTTTCAAAATTGCTAATTGGGAAATTAAATGTTTAACCCTTTACTTAAGGGAATCTCAGGAATGAAAGAAAAAAAAAAAGATTTTTTAAGTAGGCAGAATGGGTGATGGTGAGAAGATTGGGAAATTGATTAAGCCCAGTTGTCTGATACTAGAGGCTTCTGGGGAGAGAGGAAGCTCCGTCCTTCCAGGATACTGCTTTTGTTCTGCTCTAGCATTGCTGGGTCAGCAGACCTCTTTTGTACTTAGGTGCGTTTTCAATCTCTCTCTTCCTGAGGAGGTTATAGTTTTCCTCATGTCACCTATTACTCTTTTCCTCTTCATCCTCATTCTATCTCCATCTTCATTGCCCACATATTTTGAGATGTTAATATCAATATCAATATCCATTTGACAACATGTGAGATAGAAATTCAAGTTTATTTTCCCTCTCCATCCTTCTCATATTCAAATAAGGGGAGACTGACATGAGAAGTATGGCCTTTTCCCCTTTGCCCGTATTTATCACTTTAAAAATTGCTATGAGAATATCCTCTTATCGCTAGGCATTGCCTAAGCTTTTCAGAGTCTGCTTGCTCTGGTGCTCTGCACACATAAAATCATTTTCTGTGTATGTGTCTTCAGAACTATTGCAGAGCAATGCTTAATGGACAGTACTTATATTGCAGTGATTCAGGAGATCCTAATGGATGTTTCCACTTTAGCAACTGTGCAATGTTACAATAGGACAGCAAGTGTTCTATTTTTATAAGAATCCTAAATACTGGCTGGAAGAGATGCTGAAAAAGCCTTTAGGACTATAGACTGAGCCCTAGAACACTGGGGTTTAGAATCATACACAAATATCATGAGCTAGTGGTAAAATAAAGGGCTATTAATCTATTGGGTAGACAGGAAACTTATCCCAATGTTTAATGAAGTAGAGATGTTTGAGCTCTATTTGGGGGCAATAGTTTGGGCCAGTAGGAAGGATCCTATGTAGCCAGACACTTGGTGATATAAATATTCTGCAACTCAGCTCTGGGAGATTTTGTTTGAAATTGTTTTTGTGTAACAACAAAAAAAAAAAGCTGTGAGGAAATTTACAGAGTCAGACTATCTCTGGGAAACCAAATGGAAGTGCTACAGTGTTTGTAGGGATTACACTGTCTTTCATTTTAGAGCAAAGTTTCTCAGCCTCAACACTACTGGACTTTTTAACCACATAAATGTTGGTGGGGGGGGCTGACCTGTCCATTGCAGGTTGTTTAGCAGCATCACTGGCCTACTCACTTGATGCCAGTAGCATCTGTGAATGTTTGTGAAAAATACTCGCCTATTTGTGACAACCAAAAACGTCTTCAGAAATTGGCATGTGTTTCCTGGTAGGGAAAAGTTGCTTCTGTATTGAGAAACACTGCAATAGAGTAAAGAGATTTTGGCAAAGACTGTTCCCATTTCCTTGGGGAAATGCTGTCAGTGGTGGCAGCTGCAGTACCAGTGTGGATTGAGATTTCCGTACTGGTACTGGAGTAATGGAGGCAAGAGGGGCTTATTTTGTGTGGATGTGAACTGGACAGGAAATAGGAAAAAAGGCAGCAAAGCCAATATTCTGGTATGACCTCATTCACAGGGCAGGTCACTGTGTTCTGAGCCTGTCACCTGATTCATGTATAAAACAAAGGGAGAGTGAGGGGTGAAAAATCAAGACAAATCGTCTTCACAGAGAAAAGGTCTTGTGAACATATAAGCGTTTAATTGCAAACATGTCAGGGTTCTTGTTTTCTATACAGCAAATTAATTCCTAGCCAGGGCTTTCATTGTTATTGTCATTAAGGATATGATTGCTATTAATGTTTTTTTAATGAGGATCTGGCACTCATGTCTTAAAAACCTCAGAATAACTTTGACAGTTTCCCTTTTTCCTGGATCGTCCTCCTCCCTTGGTTCCCTTTGCACTGGTATGTTAATTTCTCCCTCACATGAGTCAGTACAGATGGAAATGTTAAATTAGCTGGAAAGACATGTTTGCATGGTTCGGAAGGAGAATACCAGTATACTGAATCAGCACAGAACTTGGGAAAAAACAAAAGTCAGATCCCATCAAGATGGCGGAGTGGGTAAGTGCTGTGATGATCTTGTCTCATGAACACAACAAAATATATCTAAATTATAGAACAACCATCACTGAGAATTGCCTGAAGTATAGCTGAACCAAAGCCCTATAACTAAGGACCTACAAAAGAAGCCACCTTGAGACTGGTAGGAGGGGCGGAGACGTGGGGTGGGCTCGTCCCACACCTGCATGTGACCATTAAAAATTGTGAGGGCTATCTCACCTGTGGAGGTCCCCCCCAGAGGAGCAAGGGGCCCCAGCGAGACTACCCAGCCCAGGGTTCCAGTGCCACAGAGAAAAGTCCCCACAACTTCTGGCTGTAAAACCCAACCGGAGAATCACCTGGCCACCTCCAAGGATGACACACCCAAAGAGTAGACTGAGCAGGCCCCAGAGCTCTGCTAAAGTGGATCCTGCTCCATAGGGTCAGGCCACGCACCGCAGCTCCTCCACTGTAGTCACAGCCAGGCCTGACAACCAGTCATCCTGAGGATCAATCTTTTCCACTGACATGCAAACAGGAACCAAGGCTCAAGTACACAGGAGGCCACACAAAACTCACTCAAGGGACACACCTGTAGTACTCGGTTCAGATGACAAGGGAGACTGTGCCACTGAGCCCTACTGGACACCTACTGCATAAGACCACTCTACTAACCACTCTACTAAGACTGGGAGTCAGCAGCTCTACCTAATACATATAAACAAACACAGGGAGGCAGCCAAAATGGGGAGACAAAGAAACATGTCCCAAATGAGAAAACAGAACAAAGCGCCAGAAAAAGAACTAATCAAAATGGAGAAAAGCAATCTACCAGATACAGAGTTCAAAACACTGGTTATAAGGATACTCAGTGATCTCAGAGAGAATGTCAACAAAGAGATAGGAAACATAAAAGTGGAGATAGAAAACAAAAAAAGAACCAGTCTGAAATGAAGAATACAATAACTGAAATCAAGAATACATTAGAGGGAATCAATAGTAAATTACATGAAACAGAGGATCGAATCAGTGATTAGGAGATAAGGTAGCTGAAAACACCCAATCAGAACAGCAAAAAGAATCCAAATAATGGAGGAGACTTTAAGCGACCTCTGAAACAACATCAAGTGTACCAATATTCGCATCATAGGGGTACCCCTAGGAGAAGACAGAGAGCAAGTAATTGAAACCCTATTTGAAGAAATAATGATGGAAAAGTTCCCAAACCTGGGAAAGGCAATAGATATACAAGCTGTCATGCAGGATGTCATGCAGGGTCTCAGCTTCCATGCCCCACGTAAGAATGCAGAATATGGTGAGTCCAAAAAGGAACACCCATGGAGCCATAGATAGAGGAGTCATACCACTATAGTCTCGCTGGTGGCTGAGTTGGAGACACAGGAAGCAGGAGCCACACGATCCGCAATCTGCAGTCCACTTTTCTCTGCCAACCAACCTCACTTGCTAGCCGCAATCCGCCATGCTAACTGCAAACCACGCTTGCTAGCTCAGCCACCATCTTCTTGCTAGCCCCCATTTTCTGCTAGTGTGGCCATGACAGTTATATTAGTGGCCAATGGCTCACTAGTTACAGCTGACAGCCAACTAGCCACAGCTGACGGCCATCCAATCACAGTTGATGGCCATTTACTACCTGAGTCAGCACCTTTCCTCCTGAGGCTGAGAGCCTAGAAACTGGGCTCCTGGCTCTGTCCCCACATAAGCCCAGGAAGCACAAGAGTCCCAAACTAGATAAACCCAAACAGGCCCACACCAAGACACATTATAATTAAAATGCCAGCAGTAAAAGACAAAGAGAGAATCTTAAAAGCAGCAAGAGAAAAGCAGTTAGTTACCTACAGGGTAGCTCCCATAAAACTGTCAGCAGATTTCTCAACAGAAACTTTGCAGGCAAGAAGGGATTGGCATGAAATATTCAAAGTGATGAAAAGCCAGGACCTACAACTAAGATTATCGTACCCAGCAAAGCTATCATTTAGAATCTAAGGATAAAGGACTTCCCAGACAAGAAAAAAGCTGAAGGAGTTCATCACTACCAAACCAGAATTACAAGGAATTGTAGAAGGACTTCTTTAAGAACAACAACAGATCAAAAATATAAATAATAAAATGGCAGTAACTATATATCTATCAACAATTGTTTCCAATGTAGATGGATTAAATGCTCTGATCAAAAGAGCAGGTGGCTGAATGGATGAGAAAACAAGACTCCTACACGTGCTGCCTGTAAGAGACTCACTTCAGATCAAAAGACACACACAGACTGAAAGTAAAGGGATGAAAATAGATACTTCATGAAAATGAAAACAAACAAAAAAAGCTGGATTGGTGATACTTATACTAGACAAAATAGATTTTAAAGCAAAGGCTATAGCAAGAGACAAGGAAGGACCCGGTAATCCCACTCCTGGGTATGTATCTGAAGAAACCCAAATGCTACTTTGAGGGGACGTGTGCATCCATATGTTCACTGCAGCATTGTTTACAATGGCCAAGATGTGGAGGTAGCCTGGTGTCTGTCGATGGGTGAATGGATAAAGAGGAGGTGGTACATACATACAATGGAATACTGCTGAGCCATGGAAGGGAATGGGTTCTTGCCATCTGCAGCAGCATGGATGGACCTGAAGGGTATTATAATGAGTGAAGTGTCAGACAAAGACAGATACAATGTGATTTCTCTTATATGTGGAATCTAAAGAACAAAATTAATAAACAAACAAAACAGAAACAAGCTCATAGATACAGAGAACATTTTAATGCTTGCCAGCTGGGAGGGTTTTGGGGGTGGGTGAAAAAAGGGAAGGGATTAAGAAGTACAAATTTGTTGTTACAAAATTACCATAGGGATGTAAAGCATAGGGAATATAGTCAGTAGTATGGTAATAACTGTGTATAGGGTGAGGTGGGTTCTAGACTAGTTAGGGAGATCACTTCTTAAACTATATAAAGATCTAACCACTATGTTATATACCTGAAATTAATATAAAATAATATTGAATGTCAACTGTAATTGAAAAATTAAGAAATTGGGTGGGGGAGGTGAAGGGGAATAAGAGGTTCAAATTTCCAGGTATAAAACAAATAAGTCATGAGAGTGTGATGTACATCACGGGGAATTTAGTCAATAATATTGTGACAGTGTGATGCAGTTTCAGATCATAGTGATCACTTCTTTCGTATATAAAGGTTGCATAACTATTGTGTACTCCTGAAATTAATGTAATATTGTATGTTAGCTATATTTTAGTAAAAGTCTTTTAAAAATCACTGTTTTTATCCTCTTGATAAGAGAAAAATTATAAATGATGTTCTAACAATAGAACAGGAAACTATCTTGAATAAAATAGAGTCTGATAACAATCTAAGTTATTGTTGGAATCATTCAATTATTTCTTAGAATCCATGATTTCTGTATAATTAGGGAGGGACCTATAGGACAGGTGTTGTTTCTGACCTACTGTCCTGGTTGGGAAGAGATTCATGCTTATTTGGATCCTGCCAATTGTCTCTGTGCTGCCTCCATTAATGTCTCCTGTAACAGTTAAAAATGGAAAATATTCCAATATCCTGATTCTGAATATAATTCAGGTTGGATTTTGTCATAAAATTTTATTTTAAATATATACCTCAGCTTAATTTCCATGTCAATTTCTCCACATACAAATTATTTACTTACAAAATATAAAAGAATGAAAGGGCTTAAATGAGTAAAAATTAGAAAGGATAAAACCCTCACAAGGTTGAAATTAATTAGGTTTTGATAATGATTGTCACATGTCTATGTCAATCTCAATATTTTCAGGCAACTTGCACAATAAAATTGTATATCACATTATCTGTTTTAGAATTTTTACAATAGATTTCATTAATACCAATATTCTGCCTCCAAATATATTTCCATATTTGTGCAGAAGACTTTTGAAAGCCCTGACACATAGCTAGTTTTTTTTTTTTTTCCCTCTTATAGCTGTACTTGCTAGTATTGAATAAGTAAGATTTATTTTCTCACTGCACATTGAATTCTTTTTTCTTTAAAGGGTGTTGGATGGTAACATATGGCAAAACATGTTAAAAGAGATTTCAGCTTTTGGCATAGATTATAAACTAGAAATTGAAAGCTATTGTTGCCGCACATTGTCATGTGTTCCCCTGAGCTATCCTCATTGCATCTGGATCCTAGGCTTCCAGGAGTATCTTGCAGTTTTAATTCTTTAAAATGAGCATCTCTCCTGGAAAAAGACAGTCTGCCTTTGCCTATGAAAAGCTGAAGGCATGTGCACTGCTCTGAATTCCCTCCCGAGAGAGAGCTCTGCCGTGGAGCTGTTACATAGCTTACTGTACTTGCTGTGAATACCACAGGAGCTTTTAAATCACTCTGTGCCAGAAGCACAGTGGAAATGACACTGTTGTTTTTTGAAGGGCGAGGGGGATGGGCACGTTGCCCACCCTCACCCCCCTTTAGGCACTGATATCCTTTTGGGAAGTTTGTAAGCTTTATTTTAAATATATAGCATAGAGATTTAGCTTCTTACAGTAACCCATGAGCTCATGAGGCCTTGTGTGTGAAATGACTTTAATGAGTCTAAATGCAAAGGGTGGTTATTAAGCCGGGTCCAAAGACTAAGGACCTTCTCATCCCTCTCTGGCTCCCAGAGAAGAGGTTAAGTCCACAGTGGCCAAAGGAGAGTCAAATGTAAAGTGCTTTATTTTTCACTGCAAAAATTACTTCAGAGGGAAATTGTAAAAGAAAAACAAGAAAGAAAAGAAAAAGCTGAGCTCCAAAAGACCTCAGTAGGTGTAATATTAGCCTTGTGATGATGGTTTATGGAAATACTTCAGGGCAGCTGCATTCTGGCCAGCTGCCTAGATCCAAACGTCTGCCCCTTGGGTCTCTGACTTGAATCTGACTAAACTAATTTACTCCGAGCATGAAGCACACTATTTACATCACAAGGATATACTTAAGTAGATATAATGCAGCCTTTCCCTGGGGCTGGTTTTGCTTTGCTCTAGACAGGAGTGTGGCTGCCATCTGGAAAGAGGTCCTAACTTCGCTGTTGAGTCAGTGAAGCCCAAATAATGTGAAAAAGCATAAGCTTTTAAGTAAGTCCACTGGCTAGTGAAAACCTGTAGTGGGGAGTGGAAATGGAACACTAGAAATGCAGTCCCAGCCAGGTCAGGGCCTTAATTGAACACCACAAATAGGATTAATCCTGAAGAATAGAAAAATAGTGTGCTGCTTATGGCAACAGATTTTTTTTTTTTATTAGTTTCAGGTGTACAAAACAATGTAATAGTTAGATATTTACACCCTTCACAAAGTGATAACCCCCCCCATCTACTACCCCTCCAACATCGCATATAGCCATTACATTTCCACTGTCTCTGTTCCTTATGCTGTACTCCACTTCTTATGACTATATATGTGTATATATATATAGTAGGGTATCTGATGGACACTTGTCTTATTAGGGAGACCACTTCAGGGATGGTGTAGATGCCTGATCACTGTGCTGTACACCTGAAGCTGAATAATAATGAAAGTCAACTATATATATATATATTCAGCTTCAGGTGTACAGTGCAGTGGTCAGGCATCTACACCATCCCTGAAGTGGTCTCCCTAATAAGACAAGTGTCCATTGGGTACCCTACAAAATCTTTACAACCTTATTGATTATATTCCCCAAACTGACTTTCGTATCCCCCTGGCAATCTTGTGGTTACTGATTGTGCTTTCTAATCCGCTCACCTTCTCTCTCATCCACACCCCCTCTCCCATCTAGCAACCCTCAGTTTTTCCTCTATATCTCTGAGACTGTTTTTGATTAGTTTGTTCGTTTATTCTATTCTTCAGATTCCAGACAAACGAAAATGAAAACACAATGACCAAAAATCTATGGGATGCAGAGAAAGCAGTCCTAAAAGGGAAATTCATAGCAATGCAGGCCCACCTAAAGAAACAAGAAAAGTCACAAATCAACAATTTATCCTAACGCTTAAGAGATCTGGAAAAAGAACAGCAAAATAAGCCCAAAGGGAGGACAAGGAAGGAAATAATAAAGATCAGAGTAGCAAAAAATGAAATAGAGACCAAAAATCAATACAAAAGAACAATGAAACTAAGAGCTGATTTTTCGAGAAGATAAACTTTAGCTAGACTCATCAAAAAAACAAACAAAAAACAAACAAACAAACAAACAAAAACGACAAGAGAAGATCCAAGTTAATAAAATCAGAAATGAAAGAGGAGAAGTGGCAACAGAATTTTAAGTGAACAAGATGCAGGGTCAAATCCCCAGTTTGCCCCTTTGGTCACTTAAGCCAAGTTATTTAACCTTTCTAAACCAGCTTCCTCATAAAGTGAGGAAAATAATACCAAGCTCACTGGGTTTTTCTCAGGTTTAAATAAAACACATATATAAAAAAGCATTTAGCACATAGTGGTTTTCAATTCCAGTTGTGCACTGTAAATCAACTAGGAGTTTAAAAGAACGCTAATGTCCCATCCTAGTCCAGTCCTGTCCAATCACTCTTTAGGGCTGGAACCTGGTGTTTGTTCCTTTGAAAACTCCAAGGTGACTGATGCACTAAGAACCATTGTGAATCTTACAGTAAACACTCAAAGAAGCTTCAATGACAAAATGCTGGAAAAGTACTTACCACAGAGCTTGATATATAGTAAGCATTCAGAAAATTATGACTTTTTTCTACTCCCCTAATTTTATTAAACCTTATTAATAATGACTTATAGTTTCTTTTTTAGTATGAAGTAATTAAGCTTATCTATAGCCAGTAGAGAATACAGAATATAAATTTCACTCTGAGGGGTGTCAAGGATGGTAAGAGAGAGCATATAAACCTTAAATATACTGGGCTAAGAGAATATGATATTTCTAAGTGCAGTGCCAAATTGTTGTCAAAATAAGTCAACATTTGTAATTTCTTATGAAATCAACTCTTGTGGAGAAGCAGGAGAGCAGAGTGGCTGAGTGTGGTCTTCTGAGGCTGAATCTCCATGTACCAACCACAACTCAGTCACTTATTATCTGTGTGACCCTGGGAAGGTTATTTAACCTCTCTGTGCCTCAATTTCTTCTTTGATAAAGTGAAAAATAATAATACCTGCATCAGGGATATTGTGAGGAGTAAATAAGTTAACATCAGTAAAGCACTCTCAACATAGTTTGGCACTTCATGATTACAAAACATTAGCTAGTAGTAGCACAGAGATGATTTTAAATGTTCTTGAATTTTTCTGGATCTCACTGTCAGAAGGTGATTGAATTATAAAGTAATATACTGTGGTACTCAAACTTTGGTATGCCTCATTATTGCTTGGGAATCTTATTAAAAATCAGAATTCTGGGTGACTGATATGCACAAAGTTCAAGAACCTCTGCTATTGTGGAAATATGGAAATGCTAGACGTATTAGTCTTGATTCTGAAGAGAAACAGAATATATACAGCATAATCAGGGAGATTGATTGATTGATTGATTGATTGATTGATTGATTATTGGCTTACCCAATCATGGAGGCTGAGAAGTCCAAGATTTGTTGTGGGAAAAGTTGGAGACTCAGGAGAGCTAATAATATATTAATAGTTCTAGTCTGAGTCTGAAGAGCAGAGAACCGGAGAACTGATGGTGTAAGTTCCAATCCAAGTTTGAGTCTAAAGGCAGGAGAAGACAAGATGTCCCAGCTCAAGGACGGCCAGGCAAAGAGAATTTTATTCTCTTAAGGCCTTCAGTGAATTGGATTAGGCCACTTTACATTGGGAAGGGCAATCTGCTTTACTTAGTCTGCTGATTCAGATGTTAATCTCATCCAGAAACACCCTCAGAGACACACCTGGAAATAATGTTTAGCCAAACATCTGGCATTCTGTGGCCCAGTGAAGTTGACACATAAAATTACCCATCATACTAGATTAGAAATGTGGTTTATAGTCCCAGTGCTGCCAATTATCATTTACTATTGTGTACTAAAGGAAGTTACAATCTATTGTGCCCCAATTTCTCTTTTATGAAATGGGGATAACAGTCTTCTCTAACTCATAGTTTGAGGAATAAATGAAATAATACAAATTTATGTATGAAACAAAATTGTAGTTTCTGCAATACCCTAGGAAATTAACAGCATTGTCTTATTACTTGCATATAATAAAATGTTTGTTATAGTTATTTGTAATCTACCTGGTTTCAACAGGATGTAAAGTACAATAACCACATATGGTCACAATACACTAATGTTTCCACCAGCCCATACACACTTTATTATTTAGGTCTGACAGCCAGAAACAAACACAACTTTGATGAGGACAGAGAAAGTAAGAAAAATTTGAAAAGGGAGGATAAAGATTGCTTAATACCTTTTCTTAAAATGAAAATTTTGTTGTTTCCTCAAAGAAAGTCATTTTTCACTCTCTTTCCTATGGTTTATAGATAGAAATAGTGCCCGCTATTGAGGAATAATAATAATTATGGTATTAAAATAAAAGTACACCGGCAGCTTAACATAGAATACATCATCTCACTAATTCAGTGATCGAAATGTGATGTCTTAAAGCAGAATAATTTGAAAAGCCATACCATCCTACAGTTTTCTTATAGATTGCTCCTAGCAATTCTCACCATTGTTTTTAATTTTTTTCCCTTGAGAAACCCCACCTCATAGATATGTCATATTTAGCTAACTTTCTTCTTCAAAGACCAATGTCAAAGTAATTAGTTCTGTGATATAAATAGAGCTAAAACCTGGAGACAAGAGTATTAGAGACTCCTCCTCCCCCACTCAAAGGGGGAGAGTTAGGTGGGAGAAGTCTTGGTAATTTTGAGCTTATAAAATCTTTTAGATATCTTTCATTGAGTTATGCTTATGACCCCATGGGACAGAGAATGTCATGAGTCACCAAAATCTCCTCAGCAAGTTTTCTCTAAATTGTCGGATTCTTTCCAGGTCTTTTCAAATTGCCTGTGGGCCCTAGAGCCATTTCCATAGGTGACTAATCCCTGATAGGCTTAATTAAAGCTTCATTTATGCTTTAAGGCCTTTTCTGAGAAGGTGACTCCTGATTCGCAAGTCCCCTTTTGCTTGATGGCAAATATGATGGCACTCAGGTGGCTGAATCCTAACCATGGTGTCAGAGTGCCTGCTTCACTGAGTGGGTGGTACTGAGCAAATAGTACCAGACATGATTACAGCATTGAAGAGCCACGTTGAGGGACATCATGTATCCTCCAAACTTCCCAAAAGGAGAAAAAAAAATCTTTCAAAAACGATATAGAACCACCAAAATTATATGAAATGTTCTGTGTTAATTATGAAGAATGAGCTATCATTCCATTTTGCAGCAGTGTGTTCATCATAAGCATTTCAAGATAGAAAAAAATTACTAAGAACAATTTGGTAAAAATTCACTGAAATGATATTTCAATCCTACCAATTGTGAAGAGGACCGACCACCCCACCTACCATGGGTTGTACCCATCCTTCCTCACCAGAAATTTGTCATGCTGCACCTTTGGAATACAGAGATTATTTTTTCCTTTAGAGATGGCACAATCAATATTTATTGATCTGAAATTTAATTATTCATTACCAGAGTTTAATAAATTTCATTGAAATTCCTGATATAGCATTTTGTTTTATTTTAATGTTATATAGTCTCTTTCAAAATTATTTTATAATTATTTTACATTTATAATCTCATGAGATTGTTAAATATTCATTTTACTGATTTTAAATCTTTTATTTGATATTTTACCACCAGATGTACTTTATTTTTCTCTACTTTTTTTCCAAATTCTGAAAGCCACAAGCTTTTTATTGAATACTTTGAAAAAGCCAAGTATTACCATTCACTCTGCTTATCTCTGAGATTCTCTTTGCTTCTTTTTCTCCTGAACCCTAGAAAGTGGTGCCCTCTGTCTATTCACATTTGATTTTAAAATTATTACTCTTGCTTTGATAGGATCTTATGATTCCTGAAAAGGTAGCAAATTAACATTTGACTTTTTTCTTGCAGCCAGCTCAGGGAAGGCTATGGAAAGAAGAGGGAAGTTGATGGATCTCAAAATGTAATGTAAAAATTCTGATAACTGTGTAGCATCTTTAAAAAGAAAATGGTTAGAATTCTAAGTAGGGTGGAAACACCAGGCCAGAGAGGAAGAAGGCAGGGCCCCACACATGGACAATAGTCTGGAGAAAGCTTTCTCGTTCTTCCCTTACTTCCTTTATTACAACACCCTGGACAGAATAGTGCTCTCTACCACTATAATACAAACAACCTGCAGCCCTAGTTCATGCGTGGAGCCGCGTGGGCTGAAAATTTAACAGTACTCATATGCAGTGATGCCATAATGCTTTGCCTGGGTCACCCTCCAACACTGAAGAACCCATGGCTCAGCTGTTGGGAGAGTTGGGGGCTGACATCTCACAGCTGAGTCCCTCTGTAGGACTTCCCTCAATTGAGTGGTAACCTCTGTCTCAGAATCTGCTTCCTGGGGAATCCATCCTGCTTATAGTTTGATCTGCTAGCTCTTGAACAAACCTCTCCACCACTTTTATTTCCTGGGCCTGAGGATTTCAAATCTGGGAGGTAGCTGTAGGAAAAAGGAAGTAAGTGGTGTAGACAGTTCTTCTGAGGGGTAGAGTACAGGTTGCCTTGGTGATTCAGGTCCAAGCCAGAAGTTGCTGAGTCCAGACTAATACTAAACACTCCCTGAACAGAGGCGTATCTTGTTCACTCACATCCCATGTTTCCAAGTAGCGACACAAGCAAGGAGAGGGGCCTCCTTCTCATGAACCAATGATGATGCAGAGACAGACTATGATTATCTCAATTCTCTGAACTTGAGGTTAAAAAAGAGATTCATTTCTAACTTCGGTTAGTTAAATTGTTCTGTTATACCTCCAATTCAGTTGTTTATACTGCTTTGAACTGTGGATAAGAAAATGTCTCCATAGTAATACATTGTTCAGTAATGCTACAAATACTCAAATTTGCGATTAGCCATTTCATTAAGCAGATGAGTCTTTTTTCAATTCTTTGAAACTCTGAATAATACCTGTTCTTTTCAGAAAAAAAAAAAGTATTTCAATACAGAAAAACGAGTCTCAGTGCAGTTTACTTAAAGACTGTTGCTTTTCACAGAAGTAACCATAGATTCCAAATGGTTCTATGGGCCCGTAAATCCAGAAGCCATCGGAATGGAGAAGCCACCATCCTCAGATAAACGTTCTTACAAAGGAACCCCATCATTTGGAGTTCATGCCCCACCATTTGGAGTATTAGGTTAGATTACTTGTCACTTGCATTTTTGTAAGTGTTAGTGTCAGGCAGAAATGGGATTGTCAATTTCAAACCCAAGCCATTTACTTAAAGGGGCACTGCTGGAACAAGCTGGTTATACCAAATGCTACATAATTACCAATCCAGAATAGGCACTACCAGGCCCCTCTTTAGTGACCTGTGTGTAAGCAATCTACCCACTCTAGTAGTTGGGTTTCCATGGCAGCAATATCTCGTCTAAACAATTCCTCAAAAGATGCTTATCACTAGACTAAATGAATATTCAGGATAGTATACAATGAGTGCAACTAAGCTCACATTGTACAAAAGACTGTATACTTTACTAAATAGTACAAATAAATGGATAAAACTATATTATCTAATGGGAGGGTTCCTCGAAGTTTGTTTATTTTTGTCATTTGGTATAGCAAAATAGTAGGGAGTTAGCTAAAGGAAATTTTTACATTTCTTGTTTTTTCTTTTATAATCAGTTTTGAGTCACATACCAAAAGTACGCATTTTAAGAATACAGTGCAATGAGTTTTGCAAAAATGTATAAACTGTATTATCATCACCCCCGAAATTTCCAACTTGCCCCATTGCAGTCAGTCCCCTCTCACTGCCAGCACCAGATAACCACAGCTCTACTTTCTTTCACATAAATTTGCTTAGCATTTCATGAGCATTTGCTTAGATTTCATACAAATTTACAAATCGTATGCATTTATTTGTGTCTGGCTTCCTTTGCTCAGTATAATGTTTTTGAGATTCATTCATACGGTTATGTACATCAGTGGTTTGTGTATTTTAATTGCTGAGTAGTATTTAATTTTTTGAATATACCACATTTTGTTTGTCCATACATGCGTTTGTAGATGGCCACTTGTGTTGTTACCAGGATTTGGCTAATATGAATAAATTTGTTATATACCAGTCTTTATGTGGACATATTTAAAAAATAATTTTAAACATCTATTTTGGAATAATTTTAGATTTACAGAAAGGTTATGATAGTACAAAGTGTTTCTATACAGCTTTATCCTACCTTTCCCTAATGTCAACATCTTACATAACCGTGGTACATTTGTTAAAACTATAAAATTAGCACTGGTATAGAACTGTTAACTAGACTATAGAGTTTATTCAAGTTTGACCAGTTTTTCCACTGATGTCCTTTTTGTGTTCCAGGATCCTATCCAGGGTACCACACTATATTTAGTAATCATGTCTTCCTAGTTTCCTCCGATCCCTGACAGCTTCTCAGTCTTTTTTTTCTTTCATAATCTTGACTGTTTTATAGAGTGCTGGTCAGGTACTTTACAGATTGCCTCTCAAATAGGGGACATTTTCTGATGTCTTCTCATGATGAGACCATGATTATAGTTTTTTGTAAGGAATGCCAGAGAGGCAAAGTGCCCTTCATATTGTGTCATATTAGGGGTTATACAATATCAACATGACTTATCATTGGTGATGTATATCTTAATCAGTTGCTGTCTACCAGATTTCTCCATGAATAATTACTACTTTTCCCCTTCCCATACTCAGTTCTTTGAAAGTAAGTCACTAAGCCCACCCACACTCAAGGGTAGAGAAATTAAGCTTCCTCTCCATGAGGGAGGAATATCTATACATATAACTTAGAATTCTTCTGTAAGGAAGATTTGTCGCTTTTCTCTTCATTTGCTTATTTACATTTAATAATTTATATCAGCATGGACTCATGATATTTATTTAATTCTTTGTGTTTGTATTAGTTTCCTATCTCTGCTATAACGAATTATCAAAAACTTAGTAGCTTAAAACAACACAGATTTACTATCTTATAGTTATAGAGGTCAGAAGTTCCAAATGGGTTTCATTGGAATCAAAGTGTTGGCAGGGCTGCCATCGTTTCTGGAAGTTCTAGTGGAGGATCCATTTTCTTGCCTTTTGTAGCTTCTCAAGGCCATCTGCATTTCTTGGTTCCTGGCTTCCTTCCATCTTCAAGGCAGCAATGTCCAGTTAAGTCTTTATCACATAGTAATACTCTCACACTGACTCTTCTGGTTCTGTTTTCCACTTACAAGGTGTGATAAGAAATCACAGGGAATGTTTAAATTAAAAAATATATATTACAATAAAGACACATTGCCATTAATCCCCCTGAAAACATTCACTTCGCTTTGAACACATTTATCCCACTATTCTTGCCACTTTCTGAAGCAGTTCTGGAAGTCCTCTTTCATGGGTGTCTTTAGTTGTGCGGTTGTGGCTGCCTTGATGTCCTGAATTGATTCAAAACATTTACCATTCACGGTCATTTTGACTTTGGGAAGAGCAAGAAGTTGCACAGTGCCAGATTCAGTGAATAAGGTAGATGACAACACACTGTAATGTTTTTATTTGACAGTAATTGCCATATACCAAAAGCAATGTGCGATGCAGAGTATTGTCATGAGGGAGGATGATTTATAGCACACTTTAAAACACACCTTTTCTCAACCATAGCTCACATCCGACTGACCACACTGAACATGTTGAAACTTCTCACACGCTGTTACTAAGGTTCGACATGCTGCTTCCTGTATTGAAGATCCCTGCCTTTCTGTTGGAAGGCACTCGGCGGCAGCATTCACCCTATTTTCTGATCACACCCTGTATAAGGACCTTTGTGATTACGTTGGGCCTACCCACAAAATCCATGATAACTTCTCCATCTCAAGGTCATCTGATTAACAACCTTAATTCTGTCTGCAGCCTTAATTTCCTTTGCCATGTAATGTAACATATTCAGAGTTTTTGAAGAATAGGATATGGACATCTTTGGGAGGTCATTATTTTGCCCATCACAGGGTTATAATCAAATACTACATCATTTATTTTGTTGCTTAAATTGTTCTAGCTTTGGCTTTTTCAGGTTATTTCTTGTGTCCTTTAGACATATCTCCATTATTTTTAAAACTTATTCCTTACTTTCCAGCACGACAATATGCTCCAGGAGTATCTTGTATTTTCCCTATCCCAATCTTAGAATCAGCCGTTTCCCTAAGGAGTCCTGGTTTCCTTTATTGGAGAATGCCATTTATAAACCAAGATCTGGAAACTGGGTACGCTTGTTGCTACTGGGGGGTCACTGTTTCTGATCCCTCAGTGGACAGATCTGTGATATATACGTATGCATACTAATCCATGTGTTTATACACACATAATCATTTCTGCTGACTATTTGTGTGTGTATATATATGTATATACCGGAGGTGCCAAAAAATGCATACAAGTGGACACTATGGTCAACGTTGCTCAAGCAGTAGTTCTCCACAATCAGAAGCGTTTGGATGCTGATGGTAACCACTTTGAGCACCTCTTGTAATTCAGAAGTCAAATGTGACTTGTATTCATCTTTTGTTATCAGTATATATTGAGTATTACACTTTTAATAGTTTTTTCCTTTCTTAAAATGTGTATACATTTTTCTGGCAGCCTGTGTGTGTGTGTGTGTGTGTGTGTGTGTAAACATGCATTCCTATTTATTTCTCTAACTCTGATTTAGCACTACAAGGTTTGTTTTAGATTCTCCCTTGCTTATTTGTCACTACTTTCTCTGATAGTGAGAAATCTGGCTCCCATTATTTATAATTTATTTACTTATTTCATTAGTCATAATGTACATGTAAAGTAGTTTCAGAATTGCTGACCCAGACCTCTGTGAGAAAAAGAAATCAAATCAAGTACACTGTTTATGTACAGTTCTTTTGTCTTTAACCATACAGTTTCTAGTCAAAATACCATTTCCAAAGTTTCTTAGGTGAGATCTTTTTTTCCCCAGTCTTTTCAGTGAGAGTGCATCGTGCTTATGTAGTACAATTACATTCATTTCTCACTGTCTGCATTCCACCCTGAATCTCCTGCCTTCGTGGCTTATTTTTAAAATTTCACATACAGCAAAATTCACTCTTTTTAATGTATAATTTTATAGATTGTGACAAATTCATAAAGTCATATATCCATCAGCTAGTACTATACAGACCTGTTCTGTCACTATAAAAATTCCCTGATAGTAGTCCATCACTGCTTTCCTATTCCAACCCCTGACAACTGATTGATTTTCCATCTTATAGTTTGCCTTTTCAATTATGGCATATAAGTGGATTTATATAATATATTACCTTTGGGTCTAGCTACTTTCTTTTATCAAACTGCGTTTAAGATCTGTTTTGTTCTGTGAATCGGTAGCTTGGTCCTTTTTACTGCTGAGTAATATTTCATTGTATGGCTTACCATTGTCTAATAATTCACCTTTGGAAGACTTTCTAGATTGTTTCCAGTTTGGGGTGATAAATTTAAAAAAAGCTGCCATAAATATTTGAATGCAAGTTTTATTTTATTTATTTTCTCTTTTTATGAACATGAGTTTTCAATTCATTTGGATAAATACTGAAGTGTATGATTGCTGAGTTATGTGGTAAATGTATGTTTAACTTTATAAAAACTGCTAAACTATCTTTTCAAGTTGCTGTAGCATTTTGCATTCCCACCAACAATGAATGAGCACTTTTTGTTACTTTACATTCTTGCCAGCATTTGCTATTATCAGTTTTTAAAATGTAACAATTTTAATAGGTGTGTAGCACTATCTCATGTTTATTTTCATCTGCATTTTGCTAATGATGACTGATTATGAACATCCTTTCATATGCTTATTTTTCATTTATATGTAACCTTTTTTGAAGTCTCTGTTTATATCTTTTGTCCCCCTTTTATTGGGTTGTTTGTGTTTTATTGTTGAATTATAAATATTCTTCGTATATTCTGGATAGAAAGCCTTACTCATATATGGGATTTGCAAACATTTTCTCCCAGTCTGTGGTTTGTCTTTTCATTTTCTTAGCGGTGTATTTTGTAGAACAAATATTTTTAACTTTAATGAGGTCCAATTGATGATTTTGTTTTCTTTTGTGGATCATGCTTTTGGTGTTGAATCTGAAAACTCGTTGCCAAACTCAAAGTCACAGAAATTTTCCTTAGTTTCCTTCCACAGATTTTTTTTTTTAACTTAGGTTTTACATTTAAGTCTATGATCCATTTTGAGTTATTTTTTGTATGTGAGGTGAGATATATGTCAAAGCCTGTTTATGTATTTATAATGATGTCCAATTAAATGACTGTTCTTCCTCCATTGTATTGCCTTTGTGCCTTTGTCAAAAATCAGTTGACTATGTTTATGTTGGTCTATTTCTGGGTTGTCTGTTCTGTTTCATTGATCTAAATCTGTATTTCTATTAATACTATACTGTCTTGATTAAACTAGCTTTAAAATTAGTCTTAGAATTGGGCAGTGTAACTTCTCCAATTTTTTCAGAATTTTTCTAGCTATTGTAGTTCTTTGTTTTGCTGTGTAAATTTCTGAATCAGCTTATCAATATCTATAAATTGTCATTGGAAATTTTTACTGTGATTAGACTGAATTTATGCATAAAATTAGGAAGAATTGGTATGTTAATAATATTGAATTTTCCAATCCATAAACAAAGTTTATCTCTCCATTTATTTAGATATTTTTAAAACTTCTCTCATTGATATTTTGTAGTTTTCAGCACACAGATCCTGATTTTGCTAATATTAGCAATATTTTGCTAATATTATTGAAATTCTGCAGGGCAGAGTTACCTAGGTGAAATCAGGGTGCATGACTAGACCAAGAATTAGCATCAGGATTGGCCACAATATGTCTCTTGCTCTCAAACTTTCTTTTTTTTTCAATTGTTCTCCATTATTCTGTAGGAAGACTCCAAATCATTAGCATGAAATTTACATTGTGGCCTCTAATTAACTTTGCTTCCTTAACTTCTATCACACTTTCACACCTTTGGCTGCAGTTAACATAATAATTAATTCAATAAATAATTTTGAACTAGTATTATGTGTTAGAGACTTTTTTTCTATCATTGCAATTCAGTGGTTAGGGAGAAATCAACAGATAAAATATATCTTTAATATTATTAAAGATAATAACACTATTTACTTACTGAGAAGCTGCAATGTAGATTCATACTTAATTTTTACCATAATCATTCAAAATATCTAATTTTTGGATTTTTTGTGTGAGAAAACAAGGTCCAAAAAAGTTAAGTAACTTGCCTCAGGGCACATGCTAAGTGATGGATTTAGCATTCCAATCTAGACCTAAAGCCTGTCTAACTAAAGCCTGTCATATCTCTATAGGCACATTACCATTTAATACATGTAGGAACAAAAAAACATACTTGGGTTGGCTTGGGACATTCAGAGATTTTATAGTATTTTATAATCCTTGAGACTCTGGTTGAAAGGGATGTAAGATTTTGGCAGATGGGCAAGAGTTGTGAGGACAAGAGCATTCCAGGAAAGGAGAACTGCATGTTTATGTTCAGAGACCTTGAAAAGCATGAAGTGGTCAGAGAAAACCTTATTACATGGCATGAGTGTGATACTGTGCGGTGAGGGGCATCATTTAGCCCGAGCCCAGGTAGAGTTATGCTTAGATGGAGAAAGGCACTGTGTGTCACATATAGCTATTGGAACTTTCTTCTGTAGTTAGGGTACAACCAGGGAAGGATTCTAAATAGAGGAACTGTTTGAACAGATACATGGTTTACAAAGATATCTCTGGCAGCAATATGGAGGACAAGAATAAGGACTAAGGCTGAAAAGTCAGTAGATGATTTAGGAGCCTATGAAAATATTGCAGATGATAGATGATGATTTAAACTTGGGCAGTGTCTCTGGGGATAGAGAAGAGAGAGAAGATTAAGGAGGTGAATAAGAATTAGTACCATGTTTCTCTTGAAAATAAGACCTACCCTGAAAATAAGCCCCAGTTAAGATTGTCAGCCAGATGGACACATTTAGTATGTTATGACGATGTTCCAGAAGAAGATGACATGACTGTATTTGAATAAATGTAGACTGCTGTACATGAAAAAATAAGACATCCTCTGAAAATACACCCTAATGTGTCTTTTGGAGCAAAAATTAATATAAGATTCAGTCTTATTTTCGGGGAAACACGGTATGACCAGGACTTAAAAGTAATTTGATGGTGAAGGCATGGTTGAGGGAAAAAGGTTGAGTGGTGCCAGGTTTCTGGCCAGAATAATGAAATAAGGACCAAAGAGTAGGTTTGAGGAGTAGAGAGGAAATGGGGTAGGTTATTTACGTTAAGCTAATGGCCCCTGTGGTTTATATAGGGAGAAAGATGTCCAGCAAAAAATTGAATGTGTGATGATGTTTGCATCTAGTCTTTCCCTTTTACTTAACAAAAAAACCCCACTCCATCAATGAAAGATATCTATTCAAAAGGCACATTTTGGTTTTAGAAGTGTAAGAGTTATATAAGGTAGAATAACATAGGGGTTTAAGGATGCATTGCAGTAGATAATTTCTCTCCTAGCAATGCCCACTAATACTTTTCTCTCTCTGTTGCCAGTTAAGATGATCTTTTCACCTCAGCCTGTGCCCAGACACTTATGCCTATCTGGGAATGGTCTCCTCAATCCTGATGTCCCCTGATCAACCTTCCCTGGGCCCAAACCATGGGAGACCCAGAATTATGGCCTTTCCCTTTTCTGAGCCCAGATCTCAGACCATCCTTGGGCAACCTACTCCTCCATCACTATTACCTCAGGTACCCTGATTGAGGCAAATCTTTTTACCTCCCCACTTCTCTAGGAAAATTTTATTCAAAGGCATTTTATCTCCAAAGATTGGATGCATATTACTATTCCTTCATGGAGCTAGGATGACTTTGTAAAGATGCAAACCTGATCATGTCACTCTTCTGATTAAAAATCTTTTAATGGCTTCCGATTTCCCACTGGATAAAGTCTAAGTTCCTCAACATTATGTGCAAGACTCTGTGACAGTCCCCTGCTTCCCTTTCTAGCTCTTCTCTTACTAACAACATACTGTGATTCAGTCAAGTGAATTTTTCTCTAACCACATGAGATTATACAAAGTGCTTGTTCTAACGGTCCCCACAGTCTCTGTGCTTTGTCCTATTTTAGCATCTTTCTGAATTGTGATTTTTTTGGTTTATTTGTCTATATCCTCTTCTACCCTGTATGTTCCCTATGGGCAGACAGAGCTGCCACAGTGTCTGGAAAAGAAATACTTGTTGAGTTTTAAAAAATGAAGGAGGGAAGGAAGGGAGGGAAGGAGGAGGGCGGAAAGGAGGGACAGAGGGAAGAAGGAAACCACTGTGTTTATTTTCATAAGGCTATATAACCCAATATTTATAGGGGTTTTAATAAAATGTAGGCCTTTGGATTTCTCAGGCTGTTGTCAATTCAGCAGTGCAGGAGGTCATATACTTAGAGAAATGAAAAGTTCAAAAGCATTTTTATAGAACAAGACAACATTTTCAGTGCTCTCATTATATTACATGATACAAAAAGAACAATAATAGTTTAACTGGCCACCCAAGTGATTAACCTGCATCCCTCTTGTCAAAATGACCTTGTAGGACAATGAGGAGCTCTATTGCAGCCATAACAGCAATAGAAGAAAGATCGAAGGCCCAGAAGTCATAAAGAATAGATGAGGCATAAATTTGAAATAGGCATATGTGGCTCCCATATTTAAAAAGAGCACAGAAATGAATTAACTAAGTAAAAATGAGATCTAAATTGCCTGTCACATTGCTGAGACCACAGCAGCAAGAGTCATCTTTGAATCATTATGACAATGCTGTATATATAGACAGGTTGAGAAATAATGAGTAATGGCTCCTTATATTTAATTAAGAATAGTCTTAGTTGAACTGAAAATTTAGGTTTCAAGGTCCAAAGGTTCATACGTACAATTTTCCTGAAGGCACAACAATCTGTACCTTTAGATGCATAATCAGGTAGACAATCCCATATACACTATTTTTGAAAATACTTGACCAAATAATTGTAAAATTCTGTCTAGCTTAGTGGAATGGAAAGAGTGCAGTGCTGAGGTCTTTTAAGGAGAGTTTTAAATCGTGTCTCCATGCTTACTAGCTGTGTGATCTTTGATGAACAAATTACACACTGCTCTTGGTTTTCTTATCTGTAAAGTGGGACACAGTGGATCTACCTTAATGGTCTCCCGATATGATGCTGGGAAAAATGTGGGGAGCCATGGTTACAGGAAACTCTGAGCTTTGCAGAATGGCTCGGTTTATGCTACCTGTTTCCTCCCCCTGAGGCAATTGTCTCTGCCTGCACCTGAGGGGAGCTTGAGCTTGTAAGCTGCTGAGGAATTTGGTGGGAGCGGCCAGTTCCCAGACACAGAAGGCTGATGCCTATCAGGGCAATTGATAAGATAATTACTTGTGAGTTTCGGTGAATTTTGTATCCTCTATGTGAAAGCTAAAGAATTTACATTTGTTATGTTAATACATACTTGCACGTGCTCAAACTGCTTATATGGGAGCAGTAAAATAAACTTAGTGTCTTCAGGATCACTGAAGTTCCGCGATCGCCATCATATGTGAGAGTGTCTTTTATTCATTCCCACTCCCCCATTCGGGAACCCATCGACTCGTGACGGCTGGCCCGTCGCACTTGGCGCCCAACGTGGGGCTCGAATACGGGGGTAACAGTGAGGAACACCGCGTGGAAAGGGCCCCGGCTCATTAGAGCTGAATCAGTGGATGCACGGTGAGTGAGACACGATCCCCTCGGTTGAATGAATGTGTGAATGATTGATAGTTCCACGACTTTTTGTCACGGAGCTTGATTGGGCCCCAATCCAGAAGGGCACCTGATTGTTTCTTTGTTTGAAAGAAGGACCGAGTTAGGGAAAAGAATGGGTCACGCTAGCAGCAAGGACCTGTATGTTAGAGGACTTAAGAAATTGCTTGCCGCCCATGGCTGTCGGGTGAGCAGAGAACAGTTAGATAAGTTTTTAGAATTTGTAAAAGAAGTTTGTCCGTGGTTTCCTGAAGAAGGAACGGTCAGTCTGGGAACCTGGCAGAAAGTGGGAAAACAGTTAAAGGATTTTTACACTGACCACGGGCCTCAGCAGGTTCCGATTGAAACATTTGGACTGTGGACTTTGATCCGAGACTGTTTGAACCTTAAACATGAGGAATGCAAATTAGAGAAAGTGAAACAAGCCGGTGATGAGGAGGGAGAGAGCGCAAAGTTGTTAGAGGGAGTTCTTAAGGTTAATAAAGAGCCTGTTTATCAGGAAACTCCGGTCGAGCACCGGGAAGATTTAAAACCTCAGGATCAGGAAAAATTAGAAGATGAGGGAGCCAAATATGATAGGGACCCCTCCTTTAGTGGCTGTGGCTCGGGAGGACGAGCAACTTGCAGATACTGCACTTTCTCTTGCAGATCAAATAAAAAAGATTCAGGGACAGTTGATAGAACTTAAAGTTGCTGTAGACGGAGGAAATTGTCCTCGGGGTAAAGATCCCCCCATAGTTGATCCCTCTGCACCACCTCCTGAGGAGTCCTGTAGGTGGAGACCTCCGCCGCAGTCCCCGGTTTGGGACATGCCTGCAGAGCCTTCGCCAAGTTATGTTAAGCCAGGATCGGACTCTGTTGTACTATCCCCTCTTCAAATAGCTTGTGAAGAGGCTCACAAGCAAGGGGAATCTACAGAGCAGTTTGGCGTATATCCTATTTTTGAAAGATATGATCAGGCAGGACGTAGGGTTAGGGATTGGAGGCCTTTCCAGTGGAAGCAGATAAAAGAATTGAAAGAGGCTTGTGTGCAGTATGGACCTATTGCCCCTTTCACCATGGCAATTTTGGATGTTCTGTCTACTGAAGCCACCCCTCCAGAGGATTGGAAGCTTATTGCTCATGCTTGCCTTTCCCCAAGGCATGGCAAACAGCCCCACTTTATGTCAGAAGTTTGTTAGTGAAGCAATTGATAACACCAGAAAACAGTTTCCTTCTGTGTATATCATTCATTATATGGATGACATCTTATTGGCTTGTAAGAAAGAAGGAATGTTGTTAGCTTGCTTTGCAGATATAAAAAAGAATCTTCTAGCCTCAGGTCTTATTATTGCACCTGAGAAAGTACAGAGAAGTGAGCCTTATTCTTACTTGGGATTTCAGTTGTTTGCTCAGTATTTCACTCCACAAAAAATAGAGCTTAGAAAAGATCATCTTAAATCTCTTAATGATTTTCAGAAACTGTTGGGAGATATTAATTGGCTGCGCCCTTCTTTGGGACTAACTACTGGAGATCTTAAACCACTGTTTGAAATTTTAAAAGGAGATTCTGATCCGACCTCGCCCAGGTCTCTTACTGAGCCTGCACGGAAGGCTCTTTCTAAGGTTGAGGAAGCCATTCAGCAACAGCATGTTTCTTTTTTAGATTATTCTAAACCTCTATATGTGTATGTTTTAGACACCAAACATACACCCACAGCAGTGTTGTGGCAAGAAGGGCCACTTAGATGGATACACCTCCATGTGGCTGCACAAAAAAATCTTACACCTTATTATGAATTTGTGGCCAGTTTAATTCAGGAGAGCCGCTTGGAAGCTCGAAAATTTTATGGAAAGGAGCCAGATTCTATTGTTATTCCTTTTACAAAAGCACAGATTCAAGGCCTGATGCAGTTTACTAACAGTTGTCTTGCTGCATTTGCCATGATTGGAACTTCTAAAAAACTTAAAACAGATAATGGCTCAGGTTATACCAGCAAAAAATTTGCTCTATTTTGCCAGCAATTTTCGATCAATCATGTTGCTGGCATTCCTTACAATCCCCAAGGACAAGGGATTGTTGAATGTACTCATGGTACATTAAAAGTTAATTTGCAAAAAATAAAAAAGGGGGAGTTATATCCCCTGACGCCTCATAATTATTTGTCTCATTCTCTCTTTATTCAAAATTTTTTGACCTTGGATGCCCATGGCAAGAGTGCTGCAGAGCGCTTTTGGCATCCTTCTACTGCTCCTCAGGCTTTGGTCAAATGGAAAGACCCACTTACGGGCTCTTGGCAAGGCCCAGATCCAGTCCTCATATGGGGACGAGGACATGTATGTGTTTTTCCACAGGATGCAGAAGGCCCTCGGTGGCTGCCAGAAAGATTGGTGCGACATGTGGACCCTCAGCCCATTGATGATGCTACTGATGCTTTGCCAAGCGGAACCTGACCAGACGTATTGGGCCTATGTACCTGATCCACCAATCCTCCACCCCGCTGTGTGGGACGGTCCTGAGATTCCAGTCTATGTTAATGATACTCAGGCCTTAGGATTGCCCTCTGATGGACACATAAAACAACAACTAGAAAAGAATTTTACTTATAATGGTACAGGAACAGGTTTGCCTATTTGTATTGCAAATAATAGGTCAACATCTTGGTGCTTGCGTAGTTCTCCTGTCACTATGCACATTAATGACTCTAGTTGGATGGACTGTTCGTCTTAATAAAAGATTGAAATTAAATATTGAGACTGTCCCATGGAGAGACTATCCTGGCAATGATCCTGTTCGTTATGACATTCCTGGAACAGGCAGATACATCATTAACTGGTCAAGAAGTAACCAGTCAGGATGGGCCCGAGAACTGATTTCTGGACTTTGGACTTCTGATACACAATATCAGCAAAATTCATTATGGAGACTTATGGGAGTAATGGGTGAAGTTGTTCAAATAGTTGAGTTCTGTAAATCAGGCACTCCCTGCAGTCATGTGAGTGTCTTGAAAGATGGGACTAGAGATTGGACTACTGTTGCTAAGACTGTTAATATATCTGCTTGTGTTCCTTCTCCTTATGCACTGTTGATTGGAAATGTTAATGTACACTTTATAGGAAATCAATTTAGTGTATCCTGTAGTAATTGTTCTTTAGCAAATTGTATTTCTTGGGTACCATTAGGAACTCATGTTATGATACTTAAACAACCATCTTTTGTTATGCTTCCTGTTAATATTTCTGGACCTTGGTATGCTGAAAGAAGTTTGCAGGAAAGAAAGTGAGTATGCTTTGAGTAGGTTTATTGGGCTTCTGTGTCTGTTTGGTTCTGTGCCTACTCCCCATCCTCATTAGACATCCATCAGCTTGAGCTTAAGGCAAGTCTTAAGACTCTCACCCCTGTGCATTTATGAGGGACTTAGTCAACGACGGGCAAATACTTGGGAGCCGCTTCAACACCTAAGACAGGGCTTGTATGATAAAATATGAGTACCAATGACGGGTAAGTTGAGGCAGGCGTCCTGGGATGCCTAAGACAGGCGCCGTCACCTCACCATCCTGACTGGATGGATTTTGTTCATATAAAATAAAAAAGGGGGAGATGTGGGGAGCCATGGTTACAGGAAACTCTGAGCTTTGCAGAATGGCTCGGTTTATGCTACCTGTTTCCTCCCCCTGAGGCAATTGTCTCTGCCTGCACCTGAGGGGAGCTTGAGCTTGTAAGCTGCTGAGGAATTTGGTGGGAGCGGCCAGTTCCCAGACACAGAAGGCTGATGCCTATCAGGGCAATTGATAAGATAATTACTTGTGAGTTTCGGTGAATTTTGTATCCTCTATGTGAAAGCTAAAGAATTTACATTTGTTATGTTAATACATACTTGCACGTGCTCAAACTGCTTATATGGGTGCAGTAAAATAAACTTAGTGTCTTCAGGATCACTGAAGTTCCGCGATCGCCATCATATGTGAGAGTGTCTTTTATTCATTCCCACTCCCCCATTCGGGAACCCACCGACTCGTGACGGCTGGCCCGTCACAGAAAAAAAGTACCGAACACATTTTCTATTCAGAGCAGATTTGCCACGAAAGTATCACTGTAGCTCCAACCATTTCTTATACCTTAGACATTCCTGAATCTTTTCTTTTCCCACCCCTTAAGAAACAAAAATGTTTTCCAACAGCAAAAGTTTTCCTCTGAACATATTTGCATGGATAAGAAAATAACATCAGATGGAGAAATTGAGTGTTACTTAATTTCAATGCCTAATTCCTGTGAAACTCTCATTATTTGCCTTTCTTCTTTCTGTTTTCTAGTCTGTCATAGGCACTGAGCATGTGGATTATTCTTGTATTAATAATTACATAGCACATTTGCATCATATAATGAGGACTGAAATAAACCCATAAGAGGTCAGCCTTATTTAAAAAAAAGTGAAATAGGTTCCTGATTCCTGATAATAATCTTTAGCTTAACGTTGAGTTCTACAAAATGTAAAACCAGGTGAAGACATTGTTATTAACATTTTACAATTTCTGATTCTTTCTTAAGGGCTACTTTTAATAGAAAAATAACAGAAGGCACTGCATTCTCTTTAAAGAGACTGACAATGCCGAAGGACAGCAGTCTATCACAGTTGCTGAGAATCCAGGTTGGAGTCACCAAAAGGTGCCATATGTCACTGCGTTTGATCCCTTCATTTGCTTCTATATTTTTATCCCATTTCAATATAATGTATAAAAATTGGTAAACAATTTACAGAATTGTAAATAAATGATGTTAGTGTTTTACAGAAAAAAAACATAAAGCTGCGAATTTCGCTATTTTTTTTTTACCAGATTGTCTAATATTAGTATAGTTTTGTTTTTTTATAGAATGTCAACAGAATTGTCCATTTCTGTATTTCACCTTTGACCCATTTTTCAGACAAATACACGTCTAGGTAATTGCTATCCATATTTTATCATGTTAAATTGAGAGCATGGCATGTGTTAGGAATTCAGATTTGGACTGAATTCTTCAGCATCTTGAGTTTTGCACTTCGATGATTTGTTCCACTTTCTAATAGCACTTTACTGTCCACTTATGTTGTTTAGATGTTAGAGATGGCCTCTACATTTTCCAGTCTGCAAATTTCTTTTCCCTGTGTTGCAATTGAGTACAATCATGTGGTATATCACTAATGCTACTGGTTGTCTTATTGTATAAGATATAAAGGATCATATTTTATGTGTATCATGAATCTCTTAACAACAATAAACTATATATACATTTTAGTAAAGCATTCATGACACACCATATATATAATACATAAATAATTCTTACTATTTATATGTATGGAGGACAAGATTATAAATCCTGGAAAAAATGAAATTGTTATATGTGAATTACCAATGCTAACATTTGTTTTAATTACCTCAGTATCTGAGGAAAGGATAAACATAATAAATAGCATAAACATTTTTTTAAAATGCATATTACTATTTCAGATCAAGCTCCACAAGTACTTGACCATGGAATCATTTGTAGTTTTCTAGTACCTGATTTGCTATTATATTTGCAGTCATTCATTTTTCACGTAAAACGTAGATTTAATTCTGCAAAATAATTAGTAATCTGTACCCAGTGATCGTTATTTACTTTATTACAATTACAGAAGAATAAATTTGTCGTGTGCAAGCCTATGAATAGTTTTCTATTCTTCCTCTACTCACCTTCTCCTGCAACACACACTCATATTCTACTCACCATACCTCTGTAATTCCTACCCCACTTTAACCGCCAACAGCCCTCAAACTGCAGTCTTAGATGCCTTCTTAATATGTCACTGGAGAGTTTGATGAACACGGGTATCTCTGGAATTCCACATGGACTTTTTAAAACCAGCAGAGAAGAGGTTAATCTCTCTTTTCTGACATACACTTTTCTGATCAGTTTGGGGTAGACTAACATTTTCAGAACACATTTCGTGAGGGCCTATTACATACTAACAGAGTGAACAAAAGCATCCCAGGAAATCCTTCAGTCCCTAGCAAACCTGGACAATTGGTCACCCTATATGGTAGAGATTGTGATATGTTTTACAGAAAAAGAAAAAAACCAACATTCAGAAAAGTGAATTTATTTAACCAATGTATTTATCAGGTACCTACAACATTTATCTAGGCAGCTATTGATGGAGCTTAGGTTCAAAAACAGCTCAAACTCTTTCCAGTATATTTTCTATTTGTCGATCAAGTGTAGTCACACTTCTTTTGAAGCTATTTATTTATTTAAGAATATATCACATACTGTCTATCATTATTGACATACATGTTTTTCTCCTCTTCCAAATAACATATTCCTTGAAGGAAGAGATTTCCTCTCTCTCTCTGCCTAGGTGGGGCCATACAGAATGTCTTTTTAAATTGAAATAAACATGACTAACCGTATGCTGTGTAGTTCCAAGACTTGAATACCTGTTTCTCTGTGTACCTTTGTGGGGACAGAATCCCAGAGAGCAGTTTCCAGGCTCTCGGCCTCGTGTGGGGAGGTGCTGGCTCAGGTAGTGAATGACCATCAACTGTGATTGTTTGGCCATCAGCTGTAACTGTTACCCAATTGGCTACTGATGTAACTGCGGGGCTGCGTTGATTGGTTGGTTGGTTGACAGGCAGAGACATGAATGGCGGACTGCAGAGTGTGTGGCTACTACTGCGTGTGTCTCACCCAACCACCAGAGAGAATACAGTGGTATGACTGCCCTACCTATGGCTCCGTGGGTGTTCCTTTTTGGCCTCACCATGTGGGGAGCAGGACCAGAGGCCCCGCAGGCCGCCCCGCAGGACTACCTGTTTTCTTAGTAACAACTTATTTCTATAGGTACCAAGGAGGACTATCTTCATCTCCACAATGTCCCTCAAATCCGTTCATTTTCTTCTCTTCCCATAGCCATTCCTTTCCGTCATCATTTCTCGACTGCACTAGAACAATGCTCTGCTCCTACATCCCCACATCTCAAGTCTGTCTCTCCTGTTTAATATTTACTGGCAGAACCATTATTATACATCATTATAAGGTCTTTTACAATTTTTCTCACCATCACCACCATCACCGCCACCTCCACCATCACTGCCACCACGATTTTGGCCCCATCGCTCCTTTACCCTCATGCATCTCACCTTCCATCCACAGTGAATTGTTCCCTTTCTTCAAATGTGCCTTATTTCTTCATGTCTCTGTATGTTGTCTCTTGTTCTCCTGTTTTCCAGGGAAGCTCTTTGCCATTTTTTCCTTGGACCTAGAGAGCCTTCTCTTTCTTCAAGTCTTTGGTCAAATGTCATTGCTCCATAGAAGCTCTGCTAGTGCCCATGCCCAGTCAGTTCCTTAAGACTTTCTTCTCTCTTCATAGAAATTTTAATATATTTTATTTGGGTATGAATCATTTTGAATATTTTTACTTGTCTCTTGGTATCACTAAAATATGAACACTTAAAGCACAAGGGCAGTGTTTGGTCATCTTTGCTTTCTCCATTATAGAGCTGGCACACACGGGGGGAACCAAGGACTGGCAGAATGTAACTATTGAGGCTAGGCACTGAAATGACAACTAATTGATGTGATTTATTTATCTCTTCCCAAACTACCATCTCTCAGGTACACAGTGTTTTTCCCATCAATCTGAAGAACCTAATTAAAAGTAAATGATTTTTAGTAAATCATTAATGATAAAGGACATTAGAATGATATGAAAATTCAACTTTCTGCAGAGACTTTGGAATTCAGGCTCTTTTCCACTAAGCTCATTGTCATATGTTAACCTTAGAAACTAAATCATTTTACAATTATACTTGAACTAGGTGGAACTATGAGAGTCACAGGTGTTTTCATATTGTAAAATAGATTTTTTCTTGAACTTCGAACTGGGTTCCTTTAGATTTAGGAAAACACAATTTTATCAAAACTATTCTTACCTTCTTATTTAAATCAGAAAGATGTGATCAAGTCAATCATTGTAGATTAGAAATAATAGGGTCAGTTTTTCCTGCACAGGGAACTAGAGCTGGACATAATCAGGGCTCCTGGTATCCTGCTCTCAAGGATGGTCGAAATTGACACAGCTTCACTCTGTACTGAGTAAGTCTCAGGTGGTCCTCAGGAGAGGGAGAGAGTGGTGGTGGGCTGACCGGATCTGAGAGCCAGCCAGTCGCCATCACCAGAGCAACTCCCAGGGCTGTTGTCACCTCTGCTATTTTACTCTGTGTACTTAAAACTAGTGGATAAACAGGGACTTCAGAGTCAGAACTCAGAGTTATGAAGTAAAGGGAAAAAAAGGGGGAGAGACTCTTTTCAGAAGAATTAGCCCAGTAATATAGTAAAATATTGTTGAGCGTCTATGTGCCAGGCACTATTAGGCACTGGGAACAAATATGTCAGAGGTTCTGCACTGAAGGATCTTAAGTGTAGTGAGCTATATAGGTGAGAAACCAAGAAATCACATTGCAGTATAAAAGGCAAAACAGAAGGTTCCAGAAGTTCAGCTAGGTGAGACCCTTAACTGAGTCTTTGGGTAATGAGGAAAGCCTTCCTAAAGATCGTGACGTTTAAGATGAGATATAAAGAAAAAGGTGTAATCTCAGGGGGAGGAGGAAAGAGGGTGCTAAGCAAATCAAAGACAGAGAGGAGACAAATCATGACAATTAATTTAAGTTCACCAACTTGTTGCAATACTGTTGATGACCTTTTTTGATATCAGAAGGATTATTTATTATGAATTTGTACCAACTGGACAAATAGTTAACCAAGTTTACTATTTGGAAGTGCTGAAAAAGCTGCACGAAAAAGTTAGATGAAAACGACCTGAACTTTTCGCCAGCAATTCATGGCTCTTGCATCACCACAATGCACCAGCTCACACGGCACTGTCTATGAGGGAATTTTTAGTCAGTAAACAAATGACTGTATTGGAAACCCTCCCTACACACCTGATCTGGCCCTCAATGACTTCTTTCTTTACCCAAAGATAAAGCAAATATTGAAAGGAAGATATTTTAATGACATTCAGGACATCAAAGGTAATACAGCAACAGCTCTGATGGCCATTCCAGAAAAAACATTCCAAAATTGTTTTGAAGGGTGAACTAGGTGCTGGCATCGGTGTATAGCTTCCCAAGAGGGGTACTTCGAAGGTGATCATAGCGATATTCAGCAATGAGGTATGTAGCACTTTTTCTAGGATGAGTTCACAAACTTAACTGTCAGACCTTCATACATTGCATCAGGGAGCCTGCTCCAAGTACACCAATGTGGTTAGAGCACAGGGGTTGGAGATCAAGCCTGGGTTTTACACTTTCTAACCTGTGTCACTTTTCTTAAAAACAACGAGGAAGGCCTGGTTTTGGGTGCTGGTGGCTGAACATGAGCTGAGAGTTGGATTCAGTGTGCATGAATCAGAGTACACTAAAGAAGTTAGTCTGCCACAGAGAAAAGCGAGCATACATAGAATAAGCCAAATGCTTTGAAGGAAGATGAGCCTCAAAAGTCAGGACACACACACACACACACACACACACACACACACACACACACACACAAAGCCAACTCTAAAGTGAATGGGAAATGGAGGCAAAATCAGGAAACTTAAGGAATATGGCAGATTAGGGACACTCAGGGAGGGTTTAGTATGATTTCTATAGTCATTGTTTTCATATTTTTGTCTTGTAGGATGGCAAGTACAGGTTCTATGTGTACGAAGCTGGCTAACAATTGAGATGGACACTGTGTTTAATATCTGATACTCTTCTGATTCTATTAATTTTCCTTTTTAATAGAATATCTTCTTGCTTACTGAGTTAGACTTTTCTCATAGAGGCTCAAGAGAGGTGTTTGTCAAATATTCAAGAATTTTTTAATAGCCAGTAGTTAAACCATTGGTAGCTTGAAATCAGTCATGGTTGGAGTATTTATTATACTATGGAAACTATCAAACAGTATAAATCAGGGGTTTATTTTTGTTCATTTGTTTTCTACAAAGTTGGTTTACCAGTATACTCCTGATATCACATGAAATTATTTTTTACAGTGGTTCAGTGAGGTTGTACTATTGGGATCCACATTTTTCAGGTGAGGAAATTGAGCCACAGAGAGATTACATAATGTTTCCAAGATGACATCTCATGAATGGAAGAGCAAGGCTTCATGCCCAGGTGATCTCATGCCAGTGCCTGCAGTTTTAACTACAGAGCTAAGGGGTCTCTACACTTTAAACACACATTTTTTTTCATGGAGAAAGTATTTTAAGAGAACAATTTTGTATACTTAGGAAAACACATCTATTTTCTTGTGAGGAGGAGTGTTTTTAAATGACTCACTTTGTGTGGTTTTACTACCTTTACGTGAAGTGACAGGTAGCTGGGAAAAGATCTGGATGCATGGATTACCTTCAGCTCACTTGCTGAATGCCTCGATGAATTAGCTCCTTTATAAGGCAATTGTATTTTTGTGCTAAATGGTGTTCTAAGTGCTGGAGAAAGAGTTAGAGCCTATATTTTAGTGAGGTAAGAAAGATATGTACCAAATAAATAATTCTTTATTTATATATTAAACTGTTACAAAAACTAACAGGACAATGGGGTTGAGACTAAGGGGTGGGGGGCATAAGTGAAGAGATTCGGACAGCCACATGAAGATTTCGGGAATGTGTTCCAGGCACTGCAAACAGCAAGGAAAATAGCCTTGGCAAGGAACAAGGTTAAGGAGTGTGAGGACTTTACAAAAGGCCAACATCCTAAGGAGGGTTGCAGTAGAAGTGGTAGGTGATGGGGAATCCCACAGGCCACAGGGGATGATTTTGTGTTTTATTTTACTGGTAGTGGAAAACTACTGAAGAGTTTTATTCTGGGTCTGGTAGGATATATCATGTATGTTTTGAGATGGTCACTCTGGCTACAATGTAGAAAAAGAACTTATGGGGGTCAAATGGAAACAGGGTTGATTATAGCCGTTCAGTTGAAACATGATGATGGTTCTAATGAGATGGGGTTTTGCAGTGGAGATGGTGAATCCTGACTCCACACTTTATAAAATGTGTGGGAAAATAACCTACCTTCTCTGGTTCTCTCATTCCTCTCTTATAATATAGAATACAATACCATGCCTCCTTCCTAGAGATGTGACGTTCATTCAGACACCTAATTTAAAAGATGAAAAAACTGTGGCCCAGATGATTTTGATAGCATACAACTGGTTAATCCAGATCCTGTACTCTATGAATGGGTATATCGTTAAACTGGTAAAAGTCAGTAAATTTTTATTAAACCTCTACATGTGTTTAGCACTGGGCTAGTTTCCAAATAATAATTCAAAAAATGAGAAAATGGTGTTTAGAGTTTTCCTCCATTTCCCTCTAGCCATATGCCAAGTAGTTCACTTGTTTTTATATAAATGAATTCTCCCAACTAAATCCATAACAATGTTTCTAGACCACAAATACTTTTCTACCAATTGCCACTGATCGACCCTGGACAACCTCCTGGCTGTCACTGTGGGTGCTGTCACATAGTTCATTCTGTTCCATCTGGTCTCAACTAGAATAAGCACCGCAAAACCATCATATGATGGGCACTATCTAACTTTGTTTCTAGAGTCTTCTTAAAATAAAAGTATATTTGGAGGTGTTCAGTCATCTTAATTTAAACATTTTGTACAAAACTGTTTTAGGGGGAAAGGGGATAGTATTGCCTTGAACCACAATCAATTTGGCATTTGACCTAAAATGAGTCTAGCCTCTCCCCACAGTAGTTACGCCTATGGATACCTTTTATCAGACAACTTCTTTGCTTGCTTGAAAAGTTCTGCGGTTTGGAATCTGATGTCCTGGCCCTCCAGGAGGAGCCCAATTTAATGGTAAGGAGGATTAGCTGTCCTTTTGTTCTCCCTCCTACAGTACATCTTCGTGGGCCCAGTGCTGTTGGGACTGCTTACGTGGCCTGATGTGACTGGTTGAGATTTTCTCCATACTCTAGATCCCAGAAAATTTCAAACAAACAAATAAAAATGCCCACTAGGAAGAAGTTACTACACACATATATACATCAGGCTGGACATTAACCCTCATCCAGAAACCAACCAATAAGTTCAAAGTAAGGCATCTGTATCATATAGCTTTTGCTGACAACAAACCACCTCGAAATTTGGTGACTTAAAGCAAAGGTAATTATTATGCATCATGCTTCTGAATTCTCCCAGCCAAAATGGATAGAATGGCTGCAATGCCTGAGGCCTCTTTCCATGTGGTCTTTTATGGGCTAGCAGGCTAGCCTGGCTTATTTACACAGCGGTAGAAGAGTTTTCAGGGTAACAGAAGAAGCAGCAGTCTCTTGAGGCCCAGACTTCCAAGTCATACAGTGTTACTTCTGATGCCTTCTATTGAGCAAAGAAAAGTCTTAAGACCAGATTTCAGAAGTGGAGAAAGAGACTCTACTTACTGATAAAAGGGCTATAGAGATTCTAGGGCCATTTTACCATCTACAACAGCATCCGTAATTTTTGCCCTTAACACAGATGCTCAAGGCCAGGGAAAATCATTATCTTTTTGTGGATAATTTATATGTGTATGCAAGCTGTTTATCATAAAGTATTTTCTGTAAATTAATAGGTATTTCTGTAAAGACGGAAACATGACACCAGCATAGCTGGCATAAGTCTTGCCAGTGTCATAGTTTTGGACATCATTAGATTCTGAGGTTAAAGCACACATGCTTATGAAGTGCAGCGTGGAATCCATTTCTCCAGTGACATTCTCTGGGTGATAGCCATTCTATTAGTGGAAAAATGGATCCAGAAGTGGAATTCTCCCAAGAGAAATAAAGAGAACTCTTGGAAGAATTCTATTTTTTCCATTAGTGAGCCTCATTAAAGAAAAACTCTTGGCTATATTCTTTGTAAGCTGGTCCAACGAATAGCATGATAAATTAAAAAAATACAGTGTCAGCACTTTAGCTTCAGGCATTATATCCTGATTTCCCTGGTGCTCATAGGACAAAAGAACCAGTTTTCTTGTTGAAATTCTCCTTTGTCATCCTAGCTTTGGCCAACATTTCTGGTATCCCATTGCCTTCAAATTGTGGAGGCTAAATATTAACCTCTTCAAAAGTTGTTCTTAGGTCTTTTTGATTGAAGAGATCCTTTGACACTAGGATATTTTTACAAGCCACTTTCTCTCCGTTTTAAAATCTTTTGTCCCCAGTCTTTTTTTTTTTTAATTGAAGTTTATTGGGGGTGACAATGGTTAGTAAATTTACATAGGTTTAAAGGTACAATTCTGTAATTCATCTATATATCATATTGTGTGTTCACCACCCAGAGTCAGTTCTCCTTCCATCACCATGTATTTGACCCTATTTACCCTCATCTACCACCCCCCTCCACCCTTAACCCTCCCCAGTGGAGCACAAAATGCCCTTACCCTTCATCTTCATCAAGATCTCAGTAAACACAGAATGATGTTAGGTATAAAGTAGGAATTTGTCTACCTGGTGTGATTTGAGGTGTAATCATCATCTATCAATATCTTTATGTAATTTTTTGGTCATGATTCCTGATATTTCTTTTGGAGCAGTCCAGCTCATGGCATGGATTAGGATATTATTATATATTATATAATCCAACTAGTCTTGAGGAAATGGGACAAAGAAAAAGCAAAGTGGAGAGTTTGAAGATTTTGGAATTGAAAATGGTAGAACAGGGTTCTGTATTCACTAGAGCTACAAACTGGCTGGATGACCTTATGTGAGTACCCACCTCTCTGGATCATCTGCAAACTCAAGGCTGTGAACAAGGAGAGCGTTACGTTTTGTACCACTGGTGAGATGGGAATGTGTGTGAGAAGATAAGTAGGAACAGGGGTCGTGCCAGGGCAAAGCCTGCTGGGGTTCTTGATGGGAGTCCTGGTGACCAAGGGCCACATCCAATTACTGGACCCTAAAGGGGGGGACTTGAACAAGAATAAAACTAGTAGGGAAGAAAAGGCATTAAAGGTAAATGGGAAATTTTTCATTGTCCAGTTCAGCAATCATTTATTGAGCACCTACAATGTGTCAGCCACTGTGTTGGGTGATGAATCAGAAAAAGTCTCTGACTCAAAAAAATAATAGAGAAATTTATAAAAATAGATAATAGCAAAATATTATTGCTGTACATTCAGCCAGTTGTTTATTCTGGGTAGTATAAGAGCCCAGAGGAGGGAACAGAGATAGATTCTTGGAGAAGATAACCTAAATCATAAAGGCTGAGTGGGAGTTGTTCAGTGGACTAAAGGAGGAAAAAGCATTTCAGGAGAGCATTCCACAGAGAACAAAGATCAGAAATCAAAGTACTGAGCCATGGAAAGCACAATGCATGTGAGAAGCAGCCCTCTGACAATAGGCTTGCAGTGTAGCAGATCAGCTTCTGGCCAAAAGACCTCATGACTTTGACTGTTGGAGGGAGAAGAAAAACTGTTCTTTTGCAAAACCAGCATGTGTTTTGCCATTTTACTCTCTGGGTCTCAGAGACTTCGATTTCTTATTTCTAATATATAGATGGAAGAGTTAGCCTCATATTAAAGTCTCCAAATCCTTATTCCATTTTATAGCTAGAAAAGTTTGCTGGAGAATTAGGACATACTTTAAGACCCCTGGTTGGTCTCTGAGTTACCAAGCAGGGAAGCCAGAGATGAGGTTGAGCTGAGACAGAAACCAGGGCTCATTTCCCTAGTTTCAATAGCCTACTTGTCACTGCACAAATCTCAGTTTAATTCAAACTTAAATATTTAATACCCTCTATCATATTAAAGACATTTAAATTTGCATCTGAACTTTCATTTCACCTTTGCTGCACAGAGAAATTAAGAAATCCATTTCCATATGGTGGCGTCAATCAGGGCGTACTCTCAGAGGAAGCCTGACGATCTGGAATTCAGAGTCTGTTAAGTGAGCTAAGCACGATCGGATTCTTCAAGTTCCAGGTATTCCTGATCCCCAAAGCTCTGCAGGATAGGGCTTACTTTGCTAACCTGTTTCAGAATCTACTGCGTACCTAGACTGTGATACAAGTGGGAACAAATAGAAGAATAACATCTAGTCCCTAGTATGTAATATTTATTTGTTACAGGAGAGGCAAGCCTTGCCCACCTTAAGTAATTAGACAAAAATTGAAGGGAAAAAAGGAAAAAGAGCTTTAGTGAATTGCTGAGTTAATATCACTTAGGCCTTGGAATCTCTTTCACTGGTTGGTGAGAAGCCCGGCACAGAAACAGAAGTAAAAAGTCAGTTATATACTGTTTTCCACACTGAATCTGAGCCAGGTGGGGTCCAAAGGTGAGGTCAGTTTTTAGAAGTTGATGGGTGGAATGGCAACAAGAGATATCTGCCAGATTGAAACAGGGCCCCATTGGGACCCCCAGAAAGGAGGCCTTGCAGTGTCCCTGGTCTCACCTCTCCCTGCCCTAGAGCTTGACAATTGATCAATCCCTCCCTGCAGTTTGAGCTTGGAATGTCCCGTGTCCCAGTTCCCTGCTTTAGATAATTACCCTGAAACCTGTGCTTGCTTATGGCCACAGTACCCCTTGCTTACGATCACAATCTCTATGGCCCAGCATTCTTTCCAGGTCACTGTCATCACTGCTCCTGGGTTGATGACCATGTTGGAGAGCCACATCGCCTGAGGGAAGGCTCCATGCAGATCCCCAGAACCATCACGTGGCCTCTGGAGGAATGCCTAGATTTTCCCTTAAATATCCCAGGCTGGACTGAGAATGTGAAGGCAGTTTTTGGAGGTGTTAACGCACTGCCTTCTCAGACCACCGGTGCTCTGATAATAAACCCTTATTCTATGACCCAACTCATGAGTCGGTCTGTTGACTGGGGAGCACAGGCAGCAGAGCCCTGGACTTATTTGACCTCCAGTTTCAAGATGAGGCTGGAAACCAAGTTAGCAGGGCCCATGTCATGATAAGGAATTAAAATCCCTTCTAAAATGCAAGTGTTTTTGGTGGGGGGAGAAATAAACATGAATTAATTGCCATCCACGTACACTTTGTATCAAATTAGCAAATATGTTGCATGAATGGCGAACAGGTAAGCATGTTTCTGTGTAGGCTTGGAAGGGACAACAGACTGGTAGGACCTTACATGCCCAGGTTGAAGACACTGAACCACTGGGGTCTAAAATGACATGAGCTCCAAGGAAAGGAAGCAGTGCAGCTCTGCTCACTTTACTGTTGGAACCAACATATTTACTGTCTGAGCATTTCAGAAAATAGACACTCTCTTTCTTACAACAGGAAACCACGCCTCTGCTCATTCATTAATATAACATAATTTCTTCTAATATCCACTCTATGCTAGGACCCCAGATGCATGATGTGAGATTCGGGGAATCTCATCCCCAATCACTGGAAAGCTATGGTGGAGCGCCTGGTCTTGCTCCTTCCTCTGTCCTTCCCAGTTTGCTCCTTCTCCAGGTCCCCACTCCCCAGGTATTGCTGGAAGCTTCAAGGAACTATGTCTCTTCATGCATCTGCAAATGGGATATAGGAATACAGGTAAATAGTGTATAATTTCTTCACTCAAGAAGTTACTTCCCAGGAAAAGGAATAAATGTCCAAACAGGAAATTCTGGGACAAAATGATTAGGGCTATGAACACGTGCAGGATGAATTGAAAGGTAGAGTGGGCAGAATGGAATCAGGGAGACCAGCCAGCAGGCTGCTAAACCAGTCAAGAGGTAAGGGCATGAAAGAGGGTGAGGGTGGAGAAAGCAGGGTGTCGTATATAACTTCTAGTGAGTTCTCTGGACAAGTGCCACAGTGTTAAATCACAAGGAGTAGAAATTAGCACCGATTTATCAACGTTTTCCTCTAAAAATTTTCAAATAAGGAGATCCAAATTTATGGAAGAACGGTGGAAGCTCCTAGAACTGACTGATAGAGAACACAGCAAGTCTGGACTCTCCTATAGTCCCACTCCTCACTAATTCCACGTCTCACAGCCATACACTTGTGATACTTTACAGCACAATTTTAAGCAATTCTATCTCCATTATACTGTTGGGAGGTTCATAATCTCCTGGAAGAATTTAAGCTCTCTTATCTTACCTTTCCAATTCAACATTTGAAAGGGTATTATTTAGTGAAAATTAATGCAATGAAATGCAGCATCCATAGGCCACCCAAGTCTCCAGCATTTGCTAAACATTCTCTGCCTCGTATCACCTAACTCACAGCCTGCCGGGGCTGGAGGGTATAACCCTCAATTCTGTCTTGGTTGTGGGGCTTGGGTGTGCTCACACATGTTTGCAGTGGGAAGAGAAATCTTTGAATTCCAGCAGCCTGTACTTCATTTCAGAATGAGCAAGCACAACTGTTTCGTCCGCAGCACGAGCTGTAATAAGAAGATAATCTACATGTTCACAAGACTGCATTATTGTTTTAACAAATGAATTGTCATTTTTAAAGTTAAACCCAAGACAGCATAGTAAGAGAGCATAATATTATATCTTCTCTACTGGTCTTCTCTTATGGATTTTTTGTATATTTTAATATAACAGAATGGAGAACGTGCTGAAATACACATGACCATGCTTTCTAATGCTGCAGCATAACCGTATCTCTGAGCTAGACATAAAATGTCATAAATGACACACGAACTAACAAGCGACATTTCAATGCATTTGCATCAAGTGAAAGGTTCTTTTTCACAAATTGCGTCTCCTTATGTAAGCTTCCCTAATACCTGTCAGAACTGGTAAGCTTCTGCTTCTTAGTATCAGTAATCACCTGCTACAATCAGGACAGTTTGCAGCAACGTAACAGTGGGAGAACAAATTTTCTACCATTTTGTGATAAAGCTTTTGTAGATAAACTTATGTTTATTAAAATAAATATATAACATAATTTCTTGTTAATAAATATATAACGTTATAATTTCTTGTTAATAAATATATAACACTATAATTTCTTGTTAAATATCTCTAAATGCCTTAGAGTCACTGAAAATTATCTTTTTTCTTTTCTTTCTTTCTTTTTTTTTGGCACACTGGTGAGGTATTCCTAAGAGTTTTTAACCCCATTTCATAAAATCTCATTGTTTATTTTTTCCAATATATGTAAATTGTTTATAGTCTTGTGCATATTGCTCCCATTAAAAAAAATAAAACAAACTTGAGCATAGCACAGAAAAAGTAAGTTAATTTAGCAATAGGATGAATACTACTGACTGTGACTGAGCAGAAAACAACCTGGAAAGAATGTAGAAAATAAAGAAATAACTCATTCTTTAAATTTCCCTCACATTTCCATAATAGCTTTGCTTTTAGTAAAATAATTTTTATGCTTCTGTCTCCTTGATTTTTTTTTTTTGGTATGAAAAGAAACTTCTAGCATTTTTATTCATGTTGGCATATCTTGGAGTGAAATTCAATGTCACTATTTCAGTTTTTCATATTTTGACTAGATGTCACTTCACTGGTTTGATGGTTTTGCATGTGTATATATATGACCAATGGACATCTATGAAGCTTTTGCTTATATAGTATAAGAGTCGAGAATTAGAAATCAAAACACCTTGCATGAGAATCCCCTTAGTGAACATTTATAGTGTGATCTCATTTTACTTATCTTAAAAGTATTTGGTTTCTTATTTATATAGCAAAGCAATTTAAAAACTTTGATTATCCAAAGTATATTTACATACTGTTTACTTAGTCATGTTTTTCTCCCACTGTCTTAGACCGGGTTCCCTGGAAATAGACTTGAGGTGGTGATGTGCATGCAAGTGTTGTGTTCAGATGTGTTCTAAGAGCAAAATCTACAAGGGACCGAGGGAAGCTGGAAGGGTGTAAGGAGAAATTGACTTCTGGTGCAATGACAATAAAGGCTAGTCACAGAAGAAGCTCTGGAGCTGGGATGGACCTTCAGCATTTTCCCAATCAGGACTTGGCACCTCCTCTTCCACCAGTCATTGGATATAGACTGTTCCTGGTGATGGGTGTGATCACAGTCTAGGCAGCTCTCTTTGGGTGATGGCAATTCCCAGGGAGAGACACAGCTGTAAACTGCCAGAAGCCAATACTCCTGTCAGCTGGGGCAACATGTACCTTTGTCTTGAAGGGGAGATCTCTGCAGCATATCACAACAGTGGGTGTGGAGTACACCCACTGAAAACTCCACACATGGTATTGTTCCTTTTGGAGGACTTTTATTGGATATCTACCTTATGCCAGGAACTATGGGGAATCAGAAATGATTTCTTGTTCTTGGAGCATATACAAGCTCTTTGTGATCATGATAGATTTATGTCACCAATATTGGTGGCCCACAGAAAGATGGGATTATGCCATATTTAAGTATAAACTCTGTGACAGTTCCGAGGAGGGATTGATAAACCAGTTTGTTTTGAATAAGCAAGAAAATCTTTGTAGAAAATATGGCTTTGATGGATGGAGAGAAACTGCATGTTTGAAGCTTGGGTAAGTCAGGTTTTCTAGATTTGGGAAAGAACTTGAACGAAAACATGAAGCTAGAGGAATAGGATTTTCAGATCAGTTAGACATTGGAATGCTTAAGGAAGTAAAAGCTAGACAAGAAAAGGAATGCCACATCATTGAGGGTCTTGAATGCTGGGTTGTGAATTCAGAGTTTTTAATAGACAACTGGGAACTATTGAGGACTTCTGATCTGAGGAATGAAAAGAATTCTCTTGGATTCACTCTACATCGTTGTGTTTGTTTTCCTCAATAATGCTCAGCCATCTGAAACATAGAGCTCTTAATTTCAAATCATGAGATTAGCATTTGTTCTTCACTTATTATGTGCTTGGTACCTCAAGATCAAGTTTCAGTATAGTTTATGGGGCTACTTAAAAAATATAAAGAATACTTACATTTCCAACTTAAATGCCTTCTGAAAAATTTTGTAAAGCAATACTGCTGGCACTTGAAACTTAACATGTCCCAAACTATTTACTCATAAATCTCACATATGTAGCACACACACACACACACACACACACACACACACAATTTCCCATTTTTCAGGTACTCATCACAATTAATTGTGTAATGGGGAACAATATGCTAGTAAGAAAGCCTACCAGTGAACATTTCCACATTCTAGAAATTGTGACAGATATTTTGTGTTGCGGGGTGAGGTGGGGTATGGGTGGGGAGTGTCTGCTTTTTTATTTCCCGAGAAAACATTGAAATAGGTTTTGTGGTTTTGCAAGTAGAAGTCTCTAATTGTGACAAAGAAGAGCAAAATTTCTTCACAGTAAGAGGTTGTCTTCTTTAGGTGGAAATATTATGATTTTAATCATTTTTCCCCCAGGAGACAGGGCGTTTGGGAATTTGGTACAGTGAGCACTTTGTGTCTGATTGATAAGTATTTGTGAATTGAATGAATGAACAGCTCAGTAAGGTAGCTGCAGTTATTATCATTTTATAGTTGAGAAAACTGAGGCATAGAGAGATTAAATCACTTTCTGAACAACATTCAGTTAGGACATAGTAGGTCTAATACTTAAATTAGTTGGTCTGACTCCGTAGCCCATGCTCATAAATCCATTGCAGTACTGCTTCTGACTTAGGCAGGAGGGGTCAACAGGGCTGGTGTAAGCAGCAGTCCTGATCCAGATGTGACAGGCAAGAGGGAATTGGATTTTCTTTCGTTAGGGACCTTGGGAGCGTCACATATTTTATTTGACTATTAAATGAAAGGATGATCCCAGAAGGACGGGGCACTTGAGACCCCAAGATCACCCAAGCCAAGAACTGATGTCATATTTGACATTTGTTACCTCTCACATTTAACTATTTTATCCTGTTTTTCCAATCTGTCATCTTTCTCCTGGTTCCATAACCACAATTATAAAGTCAGTGAACCAAGATGATTTTAATGACATACTGTCTGTCTTCACACTCATCTGAATTGTAAACACTGCTTTCAGAGAAATCTCCTTTTCCTACAATCCGTGAGTTCCTTCCTCTTACGCTCCCATGCTTGTATCATCTCCTTTTTCAATAAGTTTTTTTAAAAGTCTTTTAAAATTTCAATCATGTTTTCCCTTTCTTGCTTTTTCGAAGAGCATGAATTCTTTCTTTATAGGCGGTTCCTCTACCTATGCTTTTATAATAAATTATTGCTATCTATCTTAAACTTAAGGTAAATTAAAATCCTTAAATTAGGCATGTTGACTTTTTATCATCATTAAACTTACTATTAATTAATACAAATAACATGAAAAGTATGGCACACAGAAAATTGTGATTATGCCATGTGAGATTTAGGCCAAACAGCTTATATGAGTCCAGTTTGGTTTTACTATAAGTGACTTTTATGCCAGTTGCACATCCAACAGAAATCATTCCCTCCCTAGCTCATTGAACATGCAAAGTCAAGGAACACAAATAAGAAACCACCACTAGCTTTTTGAAAAACTTCTCTGTTACCCGAATTTATAGTCTTTCCTTTGAGGAACCTAGCTAATTTGGCAATTAATCCGAATCACATTTCTCTGAGGTCAGTGTTATGTTTTCATTTGCAGTGTTAGTCTATTCCATGGACTATTTCTCTCAATATTGTCATTTTGAATATTGATTAAACATACAACAGAGAGCATGACTGCAATGTAAATGATACTTTCACTTCATAACCAGATTAGGTACCCTTCCTTTATTTAGCAGGGGGTGGGTGGGGGGTGGGGAATACCTAGTTATTTATCTGTTATTCAAGATAGTATGGAAGAAAAAATATACAAAGAAGGGTAACATAATGGATATCTAAGAGATTATTTTAGTTTTTGTATGTTTCCATATTAAAATACCATATTAATATCATTATTTTAAACTAATATACAAGCTCCTGATTTATGGAGTATGCAGAGATACAGAATTAGAATGGAAAATTAGTTTTCCCCTCTCTCTCACATATTCAATATAGCAGCTAAAGAAAAACATTCAGAGTATTTTGCATATATTCTAATTTACTTTAACAGCATTCCACAAATTAATCGGTTAAATAACTAAATCATATACAACCTGCAGAGGAAAATATATATTGTTAATAAAGTTACCTACCATTTATTTTCTATATGTCAGATGCAATATATCTGTCATCTATCTATTTATGGATATAGATGACAGAGAGATAGATAGATTCTCAAATCATCATAACACCCCTACAAAATAACTTTTATTATTTCTATTTTATGTGAGAAAATTGTGACTTGTGGGTTATAATTTGCTCAAAACCACAAATCAAAGATTTAAGATGTTAATCTAACTTTAAAGCTTGGATATTGTTCATTAAAACATGATGTTTCTTCTGATTTCTTTTACAACCTACTCAAATAGAACCCATTGGGATATAGCTAAAGTCTTCATCAGTTTATGTCTTTCTCACTTTAACAACTAATAATAGGAATTGGAAGAAGTATAAAGATAGGAGGTGGGGCAGAATCACAGGCTGGACTCTTTGCCAAGAGTCCACCTGCTACAAAACACTATGTATAGCATAAAATATATTTTGTTTTTTTCCTGGACCACAGATATAAAGGAGATTACAAAGGGGCTAACAGACAAACAAACAAAACAGAAGGTTGATCCTTGAGCATGAAGCTCTAAATTAGGTTTTCCCTCAAGGCAAATACTGATAGCGCTATAATCGGGAGACTAAGCATTGGATTAGCTACAAAGTGAAGGAACTAAACCTGAGCCTCCTGGAATGGCCTCAGAAGGGTGATAAAATACTCCCAGTCTGTAGCAAACCTTTTAGGTTTTAAAAGGAAACAAAAGTAAATCCCACTGAAAGAAAGCATTACAACTTTAGTCCTCCAGGTTTTCCATAAATTAAGATCTATGCCCTACCCCAAATCAAGTGTACCATACACATGAAATCAACTACCATGAATGAAAGTCAGCAAAAAACAAATAATAAAGATAGATTTCCCAAAAAAAAAGTTAGACATTAGATTTTTCAGATAAATAATATAAAATAATTTTGTATAAAATATTTGGAGAAATAAAAGATCTACAAGGCAGAGTATGTAAAAACAAATGATAAAAAATGATATCTACAAGATTTGAAAAATACAAAACAGGACTGTCATCATAAAAATATGATTACTGACATAAAAACTAAATGAGTCAGATCAGATATAACTGGAGGGAAAATTAGCAAACTGAAAAATAGATGTGTAGAAATAGCACAAAATACAGAGATATGAGAGATATGAAATAAAAAATCTATAAAAGAGAGATTAAGATATGTGGAGAATAGAATAGGAGTTATAACACAGGTTAATTGCATTCCCAGAAGGAGAGTATGGAGAGACTAGATGAAAGACAACATATTTGGAGATACCGTGTAGTCTAGTCTATGATGTAGTAAAAAAACCCTCACATCTTAGTGGCTTAATACAACAACAAATATATATATGGTTTTATATATATATACCATTAATGAGTCTACACCAAAGGACTTGCCAAAGAATTTATTTCAATAAGAGAATAAATAATCTCAGAAGGAAGGTCCATGATTCTGGGAAGAGTGATGGAAAAGAAATTGATCAATATGTAGTTATAGCCAAACAAATATTTTTGCATAAAATAATATTAATATCTAACTTTTGGAATTTGGAAAAATAAAAAAATTAAATCATTGAACAAAAATGAATCTAAAATATGAGAGGATTGATCTGATTAAGATGTTATATATTTCCTTATATTATTTGGTGATAGGGATAATGATATTAGTTTTAGACATTATGTTGGAAAACCACTAGGATAAGCACCAAAAGAATAGGAAGAGAGGGTATAGTTTTCAAACCAGTAGAAGAAAAGAATGGATTAAGAAAAATAAACCAAGCAAAGAACTCAAAGGAGCTAAAAAGCAGAAAAAATAGAAAACACACACAAAAAATGAGAGAATGATTAGGTAACCACACCCACTGTTCAAAACACTAGCTGTATGCTATGCACAAGTACTCCTGAAAACATCCAGATAGTAAAAGGATGGAAATAGCACATCATCCTCAATAATAACTAAAGAAGCTTGGGGAAGAAATATTAAGTTCAGACAAAACTGACTTTAAGATATAAGGCAATTTTAGGTATTGAAAATGCTATTGCGTAATGCTAAAAATTTCAACTGATTCAGGAAGATGAAACTAGTATAAATGAATATGCATCTGAAATAATAACATAAAAATATAAATACGAAACCAAAAGTTTGGTCTTTGCAAACACTAATAAAATACGTAGTTTAATCCCTGTTGAGATTACAAATAAAAGGAAAAAAGGTACAGATAATCAATATTATAACTGAAAAATGGGCATAACCACAGATTCAGTAGGGTCTAAAAAGATAAGAACATCATACAAACTACTTTATATCAACAAAGTCTATTTAGAAAAATTACTAGGAAAAATACAGCTTACCAGTGGTTATTCAAGAAGAAATAGGCTCAGTCACCAGTAAAGAAATTGAATAAGTGGTTTAAAATAATCCCATAAAAACTCAACTAGCCTACATGGTTTTACAGGCAACTTCTCATAAACTTTCTTGGAGTAGATAAATCTAATCCTTCACAAAACGTTTCAGAGAAAGGAAAAACTTTACAGTACGCTATTCATTTCAGTAGACAAGTTTAACATTAATAGCAAAACATACAAAGTGTGACAAAGGGAAATCACAAACTAATCTTATTAATGTAAACCAACATTGTAAACAGAGTATTAGCAAATCCAGCCATATAAACATAATTCATTATGAGTGAGTTCAGCCTATTCCAGGAAAAACTTGAGTTCAACACTAAAATTGTCTAAAGAAAAAAAAAATATTGGTATGATTATCTCAAGGGAAGCAGCAAACATATTTTACAAAATTCAATTATTGTTTATGACTTGAAAACCATTCTTTATATGTGAAATGTGAGAAGCATTCTTATCATTGTTTCTATTGAACATTGTACTGGAAGTACTAGAGTTATTGTATTAGCTAGTAAGGTGAGACAATAAAAATGGAGTAAATGATATAAGTAAGAATTGGAAAGAATGGAACAAATATCTCATTAATCAAAATATGATTATCCATATAGATAACCCCCCAAACTCTATAGACAAATAATTAGAAATTATAAGAGAGGTTGACAAGTTAGTTGCCTCTGAGATCAATATGCTTAAATCAATTTTATTTCTGTACAATTTTATTTCTATACCAATAAAGGGATAGAAAAAATAATTTTTAAAATATATCATTTAAAGTTGCAATAAAAATGTAAGGTTCTAGGAATAAATCTAGGAAAAGATGAGCAAGACTTAATCATGAAACTTTTAAGATTTGTTGAATGACTTTAAAGAAGAGCTAAATAAATGACTTAATGAATAGGGAAATTGGTCTTGTTTCACTTTTGATTGTTTTGGTAGATTATATTATCCTAGATAATTATGCAATTTGTATAGATTTTTAAAATTTATTTTTGTTGAGTTATGAAAACAGCTTCTCTATTTTACTTATTTTTTGCACTCTTTATTTCATATCTTATATTTTGAAAATATTATTTGAAAAAATAATAATGAAATTAATCATCTATATTATCACCAAAAAACAATAACTCAATTTAACACCTTAGCATATTTTCAATATTTTTAAAAGCATACTTATCATTTATTGTATCTTACGCTGGTAGGAAATGCCTTGGGGAGTCACAACGGAATTCCAGGTACGTCATTGAAATCAGAGTCCTGCTTCCCTTGCAAGCTCAATCTCCCCCATGCTCCTCCATGACGCAACTCTATGGCCATATCAGATTATTAGAAAATAGTTTCCATAAAATTAGTGACATACTTTGTAAAAAAATTTTTTTTTGCTCTACTTACTTACATAATGACCTGTTTATTATAAAGGATACAGATGAACAGCCAGACTGAGAGATAGCGGGACCATGAGGTGTGCGAGGGTGGTGTGCATGTCGGTAAGGTTTTGAAGTGTACATCTTTTTCCATCCAGTATATTGAAGAATTCATTTCTCACTAAACCAAAACTGAGCAGAGTTTGCTCGTTATTCCACAGATCATGCTTACACTATGCTTTTCCCATATTGACAACTGAAAAGAGAATGGTAAAGAAATAGTGAACCAACTGAAGTAAATTCAGAGCAGCAATTCTTTGCTGTTAAAAATGGTACTTCCTGAAAAGAAAGTGAATCTCAAGTTTAAGTCTGACTTGTAAGACAATATGGAAGAAGCCCTTTACATTACCTTTACATGAACAAATTTGATTTTTTTTTTCCACCAAAAAGATAGGATGATTCAAAATTAGGCTGGGCAAAAGCCATCAGAACGTAAAATGGTATATTTTCCAAAAGAAAACTCCTCTTCCAACAACGATACACATTCAGTACTAGTAGAAGCAGCACTTCCCCAATGCAAACGTAGCTTTCACACTGAAAAAACTTTTGTAATCTTTACTTTCTTTTAAGAACTTTAATTAATTAAATCAGAAAAGACTATATTTATTTACAACAGGCATCCCTCATTGTTACAACTTTACATATGCTCTATTTTAAAACACTACTGCTAGGCAGAGATGAGTGTGCACAAAGGCAAGCATTGTTAACAAATTTTATGGGTGTTAATGAAAATATGCAGCATGACTGCATGGGTGCCTCTGCCCGGCTGGTAGACGTTGGAACGTATATCACTGGTGCCCAGGGCATCTGATGCATGATATACATCACTGATGCATATGCCAGCAATGCCCTTGCTTTAATGTCTAAATAGCAGTGAATGGGCTTAGTGATGCCTAGCACAGGCTTAGAGGGTAATCAAGAATATGCACACATAAATCAGATAATAATAACAGTAGTAGCAGTACTAATGATAACATCTATTTAATGACATAGTTCTATATGCCAGGTACTCTGCTAAGCATTATAAATGTATTGTCCCATTTAACCTTTGTAAATCCCTTATGAAATAAATATGACAGCCCCTACTTTACATATAACAAAAATTGAAGCTGAGAGTGGTTTAACTTGCCCTACCTAGGTCATATAGCGTAGTCCCTGGCAGAGGATTCAAAAGCATACCGTCTGACTCTGAGGCCTGTGTTTCAACCACTCTGCAGCATTAATTTTTAAAATGTACCCAGACTGGGTGGCTGGATGGCTCAGTTGGTTAGAGCGCGAGCTCTGAACAACAGGGTTGCCCATTTGATTCCCACACGGGCCGGTGAGCTGCACCCTCCACAACTAGATTGAAGGCAATGAGCTGCCGCTGAGCTGCCAGAGGGTGGCCCGATGGCTCAGTTGGTTAGAGCATGAGCTCTCAACACAAGATTACTGGTTCGATTCCCGCATGGAATGGTGGGCTGCGCTCCCTGCAACTAAAGATTGAAAACGGCAACTGGACTTGGAGCTGAGTTGCGCCCTCCATAACTAGTATGAAGGACAACAACTTGGAGCTGATGGGCCCTGGAGAAACACACTGTTCCCCAATATTCCCCAATAAAATAAGATAAAGTGCAGCCCCTTGTAAAGGTTTAAAAATGTGTGTGTGTATGTAGTGTGTATGTGTGTCTGTGTGAGACAGAAAATATGAAATAAATATGACAGCCCTTCCTTCATAACTGCCCTTCCTCCTCCTGCCCCAGATTGGTATCACAATCCCTCAATCTTCTAATAAGCAAATTACAAATCAGATAAGTGACTTGCCCAAAGTAATAAGGCTAGTTAACAAAGCCAGAGGTCCTCCTATATCCTCGTTCTGAGCTCTTTTGGTTATCTCTGCCTTTTTCTGACATCGGTCTAGATAAGCTCATTCCAAACAACTACTAGAGCTTTTCAAGAAGTTAAAGCTCTTTCCTCTGTTGTTTTCAAGTGAAAATACTACCTCTAAAGATGTACATTAATACTAGTATAATCACCTCTGTAAATGGATTTCCTATATGGGTAACATGCAGATCTAAATGAGATATGAAGTACTTGCTAATGTAGGAACTGATTTTTGTTGAAGGATATTTTCCAGGAAATGAAATATTCAACATTTTGAGCAAAATATACATGTCACTGAAAATACAAAGCAATTGCTAGAACTTAAATATAAAGCAGAACTGCAATATTTTAAAAAAGTTTTACATTGAATTTACACTCTAGTCTAAAAGAATTTTATAAATTTAAAAGAAACACCATATCTGTACTGTTCCCAAGGTGGGTAGAAAAAGAAATACACTACCATTTGCAGTGATTATTTTAAATGCTAAAAGGTAAAAAAGCTAAATCCAGCCCAATTTCTTCATTTTACATTTATGGAAATAAAGAATTCACATAACAAATGTTTAAAATGGAAAAACAAAGAGGTTCAATGCTGTTGCACTGAATATTAACTCCAGTTTATAGACTCAAGAGCACTTAACACACTCTGATATATTATACAATATGGTACAACTATATTCCCATTAAGTGTGACCTTCTCAGTATTGTACACATCAAATACAAAAAGAATTTGGCATATGATTATGTCTGAATGTATGAAAGAAACCTTAAAACGGAGGTTGCGAAACTTCCTGTAAAGGACCAGATAAGTAAACTTTAGGTTTTGTGGGCCTTATGGTGTCTGTTGCAACTACTCTGCTGTTGTAGCATGAAAGTTGTCATAGACAATATGTAAACAACGAGCTATGATGTGTTCAAATAAAACGTGATTTACAAAAACAAGCAGGAGGCTGCATTTGGCTCATGGGTCAGTTTGTCGACCCCTGCCCTAAGTATCTTAAGCAAGAAATCACAGGAAATCAACACTGTTCACTTCATAATTTAAACAAATTTTGTACTCATTAAGATATGAACTCACATACACTGTACACACACACACACACACACACACACACAAACAGAAAAATATGAAAGTAAACCAGAATGGGAAAATATTAATGGAATACATTTTTTGTAGATAGGTAGCTTTAATACCAGACTGTATAGTTCAATTCCCGACACATGATTTTACTGCTGAGTTGACTATTTCTCTCTCTTCTCTCTCTCTCTCTCTCTCTCTCTCTCTCTCTCTCTCTCTCTCATCATTTATCTATCATCTATCAATCTAGTTATATCTATCAATCATCTATTACCTATCTGTCTGTATGCCTAGCTATCATCTGTCAGTCATCTACCTACCTACCTACCTACCTACCTACCTACCTACCTACCTATTTTTACCTAACCAGCATCTCTTTCCCTTTGTTACTATACAAATCACTGCACAGACATGTTAGGAAACTTGGACAGAGTACCTTACTCTCCTAGCACAGTGATTGAACCAGTGATGGGCTCATGACTCAAGCAGGGCCAGTCAGTCCTTTTGGTAGTATTGATCTGGGAAGGGGGAAAAGCATCCTGATTCTACTGAGAGTGTCAGTGCTACTGACTATATAAATCTGGAACTGCCGAGTCATCTTTGTTGCTCAGGAAGAAAGCTTGCTTAGCCATAAGGCCAGCGAAGACTAGATATGGGCTAAAGAAGTAGATCTCATGATATCGTTTGAATCTGAGAGTTAGCATGACACCTCTTAGATATCCCAGTGAGGTAAATTGAAAATACCTTGTTTTCCCTCAAGGTAGTTTGAGTTGGGTTTCTGTCCTGTCTAAGGTAGAAAGTGATTCTCGTTTCCACTTAGACTTTTATATTTTACTTAGTATTTTGTATTCTTTCCTGTCTTAATGTTTTGTGTGTTCTGTTATCTTTTTCTGGATTGCCAGTCCCCAACCTTCCTTCTGGCAAAATGAATAATGTAGAGTATCCATGGACAAACAATTTGGTGCCTTTTAATGCAAGTTAATTCTTAGGTTGCGCTAATGATGATATTCTATCTGTATGTTGGAGACCAAAGAAGTAGCATAAAATTAACTAACTATTGTCCCAAATGTCATGCCACCAGAATATCAAGCGTTAAACTTTAAAATACAAATAGATTCCAGCAAATTCAGTCAAAATATATTTGGCTGCTTTAATTCTTTCAGACCTCTATAATTGTACTTCATAAACATCTGTTCCAGAATTCCCAAGAGTATACTATTCTGTGTGATATGCACCCAAGGAATTTATTCTGATATACAATATAATCTTTGATTATTAACTGACACCACTGCTTAGTAAATGTCTTTATCAGTATGATTTAAATAAATTTGAACATTTTAGTGGCCAATTATTAAATGTAGTTTTAGCTGCTTTATTAATAATATTTTTCTTATTATGTATATATGTGTACACTAGTGGAATGAAAAGCGTGTCCCTCCTACAGGCTCTCTGTAGTATTGCAAGAGGTATAATACTTGCTATCACTGTGAAAACGGAGTTTTATTTTACCCTACATGGAAATTGAATCTAGAATTATGATGTAGGTCACGTGATATTTTCAATGAGTTACGTAAATGTTAAGAAACTGTTGAGTAAGTAAATAAGAGAACTGAAAATATCAGGTATAGTGCGTGACACTGAAAGTTTTTTTGGATGCAAGTAGAGTGAGTTGAGAAGGGAATTCATTTTATGATGTTTTGAAGGAGGAAAATTGTTTCATAAGTCAGATTAGGAAATACCCGTGTTTGATTTTGAAGAAAAATTGTCTGAATTTATTTAAAATCTCGAAAGAGTTGATGTACAAGAAAGGGATACTTTGTGGGAAAAGTCAATAAAATTAATCATTAGTGAAACACGAATCAAACTTTCAAACTCTCAATTATGATTCTTTATGAAAATTATTTATTTAGAGATTGTGACTGAATTGCTTCCAAATGCTTGAGCAAGTTGAGAGTAGTTTTAGTAAAATGGTTTTGTGGGTCATTTCTGAAGAATCAGTTGGAGAACATTGAGGATAAGATAAAAATACAAGTCAGGCAGAACGAACGGCACGTGGAATTCAGGCAAGATGTGAAAGCTGTTCTCAAAAAATCCTTCAGTTTTTAAACTTACTGGGTTTCAATTGACAGAAGACGATAGATGCTTCCCTCCTTATGGAGTAGCTGAATGGATTTCTTTTTTACAAATGGAGAAAAAAGACACTAAAGACTTCCAATTCAATACATATAGAAGGGATATTGTTTGATATGTAAGATGGAGTAATTTCATATATGGTTTTAGCTTCTAGAATTTATCTAGGATTTAAAACTTTACTTTTATAATAAGCCAAACATATTTTTCTTTTTATTAATTGTCCATTTTTCCCCCTAGGACTTTGGTGTTTGGGACTAGTGACAACTAAACAAATCAAGAAATGAAACACACATTAAACAGCCTAGTCAGGTATGCCCTACCACCTAGCTTCACACTGACATTTCCATTACCTGAAATGTATAAAGGGTTTTTGAACTTTTCAGAGATTAGGTGGTATATAAATAGCAATGCTATAGAAGGGAAATTGGAAAGTTGAAGGGAGTGAATGTAAACTATGTGCTGTTAACTTGATCTATGAGCACATTTTGAAACAATAAATGTCCCCGTGATGCTTAGCAGCTTTTTGCAGATTGCACCAGAAAGGAAAGCAATCATTCAGAGCAGCTAAGGAGAAAGCAGACCGTAAGTCAGAAAATGGAACGCTAAAATTATAAATGTAAATTTCTTATAAAATAGTAAAGGCAGGAATGGTCTTTTCAGTGACCCTGAGTTTAGCTATATACTCTTGGACACCCACCCAAAAAAATCACACTAAACGTCAACAATGGATTCATTGAACATGAGCACTAAAGATTGACATCAAGACTAAGGAATACCACCTTCACAATTTCTGTAGAGTTTGGAAAACAAATTTTTTCACCTCCCTATTTGCACCAACCATTGAATTCTGATGTAGAGTAGGGATCAATAAAAACGTCTGCCTTTTGACTACAAATAGATTCATTTTGTACAACTAATCTGGGTGCAAACAAAAATATTAAAAAATAATTTGACGAAATATTTAATAAGTAAAATAACCATTCTTACTGAGTATATTAGACAATATCTCCCAAAAAGCATCTTTTTGAACACACACAGACTTAATAATGGTTGGATTATACCTTGTTTTATCCATTGATGTGTTAAATCAGTTTTCATAAGGAACTCATTATCTAAAGCAACAATTTATCAATGTTTTTGTAAAGTGAGGAATTACTTTCCTATTCCTATGTTTCATACATTTTTATGAGTTATTCTTATAGGAAAGTACAGCTAGTCTAATTCTAAGTGATTAGACATGAAGATGCAACAACATGGTGAATTATATTTAACAGTGTGTATTAAACAGAGATGTGAATTTCAATTATAAGATGTGTAGTGCATTAGGCCACCACAAAGCCAAATCTAAGAAGTTAACGGGGTCAGAAAATACCAGTTAGTAACCAAAGTATTACTCCTGTGGAATTCACTATTCTTTACAGTGGAATTCACTGTCCATATTTCATTTACACTTCTATTATTTTTCATTCAGTATCTTTGTATTCATTTTTTTCATTTTGAAAATTTTTGAATATTAAAAAACTTGAAAAAATACAGTGTATATCCATATACTCCTCACCTAGATTCACCGTTGACATTTTGCACATTTGCTACCACATTTGTTTTCACTTTGAATTATCTTTATTATTCTTTTTTATGCTAAAAATAAAATTTATCCAGTGGGAGCCTATGCACACACAGTAGGATCTATGCACACACACACACACACACACACACACACACACACACTTAAAAAATACTATTTGAAAGTAATAGTCTGACATGGTGTTTTATTCTTAAATAGCTTATCAAACATATCCTAAGAATTAGATATTCTTTCACAGAATAGGAGCATCATTATTACCATTATCACACCACAACAAACAATTCAATAATATTATCTAATATACGATCCATATTAAACTTTCTCAGTTGTGCACAAAATGATTTTCTTTTCTTTAATTCTCATGATATTGAAATTTTTTTTAGTCCAGACCAGTTGTCTTGCAGATTGTTCCCTATTTGAGTTTGTCTAATTGTTTTCTTACGATTAACTCCAGATTAAAAGCTTTTGGAAAAAATACCCATGTAATGGTGTGTCTTCTTTCTGCTGATGTAGTAAGTGCTTAAAGAGATGTAATGCCAGGCTGTCTCACTATTGGTGATACTCAGATTTATCATTTGGTTAGAGTGGTGGGTGCTAGTTGTCTTCATTTTAAAGATTTTGTTTTTGTTTTTAAATAACAAGCCATCTGTTTGATAATATTTTGAGACTGTGGATAACTTACTGTCCAACGGCTTTTCAATCAATGTTGTGAGTACATAAATGTATATGTTAGTTTGGATTCATGAAGTCTTTTTCAAGAATACTTTTTATGATTCTTTTAATTCTCAAAATACCAGTGGAAGTCCCTTCAGACAGGTTCCCATGTTGTTTTGACATGACTTCATTAATTTTTTAGTATGTCCTTGCTTTCTGGCATAGCAATATGTCATACATAGCTCATCTTGTACTTTCTCTGACCCAGAGCAATCATTTCTTCAAGAGACCTTGATTTCTCTTCATAGGGAATGACAAATGGAAACCAAGATCTGGTTCTAGGTATGTTTTTGTTACTCTAGGTATGCTTATTATTACTAGGTCATTTCAGTAAACAGAGTTAGAAAATATATATTTTAAAAAATATATGGATTTCTTACAGTTACCAGTGATTGAGGACAGAGAGGGATTGACTAAAAAGGAGAAGCATGAGGGAATTCTTTGGAGGTGAAAGAACTGTCTTGATTGTGGTGGTGGTTATATAACTCTATGAATTTCTCAAAACTAATAGATCTACACACAAAAAGGAGTTCATTCTTTAATAGATTTAAATTTTTTAGAGTATTTTTAGGTTCACAGTAAAACTGAACAAGAAGTACCGAGATTTCCTATATACCTATGCCCCCATACATGTCTGGCCTCTCTAGTTATCAACACCCCCCGCCAGAATGGTACATTTGTTATGGTCAGTGAACCTATATTGACTCATCATTATCACCCAGAGTCCATATTTTACATTAGGATTCACTCTTGGTGTTGCACATTCTGTGGGTTTGGAAAATGTATAATGAGATTTATCCACCATTATAGTATGACACAGTGTAGTTTCATTGCCCTAAATATATTCCATGAAAAGAGTACATTTTAAGGTATGTAAAGTTTAAAATAAATAATGAATTTATACTCATACGTCAAATTCAAATCCAGTTACAAGATTCCTCCTCAATTTCCTTTATTACATATTTGTATCTCCTTTCTCCTACAGTGATATCCCTGGTTCCCAGCAATACCAGTATATTTATTCATATGCTCTACTTTACAAGAAATATAAAATACATTCAAAGAGTTTTAAATTTTAATGCCAGCATCACCACCAGCCAGGACAAAACTAGAAAGTAAAATTTGCAATGTTTTTGCATTACTTTTCTTATCTCAGAATACATCCAATTAAGAAGTAAAGTTTGTGTACTTTGTTAATTTGCAAGTTAATTGTTTTCTCCATGTGGGTAACAAAACCACAACAAACTATATTGTTAACAAATATACAATTAGTTTCATTTGTATGCAATTTCAGGGTTTGCTTCTCTCATCACCACTGGTTTTATGAATGTGTAATTCATTGTCCTTGTTCAAAAGTCAAAACTAACTAAAAGAGAAATCTTACTTCCATCCCTATCCCATACATTCCATTCCCATTTCATTTGCAAAAATACACACATATTTTTAATTCTCCTGTTTTACATAAAAGCTCTCAGACATACTGGAAAAACTCTTTTGAACTATGCAAGGTGTGATCAAACAATACGGTGAATGTTTAAATTAAAAAAAAACCCACATTCCCATTAATCACCCTCAAAATACTCCCCCTCGCTTCAAACACAGTTATCCCATCCTTGCCACTTTCTGAAGCAGTTCTGGAAGTCCTCTTTTGTGAGTTTCTCTAGTTCTGCCTCGATGTCCTGAATCATTTTGAGTTTGGAGAAGAGCCAGAAGTCGCACAGTACCAGATCCAGTAAGTTGGATGTGAACACGCCGTAATGTTTTTATTTGACAGAAATTGCCATATACCAGAAGCGATGTGTGACACAGGGTGTTGTCATGATGGAGGATGGTTTACAGCACACTTTAAAACACACCTTCTCTCAACATAACTCACACCCAACTGACTGCATTGAACAAGTTAAAACTTGTCACACACTGTAACTAAGGTTTGATGCGTCGCTTTCTGTGCCGAAGATCCCAGCCTTTCCTTTGGATGGCAATCAGCAGGAGATTTCACCATAGTTTTTGATCACAACAGAAAGGTTCCGTGTCACACATCGACTCTGGTACAGCAATTTCTGTCAAATAAAAACATTACGGTATGTCCTCATCTGCCTATTCACTGGATCTGGCACCATGTGACTTCTGGCTCTTCCACAAAGTCAAAATGACCATGAAAGAAAAATGTTATGAATTGGTTCAGGACATCAAGGCAGCCACAACAGTGAAAAGAAAGACACTCACGAAGGACTTCCAGAACTGCTTCAGAAAGTGGCAAGTAGGATGGGATAAGTGTGTTTGAAGCTAGGGGGAGTGTTTTGATGGGAATTAAGGGCAATGTGTCTTTTACTGTAATAATTTTTTATTTATTTAAACACTCACCGTATTGTTTGATCACACCTCGTATTCATCAACATACCTTGGAGATTATTCCATAATTCATAGAGATAGTCCTCTCAGTCTTTTTAACGACAACAGAGCACCCTACTATTGAGTTATGTTGAATATATTTAATACCTATTGTAATATATTTTTTTATTTACATATTTTTTAATGAAGATTTTGATCTTTTCCCTTTGATTTTAAGATGTCTTTAAGTATTAAAGAGATTAGTCTAATTGTTAATATAAATTGCAAATATCTCCCACTTTTATTTTGACTTTATTGCATTTTATGCAATAATACTTCATTTCTATGTGGAAGAATTTACCAATACTTTCAATGTTTTCCCTAGATTTTCAAACACGTTAGAAAGGCTTTCACCATACACATAGTCATACCCAGTTTTATAGGGATTTTTTTTTTTCCTAGTAGTTGGATGGTTTTATTAGTTGCATTTAGATCTCTCATTTATTTGGAGTTTAGTCCTGTGTAGGATCTGAGTTATTGAAACAATTGTATCATTTTAAAAATGACTATCCATTTGTTACAACCTGTTTATTAAAAAGTAATTTGAGCCATCACCTTCATCATATAGTAAATTTCCAAATATATTTAGGTCAATTTTGGGGACTTGGATTCTGTTCCAATGGTTTTTTGTATACTTTTAACTAAAGAGGATTTATAATATATTTTAGTATTTGGTAGGGCTAGCCACTCCTCCTTAAATTTTCTTTTAATATCAAAAATTTTCCTTGCTATTCTTACACACACACACACACACACACACACACACACACTTTACAATAAACTGTCTAACTCCAGAACTAACTGTTAATTGTTTGTGATTTTTTAGGGATTACATTAAATGTAAATAAACTTGGGGAGAATTGACAACTCCATGATTATATCTAAGAACTAAGGTTTTCTTTTTTTTTTTAATTGAAGTTTATTGGGGTGACAATTGTTAAAGTTACATAGATTTCAGGTGTACAATTCTGTAATATATCATCTATGTATCACATTGTGTGTTCACCACACAGAGTCAGTTCTCTTTCCATCACCATATATTTGATCCCCTTTATCCTCATCTACCAACCCCCTTACCCTCTGGTAACCATTTACCCTCTGGTAACCACTAAACTATTGTCTGTGTGTATGCGTTTTTGTTTCTTCATTTGTTTGTCTTGTTCTTTTGTTGTTTTCAGTTTTATATACCGCATGTTAGTGAAATCGTATGGTTCTCTACTTTTTCTGTCTGACTTATTTTGCTTAGCATTATAATCTCAAGATCCATCCATGTTGTTGCAAATGGTACTATTTCATCTTTTCTTAGGCCGAATAGTATTCCATTGTGTATATATAACCACAACTTCTTTATCCATTCATCTATCAAAGGACACTTTTGTTGTTTTCATGTCTTGGCCACTGCAAATAAAGCTGCAATGAATATTGGAGCACATATGTCTTTACAGATAAATGTTTTCAGAGTTTTTGGGTAGATACCCAAGAGAGGGATTGCTGGGTCATATGGTAATTCTATTTTTAATTTTTTGAGGAACCTCCACACTGCCTTCCATAGCAGCAGCACCAGTCTTCATTCCCACCAACAGTGTATGAGAGTTCCTTTTTCTCCGCAGCCTCTCCAACACTTGTTACTATTTGTCTTGATGATAGCCATTCTAACTGGTGTGAGGTGACATCTCATTATGGTTTTTATTTGCATTTCTCTGATGATTAGTGATGTTGAGCATCTTTTCATATGTCTATTTGCCATCTGTATGTCTTCTTTGGAGAAATGTCTCTTCAGGTCCTCTGCCCATTTTTAAATTGGATTGTTTGTTTGTTTTGTTGTTGAGTTGTATGAGTTCTTTATATATTTTGGATATTAGCCCCTTATCAGAAATGTTTGCAAAAATCTTCTGCTATTTGGTTGGTTGCCTCTTTATTTTGTCAATAGGTTCTTTTGCTGTGCAAACACTTTTAAGTTTGATATAGTATATTCATTTATTTTAGCTTTTATTTCCCTTGCCTTTGGAGTCAAATTCATAAAATGCTCTTTGAACCCAAAGTCTATAAGGTAAGTACCTGTGTTTTCTTTTATGCAGTTTATTGTTTCAGGTCTTATGTTGAGGTCTTCGATCCTTTTTGAGTTAATTTTGGTACATGGTGACAGATAGCAATCTAGTTTCATTCTTTTGTACATGGCTTTCCAATTCTCCCAGCACTATTTATTAAAGAGGCTGTCTTTTCTCCATTGTATGTTTCTGGCTTCTTTGTCAAAAATTATCTGCCCATATTTATGTGGATTTATTTCTGGCTTCTCAATTCTATTCCATCAGTCTGTGTGTCTGTTTTTCTGCTAATACCATACTGTTTTGATTATTGTTTCCCTGTAGTACAAGCTGAAGTCAGGGAGTGTAATACCTCCAACATTGTTCTTTTTTCTTAGAATTGGTTTGGATATTTGGGATCTTTTGTCGTTCCATAAAAATCTGATGAATTTTTTGTTCTATTTCTTTAAAAAGTGCCATTGAGATTTTGATGGGGATTGCATTAAATCTGTATATTGCTTTGGGTAATATGGCCATTTTAACTATGTTGATTTTTCCAATTCATGAACATGGAATGTCTTTCCATTTCTCTGTGTCTTCTTCGATTTCTTTTAAAAATGTCTTATAGCTTTCAGCATATAGGTCTTTCACATCATTGGTTAAGTTTATTCCTAGATATTTTATTCTTTTTGTTGAAATTGCAAAAAGAATTGTTTGTTTGTTTGTTTAATTTCTTTTTCTGAGATTTCATTGGTAGTATATAGGAATGGAATGGACTTTTGTACATTGAATTTGTAGCCGGCAACTTTGCTGTATTCGTTTATTGTTTCTAATATCTTTTTGGTGGAGTCTTTAGGGTTTTCTATATATAGCATCATGTCATCTGCAAAAAGTGACAATTTAATTTCATTATCCCCAATTTGGATGCCTTTTATTTCTTTCTCTTGCTTGATTGCTCTGGCTAGGACTTCCAATACTATGTTGAAAAGCGAAGGTGATAGGGGATAGCCTTTTGTGTTCCTAAACGTAGAGCAAAGGGCTTCAATTTTTCACCGTTAATTATGATATTAGCTGAGGGCTTGTCATTTATGGCCTTTATTATGTGAAGGTATTTTCCCTCTGTATCTATTTTGTTAAGTGTTTTAATCATAAATGGATGTTGTATCTTGTCAATTGATATAATCGTATGATTTTTGTCATTTATATTGTTCATGTGATGTATCACGTTGATCGATTTGTGTATGTTGAACCGTCCTTGTGCCCCTGGGATGAACCTCACTTGGTCATGATGTATAATCTTTCTAATGCATTGTTGCATTCAATTTGCTAGAATTTTGTTTAGGAATTTTGCATCTGTATTCATCAGAGATACTGGTCTGTAATTTTCTTTTTTTGTGTTATTCTTACCAGGATTTTGTATTAGGGTAATGTTGGCCTCATAAAATGAGTTAGGGAGTATTGTCTCTTCTTCAGTTTTTTGGAAGAGTTTGTGTAGGGCAGGTATTAGATCCTCTCCATTTGGTCCCGGATTTTTGCTTTTGGGAAGGCTTTGGACAACTGATTCAATTTCCTTACTGGTGATCTGTCTATTTAGATTTTCCAGTCCTTTGTGCTTCAGCCTAGGAAAGCTATATGTTTCTAAGAACTTGTCCATTTCTTCTAGGTTATTGAATTTGGTGGCATGTAGTCCTTCGTAGTATTCTTGGATGAACCTTTGTATTTCTGTGGCATCTGTGGCAATTCTTAGGGCAATTGCCACAAAGGTTTGTCAATTTTATTAATCTTTTCAAAGAACCACCTGTTTGTCACATTAATTTTTTCTATTGTCTTTTTGTTCTCTATTTCATTTAATTCTGCACTGATTTTTATTATTTCCTTCTGCTGACTTTGGGTTTCATTTGTTCTTTTTTTTCTAGTTCTTTAAGGTGAAACATGAGGTTGTTTTCTGGAAATTTTCTTGTTTCTTGAGATAGGCCTGTAATAATATAAATTTCCCTCTTAAAACTGCTTTTGCTGCATCCCCAAAATTTTGGTAGGATGCCTTTTCATTCTCATTTGTTTCTATGTATCTTTTGATCTCTCCTCTTACTTCTTCTCTGACCCAGTTGTTCTTTAAAAGTATGTTGTTTAATCACCACATATTTGTGGTTTTTCCTGCTTTTTATTTTGCAGTTGATATCCAATTTCAAAACCTTGTGATCAGAGAATATGCTTGGTATGATTACAATCTTCTTAAATTTGCTGAGGCCAGTTTTATGTCCTAATATATGGTCTATCCTTGAGAATGTTCCATGTACACTAGAAAAGAATGTATAGTCTGATGTTCTCAGATGAAGTGCTCGATAAATGTCAATTATGTCCATTTCATCTATTGTGTCATTTAGGGCTGGTATTTCTTTATTTTCTGTTTGGATGATATATTCATAGCTGTCAATGATGTATTTAGGTCTTCTACTTTAACTGTGTTTTGGTCAATTTCTCCCTTATGTTAGTAATTGCTTGGTATATTTCAGTGCTCCCTGATTGGGGACATAAATATTTGAATAGTTCCCTTTATCATTGTGAAATGCCCATCTTTGTCTCTTGTTATCTTTCTTATCCTGAAGTCTGTTTTATTTAATATTAGTATAGCTACACCTGCCTTTCTCTGAATACCATTTGCTAGGAGTGTCAATTTCCACCCTTTCACTTTGAGTCTATATTTGTCCTTGTAGTTGAGATGTGTCTCTTGGAGGCAGCAGATAGTTGGGTTTAGTTTTTTGATCCAATCTGCTACTCTGTGCCTTTTTATTGGTAGTTCAGTCCACTTACATTTAGGGTGATTATTGATATGTGAGGATTTCCTCTCATTCGATCTTTGGTTTTCTGGTGGGACTGTGTCTCCATTGTTTCTTTGCCTTCCTGTTGCTGTCTATTATTTCAGTTTGGTGGTTTCTATTATTTTCCCCTCTGTTTCTTTTTTTTTTTTTTATGTTACATATTTCAGTTCTGGATTTTTTTTTCAGTGGTTACTATTAAGTTTATGTAAAATAAATTTTCATATTTAGAGTATTCCATTTTTTTTCAGCATGCTTACTTTCACCATTCCCTAGTGCCTATTCGGCCCTTCACTCTCTCTCCTTTTATGTTTTTGTTACAAATTATCCCTATTTATGCTGTGAGTTGATTTCTGCACTGCAGTGGGAAGTCATCTTTTTTCTCTCTTTTACTTAAGTGTTTTTTTTCTTCTTCTTTACCTTATATGTTAAGTTTCAGTGTATAGTGTCTTATTTGGTGCAGGTGTCATTTCCTGCTTTTTTCTGTCTGTTCATAATACTACTCATGGTTTTGTATTCTTTTCTTCTTTGTTTCAGGTTGACTAGCCACCTTCAGTATTTCTTGTAGTGCAGGTCTTGTGTTAGAAAATTCCTTCAGCTTCTGTATGTCTGGAAAGGTCTTTATTCCTCCTTCACATCTAAATATATTTGCTTGCTATATTATGCTTCACTCATAATTTCTCTCTTTTAATAGTTTGAATATTTGATTCCATTCCATCCTGGCTTATAGAGTTTCTACTGAAAAATCTGATCATAATCTAATGGGCTTTCCTTTGTAGGTGACCGTCCTTTTTTCCCTGGCTGCCTTGAGTATTCTTTCTTTTTTTGTTAATTTTTGACAACTTCAATACAATGGAGAAGGTCTTTTGGGCTTAAGGTAATTAGGTGTTCTATTTGCTTCTTGGATTCGAGGACTTCTTTCCACAAGTTTGGGAAGTTCTCGTTGACTATTTGTTTGAATATACTCTCTGTTCCCTTCTCTCTTTCTTCTCCTTCTGGCATTCCCATTACTCTTATATTGCTCATTCTGATGGAGTCAGAAAGTTCTTGTAGAGTTCTTCCATTTCTTTTATGTCTCAAATCTCTTTCTTCTTCCATCTGTGTCATTTCCAGGTTTCTATCTTCAATGTCACTGACTCTTTCCTCCATCTGGTCAACTCTACTACCTAAGCTGGCTATTTCATTCTTCATTTCTTTTACTGAGTTCTTAATCTCCAGAAATTCTATTTGGTTCTCTTTTAAAATTTCAATCTCTTTGGTAAAATGTGCATTTTATTCTTTGACTCTGAGTTCATTAAACTGCCTGTCTTTGTTTTCTTGCATCTTGTTGAGTTTTTTTTTAAGAACTGCTATCTTGAATTTTCTGTCATTTAAGTCACATATTTCATGTCTTTAAGTTCATTTTCTATAGACTTTTCATTTTCTTTTTGAGCTGCCCTGTTACTTTGGTTATTCATGGCAATTAATGAATTATTATTTCTCTTCCTAGACATCTACAGGAGTGGTTTCTGCAACAGGTTCATAGGAAGAGGTCTTTCGTTTGCTTTCCAGTAGGTGTGGGTAGAATGCTTTATTTTGTCTTCTACTGGAGTCTTTTATTCTCTCTCATGCTGTAGTGTTATATTTTCTCTGCACTATTCCAGCTTCTCACACAATGGGGGGATTCCCTGGAAGGTGGGCTTCTCCTCTGTGAGCAGGTCTCAGGTCACTGCCTCCATGGGGGGATGTGGAGAGCTTCTGAAGTTCCAAAGATCTTCATGCACCAGTTTGAGCACCTGTGTGTTTCATTGGCTCTGTTTACTTCTGTAGCGCTCTGCCCAGATAGTTGGGGACAGCCATGGGGTGGGTTGTGAGAGGTGGCCTAGAGCAATGGCAGTAACCACCAGCACAGCCCTTCCTGTACTCAGGGTTCTCTCCCTTTGTTGGAACTAGTTGGGCTGTGAGTCTGTGGCTGTGGGCTGCAGTTCTCAGAACTGCAAATATTCTGTTCTTTTGATCTGACACTGCTACCGTTCTGCTTCTAGTACTGGGAGGGTGCGTAAGGCTTCTGTCCTCTGCTTGGCAGTGAGGGTTTAAACCCCCGTTTACAGCTTTCTTTCCTCAGTGTTTCCTCCTAGGTCTCTGCCGTGAGCATTGGGTTCAGCCGTGTTATATGCTGAGCTCTCAGACAAGACTGTGGGTCATAAGTGGAGCACTAGCAGTCCAAATTTTCCCCTCTCCCATAGCTGTGGTAGTTCCAGAATGCAGGGAGCTGGGAGCTCCAAGCTCGGTGTGCATTCTGCAGCCAGCGTCTCCACACTTCACCCTCTCTCCTCCCCCCCCACCCAATTTGCCCACCTTTAGATGATTTCTGTTGCATGACTCTTAGTCTTGCCTGTCTGCTGTGCAGGGACTCCTTTGTGGAATTATAGCTGTTCAATTTGTTGTAAATTCCAGGAGAGATTTCAAGAGGCTCACCTCATGCCACCATTTCTATGACGTCCTCACCAGAGCATCTAAGTCCTTATTTTTGATCTGAGGTATCTTTTGGTAATTCATTCTATTTCTTAAATGGGAATTATTGTGCCTCAAACTTTCATTCGTGTTTCCTGATTTTTGATAATGAATTGCAACATTTTCTTTATTAACTCAATAAAACATACAGGTTATGGCATGAACTCTGATACTGGAATTGCCCTATGTTAAAATTTCAATTTCAGCTATTACCATGTGACCTTGAGAAATTTATTTTACTCTTTAATCCTCATTTTCTTTATCTGTATATTACCTACCTTGTAAATTTATTGTGAGGAACAAATTTGTCAATATGTACAAACCTAGCACATAAAAACTGCTCAGTGAATATTAGCTATTGTTGTGATGCTCATTCATTTATTTATGCATGCATTCCTCAAACATGTCGAAACAACATTGAGAAACTAAAAATGCCAGATATGGTGTTTGATGCTTAGGCTACAAATATGGATGACAGATCCTATTTTTAAGATAAGATCACTTCGTTAAAAAGGAATCCAAATAAATACAGTGTCCAGGACAATTATCAAAGTGGGACCTGAAAGAAAAATAAAATTTGATGGGCATTTCAGGTGAAACAAATAATGTATTCAAAGGCACAGAACTATGAAACAACATTTCAGGAAGTCACAAGGTCTGAGTATGACCTTAACTTAAGAAGCTAATGAAGCAGTCACAGGAGTGCTAAAAGAGTTGTCAAGTTCTAGATTTTAAAAGGGTTGTTTTTTTTTATGTCATGTTAAAGAGTTTGAACTCTTCTCAGTGGTGGGCACTGATTGAGGATTTTAAATAGAGGGTTATGATCTGGTTTGTATTTATTACAGATCATTCTGACACCAATATGGAAAATGGATAGCAAGAGGAAAGAGTGGCAACATGACAAATAGAAGGAGTATTTGTCAAACTTTATAGTGCATGAGAATTATCTGGGGATGTTGTATAAAGCTATAAATTGTCAAGTTCTATCCTCAAAGATTTCTGATTTAGCGGGACTAGGGTAAGCCTGTGAATAAACACATTCAGGGAATTTTACCACTAATAGTTGCCAAACACACACTGAAACAGAAGGCTGTTGGAATTTTCCAGGTAAAAGGTGTTGAAACTGCTATGTGGCAGAAGTGGTGGAGTTGAAGAGCAAAGATAATTATATACAGCATTATACACACCTATGTATATCACAAAACTCTTAGTGCATATTTATGTTTGAATAAATGCCACAAACTTACAAATCATGTTCTTTGACAGTTTAATTATTTATATCTCTTCTATACTAAATTAATTTGGGGAATTTTTAATAATACATCCTTAATTTTAATTTTTGTTTCAGTCCCAGGACACTATGTCAACAGCACAGATTAGCCACTAGAGGTATTGTTGAAAGAGAAGTATGAAATATAATACAAAGAGGGAATGAGTTCTGTTGTTACCACAAAAAATGAATGTAAAAGAAAGGGAAGATTTGCAGAAGATGAGTTATCCTCCAGTCATAGTGAGTCTGAGGTATAAAGTTCTTTAGAGCCATCCTGGAAGACGTTGGCAGTCATTTGGGCTCTAGGTCTGGAACTCAGAGAACAGATCCATGCCGAGGATAAAACTCAGGAACAATTAACTTATTATTGGTGTTAACTGAAGCTGGGGGAGTGGACAACACTACCCAGAGAAAGTACCAGTGTGAGACAAATAGAAGACTCAGGAAAGAATTTTGGGAAACATCAGAAGCAGGAAGAAGAGAGTGTGCAAAGAACAGGAGAAATAAAGGTAGGTAAGGAGTAAAAAACAAAAAGAACGAGTGTTGCTATGAAAGCCAAGGGAGCAACGGAATATTAAGAGATCAGGCGATGGTGGAGGGTATCAGCTTCCTCAGAGAAGTCAGTAGGTGAGAACCTCATCAGCCCCAGGATACAGACCAGGTAGCTGCTGCTGACTTTCAGAGAGAGGAGTTCCAAAGGATTGCTCAGAGCAACAACCTGGTTCTCATAGCTGATGTGCAAAGGAAGGAAGATAAACAAGAGAAGGCAGCACATAGGAGTATGAAAATAATTTGAAATTGCTGCAAAACAAGGAAAAGAGACAGGGCAAAACCCCTGGGAGATGTGGCCTGTTTTTAAAAAATAGGAGAGAGCTTATAAAAGAGTTGAGAAGCAGCTGGTAAGGAGGAATAAGAAAGAGAATAGTTATGGAAGTAGCATTAGATAAAACCCAGGGCAAGGTAGGTCCTCTTTTGTTCTGAAACTGGCATGAAGAAAGGAAGCAGATGTGTGAGCATAGATTCTTTTGAAGGTTAGTATTCTGGGAAGTGGAGTAAGTTTGTACCTGACATTCTCCATTGTTTTTGTTTGTTTGTTTGTTTGTTTGTTTTGTAGTAAAATGAACAGAGTCATCTATGGAGAGGGAAAGAATTAAAGCCTTTAAAGGCACGAAGTGCTGAAAAATTATGGAAATTATGATGTACCCTCTCTTGCCCCACCCTGTTTAATTGTGAGAGAAAAATCCCAATTTTGTAAAATACAATTTGTCCTGAAATGATGCAGCCTTATAATAAGTGAGAAAACTAAAGTAGGCTCATGTTTCTGCACATTTTCTCTTCTCTTTATTGGTGCAGCAGCTCTGCTGGTGTGCTAGCCTTCCTGTGTGCTCAGCCTTCCTATTGAGTCATCCAGCAATAAAGGGTTTAAGAAACCCCTGAAGGGCTGGAGCAGCCACATTCAGGACTGGAAAAGGCAGGGGACAGAATGTATAAAGGCAGTGCAGGAAGCCTCGCTAAAGTTTGTACCTAAACCTTTTTGTGACCCCAGTCTTCACGTTCTGTGACTTTCCTCTGACTGCTGTTGGCAGCCAGCTCTTACATATGTATATCATCACAGGAAAGGGTCAGGTGGGGACAGCAGAGCAATTGGCGTAGGCTTCTCATTGAAGGATCACTTCATTCTGGTTCAATCTGAGTTCCTACAAGCTGCCAAGGCTTTAGTGAGACACTCAGAGGGGATGAAAATATGTTCATGCTAAATAATAGATTTAATTAAGTTTTTGTGCTTATTACCATCCTGGTTTTAAAGACTTTACGTATATCAACTCATTCAGTATTCATAACAACCCTATAAGACAGGCACTATTATTAGCCTCATTTTAATAAAAGGAAACAGAGAAATGAAAATCTTAAGCAGTGTGCCCAAGGCCAAAACTGTTAAATGGCCAAGCTAATATTTAAATCCAGAAATACTCCCTTTCCTTGTTAAAGTGAGAAAGAAATGAGAAAATATGAACTCATGTGGGGATGATTAAGGATAAAAATCATTTTTAGTAGAGAAGTACATGTGCAGGAGAAAGAGAGTGAGACAGGGAGGAGGGAACTTTCTATAGTAGCAAGAACCTCAGCTTTGACATTGTCCTCAAAATGAACAAAACAAGTCATCTAATTCACAGGCAGAGGTGACATTCAGAGGCAGAGTAATATTCACTTCTCCCTGTAAGAAAGTCAATAAAATTATAATGAGTGTTTAGTAACTTTAAATTAATGCCCTGTGACAATTTCCTGTGTCTAATAGTCCTGAACGATCGTGGTTACTTGCTGTGGGGCAGTGATTGCCTGGTTGGGGTAGGTATATGCCTCATTCAAAGAGAGAAAGTCAACTGCTCCAAAAGGCAGTCAGCCAACTAGTTGCCTGCAGAAAATCCCACTGGTTTGCCCACTCAGGTGTTCATTATTCTATTGCAATGTCGACCAGCTTGGAAAGAGGAAGAGGGCCAGTTTGGGAGAAAGAATAAAATAAAAATATTGAAACTCATAGATTTCTGGTTAGAAAAAAAGAAGGAAGGTCCCAGGTGGGCAGTACTGGGAACGGTTCTCCCTGTCTCCTTTCTGCCTCCCCAGCAATCCCTAGCTCCATTTTGACTACACCAGCTACCCCAACTACATGCACGCTGTCCTTTCACACACCCTGTGAGATACCCGGTTAACAGCAAGACTTTGCCTTGCTATTTTCTCTGTGTGGAGTCTCCTTCTCCCCTTTCCCATGCACCAAAAGCTTATATAGAATTCATATTAGTTCCAAATGAAAATCCTACCTCTTTACGAGGACTTGCTGATCACCTTCAGTCAGAAGAGATGTTCTACTCCTCTGAACCTCACTAATATTTTATTTGCACCATTTGTGCAGAATTTTACAAACTGGCCTTTTTGTTAATTTGTATAGCTTGCAGAACAGTCTGAAGTAGAGAGTGGTAGTTATGGTTTTTGCTTGCCCGTTCTGCTGGGACTGCCAATCGCGGTGTCCTGACCCTCCGGACCACCAATAAGGAGGATAAGCCCAAGACTCAGGCTCACCGGACACTTCTCTGGGATCAATTAATTAACTTTTCAAGGGAGAGGAAATACCTGAAAATACATGAGCATGGGGCTGTTGGCAGCCTTTTTGCTAGCTGTTGAGCAAGGCCAACCTGAGAATGGCAGCAAAGAGAAACAGAGCTCCTGGAAAGAGGCTTGTATGGATTCAGTTATCTTGTACTTCCCAGTCCCCTGTGTCATACTTTTCCTTTTTATGTTTTGTTTTTGGTTAAGACCCTTTGAGTGGAATATTTCTAGTTTTAGCAAGAGTAATGATTAATAAACTCCTATAGATTTATAAGTATGTCAAGATGAAGACATACCTATTTTTCCCCCATTCAGAGTTTGATATAGGCACACTGAAAATAATGAATTAATGAACGAATGAATGGTGCCTCAGACTCCTGCTTTAATTCTTTCTTTTGTTTTATTTTTTCATTATTTATTTATTTATTTATTTATTTATTTATTTATTTATTAAATTTACTGGGGTGACAATTGTTAGTAAAGTTACATAGATTTCAGGTGTACAATTCTGTATTACATCATCTATAAATCCCCTTGTGTGTTCACCACCCAGAGTCAGTCCTCCTTCCATCACCGTATATTTGATCCCCCTTACCCTCATCTCCCACCCCCCACCCCCCTAACCCTCTGGTAACCACTAAACTATTGTCTGTGTCCATGAGTTTTTGTATCTCATTTGTTTGTCTTGTTCTTTTGCTGTTTTTGGTTTATATACCACATATCAGTGAAATCATATGGTCCTCTGCTTTTTCTGTCTGACTTATTTCGATTACCATTATACTCTCAAGATCCATCCATGTTGTCACAAATGTTCCTATATCACCTTTTCTTACCGCTGAATAGTATTCCATTGTGTATATATATCACAACTTCTTTATCCATTCATTTATCGAAGGACATTTGGTTGTTTCCATGTCTTGGCCACCGTAAACAAAGCTGCAATGAACATTGGAGCACACGTGTCTTTATGTATAAATGTTTTCAGATTTTTTGTGTAGATGCCCAGGAGAGGGATTGCTGGGTCATATGGTAATTCTATTCGTAATGTTTTGAGGAACCTCCACACTGCCTTCCATAACGGCTGCACCACTCTGCATTCCCACCAACAGTGTATGAGGGTTCCTTTTTCTCCACAGCCTCTCCAACACTTGTTACTATTTGTCTTGTTGATGATAGCCATTCTGACTGGGGTGAGGTGATGTTTCATTGTGGTTTTGATTTCAATTTCTCTAATGATTAGTGATGTTGAGCATTTTTTCATATGTCTATTTGCCATTTGTATGTCCTCTTTGGAGAAATATCTCTCCAGGTCCTCTGCCCATTTTTCAATTGGGTTGTTTGCTTTTTTGTTGTTGAGTTGCATGAGTTCCTTGTATATTTTGGATATTAGCCCCTTATCGGAGGCACGGTTTGCAAAAATCTTCTCCCATTCAGTTGGTTGCCTCTATATTTTGTCGATGGTTTCTTTTGCTGTGCAGAAGCTTTTAAGTTTCATATAGTTCCATTCGTTTATTTCAGCTTTTACTTCCATTGCCTTTGGAGTCAAATTCATAAAATGCTCTTTGAACCCAAGGTCCATAAGTTTAGTACCTATGTTTTCTTCTATGCAGTTTATTGTGTCAGGTCTTATGCTTAAGTCTTTGATCCATTTTGAATTAATTTTGGTACATGGTGACAAATAGCAGTCCAGTTTCATTCTTTTGCACGTGGCTATTCAGTTCTCCCAGCACCATTTATTGAAGAGGCTGTCTTTCCTCCATTGTATGTTTTTAGCTTCTTTGTCAAAAATTATCTGTCCATATTTATGTGGTTTTATTTCTGGGTTCTCAATTCTATTCCATTGGTCTATGTGTCTGTTTTTCTGCCAATACCATGCTGTTTTGATTATTGTAGCCCTGTAGTACAAGCCAAAGTCAGGAAGTGTGATGCCTCCATTATTGGTCTTTTTTCTTAAGATTGCTTTGGCTATTCAGGGTCTTTTGTGGTTCCAAACAAATCTGATGATTTTCTGTTCTATTTCTCTAAAAAATGCCATTGGGATTTTGATGGGGATTGCATTAAATCTGTATATTGCTTTGGGTAATATGGCCATTTTAACTATGTTGATTCTTCCAATCCATGAGCACGGAATGTCTTTCCATTTCTTTGTGTCTTCTTCAATTTCTTTCAAAAATGTCTTATAGTTTTCAGCATATAGGTCCTTCACATCCTTGGTTAAGTTTATTCCTAGGTATTTTATTCTTTTTGCTGCAATTGCAAAAGGAATTGTTTTTTGTATTTCTTTTTCTGAGATTTCATTGTTAGTATATAGGAATGCAATGGACTTTTGTACATTGATTTTGTAGCCAGCAACTTTACTGTATTCGTTGATTATTTCTAATAGCTTTTTGGTGGAGTCTTTAGGGTTTTCTATATATAACATAATGTCATCTGCAAAGAGTGATAATTTAACTTCTTCATTCCCAATTTGGATGCCTTTTATTTCTTTCCCTTGCCTGATTGCTCTGGCATGGACTTCCAACACTATGTTGAAAAGCAGAGGTGATAGGGGACAGCCCTGTCGTGTTCCTGACCATGGAGCAAAGGGCTTCAGTTTTTCACCGTTAATTATGAGATTAACTGAGGGCTTGTCATATATGGCCTTTATTATGTTAAGGTATTTTCCTTCTATACCTATTTCATTAAGTGTTTTAATCATAAATGAATGTTGCATCTTGTCAAATGCTTTTTCTGCATCAATTGATATAATCATATGATTTTTGTCCTTTATTTTGTTTATGTGATTTATCACATTGATGGATTTGCGGATGTTGAAGCATCCTTGTGCCCCGGGGATGAACCCCACTTGGTTGTGATGAATAATCTTTTTAATGCATTGTTGTATTCGATTTGCTAGAATTTTGTTTAGGATTTTTGCATCTGTATTCATCAGAGATATTGGTCTGTAGTTTTCTTTTTTTGTGTTGTCCTTACCAGGTTTTGGTATCAGGGTAATGTTGGTCTCAGAAAATGAGTTAGTGAGTACTGTCTCTTCTTCAATTTTTTGGAAGAGTTTGAGCAGGATTGGTGTCAGATCCTCTTTGAAGGTTTGGTAGAATTCACTAGTGAAGCCATCTAGTCCCGGACTTTTGCTTTTGGGAAGGTTTTGAATGACTGATTCAATTTCGTTACTGGTGATTGGTTTGTTTAGATTTTCCAGTTCTTCATGGTTCAGCCTTGGAAAGCTATATGTTTCTAAGAACTTGTCCATTTCTTCTAGGTTATTGAATTTGGTGGCATATAGTCCTTCATAGTATTCTTGGATGATCCTTTGTATTTCTGTGGTGTCCGTGATAACTTCCCTTTTTCGTTTCTGATTTTGTTAATTAGTGTCTTCTCTCTTTTTATCTTAGTGAGTCTAGCCAAGGGTTTGTCAATTTTGTTAATCTTTTCAAAGAACCAGCTCTTTGTCACATTAGTTTTTTCTATTGTCTTTTTGTTCTCTATTTCATTTAGTTCTGCTCTGATTTTTGTTATTTGCTTTCTTCTGCTCACCTTAGGTTTCACTTGTTCTTCTTTTTCTATTTCTTTAAGGTGTAACATGAGGTTATTTATTTGGGATTTTTCTTGTTTCTTCAGATAGGCCTGTAATGATATAAATTTCACTCTTAAAACTGCTTTTGCTGTATCCCAAAAATTTTGGTAGGATGTATTTTCATTGTCATTTGTTTCTATGTATCTTTTGATCTCTCCTCTAATTTCTTCTTTGACCCAGTCGTTCTTTAAAAGTATGTTGTTTAATCTCCATGTATTTGTGTTTTTACCTGCTTTCTTTTAGCAGTTGATATCCAATTTCAAAGCCTTGTGATCAGAGAATATGCTTGGTATGATTTCAATCTTCTGAAATTTGCTGAGGCTGATTGTATGTCCCAATATATGGTCTATCCTTGAGAATGTTCCATGTATACTAGAAAAGAATGTATAGTCTGATGATTTAGGATGAAGTGCTCTATATATGTCAATTATGTCCATGTCATCTAATGTGACACTTAGGGCTGCTATTTCGTTCTTTATTTTCTATTTGGATGATCTATCCAGAGCTGTCAATGATGTATTTAAGTCCCCTAGTATAATTGTGTTTTGGTCAATTTCTCCCTTTAGTTCTGTTAGTAGTTGCTTGGTATATTTTGTTGCTCCATGATTGGGGGCATAAATATTGATGACTGTTATGTCTTCTTGTTGTACAGTCCCCTTTACCATTATGAAATGTCCATCTTTGTCTCTTCTTACCTTTTTCACCCTGAAGTCTGTTTCATTTGATATCATTATGGCTACACCTGATTTTCTCTGGGTACCATTTGCTTGGAGTGTCAATTTCCACCCTTTCACTTTGAGTCTCTGCTTGTGCTTGTAGCTGAGATGTGTCTCTTGGAGACAGCATATGGTTAGGTTTAGTTTTTTGATCCAATCTTCTACTCTGTGACTTTTTATCGGTGAGTTCAGTCCATTTACATTTAGGGTGATTACTGATATGTGAGGATTTCCTGTCATTCTATCTTTAGTTTTCTGGTAAGACAGTGTTTCCATTGTTTCTTTGTCTTTTTGTTGTTGTCTATTATTTCTGTGTGGTGGTATTCTATGATGTTTCGCTCTGTTTCTTCTTTTATTACAGTATATATTTCAGTTCTGGATTTTTTTTTGAGTGGTTACCCTTAAGTTTATGTAAAAGAAAGTTTGATATTTAGAGTATTCCATTTTCTTCAGCACGCTTACTTTCTCCATTCCCATATTCCGGTTCAGGCCTTTACTCTCCCCCTCTTTATGTTTCGGTTGCCACAAATTGTCCCTGTTGATGGTGGTCGAATAGCCTCCTTTAGTATTTCTTGTAGTGCAGGTTGTGTATTAGAAAACTCTCTCAGCTTCTGTATGTCTGGAAATGTCTTTTTTCCTCCTTCATATCTAAAGGATATCTTTGATGGATATATTATTCTTGGCTCATAATTTCTCTCTTCAATAGTTTGAATATTTGGTTCCACTCCCTCCTGGCTTGTAGAGTTTCTGTTGAAAAATCTGATGGTAATCTAATGGGCTTTCCTTTGTAGGTTACCGTCTTCTTTTCCCTGGCTGCCTTGAGGATTCTTTCTTTGTCATTGATTTTAGACAGCTTCAATACAATGTGCCTTGGAGAAGGCCTGTTGGGATTGAGGTAATTAGGTGTTCTATTTGCTTCTTGGATTCGAGGATCCAGTTCTGTCCACAAGTTTGGGAAGTTCTCATCAACAATTTGTTTGAATACATTCTCTGTTCCCTTCTCTCTTTCTTCTTCTTCTGGTATGCCCATTATTCTTATATTGCTCTTTCTGATGGAGTCAGAAAGTTCTTGTAGAGTTCTTTCATTTCTTTTAAGTCTCAAGTCTCTTTCTTCTTCCATGTATGTAATTTCCAGGTTTCTATCTTCGATGTCACTGATTCTTTCCTCCATCTGGTCAACTCTACTACCTAAGCTGGTTATTTCATTCTTAATTTCTTCTATTGAGTTCTTAATCTCCAGAAATTCTATTTGGTTCTTTTTTAAAATTTCAATGTCTTTCGTAAAATGCTCATGTTGTTCTTTGATTGTGTTTCTGAGTTCATTAAACTGCCTTTCTGTGTTTTCTTGCATCTCATTGAGTTATTTCAGAATTGCAATCTTGAATTCTCTGTCATTTAAATCACAAATCACATATTTCCATATCTTTAAGTTCCTTTTCTGGAGACTTTTCACTTTCTTTCTGAGCTGTCTTGTTGCCTTGGTTATTCATGGCAATTACTGATTTATTATTTCTCTTCCTAGACATCTACAGGAGTGGCTTCTGCAACAGGTTGATAGGAAGAGGTCTTTCTTTTGTTTTCCAGTACTTGTTGTTAGAATGTTTTATTTTCTCTCCGACTGCAGCCTTTTTTTTCTCTCTCACATGGTAGTGCTATGTTTTCTCTGCACTATTCCAACTTCTCACACAAGGGGGGGATTCCCTGGGAGACGGGCTTCTCCTCTGTTAATAGTTTGCCTGGGTCACAGGGCGCAGTGTCCGTGTGGGTATGCTGAGAGCTTTTGAAGTTCCAAAGCTCTTCCTGCACCAGATTCAGAGCCCGCATGTTTCAGCAGTTCCTTACTCCTGCAGGGACCTGCCCAGACAGGTTAGGCTAGGGGCGGGGTGAGTTGTGAGAACTGGTCCAGAGCAATGGCGGGACCACCACCACAGCAGGTCCTGCTTCCACAGCTCCCTCCCCTTTGCCAGAATGTGTTGGGCTGCGAATCTGTGTCTGTGGTCCACAGTTCTCAGAACAGCAAATATTCTGTTCTTTTGATCTGACACTGCTACTGTTCTGCTTCTAGCACTGGGCAGATAGGTTCTGGGCGAGCTCTGGGAGGGTAGGGAGGGGGCGGCTAGTCTCAGTGCCTAAGGCTTCCGTTCTCTGCTCGGCAGTGAGGGCTTAAACCACTGTTTTCAGCCTTCTTCCCTCAGTCTCTTCTCCGAAGTCTCTGCCATGAGTGTTGGGTTCAGCGTTGTTATATGCTGCCCCCTCAGCCCTGTGGGCCATAAGCAGAGCCCTAGCAGTCCGAGTTCTTCTCTCTCCCACAGCTGCGGTAGTTCTGGGATGCAGCGAGCTCGGAGCACTGAGCTAGGTCTCTGTCCTGCGCCCACCCGGCTCCGTCTCCGCACTTCTCCCTTCCGTGCTCCCCTGGGCGCGCGATTCACCCTCCTTTAGGTGAATTCAGTAGTGGGCCTCTTCATCTTGCCTGTCTGCTGTGCAGGGAGTCCTTTGTGGAGTTATTGTTGTTCGATTAGTTGTAAATTCCTTGGGAGCTTTACAGAGGCTCACCTTGTGCCGCCATTTTGATGACATCAATTTTCTTTCTTTCAATTGCATGCACTGGGATATAAATCAGAGCTCTTAGTTTCTACTCCAGCTAATTGAGTTTATGCTTGTGATTTCTCAGCTTAGTATTTGTCTTAGTAAGAATCTGGAGTATTCAATGGTCTACTCTCCCTTCTGACATGTTTTGTACATTAATAGTTTAAATGTGAAATATGAAAGAGTAAACAGTTCAGCTGGTTCTGTTCAAGACACAGGTGTAGAAAGAAAATGACAGGCAGTTCAAACAGATAGATGGACATAAGTCACAAACACTCAGATGCATGATTGCACACACCATACACATATTTCAAGGCCTCACATCTCTCACCTTTTCCTTGTTTTTTTAATTCTCTAAATCTCTAAAAAGTACTTTTCTTACATCGTGATCCTTTATTACAGCTATATGAGCTATATTTCACATACCATAAAATTCAGCTATCTAAAGTGTACAGGTAGGTGGATTTTAATATGTTTAGTGTGGAACCATCAGCACTATCTAATTTTAGAACATCTTCATGACCTCAGAAAGAAACCCTGTACATATTATTTCTTATCCTTCAACATCCCTAGTCCTTGGCAACTACTAATCTATTTTCTATCTCTGGATTTGCCTATTGTGGAAATTTCCCAAATATAGAAACATAATAAGTGGTCTTTTGTGACTCTCTTCTTTCACTTATTATTACGTTTTCAAGGTTCATCCACACTGTAGCATGTATCAGTAAATTGATTCATTTTTATTGCCTAACAACATTCCATTGTATGAATATACCATTTTTTGATTATTAATTCATCAGTTGTAGAAATTTAGGTTGTTTCTACATTTTCCTATTATGAATAATGTTTCCATGAGCACTCATGTACAAATTTTTGTGTAGACATGTGTTTTCATTTCTCTTAGTTATATACCAAGGAATGGAATTACTGGGTCATATGGTAACTCTATTTTTCACTTTCTAAGGAACTGCCAATCTCTTCCAAAGTGGCTGCACCATTTTACCTTATCACTAGCAATGTATGAGGATTTCAATTTTTCTATCACTTCACAAACAATTGTTATTGTCTGTCTTTTTTATGTTAGCCACTCTGGTGGATGTGAAGTAGTATATGATTTTGGGTTTGAATTACATTTTCCTAATGACTAATGATGTTGAGCATCTTTTCATTTTTTTATTGGCCATGTGCATATCATCTTTGGAGATATGTCTATTAAAATGCTTTGTCTGTTTATCCATTGGGTTATTTGCTTTTTATTGTTGAGTTTAAAGAGTTCTTTATACGTCCTAGATACAGTCACCTGGCAGATTTAAGATTTTCAAATATTATCTTTCTTTCTGTAAGTTGTCTTTTCACTTTCTTACTGATATTGTTTGATGTACAAGTTTTTAATTTTAGTGAAGAAACCATTGCCTAACCCAAGGTTATGAAGACTTTCTCCTTTATTTTCTTCTAGGAGTTTTATAATTTTAGATCTTACATTTATGTCTATGATACATTGGAGTTCATTGTTTTTATATGGTGTAATGTAGGGGCCCAAATTAATTATTTTCCATATGGTTATCCAGTCATCCGTTAACCACTTGTTGAAAAGATTATTCTTTCCCATTTAATTTTCTTGGATTCATTGCCAACATCAATTGCCCATAAATATGAGTGTTTATTTCTGGACTCCCAATATATTCCATTGATCTATATGTCTATCTTGTGCCAGTACCACACTCTCATAATTACTGTAGATTTTTGAAATTGGGAGTTGTAAGTCCTTCAAATTTGTTCTTCATTTTTAAGATTGTTTTGGCTGTTCTGGGTCACTTTCATTCTCATATGAACTTTAGAATCAGATTGTCAATTTCTACAAAAAGAAAAAAAAAAAAAAAAAAAAGCAAAAGCCAGCTGGGATTTTGATAGAGATTACATTGAATCTAGATCTATTTCGAAAATATTGTAACCTTAAACAATACATCTTCTGATCAATGAACATGGGATGTTTTTCCACTTATTTACTTCTTTAATTTCTTTTAAAAAGTGTACAAGTCTTGCACTTCTCTTGTTAAATTTAATTATAGTTACTTTATTCTTGTTGCTACTGGTATAAATGAGATAGCATTTTTTCTTAATTTCATTTTCAGAGTGTTCATTGTTAGTATGTAGAAATACCATTGATTTTTGTATCTCGATCTTGTTTTCTATAATACTGCTGAACTTGTTTATTGATTCTAATACTTTCTTAGTTAATTCCTTAGGATTTTGAATGTGTCATCTACAAATAGAGTTTTACTTCTTCCAATCTGGATGCCTGTATTTCTTTTTCTTGCTTAATCATCCTGGCTAGAACATCCAGTAGAATGTTGAATAGAAGTGGTGAGAGTGGACATCCTTGTCTTGTTACTGATCATAGTGATGATACACTCAGTCTTTTTTCTATTATGTATGTTAACTATGAGTTTTTTATGGATGTTGTTTATTGGGTTGAGGAAGCTCCCCTCTATTCCTAGTCTGTTGAATGCTATTATTATGAAGGTATATTCGAGTTTTATCAAATGCTTTCTCTGAATCTGTTGATTGATTTTAATATGCTAAAATATCATTGTATTCCTCTGATAAATCTCATTTGATCATGGTATAGAATCCTTTATATTTGGGGGGATTTCGTATACTAGTATGTTGTTGGGGGTTTATATATATATATATATATGGGGATGCTTATCTGTCATTTTCTTATCTTGGGATATCTTTCTCTGATTCTGGTATCAATGTAATAATGGCCTCAGAATGAGCTGGGTAGTGCTCTTCCATTTTCAGATGAGTTTATGAAGAATTTGTATTAATTCTTTATTAAATGTTTGGTAGAATTCACTAGTGAAGCCATCTGTCCTTTGCATTCTTTGTTGGACGTTTTAAAATTACTGATTCAGTCTCTGCTTGTTGTACCTCTATTCAAAATTTCTCTTTTTGAGTCACTTTCAGTAGCTTGTGACTTTCTAGAAATTTGTCCACTTCATCGAATTTAGCATTATTCCCTTATAATTTTTTTTTTTTTTGTAAGGTTAGTAGCAACGTCCTCCTTTTTTTCCACCTAATTTTAACTGTTTGAGTCTTCTTTTGAGTCTTTTTTTCTTGGTTAATCTAATTCAAAATGTATACACTCTGTTGATTTTTTTTTAAATTCTATTGTTTTTTTTAAATCTCAATTTCATTTATTTCCACTTTAATCATTCTTTCTTTCTTTCTGGTTGTTTCGCATTTAATTTGCTCTTTATTTTTTTCTAGTTTCCTAGGATGAAAGATTAGGTTATTGATTTGAAATTTTTTTTAAATATAGGTATTTACAAAGTATAAATTTTCCTCTGAGAACTGCTTAGCTACATTCTATGAGTTTTGGTATGTTTGGTTTTATTTTAATTTGTCTCAAAGTATTTTCTAATTTCTTTTGTGATTTATTTTCTGATCCTTTTGTTATCTAGGAATCTGTTGTTTATTTTCCACATATTTGTGAATTTTCCAAATTTTCTTCTAATTTAACTTTATCATGGTCAGAGAACATACCTTGTATGATTTTAATCCTTCAAACTTTATTATGGCTTGTTTCATTTTCTTGCATATGGTCTATCCTGGAAAATACCCCTGGAGAATGTCTCATATACAATTGAGAAAAGTGTGTATTCCGCTGCTGTTGAGTGGAATGTTCTATATATGACTGGTTAATAGTGTATTTTGAATTTTCTATTTTCTTGTTCATAATCAGCTTGTTGTTTAATCCATTATTGAAATTGGGATATTGAAGTCTCTAATTATTGTTAAATTGTCCGTTTTCCCCTTCAGTTCTGTCCATTGTTGCTTCATGTACTTTGATGCATTGTTATTAGGTTTATAATCGTTATATCTTCCTGATAAATTATACCTCTTATTATTATAAAATATCCTTTGTCTCCAGCAATAATTTTTGTTTTAAAATCTATTTTGTCTGATACTAGTATTGTTACCCCAACTATCTTTTGGTTACTCTTACATAATATATATCTTTTTCCATTCTTTTACTTTTAACTGATTTCTGTCTTTGAATATAGAGACTGTCTTTTGTAAACAACATAGAGAACATATTTTAAAATACATTTTTCTCATCTCCGCTTTTTGATTGGGGAGATTAATTCATTTACATTTAATGTAATTACTGATAAGGTAAGATTTACATCATCATTTTGCTATGTGTTTTTTCTCTCTCTATTTCTCAGTTTGTGTCTTTCAAATGTTAAACAGATTTTATCTAGTGTATCTTTTAAATTTCCTTTTTGTTTATTTTAATATAGTTATTGAGTTATTTTCTTAGTTGTTGCCCTGGTAGTTACAATTAACGTCTTAATTAAAATAATCTAGTTTACAATATTACTAACTTAATTGCAATAGTATATAAAAGACTTTGTTTTAATATAACTCCATTCCCTCACCCCTCCTTTGTACTAATATTATCATACAAACTATATCTTTATATGTTATAGTCAACAATACAAATTTATAATTTTTGCTTTATGCAGTTGTCTTTCAAAACAGGAGAAGAAAAGAGTTATAAAAAAAAGTACATTTATATTGTCTTTCACAATACCTGTATAGTTAACTTTATTAGTGCTCTTATGTCTTCATGTGGATTAGAGTTATCATCTAGTGTCCTTTGATTTATCCTGAAAGTCTGCTTTTAATATTTCTTGTAGGGCAGTTGGGCTAGCAATGAATTCTCTCAGGTTTTATTTATCTGGTAATGTCTTAATTTTCCTTCACTTTTGCATGAGAATTTATTGTATATAGAATTGTTGGCTGACAGTCTTTCTTCCAACACTTTGAAAATGTCATTGCACTGTTTTCTGTCTCTGATGGTTTCTGAGGAGCAATCAGCTTTTTATTGAGGATCTGTTCTGTTTCCTAAGATTTTCTATTTCTATTTTCAAGCTTTCCTCTTTGTCTTTTAATATTGTTGCAATCTTTGATCTCTTTGAATTTATTCTACTTGGAGTTCATCAAGCTTCTTGAATGTCTAGATTAATATTTTTCACCAAATTTGGAAAATTTTGAGCCATTATTTCCTTAATGTGTTCTTCCCCCCACCCCGCCTTTTTTTTTTTTTTTTTTTTTTGCCTAAAACTCCCGTTATGCATATGTTGGTACAGTTGATGATGTTGCATATGCCTCTGAACTCTGTTTATTTTTTATTTATTCTATTTTTCTTTCCACTCTTCAGACTGCATGTTCTCTACTGCCTTATATTCAAGTTTGCTGATTCTTCCTTTTGCCAAGTCAAATCTTTTGTTGTGCTTTCTATTGAATTTTCAGTTCAGTTGTACTTTCCAGCTTCATAATTTTTTTGGTTCTTTTTAATAATTTCTATCTCTTTATTCATATTCTCTATTTAATGAGACATCATTGCCATAGTTTCTTTTAGTTTTTTAGACATAGTTTTCTTAAGTTCTTTGAACATATTTATAATAGCTGATTTTAAGTCTTTCTCTACTACATACAAACTTGAGGCTTCCTCAGGAACATTTTTGTTGGCTGCCTTTTCCCTGTATATGTGGCATACATTATCAACTGTTTGCGTGTTACACAATTTTTTGCTGAAAACCAGACATTAATATATTGTAACAATAATATTCCTCTTCCACCAAGATTTACTGTTGTTGCTGCTTTTATATTGTTAGAGTTTTTCTGGTTGCTGCTTATTTGTTTAGTTACTTTCCTGGACTAATTCTATAGATTCTGTCTTGCCTGCTGTGTGTTACTACTTAGTTCTGGGCTAGATTTTTAATAACTGTTTTTGTCTTGATTTTTGACCTTGACCTCTGTGCTCAAGGTGTCCCCTTAATCAGTATAAATTAATGGTCAGTCAATAATTGGTCAGAAGATTTGGTAATGTCTTAATTTTCCTTCACTTTTGCATGAGAATTTATTGTATATAGAATTGTTGGCTGACAGTCTTTTTTCCAACACTTTGAAAATGTCATTGCACTGTTTTCTGTCTCTGATGGTTTCTGATGAACAGTCAGCTTTTTATTGAGTATCTGTTCTGTTTCCTAAGATTTTCTATTTCTATTTTCAAGATTTCGTCTTTGTCTTTTAATTTTGTTGCAATCTTTGATCTAAATGCCTTTCTTATAAATCATCCACTTTTGCCAGTGTATCAGTTTACATGACACCTTTAGATTTCTCTTCCTGCTTGATCATGGCCTCAAGGTGAGGAACAGATGAGTGACAGATGACTTTTCCTTTCTCAGGTTTTCCCTGGGTATGCATAGTCTTGTACATTCTCAAACTTTTAGATGCCCAGGAAGATGTGGGAGCTTTCCAAAGTTTCCCACTTCCCCCCTGCTACCCTGCTGAGCTGAGCTCTGAGTCAAATTGAATAGCAATCACTACATGAGAATATCCATTTTCCAGGGAACAAGTATAGATAAAAGTTTGACTTAGCTCTAGGGTGCTTTTCACAGAGCTCAAAAAGCAATCAGATCTCTCTGTTGTCTGCAATTCGTCTGACTTTTGGCTACTGAGTTTCTGACCTGGTGAGGGAAGGGAGATAGAGATATCTCCAAGGTAGAATGTTGCAAACCGTACTGTCTTATTGAGGTTTAATAGTTCTCTTTGATAGATGATTCTCAATTTGTTTTGTGGCTTTGGTTTATTGCCCACATTCTGAAATGGTGTATTTCTGTTTTGATCATATTTTCATTGTTTTAGAGAGAAATTCACTGAGGTCATTGCCATTCTGGAAGCTGATTGCCACTTTTTGTTTCTTTTTTTTATTTTATTTTTTTATTAAATTTATTGGGGTGACTATTGTTAGTAAAATTACATAGATTTCAGGTGTACAATTCTGTATTACATCATCTATAAATCCCATTGTGTGTTCACCACCCAGAGTCAGTTCTCCTTTCATCACCATATATTCGATCCCCCTTACCCTCATCTCCCACCCCCCACCCCCCGCCCCCGTTAATTACATACTTTCCCCATGCACTACTACTAGACTCTTATTTATTTAGTGTTTTCCAAGATAATAATCATGCCAAGAACTTAAAATTCTTTGTATTTTCCTTATACTGTATTGGCTATAGATGTTCAACAAATAATTGAATGTGACTAAACTATGTATCGCCAAATGTCCTGTGGAAAGCAAAATTACACCTGATCAAGAACCACTGATAAACTCACCACATTTCTGCAGGGTGTTATTATCTTCATTCTACAGTGGCTTAGAGAGCTACATATATACCTTACCAATGTCACACAGCTAGTGAAAAAAGTTGAATTTAAACTCAGATTTCTCTGACTCCAAGGCCAATCTTAGTTATAATTCATAAATCAAGAGTAAAGACTTTCTTTTTATTTTTCTAAATTATAACCACCTTCGCTCTTGTCAGTTTTCAGGACATCACATTTTATATGTTCTATAATTTTGCAGTAGCTTTTGGACATTATCACACATTTGACTGAGTCTTTGGGGCCCCATTAATTGAGTCATCAGCAATGATACTGGCTTAACATGTTCTTTTTTCCCAGTGTAATAACTGTGAACTCAGCATGACTGGGTTTGTATGACGTAGGGTGCTCACATTGTGAGAATTAGTAGTGTTACTCTTCCATACTTTCTCTTGCTTTAACAATAAGCTCTCAGAGAAAACTGGCTTTGAGTTGCATACACTCACCACATCCTGTAAGTCTTGTCAATAGAATACGGGCAGAGGTATGGAAGTACCCCAGCAAGGCATCCTCACATCTTTTTGCCAAGACAACAATGCCATGATTCCTTATATTTTATGGCTAAGATAGCAGCAAACTGTCACCCAAGGAAATACCACATACTCACCTGTGTCTTACTGTCTTGGGAGAACATAAGCAAAACTGTGCTTGAGTAGGGCATGGTCAGGATTCTTTATGATTAAGATTATACTCAGACAACTGATTCAGTTTTGATGCTTTTTTCATACAAAGTTCTATTGACAAAATAATGTGCCTAACCAAATAGATGCTAGAGGCCTCCTTGGAGTCCAAAAACATTTATTGAAACCCTGATTTGCCACTGAGTAACTAGTCTTAAACTATTCTCTCTAAGCACCAGTTTTCCCCTCTGACAGAAATGGAACTATTAATATTGATTACCTCATTGAGTCACACTAAAAATAATAAGAGTATACATGAAATCTACTTATAAAGTTATTTGAATGTTAATTTTAATTGTTTTAGAACCCATGCTTTCATTTTGGTATTGCTCTATCCCCATGCTGTCTTTGGCCTACCTCAGGAGTAGTCACTCATTTTCAGTGAAAGTTTTGCAGTCGTGAATATAAGCATTTATGGTAGATTTGTTTGCCATATTTTTAGAAAGGTTTGTGTATGTATTAAAGTCTCATCATTATGATGTATATTAATATTTTATTCAGTTAGATTAAAGATAAGCCATATTTTATAAATAATCTTTGACAAACACACACACAGCTGTGTTTATCCTAAGTACTATACATTATGACTGAAGTAAAAATGAATGGAGGCTTTCATACTATGAAGCAAAGAGTGACTCCAGCTTTCTTCTTTGCACCTTCTAAACTATTGAAGCCTGTCAAGAGCAGGTCAGAAATAACTTTATTTGGAGTCAATGTGAGTCATTTATAAGAATGGACAAAATATATTGGGAAGGAAATGAGAGTGAATCCGAGCAATGAGAGATTTTTACTAAATCCTTGGTAATTAAGTACATATCACTCTCAAGCATGGTCTTGTTGCCTTTCTGATCTTAAACTAATATATTTTCTTTAATGTCATTGGAGAACAACATTTATAAAATTCAATAATTAAAAAAGTTTACCATAGCAAAAAAAGTCTATAAAAATAATTAGCCGTATAGTATATAACCCCCTTTGAATTCATCACTCTATTGAGAATGAATTATGCTTAGCCCATAGACAAGATAAACACTTGCTATATCTATTTAATAAACTCTGAGATGGTAGAGACCATCAGAAATTCACTCAATTTAATGTCTAGTGGAGCAATGTTTGTACAGATAAACAAACATTCAGTCATTTTATTTTTATTGTGAATGGTGTTCGCACTACCTCTTTTTCTTTAAAAGGCAAACAGTTTTCATTTCCTTGATTAAAAGTAGGCACTCAATACATATTTGCTGAACAAAAAGTAAAATGCAAATTAAAATGTATTAACAGAATGAAAACATTGAATCACTGCATGGTAACACAGTAGTAACATCTTCAAGTAACACAGATATCTTTCTTAGTAATTTTCAATTGCCTACACATATCAGCAACAAAAGTTCATCTCAAATCCCTAAAGAAAAAAAGCCCATTTTCTGGTAAAGTTGGCAGAGTAGGTAAATTCTGTGCTTGACTCCTACCACACACATCAAAATTAAAACTAACTGCAGAACAACCATCACTGAGAATCCCCTGAAGTCTAGCTGAACCAAAACCCTACAACTAAGGACATACAAGATTGGTAGGAGGGGCAGAAATGCAGAACAGGCTGATCCCACACCTGTGTGTGACCATTAAAACTTGGGAGGGATAACTCGGCTGTGGAGGTCCCCTCTGAGGAGTGAGGGGTCCCACCCTACACCAGACTCCCCAGTCCAGGGCCTCAGTGCCAGAGAGAGAAGTCTGTATAACTTCTGGCTGTGAAAACCAGCAGAGATTGTGGCTGAGTGAGACAGAGAGTGGCTAGAGTCTGAGTCGTTCCTCTTAAAGGGCCCATGCAAAGACTTACTCACTGACAGACTCACTTGCTCTGAGCTCTAGTGCTGAGGCAGCAGCTCAAAAGGAGCCAGACACATATGGGGTGGAACTGATTTCTCTGGTTACAGGACGAGGGTGGGAAGAGCAGCTTTCTCCCAGAGACAAGTGCTGGCAAAATCCATTGTTTCTTTGTTGAGCCCTCCCCCTTCCCAGCATGCAGACACAGGCAGCCACCATATCCAAGTCCCTAGCAATCTAGCAAATACCAGTTGTCAGCCCATCCTGGTGATTCCCTGAGATTCCCACCCCACCCCACCCCCAACTATCAAGCACACTCAAGCTGCTTCCAGTGTTTTTTCCATACAGCCTGTCTTGACTCATGCTGTGGACTTTCCTAAAATCTCTCAAAGGTTCACACCCAAACAAGCAGCATCTAGCCTCAGAATGTCTCATACCTCTTGCGGAGCACCCCACACCTGACACTAGTGGCAACCAGCCTCGGTTCATAGCTTGGCTTCTTGAGGCACCTCCAAGCCCAGCATGGGTGACAGCCCTCTGCTGATTGCTTTATGGCTTATGCCAGGTGGTCCTGGGCAGAGCACAGGCTATGGCTGAACTTGGCCTACAGTGGGGCCCTTTCCAGAAGGCTCTGGGCCTGGCACACATGGTGGCCAGGAGAATCACCTGGCCACTTCCAAGGATGACACACTCAAAGGGCAGACTGGTCAGGCACCAGAGCCCTGCTAAAGCAGATTCTGCTTTATATAGTCAGCACCTACACAATAGTTCCTCCACTGTAGTCACGGCTGATCCTTACAACAAATCAACTCAAGGATCAATCCTTCCCATTGACACGCAAACAGCAACCAAAACTCAAATACAACAGGAGGGCACACACAACCCATACAAAGGATACACCTGGATGGAGTACATGGGTCAGATGACCAGGGAAACTGGACCCCACAGTATACCTACTGTGGGGACAGAGCCAGAAGTGCAGTTTCCAGGCTCTCAGCCTCACGTGGAAAGGTGCTGACGCAGGTAGTAAATGGCCATCAACTGTGATTGGATGGCCATCAGCTGTGGCTAGTTGGCTGTCAGCTGTAACCAGTGCGCCATTGGCCACTAATATATAACTGCTGTGGCTACACTAGCAGCAAATGGGGGGCTGGCAGGGGCGTGGTGGCTGGGCTAGCAAGAGCGGATTGCAGTTGGCACAGCGGATTGCAGCTGGCAAGTGGGGTTGGTTGGCGGGGAGGGATGGACATCAGGTTGTGGGTGGTGTGGCTCAGGCTTCCTGTGTCTCCAGCCCGGCCTCCGGTGAGAATATGGTGGTGTGACACTCCTATCTATGGCTCCGTTGGTGTTCCTTTCTGGCCTCACCATATCCTGTGTTCTTATGCGGGGAGTGGTACTAGAGACCCCGCCTGTCACCCTGCATGACACCTACTATATAAGGTCACTATATAAGGCCTACTATATGAAGACCAGGAGACATAACAGCCCTACCTGTGTGTGTCTCTTGTTATAGACTTTGTTTTAAAGTTTATTTTGTCTGGTATAAGTACTGCTACTTCAGTTATTTTTTTGATGTTGTTCCATTTTCTTGAAATATCTTTTTCCATTCCTTTACATTTAGTCTGTGTGTGACTTTCAATCTGGAGTGAGTCTCTTGTAGACAGCATATGTAAGGGCCTTGTTTTCTTATCTATTCAGCCACCCTGTCTTTTGGTTGGAGCATTTAGTCCATTTACATTTAAAGTACTTGTTGATTGATATGTAGCTATTGCCATTTTATTATTTCCACATAGAAACAAACACAGAGAGGCAGCCAAAATTGGGAGACAAAGAAATATGTCCCAAGGAAAAGCACAAAACAATGGTTCCGATAAAGAACTAAACAAAATGGAGAAAAGTAATCTACCAGATGCAAACTTCAAAACACTGGTTATAAGGATGCTCAGTGATCTCAGGGAGATATCAACAAAGAAATAGGAAACATAAAACTGGAGATAGAAAACATAAAAAAAAGAACCAGTCAGAAATGAAGACTACAGTAACTGAAATAAAAAATATATTAGAGGGAATCAACAGTAGATAATTTGACACAGAGGGTCAAACTAGCAATTTAGAACATAAGGTAGAGAAAACACCAAACCAGAACAGGAAAACAAAACAAAACAAAACAAAAAATGAGAATAGTTTAATGGGCCTGTGGGACAAAATCAAGTGTACCAACATTAGCATTATAGGGGTACCAAAAGGAGAAGAAAGACAGCAAGGAATTGAAAACCACGTGTGAAAAGATTCTCAACATCACTGATCAACAGAGAAATGTAAATAAAAACCACAATGAGATATCACCTTACACCAGTTAGAATGGCTATCATCAGCAAGACAAATAATAACAAGTGTTGGAGAGGCTGTGAGAAAAAAGAACCCTCATATACTTTTGGTGGAAATACAGACTTGTGCAGCCACTATGGAAGACAGTGTGGAGATTCTTTAAAAAATTAAAAATAGAATTGCCATATGACCCAGCAATCCCTCTCTTGGGTATCTACCCAAAAAATCTGAAAACATTTATACATAAAAACAAGTGTGCTCCAATGTTCACTACAGCTTTATTTATGGTGGCCAAGACATGGAAACAACCAAAATGTCCTTCAATAGATGAATGGATAAAGAAGTTGTGGTATATATATACAATGGAATATTACTCTGCCATAAGAAAAGATGAAATAGTGCCATTTTTGACAACATGAATGGATCTTGAGATTATTATGCTAAGCAAAATAAGTCAGACAGAAAAAGTCAAGAACCATATGATCTCACTGTTATGTGGGATATAAAACTGAAAGCAACAAAGGAACAAGACAAACAAAGAAAAACTCATAGACACAGTCAATAGTTTAGTGGCTACCAGAGCATAAGGAGTGAGGGAAGTGGTAGATGAGGGTAAATGGGGTTAAATATAAGGTGATAGAAGGATAACTGACTCTGGATGGTGAACACACAATGTGATATATAGATGACATGTTACAGAATTGTCCCCTTGAAACCCATGTAATTTTACTAACCATTGTCAGCTCCAATGAATTTTAATTAAAAAAGAGAAAACCTATTTGAAGAAATAATGACAGAAATCTTTCCTAACCTGGCTAAGGGCATAGATATAGAAACCCAGGAAGCACAGAAAGTCCCAAACAAGATGAACCCCAAAAGGCCCACACCAAGACACATTATAATTAAGATGCCAAAGGATGCAGACAAAGAGAGAATCTTAAAGGCGGTGAGAGAAAAGCAGTTAGTTACCTACAAGGGAACTCCCATAATACTGCCAACCGATTTCTCAACAGATACTTTGCAGGCCAGAAGGGATTAGCAGAAAATACTCAAAGTGATGAAAGCAAGGAGCTACAACCAATATTACGCAGAAAAGCTATCATTTAGAATCAAAGGACAGAAAAAGAACTTCCTAGACATGAAAAACCTAAGGGAGTTAGTCACCATTAAACCAGAATTACAAGGAATGTTAAAGGGACTTCTTTAAGATGAAAACATAAAAAAATAAATTAAATAAAAAGTGTGAATAATATAATGTCAATAGCTACATATCAATAAACAAGCACTTCAAATGTAACTGGGTTAAATGTTCCAATCAAAAGACATGATGGCTGAATAGATAAGAAAACAAGACCCTTACATATGCTGCCTAAAAGAGATTCACTCCAGATTGAAAGTCACACACAGACTGAATGTAAAAGAGTGGAAAAAGATATTTTAAGAAAATGGAACAACAACAAAAAACTGAGGTAGTAATACTCATACTAGACAAAACAGACTTTAAAACAAAGGTTATAACAAGAGACAAAGGAGGACCCAGTAATCCCAATTCTGGGTATTTATCCAAAGAAACCCAAAATGCTACTTTGAGGGGATGTGTACATCCATATATTCATTGCAGCATTATTTACAGTGGCCAAGATGTGGAGGCAGCCTGGGTGTCCCTCAGTGTATGAATGGATAAAGAAGAGGTGATACATATATACAATAGAATATTGCTCATCATGGAAGAGAATGGGTTCTTGCCATCTGTGGCAGCATGGATAGACCTGGAAGGTATATGCTGAGTGGAGTATGTCAGACAGAGAAAGCAGAAGCAATGTGATTTTGCTTATATGTGGAATGTAAAGAACAAAATGATCAAGAAACAGAAAGAAACTCATAGATACAGAGAACATTTTAATGGCTGCCAGATGGGAGGGGGATTGAGGAGGTGGGTGAAAGAGGAGAAAGGATTAAGAAGTACAAATTGTTTGTTACACAGTAGTTATGGGGATGTAAGGTATAGCATAGGAAATATAGTCAGTAATATTGTAATAACTATGTATGGTGTTATATGGGTACTAGATTTATTGGGATGATATATGGGAGGGGGTTGGAGGACAGAGTGAAAAAGGTGAAGGGAGTAAGAAATACAAATTGATAATTACAAAGTAGTCATAGAATGTAAAGTAAAGCATAAGGAATATATTCAATAATATGGTGATAACTCTATATAGTGCCGGTGGGTACTAGACTAGTCAGGGCCATCACTTCTTAAATTATGTAACGGTCTAACCACTTTGCAGTAATTCTGAAATTAAATATAAAATAATATTGAAAGTCAACTGTGATTGAAAAATTAAAAAGGGGGGAAGGGGAATTGGAATAAGAGCTTCAGATTTCTAGGTATAAAGCAATTAAGTCACGGGGATGTAATGTACAGCATGGGGAATATAGTCAATAATATTGTGATAGCATAGTACAGTGTCAGATGGTTACTGGACTTACCATGGTGATCACTTCTTTAGGTCTATAAATGTAGAATAACTATGTGTACACCTGAAATTAATATAATATTGTATGTAAGTTATATTTTAATAAAAATCTTTAACAAAGAAAGAAAGCTCCCCACTAAGACTATTTTCCCAATGTATGTAAATCTGGGAAACAGATTTCATCTGAAGCACTTCCTACAGTGCTTTGAATATTAATAGTATGATATAGGGTTAAGTAAAAAAAATCAGAAAGTATAAATGTGTGTACATATGTAAATATTGCCATTCAACACTTAATAGGAGGGGCTATATTTAATTTAACACTTTTCTCTTGTGCCATCCAACAAAGAATCATATTATTTCTTGTCAGGGAACTGGCAGTTAGTCATAAATTTTAATTAATCATGATGCTTGAAGTGATCTGGAAAGTTTTTGTATTATTAAACATTTCAGCATTACTTGGGTCTTTCCTTTAATGTTCTCAGAATGATTTAACATTATTATTTTTGAACAGATTCCCACAGGTCTTCATCCCTTCAAACTGAAATTCCCTCAGGAGTGAAAAGAACCAACATAAACCACTTCCTTCTGACCCTTCAGCCAGCCAAATCCAGAATCACAGCAGCATCTGAAATAAGTCCACTTTACCTATCCACAGGAAAAAAAAAGTTGTTGTAGCCATAAGAATTTTCTTTGAGTAAATGTAAAAACACCATATGAAATCCATTTCCCATGACATTATTTTTCCATCTACTTTGGTTAATTAAGTCTGTTGAGTAAGCAATACTTTATATACTTGAACAGAGCATATAAGCTAGTGAAGGGTTTTTGTTTTTGTTTTTTAGAAGCTTGCCTTTGAAACATTTGGTACATGTACATCACATTTCTAGTAAGATAGATTGTACAAATATATTCTGGCCATTAAGAATTGTTTGAAATAAATTCATAGTTCATTTAATGTAAATCTTATGGGAAGGATAATTTCTTTCTTATTGTCTGGGAGTGATAATCTGATTCTCTTAACCAAAGTAAGAATAGTTCTCTGTTGAAAGTAACATGCTGTGGCAAGTATTAAATGAGAACAAAGGGATTTTTGTGAATAGAAGATGCAATGTTATCCAAGCTGAATGAGAAATGGAGAATAGTTGAGAGTCTAAAGTGAAAACAAATTATACATTAGAAGCCCTAAAGAGACTTGGTCCTTTTAAGAAAACCATAAAATCATAGCTCATAGTGCTCACTAGTTTACTAAAATGTATGGCTCCGTACAGGCAGATACTTTGTTGAAAGAACTGCTGTATTGAGGACAGTGCTGGGCCCATAGCAAATGCTCAATAAATGTGTGTTGAATGAGTGACTTAACTGAGGCCCAGAGGTAGCCTTGCCCAGAGGCTTCTTCTAGGACTAAGTGGCTCAGTGTAAGGACATGGAAAGTAATAGAAACGGAATCCAGTGTTGGGGAAATAGGCCTGGAATGGATATTCCACCGATGAGGTGACTTTGTCTCCTGCATTGCATTCCAATATGTTGTTATAATCTAATTTCTTCACTGAAAGTGATCTGTAAATATTTCTTTTCTGCCAGTGCCTGAATCACAGATTTAATGTTGGAATTAAGAGGATAGAGTACTTTGAAAGAAGAAATACTTGAACTTGAAGGAAAAAGGAAAAAATATAGGTGAAAAAACGACCTGAATCTGAATAAAGAAATAAATTACAAATTCTGTTTCTAAATTTACTCTCAGCCCTTTTCCGATTAACAAAAATAAATCTGTAAATGAAAGGTGTCTAATAGAAATTTTTTTGACGTGAAAATGTTTTATAATCTGCACTGTTCAATGTAGTACTACTATCTGCATTTACCTATCGATCACTTAAAATGTAGCTCATGCAACTGAGGGATTGAATTTTCCATTTCAATTAATAATATTTAATTTCAGCTCAAATAGCCACATGTGGCTTTTGGCTTTTGTATTGGACAGTGCAGGTTTAGATCTGTTACCTACTGTTGTGTGTTTACTGCTGGGGTGGAAGACAGGAGGCCATGGCATCAGGATTACTTTCTGTTAATTGGTGCCAGGGTCAAAGAGGGCTGGTGCTGGGAAGTACCACAGTTCAGAGCTCTTATTGGGATGCTTTTCCAAATAGGGCAGTTGTGTTTTCTTTTACAAGAGGAAAGCAAAATCAATCTTTGCCTTATCACATAGTATCAGGTCATTATACAGGACCTAAGGAAGGACATAATAAATCAAGCGTTCCCATAAATGCATTTGGTAAGAGAAGACAATGAAGGTTTGTGATGTTTCTGATGTGCAAGGAATGTTTGGCTTCCAGTGTCAAAAATAACACTTGAATTTGCAGCCTTGCCTCTGACCTTCAGATCTGATAAGTAAGATAAGAGGAGTTTATTGCCAGACCTCAGAGCTGTCAAGTCAGGGTCAGATGAAGCATTGCATTCCTCTCTGATAAAGAATAAAGTGTCTGGGGAGACAAGGGCCAGTTCGATTAGACCGCACACAGAGAATTAGGTGGGAAGAATTTCAAGCAACACTCTGAGAGGGGATAAGATAGGAGAGCAAGCAAGGGAAAAATGAGGGAGTCGGTTTGTGTTAGTGCATAAGAAATAAAATGGAAGTCAGTGTTTTTATTTAGAACATCTCCTCAGGAAATGTGAATTCTCAGCGACGGTGCTGGTGAGAGGGACAATAAGTACCTCTTCTGCAGGGAAATCTAGCAGTATTATCCCAGAGCCATTCAAATGTATACATTTTTGACCCAGCAATTCTATTTTTACAAAGGTGTCATAAGAAATCATCATAACTGTGCAATGATACATCTAAAGACAGTTCACTGAAGCAGTAATTATTGCTGCATTATTTATAACGGTGAAAAATTATAATTGAATGTCTATCAATAGGAGGTTGGTTAGTTAAATCATTGTTACTCCCATACAAAGGAACATTATGCAATCATTTAAAAAAAACGTGTTGGAAGATGCCTATAAAAGCATGGGAGTTTATATATCCATACAAATTGTTTTTATTCTCATATGTGTGTATTTTAAAAATACTCTTCCATATCTTTTCACATTTTCTTAAATATATTTACAAAATATTTTTAGATATATTAATTTTATTATGAAAAGAGATGTTTTTTGTTTGTTTTTTCCCCCAAAATGCTTGTACGTTGTTTTACCAAGTAGGCTTTTAGCTGTTCTTTGAACTCCTTCCTATCTTGCTTGTCAAGGAGGTCCACCGTATCTTGTATAGTGGGCAAAAATAACCCTCTTTGGTACCTCTGGGAGGCTCTGCTGCCTACAGATTCAGGAGGACCTTAAACCATATAAACAGTCACTAAAAGCGATAGTTACTGTATAAGCCTCTTTATCTGCTTCTGGTTTTCATTTGGGTCATGAAAATTACATTCCTGCCCACTCCTCACCTTTAATAAGCAGGGTCCTGTTTTACAGCTACTATCCTACAATTATTTGGTGCTGATTGTTTCCTATTTCTCCTTGGAGAGATCTAGGTCCCTAATTAGATGAGTAGAGGAAACTGTCCCCAAAGTGCATGTCCATTGCTCCATTCTGGTCAGTGAAACTTTGCAGGGGATTTTCCAGAGATGAAGTCAGGGCATTATAGACCCATTGCCTGTGTTTCTGCAACCCCATTTCTGAGGACAAAGAATTTGACTTTTCAGTTCTTTCCAACAGTATTAAAGCAACAACATAAAGGGAGAGAAAGAGAAAGAAAGACTGAAGCAAAGCCAAAAAACAAAACAAAACAAAAAATAAAGTAAAGAAATCCAACCTGTATTCTATAGATAAGGGTCATGGGAAAGACTGGAAGCAGAAGTCTCGATACACACTCATTTGTTTTGATAGCTCATATTAAAAACCACAGCCATTTTCTAATCTACCTCCTCCACTCTGGCGGGGTTAAAGTGCTATGCATTAAGAAGCTTTTGCAGAAATGGAATTACAATGCCAGGAATGGGCCTGGAAAGAATGTTCTCATAGCACAAGGCCATGTCAGGTCTTTCTCATTTCTTTTGTGGAAGCCAAGTCTCATGAAACAACAAGACATATTCCCAGGAGTGACAGGACATGCCTTTCCTATCAGTGTCACTTTGGACAGAATGTACGCAAGTCGTGGGAATATCCAGAAAGCTGAATCTACCACAAGATAGCTTAGCTAGACTTCAGCTCCTACCAACATTAGTCTGTAGTTTGGAAACTGTAGGTGTTTCCTTAACTAATTCTATAAGACAGCCAAAGGTGCCACCTTTGGCAGTGGCTCCTAAGTTACTCACATCATCAGGTCCCTTGGGTATAGGCCCTCAAAGCATTCCATACTCACGCATAGCTTAGAGCACATATGAAGTCACCCTCTCAGTGTCTGTCTTGCCCACATAACTGTAAGTCCCTGCTTTCAGGGACTGTACCTTTTTTGTTCACTGTTGCATGCCTTGGGCCTGGGTCTGTGCCTTGGGCAGATGTGACAGTGAAAATCTATGTGGAGTGAACAAATGAGAAATGTTTGAAGAAACCTGGGGAAAAGAAGACCTCACTGAAATGGGATAAGGACCAGTGCTGATAAGAGGGCATGCCCACTACAATGTACTATTGGTCTATTTGTTGATACTCTCCATTAACTTGAAATTATTATTATTATTATTATTATTATTATTATTATTACTATTATTATTGAGTGAGAATCTACAATATAAGCCTAGGTCTTTCCATTCCTTATGCCATTCAATTCTTATAAGAACTATGTAAGGCAGTAATTATGTTCTCATTTTGTAGACGAAAAACTGAAATACTTATTTTATTCAAGATCAAGTTACAGAGCACATAGTAGGCTCATGCCAATGACATATTAAAAAAATAAATGAAATGGAACAACCAGAACTTAATCAGTTCTTTGAATCCCAAGGCCTACGTACTTTTCATTCATTGTATTCCACTCCTTCCCAGAAAGGAAATTTAGACAAACTCTATGTGCAGAATGTGTGTACCTGCATAATACTGAGCTACTGCTAACTAGGAATTACTTTTCCTCTCTCCGAGAGCAAAGCATGACAAGAAACCCTGCTCAGGGTTTCAGCACCTTCCTAACGGGAGTGAAGAGTAGCACCCCAGAAGTCCAGTGGTTGGAAACAAGAACCCTCAAATCAACAAAGAAAGGTGGCAGTAGGAAGATGTGGCTGAGGTCAAGAGCACATCTAAGAAAGAAGGAGCAATTGTGAGAGAACCTCCTCAGGTGGACTCAGCTGAATCTCTGAGGCAAACACCCAGAGCTAAGGGCCTAGTCCTTAGCATCCACATGTAATTAGTTGGATTTGTCATTTTAAAAATTCAATTTACACCAAAAAAACGAAAACTGTTTACCCATTTCTCCCACCTCTCACCCTCCCACCTTCTGCCTCTGGCAACCCCCAATCTGTCTTCTGTATCTATGAGTTCAGTTTTTTGTTTTTTTTTTTTTAAATTTAACATATAAGAGAGATCATACAATATTGGTATTTCTATGCCTGACTTATTTTCCTTAGGATAACGCCCTTGAGGTCCATCCAAGTTGTTGCAAATGACAAGATTTTATTCTTTTTTATGGCTGTATAATATTCTGTTCAATATATAGATACCACAATTTTTTTATCCATTGATGGACACTTAGGCTATTTCCAAATTTGTCATCTACTGCACCCTGGTGGGCTTGCCCTCAGAGTGCTTGGGGAAGTGTAAAATCCAGGCAGGTTTCTGACACTGGCACATGGAGGCTTGGTTCTTGGGCTCTGGAAACTTGTTTAGAGAAAGCTGACCTTGAAGGGATGGGTGGTTTAGGGCAGAAATGCAGACTGATTGGTTGGACCAAAGTGACTTAATTTCTCTATTTTATTTCCTCCACGCTTAGGTCATTGGACAGGGTTTCTGTGCTCCTCTTAGTGATTGAGCCTACCCTCCCCAATGAGCCCCTTTCCAAGAGACAAATAACAGGAAAAGAACTCACTGTTCACCAGGACTGGCTTGAAACAGAGACCTGGGACCAATAGCTGAACTGAATTCAGTGATTGCTATGGGTTGGATTGTGTTCCTTCAAATTCATATATTGAAGTCTGAATCCCAGTACTTCAGAATGTAACCATATTAAGAGATAAAGTATTTAAAAAGGTAATTAAATTAAAATGAGGTCTTCATGGTGAACCTTAATCTAATATGATTGGTGTCCTTATAAGAAGAAACGATTGGGACTCAGATATACTTACAGGGAAGACTATGTGATGACACTGGGAGAAGACGGACATCTGCAAGCCAAGGAGAAAGGCTTTAAGAGAAACAAACCTTGCTGGTAACTTGATCTTGGACTTCTAGACTATAGAACTATGAGAAAATAAATTTCTGTTGTAGAAGTCACCCAGTCTGTGGTACTTTGTTATGGCAGCCCTAGCAGTCTAACGTAGTGGTCCAAGGTTCTGAAGATATTGCATGAAGGTTGAGAGCAGATGGAATAGAGGTGTAGGGGAATTGTGGACCACCTCTGGCCCCAAATTTTGCCTCCGTAAGTAAATTAAGTCATCAGGTTTTGGTGTACTTTGAACCCATGCAAAAACAGAATGTACAACTCTTCATAGAGAATACATAGCAGAAATGATGGTAATGGCTAAGTGTGGACTGACTATTGCATTTGGCCTGTGTTCCAAGTACTGTACAAATATTATTTTATTCAGTCTTCACATTGGTACTCTGAGATAGGATGTCTAACTATCCACATTTTATAAAGAAACAGTCATAGTAGAGGGCTAAGTAATTTTTCTCAAGGTCACCCAGCTAGTGACATTGGTACTCTGAGATAGGATGTCTAACTATCCACATTTTATAAAGAAACAGTCATAGTAGAGGGCTAAGTAATTTTCCTCAAGGTCACCCAGCTAGTGAATGGACTAAATTAGGCTCAAAGGTGTTTAATGGCTCAAAGGTGTTTAGTAGTGTTCATACTCATAAAATAAGCAAAGATGTAGCAGATCTGGGACTTCTAATCAGCTCCTTTACATGCAAATATTGTCTTTTCACCACTCCTCCCAGACTGCAGTGAGCAGGTCAAGACAAAAGACATTATGCACCCAAGGGTGTTTTCACCTGTCTTTTGAAAAGCAGTAGTCTGCTATGAACAGGAATGTTAAGATATTAATGGTGGTCAGCTAAAGATGGACTCCTTCTACTTTATTTTTGTTTAAACTTTTCTTCCTCATTTCTGAAACCCCTCAGAGAAAACCTTCAGCTTATGCTGAGCATTTATTATACATGATGAATCTTACAACTGGAATTATGCCATGATATAAGTCTGCAGTAATCCTTAACTACTGACTCCCAGGCCCAGCTGGTGCTTAATTTGTATTGCAACCAGCAGTGTAGAAACGCTTTTTTTTTTTTTAATTTTTCAGACTGAGTAAACATATGAATCCAGGATCAATATAAATTAGAAACTATTTGCCATTAACAAAGCATGAGTTCTGTGATATTACGGGGGGAAAAAGAAGAAAAGCAAGGGCTCTGCTCTAAAATTTATCCAGGTGCCTGAATAAATTGTTACAGAATTAGAAAGCTGTGTATAAAATGGTCTTTTAGATACACCTGTGTTAAAACACATATACACATACAGGGAAAGAAGCTTTTGATAACAAGCATTTGTTTTGATTAAGGATAAGATATTTGAAGAAAGTTAATATATTTGCCACGCACATTACAAATGAGCATGAAGATGACAGTTTGTGTGTGTGAGTCTCTATGTGTATCTTCATTCCTATTTGTTTGACAGAACAATGCCATGTGTTCTATGGGAATTTTTGAGATATAGGCTGAACTTTCAACCATGTATTTAGTCATTTATTCAATCTTCTGTTTATCCATTCAAAAATATTTGTGGCTGGACGACTGGTGTTCAGAACTGGAGATCTGGAGATATGGCAGTGAATGTGACAAAACGTTTCTCCTCTGCCCAAAGATCTTAGAGTCTAGAGGGGCAATAAGTCACCAAACAACCAGGGGAATGCAGTTTTGATGAACGTTATGAATAAGAAGTAAATGGTTCTATAAGTAGAAAAAAGCTGGGTCTAACTAATGCCACAACTAGATTATTTCCCAGATGTTTTCGCAGAGAAGATAAATGCCAATAATTAAGCTTGAGAGTTGAAAAAGAATAGTCACACATTATAATACAAATATTTCCTTTCACTACATTTAAAGAACTCATTTTGTAGTTGCCTGAACATATAGGATAGTCTAGCTCAGTGGTTTTACAAATTGCTTATTCAATACTATTCACACTGCCATCAAGTTCACATTAAATCAAGAGAAAGAATAATTTAACATTTACTTCTTCTGTTTTCTTTCTGGAGACCCAATGTCAACTTTCAGATCTGCCAGAGCACCTTCAGCAGAAGAGAAATCAGAAAAATCAGAATGCAAAGTCCAACTACTCTCAGCCTTTCCAGACTCCATTCATTGTTTTCAGATTTGTTCCTATTCATTTAGCTGTTGATTTCATGGGGGCTGAACACTATGTCCATGACTCAAATGTATGGCTCAGGAAGAATGAGATGCTTCCTTAGAGTTGAGAGTTAATTTAGACTCTTTGAAAGCTAAATTGGTATTTTTTCATGTGGAAACAATGAGTTCTTTCCTACTCATCTTATGACTAGAAAGTCATTTAATGACTGAAAAGTCATTTATCTAGTAAATGTATAAAGTTCTAAAAAGGTGTAAGTGAAGTAGGGTTGGGGGGAGTAAGGGAGAAAGTAAGAGAAGTAAAGATTTTGAAAAATCAATAAAAACTACGATAGGCAAAAGCATTTATCTTTAACTAGCTGACTTTGGTCTGTCAAATTAAGCTTTAGCCAGATAATCATAGGTACTGTATAGTAATGACATTTTTTTACTGTGCTCTGACATACCTGAAATAAATTTCATTAGAACTCATTATTGATATATAATTTAAATAGCAGAAGACGCTCAAGCTGTAATAAGCCGATGTTTTAATATTTTTCCTCAGTAGTTTGGAGCATTAGTATCGTTTATCAGCATAAGTATCTGAAGGAAAAATAAGCAAACAAAAGGGAACAGAAGTTAAAGATGATATTTCCATTTGATAGTCAGTTTGTCATTTTAACAGCAACTGAGTATAGAAGATAAGACCCTTAGTGTTTTCTGAATCTCTAATGTCTGGTACTGAATTCTATCTAAATAGTTACTACATTACCAAAAAGAGGGACTGATTCACACTCCAGGGAAAAAATAAGGAAATATTCAGACTTGACTAACCTTTAACCGACATTAAATTAGAAAATTAGACATATATTATTAGATGCTGAAAGAAAATCAATGAAAAGACACCAAGGTTATAAATGCATGGATTTCAAGCAAAACTGTATCAAATTGTTATGCTGAAACATTAGCTACATGTGGATTAAATAAAATAGTTATATGAAATTCAAGAAACTTGTAGTTTATTCAATATGCAGCATTGTTCAAAATGCCAAGTGTTACAAATTACTGTTACAGTCACTGTTTTGCTCCAAGAGAAGGCAATTAAACAAGAGTGATGAGGTTTAGAAATAGGAAATTTTGAGGCCCAATGATTTTATAATAAAATTTAAACGAAGTGAAATAAAATACATCCTAGACTGGAACTCAAGAATAGAAGGGTCTAAATACTAGCTAGTGCTTTTGGCTCTCTAAATTCACTTCAGAGAACATGAAAAATGGAGATAATTATGCCTTTCTACCCCCTATTGCACCCAGGACAAACAAACCAATCTATAAGAAGCCCTTCTTGGCCCTCAGGGTAGAGGTAATGTAAATTCACAGAATGACTTCAAGCCCTAAGCCCATGGTAAATGGAAACACACTTTCTTTGGTTAACTCTTCACTGGAAGTCCTGGTAAGGTGTCCGCTTGCGATACCATTCAAGATTAAGAAAAGTCATGAGTTATAGTACAGGAAGAGTGAAAACATCTATCATGTATCCCTCAGAAAAGCTCTTGCAAGGCTTGGAAATTTTCTTCAAGTTATGAAGCTGTATGGGGCAGCTCCAGGACTTTATCTTTGTAACTGCCTCCTATCATCTGGTAGCCATTTTGTGCCTGTGGAAATGTGGCCCCATATGATCTTTCCCTTCTCTGTTTTATGAGTTCTAAATCTTGTATTCAATGTGCAGGCCAAAAGGTAGTTAAATAAATGAAGGGCGTATCGTAGGTATGACTTTCTCAATACCTGATGTGACTTTATTGTCTTCTACCACATGGCGGAGTGAAGTAGATGTTTCCCTGCCCTAATTGGTGGAGATAATTGAGAGGACATGAACTGAAGAAAGAAAACCATCTACTGAGTTACGAATACTTTGGGGGGAAAACTTTACATCATATCTTCAGTCAGTTAAATTAGTACAATTCTTTCTGAAAGGAATTGGTTGCTATTACTCAAAGGTCATAAAAATGTTTATTAAGTCATCTAATTTATTCTAAAGAAATCATTCACAAGAAAATGAAAATCATATGCAAAAAGATGCTAAATTATGTGTTTATTATAAATTTTGGTATAATAATATGCAAAGTGGAAATAAATGATATATCCAGATATATCTGCACTCAAGGGCACTCCAAAAGAATACTAAGCACTCATTTAAAGTTATTATAAAGATTGTGTGGCTACAGAATAAAGCTATATAATATTTAATAGAAAAAATTAAATATTTTATATACAAGATAATTGTATATATATACATATATGTATATATGTATATATGTATGTATATATGTATATATATGTATATATATATACACACACACAGAGGAAAAATGGAAGGGAAACACAAAAAACATTTGCTGAATGTTGACTTTGTTCCAGGTCCTGTTCTAAGAATTGAAAGAAAGCAGTGAAAAAGACAAAGAAGGGCACTGTACCCTTGACATTTACATTTAGTAGAAGTAAATAAACAAACAAAGAGCATAGATAGTGACAAGTGCTATGAAGACAGTGATTTTGGTAGAATGTCTAGGGAGGGGGTTATTTTAGATGGAAGAGTCGTCCTCTCTGAGGGTGACTGTAATCAGAGATCCTGAAACTCTGAGGTCTCATCTTGGCTCTGAGTAACAAGTCTTGTTATTGCTCTATCTTTCAGGTCCTCCTCAGGTATCAAGTGGAAATAATGATTTTACCTACTCTGAGGACATTCTTGAGAGTGAGTCATTCTTGTGTTCAGGAGCTAAGATTTTCTCCTGTGGGAACAAAGTGACTGGAACTTTGGCCTGTTTGCTACAAGTCCTACCCTCTATGTTGCATTCCTTGGGAGCAGTTATCCGGTCAGTCAGCTTTTGGAGGCCCAGATAAAGGAGCTGCAGACATGAGTGAGAGTTCTTGAGTGTTCAGTTCACCCAGTCTCCTGTTAAAATCAGAACCAAATGCTAAACCTGTGTAGTGAACCCTCAACCTTGTATTGCATTTGTGATCACATCCTCTCCCTTCAATCTCCCGCTGTTCTCTCGGGATGCTTCTTTCTCTGGGGGGATTCCTCCAGTGGTGAGTTGGGGATTCAGTCCGGAGGAACACCTCACAGAGGACTCAGATGTTCCAGTGAGCTGCCGGCTTCCATTACTGGCATTCTCTGCACAGTGCCTGGGGTGGAAGGAGGAGATGTGACTCAGCTTGCCTTGCTGAGCCTCCCAGAAGGAAGAGTAGAAAGGCACTTTCATACTGAAGTTTTCCCCATGTTAAACCTGGATCCTCCCACCCACTCACCCCCCTCCCATAAATAGCAAACTCGGAGGTCTTGCGTGGTTGTAAAACCATTCTAACCGTAAAGTCCAGAAGGCTTTGATGTGAGCTCCTGGCTGTAGTGCATATGTGGCAGGTGTCTATCTCTTGTCAAACAAGCATTTCTCTATTTGTATGCTGTAATGGGACTCAACTCCTGCAAAGAGAGCTGATGAAACAGGGCTTTACAGCCACCCACTAGACTGGGCGTTTGCACAGAGCTGTGAGCTGAGTGGGTGGTGAATTGTTGGCATTGCTCAATGCACAGTTGATCCCTCATTTGCCTTGAGACTCATTACTTTTAGGAACATCTAACTTGTACTGGGGAAGAAACAGAGCACTTCAGGCAAACTTTAAGAGTTAAAATATAGCTGTCCCCTACAACTTTCCCAGTCACACACAGACTATCTGTAGCCAAACCAGTGTGTGCCTTAGCCACAAAGACAGACTGCTCTGGGCTTGCGCAACACCCTTCCGGGAGGAGGGAATACATGGATAGGGATTGGGGTGGAGAAGGAACGATGGGCGTACTGTCATCTGGTGGTCTTACATCCTAGAGGAGGCAGATGGACCTCACCAGGGATGTCTGGGGGGATCAGTCTTGTGTAGGAGTTCTCTACAGATAAATTTCTGACCCCCAACTCCTCTCCCTCGTATGCAATGTCTGAATGGATGTGTGATCAACTGCATTGCATTGAAAGCCATAAAACTAGTCAGATGCTCCTCCCACCCAATATCATTTGTCCTCTCTAATCTTACCTAATCTTTAACAAAACAGTAATAATTCTAATCATAATCTCAATTTTGTTGGACTTTTTTTAAATAGCTGTTTAAAAAAACTATAATAAATAAGTAATTAAAAATGTCTTATACTTTCTCTGTACAGAGCATCTGGTTCTTAAAGAAGATTTGAGAATGACTCTGCTAAAGTGTATCGGCCTCGGGTAATTTGATATATTTCTTTGCCCCCTCCTTTTCTTTGCCTTTGTATATGGCTGTTTCCGAGGCCATGCTCACCTTACACCTGCCTTGATTTTCCAGCCCTGTCCCATTTTCTCAGGCTGCGTATCACTGCTTATCACTGCAGCCTCAAGTATGACTTCTAAATAATTCTATGGAATTGTTATGAATATATACTGCATTGTCCAAAATTTTTTTTTTCCCACAGAAGATACTATTTTTGGCACACATAGATCTTTCTTAGCTTTATTTTACTGTGAATATAATGTATTCCGTAAATACATGAGTCATTTTCAATCAATCAGCAGGCTGTGTATTTAAAAGTTGTTTGGCAAGGAGCCAACATAATGCATATTCAGTCATCTGGTCTACCATCTGTTACAAATATGTTGTTTGGTTACCACTAAAGCTTTAATACAGATTAATTCATTGGACTTTATAAGGAGCAACCTTAGAATAGAATCTTAAAATATAGTCTGTCTGATTTGCTATAGCTTGTCTTTACACTAAAACTCAGACACACAGATTTACTTTTTGTCTATGCTTAAAAGCTTAAAACATCAACTTGGTCAAATATCACTATTACAGATTACAGCCTGGTTTGCATGTATTAACTAAGTATTTCACTGAGGTTGTTCAATCTGTATATACCACCTTAGTCATATTGGGCTCAAAATCTCACCTCCTCCAAAAAGTCTTCTGTAATCTTTACCTGCTTCTAATAATTTTTGGCTCCATATCAACAGGGCACTTTTGTATGCAATGCATATGCTATTTACCAAGTGCCCCCTAATGGGAAGGTTTGGGGGGCATATTTAAATGGTCATATCTTATAGCTTCTCTACCAACCAAAGGTGTGATCTTTTCTAGGAACGTCACTCCAAAGATGGCCTTCAACAATTTCCCCCCTCTGTATGTTCATGCTGATGGTCACATCAAGAGGTAGAGCTTTTTCTTCTCCCTAAATCTGGACTAGCCAACAGAAAGCAGGGGAAGTGGCATAGTGGGCCTTCTATACCTAGACATGGGAAGGCTGACAGCTTACTTTTGAAACACTTGTTATCAGGATGATCTGTTTTGGAATACAGCTTCCATGCTGTGAGAAGCCCAAGCCACATCGAGAGGCCATGTTACTCCAGTTGACAGTCCCAGATGAACTCCCAGCCGAGAACCAGCATCTACTGCCAGTCCACTTGACATTCCAACTAAATAATCCCCCAGGTGACTATAGCTCATTGCTGAAATCACATAGAGCAGAATAACCATCCAGCTTAGCCAAGTCAACCCAAAGAACCATGAGGAATAATGAAATGGTTGTTACTTTAGAATATTAAGTTGCACTCTGGGTAGCATTAGATAAATAACATGTCTTTTAAGGCCCCTGTGCCTATCAGGAAGCAGGGTCTCCAATGGACAGGTATCTTGTGTTGGGAGGAAAAAATTGTTGCCAGTCCTGAGAATAAAATATACCAAGAGACTTCTTCATGGGCCTATCAATAGTTGGGGTTTCCCAGAGACCCAAAACTCTATCAAAATTCCTCTTTCTGGGACAGGGAGAAACAGATAAGAATTCTATGAACCTGCATTCTTGCTCATATCAATATTATTCCTGCACTTGTTGATACATGATTTTTATATTTGTTTTGTAACTTTTCTGCATTTTCTTTCCTATTTGCATTATAAGCTATTTAGAGTAATGCGAACAAAAGCAAGTTTCTTCCCAGAGTATAATTTTGACACTATATTGGGTCTCCTATAGCCTGTTTTTCTTCCTGTAAGATGGGGATAACAATACCTATTTTTCAAGATAGTGTAAGGATGAAGGGAACAGACTTAAGTGTTCTCTATAATATCTTAAATACACGTCCAAATTTATGTTTTGCATCTAGAGGTTTGCTATATTTTTTTTTTGCTTTGTCTTGTATATGAAGACTTGACATGATTAAATGATGAAAATTTTTATTTAGGTTTGGAAACAATGTGGTATTTATCACAATTTTTTTCCTGGAGGCTTTTCTGGCAGTGTGTAAATGGATACTTTGCCTTGTATGATAAATTATAGTAGCACAACAAACTGAATAGTCCTAAGGCAAATAGTTTCCTGAAGCGAATGTGATTAAACTCAGTAGGGAGTTGATGGATCACTGATTCTCCCAAAAGTTTGGATACACAACCGTGAGAATGACCTTCTTAGCCGGGCAAGGCTAAAGTATTATAAATGTCTCTGGTATATAGTAATGAAACTAACCTGAATAGGTCTCTTCAGAAAGCCAAAGTTTGAAATGGTACCTTTTTGTAACCAAGTGCAACACTGAGACTTGTAGTTTCTAGCTGTATCCTATTTTCTCATTATTTAGAAATCAAATCCATTTGTGTAACTAATTCATAATGGTGTCTTGTGAACTATGAGTGTTGAACCTTTAAAAATCAACTGTGAAATATTAGTATTCTTTTGATTTAACATAGGACGCAGGAAATATGAGCTCTTTGTTGTCCAGACTTACTTGTGAGGAAATTATATTTGTGAAATTCTCAGTTCCTTTAATGCTCCATGTCCCAGAAAACTGACTCTTGTAAGGAAAACTCTCTCCCAGGATATCTCGACTTGCATACTATTAAAGATAAGTGGGTCAGTGCTCCTAAATAATTTTACTGCTTTTAAAAGAGCCTAATATATGAATATGGTTGTTCAAATTTAACTAAACAAATGCAGCCTGGAGTTGTTTTAATATATAAGAATTATTTGCCTTTTCTTCTATTCCTCTAATGGCAAATTTCCTTGAGATTTTTGAAGCTAAATTCAATCTGTGAAACATGCAAGGAGTACCCATGTTTTATAATTCAAATTTACATAACTGCAAATAACTGGATCCTGCATAGGTATTTGGAAGAGCAGATGAGTACTGAGTACCTACCTAAAGAACGTAATCTGGAAGCATACAGGGAAATGAAGTAGGGAGTAAATCACAGGAAGTAATCACTGGACTCACTCTACCTGTCCCAAACCTCAGAAATAGGTTGCTTTCCAATTGGAAGAGGGAACGTTCTTTCTCTTTCTTTCTCTCCTGCCCTTCCCGTGTACCTATGTACAAAGAACAGCAAAGGTGTTCTGGTATGCTTCACCACTCTTCCCTTGCTCTTTCATCTATCTGCAATGTTTTTCCTCTCATCCGTCCACCCAGGTTCCTGTTCATCTGTCAGGTTTCAGCCTGAATGTCACCCCTTCAGAGAAGCCTTCCATCTGAAGAACATCCCCACCCTTTCCTGTACCACACCCTTTTTATTTACCTCGAAGCAGTTATTGCCATCTATAATTATTCTATCTACAGTCCATCTCCCCCACTAACAAATACCACCCCCAAAGCCCAGATGAACTCAGTTATTTATATATGTCCCTAAGTCAAACACAAGAATACAGTGGTAACTTGGTTTTCAAACAATCCACGAGTTCTGAAACGCTCAAAAACAGCTGACAGCTAGGCCTCAGGATCTTGCTCTCAGTGGAAGCCATGTGACGTGTTTGACTTCTGAGTCGTGTTCAAAAACAGAAGCTTTTACTTCCGGGTTTACGGCATTCATAAACCAAATGTTCGTCAACGGAGATGTTCGAAAACCGAGGTACCACTCTATTTACATGAATATTTGTTAAATGAATGAATGAATGAGCATTAGGTATACATATAAGTGTATATGCAGGATGTGTTTATAAAACTGCATTATCTACAAATATCATGGGGGAAAGAAAGGTAGTTTGTGGATACACAGAAATTCTTTAGGCGACGAGATCCATTTCTTAATTTTCTGTATGTGGCTACCCACTTTGTAGATTTCCTTTGTCTAGCCTTAGATTCCAGAACACCTCCTGTCCTCACATACAACATATTTTGATTTCCTTGCTTGACTCTGATTTGATATGTGCTCTCAGAACACTCCATTTAATATCAGTTAAGCCAGACAGAACTGAGAAGGGAGATGAGATGCTACAAACAAAAATAATGGGCCAGGGAAAATTCCATGTATTGCCATGAGAAAAAAAAATGGTTTTAGAAATGAAAGATAGGAGTTTCAGGCCTTGCTCCCCAGCTTGTATTCCCTTAATCAATTTGCATGGCTTCTGTGAGCCTCAATTTTGTTAACTATTACATGGGGATAAGGGCCACTGCCCTGACTTGCTGTCAGAGTTTCTGTGAGAAATGCATGGCATGGAAAGCACTTGGAAGACTGTAAAGCTCTCTGTCCATAAAAGGAATAGTGTGTAAAATGTAATTTAGATATTAAGTTCCATAACATGTAAACAAAAGCCTGTGAAGTGAGGACGTAGCATCGTATGCAAGTTCCATGTTCTCTTATGGTCCTAGCCACGGAGAAAGTCAATATTATATGTTTATTCAACAGACATGTATTAAATATTTCTGTGTTCCAGGCTCTAGGGTAGACACCCGGAGAATAAGATAGACATAGTGTCTGTCGACATAGCTTACAATCCAATGGAGAAGATGAGCAGGGAATAGCAACAACATGCAGTAAGTTCTATGTCAGGGTCAGTGCTAGGGAAAGTACCAAGCACTCCTAGAAGGCTATGCAAAGACATTTTTTTTCTGAAGCAAATATGTATAATCAAGGACCCGAAATAGAAATAGGAATAATGAGGTTAAAGGGTATGGGAAGGAATGCTTTAAGAGGAGATGGGATTTTCAAAGTCCAGGCGTGAAAATGAGATCATAGAGATTTGGGGTAAAATAGAAATTGTAGATATGGATGACACTCATTGTATAAGTTGGGGAGTGGTAGGAGCTGAGGTGAGGAAGCTAAGTTAGAGCCAGGAACTAATGGAGTTTAACCTTTACTGTGAGGTTGACACAGAGATCTAGAAGGATTTCAAAGCATGGCGGTAAAACGAGATTTTATTTTAGAAGGGTTACCGTTACTACAGCAGAACACATAAGAAGAGTGGGACGAGGGCTGTAAGTTAAGAGGCTGATTAAGGAGCCTAGGCAAGAGATAGAAAAGAGTGATGTCAGTGGGGGTGGAGAGAAATTTCGGTGCTTGGTGTAGTGAGTGGAGTGAGTGACCACACAGCCTGAGTCTCTCCTGCCGCACCCTTGACCACGGCTATCCCTTTCATTCTGAGATTCAGGGGCTCTATATTGCTTCTATGTCTTCAGACTTTAAACTCTTCCAAACTCTCACCCAGGAAGTTGAAGAGAGCTTCAGCGTGGTTTGACTATTTTTCTTGGATCTATTCTTAAATATCCTATTGGGCTTAGGAAGGAAAGAAACCTGATGCATAAGAAATTTTGTGCTTGTGACTTCTTCTTTGGAGAAACTTGTATAGAAAAACTGACTTTTTTTAAAATTAGAAGTGAAATGTGTGAATTTCTATTTATCCATAAGATTTGGGGACTATTTGCTTATTTAAAAAATATTGAGCAATAGAGAAATTTTAATTGTTGCTCAAACTATTACACCACAGTAAATACATTTACTGCTAAAATAGTTAACGTTACTTACCATTTTGAATTGATATTCTAAATATGTTAGCACTTATGGGGGCAGCAGTCATTATATGAATGTAACTTCTTACTTAAGATAGTGGATGTCAAAGGAATGAGAGGTTGGAATGAGAGAACTCTATTAACACTAATACTTACCCTCCAAGAGGATCATTTGAATAAATCTTTGCTACTGCCCATCTCTTTCCATACAAATCATGTGTCAAATATATTAAAATGTAAAGACATTGTTTGGCTCTTTGCACGTTTTGGTTGCTTAGATTCCAGGTAAGTATTAAGAAAATCTTAAAGTGAAAACATCAAGATAGGGACTTAAATTATTAGAGAAGAAAGATAATAGAATAATAAGAGTAGTTTCATTTATTGAATATTTACTACTTGTCTTTGACTAGTAAGCGATAGAGGTGGGATTTGAACCCAGATGTAACTTTCAAGTAGACCATAGGCCGTTTCCCTGAGTTTTCAGACTAGCATCCCACAGTACACAATAGGGCCTAAGCTCATATTTGGCTGGCCTTAGGTGGGCCCACATATTTTAATTTTGTCCGTTAATGGCCAACATTAAAAGCCAAGTTACTTCACACAAATCTTGAATGTCTAGCTTCTTTTGAAAATTTGTGAGCTCTGACATAGGTTCCTTGCAGAAAAACAATCAGTTGGAGTTCAGCTTCAGTATAGAACAGTATAGTACAGTGCAGCATAGCATAGCGTGGTATGGTGTAAAGTTTATACCTTGTACTCACCCGTTTACCATAATTCTCACGATGTCCTGTTGCATTTCTATCCCTGAAGCCATGTGTCAGTTGCCATTGATGATGAATGCTTGCCTTATAATTTTGCTAAAGATAGAATTTAAAAAGAGTGTTAATTACTTGTTATGTATTCATGTCTCTCTAATGTTAAAGAATTAAAAGGTAATCCAAGAGGGCTGCATGTTTAAAGAAAAATGAGAGAAAATATACTTCTTTGAGGCTTTGAAAAGTTCTGCTTGTTTACATGAACTTCCTGGCCCACTGAATTTGTGATACCTGTCAAACCTTCTTATTTTGCTCATGATAACTTCAGAATAGAAGCCCAGAATGGATCCCTGAGTATTTTAAAAAGCTACCAGTAATCTTAGAGCAGGCCCTAAATATGGAATAAATGTGTGGATGATTCATACGGGAGTAAAGAAGTATGGCTTGCGAAAAAGACCACCCCAATAGTAGGACAAAGCCTTCCACTTAAGTGAAAGAAAAAAAAAAAAAAGACCTTTTGTGTTTTCCTTTCATTTTACATTTTCTCAGCTCTGCTTGTTTCTGCTTATCCTTTTTTGTCAAGTATTTTAAAAAATCTTTCCACTAGCCTATTTATAACAAGACTGCGATTGGGAGTAGCTGTGTTTAATATTGGTGAGTTGTCATCCCCCTCCAGCGGGAAAGGCATGATTCACACAGTGGGGAATGATGGAAAGGAGAACCATTTCTTATAGTACTAGAAGTCCACAAAATTAATGGGTCATTTTTTTTTTTTTTCTGAAAATCAAATGAAAGTATGCTAGAATAAATCTTACAGGGCCCCTACAGTTGACCGCCAGGGGAAGCAAAAGTGAGAATACATAAAAATTGAAAGGGAGCAAAGGACCCAGGTTTTCTATAGGCAGCAAGTGCACAGGGCATAAAGAGCCTTACGCTTCCCTCAAGAATTCCATACATCAGTTTGGGAGATACACTGAAGGCAAAGGGAATTAAGTGAGGAATCTGTCTTAGCAGTGGCTTAGTTCAACAGACTTCCGATCTAGCAATTCTCTAAACTGATACCTTTGTGTGACTGATTGAGCATATGGTGAAGATATAGATTTCGTGTTCAAAACAAAAACCATATCAGATTGACCTGTTTATTTAAATATTTAACACCCTGGAGGTAAAGCCCTTGAACTTGGCATCTAATTATCAGTTCAGTTATGAACAAATTATCAATCATGTTAAAACATTCAACATCTTTCAGTATTGATTGATCACTCAATTTGGAGAAAACACAGAACTAGGTACTCTGGGTGAGTGTCAATGAGTAAATGACCTGATTTCTGAAGATCCTTGAAGTCTCTGAACCACTTTCATTTTCATGGAGCATCTGAACTTGGTGGAGGGAGGATAGAATTTGTGAGCACACATAGTAGAACCACTTTAAAATGTTCAGCTTACAATATTAAATCCCTATTGTATGCTCTTCCTCCCCTCTCCCATACTTCAGGTGTTTGGGTGCAGGAAGACAAGATATTGCAACTGAAATGACCACATCTGGGTTTTCATGGGCTGTTCTATTTCATGGGGTTCTAGTTTATTTATGCTTAATCTGTGGAGCTAATTGATCCATAGGTAAGTAGTGAATTCTCTGAGTATTCGTCTATACATTTTCACTCATGCCAATTGTATAATGTTTATCATCTCTAGAATCACTTAGATTTGATCCGAATCTCTGCCATGTATGTAAAAGCTATATGACCTAGAACAGCTTGCTCTATGTTTCTAAATTTCAGTTTCCTCATATGTAAAACTGAAATAATAATAGTCTCTGCTCCATAAAGCCATTGTGAAGATTAAATGAGATGATGTATGTTTAAAACAAACAAATAGTATCTGGATCACAGTCAGCACTTACTGTTAGCTACCACCTTCATCCGCCTCATTACCATCAGATCTTCGATACTGTTTATGTATAAAAGTGTAGCTTTTGCAGTTTCTCTTTTTTGAAATCTCCAATCTTTGCAGTTGGAATTTCTGTCTCTCTCTCTCTGCAACTTTCCTTAGCACGTTTTTTTAACCTTTATTACTCTAGAACTAAATTACAGTCTGGCATGTAACAGAGAATTTATATCCCTACTATACAGTGAACTCCTTAAGAGCAGTTTCCATATTTTATTTATTTTTATTTCCCCAGGACATATTAAAATGACTGATAGCCAGAACATATTTGTTGTATTAAACACTTCTAGGTGACTAGATACTGTTTCTAAATTGGTCTTATCCTTTAACTGCTGAGCACCACTGTGATAAAGATATCCATGATTTGATGAGGATACGAAAGAAAAACTTAGGAAAAGAAAAACAGAAAGCAATGACCAGAATGCTCATTCAATTTAATAGTTTTTATTCCTAGTTGTAAAAAAAAAAAAAAAGAGAGAGAGAGACAAAAAATAGAAAGTACAAGAAACTGTCAAGAAATAGAAAAAATATTTACCAATGATTCCTCCACTACAAGGCAATTACAGTGTGTTTTTTCACATATGCATTTTTGTATATTTTAATGCATTTTTAACAAAGGTAAAGTGACACTTGTGTGTATGCATACATATATAAAATCTGTTAGATTCTTCTCATTTCACTTAATGTTAAATTAGTGTAATGATGAGCGGGAAAAGAAAGGGGAGGGACACACGATAGAGGGGCTAATTGATTTATTTAGCAACATCATCAATTTATTTAGCAATATGCAATAGCAAAAGAGAAAGGCACTGAAAAGAATGTGCTAATGACAAAGTCAAAGTGGTCAAGACTAAACTATATACATTGATAACAATGTCATGTCAAAGGAGTGCACATACATATAAGTTTAGGAGATCTCAACACATGTTTATTATTGATCAAAAATCACTTGGCTAAATACACAAATAACATCAATAAGGAGTATCCAAAAGCAATAATAAACTCTATAAGATAGCAACTATTACAGTAGATGCTAAAAGCTCACCAAACCATAGGAAAAACAACACTGGAACTGTCAGGAATCAAAACCTTGCCAGGTCTGCAGCTGAGAGAAACTCAGGCGTCTCCCACTGCTACTTGCTAGTTCCCAAGAATACTGCTGCTGTTCTTGTTGCTGTTGCTGTTGCTATTGTTGTTGCTACAAGTTAGGGCATCTTTTGATGCTGCAAGCTGCAAGCTGCATACAAGTTTCTAAAATGTTAACAAGCTCTTAAGCAGGCTAACGTGGGGAACAACACTGGAGAGGTCAGGAACCAGATCCGCGGCTGGAAGTCAGGACGTCTCTAGGTGTTGTAAGCTGCAGGTTGTATACGAGTTTTTGAAATGTTAGAATGATGAAGAATCACCAATGACAAATGACAAAATGACAAAATTACACTGCAAACTGAGGTCTATCTTATATATTTTCTCAGATGTACCTTAGAGCCAAGTTCCTTGTTCCCGCTTGCCCCTCAGGGAGTGGCCAGTTCTGGGAGGGTCCTGCAGTTACTGTGATAAGAATATTGCTTACCCAACTGAAGGGCCAGTTCATTCGGACAAACAACACTTGCTGTTCTCACCTAGGACCATCAGACCAAAGCCTTCCAAAGCCTGTCAATGTGCCTGTCACGGCATTCTGATGTAACTTAGTTACTTCTCTACCTCATCTGCTGATGCTGGCAAAATAGACAAAAATCCAACTCAGAGTTAGTCTGGAACACACCTCACATGCAATCAGTCCTCCACATGTGAGGGAACAAACAGACAAACCTCACATCAGTCCTCCATATGAGAGGGAACAAAAAACTAACCAGTACCTCACGTGCAGTCTCTCATGGGAGGGAAAACAAAGGAATAAAAACTAACAGACAAAAGCTCTCAACAGCCAACGAAGGCAAATTTTCCTCAACATCTTCCCTACAATTAGTAAACCCTTTCAATAAAATTAAAAACTCTGCAAACGTTATTTTTAATATCTCCATAGACAATCATGTCATCTGTGCATAGAGATTGTTTTATTTCTTCCTTTCAATTTTTCTGTTCTTTATTTCTGTTTTCTACCTCATTGTACTGGGTAGAACTTCCAGAACTATGTGGAAAGTAGTAATGAGGGGGGACATCCTTTCTGTGTTTTTGATCTTAGGTGGAAAGCTTTCAATCTTTCACCTCTAAGTATAATATTAACTATAATATTAATTAAATTATTTCTAGTTTACTGAGAGATTTTTATCATGAACATATGTTGATTTTTTCAAATGTCGTGTGTGTGTGTGTGTGTGTATGCATCAATTGATATGATTATGTGATTTTTCTTTTTTAGCCTGAGAAAATGATGGGCTGAATTGATTTATTTCCAAATATCAAATAAGCCATGCATTTCTGGAATAAATCCACCTTGGTTATTGCCTGTAATTCTTCACATATATTTCAGAATTCCATTTGTTAATGTTTTGTTAAGAATATTTACATCTATATTCATGAGGGTTATTGGCCTGTAGTTTTCCTTTTTTGTACCGTGTCTGTCTTGTGTTAGTATTAGGGTAATTCTAGATTCATGAAATGAATTAGGAAGTGTGTCTTTTCTTCTATTTGCCTGAAGAGATTGTGTAATTTTTCTTTAAATATTTGGTAGAGTTCTCCAATGAAATCATCTCAGCCTGGAGATGTTTTGGGGAATTTTTAAATTATGAATTAAATGTCCTTAATAGTTATAGAGTTACTTAATATATATTTTTCACATTTTGTATTTTGTCCTTTTAAAGAAATGTGTTCATTTCATTTGAGTTGTCAAATTTATGTATGTAGAGTTGTAGTATTTCCTTAATATCATTTGCTTTGCATGTCTGCAAGGTCTGTGTTGATATCATCTGTCTTATTCCTAATGTTGATAATTTTTGACTTTTCTTTTTTTTCCTTGGCAGTCTTGCAAGAGATTTAGCAATTTTATTGATCTTATCAAAGAAGGAGATTTTTGTTTCTTTGAATTTTCTCTATTATTTTTATTTTTCACTTCCATTTGTTTTTGTTCTTATCTTTATTGTTTCCTTTCTTCTGTTTCCATTCATTTTACATTCATTTTGCTCTTTTCTGTCTGGAGACTTTTCCTCTTTTCTAGTGTTAAAATTAAGTGCCACTAATTTCCTTCTTAGCATTGCTTTAGCTGTCTCACAACTTTTGAAATGTTGTTTTGTCATTATAATTCAATTAAATATACTTTTTTATTTCTCTTTGATCCATGGAGCATTTAAAATTGTGTTCATTAGGCTCCAAGTGTTTTGAAATTTTATATTATCTTCCTATTATTAATATCTAGTTTGATTCCATTGAGGTTGGAGAATACACTCTATGATTTTAATTCTTTTGTATTTCTTTAAGTTTATTTTGTGGCCCAGGATATTGTCTGTCTTGGTATATGTCTGTGGGTGCTTCAAATAATATGTCTTCTACTTTTGTTGGGTAGAGGGTTCTATAAATGACAATTAGATCCTGTTGGTAAATAGTGGTGCATTCTATATACTTGTTGACTTTCTGTTGTTATATGAATTGTTGAGATAGGGGTGTTAAACAAGACACTTATAACTGTGGATTTGTATATTTTCCCTCTCAATTCTATCAGTTTTTCATATTTTACAGCTGTACTGTTTGGTGCATACACATTTAGTAAGGCTTTGTCTTCTTGGTGGATTGAACTTTTCATCATTATAAAATGTTCCTCTCTATCTTCAGTAATTTTCTTTGTTCTGAAGTCTACTTTACCTGGTGTTATTATATCCATTTCTACTTCCCTTTGATTATATTTAAATGATGTATCGTTTTTCATACTTTTCCATTCAACTTATCTATATCATTATATTTGAAGTGATTTTTTTACATAGCTTATACTTGGCTCATGTTTTTTAATTTACTCTGCCAATTTCTGTCTTTTAATTAGTGTATCTAGACCATTGACACTTAATATAATTATTGTTATATTTAAGGTTTATTTTTCCCCATTTTAGTTTGTGTTCTCTGTTCTTTCTGTTTTTTGTTTCTGTTTTCTTTTTCTTGAGTTTCTATAGATTACAATCACATACCCCCTGTGGTGTTTGGCTGGAGTACAGCAGCTATTATCTGTCTTGCTATACCTCCTATTTCCTGGTCATTTAGCTAGACATAGCAGGCTTTACAGGAGCTTTTTTTTTTTTTTTTTTTTGTCTGTACTCATTAGTGCTTCTGGTTTGTTGGCTTCTTTAGCTCTAAGTCTTGGATATATAAGGGAAAAAAAACACAAAAAAAAAAAAACACAAGGAATTCACCACCATGTGGTTCCATGAGTCCCAATACCCGAGCTTATCTGCATTCTTCTCTCCACCTTTCAGAGTCCTCCTATGTTTATTTTACATATAAAGTCTAAGCTTTTTCACTGTGCTTAGTAAGATAAACAGGAAAAAGTGTTTCTACCTTCCCAGAAATAGATCTCTAAATACAAGTATTTTTATGGACAGGATCTGTATGTTAACAACTACAAAACATGGCTGAAAGAAGTCTAAGACTTAAGTAAATGGAGAAATGTATAGTGCCCATGGATTGGAAGACTCTATTGTTAAGATATCTATTCTGTCCAGACTGATCTATAGATTCAGTACAATCCCAATCAAAATCTCAGCAGGATTTTTAATAGACATCAATAAGCTGGTTTAAATTCACATTTAAAAAGAATCTGGAATAGCCAAATAAATTTTAAATAAAAATTTTTAAAAGAACAAGTTGAGGAATTCTCACTATTGATTTCAAGCCTTGATATAAAGATATGGTAATCAGGAGAGAGTTGGCAAAAGGAAAGATACATACAATAGAAAATAATACAAAATTTAGAAATATATCCACACATATATGGCCAATTGATTTTCATAAAGGTATAAATGAAAATCAATGCAAAAGGAATAGTGTTTTTAACAACTGACACTGGAACATGTACATAAAAAAGTTAACTTCAATCTCTAACTTACATCATATACAAAAATTAACTCAGAGTGGATCACAAACCTAAATGTAGTATCTTCACCAAAGAATAATAGAAATGACAAACGACCATATGAAAAGAATCTCAGTATCAATAGACATTAAGCAATGTAAATTAAAAACCATAGTGAAATACCACTTAACCTTAGAATGGCTTTAAAAAAAAACTCTGGTGCGGTTATGGAGCAACTTCAACTCTTACACATTGTTTTGAAAATGCAAAATGGTACAGCAACTTTGAAAATCAATGTAGCAGTTTCTTTTAAAGACGAATATTACTTACATAAGACCCAGAAATCCCACTTTTGGGTAATTGCTCAAGGGAAATGAGAACATATGTTCATACAGAAAATTGTACACAAATGTTCATAGAACCTTTATTTGTAATTGCCCAAAATTGGAAACAATCCAAATGTTTACTAACTAATGATTAGATAAGGAAACAATAGTACGTGTTGGACAATTAAGTTTGCGAACTTGTTGTAATGATGTTGCTGACCTTTTTTGATATCAGAGGAATTATTGATTATGAATTTGTACCAACTGGACAAACAGTTAACCAAGTTTACTATTTGGAAGTGCTGAAAAGCTGCCTGAGAAAATTAGATGAAAACGACCTGAATGTTTCACCAACAATTCATGACTCTTGCATGGCGACAATGCACCAGCTCACATGGCACTGTCTGTGAGGGAGTTTTTAGCTAGTAAACAAATAACTGTATTGGAACATCCTCCCTACTCACCTGATTTGGCCTCCAGTGACTTCTTTCTTTACCTGAAGATACAGAAAATATTGAAAGGAAGATATTTTGATGACATTCAGGACATCAAGGGTAATACGATGACAGCTCGGATGGCCATTCCAAAAAGAACTCCAAAATTGCTTAGAAGGGTGGACTAGGTGCTGGCATAGGTGCATAGCTTCCCAAGGGGAGTATTTCGAAGGTGACTGTAGTAATATTCAGCAATGAGGTATGTAGCACTTTTTCTAGGATGATTTCGCAAACTTAATTGTCTGACCTCGTACAATGGACTACTACTCAGTAATAAAAGGAATGAATTACTGATACACGTAACAGTGTGGGTGAATTTCAAAAACATTATATCAAGTTAAATTATCCTTACTCAAAAGTCACATACTGTATGATTTCATTTATATTACATTGTAGAATAGATATATCTATTGAAAGAAAAAACCAGCAGATGGTTTCCAGGGACTAGGGTAGGGACATTAAGTAATTTTTGATTAATGGAAATGTTTATTACCTTAATTATGGTGGTAGTTCTTATAGGACTGCATGTGATTGTCAAAACTTATGTAATTCAACGGCAAAAAAAGATGAATCTTAAAGCTCAATTAAAAATATATTTTAATAGTCAACTGGATCTCAGTATTACAGGAAAAATAGATTTTACTGAATCAAAAAAAAAAGCCATGAAATCACAGAGTTAAAGCATGGTATTTGTAACCTTCAATGTTCAGTGCCTTATAAGTCACTCAGTAACTGTTTGTTGAATCAAGTTGTTGAATGGTAAACAACTCAGTAATATTTTCATCTTGTAGCAGCAGTATCTTACAAGTGAAAAATTGTGGTTAAATTTAATATACAGATGCTTATTGAAAAAAATATTCTATACAGTATGAATCATTTTGAAAATGAACCACTCTGGGGCAGAATTGTTCATATCATGATAAATTATGACTCTGTACTCATTGTTCAAATTTTTATTGATTGGATCATCTGTATTGATTGATTTTTTTTAATTACATGTGTCAGAAATAATTTTTAAGTACAGAAGTAAATTTACCAGTCATTTAATAAACAATATCACCATCTATTAATAGTTTTTAAAACCCCAAAATATTTTTAGTTCCATTGTCATTTTCATGAGCTATTTGTCATCACTGGACTTTATTTTATCATAGTGCCTGAACATAAAAAAAATATTAACATTGCCTAAGTAGAATATTGCATTAAGATTTCCTTATCTCAAAGGGGCTTGGATAAATTTCAGATAGGCCAATGACCCTTTGCTATCCCTGGGACTGTCAGTGAAGTGTCATATATGACTGTGGAATAGACAGTGCTAGCTGTTGATAGGTTACTCAGTACCCAGTCAGCAAATATTTACTGAGCTCCTTCTCTATAAATTCTACAACATGGGCCTTTAAAGACCTCACCCCCACAGACATAAACGTTTTTTCCAGCTGTCTGCCGGAGTTGCACACTACCACATGTGGCTGTCTGGGTGACTCAGCCACCACTGCTTATGCAAACTGTGTTTTATTTTATACCCTAGGAGAAAAATGTCAATATCATCCCCACCAACATAAAAACAAACAAATAAACAGACAACATTTGAGTGTCCAGGACCTCCTGGAACCTGATATATAGTAAATATAATTAAAAATATATAATACAGTAAGAAGAGAATGGGCTTTAAAATGAGACCAACTTGGATCCAAATTCTAAATGATGTGACTCTATTTTGCTTTTATAATTTTCAGTTTCCTCATTTAGAGAGAGGAAATGATCATATCTTCCTCACAGTATTGTGTCAAATGTGTAGCATTTTTGAAACATGTATGAAAGTACAGAGCATAAGCAATAAAATGTAGTTCTATTTCCGTTTCTCCAGGCCTGAACTGTGAGTTAAGTAGATGTTATTTCTATCTTTGTGGATCTTGTGATTGGGAATCTGGAATAATTATAGGGACACACACTGAAGAACACAGCGTAGCCTGCAGGAGCCTCTCAATAAATTGTTTGCCCCGAAATGCATTCCCCATCTCTGTGGAATGGCCCCATGATCCACATAACTATTTCTGGCCTGTCCAGTTTTTACAAGATCTCTTCCAGCTACGTTGCCTTCTATCGGCTCAGGGGAGCTCCCTTTGACCCAAGAGCTTTTGAGTTGGAACAGAGTCAGTTCCTCTCTGTGGTAGAAGATATACGATGTGAAACCTGGAAGCTGTCTTGGTTGTTTAACCCTTCCAAAATTCCATGAGCTGTTTTTATTTTTTTTTATTTCTGTCACTTTTCAACCAAAGTCATAACTCCCCCAAGTTATGGATAGGAACTATTTAATAGAGAGGTGTCATTTTTAAGTCTTGCTTTTTTGTAACAATGGAGAGGAGTTGGCTTTGAGTGAAGAGGCAGGCTCACAGAGTATACATGCATTTCCCAAAGCACAAAGAAAGTTCTTAAAGTTAAGACTAATTTTGTGTCTAGTGATGTTTATTATACCATACTTCTGTGTGACATGTGATGGAGTGCCACACAAATCTAGGAACAAGGAGTTCTGTGGCTAAACAAACAAACAAAAAATTTATTTGAATAAAAAAAAAGCTTCTCCCACGGTTGACTCACATATCCTAGCTTTGCTTCCTTGATGGTCATATTTTGAGGAGATCTGGCCTATTGAAGAGAATGAGAAGACATGCCCTGCTTAGCAAAGGTCTTCTATAATTGATTCCTTCTTCATTATTGTTTGATTTTTCTTACACTATACAAAGTAGAAAAATAGTAAAGATACAGAATTAACAAGATTTAGTGATTGATTATACGGAAGGGATGAGGATATAAGAGGAGTACAAATGATGCTTATGTTTCTGGCTTAGGTCAAAACTTATTAAAATTCATTTAGATAAGACCCGTATCAGTATCTCTCCATTTGCAGCCACATTCATTCCCTGAACATTAAGCCCTTTTCCACTCCTGGAAGGCATGCTTGTAGTATGTTACCCTTCCTCCCTGGGCCATAAATTACTGAACAGTATGAACACTTGACTCAAACAAGTCAATGATATTCTTTCTCTAAGAAATTTGGATTTTAGCTGAACTGGTTGCTGAAACTGAAAACATATAAATTTAAGTGCAGGTAGTGTCATCATCAACCAGCGGAGGGAGAAAGAATGGAAGTGGTCCTCAGAGTGATCAGAGACACGTATAGGGAAGCAGAGAAGATAGATAAATAGATAGCAATGGGGAGAGAACAAGAATGCAGCTGCCTTGGTTTCCAGCAGCTTTACTGTTTTGGGCTTTGAACCACTGCTGTGCCTGGCTATTATGTCTAATCATAGCCTCTGTGAAATGTACAGTTGACCCTTGAAAAACATGGGTTTGAACTGCATGGGACCGCTTAAACACAGATTTTTTTCAATAAATACAATAAATGTGCTTTCCTTATGATTTTCTTAGTAATATCTTTTCTCTAGCCTTATTGTAAGAACACTGCATATGATACATATAACATACAAAATGTGTGCTAACTTATGTTGTATGTTATCGGTAAAGCATTCAGAACAATGGTTGTTTGAATCCAAAGATATGAAGGGCTGACTATAGTTCAGTTTTGGGGGAGTCAAAGATTATACTTCGATTTTCAACTGCGTGGAGGGCCCTAACCTCTGTGTTGTTCAAGGGCCCATTGTGTATTACCAGTTGTGATCAAACAATACAGTGAATGTTTAAATTTTAAAAACTTATTATAGTAAAAGACACATTCCCATTAATCCCCTTCAAAATACTCCCCCTTGCTTTAAACACACATATCCCATCGTTGTTGCCACCTTCTGAAGCAGACTGGAAGTCCTCTTTTGTAGTGTCTTTAGTTGCACTGTCATGGCTGCCTCGATGTCCTGAATCAATTCAAAACGTTCACCTTTCATGGTCATTTTGACTTTGGGGAAGAGCCAGAAGTTGCATGATGACAGATCTGGTGAATAAGGTAGATGGGGACATACTGTAATGTTTTATTTGACAGAAATTGCCATACCAGAAATGATGTGTGACATGAAGCATTGTCATGATGGAGAATGAAACTGTTTGCCCATTTCATGTTAATGCTTTGTTCGTGATCCATGATTTACGGGACACTTTAAAACACACCGTCTCTCAACCATAGCTCACACCCGACTGACTGCACTGAACAAGTTAAAACTTGTCACACACTGTTACTAAGGTTCGACGCACCGCTTCCCATATTGAAAATCCCTGCCTTTCCATTGGATGGCACTCAGCAGTAGCATTCACTGTATTTCTTGATCACACCTCATATATCTTTGAGAGGTAAGGTCTAACTTGACTGACTCCATGCAGGCTGGATTCAGAGGAGTTGGACTTCTACAGAGTTCCATGGAAACCCATTGTGGCCTAGTGCTTAAAGCAATTAACTCTACTCAAAAACAGCACTTGGATACAGCCCCTGATCACACTAGGAAAGGGGCTGGTGCTTTCCAATAATCACCACTCTTGTGAAAAACCTGCTGCTAGATTGCCATGTTCTATGGCTGCAATGAAAAGGCTTGGACCCACCCATTGTGTGGTCACATGAGAGGAGAGGCCAGTGCTCAGCCCAACATGGGGCTTGAGAAACACAGGCTAAAGAAACACAGCCAAAGGACTCTAGTCCCTTCCTTGCAGTCTGTTCATTCAGTTTGCTCTGTCTCTGCACTGACCTAGAGTATTGCGGGCAGCAGGCCACTGGCTCAGTGGCTGCTGCTCCTGTGTCCCAGAGATTTCCCCGTGGAATGCTACTGCATTGACCTTGATGTGTTCTTGTCTATGAATTTGCCCTTGTTTTTTTGCAACAATCTTTATAATGCATCTCCCTTTCTTTGTTTAAGAGACCCAATGGTTTCTATTATTATGTGCCAAAAGTTTAAAGAGAGCCGGGCATAAATATGAATGTCCATTCTAATATTTCATATTTAGTAAAGGTCATTCCTGTGGATGGCTATGACTCTAACTAAAGCCAAGGAACAAAATTACTAACTCTTGATTGTCATGAAAGGAGACAGAATAGGTGCCTTATCTGTGCTTCTCTATAGTGCTTTCTTGCGTTGTTCCTTGATGGATAACCTGAAACCATGATTCAAGGAAGTGAGAAGTTGTCTGCATGGATTTGCTCCTCCACTAAAACTACAGAAAGTATCAGGATTTAGGGATCTTGCTCTAGTGCTAAAAGGCCTAGTAACTTTATGATGGGCTATGATCTAGGGACTCCTCAGCACCCCATCATTCTGTGAAATATTACTTCACCAATCATGAACCCTTACATGGTAACATCCCAAGATGTAAGTAGGGCATTTTCTTATGTATTTACTCCATCTCCTGTGAAGTTTCTCAAGGGTATACTTTATCTACGTAGTTTTATCTTTTACTGTAGAGCTACCTCTGTCCTTTATTTAGGCATTAGAATAACTTCTCTGTGATAGTTAGTGCTCTTCTTACTTTCATGATAGATATTTTGAAACTCATCCACATGTTAATTTGATTCTATCACCTAGTGGCTCTGGTGGTTCTATTAATAGATCAACACATCTCAGAGAATCAGTAGAATTTCTGAGGTGTTGGGCCTGTGGGTAGAGGCTGAGAATTACCAGTAATAAATTCTCTTTAAAGTTCTAAAGAAATTTCTACAAAATTCCTTATTTTGTAAAAAATTACAAAATAATATGTTCAGAGTAAAAATTATAAAATATAGAGATTACAAATATTAAAAATACTTTAAATTCCACTAAAATAGATTAACTGATGGCATTTTAAGGATATATATAAATATATATGTGTGTGTGTGTGTGTCCTTGCAGTCTTTTACTAATTGTTTTAGAAATCTACTTTTCCTTTGAGTTCACTTTTTTCTTGCTGTAGTACATTCTTGAGGAGTTCTTGTGATGGTCTGTCAACAACAAAAGTTCTCATTCTCATTGGCTTGAAAAAGTCTTGTTTTCCCTTCACAGTTACATATCAGTAATAACTTAGTTGGGTATTGGATTATAATTCTTGAGCATTTTGAAGATATCACTATATCATATTCTTTCATTTATTATTTTGTATGAGAAATATGCCATAACTTCTTATATTTATTCCTTTGTCTTCTTTACTCTGGCATTGTTTAAGATTTCCTGTTTTTTGTTCATTTGTTTGATTTATTCTTTTATTTTAAGTTAGGGAATCATTGCATGTGACTTTGGCTATATTTAATTTTTTTTTTCTGCTTACATCTTAGCATCTTCCTCCAAGGATTCAGTTTTTCTTCAAACTTGTCCATGATTAATACTTTGAATATTACCTTTTATTCTGAAACATTATTAAATGTAACTTGGCAATTTTCATTCTATGCTCCATACCTCATAAATACTCTTTCATATTTTCAACAAAAGAAAAAAGAAATCTCTATACTGCTTTCTGGGTGATGTACTTGGAGCTATTTTTCAGTTCAATGATTCTCTCTTCAATTGTTTCAACTCTACTGTTTAAAGAACCACTGAGTATTATTTATTTTTATTTCAATTTTTACATTTTGTATTTCTGGGCTTCCATTTAACTGTGTTTCAAATCTGTCATTTTTGCCTGATTAAATCTGTTCTTATCTTTTTCAACAGTTTGAAATACTTATCTCAGTCTCTTCATAATGTCTCCATTATCCTGTAGTTCCATGGATTTTATATGAACTTCTTTGTTTTAGGTTTTTCCAGCATTTCCCACATTTTAAGCAAGAAGTATAGTTCAAAAATTACATTCTGAGTAAACTGTCATTTTTGTTACCACCAGAGCCTCAGCCAAGCAGCTCAACTTTGTGCCATGTCCTTGGACTGGACAGCTGAGATTTCCAAGCCCCTATTCATACATGGAACAACTATACCTAGACTCTTAGATTGATAGCTCCAGACCCTCTTCTGTTCATAAGCCCTGTAGCCCAATGCTTATTTATCCTATATGGTCACTAAAACCACTAATTCAAAATCTATATATCTGGTTTGGTTAATCTTCTCACTCTTATGAGTTGTCTCTTAAATTCTGGCACTTAGTTTTAATTCTGTTTATGTATTTTTTTAATAAAATTTATTTTTTCTATCATTCTATATATGTGAAGAAGAGGGAATTTACTTTTTAACTCGGGTCCCAGTGGTAAAAGTTTCCCTGACAGGCTCTGTAGATTTCCCACTCACATCTTAAATTCCTTAGAGAAAGATACAAATTAATGAAACTATTGCTTAATTTTTTATTGAATAAAGCCAAAATTGCTTAGTGCTACTAGTCAATTGTGTTACTAGTCATTGCCAATTAATATGAGCTGAAATAAGTAAGAGAGGACTACATTCATGGAATAATAGGTGCTTTTGCTAAAGCAATCTGTTTAGACAGGACATAATTTTGACAATGGCTAAATATGAGGTCAGACGATTAAGTTCGTGAACTCATCCTAGAAAAAGTGCTACATACCTCATTGCTGAATGTCACTACAGTCACCTTTGAAATACTCCCCTTCGGAAGCTATGCACCAATGCCAGTGCCTAGTCCACCCTTCAAAGCAATTTTGGAACTCTTTTTCTGGAATGGCCATTAGAGCTGTCATCGTATTATTATCCTGATGTCCTGAATGTCATCAAAATGCCTTCCTTTCAATATTTCCTTTATCTTCAGGTAAAGAAAGAAGTCACTGGGGTCCAAATCAGGTGAGTAGGGAAGGTATTCCAATACTGTTATGTGTTTACTGGGTAAAAACTCCCTCACAGACAGTGCCGCGTGAACTGGTGCATTGTCATGATACAAGAGCCATGAATTGCTGGCGAAAAGTTCAGGTCGTCTAACTTTTTCATGCAGCCTTTTCAGGACTTCCAAAGAGTAAATTTGGTTAACTGTTTGTCCAGTTGGTACAAATTCATAATGAATAATCCCTCTGATATCAAAAAAATGTTAGCAACATCATTGGGACAAGTTCGCAAACTTAATTATCAGACCTCGTATACAAGATAGTCAGTTGATAGCTGGCAGTAGATTGATTTCCCAATGGTTAAATAAATCAATTAATATTAGCAACTAAATGTACAGGAATTCATTTGTTGCATTTAACATAGTTTAATTCAATTGGTATCTTTTTCACTTCATGCTCAGTGTTAATTATAGGTGAACAATTATCTGCATGGATGCTAGATAAAAACAACACTGGTGACATGAAAGAGACATGACCAATGAACAATAGTTTAAAAATAATGCTCATGATAATCATGAAGGTGAGACTATTTGTTTCTATTTTTTTTCAGTGGGCTTTCTATATATTTAACAAGGTCAGTATGGTTGATCCACTTCTATGAAAATAATTTTTGTAGAATAACAAAGCAGTTCCCAATAAATACATCATAGACTTCATAAATACAAACTATGTACACTCAGTGCTCTTCTGACAAGGTTGCCTAAGTCCTTCACGATCAAATACACTTGTTTTGCATGGGAGGAGTTAAGGTTTAAGAGACTAAATATTATGTTCAAGTTTACATACTAAATTGGTAGCCAAGAGGGAAAATGAGCCCTTCTTGGGCCTCATCCTGTGCTCTGGCCTGAACACTGCATATCATCAGCATTAATCTACTCAGAGCATTCAGGGCCTTCATTAACTAGGTCATGTGGATGTGCCTGGAATGTACAGTGATGTTACTGAGCGCTGTGGAATCACAAACAGCAACACTGAGTTAAATAGGCCATGAAATTTCAGATCTCCAAACTAATAAATACATTTGCAAAGGGGGAAGGAGGTAAAGTGGAGAAGGGCATTTCCTCATTCTTAAATCCCATAGTTTATAAACTCCTTACTTTGATTAATTATTTTAAAGTCAGTTTGATTGAAATGAAGAGAGCAAAAATATTAATCACATAAAGATATCAATAACCAGATATTTTTATTATGTTGAAATGATGGGGGAAAGGTTTGATAATGTGGTGCTTTGTTTGCAAATAGCCCTGGTCATTTTGATGCCACATTGTTATTGATTGTTTTTTTTATTAAACTACCAAATAAGCTGGAAGATCATGAAGTTAGTATCTGAAATCTTATGTGGATTTTAGACTCTGCTTCTCACCAGCTTTATAGATTCTGAGAAAGCCATTGAACTACCAATATTATATATTTTCATTTGGTCAGGTATACGCATTTGTAAAAAAATCCAAATATACATTTAAGATTTGTGCACTTATTTGTACATATGGGGTGTGTGTGTGTGTGTGTGTGTGTGTATAAAATATTGACAAAATTATTTTGGTTTATTTTTTAAGTGACAGAGTTTTATTATATAAAATTTATATAATAGGATCCAATTATAATTAAAAATTTGAAAGCCTAGAGTCGTATCTATGATACATTATGGTAGAATAGACACAAAGTGGAGGATTTATGTGTTTTCTGGGGCAGTGGGAACAAAAATAGAATTGATAAATTTAAAGAAAGTGTTCCATTATATATTTAGCTATATATTATGTGCACGTGTATACATACATTTGCAGATATATAAACATATACATACATGTCTATGAGTACATATATAAACACATACATATTACATTTGTACACATGTATATATGTACTATATGTACATTGCATCATGTAATATCTAACTTGCTTCTATAGTAGAGGTATGTGCCAGGGATGTTTTCATGTTAGCCCTTATAGATTTACCTCCTTTGTTGGTGGGGGGGGGGTGGAGGGCTACTACAAACAATATTTAATGTACACCATCTAGGGTAGATTCCAAAAAAATGGAGGTGATTATTCATTAAATATGAACATAATTTCCCAAAGTGGCTATACCAAATTGCATACCTACTAGAAATATATAAAAATATATTTTTCCTTACTTCTTGCCAATATTGATTTTATGACATTTTTTTATCTGAAAGTTGAAAAATAACTCATTTTTATTTCAACTTGCATTTGCTGGCTTCTATAAAATTATAACATGTTTGTGTATCATAGATACTGAGGTATTGTCCATATTTGTAAATTATCTCTTCATATTATTCCCCCCCTTTTTAAATTGATTTGTCTATATATTCTTTTGCAAATAATTTCTTTTTCTTTTTTCTTTATTTTGCTATGTGGTGCTTGTCTTAACTTTGTTAATATTTTTCTATCCTACCAAGGTTTTAAAATATAATATAATATAATAATACTGGTATTGTGCATATTATTTAACAAAGTCTTTCCACCAAAAAGTTCATAACATTATTATATTTTCTTCTAAAACATTAATAACTTTTTAAAAGATTTCTATTGTAAAAATAAACAAATGGGACTACAACTTTTTACTAATGTAAAAAAAATTTGCATAGGAAAGGGAACCATGAATAAAATGAAAAGACAACCTACTGAATGGGAGAAGATATTTGCCAATGATATATCTGATAAGGATTAACATCCAAAATCTATAGAAAACTCAAAGAAGTCAACACCACAAAAACACACAATACAATTAACAAGTGGGCAGAGGACCTGGGTAGGCATTTCTCCAAAGACGACATACAGATGGCTACTAGACATACGAAAAGATGTTCAATGTCACTAATCATCAAAGAAATAAAAACTGCAATGAGATGTCACCTTACACCTGTCAGAATGGTCATCATCAGTAAATTAACCAATAACAAATGTTGGCAAGGATGTGTATGAAAGAGAACATTTATGCACTGTTGGTAAGATTGCAAATTGGTGCAGCCACTATGGAGGTTCCTCAAAAAATTAAAAATAGAACTACCTTATGACCCAGCAATTTCACTCCTGAGTATTTATCCAAAGAAATCCAAAACACTAATTCAAAAAGATATATACACCCCTATGTTCACTGCAGCGCTGTTTACAATAGCGAAGATATGGAAACAACTGAAATGCCCATCAATAGATGATTGGATAGAAAACAGGTAGAGCATATATATTGTCACTGGAAGCGGCTTGGGTGTGCTTGAAAGTTAGGTGGGTCAGGGTCTCAGGGAATTACCAAGGCTGGGCAAACAGCGTTAGCCAGGTAGATGGAGACATATATATGGTGGCTGCCTGGGTCTGCACACTGGGCAGGGGGAGGACTCAACAAAGAAACAATGGATTCTGCCAGCACTTCTGTCTGGGGGAAAGCTGCCCCTCAGCCCTTGTTCTGAGGCCAGACAATTCAGTTCCTCCCCTTGTGTCCCTGGCATCTTTCGAGCTGTTGCCACAGAGCTAGAGCTCAGAGTGAGTGAGTCCATCAGTGAATAAGTCAATGTGTGGACCCTTTAAGAGGAATGTCTGGGACTGCAGCAGCACTTTCTCTCAGCCACAATCTCTGCTGGTTTTCACAGCCAGAAGTTGTGGGGACTTCTCTTCCCAGCACTGGAACCCTGTACTGGGGAGCCAGTTATGGGTCTGGGACCCCTCCCTCCTTAGGGGGGCTCCTCTGCGATCAACATATCCCTCCTGATTTTTAATCGCCACAGGGTGGTGTGGGACCAGCTCGTCCTGTATCTCCACCTCTCCTACTAGTCTCAACATGGCTTTTTCTTTATATCCTTAGTTATAGGACTTCTCTTTAGCTAGACTTCAGGCAGTACCTAATGATGGTTGTTTTGTAGTTTAGTTGTAATTTTGATGTGGTCATGAGAGGAGACAAGTTTAGCGTTTACCTCTTCCATCTTCTTGACAGGAAATCTTGATTTTTCTCTTTTTTATCCCTGTTTCATTGATTTCTATTCTGATCTTTATTATCCTTTTCCTTTTATTTACTTTGATTTTCATTTGATCTTTCTTTCTTGGTTCTTAAAGGGGAAACTGAGATCTATCAGCAGGATTGGTTCTTTCTCTAGGCTCTGAGGGAGAGTCCATTCCATGTCTCTCTCCTGGCTTCTAGCTGCTGACAATTCTTAGCATTACTTGGCTTGTGGACACATCACCCCAATCTCGGACTCTGTCTTCACATGGCATTCCCCTCTGTGTGTCTCTGTTTCCTCTTCTCTCTTATAAGGACTTATCATTGAATTCAGGACTCACTTTAATCCAGGATGATCTCATCTCAATATCTTTACTTTAAGTATATCTGCAGAGATCCTTATTCCAAATAAGATTGCATTTTGAAGTACCAGATGCACATATCTTTTGGATATCACAATTCAGTCCCACCAGATTTGGTATATCTTTTGCTTTCCTTTTATTTGTAACCTATATTTATCTTCATGCTTATAGTGGGTCTCTTGTAATCATGATATAATACAGCCTGAAAAATAAACTAGTTAGACAATATCTGTCTTTTATTTGGGGTTGTAGATCATTTGTATTCTATGTGATTGTTGATATTGTTAGGTTTAAATCTATCCTCTTGCTATATGTTTTCTATTTTTCCACCTGTTCTTTCTTCCTTTTTCCTATCATTTTCTTCCTTGTTTTAGATTAATTATAATAAGTACTATATTTTTTATTTTCTGGTTTTGTTTTGCAATTTTATTCTTGCTTTTTTTTCTGTGAGGATTCTAAATTGATTAATTTTAAGTTTCTCACTGTTATATAAATAAAAACACTAAATAACACTATAGTGGATTTCCTCAAAGTCAAATAATAGCAATACACTCTTCTATATCATCTACTATGAGCAAGGCAGCATTTTAAGTAGTTCACTATTTTCAATTCATTTGATACTCATAGCAACTCTATCAAGTATATGCTATTTTATATCTATTTTATAGATAAGAAAATTCAGGCACAGAAAGTTAACCAATTTTTTTAAGGTCACAAGAGACTAGCATAACTGGGATACAAAACTAAACAGTCTATACCCAGAAATCATGTTCTTAATCAGAACTCTAGTAAAATTTCCCAATTGATCTTGTTGATTGTTCTTATTGTTGATTTTGTCCCCTTGAGTGAAAGATTCTTTTTTCTTTTCTGTTTATTTACTTTCTTTTTCTTGCCCTTCTTTCTTTTTCTTAATTTTCTTTCATATCTGTTGATTTGATAATTGCCTTTACCTAGGTACTGTTCCTAGTGCAAAATCAAGTATTACATTGATGTTTGGAGGCTTCTTTCTTTTAGAGTATCACAAATCTAAGTTCTTATTCAGCAGCAGCTTAGCGTAAGTCCTGGCTGAACAGTTCTCTGCTCCCTTCTCATAACTCAGACAGTAGCTTGATAGAGGCAATAGCGCCAGGAAAATATTTAACCCACAAACTTGAGGCAGAAGTTATGCTCCTGTAAGCCTGGCTCTATTTATTTGTTACCTGTGGGTCCATTTGGATCATGATACCCTGGATCATGGCAGGAACTGAACTCTTGGCAGCTTCTGCTGTATTTGAATTCAGAAGTTGTGCATGTGTTCTGTTTCAGCACCTTTTTACCACTCCTTCCCCACTCCTAAGTCTGTTACTATTATATCTATTTTGGCAAATGTGGACAGTGGGTCTCAACATAGCTAAACAACTTTCCCAAGATCAGAGGTAGTTATTAAATCCATACTAGAACAATTCAATAGTCTATATTATTGCACTCTATTATATATCCTCCCAAGACACAGATATTAAGTGTTTATCCTGTGGGCCAGACCTCTGGAATAATACAAGTTAACCCAACTCTTCAAATTCAAACATATCTCCTGTACTACTAGTGGAAAGATTTCTCTCCTCATTGCTTTTCTCTGCTTCACTGCCCACAAGGACAGTGGCAGTTCTCTTAATGAGAAAGATGGTAACATGATGAGATTAAAGTTAGGGTCACACACTGAGCAGTGTCATATGCACACGGATTTAATGAAGGCAATGTTAACTTATTAAGCACCTTCCTCTAGAGTAGGTGAGAGATTCATTATATTGGTGGGATAATCTTAGCAATGGTATGTGAAATTTCTACCCAGCACAGTTACTCTCACCCCATAAGGGACAGACCAGAAAGAGCAGAGAGGTTTATGGAGCATCTGTAGGGTCAGGTTTCTTTCAAGAAATTTTACACTTATTAATTTGCTTAAGTCTCTAAAAAACATTAGGAGTTGGGTATTTAATGCATAATTTTTATCGTTGAGAAAACAGGCTCAGAGAGACCAAGTAATTTGCTCACAATCACACAGTAAATAAGTAGATAGCCATGTTACTCTGATTCCATATCAAGGGCTTTCTCTTTTTCCCTAGTTAGGTTGCCTTTTCGGTTTCTACCAGGTACTTGATGAAAGACATCTACTTTATGAGAAATGATTTTTAGCCTTATAAGTGCTTCCTTTATCTTTAAAAGGGGCTACATTCTCTATTAATACTGGTATGTGTGTTGGTCTTAGTTCCAGGACCAGACACAAATAGAAATTGCTCTGTAACTGATGAGGCTCCTCTCTGTGACCTTTCTCCAGTTACCTTCTGTGGCAACAGACCCTGAAATTAATTGCCACCAAAGTGGAACATCAGCTAGGCTGAGCCAATTTATAAGGCTCATCCTCCCAGATACAGTTATTGGTTCAAGGGGCAGGTGGGTACGTGACCCACAGCAGGCCAATTTGAGCTCCTCCTTAGATATGATATGATAGAGAGAAGACCTGTATCTCCTGGAATCAGAGCAACTGAAGGTCATCTTATCAAGTGATTGGAGAAAGTACACGTAGAGTAAAGGCAACAAAGGCAGTATGCTGAGAGAAGCCTAAGTGTGTGGAAGTCTAAGACAATTTCCTAGTTTCTGGGTTCAGACTTCTCTAAGAACAAACCTCCTCCTGACTGTCTATGGTTGGGTTGCCCAAGACAATAAAGTTTGCTAAAGCTATTTTTAGTTGGGTTTGTGTTCTTTGCAACCAAAAATATCTTGTCTGATATAGCTTATTTCAGAAGAGAATGACAAATTTCAAATGAGAAATCATCGATCTGTTTCACATGGAGTATTTTGGTTTTGTCATGGCTCCCAACCCCCCAAAGAATAGCAATGATAGAAGACATTTAATATGGAAGTACTTTTACTTTTATGAATGTCATACCTTTTACAGATTATACTGGGAAAGGTAAACTCCACACTCCCAACCCAACCTCTCCCCTCCAATAGGACAATGAAAGAAATGCTTTGGAGTATGTGGGCATTTTCTATGTGATATTGCCGAGGACTAGGCAAAAATGAGAAGAAAGAATAGGTTTTCCCAGAATTAGCCACAGTATCCTCGCCAATGTTTCTGGCTCAGGGACGTGGCCTGGTGGGAAGGAGGCCTTCAGCTGAACGTTAAGCAATTCCATCCATTAAACTACGAGAGGTTGCTGATGGTTTCTTTCCTTTACTTTTTTAAAGAGACATGCCTTTCCTCTTCCCTGTCAGAAACCATGGAATAATCCTGTCTTTGCTGCTTCAGAAAACACTAAGTGCCTCTGTGAGGAAGAAGTTAGTGATGAGTCTGAGGGTGGGATAGTGTCTCATCCAAAGTCCACTTTAAAGTGAGTAGGTAGGAATGAAGACTGGTGTAGCCGCTATGGAAGGCAGTGTGGAGGTTCCTCAAAACATTAGGAATAGAGTTACCATATGACCCAGCAATCCCTCTCCTGGGTATCTACCCAAAAAATCTGAAAACATTTATCCGTAAAGATATATGTGCTCCAATGTTCATAGCAACTTTATTCACAGTGGCCAAGACATGGAAACAACCAAACTGTCCTTCGATAGATGATTGGATACAGAAGATGTGGTATATATATACAATGGAATACTATTCTGCCATTAGAAAAGATGAAATAGTGCCATTTGCAACAACATGGATAGATCTTGAGATTATTATGGTAAGCAGAATAAGTCAGACAGAAAAAGTCAAGAACCATATGATTTCACTGATATGTGGTATATAAAACTGAAAACAACAAAGGAACAAGACAAACAAATGAAGAAACAAAAACTCATAGGCACAGACAATAGTTTAGTGGTTACCAGACGGTAAGGGGGGAGGGGGATGGTAGATGAGGGTAAAGGGGATCAAATATATGGTGATGGAAGGAGAACTGGCTCTGGGTGGTGAACACACAATGTGTTACATGAATTCTACACCTGAAACCTATGTAACTTTACTAACAATAGTCACCCCAATAAACTTTAATTAAAAAAAAAAGAAAAAGAAATGAATAAAGGTTAGCTATCAACAAGCTTGATAAAAATGAAAAAAAAAAAAGTGGGTAGAGGGGAAAATTCAGAAAGTAAAAAACCCAGAAGTAGCCTCTAAATCCATTAAGTTACCTCATCTCTCAAAGAGATATGGCCTCTTCTTTATGACACTTTGTTTTTTAGGACTGGATTCACTTCCAACCATGCAATGTATATTAACTGAATAAAATTTGAATGAAATGTATGCTAACTGAATCAAATATATTTGAAAAGACAGCTGGGTGGAGTTGTGGGGTTGGGTGGGTATAGTTTGAGCCACCTCAGGAGAGGTGGAGGTGATCCACCCCAGTGCCATTCTGTTTCTGGTCTCTAAGTAATTGCAGGACCTCTGTGATCAAGAGAAAAGGCTAGGCTGCTCTCTTCCCTGGACCCCTAGCAGCACTCTTTCTCAAACAGACCTGTTTTCCTGCTGGGAGAATGCCCCCACTCCACCCACCTATTGCCTCCCTGAATTTCCTGACTATCCAGGGCTTATTTTTTAACCTTCTGTTCCTTGAAAAGCACCACCCCACTGACCTAGAACATGGGCTCCTCCCCGCAGTCACTGACCAACCTACTTTGCTCGGCTTACCATCCTCATCTTCCTCTAAAAGTCTTGGAAAATCAGCAGTCCTAGGGAGCTGAGCACCATCCAATTCCCTTAAAGCCTCTTTCCTCCTTTTAACTTCCTGAAATTACTACCATGTTTCCCCGAAAATAAGACCTAGCGAGACAGTCAGCTCTAATGCGTCTTTTTGGGCAAAAATTAATATAAAACCAGGTTTTGTATTATATAAGACCCAGTCTTATTATATTATATTATATTATATTATATTATATTATATTATATTATATTATATTATACCTGGTATTATATTATATTATACCTGGTATTATATTATATTATATTTATTATATTATATTATATTATATTATATTAATGACACAGTCTTATAGTAAAATAAGACCAGGTCTTATATTAATTTTTGCTCCAAAAGACACATTATAGCTGATTGTCTGGCTAGGTCTTATTTTTGGGGAGACATGGTAGCAGAGCAAAGAGGGGAAATGCCTTGCTCCTGAGTGGGGCCTGGCTGGGCCCGGTCAGGCTGGCGCTATTTTATTCAATTCAACTGCCCGGGGTTCTGAGGGCCATCTCAGATAACTTAGGCTCTGGGTTAGGGATGGCTAAGGTGTAAGGAGGGAGTTACCATCTTGGCCCTCTAAGAAGAAGCAGCATAAAGCCTTCTCCCTCTCTCCCCCAGGTTCTGGGAATCCCAGTCTTGACCTGGGGACAAACCCAAAACCCACATAAACAGTTCCCTCACAGGCGCTGAGAGCCCACCCATACTCGTCACCCTGTCTCCCTGTTCCTCCAGGCAGTCACCCTGCTTAGCCAGGCTTCCCTGGCTGAGCCTCGTGGAGCCAGATATGGCACCTTTTTATCCCCTGAAATACACCTGCTTCCTGTCTCATTTCTTTTAAATCTTCTCTGAGATAAAAATATTTTTTTTTTTTTTTGTCACTCATTCTATCCAGAAATACTTTATACACTTTTTCTGAACTTTCTCTCCACTGCATACCAGCTATGTTGGTGAACTGTCCACCCTTCCCTGGATTGGCGCTCAAGGAGGTTCGCTCTTCAGCTGGCCTCTTTCCCTCATGGCATCATTGCAACCACTCTCACCATTGTGGCCGAACACCAGTTAATTGTCAAATGCAATGGTCACTGCTTTCCATATCTTACCTGATATCTGAGAGGAGATTATTCCCTCCCAGAAACTCTCTCCTTGTCATTTGTGACTCTTTCTTAGTGTCCTATTTCTATAGTCCTGCCTCAAATTCATTTCCTGCACTCTTTGTTCTCTTCTAAACTTTAGTATTTTATCTAAAATTATTTGAGGACTTTTTCACATTACTCTCTTCCTGAGCTATCCTGTGCAGTTTAGCAATATCCTGACGACTCCAAAACCGTCATTTGAACTCCAGGTCCATGTATCCAGCTGCCTATCGGATATTCCTAATTTAAGGTTTCCAGCAGAATATCAAGCTCAACTTGCTCAAACCCAAACTCATCATTTCTTGCACATCTTTGAAGTTCTTCCTTGTCCATATTTCCTAGTTAAATGAATTATAGTATACAGTAATCCAAGATTTTTCATTCTCTATCATTTCCAACCTGTTAGGTCCTTCCAAGTTATTTTCTAAATAATCCTCTAATTGGTTCCCTCCTTTAAACTTCCTCTGCTACTATCTTACAACACGTCCTGATCATTTCTGAATTACTGCCATTACTTAATTACTGTCATGGCTTAACTGTTTTCCTGCCTTTCGTTTGCCTTCTACCATACTGCCAATGTGAACTTTCAAAAATGGGAATCTAATCAGATGCCAGTCCTTCTGGAAATCCTTCAATGCTTCTTGTTTTCTTTGGTATAAAATTTAAAGCATGTACTGTAGTGTTCGAAGCACTTCATTAGCTGGTTCCTGCCAAATTCTCCAATGTCATCTCCTGCCTCTGTCACTGTACTTGACACTTTGACAGCTGGAGTTCTCAGACTTTTTCATATCCATTCAGAAGGGACAGAGCTCAGTTTTTGCTTCTCACTATCTACAATTTTAATTTAAAGTGAAGAGTCTGGTTTATTTTTGTCTATGTGTTTTTCTGTAATTCAAAATACCTTCCAAAATGTAATGTATACTGATTCTCAGAAATTCTCTGTATCCAAATGTTTCTGGAAAAATAAAATCATAGACAAAAACTACATTATTCTAATTCTGTTAGAATATGTCAATAGGCAGTTAATATATGTAACAGTAACAGCATTTTGCATACTTCAGTTGGTTACATTTACAAAATGTAGCAGCAACAACAGCAGGATACACTCAAAACAAGAGAGATATGAAATGAAATAATTGGAGTAACAGGTCATGTCTATGGACAAGCCTTGAATGAATGTGTTTTTGGGTCATGAAGGAACTTTCCAAAATGAAGAAGGGAACCACCTGATAATGAGGTAGAGGATCATATTTTATTTATAATTTTGTAATTTTGAACTTAATAGTTTAAATGTTTATATTTGAAGTTATCCTAAATTGACTATTAGCAGCCAGATATAAATATAAAGCACATTCATCACAGTTCACAAACATTAAAATGTTAAAAAAATGATTTCTTGAAAAACAAAAATAATAGAATAAACAATCTTTTCATAATAACAATAATGGAAATTATGGAGCATTTATATCCTAGATGTTTATGTCCACATAAATCTCAAAACTTTCATAGATTCGGAAACGGACCTTCATATGAGTGAAACTGTATTCCAAAGATCCAAATAGCTAAAAGTGGCAAATCTAGGATTCCCCTGACTTCCCAAAACACTAATTATAAGATAATTTAATTATTATTCATCTCTTGATGAATGTTGGAAAACCTCTATAAAAAAGAACAGAACACATAAAAGTGAGAATCAGAAGCCAAGAAAAAGTTGCCAATAGTGGGAATTGAACTGTATATGCTGAATCAGTACATAAACATTTCTGATACAGCCACATTTAAGTTGAACCTTACGAGCATTTGCTATATTTTTGCCTCTGTAGTTGCAAAGAAGACTGTAATGAAAATTGTGCATTTGAAAGATAGAACACCTCACTAAGTAGACAAACAAAAACTTTTGTGCTAAAAATACCCTTTCCTCATAGCACAAATAATCTGTAGATAAGCAGAATGTCTGATGAGAAATGGATCTCTGCTTACTATGTCTTTAGGAAGGGAACATCGATTTTTAACTTCACAACAATGGATTCAGTACTTCCTTTCAGATCTTTCCTATCCAAGTTCTGAATTCACCTGAATAAAATCTATTTATTTTTATCATAGACATCATTTCTTTCTGTGGCTTCAAAAAACAAATTCTGTAATGGAGGTGAAATGGAAAAATTATCCTTCCCTTCCTAGTCTGAACTGAGGAAAAAGAATTATTCTTGAAAATGCCAACATAGAATTGAAATCATTGCACTGCATGAATTACACAGTTCAAGCTTTTAAATGATGTGACACTTTTATTTAGCACCGATCCAGAAGTGACCACAAAATAAATGAGCTTTCTGATTTTTGTAGCGTTTTATCATTCCCATATAAAAGTTTCCAGAATTATTGCTAACTGAAGAATCCAAAGGTAAATTCACATAATTCATCTCTGGGTCTTTAAGTCTTTTTATCCACGCAACTCTCTCCTTCTTCAAATGCTTTCACGAGAAAGCCGACATATAAAGCATTTAAAAGCAGTGCTCCCCTGAATGAAGGGGAAGTGGGAGAGGAAAGTGGGAGAATCCCCTATACAGTCTTCTGTGCCATATAGTGGTCTCTGAAAGAACTCCTGGGTGCCAAGGAGCACCAGTTGCAAAACACTGCACCTCAGAAACTAAGAGGGGATTCTATAGGACATGCAAGCTACCTACTCCACAGATTTACAGTACTCTCCATAGCTTCCTCCATGTGCGGTCAACTAAATGTCTGTTCAAATACATCCAAATCCATAATGTTTTTCACATAAGCCTTTAGATTTCTGTTCATATTTGCTAGCATGTTTTTGCTTATACAGAGCAGACACTGCTAGATCTATCTTATGGCCCACACTAAGTCTAGTCCTTTTTTCCACAGCCCTTCTTGACATTATGCTTTTCTTAAGTCATCCGTCATCAAAACCAAATGTCATTAATTGTTTCAGTCATTTTAAAAAGATATTTAGTTTTGTAAACAACTCTCCATTTTTGCAGTTCTTCTCCAGAATTTTTTCTGTTGTCAATGCTATTTTTGTAATTAGACTTCTTAGAATAGAACATAAAGCTCCAGATACAATCTGACTAGGGTAAAATATGCTAGAACATTACATCTCTTGTGAATCCTATTTCTCTATAAATTATGTCCAAGGTTGGATTTCTCCTTTAGGAAAATATATGAAATGTGATTTGAGAACAAGAAATACTTGAGGAATTATTCAAGAAGATCACCGTTAAAATTAACATTCCCAGTTTATGGTTGCTTCTTTTGATCATTTTAAACCTTAATTTTTTATTGTAATTTTCTTTTCCTCATTTTGGTCCACTTAGATATTTTTATACTGATTCGTCCATTAGTTATCTTTTACAATTTGCCATCTGCACAGATGATAATATGCCCTCTATGTCATAAAACAGCTTATTTGATTAAAATAACAGAGGACTTCTTGTTCTCATCAAGATGGAGTAAAAAGCAACAGATTTACCTTCCAGCATAAAACTACTAAAAAACTGAACAAAATATATAAACAATGGAACTCAAAACATCAGGCAACAGAGGATAATGAAACCTGTGTGTGGGGACAGAGTTCCAGAGAGCAATTTCCAGGCTCTCGGCCTCACGTGGAAAGGTGCTAGTTGGGTTAGTAGATGGCCATCAGCTGTGACTAGTTGGCCATCAGCTGTAACCAGTTAGCCATTAGCCACCGATATAACTGCTGTGACTATGCTCATTGGTTAGTTGGTTGGCAGAGAAGTGGATGGCAGGTGGATCGTGTGGCTCCTGCTTCCTGTGTCTTCTACCCAGCCCCAAATGAGAATATAGTGGTATGACTCCCCTATCTATGGCTCTGTCGGTGTTCCTTTTTGGCTTCACTATGTCCTGCATTCTTATGCAGGAAGCGGGACCAGAGTCCCTGCATGACACATGACACAGCGAGCAAGGTGTGGTGTTGGCTGAAACTCTCCGAAAGGTGGTGAAGCAGTTTGTGCATATGGGTGCTCAGTTTCGGGAAGCCCGTGAGGAGCGGAGCCAGGAACAGGAGGCATAGTCTACTTGGGAGAAATGTGACCCCTTGGTGAATTGGTGGGTCTCTCGAGTTTCTGGATGGCACACCACCCTGTTGGCCATGGCAGGCGTCACCTTCCTTTTGGTGGTCTGCTGCTGCCATGGGCTCCTAGAGCTGTGGGCATCTGATACCGAGGCCTCCCCTCAATTGGATGTCTGGCACAGGGAGCAGGATTCCAGCCAGGTAGGAATGGTGTCTGACTCTGGGCAGGAGGACATGTGGCCCCCACACAGTGTGTGGTGTCTGGTGGCCACTGTTCTCAAAAGTTGGACCCCCAAAGAGGGGTGGGAGGACATGGATGGCTCTGGCCAGCGTGGAGAGGGCCCTGCAGGTTCTCACTGAGCAGTTGCCAGAGGAGGCGAAGGGTACAGCCTGCCGTGTAGGCTGGATGTTCCTCATGGCATTGTATCGTAACACAGAAGATGCACTTAATGAAATAGCTCAGGTGCAGGACCAGCAACCCAGGAGGGGAGGCACTGGAAGCTCGGGTCAGCCTGTTAGAGGATGGAGCCCCACATTGGAGACACTGAGGCAGAGGTGGAAGACGCAAGTGGAGACAGTGTAGCTCCCAGCCCCCAGGCCCGGCCCATCATGAAGCAAAAGATAAAGCATGAACAACCTTTGGGCCCTGGGGGCATTGCTGCTGGTAACCCAACTGTGACTGAATTCACAACCTACACCCCTTACGCTCCCACTGAGTTGCAGGAGCTGGGGAGGCGGTGCCGATAGCGCCCTGGAGAGCCAGTCTCTGCTTGGCTACTGCATTAATGGGATGAGGGGGCAGACAACATTCTCTGCTCCCCAGGCGAGATGGAAAAGCTAGCCTTCGTGACAGTGCATCCGTCCCTGCGACAAAGGTTACAGAACTGCCATAGGTTGGCCCAAGATTAGGGCAACCACACTCTAATGGAGTGGCTCACTGCTGTGGTATGCACAGTATGGGGAGAAGATGGCAAGCTGCCAGACACTGTGAGTCAATGGCAGTCATATACTTAACTTACTCAAATCATTCGTGAAATGGGTATGAGACATGCTATGTTCAACCCAAATATGCGGGGCCCGGATGACGAGTGTTTTACAACCAGCATGAGAGATCTGGTTTTGGATACTGCACCTGCCGGTGTTTTTGGATCCTTTGTTGCCATTCTTACGCCCTATGTGGGATGGTGGATCCATGAAGTTACCATTGCCATGGCCACCCTGGGGGATGTTGAAAGCCGGCGGCAAAGGAAGTTAGACAGGAGGTCCAAAAAGTCCAGACCTGGAAGCCCAAATCAAAAGTAAGGGGGTGAGGTTGCACATCACACGCACGCAGATGTGGCGTGATCTCGTGGCAGCAGGTGTTGATTGGGAAAACATAGACTGACAACCCAATGCACTCCTGCTGGAACTTTGGAAACTGCTGTGTCCTGAACAGCAATTCCGGAGAAGCCTAAAGGAGAAGTCTGGGAAAGTGCTACCCATGTCCCTCCAGGACTTCATGCGGCCACTTGAGGCCGACTCCTTCCAGATTGATTGGGGGTGGGGCCAAGTTACCCTGTCATAGGGGACAAGCAGGGACCGGAGGCCCCATGTGGAACTGTCCATACATTGGTCCCCTTCTAATGTGCAGAGGGTTTTGGCCCTAGTTGACACTGGTGCAGACTGCAGTCTTGTCTATGGGAACCCAGAACTGTTCCCTGGACCAGCAGTCTGCATTGATGGCTACAGGGGAAAGATTGTGACTGTAAAAGCTGTTTCCTTACCACTGGGTATTGGAAGGCTTCCCCATCATACCTACAAGGTGGATGTCTCCCCTGTTCCGGAGTATATTCTAGGGGTGGACGTGCTACATGGCCTCAGCTTACAGACGTCGGTTGGAGAGTTCTGTCTCTGGATCTGGGAGGTGAAAGCGGTGACATGGGGGCATGCTCACCACCCTCCTCAAGTGTTGCCGCAGCCCTGGCGCATGGTTACAGTGCGACAGTACCACCTGCCAGGAGGACAGGAGAAGATTGGTTGTACAATTTTGGAATTGGAGAAGGCACATATTGTGAGGCCAATGCACAGTCCCTTTAACTCCCCAGTATGGCCTGTCAAGAAGCCAGATGGGACCTGGCGAATGACTGTGGACTATAGGGAGTTAAATAAGGTGACACCACCCTTGCATGCTGCAGTGCCTTCAATACACGATTTGATGGATCCACCTGGGAATGTTTCACTATGTAATGGACTCGGCAAATGCTTTTTTTCTCCATTGACATTGCACCTGTGTGTCAAGAACAGTTTGCTTTTACTTGGGATGGGCAGCAATGGACTTTCAAGTCCTTCCGCAAGGATTCTTGCATAGCCCCACTATATGCCATGGGCTTGTAGCTTAGGACTTGGCACAGTGGGATGGCCCATCCTCTGTGGCCTTGTTTCACTATGTTGATGATATTTTACTAACGTCTGATTCTCTTTCAGATTTAAAGGAAGAAGCTCCCTCTCTTCTCTGCCACCTGAAGTCACATGGCTGGGCAGTAAACGAGGAAAAGATCCAAGGTCCTGGCTTATCTATCAAGCTTTTGGGTGTTGTGTGGTCAGGTAAGACAAAGGTCATACCTGAGGCTGTTATTGATAAGATACAAGCATTTCCCCCGGCCGACCAAGGTCTCCCAGCTGCAGACATATTTGTGTCTGCTGGGTTATTGGTGGGCCTTTGTACCCAATTTAGCACAAATAGGAAGGCCCTTGTATAATATGATAAAAAAAAAGGGGGACTCATGGGGTTGGACAGAGTCTGTAGAGCAAGACTTTGTTGCCACAGAATAGGCAGTGCAGCAGGCACAGACTCTGCAAGTAGTGGACCCGGGGCGCCTGTTTGAATTCGATGTTCACGTAACCCAAGAGGGGTACGGTTGGGGCCTCTGGCAACAGCAGGAGTATCTCCAGTCACTAGTGGGGTTTTGGTCCCAATTATGGAAAGGACCGGAAGTCTGCTGCTCTCTAATAGAGAAACAGCTGGCTGCCATGTACGCAGCCCTAGTGGCCACAGAAGCCATCACAGGAACCACACGGCAGTTGGTTCTAACAACCTATCCCGTTCAGGGGTGGGTCCGCACGTGGACCCAGGGGCCCAAAACGGGGGTGGCACAGACCACCACCCTTGCCAAGTGGGTGTCTACTTGGAGCAATGTAGCACCCTTAGTTCAAGCCCTTTGAGCACAGAGCTACAACAGGTCCCGGGATCTGTGGAGCTCGTAGCCCAGGCTGAACCAAGTGTTCTGCCTAGAGGGGAGGACTTGGAGCCCTCACCCTACAAAGAAGGACAGCCCTCAGTACCTGAAAATGCCTGGTATACTGATGGTTCTAGCTGAGGAGCTGCAGCTGTTTGGACGGCTATTTGTGTGCAGCCCCAAACAGACACCATTTGGTTTGATACTGGGACAGGCCAGAGTAGCCAGTGGGCTGAATTACGGGCTGTGTGGATGGTAATCAGCCACAAGCCAGGGCCCCTAGTTATTTGCACTGACAGCTGGGCGGTGTTCCGGGGCCTAACGTTGTGGCTCCCTACATGGAAACACCAAAACTTGTTGGTAGGACACCGTCCACTGTGGGATCAAGCCATGTGGCAGGACCTCTGGGACCTAGGGCAGAGAAAGGAGGTGACCTTAATGCATGTCACAGGTCACTCCCCCTTAGTGTCCCCAGTTAATGATGAAGCAGATGCCCTAGCACGGGTCCAATGGTTAGAACGGGCTCTTGCCACTGATGTGGCCCATTGGCTGCATAGGAAATTGCAGCATGCTGGAAGCCGAACCATGTGGCAGGTGAGCAGATGCTGGGGTCTGCCTTTGAAATGGCAGGAGATAGCAGATGCCTGCTATGACTGTGCCGTCTGTGTCCAGGACAGCCCCAAAGGTGGAAGCTCCCCTGGCAGACACAGCAGATTATGCGAGGGTTGGTGCCCTTCACTCACTGGCAAGTGGACCCCTGCCTAAGGCCCACAATGCCATATATGCGTTCATAGCAGTGGACACTGCTACGGGGTTGATGTTTGCTTGGCCGTGTCCGGCTGCGGATCAGCGACTTACAGTGGTGACTCTTACACGGCTGTGCACCCTCTATGGATGCCCCCAAGTCATTGAAAGGGGGTACTCATTTTACAGGGCAAGAAGTGCAGCGCTGGGAGGCCAGGATGGATGTACAGTGGTTGTTTCATACCCTGTAGAATCCATAAGCAGCTGGGATGATTGAATGCTACAGCAGCCTTTTGAAGCAAGGCCTCTGGGTGTGAAAACACCCTCCCACGATGCGCGAATGGGTCTTGCATCTATGAGATATCTTGTGAATCCTGAATGAGAGACCACGGAAGGGAGGGCCCGCACCAGTAGAACCTCTGCTATATCGAACGGCCACTCCTATTCAGTTACAGGTTACAAATGAGACTCTGTTAAAGCCAGGCTATGGCAGAAATGGAAATATTTTGCTGCCAGCACCCACATGCTTGAAAGCAGGGGAACGGCAGTGGTGTTGGCCCTGGCTGGTCTAAAGCTCCCACTTAGGTGGTTGGGCCTGATAGCCCCATGGGAGGTTGGTTTGACCCATGATTTACAAGTGAAGCCAGAGGTGGTGGCCGAGTGGCCACCACAAGTGACTGTGGTATACAGAGGTCCCAATGCTGGGACGATTTTGAGGGGAACCTATGTGCTCTCACTATGGCCTATTATGGGTGCCCCTGTTCTGTTATATGTTGAAACTACACAAGGGACCCAAAGCACTGCCATAAAGGTCTGGTACCACAAACTGGGAAATGTTCCAGTGGCAGCGACCCTCCCTTCCCAGGACAAAAAGATAGCATGTATCCTCCCAGATGGAAGGGATTTGCCATTGTTGGTTCTTATGACTATTTCTTTCCGCCCATAGGTGCCTATAGGCTAATATGGCACAGGGCCCCTCGTGGAAATTGATTGTCGCATATATTGTGAGCCGAGACACTGGGGAATGGAGTATGGGGAAAGAGTCCCTGAGAGCAGATTCCAGGTTCTCGGCTTCACGTGGAAAGGTGCTGGCTTGGGTAGTAGATGGCCATCAGCTGTTACCCACTGATATAACTGCTGTGGCTAAGCTAGGGGTTGGTTGGTTAGCAAAGAAGCAGACGGCAGGCTGCGGATCATGGGCTCCTGCTTCCTGTGTCTCTAACCCAGCCACAAGCGAGAACATAGTTGTAGGACTCCCCTATTTATGTCTCCATTGCTGTTCCTTTTTGGGCTCACCATATCCTGCATTCTTATACGAGGAGCAGGACCAGAGTCTCTGCATGACACAGTGACATGCAAACCAAAAAGGTGAGCCCTACAATTACCTAAGCTTACTTCTTGGTGAAAGATTCCAGGCCACAGGGCTGATAGGGGAGCAGAGGCAGAGGGCAATCTTCATGAGTTAAAGATCTGCCTGTCCAGGAAAGCTAAGACAGCTAGAATTCACAGTACAGTGTCCCAGAGAGGCGAGAGCTGCACAGAAAGAATTCTGAAGATCTGCAGATAGTTCCCCTTGAGTATTCAGTTGAATACCATTCAGTGCGTACATATGAGAAAAATCACGCAAGGCAGGGAAAGAACCATTCAAAAGAATTATAAGAAATAGTACCAGGGACCCACACAGGGCTAGGAATACCACATGTTCTAAAAGGCCAGAGTAGAATATGTCAGAATTCACAATGTGTCAATGAAAGGACAAAGAAGGATTGTATTAGTATTGAGGAAAAACTAACCTTGCATAAGCACAGGTCTGGTCCCATCTAACAAAGGCCAAGAGCAAGACCTAAAAGGATCAAACTGTTTCCAGTTTATTTAGCCATGTCTCAGATTACAGCTGAAGAATATGTATAGACATGTGAAAAATGTCTAGCACTGAACAAGGTCAAATTCACAATGTTTGACATTTGATCAAAAAGTAACAGGCTTGTAAAGAAACAAGAAAATACACTGTATATGAGAAAAAAATTATCAGTTAAAACTGACTCAAAAATGACTTAGTTGATAGAGTTAGTATGCAAGAACATTAAAATTTTTATGACTATATTCAGTATCTTCAAGAAGTCGGTGGAATGAATTAACACAATAATACTGGCATGGAAGATATAAACATGACCCAACTCAACTATCTAGAAATGGAAATTAAAATTAGATGAAAAATACATTGGACAATACTAGTATCAGATTAAATATTGTACAAGTATATATAGCAATAGAAATTATTCAAATAGAAACACACAGAGATAAAACATTTAAAGACGGAGTGTCGGAAAAATAATTTGAAAAAATAGTGCCTGAAAATATTCTAAGTTAGTTTAAAACAATAAACTTACAGATCTAAGAAGCTCAACAGAACCCAAGGACAAGAAACATAAACAAAAATGTATCTACATAATCCAAACTAATTAAAATTAGTAATAAAGAGGTAGTCTTCAAAGCAGTTAGAGTAAAAATAATATGTTATGTATAGAGGAACCAAGATAGGAATAACAGAAGATTTCTTGTGAGAAATAATGCACGCTGAAAGAGAGTGGGACAGTATCATTAAAGTACTAAAAACAAAACTAAACAAAACTATCAACCTAGAATTATTTAGCCAAAAAAAAATCTTTTAGAAATGAAAGTGAAATAAAGACTTTTTTAGACATCCAGTAGTTGAAAGAATTCATCACTAGAAGGTTGGAATTTCAACGAATGTTAGAGGAAGTTCTGTAAGCAAGGAATGATACTAGAGGAAAATCAGTTTTATACAAACAGAGACCACCAGGAATGATAATTACTTGGGTAAATACATAAATAAATTTAATATTTAATTTTTAAAGCAAATCAACTTTTAATAACAATAACAGCAATAGCATATTTGAAAGTTCATAATTATGTAGAAGTATAATTATGAAAATGTATGACAATACTATAAAAGCTGGAAGGGAAGATTGAAAAACTGCTGCTTTAAGACTCTTAAAATATATGTGAAGTAGTATAGTATGACTGAGGCTAAACTAAAGATATATACTTTAAACTTAACCACTAAAATAATACAACAAATAGTGTTAGCAAAGGACATAAAATGAAATTACAATAATTAGTCAATCAAAAAGAATATATAAAAAGGAATAAATAACAAATAGAAAATATGTAGGTGTGTATTAATCAGAATACGTGGTGTGTGTGTGTGTGTGTGTGTGTGTGTGTGTCTGTGTGTGTGTGTGTAGTTGGTTCATGCCAACTTATGGAAGCTGGGAAATCCAGACCCAGGAGACCTAATGGTCTAGTTCAGTCTGAGCCCAGATGTCTAAGAAGCAGCGATGCTAACGTTCTAGTCTGAGTCTGAAGGCCTGAGAACCGAAAGAGCCAATGGTGTAAGTTCCAGTCCAAGCTCTATTCACAAAAGGTTAGTTTAAGATTTGAAAATTAATTTAATACATTATAATGACAGTCTAAAAAAGAAAAAAAAAATATGGTCATTACAATAGATTCAGAGAACGTATTTGACATTTGATATTTATCATATATTGATGAAGACAAAGTATTTATGATAAAATGTTTTAGCATATAATGAATAGAAGGGAATTTTTATGAAACCTAAACTAACATTGTATTTAATGGTGTAGAACTTACTCCTTTCCCTCTACCTAAAATCGGGACTGCATACCTATTCTCACAAGTGCTTTTCAGCATTGTGCTGGAAGCTCTAACAAGTGCAATAAGGTAAGAAAAAAAATTATAGAATGCTTACAAACTTAAAAAAAAGATATAAAATTGTGTTTATTCACAAATGACTTTATTGTTTACATAGAAAACCCTATGGAATCTGTGGAAAAAGCTACTGGAACTAAGTGACTTTACCAACATTACAATATGCAAAGTCAATACAAAAAAATCAATTGTGTATCTATATACTAGCAACTTTAAAAACTCATTTACAAAAACATCAAAATGTAAAATTCTATAGCTGTATCTGACGAAAGATGTACAATACCTGAAAACTATAAAATATTACTGATCTAAATTAAAGAAGACTAAATTATACCAACAGAGGACATAAAATGGATTGGAAAACTGTGTTCATGGGTTGAAAAACTCAGCATTGTTAGCATTTCAATTCTACCAAATTTATCTATAGATCCAATACAACTCTAATAGAAATGTCTCTTCAAGTCCTCTGCCCATTTTTCAATTGGGTTGTTTGTTTTTTGTTGTTCAGTTGCATGAGTTCCTTGTATATTCTGGATACTAGCCCTTATCGGAGGCACTGTTTGCAAAAATCTTCTCCCATTCAGTTGGTGGCCTCTTTATTTTGTCAATGGTTTCTTTTGCTGTGCAGAAGCTTTTAAGTTTCATATAGTCCCATTTGTTTATTTTAGCTTTTACTTCCATTGCCTTTGAGTCAAATTCATAAAATGCTCTTTGAACCCAAGGTCCATAAGTTTAGTACCTATGTTTTCTTCTATGCAGTTTATTGTGTCAGGTCTTATGCTTAAGTCTTTGATCCATTTTGAATTAATTTTGGTACATGGTGACAAATAGCAGTCCAGTTTCATTCTTTTGCACGTGGCTATCCAATTCTCCCAGCTCCATTTATTGAAGAGGCTGTCTTTGCTCCATTGTATGTTATTAGCTTCTTTGTCAAAATTTATCTGTCCATATTTATGTGGTTTTATTTCTGGGTTCTCAATTCTATTCCATTGGTCTATATGTCTGTTTTTCTGCCAATACCATGCTGTTTTGATTATTGTGGCCCTGTAGTACAGGCCAAAGTCAGGAAGTGTGATACCTCCATTATAGTTCTTTTTTCTTAAGATTGCTTTGGCTATTCGGGGTCTTTTGTGGTTCCAAACAAATCTGATGATTTTTGTTCTATTTCTTTAAAATATGCCATTGGGATTTTGATGGGGATTGCATTGAATCTGTATATTGCTTTGGGTAATATGGCCATTTTAACTATGTTGATTCTTCCAATCCATGAGCACGGAATGTCTTTCCATTTCTTTGTGTCTTCTTCAATTTCTTTCAGAAAAGTCTTATAGTTTTCAGCATATAGGTCTTTCACATCCTTGGTTAAGTTTATTCCTAGGTATTTTATTCTTTTTGATGCAATTGTAAAAGGAATTGTTTTTGTATTTCTTTTCTGAGATTTCATTGTTGGTATATAGGAAGGCAATGGACTTTTGTGCGTTGATTTTGTAGCCAGCAACTTTACTGTATTCGTTGATTGTTTCTAATAGCTTTTTGGTGGAGTCTTTAGGGTTTTCTATATATAGCATCATGTCATCTGCAAAGAGTGATAATTTAACTTCTTCATTCCCAATTTGGGTGCCTTTTATTTCTTTCTCTTGCCTGATTGCTCTGGCAAGGACTTCCAACACGATGTTGAAAAGCAGAGGTGATAGGGGACATCCCTGTCGTGTTCCTGAACGTAGAGCAAAGGGCTTCAGTCTTTCTCCATTAATTATGAGATTAGCAGAGGGCTTGTCATATATGGCTTTTATTATGTTAAGGTATTTTCCTTCTATACCTATTTTATTAAGTGTTTTAATCATAAATGGATGTTGTATCTTGTCAAATGCTTTTCTGCATCAATTGATATAATCATATGATTTTTGTCCTTTATTTTGTTTATATGATGTATCACATTGATGGATTTGCGTATGTTGAACCATCCTTGTGCCCCGGGGATGAACCCCACTTGGTCGTGATGAATAATCTTTTTAATGCATTGTTGTATTCGATTTGCTAGAATTTTATTTAGGATTTTTGCATCGGTATTCATCAGAGATATTGGTCTGTAGTTTTCTTTTTTTGTGCTGTCTTTACCAGGTTTTGGTATCAGGGTAATGTTGGCCTCATAAAATGTGTTGGGGAGTACTGTTTCTTCTTCAATTTTTTGGAAGAGTTTGTGCAGAATTGGTATTAGATCCTCTTTGAAGGTTTGGTAGAATTCACTAGTGAAGCCATCTGGTCCCGGACTTTTGCTTTTGGGAAGGTTTTGGATGACTGATTCAATTTTGTTACTGGTGATCGGTCTGTTTAGATTTTCCAGTTCTTCATGGTTCAGCCTTGGAAGGCTATATGTTTCTAAGAACTTATCCATTTCTTCTAGGTTGTTGAATTTGGTGGCATATAGTCCTTCATAGTATTCTTGGATGATCCTTTGTATTTCTGTGGTGTCCGTGATAACTTCCCCTTTTACGTTTCTGATTTTGTTAATCAGTGTCTTCTCTCTTTTTATCTTAGTAAGTCTAGCCAAGGGTTTGTCAATTTTGTTAATCTTCTCAAAGAACCAGCTCTTTGTCACATTAATTTTTTCTATTGTCTTTCTGTTCTCTATTTCATTTATTTCTGCTCTAATTTTTGTTATTTCCTTTCTTCTGCTGACCTTGGGTTTTACCTGTTCTTCTTTTTCTAGTTCTTTAAGGTGTAACATGAGGTTATTTATTTGGGAATTTTCCTGTTTCTTGAGATAGGCCTGTAATGAGATAAATTTCCCCCTTAAAACTGCTTTCGCTGCATCCCAAAAATTTTGGTAGGATGTATTTTCATTGTCATTTGTTTCTATGTATCTTTTGATCTCTCCTCTAATTTCTTCTTTGACCCAGTCCTTCTTTAAAAGTATGTTGTTTAGTCTCCATGTATTTGTGTTTTTTCCCGCTTTCTTTTTACAGTTGATATCAATTTCAAAGCCTTGTGATCAGAGAATATGCATGGTATGATTTCAATCTTTTAAATTTGTTGAGACTGATTTTATGTCCCAATATATGGTCTATCCTTGAGAATGTTCCATGTACACTAGAAAAGAATGTGTAGTCTGATGTTTTAGGATGAAGTGCTCTATAAATGTCAATTATGTCCATTTCATCTAATGTGTCATTTAGGGCTACTATGTCGTTATTTATTTTCTGTTTGGATGATCTATCCATAGCTGTCAATGATGTATTTAAGTCCCCTAGTATAATTGTGTTTTGGTCAATTTCTCCCTTTAGTTCTGTTAGTAGTTGCTTGGTGTATTTCGTGCTCCCTGACTGGGGGCATAAATATTGATGACTGTTATGTCTTCTTGTTTTACAGTCCCTTCACCATTATGAAATGTCCATCTTTGTCTCTTGTTATCTTTTTCACCTTGAAGTCTGTTTCATCTGATATCATTATGGCTACACCTGATTTTCTCTGGGCACCATTTGCTTGGAGTGTCAATTTCCACCCTTTCACTTTGAGTCTATGCTTGTCCTTGTAGCTGAGATGTGTCTCTTGGAGACAGCATATGGTTGGGTTTAGTTTTTTGATCCAATCTGCTACTCTGTGCCTTTTTATTGGTGAGTTCAGTCCATTTACATTTAGGGTGATTATTGATATGTGAGAATTTCCTGTCATTCTATCTTTAGTTTTCTGGTAAGGCTGTGTCTCCATTGTTTCTTTGCCTTTTGTTGTTGTCTATTATTTCTGTGTGGTGGTATTCTATGATGTTTCCCTCTGTTTCTTCTTTTATTTCAGTATATATTTCAGTTCTGGATTTTTTTTGAGTGGTTACCCTTAAGTTTATGTAAAAGTAAGTTTGATATTTAGAGTATTCCATTTTCTTCAGCACGCTTACTTTCTCCATTCCCATATTCCGGTTCAGGCCTTTATTCTCCCCCTTTTTGAGTTTTGGTTGCCACAAATTGTCCCTGTTGATGGTGGTCGAATAGCCTCCTTTAGTATTTCTTGTAGTGCAGGTCGTGTATTAGAAAATTCCCTCAGCTTCTGTATGTCTGGAAAGGTCTTTATTCCTCCTTCATATCTAAAGGATATCTTTGCTGGATATATTATTCTTGGCTCATGATTTCTCTCTTTCAATAGTTTGAATATTTGGTTCCACTCCCTCCTGGCTTGTAGAGTTTCTGCTGAAAAATCTGATGATAATCTAATGGGCTTTCCTTTGTAAGTTACCGTCTTCTTTTCCCTGGCTGCCTTGAGGATTCTTTCTTTGTCGTTGATTTTAGACAGCTTCAGTACAATGTGCCTTGGAGAAGGCCTGTTGGGATTGAGGTAACTAGGTGTTCTATTTGCTTCTTGGATTCGAGGGTCCAGTTCTGTCCACAAATTTGGGAAGTTCTCATCGACGATTTGTTTGAATATATTCTCTGTTCCCTTCTCTCTTTCTTCTCCTTCTGGTATGCCCATTATTCTTATATTGCTCTTTCTGATGGAGTCAGAAAGTTCTTGTAAGTTCTTTCATTTCTTTTAAGTCTCAAGTCTCTTTCTTCTTCTATCTGTGTCATTTCCAGGTTTCTATCTTCGATGTCACTGATTCTTTCCTCCATCTGGTCAACTCTACTACCTAAGCTGGTTATTTCATTCTTAATTTCTTCTATTGAGTTCTTAATCTCCAGAAATTCTATTTGGTTCTTTTTAAAATTTCAATCTCTTTCGTAAAATGCTCATACTGTTCTTTAATTGAGTTTCTGAGTTCATTTAACTGCCTATCTGTGTTTTCTTGTATCTCGTTGAGTTTTTTCAGAACTGCAGCCTTGAATTCTCTGTCATTTAAGTCACATATTTCTGTATATTTAAGTGCCTTTTCTGGAGATTTTTCACTTTCTTTCTGAGCTATCTTGTTGCCTTGATTACTCATGGCGATTACTGGTTTACTATTTCTCTTCCTAGACATCTACAGGAGTGACTTCTGCAACAAGTTGATAGGAAGAGGTCTTTCTTTTGTTCAGCAGTTCTGTTTACTCCTGCAGGGAACCGCCCAGATAGGTGGGGCCAGGGGCGGGGTGAGCTGTGAGAGGTGGCCCAGAGCAATGGCAGCGACCACCACCACAGCCTGTCCTGCTTCCACAGCTCTCTTCCCTTTGCGGAACTAGTTGGGCTGTGGATTTGTGTTTGTGGGCCACAGTTCTCAAATATAGCAAATTTTCTGTTGTTTTGATCTGACACTGCTACTGTTTCGCTTCTAGCACCGGGCAGGTGGGGGCGGGCGAGCTCTGAGAGGGAGGGAGGCGGCTAGTCTCAGTGCCTAAGGCTCCGTTCTCTGCTCGGCAGTGCGGGCTTAAACCACCGTTTTCAGCCTTTTTCCCTCAGTCTTTTCTCCGAGGTCTCTGCCGTGGCGTTGGGTTCAGCCGTGTTATATGCTGTCCCTCAGCCCTGTGGAGCCCTGGCGGAGCCCTAGCAGTCCGATCTCCCGCAGCTGCGGTAGTTCCGGGAAGCAGCGAGCTCGGCGCACTGAGCTGGGTCTGAGTCCTGCGCCCGCGGAGCTGCGTCTCCGCCCGCTTCTCACTTTCCTCCTCCCCCCCGCTCGCGCGCGCGAATCTCCCACCTGTAGGTGATTTCAGTCGGTAGTGGGCCTCTTCGTCTTGCCTGTCTGCTGTGCAGGGAGTCCTTTGTGGAGTTTTTGTTGTTCGATTCTTTGTAAATTCCAGGGGAGCTTTACAGAGGCTCACCTCACTCCGCCATTTTTCCGGAACCGCTCCAAGACTCTTAAAATATATGTGAAGTAGTATACTATGACTGAGGCTAAACTAAAGATATATACTTTAAACTTAACCACTAAAATAATACAACAAATAGTGTTAGCAAAGGACATAAAATGAAATTACAATAATTAGTCAATCAAAAAGAATATATAAAAAGGAATAAATAACAAATAGAAAATATGTAGGTGTGTATTAATCAGAATACGTGGTGTGTGTGTGTGTGTCTGTGTGTGTGTGTGTGTGTCTGTGTGTGTGTGTATAGTTGGTTCATGCCAACTTATGGAAGCTGGGAAATCCAGACCCAGGAGACCTAATGGTCTAGTTCAGTCTGAGCCCAGATGTCTAAGAAGCAGCGATGCTGATATTCTAGTCTGAGTCTGAAGGCCTGAGAACCGAAAGAGCCAATGGTGTAAGTTCCAGTCCAAGCTCTAGTCACAAAAGGTTAGTTTAACATTTGAAAATTAATTTAATACATTATAATGACAGTCTAAAAAAGAAAATAATAATTATGGTCATTACAATGGATTCAGAGAACGTATTTGACATTTGATATTTATCATATATTGATGAAGACAAAGTATTTATGATAAAATGTTTTAGCATATAATGAATAGAAGGGAATTTTTATGAAACCTAAACTAACATTGTATTTAATGGTGTAGAACTTACTCCTTTCCCTCTACCTAAAATCGGGACTGCATACCTATTCTCACAAGTGCTTTTCAGCATTGTGCTGGAAGCTCTAACAAGTGCAATAAGGTAAGAAAAAAAATTATAGAATGCTTACAAACTTAAAAAAAAGATATAAAATTGTATTTATTCACAAATGACTTTATTGTTTACATAGAAAACCCTATGGAATCTGTGGAAAAAGCTACTGGAACTAAGTGACTTTACCAACATTACAATACGCAAAGTCAATACAAAAAAATCAATTGTGTATCTATATACTAGCAACTTTAAAAACTCATTTACAACAACATCAAAATGTAAAATTCTACAGCTATATCTGACGAAAGATGTACAATACCTGAAAACTATAAAATATTACTGATCTAAATTAAGGAAGACTAAATTATACCAACAGAGGACATAAAATGGATTGGAAAACTGTGTTCATGGGTTGAAAAACTCAGCATTGTTAGCATTTCAATTCTACCAAATTTATCTATAGATCCAATACAACTCTAATAAAAATTCCAGCAGAAATACTATAGAAATTCAAAAGTTGATTCATAAGGAAATGCAAAACAGCTTTGAAGAAGAAGAACAAAGCCGGAGGACTTTCACTACCCAGGTTCAAAACTTAATATAAAACTACTATAATCAAGACAATTGGTGTTGACATCAAAATAGACAATAGATCAATGAAATAGAATAGAGGACAAAAATAGATTAAGACATGTGTTATGGACTGAATGTGCCAACCCCAAATTTATATATTGAAGCCTTAATCCCCAGTGTGGCTGTATTTTGAGATAGGGCCTATATAGAGCTAATTAAGGTTAAATTAGGCCGTAAGAATGGGACTCTAATCTGATAAGATTAGTGTCTATAAGAAAAGACATCTGTGAGCTCAAAGGCAGCTATCTGTAAGCCAGGAGGAGAGCTCTCACCAGGAATCAAATGAGCTGGAACCTTGATCTTGGATTTCTAACCTCCAGAACTGTGAGAAAATAAAGTTCTGTGTTTAAGCCGCCCATTCTAAAGTCTTTTGTATGGCAGCCTGAGCAGACTAATATAACATATATAGTCAACTAATTTTTGATCAAGATTCAAGGCAATTTAGGGAAGAAAGGATAGTCTTTTGAACAAATGGTGCAGTAGCAATTGCATATCCATGTGCCCCCCAAAAAAGAATCTCAGTTTATACCTGGTATCAAATCCAAAAGTTAATTCATAGTGGATTATAGACTAAAATTATAAAACTTCTAGGAGAAAACTTGAGAGAAAGTATTTGGAACCCTGGGTTAGGGAAAGATTTTTAGACACAACATAAAAGGCCAATCCATGAAGAAAACAATGGGTAAATTGGACTTTATCAAGATAAAGAACTGCTCTTCCAAAAGACACTCAAGAGAATGAAATACAAGCCACAGATCGAGAAAAAATACTTGCAAATTACATATCTGATAAAGGACTTGCATTCTGTGTTTTGATAGGCTTTTTGTTACCATAATAAAAGGTGGGGACAAAAAGATCGGTTTGGATGAATTGTATTTAGTCAATTCATCTTTGATCCTATTATCTTGAGTCTAATTGTGGAACTGATTAGACATTGATCAGCATCAAATTCTCTGGTGAAAAGCCACCGTCTCCAGTTTCTGACTCCTATGTCATTTTTGGCTGTATCTCAAAGATTACTAAAGTGCTTCTACTATCATAGTTGCAAAAGTTTTCAGTGCCCTGGTGAAAAGTGACCTGAGGAAATGAAGAGAACCTCGGGTCCAGGCAGGCTCAGCAAGTTTCTTCATCATCCACAGCACTGATTTTCTAATTTGTGGCATTTGGAAATAGACAATCTCTAGATTCCTTTCTAATTTCAGATTTTACATTTTTGGTTAAGAATAAAGTGCTCATCTGTTGTGGTGGTTACATTTACTTATCTTTGCTCCTCTGTCTTTTATCACAAGCCCCTTATGGACTGAGCAAACAGGAATTTCAGTTTCCCTTGATAGACCACCTTGAACACAATGTTCATTCAGTGAGCATTTGCTGCTCCTTAGCTGATAATGAAAAATAAAAATAGAAGCTAGTAAGTTCAACCCACACCTTGGCCATTGCTTTTAATTTGCCAACACATGCAGCCTTTGCAAGAGCAGTTAACGAGTGACGGGATTGAATTAGGTGTCCTCTCCTTGATGGAAATTTTAATGAAGTGGGTAATGAACCAAAGGTAGAGAGAATCAGGCAGAAAGAGAAACTAGATGCATGAATAGTTCGGAAAACATATAACCCATCAGAATGATAATGCCTGGACTAAATCAGTGCCTACTTGGTATATTTCTGAGCAATGAATGTTTTTAACGGGGTCATTGCGACTCTTTTAAAAAGAACAAACGCAGAGAAATAGGCCCTCACAATTTTAGAAACTGGTCTTTATTTGGGTCCTCTTCCCTGTGAATGTTAGAACATGACATTTTCTAAATGTTAGAACCTCAGAGCCTACTAGGGAAAGCTGGAACTTGAATTTGCAAGGATATCTTTTTTGCTACATTTAGGTCCGCCCGCCATTCATCTGGACTGTTAATACAAAGTGCAACTGCATCGAATAGGCAAATACGTATCCTCCTGAGGCTTTGCAGCAACAGGTAAATCGCAGGTGACTAAAATGTACAGGGAATGTATAGAGTATCAGAATAATTTTGGAATTTTGTTATTAATAGCCGTTAATCACTGCTCTTTTCAAAGTCTGTTCCTTTTTCACTGGAAGATTCTAATGAATTTTTTTCTGTGAATCGTGAAATTTTTTTCAGCATATATACACATACGTATCCACATATATAAAATTTCCATTATATGTATAAAATAAAATTTCCATTATATGGATGATGTACATTTAAAATCAAACAATTTGTCTTGGAAACAAAAGGGGGAACTCAAATATAATTTCCATTTAACTTGATTTAGTATATAGGCAATGTGGCGTGGTAGAAAGATCATGGCCTTTTGGAATAAAACAGACCTTGATTTCCGCCTACTTTTGCTACTTATAAATTGTAAAACATTGAGCATATAACTAACAGTCTCTCTGAGACTCAATTCCCTTTTCCATCATTGTATATTTTCAAAGATAAATAAATTAATATAGGTAAAAGACCTGGGATTTTATTTTTTTGGAAACCCATAAGCTACAGAGTAGAAACAGCAGAAATTTAAAAAATACAGAAAGGATATTCTAATACCTAACTGGAGAGACAATATGGGTAATGTTTTTCTAATAAAAAAATATTAAAGTCATCTCGTAGAAGCTAAACAGAACAATGGTGAAAGACATTAATCATCAATATGTATTTACTAGGAATATTCTGTCAAAAGTAGATTTTTCTATTCATTTTTTACTAACTGTATTGATAAACTTAGCTCTCTGAAATTTGTGACATAAATATAAAAACATGCTGTTCTAGTCTCTCTTCTGATAAACAAAAAAGAACCAGTTAGTAAAATAAAAATAAAGGCACTATTGGGGGGAAAGTGACCATGTCATTCTTTAGTTTTAATAGTCAAGACAACAAAATTGGGCCAGAACCGTTAAACAATTTGCTGTACAAGAATTGTTTCAGGAGACATTTTCAAAAATAGATTTTCTGATCCCATTCTTAGAGAGCCAATGGAGATGGATGGCCCAAGAATCTGAACTTGAAAACTCTTGCAGGTTAATCTTGTGTTAGCTAGGGTTTGAAATAGACATCCAAGACAACAGAGTAACGAATTCTATAAGGTTCATAGAAAAAGCATAAACCTATAAAGGGAAGATAGATCTAGAGGAATGGGATATTCTCAAACTGGATTCTGATAAGGAAGAAAAGTGGGAGAGCTATAGAGAAACCATCAAAGGCACTCACATTTTCAAAGGGCTTGTACATAAAGTGGAAGGAATGGAATATTAACCAATGGGAGTGACAAAACTTTGAGGATGGCTGACGTTTGCATGAACCAAATACCCAGTGGTTGGGAAAGATAGAATAACGTTAAAGATCAAAACAAGTAAAAAGCACTCTCAGTTCCTATTTTTTCCTCTCAATCCCTAAAATGGAGACTGATCTTTTTAACTGAACAGAACAGACTAGATTACTAGTCAAATATTGCTGCATAACAAAAACTTTAAACATCTCATTAGCATACAGCAATAAGCATACCAGGTCTGACAATTAAGTTCACGAATTTGTTGCAACGATGTTGCTAACGATTTTTAACATCAGAGGGATTATTCATTGTGAATGTGTACCAACTGGAAAAACAGTTAACCAAGTTTACTATTTAGAAGTGCTGAAAAGGCTGCATTAAAAAGTTAGACGACCTGAACTTTTCACCAACAATTTATGGCTGTTGCATCACAACAATGCACCAGCTCACACGGCACTGTCCGTGAAGAAGTTTTTAGCCAGTAAACAAATAACTGTATTGGAACACCCTCCCTACTCACCTGATCTGGCCCCCAATGACTTCTTTCTTTACCCAAAGGTAAAGGAAATATTGGAAGGAAGACATTTTGATGACATTCAGGACGTCAAGGGTAATACGATGACAGCTCTGATGGCTATTCCAGAAAAAGAGTTCCCAAATTGCTTTGAAGGGTGGACTAGGCCCTGGCATCAGTGCATAGCTTCCCAAGGGAAGTACTTCAAAGGTGACTGTAGTGATATTCAGCAATGAGGTATTTAGCACTTTTTCTAGGATGAGTTTGCGAGCATAATTGTCTGACCTTGTATATTTCTATCTTATATATTAGCAGCTCATTCTCTCCCAGAGCCAACAACCTTGCCAGGATATGTTCTTGTGAGAATGGGAGATGCACCAGAGGGCCATGGCCCGTCATGTACACAAATGCCAATGTTCTGTTTGTATCAGGTATATTTCATTGACCAAAGCAAGTAACATGGCTGAGCGCAGTATCAAAGAGCCTTTTTTTGGAAGGAATTGCAAACTTAAATAGCAAAGGACATAGATATAGGAAAGGGTGAAGAATTAGGATCAATCATTTAATCTACCACAAACATTGATGAATTCATAATATTTTATACCATAAAATTTAATGCCAAATATACTAACAACTTTATTTTTTAGGTGAGGAAGCTGATAAAGAATATGAAACCCATGTTCTGAACCTAAGCTCAATGCTTTTTCCAATGGAAATACTTGTATAATTACTGTTGTTAACTATCCAGGAATGTTGATTAAAAAATAATTTGAAAATGTGTTTACTTATTCATTCAATATTCACTGAGTTCCTGCTATGTGAAGGTATAGAGCTCAACCTTGGAGATTTAATAATAAGTAAAATAGGATTCTTGTTATTGAGTGTATAGACAGATTAGTGACATTGATATTAAAATGAAAGTCATGTAAACATTCCCAAGTATTTTATTAAAATTTGTTTTATTGTTTATTTAACATAAAAAAGAAAAATTAATAAAAACATAGTAAATAAACAATCAGGTAGAGATTTCTGAGTCAGCTATAATGGGGCATCCTATGGTATGATGGAGAGAAAACACTGGATTAAAATCAGAATATGTGATTGAAGGATTGGAACTCTCAGTTCCCTGGCTTCCAAGGAGGGGAGAGAGGCTGGAGGTTGTATCCATCACGAATGGCCAGTGATTTAATCAGCCATACCTAAGTAATGAAGCCTCCATGAAAGCGCAAAAGGACAGGTTTCAGAGAGCTTCTGGGTTGATGAACACATGGAGATGTGGGGAGCATGGCCTGCTTGTAAATGGCATATAATCTCTGCGTCCTTTCCCTATACCGTGCCTTGTGCATTCTTCCATCTGGCTGTTCCTGAGTTATATATTCTTTTATAATAAACAAGTAATGTAGTAAAAAAAAATCAGAAGATATGCATTCCACGTCAGAATCTGCCCTTATTAGACATGCTGAAATTGAAAAGATGATTTAATTCCCCTCAGCTTTTGATTTCACATTAGTAAAATTGGGAAAATACCTATCCTTCCTACCTCAAATGTTATAAATCAAATCCATGAAAACTGGAAAGTGCTTTAAAATTGAGGCACCATTAAAAAATGATTAAAGTATCAGAAAACATAAAGTAATAGTTGAATTTCTGGCATAACTTTAATCTGGTACTTTTTCTGCAACTCAGTATTACTTCTCCAAACTCTAAAGTTAGAAGAACAGTTTCAAAGGACTTTTTAACTGCTATGACTGTACTTCTGTAAACAATTACCAAAAAAAAAAAAAAAAGAAAAAACAGAAGAAGAAAAAAAAAGAAATCTTATTTTCTCTAGACCACTGGAGCTTGAATTTGTTGCCATATTGCAGAAGGCTGATTGAATATCAAACACTAACATATGCTTCTCTTTAAACATCTCATGTGGAGAAAAACAGCCGACTTCACGGCTGTTTTTGATAATCTCTTACTCTGGTGAAACTAGATACTGTCTACTCCTTTGAAAACTGACTGAAGTTACTTAAAAAGCGATTCACTATTACTTATGGATGAGTTTTAATTGTGAATTAGCATTTCATTCAGGGCAAGAGCTCACCTTCGTAGACTTTTGTGTGCTACAGGTGAAGAGCTTCTCTGAGATCGGTGAAACAAGGATGCCCCTCGGTCTTTTCCACACTTGTAGATGGCTCAATTCCATGAGTATGATTTTATTTTTATCAGCCTCTTGGGTTTTCATCTTTCTGGTCTCCATAACCTCCACACAAGGCACCTCCTCCCTGGATCATAATCTTGAGATTGCCATCCCCAAACAATATGCCAGCTCTAAAATATAGACTTCTCTGAGTACTATTGCCAGTCCTCCCAGCTTACCTGGGATGGTGGTTCCATGCCAGCAATGAATCACTCGCGGGAGACTTTTTCTTTTCTTTTTTCTTTATTTGTTTTTAAATAAACTTTCAAATTTTAGGATAGTTTAGATTTATAGAAAAAGAGTGAAGAAAGTGCAGAGTTCTCAGATACCACACACCTAGTTTCCCCTATTGTTAGTTAATGTCTTATTTCAGTATGGTACATTTTTTACAATATTGACACATTACTGTTAACTAAGGTCCATACTTTATTTGGATCTTCTTATTTTTTAACTAGTGTTCCTTTTGTTTCAGGATCCCTTCAGGGGTATCATATACATTTAACCATGTCTTTTTAGGCTACTCTTAGCTTTCTCAGACTTTCTTTAACAGTTTTGAGGAGTACTGGTCCAGCATTTTGTAGAATGTAGATTTTTCTGATGTTGTTTCTCATGTTTAGACTGAGGTTATGTTTGTTGGGGGAGGAAGTACTGTTTTTACCACATCATGTCAAGGATATATGAGTTATTGCTGCTGCTGTTAAGCTTGATCACCTGAATGAAGTAGTGTTTGTTAGTTTTCTCCAGTGTAAAGTTACTTTTTCCCCCTTTCCCATACTATATTTTTGGACGAAAGTTACTACGTGCTGCCCACACTTAAGGAGTAAAGAGTTATACTCCTCTTTGAGAGTGGAATGTCTATATAAATAATTTGGAATTCTTTCACATTGGAGTTTGTCTCTGTTCTCCATTTATTGATTGATTCAGTTGTTTGTTTACATCAGTATAAACCCATGGATACTTATTTTATACTTTGGGTTATAATTCAAAGCTACATATTTATTTTGTTGCTTTAGTTGTTCCAGCTTTGGCCATGATAAGCTCTTTTCAGTTAGCTTCTGTGTCCCTTTGACATACCCCTGACCCCATCATTCTGTTTTCTATTTTTAGCACTTCCTTGTTTCCTGGCACTATGAGATTCTTCAGGCTTATTTTGCATATTTCCTGCCTCAGTCCTGGAATCAGCCATTTCTCCAAGGAGCCCTGGTTACATTTATCAGCGAATGCTATTAGAAAGCAAGATCTGCACACTATCCTGGAGACTTTTAATTTATTGATCTACCACTCTCTCACTATGAATCACTTCCTGTTTTTTCTCCTGTTTTCTGATTTCCACTCTTCGAATGTCTATTTCATGCCTTCTCTTTTCTCCTCAAACTTTATTATCTTTATTCATCTCTTTCACTTCTACTTGATGTTCTTCTCTCACATTTTATATTTTGTTGAGAAGATCAATTAAAAAATGAAATCTCCCTTATTTTCACTACCCAAGTTGCCAACCTATCCATCTTTATCCAGACTATTTTATTCCATCTAATTCTGAGATTGAAATGTCTGCCTTCTGGAATCTGAAGGAGTGAGGGAAAGGTGAATTTCTTGTTATTTTATGTGCAAAATTCCACATAATCTGGTTTTCAATGTTCTCATTCTCATCCACAGCTATTTCTGTGTTTGGTTTTCTTGAGTCAATTGCTTCTCTGGTGCAACTTCTCTAGGTAGGAAACTTCCATCTTCTGGCAGGATGGAGATGAAGCATCATTACTTCAGGAGGAGAATAGTGGAGTTCCAAATGTTTCAGTCCACTTCCTACTCCAACCTTGAGAGACACCTAGGATCACCACTTCCTGAGCCTTTCTAGGTCTGTGATTTGCAGACCTCTTTGAGCTCAATTCTCTCACCTTATTCCACTTCCTTTACCCCAGTCTGCAGCCCATCCTCAATCACTTAGGTTTTACTTTGTTTGCCAAAATCAGTTACCATTTGTAAATATTCTTTTCACACTCCAAAACTTTTCACCTGTTTTTTTTTTCCTCCCTTGGTCTGTAGAATTTATCATTTTTTTTGTATTAATTTACTACCATTTTGGTGAGATTTGGGGAAACACATGAAGTAAACATACATGCTCAATCTGCCATGCTTATCAAAAGTCTCAGGGAGATTTAGAAATTACTGCCTTCTCAGATCTACCCTTTTATTTAATCACCTATTTCTTCCCAAACCTCCAGATTCCATCGTCTGGCTAGACATTGCCAACATATAGAGGGAAAAGAACTTCTGTCTTTGGAGCCAAAGAAACTTTGATTTGGATCCTAGTCCTTCTGTCCACAGTTATATAATATCAAAATTGGAGGTTTAGGTTTAAAACAGTAGACATTCTTTCCTGTACAGTTCTTTAGGTAAGAAATACAATACCAGCATGGTGGAAGGGTCACACTGCCTCCAGAGGCTCTAGGATAAATTTCATTCTGACCTCTTTTAGCTTCACCATTCCTTAGCTTATGGCTGCACCATTCCAATTTCTGCCTTTATCTTCACATGGCTATTTCCCCTGTGGATGACTTTCTCTGCCTCTCTCATCTCAAGATCCTTAACTTAATTTCATCTTCAAATACCCTTTTTCCAGATAAAGTAATATTTACCAATTTAAGAATTGGATATTAGGACTTGATATCCTTAGGTAGCCTTTATTCAATCTATTATAGTAGGTGTATCAGTCAGGACATTTGTTTGCAAGCAACAGGAACTAATCCCAGTTGCCTTAGAAGAACAGGAATCTATAACAGGATGACATTGGAGGCTCACATTAATGGAGACCAGAAGGTTAGTTTTGGAAATGTAAAGAACAAAAGGATAGGTGTCCAGAGACCAAGCAATAGGTACATTATGTCCCCGTACAATATCACTGTGAATAAATTGTAATGAAACTTTTGTATTTGACTTCTTTGATTAAGATTCAAAGTCTTTTGCAAGAACAACTTTTTATCTGAGCCTAGGTCATGTGTCAAGTCTCTGATTCTCAAGGGCAAGGAGATTGGGGCACTTCCTGCCACAAAGGACTATCCCAAAATAGGAGAGGGGGTAGAGGGTTAGATGTTGGACAGTAAAAATATGTAGCTAGATGATGATGATAGATAGATAGATAGATAGATAGATAGATAGATAGATAGATAGATAGATGGAAGTATCCATTATAAATGATAACTATATTCCTAAATTTAAAAAGATGAAGAAATGGGCAATAAATTCAGGAAGCATGGGAAATAGCATCAAATCTCAAGGCTGTTCATAGTTAACTCTGTTCTTTTCACTCAGTGATGTTGCCTTCTGATACCAAAATTTGCATTATTTATAGAAGAATTTTACATTAGTAAAGTAATTCATTATACATATTTTTCCTAATTCACAGAATAAATAAATATAAAAAATTTAAGGAACAGGATTGAATGAGAGTTACACTTTTCACCCTCTTTATATGGAATATAAAACCATTCAAACTTCCTCCTTCGTAATAAATATTAAACAGGACGCTTTCAAATCTAATTCTGAAAATTCTATTTTGAAAATAATGCTGTTATAACTCAAAAAATTTTTGAAACTCCTATTTTTAATATTAATATCAGAGTGCCCATATTGCTAGTTTGTGTCTTTCACTCATGCTTAAATTATATTATTGTGTGTACTTAAACATTTCTTTTAATTACATTCATGAAAAAAGTGATAAAACTTTCAAGAAACAATTTTGAGCATAAATTTTAATCTGTAAGCAACTCATCAAAAAATGTTGGTTGCTACAGAAACCACTAAATTCAAATTTCCAGTTCTGTAAAAAGTTAAAAGAAGGGGGAGACACCAACTTTTATGAAGATATTCATGACTTGCCAGCTATGTGAGAAAAAAAAAATCTCAATTTTATAATTTAGAAAAACTAAGAGAGTTTATATACCTATTTTAAGATCTTAAAGCTAGCAAGCAGTCAGAAATTTAATCCTGGACTAACGCAAAACCCATGCAAATTTTAAACTTTAAAAAGAAGATAAGAGAAAATGGAGTTATAGCTCAGTTTTCTTTGCAAAAATGACAAGGTAGCTTGTGAACTACAGCTAGAGGGGAAATTATGGAGTTTCTTTCTCTCTCCCTCTCTTTAATTTTTTTTAAAAATATTTTGTTTCTCTTGATGCAGTTGAGAGAATCTTCAAGAATGATTAGTGGGAAAGAAGAACTCAGAGTTCAGTAGCAAATAATCTCTTCATTGTCTACCAAAAAAAGCAAAACAAGAATTATAATTTAAAACAAATACTTAGCGGAAGAAGTATGAAATTGGCTAAGTTCATTCTTTCTATAACAAAATGTTCTTTAATGATTCTAAGTTTGCTTATTTTAATGAAGATGTAGCTCTCGATGGTTAAAAAAAACACACACACACACAAAAAAAACACAGGAGGAAAGCATGCTTATTTCTATTATTCATTTAACCATTAAGTAATTCTATTTTTTCAAATTAAATCAGGACATATAATTGAGACATGTCGGATCAGTTTCAAATACTTGAAATTAAGGTTTTCTGGGGGAACATTAAACCATACTGAGTGGCCTGCTAAATAAATAGCTCAATACTTGCTATTCCTGCTGCTTAAATGCTCAGCCCCTTTTTGTCTGATGGTTTCTATTCATTCTTTACACCCAGCTGACACAATGCAACCTCTAGAAAGCTTTACTCAGCTTTCTAAGCATAGCACTAACTACCATGATACTTTGTAATATTGATGCTATTTGAATTATGCTATAATTATTTATAAGTTTGTCTCACACATATCTATGAGTATTTCAAGGATAGGAATCATGTATTATAAAGTTTTCTATTCTGAATGACAACTATACAACCTGGTGCTACTAAAGTTATAAATATTTTTGAGGTGGAAACAGGATATCTGAGTGAGTGGGTGAGAGAAAAAAATTGAATGAGCAAAATTCTATCTTATTTGGGATGGGTCATTGAATATACTCATTCATGAAGTCAATCATATTTTCCGTTATTAACTCTAGCTTTTATTTTCTATATGACTTGGGTTAGTTATCTTGTCCATGTTGCTGGAGAAATGGTAAGAAGAACAGAAAAGGATGAATATAAAACAACTTGGAACTTAAGTCTGTAAATAATCCCTGCCAGTGATTCGAGTCCTCCCACGCCAGTTCCTAGAGCCAGCTAAATACCTGTTAGTGAAGACTTCACTTGTCAACTGGGGAGTCCAGGGCTCAGAGTCTGATATTAGATGGCAAACAACAGCGCACATTTTAACTCTTAACAAGCTGAAGCCATTCCTTGTTACTTAGTAAATTTTTCCCACCATAATGCAAAGGCCCTGGAATCTGACAAGTTCTAGGTCATTAAACTGAAAATTCACTAGAGAAGAAACTATTTCCTTGTTTTTCTAAGTGTTAAAAAGCAATCATTTTTGAGATGTTTCTTCTGAGTTTTTGGACTCACTCTCTGAGGGAAAAGTGTTGTGGGTAAAATTCCTGTCATTGTAACGTTTTTGAGATAATGAAAGACAGTTGTTTATTTTTCTAAGTAGACTGAAATCTCTGACATCTATGTGAAATGGTAGCTTCTTTGTAAATATTTATATACATTACAAAAATCATAAGAAAGGGAAATAAATATATACATTTTCTCTTCTGATTAAAGCAAAGACTGTAAATCCTCTACTAAGTTATTCAGCCAGGGAAACCACAAAACCATATTTAGGGGAAAATGATTATTAAGTCAATTAGTAGAGAATCAAAACATTGGTGTGTGCTATTTATATGCAATTGAATTAAGCAGACATTTTCTAAGTTTGTAATGCTGGAGAGCTTATAACATACTAAATTCACCTACCATTACTGAAAAAAGTCTGATTTCCCTTGTAACCTAAAAACTTCTCGAAGACATAGACCATATCTCTTCTGTTTGTAGCTCTGTTGTCACTAACTAGCTTTTTATGTAGTTACTGTCAAGTCCTGATAAAATCCAGGGGTCAGCTGTTTTCTTCTCAAGGGCTATTTTCTGCTAATATTTTGGGAAAAGTAGGGGAGAGTTTGCCTGAAGCTCTCTTCTAACTTACCACTTAATAACTGCTCCTGTGGAATGCTTGATTTCAGATCTAAGAGAAGAAATATAGAAGGTAAACCTGGAACACTGTGCACCAAAAAATAAGAAAACCATGAAAGGGAAATGAGGTATTGTCAAAATGACACATAAACCGACTTGAATGGACTTTCACTGTCCAAATAGGGGACAATTTGAGCATCAAAAAGAATAATGATTGATTAAACACATGTAATATACAAAAATCCATGCATTCATAATGATATTTTAAAGAGAGAAACAAATCAAAACTCATTGGACATTGGACATCCATTAGAGGTTGCCTGGGCACCAGTTCAATATTCTGAAAATTGGCAACTAAAGAAAAAGAGTTAAACATTTGCCTTGTTTTTCTGCAGTAAATTTTATTTCAGGGGATCCCGTAAGTTCTGTGCATGTAGGAAAGAGTTTCATATAGAAGTATTTCAGTTAATACATGCAGAAAGAATGATAGAATTAGAAAGTCATTATGCAGCCCCTAATGAAATAACTGACTTAGTAACTGTCATCAGTAGATGATAAAATTATTAAATGTGAAGTTCATGGGTAATTCATTGTCTAAACAGAGACATTTTGTGAAAGGTACATTGTTAATACTTTGGCCAGGAGCTCAGGCATAAACTGGTGCAATTCCAGGCAAAGATGTGTTGGATTATTCTATGCTGGGGACCTTGTGAAGGAGAGAACAGTCTGTCACTGACTTCCTGGTCAATTTTAGCAGACTAAAAATAAGGGAACCATGATGGGCCTCTTGATTTCTGAGAATGTGAAGAATTCAGCACTGTCTATCAATTATTGTTTCTATATATACATATTCTAAACTTCAAATCTTATCTTATATTAAATATATATAAAATTTATTATAAATTGAGCATTAGATGATATTAAAGAATTGTTGATAAGTGGAAATGTTAGACAACGACATTGTGATGGTATGAGAAATCCCTCCTGTCCTTTTTTTTTGAAATTTGATGAGTTATTTAGGAGTGAAAGAATAATGTTTGGAAATTGTTTTAAACTACCCCAGCCAAAAAGGAGGGGGGTAGATGAAACGGCTTTGGCAAAATAATGATTATTGTTGAAGACAGGCGAGTGAGTAAAGGTTTGATGTACTCTCAATAATGTTTCTCCGTGTTTCCAATCCTGTGCACTGCACCGTGGGCCACCGTGGTCCCTGTGCTGTGGGATGTGGACCAGCAGTAAATATAGGCAATCCTTGAATCTCCTGTTGATGCACCCATCACTTCCCTGAACTATTACCACCCAAAATAATTTATGTTGAACTTATTGAACAATTGAAGGGAGGACAAACTAAATGAAATGACTAGACAGGATATAATACCTCTCTAACTTTTATTCTAACATCTATTTTTGTAAAACTTCACAATCTTTTCAGAAGTTGATGGTAAAGTATACCTTTATAGTGGTACATTTCTCTGAGTCTGAGTAAAATGGATGGATCTCACACACAGGCATAGGTACATACACAAACACACACACACACACACACACACACACACACACACACACACACACACACCCCTACCTCTTCCAAAGGATTGTTGTTAATACTCCACCGTTTCATAGCTTACTGAGGAAAAGAAATATGTCTGCTTCATAGCCACAACTCAGATTCTACACTTTGTAAATTGGTCCTTTATATTATTATGCAAAATGGTGGTAGTTCCTTCTCTTCAGCAGCATCTTGGTCCAAAATATGTACTGTTAGAAATACTAGAAATAATAAAAAGGCTCATCCTTGAGCCACATACCTTTTAATGACATATCCCTTAGCTATAAATAGTTCTTGTCATGGGTTTAACATTGTCATTTGTAAAGACTCAATTATGTCCCCAGACCAGATGCCATCCTTTCCCATCATCTGGTGTAGAGGTGAGGAGATGGTTCCAGTCTTTCAGTTATATTAATTTCAGTCAGTTAAATTAAACTGAAATCTCTGAAAGTCATGCTTTCATGTAAAGTTTGAGATTTGAGTTATTCCAGGGAAAGTAACACCAAAATTACCAACATAAGGACAAATACTATTACAGTTACTTTAGGGAATGGGGCAGACTCTCTGGAGAGTGTTGATTCTATTTCAGTAAAAACACTGGAAGCCATGGAAACAAATCCAAGCCGTTTGCTAACGACTGCCTACATGAGAAACGAAAGCTGACACTGAACCACGTCCCACAGCATCACAGATTTAGGCACATTTTTTGTAACCTAAGAACTTTTCTTAGTGGCCTGGGGATCACAGTAAAAGAAGCTGTGAAGTTAGAATGGCGTTTAATACCTGGTGTGTCACCTTGTTTGCAGCAGTGGCTTCTGAACCAACTCTAGTAACCTGATAATAGGTGTTGGGCTTGGTCCTATGTTTAAAACCTAGTGACATGAATGAAGGGAACTGAACATATGTTTAGATAAAACAAGCCCAATCATATGAAAAAGTCACATATGAAAAGTCAATACATAGCTAATTTTAAAACTGACAAAATAAGCAATGCTTTGAGAATTAATACAATTCTCAACACAGAGATAAGAACAGTGAGCTCTATAAGAGAAGTGGATAAATTCTATTAATCCCAGGGGACCAGAAAGACATTATAGAAGAGCTGGGATTTGAGCTTGGTTTTGAAGCAAAAGTGGTAGAATTTAATAGAGAAAGAGAGAGCATTCTGGATAGTGAGAATATGTGAAATACCATTAGTGTTTTACTAAACAGCCAAAGGTATTTGACAGTTCACAAACAAGCTCCCCTGGAGTAGAGAATTAACGGGAAATGACAATGGCAAGATAGGCTGGTGATATCTTTTTGGGTTCCCTTACATAATGCTTCCCAAATGTTCAGATCCAGTCCTGTCTTAGCTACACGTTAAATTGCATAACGCAGTAGCTCACTGCAAAATAGTGAGTCAACCCTGTTGCTAAACAGTGTAGGACTTTGTTCTCAGGGGTTTCTTATTCTCCCCTCCCCTGCCCCCATAAACTAGTAATCCTTTAGCTAGATCTTGCCCAACCATTTGCCTCTTGATGTTTCAGAAACAAACAAATCATTCATGAAATTTCCAAAAGACTCCCATTCCTAATGTGACGTGAAGAATTCAAGAGTACAGTTTTTAATACATTTATTTTATTTACACAAACTCAGAATTCAGACTTCTGATGTTAATGTAACTTTTCCATTCATAAACTAAGATATTGATTAATTTTATTTATTGACTGCACCTTTTTTTTATCCATATCCAATGTCCCTTGTTGTTATTTTTTATTTATTTATTTTTTTTACTCTGTCCAGTGGAATCAAGTTTTCTTGTTTGTTTTGTTCATTGGTTCAGGAGTTTACTTCATTGACTGCTTTTTCCTCAAATGGGCTGATTTAAGAATATGGTCCCTGACTGTTTTAGCTAATTGCTTTTAACAATTTACTATCATGCAAAACTTTGTTAACTTTTCCATTAAATGCCCCCTTAGCTCCGAACAAGCAAAGCGTTATTCATCATCCCTGACTCCTCCCACGATACCAGCAAAGGTACTAGGTTACATTAAGTCCTAATAGGATCTTTGGTTGCTTAAAGTTGATGGCTCATTTGTTTGCAATGGACAAACATCTCACACTAGGTCAAAGAAAGGATAGTTTATTCTACAAATACCAATGAACTGGAAACTAAACATTAACAGAATCTAAGGCAGCCCTTGGGATTGGCTATTCATTTTCTCTCTCTGTTATCACAGGGTAGCCTCCTTTAGCTTCCTGATTTTCTTTGTGAATATGCTCTAGCCACCTCGCTGTTATCAGTTAGGGATTGTTGTACTTTCAAAAATTCTGATGGTTCCAAATTTCAGCTTTGCCTGGACTCCCCCTCATGGGATCCCTCTGTGCGAATGTTGCCTTCTCTAATAGTCTCAATCCAAGAATTCCTAGAGAGGAAATTGGTTGCTTCAGAAGGTCTTTTCACACCAGGCCACGAATTTAAAATTATAGGTCATGCAGTAATTTGTTTTTCAATTGACTGATTGTACTTGTGTCAAGTTTCAAACCTTTGTCTGATGGCCTCTGACTAAGGGGCCAGGATATCTTAGTACAAAATTTGGTCACTGTTCCTTCAGCAGTGCCCTAGGTGGAGCTATTTCTCTTTGAAGGGGAAGTAGACATGGAAAGCCCTAAAACCTTTATGTAGAGATGCGCCACAGTCCCTGAGAAGTGCACCTATGAGAAGAGAGTGAAAGGACTGTCCTTTGTATGCACCACAGGAAGAGGAGATTCTTACATCAGAGTCAATCTTAGGAAAAATTGGACCAAGTGGTCATTGTGGTGTATGATTTTAGGGGTGCTGGTGAGGCTCTGGTTGTCAGTCATAATAGTTTCTTCTTTCAGACCCTGAATGATGCCTGAGGATGCTTTAAAGAAAGTTCCTTCTGAATAACTCCTCTCCAGTATTCCTGACAAGTGGTTATTTCGTTTCAACTTGGATACCTCCAGTGGTAGGGAGCTTATTTGAAGGGGCTACTAGCCTTCTAGAGAGGAGCTACTAGCTCTCAATGTAATAGCATCTTCCCTTGTGTTAAGTATTTATGTTTAATTATTAGGACATTTCATAAGTGCTCTCAATTGCCTGTATGTACTAGTTAAGACATAAATAACAAAAACAGACTGAGCTAAAGCAGAAAGTGAAATGTGTTGATGGAGTATTTATGTATCTCACAAAATCCAGAGCAAGCTTCGGAAAAACAGGAATCACAGCATCCCTGGGAATATAGAGTGGCAATTTGTAGATCTTTCCTCTGAGCACTGCAAGTAACATTATTCAGTTGCTAATAACTCCTAACCCTGTGTTTCTGAATTTAAAGCTCTGAATTCCTAAGGTGGAATCAGTTGACTAAAAATGGGTCAGCTGTCCACCCTTCAAGAGTCAGTTATGTATGTCTGTAGGGCCAGTTGTCAAAAACATGGCTTCTTGGAGTCTTCTTGAGGGAGGGGGGCAGTTCTCAGAGAAGGGTTATGCAAAACACACAGTAGGTAACCACCACAAGCAAAAATTAAGGTCCGTATCCTTTCATATTGTATTCAAATATCTCACTGATCTGCTCTCAGCATTTAGTTTCAGCCTCATGTTTTACCACTTATTTTTATTTGGGTCACTGTGTGACATGATAGTGACTAATGATGCCATTTGCTATCACACTTTTTTACCTTAGCTCATACTGTCCCCTCTGCAAGGAAACCACATCCATAACTGTCTCATCAACACCTCATTTAAAATTTAAAATTTTTATCAGTTAATTTAAAAATGTAATCTAAAAAGTAAGTCATCCCTTATCTATCCTTGTTCTCAGTTATGCTTCCCAGAGCAACTGCTTTTAGCTCTTGTGGCTGCTTCTTTTGATATTTACATACATGTTGACAAAAAAAATATGCATGCTTCCGTTGTGCTTTTTGTATTGCACTATGGGAGCTTCCTCAATATCCATGTATACTTTGTCTCTCTTCTGTATGCTTCCAAGATAGTTTATATGTTTATGAGTTTTGATTTCATAACTCTTCAGAGTGTACATTATTATAACAACGTAAATATTATTTACAATTAAACCACATAGTATGCATTTACTTGCTTATATAATCTTTTGTTTTCCCTGGAGTTAATAATTGATTTATTCTTGGTTGCTTTATTTTCTATGTACTTATTAACTTATCCCCAATTTCTCTACCATAAGAATAAACCTCCCTGATGTGCTTCAACGTGTTGAATAATGTAGCCATTTCATCTTTTTCTTTGACACATTCCTTCTGGAGCCTTCCTTCCTCCTAGTACAATATGGATAGGCTGTTTCCTAGAACTGTGGCAACTCTGTTATCCTTGGACATCTCTTTACCACCTTGAAGATTCTCTTTCCCTTCCTCGAGTAGTAGATCCAGTATCTTCCTTTCTCTTGGTTTATTCCAGTAGCTAAAAACATGGATGGTAAAATATAAGATTTATGATAGAAAATATCTTTATTCTACCCTCACCTCTGATTATTTGAACTATATATAGAATCTGTGCTGAAAATTATATTTCCTCAGAAGTTTTAAAGTATTGCACCATATTATTTTAGCTTCCACCTTTGCCATTATAAATTTGATGGCATTCTAATTCTAGATATTTTGAATATAATCTCTTCCCTTCCTCCTTCTTTCACTCTCATGTATATTTGTATCTGTTTCAGATTTTAGGATCATCTCTTTGTTTATAGTGTTCTCAAATTTCATGTTGATGTATGTTGCTGTGTGTCTTTTTTTTTATCCGCCTTGCCAGACACTTGGGCACTTTCAGCCCCAAAACTTTTGCCCTTCAGTTCCAGAAATTTCTTTTTGTTTATTATTTTGATAATATACTCCCTTTAAATAACTCAGTTCTATCATTCTGAAATTCCCATTTTCAGTTTTAGAATCTGTAGTAGTCATCTTATATTTTTCTAGATTTTTTTCTTCTTTTCTGTCTTATCTTTTTGTTATTGTCCCACTTTCTTGGGGATTTCTCCATGATATTCCCTCAAAGGAAAGGATTTGTGATGAAAATGTGTGTGTTTGTGTGTCTGAGATTTATAATGCATAAATTGTAAGTATTTTCCAGCAGAATGCCTCTAAGTTCTCTAAATCTTCAACTCAATATTCATAATTCAGTAAAAGTTTGTTAATGGGTGCTTCATCATACTATACTGCTCAGAGTGGTCAAATACTTAAGGTTTTTATGTTAGAATCAAAACCAAGATACAGGCTTTCAAAAGGAAAGCTAAAGCTGTTGAAGTTCTTGGTTGTACTGCATATTATTTAAGATGCCTTGTCTACTGAGTAATTTATTAAGAAAATTTAAATGGCCCCTTGTGTTGTGTTCTCCAAAATGCCATTCTATGAAGGGCTACCTTGTTTCACAAATAAGGACTTTAAAAATAGTCTTTGGTTTGCTTTTCTTTTGGATTCCTTCTTTAACTCCAACAACCCAGACCATCAGACAGCACAATCATGCTTGCCACTCCACCCCTATCCAGACTCCCCTCTCCAAGTAATTGGAGGTTGATTATCACTCTCAGATAACATATGTGCAACTTGCCAGAGTCCTTGTTTTCCCAATGCTTTAACCCAAATGATAGTGATGAATAGTGGCACCTGAAATCACCCACCTCCTCAAGGGTAGATGGGAGGAGAAGGAATATATAGAGCCTCTGAGATCACATTATATAGACAGGACTGTCTAACTCTTGTACTGTATGTGCAGCTGGAATACAGCAAAATAAAGGAAGTTCTCTTTCCCCCAAAGCCTGCCTCTTCCAGAATATTTTATTTTGGTAAATGGCTTAGTCTAGAATGGTTCCTAACTCTTTTCTCTCATTCATATTATTGGTCACCATGTCCTTTAGTTATTCCTTCTAAGTATTTCTGGAAATTTTTATCTCTTCTCATTTCCAGATTTTATATGGTACTAATTTTTTTCTGAATTACTGCAGTAGCTTCCTCATTATTTTCCCACCTCCAGCCTTGCTCCCATTCAATTCATTCTCTAATATTGCAATCAATGTTATTGTTACAAAATGCACAACTGATTGTGTCCACACCCAGCTTAAATGCTTTTTAGTGGTTACAATTACTTTTCAAGGAAAACTCAAACTCTAAACCATGTCATTGAGACTGTTATGAGATAGCCTCTTACAATCCTTCTCACTCATTCCTAACTTATGTTCCAACTTATCCTTTGTAGGGCCCGATGCAAAATGAAAATACAGGTGCCTTGTTCAAATATTGTTAAGAATTTTAAGATGAGGGCAGCAGATCATTAAATGAAGCATAGGGTATTTCTAAACATGGGATTCCTGTGAGTGCACAGATTGCATGCTCATGAAGCCAGCCCTTGCCCCAGCCATTAAAAACTAAAATTATAGTAATAATAATAATAATAATAATAATAATAATAATAATAATACCATTAATGAAGACCCTTTCTCCCACCACTATTTTCAAAGCCCCAAATGTGCCATACTTTTTTTTTTTCCTTTGCTCAGACCGCTTCCTCTGCCTTCTGCCCTTCCTCCATCTTTACCTGTCTAAATCTTGCTATTATATTTCTTTTAAACTCAGATAGCTTGCTATTATATTTCTTTTAAACTAAGATAGCTAAAACTCTGGGAATGCTTTTCCTAACCTCTTCCCTCCTCTTCCAGCTTTGATTAAATGTCCCTCTTATAAGTTCCTATGATCCCATGCATTTGCCTTTTCATTACTTTATGTAGATCCAGGTTTTAGTTAGTATTACTTTTCTTCTTCATGGATTCCTTTAACATTTTGTGTAGTAGAAACCTGCTTATGGTGAGTTTATTTAGCTTTTCGTTAGAAAAAATTGCATCACCTTTATTTTTGAAAGAAATTTTTAAGGAGTAGAAAATTCTAAATTGATAGTTTAAGTTTTTCTTTACCTAAAAAAATGTGTCCACTGCCTTCTAGTTTGCATTGTTTCTTATAAGATGTCTGCTGTCATCCTTATTTTTTTCCCTTTATGTATGTCTTCTTGGGTAGCTTTTAAGATTTTCTCTTTATCTCTGGTTTTGAGCAATTTAATTATGAACTGTCTTGATGTACTTTTCTTTATGTTTCTTGAACTTGAGGCTTGTTGTGTTTCATGGATCTATGGGTTTCAAATTTACTTCAAATTTGGAAATTTTTCAACTTTATTTAAATACTTAGAATAATTTTATGTTTCTCCGTTCCCCCTTTGAGAATTTGAATTTACATATATATATTAGGCTTCTTGAAGTTGCTCCACAACTCACTAATTCTTTTTTTTTTTTTATTTACTTTTTAAATTTATTGGGGTGACAATTGTTAGTAAAATTACATAGATTTCAGGTGTACAATTCTGTATTACATCATCTATAAATCCCATTGTGTGTTCACCACCCAGAGTCAGTTCTCCTTCCATCACCATATATTTGATCCCCCTTACCCTCTTTTCAGTTCTCTTCAGTCTTTTTGCCCTCTGTGTTTCACTTCGGATATATTCTATTACTATTTCTTCAAGTCCACTACTTGGTTCTTCTGCAATATCCAATCTGCCATTAAGGTCCTCCAGGGTATGTTTTTTATCTTGGACATTATTATTTTTGTCTCTAAAAGTTTGATTTGCATCCTTTTAAAATATATTTCCTGTCTTTATTTAACATACTCAGTCTTGCCTCTAGCTTCTTGAACATATGGAACATTTATATGTCATTTTCTATTAATTTCATCAGATAGTTCTTTCCCTGGCCTTATAAATTTCCTCACAAGGTTGTACATGCAAATTCTCAGCTAAGCTTACTGGGAGGACCCTGTGTCTATCTCTGGAGTGATCTCTCTGTGCACCTTCCTCATTTCCAGTACTGTGTCCTATAAACCAGCTTCTTTGGTTTCTTTATACTTCCTGCTCTGTCATTTCAACTCTCTCAGTTTGCCCAGAATTACGTTGGTCCTCCTCCCAGGACCCCTGTATTCAGGCCTAAAACCTCTCTCAGGACACTAAGCTGGGGCAATTGTAGGGTTCATCTCATTTCTTTCTCCTGTCTACATGATAATTACCTTTTTTGCCTCACGTCCAATATGTTGAAAGTCGTTGTTTCACATAGCTTATTTAGTTAATTTAGTTGTTTTACATGGAAAGGTAAGTCCAGTCTGGTTACTCTTTCTTGGCCAGAAGCAAAGTCACTGTTTTTGAAATTTGATTAATTTACCCCCTAAGATTTAGCCCTGTTTTAGGTTAGCTAGCTGAGCAGTGTAGTTTGTCTCCTCTGTCATCTTCCTTAAATGATAGTCTTTCGGAGAGCAATGTTTGACACCACCACACCAAATATAGGGTCCTCATTTATTACATATCAGAGATTTAGAAGGATGTGAATATTATATTCTGCAATGGAATGACACATTCAGTGTATTTCAAAAGCTCACATTCTATGTTTTAAGTTCTGTGATCCTAGTAACTAAAGAGAGAGAGAGAGGGAAAAGATTGATTAAAAATGGTTCCCATTCACAAGGTACTTCCATATTAATATGGAAAATACAAAATCACATATAAAGACCCATAAATATGACAGGATGCATCAGTATAAAGTTACAGAAGTCATACTAATGGGTTTCTTAAGACAGGACATATCATATCTTCTTGGAGGAAAATCAAGGAAACCATTATAGAAACTTCCACACATTTCCACCACTGCATCTTTTAACTTGCCTATTTCTGTACTCAGGTACTCTGCCTTCTTTTCGGCTATTATTAATGATCTTTCAGTGACATAAACAAATTTCAAACTCTCTTATTTGTGCACTGGATCACATATTTTCTATTTATGGACATTGCCCCAGAAATTTTCCTTTTAATTTTCTGCACCAAGAATTTTTCATTCCTATTTTATTTTTTCACCAGCATAAACACTACTTTTAATACTTTCATAAAACAAACAAAAAATAACAAAAAAAAAGGAGTTTCATATTTATAGTAGTCCTTTTTCTTCAGCATGCTTCTTATCTCATTTCCCCTTTGCAGGTTCAGACCTTTACTCTCTCCTCTTTTACGTTTTTGTTATCACAAATTATTCCTATTTATGCTGTGAGTTGATTTCTGTGTTGCAGTAGCAAGTTGTCTTTTTCCTCTTCTCTTAAAAAATTTTTTTCTTTACCCTGTATGTTGTGTTGCTCAATATCACTAATCAACAGAGAAATGCAAATTAAAACTGTAATGAGATATCACCTCACACCATTTAGAATGGCTATCATAAATAAGACTAATAATAACAAGTGTTGGAGAGGCTGTGGAGAAAAAGGAACACTTATACACTGTTGGTGGGAATGCAGACTGGTGCAGCCACTATGGCAGGCAGTGTGGAGGTTCCTCAGAAAATTAGGAGTAGAATTACCATATGACCCAACAATCCCTCTCCTGGCATATAGCCAAAAAACCTGAAACCATTTATCTATAAAGACATATGTGCTCTGATGTTCATTGCAGCTTTATTTATGGTGGCTAAGACATGGAAATAACCAATGTGGCCTTCAATAGATGATTGGATAAAGAAGTTGTAGCATATATACACAATGGAATACTATTCTGCCATAAGAAAAGATGAAATAGTGCCATTTGCAACAACATGGATGCCTTTTGAGATTATTATGCTAAGTGAAATAAGTCAAACAGAAGGTTGAGAACCATATGATTTCACTGGTATATGGGATATAAATCTGAAAGCAACAAGGGAACAAGACAAAGAAAGAAAGAAAGAAAGAAAGAAAGAAAGAAAGAAAGAAAGAAAGAAAGAAAGAAAGAAAGAAAGAAAGAAAGAAAGAAAGAAAGAAAGAAAGAAAGAAAGAAAGAAAGAAAGAAAGGAAGAAAGAAGGAAAGAAAGACTCATAGACATGGACAATAGTTCAGTGGTTACCAGAGGGTAAGGGGGGAGAAGGATTCTAGAAGAGGGTAAATGGGGTCAAATATATGGTGATGGAAGGAGCACTGACTTTGGGTGGCAAACACACAATGCAATATATAGATGATGTGTTACAGACTTGTACACTTGAAAATATCAGGTGTAGCCATACTGATATCAGATGAAACAGACTTTAGGGTGAAAAAAAATAACAAGAGACAAAGATGGACATTTCATAATGGTAAAGGGGACTATACAACAAGAAGACATAACAGTCATCCATATTTATGCTCCCAATCAGGGAGCACTGAAATATACCAAGCAACTACTAACAGAGCTAAAGGGAGAAATTGACCAAAATACAATTATACCGGGGGACCTAAATATATCATTGACAGCTATGGCTAGATCATCCAAACAGAAAATAAATTATGAAATGGCAGCCCTAAATGACACATTAGATGAAATGGACATAATTGACATTTATAGAGTACTTCATCCTAGAATATCAGATTATACATTTTTTTCTAGTGTACATGGAACGTTCTCAAGGATAGACCATATATTGGGACATAAAACTGCCCTCAGCAAATTGAAGAAGATTGAAATCATACCAAACATATTCTCTGATCACAAGGCTTTCAAGTTTGATATCAGCTGCAAAAAGAAAGCAGGAAAACCACAAATACATGGAGATTAAACAACATACATTTAAAGAACAATCAGGTCAAAGAAGAAATTAGAGGAGAGATCAAAAAACACATAAAACAAATGAGAATGAAAATACATCCTACCAAAATTTTTGGGATGCAATAAAAGCAGTTTTAGAAGGGAAATATATATCATTACAGGCCTATCTCAAGAAACAAGAAAAGTCCCAAATAAATAACCTCATGTTACACCTTAAAGAACTAGAAAAAGAAGAAAAAGTGAAACTCGAGGTCAGCAGAAGAAAGGAAATAACAAAAATCTGAGCAGAACTAAATAAAATAGAGAACAAAAAGACAACAGAAAAAATTAATGTGACAAAGAGCTGGTTCTTTGAAAAGATTAACAAAATTGACAAACCTTTGGCTAGACTCACTAAGCGAAAAAGAGAGGACACTAATAAACAAAATCAGAAATGAAAAAGGGGAAGTTGTAACAGATGCCATTGAAATACAAAGGATCATCCAAGAATACTATGAAGGACTATATGTCACCAAATTCAATAACCTAGAAGAAATGGACAAATTCTTAGAAACATATAGCCTTCCAAGGCTGAACCATGAAGAACTGGAAAATCTAAACAGACCGATCACCAGTAACAAAATTGAATCAGTCATCCAAAACCTTCCCAAAAGCAAACGTCCGGGACCAGATGGTTCACTAGTGAATTCTACCAAACCTTCAAAGAGGATCTAATACCAATCCTGCTCAAGCTCTTCCAAAAAATTGAAGAAGAGACAGTACTCCCTAACTCATTTTATGAGGCCAACTTTACCCTAATACCAAAACCTGGCAAGGAGAACAAAAAAAAAGAGAATTACAGACCAATATCTCTGATAAATACAGATGCAAAATTCCTAAACAAAATTCTAGCAAATCAAATGCAACACTGCATTAAAAAGATTATTCATCACGACCAAGTGGGGTTCATCCCAGGGGCACAAGGATAGTTCAACATACGCAAACCTATCAATGTGATACATCACATAAACAAAATAAAGGACAAAGATCATATGATTATATCAATAGATGCAGAAAAAACATTTGACAGGCTACAACATCTATTTATGATTAAAACACTTAATAAAATAGGTATAGGAGGAAAATACCTCAACATAATAAAGACCATATAACCCTCAGCTAATCTCATAATTAACGGTGAAAAATTGAAGCCCTTTGCTCTACATTCAGGAACTAGACAGGGCTGTCCCCTATTACCTCTGCTTTTCAACATGGTGTTGGAAGTCTTCGCCAGAGCAATCAGGCAAGAGAAAGAAATAAAAGGCATCCAATTTGGGAATGAAGAAGTTAAATTGTCACTCTTTGAAGATGACATGACAGTATATATAGAAAACCCTAAAGACTCCACCAAAAAGCTATTAGAAACAATCAACAAATACAGTAAAGTTGCTGGCTACAAAATCAATGTATAAAAGTCCATTGCATTCCTATATACTAACAATGAAATCTCAGAAAAAGAAGTAAAAAAAACAATTGCTTTTGCAGTTGCAGAAAAAAAAAAAAAAAAAAATACCTAGGAATAAACTTAACCAAGGATGTGAAAGACCTATATGCTGAAAACTATAAGACATTTTTAAAAGAAATTGAAGAAGTCACAAAGAAATGGAAAGACATTCCATGCTCATGGATTGGGAAAATCAACATAGTTAAAATGGCCATATTACCCAAAGCAATATACAGATTTAATGCAATCCCCATAAAAATCCCAATGGCATTTTTTAAAGAAATAGAACAAAGAATCATCAGATTTGTTTGGAACCAAAAAATGACCCTGAATAGCCAAGGCAATCTTAAGATAAAAGAACAATGCTGGAGGTATCACACTCCCTGACCTTAGCTTGTACTACAGGGCAACAATAATCAAAACAGCATGGTATTGGCCGAAAAACAGACACATAGACCAATGGAATAGAATTGAGAACCCAGAAATAAAACCACATAAATATGGACAGATAATTTTTGACAAAGATGCAAAAAACATACAATGGAGAAAAAGCCTCTTCTGCTGGCAGAATTGGAAAGCCTCATGCAAAAGAATGAAACTGGACTGCTATCTGTCACCATGTACCAAAGTTAATTCAGAATGGATCAAAGACTTAAGCATAGATCTGAAATAATGAACTGCATAGAAGAAAACATAGGTACTAAACTTATGGACCTTGGGTTCAAAGAGCATTTCATGAATTTGACTCCAAAAGCAAGGGAAGTAAAAGCTAAAATAAATGAATGGGACTATATCAAACTTGAAATCTTATGCACAGCAAAAGAAACCATCGACAAAACAAAGAGGCAACAGACTGAATGGGAGAAGATTTTTGCAAACAGTGCCTCCGATAAGGGTCTAATATCCAAAATATACAAGGAACTCTTACAACTTAACAACAAAAAAACAAACAACCCAATTGAAAAATGGGCAGAGAACCTGAAGAGACATTTCTCCAAAGAGGACATACAAATGGCAAATAGACATATGAAAAAATGCTCAACATTACTAATCATACAGAAATGCAAATAGAAGCCACAGTGTGATGCCACCTCACTCCAGTCAGAATGGCTATCATCAAGAAGACAAATAGTAACCAGTGTTGGAAAAGCTGTGGAGAAAAAGGAACCCTCATACACTGTTGGTGGGAATGCAGACTGGTGCAGCTGCTATGGAAGGCAGTGTGGAGATTCTTCAAAAAATTACTAATAGAATTACCTTATGACCCAGCAATTCCTCTCCTGGGTATCTACCCAAAAAATCTGAAAATATTTATCCATAAAGACAAGTGTGCTCCAATGTTCATTGCAGCTTTATTTACGGTGGCCAAGACAAGGAAAGAACCAAAATGTCCTTTGATAGATGAATGGATAAAGAAGTTGTGGTATATATACACAATGGAAAGCTGTTCAGTGGTAAGAAAAGATGAAATAGGATCATTCATAACAATATGGATGGATCTTGAGATTATAATGCTAAGCGAAATAAGTCAGACAGAAAAAGCAGAGAATCATATGATTTCACTGATATGTGGTATATGAACCAAAAACAACAAAAGAATAAGACAAACAAATGAGAAAAAAACCTCAGACACAAATAATAGTTTAGTGGTTACCAGAGGGTAAGTGGGGAGTGGGGTGGTAGATGAGGGTAAAGGGGATCAAATATATGGTGATGGAAGGAGAACTGACTCTGGGTGGTGAACACACAATGGGATTTATAGATGATGTAATGCAGAATTGTACACCTGAAATCTATGTAACTTTACTAACAATTATCACCCAATAAACTATAATTAAAAAAACCCAAACCCTCAAGAATTATGTCAGAAACATGGCAGTATGAGGGGTTCTCCTTGATCTCTCCTGTTGAACTTACAATAAGTTGAATAGCTATAAATCAACAAAGGATTCCCTGCACAACACATAAACACATCTGATTGATCCGTGCACGGGAACATCTGTAGGTGGATGAATAGGGGCAAACAGGGGAAGAGGGAAGGGATAAGAACAGAGACAGGGGTTTCATGGGGGCGATGGGATGCAGCCCAGAGCTCACTGCAGTCTTGGGACGTGGGAAGAATCAAAGTGTAGGTGCACTCTCTGCAGCCCTAGCAATTCTCTCGGAGTGATCAGCACATAATATGGCTGAACCCAGCGATTGGAGCAGACACCTTGAGCAAAGACCAAATACAGGAGGCAACAACCGTGGTCTAGCAACCCTCACTGCCAGGCAAATAACAAAGCCACAGAGCCTGACAGCTTCCCTGCACTTTCATAGAGACTGGGAGCTCTACCACTTGCTCCCTGTGCTAGCAGTGGGCCCCAGAAGAAACAGTAGCCATTTCGGGTTAAAGAGCAGAATATCTACAGCCTTGAGAACTGGAGAGAGAATTCCTGAGTGGAGGAGCTCACTGTGGCTAATTCTAGTGACAAGAGAAGTCATAATGATACCACAGAAGTACAAAGGATCATGCGAGAATACTATGAAGGACTATATGCCACCAAATTCAATAACTTAGAAAACATGGACAAGTTGTTAGAAAGACTTCCCAGACTGAATCACAAAGAACTGGAAAATCTAAATAGACTGATCAACAGTAAGGAATTTTAAATAATCATCCAAAACCTCACCAAAAGCAAAAGTCCAGGACCAGATGGCTTCCCTAGTGAATTCTACCAAACATTCAAAGATGATTTAATACCTTTCTTCCTCTAACTGACGTAATTCATTTTATGAGACCATGACCCTGATACCAAAACCTGGTAAAGATAACCCCCAAAAGAAAAGTACAGACCAATATCTCTGATGAATGCAGAGGCAAAAATCCTAAACAAAATACTAGCAACTAGAATACAACAATACATTAAAAAGATTAGATGTTATGATCAAGGGGGTGGTGGTGGTGGGGGTCATTCCAGGGGAACAAGGATGGTTCAACAAATGCAAATCAATCAATGTGATACACCACAGAAACAAAATAAAGGATAAAAATCATATGATAATATCAATAAATTTAGAAAAAGCATTTGACAAGATACAACATCTATTTATGATTAAAACACTTAATAAAATGAGTATAGAAGGAAAGTAATTCAACATGATAAAGGCCATACATGACAAAACCTCAGCTAATATTATACTTAATGGTGAAAAACTAAAAGCTGTTTCTCTAGGATTATGAACAAGACAGGGATGCCCCTTGTCACCACTGTTATTCAACATAGTATTGGAAGTCCTAGCCAGAGCAATTAGGCAAGAGAAAGAAAGAAATGGCATCCAAATTGGGAATGAAGAAGTTAAATTGTCACTTTTTGCAGATGATATGATTCTTTATATAGGAAACCCCAAAGACTCCACCAAAAAGTTATAAGAAACAATAAACATATAACAGTAAAGTTGCAAGAAACAAAATCCAGTGCTTTTCTATATACTAATAATGAAATTTCAGAAAAATAAAGTTTTAAAAAACTCCTCTTGCAATTGCAAAAATAAAAATGAATGAAATAGCTAGAAATAAATTTACCAAAGGATGTGAAGGATCTCTACACTGAAAACTATGAGAAATTATTAAAAGAAATTGAAGAAGACAAAAGAAATCAAAAGATATTCCATGTTCATGGATCAACGTGGCCATACTACCCAAAGCAATATACAGATTTAATGCAAACCCTCAAAATCCCAGAGGCATTTTTAAAAAAGAAATAGAACAAAAAAATCATCAGATTTGTATAGAATCACAAAAGACCCAAATAGCCAAAAAAAATTGTGACACAAAAGAACAGGGTTGGAGTTATCACACTCCTCCTTGACTTCAATTTATACTACAAAACAATAATAATCAAAACATATGGTATTGCCAGAAAAACAGACACACACAAAAATGGAAAAAGAATTGAGTGCCCAGAAATAAACCCACATATATATGGGCAGATAATTTTTGACAAAGGAGCTTAAAACATACAATGGAGAAAAGAAAGCATCTTCAATAAATGGTGCTGGGAAAATTGGAAAACCTATTCAAAGGGATGAAATTAAGATTGCTACCTGTCACCATATACCAAAATTATCTCAAAATGGATCAAAGACCTAAACATAAGACCTGAAACAATAAATTGCATAGAAGAAAGCATAGGTACTAAACTTATGGACCTTGAGTTCAGAGAGAATTTTATGAATTTGACCTCAAAGACAAGGGAACTAAAAGCAATAGTAAATGAATGGGACTGTATAAAACTAAAAAGCTTCTGCACAGCAAAAGTAAACACAAACAAAATAAAGCGGTAACTAACCGAATGGGAAAACATATTAGAGAACAACAGCTCCAATAAAGGGCTAACACCCAAAATATATGAAGAACTCATACATCCCAACCAAATATAAAGAAATGGACAGAGGATCTGAACAGACAATTCTCCCAAGAAGACATACAAATGGCCAACAGATATATGAAAAAATGCTCAACTTCACTAGCTATTAGGGAAATGCAAATCAAAACTTTAATGAGATACCACCTCACACCTGTTAGAAAGGCTATCATCAAGACAAGTAGTCACAAGTGTTGGAGAGGCTGTGGGGAAAAGGAACCCTCATATACTGCTGGTGGGAATGTAAATTGATACAGCCACTATGGAAACCAGTATGTAAATTCCTAAAAAAATAAGAATAGAATTACCATATGACCCAGCTATCCTTCTTCTGGGTATCTACCCCAAAAATCTGAAAACATTTATCTGTAAAGATACATGTACCCTTGTGTTCACTGCAGCATTATTCACAATGTCTAAGACATGGGAACAACTAAAGTGTCCTTCTATAGATGATTGGATAAAGAAGATATGGTATATATACACAATGGAATACTGTTCAGCCAAAAGAAAAGATGAAATACTGCCATTTGTGATAACATGGATGGATCTTGAGATTATCATGGTAAGCGAAATAAATCAGATAGAAAAAGTCGAGAACCATGTGACTTCACTGATATGTAGGCTATAAATCTGAAAGCAACAAACAAACAAGGTAAACAAATAAAAACTAGTAGACACAGACAAGAGTTTAGTGGTTGCCAGAGGGTAGGATGGGAGGGTAGTGGTGGAAGAAGGAAAAGGGGTTCAATATACAGTGATGGAAGGAGAATTGACTTTAGGTGCAAACACACAATGCAATATATAGATGATATATTATAGAATTGTACACTTGAAACCTATATAACTTTACTAACCAATGTTACCCCAATAAGTTTAATTTAAAAAACAAATAGAACAAATACAGAAAAAAAAAACCACAACCTCTTGACAATAACTCCTCTTCATCTACAACTCCATTTCTCTCCTTTACATATTCAAACTTCTTACTTTCTCCAGTATCTCTCCTTGATACTCTCTGTGTCCCCCTCTAATCTTTCAACTTCTACAGCTCTACCAAAATCAAAGTCACAAAAATATCTCCATTTTGCTAAATACAAATATAAGTTCTCAGTTTTCATCTTCCATGAACTAACAACAATATTTCACACAGTTACTCACTAATCTCTTCAAGAAAAATCAAACAAAAAAAATTCTTTGCTTGCTAAAATACAACTCTACAATCTTCTTATCATTCTGGGTGATCTTTTTCAGTAATATTACTAGTTTTTTTCTCATTTCCCAGCCTCTTAGTCTCAACCTCAAAGCTCAGAAGGCTTGGTGTTTTGGATTACTACTCTTTCTACCCTCATTTTCTTAATCTCATTTATAATTATTATAATAAAAATATCTGATATCTTTATCTGATATCTTCTCTTATCTATTTTATAATATGTATAGTATATTTTATAAAGCAGAGGAAGATACATTTAAAATACTAAAACATCACATTATTTAGCTTTCCTTTATATTTATAGGATTATACGTATACATTTTATATATTTATGCACACTAAGAGGGTCTATTGCTCAGCTTGTAATTCTTCCCATTAGATGTTTTTGCCCAGCTATCAGTTATTTTCTAACTATTTGTATCTAAGTAATTAAGGCAATGATTTAAACCAGACCAAATTTCTTCCAGGTTCTACCATCTCTATAGCTTTTAAAAATCTACAACTGGTTTTATTTTTACAACGTTCACATAAAGCATATTTTGCCTTCTTTTGTTTCTATTTCTATTTTGCTTTATTTAAAACTTTAGCTGAATAATTTATCTTTTTTATTAGCCTACATTTCCAAATTTCTCTCCTCTTCATGATTTCTTCCTGCATTGAAAATTTCCACACTGTTAGGAAAACGACAGGATAAATAACTTATGAAATAAGCCTTCTACAAATGATGACATGTACAATGGTATTTTTAGGTAGAACGTGTAACTCTGATCGCTGGCAACAAATTTACAACTTTGGGAACATGAGTGGGTGCTTCTTTTTCCTAGTTTTTCCAACAACGATAATTTCCCTTTTAGGCCATTTTCTATTATTGAGGAAAATATTAACCCAAACTGAACCTAAATTGTGCATTAGAGTCTGATATTAGTCATTTAAATTTCTAGAATGGAAAACAAATAATAAAACTAGTCAAATAAATGAATTTATAGAATGTTACATTATGAAAAGCAATGAAGAAAAAAATTAATGCAGGAACAAAAACACAGGGATTGTTTTTAGGAGGGGGTAATTTGAGTTAGTGTGGTCAGAGATGGTCTTAGGTGATATAAATAGCCTATAGAAGGTAAAGGAATTCAGTCTTAGAGATATCTGGGGAAATGAAGAACAGAAGTGGGAACAGTAAGTCCAGAGATGCTTGCTTGGCATGTTTGAAGGACAGCAGGGAGGCTGTGTACTAGCAGATGAAAACCTTAGTGAATAATAGGAGATGAGAACAGAAAGGTAAATGGGTTAAGAGAGGGAGGAGATTGTGTAAGTCTTTCAGGCCTTAAGTAAGAATTAAGCTTTTTCTCATAGTCAGTTTAAAATCTATTCTAAGGGTGGGGGAGGTATATTCAGTAGAGAAGTGACATGATCTGATATAGATTCTGCTATGGACTGAATATTTGTGTTCCCCCAATATTTGTATGTTGAAATTTGTAAGGTTATTTGGAGATGGGGACTTGGGAAGTAATTAAGTCATAAGGGTGGAGACCTCATGATGGGATTACTGCCTTTATAAGAAGAGACATGAGTGCTTGCTTCCTCGCTTTCTGCTCTTAGACTTCTAGGGAGGTAACTAGGAGGTAGCCATCCATAAACTAGAAAGTGGGCTCTCAGCACACACTGGACTTTTGACTTCTCAGTCTCCAGAACTGTGAGAAGCGAATGTTGTGTGAGCCACTCAGTCTGTGGTATTTTCATTATAGTTGCCTGAACTGACAAAGACTGGTTTGAAAAAAAGCATTGCATGTTACGAGGTATGATCAGAAAGTATGGTGAATGTTTAAATAAAAAATTAGTACAGTAAAAGACACATTGCCGTTAATCCCCTTCAAAATATACTCCCTTGCTTCAAACACACTTATCCCATCATTCTTGCCACTATCTGAAGCAGTTCTGGAAGTCCTCTTTCATGAGTGTCTTTTTAATTAAAGTTTATTGGGTGACAATTGTTAGTAAAATTACATAGGTTTTAAGTGTACAATTCTGTAATATGTCATCTATATGTCATATTGTGTGTTTACCACCCAGAGTCAGTTCTCCTTCCATCACCATATTGATCCCATTTACCATCATCTACAACCTCCCTCCCCCCTTACCCTCTGGTAACCACTAAACTATCTCTCCTATGTCTATGAGTTTTTGTTTCTTTGTTTGGACATTTCTCCAAAGAGGACAAACAGCCAACAGACATATGAAAAGATGCTCAACATCACTAATCATCAGAGAAATGCAAATAAACCACAATGAGATATCACCTCACCCCAGTCAGAATGGCTATCATCAACAAGACAAATAATAACAAGTGTTGGAGAGGCTGTGGAGGAAAAGGAACCCTCATACACTGTTGGTGGGAATGCAGACTGGTGCAGCCATTATGGAAGGCAGTGTGGAGGTTCCTCAAAAAATTATGAATAGAATTGCCATATGACCCAGCAATCCCTCTCCTGGGTATCTACCCAAAAAATCTGAAAACATTTATCTGTAAAGATATATGTGTTCCCATGTTCATTGCAGCTTTGTTTATGGTGGCCAAGACATGGAAACAACCAAAGTATCTTTTATAGAATATTGGATAAAGATGTGGTATGTATGCACAATGGAATACTATTCTGCCATAAGAAAAGATGAAACAGTGACATTTGTGACAACATGGATGGATCTTGAGATTATTATGGTAAGCAAAATAAGTCAGACAGAAAAAATTGAGAACCATATGATTTCACTGATATGTAGGATATAAAATTGAAAGAAACAAAGGAACAAGACAAACAAAGAATCATGAGTGTCTTTAGTGGTGCTGTCATGGCTGCCTCGATGTCCTGAATCATTCTGACTTTGGGGAAGAGCCAGAAATCGCATGGTGCCAGATCCAGTGAATAAGGTGAATGAGGACACACCACAATATTTTTATTTGGCAGAAATTGCCATATCAAGCAATGTGTGACACGGAGCATTGTCATGATGGAGGATGATTTACGGCACACTTTAAAATACACCGTCTCTCAACCCTAACTCACACCCAACTGACTGCATTGAACAAGTTCAAACTTGTCACACACTGTTACTAAAGTTTGACATGCTGCTTCTCATTTTGAAGATCCCTGCATTTTCGCTGGATGGCACTGGGCCGCAGCATTCACCATATTTTGTGATCACAATGGGAAAGGCTCCATGTCACATATGACTTCTGCTACAGCAATTTCTGTCAAATAAAAACATTACGGTGTGTGGTCATCCACCTTATTCACCAGATCTGGCACCATGAAATTCTGGCTCTTCCCCAAAGTCAAAATGACCATGAAAAGTAAACATTTTGAATCAATTCAGGACATTGAGACAGCCACACAGCTCAAACTAAAGACACTTATGAAAGAGGACTTCCAGAAATGCTTCAGAAAGTGGCCAGAATGATGGGATAAGTGTGTTTGAAGCGAGGTGGAGTATTTTGAGGGGCATTAATGGCAATGTATCTTTTACTGTAATTTTTTTTTAAATTTAAACATTTACCTTATTGTTTGATCGTATCTTGTGTATCGAGAATAAACTATAGGTGGTTAAGGATAGAATTAAAGAGACCAGTTAGGGTGCTATTGAAATATTTAGTGACAGATTATGATGGTCTGGACTAAAATGTTAGTGGTGGTGAGAAATTGGTAGGATTCTAGATATGCTGATGCATTCGATATATGCATGAGAGAAAGGGAAGATTCAAGGGTGACTCCTGAGTGACTGGAAAAACTCAGTTGTCGTTTGCTAAGACAGAAAAACAAATCAATTTTGGTTATGTTAGGTTTGAGACATCTAGTGGTTTATGTTAAGTAGATAGATGAGTCTGGAGTTGAGGGAAGTAATGCAGACTGGAAATGTAAATTTGAAAATCATCAGCATATAGGTTGTATTTAAAGCCATGATTCTGAATGAGGTCACCAAGGAAATGGGAATAAATTGAGAAGAGGGAAAGTCCAAGTATTAAACCCTGGCACATGCTGACATTAACACATTGGTGAATTAGACAGAATAGCTAACGGAGTAGAACAAAAACCAACAGAAGATTCTGGCAGACCAGTGAAGCAAATGTTTTAGAAATAGGAAGTGAAAAATAATTGACCATGTCAAATGCTACAGTTAGGTCGAGTACAATGAGTAATGAGAATTTACTCTTGGATTTCACACTATAGAGGTCTTGGTGACTTTGATAAAGGAAGTTTTTATTGGAGTCTTATAAGAGAAAGCCACATTAGAATAGATTTAAGATAGAATAAAAGTAAGAAAATTGGAAACGCAAGTGTAGAAAACTTTTCCAAGGATTTTTGCTGTAGAGAGAAGGGAAGAAATGGAGCAATCTCTGAAAGGGAAATAAAGTCAAAAAGGAATTTAAAAAAAATAATGCAAATAATAAGAGCATGTTCATTGGCTAAGAAAGATCCAATAGAGATGGAAAAAACTAATGACACATAAAAAAGAAGAATTGCTGTGACATATCCTTGTGTAGAGGAAAGGGGTGTGATCTAGTGTAGGGTGTGGTGTTTATTAGTGTCACTGACACTATATTCATATAGAGAGAGGTGAAGCAGATTCCATGGACACAGATATAGGCAGGGGAAGAAATGTGCTGGTGGGAACATATTGAAATTTCTCTTGGTCATTTGTACTATTTTTCACAGTAAAATTGAAAGGAAGCCATAAGAAAAGATGAAATACTGCCATTTGCAACAATGTGGATGGATCTTGAGATTATCACGCTAAGAGAAATAAGTTACTCAAAAAGTTGAGAACCATATGACTTCATTCATTTGTGGGATATAAAATTGAAAGCAGCAAATGAACAAGACAAATAAGCAAACAAAAACTCAGACACAGACAACAGTATAGTGGTTACCAGAGGGTAAGGGAGGAGGTGGGTGATAGAAGGGGGAAAAGTGGGTGATGGAAGGATAATTGACTTTGGATGGTGAGCACACAATGCAATATATAAATGATGTATTATAGAAATGTACACTTGAAACCTATATAATTTTACTAACCAATATCAACACAATAAGTTTAATAAAAATTTTTAAAAAGAAGAAAGGAAGCTCATTAGCTAAGCATGGAAGTGGGAAAGAGATGTTGGAATTTGAGAGAAAGGAAGGTATGAAATAGTCATCTATTTAATAAGAATGGGAGGACAAATGAACTAGACAAATATAGTAGACAGCAATCAAATAAGTTGTTATTTGAATTCAACTTTTGGTTTATAACAGTGAATGCAAAAAAGAAAAAAAGGGGAAAAGGAGCAGGGGATATAAACAAGGAGTGATTATATAGACCAACCATGGCGTTTTGGCAAGGTATGGAGGGAAAAGAGGGCGTGAATGTGGAAGAGACAGTGAAAAGTGGTAGGATAAGTGGATTTTTGCTTCCTTGTGTTGAAGAATGTTCAAATTTGGAAAATTGGAGTGAGTGAGCTAAATAGGAAGTGGAGTTAAAGAGTGTAGTGCTTGAAATTGAGCCTATAGAGATGTTTCAGTTACTGGTAATTTTATAGTAATAGGATGTCTCCATGGGAGGGAGTGCCTGAGGTGGGGTGAGGACAATTTTATTGGAAGAGAAATGGTCAAAGGACTGAAATTAATGAGGATGATGTTAGGCGATATCAGTAGAGATCCCGTAAACTGTCTCTTCCCTAGTCTCCGTACTTCTTCTATAAGCTATAGTTAAAAGGGATCCCCAGAACTTAGTGTGTTCCTGGCCACGTTCTTATATCTGTCATGTGACCATCAGCAATTAACATGCCTTTTCTTCCTGTTTACAAATGTCACCACAAGAAGCCCAAGATTTCTTAGTCATCCACCATACTCCAGACTGTAATTCCCTATGACTCTGCATATTCCTTTTTCTGACACCATCTTCCACATGTGCCTACCTTCCAAATCCCTTTCATCATACTCCCTGGGTCTCAGGATCAGTCATCACTAAAGTTCCGGTGTACCCAACATCTTCTTCATTTTCATTCTCTGACTTAAACCTGCCTTTCCTCTGCAGATCACTTCTCCATTGGTCTTCTCTTTTTTTTTTTTTTTTTTTTAATGTTTTTATTGGGGAAAGGGAACAGGGCTTTACTGGGGAATAGTGTGTCAATCTTAGTTGTGGAGGATGCAGTTCAGCTTCAAGTTGTTGTCCTTTCAGTCTTAGTTGTGGAGGGCGCAGCTCAGCTCCAGGTCCAGTTTCCGTTGCTAGTTGCAGGGGGCACAACCCACCATCCCTTGCGGGACGCAAGGAATCAAACTGGCAAACTTGTGGTTGACAGCCTGTGCTCCAACCAACTGAACCATTCCAAAGGCAGCTCAGCTCAAGGTGCCATGTTCAATCTTAGTTGCAGGAGGCGCAGCCCACCATCCCTGTGGGACTCGAGGAGTTGAACCTGCAACCTTGTGGTTGAGAGCCCCCTGGCCCATGTGAGAATCGAACCGGCAGCTTTTGTAGTTAGGAGCATGGAACTCTAAACACCTGAGCCACCGGGCCGACCCCTGGTCTTCTTTTAGTGGTGCTATTAAACCTCCTGAAATGCACAGGGCAAACCCCACTACAAAGAATTATCCAGCCCAAAATGTCTATAGTACTGTCTATAGTATTGGTTGAGAAATCCCGGTTTAGGGTGGTGAGTGTTGTTCACTTTAAGATTTTCAGCCATGAAGATGTAGTGATTTATATCTCTTCAGTCTGAAGTAGGATACTAGCAGATTTAAATAGAATAGGAATACATCTATTTAAAACACACACACACACACACACACACACACACACACACACACACACACACACACACAAACCTCAGGAGGATTAAAAGAGTTTTAAAATATAAAATATAATGTTCACACTTTCAGAGCCTCCAGGTTTTTAAAATTTCCTTCCTCATGGGTATAGAAAGTCTAACTAGGTGTTTTATCTAAAGTTGAAGTGGGGCTTAGTTCATGACTCCAAGTTTCCATTTTTTTTCCTCATAGCCTAAGGAGCTTTTCACTTAGACTCTTTCCTCCTCGGCTTCCATTTGGAAGAAAAAATATTTTCAAACAGAATGTGATGCCACTGGCACACAGAAATGGTTCTGTTTGTGAACCAGGCTAGGACTCTGACCTGGTCCTTTGAGCTGCTTCATTTAAGAGTGGGTGGAATACTAGGATTGTTAACCTCATTACTTTATAGATGACTGCTCCATCCCACTGTCACTCATTTATTCATTCATTTTCTTCCATTCAGCACCCATTCATCCATTTATTTAAAAAACATTTATTGAATTTCTACTATATGCTAAACAATGTGTTAGCAGTGTGAATACAAGAATAAATAAGGAAAGGTCTCTGACCTCAAGTTGCAGTCACTATGGTAGAGGAGAAAACCACATAAGTTATAATAATGTAATAAATTTTTATTTAATAAATTACTTTAATAATTTAGTACATTAAGATAAATAATAAAAAGTATTATAGTAGCACACAGAAAGGAACAACTATAATTCTGTCTGGCGTTGAGAAGGAGTCCCAGCAGATTTACAAGATGAAATGACAATAGAGCTGAAATTTATGGATACAAGGAAAGAGGAATTTAATATTTTAGGGGTATCCACCACGAACCAATCCCTATGCAAGTCACTTAATTATCTTTTTCTCATTTAATCCTCACAGTAACCCTGCACAGTACATTATCCACATTTTATACACGAGAAAACAAAAACTCAGATATATTGGTCACGGTTCCCATGGACATAAGTAGCAGAACTGAGATCTCGGTGTACATAGATTCCTTACACAGTACTCGTATTTTTTCCAATAAGCTGGAAAGAGGGGACAGGTTTGAACACTGAGATTACAATGTTCTCACATTTTGCCAAGTATGCCAGACTTTTCTTTCTCATTTAACCTTCCTTTCCCATAGCTCCTGAAACATCTGATCCCCTTTCTCCTGCCAGCTGTAGCTGACTTGACCCACAGTGAACCTATCAACAGGCCAAACTGAGTCAGTGAGGTTATCGCTCAAGAATGTGAACAAAAAGACTATACTCGTGATGGTGTACATGCCTGATGGTATGTTGCTCCGTTGGCCACTTTATGCTGAGGTTGGAGTGGACTGAAGAGAAGGAAGTGAGCCAATGTCATATGTGAGTCTATGTACTGTAGGATCGGAACCATGAGAAAGCAAAGAAAACTGTCAGAGGAAGAAGAAAGGGAGACAGACAAACAGCTTCTGGAGAACAAAAGACACGGAGACAGTAGCAGCTATATGTTTTGAAGAAAGCTTTTTGTTTCCCATTAAGGTGTGGCTGTACTTCTTCTCAAAATCTTACACTAGTACCTTTCTCCCCAGTGTCCACCATATATACCAGGTCAGACAATTAAGTTTGTTAACTTGTTACTACAATGATGCTAACCTTTTTTTGATAGCAGAGGGATTATTCATTATGAATTTGTATAAACTGGACAAATAGTTAACTAAGTTTGCTATACGGAAGTGCTGAAAAGGCTGTGTGAAAAAGTTAGATAGCCTGAATTTTTCACCAACAATTCATGGCTCTTGCATCACAACAATGCCCCAGCTCACACGGCACTGTCTGTGAGGCAGTTGTTAGCCAGTAAACAAATAACTGTATTGGAACACCCTCCCTACTCACCTGATCTGACCCCCAGTGACTTCTTTCCTTACCTGAAGATAAAGACAATATTGAAAGGAAGACATCTTGATGACATTCAGAACATCAAGTGTAATACAACGACAGCTCTGATGGCCATTCCAGAAAGAGTTCCAAAACTGTTTTGAAAGATAGACTAGGCACTGGCATCAGTGCATAGCTTCCCAAGGGGAGTACTTCAATGGTGACTATAGTGATATTCAGCAGTAAAGTATGTAGCACTTTTTCTAGGATGAGTTGGTGAATTTAATTGTCTGACCTCTACAAACCTTTAACTGGAGCTGAAATTTTATTAGATTCCTCTTTATAAAAATAGATTTGAACTAGACCAACACTAGTAAAAAAAAAACAGAGCTCTGAGACAATAAGGGACAAATTTGTTAAAATCGCTGGAGCAGAGTGGGCACCTGTTCTACACTACGGAATCTAAAGAGGGAGGAGGCCAGGGTGAGACCATGAAGTGCTTTTTATGTTGAGCTAAGGATTTGGATGGACCTTATTCTAAGTGCTTTTGGGAAACTTTGAATGCTTTAAAGCAGTTCCTTGAACTATAATAGTTAGTTTATTTATCCCTGTATTAGTAGCATTTGGGTGAGAGACTTGTGCAGTTTATATTTGATAAATATTTGTTGTTATCAATGAAAAAAATAAATAAGAGAAATAAAAATAACCAGAGAGTTTAGTACTACATCACAATTTTATTGAGTAAAATGATGGTTGAGATCCAGTTTTACAGAACTTTGAGGATGGGTTGAGTATTAAAGAATAACTGAGCATAAGTCAACAGAGAAACATGGAAGTACTCCCCCACCAACTATGACATGAAGGATTGAGACAGCATTGTACATGCAGAAAATGATGAGTAGTATTATATAATTTTAAAGACCAGGGAAAGGGTTGTAGAGGGTGAAGTGTGAGAGATCAGTAGGGATTTGTTCAAAGATTTTGTATGACCTGCTAACAATTTTGAACATTATTGTTCTACTGTTCACAAAAAACCACTGAAGAATTTTCCATAGAGGAATTAATTCTTTTATTCCTACAACAAATACTTATTGAGAACATAGAACAAATACTATATTCCAGGTATTATTTTTTAATGTGAATGTTTTGGTGAACAAAATAGTAAAAACAAAAACAAACAAAAAACCTAGTGGAATTTACATTTTGTTGGAAACAGACTGATAATTAACATAATAATAAGCAAGTTTATAAAGTACTAGAAGTAAAAGTACTATTGAAAAGGAATTAAGTAGGGTAAGGGGAATTAGGAGTGCTAGCGGGGAGTGTGCTGCAGTTTTATCAGGGTGGTCGGTGTAGGCCTCACTGAAAAGATGATGTTTGAGCAAAGGTGTGAAAGAGATGAGGGAGTAAACCTGGCTAATACCTGGTGGAAGGACACTCCAGGAAAGGGTTTCCTCCAGCCACTACAAATGGTCAGAGACAAGAGAATATCTAGACAGTCAGGAACAGCCAGGAGAAAGGTAAGAATAGAGCAGACTGAGTGAAATAGAGAGAAGGAAGTAAGGTTAGAAAAGGAATGTGAGTCCAGAGTATGTAGGGCCTTATGGTCAGACATATATTTTAAGGTGGTTATTCTGGCAGCTATGCAGAAGATATATTTTAGGATGATAAACTACCTAGGGTAATTTTAGTGGTAAGTAATAGAAATTACAAGAAGGAAATTTATTAAGTCATATTATACTATCTGAAGGTAAAGAATTTACAATAGATATTGCAAAAGAAATGATCTGTGAACTTGAAGATATACCAATATGCTATCCAAAATAAGGCACAGAGAGGAGAAATTTGGGGGAAAAAATGAACAGAACAGCATTCACTTGCGTTGTTTACTATATGAGTAATTGAAATCCAAGGAGAACACACAAAAAATGAGAAGATTATGAAAAAAATTTTCTGAATTCAATGAAAGCTATAAATCCAAGACTCAAGAATTTCAGCAAATCTCTAGCATTATGATGAAAACTACATCATAGATCGTCATAATCAAAAGAGTTGAAAAACCAATGATAAAGAGAAAAGTATAAAGGAGCTAGAAAAATAATACAGAATACACGTCAAAGAACAAAGTTAAGAAAAACTGTAGACTTGCTTGATGTGAGAACCCATGCAATCCAGAGGACAATAGCAATACATCTTTAAATATCAAAGGAAAAAAGTAAAATTGACCTTGAGTTTTCTACTATGCAAAAATACCTTTTATCAAAAAAACAAACAAGAGCTGAAAGAATTCGTCTCTAGTAGACTGGTACTACAAGAAAGATTAAAGGAAATTATTCAGGCAGACAGAAGGAAAATTCTACCAGATAGAAATTTGTATCTACACAAAAGAATGAAGATTACTAGATTTGTAAATGTTTCTGAAAAAAGATATATTTCCCCCAAAATATCAATTATTTTTCTATCTCACATTGCCTCCCCTGCTGTCACTCTGCTAGCCTACTACATCAGGGCACCATCATCTATCAATCTTTCATCTGGATTTCTGCATTAGCCTCCTAATTGGTCTCCATGGTTCTGCCCTTACTCGTATATAGTTTATTCTCAGCATAGCAGAGAGACTTTTAAAATATATCTTGCAGATTATATCACCTCTTTGCTCAGAATCCTCCAATGGTTTCTCAGTTCATTTACAGTAAAAGCCAAAGTCTTCACGATACAAACAAGGCCCTGTAACATTGGCTCTCTCATTATCTCTCTCCTTACCTCTGAAACCTTGTTTTAGGAAACCCTCCCCTTCTCCCCTTCATTCATTCTATTCAGCAACATTGACCTTTGTGAGTCCTGGAAGACACTAGGCATTGTCCTGTCTCAGTGTCTTTACCCTTATTCTCCTCTCCACCAGAACACTCTTCTGCAACATATCTACCAAGCTTGTTTCCTCATCTCCTTTGGGTTTTGTACAATACCTCAAGAAAGCCTACTTTGTTCATATTTTAAAATCACACACCCCCAACTTTAACATTCTGCCTCCTCCTTCCATATTTTGTCTTAAACTTTATTTTTTAGAACAGTTTTAGATTCACTGCAAAATTGAGACGGTACAGAGATTTCCCATCAGCCCCCTGCCCCCACTTGTGCATACCCTCCTCCATTATCAAATCCCTCAGAGTGGTACACTTGTTATAATTCTTTCATGAACGTTTAATTTAGCATTTATTACCATCTGACATTCTCTATATATTTTTCTTATTTTGTTTATTATCTATCTCTTTTTCTCAACCGTAAACTCCAAGATGACTCAAATGTCTCCTTTCTGAAATTTTCTTTGACTCCTCCCGGGACATTTACACTCCTCAGCTTCCCATTTAGACCCCAGTGTATGAGAATTGCAATTGATTACATCCTCACTAACACTTGGTACTGTCAGTCTTTTTCTCTTTGGCCATTCTGGTGGAGGGGAAAGATTAGCTCCCTGAAAGATGGGAGGTATTGTTTCTGGAAGAAGAAATTTATACTACGGGACAAAAGCACCAAATACACATACAAACCAGGGGAAATACCACTATATACTATACACTGAATTTGTTAAAAAAAAAAGAAAAGAAAAGAAAAAAGGTGGAACAAGCTCATTCCAATCCAGACTTCTCTAGGTTAAACATTCAACTGAATGACAAAAGGATAAAAAGGTGGAAAATTTTAATAAATTGATGACATGTACTAAATTATTTCTCTTGTTCTTCAGTAGGCACTGACGGAAAGTCCTTGTCAGCCTTTGGAATGTGAGGCAGATAGTAATTAATTTTATGCTTTTGAAAAGTTTGAGAGTTTTTAAAGTTCAGTGATTTAAATTGTCATTAAATTCATTACAGCAAATTGTAACCAGCAGCGTGGAGAATTCCATGTGTGTGTGTGTGTGTGTGTGTGTGTGTGTGTTTAATATTATTGAAGTAAAATTTAAGTACAGGAAATGGCGCATATGACAGTACAGCACAATCGATTTTTACAAATTGAATACACCAATGTGAACATTGTCCAGATCCAAAGCAAAATATTTGAAACATTAAGGAATCTCTTTTGTGTTCTCTTCTACTCACTATCCATTGTGAAGAATAACCTCTATTCAGACTTCCTGCTGATTACTTTTGCCTGTTTTTTTACTTTATGTAAGAGCAATCAAATCATATTCACCATTTTGGTGTCCAATCTCTTTTGTTCAACATTATATTTATGAGATGCGTTCACATTTTGATTACATTTGTAGACTGTGTATTCTCATTGCTATAGAGTACTTAACAATTCATTTATTCATCCTACTAGTGGGCAATTGTGTCTTTCCAGTTTGGAGTTATTGTACTGCTATTAACATTCTTTCTAGCGCATCTTTTGGTGAATATGCCTACACAACAATTCTGTTCGATATATACCAAAGAGTGGAATTGCTATCTTATGGGTTACACATACTCATATGTTTAACTTTTGAAGATACTACCAATGTTCCCATTTTACTTCTTATAATAAATAGTGTTTTTGATTATAGAAAACAAAGAATTTTACTATCTGGCTATTGCAAAAATGTAGGTAAGCTGCTGATATATGCATAATTTATTTTGGAACTATACACCATAACAAATTCTCTTACTAGTTTTCATTCTTTTTTTTAATTAAAGTTTATTGGGGTAACAATTGTTGGTAAAGGTACATAGGTTTCATGTGTACAATTCTATAATACATCATCTATATATCACGTTGTTTGTTCACCACCCAGAGTCAGTTCTCTTTCCATCACCATATGTTTGATCACATTTACCCTCATCTACCCACTCCTCCTTACCCTCTGGTAACCACTAAACTGTTGCCTATATCTATAAGTTTTATTTCTCTTGGGGGTCATAATCCCGTATTTCATATTGCCCAATATTTGTTTTGTATATTGTTTCCAGTTTACCTTTTTTCCAACTTTACTGAGGATTAATTGACAAACATAACTGAATATATTTAAAGTGTACAATTTGATAATTTTATATATATAATTTTTGTAATTATATATATTAAAAGCTTTATATATTTACATATGACTGATTACCAAAATCAAGATAATGAACACATCCATCACATGACAGAGTTAACTCCTTTTTTGTGTGTGCCTTGAGAATGCTAGTGATCTACTCTCAGAACTTTGAAGTATATAATACTGTCGTATAACTATAGTCTCCATGCTGTGCATGAGATGTTAAGAACTTATTCTTCTTATAACTGAAGTTTGTACCCTTGACCTACATCTCCCCATTTCTCCTGACCCCAGCACCTGGCAACAACCATTCTATTCTCTATTTCAATTAAATCAGCTTTTTATTTTTATTTTTTTTATTCCACATACATTGTTTCCACTTTTCTAACTATTTACAGCAATAGAGCAAATCAGTTAATCTACAGAGCTGGAAAGGTAGTCCTCCTTCTTCATTCTTACTTTCTCTCAACCTGTTTTGAAGTTTTCTATATAGTCTTGCATAAAATTTATTTATTCTTAAATATTTAATGTTGTTAAATGCTACTATAAACTGCATCTTTTAAATTTTTTCATTCTATTTGTTTTTTGCTAGTATATAGAAATAAAATTGACTTTTAAATATTAACCTGGTATCCAGCAACCTTGCTAAAATCAATGATTAATTTTAATAATATATCTGTAGATTATTTTTTGTTGTCTTAGTATACAGTTAGTTACATTATAGAGTATCCAAGTCTGACTGTAAATCAAACAGTATTAAAGATTTCACAGTGGTGGTTACCGGTAACACTCACACTTAACCTTGAGAGATGAGCAGGAGTGCACCAGTTAGAAATAAGAAAACAGATATTTTAGGCAGAGGGAAAAGTCTGTCCAATGACAGAAAGCATTGACTAGGAATGATGAACTCTTAAAAGACACACAGGGAGGGTGATAGGAGATGAAACTAGAGAAATAAATGAGACCCAAATGGTAAAAGTCCCTGTGTGTCAAATCAAGGAGTTTGTAGGTTTTCCCACACACACTTGAAAATCATTAACATATTTTTTAAGCAGAAGAGTAAAGCAGTGAGTTTGAGGTTTGAAGACTCCACTCCTGTGGCCAGTGCTATCATGTATGACCACAGACATTATGTTTGTACAGTTTCAAGGGGTGCCATTAACCTCTACTGCCATGTAAGTGGTACCCCTGAAATTGTGCAACGAGGCAGTCCTGCTTGTGGAAGCATGAGAGATGGATTGGAGAAGTGTTCCTGGAGACAGGGAGGCTACTGTGCAATATAAACAGAACCAAAGTTAAATAAGGAGAGACTATTTAAAAGATTACTATAATAGGGAGAACTATCTCAAGGCTCAGATAGGAAAGGGTTTTTCTTATATAATAGCAAAGCTAGAAAGAACCAAAATCAGGGCAAGCAGAGCAGAGAATTGTCCCCATGCCCCCATCATCAGATGCTGCATGGGAGGGGTCCTGAGGAACAGCACTGCTAGGTCACTTCCAGTTCAGAGTTCATGGGATAGGGAGAAGCTTAACTAAAGTTTGGTCAAGTCAAATTAACAAATACTTTGGTCCGATTGACCAATGAGGACAAATAATTTAGCTAATCACTGATGAGGCAAAATATTCGGAGGAATTTGGAGGGTCTGTGTCTGGCCTTGTCCTAAGGTAAACAAGGACTAATTATTCAGGAGTCTTATCTAATTATGTAGGAATCCTGGCTGTTTGCAGTAAGTCATTTCCTGGAACACAAGGGATAGGGTTATTCTTTGAACGATTGCTGTTTTCCAGGATTAAAGGGACTCAAGTGAAGTTCAAAATTATCATTACTTAGGAGATGTCACAGCTAAAAAAAGTCATTAGAAATAAAAATATTTTAAATGGAACTATTACAGGTATTCACAACCTTCTCGGTTTCTGAGCCACAATAAGTGTCAACACAAAGCAACATCCTTATCTGGAAGAAGAAAACAGAATTAAGGTTTTTCCTGAAAAAATAAATGTCTCTGTCTCCAGCTGTCTCCACAGCAGACCCCCTTTCTGTGGTTCCTTTTATCCAGGGAGACTCTCATACTCTGTACTCACACTATCTCATTAGGGATGTTTTAAGTATTGAAAATTATAATGAACCTAAAGCATTAATGCAGAGCCTGGTATACAGAGAGCTCTCAATAACTGTTAGCTGTTTTTACATTTTTTTGTTCTTGTTCTTTTGCCTGTTAAACAAGGAATATGTTGTAACTAAGTATACAAACCCAGCCCATGCCTTATTTAATTCATGGATATGATAGACAAGCTAAAGCTAGATAAGTCTGATTATTAATTACTGGTCAAATTTTGTAGGAACATGGCAAATCCAGTGTATATAAATCCTTGTTCCAAATGCCAAGAATAAAAGATAGATTCTTACTCCCCCCACCTCTCCTCCACACTTTTCTGCAATAGGAACTCCAAGGTGTGAATTATTTCCATCTTTTATTTTCAAATTATATGTACAACACTATGTCCTGTTATAATTCATTGTCTACATGTTGCTGGGTGCTAACAGGGAAGCTTTTTCAGCACTCTCTCGTACTATTATAGTAGTCCCCTCTAATCCACAGTTTCAGATACCCACAGTCAACTACAGTCTGATAATATTACTTGGAAAATTCCAGAAATAAGCAATTTGTAAGTTTTAAGTTGCACACCATTCTGCGTCACGTGATGAAATCTCATGCTGTCTTGCTCTGTCCTGCCCACATAGGACATGAATCACCTGTGTAGCTGATCCATGCTGCATACACTACCCGCCATTAGCCCTGTTGGTTATCAGATTGACAGTCACAGTATCACAGTGTTTGTGCTTTTTGATAAGGTGATTACCATACAATAAGATATTTTGAGAGAGACCATTTTCAATATCACCTTTATTATAGAATATTGTTATAATTATTCTTTTATTATTACGTATTAATATTTATTAAATAATTATTATTAATCTCTTATTGTGCTAATTTATAAATAAAACTTTATAACAGATACTGCGTTTCCCCAAAAAATAAGACCTAGCTAGACTATCAGCTCTAATGCGTGTTTTGGAGCAAAAATTAATATAAAACCTGGTCTTATTTTGCTATAAGACCCAGTCTTATATTCTATAATATACTATATACTATAATATAAGATTCAGTCTTATATTAATTTTTTTCTCCAAAAGACACATTGGAGCTGATGGTCCAGCTAGGTCTCATTTTCGGGGAAACAGGGTATGTAAGTATAGGCAAAAACATAGTATATTTGGGGTTCAGTACTATCCAAGGTTTCAGGCATCCATTGGAGGTCTTGGAATTTGTACAGCTAAGTGGGGACTACTGTACTTCCAGTAATGACTTCTAATTATACTTCCAACTGAGAAAATTAGTAAATAATTACAAATTCCTTTTCTAATAATTTTGGTGCTATTTAAATTCTGAAATGCTGTGTTAATTTTGGCAGCTTATAATAATTTCTCTCTTTTCTTCCCCTAAAGAATAAATTTAGTGCTCTCAAAAGTTTGCTTAATAGTCATTGCATATTAATGAATTGCATGCAATAAATAAGACTAATTTTCTAAAATAAAAGGCAAACTACCTTAATGAAACCACTGAGACCACAGGGTTATATCTGAGTGAAGAAAGGACACAAACACTTCATAAATACTTGTTTATATTCATAATAATTGAATGCCATAGTTTGACACAGTTATAGTTAACTATTCAGTCATACATCTGTTGTTATATTTCTTTTTTTAACAATTGTTTTATTTTTCAATTACAGTTGACATAACAATACTATGTTACTTTCAGGTGTACCACATAGTGATTAGACATCCATATAACTTATGAAGTGATCCTTCAAAAAATCTAGTACACATCTGACACCATACATAGTTATCACAACATTATTGGCTGTATTCGTTACGCTATACTTAACATCCTCATGACTATTTTGCCACTACCAATTTGTACTTCTTAATGCTTTGCTCTTTTCCTCCCTCACCCCCAAGCCCCTCTCTTAGCTGGAAACTATCAAAATGTTCTCTGTGTCTATGAGTTTGCTTATTTTGTTCTTTGGATTCCATATGTAATGAAATCATATGGCATTTGTCTTCCTCTGTCTGACTTACTACACTCAACACAATAACCTCTAGGTCTATCCTTGTTGTTGCAGATGGCAAGATTTTGTTCTTTTATATGCCTGAGTAATATTCCATTGCATGTGTGTAGCACTTCTTCTTCATCCATTTATCCATTGATGGACACCCAGGCTGCCTCCACATTATGGCCATTGTAAACAATGCTGCAATGAACATATGGATGCACAGGTCCCCTCAAAGTAGCTTTTTTGGGTTTCTTCAGATAAATACCCAGAAGTGGGATTACTGGGTCCTTCCTTGTCGCTTATTATAGCTTTTGTTTCAAAGTCTCTTTTGTCTAGTATAGTACTGCTACTTCAGATTTCTTGATTGTTTGTTTCCATTTTCATGAAATAACTTTTTCCACTTCTTTACCTTTCTGTCTATACATGTCTTTCAATCTGAAGTGACTGTCTTGTAGATAGTATATGTAATGGTCTTGTTTTCTTATCTATTCAGCCACCTTATCTTTTGGAGCACTTAATCCATTTACATTGAAAGTAATTGTTGATAGATATGTAGTAATTGTCATTTTATTATTTATATATTTTTCTTCTTTCCTCCTCTTCCTCCTTCTCCTCCTCCTCCTCCTGCTCTTCCTCCTCTTCCTGCTGCTTCTTCTTCTTCAAGAAGTCCCTCTAACATTCTTTGTAATACTGGTTTGGTGGTGATGAACTATTTCAGTTATTTCTTGTCTGGAAAGCTCTTTATCTGCCCTTCAATTCTAAATGATAGCTTTGCTGAGTAGACTAATCTTGGTTGTATGTCCTTGCTTTTCATCATGTTGAATATTTTGTCCCAATCCCTTCTGGTCTGCAAAGTTTCTGTTGAGAAACCAGCTGACAGTCTTATGGGAGCTTCCTTGTAGGTAACTAATTGCTTTTCTCTTGCTACTTTTAAGATTCTATCTTTGTCTTTAATCTTTGGCATTTTAATTATGATGTGTCTTGGTGTGGGCCTCTTTGGGTTCATCTCATTTTGGACTCTCTGCACTTCCTAGACTTGTATGTCTATTTCCTTCATCAGATTAGGGAAGTTTTCCATCATTATTTCTTTAAATAGGTTTTTAGTTCCTTATTCTCTCTCTTCTCCTTCTCGTACCCCTATGATGTGAATGTTGGTACACTTGATGCTGTCCCAGAGACCCCCCTAAACTATCCTCATTTTTTGGATTCTTTTTTCTTTTGCTGTTGTGATTTGGTGTTTTCTGCTACCCTGTCTTCTAAATCGCTGATTCGATCCTCTGCTTCATCGAATTTATTAATGATTCCTTCTAATGTATTCTTTTCTTTTTTTCTTTTTCTTTTTTTTTTATGAATTCAGTGCCCTTTTATTTCTACCCTTTCCATTCCTTTGTAATTATTCCATATCTTCTCATACTAGGCTTCTTGTTGAATTGCTGAAATCCAGGAAATGCCTGAGGAATTTCATTTATTTATTTTTTATTAGTTTCAGGTGCACAAGACAAAGCAAAACTTAGACGTTTATGATTTATATCCCTCACACTGTGTGAACCCCCCTCCCCCCATCCACTATCCCTCTGTATGTTCCCCAAATTAATTTTCAAAACCCCGTGGTCATCTTGTGGTTACCAACTATTTTCTAAACCTCTCACCTTCCCCTTATCCCCTACCCCCCCGCCCCTCTAGCAACCCTCAGTTTTTTCTACATGTTTCCAAAACTGTCTCTGATTAGTTCATTCACTTATTCTTTTCTTTAGATTCCGCATATAAGTGAGATCATATGGTATTTGTCTTTCTCTGTCTGACTTATTTCACTTAACATAATGTTCTCTAGGTCCATCCATGTTGTTGCAAATGGTAAGATTTCTTTCTTCTTTATGGCTGCATAATACTCCATTGTATCAATGTACCACAGTTTCTTAATCCAGTCATCTACCGATGGGCATTTCGGTTGTTTCCAGGTCTTGGCTATTGTGTATAGTGCTGCAATAAACATAGGGGTGCATAAAGATTTTTGAATTGGAGTTTTGGATTTCTTCGGATAGATACCTAGGAGTGGGATTGCTGGATCATAAGGTAGCTCCATTTTCAGGTTTTTGAGATACCTCCAAACTGTTTTCCATAGTGGCTGCACCAATCTGCATTCCCACCAACAGGGCACCAGCGTTCCCTTTTCTCCACATCCACGCCAGCACTTGTTGTTTGTTGATTTATTGATGATAGCCATCTTGACTGGGGTGAGGTGGTATCTCATTGTGGTTTTATTTGCATTTCTCTGATGGTTAGTGAGGTTGAACATTTCTTCATATTCTGTTTGCCATCTGTATGTCCTTTTTAGAAAAATGTCTCTTCATGTCCTCTGCCCATTTTTTAATTGGGTTGTTTGTTTTTTTGGAGTTGAGTTGAGTGAGTTTTTTATAAATTTGTGATATTAACCCCTTATCAGATATATCACTGGCAAATATCTTTTCCCATTCAGTAGGATCCCTTTTTGTTTTATTGATGGTTTCCTTTGCTGTGAAAAAGCTTTTTAGTTTGATGTAATCCCACATGTTTATTTTTTCTCTTACTTCCCTCATGCGAGGGGATATATCAGTAAAAATCGTACTCCGGGTAATGTCTGTGAAGTTTTTGCCTATATTTTCTTCTAGGAATTTTATGGTTTCAGATCTTACATTTAAATCTTTAAGCCATTTTGAATTTGTTTTTGTATGTGGTGTAAGGAGGTGATCCAGCTTCATCTTTTTGCATGTGTCTGACCAGGTTTCCCAGCACCCTTCTAATGTATTCTTATTTTCAGTTATTATAGTCTTCATTTCTGAATGGCTCTTTTTTATGTTTTCTCTCTCCATTTTTATGTTTCCATATCTCTTTGTTAAAGTTCTCACTGAGTTCATCTACTCTTTCCCTAAGTTTATTGAGCATCCTTATAGCAAGTGTTTTGAACTCTGTGTCTCATAGATTGCATGTCTCCATTGGGGGCTTCCAGTCAAGATGGAGGTATAGGTAAACGTTGTACTTGCATCCTCTCATGACCACATCAAAATTATGACTAAACTACAAAACAACCATCATTGTCTATCACCTGAAGTCTAGCTGAACAGAAGTCCTACAACTAAGCACATACAGAAGAATTCACTGCGAGACTGGTAGGAGGGGCAGAAATGTGGAAAGAGCTGGTCCAACATCTGCATGTGGCAGTTAAAAATCAGGAGGGAAATCTTGGTTGCAGAGGTTCCCCCAAAGAGCAAAGAGTCCCAGCCACACACCAGGCTCCCCAGCCCATGGTTTCAGCGTTAGGAAGAGTAGTACCCACAAATTTTGGCTGTGAAGACCAGAGGCTGAGTTAAATGGAGGGCTGCTGGAGTTTCAGGTGCTCCTTTTAAAGGGCTCATGCACAGACTTACTGATAGACTCACTTGCTCTGAGCTCTAGCTCTGGGGAAGCAGCGCAAAAGATGCCAGGGACATAAGGAGAGAAACTGAATTATCTGACTTTAGGGGAAGGGCTAGTGGGGCAGCTTTCTCCCAGACAGAAGTGCTGTCAGAATCCATTATTTCTTTGTTGAGCCCTTCCACCTCCTGGCGTGCATATGCAGGAGATTGCCATATCTGAGACTCCATGAGTCTGACTAACACTGTTCACCTCACCATAGTGATCTCCTGAGACCCACCCCACCCAATTTTCTGGCGTACCCAAGCCATTTCCAGTGGCTTTTCCATACTGCAGGCTGTCTTGGCTCATGATGTGAACTTTCCTAAAATCTCTCAAAGGTTTACAAAACCCAAATAAGCAACATCTGGCCTTGGCATGTCCTGTACCACTTGCTGAACAGCCCCTAGCCTGGCACTAGAGGCAGCTAGCCTCAGTTCATGCCTTGGCCTCTCCCAGGAACCTCCAAGCCCCGCCTGCCATCTGCAGATTGCTTTATGGCTTATGCCAGGTGGTCCTGGGCAGGGCACAGGCTGTGGCTGAACTTCACCTGCAGCAGGGCCCCTCCTAGGAGGCTCTGGGACCAGCATCCTGGGTGGCTGACTTTGAACCACACCAGATTACCACCTGGCTGCTTACATGGATGACACATCCAAAGGACAGACTAGACAGGCACCAGAGTCTTGCTGAAGGAAATCCTGTTCTGTAGGGTCAATCCCTGCACAACGACTTCTCCACTGTAGTCATGGCCAGTCCTTACAATCAATCAGCCTGAGGGTCAACCCCTCCCATTGACTTGCAAACAGCAACCAAGGTTCAACTACAATAGGAAGTCACACACAACCTGCACAGGGGATACACTTGTAGCACCTGGCTCAGGTGAACAAGGGGACTGCACCACTGGGTCCCACAGGACACTTACTGCATAAGGCCACTCTGTTAAGACCAGGAGATATAGCAGTCCTACTTAATTTATAGAAACAAACACAAGGAGGCAGCCAAAATGGGGAGACAAGGGAACATATCCTTAATGAAACAACGGAACAAAGCTTTAGAAATAAACTAAACAAAATGTTGTATATTTCTTGAGAGAAATTTTTTAAAAAGAAAACAGAAAAATACTTACTTGCTTAAATGTCCTGCTTTCAGATGTTACTGTATGTTCTTAGAGTCCCAGGTACACTTATATGTAAAATTCAAATAGCAGTTCACTCTGTAGTCATAACATATACAGTCATATCCTACCAGTTCATTTATAACAAGTGTTATAACCAATAAGATAACATATATTTAATTTAGACCCTTGCTCTCAAAGTGTGAAAACAGTAGCTTTATCACCCAGGAGTTTGTTAGAAATTTAGTATTTGGGGCCCACCCTAGACCTCCTAAATCAGAACTTGCACTGTTAACAAGGCAAATGAACTTAATATTTGAGAAGCTGTGCCCAAGGATATACATCTCAATTACCTTTAAAAAATGCAGCTGCCAACCTCCCAGGCAAGATTTACTGAAAGCAACTCTCTGAAGGTAAGATCCAAGAACTGCTAAAAGTTTTAATAGGTGATTTTAATAAAATGCCATGGCTTGCAACTACAGATGTAAGGGAGTCTTTAGTGACACAGTGATTTACCTTTGACACTAATTTACTAGACCGCTTATCTGCATTTTAGATAAGCAGATTTTCAAAACAATTAAGATATTAGATTCTATGGGTTCTTGCAGATAAAGATTAAAATATAGGAAGTATCTCAGTAGGATGAAGGTTGTTTAAAATAAATATTTATATCAACAGTTTCATAGTAATAATCTTTTTGTAAAGGAGAAATAAATGAAAGAATCCTTGCTTGCTGAGTAGTGAACAGCCAACGTGCTCAAAATTCAATAGACTACCTACAGACAATGGATTAGAGTTGGCTAAGAAAAAGTACAGGAAAGTGACAGAAACTTGTAAGAATATAGTATGAACACTAACACCCAAAAACCATTTATATTTTTATTCTTTATTTTTTCTTATGTACTTATTCTGACAAATATTTTGTTAAATTGAATGCATCTTAAGTGTGGGCCTCTGCACCAGGCACTGAATTAAGCTGACATGTAAAAATGTGAACACAACATACGCACACATTCTCACAGCTACATTCAGATCAATGAGTTTTGAATAGAGGATCAAACCATTGCTTGGATAAAAGTATAATTTTAACAAATGACAGAGTAAGCAGAGTGACTCAATGCTTATTTTACTTCTCTCTTCTCTGCTGTTAAGAACAATATTCTAACAGTAAAGGATAGATCAAACATTTTATAAAAGGAATTAAAACCCAAAAAGGAAATAGTTATTAAGAGAACACATAGTTATTATAAATTGTCATGCTGGCAAAATTACCTACCAATGCATGGCCAAAACTTTTAGGTGTGTTCCCAGGAATACTGCAAGCATAGTGAATGTTACCATCACAAATGACACTTGCTGTAGGGCTTTGGCTCCCAGTATTTGCCTTTTCCACTGCACCATGCTACCACTATATCCCTTTAATATTGTTTAACTGAATTTTTTCAACAAACCCTTTTGTTACAAACAGCACAAAATGGCATTTAACCTGGTTGTGCTGAAAACACTATAATTCAAAATTAAGGGATACCACTTGTGAGGTTTTAAATCTGTTACTGATTATAGGTTCCATTCAGTGGTACACTGGAGCTAGTTCCTACAGGCCGAGGAGAGCTGATTGTGTGTATCTCTTCCCAGCTCTGAGTTCAGCAACATCCTATTGGATAGCTTGAAATTGGCCATGGTGGGAGTATTGACACTAAGGAAATCAGTACAAGTTAGGGTCTTTTTTTTAAATAGATGGTTTATTGGCACATTATCAAACATTCCTGATGAGTATATTGGTTGAAACCAATAAAAAATGCACTGCCAAAACAAAAATTCAAGCAAACCTAAAAATTGTTTAATTTTTATGAGGGTTTTGTTTTTGTTTTTAAATACCAGCCCTCTTTCTTTTCCAGTTGCTATCATTCTAAAAAAGACCTTTATAGTTTTCCTGGATAAGATATTGCAATTTCCCCCTTAATTCTTATAACTCCATAGATTAATTAATTCTTGCAACTCTGTGGATTATTATGGAATAAAATATTTCTAAATATTTTATAAATGAATTCATTCACTGTATATTATTTTATGTCTGGTGTCCTTTGTTCAATGTTATGTTATTGAGAACTATCCAAATTGTTTCATTAAACTAGAGTTGATTCATTTTCATTACTGTATAATGTAACTTATAATGTACTACAATTTCTTTTTCCATCTACTGTTCATAGACATTTGAATTCATTCTGTTTGGGACTATTACAACTGCACATTTATTGCACGCATCTCTGTTGTATATAAGACTGAAATATCTGAGTGGAAGAATACGTGTATGTTCAACTTTAGCAAATATTGTTAAAGAGTTTTCCAAAGTACTGTAGCAATTTATATTCCCATCAGCAATGTATGAAAATTGAGTTATTCCACATTCTCATAAATAGTTGACATTGCCAGTCATTTTAATGACTGGTGGTTGTGTAGTGGATTCTCACTATGGTTCTAATTTGTATTTCGCTGGTGAGAAAGATGGGTAAGCATCTTTTCAATGGTCATTGAATGTGCTTGTTTTTGAAGTTCCTCTCCAAGGTTGGTTTTTTATTTGTTTTTGTTTTTCCCAATTTTTCAACTGATTTGACTATATTTTTCTGTTGATTTATAAAAGTTTTTTATGTATTTTGGAAATGAGCTTTTAGTCAGATATAAGTATTTAGAATATGTTCTAATTTGTAAATTTTCCTTTTCACTCTCTTATTGGAATTTTTATTAATAGTAATATTTTAATTTTAATATAGTCAAATTAATGCTTCTTGTGTCAAACTTAAAAATAAAGTATAAAAATTATATTTTATGTTTTACTATCTATGTTTAGATCTAATTTTATCTGGAATTTATATTTAAGTATGAGCTAGAAATCAGATTTCCTCACACACCTTCACCATAGACAATTATCCTAGTACTATTTTTAAAATAGATAATCTTTCCCTATAACCTTAAAGTATTTACTTTTTTATAATTCAAATGTCCATATATGTGTGGACCTGTTTCTAGAATCCCTCTTCTAAATCATTAGTCTATTTGTCTATCCTTATACAAATGGCATATGGCTTAATTAATGCAGTTCATAGTAAGTGTTGATATATAACAGTGTGTCTTCCATATGTGCTCATCTTCATCAAGATTGTCTTAGTTATTGTTGAACTTGGAGTTTATATATATATATATGTATATATACATACATATATACATATATGTGTATATATATGTATATGTATAGATATATATTTTTTTTTTTAGAAAAAGCTTGCCAATTTATACACATACACACACTCCTGGGATTTTGAAAGAGATCATATTGATTCTATTATATTTTCCACTTTTGTAATGTACTTGTTAGTTTTGATATTATGATTACATGGATCTCATAAAATGTCTTGGTAAATATTTAATTCCTATTCACTCTCTAGAAAAATTTTTGTAAGATTGGTATCATTTCTTTCACTGTTAGTGATCACTAAACATTTAGTAGAAAATACCTGGACATGAAGATTTATTTTCGGGAAGGTTTTAAATAACGAATACAATTTATTTCATAGTTATAAGACTAATCTGTTTTTCTCTTTCTTTGGGGGACAAATTTAGTAAGTTGTGTTTTCCCAGGATTTTGTCTATTCCATTCATGGATAGCCATCAAGTTTTCTACTTTATTTATAACTCATATCTTTCTTTCTTTTTCTTCTATTTTCTTTGGGTTAATTTCATGTTCATTTCCTAATTTCTTGATATGGATGCTTAGATAATTGATTGTAATTTATAATACACACTTTTAAATCTGTAAGTTTCTCTGTAGGCATGGACTTAGCTATATACTATGCATTTTCAGATGTGTTATTTTCATTATGACTCAGTTCAAAATATTTTCTAATCTTCATTGTGATTTCTTCATTGAACCCTGAGTTGTTTAAAAGTACATTTTTTAATTTCCAAATATAAGAGAATTTTCTAGTTACCTTTTTTTTAAAATAATTTCTTACATCATTCCATTCCACCGTGGTCAGAGAATATACCTGGCATGATTTGAATCCTACTAAATCTGTTGAGACTTGCTTTATGACCTTTCATATTGTCAATTCAGTAAATGTTCCATGTGCACTTAAAAAAACAATGAGTGTTCTAGAGCTTTATATACAGTGTTGTATATAGTCAATTAAGTTAACTTTGTAAATATGGTGTTCAAGTGCTTGATAGTTTGGGTGACATTTTTTTAATCTTCTTTGTCTGTTAGTTAATGAGATAAATTTATTAAAATTTTCCATTTTGAATGCAGAGTTATAGATTTCTCCTTGTTTCACTCAATTTTTTTTCTTCTATCACTAATTTGTTTTATTATAAGTCTCATTAAAAATGGCACCTTGAAGAATTAGATATGAAAATCAAAGAGCTTATAAAGCAGAGCTTTTCATTTCAATATTTTATCACTAAAGCATAGTTATAGTCTATCTCTATCTTGATTGATACAGTGTGATGGACACCAAGTTCCTGCTCCTGCACACTGGTGGCTTACAATGGTATATAATAGACATTAATCCAGACATATACAGGCTAGAAGAGACTGGATTCAGGGCCACTGCTGAGGGCTGGCACTGGTGAATAGCAAGCGAGGTTTTGTTACTCAGTCCAAAATAGCTATGGTACCTCCATCGGTCCATTGGCCATGGGTCAACTGCACGTGAAGTACCCAAGGGAAAATAATTGATATACTTAAGTTGCTACTGAAACACTGAAAATATAAATTGACAACAAGTTTCACAATTCTTGGACATAAAGAAACCTTAAGTACCAGATACAATTAACTGAGTTCTTCAAAGACAGGGACTATGCTTTATGGATTATTTTATTCTCAGCACTGAGTCTTCTACTTGGTATTTGGTGAGAATTGATAAATATTTATTGAAGGAAACTCTTGGTCCTGCTTCAACAGAGAGGGAAGAACAATACGTCACGTTTCAGCGAGCCTGGAAACCCACGACAGCATAAGTAGGTCTCTAAGTCTTCAGAAAATATTACATTTCCCTCAGCTGAATGCAAAAAGCACAAGACAGGAAATGTTACCTAGAGTAGGATCACCTCTCCTATGACTATTGCCTTCTGATGTCAGAAGTCATTGGAGGAAAAAGTTACATTCATCGTCTCGAGAAAGTGGATCGCCCAGCATAAAATAAATCTGGGCACCTAATGATGCTTCTTTCTTTCTCCTTTTCTTCTCCTGGTGAGCAAACCTGCAATGGCTCCCCTGCCGATTACCCTTCAAAGACAGCATTAATTTTCAAGAATGACTAATGAAGTTGCATTGGAACAAAGATATATTTAACCTACAGCCCCATGAATTAGTCTCCATTGCAATATATCTTCAGAGATAATTATTCATAAAGTAATATGCCCTTTAGAAAACACTGTGGTCATGTAACCAGTCCTTAAAAAGAGAGTAGAATCTAAACACAAATGAGTTCAAGAGTTAGGTCTCAGTGTATCTGTACACTGGGTTGTTTACATGAAACTTATTAGGTGGCACATCTTATACCCAATGCTCTTACTCTGTCTCCTCACCTCCTGTTCTTTCCTCTTCTCTCCTCTCCCTTCTCTTCCCCTCCTCTCCAATTTTCTCCCCTCCCTTTCCTTGTCCCCTTCTTTTTTCTTCTCTCCTCTCCTGTCCTCTCCGTTTTCCTTCCTCTCCTTTCCTCCCTTTTCCTTCTCTCTCTCTCTCTCTCTCTCTCTCTCTCTCTCTCTCTCTCTCTCTCTCTCTCCACCTGGGCCACCCCACCTTCACACTAAATTCTGGATAACCTGCTCTTCCACCCACCCCAGATCCCATTTCCCAGCATAGACTACCCCTTGCTTCTTTCCCTTTATCTTTCTTTTATAAAAAGTAATTTGAACCAAGATGTTTAAAACTTCCCATTGTATCTTTTCTGGTTTTGTTTGTTAACCTTTTCCAGGTAGCACTTTAACAATGGTTTTTATTTGGTTAAATCCAGAATGAAAAATACCTTTAATCTAGTAAGACACGATAACAAAAACTACAGAGAATGCTATAGTTTTTATGTGCTGGAGAGAGAGGAGAAATATATTTATCAAATTGCTATGTATTAAGCAAATAAATGGAGAGAATAAAATAATCCAAGTTGTTTGGTTCATATTATCTCAACTATCTGTGTGATAGAAACCTCAGTGGCAGAGTTCCCTGAGAAATGCATGAAATCTCAGGAAGGCAGCTTTCATTCAGACAATACTTTGGGGTTACCTGGGGATCTGAAAGAACAATCAATGTCTAGCCCCAATATTTATTGCAGATTGCAATTTTCATACATATACTTCTCATTCTTTTACTCAACCAGAATGTCTTCCTTTAATCCTCAGATCCATAGGGTGATTGAGTCTTATATTCTCTTTTGTAAAATATGAAAAACAATTTTTATTTTATAGGGTAACTGTGAAGTTTAAATAGAAAAGCAGATGTAAAAGTATCTAGCAGAACCTAGTGCACAAAAGACATTCTATTAATGAAGTATTATTTTTATCCTTTAATTTTTTTATTAAAGTTCATTGGGGTGACAATTGTTAGTAAAGTTACATAGGTTTCAGGTGTACAATTCTGTAATACATCATCTATATATCACATTGTGTTTTCACCACCCAGAGTCAGTTCTCCTTCTATCATCATATATTGGATCCCCTTTACCCTCATTTATCACCCCCCTCCCCTCTTACCCTCTGGTAACCACTAAACTATTGTCTGTGTCTATGAGTTTTTGTTTCTTCATTTGTTTGTGTTGTTCTTTTGTTGTTTTCAGTTTTATATACCAGATATCAGTGAAATCATATGGTTCTCAACTTTTTCTGTCTGACTTATTTCGCTCAGCATAATCTCAAGATCCATCCATGTTGTCACAAATGGTACTATTTCGTCTTTCCTTATGGCAGAATAGTATTCCATTGTGTATATATATCCAAACTTCTTTATCCAATCATCTATGGAAGGACACTTTAGTTTCCATGTCTTGGCCACTGTAAATAAAGTTGCAATGAATATTGGAGTTATCCTTTAATTCTTGAGCCTGAAAGTAACCTCTCTCACCACTGCTCTACCCTAGTATTTGTATCACTGCTTCTCTGCCTGATCTTTCTTGAGTACTATCAAAATAATTTCAAAAAGAAGCAGACTACTTATGTAATGAGGCCCTAGAAATGGAGGAGAGTAAATATTCTCAAATCTCCTGTGTATTCTTTGGAAATTTCAAGGAGACAAGAAAGCATATACAGTTTTGACAGCATAGGTCAAGTAGATTGAAAGAGAACTTCCCTTAGCTGTTAAATATTTGGGGTCTTCATGACACTATGCAGTATCCCCATGCACACAGGGAATTTTCTGTAGCCCTGTCGGAGCCCAGAGGATGAAGACCCAGTATGGAGGCCAACACACTGACATCTGTAAATTTGGTAATGATCTCTCAGCAGAAATGATGGCCTGGAAGTAATAGCCTTGGCAGGTAAGTAAGTCAACCAGGCTGCCAAAATACTTTCATAGACGAAGACAGATGGCATTCATTTTGCCATTCCAAGTGGTTTCCTATAATTGTTTACTTCTATTTTTGAATCATTGGAAGAAACAATTCAAGGAGTAGGAATTGCCATGAGCTTTCCTCAAAAATCACCTCTTTCAGGGAAACACCGACTACTTTCTTTGGTTTATAATTGTCTAATCTGTGTTTGGTAGCTGGCCACTGCTACCTCGAGATCTGCTTCTGAGTGAGCTATATCCCACCCAACATATGGTCTTAAATCTGGGCACTGTGTGTTCACTTCTTTGGACAAACGTCTACTCTAAGTACTGCCAAATGACACAGATGTGAGATCTGGCTTACTTACATTAGGGCAATAACACTGAAAAATTTGATGGATTGAGGCTGACTGGTTATAATACTAATATTCAGGTCCCTCTGGCATCACTGAATTATAGAACCAGTACAAAGCCAGTAGAGCCCTGGGACTTCACTGATTCCCAAGGTTTTTCCAGGGTGAATCATCATCCTTGCCTTCTGTCACCCAAATCCATTGCAATAACTAGTCCTGTCAAATTTACCTTCCAAATACATATTGAATACACCCATTTCTCTCTCTCTTCACTCTATCTGTCCCAACTACCATCTTTTCTCTTTTGATCTACTTTAATGTCACCTAACTGACCACCCACTCACTGTCTGCTCCTATCTCCCTCAAGTCCTCTCCAACACACACAGTAGTGAGAGTAAATCTCTTAACATATAAATGAGATCTTATCACTGCTGAATCTAATGTCCTTTAATGATTTCTTATATTTAACTCCAAAATTATTATGTCCCACATCTTCTCTTTTATTGGGATGTAAGTTCCATGAGGGCAGAGACTTGTTCACCACTGAACTATACAGCCTAGAAGTAATTAATGGGTCAACTTAACTAGAATCCAGCCTTCTTCAGAGCAGACTCGTGGCAGCATCAGTGGAGTGGAATTCAAGCCCAATTTTGGAAACCCTTTTCGTTTAAGACCCTGAAGGCCAGGGTCTGGAAGCCTGAGTGCAGGCTAGTCTAAGTACTGCCAAACTACAGAGACATGAGATCTCTGTAGGCCAGTGGTGGTATTGTCCCTGCCCCACTTTTGCAGCATGGGAAGCAATGGGAGAGTTACTGAGAGCAATGTCCAGAGGGATTTCCAGGCTGGACTCGAACTGAAAAGGAGTCAGCAAACCAAGTAGTAATAGACAATGAATAGACACTTAGAGGCAATTAAGAGGAAGAACAAAGAGGACGGGGGTGGGGGGGCAGGGGGAAGACTTTTTGAATCAGGTGCTGAGAACAGAGACTTGAGAAATTCCTGCTGCTGAGGGCACAGAGAGTCCTAGACTTTAATACTCACGGCATGACCCTGCAGGGAGGGAGGAACGTGTCAGGAGAAGACTACGCACAAGTTACCAGCCCTCACCACGATTTTCAAATCTGCACAGTTCACTTCAAAACGAACTTACTATTCACTCATCCACCCATGCATTCACTCATTAATTCATTAATTCATTCACTCATTCATTTATAATACAGTATTGATTGAGAATCTGTGACTATCTTTGGAAACATTAAAATACACTGAAATGAAATTTATTTCAAATCGTCCTGCCGTCCATGTGTAACAAGCAGACTGATGTTCCCAGGTCTAATATTCTTCCTTCTCTCACTCATCACTCAAGATTCAGTCAAAGTCCTTCTGTCATCTAGCATTTTCTAAATTTCCTTCTGGTTTTCCATTTTCTAAGCTTCCTTTTCATGTACAACGGCCTCACATCTTTTAAGCCTTGAAAAATGGCTAACTGTGTTATTTTTAGATTGTATATACCTTAAGAACTGGCATATTTTATTATATCTGTTGTTTTTCTCATGGAACTTAGCTCAGATATGGGCGGTTAGTGCATGATAAATGCTTGGGAAATATTTCAAATCTGTTGGCTAGTTAGCAAGGACATTATCTCAGATCAGAACTTCAGTTGAACTTTAGTTGAGTTAATTCTCCTATTCTCTAGTTAATTGGGATATATAAGATCTTTCTCAGCAGTTTTTGACTTCTATTGCATCTGTCTGCCAGCCAGAACCCATTCCCCTGTTCTCCCCACTGGCTCCATAGCACCCCTTGGACTCCCTGAGTCATGATGGATTCCTATTTCTACTGTTTGGTGATTGGCTACCTTGAATCCTTTCATGTTAACCAATCTAGGAATTCTCAAACTTCAAAAGTAAATACATTTTAAACACACACACACACACACACACACACACACACACACACACAAACACACACATGCATTTAGAGACATTGATAAAATAGTATTTTTCCAAGTTTATTATACTTTTTTTCATTTTAACAGTAACACACAGACATTAGAACTTTTTGACACAGAAAAAAAAATCCTTATAATCCCAGCTTCACAATAAACTTTGCATTTCATGATTATGTTTGCATTTTCTTACATTTCTATCTACCTTTTTTATTTATTCATGTTAGAGCCTGCCTTTTTTTCCCCACTTCATATTGAAATCGATCATGACACACTTACTTGCCTCATGTTCTTTGTTACCCTTTCTGTTTCGAATCTGTGAATTTGCTTTGAGAGGATTGAATGAAATAAAAGGGAGGTGAGTGTACTGAATACTGTATCATAAACCTTTTCTGTGTTGCATATCCTTCCAACAACTATTTTTAATATTTCTTTGGTATTCTAGGAACCACATGCATACTTTAACTGTTAATAGTATTGTAGCCAGTGATTCATGTGCCGAAGCAGCAGTGCAAATACTACTTCATTTTATTTGGGCTTTTGTAACTGGCCTCCTGTCCCCAGATGTCTGTTGTAAGGTCACTCTGTGCGCACGCAAACACCTGCAGGATGTGGCTCTGTGGGGGGTGGTCACAAGAGGCACATCAGTCTCTGGGAGGGAGAGGGAGGGAGGACACACAAGTTAGAATGAAAGGAACTCTCAAGTGCAGTCCTCTTCACATTCAATTGTTTTTGCACCTTTTCTCTCACTCTTTGTGCAGAGTTGGAAGTGTGACATTTTAAAGTTAGTTTTTATAGAAACAAATGTCAGGAGAGATGAGTCATCCTAATATCTCTAAAAATAAACCCAGGTTGTCAAAGAAATAAAAACTTTGCCCTCAAGCTTAGCCAGTGAGAGAGCAAGAGTCTTCCTACCCGTGGGTTGAGCAGCTGCTCTAGGTAATCCCAAAGCCTGAGGGCTGGACAGGCTGAAAATAAGAAGCAAAAAGAACTTGGGATTTGGGTTTTATTTAAGTGAAAGTGGCCCTCAGGAAATGCACTACATTGAGAAGGAGAGAAATGATTTGACTATTTCAAATGAGGGCCAAGATAGGCCTCCTAAGGGAACACACTCCCTGGTTCAGATTTGAGATGTGACTTTATCAGCAGCCCAGAACATGTGCTAATAAGCATCAACAGTGGTCTAAGTTCAGAGGTAGAAAAATATCCTCCAAAGCCCATCAATGTCAAAAGGAAATAAAAACTGAGTTCCAACTTTGGAGATAGTAGACCTGCCTATTTTCTGTTTCCTCTCACATTCCTTCTCTGTAGTTCTCTCTCCATTTCCAGTCCTCCAGACAGCCAGTACCCATTAGCCTCCCTGCTCAGGCCTGGCCAATGAGTAACTGAATACTTCCCCTTGCCTGCTTTCTGGAGAATACCACGTGGTCAAGTTTTTTGGGGTTTGTTTGTTTGTTTGTTTTAATTGAGAAACCCCCCTGCCCTGTTCTAGGGACTGGTGATACAATGGTGAGCAAGACAAGTCCCTGCCATCATGGAGCTTACGTTTTATCATGAAAGCCAGACAGTAAACATATTTACAAATAAATATATAGTATAACTTCATTATCATAAAGATAGAGTAAAATAATAGTGATTTTCTATGTATGGATTGGGGTGGGGAGGTCTTAACTAGAGATGTCCTTTCTCTCATTTTATATATACAGAGGGTGCCAAAAAAAGGATACATATTTTAAGAAAGGAATAAACTGTATTAAAATTATGCTGATGGTAACCACCTTGAGCACCGCTTGTAATTGCAAAAGTCAAACTTGATTTGTATTCATCTTTTGTTTCGGTATATATTATTATAACTTTAATACAGTTTTTTCCTTTCTTAAAATGTGTATACATTTTTTGGCACCTTCTGTATATACATATCATACATGTATGTGGTGTGTATTCAGAAGTACAAGAAAGTGTACAATAAAAGGGAGCCTTTCTGCCATGAGGTATACCTCTAGGAGCCAAACACAGATACTAGCTTCTCAGATAACTTTTCAAAGGTATTTTATGCATATGCAAGCATAAATTAATTTATATACTTATGCATATATATTATTTTATTATGAAACTTTCAAATATATAGCAATATTGAATGAGTTTTACAGTAAGCACCCAAATACCCACCACTTAGATTCTACCATTACCATTTCACAGCACTTATTTTGTCATTTATCTACCCATATATCCATCCCTTCATCTGTCTTACTTTTCATGCTTTCAAAATAAATTGCAGACATCACTATACAACTCCAAAACACTTTTGTACATCTGTTGTTAACTAATAAACAAATTGAGCAAAGTTGCCGGATGCACATTTCTAATTATGAGAGAAATACAAATCAAAACCACAATGAAATACCACTTCACATTCATTAGGCTGGCTATCATTAAAAAAGAAGAAGAAGGAGAAGGAGAAGAAGAATTAAAAAAAACAACAACAGAAAATAAAGAATTTAGGTGTGGTTTTGGAGAAATTGGTACCCTTGTGCACTAGCAGTCAGAATGTAAAATAAGGCAGCTATTATGGAAAACAGTCCAGCAGTTCCTCAAAAAAATTAAAAGTAGAATTACCATATGATCCAGCAATTTCTCTTCTAGGTATATACCCAAAATAATTTAAAGCAAGAACTCAAATAGATATTTGTACACCCATGTTTATAGCAACATTATTCACAGTAGCCAAATGTGGAAGCAACCCAAGTGTCCATCTATTAGTTAAGTGATATATGCATAATGGAATAGTATTCAGCCTTAAAAAGGAATGGAATTCTGATACATGTTACAACATGCATGAGTCTTGAAGACATTATGCTAATCAAAATAAGCCAGACACCAAAGGACAATTACTGTATTATTCCACTTATATAAAATATAGTCAATCCATAGGGACAGAAAGTAGAATAATGGTTGCTAGGGACTGGTGGGAGAGAAATGGAAGTTATTTTTTAATGGGTACAGCGTTTCAGTTTGGGATGATGAAAACCTTCTAGAAATGGATAGTATTGATAGTTGCACAATAATATATATGTAGTTAATGCCACTATGTTAAATATTTTATGACAATAAAAAGTAAAAATGTCATAGTGTGGAGGGAGGACATACTGTAAATCTCTATATCTTCATCCTAATTTTGCTGTGAACTTGACAGCTCTCAAAAATGTCATGCCAGTTGGGTTTCTTCTAGTTGTTCCCTTGCAAAGTACAGGGTTTGAGATGAATGTTAAAATATTTTGGCCAGGGACAACAATAAAGAAAAGGCACTGGTCCATCATATTCCCATAATTCCACTTTGAGATTGTGTTGGGGCCATTTTGCATTGACTGTACTATTGTAAAGTTGCTGTACCATTTTGCATTTCCCACCAGCAGCAAATGAGAGTTCCTGTTTCTCCACATCCTTATCAACATATGGTGGTGTTAGTGTTCTGGATTTTGGCCATTCTAATAGGTGTGTAGTGACATCTCATTGTTGTTTATATTTGCATTTTCCTCATGACATATGGTATAGAGAATATTTTCAAATACTTATTTTTATTTATATATATTCTTTTGTGAGGTGTCTGATAAGGTGTCTGGCACATTTTTAAATCTGGTTGTTTGTTTTCTTATTGTTGAATTCTAAATGCTCTTTGTATATTTTATATAATAGTCTTTTATCAAGTGTGTCTTTTGCAAATATTTTCTCCCAGTCTGTGGCTTGCCCTCTTATTTTTTTGACATTGTATTTAACATAACAGAAATTTTTAATTTTAATGAAATCCAGATCATCAATTCTTTTTCCTGGCTTGTGCCTTTGGTGTTGTATATAAAAAGTTATCACCATTCCAAGGTCTTCTAGGTATTCTTTTGTTATCTTCTAGGAGTCTTATTGTTTTGCATTTTACATTTAAGTCTGTGATCCATTTTGAGTTGGGTTTTTTTTTTTGTGAAGAGTATAAGGTCTGTGTCTAGATTAATTTTCTTGTGTGTGGATGTCCAGCTGTTTCAGCACCAGTGTTGAAGAAACTATCTTCGCTCCATTGTATTAGCTTTGCTCCTGTGTCAAAGATTATTTAACTATATTTATCTAAGTCTATTTCTGGGCTATCTATTCTGTTCCATTGATCTGTTTGTCTGTTCTTTCACCAGTACCACACTACCTTTTTCTTTTTTCTTTTGGGTAAGGGGAACAAAATTTTATTTGGGAACAGTGTGTATATCCATCAGCTCCATACAAGTCAAGTTGTTGTCTTTTCAATCTTAGTTGTGGAGGGCTCAGCTCAGCTCCAAGTCCAGTCGCTGTTGTTAGTTGCAGGGGGTGCAGCCCACCATCCCTTGCGGAAGTCGAACCAGCAACCTTGTGGTTGAGAGCATGCACACCAACCAACTGCGCCACCGACTGCCCAGGAGCTCAACGGCAGCTCAGCTGCAGCTCATTGTCTTCATTCTAGTTGCGGAGGGTGCAGCTCGCTGGCCAATGTGGGAATCGAACTGGCAGCCACGTTGCCCAGAGCTCATGCTCTAACCAACTGAGCCACCTGTCCGCCCTCCCACACTATTTTGATTATTGTATATTTATAGCAAATCTTGAAAATGGGTCAGGAGAGTCCTCTAATTTTTTTTCTTCTCCTTCAATATTTTGTTAACTATTTTGGGCCTTTTGCCTTTCCATATAAACTTTAGAATCAGTTTTTCAATATCCACAAAATAACTTACTGGAATGTTGATTGGTATTTCATTGAATCTATAGATCAATTTGGGAATAACTAACATCTTGACAATATTGAGTCATCCTATCCATGACCATGGAATATCTTTCTTTTTATTTAGTTCTTCTTTGATTTATTTTATCAAAGTTTATACATTTGCTCATCTTGTTTCTATTTTGTTAGGCATATACCTAGGTATTCAATTCTTTTGGGGGGATGCTATGTAAATGGTATTTTGTTTTTATTTTCAAGTTCTACTTGTTAACTGTTGGTATATAGGAAAGTGATTGACTTTAGTATATTAACCTTGTATCCTGCAAACTTGCTACAGTTTTTTATTATTTCAAGGAGTGTTTTTTATTCTTTCCAATTTTCTACATAGATGATCATCTTATCTGTGAAAAGAGACATTTTTATTTCTTCCTTTCTGATATGTATACCTTTATTTCCTTTTCTTGTCTTATTGCATTAGCTAGCAATTCCAGTATGATGTTGAAAAGGAGTGGGGAGAGAGGACATCTTACCTTGTACCTGATCTTAGTGAGGAAGCTTCAAGTTTCTCATCATTAAGTATGAAACTGTAGGATTTTTATAGATATTATTTATCAAGTTGAAGAAGTTCCTCACTATTTGTAGTTTACTCAGAGCTCTTATCATGAATAGATGTTGGATTTTGTCAAATGGTTTTTCTGCATCTATTGATATGATCATGTGATTTTTGTTTTTAGTCTGTTAATGTGATGGATTACATTCATTGATTTTCGAATGTTGAACCACCTTTGTATACCGGGGATAAATCCCCTTTGGTTGTGGTATATAATTCATTTTACACTTCATTGTATTCAATTTGCTAGTACTTTGTGGTGTTCCTGTATTTTTGCCTCAACAAAAATAAGAATTCTGGGAACATGCTAAAGGTTTGAAGGAGGAATCAGAGAGGAGAATGTGATCCTGCTTTTACAGACCAGTCCTCACTAACATCACCCCAGAGCTATGGAAAACATGATTTTGGCTGAGAATTGTGAGTACTCTGTCCTGTAGATAGTTGCTGATTAAATTAGAGGCCTATAAAAAGCCTTTTTTAAAAATATTGAATACATTTTTCACTATCTGTTACATGGTAAAATTGCTATGAGGTAACAGAACTCATGAAGGTTGTTGGGACAAACATGCTGAAAACAGTGTTTTCTATATCTTTAGCTTCAAACATTATATGGATTATGGAGTGGTCAGAAATAGGATATGTTATTTTGAATAGGAGCTAATTTAAGCAATAGATCAAATGCTAAACAATTTTTTGGCTTTTCTAAAACTTTGTCCTTGTCAATTTTTTATTTGTAATTCTTTATTTAAATCAGTACTTTGGATTGAAGTGGTAGAAGGTTGGTACCCATATATCTTCTTGAAATATACTGAATTTATGTGATTTTTTTCCCCCAACTAAGGCGCCCAAAGTACTTTACAATATTATCAAAATGTTCCATCAAATGCCATTTTAAAGAGAATATGGACACCTTTCAATGGGAAATGGATGACTGAGAGGTAAAGTAATCTCTACCGTATTACAAAATAAATTAGAAGTGGACACTTTAAAGAAAAAAAAAAGGTTATCACATTCTCAAATGGAATATGCTTTATGTGATTTAAGAACTGCTGAATAGCTCTTTCTGCTATTTCAGTATGAAATAAGAAATAACTTTAGGACTTTGAGTCTATTCATTGTTCACATGCTTATTTGAGTTAGTTGAATCAGATTTTTTTTTTTTTTCCTAATTGAGCTGAACAGTTTTGAAGAAAGTGATCATGGGTGATGGGAGGGAGTGAAGAGATGAGAGATAATTGAAAAGACTGGGGCATTTATAATGCTATCATTCCCCACTCTAAGGCAGTGGTCTGAATCCTGGCAGCATATTAAAACTACCAACGAAGCTATTTTAAATGATACAAAATCAAACCACAAAACAAAGATCAATACCTAAACTCTTCATCCCCCAAGGACAATTATATCAGAATCTTGGTGGGGGGCAGGATTTTTGTGTTTTTTTTTTTTTTTCAAGGCTCCCAGGATGGTTTTAATTTAACAAGTGAGATTGAGAACCACTTTCTCAGCGCTAACATCCAGGTCACAGCCCCTTCCAATTAAATTAGGATATCTGGAGCAAGGGAGAGAGGCATTTGTGTTTTGTTTGTTTGTTTGTTTGTTTGTTTGTTTAGATTCCAAAATAATTTCACTGTGCAGTGAAGTTTAGAAACTACTGCTCTTGAGTTGACATCATAATAACCTAGAGGACTAATTAGGACAAAAAAGTATTGGCCCTACCCTCAGAGTTTCTGATTCAACTGGTCTGGAGAAGGGCCTGTGAATTTATATCTCTAACAAGCCCCCTGATGGTGCTGATAATACAAGTGTGGGAATGTATTGAATAGGATCTCTTTGGAAAACTGGTTAGTATTAACTGCTAAAGGCAAAGTTATGCATAGCCTACCCAATAATTCCTTTCCTCAATATACCCCTACAAAAAGTTATATTTCTATACATCAGGAGATATGTATAAGAATGTTTCTTAGCCATATTATTTTTAATGACCAAAACCTAGAAACAAACCGATATCTACCAGTGATCAAATGAAAATCAACTGTGGCATGTTCAGACAGTGATATAACATACAGCAATAACAATGAAAAGTATGTTTACATGTAACAATATGGATGATGTTTTAAAAATCCAGACCCATACACGCACACAAACACATACAATATGATTTCATTTATATAAATTTCAAATAATATTGACAAGACTAAAAGACGTCTGCTTAAGAATTCATACCTCAGAGTCAAAACAATTTTTAAAAAATCAAGTAAGTAGTTGCCTTAGCGGTTTCCTTTGGGGGTAACAAAGTATTTTTATTGGGAAATGCTTGGGAGGGCTTCAGGGTAAAGGCAGTGATCCGTGTCTTTACCTGGGAGAATATTATATAGGTTTTTTAAAAATAATAATTCCAATAAGATTTTGTTTTGTACCTATTGTATTTCACAATAAAAATAATCAAATATCAAACAATCAAATTTGAAAGTCCTGGTAAGCAGTAGAAAAAATGAAGTAGAATCAAAACTAACTTAAATGCTGAACAAGATGAATTTCAAGTTGTCTATAGTATGGGAAATTTTATTAAAGTCAGTTCTATCATGTTTCCCCGAAAATAAGACCTAGCCGGACCATCAGATCTAATGCGTCTTTTGGAGCAAAAATTAATGTAAGACCCAGTCTATTTTATTTTATTTTATATTATATTGTATTGTATTATATTATATTATATTATATTATATTATATTATATTATATTATATTATATTATATTATATTATATTATATTATATTGACCCGGTCTTATAGTGAAATAAAACCGGGTCTTACATTAATTTTTGCTCCAAAAGACGCAATAGAGCTGATTGTCTGGCTAGGTCTTATTTTCGGGAAAACATGATATGAACTAAGTAGATAGAAAGTATTTCTATTATTTTGTTTAGAAAGCTGGAAGGAAACTATTTTGAATGATTTTGAACTTTTAGGAGAAAATGATGACAACTGTGCCTTTTTGTGATATGCTGATTTATACCTGTTGTCCCAGTATAATTATTAATACTTCCATTCCCAAAGTATCTTACTTTGGACAATAAGTTATGAGTATATGTCTATTTTTATCATTCTTTTGTTAAACACCTGAAACATTAGAAAACTATGTCTTTCTGATGATGAATTATAGTCTATACAATAAAAATTTCCAACTGGGAAAATGCAGAATGGACTTTTCATATGTATATGGTTTTGCAAAAACATTATTCATTTCCAAAGTCATAATATTTCTTTTTCTACAATCTTTTTCCTTTCTACACATCCAAAGGTTTTGTCTAATTGATTGGTTCCACTGAAATTAATTACTTCAAGTGCTTACACCCACGCTGCCGAAAAACAAGCTGATTTCTTAAGAGAAACAATGAAAAAAAGACCAAGTACACCAAGACCACCAAACTTAATGATTAAATATTTAACATCTGCAGTGCCATCTGCTTTTAAATCTAAATGTCATTTTCAGAAGTTTTTCTGATATGAGGTGAAAATGAAATCATGTGAGAGAAATGCAAAAAAACAAGAAAGGGGTTAGAAAGGGAGATGAGAGTCAGAGCGTAATGAAGAATAAAAACCTGTGCTAAGTTTCTAACTCGAATTTCTTAAATAAAATCTCCAACTAAAACACGGGGAACATCAAAGTGTTCCCACATAGTCACATCCTCCTCTTTTCCAGCCACTCTTGAGAAGGAAACAGCTAAAGCTTTCAGATTAGATTGAAATAACTCAGTAAAATTTATTAATACTCACCTAATTCTTAGGCCTTCAGGAAAAACTCCCATGGACGTCAGCGGGAGACTTTTTTATGCAGGCAGTTGTGAACCCATCTGAAATGTTTCAACTGTGTTATTTAGAACACTGCCATTTAAGCTCCAAAGACCTTACCTGCCACTGCTAGGAAATTGGCATCAAGAGCTCAAAACCCCCAGTTGTAATGACTCTGTCCTAGCTGTTTCTGAAGGATGCTGCTGGAACTTTGTGTCTGAAATGGAGACGCTGCAATGGAGAAATAGGCTGAGTTTGCCTGGAAAATTCTCTTTTATGGTCATTGTCAATTTAAAAGTGTAAGGACTGGTAGAAGAAATGATGTTGCTGACTAAGGAGCCGAGAGTTCATGTATACACATTCAAGCTGTGTGTGCACATACAGACTGATTTGAGGAGGGGGAGCTAGTTAACTTCAGCCATAGACCTTTTTATAAAATAATGTATCAGCCCAGGATTTGGTTGCAAGGAACAAAACCCAGTTAAGCCAGCTTAAATTAAGGGGAATTTAGTTTTAGGCTAAAATATGCAAACTCACAGGCATTTAAGGATTAGAAATGAGAGTCACGCCACATGGGGACAGGCAATAAAACAGGAAATTCTGTCACACGGTCCTTCTCGGTGTTTCTAAAGTGTGAGATTCTTCATCATCTCTGCTTCTTTGTTTTTTCTTTTCTTTAGCTTTGTGTGGTCTTGCATTCTTCTATTTGTTCTGATATTTCAATTCAGTTGTCCACTACCATCTAAATAATAGCCCCTGTGTCACCAAGTGCAATTTCTCAAGAGAAAGAATCTATTAGTTCAACCCAGTTTATGCACTGGTTCCTGTGTTTGCATTCAAACCTAGCCAAGTCAGCTGGTGGTCAGGAGTCACTTCCTACAAAAGCAGTTGTGAATGGGGAACATTCTAGAAAGGTGCTCCAAAAATGTCTATATAAGGAGTTTATACAAATTATTTAGATTATATCCTAACGGATATAATGTACAGATGCCCAAAGGGCTGGCTCCTCTTCCCTTGTCTTCCAAATCAATATAAACTCAGGAAATAGATAACTAACTTTTGAATAACAAGGTTGAAGCCACAGTAGGAACTTTCAGTCGCCTGCAATGGAAATGTATTTTAAAAAACTGAATGATATCTCTAACATCCATACTCAGAAAGCTCAAAAGGCCTGTGAGGTTGGACTCCTTCCATTCCCCTAATGAAAGTTTATACATTTTTAACATGTTTCTGTTTAACACTCCTGCCCCACCTAATCTAAAGTGAAGAGTTTCTTGTGTATTCCATTAATAACAGCAGGAATATGTTTTGGATTTTGCTAGAAAATAACAAGATTTCCAAAACAAGATACCTTTAGGTCCTACTGAGCTTCTCAGAATATATTTTAGGAACCAATGGAATAATGGAAATCTTAATCAATGTTTGGTTGCCCTGTTTTTCAATAGCTTTGACCTCATCTTTTAGCTAATTTTTTTCTCCACATTTAGAATATTCAGTTTATTTTCTCTTATTAAAAGAAAAACAAGTATTAGTTCTTGCGTTTTTGTTTTTTTTATCACTTTGTAGTTAGGTTTTACCAAAATTACATAGTCTGATCTGTTGCTTGCTGCTAGAGATTTACAAAGGGCATACCTGATCCATTTCCAGAAAGGAGAAACCACAAGGAAGATAAAGAAAAGTCGACTTCCGGAAAAATGGCGGCGTGAGGTGAGCCTCTGTAAAGCTCCCCTGGAATTTACAACGAATCGAACAACAAAAACTCCACAAAGGACTCCCTGCACAGCACACAGGCAACACGAAGAGGCCCACTACCGACTGAAATCACCTACAGGTGGGAGATTCGTGCGAGTGGAGGGAGGAGGAAAGGGAGAAGTGCACGGAGACGGAGACGCGCGGGCAGAGGACGCAGACCTAGCTCAGTGCGCCGAGCTCGCTGCTTCCCGGAACTACCGCAGCTGCGGGAGATCGGACTGCTAGGGCTCTGCCAGGGCTCCACAGGGCTGAGGGGACAGCATATAACACGGCTGAACCCAACGCTCACGGCAGAGACCTCGGAGAAAAGACTGAGGGAAAAAGGCTGAAAACGGTGGTTTAAGCCCGCACTGCCGAGCAGAGAACGGAGCCTTAGGCACTGAGACTAGCCGCCCCCTCCCTCCCCTCCCAGAGCTCGCCCCGCCCCCACCTGCCCGGTGCTAGAAGCGAAACAGTAGCAGTGTCAGATCAAAACAACAGAAAATTTGCTGTTTTGAGAACTGTGGACTGCAAACACAATTTCACAGCCCAACTAGTTCCAGCAAAGGGGAGAGAGCTGTGGAAGCAGGACCGGCTGTGGTGGTGGTTGCCGCCATTGCTCTGGGCCACCTCTCACAACTCACCCGCCTCTGACCCCACCTATCTGGGCGGATCCCTGCAGGAGTAAACAGAACTGCTGAAATACGGGCTCTGAATCAGGAGCTGGAAGAGCTTTGGAACATCAAAGCTCTCCGCATACCCACCGGGACACTGCACCCTGTGACCTAGGAACTATTAACAGAGGAGAAGCCCATCTCCCAGGGAATCCCCCATTGTGTGAGAAGTTGGAATAGTGCAGAGAAAACATAGCACTACTGTGTGGGAGAAGGAAAATAAGTTGCAGTTGGAGAAATAATAAAACATTCTACCAACAAGTACTGGCAAACAAAAGAAAGACCGCTTTCTATCAACCTGTTGCAGAAGCCACTCCTGTAGATGTCTAGGAAGAGAAATAGTAAACCAGTAATCGCCATGAATAACCAAGGCAACAAGATAGCTCAGAAAGAAAGTGAAAAATCTCCAGAGAAGGCACTTAAAGATACAGAAATATGTGACTTAAATGACAGAGAATTCAAGATTGCAGTTCTGAAAAACTCAACGAGATACAAGAAAACACAGATAGGCAGTTAAAGGAACTCAGAAACTCAATCAAAGAACAGCATGAGCATTTTACGAAAGAGATTGAAATCTTAAAAAAGAACCAAATAGAATTTCTGGAGATTAAGAACTCAATAGAAGAAATTAAGAATGAAATAACCAGCTTAGGTAGTAGAGTTGACCAGATGGAGGAAAGAACCAGTGACATCGAAGATAGAAACCTGGAAATGACACAGAGAGAAGAAGAAAGAGACTTGAGACTTAAAAGAAATGAAAGAACTCTACAAGAACTTTCTGACTCCATCAGAAAGAGCAATATAAGAATAATGGGCATACCAGAAGGAGAAGAAAGAGAGAAGGAACAGAGAATATATTCAAACAAATTGTCGATGAGAACTTCCCAAATTTGTGGACAGAACTGGACCCTCGAATCCAAGAAGCAAATAGAACACCTAGTTACCTCAATCCCAACAGGCCTTCTCCAAGGCACATTGTATTGAAGCTGTCTAAAATCAACGACAAAGAAAGAATCCTCAAGGCAGACAGGGAAAAGAAGACGGTAACTTACAAAGGAAAGCGCATTAGATTATCATCAGATTTTTCAGCAGAAACTCTACAAGCCAGGAGGGAGTGGAACCAAATATTCAAACTATTGAAAGAGAGAAATCATGAGTCAAGAATAATATATCCAGCAAAGATATCCTTTAGATATGAAGGAGGAATAAAGACCTTTCCAGACATACAGAAGCTGAGGGAATTTTCTAATACACGACCTGCACTACAAGAAATACTAAAGGAGGCTATTCGACCACCATCAACAGGGACAATTTGTGGCAACCAAAACTCAAAAAGTGGGAGAGTAAAGGCCTGAACCGGAATATGGGAATGGAGAAAGTAAGCGTGCTGAAGAAAATGGAATACTCTAAATATCAAACTTTCTTTTACATAAACTTAAGGGTAACCACTCAAAAAAATCCAGAATTGAAATATATACTGAAATAAAAGAAGAAACAGAGGGAAACATCATAGAATACCACCACACAGAAATAATAGACAACAACAAAAGGCAAAGAAACAATGGAGACACAGCCTTACCAGAAAACTAAAGATAGAATGACAGGAAATCCTCACATATCAATAATCACCCTAAATGTAAATGGACTGAACTCACCAATAAAAAGGCACAGAGTAGCAGATTGGATCAAAAACTAAACCCAACCATATGCTGTCTCCAAGAGACACATCTCAGCTACAAGGACAAGCATAGACTCAAAGTGAAAGGGTGGAAATTGACACTCCAAGCAAATGGTACCCAGAGAAAATCAGGTGTAGCCATAATGATATCAGATGAAACAGACTTCAAGGTGAAAAAGATAACAAGAGATAAAGATGGACATTTCATAATGGTGAAGGGACTGTACAACAAGAAGACATAACAGTCATCAATATTTATGCCCCCAATCAGGGAGCACCAAATACACCAAGCAACTACTAACAGAACTAAAGGGAGAAATTGACCAAAACACAATTATACTAGGGGACTTAAATACATCATTGACAGCTATGGATAGATCATCCAAACAGAAAATAAATAACGAAATAGTAGCCCTAAATGACACATTAGATGAAATGGACATAATTGACATTTATAGAGCACTTCATCCTAAAACATCAGACTATACATTCTTTTCTAGTGTACACGGAACATTCTCAAGGATAGACCATATATTGGGACATAAAATCAGTCTCAACAAATTTAAGAAGATTGAAATCATACCATGCATATTCTCTGATCACAAGGCTTTGAAATTGGATATCAACTGTAAAAAGAAAGCGGGAAAAAACACAAATACATGGAGATTAAACAACATACTTTTAAAGAAGGACTGGGTCAAAGAAGAAATTAGAGGAGAGATCAAAAGATACATAGAAACAAATGACAATGAAAATACATCCTACCAAAATTTCTGGGATGCAGCGAAAGCAGTTTTAAGAGGGAAATTTATCTCATTACAGGCCTATCTCAAGAAACAAGAAAACTCCCAAATAAATAACCTCATGTTACACCTTAAAGAACTAGAAAAAGAAGAACAAGTAAAACCCAAGGTCAGCAGAAGAAAGGAAATAACAAAATTAGAGCAGAACTAAATGAAATAGAGAACAAAAAGACAATAGAAAAAATTAATGTGACAAAGAGCTGGTTCTTTGAAAAGATTAACAAAATTGACAAACCCTTGGCTAGACTTACTAAGATCAAAAGAGAGAAGACACTGATTAACAAAATCAGAAACGTAAAAGGGAAGTTATCACGGACACCACAGAAATACAAAGGATCATCCAAGAATACTATGAAGGACTATATGCCACCAAATTCAACAACCTAGAAGAAATGGACAAGTTCTTAGAAACATATAGCCTTCCAAGGCTGAACCATGAAGAACTGGAAAATCTAAACAGACCGATCACCAGTAAAAATTGAATCAGTCATCCAAAACCTTCCCAAAAGCAAAAGTCCGGGACCAGATGGCTTCACTAGTGAATTCTACCAAACCTTCAAAGAGGATCTAATACCAATTCTGCACAAACTCTTCCAAAAATTGAAGAAGAGACAGTACTCCCTAACTCATTTTATGAGGCCAACATTACCCTGATACCAAAACCTGGTAAGGACAGCACAAAAAAGAAAACTACAGACCAATATCTCTAATGAATACCGATGCAAAAATCCTAAATAAAATTCTAGCAAATCGAATACAACAATGCATTAAAAAGATTATTCATCACGACCAAGTGGGGTTCATCCGGGCACAAGGATGGTTCAACATAATCCATCAATGTGATACATCACATAAACAAAATAAAGGACAAAAATCATATGATTATATCAATTGATGCAGAAAAAGCATTTGACAAGATACAACATCCATTTATGATTAAAACACTTAATAAAATGGGTATAGAAGGAAAATACCTTAACATAATAAAGGCCATATATGACAAGCCCTCTGCTAATCTCATAATTAATGGAGAAAACTGAAGCCCTTTGCTCTACGTTCAGGAACACGACAGGGATGTCCCCTATCACCTCTGCTTTTCAACATAGTGTTAAAGTCCTTGCCAGAGCAATCAGGCAAGAGAAAGAAATAAAAGGCATCCAAATTGGGAATGAAGAAGTTAAATTATCACTCTTTGCAGATGACATGATGCTATATATAGAAAACCCTAAAGACTCCACCAAAAAGCTATTAGAAACAATCAACGAATACAGTAAAGTTGCCGGCTACAAAATCAACGCACAAAAGTCCATTGCCTTCCTATATACTAACAATGAAATCTCAGAAAAGAAATAAAAAACAATTCCTTTTGCAATTGCAGCAAAAAGAATAAAATACCTAGGAATAAACTTAACCAAGGATGTGAAAGACCTATATGCTGAAAACTATAAGACATTTTTGAAAGAAATTGAAGAAGACACAAAGAAATGGAAAGACATTCCATGCTCATGGATTGGAAGAATCAACATAGTTAAAATGGCCATATTACCCAAAGCAATATACAGATTCAATGCAATCCCCATCAAAATCCCAATGGCATATTTTAAAGAAATAGAACAAAAATCATCAGATTTGTTTGGAACCACAAAAGACCCCGAATAGCCAAAGCAATCTTAAGAAAAAGAACTATAATGGAGGTATCACACTTCCTGACTTTGGCTTGTACTACAGGGCCACAATAATCAAAACAGCATGGTATTGGCAGAAAAACAGACACATAGACCAATGGAATAGAATTGAGAACCCAGAAATAAAACCACATAAATATGGACAGATAATTTTTGACAAAGAAGCTAAAACATACAATGGAGCAAAGACAGCCTCTTCAATAAATGGTGCTGGGAGAATTGGATAGCCACGTGCAAAAGAATGAAACTGGACTGCTATTTGTCACCATGTACCAAAGTTAATTCAAAATGGATCAAAGACTTAAGCATAAGACCTGACACAATAAACTGCATAGAAGAAAACATAGGTACTAAACTTATGGACCTTGGGTTCAAAGAGCATTTTATGAACTTGACTCCAAAGGCAATGGAAGTAAAAGCTAAAATAAACGAATGGGACTATATGAAACTTAAAAGCTTCTGCACAGCAAAAGAAACCATTGACAAAATAAAGAGGCCACCAACTGAATGGGAGAAGATTTTTGCAAACAGTGCCTCCGATAAGGGCTAGTATCCAGAATATACAAGGAACTCATGCAACTCAACAACAAAAAACAAACAACCCAATTGAAAAATGGGCAGAGGACTTGAAGAGACATTTCTCCAAAGAGGACATACAAATGGCAAATAGACATATGAAAAAATGCTCAACATCACTAATCATCAGAGAAATGCAAATCAAAACCACAATGAGATATCACCTCACCCCAGTCAGAATGGCTATCATCAACAAGACAAATAGTAACAAATGTTGGAGAGGTTGTGGAGAAAAAGGAACCCTCATACACTGTTGGTGGGAATGCAGACTGGTGCAGCCGTTATGGAAGGCAGTGTGGAGGTTCCTCAAAGAATTACGAATAGAATTGCCATATGACCCAGCAATCCCTCTCCTGGGTATCTACCCAAAAAATCTGAAAACATTTAGAGATAAAGACACGTGTGCTCCAATGTTCATTGCAGCTTTGTTTACGGTGGCCAAGACATGGAAACAACCAAAATGTCCTTCGATAGATGAATGGATAAAGAAGTTGTGGTATATATACACAATGGAATACTATTCGCAGTGAGAAAAGATGATATAGGAACATTTGTGACAACATGGATGGATCTTGAGAGAGTAATGCTGAGCGAAACAAGTCAGACAGAAAAAGCAGAGAACCATGTGATTTCACTGATATGTGGTATATAAACCAAAAACAACAAAAGAACAAGACAAACAAATGAGAAACAGAAACTCATAGACACGGACAATAGTTTAGTGGTTGCCAGAGGGTAAGGGGGGTGGGGGGGAGGTGAGGGTAAGGGGATCAAATATATGGTGATGGAAGAACTGACTCTGGGTGATGAACATACAATGGGATTTATAGATGATGTAATACAGAATTGTACACCTGAAATCTATGTAATTTTACTAACAATTGTCACCCCAATAAATTTAATTAAAAAAAAAAAAAAGAAAGAAAAGTCAACAATGCAATGAAAAACATTACATTTCCTTCTTTTCATATGATGTATTTTCTTGGCTTTAATACGCAGAAGCTGAAAATTTGGGGTGCACAGTAACGTGGGCCCGAACTCCGAGTTAACAGTTTGGGGCTTGATCTTAACTACAATGGAAAACAATTCATGTGTTCTGAACCAGGGATGACATGACCTCGTTTATATTAAAAATAATGCTGGAATGGATTAGAGAGGATCAAAGGTTAAAATGCAGTAAAGTGACTTTAAATTACAGTGGAGGCAATGGAAATAGGGGAAGTGAACTGATTCAAGACATCTCAAGGAGATGTATCCAATCTATCAGCAAATTGTATTATTTATATCAGGAAAAAATAAAACAAAACATGATCTGGGTTTAAGTAGTTGGCAGTAATGGCATTGTAATGCCATTTAGTGAAATGGGAAAGATTGAAGAGAGAGAGTCCTCTGGACTGAATTGTTTCCCATAAAATTCATATGTTGAAGCCTTAACCCCAATATGACTGTATTTGGAGATAGGTTTTGTTAGGATGTGGTAACATTTAAATGAGGTCATAAGGGGTGACTGTAATCTGATAACTCCCTTATAAGAAGATGAAGAGACACCAAAGTTCTTTCTCTCCACCATGTGAGAGAGAGTGAGTAGGTAGCCATCTACAAGCCAGGAAGAGACTCTCAACAGAAACCAAATTGGCTGAATCTTGATATTGGACTTCTAACCTCCCAAAGTGTGAGAATAAATTTCTGTTGCTTAAGGCATCCAGCCTGTGGCGTTTTGTTATGGCAGCCCAAGCTGTTTAAGACATAGGGGCTTTGAAGGATGCTTGTAGATTGAGATGGATGTGAGCTAATTGATATAACGGATCTGGAGCTCATAGTGAGATCTAAGCCACAGATCAAAAACATTTAAAAGTTATTTGGAGTCACAGATATAAATTAGATAATTTAAAACAAGTGTGTAGATAGAGAAAAAACAAGAACCAAATCTTGCGAACCCCCTACCGTGTGTACCTGAATATAAGACCTAGTTGGACAATCAGCTCTAATGTGTCTTTTGGAGCAAAAAATTAATATAAGACCCGATCTTATTTTACTACAATATAAGACCGGATCTAATACAATAGTATAGTATAGTATAGTATAGTATAGTATAGTATAGTATAGTATAGTATAGTATAATATAACATAATATAGGTCTTATATTAATTTTTGCTCCAAAAGACGCATTAGAGCTGATTGTCCACCTAGGTCTTATTTTCGGGGAAACAGGGTTCAAACAGAGTTTGGTGCAGGAGGAGTAGCCAGTCAAATTGAGAAAGAGGGGCCAAAAAGGTGAGATTTGTTATCAGGACTTTGTGATGTTAGGAAAGCCAAGAGAAGAAAGCATTAAAGCAGAAGATACTAGTCAATTATGTTGAATATTGCTGAAAATTTAAATGAGAAAAAGATGAAGAAGCTTCCATTAGATTTGGGAATATGCAAGTCTTTGGTGACCATTGGGAGAATAGTTTTGGTATAATCGTGTGGTAGAATCCATACTGAGTGAGTGAAAGGTAAAGAAGTGGAGGCATCTTTCATAGACTGTGTGTGTGCTTGTGTGCGCGCTGGTGGCGTGTGTGTGTGTGTGTGTGTGTGTGTGTGTGTATGTGTGACTGTAATAGGAAGCAGAGTAATAGGAGGGTAATTGCATCTAATGTGTGTTAATACTCCCCAGGGTGGATCAAGTCTAGAATGAGTCACATTTCTTGCTCCTTAGGAAATGAAAATGGCTCTCTACCGAGTACCCTAGAAATTATATAGCAAAGTTTTTCACTATCATCTCTTATGGAAAAGTGACTTTTGACATGTTTATTTTGGTATTAGATTTTTAAGAATGCACCTCATTTCTATGATAAGAGTTGTCTACACTTTCATTACTTTGGCATCCTTTTATATTCACTCCACAGTCCTTTCAAGCAGTAGCTTTGTGTACCTGAATCATGGCTACTTTGGTTGGGTCTTTGTGACTTACTTCCAGACCCTTTGAGTTGGCTACCTGACTCTCTAGCCCTCTGCCTACCTCCTGCTTTTTAGATTTCTTTACATGGACCTTGGCCCATCTTCAGTGATTTTTTCCTGCATACTTCGAGACCTCCATGACAACTTGACTTCCTGTATCATATTCTGCTACCTGGTGTTTGGACCTGTTTTAGCCACCTGCTCTGATTTTCCATTATAATGGCATCCAGGCCACCTATGGGCTATACTCATAATGAGTTAAGAGCTCAAGTCTTATGGAATGAGATATGTGGGCATAATGACCACTCACACCACCAACAGCTCCAGGTCCATGGCCATGTTTAGTTCTCTAAGCCTGGGATCCACGACAGTGTTAAATATATTAAGAACTAAGCTTCAGACCAATCTGAATACTATGAGTATTTCACATATGTAACTTTTATAGAAATCTAAATATAATAAATATAAAAGCATAGAAAATTTCTGGTAGCATACACATGTATGTGTTACTGATTATATTGGAAAGTAGAATTGGGGCTGGAGGTAGGGAGGATAGTGAGAGTTAATTTCACTAAATACAGTTTATAGTTGGTTCATGGGAAGTTAACAAATTTACAATCTACTTATAGAAGAGATGGGTAAAAATAAATGCAATAAAGCTCTCTAAGTGCTAAAACTGAAATATTCATTGGGTTAAGCAAGGATATAAAGTAGGGAGTGTTCAATTTTATATAGAGTGGTCAGAAATGACTTTTTAAGGGGAAGTTATCTATGAGCTAAAATTTGAAAGGTGGGAGATTAAAAAAGGGAGCAGGGTAGTAAAATATCAGGGATATCAGGGAACTCGGGCTGTAAAGCATCATGGAATATTTGAAAATCTGCAAGTGGTCCACTATATCTATTCCAGTTAGCTGTATATATGGGGGACAATGCAAAGAGGTATGGCCGTGGATAAAATTGATGAAGTTGGTAATAATAAGCATATGTAAAATTTAATAAACCATGTTGAGTGTTAAATACTGTACTAAGAGCTTCGTTATTGTAGAGGATGGTGAGGAAACTGAGATAAACTTTCAGGATAGACTGAGTGAGCAACAATATCAAATAATACATAAAGGATCAGCCACAAGATGCTTGGAAAGAGTTCTTTCTTTTAATATTATGAGGTCACTGGTTACCTCTCTTACAGTGTTTTGTGAGTTGAAAAAAAACGGGCATTTTGGCCAATGGTAGCAAATGACAGGGTTGCAATATAGTTCATTACCTTGGGAGGTCAAGTGCCAGGTAGCTTGAGATACAAGGTGAGATGATTAGATTGTCTTTGCCCCACATGTGCACTAGAAGTTGCTTAATCCTACTCAGGCAGTGAGGAGAACATGCCACAGGAAGTTATAAGGACGAAGATTGACCTTCCTCTGGTACCTCTGCAATTCATGGTGGCTGAGCCTTTTACAGCTTCAGGATGTGGAACCAGAGAGGCTTGGAGCATCTGGAGGACAGGACTCAGCTGGTTGAGAGGCCAGAAACAGCTCAGGTAAAACAGCCCTTGAATAAGATAGTTCTCCTTTGAGAGTTTTACAGGTAATTTAGACCATCCCCCCCTGCGGGTATTTCTAGGGATGGACATCTAAACATACTTACATTTGGTTCTACCCAGAGCTATTGTTCCCCATAAATGGCTTCTGTGCCTTAATTCAGATGTCCTGTTGAATTCACTTTTGATTTAAAGGTTAAGAGCTAGGCTTTGATTGTTCAGTACCCTGACTCAACAACCTATGAAGCAATTTCATAGCTAAACTTGTTAACAGGACATTGAGATGGATATTAAAATTTGTCAGCAGAATAAATGTGGTCAGGAAATACCAAACCAAACACAACAAAACAAAAAACTCTAGTGTTAGGCATGAGCTTTGCCACTTGGTTAGGTTATGGACTTTTTCAAGCCTCCATGGCTCTGCCACAAATTGGGAAAAGTGTGTGAACTACCTCATGAGGTTTGTTTGGAGGTTCAGTTGAGAGTGAATTTAAAGGCCTTAGCATAATGTCATTGAGAAAGTATGAACCTTAAAAAACAAAGCTATATTCTATTATTATTTTAAGAATTGATCACTTCCTAATTTTATCTGATAAGTTTTGCTCTGAAATGAACTCAGTATTTTTTTCAGGTGCCCAGCTGAAGGCACTCCCGGGTTTTAATAAACATTACAAATGGTAAGCCATCTGAAATCCTTTTGGCTATAAGACATATTATATTATTTTCTAAAAATCTAATAACAAAGCACTAACTGTATACAGAAAATCTTCTATTTTCTGTGACCTTAGACTCAAAATGTAATGAATTTATGTATTACTTATTGCACACTTTAAATGTATTTGAAATATCCCTCTGTTATGATTTGTGACTAGCATGGTATAGTGGAAAATGTGATTTTCATTTTGAAGTTATATAGATCCAGACCTGGTTCCTGGGATTTCTATATACTACTTCAGTGGCCTTATTCAAAATACTTTAAAGTAATACAAGCTAAGATATATTGAGTACTTACTATATGCCAGTGCATATCTAATTTGATTCTTATAATACATCCCAGAAATAAGTACTAACAATTCTATTTTATTAGTGAGAAAAGTGAGGGAGGCATTATGTCATTTGGCCACCATCACAAGTAGGGAGAATTGCTAGGATTTGAACCCAGTTCTCTGACACCACAAACCCCACACTCTTTATCCCAAACGATGTACTGTCAGTACAATGAGGCTAAAGAAACTTGCTTTGCAGAATTACTATGAAGATGGGTGATAATGTATGTAATTTCACATGGTGAACTCTGTAAATGTTAGCGATTTTTAAATTTTCATTTCTGTGAACAATAGTAATTTAAAATGAAAACCAAAATTTGATACTTTGGAATTTATAATATACTCATATATTTCTGAATATACCTAACAATAAAATGCAGTGTGGATAGAGCAGTACTGAGAATGTCATAAGAACTGAAAGCATTAGATTTTTAATAAGGACAAGAGGTAGGAACTTCCATTTAGGTATTTACAAATAGTGGGCAGATTCTAATGTTTAAATTTCTGTCTGATGACACATTTTATCCAGTGCTCACTTTGTGTGAAAGAGGAAAGACTTGACAGTTCCATTAGAAATTTTAATCAGCTATACAGGAAACTTCTGTGTGTCCTTTTAAAAATGCACTTTTTATTCAAGAAAACCTAAGTATATTCACAATATTTTGTTAAACTTCTGAATAATCCTCACATGAACTCCTCGCATACTGGATGTTTTATTCTTCATGTTTCCCTCTATCTTTACCATTTATATGTCAGTAAATGAGCACTTATTTACCAAATGAGCATTTTACACAAAAGCAAAAAAACTGATAACATTTTCAAACACATCAGGTTATGCCAAATGAGATACAATTTGCCACACATATTTTAAATGACTACTATTAGCATTGCTGCGTTTGTTTGACTTCAGAAATAGATAAGAAATAATTAAATTAATGTATTTTACTTTACATCAAAAGAGTTCACCCCCCCCCCAAACCCTATAACGTCTTTATGTTCAATCAATGCTGAACTATCAAAACTAACAGAGAGGAGCAGACATGCATGATATTGATGGGTCCTCTTTACCTCGTGGGTCCTGCTCCCAGTGCTTTCCAGAGTTGGCCTCTCATGCCAGTACCAAGCGCTCCCATTATCCCCTTAGTCCGACCGTAACTGCCCTGTACCTCCCCACCCCACATTTCCTCAGAAGCTAAACAAAGAAAAATAAGCCTTATTCAAGTTGATGTCTTGCTCAAGGAGCAAAAATAAGCCCAGCTTCAACTGCTATATAATTTTAGAGTTAGGTTACCTCATCAATCAAAGATGGGTGTCTTCCTTGATAGCTGCTTACCACGCTCACAGTATTTTAATACAAAGTTAGAACATCTAATTAAATTATGCCAAAGGACTCTCACCATACAAAAGTATAGGCGTGTTTGCCTTTTAATGGAGTGTTTTATTTTATAGTCCCCCTATTTCTGCCAGAAATCAGCATTGCAAGCCTATTTCCTCATCTATAATTAGTAATGAAAATAGCCAAATTCAGCTCATTTAATTCAAATTTTGATTCTGTTATTACATATAACTACATAGTTTAGAAAATCAGCCAAAATATTAAGTATTTTTCCAACACATTCTAAATCATCTTAGCATTTTTCTACCCTTCATATCTCCCCATTTTTCTTCCTTCCTTTCCTTTTTTCCTGTTTCCCTTATTTTTTTCCTTTCATTTTTTTTCTTGCCCTCTCTCTCTTTCTTTCTGTTTCTTCCTTTTCACCCTTTCTGCCTTCCTATGTTCCTATCAGCATTTTATTATGTGTGTTATACCAGGTATTATGTTGACACAAATAAATGATTCAGCAAGATCTTATCATGAAGGAACTCTTAATCCAACTGACCAGCTGATCATTCAGCTTACTCCGCAAAAGTTAATCAAGAAAACCTTTAAATGGTATTTCTAAGTACTGGACAAATCTTTGATTTATTGCTTCATACAATGAAGAAAAAATTTATATATATATATACTTCAAGACTTCATTCTAAAGTAGATTTGTACCCATAGTTCAGAAAGCAGCCTGTCTTCAGAGTTACAATTTTCTTCAAATTATGGGATGTTGTTAAGGAAACTAAGCAGAGAAAATTTTCTCCCTTACAAAGCTTTTGTGAGATAGTAAAGAAGTACCTGAATCAGGGAGAGACTGTTATTTTTCTATTATCTTCATAGAGAAGATGCAATGGAAATGCAATGCTATATTTTTCTTCATTCGAGCTTTGCTTCAAGCAATGTTCATCTGCTTCTTTCTGCATCACTAGTACTGCACATTGTGATTTCATCAGGACATTTATTGCAAAGTACTCTCTTAAATGAAATTCAGGGGAAATGAGCTAAACATAAGATTCCGTTGGTTTGCCAGTGCCAATCTTCTCCTCAGAAAATTCAAGTGCTACTTGTGTTTGCAATTGCAAGTGTAAGGACACATCTTTCCTCACCTAGAAGAAATCACATAGTGCCAGATCATTATTGGGTAGGGCAGCATTTGTGTCATAAATTATCACCCATCCATCAATTTGCTCTATAGTGATTTGGGGGCGTCAAATAGGAAATAAGTTTTGGATTTCTCTTGATTCAGATAGAGGGTATAAGAGTAAGTTTAAATGTTGCTATTCTTTTAGCAAAGACCAATAAATTATATGCTACAATTAATTTTTGTTGTTGTTGGGGAATAATGTGTTTTTCCAGGGCCCATCAGCTTCAAGTCGTTGTCCTTCCATCTAGTTGTGGAGGGCGCAGCTCAGCTCCAAGTCCAGTAGCCATTTTCAATCTTAGTTGTAGGGGGCACAGCCCACCATCCCATTTGGGAATTGAACCGACAACCTTATTGTTAAGAGCTCATGCTCTAGGCAACTGAGCCATCTGGCCGCCCCTCCGGCAGCTCAGCCGCAGCTCATTGTGTTCAATCTAGTTGTGGAGAGTGCAGCTCACTTGCCCATGTGGGAATTGAACCGGCAAACCCTGCTGTTCAGAGCTCTAACCAACTGAGCTAACTGGCCACCCCTGTGCTACAATTTTTTAAATGCACACATCATTTGAATAAGTTGTTAGATTTTTACCATTGATTTGGTTTTCCTTGTTTTTTGTTTGTTTGTTTGTTTGTTTGTTTTTCTCTAATGCTAAGCAGTTTTCAGAAGTCATCATGTTATAATTGGCAAGAGGACAAATGTCAAATGAAAGGATGAAGCAATGGAGTCTTCTCAGTAAAGAAAGGTAGATGTAAGGGTAAAACCCCCTCTTTTATATTTAATTTGAAATATATAATCATGAGCATGTATAAGAGCCATGACATGGCATGTATAAGAGCTTTCATGACAGTGAGTGAGCTTTCTTTTTCTTTGTTTCTTCTTTTTCTGGTGAAGCTGGCATTGAATATGGTTACTCAGAAAAGTAATCTAAGCCTTTCTTCAGATGGATTAAAGGTGGTTAAGTCTTTCTTGAAAATAAAAAAGATGTAAAACAAAATAGGACAAAAATAAGAAGCAACTGGAAAAACTTTGACACAGACTTGATCAAGAGCATCCTAGCTGTTTTTACCTCAGGAAAAAATTGAGTTTAGTTTAATAGATTTAGGATAAATTAGAAAAACATTTCTAATTAAGCTAGGATAAAACCAGTTAATTAGGCAACCCTGATGTTATCTGTATTTGTGAGCAACCTTGATGATATCTGTATATGTAGTCCAAGTAACATCCAAATATTGGTACTTAAAAAAAATACATTATTAAGTTAAAGTTGTTTTAATTAGCTTTTAATTGCATAATATTTAGCAATGTTCATTCATATCATTTTTAAGATTCTATTTCTTAAAATTTAAGACAACATCAATTGCAAGACCCACCATTATTTTATGAACCACTAAGAAAGACAAAAATTCTGCCACATAAAATATGGCACAATGCATTAAAAATGTTGTATGATGCATGAATTGTTCACACAGCCTCTTATTGCTTGGAAATTACTTTCCTCTATTCTGTGGATCTTGGTAGTTTCTCCTGACTGTGCTGCCTAACTTGTGTCAGGCGATTCTTTTGTACTTTTCTCACGAACAGAATGTAACTCAGTTTCATATACTTGTGACTGTCCTCCTTTTTTTGATCCTATAAAGCACTCAGTTGTTTTGCAAGAAAATATAAAGTTGTGGTCATTCTCCCAACAATGGGTATTTGCTTCATTTTCTTCTTTTCCAGTGTTATTTTGAATAAAGAGGAATTTTCCTTTGAATCCTGAAGGATCAGGTAATGCTTTAATACATCTTTGCCACATCTATAGGGGGGTTGATATTGCCTCTATTCTAGTCTGCCAAACCTGGAAAGTGTTCAGTCTGACTACTCAAAAATGAATGTCTTTTATAGACGACTGAAGTGATAGCCAAAAAAAAATTGGCTGTCAAGAAGGAATTACAGATTTTCTTAGCTAGGCACATCCGAAGTGCCTGTGTTATATGCTCAGCCCTCAGGAAAAAAATATGTGTCTGGAAAGCTCACCCCACATTCCATATACAATGTTAAATTAAAAAAATCTCTTTATAGTATATATTGCTATTTGGGAATTCCACATGGATTTATTAAAAGTTGTCTCTCTTCCAGACACTGGCCTATATTTTAGGGACACAAAAATGATCAGCCACAGCATCTACTTTCAAGAAGTCATTGTTTGGCACAGTGGTTTTAAAAGTGTGGACCCATCAGCATCACCTGGGAGCTTGATAGAAATGCAAATTCTGGGGCCTCATCCAAGACGTACTGAACCAGAAACTTGAAAATGAAGTGTAGCAATTCGTCCTGTAATAAGTCCTCCAGGTGATTCTGATGCATGCTATGGTTTGAGAGCTACTGGACTAATGCAGGAGACAGAAACATACAGAGATTGCAATACAGTGTAATCAATCCTTCAATATGGTGTTGAGTATGTGATGTGGAAATAGAAATGAAATGGTTACTGGGAAAGTTAAGCAAGTTTCACATCAAAGATAACATTTGATCTGGGCTTGGAAGGGAGAGTACAGAGCTTTCTAAGATTGTCCTTAAAACCTTGATGTGCTCTGAAACTGTTGCAGTTCAACATGGCTGATTGCACAATGTAGTTGGGGTAGGGTAAGGACAGGTAAACAGGAGCTAGAAAGGAGTTACTTTTTTTTTTTAAAGATTTTATTGGGGTAGGGGAGCAGGACTTTATTGGGGAACAGTGTGTACTTCCAGGACTTTATTTTTTTTTCCAAATCAAGCTGTCCTTTCAATCTTAGTTGTGGAGGGTGCCGTTCAGCTTTAAGTTGTTGTTCTTTCAGTCTTAGTCGTGGAGGGCGCAGCTCAGCTCCAGGTCCAGTTGTGGTTGCTAGTTGCAGGGGGCGCAGCCCACCATCCTTTGCGGGAGTCAAACTGACAACCTTGTGGTTGAGAGCCCACTGGCCCATGTGGGAATCTAGCCGACAGCCTTCAGAGTTAGGAGCATGGAGCTCCAACCTCCTGAGCCACTGGGCAGGCCCAGGAGTTAAATTTTGAAGGACATTTTATGTCAAGCTAAAATTTATGATATGATATGATATATATATATATATATATATATATATATATATATATATATATATTTTAGTTGGAAGACTCTGACATCAATATGAACATGGATTAGAGAAAGTAGATATCAGTGACAAGGATATAAGATAAAAGCCTGGTGCAAAAATAAAAGTGAATAATAAAGAGGGCCTTAACTAAAAAGGGTAGCTGATAATTTTTTGTAACATCTTATGAAAACTTTCAAACAAAAAGCAAAATTGAAAGAATTTTAAAATGAGCATCCATATCCATATATCCACCCAATAGACATTATCATTAACATTTTACTAAACTTGCTTTATTATCCATCCATCTATCCATCCATCCATCCACCCATTCATTTCTCTATTCACCCATCAATCCATTTTATTTTTTGATTCATTTTAAAGTAAATTTCAAACATTGCCTTCTCACTGTATATATCAGCATGTATATTATTCACCAGAGCTCAATATTTGATACATTTTTACTTTTTCAGATAACATTTATGTACAATAAAATGCACAAACCTTAAATGTACATTGCCGAATTTTGACAAATGCCTCCATCAAGATATAAAACATTAGCCTCACTTCAGAAAAATTATCTCATACTACTTTTGATCAATTCCTATGCCCACTCCCAGAGGAAAATACTGTTCTGATTTTCTTTGGACCATAGATTTGTTTTGACTTTATAGAATTTCATATAAATGAAATTACACAATATGTACTCTTTTGTGTAAGATTTGACCCTTTCACCATAATTTATTTTTGAGATTCACCCATACCATTGTGCATATAATTAGTACATTCCTTTTTATTGAGCAGTAATATTCCTCTGTATAAGTAAATACAATAGTCTGCATGAAATCACAGTTTGTATCTGTTCTCCTATTGATGGATATTTGAGATATTTCCAGTAGTTGGTTAGTATTAATAAGATTCCATGAACATTCTTGTACATGTCTTTTTTTTTCATGAATATGTTTATTTCTCTTGAGTAAATACTTAAAAGTGGAATTTTAGAATCAGGGGTTAGGAGTAAATATTCAGTTTTATAAAAAACTACCAAATAGTTTTTCAAAATGGTTGCACTCCATTTACACTCCCACCAAATAATGTATGAGAATCCCAGTTACTCCATGTTCCATGTTCTCACTAGTTTTATAGTTGTCAGTCTGTTAAATTTTAGCCATCCTGATGGATCTATTTGTGGTTTTAATTTACATTTTCCTGACGAGTAATTAGGCTGATCATTTTTTCATGTGCTTATTGGTCATTTGTATATCTGCTTTGTGAAGTGTCTTTTCAAACCTTTTACCAATTTTTATTGTGTTGTTTGTCTATTTTTCTTAGTTGTAGGAATTCTTTATATTCCAACACTGAACACTGGTCATTTGTTACATATGTGTTTTATAATGTCTAATAATTTAAGGATAAGCATATATAAAACAAAACATAGTATTGCCTGCCTACAGTGTACTGAAAAGAATTCTGAGTTTGCAGAAAGTTTGAACAGGAAAGCACATATGATTAATTATCAATGCCTGATGTGTGTACAGAAAATAAATATGTTTTTTTATATTCTTGCCAGTGTAGAATGAATGTATCTTAGTCACCATGAGCTCCTGTAACAGAATACCAGAAACTGGGTGGCTTCAACAATGAACGTTTATTTCTTGCAGTTCTGGAGGCTAGGAAGTCCAAGACCAAGTCACCAGCAGATTTGGTATCTGTTGAGGGTCCAATTTCTGGTTCATAGATGTCACCTTTTCTCTGTGTCCTCACAAGGTGGAAGGAGCAAGCTAGCTCTCTGAGGTCTCTTTTATAAGGGCACTAATCCCTAATCCCATTTATGAGGGCTCCCCCCCTGACATAAGCACCTCTCAAAGGCCCCCACCTCCTAATACCATCACATTGGGCATTAAGTTTCGTGGTATAAATTTTGGAAGGACACAATAATTCAGACTTTAGCAGGAAGCAAACAGAATGAAAACGAATTTCTGAGGTAAAATACAGAGAATGTGGTCACAATATAGGTGATGGGACAGAAGGAGATGGAATAGTTGAGTATGGAATAGTTTATATGACTGGGTGGACTTAGTTATAAGAAAAAAGAAGAGAAAGGAAATATAATGAATTTGATTTGGAATTGTTACATTTTGAGATAAAAGTATATTTTGAGTTGTTTCTTATGTCACATTAAGAATGACTCAGAGGCTAGAGCCAAAAGATTTGTGCATAGAGCCAAAAGTCTTGGAGAATGACTTCTAGGGAACAGAAATGGACCTTCATCAGGAACTGGCAACATATTCCTGGATGCAGTTCAGATTTGTTAGGAAAGAGTGACTGCTATTTGCCTCCTGTTTTTTCTTCCTCTTTTGAATGGAAGTGGCTATGGTGGTTGGTTCTCTTGTTCCTTCCTCATTCTGAATGTTGGGTGGTGGTTGGGAAAGGGGGCATATGACATCTCTTTAGTTCACATGTCTTCACATTTAAAGGACTCGTACCCAAAGAGCTTTATCTACACCTGGACCTAATTTAGAAGACAAGATCCTAGAATCCAAGCCCTTAGTGCCATGCTGTATTAAAATGAGATTTGGCGTGTGTGGGGAGGGCGGGGGAGGGGCGGAGCTGGAGGCTGGGCACAGTGTTGTATTTTACATAAGAAAGTTACATGATTCTTTGAGAGCCACATGGCAGAGACTGGTAGCTCAACTCCAAAAATGGCTCCCTGGTGAATTCTTCCTGACATTCACACTCTTGTGCAGTAATTTTCAAGACCGCTTTCTCTAATTATTCCTTTACAATTCTGTTCTTGATTTATAGATGCAGTATCTTCTTTAGTCTGTCTAAAGAGACTACTTTGAGTTACTTTCATTTGAAGTGATGTTCCTCTCTCCAGCCCTGTATTAACTCTTGTTTTACTCACGGTCATGTTTTGTTTTTGTTTTTCTGTGTATGTGTGTATTATGTTTCTTTCATGTTGTAACCTTTCTTCAAATAACAGCTGATGTTAGGTTGTCCATTTATATTTAAGGATTAGGCAGTAAAATGGCTGATGGGAGACACAGAGCTTGTCAAACAGCAAGTCTTCATTTTAAGATCACAGTTGTTCCCACCTCAAGACATGTGGACTTGTTGCTCCTTCTACCTGGGAACTCCTTGGGAGAATATCGTCATGCCTGGTTTTTCTGATCACTCAGGTGTCCCTTCAAATATCCCATATTCAGCCATGCTTTCCCTGACAAAACTATTTAATGTTACCTACCACCATCACCACATACATACACATGCTGTCTCTCTACATTATATTCTTATTAGGATTGACTATCATTTTAAATGATCCTGTTGATTTGTTAATTCCATTTGTTTATTGGCTTGGCTCTTGTACTGGAATGTAAATCTGTAAGAACAGGGATCTTATCTGCCTTCCTCCCCACTGTGTTCTCAATATTTAGAGCAAGGCAATGCATATTGTGTATTCTTAATAAATATTTGTTGAGAATTAATTATTAAAGGCCCAGTCAGCCATCTTGATCTGAAAGTCTCACATATATATCATAACTCCTAGTAGCAGAATCCTAATGCAACTTTAAGAAAATGAGTATAAAATGTTATAGATACTGTTGGCGTATGCTATGAAACACTCCCCTTATCGCATAACTAATGCATCACAAAAACCCAGGTAGAGGAGACTATTTTCAGCAGACTTTTTAAAAGAAAGATGATTTTATACTGCAGTGGAGCAGACTGAGGCATTGACGAAAAGAGCATGAGAATTAAGTCAGAAAACCTGGGTTTGAATCAGGGTTCTGTCATTTATTAGTGGTGTGACGTTATTCAAGTAGTTTAAATTCTCTGAACCAATATCTTCATATGCAATTTGAGGATGATAATACTCACACACACAGTTGAAGTTCTGTGTGAAAATACATAGTGCATGTCATGAAGTAGAGACTTAACGAAAAATCCTTTACTTCCTATACTACATTTTATAATTAAGGAGCTTTTTTTTTTAATTAAAGTTTATTGGGGTGACAACTGTTAGTAAAATTACATAGATTTCAGGTGTACAATTCTGTAATACATCATCTATATATCACATTGTGTGTTCACCACCCAGAGTCAGTTCTCCTTCCATCACCATATATTTGATCCCCTCTACCCTCATCTACCACCCCCCTCCCCCCTTACCCTCTGGTAACCACTAAACTGTTGTCTATGTCTATCAGTTTTTGTTTGTTTGTTTGTTTGTTTGTCTTGTTTCTTTCTTGCTTTCAGATTTACATCCCACATATCAGTGAAATATGGTTCTCGACTTTTTCTGTCTAATTTAAATCCCTTTTGATCTTTGTTCTCTAGTGTGAAAATGGTAACAGTAGATACCTGCCACAAATGGTGCTTTAAAAGTTTTACATTTTGTGTTTTCCTACAATTTTAGGACTCTTTGTTCTGTTTCTATGAAAAATGCCATTGGAATTTTGATAAGGATTGCACTGAATCTGTAGATTTCTTTGGGTAGTGTGGACATTTTAATAATATCAATTCTTCTAATCCATGAGCACAGAATATCTTCCCATTTGTTTTTGTCTTCTTCAGTTTCTTTCATCAATGTCTTACAGTTTTCAGTGTACAGGTCTTTTACCTCCTTGGTTAAATGTATTCCTAGGTATGTATTTTTTTTATGTAATTGTAAATGAATTTCTTTTCTTAATTTCTCTTTCTGATAGTTCATTATTAGTGTATAAAATGAAGCAGATTTCTGTATATTGATTTTTATCTTTCAACTTTACTGACTTGATTTATTAGTTCTAACAGTTTTTGGTGGAGTCTGCAAATAGTGAGAGTTTTACATCTGCTCTTTCAATTTGGATGATTTTTATTTCTTTTGCTTGCTTAGTTACTGTGGCTAAGTGTTTCAACACTATGTTGAATACAAATGGTGAGAATGGGCATCCTTATTCTGTCCCTGATCTTAGAGTAAAAGCTTTCATCTTTTCACCATTAAGTATCATGTTAGCTATGGGCTTGTCATATATGGCCATTCTTATGTTGTGGTACAGTCCCTCTATACCCACTTTGTGGAGAGTTTTTATCATAAATGGATGTTGAATTTTGTCAAATGCTTTTTTCTGCATCTGTTGAAATGATCCTATGATTTTTATCCTTCATTTTGTTAATGTAATGTATCACATTGATTGATTTGTGGATGTTAAACCTTCCTTGTATCTCTGGCATAAATCCCACTGGATCATGGCATATGATCCTTTTAATTTGTTGTTAAATTCAGTTTGTTAATATTTCGTTGAGGATTTTGCATCTATCAGGGATATTGGCCTGTAATTTACCTTTTTGTTGTATCCTTGTCTGGTTATGGAATCAGGGTAATGCTGACCTCATAAAATGAGTTTGGAAGTGTTCCCTCCTCTTCTATTTTCAGGAACATTTTGAAAACGATTGCTTTGATTCTTCTTTGAATCTTTGGTAGAATTTAACAGTAAAGCCATTTGTCCTGGACTTTTGTTTGTCGGGAGATTTTTGATTGCTGATTCAATCTCCTTACTAATAATCAGCCTGATTACATTTTCTGTTTCTTCAAGATTCAGTCTTAGAAGTTTGTATGTTTCTGAGAATATATCATTTCTCCTAGGTTGTGCAATTTTTTGGCACATGATTGTTCTAGTAGTCTCTTACGATCCTTTTTATTTTTATGGTATCAGTTATAATATCTATTTCCTCTTTCATTTCTGAGTTTATTTATTTGAGTACTTTCTCTTTTTTTTCATGGTGAGTCTAGCTAAAGATTTGTCAATTTTATGTATCTATTCAAAGATCTAGCTCTTGTTTTTATTGATATTTTCTATTGCCTTTTTAATGTCCACTTCATTTATTTCAACTACTTTATTTCATTCCTTCCACTAACTTTGAGCTCCATTTGTTCCCCCTTTTCTAGTTCCTTGAGGTGTAAAGTTAGGTTGTTTATTTGAGATTTTTCTTGTTTTTGAGGTAGGTATTATTGCTATGGATATCCCTTTTAGAACTGCTTTTTCTGCATCCCATAAATTTAGGTATGTTTGGAGGCATCACACTCTCTGATTTCAAACTATATTACAAAGCTATAGTAATCACAACAGTATGGTATTGGCATAAAAACAGACACATAGATCAGTGGAACAGAGAACCCAGAAATAAACCCACACATATATAGTTAATTAATTTACAAAAAAAGGAGCCAAGAGAAAGGACAGTCTTTCAATAAATGATGTTGGGAATAATGGACAGCTACATGCAAAAGAATAAAACTGGACTGCTATATTACACCATTCACAAAAGTTAACTCAAAACTGATTAAAAACTTGAATGTAAAACCCGAAACCATAAAACTCCTAGAAGAAAACATAGGAGGTAAGCTCCTTGGCATCGGTATTGGCAAAGATCTTTTGTATTTGATACCTAAAGCAAAGGAAACAAGTGGGACTACATCTACTAAAAAATTTATGCACAGAAAAGGAAACCATCAACAAATGAAAAGACAACATACAAAATGAGAGGAAATTTTGCAAATCATGTATCGGTTGATATCCAATATGATAAGGGTTAACGTCCAAACTATATAAAGAACTCACGCAACTCAATAGCAATAAACAAACAAACAATCCAATTAAATGGGCAGAGTAAACTTGGCATATCTTTCCAAAGAAGACATACAGATGACCAACAGGTACCTGAAAAGATGCTCAACATAACTAATCATCTGGGAAATGCAAATCAAAATCACAATGAGACAGCACCTCATACCTATTATAGTGGCTATTTTAAAAAAGACAAAAAATAACAAGTGTTGGTGAGGGTGTGGATGAAAGGGGGGCCCTTGTGCACTGTTGGTAGGAATGTAAATTGGTACAGCCAGTATGGAAAACAGTATGTAGTTTCCTCAAGAAATTAAAAATAGAACCATCATATGATCCACCAATTGCATTTCTGGGTCCTAATCTAAGGGAAACAAAAACACTAACTCGAAATAATATACACACCCTATGTTCATTGCAGTATTATTTACAATAGCTAAGATATGGAAACAACCTAAGTGTCTATTGATGGATGAATGAATAAAGAAAATGTAGTGTGTGTATACACACACACACACACACACACACACACACACACACACACACAGAGGAATATTATTCAGTCATAAAAAAATAAAATCTTGCCATTTTTACAACATGGTTTTACTTTGAGAGCATTATGCCAAGTGCGATAAGTCAGACAAGATAAATACTATATTTTCTTACTTACATGTGAAGTCTAACCACCCCCACAAAAAAGCTCACAGAGAGAATAGATTGGTGGTTGCCAGATCAGCGGATGGAGTGGAATGGATGAAGCTGTTCCAAAGTTACAAACGTTTCAGTTATAAAATAAATAAATCTTTGGATGTAATGTACATCATGGTTATTATAGCTGATAATATTGTACTGCATATTTGCAAGTAGCTAAAAGAGTAAAGTTTAAAAGTGCTCATCACAAGAAAAAAATTCTGTAACTATCTATGGTGACAGATATTAACTAGATTTATGGTGACCATTTCACAATGTACACAAATATCAAACCATTATCTTGTACACCTGAAACTAATATAGCATAATATATGTCAATTATACATCAATAAAAAAGTTTTACATTAGTTTTCTGATGTAGGAAGCAGCATGTTTTATAAATACAGTCTATTGGGGAATACAGCCATGCTCATTCTTTTACATATTATCTATGGTATGGCTGCATTCATGCTACAAAAGTAGAGTTGTGTCAGTGTGAGAGAGACTACATGAAATCTTAAAATGTTTAATTCCAGCCCTTTAGAGAAAAAAAAATGCTGAATTGTTCTAATCCATTGTCAAGTTAACTTTTAAGAAAATATAAAATTTAAAACAGAATTTCTTTTTTTTTTAAAGTAACTATTCTTTTTTAAAAAAGGCAAAAGTATGTAGAAGTCTTAAGCCATTGACATGCAAAGAAAGTTCTCATTAAAATGTCATTTCAGGAAGTCTAAAAAACTTCTTCATAGCAAAAGAAACCATCAACAAAACAAAAGGGCAACCAACAGAATGGGAGGAGATATTTGCAAACAATACTTCCAATAAGGGGCTAATATCCAAAATATATTAAGAACTCATACAATTCAACAATCAAAAAATAAATGATCTTATTTAAAAATGGACTGGAACAGACACTTTTCCCAAGAAGACATACAAATGGTCAACAGATATATAAAAAGATGCTCAACATCACTAGCTATAAGGGAAATGCAAATTAAAACCACAATGAGATATCACTTCACACCTATTAGAATGGCTATCATCAACAAGACAAAATATAAGTTTTGGAGAGGTTGTAGAGATAAAGAAATACACATACCATGGTTCCCCGAAAATAAGACCTAACTGGAAAATAAGCCCTAGCATGATTTTTCAGGATGACATCCTCTAAACATAAGCCCTGATGCATCTTTTGGAGCAAAGCTAATATAAGACCCGGTCTTATTTTGGGGGAAACACAGTACAAGTACACTGCTTGTGGGAATGTAAATTGGTATAGCTACTATGGAAAAAAGTATGGAGGTTCCTCAAAATATAAAGAATAGAATTATCATATGACCCAGCAATATCTCTTCTGAGTAGCTACCAGGAAATTTTGAAAACATTTATTCATAAGGATATATGTACATCTATGTTCGTAGCAGCATTATTCATGTTAGTCAAGACAAGGAAACAACCTAAGTGTCCTTCAATGGACAATTGGATAAAGGAGATGTGGTACATATATACAATGGAATAGTACTCAGCCATAAGAAAAGATGTAATACTGCCATTTTGCGACAACATGGATGGATCTGGAAAGTATCATGCTAAGTAATATAAGTCAGATGGAAAGGGATAAGAACTTATGATTTCACTCATATGTAGGATATAAAACTGAAAAGCAACAAACAAAATAAACAAACTCATAGACACAGACAACAGTATGAATATTACTGGGAAGGAGGGGAGAGGAAGGAGCTGGGGGGAGGATGAAGATGGTAAAGGGGTCAAATATATGGTAACAGAAGGAAACAAGACTTTGGGTGGTGAGCACACAATGCAATATACAGATGATGTATTATAGAATTGTACACTTGAAACTTACATGTTATTAGCCAATGCCACGCCCATAAATTTAATTTAAAAAATAATCTTAAAAATTGCTGTTATTCAAGGGAAGAAATCTCTTTTGTGTAGAACAGTGGTTCACAACTGTGGCAGTTTTCTCCCCAGTGGATACTGTCTGCAGACATTTTGTTGATGTTGTCATAATTGGGGGTCACAGTACTATTGGCACCGAGTTGGAAGAGGCCAAGGATGCTATTAAACATCCTACAATGCACAGAACAGTACCCCACAAAAAAGAATTATTCAGTCCCAAATGTTAATAGTTATCAGATTGAGGTTGATAGACCTTAGTGTAAAATGAACTATATACATGATTAAATAATTCCTTTGGAATCTGTCATTGCTTCTAGTGTGAGTTCCAAAACTTTTGTACACCCTGACTGGTTCGTCAAGGAGAATCCAGACATTCACCCAAATCAGTCTGCCTTCTATTTATGAGTTACTTGCAGGTACAAGCCATATGATTATTTTTCATAAGGACACAGATGTTTTTGTTACCCCACATTCCCTCTTGCGAGAGTGCAGATAGTTCCACCTTACCAGATTCCCAGGTCTCTGCCAACACCTGAGGTACTGGAACACACTTCCTCAGCCCCTAATGTTGTCCACTGCCTGGAAATGTCCAGGTAACGTCGATGTCTGCTGCTAGCATCACTAGCCAGCATATTCTTTATTCTTCCCATTACAGGTTGATTCTAAATATAGGCTAAAATCTTTGTTTCTTCTTCTAATCAGGTAGTAGAGGAAATAAGAGGTAATGAACACTCCATGGAAATCAGCAACAGTGTCTTATCCCCAAAATAGCATTCAGACACCTGAAAAATGCTTTGAGGAGAGCATAATGATTATAATGAACACTTATTACATATCATTTTCTCTCCACAGAAGAGCAAATTGACAAATGAACAATTTAGTGCATCCTCACTGTTTTCATCATTAAAAATGTTTTTTATGCAAAGACCATGCTAACAAAGGATATCTATGAGCACATCAGGTGCATATCATGCCCAGATCCTTTCTTAGGTTGCCTATGAAAACATTTCGATTTCAGTGCTTGAATACCAAGCTGGATTCATTTTTAGACGCAACATTCTATGGTCATACTATACCATAATACCTTACACTGAGTCTATTGTCTTCTTTACTGTCACCGATATTAATCAAGTAGAATGTTTAATGGCTCAGTTATTTAAGTTCCTGTGGTTTTATGCCCCCTCCTCATTCCCAGTCAGAACCAGGAAGTGCTGCAAAACACTCCTGGGTTATGTATAAAGAGCTGGGCTTGTCTGTTGTATTAGTCAGGGTTTTCCAGAGAAACAGAACAAATGGGAGATCTATCTATCAATCTGTCTCTCTATCATCTATCTATCTATCTATCTATCTATCTATCTATCTATCTATCTATCATCTATCGATCGATCGATCTATCGATCTATCGATCTATCGATCTATCGTCTATCTAGCTAAGACAGAAAGAAAGATTTATTATGGGGAATTGACTTGCATGATTATGAAGGCTGAGAAATCCCAGAATCAGCATACAAAGGCCTGAGAACCAGGAGAGCAGACAGTGTGAGTTCCAGTCTGGGTCCCAGGGCAGGAGAAAGCCTATGTCCCAGTTCAAGACTATCAGCAGAGAGCGCATGTTCTTTCTTGCTCAGCCTCTTGTTGTATTCAGGCCTTCAATAGAGTGGATGAAGGCTGCTCATATTAGTGAAGGCAGTCTCTTTCCTCTCAGTCTACTGATGCAAATGTCAATCTCACCGAAAACAACACTCTCACAGCTACACCTAGAATAATGTTTAACCCAACATCTAGGCACCATGTGACCCAGGCAGGTTTATGCACACAAAAATTAACCCTCAGCGTAAAAATTAATGCTGTCAAAAAGTATGGAATAGGTTCAACAAAATATAAATATAAATGTGTGTGTGTGTGTGTGTGTGTGTGTGTGCATACTCAGGTGCAGGTGCATTTTTTAGTTGGTTTGAATTGAAAGAAAAGCTCACTGCAATTCCTTTTGGTTGAGAAATATCCTATTAAATCCAATATGATTAAAATTTATCACACTTTTAATGTGTGTGTGTGTGTGTGTGTGTGTGTGTGTATCCAAAATTTAAACTGATTCTCATGTCAATAGCAAGTTAGGTAGGTCAATACTTCCTTTATAACAAACACTTGGGAAAATATTTTAAAGTCTGCTAAAATAGAGGTGAAGATTCTTGAAAATAGCTTCTTTTCACGCACTGATATTTTAGCTTTTCATGGCTAAGTTAAGGACTGGTTCAATCTAAAGAAATGGATCGTCAATATTAGAATTTTGGATTGTGGAACTATTGAGGTGAGCTTAGCTTTTGGCTGTCTGCCCTGGATGCTGATCAGGTCAGCATTAAGCTTTGGCTTCCATCTCTGCTTCTGTGTCTCACACCTTTTCTTAATGATGGGTGGAGCACATAGAAATGAGATTAGTTTGATAGATCACAGTTCCGGAGTGCCACATCCTATTAATTATTCAAGAACCTGTCCCCAATTCAAGGACTGGGGTTTTGTAGTCATTTCAGAAGGCAAAATGTAGAGAATATCAAGTTAGCCAAGAATTTGCTTGTGAGCAGAGAGTGAAAAGAGCTACAGAAATTCAAGGTCATTTTTATTATGTAGGAATAGAGGCAACATTGCATTGCCGTACTGAAGTCTAGAAAGTCTAGATAAACACAAACCTTTGCAAAGAGTGTAAGAAAACTACTTCAGGAATAGTTCTGCAAAGATCATGAAGACATTCCCTTTCATACCCAGGTAAGCTTCTCTGTGTCGGATAACAAACCACCTAACATCACTATATTCGATGATAAGGACTCAGGTAGGAGGTGCATTTAGTTGCTGGTTTGAATTGAAAGAACAGCTCACTGCAATTCCTTTCGGTTGAGAAATATCTTATTAAATCCAATATGATTAAAATTTATTTTGGAAAAGTTTAAATGCAGTCAGTCACCAACATCCATGGATTCCTCTTTCAAAATAATATTTGTATAGCTATCCCAAATCATGATTAAAGAAGGTCTAGAATAATCAAAGTATAGCAAGAACATGATTCAAATTGATTCACCAAACAATGTACTTAGGACAAACAAGATCAGGGACCTAAGATGATTTCTTAGAGATTTCTGAGAAACAATTCTGGTATAATAGGAAGTGGGAAGGACTGGTGGATACATTCAATTCAACTTTGTCATTTAAATATATTGTATGGTTCAAATAATACACTTTATGCCCATTAGTAACCCAGGAACACAGTAGTTGAAAAAAGTCTTTAGAGAATCTGTAAGTAAACTAACAACCATGTGGAGGTTAATAATCTTTCAAGGGAAAGTCTTTAACAATTATCCCTGGAGCTGGTAGTCTATTTCTTTATTTTCTAATAATCTTAAGGGCAGCAAATCTTCAAACTATAAGAATTTATTTAAAATTTTGAACTAGACTCATTAAAATATGTAAGAATTTTTAATATAAAATATTCCCCCAAAACATAGCCATAACCTTCATAATGCAGAGCTACAAAAGAGAACAGAAATAGTAGACATCCAAAATAGGTGACTTTAACACACTTTCCTGATCTTAGAAATTTCAAATGTATAGCAAAATAGTAATTGTATAACACACTGTAAAAAAATTTCATAAAGTGGCTATTCCAGTAAAACCTAAAACACACATAATGGAGTGTATACTTTTCTTTTGAGTATACGTGGAACATTTTAAAAAATTAACTGTATGTTTGGACACAGGAATACTCAGTAATAGACACATCAATGAAATGAGTAGGTCATCCATTAATTGGGAGAAAATAGCCAGAGTACATATATTTGAAAAAGAACTTACATCCCCAATATACAAAGAACTCCTATAACTCAATAATAAACTTTTTAAAACTTGAAGAGTTAAGGAATAATTCCCAAAGGAATGGTCAATAAGCACATGAAACAGTTTTAACATTATTAGTTATCAGGAAAATGCATATTAAAATCACTGTGAGATACTACTTACTACATACCCACTAAAATGGCTACTATTAATAAAATTGACATCAATGGTTAATGAGGGTGTAGGGCAATCAGGACACTCATACATTGTGGGTGGGATATAATATTGTACAACCAATTTGGAAACTATTTAAAATTTAATCATACATCTACCCTATGACTGGCACTTCCACTTCAAAGTATTTGCTCTAGAGAACAGAAAATATATGTCCACAGAAAGACTTCCACAGAATGTTTATAGCCATTTTACTCAAATTAGCCAAAAAACAAACAAAAATGCTTCAGCAGAATAAACAAACTGATATATTCATTTCATGAATTTGTATTCAGCAATAAACAGAAATGGATTACTGATATGTACAACACTATTGATAAATCTCAAATACATTATTCTGAGCTAAGAAGCCAAATAAATAAGGATAATTACTGAATGTTTCAATAATACGAAGTTCTAGAACAGGTAAAACTGACCTGTTGGAATGAAATTTAATGAAATGATGGTTACCTATGGGAGATGAGAATTGATTAGAAGCAGACATGAGGGAATGTCGGAGGTAATAGAAATCTATATATTGATAAGACCATGAATTACCTCAGTTTATGCATTCATCGAATCTCTTGGAATTGTACAACTTAAGATCTATATTTTTCACTGTGTATAAATCATAGATAAAAACTCAAATGTCAACACAATTTGGCTGATCGTTATCTATGGGTTGTCATTATACTATGCTCTGGTGTTTTTGTATATGTGAAATGTTTAAAATAAATACTAAGAAAGACTCAATCTCATTGTTACCTCATATGCATAAAACACTAATGAAACAAAATTTCAAAATGGAATGTCATGCTATCCCTCATCTCCACTGAGAGAAGCTGAGACTCCTGTATCCAAATTACTGAACATGCAGAATTGAACTTTCCTTTACTTGTCTCCTGAGAATGCTAATAAACTCTTAGACATGAATCAGCTTTTTGGATTCTCTGGTCATGGTAATGTCAGTAGGTGGTTTGTATTTCCCATAATCTTCATCAGTACAATAATTCCTTCAAATAATGACATTGACAGTGATCATGTTAAAAGAAGATGTAGGTCTCTGCCTGTAAAAACAAGCAATGCATAAAAACAATGTGCTTATATACAAATGTTGCTTCAAAACAAATATGTTAGCCCTTTCTTCCTAGAGATTGCCGATCTTAACTTCTTATATATAAATTTCAGAGCTGCAATGGAAGACAATATATTTCATTTTATCTTTAGCCTTCTACCACTCAAGTACTTCTTTTCCCTGTTGCAAACAATTCCAGTGCTGAATGAGTGTAGTTATGAAAGATCATCCTTTCTGTTCAACTCCAGATACTTGATATGTCCCCGTTGCTCCCTTTTGATATCAGTACTTCGGAAGTCAGGAAAGCCTAGAAAATTCTGTGCTTATTAACTGTGCTCAGGTTTCCTCAAAATCTATTTCTCTTTGCACACACTGTCCTGGTGAGTCAGGGTTGAGATTTGGATTCACAGGGTATCATTTACCTGAGGACAGAATATTTGCTTTGAACAGAAAAATCTTAGCAATCCCTTTGTCACAAAGTATTTTTTAAACATTTCTCTCAGCAGAAATGTTTCCAGTCTTCCCCCTTTATACACACGTTTGACATTTCCAGCCTCTTTAACATCACTCTGGAAAGCTATTTTTCATTTTGGTTCTTTTTGGAGACCTACAATTTATCCTAGTTGTAGGATGTCAGATTCTTGTCTTAAACTTAAGCATTGTTTTTCCAGATTTCAGAAGGAAAACTGACACTTACACTTTCTCAACTTTCTATCATTTAATTTACCTTTCCTTCACGTACCAATATGTATACTTACCAAGTAGTAAAAGCTTAAATTTAAATACTTACAACTTCAAGCAAAACTAGTATGTTTAATCTTATTATTATTTCTTTTTCTACTTCCATTTGTTCACACATGCACACAGGAGACGATTTAGATGACAAAAATGTAATGCATGCAGCAATGGACTCATATTTAACTGAGACTCTGTCAGCCTGCATTTCTGTTCAACCCCTATATAGCGTTGCTTAGTGTCACTAAATAGCCCTGAAGCACTTCAAGAAGTGAAAAAAAAATGGAATCACCAAAACATTTAAGAAGTATAATCTGCATTAATTTGGATAAAGTTTAAGAACTGAATGTATTTCATTTTACCTATTTGTATGTAACCTGACAGTTTTGATGTGGTGTGTGTAGGAGTTTACTGTAAACTAAAACGTTTTATTTTATTATACTATGTCAAAATAGGAGTGAGAGCCAAAATATTTAACAATCAGTACCGCACAGACAACTCAGTCAGAACGGGCATCAGTCATAAGCAACCAAGTGGACACACACTTGAGTTTCTATTATACCTCTTCTTAGGACTTTTGACCTCAAATATTTTTTCAACTTTATTAGTAGGCTGTCTCTCTCATCCGACTCCCTGCTACTCATATTAAGCTCTAAATACATTATTAATTGGCACTATGTGAAAACATTTCAATGAAAATACTTCAGATAGTTCAAGACATTTCAGATTACATAGTTAATTTTGTTCTATATACTGTTATATCATCCAATCAACAAAATGTATGTATGGTTTATTAAATGACCTCTAAGTTTTGAGCTACCTCTAATTTCCTAGGGTATACTCGTAATCAGGCAATCAATATGTTATCTTGATTGAAAAAATGGAACCCAGAGAGATGAATTAATTTGGCTAACATACTTGAAAGTGGGCCTAGGATTTCAAGGTGAACCTAGGTCTTGAAATTCTGTTATTTCTTCATCATACTATGGTGGAATATAGCCCCATTATTTTCAACTCCATCAACAATTATTTATTGGCTTTTTGCTCTGTGTCAAGCACTGGATGTTAGTCACTAGAAAAATGAAAATGAGCATACAGCCTCTCCTGGAATCTACTGTGCATTTTGCAAACATTATACAATCATGACACAGTGATAAATACTATATAGGTACAGTTAAGGTGGTTAGTATTTCTTTATGTGAGTCTGGGAAATAGGTCACAGAGGAGGTGATACTTCAGGTGTATTTTGAAGATGGGTCAGATTTCACAAGTCAGAGAAGTAAGAATACCAGGATACCAAAATAGTATTTCTACTCCCTAGAAATGGTATCCTACTCTTTCTATTCTTATTTTTATTCTATTCTTAATATGTAATTATTATTATATATTTCAATCCCATAAAACTATATAGAGGATAATATAATGGACAATGTGCCATCCCACCATTTTGCTTTATCAAATCCTATCATTTTGCCATATTTGCTTCAGACCACTGTCTCTTAAGAAATAAAATATTAAACCTGACAGGTAATTGACAACTTCTGGACACCTGCCTCTGACCATTTCCCTCACTAGAAGTTGCTACTATTCTGGATTTGAAGTTTAACCATGGTAGTACATGTAATTCTAGTTCTAACTAATTAGAATGATATCGTATATCACACTTTGTTTTTGTACATGTCTTCTCATGATCATACACATGAATTTTTCCTGGATAAAAACCTACATTTGCAATGGCTGGATTTACAGGATTTGGGTATCTGAAAATTTAACTTGGATTTCTATCCTTGCCAAGTCTTGGTTTTGTGACGCTTAATTTTTTTGCCAACATCTGGATTTGAAATGGGATATCATTGTTGTTTCAATGTGCATTTCCATAATTGCTCATGAATTTAGCACTCTTCATATGTTTGTTGGCCATTTGCATTTCCTTAAGTTAATTATTCCCTTGCTTTCCTTTGTAGTTTTAGTACCTAACTGCATATTTGTCTATCCTTAAATAATACGTTTTTAGATTTATCTGCTTTTGAACTTTATGTAACTACAGTGCTGCCTCGGTTTTCTAACATAATCTGTTAGCTAAGCCTCAGCGGAAGCCACGTGGCATGTTTGACTTCAGAGGCATGTTTGGAAACCAAAGCATTTACTTCCGGATTTATGGGGTTCGTAAACCAAAATATTCGTCAACAGAGATGTTTGAAAACTGAGGTACTACTGTACCTTTATTTAGCCTTTAGCAAATAACACAAGGATCTAATCTTAGAACATATAAGGATATATAAATTTCCCCACATTATCTCTGATTAAACTATCCCAAACTATATGCTACAATCTGACAATTAAGTCTGTGAACATGCCACCATGTGCTTATATTGGCATCACTGTACAAACAGCTCAGTAAGGTTTCATAACCTTGGTATATCAGTGTCTCACAGCTGTGTTCATGTAGACATGTGGCAGTGTCTTGCTGAGTGGCATTTATTACTGTTGTTGCGTGTTTTTGTGTGAGAATGTCTGAGCTTGAATTAGAGCAACAAACAAACGTTAAATTTCTTGTTAAACTTGGCAAGTGTGGAAGTGAAATCAGGGACATGTTAGTCCAAGTTTATGGCAATAATGCCATGAAAAAAATGGCAGTGTACAAATGGGTTAAACATTTTTCTGAGGGGAGAGAACACGTCACTGATGAAGAGAGGTCAGGGCGGCCACTAATGAGCAGAACTGATGAAAACATTGCAAAAATTCATCAAATTGTGCGTGAAAATCATTGGCTGACTGTGAAAATCATAGCAGACCAAGTAAACATCCATAGAGAAAGTTGGGAAAATCTTAACTGAAAATCTTGGCATGAGAAATGTGTGTGCAAAAATAGTCCTGAAGGAGCTCACCGATGAACAAAAGCAGAGGAGAGTGAAGTTTACCAAGGTCTTTTGCAGAGGCAAGACCATGTTTTGGGTCATGTTATCACTGGGGACGAGACATGGGTGTACCAATATGGCCCCAAAACAAAGCGTCAAAGTGCACAGTGGAAGTCAGCTAATTCTCCACAACCAAAAAATTCTGTCAGTCCAAATCAAGAGTCAAAACGACGTTGCTAACTTTTTTTGATATCAGAGAGATTATGCATTAAGAATTGGTACCAACTGGACAAATAGTTAATCAAGTTTACTATTTGGAAGTGCTGAAAAGGCTGGGAGGAAAAGTTAGATGAAAATGACCTGAACTTTTCACCAAAAATTTATAGCTCTTGCATCACGACAATGCACCAGCTCACACAGCACTGTCTATGAGGGAGTTTTTAGCCAGTAAACTATTAACTGTATTGGAACACTCTCCCTACTCACCTGATCTGGCCCCCAACGACTTCTTTCTTTACCCAAAGATAAAGGAAATATTGAAAGGAAGACATTTTGATGACATTCAGGACATCAAGGGTAATATGACGACAGCTCTGATGGCCATTCCAGAAACAGAGTTCCAAAATTGCTTTGAAGTGTGGACTAGGTGTGGGCATAGGTACATAGCTTCCCAAGGGGAATACTTCTAAGGTGACTGTAGTGATATTCAGCAATGAGTTATGTAGCACTTTTTCCGAGGGTGAGTTTGCACACTTAATTGTCAGATCTCATAGTGTTTTCAGATAGGTTTTATCTTATGTTTTATAACCCAGAATATTGTTATAATTGCTTTATGTGGCAAATATTTGTTTATATTTATCCACATTTTCCCACTTTCTGTTATTTTTTTTTTTCATTATTATGGAGTCTCAGATGTATTTTTCTAGGTTTACTTTCTTCTCTTTTGAAACTCATCATTTAGAATTTTTTTCAATGAAGTTCTGCCAAGAAAATTTTGGCCCATGTTGCCTTACAAAAGGGGTTTTACTTTGCATTCACTGTTGAAAAAATTTTGTTGCATGTAGAATTCCAAGAATTGTTATTTCTTTTCTGTCTGTATACCTTGAAAACCCCTGATAGTCTTGTGGCTTCCATTGTTGCTGTTACTCTACCTTATACTCCTTTCTAAGCAATCTTTTTTTTTTCTCACTAATTTAAAAATAATTGTATTCAAAGTTCTATCTAGCAATAGATTTCTACTTATTTGTTCTTCCTTGGAATTGTTTGGGTTCTAAGTGTTCTGGAAAGTTTAAGAGATTTTCTATTCAAATATTTCTTCTGCCCATTCTCCACCACAACCCCATTCTCTCTCTTCCCAGTTAAACATAGGTTAGCTCCTCTATCCTCCATACCTTTTAATATTTATTTTATATTTCCATCTTTTTCTCTCTGTTCCATTTTTGCTTAATTTCTTTATTCTACCTTCCCTTTCACTACTCTTTTAAAAATTATATCTACTCTACTGATAGACCTCAAGATTGAGTTTTAAGTTACATTATTGTATCATGCATTTCTATAAGTTTTGCTTATTTTTGTTTATATTCTGCTTGCTATAAAACCTTTCTAAATTTCTTGAAACGTATTAAAGATGCCCATTTTATGTTCTGATTTGCATTAATTCCAACATCTGAAAGGTTTCACAATAGCTTTGCCACTTTTTTCACCTGACTCTTTTTCATAATGCTGTATTTCCTTTTGCATTTAGTTATTTTTATCTGTTAAACACTTACATTCCTTGAAACTTATCTGCTCGAATGTTTTTGTAGATAAGTTCCTTTAGAAGTTTTCTGTTTGCTTCTTGGGTGTTGGGGATGCGGCCAGTCTGAGATAACTCAAAATAATTCTTGGTTTTATTCAGCCAACCCAGCGAATGTCAGCTTGGCTCTCATACCTGCATTAGAATCATAATGTGATTGAGAGAGATTTCATTTCCTCCTCCAATCAATATCAATGAATGAGACAGACAGATGTTTTTGCTATTTTCTGAGTGGTAGAATGTGGCAGGGGAAGGAATCATTAAAGTTATGGCCCTTTTTGATTTGAGTAAATGGAGCAAAAACAAAAACCTGGATTCATTTTCTGTTTTCTAAAGACACAACTCCTCAACTTATAAATGTCCAGTGTTACTGAGCATAGCAAAATGTTCAAGAGAAAATTGCCTGCATTTAAGAATATGATTTTTTTCTCCAGTCATAATGGCACAGTAGGTAAACACTGTGCTTGCCTCCTCTCACAACCACATCAAAATTACAACTAAATTACACAACAACCATCATTGAGAATTGCCTGAAGTCTAGTCCTATAACTAAGGATATACAGAAGAAGCCACATTGAGACTGGTAGGAGGGCCAGAGACACGGAATGAGCTAGTCCCACAATTGTGTGTGGCAGTTAAAAATCAGGAGGGATACCTTAGTTGTGGAGGACCTCCAGAGAAGCAAGGTGTCCTAGCTCTACACCAGGTTCCCCAGCCCATAAGTGCCAAGAAGAGGAGACTCCATAATATCTGCCTGTGAAAATCAGTGGGAATTTCATCCAGCTGAGATAGAGGGCTGCTGGAGTCCCAGGCATTCCTCTTAAAGGGCCTACACATAGACTTACTCACTGATAGACTCACTTACTCTGAAACTCCATCACTGGGACAACAGCTGAATAGATGACAAGGACATATAGGGAGGAACTGAATTGAGTGGCCTCAGGGCAAGGGCTGGAGGAGCAGCTTTCTCCCAGACAAAAGTGCATTGTTCCTTTGTTGAGCCTTCCCCCCATGCAGCATGCAGACAGCATATCTGAGTCTCCTTTATCCTGGCTAACACTGTTTGCCCTGCCTTGGTGATTCCCTGAGATCCCACCACACCCAACTTGCAGGGCCACCCAAGCTGCTCCCAGTGGCTTTTCCATACAGACATATTCTTCTGGCTCATGCTGCAGAATTTCCTAAAATCTCTCAAAGATTCACAAACCCCAAACAAGAAGCATCTGGCCTCAGTGTGCCCTGTACCTCTTGCTAAGCAATCCCAAGCCTGGCACTAGTGGTAGCCAGCCTTAATTCACAGTTTACCTTCTCTCAGACACCTACAAGCCAAGTACAAGTGGCAGATATCTGCAAAACACATTATTGCTCATAGTAAGTGGCCCCAGGCTGCACACATGAAGCAGCTTACCATGGCCTGAGGCAGAGCCCCTTGCAAGAACCCCAGAACCAGCACACTAAATGACCAGCATCAGACCACACCATAGCACCACTCAACCACCTCCACAAACCATACACACAAAGTACAGACTGAGCAGACACCAGAGCTCTGCTAAAGTGAACCCTGCTTTCTATCAGCCCCTGCATAACTCCTCCACTGTAGTCACAGCCAGTCCTCACAATCAATCAGCTTGAAGATCAATCTCTCCCATTGACATGCAAACAGCTACCAAATCTCAACTACAACAGGAGGACATGCACAACCTATACAAAGGATGTACTTGGAGCATCCAGCTCAGATGACAAGGGAGACAATGCTAGTGGGCCCCACAGGACACCTACTTCATAAGGCCACTCTATCAAACCGGAGACATAGCAGCCCTACCAAGTACATAGAAACAAACACAGGGAGGCAGCTAAAATGAGGAGACAAAGAAACATGTCCCAAATGAGAGAATAGAACAAAGCTCCAGAAAAAGAACTAAACAAAATGGAGACAAGCAATCTACCTGATGCATAGATCAAAGCATTGGTTGTATGGATGATCAATAAACTTAGGGGAAGAGTAGATGAACTCAGTGAGAACTATAACACAAAGATAGAAAACATAAAAATGGAGATAGAAAACATAAAAGCAAACCACTCAGAAATGAAGGATACGGTAACTGATAAGGATACATCAGAAGGAATCAACAGTAGATTTGATGAGACAGAGGGTTGAATCAGTAATTTGGAAGATAAGGTATCAGGAAATACCCAATTAGAACAGCGAAAAGGAAAAAGAATCTTAAAAAAATGAGGCTAGTTTAAGGGGTCTCTAGGACAACATCAAGCATACCAACATTCACATTTTAGGGGTACCAGAAGGAGAGAGAGCAAGAAATTGAAAATCTGTTTGAAGAAATAATGGCAGAAAAGTTCCCAAACCTGGTGAAGGAAATTGACATGCAAGCCCAGGAAGCACAGAGTCTCAAACAAGATGAACCCAAATAGGCCCACACAAAGACGCATCACAATTAAAATGCAAAAGGTTGAAGACAAGAGTCTTAAAAACAGCAAGAGAAAAGCAGTTAGTTACCTATAGGGAGCTGCCATAAGACTGTCAGCTGATTTCTCAATATCAACTTTGCAAGCCAGAAGGGATTGGCAGGAAATATTCAAAGTGACATAAAGTAAGGACCTACAACCAAGATTACTGTATCCACCAAAGCTATCATTTAGAATTGAAGGACAGATAAGGAGCTTCCCAGACAAGAAAAAGCTAAAGGAGTTCATCAACAACCAGACTAGTGTTATAAGAAATGTTAAGGGGACTTCTTTAAGAACAAGAAAAAAAAAAAGATAAAAATATAAATATAAATAATAAAATGACAATAACTACATATCTATTAACAATTACTTTAAATGTAAATGGATTAAATGCTCCAATGAAAAAACATAGGGTGCCTGAATGGATAAGAAAGCAATACTTTTACATATGCTGCCTACTAGAGACTCACTTCAGATCAAAAGACACACACAGACTGCAAGTAAAGGAGTGGAAAAAGATATTTCATGGAAAAAAAAAAGCTGGCATAGTAATATCAGACAAAATATACTTTAAAACAAAGTGTATAATAAGAGACAAAAAATGATCCAGTAATCCCACTTCTAGGTATTTATCCAAAGAAACACAAAACACTACTTCTAAGGGACACGAACATCCATATGTTCATTGCAGCGATATTTACAATAGCCAAGATATGGGAGCAACATGGGTGTTTATCAATTGATGAATAGATAAAAAAGAGGTGGGTACCTACAGTGGAATTGTACTCAGCCATAAAAAGAATGAAATCTTGCCATCTGCAACAACATGGTTGGACCTAGAGAGTATTGTGCTAAGTGGACTAAGTCAGACAGAGAAAGACAAATGCCACATGATTTCACTTTGGAATCCAAAGAGCAAAACAAACAAACAAAACAGAAACAAAGTCATCGATACAACTGGGATGGGGGGTTGAGGAGTGGGTGAAAGGGGGAAGGGATTAAGAAGTACAAATTGGTTGTTACAAAGTAGTCATGGGGATGTAGGGTATAGCATAAGGAATATAGTCAATAATATTTTAATAAATATGCATGGTGTCAGATAAGTAGTAGGTTTATCAGGGTGATCACTTCAAAGTTATATAAATGCCTAATCACTACGTTGTACACCAGAAACTACTGAAACATTGTATATCAAGAATAAGATTTTATTTTACATATATATGAAATATAGATATAGATATAGATATGTATATATCTATATATATCTATATATATATATAGATATATATATATATATATATCTATATATATATATAGATATATACTTTTTTTAGTTTTTCACAGGAAGTCTCGGTACATAAGCTGCCCTATTTCCAGAAATTGACAAAGCATTTTTCTTTAATATCTGAGGTGAAAATTTTCATTATTTCAACTGGTGATGTTGATTTGCATTATCATTACACTTATTTTTGGATTTATATACATTCTGCTTTGTATTTTTCCTTGAACATGCTTTCCATTCTCTTCCTATTTCTTTGTATTGATCAAGGTGTTTTCAGTCCACTTCCCCTCTTTTTTTCTCTTTCTATGTTTGGCAGTTTTACAATAATATTGTTTCTGTTGAGCTTGCTCTTCAATTTTAACAAGCATAACTGATGTAGAAAATCTAATCTTAATCAACATTTATATACTTCTCTCAAACAATAGAAGATCTTAAAGTACTTAACTTTGATCATTTATTCCCATCTTACATGCCATTACTTTTCATATCTCTTCTACCTTGATATTTTTAAATCTCTTAAATTAGCATTATGTTTATTATTTATTTATATAGTCAAAGCTTGTTTGGATTTACTAACTTATGTATTGATATCTCTCCTTCTTATTCTTCTTACATCTCAGAAAGTCTTTCTGAGATCCTTTCATTTCCTCCAGAAATATATTTTAAGGAGTTCTTTTGATGTGTTCATCTTTATGTAAAAATGTCTTTATTCTGCCCTAATTCTTGAATTCTGAATTTGCATTCTTTTTCTCTCAGCACACTAACATATGCCAGCTGCTTTCTGGCTTATGTGATGGCTACTGAGAAGCATGATATGCAATTATTATTCTGTTGTAGGAAATCTATGTTTTTCCTCAGGTTGTTTTTAACTTCTGCTCCTGATTAAGATGGTTCTGTTTACTGAGATCAATAACCCCTCCCCTCTCCAGGTTTCCCCCCCTGTTGTCTGTTAGTTTTCCTGTTGGCAGTTTCCCTGTTTCTGTTTTAAAATTTGAGACTGTGAGCTAATATTTTGGAGTGCTTTATCTGTAAGCATTCATTTATTCTGGGTCCAAGTACTATCGCTCCATATACGTTTTGCATTTTATTTCTTTTTGATAGGCATACACAAAGAATCTCACCCATGTAGCAGTGTAGGAAAATTTTTATAGTAGTATAATTTAGAAATCCTAACTGTGGACAGTGGTTATCAGTTCTTAGGGGAAGCTAGTATTTTTGGCCCACCTGAGCAATACTGAGACAGAAGAACTTACTCCATGCAACGTCTTAGCATAGGGTGGATCTTCCTTTCTTTTTCTTTTCTTTTCTTTTCTTTTCTTTTCTTTTCTTTTCTTTTCTTTTCTTTTCTTTTCTTTTCTTTTCTTTTCTTCTCTTCTCTTCTCTTCTCTTCTCTTCTCTTCTCTTCTCTTCTTTTCTTTTCTTTTCTTTTCTTTTCTTTTCTGTTTTGCTAGTCCACCATTTTAGGACAGTGCAATCCCATGTGAGTTCTGGTTTTGTCCTGAAGGATCAAATTCCCCGTGGCCTATCCCTGTGGGTGTTAAAATCTCTTGTATAATGACACCTTCTTGGTTTAACCACCTCTTTTCTCCCTCCCCACACCATTGTAGGGCTTCTACAGCATCAGCTTCCATGTTCCTTTAACCTTTGGCTTCTGGTTCATCTTATTCTTCATTATTCTCAGTGATGTATTTCCTCATGTCTATTATATGCTATCACAATAATTGTTAAGTTTTCTACTTCACATTATCTGTAATTTGTAATTATACATTATTGTGCAATTCGGATTAACCTTTATCTCCCTCACAATTTATTCAACTCTATCACAGGATGAAACATGTATATTTGGCTGATTCATGATGGTCCCAGAATCTAGCACAGTTCCAGGCACAAAGTTTATGTTCCGTAAATATATGATGAGTGAATGAATATAAAGAACCTGGAAAGGACAATGAAAAATTAACACATTATCTATTAAGTGTTAGAATGTAGGCTCTGTACTGGAAGATGAAGAAAATTGGAGCTGATTTTAAGATGAAGAAAAGTACCAAAAGAAAAGACATTGTCCCTCTATAACCGCTGGAGAAATACAGAGAAAAGAACTGAATTTTATGATTAGCTTTATAATTTACCAGGTGATTTTGGAAATGTTGCTCATGTTCTATTTTTTTAAGGACAGATAATAATGCTTATCTGGTAAGGTTGCCATGAGGACTAAGTAAAATAAAGGCTATAAAATGTCACCTAACGTATAGTCTGGATTTACTAATAACCTTAGCACTTCTTCACGAAGAAAACTTTAAAAGAGAATTTACTTAGATGAAAAAAATAGACTCATTTTTAAGAAGTCCTGCCTGAGTATAACGATGTGCAAGAATGGGCCAGCGAGCTTTCCTGCATGTGGGGCCGTTGTGATTATGAACAGTGGGTTTGAGTCAGCCTGTCTTGAGGGATGGGGTGGCTTAAGTGGCCATTTAACTCTTTCTTAACTATGAGCCCTGATTAATTGCACGTATCCAGGGAGAACAGCAAAGTTTCCTTGAAGATTTATTTCCCCCTTAACTGACTGAAAAGCTTGTTCTACATTTAAAAGTGTTAGTATTAGGTATTTAAATCACTTCTCACTCTCTCACATTAGTACTAATATGCTCAGAGTTATATCATCTTAATGAGGCATCTTGATAATGATGTGCTTCACCTGTGATCTCGAAGAAGAAAAATAAGCCTTCTGGCTATAGAGGGACAGCTGTTCCCACAAGCTCAGTATTCCCACTGAATATGAACTTCCTTCCAGAGAGAGCATGCAAGGACTCCTTCCAGGTGAAAGATGAAGAGCAGAAGGAAGGGAGAGAACTTTAAAAAATAGCTGTTTAAGATTTTATCATCTCTTCTTGGGTAGGTTCTATCCCAAAGTCCTTGACCTCAAGACACTTAATAATTGAAAAAAGGTATGATTTCGAAGTGATATTAAATCTCACCTTCAATTTGGCTGTTCAGAGAGCATGCACATATCAGAAGGCTACCTACATGATGTGACTTAAAGGACATCAGAAACTATATTCTTCATCCTGAAATGTTAGCCTCTATATAGTATTTCACCATTGTGGTTGATTCCTACTTTTAAAATGAAAATGGAAATATCTTTAATACAGATGCTGTTGGACTTACAACGGTGATATATGCCAATAAACCCATCATAAATTGAAAATATCGTAAGTAGAAAATGCATTTAATACACTTAATGTACCAAACATTCTAGCCTTGCCTAGTCTACCTTAAGCATGCACAGAACACTTATGTTAGCCTACAGTTGGGCAAAATCATCTCCCTGGTGCTACCCAGCATCACAAGAGAGTGTTTTACTACATATTGCTGGCCCAGAAAAGATCAACATTCGAAGTATGGTTTCTATTGAATGCACATCACTATTGCACCATTGTAAGGTCGAAAAACTGTAAGTTGAACCATTATAAGTTGGGACCATATGCCCATTGAATTGGCTACACTAGGATATCAGATGTTTATAAAATATGTTGCATATTCTAGGTGGCGCATAAAGAGATTAAATAATCCTGAAATATTTTGCATCATTATAGCTGCCTCCTTGAATCTACTTCATCCCTTCCCCATAATAGCCAAACAAAAGCTACAAAGATGTTCTATTGCCATGAGCTGACAGTATAATTTGCTCCCTCTTTAAACCATGGCAGGTTAAAAACACAGTGAGAACTCAGTATTCCTCAGGTCAAAGTCATTACTTTAGATTTGTTTCAGGTTTTAGATCTACACACATTATCTAGAGGAATAGAGAGTGTCTTCTCTTCTTCAACAACTTCACAAAAGTACTCCTAAAAGCCATTCTGTTCCCACAAGGGAGGCCAGTGTGACGATCAAGCCAATACACAAAGGAGGGTAGACTCACAGATAAATACAGGCTGTGTTTATCACACCTAAAGCCTAAATTCTTACTTTCATGAGCCAATATGGATTTTTTTACCAAAAACAAACAAAAAACATGAGTTGAGTTTTCTGTTACTTGCTAGTATACCCATCTTGCTCTTTAATTGGTTATTCCAGGGGCACAAGGATGGATCAACATATGCAAATTGACCAATGTGATACACCACATAAACAAAATAAAGGATTAAAATCACATGATCATATTAATAGATGCAGAAAAACATTTGACAAGATACATCCACTTATTATTAAAACACTTAATCATAGAAGCATAGAAGGAAAGTACTTCAACATAATAAAGGTCATGTATGACAAACTCTCAGCTAATATCCTAGTTAATGGTGAAAAATTGAAAGCTTTTCCTCAAAGATCAGAACAAGAAGTGATGCCCCATCACCACTGTTATTCAACATAGTATTGGAAGTCTTAGCCAGAGCAATCAGGCAAGAGAAAGGCATCCAAATTGGGAATGAAAAAGTTAAATTGTCACTTGTTGCAGATGATATGATTCTTTAATATAGAAAAACCCTAAATACTCCACCAAAAAACTATTAGAAACAATAAACTAATAAAGTTGCAGGATATAAAATCAATGTACAAAAATCCATTGCATTCCAATATACTAACAACAAAATTTCACAAAAAGAAAAAAAAACAAAAACAAAAAAACCAATTCCTTTTGCAATTGCAAAATAAAGAATAAAATACCTAGGAAGAAATTTAACAAAGGATCTGAAGGACTTAGACACTGAAAACTATAAGACATTATTAAAAGAAATTGAAGAAGACACAAAGAAATGGAAAGATAATCCATGTTCATGGATGGAAGAATCAACATAGTTAAAATGGCCATATTACACAAAGCAATATACAGATTTAATGTAATCCCTATCAAATCCTAATGATATTTTAAAGGAAGTAGGACAAAAAAAAAATAATCAGATTTGTATGGAATCACAAAAGACCCTGAATAGCCAAAGTAATCCTAAGAAAAAAGGATAAAGTGGGATGTCAATTTACAATACAAAGCAATTATAATCAAAACAGCTTGGTGTTGGCAGAAAAACAGACACACAGACCAACAGAATAGAAATGAGAACCCAGAAACAAACCCACATATATATGCGCAGATAATTTTCGACAAAGCACCCCAAAACATACAATGGAGAAAAGAAAGCCTCTTCAATAAATGGTGCTGGGAAAATTGGAAATCCATGCACAAAAAAAATGAAACTAAGAGTGACATCATAAAATGGCTGCATGAGATGAGCCTCTTGAACTCTTCCCTGGAATTTACAACAAATTGAACAACTATAATTCCACAAAGGACTCCCTACGCAGCAGAAAGGCAAGACTAAGAGGTACACTACTGAAATCACCTAAAGGTGGGCAAATTGAGAGAGCAGGGGAGGAGGGAAGGGAGAAGTGCTGAAATGGGGCTGCACAGGCGAGGACACAGACCTAGCTTGGTGCTCCGAGCTCGCTGCTTTCTGGAACTACCGCAGCTGTGGGAGAGGGAAGACCTTGGACTGCTAGGGCTCCGCTTACGTCCCACAGGGCTGAGGGGACAGCATATAACACAGCTGGATCCAACACTCACCAAAGAGATCTTGGAACAAAGACTAAGGGAAGAAGACTGAAAACGGTGGTGTAAGACCTCACTGCCGCAGAGAACGGAAGCCTTAGTCACTAAGTCTAGCCGCCCTCTCCTCACCCTCCCAGAGCTCACCCTGCCCGCACCTGCCCAGTGCTAGAAGTGGAACATAAGCAGTGTCAGATCAAAAGAACAGAATATTTACAGTTCTGAGAACTATGGTCCACAGACATGGACTCGCAGCCCAACTAGTTCCGGCAAAGGGGAGGGAGCAGTAGAAGCAGGACTGGCTATGGTGGTGGTTGCTGCCATTGCTCTGGGCCACCTCTTACAACCCACCCTGCCCCTGTCCCCACCTATCTGGGCGGATCCCTGCAGGAGTAAACAGAACTGCTGAAACACACGGGCTCTGAATCTGGTGCAGGAAGAGCTTTGGAACTTCAGAAACTTTCCGCATCCCCACATGGAGGTGGCGCTGTATGACCCAGGAAAACTGTTTACAGAGGAGAAGCCCATCTCCCAGGGAATCCCCCCATTGTGTGAGAAGTTGGAATAGTACAGAGAAAATATAACACTACAGTTTGAGAGAGAATAAAAGGCTGCAGTCAGAGAGAAAATAAAACATTCTACCAACACCTACTGGAAAACAAAAGAAAGACCTTTTCCTATCAACCTATTGCATAATCCACTCCTGTAGATGTCTAGGAAGACAAATAATAAACCATTAATTGCCATGAATAACCGAGGCAACAAGACAGCTCAGAAAGAAAATGAACAGACTACAGAAAATGAACTTAAAGACATGAAATATGTGACTTAAATGACAGAGAATTCAAGATTGCAGTTCTGAAAAAACTCAACGAGATGCAAGAAAACAGTGACAGGCAGTTTAATGAACTCAGAAACACAATCAAAGAACAAAATGAACATTTTACCAAAGAGATTGAAATTTTTAAAAAGAACCAAATAGAATTTCTGGAGATTAAGAATGCAGTAAAAGAAGTGAAGAATGAAATAGCCAGCTGAGGTAGCAGATTTGACCAGATGGAGGAAAGAATCAGTGACATCGAAGATAGAAATCTGGAAATGACACAGATGGAAGAAGAAAGAGACTTGAGACTTAAAAGAAATAAAAAAAACTCTACAAGAACTTTCTGACTCCATCAGAAAGAGCAATATAAGAATAATGGGCATACCAGAAGAAGAAGAAAGAGAGAAGGGAACAGAGAATATATTCAAACAAATTGTTGATGAGAACTTCCCAAACTTGTGGAAAGAACTGGATCCTAGAATCCAAGAAGCAAATAGAACACCTAATTACCTCAACCCCAACAGGCCTTCTCCAAGGCACATTGTATTGAAGCTGTCAAAAGACAACAACAAAGAAAGAATCCCAAGACAGCCAGGGAAATGAAGATGGTAACCTACAACGGAAAGACCATTAGATTATCATCAGATTTTTCAGCAGAAACTGTACAAGCCAGGAAGGAGTGGAACCAAATACTCAAACTATTGAAAGAGAGAAATTATGAGCCAAGAATACTATAGCCAGCAAAGATATCCTTTAGATATGAAGGAGGAATAAAGACCTTTCCAGACATACAGAAGCTGAGGGAATTTTCTAACACACTACCTGCACTACAAAAAATACTGAAGGAGGCTATTTGACCAGCATCAATAGGGATAATTTGTGGCAACCAAAACATAAAAGGAGGGAGAGTAAAGGCCTGAACCGGAATATGGGAATAGAGAAAGTAAGCGTGCTGAAGAAAATGGAGTACTCTAAACATCAAACTTTCTTTTACAGAAACTTAATGGTACTCACTCAAAAAAAAAAAAAAAAATCAGAACTGCAATATATAAAGTAGTAAAAGAAGAAACAGAGGGAAACATCATAGAATACCACCACACAGAAATAATAGACAACAACAAAAAGGGAAAGAAACAATGGAGACACAGTCTTACCAGAAAACTAAAGATAGAATGATAAGCAATCCTCACATACCAATAATCACCCTAAATGTAAATGGACTGAACTCACCAATAAAAAGGCACAGAGTAGCAGATTGGATCAAAAAACTAAACCCAACCATATGCTGTCTCCAAGAGACAAATCTCAGCTAAGTGAAAGGGTGGAAATTGACACTCCAAGCAAATGGCATCCAGAGAAAATCAGGTGTAGCTATACTGATATCAGATGAAACAGACTTCAGGATAAAAAAGGTAACAAGAGACAAAGATGGACATTTCATAATGATAAAGGGGACTATACAACAAGAAAACATAACAGTCATCAATATTTATGCCCCCAATGAGGGAGCACCGAAATATACCAAGCAACTACTAACAGAACTAAAGGGAGAAATTGACCAAAACAGAATTATACTAGGGGGCTTAAATACATCATTGACAGCTATGAATAGATCATCCAAACAGAAAATAAAAAAATAGCAGCCCTAAATGACACATTAGATAAAATAGACATAATTGACATATATAGAGCACTTCATCCTAAAACATCAGACGATGCATTCTTTTCTAGTGTCCCTGGAACATTCTCAAGGATAGCCATATATTGGGACATAAAACTAGCCTCAGTAAATTTAAGAAGATTGAAATCATACCAAGCATAGTCTCTGATAACAAGGCTTTGAAATTGGATATCAACTGCAAAAAGAAAGCAGGAAAAACCACAAATACATGGAGATTAAACAACATATTTTTAAAGAATAACTGGATCAAAGAAGAAATAAGAGAAGAGATCAAAAGATACAAGGAAACAAATGAAAATGAAAATACATCCTACCAACGTTTTTGGGATGCAGTGAAAGCAGTTTTAAGAGGGAAATTTATATCACTACAGGCCTGTCTCAAGAAACAAGAAAAATTCCAAATAAATGACCTCATGTTAGACCTTAAAAAACTAGAAAAAGAACAGTTGAAACCCAAGTTCATCAGAAGAAAGAAAACAATAAAAATCAGACCAGAACTAAATGAAATAGAAAACAAAAACACAATAGAAAAAAATAAATATGACAAAGAGCTGGTTCTTTCAAAAGATTAATAAAATTGACAAACCCTTGGCTAGACTCACTAAGATAAAAAGAGAGAAGACACTAATATACAAAATCAGAAATGAAAGAAGGAAAGTTATTGTGGATGCCACAGAAATACAAAGGGTCATCCAAGAATATTATGAAGGACAGTATGCCACCAAATTCAGTAACTTAGAAGAAATGGACAAGTTCTTAGAAATATATAGCCTTCCTAGGCTGAATTATGAAGAATTGGAAACTCTAAATAGAGTGACAACCAGTAAGGAAATTGAATCAGTCATCCAAAACCTTCTCAAAAGCAAAAGTCCAGGACCAGATGGCTTCACTAGTGAATTCTACCAAACCTTCAAAGAGGATCTAATACCAATCCTGCTCAAACTCTTCCAAAAAATTGAAAAAAAGACAATACTCCGTAACTCATTTTACGAGTTCAACATTACCCTGATACCAAAACCTGGTAAGGACAACCCCCAAAAAAGAAAACTACAGACCAATATCTCTGATAAATACAGATGCAAAATTCCTAAACAAAATTCTAGCAAATCGAATACAATACATTAAAAATATTATTCATCACAATCAAGTGGAGTTCATCCCCGGGGCACAAGGATGGTTCAACATCCGCAAATTCATCAATGTGATACATCACATAAATAAAATAAAGGACAAAAATCATATGATTATATCAATTGATGCAGAAAAAGCATTTGACAAGATACAACATCCATTTATGATTAAAACACTTAATAAAATAGGTATAGAAGGAAAATACCTTAACATAATAAAGGCCATATATGACAAACCCTCAGCTAATCTCATAATTAATGGTGAAAAACTGAAGCCCTTTGCTTTACGTTCAGGAACATGACAGGGCTGTCCCCTATCACCTCTGCTTTTCAACATAGTGTTGGAAGTCCTTGCCAGAGCAATAAGGCAAGACAAAGAAATAGAAGGTATCTAAATTGGGAATGAAGAATTTAAATTGTCACTCTTTGCAGATGACATGATGCTATATATAGAAAACCCTAAAGACTCCACCAAAAAGCTATTAGAAACAATCAACAAATACAGTAAAGTTGCCGGTACAAAATCAATGTACAAAAGTCCATTGAATTCCTATATACTAACAATGAAATCTCAGAAAAAGAAAAAAAAAATCCTTTTACAATTGCTGCAAAAAGAATAAAATACCTAGGAATAAACTTAACCAAGGACACAAAAGACCTTTATGCTGAAAACTAGAAGACATTTTTAAAAGAAATTGAAGACACAAAGAAATGGAAAGACATTCCGTGCTAAGGGATTGGAAGAACCAACATAGTTAAAATGGCCATATTACCCAAAGCAGCATATAGATTTAATGCAATCCCCATCAAACTCCCAATGGCATTTTTTAAAGAAATAGAACAAAAAGTCATCAGATTTGTATGGAACCACAAAAGACCCCGAATAGCCAAAGCAATCCTAAGAAAAAAGAATGCTGGAGGTATTACACTCCCTGACTTCAGCTTGTACTACAGGGCAACAATAATCAAAACAGCATGGTATTAGCAGAAAAACAGACACACAACCCAATGGAATAGAATTGAGAATCCAGAAATAAACCCACATAAATATAGACAGATAATTTTTGACAGAGAAGCAAAAAACATACAATGGAGAAGAGACAACCTCTTCAATAAATGGTGCTGGGAGAATTGGATAGCTACATGCAAAAGAATGAAACTAGACTCCTATCTGTCACCATGTACCAAAATTAATTCAAAATGGATCAAAGACTTAAGCATAAGACCTGAAACAATAAACTGCATAGAAGAAAACATAGGTACTAAACTTATGGACCTTGGGTTCAAAGAGCATTTTATGAATTTGACTCCAAAACAAGGGAAATAAAAGCTAAAATAAATGAATGGGACTATATGAAACTTAAAAGCTTCACCACAGCAAAAGAAACCATCGACAAAATAAAGAAGCAACCAAGTGAATGAGAGAAGATTTTTGCAAACAGTGCCTCCGATAAGGGGCTAATATCCAATTATACAAGGAACTCATACAACTCAACAACAAAAAAACAACCGAATTGAAAAATGGGCAGAGGACCTGAAGAGACATTTCTCCAAAGAGGACATACAAATGGCAAACAGACATGAAAAAATGCTCAGCATCACTAATCATCAGAGAAATGCAAATGAAAACCTCATCCCAGTTAGAATGGTTTTCATCAACAAGTCAAATAATAACAAGTGTTGGAAAAGCTGTGGAGAAAAAGGAACCCTCAGACACTTGGTGGGAATGCAGACTGGTGCAGCCACTATGGAAGGCAGTGTGGAGCTTCCTCAAAAAATTATGAATAGAATTACCATATGACCCAGCAATCCCTCTCCTGGGTATCTACCCAAAAAATCTGAAAACATTTATACATAAAGACAAGTGTTTTCCAATGTTCATTGCAGCTTTATTTACGGGTGCCAAGACATGGAAACAACCAAAATGTCCTTCGATAGATGAATGGATAAAGAAGTTATGGTATATATACACAATGGAATACTATTCGGCAGTAAGAAAAGATGATATAGGAACATTTGTGACAACATGCAGGCATATTGAGATTATAATGCTAAGTGAAATAAGTCAGACAGAAAAAGTAGAGAAACATATGATTTCACTGATACATGGTATATAAACCGAAAACAACAAAAGAACAAGACAAACAAATGAGAAACAAAAACTCATAGACACAAACAATAGTTTAGTGGTTACCAGAGGGTAAGTGGGGAGGGGGGTGGTAGATGAGGGTAAAGGGGATCAAATATATGGTGATGGAAGGAGAACTGACTCTGGGTGGTGAACACACAATGTGATTTATAGGTGATGTAATACAGAATTGTATACCTGAAATATGAAACTTTACTAACAATTGTCACCCCAATAAACTTTAATTTAAAAAAAAGAATGAAACTGGATTGCTATCTGTCACTATATATCAAAACTAACTCAAAATGGATAAAAGACCTAAACATAAGACCTGAAACGATAAGTTGCATAGAAGAAAGCATAAGTACCAAGTTTATAGATCTTGAGTTCAGAGAAGATTTTATGAATTTGACCTCAAAGGCAAGGGGTGCAAAATAAAAAAATAAATGAATGGGACTATTCCAAACTGAAAAATTCTGCACAGAAAGAAATCATTAAAAAATAAATCAAAGAGGCAACCAACCGAATGGCAGAAGATATTTGCAAGCAACACCTTCAATGACTGGCTAGGATCCAAAATATATAAAGAACTCATACAACAAAAAAACAAACAATCCAATTAAAAAGTGGGCAGAGGACATGAATAGCCACTTCTCCCAGGGAGACATACAAATGGCCAAAAGATATATGAAAAAAATGCTCAACTTCACTAGCTATTAGGGAAATACAAATGAAAGCCACAATGATTTACAACCTCACACCTGTTAGAATGGCTATTATTAACAAGACAAGTAATATCAAGTGTTGGAAAGATTGTGGAGAAAAAGGAACCCTCATACACTGCTGGTAGGAAGATAAATTGGTACAGCCCCTATGGAAAACAGTATGGAGGTTACTCAAAAAATTAAGAATAGAATTACCATATGACCCTTTTCTGAGTATCTACCCCCCAAAAATCTGAAAACATTTATCCTTAAAGATATATGTGCCCCCATGTTCATTGCAGCATTGTTCATGGTGGCCAAGACACAGAAACTACTGAAGTGACCTTCCATAGATGATTGTAGAAAGATGTGAAATATATACACAATGGAATACTACTCTGACATAAGATGAAATACTGCTCTTTGCAACAACATGGACGGATCTTGAGATTTTCATGTTAAGTAAAATGTCAGACAGGAAAAGTTGAGAACCATATGTCTTCATATGTGGGATATATAACTGAAAGTAACAAACGAACAAGACAATCAAACAAAGAAACGGAAAAAAAAATCATAGACACAGACAATAGTTCACTGGTTACCAGAGGGTAAGGGGGCAAGGGGATAACAGAAGAGGTTAAATATATGGTGATGGAAGGAGAGCAGACTCTGGGTGTTGAGCACACAATGCAATATACAGATGTTGTATTACAGGAATGTATACTTGAAACCTATAAAATTTTACTAACCAATATAACCCCAATAAATTTAATAAAGAGAAAAAAAACTTATTGGTTATTAATGAATAATGGTTCTGTTCTCTTTTAGATTCCTAAGTCTGGTGAAATATTGCATAGAGGCTAATATTTCCTTATTTCAGTATTACTGCACAGTGGCAGTAAATGGTGTTGGGGAGCAGATAGGGAACATTTCATAAAGGAAGAGATAAGAGTGGTCACTGAGGAACCGATAAACATTCTCTGGGTAGGTCAGGCAAGGTGCAAGTATTCCTGAAAAGTAAAAAATAAACAAACAAACAATAACAAAAACGTACTGTCAAAAATATGCCTCAGTACAGCTAAGTTAGGTTTTCTGTTAATCTCTAAATTAAAAAGTTTTTCAAATTGCATTGACTGGCTTCATGAAAAATTTTCCTTTTTTTATGAACAAAGAAAAGTTATTAGAGACAAATGCTGCACCAGGCCCAAGAACTGAAATGCTTTTGGTGAGGTTGGAGAAGTTTCTAAAGCAGCTACTTCAGGATTTGGTGACAGCAAACACGTTATGTGTTATATCAAATTATGCCACAGATTTATCTGATGTGACCTCAACTCTACAAACTCAGTGACATTTTAAATTTAAATCGTGTCTCTCAAGTTTAGGATAGGCCTTTATAGGCAAAAATGTCAAATTCATCACCTGGGCTGTGAGGCAACACCCCCTGTGGTTCAGGTGTCACGTAGGTCCTGGCAGAACAGCTCCTCCAGCTTTGGCTTTTCAATTCCTTCCTGTAAGAGCTCACACTATTTTCTGGGGCCAGGCTGGGAAGCTGATATATTGAAAACAAATTTTTTTTGTTTTCTCATTTTTTAATTTCATCAAAACCATATTGTTTTCTCAGTTTTTAATTTCATCATTCTTTCTCCTTAGAGCCCACCTACATCTCTTCCTTCTCTTTAGCATATGACTACATTTCTTCATATAAATAAATCAGCTGATGCAAATAGACAAACAGGCCATTTATTTTTCTTAAGCTTAACTGGGACATTTTGTGGCTTCTTTACTATAATTGAGGAACCAGATATTAACATTTACCCAGCAGAAATGCATTAATATATTAAAGCCAAGAACATACTGAGATGATGTGTAGAATAATAGGATATATTTAAATGTTGATTAGTAGGTAGATCCAAATAGCTATATGATAAGAGTAGGAAGGCAGGTAGGAGCTCTGAGCTGATCTGCAGCGATGTTCTGATGAATGTACTCCTCGTTACTTCCTACTAACTGACCCTTATTTGGTTGTATAGAAGGGACACATAAATAAATCTTGGAGACTGTAATTTAAAGACAGCCAATATTGTCAACTAAGCCTTTGGAAGGAGATGTAATTTGTCTAGTCTGCATAGTTACCTCTTCGTTTACCACAACAAGCTTCATAAATCCTGAAACTGAGGCCACCTGAATCACTAATGCTGTCAAAAGAGGTTTGCACAGAATTCACTTAAAATCAACAGATTCCTTGCCATTCATTTGTAATACAAAACCAGAACACATGATTTTTAAGTTGGTCCCTCAAGCGTTCTGTATTGAGTGACAAAAGCTTATTAATCATAGATCCATCATCAAATGACATTTGAAAAAGTAAACCATTGCCTTCTTGAAGTGAGAGCATCAGATAAATTACATGCTAAAATAAGGAAATTGATGTCTAAAAGAGCTTCCTTTTGTCTTAAAAGAGAGACTCAGGCCAGCTCCCCATGTTGGAGTTTAGCAAAAGGACTGAGAAGAGTTTTCCCCCAATGGGAATCTAGGCTGACAGAAGCACAATTGTCAAATGAGACAGGAGTATTTTCTGATGGTTTCCTAGCTAATAAGTCACATATTTGGATTACTATCTGGTCTGTATAATTCCAAACATCACGCATTTAAACTAACAACTTGTACCTACTTCTTTGCATATATGGTTTTATAAGCATAACCTTCAACTAAAAGGCATAAATTCAGATCAACTTTTGTAAAGTGCTTTCATATGAAACTTCTGGGCTTTGAAAGTTGAAATCTTATGTGCATTGCCTTTTCATAATGGAAAATCTCCTAGGCTTGAAGTCCCAAATTGAAAACCCAAAACTGTGCATAATCAATTCAGTACTGGGATGATTAGGCTTTCTTACTTCGTCTGTTCTGGCCATTGCAATTCTAATTAAATGAATGCAGGAACTCTTATTTTGGCACTTTGCATCTACCAGCTTTTCATTCAACTAGATTGTTAGCCCCTTCTTACCTGCCTGGCACATACATAGGATGGGCTTTTTCTCCCGAGAAATTTATGTCACCTTCTACCCTCTTATTTGATCATAGTGGTGATGACACTTGGCAATGGAGTCCCTTTGTGATTAGTAGACAATGAGAAAAGGCTCCATAGTACCTGCCCATCAGACTTTGAACCAGGGAACTGCAATGTATTTTCTTTCTTCTATTTTCTGAATGGGAGTTTTAATTGCAATTATCCTGCCTGTGTGGAGTGTGTGAGTGTGTGTGTGTGTGTGTGCACTTCCTTTACTTTAGCCTATTCAGTGTCACTTCTCTCATATTAGAAAGTAATTCAGTGGCATGACTTCAGAGCAGCAGAGACCAATAAGACAAGGGCAGAAGAGGAGAGCAGCTTTGTTTGTGAACATGGGATGGAGATTCCCTTGGGAGCTGCTAGAACTAACTAGAAATAACTGTGGATGGTTGAGACCAAGTGGTTATGGAGGAGAGGACAAGAAAATAACAGAGATGGATTGATCTTGTATATGTACACTGCTGGAATATAGGAACATTGGATTAAAAGGGTCTTCTCCTTATCAGTGTGCTGCATCTAATCTAACCATTGGATGGGGCACTGACAGGCACCCGGTGTTCAATTGGCATTTAATAATGATAGTAAAATGATGCCTTTTCTCTGTCAATCCTTTCAGGGAAGCAACTGTCTGGCAACAAGACACGTGACTACTGCCTTTCCTGTGTGATGTATACTTGAAGTGCATAAAATTACAGAAATTGTGACCCGTGTTGCTGAGTTTTGTAAGAGAATTGAGATATTTCATATTATAAAAATAATTCAAAATTGTCCCTGCCTAATATTGTTTCAAAAGCATCATTTTCACCCATAATGATAATGCACTGAGAACATTCTGTTCATTCATTCGTTCCCTATTCTTTCATTTATATTCATTCACACTCTTAGTCATTGTTGTTCGTGGTATGAAAATATATGCTAAAAAGAATCTATAGACTCATCCATTTTTGGTAACATTTATTGATTTAAATATTTTATGTGACATTTTGGGTTTATACCGTAAATAAATGCATGAATTAAACAGTTTTGTAATGAATATGTAAATATAACACACAACAGTCATTTCTAATTTGTTTTATAAGAATCCCAGGTTTTTACCTCTCATTTTTCATATATAAATTTACCTTGTTCTGCAGTCTGTAAATACCAAGACACTTCACATAATGAAACATGCTATTTACACTGTGCATGATTTAGCATAATTACAAATAAACATAATCAAATAAGTAAAAAGTGGAGTAACATGAAGAGCAAAGAAGATACAGTGGACATTTATAATCCTATAGGCGCTTGCATATTTTTACATGTACTATTTATTCTTAAAATTCTAGTGAAATGAGGCATATTTTCTGATTTCAATCAGAAAAAGTTTCTATAAACCTGTACTACTGGATAAAGGAAAATATTTTAAAATATAATATGAAACACCAAATGGAACTTTTTTTATTAATGTTACAGGTGTAAGAGATGCATTCATCTTTAAAAAAACAAAAATTAGCTTGATATTTCAAAATATGTGCAATTTAACCATGCCCTACAGATATATTATTATATTTATCTGGTATTATTTGATGACATTGTAATTTAAGTTTGTGATAACTAGATTTTTAAAAGAAATGATACACAAAGTATAATCTGATAGCAAAATAGCAAATATACAATATTATTTACACTGCAAGCCAAACCAAAATTTTAGACCCATGAAATTACAGCAAATGAATTGGACAAAATGTTAAAATAATTCATGTATCTGGTTAAGTAAAACTTACCCCATGCAGAGGAAGTGAATGAAGGTCTAACACATTAGACCTATGTTTTTTTATTAAGTGAGTTGGGAAATCTATGCGTATTTATTATTATATAGTGCTGGAGTGTTTGATGGAAATGCATTGGCTGTTTATCTTATACACTGAAATGAGCAGGCAAGTTTGTATTTTTTGAATCTAAAGTACTGTTTGGGATATGAGACCCTTTGGTTTTGTAAATTGGTTACTCACAGTTGACGAGTCAGAATTCAGGTAGGTTGATTTTGAAGTGAAGAATGATATGCATTATTTCTGGAATGCACTTAATTGGTACATTTTAAGAGCATAATGAGACAGTTTTGTCACTTGACTACCAATGTTATAATGTAGTTACAGGCAGCAGTTATAAAACTTTATAGTTTTTACAAGGCAAAACTCTCAGGAAGTTGTTTTTCAAAATACAAAAAAGCTGTTCTTTTACTCCATGGACCATTTTTCTATTTGAACCTAACCTGACTTCCCTAGTAGGCATAACCTGCCATGATGATGTGAATCGATTTCCACACAGTCAGAGTAATTTTTACTTATCTCCAGATTCTTAAAGGAGACAATGATTAGTAGCTTGTACATTTTGCCAGTCTGGGCCTTACATATCAATTCAGCAGGAGACAACAAAATAGAGGGAAGAAATTGGGACTGTGGATCAGAGTTGTTCAAATTTCATCTTAATCTTTTGTTTTCCTCAACCGTATTTCTTCTATTTTTTCTTTCATTATTAAAATGAAATAAAAATGGTAAAGATATTGAAGGTCGTATTTCTTCATTTGAATAAGTATTAAGATTGTTTATCATTTCAAGACAAAGGCTTTCTCAATACTGAAAAATCACAGGAAGAAAATTATTGGTAGTTTCATAGATGTCAATTTATATGGTAGCTGACTATTTTTTTCTTTTTCAAAATTTCAAAATAATCAGTGTGAAATACATAAAAGTTGATTAACACAGAAATTCTTTCCTTTTGAAGCTTTAAAGTTTTCAAGATTTTTCATATCCCTTTATTTGTCTGACTATCCGATTTGTTAGAGTAGAAGAACCCTGAGATCTATAACAAAGAAATCCAAATGAAAATAAGAACAAAAATTCAAAGGTATTTGACTTAGTGAAGCATATCTTTCTAGAAGGAAAAAAGCTATATTATTTCTATATGATTTTTGTTAGTGAACACAAACAAACTTATGTCATGGAGATAACATGTTAAGTAGTTTGAATGTAATATTAATACACTAACTTAAAATACATGAATAAAATAAAATTTTCAGTTTTGGAGGTTAAAGATTATTTAAATCTTGTTCAAGACTTGTTCAAATTATTATACTGCCGAGGGTACCTAAAGTGGAAGGACATACTCTTCTGTGTTCCTCATTTTCTTTTAATTAAAAGATTTCACTTCTTTTTCCTTATGAATCAAAGACTCTGCTGAAAATGATTGAATGTGCCCTGAAAACAAAAATGGCTTTGGATTGGGATTTGTAAATAATTGATCCCTTGATATATCATAAAATTTTCCAACCTGTGTTTTTTTGTATTTAAAAATATGGTAATTTGTGAATTCTGGTGATTAAGTCAAAATTGTGATTGTAAATAGCTATCTGAATATACGCTAACATCTCAAAGGCATGGAACTAAGAAATACAAAATACATTGTATATTGCTTTTTTAATACAGTAGACTTATAAAATTGATGGCAAATGTTTTCAAATCCTCAGAAAAGAACCCAAACACCATGCTATGTCAAACTGAGCTGCAGAGCAGTATACAGCAAGCAAGACAAATTTATTGGCTATCTCTAGATAAAGAGCCAGTAGAATCAAGTAGCATTTGGTGTATTCACCTTATTGGGAAGCAGTTTTTAGAAAACAATTCCCCAACAAACAGAAGAAGCTCCTTTTCTACTTCAATCTTTAGCAGTTTGATACTCAAGTAAAACTTTACTATTTGAAAGTGAGAGGAATTTTCTAAATTAAGATATATGTAGGGGCAAAAAACAGGAGGTTGTCCAAAAAGGTTGGCCCTGACACTTTATGAGAACATGTTTAAATTCAGTGAAAAAGAACAACATGTGTCTTTCAGACTCATGTTCCTCTTACTGATGAAGCCTCTAAAAGACAAAGTCTCAATTTTCTCAGTCATTTCTATTCCCAAATGATCTATATAAATAAAATATTTGACTTCTGTTTTCCTTATGAATCAAAGACTCTGCTAGAAATGACTGAATTTTGCCTGAAAAAAAAATGGCTTTGGGTTAGGATTGGTAAATGAAGATTATATATATTCAGCTTTTCACCTTTGTTTCCTTACCTCGTGAATTCACAAACTTAAATCATGTGAAAGTGAAACAGGGAGGCCGCAGCCAAAATAATGAAATACTATTTTCACTTCCTTCATGAGAGAGAGAGAGAGGAAGAGGAAGAGGAAGAAGAGGAAAAAGAAGAAGGAGAAGGAGAAGGAGAAAGAAAAGAGAAGGGAAGGAGGGAAGGAAAGAAAGAATCAGAAAGAGAGAAACGGAGGATTCTGACATAGCTTAAGGGCCTAATTAGTTTACTGCATGTAATATCTCTACATATATCCCACTTATTTTACATTCAACAAGAGTCTTATTCAGAAATATCAAAGTCTATTGATATTCAAGTTATAGCCACACTTGATATTTGGACTCTTGCACCCTTGTCATAAAGACTATACTAGTGTTTAATTAGATCATACAGCAAATATTGATTGGAGACGTGGCACCAAATGTTCCCAACTGAAAACAAATTCTGTACTGGTGGGCATATGTAATGCAATAAGTTCTTTTTGTCCCTTTTAATAGTTTCATTCTGATTAATGTATTTCTTAAGTTTCTTGTTCGTTTTACCAAAGTCTGACATGCTAAATGTTAAGATATTGTTAAACATAAATACTGCATTTAAATATCTATACAGTTGGCCCTTGAACAATGTGGGGGGTTAGGGACACCAACCCCCATGTAGTTGAAAATCCCCATGTAACTTTTGACTGTCCCCAAAAACCTCAGCTGTCCCTGAACATCTGAGAGGCACTGGTTCCAGGACCCCGTGGCTACCAAAATCCACAGATGCTCAAGTCATTGTTATAAAACAGTGTAGAACAATTCATAAAGTTGACGCTCTGCATCCACAGAGTCCCAACAGCAGATCAAAAATACTGTTTTCCATCTGCAGTTGGTTGAACCCGCGGATGGGAAATACAGGGGTAAGAATGGCCAACTGTATATTTATTGAAGAAAATTCATGAATAAGTGGACCCTGTGTTATTCAAGGGTCAATTGTAATCAGTTAGCCTTACCATCTATTTTTAGCTTTCTTCTAGGTTAGCAGGGTTGGGCTATAGACATAATTTTAATGTAGGCAAAGTTTGATTTTTCTCTTTTTATCTTCCCTATTGGTGTCCTTTCTTTCTCTTTGTTGCAGTCCAGCTGAATCTATCTAACGTATTTCATATATGCTCATAAAATGGAATACCTCCTATAGTCAGGTACTTATTTGCATTTTAGTAGGAGAATTCTTTTAGACAGAAAAGAAAAAAAATGTTTTCAAGGATCCAAAGAAAAAGCATTGAGTACCTATTTATTCCAGGTCTTTTGAGTTACATAATAAATGAAAGGGATGAATTTTACAAGTGCCTGGTGATACAATTAAAAAGATAGGAATAACAATTTTGGCTGCCATCCACTAATATTATCTTTGCACAACAAGAACAAAAATCAAAGGATTTTTTTAAAAAAGAACTCCCTGAATTACTGTAGATAATTATACAGACATCTAGTTTACCTAGACCTTCTTGGCTAGAATGAGATCTACCATAAGAATTTCTTCTTCTTGGTAATACCTTCTAGTCAAATAATACAAAAGCAATTCAGCTGAGACTCCAAGCCAAGGTTAGGTTTTGATTTCAACACAGTAACTTATACCAATAAAAGTTGAAGATGGGTTTCATGTTGTTGAAAAACTATCTGGTTGCTCCAATATTGTGCTCACTTTAACTATGATGCTTTGAGTTAAAAAGGCTAAAAAAAACCCCCCAAAAAACCAGGGAGAGGGGATTTTTAAGTGATTATATATAAGTATATTGATACATATCACCCCAGTGTCAGAAGAGAGCCATACTCTCTTGCTAGCCTTGAAAGTTAGTGATATTGACCATAAAGAAATGCTTCTTTGGAGGCAATAACAGAATTGTTCTACTAGGATTTGAGGTTTCATTGGATATGGCAATGCACGGTTTCTTGTTAGAGGTAATGTAAAAATATATTTGTTGTTCGAATGATTTGAACCAAAATTAGCTTTGACTTAGATTTCATTCTGAGACGTTTGAGATTCTTTGCTCTATATCCTAATATGCACAAGTCTGAATACAGTGTTATCTGACTGGTATCCTTAACCTTTATATTGTTAAAAAGTTTATTTTAAGTAAAAGAATGTTACCAAATTTGCAAACCATAGATCAATGCCAAAATTTGTAAATTTGTCATATTTATGATATCTTCTACATCTTTATTTTCTGCCACAAACAAAAACCATGGAGAAAAAAATAATTTAAATGTAATTTAGTTATGTGTTGTCTCCAGGAGATAAAATCTTAAGGGGTCCATCAACAAAATTATTTTTTTTGTCTCGATGTTGAAGAACTTGATACGTTTAGAAAACTTTCCAAAGTCTCTAACATTCTGACTTTTTGATATAAGTAACTTGATTCTTCTGAGACAGCAAAGCTTTGTCCTAAATTATTTTTCTAACTGATAATTCTGATTTAAAAATTGGCCAGGTTTCCTCCGTTTAAAAATTCTGTTCTAATCAAACTCTGCTTGAATTAACCAGTTACATGTAAGTGAAACATGTCTGAATAATACTGAGAGACTACCTAACCACTTTTAATTTTGGAAGACAGAGTGCCTCTCCACTTCTCCCACAGATGTAGCGTGAAGTGATGTGGGGTGACTCTCTCCCTGGTTCCAATTCTCTGGAGCATCCTTGAGTGAGATGGAGAGGGCTGCGGGGCCATAAAGGCTTCTATCTACTCTAACGCTGAGTACTTGTTTCGCTAGCAGCCAAACCCCCATTTGAGAACAATGTGAAGAAAAATATGGAATATAACAGAGCCCCAGAAATGATTTTATAGATTTTAGGACACAGAATAAATATTTCTCATTCTTTGTGATTAAATTTTCCAACTAGGGAAAGATAGTTTTTATAATGTCAGAATTTTAAAAATGATGTATAAAATCAAATTATATTTTTCTGACTGGATGTTAGCTCAGTCAGGCATGGTATAAAAGGAAAAAAAAATGTTTTGGTTATCACTATGTGAGGGATATAAATGATAAATGTCTATTACATTGTTTTGTACACCTGAAACTAATAAAAAAAAAAAGGAAAAAATGTTTTACTATCATTTGCACACTGATAGTCTGTTCTTTTGTACTAATTTTAGCTGCTTTTCTGTGACATATGGCAAAGCTGGCATTTGGCCTTCTTTGTTCCTTTAGTCCAGATGTTCTGACACTTTCATTTGCCTTCATCAAGGTAAACCAAGATTAGTTCTATCTGCCACCTTCAGAGAGTTTCTATATATAGCTCTGTGAGTTTCTAATCCCAGTTTCACTGATAAGTACAGCTGCTGAGACGATACTATCTCCTAAGAATACTGAAAATGGCTTGTAAAGGATTTTTCTCCTTTCATTTTAAAATAAGATGACCAGCAGTCAAATCACTTCGCTTTCATTAAACCACATGTATCTATTATGGAAATTGCCTCTCCTTTAAGAATATCTATACCTTCGTGAAGAAAAAAATTACATCTCTTTGCTCTCTTTCATTTAAAGCTCCTGCCGATCCCAGCGCATCCATCTGTCCCGGGGTCCTATGTCTGACGAGTAACTGCCAGGGAGCGAAAAGGGAGCAACTGTCTTTAAAAAGTGGGGTGGGGTGAGAAGCCATTGCGCACAGTTCTGATTTTACCCCGATTAATACATTGCTGTCCTACTTATACTTAATTACATTTAATAGACAACAGTAAAATATACGTTTAATAGAATCCTTTCTTTATCTCCAAATAGTGAAAAGGTCACAGAGGAAGATCGAATAACTGATTCCTTTATTCTTATAGTTTAAAATATGTATCAAAATCAGAACCAAGCTATTACTCAGGCTTGCCATTTAGTTTTTCTTGTCTCTTCTGCTTTTAAATAATAAGTAACAGCACTGAGGTCTAACATTAAGAATGATCTGATTGATCAGCAGCTAGAATTAACTGAGAGGACACATTCACTGTCATTTAATAGATTCAAATGAACTATTTTTTTATTATTAATAACAATCAGAAGCATGCATATTAAGGGTTAAGCACCCAATGATACACAAAAACACACCTGTCAAAACTTTCTCAGTGAATCAACAACCCTGTTTGATTTTTACAAGGGACTTTTCTGAATTGTGGGCCGAACGCTAACTTAAGTTTTGCTATGGGTAATAGGAACTGAAAATACTGGCAAACCCGCCCACCATTCTAATTGTGTTCAGATTCCTGATTAGAAGAGAGTTTACCTGGCTGGGCAGTGATAGGAGCTACAATCTTATTTAGAGGCTTCGGAATGGATCCGAAACTTACATGACTGCTGAGTAATAATCTGATGCTTAGAAGATTCTCAGTGTAATATAAGTTTACCTGTTGCTTTTAGCTATAATCCTAATACATTATTCTAAATGATGAAAGAGTAATTTAAGTATTAAAGGATTGAATATTACTGACTGTGCCACATTTGACTAAAATTACATTTTAAGAAGTAAAACTAAAAATGTAAATTATTCATTTTGAAATCTGCAAACTTTAGTACTATCATCAAAGTAGCTGAGAAGAGCAGGTTACTTTCAATATGACTACATAATCATTTTCAGAGGTTTAGTAATTATACTATAGATAACATTCAACCATATTCTGAAGCCTTAATACTATTATGGTTTCTAAATATTTGCCATCATAGAACAAAGTGGTAATAAACTCTTTTTATCTTTAATCTTTCATCTTCTAAGACCTTATCAAACCAACACTTAAGTTAATCAGCTTGTCCCAAGATCCATCTATATTTTTGCAAAGGCTACATCCTCTACCAACTCATCCAACCTATGTTCTACTTTACTCATATATTCATCCTTAACTGCACCTTACTATTATATGTTACAAAGATCTGAAAATCTGAGCATCACACGCACACACGCACAATCTCTTGAGAGCAACAGAAACCATATTATGATAGGTATTTTAAAAATTATTACAACAGAAGTAACCTGATAGGAGTGTATTACTTTATAGCATGTGTGTAAATAAATGCCTTCTGAGACAGAGTAAGGATGTTGTCATTTGCTCAGATAATTTTCACAAGCCATCACTTGCTACTCATTTTGCTATAGTAGAACGGTGAATAGCTTTTAAAAGTCCACACAAGCTTTATTATTGCTTATATGAAACATGTCTCTATTTCCCGAAAAGTTCTATGAAGCGCACAGAAGTGCAGGTTTCATATGGCATCACCGCCATGGCTTACATTATTGCTTGAAAGTTTGTTATAAGGTATTGCTAGGGAATCATTTTTAGATGAATGCACAGTTCAATGTGAAAAGTACAGAGCGAGAGTAAGTATTAAGTTGGTGATTTTTCATAACATAAACATCAAAGCATTCAGAAATAAGGCTGTCACTTCGCCATTTGCTTCTCTGTTCAAAAGTTCATCGGCGGTGAGGACCAGCAAACATTGTGATATACTTCACAGCTCTGGCAGTAATTAGGAAAGCGGTACCATATGCCTAATAGCCCTATAGTGAGCAATATTCATCCCTCTTGCTTATCAGTGTTGATTTCTGTCTCTGGCAAGTTTGAAGACTCATGCTTAGGAAGCAGACCATAAATGTGAAACCAAAGCTAAATTTAAAATTTGTGAAAGAAATAATGCTATGAAGCCCAGAGCATTTAGCTGTCAAAATAACTACAAATGAAATAATATATTTCTATCTCAGTCAACTTGTATGTAGTCCTAGGAATTGGGATTATTTGAATACTCTTCCATGATTCCCAAATCTGGCTACACATTAGCATTACCTAGAGTGATTTTCGAAATACAGATTCCTAGCTTCACCTGAGATCTACTGATTCCAAATCTCTGAAGGTAAAACCCAGTAATTTGTATTCCTAAAAGCCATACCAAGTCCTTCTAAAATGTCACTCCATTTAATCTTGAAATAGCTACATTCAACAAATACACACACAAACAGGGTATTCATTATTTTATAAAACTAAAACTATTTTACTAGATGAGATTGGCTGTGATACTTTCTGTGTTATAAATATATCAATGCCTTTTTTTAATGAAAGGAAGAAAGAAGGAAAGAAGAAACAAAGGAAAGAAGAAACAAAGGAAAGAAGGAAACAGAAAAGTGACGGGACATTAACATTTAGGTTTCAATTTTTTACGTCATGTGTGAGGAAGGAATTTTGCACACTATCTCAATATATTCTCACAAGATTTATGTTAATCTGTATATAATACTAGATTTTAATATCAGTGTCTGTTCTTCAGTCACCACCAGGAGGATCCTGAAATTGAGTCCAGAGATGGGGTCACTTTACCCATTTAACAATAAAATTTGTTCAATCATTTTAATGCAATTTATGTGTATGTTAAATGAGCTGGCTGTGAATTAAGTATATTCATATCAGAACTACCCATAAAGAATCGTCATTCAGAATGGAGTATGCTAAACTTTAATAGTTAAGTTTCCCATGCATCAGGTTTTGAGGCTCAATCTAATAAGGTATGTTTACAGAAGCCTCTGAAATAACAATTTTTATAGTTGATGATCTGTAACCTCATAATAGAAATACCCAGGTTACAATATAGGGCTTAGTTCTTGGACTTGAGTTTATAGGTATTATTGGCTGAATGGCATCTGGTGCCACTCAAAGCCAATTTAGAGTCATCTATAATTCATTCTAATGGAACATTCAGTGAAGTTATACCAAGCGCTCGGAGTCAGATTGTATTTTGAAGAAGAAGCAGAGAGAAGCTGTAGATGTAAGTTGCGTCCCAGCACCACTGGGAATGGTTAATTCACTTCAGAAGTGCTTGGTTACTTGGGCCTAAAGTTGTGTGCATCTTCTTATCGGCCTGAAACAGGCATTAGAAACTCTTTCTGTGGCCATGTTATGTTCAGAGGTACAGAGATGATGGTGTTTCATGGGGCCAGACTTGAGGACGTGGGATAGGTTCCAGGGACGGTAAGAGAGGGTCTGGGCATGGGCTCTGTAGTGTTCAAAATGCATGACAAGATGGGGGTCCGTGTGCAGAGACTTTACTCTCTGCCTGATGATCCACAACACTTGCCCTTAGCAAGTCAGGAACCCAAGGGGCCTCCCTGAAATAGATTTCACAATCTTGATACCTCACAACCTCAAATATACTATTTCAATTGGTAGCAGAGTGACTCTGTACAAAACACAGCCTCTTGGTTTTCCAAATTCTCTGTGGCCTTGCCTTTTGTACCTACCGATTTAATTTTGCTTTATTGCTATAACCCTTTGGAGGAATTTGCAAAATTAAAAGCCTTGCTGCACTTCTGAATATGAGTGCTTTTTGTTTAAGTTGTTGTCCTGGTTTGCTTTGTTGTTCTTGGAAAGGCACCCACTTCTGCCTTTTCTCAGTAAAACACTATGTTCTTGAGACCATTGTCAGTGGACAAGAGGAACAAGTGTGAGGCTATGAGCGTTTACATTGGAAGTGCAGAGTTCATGAACCCACACTCAAGCTTAGTAGGTCAGAGTTCACTGGACTCCACATATAATCACGTATTAAAAAGGAAGCCCCAAATACTTTAAAATGTAAGATAAGAGATGAATATTGAGGCAGATTTTGAGCAGTTGGGTCCTTTTCCACACACATTGCACAGCCAAGAGACCCACTATATGTGTTCTCCAGGCAGAGTATTGTTCTTTTTATGATGGCTAATGTTACCAATTTATTAAGGTTCACAAAGCACACACTGCACAGTATGTTTTGGATACACATGGGGGTTTCTGACTTGTGAGACAACTGATTTATCTGCAAACAATGACAATCTCTCTATCAAAATAATACTGATGCCAATGAAAAGCTTTGGTACTGATGGCTAGTCATAAAGTGACTTCAAATTCATTGCTTGAATGAACACTAAAACAGAGGAGCTGTAGGTGCCAAATTATATTTAAAGTATCCTTTTTAGAGTGGGTTAAAGCCATGTCCCCAATTTAATACCACTTGATTTCTAATGAGACATCCATTTAAGTTCCTTTTAATCTGCCTCATTAAAATGCATAATGTGTATAATAGTTTGTAGGTGAGAATAACGTATAGATATTAGTCAGATGAAGTACCAACTACCACCCATTATTATAGTCACAATTCCTAATGGATGTATGTGGACTATTACATAGGACAAAAATATAATGCTTTTTTGCAGCTTTTAAATTCTATGACTGCAGCTAGAATGTTAAACCGTACCTTGCAAACACATATAGCAACAGTGTAAATATAATAAACTGTACGAGGTTAGCAAAATGGTAACAGATTAGACCACTGCTTCAGACTATAGCTTCAAAGATATATTTAGATTATATTATATGAAAAATGTAGTTTACATCCTGTCTGTGATATGTAAGAGATCTCTGGCATTTTCTGCATTGTGACATTTGTGACAATGTAAACGGCTACTTCTTCACTAAGTAAAATCATAGAAACCAAGAAAGAGTTTGTTATTCTTCTGACAAGTTGAATGTATATACAGTTCTTGTCTTGGGCCCTATTACAATTACTGGGTAAGAAAGTGGATAATTTTTCAATGATGCTTTTAAAATATGCTCCCTCTGGATGATTTTAAGTATAGAGAGTATAGCCATATGTTTAGAATAGTTGCTTAGACAAATCTTTACAAGAAGCAGAGAAATAGAGTGGGTGATTCTTGGAAGGCCCTTTCAGCCATATGGTTATAGACACGTTGTTCGCCACCAAAACATGTACTGATTTACCTCCCGTATCATAATCAGCTCTAAGTGACTGTCGTGAGCCTGGTGCTCTCCCCATGCTCCTGTGCTAGAGGAGCCCATGAGCATAGTTAAGGTGTCTCCTCTTCCAGGCCTGAGGCCTGAGGTGTTCCCAGCCTGCTCTGTCCACACTGACTCTACACCTGGCCCTCTGTTCCCTGGGAAGGAAGTGTGTTAACCTCCTGGGCCCCTGAAGAGTTTTGTGAGCCCATGAATGCACCCTGTCCTCAGCCTACACGGCCTCCTGTAAACACTCTGGCCTTCTCACCCCATGTGGTTAAAAACAGAGACCTAGACTCAGGAAAGAGAGGGACAGGCAAGGATTCAGAGAATGCAGGCACAGTGATGCACTAGTATCCTCATAAGCCCCAGGGCGAGAATAGTTCAACAGTTATAAAAGTCATCACTGTCATAACAAATACTTTGCATAGCTAAGTGTGATTTCTAGCTACACACTTAGAGAACTTAAAAACACGAATTAGGTCTCACAGACTACATTGGACACTCGTTAACATGCTCCTTAGCTGAGTTATGTCATAACCAATCTAATGCAGCCGAAATGCCTGACCAGAAGAAACATACTGCATTCAGTAGACATAAGCTACCCGTGAGTGTACCTACTGGAGTAAAAAAACGGCCACCCCAAGGTTTCAAGGAAACAAATGCTTCCAGCTCATTAACTTCAATAGAAACTTAGGTTTTGTATATCTGATCCAAAATAGAAAAACTCTGGACACACTGTGCTCCTAATTTCAGGGAGTGTCTGTAATAATATTTTCATGCAGTGTTAATTATTGGGAGCTGGTCTTCATTTTAGTGGAACATGCAATGGAAGCCTATCTGTAACTATGGTGATTACTAAGTCTGAAGGTTAGACCTGCTTCAGTATTCTGAAGGTGATTCACTGAATTTAAAAGATGCAATAATCAAACTGCAGAAGAACATTTTTTTTTTTTTTTTTTTTAAATCTCAAAGCTACACAAACAGGTAATTTCTCCTTGCTTTTTATTATGCAAGAAGAAACAACACTCTTGGCAAAATGTCTGGCACCTCTTTCTCACAAATGCCAGTATCTAGGAATTAGCTCCCAAGGGTGGCCTTAGGAGGCTTCCAACAGGAAGAGGGACAGGAAGGGGGGAGTGCAAACATGTCATTAGTAGGATGTCGTCTACTAGTTTAGTATGGTGCAAAAGCTACCTGTATTTGTAAGTGTTCAGTTGAAAAGGGTCCAATGTAGAAAGCATTTTATTTTAACTGATATTTGTTGTAAGATGGCAAAAAGACCTTTCTTGGTTACAGACATATCTGCTATTAGGAAATTCCATTTCCTCTGGATTCCATGCTACTTTAATTAAATCTAAAAGATATATTTACTAAGCAGACATACAATGCTTTCTCAGCATCTGAAATCCTTGGTTATATGTATTCTCAGTCCAAGCACTAATGTCTCTAGAGAACTAAAACTATATTGAATTAATAGGTTAGAGTTACATAATATACCAACTATACAGTAGCAGATTCTGAAAATCTAATAATGTTGTGTGAAATGTAATTATCTAGAAGAAGACATATGTATAAAAATAAGTAATATTCCTAAAATATTTTGCTGAATTATAGTTCTTCCTGCCAGGAAGTATACCACACTGCCATGATATATGTATGAAATGTTTGTTCAGAAAAACAAAATTAGAAAATATTCTTCACATACCAACTCACTAAATGTAGGAATATATAATCAAAACTGGATCTCAAAAGTGATATAAATATATAGGGCAACATACCTGTATGTGTGACAAACAAGAAAACATGATATCTATTTATTAGTTAGCTTTGAAAGGGGGCTCGTACTTGTAATTAAAAATATATATATGACCCAAAACACTCATATAGATAGATACGCCTATTCCCCTCCCCACCCTCCATTTTTTTTATTGACAGTCATCACCCACCTTTTTCTAGGATTATTGCCTGACATAACAGAAATTCTGCTGCTTATTCTCAACAAAGCAGTGAAAAACAATCTCTTTCCACTCTCCTGCCGTGACCCATGCTCTGGGCTTGTGCTTTTGGAGAAGTCTTTGATCTGTAGCAGGTCTCAGAGGCTCGTCTCCCGGAGGAACATGGTGCCGATGTTGTAGGAAACCTTTTTGATTCTCGATGAAGAAAGAGAAGGCTTTGGCTGCTTAGGACCAGTCCTGACCTCCAGGAAATAGCAGATCCCAGGGATTTCCTTTGGAAAGTTGTCTGGAAGCTCTTCTCGGGACCGAGGAATGAATGTGAAACTTTCTTCCCGTTTTAATAATCTAAGAAGAAAATATAGATGATGAGAATCAAATAGGCAAGAGAAACGTAAATAAATGAACAGAAATGCTAAAAACTCAGGAAGCCAATCAGTGACTGCGTTCATGCTAATGCCCCTATTTCTTTGTATGGATGTGGCCTTCATAGGATTCCAAATACTAAGAAATGTTATTTCTCAGGAAAGATCCGTCATGTATTATTGTTAATAATAATAATAATAATAATAATAATAATAATACAAAGCTGTTCCTGGTACTACTTAAAAATATTTGTTCATGCTTGATTTATTTCTAAAGAACATTACTTGAAAATATTTACTCAAATTTGAGTTTCTTCCTTAAACAAAAGGCTAAGGAAACCCCATAATACAAGTTTTTATTCAAACATGAAAGATTTACCCTTTATGTTTTTAAAACCTGCCCAGATTCCAGAGCACTCCTTTTATGTCTTGTAGGCTCTTGATAAGTTTTAAATGTGTGTCCTATGTCTCAGACACGTAAATCAAGTATTTAGTTTTGTAGAACAACATACATCACTCCAGTGTCTCTGATATCTGTTACTGATTTCTGGCAATCCACGTTTTCTAAACTCACTAGCATTACTGGTCCAACAACTTAATCCTTCCCTTCCAGTCACAGTTAAAGACTCTTTCCTAGTACACTAACGCTGGAAATTTAATCTTGTCCAGTTCTATGAAATGTTTAGTTTGATACTTATGCTTAAAAATGTGGCCCAGCAATTCAATTTAATTCAACAACTCTCATGGGCTGCTTCCTATTGCACAAGAAAAATCTCCTAGACGCTCTTCTAAATATAATGATAACTGAACACAACCAAAGAAGTTCAAAGATTTATCAACAGAGAGAGAAACAGGGAATAAAAGAAGAGGAAAACAATAACTGAATAAACAAACAAAAAGCACAGTACTATAAAAAAGTATAAAACAGAACAGGCTATGTATCATAAGAAAAGTAGATACTCGTATAAAAGGTGCTAACGTGTAGAAGAGGAAAAATGTTTGCAGTGGGAGGAGCGCAAAGTCTTCATAGAAGAGATGGTACTGAAAGACAAGAAGACTTGCAACAAGTGAATGTGGAGCACAACAGAATCAAAGGTTTAGAAGCGAATTCTAACAGGATCAACACGTTTCCAACCATTTGATAACATCACAGGATAAGGTAAGAATGAGAGTAAAGATTGAAGTAGTAGGTTAAGACAAAGTTTTGCAACCTTAAACTAAAAGTTTAGACTTCATTTGAAAGGCACAGTGGAGCCAAACTCTCCCTAAAAACGGTTCATCCTCTTAAGACAGGTTAACGTTAACTAGTTGTGCAATGTAAGAGATGGGTTGGGGGCAAGGAACCATGGTGACAGAGAAAGCAAAGTCAAAAAAGGCAATGTGTGGAGGGAGAACAAAGGCTATGTGAAAATGTACAAGCAGTGACAATCATCTATACACTAAGGAAAAGAAGAAAACCTAATCATACTGTCTCAAACATTGCTAATGATAAAAAATATTCTCCAAAGATAACAGTTGATGGTACTAAGAATTCTTGCAATATGAGCAATCTATAGTTACTTTTATCAACCAGAGTTGTAGTATTTGGCTTTGTAAAGGATTAAAAAATAGTTCCAATTCATCCTTCCTTAAAAACATCACACAATGATTATATTAACTTGGGACATAAGGAAATGAGGCTCATGCTAATATTTCAAAATTCTTTCAAACGCCTTATCTCATTTCATGCATATAACATAACCCTATTCAAAAGCCAAACATGCTCTCCTCTGACAATTCATGGAGGGCGAAAGTGAGTCCAGAATAAATTAGAGTGATTTACTCGTGGAAGTAGCAAAACAGTGGTGGCACTAGGACTGGAATTGAGATCTGCTAATTCCTAGTCAAGCTGAGTCCTACAGTAAATACTAAGACAACACGAAGATAGCTTTCCACCACAAAACAACTAAACTGGTATAGGTGGGGCATTAGTGACAATCAAAATGGAAGTTGTCAGTACTGTGTGTTTTGCTTTTGTTTTCACAGGTGTTGATTTTCTTTACATATACTATATAATTAGTCACTTCAGATGTATGTTCAGATTCTCTAAATAATAGTTTAATTTAGCAATGAATTCCATGATAATTTTGCTTAGGTGCTTAGCTCAATTAGAACAGTCATTGGTTTGCAACACGTGGGTGTCAATCAATCAATACACATTTGTTGAGTGCCTGTGACATGCTAAAACAGTACGCTGAATGGAGGAGAGTAAGTGTGGACCACAGAATGAGTTCATCTAAAATTTAAAAGACAAAAGATACTGATAGAAAGAAATCAGCAATACAAGGCACTATATTGACCACACAGGATACAATCCAAAGGAGGAAATTCTGTAGGAAAATGGGAGAGGTGATGGCTGTGGATCTTAATACAAAAGTCAGGAATCAGAGCATCAAATACATTTCCACCGACCAGAAAACAGACCATAAGCTCAATCTTTCTAGCAGGTTTCCTTAAAATCCCACAATCAACCAATAAGAGAAGCCTACATTTCTTGTTCCCTATACTTTATGCCCGCTAATTTCTCTCTTTCGGTTTGTTTGCTTCACCAAGGTCTTTATATTTTGCTATAACTGAGATTTTTCTGAAGGAGAAAAACAAATTGGGGTTACATCTATGAAAGTACATACTTGTAAATGACTAAAAGGAGTGCGCACTAGCTGATTTGGATACTAGGATTTCTAAATAATTCACTGCACTCTGCTGGGAGGAAAGTTCACAGTGAATTGATCTCTAGACATTTTAAATATATCTCATACATACCATGCTAAAAAGTCACACAGACAATGGCTTTTATGGGGTTTTATTCTTTTCTAAGTAAACATTTTGGTGTCAATAAATATAGTTTTATATTTCAATAATAAAAATGAGAGCACATACGGATAAATTGGTCCAAGCTCCTGTGAGAGCCAGGATTTAGCAGCTTTTGTATATATGAACACGTCTATGTGATTTGTATATATGGTTTCCAGCAGGACAACGTGAGTGAGTTACTGGTGGGTCTGGGCAGGAGGTCAGGGGGAATGTTTGACACAGCCTGCCCGGGGAAGACATGAGTCATGGTGCTGAATAAATGATCACATATATGTACAGGGAGTAAGAATTCTAGACACCGATTACCCCAGAACCTCCGATCCCTCTGAAATGCTTTATTAAGCCCAAGTCCCAGGGCTGGCTCTAAAGCTCTGCCTAACAATTCATTTCTTCAGCAACTCAGGACAGCTATGGAAGCTTAGATTCTACCTAAATCTAAATTAATCCCCAGCTGGTTGATATACAACCTGGGGGTTTCGGCAACATGTACAGTAAGTATTATGAAGCCACACAAATCCTAGTTTACCTGCCTGTCACTCTTCCTTCTCTCAACAGAGTTTTCTCTACAAATTGATTTTCAACATGAAAATTAACTGCAGCTTTGGATCAGTGGGTGGCCCTGAAGCATGTGAGGGAAGCTTGATTCCCTGGAGGTTCACGGAGCTGCTCCCTCACCACTGCAGAGATGAAGCTGATCTCTGATTCACTCGGCTCTTGTTTGTGGGCCCATTTGCCCAGGTTTTCACCATTGCTTGTTTATTTTGGTCTTTCTCTTTCATGTTGAAGGCATTCAACACATTATTAACATCCTTGGAAGTCTCTTTCTATTTAAGTGGGAGGCATGAAAATCTGATTGGAAGCTTTACGGCAAAATTTTACGGAATTGTGGGTTTCCCCCGACCATTTCATTAGGGGTCTAATATTATTTTGTGTCTTTCCCTTGGACCAATTTGACCAAGTAGCAATGTTCAAATCATGCCTGTGGGATTACACCTGGCTTCTGGCATTCTGGAAGCTCAATGGAGGAAATGGGCTGGGACTCTCACTGTTCAGTATGCAGACTTCTACTTAATCTCCCTTTAGTCACCTGCCTGAGTTTGCAGCCTCTTTGGTTCAATATCTCAGGAAAACAAACCTCATATATCCTACTAGAGTTACTTCCCCCCACCAAAAAAAATCTATTTTTTCTTAGTAACAGAGTTTTTGATAAACACACGGCTCCCCAGCTGGAAACTACATTTCCCAATTTCCCTTGCACTAAGGTTCTAAGTAATTATTAGGTTCCTACAATTAGATTAATTTGCCCAAGATTTGAGTGGCAGAAGTGAAGTAGATTCTATTTTCCTTTGACAACTGACTATTAACACTGGCTATCAAGGTTACAATTTTCAGAAGGATCCAGTTTCTAGCTTCCTGAGTATGAAAGAAATGGCCCAGGATTGGTGACGTTTTCGCCTACCTTCCTAATCACCGGAATACATATTTACATATTTAGGCATCCATTTTTCAGCTTCTTGATGTTCAAAGGCTGGTCTGGCTGTGCCAGGGCTCCAGCCCTAGACCATTATAGCTCCTGTGGTGGCTTCAGAGTTGGGAGCTCGCCTAAGAAGTCAGTTTTATATTTTGGGTACATTATTTCAACATATCCAGCTGAGAACCTGTTCTCTTATCCTTTCCATTGATTCTGTAAGCACAACATTACTTGCATTAAATCTCTTTCTGCTTAAAATACCTGGAATGGTTTCTACTTCTTGTACATTTTCTGGAATTCCTCTCAGTCACATGTTGGACCTCGTACATTAATCTTCTAATTAACCTCTCTCTCTCTCTCTCTCTCTCTCTCTCTCTCTCTCTCTCTCTCTCTCTTCCTGTTGCTATTTAGATTTAGAGTGAATATGTTTGCTTTTTGCTGTACCTTTTTTTGTAGGACCTGAGATTCAGCTTTCTCCTGTATACTAAGCCAAATACCACTCATGTATACACTTTCCATCTTGCTCTCTTCCATTGTTAAGGTCTTTTCCATTCCTTGTAAGAACATGCTGGAAGAGGGTTATACTTCTTTTATAGCTTTACTATCATTTTACTATTGTTTCAGAAGAAATTAATGATAAACTCAGGTGTTCAATCTGCTATTTAAATTAGAAGTTTCTATTGTTGCCAGTTATTCATCTAAATATCCTTTTGCTAAGGAATGCATTTGGATTCTAATTATAATGGAATTAGACTCTATATCTGAATGTTTGAGAAGGATGACAGTTCTGAAAAATGAAAATTAAAAAGATGAAAATTCCTTATGTTTTCTAAGTATTCTGTAGTTCCTGAATTTTTCCTATTCACCTTCTTTTTTCTACCTGAGTGGAAGAAAAGAAGGAACTCTGTCTGCTCTGTATTTCTGCTCTTTGCTTCACTACTCTGACATCTGATGCAGTGTGAAGATAGGGCCAATGAAACTATAGTTATTCAGTCAGATAGGCAGTATAAAATCTCCTGAAATTCAATGATTCATCCTCTGAAAATAACACTGCTGTCCAAATAAGGAAAGTAAGTCTAGCTCACCATGAAATAAAACACAAGGCTCTCACCAAATTTTTAGGCATTTTAAGGTTACAAACATTTTAAGTTGCACATTTTGTGACAATTTTATAAGATCGCTACTTTGTGGGTTTTAATATTTAGGTTAATGGATAAGTTCTCAAAAAGGGATACTTTCCCTGCATGTATCCTGAGAATTTTAAGGCAAAAAGCCTCAGAGGCACGACTGTAACATGCCAGCTCATTTCTTCCTGCAGCCCCCCTGAGTCACCATTAAGGGCAAAGCACGCATGCTATGGATTCCACGGTCTGCATGCCTGGTGCTTGCTCCCCAGTGCACATTTCGGCATGCATTTCCTATCTGAGTGGACTCCTAAATTCCTGAATTTTAGAATGCTGAATAGCTAAAGATGCTTCCACACCATTGGCTTCCGTGGACATTGTCAACTTTGTCCATTAACAGCCTAAAAACTCCATTTAACAGACTAAATACCAACAAGATTTAAAATTAAAAACACTCAAAAATGCTGTATGCCTATAGGCAGAACTTTTAAAAAGATGAGAAACGAGGGATTATAAAAAATAACTAACTACAATTCCACTGACTCTATTCCTTATGCTGTACTTCACATCCTGTTAATACTTAAAAAAAAGATAACTATAATCCGTATTTGTAAATTAAATAGTAATTGCCTCACATTTTTTCATTCCTCAGACCAAAATTCTTTCATAAGAACAAGTTCATCATCATGCTGATCTTTCAGTAAAAAATATAAGGGATGGAATGGAAAGAAGAAAATATGAACATTTATTTTTTTAAGAAAGGACAATCCTTCATTGATTTCATTATAAATAAATAAAAATTAGAACCAGAATCAATTTTAAAGAATTTTATGTCCTATATTTTATGTATTTCTGAACCAAGAAAAAGCAGAATTAGCCTAGATATACTGTCAGAATACACAGAGTTGTAATGACTTCAGTTCCAAAGAGGACAAATCAGCCTGAGGAAAGTATTTAGTGGCTAGAAAACAAAAGGTAAACTTTTTTCCTCTTCTTCAAGAAAACTTTTTTCCCATTTCTTTTCACTTCTTCTTAAACAATGTTTTACAGCAAACATTCCTTGCAAATTCCCCTAAACTGGTATCTCTCAGAAATACTAATTTTTGTGGATAGCTACTAAGGTAAGGTAGTAAATAGAAATGAGATAGGTGAAGAGATTGGTAGATAAACGCTATAAATCTGGTCTCTTACATTTTAGGGTCCCCTTACCCTGTACAGGTGGCATAGGGGCAAATTAGCTACTGACTCTGGTTAAGTCATTTAAATTCTCTGGTTCTCTCAGTTTCCTTGTGGAAAAAGAAAGATTTGGATCTAATTTATTTCAAAGATTATTTACAGCTCTAATATTTAGTGGAGATTGAGAATTTAAATACTACTCAGATTATAGAGGGTCATGTTAGTTTGAGACTTGCAAACCTGAATAATTCTCAAGTAAGATCTTCAGAGAAAAACACTGTTGTGTTGGCCAATATCATTAAAGCTGATTACAGAGCAATTTTGATTTAGTAGTGGGTGACTAATGCATGAGAATCTTTGTACTTTAATCAGAGCTATGAAAAAGATTCTTGAGCATAGCACTTAGAGCAGAGATGTCTCCTAGTGCACAGTGTTACACACAAAAGAACAGGGAGAGGAACTGACTGATAAAGACCACGTCCTAACTGAGATCACTTTCAATTTTCTAGTTTAAAAATTACTTCTCCAAACATACTCTATTTATTAGATATTAAAATGTATTTTCATAATACAATTCATGGTCGTTTATTTTTCTGGATGGTAGACTGCTTTGTTTCGAAGGGAATTGAAACATACCTATTTATTGAATGTAACAATACAATATACAAACAATCCAACATATGATATATTGTTATTATATATAATTATAGTAATGATATCATTTATATCAATTTTAATACGATACAAAATTTGTGAATTCCTTTAAAGAACAATGTGCTTAAATGAGAAAAAGGGAGAAAGAGAAATTGATTTAGAAGAAATTTGATTACACGCTAACCCAAAGAACTTCAAAAGAAAAAAAAAATCAATTCAGAAGGGATTATTTTTAAAAATGAGTAAAAATGACTTTCTAGTTCTAAGGCTCAATGATGACCACACCGTACACAGAATAGTTATGTGTTTTTGCCCGGTCGGCTGTGTAATTACTTCTTTAAAGGTGTTCATACCTTGTATGCTTTCGTTCTATTCCTACTACCACAGTTCTAGTTCATGACCATATCTCAGGCCTGGAACAACACTGTGTCCTCTTAAGAGTCATAGTTCCTGTAATTTTCCTTATTGTAACATTACCTCCAGATAAGTTTTCCTTTGAACCTGTTTTTCCAGGCCCCCAAAAATTCACTGGGTCTCCAATAGCATATAAGATCCACTATTATCTAAGTTGAAAATAAATTCTCAGTCTCTCTAGAGATGTTAGAACTGTAATAATGTTTTAAATAAATGTTTTACTTTGAAATAATTTCAAATTTAAAGAAGCACGGTAAAGATACTATATATAGTTGAGTTCCCCTAAATTCTTTAGTCTGGTTCTCCCCACGTTAACATTCTACAAAACCCTGGTACATTTGTCAAAACTAAGAAATTAGTAAAAGCATATTATTATTAACTAAATTACAAGCATTATTCAGGTTTCACTGCTTTTTCCACTGATGTCCTTTATCTGTTGCAGGATTTAAGTGTAAAATTTTTGGAAATAATCTAGACTAATTGTTTTTTCTAATTCATGAGGAAAGGGAGGATGAGATTATAACTGTGACTTATCTAGGGTCAGAAATAATTAGTGGCAGGACAGTAATGTGAACTTCAGTCTCCAGATATCTTTTATTCGGTCATTCAATTAGTTAACCAGCCAGTAGCAGGTCTCAATATTTCCAATATTTTTGGAAATCTAATCAGAACACTTGAAAAACTTGTTTCCAGAGAAGTACATGTGTGAGTAGAGTACACACACAAAATGTGTCAGGAAACTCATAACATACTAACCCTGAGACTTACATAAATGGTACACAATACCCCATCACCTCAACAACACTACTTTACTTGTATTCTGTCTTGGATTTCTAAAGCAAATTTTACTTGAATTGTGGTTCCATAGCCAAGAAATGTCTAAAAATTACTTTTCTACTTGGTCTTTTTAGCTAAAATATGAACATCTAAAAATATTCAGAAAGTGTCCTTTATCTTTTGTTAATTGTAAAATAAACATTGGCCTCCAGGTCACCTGAAATGATGCCATTTTTTAAAGAAGAAAGAAAAAGGAAAACGTGGGTTGGTTTTTCCCTCTTGCTTTAGATCATTCTCAATTATCTTAGTCACTTTCACTTTACAGTGATTTAATGTCAAACATTTAGCTAAACTTTGCATTATTTATAAACATATTATTTATGGCCAATAAAATAACTATTATTTATACTTCATACAAGTTCCTTTCTGTGTGAAATTCATAGATGTCCCCCATGTAAGAACTATTGACATGAATCAGATTAGTGTCTTTAAATTCTGAACTCTAAACTAGGTAATTAACTTTTCAGCACTACTGTCATGGGAAAAAAGAAACATCCTTCAAAAATAGAAAGGAATGTTTCTTTATATAGGACCAGTAATACCTCTACATTCGATCATTAGCCTAATCATACAGACCAAGCCTATGCCAAATGATCAACTAAACTATAAAGAAAAGAATGTCAAAACTATTTAATTTTAGATTTCAGATTTATGAACAAATAAAAATAACCATTATTATACAGTCCGGTTTATACACTTTTGCACTGATTCTGACAACTACTTTAAGCAATTAGACTTGTAGAAGTGAGTGAGCTAATAGATAAGTACAATCTTTACTATAAAAATAACTGCAACATTATATTCTGATCCTCAAAGACTTTTACTATTGTAACCTTAAATATGTCGGTAAATACGTCGAATGATTCAGGTAGGATATTCTAAAGGTCAACAAGCTAGGCTAGATTTATTTTAAAAATTAGGAAGGCTTATGATTTCCAATCTTAGAATTACATTTCCTCGGAAAAATGATACTTCATACAGCAGGGAGACAAAAGAGCAAAATAAGAATGTCGAAATGAGTAAAATATCTCATTCAATTTTGCTAGATGTGACTTTTATGGGCACATTTAAAAGAGTAATATTAATGTTGCTGTCTGTAATTGGATAAATAGAAATATAATTTTTGAGGCACAGCTCAAGTTTTCCTTTTGGGAAAACTATTAAGTCATTTGTCTTTACTGATTATTTTTCTTTTGTAAAATATAGTGTTTTGGTGCTTCTTATAAAGGATGAGATGATCAATAAAGTCATTTCAAAAGATTGACAGGACAGTCTTTTAATCAGCCCAAATACTATTTATTTTCTCTAAATATCAAGTCACTAGTGCAGACGAACATTTTGATTTTTTTAAAAACAGGTGGCTATAGGTGAACTACTAGACAGGAATTTCCTAAAGTTTGTTGGATGTCTTTCCCCACATTAAGCATTTATAGGAAGAAGAGTAAGTATTTACAGTATAGTATCCCAGTCTTGTATAACAATTATATTGACAAAGGAATAGAAGATTTTCTAGCTCGTGTTTTTAACGAGTGTTATTATTAACTTTTACATGCAAAAAATATATATCTAACTTCATGTTTCTTCTATTATTCTATGCATATTTCAATATACTAGAAAGATGCATTCCTCTAAACTGTCTATAAAGTAAAATTCTGAATAGCAAACCTCTGTGACACAAAATGTTTTAGGCTCACAGAAACAAAAGATGGTTTTCTGTTTAACTCGGAAGCCTCTATTTGCCACAGTTCGGTCACATACACTTAGGTGTAGATCCAGAGATAGAGATACTGATAATGGTTAAAAATGTGGAGACACCAAGTAAATATTTTATGAAAAACATACCTCTTTTTATCACCCTGAGTATGAAAAGAAGTCCAGGACAGCAAAAATGCAACCTGGGCATATTTATATGTACAGAGACAGGAAAGGAGATGAGTGGACATTTGGACCTGTCCAAAATATCCATGGAGACACTTGGGCCACACCAAAAGGTCCCTGATATTTGGTTCTGTTAAAAATGTCCACACTTTAAAAATGTCCCTGGGGTAAACTAGTCCATAACACTTATTGATACTTTTTGTGTACAGGATTAATACATTAAAACACTGTCATGTTTTATTAGTCCAATAATTGTGTTGTGGCTGTTTTGCCAATGATGACCCCTCTTGCCTCTGTAGCTTAGCTTGTAATTGCACATGGGGTTAGGTACATGAGTTGCCATGGACCAAATGTCTCCGTGGATGTTTTGAAAAGGACCAAATGTCCTGCAAGAAGAAAGGAATGAAATCTTCCTTGCTTGCTCCCTACTATTCTCTTCACTGTTTTCTACCAGAGGAAATCCTCACATCAAGGCAAGTGATATTCAGAAATTACTATTCCTTACCATTAGTTAATCACCCAAAAGTCAGTTTGGCCATGGATAAGAACTAAGGCTCTAAATAAGGCAGCTATGAATCTGAATTTGGACTCCCACACTTAAACTTAGCTGTGTGTTCTTGGTGACTTATTTAACCTCCCTAAGTCTCAGTTTCGTCTCTGAAAAATAAAGACAATAACCATGCTTAACTCACAGCCTTGCTGTGAAGATTAAATAAGGTAATGTGGATAAATTGCTGAGAAAGTATAAGTTCAATAAATGTTTGCTATTACTATCATGACATTTTTGAGCAAAAAGAAATTTTAGAGATCGTCTAGGTCATTTCCCTCATTGTAGAGATGAGGAAACCAAGCCCAGAAACATTACCTGGTTTGCCAAAAATTACACAGCAAATTAATATCTGGACCAAGATGAAGGTCTTCTCTGGATTCCTAGGGTAAGAATTTATATACCAAATTCTAGCCTAAACAGTGTCATTCGTGGACTTTTAAGCTTGGTTCTAGTGGTCTAAATATAGCTGCAAATTAAATATTACCACTTCTTGAGTGCCCCGCTTTTTAGAGATTATAGAGGGGTAGCTATGTCTGAGGGAGACGGCAAATTGAGGGGACTGCAGTTATCTTTATCAAAATTCCATGTTTCTCAGGGCTGCTTCTTAGTCTCCACCTGATACCAAGGACCTTACCGCTTCTTAAATAGAGAAATATAATTCAGTCATTGTTAGGAACTTAATGTACTTGTCCTCTCAAAATCCATCTGTTGAAACCCTGCCCCTCAGTGTGATGGCATTAGAAGGTGGGGCCTTTGGGAGCAAGTGAGAATCAGATGAAGTCATGAGGGTGGAGATTCCAGGAATACAATTGTAAGAGTCATGGTAGAGAGTGCCTTCTCTCTCTTTCCACTGCATGAAGACAAAAGGAGAAATCACAAAGACGGTTCTCATAAGAACCTGACCATGCAAGAACCATGATCTCCAATTTCCAGGCTCCACAACTGCGCGAAATATACTTCTGTTGCCTATACGTCACCCAGGCTATGGTGCTTTGTTATAGCAGCACAAAATGACTAGGACAGCCCTGTGGCAGCTTTCTCTTTTCAGTAATCGATATCTTTAGTTCCAACAAAAATCCTTTACAAGCCAGAGCACTCAGCTTGCAAAAGTTCTTTTCTTCCCCAGATTTTTCTTTTACATAATTGATAGGTTTAAAAGAAAAACTATGCTTAACTAACCGGCTTGCTTTTCTTTACTCATTTTATAGTTGATCTACTTCTGGACTTTTCCGAATGCCTATTTTTCTTTCACTGTGAACCCTCTTCTGTTAAAAGCAAGCTGTCTTCTAAGCACTGTTTTATATAAACAGGTCACCATACCAGGAGATGGACAGTGGAGCAGGATAGGGTAGTGGCCAAGTGCAAAGATGGAGAAGCATAAGTAGGATTGGGACTCTAGTTGTAGGCAGAGTTCAGCCCTTAGATTTTTCCCTTGATGTAGGCAAACACTCCACCCTTAAAAAATGTCTGTTTCAGAATCCCTGGCACCTGTTAGCAAAGACAAACTAAGGTTGCAGAGAGAATTAAGGCTGCAAATCAGCTGACTTTGAAATAGAGAAATTATCCTGGATTATCCAATAGGCCTAATGTAATCGCAGGGTCCTTAAATGTAGAAGATCTTTTTCTGAAAAAAGTCAGAAAAGGAAGACCTTTTTCTGAAAAAGAAGATAAGACAATGAAAGCCATGGCGGAAAGTTGCAATATTATTGGCTTTATAATGGAGGAAGGAAGCCATGAAGCAAGGAATGCAGGTGGTCTCTAAAAGCTGAAAATGGCAAGAAAACGCTATCTCCTAGAACTTCCAGAAAAGAATGCATCCCTGATGACACCTTGATTTTAGCCCATGGAGACTCATATTGGACTTTTATCGTACAAAACTGTAAGATAAATTTGTGTCATTTAAGTCACAAAGTTTGTGGTAACCTAATTCACATATATGCAATTATGTACCTCTTCTTAAATTGGAGGATTTTCCAAGAACATAGACAGTTTCTATCACATGATTATGATTTAGTCATCAGTAAGATGTCTTTGCTAATAAAAACTTGTAGGAATAAGCTGATTACTGGCTCAGTACTGAGTCAGAGCTCAAGATGCCTTTGTCCAAATTACCAAACCCACTGTTTCTTTGGAATTGCCAAATGAGGTCTGTAATCCAATTATCATACATAATTCCACATGGCTAGACCTATAAAACATGAAAGTCAAGTGCAGGAATAAGATTGTCTATTCCTTCATAGAAAGAACAGAATGAAGCAATAAATAATGTCTACTATGTTCCAAGTATTAGGAGCTTTATAAAAATCATATTTAATCCTAACAATACTCTTCTGAAATAGGTACCAATTTTAAATATGAGAAAACTGGGCCCAAAGAACTAAATTGCTAAAATTCACAGAGAATAAGTTTTAAAGCCTGGATTTCAACCTATGCACTCTGATTCTAGAGTTTGTGCCCTTAACCACTACCCCTATCCTGCTCCATTGTACAGCTCCTGTTATGGTGAGCTGTTTATATAACAGTGGTTAGAAGGCAGCTTGGTTTTAACAAAAGAAGGGGCCTTTCCCAGTAAATGAAAAATAGGCATCATGAAAAGTCCAGTAGATCAACTATAAAATGAGAATAGCAAAAATATTAAAAGTTAAAGGAAAATTTTATTCAAAATAAAGAGTCTCAACATTCTTAGTTTGCACATAGCAAGGAAATACAACTAATGATTTGTTCAGGTAAATCATTTGATTATTCATGCCATTTCCAAAATTGCTGAAACTGTCCTTAGTATAAGAAATTATTTCAGTTTCACATATCAATAGCTTGATGTTAAAAGAGACTTGTTTGTAATGTGTGCATTATTTTAAAATTTGGATGAGCTGGGAACAAAGATGAGTAAACATCACATTTACTAGAGAAAAACAAAAACATCAAACATGGAAAATTAAAAACTCACTGAAGATTTAGTTTTGTCCAGAAAAAAAAAACTAGTAATAAAGTGCTCTAAGTGAAGAGGAAATGGTCCTTGGGCATTATTGCATGCAATAAGATGACTCATACACTAAATCTAAAAAAAAATGAAGGTCATCATATAAAAGTTATAGTCCTGATTTTAAAATCTTTATTCCTTATATCCAAGTGAATTAATAACATCTGATCATTTCAATTCTAATAACCTAAAGGAAACTCAATTACATCAAATGAAATGTAAAGTCCCCTAACATAATGACAGGTAAGTAATGTTCATAGGAACATACTTTGTAATAACAAAACGTAGGGGGGAAAAGCTCTCAGTGTTCATCAACAGAGAAATAGATGAATAAAAATTAAAATATGGTGTAGTCATACACTGGAATGTTGTATAGTAATTAAAATGGTGAGCTAGACACATATGTCTCAACATGGATAGATCTTAAAACATGAAATTTAAAAAAAGTTAGAGAAAGGTTCATACAAATATCACTCACAGAAATTAAAACATGTAAAATAAAATTGTATTCTTTATGGATATATCTGAGAAAGTTAATGGATAAAACAATGGACTTTTAAACACACCAAATTCATTAGGGCATTTGTCACAGTGAAAGAAAGGAAAAATTCCAAAGGAACTCTTTTATTCATTTTGATTAAATAATAACTGAAGCAAACATAATATATATTAAACCACTGGTGGGGGTCATGGGTATTATATTATTATTTTTAAAAATTTTAATACTTCAAAATATTTATGTGTTTTTTTTTAAATCAACTATTTAAATATTTTAAGCTAACTGTATTTGGAATAAATTATTCAGAAAATAATTTCACTTTATCATAATATCCAGATAATCCACTCTCTCAAAGATTGACAATAATATAATCTTACTAAAAATAAATTGAATATAAACCTCTCTGAAGATTTCAAGATCACCAGACAATATTGGAGATTCTACAGGATTTAATTCAGAAAAGAAAACTAGAAATCTCAAGCTCTCATGAGCTTAAAACTCAGTTTCATTTCACAAATTCTTATTTGCTATAAGAAAGTGCAATTTTGTCTCCTAATAGAAAATGTCCCTCAGAAGACAATCCTGGCATTTCACTGTGAGCATCCTGGGAAAGGGGAGTACACTGCACACCTGTGGGTTCAAAAATCACCTGTACAGTTGGGAATGCAACAATTATACAAGGTGGAACTGTCTAAGATTCATAGATGAAATGAACAGAAAGTACTTAGGCACCAAACCGATCCAAAATCTGAAAACCTTGTCACACTGAGATCATATACCTACATTTAATTTTCTAGAAATTTACCAGGAGCCAAGGTGTTTTTAATGGCATCCCAATCCCAGATTAAAATGGATGTCAAAGGTCATTGCGTCCAACCCACTTTTCTGAAGCAAGGGAAGACAAGCTGAAGTAGCAAATGGTTGGGACTCTAGGGTCTCAATAATCGGCTTCCATCAAGGAAATGGGGATAAGATTATCTGCTCTCAATCACTGGATTGTAACCCTCCCCCCCCCCCCCCTTAATCTGGTCTCCTTTCTACAACCTTAGTGATCTTTTAAAAGCATAAATCTGGTTAAGTCACTCCTCTGCTCAAAACCCTAAATGTCCTTCATTGCTCTTAGGTTACCTTGAAGCCCCTTAACTTGACTTATCAACTTTGGCTGGTCTAACTTCAGTTTCTCTCTCTATCCTCATTTTAGCCCATTCCTCCTCATGCTCTAATACTCTAATCAGAGTTGCTTGACCTCGACATTACTCTATGGTAATTAATTGTTTATTCACCTACCACTTAGTCTGTGGTCTCCTTCATGAGGGCAGAGGTCATATTTATACTATTCATTACTGTAGCATTAGTGTCTATCATAGAACTTGGAATATAGTGCTACTCAACAAGTATTTGATGAAAGAAGGAAAGGAGGGAGGAACACAGGGAGAGGGAGGAAAAAGGTTATTGTGCGGATAAAGTGTAAAAATATGTTTATAAAGCATTAGTAGAAATTACATGATTTGGGACCAATCAGAGAAATTGTCTTTTAGAATCTACTTGCTGGCAGCTGAATGTGGCTCAGCTGCCACGTGGAACCAAAATGGAACCTTTGGCTCCATTTTTGGTTTTGGTTTTGTTTGGGGGTGGGGGAGGGCAAGAGCAGACAGTAACAGAACAAAATGTTTCAGTGCTTGCAGTGGTTGAAATGATTCATTCCTTCAGACCTATTGATCAACCATCATCAGAAACTCAATTAATGTGAACAAGATTATGAAAACTCAGGGACAGTAACCAAATCCACAGACCCTGTGTGCTTGTGGGGTTTCATTATGGGTCACATGTAAACAAAGCCAGCTACACTAGGATGACTAAGTTCAGGGCACGAACTCCTCCCACGGGTTGATTCATTCTTTCCACATCATTTTTAAAAATTGAGTTTCCACAGCAGTTGTAAATCTACACTAAGTTACACAACCATGAAACGTAAGTATAAGCATCATGATGGGAAAAATCATAACCATGGTAAAAAGATTTAGGTGAGCTGGTTGATCTTTAGAAACATTTCTTCAACTCATGGTCTAGAACACAAAGTGTCATAATCACTGATCTAGAGAGGTTCCCCAAATTCAAGTCAATATGGAAATTATTGTCAGACCATCTGCATTATGCCCAGAATTGTGTCAGGAAATTAGGAAAAATTTAAGAGGCAGATCCTTATAAAGTACCTTAAAAATGACAGGTAGTTCTTAAGCAACTGTCTCTTGATTTCATATTTATAATTTCAGTCCCCTTTCTCATCTGCTCCTCAGGAATCTGGAAATACTTGTCTTTCATCTAATAGAATTTAACTTCCCTCTGTATAGATATGGTATCAAAAGCTTCAAAGTATCTCCATTTTGTTTATTATTATAATCAACTTTTGTTATCTATAGATGTAAATGTTCTGCTTGAGGGGTTGTTTTGTAGCCATGTTAATAAAAAATGTCAGTGGTCACTATTTCTACTTTATAGTTTGACAATGTCATTTCTAAGTCATCTTAATCATGGCACTAACTATAAAGAGCTTGCTTATTGCACTTAGCATAACACCCTCCAGGTCCATCCATGTTGTCACAAATGGTAAGATTTCATTCTTTTTTTATTCCATTGTATGCATGTACCACATCTTCTTTATCTAATTGTCCATTATGGGCATTTAGGTTGCTTCCATATCTTGGTATTGTAAATAATGCTATGGGGGCTGGGTGACAAGGTGAAGGGATGAAAAAGTACAAATTGGCAGTTACAAAATAGTCACGGGGCCATAAATTATAGTATAGGGAATATAGTCAATTATATTGTAATGCTATATATGGTGCCAGGTGGGTAACAGACTTATCAAGAGGGTTACTTTGTGAATTACATAAATGTCTAACCACTATGCTGTATACCTGAAACCAATATAAAATAATATTGAAAGTCAACTGCAATTGAAATATTTTTTAAATTGCTAAAAATAAAAAAAAGAGCTTGCACACCAATGCTTGGCATAAAGCCAAAGTCTAACCAGGAGGAGACAGTCATACTGTCTTTTATTCTAGAGAAGTCCATCTTATTAATGCATTTATTCATTGAATCAATAAATATTTATAGAGTGCTTATGATGTGCTAAATATTCTGGGGATATAATGAAGAGCCAAACAGACATGGTCCCTGCCCATATGGAACTTAATATCTAGTGAGTAAGATGACATCTACCAGGCACAAAATAAGGATGAGTTCAATTGTCAAAATGCGTATATTTGTCAAATATGATAAATTGAGTTTGAAGCTTTAATCTGTACCTAGTATATATTTCACTTGAGTGAGTCCTTATTTACATTCATTATTCAAAAGAAAAAACAAACTACCATCTCTATCTTACTCCTTTGATTTTTATAAACATTGAGGAACACTTTGAAAATATTAGAATTTCTGGTGTAATGCAGACCTTTAACACTGGTTCTCCTGTGTTTTAAACAGGTATATCTCAGAAGAACAGAGACTGTGGGTAATGACAAACTTGTATTTACCTCTCAGTCAAGTCAGGTTTTCATGTACTTTTTCAGGGTGCAAGTAAAACTTTTGTCACAATTGCTGTTTTTCAGATGGGGTGTATCTAATCATACTATCTTGGAAAATGACGAGATCAAGAAAAGGAACAGGGTCTTACAAATGACAGGACATTAGCTAAAGGCGGTGCCAAAGACGGGGGGTGGGGGGTGGGGGAGGTCGGGGTGGGGGTGGGGGGGGGAAAGAGACCAGAGAACACTTACTGGTAAGTGGTTGGGCTGACATTGATGCGCCGAGGGTGACTTCCCGACTCGAATTTGCTGGCCAGAGTGACATTATTTCCAAATAGGCAGTATCGTGGCATTCTTACTCCAACAACTCCAGCTAGCACAGAGCCTGAGTGAATGCCTATCCTCATCTAAAAAATAAAAGAGAAAAAGAATATATTTATGTTTTCATTTGGTATGCAATTATTTTAATGAGACCCACTACTAATTATGTGAACTGTTAAACTACAAACTCCCCCAAGACAGGGACTGGGTCTTAGTCATTTGTGTGAGCCCAATATCTGGATGAACATGGATGCTGTGGAATAAATGAATGAATGGATTTATTATAGGAAAATAACTACATTTAATTTGCTACATAAATCTGGTTGTTACAAGTTAAATCATTTCATTTATACATAATATGTTCTAATACATGGAAAACGTATTATTCTCCCTCCAGTTATTTACACTCACATAAAACTCTATTTTTCCCTCCACAGCATTAAACAGAATTATAAATTAAATATTTATATTTCTGTTTATTTCACTTAAATGTTGGATTTTCCCATGAGAGAAGGATTCATTACTGCTGAATATTCAGCACTTAGTTCTGTACTAAGAGAAAAGTATACACTCAATAGTAAATGATGAATGTTGAATAAATTTCCTAAATTCCCCAACATAGTATTAAAATGGAATTATAGAGAATTCAACTCTTGAGTCTGTCAAGAAGAGTCAACTGAAAACCCTGAAGAGTAAGATAAGTGCTCGATATTTTACTCTCTGGGAATCTGATAAATATTAGTCTGGTCCTTGCTTTGAAAGCGTCCTCATTATGCAATTAATATGCACTTAAATAAGATTATAGTGATGAAGTTGTAGCCACGTGATCTACACCAAAATAACCAAAGCTAATGGTGACCAACTGGAAAATGCTATCCTTATTTCTAGGGGAATGCGGACAACTCTGGGACAGGAGGAGGAGATCTGACCCCTAGATGCTCACTAGGTAGGCAGTGTCAGCCCTTCACTACCATGTCTGCTATTGCCACTATCATTTTATGATAAAAAAAAAAGTCACTTTTAGACTAACCCTTCATTGGACTGCAGACTTCTGCATGTATCAACCCATAATAAGACAGGCTGAAAACAATGTGATCTAGCTGCAGCATCTAATAACCTTTCCATCTACTCTGAAAACTGACTCTAAAATTTATTTGAAAATTCAATATGCTAAAAAGAGCCATGATACATTTGAGAAAGAAGAAAAAAGTTGAAATACTTGCCCTATGAGATATCAAGTCTTTGCATAAGCATATTTAATTAGTGCATGAATATCATAATATTGATGCATAGAGACATAGACTAATAGAACAAATAACCCAGAAAGAGTTCCTTGCATATATAGGTGATTGATATATGACAGAGTTGGCATTTCAGATTAGTGAGAAGAAGATGGCGTTTCTATTAGGAGGTTCTGGATTAACTGTGTCTTCATGTGGAAAAAAACATCCAAGTAGATTAAAGATCTCAATGTAGAAGGCACAACTTTACAGCTTTGAAAGTAGTTGTTTTAATTAAAGTAAAGGTCAATCTGAAGTATCAGAAAACCCTAAAATATAGACACCTAAACACTGTAGACCCAGTAACAGTTTCTGCATGAGTGGTCAAGATTGTGAGGCAGCTCAGTTCTCCTTCCTCAGGCAGGGACCAAGTTCTTATCACTGTTTTCCTCCTCGTATCTTGTCACATATTTCTTTTGGAAAACTTGAAGCTGGCTCAGAAGCACCCTCATATTCCAACTCACAATGTAGCAAGATAGACAGCAGAAGTCCAAGGTATGGGTCACGAAGTTACCATTTAAGATGATCTTCATTCTTTTCTGTAGATTCCTATTTACATCTGGTATCATTTTATTTCTACCTAAAAGACTCCCTTAAACATTTCCTTTTTACTGTAGGTCCACTGGTAATGAAGCCTTTCAGCTTTTTTATATGTTTCAAAAACATATAAAGGGCCTGAATTTTGCCCTCATATCTGAAAAATATTTTGGCTAGGTATAGAATTCTAGGTTAATAATATTTTTCTCACAGTACTTAAATGATGGTGCTCTACTGTTTTCTCATTTGCACTGTTTTCTACGAGAAATTTGGTGCCATGCTTATCTTAATTCCTCCATATGTAATACAGATGGGCCCCAACTTACAAAGGTTCAACTGACAATTTTTTGAATTAATGATCGTGCAAAACTAATACACATTCAGTAGAAACTGTACTTCAAATTTTGAATTTTTATAATTTCCTGGGCTAGCAATATGTGCTACAATAGATACTCTCTCATAATGCTGGCCCATGTTTCACAACAGTAAACAACAGATACTCTACAGTACACTGAGTTGCTACCATCTCCGTATATTGTCTTCTGAGAACTTTAAGGTAGGTGGGGCTAAGGATGATGCTCAGTAGTATAGGTGTATTAAATTCATTTTTGATTTACAATATTCTCAACTTACACAGGGTTTATTGGGACATAACCCCATTGTAAGTGAAGAAGCATCTGTGTATCTTTTTCTTCTGGCTGCTTTAAATTTTTCTCTTTATCACTAGTTGTGAAAAATTTAATTATGGTTTCCCTTGATGTTGTTTTCTTCATATTTCCTGTTTTGGAGGTTTGTCCAGTCTCTTGGATCTGTGTGTTTTATAGTTTTCATCAAGTTTGGGAAAATTTCAGCCATTTTTTTCTTGATACATTTTTTTCTATTTACCTTCTCTCTCTTTCTCAGAGATTCCAATAACATGTATTTTAGGCTGCTTGAAGTATTTCCACAGTTCATTATTTTCTCTGCTTATTTTGGATAATTTCTATGGCAATGTTTTCAAATTTATGAATGTCTAATCTTTTGTTAATTACATCCAGTATATTTTTCATACCAGATATTTTTATTTTCTCCTCTAGAAGCTCAATTGGGATTTATTTTTATCTTTCAGGTATTAAATTCATTTTAGGAATATGGAATACAGTTTAAATAACTTTTTTAATACTCTTGTCTGGTAATTCTAACATCTGTTTCAGTTTGATTGATTTTTCTCACTATTATGGGTCATATTTTTCAGCTTTTCTGTATGGCTAGTAATTTTTGGTTGGATGTTAGCTATCAATTTGACTTTGTTTAGTGCTGGATATTTTTATATTCTTACAAATATTCTTGAGCTTTGTCTTGAGATGCAGTCAAGTTACTTGGAAACAAGTTTGTTCCTTTCAAGTCTCGCTTTTTAAGATTTGTTAGGCAAGTCTTGAGTAGTGTTTCAGGTAGGGTTAACTATTCCCCACTATTGAGGCAAGAACCCTCTGAGTACTATCCTGTTTCCCCGAAAATAAGACCTAACTGGACGATCAGCTCTTATATGTCTTTTGGAGCAAAAATTAATATAAGACCCGGTATTATATTATATTATATTATATTATATTATATTATATTATATTATATTATATTATATTCTACCTGGTCTTATAGTAAAATAAGACCGGGTCTTATATTAATTCTTGCTCCCAAGACGCATTAGAGCTGATTGTCTGGCTAGGTCTTATTTTCGGGGAAGCACGGTATATCCGATGTCCATGCTTTATGAAGTGTTTCAGTCTTCTTGATGGGATTGGGCTTTTTTGTAAGACCTGTGTGATTGCTAGGAACTTTTTCCTCTAATCCTTTCAGGATTTTCCTCCACTGGGCTCAGGTAGTCTTCTCACATAAAAACAACAATCAGTACTTTGTAGAACATATAGGAGGCCCTTAAGAAGATCTCTGGTAGTCTTTGTGGAACTCTCTCTTCATTGGTACTCTTGTCTGTGACCTTTAGCTTCCTTGGTTTCCACAGACTCTGAGCTCCATCTCTTCAACTCAGGAAACTTGCTGGGTTCCTTTTGGTTTGCCCCTTCTGTACCATAGCTTGGATATCTCCCAAGGCAACACACCATGGAAATCATATGTCTCATCTTATTTGTTTCCTATCTCTCAGGGATCACTGGCTCCCATTGCCTAGTGTTTAATGTCATGAATACTTGTTTTTTTTGTTTGTTTGTTTTTTGTGTTGTTTTTGTGTGTGTGTGTGTGTGTGTGTATTTTGTCCAGCTTTTTAATTGTTTAAGGTGGGAATATAATCCAGTCCCTGTTACTCCATATTGACAGGAAGAAATGAGATACACTTTTTTAAAGAAAGTAAACTTTCTGAATAATTTAGGCCTATTTCTGATAAGAGATTGTCTATTTGGATTTAAAGGTGAAGAAAATGCTAAATAGTAATATTCATTTTAAACAAGATCAGGATAAAAAACTTTTCTCTAAAATTAGCAAAGTACTTTCTTTGGGTTTACGTTTGCTTTCAGGAGGCCTACTTATTATATTAAATTACTTTGTGTAATACAGGCTTGCCTAAAAAACACCCAGGCCTTAGATCCAAAGATTGTCAGTCTGGGCCTATAGTGGTATTTTTTAAGCAGGAGGAGAGCAGAAGTAAGTATTACACTGACACATTTTAGAGCTTATTTATTCTGTGCTCTTTGTTTGAGAAAAAGAATCCACCCCTACACCAATTATATCGACATTATTATTATTTTTTTTTTACAGGACTTTATTGGGGAATGGTGTGTACTTCTAGGACTTTTTCCAAGTCAAGTTGTTGTCCTTTCAATCTTAGCTGTGGAGGGTGCAGCTCAGCTCCAGGTCTAGTTGACGTTGATAGTTGCAGGGGGTGCAGCCTTCCATCCCTTGCAGGAGTCGAGGAGTCGAACTGGCAACCCTGTGGTTGAGAGCCCGTGCTCCAACCAACTGAGCCATCTGGCATTGGCCCCCCACACCAATTATATACAAGGCTTATATAGCTCCACCTCTGCCTCCTTTCAAAAGAAGCTGTTATTTATTTATTTATTTATTTATTTATTTATGCATTCATTCATTCATTCATTCATTCATTCATTTACCAAATGATCAGAATGAGAATTGCTATAACCTGAAAAATGCCAAGGACAAAACCCCTCATATCCTTGAGGGAATGGATGGAGAAATGGTCATTAAAAAAAAAAAAAAGTTATCTCTTAGAAGGCCACCTAAAACATACGTATCAATAACCACAAAAATAGCAGAGATTCACTATCACTACCCTATAATGGAACAGGACTCAGAGAATTATTTAAACTTGAAAGTAAAGATATACCATTGGGAACTTACAAGCTGAATCACCAGACTCTGCTTTCTTTTGCATTTCTTTTGACAACTTATCCAAATTGTCCAGGAACTGTTGCCTACATAAGGAAATGACTGAGTGCGTCATTCAGAATATGCCAAGAGCATCTACCAGTTATACAAAATAGAGAGGTGCACTTAACGATCAATGAGGGATTTAGATTCATTTTGGTAAGGTTTAACTTTATTTAAACCAAGCAGTAACATTTGCACCCATCTGGGTAGTATGCCTTAGCTAAAAAGGGTTGCTTTGCACTAAACCAGTGGTTGTCAACTGGGGCCATTTGTGTCCCACAGTGGATACCTGGCAATGTCTTGAGACATTTTTTATTTTCAAAACCAGGATGGTGAGCTGCTACTGGCATCTATTCAGTAGGCCTGGAGATTCCCAAGACAGCTTCCCCACGGCAAAGAATTTTCCCATCCAAAACATCAATAGTGCCAAGGTTAAGATACCCTGCACTAAACAGACCCCTGGCAACCTATAAATACTTAGTAAACAAACACACACACACAAATAAAATAATAAATGCTTCAACTAGATCAAAGTTTTGATGAATGTACTACCCTTCACTCTTTAGGAAAAGTTCGTGAAAAAAGTTTGTTCTAGGGATTTGAAAAACACTAACTTTAGGATCTATCCTGAGGTTAGAATATCTATTACTCAATCTCCTATATTTATATGAAATGTATGAAATAATGCGAAACTCTGGGACACATCAAAATTCCCAATTATCTTAGGATTCAGTTATTTTCATAATACTGTACTGATTATTTATGAGCTGAGGCACATAAACTGCATTTTTAGATAACATTCCTCCTATAACTCTTAAAAAATAGAAGGTTCATAAAGTTTGACCTCAGCTAGCTAATAGTTCCTCTGGTTTTGTAAGGAAGGAATGTTAGGGTTGGGAGGGCAGCACAGATCCATTAGTTCAGTTCTCTCGTTTTACAAATAACCTGAAGTCCAGAGGAACACAACGAAAAAGTGCAACTACCGTAGAGTTGGGGCCAGCTCTCGACTATAGGTTACCTGGCTCTTGGTTCAGTGCACTATAAAAAGTACCCCAAAAGAAATGATGCTGCCTCAGGCTGTTTCTACAAGGCACATCCGACTAATCATCCAATACAATAAAATCATTTAATCTGCTTTGCCTACTGTCTACACACAGAAGGTATACACTTTCCAACTGAAACTCAGAAAAAATAAGTTGTACATTCTTTAGATCCAACATCAGAAGCCTTCCCTCCTTCTTCCACACTAAATCTTTCCTAACTCGTTTACTCACCACACCCCCAAAATGCCTAGCATATCCATACTTTTGCTCAGAGGCACAGACTGCCTCCCCTGAAATACCATCCAGACTCTGTGCTAAGTACTCAGGGCAAAAAGGGGAAAACAAAAGATGCATATTCCCTGCCTTCCTGGAGTTTTCACTTGATGTAAAAGATAGAATAGCTGACTGAAATCATGATAAATGCAAAAAAGTTAAAGTGTAAAAGAGGGCAACAGAGGGGGTGGGGCTGACCAATCTGGGAGATAGTCTCCCTTCAGAGTGTACCCTTTGAGCTTAATTCTGAAAGAGAAATGGCTTTGGCTGAGAGGGAGGGGGTGGCAAAGCTATAATTGGATTGGTGGTGGTGAGGGGGCTCTTTCCAGGTACAGTGAAAATAACACACAAAGATTCTAAAGCCTAAAGAACTTCGGTGCATTTGAACTGAAGGAAGGTAGACCACACAGAATAAGGTTTCTCAGTCTCAGCACTATTGATATTTTGGTCGAATCACGCCTTTTGCGGGGGATCTGTATTGTGCATTGTAGGTTGCTTAGTGGACCTCTATCCATTAAATGTCAGTTGTAGTTTAAAAGCAGAGATTATGTTTTGCTAGTTTTGTTGCATAGCCTAAAGGGTACAGACTTTATATGCAATTCTGGCTCCACTATCTACTTAATGGTGGCATTCTCCAGCCAATACCACTATGCTTCAGGCAATTCACTTGCATCTAGTCTCAGTCCTGCAAATTTTATGAGACTGACTCCACTTCAAGGTCCAGGATTAGGCCCAATGTGTGAAGAGTATGTCAGTCCTTCGGTGTTAGAAATAATTTAAGAATGAAAAGTGATCCAATGTAAGCCAATGAGAGAGCAGATCTCAGAAATTATGTGAGAGCTACAAGAAGAGACCCCTTTTCCCCAAGACAGTGTGGTGTTCATTTGGGTTTAGTAAGTCCTCACTTAATGTCGCCCATAGGTTCTCGGAACTATAGCAAGATGACACATAACAACCCAATTTTACCACAGGCTAATTGACATAAACAAGTTAAGTTCCTATGTCATCTTATCAATGTTTTAATGAAACAACGTTATTCAAGAACCTGCTATATAGTGTTTCAATGAACAGCTGGTGCCATTTTGGCACCATGATGGGGGGCTTGGAGCTGCAGGGAGGCCCCTGGTTGAGCCTGAGGAAGAAGCCAACACCACGTAGGCAAACTAAAGAGAACAAAAAAGAAGCCAAGTTCATGGTAACATGAATATCGTAGCTACCTCCAGCCTCATGTGAAGCTAGCCCTCCCTCTGAGCTTTTCAATTATTTGAACCAATGCATTCCTTTAATTGCTTATTCTGTCACTTGCAAAAGACAACTCTTAAGTCCTTCTTTTCTCCAGCTATGTGAATTTAGTCAGGTTAACTAACCTCTCTGAAGTTATGTGTAAAATAATAATTATAATACCCTCTTGGTGGGGCTGTTAGCAGAACCCAATGAGATAAAGTACAGGCCCATACTAGGCACTCAAAAACACAGTTCCCTTCCCACACCTCACGGTCACTATTGCATTGTTTATGGTGTCAAGGATGATGCCACATACCCATGTATAATACAGTAAATACATTTACTAATTCTGGAATGTCCAGGTCAAACTGAAACCATGATTAGCATTATCAGCTGGCAAGTTAATTAATAAATACCAATTTGTGTTGAAATGGATCCATTTCAGCAAGACAAAATATCCAAATTAAAACAGAAAGGCTATAGTAGAAAAAGACTTCTAGTAGAAAAAGCGTTAGTGACTCATGTTTGCATTTAAGTATTGTTCTTAGATTTATGTGACTAAGATTTTAAGCTTTTAAAAAATCTTTAACTGTTTTCATAGTAAGCAGATTAAAATCATTATTCACATTGTTAGGCAAGAGGGAGGGAAACAAGTACTTCATCCTTTTACCAGTATTAATAACACATATTATGAAGTTTTCTCGTAAAATACTCTTTTCACCAATAACATGAAATACATATATTTCTTTTCATATTTTTTGTCTTGGTCTTTTATTAATAAGCAATATTTCCCTGACAAGAAATAATCAATTAATATTTTAAATTTTAATTTCAAAAGCTCAAGCTTCTTCAGAAGGATACAATCAACTCACGTAATCTATGTAGCTTTTACAATTTCTCCTTATTTCTCCAATGTGCAAGAAAACAGGGAGAAATATCTCAGTGGATATGCAGCATTTTTTCTTTTATCAGGGGACTCATCCTCCAGTTTGATGGTGTCAAGATGTCACATTCTCAAGTAATATGCTTGAACAAATAGCACTTTTTGCAAAATGTCCCACTGTGTTTATTTTGAACATTACAGAAATACCATTCATAGAGATATTTCACTTTATAGAAAATATTTGACAAAAAAAATGGTTTTCCTCACTAGTATCATAACATAATTTCAGACACAATAAGAAATATAGTGACATTTATAAAATAAAACACAGCAAAATTTTAAATAATTGGCACTTTGAAGTTAGGGGGAAAAGTGAGTTTGTAATCTTGTTTTCATTGTTCGATGGGGAAGACTAGAACCCTACAAAAGATGATTAGGCGGGCATGCCTAGAATCCTATAGAGGACAGCAGCATATCACAGACGGCTAAGTGGGTACAACAGTTTGGCTCAACTTCACCACTGCCTTCATACAGGGCACTACTTAATGTGTGTGATTAATTAAATACATCTGATACCTAATAAAAAAATTAAATTTGACCCACCTTGTAGAAGTGTTATTATTAAGGCCTATAAGCTAAATCTAAAATTTTTCCTTTGTGCAGAAAAAGAAAATGCTTTAAGAATTGTTTTTCAAGGTAAGAAACTGATTTAAAGCAATTAATACACTTAAATATTCATGTATTCAGAAATAACCAGCATATAATTTAGCAAATGAAAAACATACCTTTTTGTTGTAGAAATATGGACAGCTGATATATCATTTAACAACATAGTGTCATAATTTAAATACATATGGAACTGCTGATTATAATAAAGAGTAGCAGCCAAATTAAAAGATGATAAAGATATTTAAAGAATTTAAGAAAATGATTGACACTGTTTTTTATCAGCATTTATTTTCATTTTGATATGTAGAAAAGAGTAGAAGCTTTTTCTGACATCCAATCTTTGGCTATCTAACCATGATGCTAAGGAAATACTCTACAAATCACATCTCTAACATTAATTCCATCATTCTGTGATACTTTACTTAGTTTATTAAGTACATCTGTATTGTTTAATTGCATAGATTGAAATCTACTTCTTACCAATATCATAAAGGCATTCCTTGTTAATGCCTTCATTTTTAACAAAGCCTGTTAACTGCTAAAATTTCAAAGCTCTTAGAAGTTTCTATTTTGAGATTCTCACTAGAAAATATTGCTACTGACTTACTAATTCTTTCAGTTAACTGACAGAAATCATTTTTGTCAATATGCATATCTTAACAACAAATATTTTGGAAGAAATTTCTGTTACTAAAGAAATTTTACTATATTGTGTATTCAAAAATGACTTAAAAAAATCTTACATATGTAGAAATGGAATCCTTCAAAAAGAGACAAAGGAATTTGGGAAAGAATTCTAATAGTATGAAGCATGTATTTATCAATTTACCAGTTAATCCATCTAAACTATCAGAAATTTAGTTATCTATTTATTTACTTACTTAATCTGAATCTTATTCAAGACCAAGGACCAGAGTCAACCAACAGAATAACTTTCAACAAAAACATCCCTAAGCTTGAGAGCCCTTTTGATAACAACCTGGGAGATGCACAATTCTAAAGAACAGAAAATAACCTCTGCCTTTCATGCCTCAAAGGAAATGTGCTTAACAAAATGTGGGATCTTGTTTGCCTTTCACTTCTCCTTTCCCTTTTCTTCCTTCCTTTCCTTTCCTTTTTTATCCTCTCTCTTCCAAAGGTCATTACATAACAATTCAATCCCAAGTACTTGCTAGGCATTGTGGATGACACAAAGAAGTGAAAGACTTTATTCTTTTCCTTCAAGGAACTTGAAATCTTATAAAGTTAAGTAAAGACAGAAATCTTATTTCTTAAGAAAAAATATACATGTAGTGAACAACTATCACCTCTCAAATTTTAGCTATTGAAATTATTTTGCAATTTTACAAAAACTAAAAATAAAAATTGCAAATATATGACTTTCCCCTGACGGACTACTTAATAAAAGTTCCTCCATTGGAAAAGGGCATGTATTATAATGATGTCCATCCTTACTGTTGATAATTGAATTTCTTTGGGGAAAATTTAGATCATATAAAATTTTAAGGAGTTCTACATATCAGACAGAAAACAATGCATTTGATTAGATGTGGAAGCAAAAAAAGAAATTTAAAAAATGAGTTTGATTAAATTACTATCCTCTTTTGTAAGCCATAACTTTTTTTGTTTATAGACATCACAGACAAGTTTACCCTAGAGAATAAAAGTACAGTAATGACATTAAACTCCTGAGTTACAATTTAAAACTCTTGCCTACATATTAGAATTAACTTGAGGAGTTTTAAAATTGCTGTTTTGGATCTCAGTTCCAGATTTTGATTTAACAAGTCTGGAATGAAGCTTGGGCATTGGGATTTTTAACCCTCTTCAGGGTTTCTAATGTGTATCTAAAGTTTGAGAACCACAAATGCAGAACGTCACTTAAGTTTCACAGATATATTTACAAACTATCAATACTGCAGAAGCCAAGTAGTTTATATAGCTCTACTCTTTCCCAGCAAATGGTTTTAGCGATCATGCATTATGTAAATTCTTTCCCATGCATAAACACATACTATATACTACCTTTCAATTTTGAAAAGGAAACACAATATTCCATTCTGCTTTGAAGAGACACAATATTCCTGTATGCCTCTTGAAGACTTTCAAAAGCAATGAAAATATATGTTTAATTAAAATATTAGCAAACAGGGTAGAAATGTGAATATTCCTCAGACTTAATGCATTTCAGTTTGTTGGAGACAGAGGTTTCCTTGAGACATCAGCACATCAATTTTGGGGTAGGTAGCAACCTAGGCTCATCTATCGCATTTTATAGGGTCTCATGTGTCTAAGGGCAATGGAACTAAAAGAGAAACTTGTTCATCTCTGAGTGTTGGTCATTAAGGGTGCCCTAGTAACAGCGTGGCAGCTTGTGGATGCTGAAAGGAGTGCTGTCTCTTTGGAAGTTGTCACAGACTTCGGAATCTGACCCATTACTTTGTTGTATGAACCCGGGCAAACTACTTCTCGAAAACTCATCATCTATAATATGGAGACAATAATAATGTGTACCAGCATACGCTGGTATATAATAAGCATTTCCTTATATCCAGTATGAAACATTATGATTATTAACTTTTACTGGGAAAATAGTGGTCAGTTTTATTTATCTTCTCTGAAGGGCTGGGAAAGTTTCTGGTTCACACACCTTATTCCACAGGTGCGGTAATTGAAAGCAAAGGGTAAATGGCTTGTGAAAGAACACAACAAGTGAGGATTATTAGAGTCCAAAAGGAAACATAATTCTTATGGCTACTGAATTAGTCTTCCTACCATAGTATCTTGGCAGTTCTTTTTCTTTTTCTTAATCCCCTTCTTTTTTTTATTTTCAGAGATAAAAAATGCATAATGATAATTCATGTTTATACAAACCCCATAAATTCTGCTTAGTTACATAGCATTATCAAAGGAACAAAATAAGGGACAGTGCTTTATGAAAAATTTTTTTTTAAGATTTTGAAAAATAACAGAAAACTACGATAAAATTCAGATACACACAACATCAAACGTAAATCAAACCATCATAACCAAGCGTAAGGAGATGTGATTACTAAATCTAATGCAGTATCCTAGATGGATTTTGGAACAAAATAAGGACATTTGGCATCAACTGAGAAAATCTGAATATAATATAGATTTAGTCAATAATAATCTATCCATATTGGTTCAATAGTTACAAAAATAGTATCATACTATTTTTCAGGGAAAACTGGCAGTGGGGTATTTGGGGACTCTGTATTATTTTCGCAGTAAATTTGAAAATCTAAAACTGGTATAAAATAAAAAGTTCATTCAAAAATGTAAATCAGATGCTCCTTCATCAATAAAAAGACAAATTTACAAATGTTTCTTATCTTTAAAAATGTTTCTTAGTTTTAAATTCAGATAGTAAAAACTAACTCAAGGGATTGTGATGTGGAATAAAATAACTGAATGTGATAATGTAAAAAATAATAATTTACAAATCCTAAAAAGAAATGAACCAACCAACCAACCAACCAACCAACCAACCAACCAACCAAATGGCAACAGCCCTAAATTCTTTGATACATACATACCCTAACTCTGTTGTATACGCGTATTACTGTTATTATCAACATTTACTCCATTTGGGCATTAGATGGCGCTCATGCTTGCTTTACTGAGCAGTTTGGTTTAATATCAGCAATCGATCTCTTGTTTGGAGATGTTCCTGGAAGATCTGGCTCACTACTAATTTTAGGGATAAATCATGAAAACAAAGTTAACCCCCATAATAAGATTTAAATAAACCTTGGGTTGGATGGAAAATTCAAACAATGAACAAACACTAGAAATTAAAAAATCATTACACAGGATTCATAAATCTTGTCCAAGGAGTCCAATGCTGGACTTCAAGGCATCCACAGATCCTCTGAACTTGTGTGTGGGTCTTGCATCCACAGCGTTTATCAGTTTTTCAAAAGAGTCCATGGATTCCCCAAGATTTGAGAACCATAAGTTTAATATCCCTTTCAGTTTCAAATCATTTCTGTATCTTCAACAACTCTCTCCCACTGAATTTTACCTTTAGTACACAATCTTAAAATTTTTATTCAATGAATGAATAAGTGACTTGATCAGAAGAATGAAAAGAAGTTTTATGCTGGGCACAAATGTCACCCTTTCGTTCCTCTAAATACTTGCAGCACTATATTTTCACTATTGAAGTCATTGGATACGCATTCCTCTTTGTATCCCTCATCAATATTTGCAAGCTCAGAATGAAAAACACCTGTAAACAAGAAGCCTTGAATCAATGTTTTGTACTCAATCCTACTTCTGCTTGTCACATTAGTTCAATAATTGGTAAAGTAACAACATCCCAGAACTCTAAACATTGTATCCTTAGATTCTCTCAAATCTGGCTAAAAATTAGGTTCAACTAATTATTGGTTGCAAAAGAAAATAAAAAGCTTAGTCACTGGAGCTAAAATAACTACTCAAAACTCAAAATTGTTTTTTTTAGTGCCGTTTCAGTCCAGATGGGATATTTTAATTTTGATGGTGTCCTCTAGTACAAAATGAAAGAATAATTGATTCTCAGGAATCAATGAGATCATGGACTAGAATAAGTCATCTGATTTAACTAAGGCTCTGCTTTGAAACTGGGTTTTGAGAAAAAGCTTGAAGTTTGAAATTGAAGGTTTTGTAGTTTTTATTTGTAATTAGTGTGCCATTGATCCCATCCAAGCAAGCAAAAACAAACTAAGTAGATGTTCTTCTTCTAAAAGGGTACTTAATAAACAAAGAACCTACGCAAAGGAGTCATCAAAGACCAATTCTGTGTGTATGATACACACAGTGTCAATTTTAAGAATGTCTTAGCACATAGAACTATAATAGTTAGTGTGTACTGATTTATTTATTTTTATTAAACTATAGCTAACATATAATGTTATATTAATTTCAGGTGTACACCATAGTTTTTCAACATTTACATACGTAAAGAAGTGATCACCATGATAAAAGTCCAGCAACTATCTGACATGTGCTATGCTATTACAATATTATTGATTATATTCCCTATGCTGTACATTACTTCCCCACGGCTTATTTGTTTTATACCTGGAAATTTGAACTTCTTATTGCCCTTCACCATCTACCCCCCTCAACCTTTTAAAATTTTTCAATTAGTTGACATTCAATATTAGTTTATATTAATTTCAGGTGTATAGAATACCAGTTAGACATTTACATAATTTAAGAAGTGATCCCCGACTAGTCTAGTAGCCACTTGGCACTATACATAGTTGTTACTACATTATTGATTATATTCCCCAGGCTTTACTTTATAGCTCCATGACTATTTTCTAACTACCAATTTGTACTTCTTAATGCCTTTACTTTTTTCATCCTGCCCCCCAACCACCCTCCCATCTATCACCCCAACAAATCTAGTAGCCATCTGACACCACACATAGTTATTACCATATTATGACTATATTCCTTATGCTATACCCTACATCCCCTTGACTACTGTGTAACAACCGATTTGTTCTTAATCCCTTCCCTTTTTCACACCCTCCCATCTGGCAATCAAAATGTTCTCTGTATCTATGAGTTTGTTTCTGTTTTGTTGGTTCGTTTATTTTGTTCTTTAGATTCCACGTATAAGTGAAATCACACTGCATCTCCCTCTCGCTGTCTGACATACTCCACTCAGCACAACACCATGATTTATTTTGTTTTGACCCCTTTCCTCCTGATACATGAAATTCAGAATAAGAAATCTGCAGTTTTAACCAAACCAATCTCTCTATTTAAAAATGCATTTCTGATTATTACTTTATGTTTGGTAATGTATGACTTTATGAAACTATTAGAATATACACCATTGTTTTGATATATTTGATCATGGTACCATGTTACCTGCAGATCCTTAAACACACCAATGTGCTTTACTTCCCTGGGCCTTTTTGTTGCTGTTTACCTGCTCAGATTGCCTTCTACCATTTCTCTGTGGTAATTCACATCATTTTCATAAACCCAGCTTAGCCATATCTCTGCTCCATGCCTGCGTGTAAGTTGTTCCCTCTGCTTTTCTCAATTCTTGATCTATCTGGATGGTTTCTCAGTTTTCAGACCACAGCTTAGAAGTCACTTCCTCCAGGAAGTCTTTCATTCAGAAGTTAGGTATCCTGATATAAATTGTACTCACCATATTTCCCTAGTAGTTACTACACTTTAAAAAATTATCTTGTTATTATCTGTCTCCTCTGCTTGGTCCCAAACGCTGGACAAACAATCTATCTGACTGTGATAGCACCAGGAACTACTAGAGCCTTTCTGCACATAGTAGTATCTCAATAAATATTGAAGTGAAATATGAATTTAAGCCATTTCTTTAAAAAACCTCAAAATATAAACTCATATGCCTTTTGAATTAGATTTTTGAAATGTATTTTTGTTTTCAAATGTCCCTCTTCATAAAAGGAATATCCTAAAAACAATATAATTTTAAGTAAATAATAACTTGTCAGAAACTTGCCTAAGATATGCCTCCGTTCCTTTTCACTCTACTCTTTCTACCAAGTTAAAAATAACCACATGAACTGACAAAACAAGCTAAGTCAGGTTAAGTGAGTGTATCTGAGCAACGGTCTTGCCCTGTGGAACTATCTAAGGGCTGCCTGTGAGAACTGTATGCCAGATGGCAGCCAGGGACACAGCAAAGGTGGCCAATAACTGCCTCCTTATTGACACTGCCCACTGACACATCTAACTATGATATCTATTTGAATGGTACATGTAGGAAGACATATATATCTTACAATTACCAAAATTATACCAAACACTTCAATTTTCAACATACCGGGAGTGCCAAAAAATGTATACACATGACTTGTATTCATTTTTTGCTATTGGTATATATTGAGTATTACAAGTTTAATACAGTTTTTTCCTTTTTTAAAATGTGTATACATTTTTTTGGCACGCTCTGTATTTTTAAAAAGTTATTTCAGTTAGGTAAGGGTATTAGCAAAACAGAAATCAGCCACGGTAGAATGTTACTCTTTAGTATACAGTAACACATTTCAATTTGTAACTATTTTCTGTTTCAAGAGTATGTTCTCACTGAAAGGACTTAGAAGTGTTTCAGGGTACTTCGAACCAAATATTGGAAGTGGTAAGATATCGAGTTACTTTTTGATCTTAAAAGGTAGCTGGTGACAGACGTCTGCGTGCTTAATTAAGTGTCTCAATCTCCAGTGACACCACAAGGACAGCCCTGGACCCAAACTTCTTACCCCAGATCATTTCCATCTGCCTTTTAGATAGCCATGCACGGACTGCAGAGTACTCGCAGGGGGAAAAGCCAAAGGAAAGCAAATTGTACCCAACATAATTCCCATTTTTTCACTAGGTAGACAAGGACAGACCATGGATTTCAAGTATTAAAGGACTTTAGATATGATTCTGAAAGGTATTAAGAGTAGAAGACTCAGTCATGTCTATCTTGTTTATTGTGATAACCCTGCAACTTCTCACAGAGTCTGGCATGTAAATAGGTGATTGGTAAGTATATACGTACTAGGTAAACGAGCAAAACTTAAGTAGTACATTGGCAGATTATATTTCTGATTTAGAATATTAATGTGGGCTACAGGATGGAGAATGACTTTAGATTTATGGCTGAGCAAGAAACACTACAGGCTAAAAAAGTTCTTAGTTAAATTTGAACAGTTATGCTATGGAAAGGAGGAGACAGAGAGATATGTAGGTGGCAAATTGACAGGACTTGGTGACTGAATGTATGTAAAAGATAAAAGAAGGGAGTTACAAAGAATGCCCTACACTCTGTAATAGTGTGCGGGGCATCGTGGATTGAAATAAGGGCTAAAGGAAGAAAAATGAGTTCCTTTTGGGTGGGATGAAGATGGTGGGAGACTGTGAGTTAATTTTGAATGGGAAAGTTAAATGTGACTTAAATTGGAATTGGAGATACCAGCTTTGAAGTGGTTCTAGGAGCCATGGCTGTGGCAGACATATCAGAATGTGCAGCATGGGAGAATAATTTTGGAAACGTAAAAGATTCATGATCATGGTATAACCAAGGATCTGAAGTTAGGTCAGGAGTCTGAAATTTTACAGTAGGCAGGTAGGGGTTATAAGTCAGAGCAAAATGGAGGGACAAAACTAGGAAGTGGAAGATATATGAGAAGTCAAGTGATTACGTTTAAGGCAATGAGAAAAAGGGAGACCTTGACAGCAAAGCAAACCAGTTAGGACAAGGGTCAGTCCCTTAGCAGAGCCTGCCTAAGGTCTGGAGAAAGAAGAAAGCAGGGAAGAAGGACATCAATGTTATGGTGAGCAAAGAGTCAGGGGCCTATACTGACAATGGCAGACCACATTCAAGAGATGTCCTGAGAGACGAGCCCATCTTCAGACTTGCCCTGCTCAGAGACCCCTGAACCAGGCTCATTGAATCTGGCCAATAGAATCCAGCCACTGGCATTTTTCCACATCTGCAAGATGAGAACATGAATTGGATGACATGAGCTTCTCAGTTAGATGACCTTAGCCCCTTGATCTTGGAAGGAAACCACAAACATTCTTAATTTCTTAAGCCTCTGAAGAATTTCCAATCTGCTAAACACAGCACTAAGGTCACATTTTTGAATTGTTCTTTTGACCCAGTCACTTCAAAATAATTCAACAAGACAAAAAATACACTTATGGAAAAAATAGCACAGATTTCTTAAAAATAAAAAGAAAAACAAATCATATTCAGAAACTAGAATTTTGTACACTGAAACCACGTAGGAAGTGTCCTACCTCCTAAATGTCTTTCTAATTGGCGTTTCTTCTTCCTTCTTGCTGTTCCTACCTTAGCAGGGGCGCGCATTCTCTTACTTGGTCTATCACACTAATCTCCTGATTTATCTACCTGTCTCTAGCTTAGTTCCTCTTCAATCTTCCAATACATAGCAACCAGATGGTACTTCCTAAAACATTCTAAGACATTCATCTAAATAGGTTTCTCTCCCCAGTTGGAGTCTCAATGGCTCCTAACGTTCAACTGAATATCCAGATGCTTTCACAAGGAATTTGTAATTCTTAATGGCCTGGCATCTTGCCAATTTCCCATCTCATATGACACTTCCTGCCCCTATAATTTTTGCTCTTAAAACACTACGCATGATGTTGTTTTCTAAATTCACTGATATTTTTTCATACCTCTGGGCTTTTGTACATGCTATTTCTTCTGCTTGTACTGTCCTCCCTACCTTAATTACCTAACAAATTCCTACTCAATCTATTAATCTTCAATACTCATTTCTCCTAACCTTCACCAGCCACAGTTTGCCATCCTATCATCTCTGCTATTTTGGTTTCTTGCACATTCCTCTATTTTAGCATGTATAAATAATAGGAGACTCTGAAATTCTACTGAAGAGATGAAGAGGACATCTATTTGTAAATCCAAATAAAACTTTGGAAATCTCTAAATTCACAATGCCACAGCATCAAATAATTTCTCCCAAAAACGTTTATCGAAGAATGAGACTGAACACAAACCATGTGGACATGCAGATAGCAAACAGCAAGCTAGGCTCACTGACTAGTTCCCTATCCAAGCCTTGCAGCATGGTTGATTTAAATGCCTATCTAGGTGGAAATATTATTTACTACGTATAATTACTCTGCGCTCACTCGTGAATAGTTAAAACTGAAAATGCAAATTTTATAAATATCAAGGATCCCTATTATGACACTTGCTTGTTTATACATTTGCCACCCCATCTAAATCGACATTCCATGAAAGGCACGAATATGTCTGTGTGTCGTTGTGTGAGAACTAGCAGATGTTTCATAAATGTTTAATGAATGAATGAATGTACCAGATACGATCACAGATGCTCATTCCCTTTTCCCCCGCTTTTGAGAAGCATGAGAGTGTGATATCTTCTTGTTGATAAAAAGTATGGTTGCTAGAGGAAGACTTAATTCCTTCAATATTGATTGATTTCACTTATTTATTCACACACCAAATAGTTGGCAGAGTTCTTAATATATGCTGCACATTGCTCTGTGTGTTGGGGATACAGGAAAAACTACGATAGATGAAGTCGCTGCTTTTATGGTGCTCACATTCTAATGGGGACACACAGTAAGAAAATAAATAAAAATCCCATACCATTACAAATTCACGCTTAAAAAAAAATGTCTGTTTGTTCTTTGTAAAACCTGAGAAGGAGTTAGATATGGTGGTTGAAGTTAGGAAGGAAGAATTGATGGGTCTACTGTCTTCTGCTGCCACTACACAATAAAAACTCTGAGTTTTGCAATTTCAGTGTTTGAAGACTTTTCAAATCCTTGTAGTATTCCTAACCTGTTTGTGCAAAAAGCATTATCAATTGAAGGACTAAAATAATTTTTCATTTCTGTGGACTGGGCGTGTGACTTTGCAAAGGAGAAACTTTTCCAGCAAACCGAGACCTTTAAAAAGGTTTTACGTTTGTCACAGGGACCATGTCTTCGCTGAGAAAGCAACATGGAAAAAATATACAGCCATGTAGCGAAAACTGCTCTTTAGAAGTTCAGTACAATTTAATGAGAGACCATTTTCTGCAATGACACACCCAGCCTATTATAAAGTCAGCATGGAAAAAAATGGCAGAATACCTCTTTTTGTAAATTTAGAAGATGTCATACCTGCCAGAGTTATCACAATTAATTATGGCAGGCTAGGAAGATTGAATATATCTTGATAGTTTCTCACAACTATTCTCTTCTCCGGAAAAGTTTTCCCTCTACGTGTCCTTCAAGATCCAGCTTAGGGAATCCATCTTTTATAAGTTCTTTTCTTGAACTCTTCTCTCAAGATATTTAGTCCTTCCTCAGATATTACTGTACTCTATCTATACATCAATTAGTTCACTGATCACACTGTTCTTTAATTATTTATAACAAACCTGCTTCCTATTCTAGATTGTAATATTGTGTCCATGAATATCTTTAATCCCCAGAAGTTATCTTTCTGGAGTGGATGAAACAAATGAATAATTACAATCTATTTTCTATATTGGCATAACCAAGCATGTTATTTTAAAGAGATAAGAAAAAGAAGTCACTCCTTAAATGGCTAAATGACTTTCTTTAATTAAGATGGTACATATTTATATTCACAGTCTTCAATTTTATGTAAAGTTAACTTCAAAACACATTTACCCACCTTTATTGAATTTGGTCACTATTTAATGAATTTATAACCTATGACAAGATACTTAAATATCAAATATAAGAAATGCCTTTTCATACTGTCAACAACACATTTAGGTGAAGGAGGAGGAGGAGAGGCAGCGTTATTATTATTTCCTTGAAGGAAAATGAAAACTGTTATTCCTAACAATGAAATGTTTAATGGGATTAGACTTAGTGAAAAACCAACACTGAGGGCAGGGAATTCTGTAAGCTCTATCTTTAGGATGGACAATTTGTCTCACTACAGAAAGTAAAAAATGAGAGACAAGTGACTAATTTGTGAAGGGGATACAGAAACCATTTCTTAACCAAAGCTAAGTGATAAGGAAGGCCAAGATAGTATGGAAGATAACAGAAACAAGACTGGGAGAAAATGTAGACTAGATTTTATAAAAACAATGTCATTACTTTCTCCTTCTCATTTATCTGCTACAAAATCATATGTAGAAATTTAGTTTCTGAGAGAAAAATAATATAGGAATGAAAAATTCAGACTTAAAATAATCATAGATAATTGTTATCTATGATTATTCTTCATACATTCTTTTAACTCTGTAATGCTTTCGGAAATATAACACGTATTTTCCAGCAAATTAACCTATTGGCTACCAAACGTTATTTCTGATCAAGCTTGCCAAAAGGACTTATTTTCTAAATGAGTGTTTTTTAAACTGCTGGTTGCAATCTTTCACTGTAAGGTTAAGTGATGTTTTATTAATTTTTTTGTTTTAATTATGTGTGTCTTACACACACACATAAATAATACATATGTGTGCTCTGGGTCAAGGAGTAAAATGTATTTATTATGAGCTGTTGTCAAACAATTTGAAAGCCATCATTTTAAAGAACATGAATAAGTTAACTACTATGTTTAGCAGATGTTTAAATACTCTTAGGAAAGATTAACTCAAGGTATAAATGAACTAAAGGAATGCATACAATACGTTGACAGAGGGTCATAAGCAATATTTCCTCGGGAAGTTAACTCCCCAAACACTGGCCAAGGCACCATTCTCTTTCTACCTTACCTTAAAGACTCACCATTAGTGCCTTTACCCCCAGTTTTATTGAGATATAATTGACACATAACATTGTGTTAAGTTTAAGGTCTACAATGTGTTTATTTGACACATTTATAAACTGCAAAATGATTGCCACCATAGTATGAACTACACCTTCATCCTGTCACATAGTTACCATTTCTCTTTTGTGGTAAGAACACTCTCTTAGCAACATTCAAGTATATGATATGATATTATTTGCTATACTCACCATGCTATACATTAGATCCCAGACTTATTCATCATAGAACTGGAAGTTTGTGCCCTTTGAGAAATATGTCCCCATTTCCACTAGTACTTCTTTAAGACTAAAAAAGTCTGCTTCAAGGTCATTTTAAAAGTAATTTTTATTAAGATGAGATGAATTTTTAAGTCTAGTTTATGGTATTAGCTATTTAGTAGGCTGAAGCTACAGAAAGCCTGGCTCTGAGGGAACAAAGATTCAGAGCATACATACAGTGTCTTCCTAATGAGCCAACTGAGTGGTAGGGGACAAGCAAGGGGGAAGGAGGGGGAGCTCGTCCAGGGGAGGTCCTCAACAGGCAGAAGGAAAGAGTAAGGAAGCCCAAACTTGATTACCGGAGGAAATCAGGGCATAGCTCTTCCAAATATTATCAGTCCTCTCCTTAGAATGGGTTCACTAACTCCTCCTAGAGAAGTATTCCTCTAGCTCCTGGAGAATGAAATCTTTAGCCACATGCAGACTGATTAATCATAGTGTACAACTGGGGTGTGAATAGATAACAATATGTTAATCTCCCCTCTCCTTATTTCCTCTAAGACAAATACTTCTTAGCTTCTTTACCAATAAAACAAGAAAAAGAAGGACCATTTAATAGTAACTAATATTGCACAGCATTTTTCAAATATGCTTTTTAACTAACCACTGTCTGAAGAACATAACGCAGGTCTATTATCCCAAGAGAAAACTCAGAGGTGAGATGACCTACACAAGTTCACAAACCCAGCAATTATTGGAGCAGGAACTAAAACCTGAGTCTTTGCACTCCAAATCTTTTGCCCTTTGATTACACTGACCTGCTTTTCCATTTGAGAGAGAACAAAAGGAACCAAAAACAAAGATACACTTCTCTTACCTCATGGTTTTGGCCTAGGCCTGCCGTGGCCTCCGGCCATATTAAGAGTAACCTGCAAACCTGAGGATATTATTCTGGACTTCATTTGTTTATTTATTCTCTTTCACAATAGGTTGTAAAAATACTGTATTTCATAGAATCTAAGGTCTATAAATTATAGGATACATGATTATTTTATGTACCACTAAGAAGGGGAAAAATAAACAATTAACCCATTACATGTACTTTCATCTCTTAGAATGCCTTTAACAATTACTAAAATATTTCTTTTAAACTTATTTATAGAATTTTTATCATATTCACTCTGTGCAGCCATAAAAAAAATGAGCAAAATAATTTGGTTAAGTTATTCCTAAAAGTGCCTCATTTTTAGACTCTAACTCTTCTGAATCATTTTTGAAATCGAACTTATTGTTGTCCTTGTTTTCCCGTCTATGTCATCCTCAGTAACATCTTAAGAGGTTCCACTTCTGGATTTACTGGAAGATGAACAAAAGAATGTTTGCAGACAATCACTCGGACACATAGTGTTTCTTCCAATAATCCTTAAATGCTTTGTAGATTGGAACACCTAGGGTTGCATTTGTGTACATGTGCTCCCAGAAATAACTTTACACATGCCCAGACAATAACAGCTACCTCAGCCTGGCTGATTTTTATGACACCATCAACTGTCAGACATATCTTAGATTCACTAATGTTAAATAGAAGGAGGAAAAAAATGTGTTTTGGAACTGATCAAATAAAATATTCTCTTTGTTTTGTCTTTTTTCCTTTCCTTTAAAAAATAACAGGTGAGATATTTGAATTAAGACACTTTACCAGCCCAATTCATTCCAGGAAATTAGCCAAAACAATTTTCAAAATTAGTTAACCAGGAGTGGTCAAACATAATAGGTGACATTTATTGAACACCACAAGGTGGCACGCACTATGGTTTACATTAGTTCTAATTCTTACAACTCTGCATGGAAGGCTTTGTTAATATACTTTTGTTACATATTTTACAGATCAGGAAACTGAAACTCAGGGAGATTAAGCAACTTACCCACAATCAAAAGGCCACATACTCTGAAGCCTTATTTCAAACCCTGGCAAGACACTTCACTACCTCATCTATAACACTCATTTCTCTTTTACTTTCCTTATGCGCTTATCTCTATCTACAAAACATTTATTTTCCCCTCTCCTCTTTTCTTTATTCTTTTTTTTCCCTGCTCATCAAATACTTTATGGTGAATAACAAGATATCCTAACTCTCTGGAGACATACTATTGGGAATTCTACTCTTCTCTTCCCATTCCCTATAGGAGTTACCTATGGCGTCAGGTGAGCTCTATCTTACCTTCCACCTCAATAGCCATAACCAAAGACTAGCTCCTAAAGTCTCCTGTCAGCATAACTGAAGTAGCATCTCTCCAGCCTGTCATAAAGCGGCACTGCCTCCTCATCCTCACTGAGAGGGGCGGGACTTCCTTGCTGGAAAAAGGCCTGGGTGGAAACAGATACTGTAGAGCAGAACTGATAAAGGACTTGCAGTATTTTCCTGGTAGATTTTTAGTTTCTATGCTTGCCATAGGAAACTGAGGCTATTAAATAATATTTAAGGAGACTATTTCAGCAGCCTCTTTCATATTACCAGGCCTTTACTTAGGTCGTTTTCTCTACTTGAAATGCTAATAACACTCCTGTCGTCCTCTTTCTATGATGGTTCAATATCATTTCTTGCATGGATCCTTCCTCAGATGCTCCATCAGAAATGATTACCCATTCTTCTCTTTACACCCTTCTGTGGATCTTATCACATTATGATATTACAATTACCTTCAATGTCTAGCTGCATGACCTCAGAGCAGAAAGCATACCTTCTTTAATTCTAGTGTGCTTTATTGCCTGACAGAAATGTAAGGCAGACCACAAATATGTAAGAGACATTGAAATTTTAAAAAGTTTTGTAGCCATATTAAAAATAAGAAACAGGTGATATTAATTTAATAACATATTTTACTTAACCTAATATATACAAAATATTGCCTTTCAAACTGTAATCAAATTGAAAATTATTGAGACTTTTATATATATATTTTTGTTTGTTTGTTTGTAGAAAGTGTTTGAAATCTGGTATGTTTCATTTACATCCCATAGCACAGCTCAGTCTGGACTAGCCATATCTAAAGTGTTCACTGGCCACATGTGGCTACCATATTGGACAGAACAACTCAAGAGCTGAACACCAAATCTCAAACATGAAGAGGGAAATCTCACATTTTTTACTGAATGAAAAAGGCAAAAAGGTAGTGCAATGAAAAGATGAGCAAGTTATGATGTCATTGTATATCATGGGAGAAGGAAGAAGGTAAAAATAGAAAATAATCATAGACAATGAGCTTCAAAGATCAGATATAGTGTTTAGACACAGGGAAATTATTAAAAATTGGAGGTTTTGAAAGACCAAAATAAAAGGTAATAAGTTTTGTAGCATTGTCAAATTATTCTGAAGGAAAGAAATGTAATGCTTTTAACAAAAGTGTGGTTCTTCTAGCACCACCCACATATATGTATTTAGGAAAAAAATGTATAATGGTGATAATGAAGAGACAACAAATACATGCAACCTTCCTCACTTTGTAGATACAAGCAATTATGATGTGTGATCAAAAAATATGGTGAATGTTTAAATTAAAAAAATATATATTACAGTGAAAGGTACATTGCCATTAATCCCCCTCAAAACACCCCCCTCGCTTCAAACACACTCATTCCATCATTCTTGCCACTTTCTGAAGCAGTTCTAGAAGTCCTCTTTCGTGAGTGTCTTAGTTGTGCTGTTATGGCTGCCTCGATGTCCTGAATCATTTTGACTTTGGGGAAGAGTCAGAAGTCCCACGGTACCAGATCCAGCGAATAAGGTGGGAGAGGACACACCATAATGTTTTTATTTGACACAAATCGCTGTATACCAGAAGCGATGTGTGACACAGAGCGTTGTCATGATGGAGGATGATTTATGACACACATTAAAACACAACTCTCAACCGTAGCTCACACCCAACTGTCTGCACTGAACAAGTTGAAACTTGTCACACACTGTTACTAAGGTTCAACATGTCACTTTCCTTATGGTAGATTCCTGCCTTTCTGTTGGGTGGCACTCGGCAGCAGCATTCACTGTATTTTGTGATACAGTATTTTGTGATACAACAGGAAGGCTCCATGTCACACATTGCTTCTGGTACAGCGATTTCTGTTAAATAAAAACATTACAGTGTATCCTCATCCACCTTATTCAGTGGATTTGGCATCGTGCGACTTTGGGTCCGTCCCCAAGTCAAAATGACCATGAAAGGTAAACATTTTCAATGGATACAAGACATTGGGCAGTCATGTCAGTGCAACTAAAGACAGTCACAAAAGAGGACTTCCAGAACTACTTCAGAAAGTGGCAAGAACGATGGGATAAGTGTGTTTGAAGTGTGGGGGAGTATTTTGTGAGGGATTAATGGCAATATTTTTTACTGTAATACATTTTTAAAATTTAAATATTCACCGTATTGTTTGATCACACCTCATATTGTGAATATGAGAGGTTGTACTATTAAATAAAATGTCACAATCAAGGGTAATGAATTTTTTTAGTTCTTAATCTAGATAATTGCTTCATGAATTTGATTAATATTCATTCCACACAGTGCACATAGCTAAAGAGACAAGGCTGGATAAAGTTATGACATTTGAATATGTAACAAGGCTGCTGCTCAGTTTTCTTCTCTCAGACTAATTTATCATTTGATAAAAAGAAATGGCCCTACTACAGCTACTTAGTACCACTTTACTTAGCAATTACTGTCTTTCATTTGAGGACCATTTGAGTTATTTTATCACAGTTCATGATATCAAAATATATTCAACAAATTCAAGTAATAAGTGGAGAAAAAACAGGCACATGAAATTTCAAAACAGACTTCTTAATAAGTAATGAGATATTTAAGATGTTCTGAACTTCAAAAGTGCTCTTTTCATGAAGATTCAATTTTGGTTTGGTTTGGTATTTTTTAATCTAAGAGTTTTCTTGAGGTTTTGCTAATAAGGAAAAGTATAAATGTATCTTTTGACCTTTAATAGGTTCTTGTTAATGTCATATGCGTAATATTGCACTGCTAAATTGCTCCCACCCAAGCTAGGATTCTGGGAGCAGTCTTTTTTTCTTTCATGTACCTTCATCTAATCAAATAATAATTTCTGTCAATTCAGATTCATATGTATTCTTTGAACCCTTCTCCATCTCCTCTAATACTATTGACTTGCATCATCTCTTACAGGAGTCCTACAATAACCTCCTAATTGATCTTTCTGTTCCCAAGCTTGTCCCTACACATTCATAAGCCACACATCTACCAGAGTGGTCCTTTCCCTGCTTGCAAACAGTCATGTTCCTTAGCCTGACCACAGAGCCTTCCATGATGTGGTCTCTGTTCCATACATCTCACTTTGTGCCCTTGATTGCCCTCCATTTACTTGTATCACCCATACTGAACTGGTGTTTTTCATGACAACAGGTTGGGTCCTCCTCAATCTTTCATGTTACTCATGTACTAATTTTTCACTTGCATTTAATCATATGTTTATATGTCATGTTTCTCCCACTAATTTTTGAGCTAACTGAGGTCAAGAAAGGTCATCAATATTTTAAAAAATCTTTAGTTCCTCATATAACATAGCATATGGCAGGATCTTGAATAGAGAATCTAATTCCCAGAATAGTATTTCTTACATAAGGGGCACTCAGTAAATGTTTATCAAAATGAATTAAATCTATGAACATGCCCTGAGTTGGATACAAAATTCCAGTGTTTAATAATCTGAAAATTGAAAAGATGCCTTTTTTTGTAAGCCTCCAGTTTAAGAATCCACCCCAAATCTTAGATGAATCATGTTCTAATTTAGAATTTAGGTCAGCAATTAACTTCCAAGAAAATCCTGGATATATACAATATACATCATTATTAAATTATGAGTATATCTATTTGTCATTCATTACTGCATTAAGTGAATGCTGTCACTCGGAATTGAAAAAGCTATTGAAAACAAAGAAGCTGAGGAACGTGTGAGAACCTTGGGAAACTTCCAGTTAGCAAATGTCTTCCTGTGAAATCAAAATGAATGGCTTTTAAATGATCAGAACTTTCCTCTTCTTGAAGAATTTCACTTTATCTTGTATACTCTTTCCCCACCCTTATCCTTGTGACCTTACATATTCTTAGACCTTTTTGGGAGACATGCTTATGAAAGGTAGTAAGTAGGAAGGTTTCCTTTGTTTTATGAGCTATTTGAAGAGTAATTGTGGACCTGTGCTCCTGCATGAAAACAGAGCCTGCTAGGACTTCCCTAACATTCAAAAATTGTAATTTGCCATCCCAGAATAATCACGGGGATAGGGGAGGCAGAACTCATGTTATAGTCCATGGGAAAGCAGCTAATTATATACTTCATCAAAAACCATATTTTAGTGGGTACTTATATTGTCAAAAATGGATAATGATTGACTTCTCTTTGTCCTTAAACTGCTATACTTTAAATTAGGCTTCCACTTTGACATTTCCAAAAAGGTGGCCTAACAGCATATTTTTTTTAAACTCCTGAGTGTAAACTGCTTTGTATGAATTATTTAAAATGCCAAAACACTGTTGATCATGAAGGAAAAGAACAAATTTCATTAGATTTAAGAGTGAGAAAATCAAGTTAAACTCACCACGAGTTAACAGAGAATATAAACAAGGAAAGGAAAGTTTGGACTATTTGACATAGATCTACCCCTTCTAAATAGTTCACAGTAAATGTGACTAGTGGTTACTGAAATACAACATTTAGATTGAAAATTATTTAGCTCTTATATTTTTATTTAATGGCATTTATACTTAAAAGAGTCTTACTAAACCGCACAATGCTTCTTGGGGAATGTGTAGTGATACCTGTACACACACATACACACGTAAAAAATAAATGAGCAGTGTTTTGTTTGATTGGTTTTTGCCTTCTTCAAAAGATAGGTTATTTATTAGTCATTTTATTTTATCACTGGGTATTATGGCTCTCATTAAATTGCATCCCATTTTCAAACAATAAAATCCTATCAAATGTTTATTGTAATTACCATTTGTTGCTACATATCAGTATTTCAGTGGACTAATATTTTAACATTCAAATGATTTTTTTTTGACATGGTATAAACATTAATCAGTGTTTATTCCATAGCAGTAAGTGCTAATGGGCACTTCATCTTTACTACTCACCCATCGTACGCAATAGATACCCAATAAATAATGACTAGCCATATGGAATGACTGTGCTAATATGCAGCAGAGCCACTCTCAGAATAAACTGCATTTGCAATCTCAGCTCCTGATGGTCAACTTGACGTCTTGCATTGGATAACACATTCTGTCTCTCGCAATAATTTCTTCAAGCATCCCTCAAATCCTACGGTGGTTCTGCATTAATGACAGTCATAGGGATATATTCTGTGTCCAGAAAATATGTATATTATCTAATGTAACTTCAATATATATCCCTTTTATTAAGGCCTTTGTTTTCAAGCTTGCATGTTTTTGATTATTTTTATAGTCATCAATATCTGTTAGAGAAACACATGGTCCATCTTTAACTCCATTGCTAAGATTCAAAAACAAAAGTGTTTTCTCTTTGTCTGAATGTTCAGGCACAGGCTTGGTAAAGTAAAAGTTATGAGTGAAAGCCACAGAAATCTGGGAGCACATCAATGCCTGGCACCCATGAGATGATCAACATTGAGGAGCAGCAGGTTACAGTGGAGCGGAGGGAAGACTTATGCTAAAATGCCCTAGGTTTGATTTCTGGCTCTGCCATATGTTACCATGTGACAGAAGGCAAGCCACTTCATTTATCAGAGCCTATTTTATTTATAAAATGAGGAAATCAAGGCATACTTTATAGGGTTCCTGTGAGGAATAAAATAATTAACATTACATATTCTCTGACATAACTGCAAATGCAGTTTATTCTGAGAGTGGCTCAGAATATTTGCATGTAGTAGATGATGTTTGAATGAATCAATGAAGATTATAATCAGGGAAGTAAGACAATAACCATGAATAACCAGTATTCTCTTTCTCCCTTTCCTCGAGCAACTCCAGTCAGCTTTAATAATGATCCAAAAAATTGCTGAAAGGAGGTGAGAAAGGGGAGGAGTTCACTCCTCTGGAGCGTGAAAAGTCACACTGATATGCCAAGTGAATCAAAGGACAAGAATTAACAATCAATATCGTGACATTTTTATTTGCATATACAAATAGCCATGAATGTGTGGTTTATAGCTAATATCACTAAAGTGGACGATGGTGAGACAACAAAATTATCCAGGAGAGAAAGGTTTGTTTTTCAAAGGGATTAGAATTTTCCCAAGGCAACTTAGAAAGATAAAAAAGCATCATAGAGAAAGGAATCTTAAGGGCCCCCAACAAACGAAAGGGCACTCTGGTTAGAACCTGTTTTCCATACTGAGTTGTGCAAATAACCACTGTCTTTCCTGATAGCAAAAGATGTTTTATGAAGTCATATATTTGGGAAATACTGGGTTAAAAAAGTTAAACAAATTTCTTAACCTTGAGACTTTTCAGAATCTTTAAAATGCTAATGTGCTTTGCGAATCCTCTTGGAGGCAGCACTTCTCAAAGTTACTTCATCACCAAACTTTCATTTAATCTGACACCCAAGTAACATTACATGAGACAGATTTACAGGAGTGCTGGGTGGGGGTGGGGCCTCCCAGGAGGGGTTGTCTCCACCAGCAAAGGTGGTATTCCTATACGTGAAGGAGCTTATGGAAAAATTATGGCTGACATGAAGGTTACCATCCCCTTACTTGTTCATTTACCCTTTAACTTGAACAGTGCCCTTTTCTTAGAATGTGTTGTAACAGCACTGCTTGTGGATTCCTGTGGCAGTGATATGTTTAAACACAATAGTTGACAGTAGGAAGAGGTAGCCAAAGCTCATAGAAGCGTGGTGGGATTTCCCAGATTCTTAAGCTCTCATTTCCTCCTAAGAAAATGAACAAATAGAAAAGAATAAAGTAGCTTCTTAAAAAAAAAAATGATTTTGAGGGTAAGGTGGGTGGTTGGATTATTATGATACACCTTCAGAACATAAAAATTACAGGTAATTTTCTCTTTTCTAAAAGGTGATTATAATAATAGAGCTCTGCTCTTAGGAGACTAAAAGCTCTTTCTCTATGAAAGGAGAAAAGAAGCTTAAAAATGACAACTGTCAAAACAAAAAACCTGAAACAAACATAAAATGCAAAAGGATCCTGAAATAATACTAGCCAGCTCTAACAACAGAGCAGCATACGGCTGGTTGCATATACAAGTATATGTGTGTACCTATGCAGAATGTACACACTAAGTCTCCTCACTGTATATACATGAATTGGGACAGTGGGAAATTATCCAGCCTTTCTGTTCTCATCCGGTTCATGCTCTTAGGGAGCTAGATGTTCTTCACCCATTAAGAGATTCTCAAACACTGACAAATGAAATTCTGAACCAAGGAACATGGTTGCTTAAGAATTCAGTCAACTCTCTTTTAACTGACCCAGATAGTATGATTTTTATTTCTAAAAACTTCATTGTACATGACTCCAGGTCACAGTATTTTAATTATATTAATATGCTATCTTTTAACTTCTTAGTAAATTAGTTTAATTATCTTTTCAACCAGTGTTTTTCCAAACTATGGGTTTTGAAATTAATTTAGAGTCTTATGAATAGCATTTTTTTGAATTAAAAAGAACAGAATAACACAGCACAGTATAGAATACAAAACATCATATTGCTCTGTACACAGTAAGGGTGAATACTATTTCATAAAATTTTGTCTCTGTATGCCCAGTAAAACCATGATATAATGTTTTCCTTACTGTTGTTCATAAGAAAAATATTTGAAATCCATTCTTATAGGTGGTATTTGGATATCATGTTTTTATTTATGCTGCGGAATAAGTCATGTTATATGCACCATGCCTATTATTATCCTTCTGGTTCCCACTGTGCAGCTCCTGGGCCCACCTCTGAGTTCAGCATAGTTGTAGCGGACAGTTCTATAAGCTCTTAGACTCGCTCTGCATTGATAACGTCTTGCTGTAAGCACATCTGTTTTTGTTTCTTTGTTTTGTTTTTACTTTTTACTCTAGGGATTTTCGAATGCTGCAGAGTGCTCTGGGGTTAGTACAGCCTGGAAGGGAGAGGCATTAACCTTCAGCCCGTATAGGATAGAGCCTGCCTTTCCCTAGACAGAGAATTTAAGAGGCATTCTCTATGCCTCCGAGGACGAACTCCCAGGAGAATCAAGTGCACACTGCTCACAGGAGTGTGACCTGGAATATGTAACCTAACATTGTCCTTTCCTCTTTCTCTGTCTCACTCTCCACCCTCATTCCTGACCCTGTATCACCTGCCAGAAAATCTACCTACATCCAAGACCTTATCTCAGACTCTTCTGTCAAGGAACTCAGGTATAATATTGACATTTAAACGTAGAATTATCAAGTATTAAGTTTGGAGATTCCTTAGACGTTGTCTATTTCTAGCATCCAACTAGCATTAACTTTTCTGACAAAGATCTTTTATTTAGCTTTGGAATAGCTGTGTTTCCAATTAATACACACAGTTCTAACAGTTGCACTGACATCTAGTTGTAAATATTTCTTAAATGTCTGAAAGGACCGTGTGCAGTATTCAACAAATATTTATCATTCAGCTTAATTTCTATGGGAATATTCTAGTTCACGCTACCTGTAATTGTCATTAATAAGTAGAAATAAAAAAATAAAGGTAGCCTGAAGATTTGTTTGTTTGTTTGCTTGTTTGTTTGCTTGTTTGGGAATGATGTTGTTTCCTTCAACCACTTTTATAATTGTAGGAGAGTGAAGCTTGAGACATTGGAATTACATAACCGATTGCCCTTACTTATATGGCAGGTGGGGAAAGTTCAGTATCTTATGTAATGAAATATACTCCTCAATTCCACCTGCCACTCTTAATAGAACCAACTATTGGTCTTAAATAAGGCACAATATGGCTTTCTTCAAAATTTTTTATACATGGTGACAGAAGGAGACTAGCCTTTGAGTGGTGAGCATACAATAGACTATACAGATGTCACATTATAAAGTTGTACATCTGAAATTTATACAACATTATTAACCAATCTTACCCAAACAAATTTAATATATTTTTTTTAATTTATAGAAGGGATTGAGTGTCGTATCAATTTTAGAGTGACATTATATTCCAAAAGGATTGAACAAATATTTAACCACAAAATAAAATCCCTAACAGAAATATATATGACATAAATTTAGGAACTCTAAAAATCCATATGCAAAAATATCATGAAAGCTATAAATGGATTTTTTAAAAATATGGTATTTAAGATGGACAATAATAACTGTTGGTGAGGATGTTTAAATATTAGAATCCTCATACATTGCTGGTCAGAATGAAAAATGGTGTAGCTGCTTTGGGTATATTTCGGCAGCTCCTCAAAAAGTTAAACATAGAGTTACCATACAAGCCAGCAATCATATTCCTAGGTATATACCCAAGAGAACTGAAAACACATGTTCACATAACATCTTCAACGTGAATTTTCATAGCAGCAATAATTATAGTAGCCAAAAAATGGAAACCAAAAGGCCAATCAATTGATGAATGGATAAACAAAATGTGGTATATACATGCAATGGAATATTATTTTCAGCCCTAAAAATGAATGGAATATTGATATGTGCTACAACATGAATGAACCTTGAAAACATTATGCTAAGTGAAACCAGCCAGTCACAAAAGGCCACATACTGTATGATTCCATTTATAGGAAGTTTCCAGGATAGGCAAATCCACAGAGACAGAAAGATTAGCTGTTCTCAGAGGCTAGGTAAAGGGAGGGAAAATGGAAAGTCACTGCTAACGAGTAGTGTTTCTTTTTGAGGTGATGAAAAATGTTCTGGAGTTAGATAATAGTGATGGTTGAACAACTTTGTACGTGCTAATTAAATATACTGAAAACCACTGACTTGCACACTTTAAAACAAGTGAATTTTATAGCATGTTAATTAAATCTCATTAAAAAAAAATACGGCACTAAAGCTCCCGTCTGTCTTACACCATAACAAAAGGACATGAGACAGTAATATTCCACATGGAACACAGGTGCCACACTGCAGTTCTTTAGAAAGAAATGTACATCAGTCTTCTGTGAAAGTGGGTGATGAAAACCACATCTATTTACATTACTTAGAAGATATCCAATATAGCATAGCCACATGTAAACATCTAGCACCAGAGCTACCAGTAATAAAATACTGAATATTTCAATAATCTAAAATTCTAAAATCTTATACATGAAGAATAAGCTATTGCTGCAATTAGAAAACACAATACCGATTCAAATTACATAAAAAATACAGAATGACACTGTTAGAAATGAACTGAACTATGTAGCACTATACATGGTTGATAAATAAGAATTAAATATTTTATTTATACCAATCACCCCACAACTGAGGCATTTTCGAGTCTAGTGTGTTTAGTGCCATAGTGGATGTATTTTATCTTAAATATGTTCTCAATCAGAAAGACAGCTTCCTTTTTCATTTTTTTCCTCCATATAGTTCTTTTTTTTTCTTTTGGGAAATATTTTCAAGGTGTCCCTGAATTATAAGAATGGAAATGTACTTGTTAAATCCTACTTGTCAATCAAGTTGACAGCTATAAAATAAAATGAGCTATTCTGTTAAACTTTAACATTTAAGGAAGCATTTTTAGATCTGGAATGAATTTAATCATGTGAGTGTTACTTAAATGAAAAGTTGATGCCTGGTTAATTCTCCCCATGTGCCACCGCATATTAATTCACATGTCTCCTCTTTATGGATATTATCCTAATAGGAAGATGTTGCTATGCAAAATATTTGAATAGCCCAACCATTGGTGCATGGTGTACTTTTCACAGCAAAGGCTTGATAATGACAATTCTAATAATAATTAACGAGTAAAAGGGCTAATTATTCAATAATTGGTAACTTCAATGAATTTTGGAAGTAGCCTCTAGATTCAAGGCATTAAAATGTACACATATCACAGAGAAGAATATGCTTTATTTTTAGAGCCTTGTCAGCTTAGGTAGTAAAGGATGCACAGTAGAATTGGATTTAATCGGTTTAATTAAACTCAGTTTGGGAAGACTCTCTTTGAAGTTTTATTCTCCTTTAGTTCATGTCACTCATCTAGTCATTATATTACATCACTTCTCTATTCCCTCAGAGACTCCCTTCCTGAGACTTGACACAAGACTGGTTTCCAGGGGGTCTGACTACTGACGTGACTAGTACTATGTTACAACCCAGGATCCTGAGTATGGTTATTAATACACTCATAGAGACACCCACAGACTTTTCTGATTTATTTTAAAAAATAAACTTCTATCTTTTTCATTTAAAATATAAAGACAATATCATGTTCCCCAAATGCTATCATACTGGGCTTATTTACACAATGAAATTGTACAGTGAATTATAGTTTTCTACACCGACTGTGTATCGGCCATCAAGCACATAGTCGGGTCTTGATAAATATTTCAGATGGAAAAGCATCGTATGAAAAAAATTAATAAAGAATGAATAAATATATACTAGGATATCATTTTCCCTATTTGTCATAATTAATACTCTGCATTAGTGCTTCAGTTTTAATCTAATTCAACAAATATTAATAAATTGCTTGCACTATAATGTATAAAGACAAAGAAGACATAATCCTACAGGTGAAAGTTCTTACAGCCTAGTTCATAATAAACAGGAATATACATTAACAATGTACTTGCAAGATCGATATGTTAAATATCCACAGTTAAGTGTGACAAAAGTTATGAATTTTCTAAAGAAGCAAATAATTGTCATTAAAGCAAACAGGAGTCCTGGGGATGATGTAATAGGAGTTGAGCTGGGCAAAGAAGGATGAATAGAATAGGAAAACAAACAAACAAACAACAACACAAGACAAATAGAACAAACAAAACAAAACAATAACAGCATGGATAAAGTAAAGAGGCAGCAATTTACCAAATAGCAATTAGTCAGATATGTTTAATGCCATAATATTATGGTGGGACATTATTTATTTAGTTTGATGTAGGTTTGAAGAGGTAGCTTGGGGACAGACTAAAGGTACTGGTTAGGATGTCATCCTTATGTTATAGGCAATGGAAAGCCAACAGAGTGGTTTTGTTCTGGTTTGGTCTAAACAGAAAAGCAGAATACAGCCTAGCTAGAGGGGACATCTTTCAAAGAAAATGACAATTTTGTGTTATTAAGAGAGGAAATTTTATTGACACATGGTGGCCAATTGACGGGGGAGAGATAAAAGAGGCAAATAAAGAAACATTTGAAGAAAGGACAATGTTGGAGAGGAGTGTGGAAGAAAAGTTGAGATCTTTCATATTGACATATTCTATCATTTCCTTTAACTATGAAAAAAATTTGTTGAGAATAAAAGTAGCAAACTTAAAGACAATAAAAAATACGTGCAACAGTCACAGCTAGGGGATAGTAAAATGGCATCCCTGAAAATTTAGGGACGAGTTGAGTTCCAAAGGTATGCGTTATTAATGCATATTTAATTACCATGATTACATCCTCTCTCCGATAATGCTCATTAATTCCAGACCAATAATTTTATATTTAGATAGTTCAATATGATGAAAGATAAAGACAAGTGAAACTAGAGGGCTATTAGGGGAAGCGCTGAGTGAGATAGGAGACAATGGAATCCTGGGTAGATAAAGTATTATGGATTGGACTGTGTCCGCCCCAACCCAATTCATATGTTGAAATCCTAACCTCCAGTACCTCAGAATGTAACTTGATTTGGATATAATGTCACTACAGATTAAAATGGTTATGATGAGGTCATGCAAGAGGAGGGTGAACCCCAAATTCAATATGACTGGTATCCCTATATAAAGGAGAAATTTGAACACAGAGACAGACATGCATGCAGGGAGAATGCCATATGAAGACTGGAGTTAGGCTGCCACAGTCAAAAAAGTACCAGAAGCTAGAAGAGAGACCTGAACCAGCTCCTCCTCTAGAGCCTTCAGAGGGACTTCGTGGCCCTGCCAATGCCTTGATCTAACACTGCTAGCCTCCAGATCTGTGAGATAATAAATTTCCATTGTCTTAAGCCACCTAGTTTGTGGGACTTTGTTAGGAGGCCATAGTAAACTAAAACAGAAGGCACAATAGCCAAAAGATAAACTCAGGAACGAAGAATGGATAAGGCTTGGAGGTCACAGTGACTAGTGGAAATGGTAGAGAAGGAAATAAATGGCAGAAGAACAAGAGCTTGTGATTAGGGAAGGACATACAGAGCTGAAATTCTAGAGTTGCAAGAGTTCTAAGCTATGATGAGTTCTGAGGCATTGCTACGTGTGAATTTCTGAATTGGGTTGTAACAACATGCTGACATCAACTATCACTTATGTGAGCATACATTTTTTATAATTGTCATCATTTTTCCTTAGGATAGCTTCTTAATAGGTTAATAGCATGTATAACTTGATATTTGGGCAAAGTGTGCAAAAATAATTACTCTAATTTCTTTGACATATTTGAAGATGGCAACAAATATTAGAAATAATGAAAAATGTTTAGAACCTGATAAAGCATCACTACACTCTATTATTTTCAAAAAGAAATATGTTGTTAGAGATGAGATCAAAAAGCCATGGGGATGCAAAAGGGTACTCATTAATATTTTGTTGTTTTCCCATTGCAACCTAACAATCGACCCAGCTAACCAATAGGAAATGCTGAAGGATACACGAATAAATCTACATCTTAACCTTGACCAAGTTCTAGTGAATAGTTGTCCCAAAATCATCATGAGAGGCTCTAGCAGCAGGACAACTCAGGAACTGGGAAAAATAATTAATAGTTTTTAAAATAATTAAAAGGGAACAGTAAAAATAGTAATACTCTGTTAACAGAGAAATGATACTCAAGAAGTCAAAATAATTGGAGCTTCTGCCACAGATTTGTGCAATGTTTGCTACTTCTTTCATTTAACAACCTCGAAAACCCCCTTTCAAATGATGATTCTGCTATCACAATGAACAGTTGCTGGGGAAGGGGGGGGAAGGAAACAACTTCAAAATTATTTCTCCTTCTGGTTGGCCTTATCTTCTTCAGTAGCTTCTTAGTAAATTTCAAATGTTGATATTGCATTGCTAACCATTATAGTTACACATTATTTTACACCTGTTTTATTGCATGTGGAATGACAGAGTTGTCCTCCAAGTTTTCTTTTAAAATCTCACAATTACCAATTGTTAATTATTCATAACTGTATTTCCTAAGCTCTTATATAATTACCCTTTTGTAATTTATTTCTGGTTAGTTCTGGCTAAAGTAGACTATAAGAAAAGAAAAAGAAAAACAGAAGGGCATTTCAGCGCAAGTTCAGTAAAGCCAAAAGCTTAATTTTACATTATAATTGTACTGCTTTATCAGACAGCAGCAGCAAATCAGAGAACATCTGGAGTCTTCAGACAAATACATTTGGCTCTAGAATCTGGCATTAATTGGCCGTCTAAACAATGCCATCAAACTGGATGAAAACACATTATCCTGTGATCATTTGTCAAATAAAAGTACCAATCTATTTGAACACACTAATAACTTTTTCAACTTAAAATAAGGATTAGTCATTTTGGAGCAAATATTTGAAAGCATAAACAACCCTTGAAGCTCCAAAGTTAAAAGGGAAGCTTTACATAATTGTTTATGACTGATATATTACACTCAAACTTCTGATAGAGTTTCTATTTTAAAAATATGGTATGACTCTTGCTTCCTTGGGGCATGCCATTTAAATAGTAAGATAAGCATTCTCACAAACTAAAGTTAAAACAGAAAGATAAAGAAAACAAAAATTGTGGACAACAATGTTTGGATACAACTTGCTATAACAGAGCTAAATAGTGAAAACTGACCGGTATAGCATAGGATGTGCCATTGCATAGAGTAAGACATCACAACGTATCATAACCTCATAATATATACTTTCAATACTGGCATAATAAAGCAGTCCACTTTATTTCATTATACTTTCGGTAGCAAAATTGCTAATTTCTATCTTGAATGGTAAAGGTCAAATATGAGCATGCAACACACTATTTTTCAAAAGGATGTGATTCTGAATATGAAAATTTAGAAAAAGAGAAACATGAGAGAATAAGAGAAAAGGAGATTACTATAAATTTATATAAACACCAGAATTCAGTGTACATACTTGTACACTAGGTAAATTACACGGCAAAAAATTTGAAAATGTAAAAGAATATTGACTTGTACAGCAAAGGATCAAAGAGAAGAAACTACATAATACAATGATATACGAGGTCCGACAATTAAATTCGAGAACTCAACCTAGAAAAAAAGCTACATACCTCATTGCTAAATATCACTACAGTCACCTTCCAAATACTCCCCTTGACAAGCTATGCACTGATACCAGCACCTAGTCCACCCTCCAAAAGAATTTTGAAGCTCTTTTTCTGGAGTGGACATCAGAGCTGCCATCTTATTACCCTCGATGTCCTGAATGTCATCAAAATGTCTTCCTTTCAATATTTCCTTTATTTTCGGGTAAAGAAAAAAGTCACCAGGGGCCAGATCAAGTGAGTAGGGAGGGTTAGTTATTTACTGGCTAAAAGCTCCCTCACAGACAGTGCCATGTGAGCTGGTGCATTGTCATGATGCAAGAGCCATGAATTGTTGGTGAAAAGTTCAGGTCATTTTCGTCTTTTTCATGCTGCCTTTTCAGCACTTCCAAATAGTAAACTTGGTTAACTGTTTGTCCAGTTGGTACAAATTCATTATGAATAATCCCTCTGATATCAAAAAAGGTTAGCAACATCGTTTTGACTCTTGATTTGGATTGACAGAACTTTTGGGTTGTGGAGAATTGGCTTCTATTGTGCATTTTGACGCTTTGTTTCAAGGTCGTATTGGTACACCCATGTTTCATGACCAGTGATAATATGGCCCAACACATCTTCTTGCCTCTCCAAAAGATCTTCGCAAACGTCGACTCTCCTTTACTTTTGTTCATTGGTGAGCTCCTTCGGAACCATTTTTGCACACACCTTTCTCATGCCAAGATTTTCAGTTAAGATTTTCCTGTTTCTCTATTGATGTTTACTTGGTCTGCTATGCTTCTTACAGTCAGCCCACGATTTTGACACACAATTCAATGAATTTTTGCACTGTTTTTGCCAGTTCAGCTCATTACTGGCCCCTTGACCTCTCTTCATCAGTGACGCGTTCTCTCCCCTCAGAAAAACGTTTAATCCATTTGTATACTACAGTTTTCTTCATGGCATTATCACCATAAACTTGGACTAATGTGTCCCTAATTTCACTTGCATTCTTGCCAAGTTTAACAAGAAATTTAATGTTTGTTCGATGTTCTAATTCAATCTCATTCCCGCGACAGGACACAAAAAACACGCAACAACAATAATGAATGTCACTCAGGAAGACACCACCACACGTCGACACAAAAACAGCTGTGAGACACTGATATACCAAGGTTATGAAACCTTACTGAGCTGTTTGTACAGTGCTGCCAATGTTAGTACACGGTGGCAAGAACGCGAACTTAATTGTCAGACCTTGTAATAACTATCAATGTTATAACAATGGAATACAATTCTGTTTATTTGGGAAAATTTAATTTATTGAGCATGCATGTCTAGAACATCAAATAATTATTTTTATCTAATAAAACAGTTATAGTTGAGACATTTGGACCCCAGCAAAGGAATACAAAGTTTGAATGCTTAAATTTACCAATGCTGAAGAATGATCATTAAGAAATTTTTTTGGACTAAATGCCATTAAGTAAATTTAATTTCTTGATTTATTTTTCCTACATAATGCAATTAAAATATTTCTAATATGTTACATTTCCAGTTGTGCTCCTCTGAAAATATTTTAATTGGCATCAATTCTTTCCCATTTAAATTTTATAGTGGTGATTTATGACTCATTAATCAGAAATTTGCTTATATTAATTTCTGTCAGTATAGTTTTCTCTTGTGACCATTATTTCTATCAGCCCTAATTTTCTTGGCCAAATGCTTTTCAGCACAATTGTGTCAAAAATGTTTATTCTTCCACCAATTTTTAGCCAAGAAACATTTTACCCTGTTCAGTTTTAGGCAGTTTGCTGATTATTCCTTATGATTTGAATACATAGGTGAGAGCCTGTGTTTACTTCATTTTAAAATTAGATTTATGAGTTTGTTAAAGTATAGATACCTGTAAAGAAGGAAAGAAAAAAAAAGTCCATGATGGCACTACCGGCATAATTCCCATTAATACTAAAAATGAATACATAAAATAATTCATGCCCATATTTGGAAAAATTAAACGTATATAAAACTTCAAGGTTAAAAAAGGCCCTTCTCCTCAATTAACCAGTATCTACAGTTTTCTCTGCATTATACATAAAAATATTATTTGAGTAAGTAACTCTTGGGTAACCCATAGAAAAATGACAAGCACTTTTATGAAATTGGGAGAGAAAGGGAACCTGAGTGGGGCTGACATGTGGGCTGGGTTAAGGATGGGGGAAACAAACTCAGCAAGGAAGGTAAACAGAATAGGAAGCAGAAAACATAAACAGATCTGTGGAGACAATTGGCTGAAGTCTCAGGAAACATGAACCTTGTGTTTTCCCTCTTCCATGTCTACCTTTTCTTAGGTAAGATGCCAAGGATGTTGAAATAGCCAAACACAGGCGACTGAGTACTTGACATAGCTTTCAGATAAACTAATAATTAAGGCAAACAAGTTGAATAAAATCCTGGAGTCTGAAAATCTGGGTGGCTGATTGAATTTCTCACTGAATGGATTTAAGTGACCAGATGTTTTGGTATTGTGTAGAGAGAATTTTGGCTTAATGAGAGCTAAGGAAAAAGCAGATTAGCATTTGGCACTCCTGCAGTTCCTCTGCAACTCAATTAGGTAGCTTTGCACATGAGAGTAATTCAGTAAATGCTTGCTGGCTGAGTGATCAAACCATTTTACTGTATTTTTCACTTTCAATCAGTGCTTTGGTTACTGTAAATATAAAAGTAATCTTGGATAACTCAATATACAAAGGGATCAACTGATACAATCTGGAAAATAATATGTCCTAAAGAGCAACATTTCTTTTGAATTCTCTGTTCTGGTTTTAAATCTCTGTTTCGTGGTGTTGGCTTATTGCCACAAAGAGGAGATCCTATCTTGTACTTTTTTATAAAAAACTAATATTACAGAAGTTTATATTTCAATATTATTCCCAACTTAATTTTTCCTTCAGAGATTTTGAAATTTAATCAAACTACCAATTTTTGGCTCCTAACATTAAATGCAGACCTAATTATCCTCATTATTTCAACATCTCCAAATACAGGTACAGTCAGTAGAGTTTTCCTCAAATTAGAATGCCATCAAGTCATTGCATTGCTATTACATCTGAACATTTCTTTCCTAAGGAAGAGAGAAAAGCAATAATTTTTTTCAAGGAAAATTAAAGTTATTCACTTAGTCACATGTTTAGAAATTATATGTTGCAATTATACTGTGGAAGGCAGTGTAGGTTAATGGTTAAGAACATGGACTTTGAAGTCAAACAGATTTAAATGCCAATTCTGAATCTACTCTTAGTCGTTATTTACCTATTTACTCTTATTTGACAATAAGTCAACCGAAAATATTAAATGGAAAATTCCAGAAATAAACAATTTGTAAGTTTTAAACTTAATTGTTCTGATTAGCATGATGAAATCTAACGACATCCCACTCTGAACCACTTAGGACATGTATGATCTGTTTGTCCAGTGTCTCCACACTGTGGACGCTCCCCACCCATTAGTTACTTACTAGCCACGTGGGTTATCAGATTGACTGTAGATGTATTGCAGTGCTTGTGTCCAAGTAACCCTTATATTACTTAAAATGGCCCCAAAGCACAAGAGTAATGATGCTGACAGTTCGGATATGTCAAAGAGAAGACTTAAAGTGCTCCCTTAAGTGAAAGGTGAAAGTTCTTTACTTAATACAGAAAAAAATCATATACTGAGGTTGCTAAGATCTATGGTAAGAACAAATTTTCTATCAATGAAATTGCCTGATTTATAAATAAAATGTTATCATAGGTATGTAGGTATAGGAAAAAACATAGTATATATAGGGTATATTAAAATATGCTTAACACACATATAAATGTAAATAAATCAACTACGTGTGTGTGTGTGTGAGAGAGAGAGACAGAAAGCGAGAGAGAGACAGAGAGAGAGAGAGAGAGAGAGAGAGAGAGAGAGAGAGAGAGAGAAGAGAGAGAGAACAAGTCTGCACACACTCTAGCTTAGCATAATGCCTGGCACATAATAAACACTCATGAGAAGAAACTCTTGTTAAAGTATTCAGGTAACAATTCTACTCTGGGCATTCTGGTGAGGTATTGACCAGTCTGGTAAAGGAAAGATCAAAGTATTTTTTTCAAGCAGATACACCCATGTTCAAATTTAATTCTGCAATTGTTTAGCTGCATATTCTTGGTCAAATTATGTAAACTTTCTGAATCTCAAATTTTTCAAATGTACAATAATAATAAAACTCACTTTTCAGGGTTTTGGGGAACAAGATTAAAAGAGATAAAGTGTATAAAACACCTGGAATAAATATGACTAGAGAACATGTACTATATATTATTTTCCCCATGATCTTACATATATTCTTTAACCCTTTCATGTCTTACTTTTTGAACTATAAAATATATAAAAACTGCATATGTGACCTTATAGGGTTGTGGTGTAGATTAAATGAGATGATATATAAACTATCAAACCAACCACCAATGTCTTTCAACTCCACTTGTACAAGTGCAGTTGTATATAAAATCTACAAAGACACCAAAATAACATAGGTCTGAATGTAAAACGTCTTAAATATTCTTTTTTATAATTAGTTTCAAGTGTGCAAAACAATGTAATAGTTAGACATTTACACCCCTCCCAAAGTGATAACTCCCCTCCCCCAATCCACTACCCCTCTGACATCATATATAGTTATTACAATTCCATTAACTCTATTCCTTATGCTGTACTCCACATCCTGTGACTATATATTAAATTATAGTTGACATTCAATATTATTCATCTTCAGCTTCAGTTGTACAGCACAGTGGTCAGGCATCTACACTGTCCATGAAGTGGTCTCCCTAATAAGACAAGTACCCATCTGACACCCTACAAAATCTTTACATTTTCATTATATTCCCCAAACTGTCTTTCATACCCCCGGCAATACTGTCACTACCAATTTGTGCTTTCTAATCCCCTCACCTTCTCCCTCATCCCCATCTCCCTCCCATCTAGCAATCCTCAGTTTTTTTCTCTATATCTCTGTGACTATTTATGTTTAGTTTGCTCATTTATTCTGTTCTTTAGATTCCACATTTAAGTGAGATCAACATGTGGTATTTGTCTTTCTCCATCTGACTTATTTCACTTAGCATAATGTTCTCTAGGTCCATCCATATCATTGCAAATGGTTAAGATTTCATTCTTCTTTATGGCTGAGTAATACTCCATTATATAAATGTACCACAGTTTCTTAATCCAGTCATCTACGGATGGGCATTTCAGTTGTTTCCATGTCTCGGCTATTGTGTATAGTGCTGCAATAAACATACAGGTGCATAAATTTTTTCGAGTTAGCGTTTTGGATTTCTCTGGATAGATACCTAAGAATGGAATTGCTGGGTCATAAGGTATTCCATTTCCAGTTTTTTGAGATACCTCCATACTGATTTCCATAGTGGCTGCACCAGTCTGCAATCCCACCAACAGTGCACCAAGTTTCCCTTTTCTCCACATCCTCGCCAATACTTGTTGTTTGTTGATTTATTGATGACAGCCATCCTGATAGAAGTGAGGTGGTATCTCATTGTGGTTTTTATTTGGCTTTCTCTAATGACTAGTGAGGTTGAGCATTTTTTTCATATGTCTGTTGGTCATCTATATGTCCTCTTTAAAAAAATGTCTCTTCATGTCCTCTGCCCATTTTTTAATTGGGTTTTTATTTATTTATTTATTTATTTATTTATTTATTTTTATTTTATTTTTTTTGTGTTGAGTTGCACGAGTTTTTTATAAATTTTGGATATTAACCCCTTATCATATGTATCATTGACAAATATCTTCTCCTATTCAGTAAGATGACTTGTTTTATTGATGGTTTCTTTTGCTGTGAAAAAACTTCTGGTTTGATGTAATCCATATATTTATTTTTTCTTTTACTTCCATTGCCCAAGGGGATATATCAGGAAATATATTACTAAATATAATGTCTGCAAATTTATTTGGTTGGTGCAAAAATTGCAGTTTTTGCAATTATTTTTAACCTTTGAAACCGCAATTACTTTTGCACCAACTTAAGACTTCCTATATTTTCTTCTAGGAGTTTTATGGTTTCAGATCTTTCATTTAAGTCTTTAATCCATTTTGAATTTATTCTTATATATGGCATAAGGAGGTGGACCAGCTTCATTTTTTTGCATGTGTCTGTCCAGTTTTCCTAGCACCATTTATTGAATAGGCTGTTTTTACTCCTGTGTAAATTCTTGTTTCCATTGTCATAGATTAAATGACCATATAGCTATGGATTTATTTCTAGGGTCTCTATTCTGTTCCATTGATCTATGTGTCTGTTTTTATGGCTGTACCATGATGTATTGATTTCTATAACCTTGTAGTATGATTTGATGTCAGGTAAAAGCATCTTAAATATTCTTTGTAAGAAGAATGTAAAATCTGCCAAATCTTTGCAAAAACCTAATAAAAATCTGTCAGTATTAAGATGGAAACGTTATTGAGAGAAATCCAAGTGTCTTTTTCCACTTGTTAACCAAGTCAGTCATTTATAGGTGTTGGTTCCACAGAACGTAATTTCTGGGAGGGCCAGGGCCAAATTCTGTTTGCTTACCCTTCCAGCCCCAGTGCCTAACCCACTGTCTAGAAAATGGCAAGTATTCAAAAAACATTTGTTGAGCAAATGAGTAAAGTCACTCCTAGCAAGGCTCCAGCCAGGATCATGCAGAATCAGGTTTCCTCTGAGTTGAAACAACAAACTGCCTCCGAAGTACAAGCCTTTTGCCTTCTGGAATATTCAGCCCAGGCCTATGTTCCTACAACATGCATGATCTTTTGACCATTTAAATAACTGTTTCTTCAACTTCAACAGGTCTACTTACTACCAGGAACTATTTGCATGTATTTCGCACATTATTGTCAAAATTACCGTATGTCCCCAAAGCGTGAGGTCTAAATTAATGAAGTTTTACAAAATTTATATTTTATGGGTGGTTTAACCTTTGAACAAACACATGAAAAACAAGTGATAAAGCAGAATATTTCCTTAGAATTGAATCGACACGTAAATTTGATCTTGTAACATTTGCGCACAAGGTGACAATTTCTGATGCAGTAGGAAGCATTACAAATGTGCAGAAATCAATTCAGCCACTAGGAAAAAGCAAGAGTTGCTAGGAAACCACATTCCAAATAACGAATATTATAGTGCTGACCCAGGCAATTACCATATGCCTGACATAACATTAACACAAAGCTTAACAGCTTTTTAAAAGCACTTGTGACAGTGAAGTGTTCACACCATATTTGCAACTCAGCTGATTAAAGAGTTGCCTTTCAATTACTTGAAAATTCAACTGTATGAACAGGTAAATAGGAAATCAAAGTGAATTAATAACAAGGAAAGATGGTTCCTAGGGCTCACCAAGTCTCTCCTGCATATTTAGGGAGCACGTATTATGTGTTATAATCTCACTTAACTGAATAAAGTCCATTCAATTTTTAAAGGATTTATTTTTCAAATTGGCATACTCTATTTCTATGTGTTTGTATATTCAGAGTAAAAAGCCTTTAAGAATATACAACAAAATGTGCACTGTTGTTATGGTTGGTTGGTAGATTACAGGTGATTTCTTCTGGGTGCTAATTTTCAGGGGTCACTTTATTTTTAATAATTTCAGAAAATGAATACAGTTACTTCGAAATAATTGTTAAACTTTTATTTGGACCTATGTGAGATTTTGAGGCAGAATAACAAACAAAGGTATAAAACCTAACAGTGTGGTTAGCAGGCAGATAGCCCATTACTATCTTACACGTTATTCTATCTTGCTATTTTTGCATCATTTTTGGTATTGCCAGATTCAAGATGCTAATGTTGGCATATGTGTATGTGACAATTAGCCATAAAAGAGATTAAGTTAAACTGGCACTAAAAGATAAAAGCTCTCTTGTTCAGTTATGCCAGAAATAGAGACCATATTCCAAAAGGTAATGGACTAAACTACCCCCAAAATGGGCTGATGAAATCATATCTTAATGTCTCTTTAGGAGTGAGAATTAGCAGGCAGAGATTCTTATTCTTTACATAAAACTCAGGTAGGTAAAAACATGAGCTACCTATCTGCTTAGAGGCTTCATACTTCTAAAGCACACTACACAAGAATCAAATAAAAATGAATGCCTTTATTAATATAATTATTAGCCTTTTGTTAGGACACTGTACAAATATTCCTGGGAGAGACACTCTCTGGAGAAGGGCTAAAATAAATGAAATAGACTTTAACCTCTTTAGCAGTATTTACCCCATAAGGACATTACTTAACAGAGAACTTTACGAGTATAAAATACTTAAACCTTGTCTCCACTAAAGAATGCATTTCTCTCCTGAAAATGTGGACGTGAGAAGATCACTGCACAAAGTCAAATTGAGCAATTTTGTATTTTACATGCATAGTTTCATGCAAATCAATTTAGCTTTCCCCCCCATTGCTTGGTTTTGTTTTTCCTTTTACTAACTTATTATTATCACTAACTTTTCTTGTAGCAAAAATATGCAAATACCTTCACAAAAGAACTGCTTGACAAAAAACATGTTTGACAAATACAATAAAATTCTTCCGCAAGATCAGGACTTTTAGAAATGTGTTCCTGACAAACTATTTTTTCATAGACTGAAAATATGAATAAAAGTCTGTGACTATATTATCCTAGAATCAGTCATGATTAAAGAGAAAAGCTAAAGTAAACTAGCAATGGAATTCTATCTCATTCACATCCACGTTACACATGTAATACTGTGTTTAAATCATTATGCTGACAGTTTGCAGAGGAATTATAAGGCATTAAGGGTGCTCTGCTAGTAAAGCTCAGCACTACATACAGCATCACGCCAGAAGTGTAACTCTATGATTAAAGCAAATGTTTTGTTCAGTACATAAAAACAATTAATTAGAATATAAGACAAAATATTTAAATTCAAAGACTATCTTATAAAAAATTAAATGTAACATTTCAAATATGTAGCTTCTGCATTACAATCCACAATAAAAAAAAGAAACAAAGGGAAAATAAACAGAGAAAGAACAATGGCATAACATGGATAGTGGAAGCCCCCAACTCATTCTGGCTGGTCATATTGTCAGAACAGTGATGGAATAATACCTATTCCCGCACTCCACACAAAGCTGAACCTCTCTCTCTTATTTTCTAATTAAAAAATAAATCATTTCTGATGGGATGTCTCTAAAATAGACTATTTATTTCCATTCTTAAGAGAACATCTAGTATAAATTTAAATATTCTTGAAGCCTAAAGCCATGAAAAGTCCAATTTACTAGATAATGAAAGACTAAAAGCAATAGGAAAATCTGACAATATGCAATTTATTTAACATGCTTTTATTTAATAAGTCTATAGAGTGTAGCAATTAGGTCTGGCTAACTATTATTTTATTCTTCTTTTCTTCACCTGTAAAATGAAAATGACGGCAATACTTCCCTTATGGCATTATTGTGAGACTCAAAAGAGTTGAATACGTAGAAAGCACTTGGAACAGTGACTACCTGGCATACCTTTAACTGCTTCAATACATTATTTATTGTTATTCTGCAGTAGCTAGTTTAAATACAGTTAGCTGTTTCTGTCCTTTCTATTTAAAGATAATTTCTTCTGTAACTTGGGTTGAAAATAGGCATAAATGTAGATTAGTGAGAATGACTCAGTAGTAAGATAAAACTCATAAAAAATATACATCACTTTGCACTTCCATTTCCAAGTAAGAGCAGATTATATAATTTGAACAACCCTCAGAACGTCAGCTCTCAAGGCAATGAAAAAGTACTGTAGCAAGATATGAGGGAAGATGAACATGAGGAGAGGTGAGCACAAATTGGAGGGTGGGCTTTTCAACGGTGGGCATCTGCTGACTTCAGAAATGACCAAAAGGGTAAGAAAAGGAGCAGGTCTTCTGACATGACAGGACTCCAGGGACAAAAATTGGAGTCCAAGTATTGCCAAGGGGGGAGGACTTAGTAACCCTCCATAGTTTGAGATGAGACCCTGCCAGGAAACACAACAGGTTAAGGGCAATAGCATCAACATAAAATGAATCAGACATAAACTGACCCTCACAGAGACCAAAACCCAGGGTTTCTGGCTAGAGCTCCTAGCAATCCTTTCCTGCCAGAAGCACATACAAAATTTCCCCATAGGAGAATTCTGCGTTTCAAATTATTTCTATAATATATATATATGTGTGTGTGTGTGTGTGTATATATATATATATATATATATATATATATATATAATTTTTAGCACTCAAACAAAAAAATAATTAAGCACACAGGAGACAAATAACATGACTAAAAAGTAAGTGAAAGAATAAACAATGTAATAGACCACAGGGACTCTAGAGAACGAATTTATCACAAATAGTTTAATTATGCCTGGTATATTTAAGGAAATAAAAACAATATAAAAATTTATCAGATAAATGGAAACTTAAAAAGTAGAAACTGCTATGAGCAACACTAAGTATTAAATGGATGGGCTGAACAGATGATTTTTATAACCAATTGAGGGGAGTATCAGTGAGTTAAAAGACTGATTTCAAGAGAATATATAGACTTAAGCTCTGATAATTAAACAGAAGCAAAACACAAAAGAGAATCTGTTGTAATCTTATCTACTAGTAAAGTATCAGTGAAAAAACACTTTAAACATTTTTTTAAAAAAAACCATAAATACATTTCTAGTACCAAATAAATTCATTATTAAAATAGATCTATTAGAAAACATATTTAGCCATCAATTTTTCCCAGTATTATTATATGGTGTTTTGTATATTACTGCTACAGTAAAACAATGGTTTACTAAAACTGCCACTATGTGCATCATCTAGGATATTAAAAGTAAATTAAAATCTGTTTATTGGATAAACATGAGAAGCAAGGATAACTGGGCTCAGTATCTTAATAGTGAGTTCATATAATACCTATGTAGTTCTTTCTGACCACTTAGGTTTATTTCCTTAGATACAGATTTTACAGATAGAGCGTTTCAAATAAGTATACATACTTCATGGTGAAAAGTACTAATTAGAATTTTATAAGGAAATAATTAACAAAGAATCACAGAGAACTAATCCAAGTTATCAAATAGTGTTTTTTTTTTCTAAATACAATCTTGGGCTATAATCTCACAAGGTTAATAAATATTGCAATAGTTGTAAAGAGAAAATCTCTTCAAATATTAAAACAAAAACAGGTTTCCTTTGTAAATAACAACTATTTTAACATTAATTGAAATATTTATTTCACAATCTCAGAAAATCCTGTAAAGTGATTAGAAGACTTAATTGAAGCTTAAGGAGCTAGAATTTAATGTATTAGTACACGTAAATTGTACATTAATATTCCTGCCTTTGAACGAGGCAGTTAGAAGAAATTCATAGCATTTCCCTGATTTGCAATGGAGATTGCTAAACATGTTAGTATTACAGCATGATTACACCATGTTTTTTAAACTCTATTTCACAATCTTGCTATAATTATCTCATTATGTAAAATGTTCTGTTTTCTGAACTAATAGAGGGAATTTGCATTTGTATGCCTATGTGATAAAATTCAATGAAAATATTTTTTAAAAACTGAAATCCGGAAGTAAAACTTAGGTATCTGGACACACTAACTCAGTCTTCTTCAAAAGCTTTAAATCATGAAAATGCTCCTTGCTTTTCTATCACATACTCTAGTCCGTCCTCAACCAGCTTCTCTTTCCTTACCACTTTTTAAAAAAGAATAAAGCACAAACAGTAATAAATGTTTTGTTATTTTAATTAACGAGTGGTTAAACTTAGCATGAGTTAGTCTTTCAGCACTAAAAACTCTATTCAAAATACTTTGATAAGATTAGGTTCACAAGTTAATGAACAGTATGAAATTTTATAATTTCCTAGTGAAATCACCATATGGCTAACTCAGACAATAGGGAGAGAATATGAATTTGATCTTACTCTTCTTCATTGTCTATTGTTTAAAATATTAAGAAAATCAGATTCCTCCTAGGGAGGGAAAAATGGAGTAGGCATAATGCTGGCATTTCTATATATGTTCAGCCAGTAGAATAAACATTGTATTGATAAAGTACAAAAAAATTCTTAATCACTATTTTTAAAAGCAGCCTTAATTAAAGTCACATTGGGCTGAATTTTCAGAATTTATTGCATAAGTAGACCAAATTTGTGTATGTTTTGCAGATACAGTCTAAACGAGCCTCTGAGTTTCATTAGAGTACTTCTGGAAAAATAATTTGCTTGAGTATTATAAACTGAAGAAGTGAAATGCTATATTCTCTGGGTTTTTTTCAATTAAAAAAAATTAACCCTATCAGTTTTACCGTTAATGATTCAAGGACATTACCAATCACTTGCAAGCAATTATATGTGATAATTCAGGTTCCTACAGTGTTTCCCTGAAAATAAGACCTAGAGGGGACAATCAGCTCTAATGTGTCTTTTGGAGCAAAAATTAATATAAGACCCGATCTTATTATAAGATTATAATATGATATAATATAATATAATATAATACTGGGTCTTATATTAAGTTTTGCTCCAAAAGATGCATTAGAGCTGATTGTCCGGCATGGTCTTATTTTCGGGGAAACAGAGTATTTCCCATCATGACAGGTGCCTCAAAAATTTATAAGGCATATAAAAATTATCAATTTACTTTTCAAAATTTGAGAGGTTTGGAAGTTTTCTTTTGAGCAATTATTGCAACTCAAATAGCTTAAATTTTAAATAGCCTAAAAACTTAAATATTTGAAGTAAACAATCAGCTGATCACATACCAACTCTACTGCAACACCCAAACATTTTTAATGAAAGATTCTTTCAATACGTTTAGAAATCTTCCCATGGCAACAAGGTAGAAGCCACTTCAAAATCAAGTTAATATCCCAAAAAACAATCCCAAACCATGAAAGTAATATAAATTAATAAGAAGCTAAAATTATTAAGGTGGTTTATTATTTTGAATTCTCTGTCTGCAGTCTTATTAAATCTTTATGGACGTTTCCTCTTCTGATCTAATAAGATTTTCTGATACGTAGAACAGAGCTAATGCTATATCCAACAAATGAAAATACAGATGGGCACACTGTGAAACAGAACTCCCTGGTCTTGTTCTTTGGTAATGTAAGTTTGTTTTGACAATGCTGAATCAATGCAAACATTATATCTACATTGTATCTCCTATAAAAGAAAATCCAACATAGAAAAACAAATAATAACACTGCCCAGCTGGTAATCTTGAAAATTTACGAACTGATATAAATTAAATGTGGAATGTATATGCTTGTAGTTTGCAGCAGATTTGAGACAGCATTCCTTTTGTTTGTTTTGTCTAACTGTGGTAGAAGCGTCATTCATATACTTGAGGAACTCGATTATTATGTCCTGAGGGGACTTAAACTAGAAATTTTTTTAATGCGCATTGATTTTCTATTTTCCCATCTGATGGGTATCTTTATACTTTTTAAAACTGTCAAACATAAACACACATGTGAGCACAAAAGAATAGGAATAAAATGAGTAATTTTGCACTACAACCCCTATGTTCACTTCCCCTATTGCATTCTCTTCTTTCCCATCATCTTTTTTTCCCTTGGATTTAAGCACCATCTTGAATTTTGTATTAATCATTCCCTTTCTTTCCTTTAAACTTTTTCCATCAATGCAGGTATTTCTAAATTGCATATATATTTTTTCAGTTTTGTGAGTTATGAAATTTAATTAAATGAGATAAAACGGCAACATTCCTTTATGACTGGCTTCTTTTGATCAACATTGTGTTTATGACATTCATCCATGTTGATGTCAATAGCTGAAGTCATTCATTTTCCCAACTGTATGGTATCCCAAGGCATAAATATATCACAGTTTATCCATTCTGTTAAATGGATATTGCAGTTATTTCCAATTTGAGGCTATTATGAAAGTATTGACTTGAAGTGGATACTCTTGGGGCTGACTTCTGCTACACACTTCCCTAGGGGAAATCTCTAGAAGAGTGATTGCTGGGTTGTAGCAAAGGCACAAATTCAACTTCCCTCATTAATGCCAAGGACATTGTACCATTTATACCCCCACCAGCTGTGTGAGATTTCCTTCTGCTCCAGATTTTAATAATAGTGGCACTGTCAGACTTTCAAAGTTGTGCCAAAGTAGTAGGTGGGAATGCTTTATTATAGTGTTATCGCTATATATTAATCTGATGACTGATGAGGTTAACACAGATACTTTTATTGGTCAAAGGTGTTACAAAAAATTCTCCTGTTTTGTAGTTGTCTTTGTGTTCTCTGTAGGTGTTCTCTGATAGCAACAGGAAGGTTTTAATCTTTAAAATAGTAAAATTTATACATATTTCCCTTTATGATTTGAAAATTTTTGACCTGACTAGCTTACAAAAAAAATTTTTCTCTAAGTCAAAAATTCCTAATTATAAATTTACAATTTTATAGTATGGCTTTTCACATTTAAACCACCTGGAACTGCTTTATGTAAAGACTCATGAAATTTTAATATTTTTTTCTACATGGATAACCAATTGTCCCCAAACCATTTATTGAATAGTTCATCCTTTCTCCACTGATCAGTGTTACCTTTGACATTTATCAAGTCCTCTTTTTCTCTCATGTACTGCAGTCTCATTAAGATATGTTTAGTTATGGATTCTGTATCTTTTATAGAATTCTTTTGGATTACTGTGTCTCAGAACTGAACAATGTCTTTTAATAGCTCCATTTTTTTTTCCATTTTACATTCTCCCTATTAACTTCATTTGGAACCCCAACTGAACATACAGAGAGTGCCAAAAAAAAAAAAAAAGTTTATACATTTTAAGAAAGGAAAAAAACTATATTAAAATTATGCTGATGATTACCACTTTGAGCACCTCTTGTAACTGCAGAAGTCAAACGTGACTTGTATTCATCTTTTGTTATCGGTATATATTGAGTATTACAATTTTAATAGTTTTTTTCCTTTCTTAAAATGTGTATACGTTTTTTTGGCACCCTCTGTATATTACATCCTCTCACTCTTTCCTTTATGTAGCCTACATATTTTATGTTTTACATTCTCTTATTCGTATTTTCCCATTTTTGATTCTCTGAACTCAGTTGTAGGTAATTTCTTCAGTTCTAGCTTTCAGTGTACTAATTTTTGCTTTAGCTATGTCTAATCTGCTTTAAAACTCATCCACTGAGCTTTTTTAAAAAAAGTATTATGTTGATTGCTTAGAAATTCTCTGGTTCTTTTTTAAATCTACTATTTCTGCTTCATATTCTAAAGCTCCTCTTTTATTTCTTTGTATTAAACATTGTCATTTTGATTCTGAAAATTTTGATATCTGGTAACACTCCAGCTATGTTTTTCCTATCTACTATTTCTACTGTCTCTTACCCATAGTACTTTGTTTTCCTGTGTGTGTTTTTTGTTTTATATATATATATTTTTCTTTTTAAATATTAGCTATTCATTTCCCAGAGCACTTTATTTGTGGAAAATCTTTGAGGATGAAGTTAAAGCTGACTTCCTCCAGAATGGAAATAGTGTTTCCTAGTTTCCTACTATTGCTGCTAATGTCAGAGCACTTAATTTAAATTCACCACTTAAATTTTGTTCAATCTACACATATAAAGTGATTGGCAAATTTCTCTCGTTCCTATGAGTGTAGTGTTGTGCTTAATAGTCTTTAAAAATATTTTTAAAATATTTAACACTGCATTGTAATAATTTTAATCAGAAGGAACGTTCAGGGTATCTAATTTTCCATAATGCCAGAAGCAGAAATGTATTAACGTTTTGAGGCTTTTATCCCTTTATTTGTTTAACTCATGGTGAGTTGTTATAAAAGGGCTGTCTTAAATTCAAGGTTACTTCTCCCAGCACAAGATTTCTGTTTTATAAAGATTCATAGAAACACTTCTGGGATCCATCAGGTTTTGGCAAAACTACAGCCACGTGACCTCATCCATTCGCAGATGTAGATCCCACATGGCAGGGGGCCATCAGCAGCAGAAAGAGGAAAACCCCCCAGAAGGTACGTTTTTCATTAAGTTTCCTCAGTTATTGTGCTCCAACATTCAAGTTCTGTCGCATAAAAATTGCAGGGATTCATGAGGAACACCTGTACGCTACCCACAGGAAGTCCCCCAGGTCCTCCATTGACTCTCTTCTTTTTTTCTTGTTTTTTGGATTATCTCTCAGACCCTGATTCTGACCATCATTCTTGCTTCGATTTGGTGACTTGGTCACTGACAGCAAGTTCTTCCACTTGTTCTAATCCTTTAGCTCCTTTTTTTCCCCATAGTATTTTGATTTCCACACACTTTTGACTATTTTAGACCATATTCCATTTGTTCTTTTCCTGGATATATGAGTTACCTCTAGGTATTCTTCATTCTCTTGATCATCTGATTTATCTAGATCTATAAGGTATAGTAAGTAGCATTCAGAAGTGAATTTTTTGCCCCCTTCAGTTAAATGTGCATGACTACTCAAACGAAATTGCTGAGAGGGTTACCTGAATTGGTCTTCCATCAGGTGTCAGGACCTCTTCTGACAGTTCCATCATCTTCAGGGCCATCAGGGCAATGGGTTTAGCATGGCAGAGGCTTTTTCTGTGGAGTCCTGCAGCAACACAGTATGCGTCACCTATTGTTTCCACCTGCAGCAATCAGACAAATTAAATGCAAACATATGATAATAAGCCAGAATAGAAATCATTAGTTATCTGCAATCACAAATGTTGCTAAAAAGCATGTCAGCAAAACATCGATAAATTAAGCAATTAGACAACTGAGTAATTAGAGCAGAGTTTGCAAACAGCCACAGTAAAATACTGACATGTCACTCCAAGGCTGTTCATCAACATTATCACCATAGATGATCATTGAAATTGAGAACAACTGTAATATAAAATAATTGTCCTCTGCAAAAATAGAACTGTCAGTATTTTACCTGGACAATTTCCAAATAATGACCTTTTTCAAGGCCACCCCCTAGTCTCCTTCAAACTTTTAATATTGGTTGTGTTTGAGAGATTAAAAATTAATGTGCAAAAACCCATCCATAATCCTCCAATTAAAGAGTTAACAGACACTGTCAGAGTCTTTCCTGACCCTGTTCTAATTCTATTGTTAGCATCCAGCCTGAATGGCCATTGCTTTTGTTCAGTATTTTAAATATTTACCCCAGGTTAAAATCCCCAAATTTCCAAAGTATAGACTATAGGTAAAACCTAGGCACAACTTATTTTCAGACGAAAGTTTACTAGTTATCCAATGTAAATATGATGGTAAAATCTTCAAGAGTTCTAATATTTTAATTAGAGCAAAGAGATGAAATATTGCTCAGTTCCACTATCACCTTTTCTCTGAAGCCCTCCATGGTCCTTCCATTAGTTAGTAGTAGAACTAATCCTTTCTTCTACACTGGTTCAGCAGTTCCATACCTCGTTGCTATAGTTTTCATCAGAAGCTATAATCAATATGTACCTACGTATAATCAATATGTATCCCCAGTCGTGATGTGAGCTGTTTAAAAGTGGGATCGTATATTTTTCATCTCTGTATTCATAGGGCTTATCATAGAGCCAAAAATATAGATATTTAACAAATATCTACCAAATGAATAGATACATTAATCCATCATGTTTACCATGATTACAATGACAGTATTTCTACTCATTTGCTTATTTTCACCATTTGTTTCATAAGCATCGTGTAGATCTGTGAGCCATGTAGTGCTATCGAGGAAAAAACTGCCTCTAAATGACTGGAGATGCTTTTATCATAAATACACCAAGAATTATAAGATATTCTATTAGTTGAGATTTAATAGTCATAATTAAATTCCATGTGAGTACATTCTAACACTATCGTATTAAAAGATGTACTGTATTAAATTCCATGAACAGTAATTTAGAGAATATGATGAGAATACTTAACAAGTTTGTAGGATGAGGAATGCCAAAATTATAACTTGCTTATTAGAATCTTATCAGAAAATATGTATCAAAAAATGATTCCAATATGCTTAGACCAATCATGAAGTTCAAAATCTTCACTTCAAGATCTGTTTTCTGATGCCAGAAAAATAGAAATAAAATCATATAATAAGAACAGAAAGACAATGCAATGTGAGTTGGCAAAGGTTTTATTCTAAAGACTGAAACACACTGCCCCTAAAGAATTCCCACTGAGAAAGACACCCAGAAAATAATCGACATCTAATATGTGGCCATTTACCATTTCCCCCCTAGAAACACACAATCCTTTGCGATTCCTCACTTTATCTCATCCTTTCATAATTCTGTACAATTTAAAAATCTAGAATGGTGTTAGTTATGCACTTTATAACTAACTTCTGATTTTCAGATATTAGGACACATAGGCGGTAAATTATTTGTGTAAATTGAATCACTTCACAGTCACTGTGAATGTGCATGTTCCTGGAGCACGATTTCTTCTTGAAGTCGCTATCATTATCCTCTTACTCGGCAGTATTATCTCCATTATCTTTTCAGCAAAGTTTATTGAGTTCTACTAAATGTGTATTTGTAGAATTTGTACCAAAAGAATAAAGATTATGTTGCACTTTCTCCGTCGGAGTATGTAATGTAATAGTACGCAGAAGATGGACCGATATGTCATCAACCTATGTAACACAAATCTAATGAAGTGCAAGATAAATGTGTGCACAATATAAATACATTCACATTAAAACACAGATATCATCAGGTAAGATTTTATAGAATTTTGTTTCCAAATATTTGAAGTAGGTTAGCTATCAGAAATAACAGGATGAAGAAAGAGTCAAAAAGTAGACATCAGAAAACCATGGTCCATATGAAGATATGAAATTCTCACAATTATTCATAAACACCCAACCTACAGAAAAACATCTCAAAGATGTTTCCATCATGCTAGGCTAGATTATGCTGCAGCAGCTATTTAACCTCCGAATTTTAATGCCCTGAAACAACAAAAGTTTATTTCTGATTCCTGCTATATATTCATGTGGATTAAAAGATTGGGGTAAAGGGGGGAAGGAAACACTGGGCCATGTCTCTTCACTCTAGGAAAAGGCTAATAGAATCTCCTCACCTGAGCTGGTTGTCACAGCAGAGGAAAAGACATTCTGACAATTTATACACTAACTGCTCACGCTTTCTCCAAGATGTGACATATATAGCTTCTTCTGAAGGTTCATTCACCAAAGCAAGTCACACGGCCATGCTTAAGGTAAAGGGGATGGGAAAATGCAACCAACCTTGTGTGCAGAGCAGAGCCAGAAATATTTGGTGAATAGCATTATTGAATATATGAATAACTAGGTAATAGCTTAAAATTTTTCAAACACCCAGATGTCTGTAAAGTATAAGCAATATATTTGTGTGATGTTTTTCTTTCCTTGCAGATATATTCAGCATCTCACCTGAACATTTTGACAGAAATGCTACCACCTTAGTAATGCAGCTTTCCATTAAAGCTCCATTCTTCTTTTTTCTCCCTTCATCTATGTTAGGGCTATAGAAGTTTAGCAGAATTAAGTATATATAAACATTTTAGTGGATTCCCTTCAAAATAATTAGTTGACTTTTCCTTACAGGGAACTGTGAAAGTGAAAGCATTATATATCAATTATAATTGCTCTTGGGAACGTTTCCTTGAGTTAAACCAAAGTTAAACATGTGTATGCTGTAAATATATACAACAACATGTCCAAAAAGTTGACTACATTTTTGAATTCCTTTGTAATTGCCTCAGTGTTTTTTAAATAGAATTTTAAACACAACAGACACCATATAAAATTGTGCATATCATTTATTTTCAGCATCTTCCACCTGTTCATGAATGACATTAACAATAAAGATGTCTAAACTAGGCATGGAGATGGAAAAGATGGTGCTTGTGCAAATGTCTGAAAAACCTTATATCCTTTTCTAAACATAGAAGAGGTGATTTAAGTACTAAAAATATTGTGTAAAGTGTTGTCCCACATATAATTATCATAGCTGCTTTATCAAACTTTAAACAAATCACCTCTCTCAGTATATCTTCTTTTCAACTTTATAATCAAAATCCTCACATTATTTCAGAAGTAAAGGTGATGTAAATAAACTTCTTAGACTTGTGCATTCACTCCTTTTATTTACTTTATTTTAGTTTTAGATTGACCATTTAAAAGAATTTAGTTTAGCTCCTAGTAGAATCCTATTCTCATAACATTCTTCTCCCTTTCCTCCAGGTTAAAGCTCAAGAAATACCTAGGAGGATTCTTGGAAATTTGGGCACAGCGTGTTGTAGGGGAGGGTGGTGGTGGTCCTGGGGCTGGGATTAGCCTAAAAGAACACTGTATACAATTGGGCAATTAATAAGCCCAGTCCCATGGGACCCATGCCCACCTCAGTCCTTCAATCCTACAGTCCTGGGTCTGTCTTCCTTTGAACTTTCTAGGCTATGTGAAAGAGAGCGTGGGGAGGGGCATAAGAGCGGAGGGTCAGAGAACTCTGGCAGTCTACCTTACTGGACAACCTCCCTCTCTCCCTCTGGGTATTATCCAGGGGAGAATCAAAGTATAAAGTCCGCCTTTCTATTTGTTTTGCTTTCTGTTTTTGGCTTCTAGTGTCCTTAGAAACAGAAAAAGAAGAACAGGAATGGAGGGATGGAGGGAGGGAGGAAGAGTTGGGAAGGGAGGGAGGGAAAGGGAGAGAGAGGGAGAAGGAGAGAATAGGAGAGGAAGGGAGGGAGAGACAGAGACATAGAGAAGAGGTATTGGAATGAGATGTCGGCATAAAGATGAAGCCTAAAGATGAAAAATGTCTTCTTTCACCTCCTAGCATCTCACAGGGCACTTGGTCACCTGATCATGATCAGGTGAGTGCAAGGGGGCCACGTTCTTCATGAGCTCTTTGGCTGCGACCAAGAGCACTTGACAAGCCAAAAGAATACCATATTCACCCTTGCAGAGAGTTTGGAGCCACACCTGTCAGCCCAGTCACCTTTCTGACAGTAGGTATGGTTCTTGAGTGACAGGGAAAGGAGGCTTAGTGGAGGACATTTCCAATGGTTGGCAGGGAGCCTGAGTGCACAAGTTCTGCAGGTCCTTGCTGACTAGAAACCCGACGCTGGGGTTGCTGGTGGTCTGGACACAGATGATCCAAAAGGCTGGCCAGAAAAGGTAGAGCATGGCACAGGCCTTCTTCAAGACTTATTGGTAGCAGAAGAGCAGGAAAAACTAGACTTGGGTAGATTTACAGGCCCCATACTTTTTGCCCTTTATCTCGTAACTGGCTCAGCAGTTCTCCACTGTTAATGTGTCCATTCCTCCTGATACTCAGAAGGGTGAGTGAAATGGGCTCCTGGCCAAAGATGCAAATCCTGGTGGTGGCCGCCAAGCAGGGCCACGGAATGTCCACTGCACATAGGTGAAGAGGAGTAACTTGCCCCAGACAGTAAGCATGAACTCAGCTTTTCATTGTTCTTGAGGTTGCAGTTCTTGAAGATATACGGAGGTCTGACAATTAAGTTCATGAACTCATCCTAGAGAAAGTGCTACAGACGTCATTGCTGAATATCACTATGGTCACCTTTGAAGTACTACCCTTGGGAAGCTATGCATTGACGCCAGTGCCTAGTCCACCTTTCAAAGCAATTTTGGAACTTTTTCTGGAATGGCCATCAGAGCTGTCATCATATTACCCTTAATGTCCTGAATGTCATCAAGATGTCTTCCTTTCAACATTTCCTTTATCTTCGGGTAAAGAAAGAGGTCATTGGGGGCCAGATCAGGTGAGTAAGGAGGGTGTTCCAATACAGTTATTTGTTTACTGGCTGAAGACTCCCTCACAGACAGTGCCATATGAGCTGGTAAACCATATGAGTGATGCAAGAGCCATGAATTCTTGGCGAAAAGTTCAGGTCATTTTCATCTAACTTTTTCATGCAGTCTTTTCAGCACTTCCAAATAGTAAACTTGGTTAACTGTTTGTCCAGTTGGTACAAATTCATAATGAATAATCCCTCTGATATCAAAAAAGGTTAGCAACTTCATGGTAACAAGTTTGCAAACTTAATCGTCAGACCTTGTATTGATCCGCTTAACACGACTAAGTCCCTAAGTCAAAAGCTGGTAGGAAGGTCCTGACACAAAGGTTCAAGCAGTATAGACAAAGGCAGTGCAGTCTTCAGCATCATTTTCTTGGCTTGAACAAAGTGATGGCCAAGGCCATAACAGCTATACTCTTGAAGTTGAGAGCACTGTAGGTCCAGAGGAGCTGAGGTGCAGAGAGGCCAGCATACACACATCAGTGATGGCCAAGCACAGGTCCAACAATTGATCACAAGTAATCTGGAGCAGGGCCAGTTTTCAAAGGTAGAGTTAACGACACTAGTACCCAAATGGCTTGAGTATCTCCATAAGCTGCCCTGCTGAAAGTAGTCTGATTTCCCTTCACATAGTAGGTAGTATTACAGGAATTGGGCCACAGATTTCCTTTAATAATAACAGCAATCTTGCCAGATTCTGGAAGCCTGCACTCTGAAGACCAGATGAAGAAGTGACAGGTGATGTCCTGCTCCTGCAGATAAAGGACTTGGTCCTGGTCATATCATTAGAATGGAAAAAAAAAATGCCACTTGTCCAGAAGATCTGACCTTATATTCTTTAATGATCCCCTTGTTTCCGCAGTAGGAATTTGTTTAAAAAAAGTCTTTGAACTTGTAGCCTATCCTGGAACATCTGAACTTTTCCACTCTTAATTGATATGGACCTCAGGAAATCTGCATTGTTTCCCTTAAGCATGGCTGTTGGGTAGGGTTATTCCAAAAGGTGGTGTCCCAGACTGTGGGTATACTTTGGTTGATACCCTCACTCAAGTACCACTGCATTTGCCAAATGTGGGCTCTAGCTGGAGGAAGGCCCTGTTGGCCTGAGCATTCAGTCTCTAACTCTAGACTCAAGAAAGCCCTTTAAGAGTTCACATTCAAGGCCCAGGGCCTTGTTCCCTCCTTCATCTCTACCACTTTATTTTCCTTCACAACCTCTATTCGTCTCCTCATGAACATCACTCCATCATCTCTTCTACCTTCTTCTCCTCCACTTCTGCCTTCTCCAGAATTCCTGTCTCTCCACCTGCTTTTCATCCACCACTTCCATTACTTTCTATTACTTTTCATGTCTTCTGCTGCCACTGAGAAGATGGCACACTCATCAGTTGTCACCTTTTTAGCCAAACCCCACACCAGCTATTGCCTAAGACCTCTTCCCCACTGTGAACCAGATGTCTGTAGGGCATTCCACCCAACATTAACAGGGTGTGGGGTGGGTGGCTCCTTCCTGAAAGCAGGTCACTCACCACACCACTGGTTCCAGAGAAAATTGAGGCATCACAGGTGACACTGGCAGCATGGGGTAGCATGGATATTGCCACACCCCTGCCACCCCAACTCTAAAGGAGGGGGCATAGCGTCAGGATGCTCATTACGAGTTTTATTAAATGTTTTAAATTGCATCTAATTTCTACATGTAGGGGTTGGGATTGTCCGCTAAGTAAGTTTTTCAAATGTAAAACTCAGGACCACCTGCATAAGAATCATCCAGAAGGTACTTGTGAAAAATTAGATCCCCAGGCCCCACCTAGATCTACTAAATCAAAATTTAGGTATAAGGCCCAACTATATAGATTTTCACATGCTCAGGTGTATTTTATGGTTCTCGAAGTTTGAAGACTTTTGGTGTATGATGTGAGTTAAAAATATTACGATATTCCCCCAGATATTCACCTTTTTAAAGAGCCAATGAGCTTTCAGAAAGGAGAAAAGTACTTCTTTCCTGAATCCCAGCCCCATATACATTTCTCTCTCCAGACATTTTCTTATTTGTCAGAACTTCAGTACAACTCCTAGTCCAGATACACACACACACACACACACACACACACACACATACCCCAATTGCTGAGGTATTCAATAACCCAAAGAAAGTTTGTTGAGCTCAATTAAATGCATCCAAGTGAATTGTGCATAACAATTTAGCAATTCAAATGGAAACAACTTTAAGAATTTACTAATAAAGCTATTTCAAAAACTCCCTTCATTTAAAAAAAAAAAAAATCTATCTAATTACAATAATTTTGGTTGATGTTTTTGACCCAAATACTAACTACTTCTTTTAACGATGCCTCTATAGTGCTCAGCTGATACAGCATTGAAAAGGAGGTCATGGATATAAATAGAACAGTGATTTGGCCTGGGAACTATTCCCAAATGAGGGAAAATAGATTCCAAATGACTGCTTATCAAAGAAAGCTCTTCTGATAAAACTCTCAGTAGATCTATCAACGTAAATTCCAGTTCCTTCCCAGGAATCTCAATCATGTAGAAAATACTGTTCCAGGCCCCAGGTTGTTTATCATGAGGGTTATTGAATACTGAAGTATGTTAGCAAAGAAAAACATATTGAAATACCCAGTCAAAATTTCTTCTAAATTCTCAAGTTAGATGTGGGCAACTGAACATTTCTCTCTGCTGTATAGTAAACTGTCCTCTAATATTTTCAATGATATGGCTCCATTTTCCACTTTCATCCACCACTATCACTTTGATTTACTCCATGCTCCAATCAATATGAATAACTCAATATTCTCTGCAAACTTTCTGCACCTCCCAGCACCATAGTTATACTTAAAATTATTGCTCGTCCTGGAATCCATACAATCTTTATAAAGATCATTATTGAGTCTAGTATTTTCATGAAAAGTTTTCCAGAGATTCCTTATTAACCAGAATTTTGAGTATGTTCCCAGAGAATAGAATGTCTGCTATATTTTTTCATTAAATACATAATGAGTGCTGAATAATATTAGTTGATTTCACAACAGTGAATAGTTTCAAGACTTACTATAAAGCTACAGAAATCAACACAATGTGGTACTGGTGAAAAAACAGACAAATATTTCAGTGGAACAGAATAGAGATCGTTCCAGAAATAGACCCCCATAAATATAGTCAACTGATCTCTGACAAAGTGGGAAAGGCAAAACACGGAGCAAAGACAATCTCTTCAACAAATGATGCTACAACAATAAGACATCCACATGCCAAAAAAATGAATCTAGACACATACCTTATACCCTTCACAAAAATTAATTCAGAATGGATCACAGACCTAAGTGGAAAATGAAAAACTATAAAACTCCTAGAAAGTAACATAAAAGAAAACCTACATGATCTTGGGTGTGGTGATGCCTTTTTAGATACAAGACTAAAGACATGATCTATGAAAGACGATATTAAGAGAATGAGAAGACAAGCCACAGACTGGGAGAAAATATTTGCAAAAGACTGTTATACAAAATATTTAAAGAACTCTTAAAACTCAACAATAAAAAAACAAATAACCTGATTTTAAAAATGGGCCGAATACCTTAAGAGACACCTCACCAAAGAAGATACACAAAGAAGATGGAAAATAAACATACGAAAAGATCTTCACATCATATGTCATTCAGGGAAATGCAAATTACAACAACAATGAGATACCATTACACATCTATTAAAAATGCCAAAATCCAGAACACTGACAACACCAAAAACTAATGAGGAGGTAAGCAACAGGAACTCTCATTCATTGCTATTGGGGATGTAAAATGATATAGCCTATTGGGAGACATTTTGGTGGTTTCTTACACAACCAAACGTACCTTTACCATAGATTCTAGCAATTGCACTCCTTGGTGTTCACTGAAAGGAGTTGAAAACTTATCTCTACACAAAAACCTACATACAGGTGTTTATAGCAGCTTTATACAAAACTGCCAATACTTGGAAGCAACCAAGATGTCTTTCAGTAAATGAATGGATAAACAAATTGGGGTACATCCAGGCATGGAATATTATTTAGCACTAAAAAGAAATGAGCTATCAAGCCATGACCAGACCCAGAGATTTAAATGCATATCACTAAGTAAAAGAAGCAAATTTGAAAAGGCTACATATTGTAGGATTCCAGCTATACGACATTCTGGAAAAAGTAACACTGTGGAGACAGTAAAAAGACCAGTGCTTGCCAGTGATTGAGGGGGCGTTAGGGGAGGGATGAACAGGCAGAGCACAGAGGATTTTGAGAGCAGTGAAAATACTCTGTCTGATAGTATAATGATGGATATATGTCATTATACATTTGCCAAAATCCATAGAATGTGCAATACAAAAGTGAACCTGAAGGTAAATAAGGACCTTTGGGTGTGATGATGTGTCAGTATAGGTTCATCTTAGTAAAAAGGCACCATTCTGGTGAGTGATGTTGGTAATGGGGAAAGCTATGGGGCACAGGGTATATGGGAAATCTGTTCCTTCCTCTCAATTTTATTGTAAACCTAAAACTACAGGAAAAACATAGTCTTTTTTTAAGTAGTACAGCCCAATTAGCAAATCAAATGGAAATATTTTATTAAGAGTTCGTTTTTTTAAGGGAATATAATCTAACCTCCATAAATCCTACTAGTCTAAAATATCTATGGGATTACTTTCTTTTATCCCTTCAGATTAAGTATAGTTTAGAAAAGAACCCTTCCCCAACACCTCTTCCGTGAATCAAAATCTGTTACATGCTTCCACATCCATTTTTTATAAGTATCCCTAATCTTTCAGGAGGACATCATTTTTGCTCCTTTTAAAATTCCAATAAAACTCAGCTTCTACATCTCTTATAACTGCAGTTATATGTGTTCATACTTTCTCTACCAGCATCCTGTCCAAATTTCTAAGTCATTTAATCTTTGAAGACAAGGGCAATATCTTTGATATCTTTTTAAAGCCCTGCTGGAGCTAGCACTGTGCTAGCATAGTAGACACTTAGAGAATTATGACTGAATCAAATTGTATCAGAAACATCTCTGTCAAGGGCTAGGTCAATATAGATAATGTGTAAATTACCTTTCAAAATCCAAGTCATTGTTACATGACTTTTTAAAATATGTCTATTCAATCAGCTAAGGCTAAGCCTACATAATGACAAAATAAGAACATCTTCCGGTGATCAGGTGACTTGCATGAACAATGGAATGGAAGTATTTCCATTCAGTAAACAAAACTGACCACTTCTGTCAGGGTTTCAATATTGAGTTAGGCCTCTTGTACATTCCTTGCCAGCCAGGGAATGCTACCACTATTTCTCACTTGAACTATGGCCATAAGATCCTTATGTACTACTTTTGTCTATTAACTGTCTCTCCACCCCCACCCCCGCACTTAAATCTATAACCTACACTACTGTTAAAGTGATTTTTAGAAAAGCAAATCTATTTGCACCACACCTCTATTCAAAATTCTTCAGTGACTTTACAATTGCTGGATCAGAGACCCCTATGATTGAGACCCAAATCCTTGAAATGCTTAAAACATCTGTAGGTTCTAGCTCCTACCTACTTCTATGTCTTTCTCTTGTGCTACTCTTCTCCATTCTTCAACTTTTAATTGTTCATCATGCTCTTTTGTGACTCAGCCTTTACACATCCTGAGCCCACTGCAGAGAATCCTCTACTTGCACCATCCCTGCTACCTGCTTGACGCCTACTATACTTTACATCTCAATTTAAAAGTCACCTCCTCAGGGGTGCCTTCCTGAACTCCTGGACTAAATCAGTGTCTTTACTATACTCTCTCATAACACCATGTAATTTTAATTAGTCATTCTTATTGTGGTTTATAATTACACATTTTTGTGAGCATTGATTAATCACTGTCTTTCTCATTAGACTGTGAACTCCATGAAGGTAGGTGTCTTGCCTGCTTCACTACTTGGTGTGGAGCCTGACACATGGTAAGTGCTCAAGAAACTTTTTTTTTAAGGTGTAAATGGGTGAAAGTGGTCGGTCAAATTATAGACCTCCTTAAGACCACACAGATCAGACCTCCCAGAGCACACTTCTGGAATTGAAAAAGCCTGAGCAATGTTAAAGCCACTACCTATCAGCTTTGTTAACCACAAACAAGTTGTTAAACCTTTTTAAGTCTCATTTGCTTCTGTGAAAGGGAGATAATATCTATCTTACAAAGTTGCTGAGAAGATTAAAGAAGATAATTTTATACTTCTATAGTGATAATCATAATTTTAATTAATCAATTATTAACTGAATATGCAATTATTTGTTTAATGTCTATCCTCAGTGCTCAACTATAAGCACCTAAGAATATGAACCATGCTTGTCTTATATACCACTATGCCCAATGCCTAGCAGAGTATTTAGAACACAGAAGGTAAGCAATAGTTATTTGCTGAAGATAAAATAAATCAATAAGTATATATGAAGAATTTAGCATGGTACCTGGCACATACCAGGCACCCAACAAATATCAGCCCTTACTATACATTGAAAGTCTGTGTCCCCCAAAATTCATATGTTGAAATCTAATTCTCAGTGTGATGATATTTGGATGTGGGACATTTGCGAGGTGATTAGGGACCATTGGAAGGACTCCACCCTCATGAATGAGGTTAGTGCCCTTATAAAAGGGACTCCAGAGAGCTCCTTGTACCTTCCACCTGTGAGGACACAGCAAGAAGACAGCCATCTATGAAGTAGTAATGGGGCCCTCACTAGGCACTGAATCTGCTGATGCCTTCATCTTGGGCTTCCCAGCCTCCGGAACTGTGAGAAATAAATATCCACTGTTTATACACCACCCACTCTATTGCATTTTTGTTACAGCAGCCTGAATAGATTAAGACAATCCCTTTCCTTCCCTTCATAATAAATTCCCCAAGACACTCTTTCTAGCTCCGGTCTTCTTTCCTATGAATGATTCTAGACGAGTCAATTGCCAAAAAAATTTGAGACTTCTATAAATAAGTAGAAGAGGGGCACAAATAGGTTATGTGACTTAAGCAACACAGACAGAATTAAAATTAGCTTTTCAGGCTGAATATCTAATACCCTTCCCCTGACACTTAACTGTCATTACACTGTCACAAGCAATCTCAACAGTCCTTGTCTGGCCTCTTCCTGATGGTCAAAAGACCTTCTTTTATCTGAGAGCTGAAATATGCCCTGTTGTTTATGAGGCAGTGACACTAGTAATTGAATTTGGTAAGTGGAAAAGGGGGAGGCACAAAGTTATCATTTTATGGCAGCAGAAAAAAAAATCTATACAATATCAGACTCTGAGTATCAAAGAGAAATACGAAATTATAAAATACTGCTTTGGACTATTTTTTTTTCTTTAATTTTTTAATTCTTTTTTGTACTATCTTAAGAACAGCATTATCATAATAGGCATCCAACACATAGAATCCAACACATTTGGATGTCATTTGATTATGTCATTGGATTATCATTTTCCACTTTATATAAATCCAAATCATTTCAAGTTTGCCATATATGAATAACTTATTAATAGGGAGTCAGCAGGGTTGATTTGCATTTTGGGAACGTTTTCCTAGCCAACTACATATAGCTCCAAAATTCAGTATTTAGAATCTTAGAATCTCATAGAAAGAAGTGAGCTTTTCAAAATTTCTTCTATCTATGCCATCAAAAGATTAGTTTATGTTTCAATTACTCCAGTAACCAGAGTGGACAGTTGCAGACAATAGTTCATTGTTGGACACTGACTTCCCTAATGACTGCCACTGGGCTGAAATTATGTTTTTAACTTCTGCATAAATGTCCCCTTATCCTCTTGGAGCAAAAGAGAACAAGTCTTTATTGCAGTCAAACACATATTTAAAACCAGTGCAGATTTGTTGAATGCTTTAAAAAAGGAGACTTAGTTAGATTCTTAATTCTAGGCTAAAATTCAAATTGCTATTTAAAAATTCAAACTCACCCTCCAACTATTATGTCAAGGGCCTCTATTTCCTAATAAAGGTCTTTTGTTATTAGCTCTCTTCACCCTCTGAACAATCCTGTGACATACCATTGGTCTCATTTTAAAAGTATGAAATTTACCTGGTGATTGTCAAAGTTACTGGATACAGGATACCAATTTATGAAATCTACATATATAAATGCTAGAACAATCTTTGGTCCTAGTTCTGCATCTAACTAATTAGGAATACTAGCTATCTGATACATAAATGATTTCAACCACTGTTTTCTAAAATATGAACTTTTTGCTGAATCAGAACTAAATTCAAATAACATCTCTGCCACTTACCAAACTCATCTACAGAAAGTACATAATAGCACCTATTCTACAGGGTTCTTGTGGAAAATAAGCAAGATATCACAATTAAGACATCTAGTACTGTGTCTGGAACACAGTTTGTATTTAGCAAATGTGAATTCCATTCCTTCAGTTCCATTTTGTTTTAAAATTATTGTTGTTAATTGGTAAGTAGTGAAAGGATTACATACAGCCTTTTTTCTACATAACAGCATTAATTAAAAGTTTGGTGAAAAAGGTAATAGAAACAATCCATTTCAATAAGATTGGCAGATTGCACTGAGGCTATCTTATCAGATAAGCAAGAGGTCTCCTGTCTAGATCAATTTGTATTATATTTGGTGGTAAACTCATCAAATACCCAGGTATTATACATCTTGATGGGAACATAAGTGACATTCACATTTGCTAGAATTGCTAGAAATCCTCTGTTAAATGAGCTCAGGGTAAAATAAATGATTACTTAGTAACAATAATTCTTTATGAAGAAAAGTTGGTATTTTTAAGTGAAATTTTGAAATAAATGTATTGGTGTAAGTAATAAACTAGGTAGTAAAACTTAAAATTGCAAAATGTACACACACTAAAAGCTAGTTTCTCATACTATTCTGAAAGACATAAATGACAAGAGCAAACATACAGTTTCAGCTCAGAATTTAACTTTTTTACAGTTTATTGATACACAAGAGAGAGACATTTTGTAATAACAAAATCCATAAAGCTAATAAAAATATCTTCACTTGCATAATAGGGCAACATTTATCCTAATAGATATGGGAAATTATAGCAACATGAGCCCAGTATACTAAGAAAACTTGCTAGAGACTTGTATCATATACTTCCAGACTGTTTTTAGAATCAATATGTATTTCCTTGGTGCTTTATTGCATTCAGGCTGCTATAACAAAATACCATAGATTGGATGGTTTAAGAACAGGAATTTGTTTCTCACAGTTTTGAAGGCTGAGAAATCCAAGATTAAGGTGCTGGATGACTCGGTTGGCTCACTGGTGAGGACTCTCTTCCTGGCTTGCAGATGGCCGCCATCTACCTGTGTCCTCACCTGGCAGAGAGAGAACTCTGGTCTCTTCTTATAAAGACATGGATCCGATCATGGCATCCCTTCCTCATAATCTCGTCTAAATTATCCTAATTATCCACCAAAGGCCCCATAAACCATCAAATTGGGAGTAAAGGCTTCAACAAATGAATTTTGAGAAGACACAAACCTTCAGTCCATAACACCTGGCATTATAAAAATCAAAAACATTACTCTCTTAGCAATAGCCAACACTCTTTAGAAAATTAAAAATCAATAGGGATTAAAAACAACAACCCCAAAATACTTTGATAAATTCAAGCAAGACATTTTATCAATTTTGATTTCTGTTTGGCAATCCAAATTATTTTAGCCTTCTGGCTCAGAATTTGCCACAATATTAAAAGAAAGTGTTCTCTTACTATAAAGGGTAAATAATTCAGGATGTCATATTAGAATATAGAAACATAAGCATTTTAGGTTCAGTTTCATGGTGTTGGTTATAGACATTGCACAAGTCAGTATTACTTAAAGAAATGCTGTCAACATTATAAATCTCTTGTTGTGACTCAGGTCATTCAGATAAAAGTGATTCATGAAGACAGACTGTGGATTAACCTCCAAGAATGAGGATCTATGAGGACTCAGTGAAGATGATTACAAATAATGTATTTCAGGGATCTATCTCTCTCACCCCATACAGTTACCTCTCTCCCTACCCTTCCTTCAGTCTTTTTCTGGCATACAATGTAATTCTAGTAACCTGAAAGAATGAACCCAAACAAATAAGCATTTTATCTTTTTCTAATAAGCACTGGCAACACAATAGTTATGCACATGCAAACACATGCACATACATGCATATGCACGCAGGACACACACCCACTCACCATATATACCCAGAAACACCTATTTGAGAAACGATGTTTCTAAATACTACCATGGGCCAGACACCTTAATAAGCAGTTTACATACATTTCCTTTAAAAGCTCGAAAAATATAAATATGCGGTAAATGCAATTAGTCTCTTTATTTACAGATGGTGAAACTGAAGCACAGAGGTTAAATTAAGTGGTTAAAGGCAGGAGGATGAGAACCCCAACTAGTACACTTAAGATAATGCTGGGGATTTAGCAGCTGTCGCTAAATGGAGTAAGAGGAACAAGAAAAAGGATCCATCCTTCTCCTTGTTTCTCCCTTATCTCCAGCCTAAGAGCTTGCCAAAGGCAAAAATATAAATGAGGCAAACCCTTGTCAGGTGAATTTTAGGGCAGTATGGTATTTTGAAACTGACAGTATAATCTCCCCCGTAGAAAAGATATCAGAACAGAATGCTTATCTGTGACTCTCACCTTACCGTCTAAAGCATATAAATTAGTTCTTTTCTACTCATTAAAATTGTGCTAAAAATATATACTAATTTCCATACATTTTGTAGGTTTCTATGGGAGTCATACTCTGTTTTCAAGTGAGTGTGTCAAAAATGCTTTTGGAATGAGTGAATAAACAAATTTTTTTTTTTTTTACTTCAGAAATGTCTCTTTTCTAGACTTACTAGAAGATACTGCTACTTAATTTTTAATAAAATAGCAGTGAAAGTAAATGGCATTGATGTTGGTGGAATCCACTAAAAAGAACTAGTATAAATCTTTAGTAGCTTTTCATTTCAAGTGTGTGCACTGGTTATTAAAGCAGAAAATATGTAAATCTTGGTGGGAAATGAACCAGTCACTCTTTACTAAATGGACCTGGCATTTAATGCTGGGAAGTGGAATAAAACGGTATACACATATTTATAAAATTCCAAGAATAACCTAAGTACTTTAAAAGGCTATTTTATCAGAAACCAGAACAAGTGGGAAAGAAAGCATTTCAACTTTTTCCTGCAAAATCTAATTCACACTTGAGTGATATCCTTGAGGTTCTGCTTTATTTTCCGAAGCCTGGCTGAAGGTCCAGTGAACAGCTGGCTTTAGTAGCTCCATACTGTCAAATGTCAAGACAGATCAAAATTCTTGAGGCATAGAGTTCTGTAGCATTATAACTTTCCGTGAGAAACATCTGTTTTTGGCCCTTACCAAGGAGGTTAAATATGGGGATTCCAGTCTGACATCGCTCCTTCCCCAATGTCCAACTGCTAGCACATCAGTGCAAAGCCTAGGGGATCTTCGCCAAGACATCTGAATCTGAAGGGCTTACCTGTATTTATTTTTAGAAGGTACAAACATTTTCCCACAAGCTCTTCAAGGAGCTACAGTTAATAGGAATCTATAGATAATAAAAAGAGACTAAAGCAGAAAATTATCTACATATGTAAAGGAAATGTACTAATCTTAATAGATGTCCTAGCCTTTTTTATTGGTATTGTGTTTATGGAGAAGTGGAGCTTATAAAGTCAACACAGTGTTTTCATTCGTCTTCAGAGATTTTCAGAATTCAAGGTATCTAGCAATTTTCAAATTGTATTAATTCCAAGAATGTTCCCCAATATATTCCATTCATTTTCAAGAATGGGTAGAAATAGCCTGCTCACTATAGCATCTCTGTGGGTCTAATTCCTGTTTTGGCATTTAAAATGTCAGTGGACATCTCTATATCCTTTATGAAGTTGCCGTGTTTGGTTCCCCTTCGACTCTGTAGAGAGGGTCCTACACATTCTCTGGCTCTAAGTCTGGTCCTGGCCACAGAAAAGACAGTGGCTCTCGGTCAGAGTGTGTCCTGATGCCTGTATTCATACTTGCTGCCTGGACACACTGCCTACTCTCCAATGCCAGTAATCCAGACCCCAGGCTCAATCCCAAGGTTTGGTATCCCCTAGGAGTGAGTCTGGATTTCTGTCCTTTTTACTTTGCTGGACTCAGCTTTTCCGCCTGGACTTAGAATACTTGTGTTCCCTTGCTGATGTGAACTTTGTGCTGTTGCTTTTCAGATTTTTAACATCAGATTCCCTGATCTAACAGAATTCTGCTCCTGGCATTTCCTAGCTGCTCCATCTTTTCTTTCTTCCCCTTCTCCCCAGCCCAAGCCTGAAACTGATGGTGAATGTTTTACTCTACTGACATTTTCAAAGCAAGTTTGGGATTTGAGACGGGAATGCACCCCTATTCCCACCACAACAGTGGGAAGTGTATTATTAATAACAGTTTTCAGAGTTGCCTTGGAACAGTGATTAAAAACACACACACAAAAACATATTCATTATTCAGTTTCATTATTTTAAAATTATATCCCTTATTGCCTGCACTTAGGATCATTCATCCTACTGTCCCCTTCTTGGTACGCTATTTTTCCATGAGAGGAATTAAGGGAGAAGATGCTGGCTGGTTTCTGACCAAAAAACAGGATAGCAGATGGGAGAGTCCCCAAATTTAAGATGCAGCTTCTCAGAACACTGAATTGCTACTGGAAGAGATAGGGGTAGATTTGGGTTATAGAGTTTTTCTCATCACTTGACAGTATAACTGTAGCTATTGATCATGAAACCTAGTTCTGAAACAGTTTCTACTTTTTGTTTTTATTATTTGATCTTTGTCTGGATCACAGACTAGACTTGTAGAAATACTGGAGGCTTTAGAATCAGACAAGCGACAGCTCAAATTCTGACTTATGAGTTATATTATCTGATTATTTAACCTTCCTAAAACTCAGTCTCTTTATCTGCAAATCGAAATAATGTAACAACTCCGCCTTAGTCATGGCAGATTAAATGAAATCCTATTTTATTCTTTTGTAATAAGAACTGGGTACACTATAGTTATGTACATACAAAAACCTACAAAATAATCACATAATGCATATTCCCATATGTTCAGATACAACTGTATGAGAAATTATAATAGCAGCTAACATGTTCATTTACTAATGTATACCAGGTGTTGTTTTAAGCATTTGGCATATATCAGCTAATTCAAAAACTCACAATATAACTATAAGGTAGATACATTTAATATCAACTTTATAGGTCATAGAACTGGAGAAAAGCAAAGTTAAGAAAGTGGTTAAAGGTGAAAAGATGAGAATGGAAGGAGTATATTTACATCCTTATCTAAGAGAGCACTGAGATACTGTAGCCTTGGCTGAATGGCATGAGGGGGCATGAAGAAGGACTCATCCTTCTCTTTGCTTTTCCCTTATTTCTAACTAAACAGCTTACCAGAGGCAAAAATGTAAATTAAGGCAAAACTCACATTAGGTTGCTTCAATATCCAATGTCATCATTATTATTACTATTATTATTACTAATTACTATCTATATGCCATTGATTTAAAAAGTTAGTTACTGGCTCTTTATTTTGTTAATTCTCTATGCCCTGTAAACCCGAGGAGCAAGATATTACATAGTATACTGTTTATATTGACTTTTTATTGAATATCTGTTTTTCCAGTTGTAACAGGATCAAAATTATAATCCATGCTTCTGTCAACTTACCTAGCTTAGTTAATGTATATACATCTTCACATCTTGACAGCCAAGCATTGCAAAGGCTTTAATTTTTTCAGCACTTGAAATATGTACAGTAAAATCTATAGCTTCTTCCTAAACCTACTACTTTATAGATGGTTTTGATTATTTTAGCAGAACCTTCTTATTACAGCCTAATTTAGCTGAAATCTATGACTGGAATTATAATTCATCACTGCATCATCTCCCTAGTGATAGGAAACATGGAATAATAAGATGATTAAGAAAGGGACAACCATAAATTTAGGAACTGGAGACTTATTGTGCAGTAGCAGACTTGGAATGACCCCTGTGGGACAGGCACTCTCTCTTTTTTCTTGACATTCAGATTTACCTGGTTGCCTTTCACATTTCTAACAACAACAACAGAAAGTGGGCTATACTATATCTTTCTTTGTGGTGTGGTTGTTTAACAAAAGTTCTACACATACTTTAAACCCAGCAAAATTCTATTTCATTTTATAAAATCAGCATATTTATGGTCTTTGAAAAAATTCTAACCATCTTTGGGAATTTTTCTTTCAATATAATTAAAGCTTTAGCAGATAGCTCATGATATATAATAACACTGTGTAAATTTTCTAGAAAATAAAGTGGAATTGTTATAATGATTAGAAATTTTTAATTAGGCAGTTCAGAGAGATGATTTCTAATTTATATTCCTCCTAATATTGTTTTCATAATATACTTTGTTTTATCTTATACAAGGGTAATACAAGGATGGACAATTAAGTTCATGGACTCACCCTAGAAAAAGTGCTACCCCACTGCTGAATATCACTACAGTCACCTTTAAAACGCTCCCCTGAGGAAGCTATGCACCAACGCCAGCACCTAGTCCACCCTCCAAGCAATTTTGGAACTCTTTTTCTGTAATGGCCATCAGAGCTGTTATCGTATTACCCCTGATGTCCTGAATGACATCAAAATGTCTTCCTTTCAATATTTCCTTTATCTTCGAATAAAGAAAGAAGTCATTGGGGGCCAGATCAAGTGAGTAGGGAGGGTGTTCCAATATAGCTATTTGTTTACTGGCTAAAAACTCCCTCATAGACAGTGCCGCGTGAGTTGGTGCATTGTTGGGATGCAAGAGCCATGAGTTGTTGGCAAAAAGTTCAGGTCATCTAACTTTTTCACGCAGCATTTTCAGTACTTCCAAATAGTAAACATGGTTAACTGTTTGTGCAATTGGTACAAATTCATAATGAATAATCCCTCTGATATCAAAAAAGGTTAGCAACATCGTTGCAACAAGTTCACAAGCTTAATTGTCATAACTCTTAGTCTCTTTTTTTTGTCTTTCCCTCTCTTTGACCATATTATCATCACTCTGGCTTCAGCACATAGGCTAGTGTTTCCTAGTCTGGATCTCCGAACTTAACCCCCATAACCATGAATAAACATCAAAGCTTCCCTATACATCTGTCCAAGATACATATATATACTAACATCGAAGATTTGTTAAACATACCTGGGCCTTGAATTGTATTACTGTGTAATTTATTGCTATAATTTCATAAGCAAGTTCTGTTTAAGAGAATTTGTGAACCAGAATTACTTTGTTTACATATATATATATGTATACATATGTGTGTATATATATATAGATAGATGTGTGTATATATGTCTATATATATATATATACACACACACACATATATATATATATATATATATATATATATATATATATATATATACACACACACACATGAAAGATAGAAAACACAGTCTTGAGTATCACAGAAATAGTAGATCCATTATGTAAGTTAAAACTTTCTCATAATTATTTATCAACTATATGGAACTGTCCATGATTTAATAACATTGGAAAATTTGAGGATCATACAGCGTATTCCCATAGATTTTATGTGAGGTGTCCTAGCTTATCTCAAAATAAGGGAGACTTGACGTCCATAAAAATCTAATAAAAATTACATTTTTACACTTTGAAATTGTTTTGGTACCCTCAGAAGACATCCCATTTCTCTTTCCTCCAAACCTAACAGATACTTATATTTAAATCAGGGATTCCTGTGTTTTTCCGAAAGAGAATCTATGTATCTATCACTTTCATTTAGTTGTATGAACTTAGAACTAAAATAACGTATGACCACTTTAGTTGGAAGAAGCCAACACAGCAAATCAGTGGTTTAGAGGGAGGAGACTGGTCATTGCAGAGATTAGTGCAATAGTACCCCAGTCCTGGCGAAAAGAAAGTACTGGCAAATTCAGGCTGACCTGCTCTATCTTCTGGAAAGGGCTGGGTATCACAGTGGCAGACTCATTAGTGTCTGTGTGGTTTAGCGTCAGACATTCGGCTACCTCTACCATAAATTATATAACAAAACACTATAAGGAAGTTAAAAATAATTTATAAGAAGTCTTATTTTACATAACAGGGCAAATCCCTCATATATACTCACACTGCATGTTTACTCCTCAGAAGAGACTGACTAAAAATTTAAGCACTGGCTATATAGTATTATACATAATGGAAATAGTGAACACCTTTTTTTTAAGGGAGATACACCTTTATGAAAATAATGTGAAATAGGTTCTTTCCAAAGAAACTGCTTATGTGCAGATCATACTGTAAAAAGAAATAGTTGTCTAGGTGAATTAGTAAAGAAGAAAATAAAAACCTATACTTCACTACTGTTTATTTATACTAAATGTACTTGCTATCCTTCATGTAATAAAGCCATGAATCCTGACATTGTGCAATCCATGTGAAATTCTATGTAAGGTTACAGAGTTATTCCTTAGGCCAATATGGGGATGAATCACTCAAGATATTACTATGGTTTTAATAACAAATTAATAAGTTCATCAAATCAGACCAACCAATAGTGATTGGTATCCATTTCCAAAGCTCTCCCATTATTTAGCTTGGAAAATTAAGGTGCTTCCACTAAAAGCCAGTGGTCCTTTGGGCAATAGCTAAAATATTTGCACGTGTCTTTCAGAACTAGAGGGCCCTCACTTAATTGGCAATACAGTGCAAAATACTGATTAACTATGATTTAACTATGACTGATAATGCAATGCATATTTCAACACAGCTTATTGCTTCTTTTTAACCATCAACATAAAATTCTTAGTTTATATTGGAATCCTAATCTCTAAGAAACACAATTATGTGGTTAAAAGTTGCCTAGTATTCAACAAGTTTAATTTGTCCATAATAATAAATTTAAAGGACTAGCTCTACAGAATTTTTCCTTACTGAGCAATACCATGATTCATAGTTACCTATCTTATATCAACACTATGAATTGACTCAAAATCAAAGTTTACTCATAAAGTATAAATACCTGTATTCTGTATAAAAATTTCTAAATTAAAGAGATGTCTATTATTTACTATCAAATTAAAATAAAAAAAAGAAACGTGTATCCTTGCAATTTAATTTAAATCACAATTTACTGTTAAAAAATATTTATATATAAGTAACTAAACCCCATTACCTTATAAATATCCAAAAATCCACACTGGTGATCGAATCGGGTGTACAGTTCATTCAGCATGCTGATCACTTGCATGGGGGTACACTGGGCACAGATGGCTGTGAAGCCAACAATGTCCGAAAAGAGCATGGTGACATCATCAAACTTTCTGGCCTGCACTTGCTTCCCTTGCCACAACTGCTGGGCCACATCGCCAGGGAAAATAGAATACAGAAGATCCACTGTTTTCTTTTTCTCTTCTTCCAGGGCCTGGTGAGTTCTTTCTAAAGTTGCTTTTAATTTATCCATCCTCTTCTTCAAGCCATCTTGGGCCTTTGCCTGCTCGCCCACCAAAATGACATCTCGGGTGGCATCATGGATAGGGATGTCTGAGAGATGCAGGCCCCGGCCCATCAGCTCATCCAACTTGTCCACACACGGAGAGCCCAGGAATAAAATGGAATTTGATTCTGGGACATGGATCATTTGTCCTTTGACTTCCATCACCTGCAAAATGAACATGGAATTTTGATCAGTGATCTTCACATAGTAGATTCACAAATTTAATGTATTCTCTGATGAAGAGGAAGAACAAGAAATGCTTTATTAGCTATATTGACTTTCTGGATTCATACCAGCAAATTTAAGTATGATTTATAGCCGATGTAAAATTCATGGTTTTGAATAGAAACATTTTCTTTGTCTCCCACTTGGCCACTTTCTAAAGACAATGATGAAATAAAAAGTGAGATCAATGGGAAATGAAACAGGAAAACATTATAATGCAAAATGAAATTACAGGTACATCATGAAACTGGTTCATTAGCCAGTTCAAAAACTTTCAACTTGCTTATAATAATAGAATAAGAATAAATCCACCTGTCAAAATAACTACATTTAACTGTCATAAAATAACACTCAGAAAATAAGCCTAAGAGATTAAAATGAATCAAAATACCTGTTTGGCCTTATGTAAATCATATTTCTACCAGTTATAGTCCTTTGAACATACAGTAGTCTTTGCACTGACTAGATTAAGAGACGACTTACTTGGTCTTAAAAATAAAAATTTAAATAGATATAATTAAGCAAGTATTATCAGAAAGTAACTATCACCCAACTAGCGTGTTCAAGATAAACTAAAAACAAACCCCCCAAATAAGGATAGCTTTAAAGGAATTCAGTTAATAAAATAAAGAATCTGAAAATATAGCAATTTAAATCTATCCCTCCCTCCTGTGCTCTTGGATTAGAGAATTGGAGGAAGTGATGTTTAATGGAAAACGTTAGTGAACACAGATTTATACTAACTTAGCTTGGTACCCTAAGAAACACTCAGAGGGGATGAGCACCGGTATGAAAGTAAGGAGGACTTACAATATGACTATTTAAATATAGTTATTGGGGATAGAATAAGGTACCTCAGCACAACTGGAGAGGAAGGTGGTTATAATTACCTAGAAAGAACAGCCTAAGAGTTGACCAACCAAGATTGTACATCAGTTTCCCCTATGTCGCTTTCCACTACCACATGGAATGTACTGAATAAATTCATTTTTCTTTATTCTTCATAGCATAAAGTAGTTAGGCTAGTTGATGAAGCAACAGGCATAGAGCAAATGTAGGGTAAAACTATAGAGAGTTGGATTTCTAAGCTAACTATAGTTTACTTTATCCTCCTTGCACCAATCACCAAGATCTAAATCTATATAAGAAAATAAAATTGAATTTTTGTTTGATGTTATAATTTTTGTGACCTGAAACATTCACTTTATCTTATGTAAAGTTTCTGCTAGTGTTTGGTATTTCATCCATTCACACACAATACTGTCATTTATTCAATGAAGTATTTATTGTTTACTATTTACTAGGACAGCTCTGGGTGATAAGCATAAAAAGATAAAATAAAGTTCCCCCTTTCAAAGATATCACAGTATAGGGGTAGGGAGGAAGCCAAATCTATACAGCACAGAGAATAGCATGAAGAAGACATTTTTAATTCAAAGTGGATTGTCAAAAGATTGCACACTATGGCTTGAATACAAAGAAAATAATTGTTTTGAAAGTATTTCTAAGTTACTTTATATAAGCTTGATTTGCTTTTGAGGGGAGAAGTGTTGTTAATGATATATATTTTCCTATTGTTAGAATATTAAAGGTATAATAAGAATGAAACACATAATGTAGAACTTCATTGTAAAAAAATTAGTATTAATATATTAATTTTGTTTAAGATCTAAGATGAAAGCAAATCTCTGATGCTCGTAGATTCCGAATTCTATTTGGAATCCATCTCCCCTATCCCATCTCCTTCCTCATATTTCTTCCTCATTATTTTCTTTTTCTTCTCCATCTTGCTTTCTTCTTTCTTCTCCTCTTTGTTCTTTGGATTTCAACTTTTTTTCAACATTCTTTCCTCATTTGGTCTCTCTGTCATCACTGGTTTTCCTCATTTCCTGTAATTCTTCCTTTTTCTTTTTCTTTCCCCTTTCTATGTATCAACCTCCATGTTTCCCAACAAAAATGGACCTTTTCCTTTTTTGCCTTTGCCTCTATCTCTCTTTTATTTTAAATATGGAATTAGTATGTGTAAATGCATAATATTATATATTTGCTATCTGTAATAAATAAGAGTGTTTAATTTATGAAGAAGCAGAATTGAACGTTACATCTCACAAATATAAAACATAAATATAGTCTTGATTTATATGTGGCCATTAACTCATTTTTTTTTAAATTTCTGAATCAGTAGAGCTTGAGAGAAAAAAATAATAATTGCTTACCTTCTACACCGCAGAAAAACAACTCATGAAAGAGAAGCCCCAATATACATAGTAAACAACTTCTTTTTAAAAATATTTTTCATCGGTGAATTTTCTTGTTATTTAATAACTGGGCATATTTATTTGGAGCATTTGTCTGTCATAAATGCAGTTTTATTTTTATTGGAAAATAAATTATCTTTCTTGATGGTTTTTGTTTCATTATAATTATAGGTTCCGAAATTCACCATGATATGCATTTATTAATTTAGCAATGTGCAAAACTGTTATAAGAACTACATTTTTATGTAGCAGAAACAGATTTGTGTAAAACTGCATTACATTGAAACATCTCTGTAAGTTTTTACTGCATCCTAAATTATAGTAAAATTTTAATGAAATAGCATAAGGCATAAGAAAAATCAACTGTCTTTAAATCTATCACATTTCAGAAACTGGTAAGCATAATAAAGAGGAGTATTTGACTGGGCAAAAGAGTTAAAAATCACCCTATATCAAAGCCTGATTGTCAAGTTCTTTTGAAATTACCTATGTTTTTCTATTTCTATGTACAGATCTCTCTATGAGAATATTTACCACTATAATAAAAAATGAATTGAAAATTAAGAATTTGGAAGAAGTCAGACCTGGATTTGAATTCCAGCTCTGACTTTAAGTGTGCAAATTGACCTACATTCAATTATTTGTCCTTTCAAAGCCTCAGTTTCTTTCTCTATAACACAGAGATGATCGTGATCATGATAAAGCTGCTGATGAGGATGAAGGCTGTAGCTACTCAAGACATCTGTTGAGCACTTGCTGTCTATCGGTACTGTGTTGAGCACTTAATTTATATTTTGTTATTGAATTTTATTTTCTGCTAGCTATTACTATCCTCATTTTTTAGATGAGATTTAGAGAGTTTAAGAGCCTTGCCAAGAATAAGCTAATAAACAGCAAAGTCAGCATTCAAACCCAAGTTGGATTGGCTCCACAGGACATGCTCTTGGCGGGGTAGGCGGTTGTGGGGGTGGGGTGGCGAGAGAGACAATTCTAAATATGAATCAATGTCATGGCAAAATAACCTTAATGAGATGTTCACAATAAGCATTTAAAAGGGAAAAGTTGTTGCTATTGATTTAGATGAAATAGCTATTTGCAATCCTATCCACTTAAATTCAGTTCAGTGAAAAGATCACTTCTAGATGTAATTTCAGATCTTTCAGATCTCTGGGATATAATTTATGAAAGCATAAGGAAAATTGTATGTCCCTGGTCTGCGGAAGGACAGAGTAAAATTCACTTTTGAAGAATTAGGACTAGCCAAAAAAAAAGGAGAAAAAAATACCCAGACCAAGAAACTTCTATGTCCTCACAGTCCAGAAATTTTCCTCTCACAAACCTCATCCTGAGTCCTCAAAAGGCTGGAGTAACCTACCACAATTAGTGCCCAGCCAGGAAGTACTCTTTACCCATATGGTTGGAAAAAAACTTCTTTAACATAAAGACACTAAAACACCTGGTCTCAGGGAGCTTGTTCTGTTCCTCAAGCAGCATTAAAAAGGATCAGTGAGGGATCCAATGAGGGATATCTCAGAGGCATGAAATAAACCAAGCAGATGAAAATAGCACCATATACCCTCTGAAAACTACATTGTCATCGCAACCACAGCCTACAAAAGTAGGCCAGGATCTATGTACCAAACCTAAACAGAGTGGCTTCCTGATAGAATAAAACAAATTAAATAGGATCTATTGATGTTTAATTTAATAGCCAACTGTCCAGTATAAATTAGAAAACAACCATCATAATAAGAACCAGGAAAATCATATCTTGAATGAGAAAAGGCAATCAACTGAAATAAGACTGACAATGAAATGAACAGATATTGAATTTATCTGTCAAGAATTTTAAGGAAGCCATCATAAAACATTTCAACAAGCAATGACAGGTTTATTGAAAGAAATAAAAAATTAGAAAAACTTAGTAAAGCAATAAAATATATAAAAATAACCAAATGGAACTTACAGAACTGAAAAATACAACAAAAGCAGAAAATTCACTAGATGGGTTCAAAAATAAAGTGGAGATAACAGAGGACAGAATCAGTGAATCTGAGGAGAGGTCAACAGAATTTACTTAATCTGAACAGAGAGAAAATAGACTGGAAAAAAAAAAGAAACAGTCTCAGAGACCTGTAGGACAGTAACAAAAAAGCCAACATTTACATCACGGGAGTCCTAGAAGGAGAGAAGCAAGAGTAGGGTTGAAAAGCATTTCAAGAAATACTGGCTGAAAATATCTTAAATTTAACGAAAGATAAAAACTCACAGATTCAATAAGCTATATGAACCTCAAGTTGCATAAATTCAAAGATATTTACTCCAAGTCACATCATAATTAAACTTCTGAAAACTAATTTCAAAGAAAATATCTTGAAAGCAGTCAGAGGGAAATAAATGATGCATTAATTACAGGGAACACTAATTTGAATGACAGTAGATTTCACATCTGAAACTATGGAGACCAGATGAAAGTAGCACAGCTTTTAAATATCAAAGGAAAGAAGTGTCAACTGTGAATTCTATATCTGTGGAAACTTTTATCTTTCAAGAATGAAGTGGATAGTATTCCATTATGTATATATAATACATCTTCTTTATCCAATCATCTTTTGAAGGACACTTTGGTTGTTTCCATGTCTAGGCCATTGTAAATAAAGCTGCAATGAACATCAGAACACATATCTTTATGGATAAATGTTTTCAGATTTTTGGGGTAGATACCCAGGAGAGGGATTGCTTGGTCATGTGGTAATTCTATACTTAATTTTTTTGAGGAATCTCCACACTGCCTTCCATAGTGGCTGCACCAATCTGCATTCCCACCAACAGTGTATAAGGGTTCCTTTTTCTCCACAGCCTCTCCAACACTTATTATTATTTGTCTTATTGATGATAGCCACTCCACTGGTGTGAGGTGATATCTCATTGTGGTTTTTATGTGCATGTCTCTGATGATTAGTGATGTTAAGCATCTTTTTATATGTCTATTGGCCATTTGTATGTCCTCTTTGGAGAAATGTCTCTTCAGGTCCTCTGCCCATTTTTTAATCGGATCTTTTTTGTTGTTGTTGAGTTGTATGAGTTCCTTATATATTTTGGATATTAGCCTCTTATCAGAAGCATTGCTTGCAAATATCTTCTCCAATTTGGTGGGTTGCATCTTTATTTTGTCAATGGTTTCTTTTGCTGTGCAGAAGGAAAATTATTCTGCCATAAGAAAAAATGAAATGGTGGCATTTGCGACAACATGGGTGAATCTTGAGATTACCATGCTAAGCAAGGTAAGTCAGATGGAAAAAGTCAAGAACCATCTGATTTCACTGGTATGTGGGATATAAAACTGAAAGCAACAAAGGAACAAGACAAAGAAACAAAAACTCATAGACACAGTCAATAGTTTAGTGGTTACCAGAGGGTAAGGGGGGAGGGAGGATAAAAGGGCTCAAATATATGGTGATGGAAGGAGAACTAACTCTGGGTGGTGAACATACAATGTGATATATAGATGATATATTACAGAATTATACACTTGAAATCTGTATAACTTTACTAACCATTGTCACCCCAACAGACTTAAGCTAAAAAAAAAAAAAGAATGAAGGGGTAATAAAGACATTTGCAGACAAAAGCAGACCTACCCTTAAAGAACGGCTAAAGAAAGATCTTCAAACATAAGAAAATCAGAGATGGCATCTTAAAGCGTCAAGAAGGAAAAAAGAACAGAACGACTAGAAACATGGTTAAACACAATAGATTATCCTTCTCCTCGTGAGTTGTCTAAAACACATGTGATGATTGAAACAAAAGTTATAACACTGTATGATACTCACCATAAGATAGAAACAGAGAGAGATTACACACACACACACGCACACGCGTACACACACACACACACACACACACACACACACACACACACGAGAAGATGATGTAAAGAAAGAGACCGAGATTGGAGTGATGTAACCACAGCCCAGAAACACCAAGGCATACCAGTAGCCACCAGAAGCTGGAAGAGTCAAGGAAAATCTTCTCCCCCAGATCCTCAAGAGAGAGCATAACCCTGTTCACACTTTGATTTCAGATGCTGACATCCAGGACTGTGGAAGTATAAATTTCTGTTATTTTACACTATCAAGTTTATGGAAATTTGTTACACTAGCCACAGGAAACTAATACAGATTGGAACAAGAGAATCAACAAATAGGATCTAACATATAGAAGACGATCCACGCAGCAATAGTAGAATATACATTTTTTTCAAGAGCCCATGGAACGTACACTAAGACCACATCCTGGATCACATACAAAAACACCACATCAAATTTTAAAAACTAAAATTACACAGAATATGATCTCTGACTACATGGAATATAGCTAGAAATCAATAACCATAAGACATATTCATAATAGTAAAAGACTGAAAACAATTGAAATGTATTTCAGTAGGTGATTGGTTAAACCAAATGTGGAATACTACTCAGCAGTATAAAGAAATATTCAATTGACATAGGCAAAATTTTAGTGGAATTTGTAGGTAATTATGCTGAGTGAAAAACTGTTTAGTTGAAGACACTGTTTTCTTCGCTTGCTTATTTATTTTTATCATTCCATTGTTTGTGGTTTGATTCTTAGAATCTAATTATCCAAAGAAATAGGGTGTTTTGAAACAAAACCAATTTTTTCCCCCAGGGAGTTACTGATTTTTTAAAATTTCAACCTAATGTCTGCATTTATAATAGCCACAGTTTAAAAATTTTGTAAATTTTTTTTTCCTTTTCTGACAAGAATTCTTTATTAACTATTCTTATTTAAAGAGGCAATATAAAAATTCTTAATTCAAGTGCATTAAATATAATTTAAAAGAAATTAAAAGCATTAATTAATTTATTTATTCATCTGTTTTACAAATATTTACTTAGTACCTGTGACCTGCCAGTACTAGGCTATGCACTTTAAATAAGCAGGAAGTTAAGTGAAACTAAACAACTCTGCTTTTCTCTTATTGAATCGAACAATAAATTCAATAGCAGAGTAGATATGTATCTGGGGGAATATTAACATCTAAGGCTAATTATGCTATATTTATTCTATAGATTAAAATGTTGCATTGGCTGAGATGAGATACAATAAAATTCATACAGTTCATTACTAACATCAGCAAAAAAACAAAAACATAACACTTCAGAGATTTTATCTTTCTGTGCTTGCTTTATTTTCTCCTGTATTTATAGTTTCATTGCTATTCTTTAAATCTCAGAAATTCATTCTAAAAATGGATTTGAATTCTGTTTTGATAGATAAGCCAGTAAACCATATAATCAAGTCGATTTAATGTTCCATGATTAGACGCCACTTTCCTTTTTAAATCACAGCAGTATTCACATAATATTGAAAGGAAATAGGTTTATGCTTTATAGCTGAAACAAGTATATCAGTAAATGTTTTGGAATTCTATTGTGAAAGGTTTGTGTTTTTCTTTTAGATTCATTGTCATTTTTTATTTAACAAGCACAAAATTTCACACTACGTGAGGAATATTAAATTGAGATGCAATTGCTAATACTTTGCATACACAGACTGCCTTTTAACCCAGAGGGTGCAAATGACTTTATTTTTAATCACATTCACACAATCAGCAAATCACACACATTTAAGGAATAGCACTAAAAGTCTTCCTTGCTTTAACACCCACAGTTAGCCTGCACTTCTGGGGTGCCTTTGTCACCACACTGTCACTCACAAATCCCATGGGAAATTCTGGTTATATTTCTATATATACAGTTTATAAAATTACACTTTGAAAAGCTATAATAAAATTTTGGAACCACCATTAAAGTATTCTGCAAAGACAGGAAATTCTATACTCTCGTCAAGGAAATATTACAAAAATGATTCTGCAAAAAAGCACGAACACGTTATGTAAGGTTGAGTGAAGCCTCTTCATAGTAATAGAGAGCAATACTGATGTGTAAAAAATATTGGCCACTTTGAACCAGGCAATTGAACATGAGAATATTCTGATAAGGCCTAAAACAACGACAACAAAACAACTCAAATTATCCAATTATGTATTATTTATGTGTGTGTGTTGTGTTTTTGTGCACTTATATTAAAATATCTGTTTTCCCACACCTCATTTCATTCCTGTGAATAAGGTATAGAATGGGAGATCAGGGGTGGCTATTTAATATATTGCTTAATAATGAAAATAGTCTATTTGCATTTTGACTCGATTTCATTAAATATTTAAAAGAAATAACTAGAGTTTGTGCTTAAACCCAGGTTGGCAAAGCCCACTGTTGTATTTTTATATACATAAAAAATCTTTTATGTAGAATATTGAATTTTTATATAGAGAATTATTATTCAGTAGATCTTTCTGTAATGATGAAAATATGTTCAATGTGACTGAAGAAATTTTGATTTGATTTTTAACAAATTGAAATTAAAATGAATATAGTCACAAGTGGTTACTGGCTAATGTATTAGCATAGCTCTGAAGTAAAATTTCTGGCTCCAATATTCAATTCATCATTTGATCTAGGTATTATTTTTCATTTGTTTGTGGGTGATAAATTTAATATTTGGGTCACATGGATAAATTTTGCTTTTAACGTCACATAGCAGCTTTGAGAAAAAAATTATGTATAGGAGCATTACTCAGTGCTAAAGATATGAGTTGAGTTTAGACAGTCATGGTCTCTGTCCTCATGAGCTTATAAGCTAACAGAGTTAAGATACACACACACACACACACACACACACACACACACACACACTTTAAGAATGGATAGGTTATAAAGAGCTGAGGGAACCTCCTGATGCACAACAAATAGAACTTGATTAAAACATATTTTTGAAGCCTTGGTGATCTCTTAAGAGGTTGGAGAAGTTTCCAAGGACACCCCCACATACACACACCAGAAAAAGGAACAACAAAATCAAAACAAAGCAAACAAATAAATAAAAAGTGATCCTTGATTTGGAGCCCTGACAGGGGCAAAGGGAAGCCTGGAGAGAACACTGCTCTTTGGATTCTGAGACATGGGACATGTGTAAGGTTAAGGAGCCTAGTCAGAGATTCTTGACTGATGACCCCACACAAAAAAGGCTGGAGTGGTCCTCAGTAACTGGCATCTAAAACTTCCCCAGCTTACACTCTTGAGACTCTCAATATGATCAAAATCAAGCAATGGACGAAAACAAAGAAACAATGAACACAAGACTTAGATCTCCAAATACTAGACATTGGGATTGTCAAGTTCAGAATATAGAGCAGGTAGGTACATCTTTGTAAGTAAGGATAGACTCGTAAAGACAAACAAGCATCAAGAGACTATAAGCAATGAGCAGGCATTAAAAACTTGGAGTATATCATAATGGGAATGATAATAGTATTTACCTTAAACAGCTGTAACTATATAAACAAGCCTGTACACGATCTTGAGTACAATATCTGGCACAAATTAGACTTCAACAACTGTAAGCTAACCTCATTGTATATTCTGAATCTACGTCAAACCTGCTGAATCAGACCCCCTGTTGTTGGGCTCAGAAACTGATTTGTTTTACAAGACCTAACGTATAATTTTGAAAATTGGCTAGACATGGGAACGATTGTCTCAAACATTTTGCTCAATCCATCCATCTCATAAGCATAAGTGGAGACAATAGGCATGGGCAGGAGAGACAGCTTGCATGGGTTGCCTGGCAGGTTGGTAAAAGGGCAAGGACCTCGGGAGATCTCTGGGCACACACAGCCCCACTGCAGATGGTTCGTTGTCAGAAAAAAATGTTTTGAATAAAATAGAGTGCAATGTGAAGTTCAGTGATGGCTCAGAGACAGGACATGAACAAATAGCTTATAAACATATTAATTAAAGGTGAGTCATTGGCACACTACTACATTTTATGAGAGGGATTATGTTTATTTTGCTATCTACTTCAGAGATTTGAGTTTTGGGGAGTACCCTTAATGTTTACCAAAGGTCTGTGTGACAAATAAAACCTATTTGTGACCTAATAATATCTCTTCATTATCCCTTGGATTTGTGCAGCATGTAGAATATTCAGAATGTTTCCACAGACATTGCTGTGTTTTGTCTTCCCAGTGTTCTAAGGAGCATACGATCAAGGTCACTTTCATTGGGGAAGCTAAGACCAGGGAAGGTTGAATGAGTTGCCAGAGATAACACAGTTGGTAAGTTAGGGAGCCGACTGGTGCCTAGACTACCTGACACTGTTCTTTCCATACGTAAGTGGAGGGATGAAAGAAGTGAGCGCTTTGAAACTAAAAATGACCTGAGTTTAAAGCCTAATTCCAACACTTGGCTTGCTGAGTAACTATGGATCTCTCGGGGCCTTAGCAACCTCATCTGTAAGCTTGGGATAATGACAATTTTAATTAAATAGCATTAGGATAAACTTTAGATGAGATAATACTTACTAAAAGCCTAACCTAGTACTCATACATATATATATGTGTGTATATATATATATATATACATATATATATATACATATATATATATATATGTATATATATATATATATACATATATACATATATATGTATATATACACTCAATAATTACTACCAATTACTATTGTTATTAAGCATTATGACAATGATAATGATGATTTGGCTGATGCTAGAGAGATACTGTGAATATGAAATGGTAATAATATAATTATGTTAAAGAAATTATGATGATAGTACACTTCATGAAGTATATGGAATACGCATGGAATATGGGTTAAAAATACGCCCCTTTATTCAAAGAAGCATTTTCAATAACAGTGAAAAACTGGTAAGAACTTAAATGTCTGTAAATAGACTTCAACTTAAATGAGTAACGTGCCATCAATTAAAAGAGAAAGTTTCACAAACAGTACCGAATGCTACAATAATTAAAATATCACAACAAAAGTTGACTTTGCATTAGCAAAATGTCTCAGAACACATCATCAAAATTTGTCTTTGTAAATATTCTCTTAAATGTGAACAATGTGTAAGAATTCCTTGTCAAGATAATAGCATTCAACTGAACAAACATGCCGTGGAGGCTGTCGATGATAGTGAAAAGATAGGAGCTATTGGGATATAGGAAAAGATAGGAGCTATTGGGATATAGTAAGGGAAATATTCCAAGATGAGTGAAGGTAAGCTCAAAGGCACAGAGAGAAAAGGCAGCATAGCACATTTAGGGCAATGAAGAAGGTCTAGTCTGATTACAGCCAAAAAGGATTGACCAGGATCTAGTCAGGTCAAGGATACATGAATGACTGAGTTATGACCATTGAAATGTGAGTTTAGCCTATGTGATTCTCCAGTCTTTTTTTTTTTTTTTTTTTGAAAGTAAAGTAAAAACTTACATTTTTATTACTCTTTTTTCAACTTTTTTCTTTTCAAGATTTTTATTAAAATATAGCTAACATATTATGCTAGTATCAGGTGTACACCATAGTTATTCTACATTTATAGATCTGAAGAAGTGATCACCATGATAAGTCCAGCAACCATCTGACACTGTACTATGCTATCACAATATTATTGACTATATTCCCCATGCTGTACATTACATCCCCAACACTTACTTGTTTTATACCTGGAAATTTGAACCTCTTATTCCCCTTCAAAATCCCCCCCAGCTTTTTAAATTTTTCAGTCACAGTTGACATTCAATATTATGTGAATTTCAGGTGTACAGCATAGTGGCTGGACATTTATATAAATTAAGGAGTGATCCCCTTTATTAGTCTAGTACCCACCTGGCACTATACATAGTTATTACCATATTATTGACTATATTCCCTATGCTTTACTTTACATCCCCATGACTATTTTGTATCTACCAATCCCTGCACCTTTTCACCCTGCCCCAACCCCCTCCATCTATCACCCTGATAAAACTAGCACCCATCTGATGCCATAGTTATTACAATATTAATGACTATATATACCTTATGCTATACCCTACATCCCCATGACTACTGTATAACAACAAATTTGTACTTCTTAATCCCTTCCCCATTTCACCCACTCCCAACCCTCCTCCCATCTGGCAACCATCAAAATGTTCTCTGTACCTATAAGTTTATTTCTGTTTAGTTTGTTTATTTTGTTCTTTAGACTTCACATATAAGCAAAATCACATTGCATCTGCCTTTATCTGTTTTACATACTCCACGCAGCGCAATGGATCCTCCAGGTCCATTATGCAGATAGCAAGAACCCATTCTCTTCCATGTCCAAGCAATATTCCACTGTATATATGTACCACCTACTCTTTAACCATTCATCTATTGACAGGCACCCAGGCCTGTCACCACATCTTGGCCATTGCAACAATGCTGCAGTGAACAAAATATGGATGCACACGTCCCCTTGAAGTAGCATGTTGGATTTCTTCAGATAAATAAATAAATACATACCCAGAAGTGGGATTACTGGGTCCTTCTTTGTCTCTTACTATAGCCTTTGTTTTAAAGTCTATTTTGTCTGGTATGAGTATTGCTACACCAGATTTTGTTGTTATTGTTGTTTCCATTTTCAAGTAATATCTTTTTCCATCCCTTTACTTTTACTCTGTGTGTTTCCTTCGATCTGAAGTGAGTCTCTTGTAGGCAACATATGTAAGCGTCTTGTTTTCTCATCCATTCAGCCACGCCATCTTTTGATTGGAGCATTTAATAAATTTATATTTAAAGTAATTATTGATAGCTGTGTAGTTACTGCCATTTTATTATTCATATTTTCTCTCTCTCTCTCTCTCTCTCTCTCTCTCTCTCTTTCATCTTAAATAAGTTCTTCAACATTTCTTGTAATACTGGTTTGGTGTTGATGTCTGGAAAGCCCTTTACCTGTCCTTTGATTCTAAATGATATCTTTATTGGTACTGGGTAATCTTGGTTGCAGGTCCTTGCTTTTCATCACTTTGAATATTTCATGCTAATCCCTTCCAGCCTACAAAGTTGCTGTTGAGAAATCAGGGACAGTCTTAAGGGAGCTACCTTGTAGGTAACTAACTGCTTTTCTCTTGCTGCTTTTAAGATTCTCTCTTTGTCTTTAACCTTTGGCATTTTAATTATGATGTGTCTTGTTGTGGGACACTTTTGGTTCATCTTGTTTGAGACTCTCTGCCCTTCCTGGGCTTGAATATGCATTTCCTTCACCAGGTTAGGGAAGGTTTCCATCATTATTTCTTCACTCATAGGTTTTCAAACCCTTCTTCTTCTGGTATCCCTATGATGCAAATGTCTGTACAGGGGCCCCTTAAACTGTCCTCATTTTTTTTTTTTTTAATTCTTCCTTCTTTTTGCTGTTCTGATTGGGTGTTTTCTGCTACCTTATCTTATAAATTGCTTATTTGATCTTCTGTTTCCTCTAATCTACTGTTGATTCCCTCTAATGTATTCTTAATTTCAGTTATTGTATTCTTATATCTGACTAGTTTCTTTTACTATTTTCTATTGTCATTTATGTTTCCCATCTCTTTGTTGAAGTTTTCCCTAAGATCACTGCGCATCCCTATAACCAGTGTTTTGAACTCTGCATCTGGTAGATTGCTTGTCTCCATTTTGTTTAGTTGTTTTTCTGGACCTTTGTTCTGTTCCTTTATTTGGGACGTGTTTCTCTCACCATTTTGATTGCCTCCTAGTGTTTTTTTCTATTTATAGATAGAGTTTCTATGTCTCCTGGTCTTAGTAGAGTGGCCTTCCATAGTAGATGTCATGAGGCCCAGTGACCCAGCCTCCCTGGTCACCTGAGCCATGTGCTGCAGGTGTTTCCCTTGTGTGGGTTGTGTGTGCCCTCCTGTTGTAGTTGAGCCTTGGTTGCTGTTTGCATGTCAATGAGAGGGACTGAGTCTCATGCTCATTTGTTTTGAAGACTGGCTATGACTACACTGGAGGAGTTGTGGGGCAGGGGCTGACCCTACGGAGCACTATTTGCTTTAGTGGGGCTTGTTGCCTGCCTAGTGTGCCTTTTTGGTGTGTTATCCTCAGATGCGGCTGGGTCATGCTCTGGCTCATTCTGAAGCTGGTCCCTGGGTGAGCCAGCCTCAGGGCCTCCTGCGAGGGGACCTGGTGCAGGTTAAGTTCAGCTGCAGCCTGTGTCCTCCCTCTGACCACCTGGCATGAGCCACAAAGCAATCCACAGATGGCCGCCCCCCGCATGGTGCTTGGAAGTGCCTGGAGAGGCCAACCCATATACTGAGGTCAGCAGCTGCTAGTGCTGGGCTTAAGGCTGCTCAGTAAAAGGTGTGGGACATGCGTAAGTCAGATGCCGCTTGTTTAGGTTTTGTGGACCTTTGAGAGAGTTTAGGCAAGTCTGCAGCATGAGCCAAGACAGGCCATTTGCATGGAAAAGCCAATGGTGGTGGCTTGGGTATGCCCGAAAGTTGGAGGGGAGGTCCTCAGGACCTCCAGGGTGGGGCTGATGAAAGGCATTAGCTAGGTTGATGGACACGAGGAGGGCAGATGGATCAACAAAGAAACTGGAGTCTGCCAGCTCCACCATCCAGGAAAAGGCTGCCCCTCCAGCACTTGCTCTGAAGCCAGATAACTCATTTCCTTCCTTATGTGTTGGGCTTTTCAAGCTGCTGCCCCAGCACTGGAGCTCACAGTGGGTGAGTCCGTCAGTAAATAAGTCTGTGTGCAGGCCCTTTAAGAGGAATGCTTGGAAGCACAGCCACCCTCCGTCTCACTCAGTCTCCACTGATTTTCACAACCAGAAATTATGGGGACTTCTCTCCCTGGCACTAAAACCCTATGCTGGGGAGTGTGTTGTTGGGCTAGGATCCCTTGCTCCTCTGGGGCAGATAGATGCCTGCAGCTGAGCTATCCCTCCCAATTTTCAATGGTCACACGTGTATACGACCATCCTGTTCTGCATGTCTGCCCCTCCTGCCAGTCTTGATATGGCTTCTTCTGTGCTTGGTTGTAGGACTTCTGTTTAGCTAGGCTTCAAGCAATCCTCAATGATGGTTGTTCTGTAGTTCAGTTGTAATTTTGATGTGGTTGTAAGAGGAGGTAAGCACAGTGTTTACCTACTCTGCCATCTTATCCAGAAATCTCACCAGTCCTTTTACTCTCTCCTCTACAAACATAGAGGCCACATGTCAAAGGTGGTGGCATCACAGGAAGAAGTAGTCTAGGTTCTGAAGTCTCTCTTGTAACAGGGTTGCTCAGAAGAGACATCTAATCTCTCTTAGACCTATGGTGTGAGCAAGAAACAAATCTTTACTGTGTTAAGGGACTGGGATTTAAAGATTGTTATAGCAACTAGCTTTATTTACCTTGATTAAATACACCAGGTCTTAGTAAAAGATTCACACTAATGATTGTGAATCTACCTGAACTAATGGAAAATGTGAACCCACACTATCAAGCACAACATCCACCAAGAAATATAAATAAGAGGAAATCCAGAACTAGACACTTGTAGTAAATCTACAAAATACCCAGCTTTGACAAAGATCCTAAGAGTAGACAGAAAGTAAAGATCACATACAAATGACACGCTGACAGCAGATAGCCGTATCAGAAGCCAGAGACAGTAAAATAGTATTTTCAATGAGCTGAGAAAAAATAACTGTCATTCTAGAATGGTACACTCAGGAAAGCTATATTTTAAAAACACTGAGACAAACACAAACCAAGTGAGTTTACTACTAATAAATTAACATAAAAAATCACTTGCAAACCATATAGATTATGTATACACATTCATAAATATATATTTATATCTATATTTAACTAACAACTAATGGACCAACAGGATTCCAAATTTTTAAGCAACTAGACACCATGAACAATTGGTCTAATGTATTAAAGAATATGTATTAGAGAAGCCCCACATTTGGTAAGATCAGAGCCCATTATATATAAATTTTCCTGTCTTCTTCATGATTTGAAAACCATCTGTGTTAAAATCATTTAAAATGAGCCACTGAATCCACAAAGCCTGAAAATAGGACTTTGTAAGCTGGTTAAGAAATCATTCCTTCCATTGCTTGCATCTATGTATAGATTTACATGTCTGAGAAATAATATATTACCTCTCATCGGTACCAACAATGACAGGATTGGTTTTTGAAGAAATTAAGTGTTTTGATTGTACTATTCATTTTTCTGTGTTAGTATCCATCAGGACCATTGCAGTGGTAGAAGAATACACATTTGGAATATAATAATGTAGAGAAACAGATTACTGGCAGGCTCCCCAACACTTCTGACGTGCTCTTATGTGAAATGATAGTGTCTGCATAGATAGTTCTAGCTCAAGAGAAACTCTGTATGTCTTTTGCACTATGCTAGCATTCAGAGAAATACCTATTGGTCATAAGTTACCTGCTCCAGAAGGCAAAATTACCACATTGTTATAGAAATATCAATTGGCTGAAATAGTAAGTAAAGGAAACTGAAGGTAAGTGCTATTACTGATAAAGAGGTATAAGAATTTTAAGCAATAGCATAATACACAGATAGCCATGACATTTGCTTCCTAATAGCCAACATTATTCTATGACACATTTTCATCCTACTTTGGTCAATAATCAATTAAATGTCTTTATAAGGTTAATAAAGAACATTAAGAATTTCCTTGAAAAAGATGTCATTATATTGATGTACAGCAAAACATGACAAAAAATTCAGATCAGTTCAGTTATTTTCCTATATTAGAGGAAAAAATTAAAATGGGGGAAGTCTTGGGAAAAAATGCCCTTTTGTGCCTATTTCTCAGAGAAACTTCATAAACAGACAAGAAATGAAAGGTTTAGGGAAACAGGGTGCGGCGCGTGGGCGGCCAGTTGGCCCAGCAGTGGGGTAGTGGGCGGTGTCCTCCTGCGAGCGCCCGAATGGGGCTGGAGGCGGCCAGGGCGCTGTGCCCGGCTGCCCTGCTGCGCGCTCTGCGCCCAGTGCGGGGAAGTAATATGAAGACGATCTGACAGCAGGTAAACACTCAAGCAAGAGTCACTGAAGCTGAAGAGAAATTGGTAGTTGCCATTGGCTCCATAAGTACCTATGGATTATGGCAAGAAAAGTGAAAAGGGTCACTACTCTTGAGACGTCGGGGCTGATAAATAACTTTGAGAAGATGGGTCCAAGTGACAGAAAATGAGGATTGGCATTTTTACTGACTTTGTTCCGGTCGCCTGCATGCTGCTTACCCACTACGTGTTGGTGGAGCAGATCAGGAAAAGTCCCTCGAGCACCTGGATCACGACACTTTGTGGCACAGTCCAGGGCAAGGGCATCTTTCTGATCAACAAGCTCTCGCAAATCAAAAAGTGGTCCAGGGACAGCAACACACCTTCATGTGTGTCTCAATCCACTAAAGAAGCCTACGTGATCTCTCTCTGTGTTAACAATCCGTTACTAATCTGCGGGGGGAGGAAGTTGGACGTGCGCTTGTCTGTCCTGGTGTCTCGGTACCCCCACTGTGCCATTACAGGTACAAGCTTGGGTTCCGCTTCTGCACAGTAAAGTACACCCCCAGCACCACCGAGCTGGACAACATGTTTGTGCATGTCGCCAATGTTGCCGTTCAGAAACATGGGGGAACAACTACAACCACATCCACAGGGGCAAGTGGGCTGTGAACAACCTGCGGCTCTACCTGGGGAACTCCCAAGACAAGGACGTGACCAGCAAGCTGTTCAGCCAGACCCACTGGATCAACGTGAAGTCGGTGAAGGCCGTGACACCATGACAAACAACAAGCACCACTTTGAGTGCCACAGCTATGATGACATCATCCGAGACCATAAACTGAAGCCCTGACTGATCAGTTACCGTGTCCCCATCTCTCACCAACAGCACCGCCCATGGTCAAATCCTTAAGTATAACCTGACTAATGACACCCTCAATATTGTGGTCTCCAATGGCAAAATTCCAGACTGTAAATGGAACAAGTCGCCCGCAACGCAAGTTCTTAGCAGTTACAAAATTCTGTACAATGAAGAGCTGGCACAGGGTGGCCTTGCAGACCGAGAGCTGAGAAGTAGATTGGGCCAGTCGCTAGGGCCGAAGGTGGGGTGGGCGTCGAGAGACTTGGGAGAACGGTCCTCACAACCTGTAAGTGACCACCAGTGACAGCAAGACTCCAATCTGGACACTACCAGAACCACTCACTGCACCTGGGCCCTCACTGAATACCTATTTTTAAATTTCCTTTTTCTAGAGCTTTTTTTCCTGCCCTAAGTCCTGTAAATAAATAAAGGCACTTCTTTGAGGGATTAAAACAAAATCAAACAAAAAAAAACAAAAACGTTTAGCTGAAGTGATAATAATAGGAACTCCAATGTTTTATATTCATAATTTTTCCATTCAATTAAGTGATTCATTAGTTAAAATGTTTCAACAGTTTCACATGGCTTTAAGATAAAGACCAAACACTGTGCTTCCTTTGCTTCTGCTCCAGTTGTAATAGATTCTTTTCAGTTTGTTAAATATGGCATGATCTCTTTTATCTCTGGGCCTTCTGAACACATACATGATCTGCTCCTGCTGAAACACTCTGCACTGCCTTCCCTCCAGCACCCCCACACACATACACATCCTGACTTCCACTGCTCCCCTTAACTGCCCTTCACCATGGCTACCCTCCATTATCTAGCTGACTTCCCGTTTACATTTCAGATCTCAAATGCCTCAAGGAGGCTTATTTTGGTTCCCCAATCTAAGTAAGGTATATTTGTTATAAATTCCCAAAGAACCTATACTTCCCTTTTCATTAAACTTGAACTATCACTAATATCTACCTTCCCAACAAAATTATAAATTCTATGTTGTTGGGACCATAGCATTTGACTCATTATTTTTGTGAATTTTAGTCTCAAAGATATGACCTGATATACAGCAGGTACTTAATAAATATTGGCTCAATGAATGCCACTAAACAAATCATTCCCCATACGTATTCTAGATGTATTTTATATTTTCACTTTTAACCTATATCATAGCTTCCTAAAGATGGGGACCATGTTTTATACTTGATTGTCCTTAATAGTACCTACCAAATACTATGTATTAAATAAACTCCAATTAACATCATTCTCTTGTCTAAAACTTTTCACAACAGTAAAAAGTATAAAAGTATCTCTTCAAAGCACACATTCTGCTATATCTCAGTTTCTTAGAAAATTCTTCTTGATGTTTAACATACATTCAACACATATCAATACGTAAGTATATAAACATACATGCAAACAAATCTTTCCATTAAAACTTTATTACCTGCTAGCCTATTTATAAATCCAACCATCTTTTTCACTGTGTTAGATATTCTAAATTTTCTCCCCAGAATCACTTTCTAACCTTCTGTACCCTGTTCTGCGCCCCAGCAGGATGATATGTATGGACTACATTGATTCGTTCTCTTGCACACAGCTTTCCAGATGGGTTTGAATAATGATAGCCACTGGCAGGTGACTAGAGTAGGCGAGAAGAGAAAGTGTGGTTTATTTATTCTGGTTTGCTTCATGAAGGTAATCTAGGGTATGTGGTGGTTGTATCCTTCTACCTAAGGTAAAAGCTCCTGTAGTTGGCCCTTTCCACAGTTAAAGCTCTCCCCGCGTACCATTCCTTTCCTTGCTTCATCAAGATTAGGAGTGTTCATGGTTCCCATAATGCTAGTTCCTGGGTACTTTACCATCCCTTACTGATTCTCTTAACCCTGCCCACTACTCTGTAAATATCCTATTTAAATAGCCTCTTCAATTATCTCTGTTGAGTACGCCATCAAGTTCCTGCCAAGCCCTTGAGTGATACCCTAACATACATAAAGATCATCATATAATCCCCTCTGAGATAATGTTGTGGAATAGATAGAACATTGGACTGTCTGCATTCTTGATCCCAAAACTCTAAAAATAGCATTGCTACCACTACTTCTTGTTCTTCTTGCCCACTGAGCTGCCAGCTGACGTGGTCAGTGTGGGTGTCACAGGAAAGAAAATATCATTAATCCTTATGGGTTAACTAGTTAACTGGTCCAGTAATCAGTTTTCAAATGGAGTTTGATGAATCTCTAGAGCAGGACTTCTCCAAGTTTACTGTGAAATATATCACTGCGTGATCTACTAGAATGCAGATTCTGATTCAGTAGGTACCACTGGAGTTTGCGATTCTCCATTGCAAACTAGCTTCTGAGATTGTGCATTTATGACCAGCTGATGCTGCTGGTTCTTGACTACACTTTGAGTGTTAAGGCCCTCAGCTATCTGTGGTGGTTCCTCACAGTGGGTCTCTAATGTGTGGGGAAAGCTGATCAGTGTGGGGAAAGCTCTGCATCATTATTTTCATCTGTTTTACATATTATGATTCTGAGTAAGGTTTAATTCGGGGGGAAAATGGTTTTACTTCTTTAAACATTTATAAACTACTAAAATGCTAGCCTACTGCTCACTTTTCAAGTGAGGTCAATAGGTAAGATGATTTACCCAAAGTCACAGCCACTTGATGACAAAGACACAATTAGAATCTAAGTCTCCTGACACCACAGACAGTTATTCTTACCACTTTACTGCCTCTGATTTTTTTTTTCCTTTCTCTTCTTCCTATCTCTAATTTTGAATGTTATGTTACTTTGAAAACTCTGAGAAAAATCTATTTTCACATAGGTTGCTGAGTACCAGTGCCGAGACCCATCTGGAGCTTTCCAGAGAATGGGGTATAATATTGGGTCATCATTCTCTAATCCTGAAGGAGGGCACTCTTAACTATCTTCTTATAAAAACAGACATTTTCCTGGGCAATGTTTTCAAATGCAAAGAAAAAGTAGTATTTACGTTTCAAACTTGACTGATGTTACTTTTCCTCTGTATTCAAAAATCTGTGTACATAAATATTTTTAGCCTCGGGGGCCCATACTGTCTGCCACCTTGCTTATCTGATTTCCTAAACCTTGCACTTTTCTCAAAATATAATATAGGAACAGAAAACATTTTCAAAGGGTTTCTTTCCATCTTTTTACAGAGTATATGTATTTTTACACTAAGAATCTGTATAAAACCCAAGAAACATTTATTTCTAGACAAATGCAATAGTTTGGATTGTCAGTATTTACTCATATTCATCTTCAATTTGGCTCTGCTCAGTGGATCTTAAAATTGAAACCTTCCTCTGATCTGAAGTCCTGACAAGGTTGGTTTTATGCTTTTCATCTGGTAGCTATCTGTGACTCACTGCTCTTGATTGCTATTCCTTCGAAGTATATACATTATGCTTCTTGTATCTCAAAACCAGTATTTATAAGCTTGAAATTCACTTTTTAAATCTGTGGCTAAAGCAGAAACATGAAAACCAGCTTGGATTTTTTTTTTCCTCCTTTCCAATATTATTGCTATAGCAGAACATATATTCAATAAATCATGTTTTGTTTAATATATTGCCACCCAGAAAAGGGTGTAATTTCTTTATACAAATGAGCCTGTTTAACAGGATTAGAGTGAAATGGCATGTTGTGCTACAAATAAGTTTCAGGACATTATCAAGAATAGTATCTTATTCTTCTCTAAATAACAAAATCATAGGAATACTTATGCCTGTGAGTCGCAACAATGAGTGAACTTTATTACATCATTTTTCAAGTTATCTTTCAGGTAATCATGCCAGGAAAAAGAAGGCCTCATATGGGGAAGAGAAGAGGCAAATGTTTGTCATCAGATCACCTTTTGCTCATACTATTCTTTCCACTTGGAGTTACTTCCCTCAATCTGCTTTGGAATATCCAAATCCCACACATTTTCCAAGCTGGAGTTACTTCTTCTTCCCCTAAAGGTCCTCACCCCTGACAACATATAAAATCACCTGGAGGGAGTTTAACATTTTGATGCCTGGGGTCCACCCCAGACCAAGTAAATTAGAAAGCAGCTGGCTTGTTTCATAGAAGCAGTGTTCTCTTCTTATTTAAAAGAGCAAACCAAAACAAACAAAAACAAAAACAAAAGCTTAAGGCAGATATTTTCTAAAATACTGTTTATTTTCCTGCAATGAATCAATTTCTGAGTCCTTAGGGTATTTTTCCTCCTTATCTTTTGGACTGGCTTTAACATTTGCAACTGGTGGTTCTTTACTTTTTACTTGAAGGAAGAGAAACATATCCAAGGCTTAGTACTGGATAAAAACATGTTATATGGATTGTCTTTGTTTTTCTTATAGATTATTCACATGTCCCCTCCTATATTGGAGGAAGTTAGACCAGAGCAGGTAAATGTAGGTACTGTTTATCTGTGTTCCTAGTTTTCATCAAACATCTGCCAATACTTACATCTTTTCTAATTAGGAGATCTCATTCTAATCCACTAGACAGAAAAAAGAAACCCAGCATATTTGTGGCAGCTACAGATCCTTCTTAATAAGTTCACACTTGTACTTAAAAAGACCCAGCAGTAGAATTAGATAACTGTCATTGTGCCACTGACAATGTAATAACTGATTCACTCAATGTGTGAAAAGTTGTTGGAGAACAGGATACGTTCACAAGGTCTAAAGTGACACCCAAGATAACTTGTTAATTACAAACTGTAAGTTACATTTTTAGTGGAGAGATCTAGCAGCCAACACCTTAACCAAGTGATCCAAGTTAACATTAATGGCAAAAATGGACATTATATGCCCTTAATGTGATATAATAGGAAATACTCAATGTCACCTATCTAGTATTATTTCCAAAAACCTTTAACTTAATCATATTCATGAGGAAACAATCAGAAAAATTCAGATCACAGAATTCTTAAAAATATGTTAAAGTCATAAAAACAACAATGGAAGGTTGTTTATAATAAAGACAATGAATGATACATGAAAACTAAATGTAATGTTTAATATTCAGTTGGATCCTGGGTGGCATATGAGTTATAAATAAAATTTTTGAGGTACTTGGGGGATTTGAGTATAAATTACATTTTTAGGTAATATACTTTCAAAGTTAAATTTTTGAGGTTAGAAAATGGTATATTGGCTGTGTAGATGAATCTTATTCTTAGGAAATATAATATACACTGAAATTTTAGGTATAAGGTGGTGGAATTTAATTTCAAACAGTCAAGTGTTAACAATCAATACACCTAGATATTAAAAATCTGGTTTGCTAGTTTTCAAATTTCCTGGAGGCTTAAAACTTGTTCAAATAAAAAGTTGGTAGAAAAAAAATTTAGGTTTTGAATTAGAGTATTAACATCTTCACAGAATTTAGCCCATAGTAAATTCACACTAAACCATGGTTGAATACTAATTTTACAAACCAATGAAAGAAAGCAGTGCTCCCTATTTGTATTGTTGCAAGGATTCTACAATGGTTGATGCACGTTAAGGAGAGCTTTAGGTGAAGTGTTTTGGATGGGCTTCCCAGACAGTCTCATCTCTTCAACAGTAATTATCTTGAACTCTATACATGACACCTCTCCTTACTTTCTGTTCCTTATACTGCGCACTACCTAGTCAGCATCTAATCATTTTGTATTTTCCTGAAATAGAGAACTAAACAAATGAAATATAAAATTATTCAAAAAATATCATGCAGGAAACTTTCTGTGAAATAAGGAGAGAATCCAATCATCAGCTAGAAATGGTAACAGCGTTATCAGGAGAAAAGGTTATTAAACTTCAAAATTAAGTAAAAAAAATTCTTCAAGTACTCAAGTAGTAATAAAGCAAGTCCCTTCAAGGGATCAAAACCAGGCTGATTTTGATCCCTACAAGAGCATTAGATGCCAGGAAAAAAGTTCTTAGGGGAAAAAAATATAACCCAAAGTTATTTTTCCCAGAATAATTTACTTGACTTTCAATTAGGGCAGAAATAATCTTTATAAAAACCACAACATTTTATATATATATATAAAAGCCCCCTCACTGGAGGCTTTATGAAGAGGTGATGTTTCATTCCAGATGCCCTTAGTAAATTTCAGGGGCACAAAGAAAGATGAATTGTTAATTAAAATTTGAGTCTGTAGAGGAAAAGTCCTAGAAAGTTTTGAAAATCCATTGTATTTTCTTCTATTTCAGAAAATGTTCTTATCTTTCATGGAATAAGAGGTTAAAGGAAGGGTAGGCAAAACAATAAATAACTTTTGAAAGACACTATAAGAAATAAACACTTTTTGAAAATGAGAAATGCCACTGATTTATTAAATGGGGTGGGCATGATAAATGACTCTAGAAAGTTACAGACTTTCAGCAGTATCTTTTAACTGTCTCTATGAAGGTCAATTCTAACCTAATTACCAGAACAGCAGCTACTGCAATAAGAGCACAGGAACCTAAGACAAAATAGGGAAGGATATGGAAGCTGATTACTGAAACTAATTAAATGCATTCTGTACGCCCAGTGATGTTTATTATGCAGACATTTAGAATTGGCTGAAAGCATCACCGAGCTCTACAAGTCATAATGGGGAAGGCATGGAAGGCTGGTGAGAAATCTGAAACAAGTTTTCTTTTAGCTATTGATAAGATTTTGTTTTCATGATTAGGCAGAGGTATATAAATGAATAGAATGTATGCCAATATAAATAGGTCAAAAGCCATTTCATAAACAGGAAAAGATAAGAATTCAAACAGCAAGCATAGAATCAGTGTATTCATACTATAAACATAAAATAACTGATAAATATAAAATGACTGAATAACAATATACAGAGTATTATTCTCCTCAAATTAACACAAACATGATTCATTCATTCACTCACTCACTCATTCAAGAACCATTTAATTGAATGTTCAGCAAATGCCTGGCAGTGAACCAAGGCATACATTTGCTATATTGCAAAACTCAAAACCCATTTTTAAAAAATTGTTAATGGTAGCACACTTTCCTGTCATGAATGTGGACATAAATTTGGAAGCAATATAAAGTGATTCTAAGCTAAGCCTAGATAGAATAAAGTGGTTGACTAACTTGAGTAATATAATTTTGGTTACAAACCAGATATGGTTAAAAAGTACTAACATTGATTACTCATGTAATTTTTACACTGGTTTTGACAGAAATTCCAAAAGAAAAACTCAAAAATGCTTTTATAACATCACCATTAGTAAATGGAATGTTGCCTGCTAAAGATCACATATAAAAGATGCTTATTTAAATGTTTGATTGTGTATTGAAAATTCTATCTTACTGCCACATTACACCTTGTATATATGGGATACTTGTACAATATAAAGTATTTTCTGCATTTGTTTTTCACTTTTAAAAAGTTATGAGAGGAAAATTTTTATTTTGAACTTTGTTTAGAATTCCAAGGAGTCAAAGTCTTCTAGACCATTCTATTTTAGCAAGAGCTACCATTTTCTGGACAAAAGCTAGCTACTGAATGTTGAGCCTTGTAAGAGCATCCTTAATCTTAACCATTCTAGAATTTCCTGAATTATCAATAAGGGTCACTCACAGGGATTAATACTTAACTCCTCTTCCGTGGTATAGAGACTGGCATACAAACTATCCAAATGAAACAGTTACTGAGTAGCTCGTGATTTGTAGGGAACTGTGTTAGGTCTTCAAAAAACTTTGAAAAGTTCTGTGTTCTAGAAACTCATAACTTACAAATTTAGTTAAATATACAGAATGTATATAATATACATTATATATATATATATATATATATATATATTTACATATATAATATGTAAATGTGCAAATGTATATTTAAGTCTATACAAGCCCACAGATGCAAACTGACAAATGAATTCTAGAAAAAGAAGCATTACAGAGGTTCAGAGGAGGTAGCAATTAGTGGTTCATGGTTTTAGCTGTTGTATTTGCCAGTTGGTAAGTAACTATTATGGTAAATCTATTTGATTGGGTGCCTTCTGAGGAATAAAATAGAAAAACATGGGCTACAAAATGTAAATCATCTCTCCCTCCAGCTCCAAAATTGCATTTTAAATCTTTAGTCAAATATCTGCAGCTATGTTTAGAGTAATTTTATAATGTTCCAAAGGAAAAGGTGACCTCTATTTAAGACTCTCTTTTGCGAAATATTTGATGTAAATCAAATCTGTCTGATAATTCCAGTAAAAGCAGAACTAGTAATCACCTTTAACTAAGCATGATATTGAGAAAATTTAGGAAAACTGTCATAAGCAGGGGGACATGATATATAGGTGAAGAGACTGCATCCACTGTCTTTATTTTGAACAGTTTTATTAAGATATTATTTTGAACAGTTTTATTACGATATTATTCACATATCATAAAATTCACCCACTTAAAGTGCACAGTTCAGTGGATTTTACAGTGAATTTCAAAGCTGTGCAATCCTCATCACAAACTAATGTTAGAACATTTCATCACCCACCTAAAAAAAAACCTTATATGTATTAGCAGTCAGTTCCTTTCTGTTCTACCTCCTCAGACCTAGTCAATTACTAATCTGCTTGTTTCCATAGGTTTGTCTCTTCTAGACACTTCACATAAATGGAACAGAATGCCATGTTTTCTTTAAGAGTTTTACTGATTTAGCTCTTACATTTAGGTCCAAGATCCATTTTGAGCTCATTTGTTTATATGGTATGAGTTGGGGGTCCAAATTTACTCTTTTGCATGCAGCTATCCAGCTGTTCCAAACTATTTGTTGGGAAAACAAAGAAAAAAACTGTTCTTCCCTATTTAATTACCTCAGTACCTTTGTCAAAAAACAATTGACCATAAATGTAAGGGTTATTTCTGGACTCCCAATTTTATTCCATTAGTCTATATGTCTATCCTTAAGCTAGAACCATATTGTCCTGATGATTTGAGCTTTGTAATAAGTTTTTAAATCAGGAAGGGAGTCCTTCATATTTCAAGAGTGTTTGGCTCTTTGGGTCTCTTGCATTTCCATATGAATTTTAGGATCACCTTGTCAATTTTCTTTTAAAAAACTGGAATTTTGTGAGAGAATACATCAAATTTGTATATCATTTTGGGTAGTATTGCTATTTTGATAATATTAAGTTTTGCATCTATGAATGTGTTTTTATTATTTACGTCTTTAATTGCTTTTAAAATAGTTTATAGTCTTCTGTGTGTAAGTCTTGCACTTCTTTGGTTATATTTTTCCCTAAGTATTTTATTTATTTTGATGCTGTATTAAGTGGAATTATTTTCCTAATTTCATTTGTGAATTCTTCATTGATAATAAAGGAAATGCAATTGATTTCTGCACAGTGATCGTACATCTGGCAAGCTTGATGAAACTGTTTATTAGTTGTAATTTTTTTGTGTGGATTCCTTAGGGTTTCTATAGAAAGCAGCATATCATCTGAGAAGAGAGACAATTGTACTTTTTTTTCCCCAATTTGAATGCCTTTTGTATTTTTCTCTTAGATCACTGCCCTGCTTAGAAGCCCCAGTTCAATAATTTAATAAAAATGAAAGCAGACATGTTTATATTGTTCCTGAAGTTAAAAGGAAAGCATGCATTCTTTCATCATTAATTATGATATTAGCTGTGGGTTTTTGCAAGTTTCTTTTAGTAGGTTAAGGAAGTTGCCTTTTTATTGCTAGCTTACTGAATGTTTTATCACAAAAGGATGTTGTTTTTCTGTGTTTTCTGCATTTATAAAGATGAACATGAGATTTTTGTCTTTTATTCCATTAATTGAGTATATTACAGTGATTGATTTTCAGATTTTAAACAAACCTTGCGTTCCTCGGATGAATTTTGTGTACAATCATTTTTACATGTTGCTGCACTCAGTTTACTAATATTTTGTTAAGGATATTGCATCTATATTCATAAGGAACACTAGTCTTTGGTTTTATTTTCTTGGGATGTCTTTGTCTGGTTTTGGTAATATCAAGGTAATAATACTGGTCTCATAGAATATTTCAGAAGTTTTCCATTCTCTTCTATTTTTCAGAAGAGTTTGTGAGGGTTGGTATTAATTCTTTTTTAAATGTTTAGTAGAATTCACCAGTAAAGTCTGGGCGTTGCTTTGTTCTATTTTATTTTTATAAAAGTAATATGACAATAAAAAGAACTACAGAGAATAGAGACCTATGCTTTTTTTCTTGATTCTGCTACTAAGAGGCTATGTGACTTTTATTAATCTCATTTTTCATGTCTGCAATGTAGACATAAAACCTTCCATTCTATCCACTTTCAAGGATTACTTTGGAAGATTAAGTGAAATGATGGATGCAAAAGCTTTGTGTAACCAGAAAATGCCATTCTACTCTACCCTGTTATGTTGAGTATTTCTTGGTTCTACTAAAGAAAATTCTGTCTGCAGATAATCAAAATTTCCATTAAGTATCTGAGAAGCATGCTTGGCACCTTAAGCTATGCCTCTGGGGCAAGCAAGTATCATGGCAACTGCAGTTGTGTTCACACTGTACTGAAATGAGTACCTGTGGCATGTTACCGAGCTCCTTTTACTTCCCATTACTCTTTCTTCTAAACACTATACTGCCAAAAGTAGAAGTCAGAGCTCTGTCATTTTCCCTACTTGCCAATTAAATTGTCTTTATGAGAAAATCAGCCATGACCTAGATATATATTCTTGTCACTTAAAGTGAACAGTGAAGACTAATCCCCATAGTGCTTTTTCACTGTTGAATAAACAAAGCCAACCTTCAAATAACTGGTGTGTTTCTCCTACAATGGACTCTTTACTACCTAGAGAATTAGCTAAAGGAGCTACTACATATCTATCTATATGTCCAAAACCGAGTATTCAGTTAATTTGATGTATTTATTTCTCTAACCTTGAGGATAAAGTTAGTCGCCTATTTACACATAATTATATAAAATTAGCCACCACTGCTTCTTATATCCTACTCTCCCAACACACCTCATCCTGTCCCAACTCCTTCACTCTACTGTGGGTCTCACTGTCTCTGCCAAAGAGTTCATATTTTTGGAGAATGTATGCTTTAAAAGAAGAAAGGAAAAGAAAAGGGAAGGAAAGGAAAGGAAGGAAAGGAAAGGAAAGGAAAGGAAAGGAAAGGAAAGGAAAGGAAAGGGAAGGGAAGGGAAGGGAAGGGAAGGGAAGGAAGGAAGGAAGGAAGGAAGGAAGGAAGGAAGGAAGGGAAGGAAGGAAGGAAGGAAGGAAGGAAGGAAGGAAGGAAGGAAGGAAGAAAACAAATTATTACAGAAAAATTAAACTTCCTGTTGTGGAAGTGGAGATAAGTCTCTGGGCAATGCCAGTCAACCCGAATGACAGTGTGCAACCAAAGCACCTGTTCTCTATATTGTCAATAGCCTTTACTTCAATTTATTTCCTTGCCTACATCTTCAACAAACAGAAATTAGTATAAAGAAAACAAACTATCTCTTCTTAAAACACAAATAAGGGTTGTGGCTTGAAGGGTTATGGCTTCTGGTGACTAACATCTCAGTAAAAATCAATATAATTAAATTAATTTCCTTCTAAGATCTACCTGAATTCTATCAGCTATACTGAAGAAATGAATACTTTTATTTGGCAGGACACAAAAAGTAGATTAAAATCATTCTGCATTAGAAGCAATTTGTAAAGGGAAAAAATTTGGCAGGATCCCATAGTCAAGGACTCAGGGTGCTATAATGGTAACAATTATCACATACTCAGTATGTTCCAGGCACAGTTCCAAGTGAGTTATTCCATTTAATCCTCTTGACACACCTATGAAATAGGTACCATTATTATCTTTGTTTTATAGATGAAAAAAATTGATACTAAAGGAGATTAAGAAATGTGTCTTAGGACACACCATCAAGAGGTCGAGCCAGGATTTAAATCGAGGTCTGTCTGATGTTCAGAAGGAGTTCTAAACATCTGTGATGGCTGGTGCCTAAAAGCTGAAGACCAGAAACATTAGAATGTTATAAAGATGAAGTGCAGATAGGTGAGGCCATTCCTCAGAAAATCTTCATTGGTATCAAATGATAGTCTAGTCTTAGGTCTAGGAAACAACTATCAGAATCATTATGCTGCCCCCACACACACTTCTTGAGGTCCAAATTTCAGATGCATGCAATCCCGGGCCACTTTACGTAGCAGGCATTTGTAAAGTAACCTGGGGACTTAATAAGTTTTCATGTCATCTGCATGGACAATTTCATATTTAAATTGCAAATAGCTCATTTAAAAATGATCTACGGGCACAACAGTCACTCAGTAGTTGAGGATTCCTTGACCACATGTGAGCATAAGTAGGTTATAAAATCTAAAAAGTCTAAACTAAAATTAGCTCTGACCTACTATTGACATTATGTAAAATTAAATAACAAATTCAGATTAAAATGAAAGGTAAGATTGCAGCGATTGTAAATGTGCTTATCAGACACCTACTTGTAAACTAAGGTTATTCTGGAGCGACAGCTTTAAATCTTGTTTTAAGGCATTTATTGTAGGACTATTTAAACTTCCCTAAAGAATAGCAATTTATAACCAACAGATAATAATAGATATTGTCTCATACTTAACTTGAGCTGGCCATCCATGCCTAATTTATGTGTTTGTTCTGCTGAATCTCATACATATATTATCCCTAGCCTGTTAGAAAATAAATAAATTAAAAGAAAGGACATAAAGTCAGAGAATTTTTACAGTGGATTTAATTAACTATTAAATCCATAAAGTTTATTAAACATCTGTTATGCAAAAGGCATGATAAAAAATTCAGGTACTAGTCAGACAGCTTTGCTGTCCTCAAGGAACTTGTGTTTTAAAAAATGAATTAAGACTACATGAAAAACAACAATATTAATCATAAAACTAGGTAGAGAGTGATATAATCTAGCTCAGATGGCAAAAGAAGAGTTTCAACTGATCAGCATAATAAGCTAAATAAACAACATGTCCTAATAATACAAGTAAAATGCTTAAAATAGTTTTTTAATAAAAGTAGCTATTATTACTACTCAACAGGCAAGAATTTTATGAATCACTTAAGTTCATATCTTTAAATACCAAAATATGTTTCAATTTTAACATTTTGGGTTAAAATGAGCTTATAATATATAAATATACTGCTCTCTTATTTTATACAGAGTACCCTGATCATAAAACTTTTCTCAAAACTCAAGGCAATATTATGAACACTGATATATGTGCTGCAATGTAATACAATAATGCTTTTAGAAAAAAAAAGACAACTAACATGAATTAAGTATCTAGTATTTACCCAACACTTTATATATCTATATAAAGTACATATTTTACTGTCTATACCATTAGAGTTCCTGTCTTCTAAATTATAGGTCTTTTCCTTTATAGTTGCATTGACATAAGGCTTTCCACTGTCATACTGCTGTTATTAGAAACAATTCTCCCATCCATAGTACATTATAACATAATTATATATTACCTGTTATGGATTGAGAAACCAGACAACCAAACATATTAAACTATGTATGAAAAGACCAAGTAAAGGCTTAACGGACTCTATCAAATAAAGTGCATGGGAGACATGGATTTTGTGGCCTATATTTTGGCTTCTCAGAACTTTCTGCTTCTTAGCTGAATTTTGAAAACTTGGGCTTGTCAGATATTTCAACTCTATATAAGAAGTTGTTAATATCCATACTTCCATTTATTATTATAATGGTTGAATTAACCCACAAAAATTTAAAAGGTGTATCTTCTGTTGCTGCCACTGGATGTGTAACGCCATCATGAAGAGTTGAAAAATACCCATGCCAACCATCATTTCCACTTGACTCCAGCCCAAGGAATAGGTCACACATCAGAAAAGAAAAGCTCCACCTTTCTACTGTAAAGACAAAGTTGAGGAGAAGAAGAAAAAGAAGAGAAATAGGAGGAGGTGAAAGGAGGGGGGAGGAGGGAGAGGAGGATGAGGAGGCATAAGAGGCGAATTAAGAAAAATTTTCTTTGCTTATAAAGGGGAAAGAGGCAGCTGCTTTCTCTCCCTCTCTTGAAAAAAAATAAACAAACTGAAAAAAAACCGAAAACAAACAAACAAAAAACTTGTGTGAAATATCATCCTGACTTCCTGGGTTTTGTGTGCTACCTACAGGAATGTACTCTTCTGCTGAGTTTACTCAATAATTAATTAGTGTCCTTGCTCTAATCTACTAGAATGAAAATGGATTTCTTCAAGGAGAGATTAAGCCCAGTATTCTAGTTTTACAACACAAAGATTTCTCCAAGGGTGCGGGCCTCACTACCCCTTGAAACATAAACATATACCTCCAGAGTTAATCTAGTATCCTATCTTGAAATGTAACAAAGGAAATAAGAAAAGTTTTATTGTTTTCTTCTACTTTGCTGTATAACTTGTATGAACTGTCATCCTTACTTCCTGGTTTAGTGGGCTACCTACGGCATGTACTCTTCTGTTGTGTTTACTCAATAATTAATTGGTGTTCTTTTCCCCCATGTTGATGTGGATAGGTTTCTCTTTGTTGGTAGGAGCTTTTGCTTAGCCATACACTTGCCATTTGTCAGTCATTTCCCCATCAATTCTCAATCCTAAAATAATTCCCCTCCCCAAAACACCAAACTTCAGATAAGAGTTTGAGCTACATCATCCAAGAGTTGTCACAGCTATTGTTAGCAAGATAAAGGCATGTTTTTAGGATAACACATTCCTAATTCTGAAGGCAGACATGTGTGTGAAAGGATAGGATTTAAAATTAAGACTTCCTTTTACATATTGTATATCCAAGCTTAAAATATGGTAAACGCAATTTTTTTCTTAAACAAACAAGCCATTGAAAAATGAAAGGATCGAAATCAAACATGAGGAAATCACTCGTTTTTTAAAAATGTTTTCCTTGTTCTATCTCATTTCTCTGTTTCATTCTCTTAACAATGCTTATCATTATCTAAGATTAGATTTTATTTTACTTTTAGAATTGAATATAACTTGCATATAGCAAAAATCACCATTTGTAGTGTACAGAAATGTCTTTATACCAAATTTTCTGTAAAATAAAACTCTGACAAACTAACAGTGAAAAAAGGAAAGTTTCTAAAAGCAAGTGTTCAATAAGTATGTTTTTTGGGTTTCCTCCTCATTAAGCACTGTAGAAAAATTTGTACTTAAAGACAGAATAAACTAAAATTGAGGAACTAAGTAGCTGGCCCCTTTCTTCCTCCTATGAGGAAGTAAGCTGTTGTAACAGTGTACACAGATGTCCTTAGGAGCACTAAGAAAGCAAGGCAGAGAGAGTGTCAGTTGCATAACCCATCCCATCAATAGATTTAGAATGCTGCCCTGTTCAAAAGCCACATTATTAATAGTGGAAAGAGCACATATGTATCATCCTGAGGTCAGAGATCTGTGTTAGAAACAAATATCTGTTGTTTACTGACCTCAGGTAGTTATTTAATATCTCATGTATAAAATGGAAATAATACTAGTGTACTTTTATATAATTGTTCTGAGCATTAAATAAGATATAGAAACTAAAGATAATAGATTAGTTTCTGCTACGAGCAAGGAGATTAACTGGTAGCTGACATTATTGTTGTTATAATTATTATTGTAATCATTGTTATTATTTAACCATCCCAGCAGAAGCATCTCACTCTCCTCTGACAGCTCTTGAATGTCATGTAACTCTTTTTGAAGAAATAGCCTTTCCTACTGTGAAAACTAGAGGAAGCAGTACCTCACTGAAGGCATAAAGAAATATCTAGGAGTTCTGTTTGCATCCTAGGGAAATCTTAGAGAAAGGTAATAATTGCTTTCTCCCTTAGGTAGTTAATGCTCTATTATACAGTTTTGCTAGAGTGACTGGAAATTCTGTTCCAATCCTTTCGTTGACCAGAAATTGGGATAAGGAAAGAATGGGGTAGGAAATTCTCTGAGTTCTTTTCTAAGGGTTTGGATTGAAGAGAGGGAGGCATGGAAGGGGCTTTGTAAACTGCTCTAACAAACAGATCTCTGGCTGGACTTTCAGATGCAAACTGCTCTTTCTTTCTATTTTACATATTCTCTCTCTCTCTCTCTCTCTCTCTCTCTCTCTCTCTCTCTCTCCCTCCCTCCCTCCCTCCCTCCCTCCCTCCCTCCCTTCCTCCCTCCCTCCTTCTCTCTCTCTCATTTAAGATTCCTAGAGAAGACTTCTTTTGAAAGTTGTTATGCTTTGTAAACTAAGAGGAAGAGAGACTTTCCCAACTTTGTGGCATTTGTGAATTACATGTGACCATGGACTGAGGTGGATGTGGCTGACCCTGGCTGTGCCTGACCACTCTCCCTGCCTGGGCCTCAAAGATAAACGTTTAATTAAAGAGATATATAATAAGGCAAAAACAGAGAGAAGTAAAACATGACCCTAAACTTAAATCTTTTTCACCTAGGATTTTTTCTTTTAAATTAAAGTTTATTGGGGTGACAACTGTTAGTAAAGTTACATAGGTTTCAAGACATGGAAACAACCACCAAAGTGTCCTTTGACAGATGATTGAATAAAGAAGATGTATACACAATGTATGCACAATGGAATACTATTTGGCTGTAAGAAAAGATGAAATAGTGTGATTTGCGACAACATGGGTAGATCTTGAGATTATTATGCTATGAGAAATAAGTCAGACAGAAAAGTCGAGAACCATGTGATTTCACGGATTTTTTTTTAACTCTTAAAGCAGTTAGCAGTATACGTGACTTATTTCCGCTGGTAGAATATAAACTACTTGAGGAAATAACCTTTCTCTCATTCACTTTGGTTTCCTTCACAACATTGATTACAGCACCTTACATACAGCAAATGCTCAGTATATATGGGTCATGGCTTATAGCATTTGTTTGTGCTCTTATTACCATGTATATTATAAGGAGGTAACATGTGGTGCAAAAAGACCTGGATCAGGAAAATCTAGGATCTGGTTCCGGCTCTGGCACTGTGGAACCTTGCTGGGCTTAGCTGACTCAAATTAAAAAGTCAATTCTGGGTGGTGAGCACACAGTATGATACACAGATGATGTATTACAGAAATGTACACTTGCAACCTAATTTTATTAACCATTGTCACCCCAAGAAACTTAACTAAAAAAAAAAAAATATATGAACCTGAAATGTTACTGAAAAAAAAAGTTAAATTCGATTATCTCTAAAATTTTGAGCTCTAAAATGAAAGGACAGGAAGGAGGGCGGGAAGGAAGGAAGGAAGGGAGGGAGGAAGGAAGGAAGGAAGGAAGGAAGGAAGGAAGGAAGGAAGGAAAAAGAGGACAGAGAAGGAGGAGGGAGACCAGAAAGGGTGCTTCTCCTTTCAGAGAAAATTCAACCACAGAAAATTCCCTAAGGAATCATATTTGCATTTAATGACTTTAATATAGGGCTTCAGAGAATGTGGAAGTCACTATTACTATTTAACTAAAGACAAATTTTGGTGAGTTGAAAAGGGTTTGGAGATAGAATGAAATTTCCCACGCCTGGCTAGATTCAAGAAAGAGAATGTAGATGAGTCACCGAAAATTACCAGTTTCCAATATCATTCTGCAAGTTAGTCTAGCTATGTCTTATTAGCACATCTGCATCTTTTATTTGGCCTGTGGTAATAATGAAATTTCTCTTTACTCGCTAAAACCTGAACATCCATCCAGCTCCTGCTCTTTGTAATTCATAAGGTGAAGAGCCAAATCAGTCAATTAAAATGCACAGTCTCAGCGGTGTGTACTTCAATGGTTTAGAATTGCTATCTACTGCTCTATAGAATAACACAGGAGAGTCTTTTATGCAATGCAGATAATAAGAATCTTATCTTGCCATAACAACCTTCAGTAATCAATTATGTTGCTACCAGTTGACAGTAGTAACACCTTTTTCAGTACACGAAATTCATTTTAAAAGACAGCACAGATCGTATCTGTCCACTACATTTCTATAAGCCCTAAATACTGCTTTCCCTCAAGTTTAAATATTAACAAATCTTTGTTTAAACTACTTCCTATGCACTTCAACACATAACTAACACTGAGTTTGCCCCAAATTAATTAAATTATTAATTAATTAGAACAAAAGTGTTATTGGGCTCACTCCTTTAAGAAGCTGAAATATCTGATGATTCTCAGAAGAAGGCAATGATCTATGTTTGCTATAGTTGGTTTTCTATCATAATGTGTGATTTATTTTTGAAACATCAGCCAACAGATACCATGTGATAAACACTATACTGGAAAATAGAAGAAACATAAAGATATTTATCAGCCTGCTGTCACAATCTCAATCTTATTTTCTACTATCCTGTGTAAAGATCTGGAAGATAGACACCTACATGAGTTACCAACATAAACTAGGAGCAACAGAGGATCCCCAATTACGAAAAGAGAACAGAATGCACACTAAAGCACAATCGCTTTCTAGTTGAGAATAATTGCGAAGTCATTTTAAATTCTCAGTGTGCACAGAATATCCTAGAAGTAAAAGTTATTTGGTTTGGCCAATTTTTAGTACTGTCTCATACAAAATCCCAAATGCCTAACCAGCATCTTATAACATATTTAACATAAGATGGAACAAATTAAAGCCCAATTGAAGGTCCCAACATGAATGCTAAGGGTCATTGTAACACTTTACAAGCAAAATTCAAGTTTAATTCCTCAGTATAAGTTAAAAATTCTAGAACAGAGTTAGAACAAACAGATTTTTAATGTAGATCACTATAAAGTTGAGTTGACATCAAAGACTATTTTATATTGTATATGGTTTAACTACCATATCTAAATAACAGCTATTCTAATTTTTGAAGCATTTAGAACACAAGAGAAAGGAGAGAAGCTGGAGGGAATTAAAATGCTTTAACTGATTATCCTATGGTAGCTCAGGGTTAGTAAACACCGGATTATTTATAAGCTAATCTACATATGGAATAACATGAATTCCAAATTTATCATTGACTCTTTAAAAGAATCACCTCCCCCACTATTACTCCCCTTCTTACCCATCGAGAAAAATTTTTTTTTTTAAATAATAAAAAATAAATATCTCTGGTCTGGTTACAGATACCCAGAGCAAATTAAAAGGAAATTGTGGAAGGTCTATCCCTCAGGTGAGTCACAAGTGTAAACTTGACATCATAAGGTCCATAATAAAACACTGGATAACACTGGATAAAAGTCAGGTTGGGGACAAACTCTGAAATCTGGTATCTATAAAAAAAGCGATGTCTGTACTTGGAAAAGGCAAGACTAAGTAGGTAAAGTGATTTGTAGTGCTCATGTTGAATGATAAATTACAATTAAGGAAAATGATACTTCACATATGTAACCTAACAAGAATTGCAGTTTTGATCATAAATACTGCTTGCTTGAGAGTACATAGAGGTCCCACAGGAATACAATGCTATTGAAAGATAAATGTGATGACCATAAACACAGTCCTTAAAATTCTGTGTGAACATAGCATAATGTTGACACGTAGCTTTTATAACATCTTTATGCTTAACTGTAAATATTTAATTATAGACACACAAAGCTCATTGAGCAGTATCCAACTCTATATAGATCAAGGGAGTAAAACATAAGTTCTTTTTACATTTTAAAAATGAATTTTTAAAAAATTCAACAATTCCAATATTGTCTCAGTTCCACCCTCTGTTATTTAAAAAGTGTCAGTCATTGATTTATTGTGGAAGAATGTTAAGGAATATTAACCAAGTAACCAACTTCTAAACAAGAGTTTTCTAATACAGCTTCTATACTGTAGTGATTTTATTAATATTGTAGTTCAAGAAAGATTGCATTGAAGTAAGTGCTTCTACATGTGAATTCCTTCATTTGGTATCTAGATGGCCATTGATATTATAACTGGTTCTCTTCAAAAAATCTGAAATCCAGTTCATATTACCAGAATTATAAGCCTGTTCAAATCACAAAAAATAAACAGAATCATTAACCAAAGCATTGACTATAAATAGCACAATTAAGAATTGCATGAACACATGGTATAGTTTAGCTAATTTCTATTGGAATCTATTTTAGTGTCAATTAAAATAAACAAATTATAAGAATTAAACTGTTCAACAATAAGTATTTTATCCAGTCACAACTTCATAACGTTTTGTCAAGTCTATATCAGTGCTGTCCAGTACAATAACCACTAGCCACATGTGGCTATTGAGTGCTTGAAACGTGACTTGTGTAATTGAGGAGCCAATTTTAAATTTTATTTAATTTTAATTAACTTAAAATTAAATAGCCCATTGTGGCCAGTATGAACCAGATAAGACAGTGTAGTTCTGTTCATGAAAACTCGTACAACTTATTATAAGGTTAATTATAAGACAATTAAGTTCACAAACTTGTTGCAACAATGTTGCTAACCTTTTTTGCTATCAGAGGATTACTCATTGTGAATTTGTACCAACTGGATAAACAGTTAATCAAGTTTACTATTTGGAAGTGCTGAAAAGGCTGCATGAAAAAGACGAGAACGACCTCAACTTTTTGCCAACAATTCATGGCTCTTGCATCACGACAATGCACCAACTCACACAGCACTGTCTGTGAGGGAGTTTTTAGTCAGTAAACAAATAACTGTATTGGAACACCCTCCCTACTCACCTGATATGGCCCCCAATGACTTCTTTCTTTACCTAAAGGTAAAGGAACTATTGAAAGGAAGACATTTTGATGACATTCAGGACATCCAGGATAATACGAGGACAGCTCTGATGGCCATTCCAGAAAAAGAGTTCCAAAATTGCTTTGAAGGGTGGACTAGGCTCTGGCAAAACTGGAGGTTCTTTCTCAGCAAGCACCCAGTCCTACCCACATTGCACTCTTTATTGGACAATTCTAGGGTGTCTGTGGACCCCAGGCAGGCAGCAGCTGGCCTCCGTGTGCTCTGAGACTTTTGCTGAGTAGCTCCAAGCTCAGAACTGGCACTAAACCAGAATCTACATTAACCTGGTGAACAAAACTAGTCCCACCCTGGTGACTCCTTGAGATCCCACCTCACCCAACTCTCATACTGCAGGAGGCTCTTTCAGCAGATGAGCTTTATGGGAGGTCTTGGGGTGCCTGATATTGGTGACAGCCAGTCTCAATTTGCAACATGACTTCCACACACCTCCAGTTCCAGCGCAGGGCACAACCAATCACAGATTGCTTTGTAGCTCTGAGCTGGTAGTGCCCGGCTGGTCATAGGCAGTGGCTAATCTGGGGATGCAGTGGACCTGTTGCAAGAGACCCCAGAACCAACATACCCATAGGTCTGCTTCAGACCACAGCAGAGTGCCACCCAATTAGCCCCACAAGCAGCAAACCCAAAGGGTAGTCTCAGCAGGTACCAGAGCCCTCCAGAGTGAATCCCATTCTATAAAGAAAGCTCCCTCACACAGCAGTCCATAAGCTGTGGATGTGACCAACTCCACAACCAGTCAACCTGAGGTTCAATCCCACCCACTGACATGCCAATAGCAATCAAGGCTCAACTACAAGATGAGGGCACACACAAACCACACAAAGGACACTCCTGGAGCAACTGGCTCAGGTGACCTCATCCTGTCTCGATGTTTTTGCATATTGTCTCCTCTGCCTGGCATGCTCTTTATTGTCTAAGCTTCGCGTTCAAATGTCACCCCTCAAAATGACCTTTCCACCTTCTGCCACCTGTGTTAGGTCTCTGACTCCAGTACTACTCTACCTTTAACATATAGATCTATTTTATCCTTTATTACAGGGTATTACAGTAGCCTGGCCATTTCACTTACCTTTCTTTCCCATTAGATTGTGAGCTTCCAGGGAGGAGGAAGGGATGTCTTGATTTTACCCATCCCTGATGCCCAGAACAATATCTGCTAATCAAAAAAGATTTGCTGAATAAATGTTGTAGAGTAAATTGCCCTGCTGAGTAGGATATTGTATTGGATAACCTTTAAGAGTTCTTTAAAATTAAATAGACTGTATAGCCTTTGTAGATTTGGTAGGATTAAATAGAGAAACCGAGTAGTCCAGGAATTGATTAAGACAGAAATAGCAGGTATAAGTGTTAAGGAATAAAATCAGCAAACATACAGAGGCCTCATAGTAATTAAAAGGTAGTCTAATTATCTATACAAAAAGAAAATTTTCAAATCTCCTCTCCCTCTGCTCAGCTTACTGTTAAAGGGCCTCAAAGCTGCATAGTTCTGAATAGTCATATGTTACATAGTGACTTTGCTTTATTACTTTAGTTTTTCCAAATATTACTTCCCAAATATTTCTATAGTGTCACCTGTATTTAACACTTAGGTAATCTACTTTTTCAAAAAAAGAAGGCTGAACCTAGTATTGGCATAAAAATCTCAGTAAACCAAAAGAAGCATGGGTCCTGTTAAGAATTAGCAACAGAATTACTCCCTCTGCCTCATTTGTTGTATGGGGTGATGAGAATGGAAAGCTATTAAAAGAAAGAAAACTGGATTAAATATTATAATATTTAATCTTCAAAAAAATTGTTAGTTTCTCTCTAAGCAGACTGGATGAGAATGGTGTCTGCTTCCTATCATTTAGGATAGCACGCATTCAATAAAATATTTTAAGAGTCTGATAGCTAAACTGTCTCTGTATTCTTTATAACTACCCCAAGTATTCTAAAAAAATATATCACTACTGAAATATGGGAGCGATCCACAATGACAATAGAAAAACTGGAGCCAGCTACATAATTACATAAACAGAAAAAAAGAAATGAGAAGAGTATTTATCAACCAGAAGAGGATCCAGCCCTCATTAAGACAATGAAATTCTATTTTCCAAAATACATTTGTTGGTGCTACTAATAATATAGAATCATATTTGCAGAGAGTTTTATGACTCTGCAGATTATCAGGAGGTAGTGAGGAAGTCCAGCTCACTCCTGCTGAGAGGAAACTGAGGACAAACACTCTGAAGACCTTGGTCAGTATTCCAGAGAATGACCTTGAAGAGACCCATGGTGCCCAAGTGAGAATCTGGGTGTTGTATATGTATGATATTAGAGTGGACTCTTGATTGAAATGAATAGATGTACGACCAAAATCAGCTTAAACAGTGAAGAAAATATACTGGCTTGTAAACCAAAGCTGCTAGGAAAAATTTCAGCTTCAGTCATATTTGGATCTAGGGCTCAAATAATATCACCATGACTAAGACGAAGGTATTCTCTCTCTCTCGCTCTCTCTCTCTCTCTCTCTCTCTCTCTCGCTCTCGCTCTCTCCCCCTCTTTCCCTCCCTCCATTCTTCCCTCTCCTGACTCTGCTTTCCTCTGCATTGGCTTCATTATAAGGGAAGCTCTCTCTACTAGCAACTTGCAACAGATCCTACTGGTCCTACTGGCTTAACTTAGATCCTACTGGCTTAACCACCCCAGTAGAGAGTGGGTGCCTCATTGCCAGTAGTTCTAGCAAAAGTCCCAGGCCTACCCCTCATTGACTCAAGTTAGGTTAACAGCCAACTATGTAAGTCATCACTCTGACACTAATTGGCCATCAAGAGTGGGGCTAAGGGAAGGGCAAAATTCATGGATTGTTAAGGACAGGATAGAAGGGCCTATTACCAGCAGGGAGGAAAAAAAGAGGGGGGGGGGTGGATGCTAGATAAGTAAAAACAATAAATATCTGTTATACATGCAGTCCCTTTCTCTTCTGATGCCAGCGCACATGTAGCTCTTCACATTGATGTTAAATATAATTAGGACTCCACTGCCTTGTGACAATCCCAAACCACCACATCGCAGAAGATATTCTATTATAATTAGAAAGGTGAGTCCTCTTTATCCAATTAACTGTTGCCCCTTTCCAGGTAAAACAATAAAAGCTTTTTTTTTTCAGTTAAGATGCATTTAAAGTAAATATTCAATCTTACATGAATACCTTCCACCTAGGAAAAATTCATCAATTTTACAAAGATAAGAATTAGGAAAGAAAATTTGTAACAAGTCAAAAGAAGTAATGTATCATTTCTTATATAAAGGTACTTTCACAGGAACAAAGGAGATTTCTCCAACTGAGAAAAGGAAGAGCCCCTTCAAAACAGCCATTAGAATACAGATCTTAAGGCAGAAGATGATGAGGAAACAAGGAAAAAACACTGACTGACAACTGAGTTAGAGCCTTGCTTCAGAGCCTACTCTGGTCATTAAAGACAACCATGACTACGGTCCAAATACTGGTAAGAACTCAAATTGCTGACTGACGAGAAGATTAATAATTGACACTCTAATTCAAGCCTTTAATCAAACAAATAATCTATAGTGGTGTAGTAAGTGTCCATATATCTAAAGAACTATGCAAGGAAACACATCAAATTATGCATTTACCAGTCTCACTGCGTTCAAACTTTCTCTACACCAGGGTCTCCTATAAATCCTATCCCACTAATCTCTTGTAAATACCTTTGCACAACACTAGCTACTTCTCAAAAACTTGGAATGGTTCTCTGGTATTAACTGCATTAAACTTAAATCTCCTGTCCTAAAATTTAAAGCCCTTAGTACCTCATACCTGATTACTAGCAATTCTATTTGCCACACTCCTTAACATGTACTCTGCATTTCGTTTGGATCTTTTTATTGTTCAATTTAGACACTTCATGCTTTTCTCTACCTCCAGAACTTTGCTCATGAACATTCCCCACTATGGTAGAAAGAAGGACCCCACAAAGATTTCCATGTCCTAATCCCCAGAACCTGTGAACATGGTACCTTACATGACAAAATGGATTTTGCACATATCATTAAGTTAAGGATCTTAAAATAGGGAGAATATTCTGGATTATCCAGTTGGGCCTAATATAAACATGAGGTCCTTATAAGAAGGAATCAGGAGGGTCCCGAGATGGAAGCTGAGGTTGTAGTAATGCACATCAAAGATTCAGTAAAAGGCCATAAGCCAAAATATGCAAGCAGTCTCTAGAAGCTAAAAAAGGGACTAGCTTCTAGAGAGAAATGCAGCCCTGCCAGCACCTTCATTTTAGCTCCACAAGACACATTTCAGACTTCCAGACCTCCAGAACTGTAAGGTAATAACTTTGTATTATTTTAAGACACTAAATTTGTGACAATTTGTTACACTAGCAATCAGAAAGTAATACACCCACCAACACTGCTTTCAATGAATAATTTTTAACTATTTTGTCTACAAAGCTTTCTCTGACCTTTCCCTTTTTGGGACATGGCCTATACCAAGGTCTTCATACAGACTGGTCTTTCTTTTTTAGTGTGCAGTCTTGAGTAAACTCTAAGCCTCTTGAGATCGCCAGAGCTAATGAATCACATTCTCACCTGTTGTTATGCACTATATGTACAATGCAAGCTTGTTGATTTTGACGTATTCGTATTCATTAAGCAAACATTCATCAGGAGCATGATTCATGCAAAGTAATCTGCCAGTACCTGTGAAACTTAGTAAGAACAGCTACTGTCCTTGTCCTCGAGAACAAAATCTTGACAGTGATAAAACATATATTCAACTAACTAAAGGAAAACCCAGAACAGGCTAAATAAAATGTAAGAGTTAAGAAGGAAAAGTTTTAGCAGTTTAAATGTGGAAGAGCTCATTTTGTTGGGGGATTCAAAAATAATCTGATGGAGGAGGTGCCATGTTGCCTTATTTTATCTTCAGCATGTCTATGTTTGATGCCTTTCCTTCCTTTCCACTTCCCTCACACTAATCATCTTCATGACGTTCTCTGTATTTTTATTTGGTTTGAAGATGCCTCAGTGAGGCAAGCTAGGGCTAAGCAACCTGTCACTGTGAAATCGCTCTGATTCCTCTTATTTCCATTGCCATAGCCTAACACCTATATTTACATTATAATTACTAACTACCATTTTCATTAGCCTGTTCCCTGTCAGTTTTCATCAGAGAGAACCATATTCTCCCTACTTAGTCCCTTCACTGAGCCATGAATGAAAGTTTTAAATGCACTTATGGAACACTGACCTCTTTACTGAGCACTGACTGTGTACATGCTGCCCTATTAGTTAATCTAATTTTAAAAATTCATCTATTATTCAACTAGAATGCATACTAAGAAGTGACATGACCACTTTCATAGCATTACTCAAACTTTCTTCCTCAAAATGTACTGTTTCATTAAACAAGGGTTCAGTTGTCAAAAAATTTTGTAAAGAGTGGATTAAACAGTTGTGCATTCCTTTACTGTAGGGCTTCACAGAGCCTTTACTACACTAATGTGCATGTGAATCTACATGGGGGTATAGGACACAAAATTTCAAAACATTACTTTGCCACCAAATCCTAGTGTTATTGTTGTTTGTTAGGTTTGTTGGTTTTGGTCACATTCATATGAACAATTTTGGAAATGATACTTTGGGAAATACCAATTCAGTGGAAAGGAGACAGTGAGAAAAGCTCTGAAATCTTAGTTTTAATACTAGGTCTTCCATTAACTAGTTGCATGAATAAGACTTCTATGGACTCTAATCACTTCCCCATTTATAACTGAAGATGCAAATTAGATCATCTCTGAGGTGCCTTCCAGCTCTAACCTTCTATGATTCTATTTTCCCTGAATTAATCTAATTGTCCAGTGTTCCAGATTGTGCTCAGACAATAAACAACTAATACTTTCACTTCCAATTGATTTTTGATTTTAGAAAAGACAACTCCCTTTTAAATGTTGGAAATCTTATAGTACCTTTAACTTTATATACATATAAAGCAGAGATACATATGGAATCAACTACATGTAAACATTAGCAATTTCATAAAGGTTCAAAGGATGAATGAATTACAAATAATCTATTTATTGGTCATAAAACTGTAGTCCTCAAAAGATGGTCATATCTCAATCTCCGAATTCATGAATTATCATGTTCATTGTTTTTGTTTTTTTACATAAAATCTATCAAGATCCAGAATGATTATACAACTTGCTTGCTCAGATTCACAAAACTAGGCACTAGTAAGTCTGCCTTGTAATGTTGCATTCTTATTAAAAATGTATTATACATGAAAAAGAATAAGATTACAAATACCTATTTACCATCTAAAGAAATAAAATGTTGCCAATATGGTTGAAGTCCCTTAGGTCTTCCTTTTCAGACTGCATTCTTCCTCTTCTCCTCAGAGGTAATCCACAGTACTTTCAATAGTAAATAAAACAAAGAAATAAACAAGGAAAGCTCTACAGTAAATAAAACTGCAACCAAGTCTACAGAATTTTGCAGAATAATTTCTGTCATAGCAATTTTATTTATTTAAATATTCTATGCATCAACACATATTTTGTTTACAAGATTTTTGAAATGTTAATCACTAATAAGGGAGGTTATATATTACATAATTCATGTGAAAATGAGTAAGGAATGATACAAGCATCATCACAACATATGAGAAGAGCATGCGTCAGGCATTCCTTGGTAACATCTCAGACTTTGCCCTGATCTGTCAATGCTAGCACGATGACTCCCCTTTCTCCCACTGAAAAATTTTGCCAAGCACCTTTCTCTCCCGCCCGACCTCCCACCCACCCTTCTTTCCTTCCTCGCTTCGTTTTTTTCCTTCCTTCCTTCCTCCCTCCTTCCCTCCCTCCCTCCCTCCCTCCCTCCCTCCCTCCCTCCTTCCCTCCCTCCCTCCCTTCCTTCCTTTCCTTAATTTCTCATATTTTCTACCAAAAGAAAATAAAAATTGACTCAGCTTTTCACACTCCATTTCAGTACATAGTAGCTGTAGGGGAGAGGTTAGTATATGCATCACTGTCATCCAAATGGACAAATCATTTACCAGGTTATTACATAATTTGTAAAGATGCAGAAATACTAAAGAGAAGACACAGTGAGTGGAATAGGATTTGCATTGTTTAAAATGGAATTTTACTTAAATTATTCAGATGATTGCCAACTGTGCATTTTTTCCTTTCCCTAGTTACTCTTTTCCAAAATATTCTTGCAAGAATTAAAAGTCATGATTTATAACAAATAACTTAAAATGAAGTGGGGGTTCAAGTGGGAAAGGAAGAGAAACAATTGTTTGAATAATCACTAAATTACTGTTTCCAAATGGCTAGGGTAAGATAAAATGTGTGATATGAGATTTAACATATCTAGTGAAAACAGACACAAAGTATTTTCCTAGGACTTTATAAATCTAACTCACAGAAGAAACTATTTGGACCTTGGGTTGAACATGGATGTTCATTCTCATTTCAAAGTATCTGCAATTTTCCACTATCATTTCACAGATAATTATACGTGTCAAAAATATGTATTTTTTACTATTCAAATTTATCCATAATAGAATAAAATTTGTCTCTAGAGGAAAAAACATCATATGTTTGCTAAAAAGTTAAAATAAGGATGTGAAATATACCTGAACAGAAGTCCTACAACTAAGCACATGCACAAGAAGCCACTTTGAGACTGGTAGGAGGGGCAGAGATGCAGAACTGGGTTGTTCCACACCCACGTGTAACCATTAAAAATTGGGAGAGATATGTTGGCAGTGGAGGGCCCCTGGGAGAAGTGAGGGGTCCCAGCCCCACACAAAGCTCCCCAGACCTGGGTTTCAGCACCGGGGAGAGAAGTCCCCATAACTTCTAGCTGTAAAAACCAGTATAGATCGTGACTGAGCCAAGATGAGGGTGGATGCAGTCCTAGGTGTTCCTCTTAAAGGGCACATGAATGGACTTACTTGATGACAGACCCACTCACTCTGAGCTCCAGCACTAGGGCATCAGCTTGAAAGGTGCCAGGGACATACTGAGAGGAACTGAATTGTCTGGCTTCAGAGCAAGGGCTGGAGGGGCAGCTTTCACCCAGACAGTAGTGCTAGCTGAATCCACTGTTTCTTTGTTGAGCCCTCCCTGCTTCCAGTGACTCTTCCATATAAATGGCCTGTCTTGGCTCATACTATGGACTTTCCTAAAATCTCTCACAGATTCACAAACCCCAAACAAGTAGCATCTGGCTTTGGCACGTCACGTGTCATTGCTGAGCAGCCCTAAACCCAGCACTAGTGGCAGCTAGCCTTTGCTCACAGCTTGGCCTATGAAGGCATCTTCAAGCCCAGTGGAGGCAGCAACCACCTGTATTTGCTTTGTGGCTTATGTCTGGTGGCCCTGGGCAAGGCACAGGCTGCAGCTGAACCTGGCCTGTGCTGGGACCCCTCCCAGGAGGCCCTGGGGCTGGCATACCTGGTGGCAAGCTTGGTACAAATTTGGAGCACCACTGGGCTGCCTCCAGGGATGACACCCACATAGCAGACTGAGCAGGCACCAGAACCCTGCCACCAAAATCCTGCTCCACAGCAGCTGGAGCTGCTGCACAACAGCTCCTCCACTGAGTTATGGCCAGTCCTAACAACCAATCAGCCTGAGGACCAATCCTTCCCATTGACATGCAAACAGCAACCAAGGCTCAACTATAATAGGAAGGCACACACAATCCACAAAAGGGACACACTTAGAATTACCAGCACAGGTGACCAGGAAGACTGCACCACTGGGCCCCATAGGACACCTACTGCATAAGGCCACTCTACTAAGATCAGGAGATAAAGCAGCCTTACCTGATACATAGAAACAAACACAAGGAGGCAGCCAAAATGGGGAAACAAAGAAATATGTCCCAAATAAAAGAACAGAACAAAGTTATAGAAAAAAAACTAAACCAAATGGAAACAAGAAATCTACCAGATGCAGAGTTCAAAACACTGGTTTTAAGGATGCTCAGTGATCTCAGGGAGAACTTCAACAAAGAGATAGGAAACATAAAAATGGAAGTGGAAAACAAAAAAGAACCACTCAGAAATATATAAAGAATAATTGAAATGAATAATACATTACAGGGAATCACCAAGTAAATTAAATGAAGCAGAGGATCAAATCAGCAATTTAGAAGATAGGGTAGTAGAAAACACCCAAACAGAACAGCAGAAAGAAAAAAAGAATAAAAAATAATGAGGACAGTTTAAGGGATCTCTGGGACAACATCAAATGTACCAACATTAGCATCATAGGTGTACCAGAAGGAGAAGAGCAAGAGAAAGGAATTGAAAACCTATTTAAAGAAATAATGACAGAAAACTCCCCTAACTTGGAGAAGGAAATAGACATACAAAACCAGAAAGCACAGAGAGTCCCAAACAAGATGAACCCAAACAAATCCACACCAAGACACATTATAACTAAAATGCCGATAATTAAAGAAAAAAAAAGAATCTTAAGAGAAGAAAAAGAAAAGCAGTTACTTACAAGGGAACTCCCATAAGACTGTCAGCTGATTTCTCAATATCAACTTTGCAAGCCAGAAGGGATTGGCAGGAAATATTCAAAGTGACGTAAAGCAAGGACCTACAACCAAGATTACTCTGTCCAGCAAAGCTATTATTTAGAATTGAAGGACAGGTAAAGAGCTTCTCAGAAAAGAAAAAGCTAAAGGAGTTCGTCACCACCAAATAAGAATTACAAGGAGTCTTAGAAGGACTTCTTTAAGATGAAAAAAATATATATATATACATACATATATGTGTGTATATATATATACACACACACACACATATGAATAATAAAATGGCAATAAGTGCATATCTACCAATAAGTACTTTAAATATAAATGGATTAAATGCTCCAGTCAAAAGGTAAGGTGGCTGAATGATAAGAAAACAAGACCCTTACATATGCTGCCTACAAGAGACTCACTTCAGATTGAAAAACAAAACACACAGACTGAAAGTAAAGGGATGGAAAAACATATTTCATGGAAATGGAAATTAAAAAAACAAACCGGAGTAGCAATACTTACACCAAACAATATAGATGTTAAAACAAAGGCTATAACAAGAGACAAAGAAGGATCCAGTAATCCCACTTCTGGGTATTTATCCAGAGAAACCCAAAATGCTACTTCAAGGGGATGTATGCATCCATATGTTCATTGCAGTATTGTTTACAGTAGCCAAGATGTGGAGGCAGCCTGGGTGTCCATTAATGGGTGAGTGGATAAAGAGGAAGTGGTACATACGTACAATGGAATATTGCTCAGCCAGGGAAGGGAATGGGTTCTTGCCATCTATGGCAGCATGGATGGACCTGGAGGATATTGGACTGTGTGGAGTGTGTCAGACAGAGAAAGACAAATGTAATGTGATTTCACTTATACGTGGAATCTAACAAACAAAATAAACAACAACAACAACAACAAAATAGAAACAAACTCATAGATACAGAGAACATTTTGATGGTTGCCAGATGGGAGGGGGATTGGATGGGTGAAAATGGAGAAGGGATTAAGAATTACAAATTGGTTATTACAAAGTAGTCATGGGGATGTAGGATATAGTATAATGAATCTGGTCAATAATATTATAAGAAATATGCATGGTGTCAGATGGTACTAGATTTATTGGGGTGATAGATGGGAGGGAGTTGTGGGGAGGGTGAAGAAGGTGAAGGAATTAAGAAGCACAAATTAGTAGTTACAAAATAGTCATGGGGATGTAAAGTAAAGCATAGGTAATATAGTCAATAATATGATATTAATTACGTAAGTGCCAGATGGGTACTAGATTAATCAGGAGGATCACTTCTTAAATTATGTAAATGTCTAACCACTATTCTGTACACCTGAAATTAATATAAAATAATACTGAATGTCAACTGTAATTGAAAATTTAAAAAGGGGAGAAGAAGGTGAAGGGGAATCAGAGGTCCAAATTTTGAGGTATAAAACAAGTAAGTCACGGGGATGCAATGTACAGCATAGGGAATATAGTAAATAACATTGTGATAGCATAATCAGGTGGTGATCACTTATGGTGATCACTTCTTTTGGTATATAAATGTTGAGTAACTATGGTGTACACCTGAAACTAATATAATATTGTATGTTAGCTATATTTTAATTAAAAATGTGTTTAAAGAATATAAGGATGTAATCAACTTATATGTTGATTAGAGATGTGTTGTTAAGATTTGATTCATTCTGACCCACGAACTATAAAACTGACCCATGCCAGAAGTCCCACAATTCCTCATTCAATCATTCAGAATCTCATCAGAGAAACACATGAAGATTTAATATTTGAAGGTTATCATTTAACTAACTGGCAGACTTTTCAATATCTCTATGTCATCTCCTTTGTGTATACAAGCCTTTGCTTAGGTCAAGAAAAATGATATTTGCCTTTGATATTATATATTGAAGATATCCAGAGAAAGTGGCACTAGCCATTTAAATTCATTCTGTTCTGTGCCTGCAATAGCATACTCTAAGTCCCATAACACTTGGAGAACAGCCTACATCTCACCCTGGAAACCTGATGATTTGACATTCACCTTTCATTTTTGACTATGCTTCTATCACAACTCTGGCAACAAGTAAGGAGACTTCTGGATATATTTATCTCCATGTGAACAACATACACAAAGGGTATTTTCATAACATGCTATGTATATCCATGAAAATGTACTCATTCACAACAATTTATTGTGCACCTAGTGTTCGACAAAGATTGTATCGCACATTGGGGATTATGTTGTGAGTAAAACAACATGGGTTTCGTCTCAATGGACATGTTACTATGTGACGTGGTAAGAGGAGCTAAATGATACTGTGACAGCTATAAGTGGCACTATCACTAATCAGAGTTCAAAGAAGTCTTCCTTGAACAAGTGATGATTTAATTTAGGTCTAAAAAAGTAATACGAGCTAACCATAACCAGGTGAAGATTTGGGAGAATATTTCAGACAGAGAGAACAGCATGTACAATTGCTGAGTTGAGTAATAAAAGAAGGAAAGGAAGTAAGGGAGAGGAGAGGAGGAAAGGCTAGGAACAAGACCCCTCCAGTGGCTGGGGAGACAAGGATGAGCCTGCCAGGTAAACCAAGAAGGAGCAGGCAAGTCTTTGGAAAGAGAAAAAGAGAGTAAATTTACAGAAACTAAAGGAAGAACTGTTTCAAGATGTGGGAGTATTTAATAATAGTTAATGTTACTGAACGGAGGTGTGATGAGGATTGGAAAATGTCCATGGAGATTATTAATATTGCCGAAAAGCTGTATTACTAGTTTCTACAATATATAACCTTATCAAAAACACATAAAGAAAAATCACACCAGATTATCTTATTATAGCTTTTCATTAGTAGTCAGTTCAGTTCATACCAAATGAGAGTTTAAAATCTAAACAATGTCACTTGGGTTTTAACTAAAAACTCAGTCTTTTCAAAAGAGATGGTTCAATTTGTGGCCCAGTCAGTGACTCAATAGCTTTCTTTCCCCATTGCTATTTTCAGACAAAGGTATCTTTAGAAACTTTAGTTCCACAGATAATAGGCTAAAAATACTTTGTATTAATTGGAAGAACCATGGGAGAAGAAATTATACACTATGTCCTCCAGAGCAATATATGGAATCAGCTCAAAACACCATGATTTGAGTCAGTTGTTGAAAATGTTTGTTTCATTTTGCGTTAATAGTAATATTTACCAGGGTACTGTTTTTTACAAATTAATATTGCAGAAAAACAAAGATAGTTGAATTCTCTTATTATTTTGCACAGTGACAAAAAGGAATTAATACGTAGACAAGGTTGCAGACGGGAGGAAATGATGAGTAAATTTACCTATCACACTTATGTTAACTAAGCAACACCAAACAACTGATGTGTCCTGTTGGGAGAAGAAAACAGTCACATCTGTGGGAAAATGGGAGGCTCTGACCATGTCCAAGATATCACTGCTCAGGTAAGTGAGAGGGAAAAATGGATTCTTACATGCTAAGTTTTCAAATGAAAAGAATGTTATGTACACTGGCATATATTCATTCAAACTATCAATTATTTTCTAATAATTCTCTGTTCTCAAAAATCTAGGCTGTTATTCTCTTCTATTAATAGCCCCAGAGTAGGGGGTCAATGAACACTAATCACAGTTTCAACATCAAACCACATAATTCCATTTCTCCAGTAACAAAATGGGGATAGTACCATCATCCTATTTACTTCAGAAATCTTATAGACATTACACAAGGTAGAGGTGGGAGGTGTGAGTGTACTTTGTAAAAAATTTTAAATCTCTATACAAATGCAACTTATTATAGTCTTCACATGTAGCATACACTAAGCCAACTATTTATATAAACAGAGTCATTCTGAAAATTGCTCATACTTAAAAAATGCCATTATTGCCCACATATGTGTGCTGACTGTATGTTTCTCCAAATGGAAGAACTTCTAAGAACATGTCAACTTCATACACACACACACACACACACACACACACTCTCTCTCCAGAAAGAATTACTGTGTGTGTGTGTGTGTGTGTGTGCGCGTGTGTTGGGGCAACTACCCACATGCATGCAGCAGGCACTGCGAGTTCTCACACTGTATTCCTTCTTCCTGATAAGAGAGCTGTCACAGTTAACTGGGCATATTGCCACCTAGAACAGATATGTTTTATAGCCTCTCCTGCAGCCAAATGAATCTCTCAGGTTAAATTTTGGCCAATGGGCTGTACGTTGAAATAGCATGTTAAATAAATCCCTAGAGTAAAAAGGTTTCTAAAGGTAAAGGGTATCTGTTTCTTCCCAACCCTTTCTCCTTTCTGTTAGTTGGAATGTTTATATTCTGCCGGAACTCAAACAGACATCCTGGGCCAGGAAGAAACACCTAGAAAATGAGGAAGATGGAGCAAAAAGATAAAAGGTATCTGGGTTCCTGACACACAAATACCAACTCTAGACTGTCTACACATTTTCTTCCCATACAAGAGAAATAAATTATTGTTATTATGGGTCTTCAGTTACTCACAGACAAGCCTCATCCTATCTAAATTATATATATACATACATATACATATATATGTGTGTGTATGTTTGTGTGTGTATAGATGTGTGTGTGTGTATATATATATGTACATATATATAGTGTGTGGTTATGTTATCTATATTTATATGTACAATAATTTATAAACACAAGTATAAATATATACAAATATTTATACACATGTACACATATATTTGTACATACTTAATCTGATGTAAAATAAAAAGACTGTGACTATTCAATTGTCTAGTAGAAGAGACATTTAAAATGAGAAATACCCTAAGAGGGCTACAGTATTACCCTCTCCAATACAATGTCTACAATGCCAATAAAGTAGTCATTAGAAATTCTAACTCTAAATCTGATCTTATCACACACCATCTTAAAACCCTCCAATGGCTCTCTATTTTTATCAAGATAAAGTTCAAGTAACATAGTGAGGCATACAGGTCCTTCCCAAGGGAGCTCCATTTGTCCTCTCCCACATGCATCCTGTACGCCAGCCTCACCTGGACTCTATTTTTGTACAGAGAGGCATCTTTCTCTTCTGCTTGGAATGCTCACCCAAGGCCCTAAAATCTACCTTGTTAATGGCTATCCTTCAAAATTCAGCTGAAATCTTATTTCCTCTGGGTGTCTTTCCACAACACTCTTCCATACTCATTCCCCCATTGCCCTCGCTGGATTCATTCCTTCATGCTCCCTACTTATTTTTGTGCATATATTTGTTCTTCCAACAAAAATTTAAATATCTACTGAGTGACAGGCACTACCTATCTCTATTATAACTATCAAGTACATTGTAATCGCTTTTTAATCTTACCCACAGTCTTGAGAACAGTCGTAGATAGTATGTTTTCCAATTTATTTCATCCTTAATGCCCTGTACAGATATTAGTAATTGATGAATTAATTATTGGGAGTCTGCTCTACTCACTGTTCAACTGGAAGACCCACTCAGCACCCTGTTGTCATAGTTGCTTGACTTCATTTATTTCATTGACCTTCCTCTCTCCATTTACATGGCCTCAATTTAAAGAGTATCATCCAGAGACAAAGGTATCTTAAATATCAAAACCTGAAAGCTCTTACTCATTCAAAAAAACTATTCCCATTGTCCCTCAGCCACTAAACCTAGAGTTAAGTGTCCAATCCCTTGACTCCATGCTTTTCTCTGGCCACCAAATAGAATAGAATAGAATAGAATAGAATAGAATAGAATAGAATAGAATAGAATAGAATACAATACAATACAATACAATACAATACAATACAATACAATACAATACAATACAAGGTCTTTATAATATAATATAATATAATATAATATAATATAATATAATATAATATAATATAATATAATATAACATAATATAATATAATACTGGGTCTTATATTAATTTTTGTAGAATGATTGTTTTAAAATTTATATGAAAATGCAAAATACCTAGAATTGCCAAAACAACCCTGAAGAAAAGAACAAAGGTGGAGAATATGCCAAATTCACGACCTTGTATTAAAAAAAAATTAATTTCAAGATGATATACCAGTTTGGACAATTAAGTTCGTGAACTCATCCTAGAAAAAGTGCTACATACCTCATTACTGAATATCACTATGGTCACCTTCGAAGTACTCCCCTTGGGAAGCTATGCACTAACACCAGTGCCTAGTCCACCCTCCAAAGCAATTTTGGAACTCTTTTTCTGGAATGTCCATCAGAGCTGTCGTCATATTACCTTTGATGTCTTGAATATCATCAAAATGTCTTCCTTTCAGTATTTCCTTTATCTTGGTTAAGAAAGAAGTCATTGGGGGCCAGAACAGGTGAGTAGGGAGTGTTCCAATACAGTTATTTGTTTACTGGCTAAAAACTCCCTCACAGACAGTGCAGTGTGAGCTGGTGCATTGTCGTGATGCAAGAACCATGAATTGTTGGCAAAAAGTTCAGGTCATAGAACTTTTTCATGCAGCTTTTTCAGCACTTCTAAATAGTAAACTTGGTTAACTGTTTGTCTAGTAGGTACAAGTTCATAATGAATAATCCCTCTGATATCAAAAAATGGTTAGCAACATCATTGCAACAAGTTCACAAATTTAATTGTCTAACATTCATACGTCTCAATCTTACTACCTAATAATAATACCAAGAAGACATCAGTAATACAGTTCTTTTTTGTTATGCTGATACTCTTCAGAATGCTGGCTCTGGCTCTTTGGTTAATTCCTCTTCACTTCTTGAACCTACAGCTTGAGTCCTTTGTAAAGCTAAATGTGCGACCATTATTACATTGCTTCTCTACTCACACTTTAGGAAGTTCAAAATCCAGCTACTTTTCTGCTCCAAAAGACGCGTTAGAGCTGATGGTCCGGCTAGGTCTTATTTTCGGGGAAACACAGCACCACAGCAATTCTGGATAAATCACCTAAAAAGTTGCCCAAGAAGTCCTCTCTTTGAAGGGAAAAAAAAAATGAATAATCACCTGTGCCTAGCTAGTATGTTCTTAGGGTAAGTTGTCCGAAAAAGTCTAAAGATGCTGAGAACTAAAACTAATTCTGAATGACCAACTTATTTTCATTTTACAGACTTTAAATGAGAAATTAGTTATCGCACACTGATTGGGAAAAGTTGGGAAAGCAGAACAATTGTTTTGCTTTCTTTTAAAGTCTATACTTGTATAGCCAGCAGGTGTTTGTACCATAATAAGTATAATGATTTAGTAAATAGTAATTCATTTCTGGTTGCTGGATGGCATAGTTACAGCAATTGTTTGCTTGTCCCATAAAAATAGTTAGAAAAGTTCATTCCCTTGGTGCATTATTCTCTTTGATCATTGGAAAAGCAATTGATTTCCTTTCCAACTTGGCATCTTGGTATTTCCTCCCACTTTGGCCCATTCCCTACATTAGAACAACCAATTCTTTTAAGATTTATTGAGGACTGGAAGTGAAAAGGCTGAGTGAAAATGTTAGATGACCTGAACTTTTTGCCAACAATTCATGGCTCTTGCATCACGACAATATACCAGCTCACACAGCACTGTCTGTGAGGGAGTTTTTAGCCAGTAAACAAATAACTGTATTGGAACACCCTCCCTACTCACCTGATCTGGCCCCCAATGACTTCTTTAAGTCCTCTATATGCAAAACTACAAAATTTTGCTAAGAGAAATTAAGGAAGACATAGAATTGTAAAATATACAATGTTCATGAATTTAAAAATTTATTATTGAGGTGCCAGTCTCCCCACATTGATCTGTAGGTTCAATATATGCCAATCAAAGATCTTTGGGTAAAGAAAGATCTAAGTTCCTCTACCGGTGATGGTTCATGACTTTAACCTCTGAAACTTCAGCACTGTATTTCTTGCTGGCCACAAATAGCACCAATTAGATATTATGCCACCCAATCATGTTTTACACAAGATTTTATCTAGTTAAGTCACCAGCAACACCACCTACCTGCAGTCTTCACAGCTCTGTGTGCTGCATAAACACTATATAAAACACCATTTGAAGAACATTAGACTTCTGATCAAGATGGTTCTTTAAATTTAAGCTGAGAGAAACCACTGAAGTTTTATTATATAGCAATGTCAGACAAAACAAAACAAGAGTACATCATAACGTTGTAATCTATTAAAAAGCATTTGGGTGGCTTCCAAATTTGGACAATTACAAGTAAAGCTACTGGAAGCATTTTTGTGCAAATATTTTTATGAACATTGCACTTATTTCCCTTGGGTATACTCCCTGTAATGAAATGTTTAGGTCATATGGTAGGAGTATGTTTAACATTAGCAATTGCCAAACAGTTTTGCAAGGCAGTTGTACCAATTACATTTCTGCTAGCAACATATGAGGATTCTGTTTGCTCCTCATCCTTCCCAACCTTCAGTACAATTGGTCTTTCTAACATAACTCATTCTGTACCAGTGTGTACTTGTGGTTTTAATTTATATTTCCCGATGACCACAATATTATGCTTTCCTATGCTTTTTGTCCATTTACAAAAATGTCTGAGCAAGACTTTTGCCCATATTTTAATTAAGTTTACTTTTTGAGATACAGGAATTATTCACATATTCTAAACACAAGTCTTTTGTCAGATGTATTTATTCCCAGTCGATGAATGGCCTTTTCACTTTGTACCTTTTGATGGGAAAAGTTTTCATTTTGATGAAATCCAATTTAAATTGTTTTTTGTTATTGTTAGTACTTACTGTACCCTGTTTAAATTTTTGCCTTCCCTAAGATCATAAAGCTATTCACGGTTTGTTCCAGAAGTTTTATAATTTTAGCTTTCACATTTATGTTTATGATCCACCTTGAATTAATTTTTGTTTATATATGAGGTAGGTGTCATGGCTGTTTGTTTGTTTTTTTCCATATAAATATCCAATTACTGAAATACCATTTTACTTACAGTTCTTCTACTTCTTACTGAATTGCTTTGGTTTATCAAAAAATCAAATATTCACCACTGATGACATATTACAGAATTACACACTTGAAACCTGTGTAACTTTACTAACCATTGTCACTCCAATAAACTTTAATTAAAAAAAAAATCAAATATTTCCAAACTCTCAATTCTGATGCATTGATATATTTATGTATTATAATGCCAATAATATACTCTGTTAATACTGTCCTAATACTTTATAATAGGTCTTGAATTTGGGATGTTCTTCAACTTTATTCTTTTTCTTCAAGACTATTCTGGCTATTCTAGGTATTTTGCATTTTCATATAAATTTTAAAACAACCACTTCTACAAAAAAGTAGCTGGATTTTGATTGGGATATATTGAACCCATAGATCAATGTGGGAAACTGGCACCTCAACAACAAATAGTTTTTAAATCCAAGAACATTGTATATTTTACAATTCTATGTCTTCCTTAATTTCTCTTACCAAAATTTTGTAGTTTTGCATATAGAGGGCTTGAAAATCTTGTATTAATTATTTTCCTAGGTATTTGCATCCTAGGATATCCTAGATACCTAGGATATCCTAGGTATTTCCTAGCTATTGTTTGATGCTATGGTGGGTTTTAAAAAATTATTTATTTATTGTCATTTAGTTCATTTTCCAATGGCTTGCTGGTAGTACATAGACTTTTCCATGGTGACACAGTAAATAACCACCACAAATTTAGGGATATTTTTCCATAACTAACGGTATCTCTCATTTTCACATCTGTCTCCCATATTTTGTGCTGGTAATATTACTGCAGTCATCACCCAAGCCAGATTATAATGGAACTTTTATAATCATTTTACTTTTAGGATTGCCAAACAGACACTGAAATTACAGTAAAATTGGTATTTTTCTTTTTAAATTGATATGAGTTTGCTTTCCCAAGAAGCATCAAATGCTTCTTTCAGAAAATATCAGGAAAATATTTTAGGGGCACTTTAAGGTGATTTGCTCTTTTTTTTTTTTTTTTTTTTTGGCATTTCAAGTATATAAACCAAAGTCAGATAAATAATCTTTGAAGATAATTCCTAAATTTCTCTATAGAACCAGGTAACTGGCATCATATATAAGACATAATTTTGGAGAGAGCCAGGAAATAATTTCACAGTGACAAGCACCAAATATTTATTTGTGATTATTGAGTCAAAATTATGTTGGCTAAAGGCTTTTGGCTGAACTCAAAATGTACAAACTCTCACAGAATAAAAGACACAGTATTTAGTGTTTGGAAAAAATTCTTCAATATTTTTGGGGAAAATATTCCAACAAATTATCTTTGTTTTATTATTTGTCATATAATATCCCTAAACTGTAAACCAAATGTAAGTAGCATCTATACTGAAATACAAAATTATAACTTACAACACAAGATATATACTTTAAAAATATATGGTGGTAACTTCTGGTTTCTGGTCCAGAATATCAAGTGCTTGGAAGTTGCCACTCTGCCCTGACAACAAATAAAACTCTAAACAAACCAAAAGATCAACAACTCTTCTTAGACCCATAGAAGACATGAAGACACAGAGCAAATTGCTTCCAAAATTCAAGAGACAGACAGGAAAATACAGAGACTTACAACAAAGCAGAATCAGAGCAGAAACTCATTAGTAGAAACTTGCACAAAAACCAGTGTCCGGGTAGGAAAATCTGAACTGTAAATGAAAAATCACTGGAGACTCAACGTGTACAAGTTTGAGAGTTTAAAAACTACAGGGGGCTCCAGTCAGAAAGAGATCCTACATTTGTGTGTTTTACCTCCCAAACATCCACCAAGTTCCCACAGTGAATACCAGAGAAAAATCTGCTGCTACTTCCAGCGGGGAAGAGGAAAGGAACTATTTTAAAATACACCAAAACATTCTGTTCTTAACAAGGCTTGTGCACAGGAGATACTATCTTACCTGAGTCTAACCAGCTAAAGTTTTATCAGAGCATAACTAACCTGGAGGAAGGAAAATACCCAATTCCCGGTCATTCTAGCCATCCCATCCCAACTAAGGGGTGTGTGTGGGTGGGTGTGTGTGGTGGGGGAGGGTGGGAGACAAAAACTGAGACTTAGGAAATTCACAGTCCAGAGGCACAGGTTCACTAAAAGACTGAGACCTAATCATAGGAATATAGAATGCTTCCTCTCTCCTACACCTCACCACTACATTAGTAAAGGGCTTATTAGTAAAGCAGCTCGTTTTGCCCAGTACATCATGTCTGGCTATCAAGAAAAAATAACAAAGCATACTATAAGGCAAAAAACAAAACACAGTTTGGAGATCCAAAGCAGGCATCAGAAGCAGACTTAGATATAATAGGGGTTTTAGGCTCATCAGACCAGGAGTTTAAAACAAAAACAATTAATATGGCAAGGACTCTAATGGATAAAGAAGATATGAAAGACCATAAGGGCAATGTAAGCAGAGAGATGAAAATTCAAAGAAAGAACCAAAAAGAAATGTTAGATCAAGAATACCGTAATATAAATAAAGAATGCTTTCAATGGGCTTATTAATAGACAAAGCCAAGGAAAGAACCTCTGAGCTTCAGGATACCGCAAGAGAAACTTCCAATAATAAAAAAGCAATGAGGAAAGAAAAGACTGAGGGAAAAAAAGAACAAACAAACCCAGAACAGACTGTCCAAGAACAGAGGAACAGCTACAAAAGGTGTAAAATGCAGGTACTGGGAATACCAAAAGGAGAAGAGAGACAAAGGAACAGAAAAATGTTTGAAACAACAATAACTAAGAATTTACAACAAACCACATCCAGGAAGCTCAGAGAACACAAAGCCAAATAAATGCAAACACACACACACACAAGTATACACACACACACACACACACACACATACGTATACACACAAAAACTACACCTAATTATATCATATTCAAACTACAGAAAAACAAAGATAAAGAAAAAATCCTGAAAGAAGCCAGAGGGTAAGAGAGGGGGCACCTTACCTGTAAGGAAGCATAGATAAGAATTAGATCTGACTTCTCTCAGAAACCATGTAAGAAGGAAGAAAGTGGAGTGAAAGGTTTAAAGTGTTGAGAGACAAAAAAAACCTCATTGACCCAGGATTCTGTGTCCTATGAAATTATCCTTCAAAAGTGAAGGAGAGATAAAGACTTTCTCAGACAAGCAAAAATTGGGGGAATTTGTTGCCAATAGACCTTCCTTACAAAAAATGTTGGAAGAAATTCTCTAGAGAGAAGGCAAATGATATAGGTCAGAAACCTGGATCTATATAAAGAAAAGATCTATATAGAGAAGGAATAAGTGAAGATAAAATTAAAATTTTTAATTTCTTATCTTAATTGATCTAAGAGATAACAATTTGTTCAAAATAATAATAGCAAAAATTGATCTGATTATGTATGCTTATGTATAGGTGAAATGAGTAACAGTAATGATAAAGGGACGGCAGGGAGAAATTAGGAATAAGTGATGACAAGGAAATCAAGCTCTACCATGAAAAGCTGACTCATTCAAAATGCATTTTTTAAAAGATCATTAAATTTTACTACATTTCCAGAAAGAGTTTAAATGAAACAATATAATCTAGAAGAATATATTGTAAACATAAAAGTAAAAATGTCCTGTGTGTGGAAAATTTAGTAGCAGCCCAAAGTATGCTGTTTCTACAGAGAGATAAATAGAGTAAGTGTGAGTGGATTTCATGTATTGTAATTAATTCAGACAAACATATAATTAAAGTACTCGGGCTTTGTCCATATTAATGCCAAAATAACCATTACAGAGAGAAAAATTCAAGCAACCAGTTGTTCAATCTATCCTGTGCTAAAATCATATTTTTCTCTCCCACAGAATTGAAATAAATACAATATTTGTAGCCATCTCCTTAAATACAGAATAACTGGGACTAAGTATTTTTAGGAAAACCTTTTCAAAATCTGATGGAATTACACCCCATAAAAAGTGATCGTATACACAATTTTACATATTAGTGATTCAGCTGTTTGATGAAGCCCCTGAAATATAACTACATGTCCGAGATTAAGAACCTATGATATATGTAGTTAATCAGCGTAGAATATGTGGTAACTGCTATAATGTTTTAACAAAAAAAACAAGCATAATTATTAGTCTATTAACTATAGTTTCATGCCTCAAATTAGCAAAGAAACTAAGAATAAAATATTTGTACTCAAATAAACACATAATATCTATAGTAATTGTGAAGACTTTTTGGTGTTTCTAAGAACACATTTCTTTTTTTGAATAATTTCTGGAAATATTTATATCTCCAGTTTTTCTGCATTCTCTCATGAGATTCCTACAAAAATGCCAGTACATTTTCAGAAAATGTACAAAACTTTTCATCACCAATAAAAAAGTCATTGTTTATTCTTACCTTTAACCAAAACTGTGCAAGTAATATTTTTCCAAAAAGTACTATAATTCTTCTAAAGGAGAAAACTGGAATTATTAGCATTAAAGAAAATAAATATTCCCAGTGTCATGGAACTCAGGAACTTTTCAAACAAGAGAGTTGCACTTTCAAGATCAAACAGAAGGAATAGCTAAAAAGAGGGCATGGTCTCTCTTCTCCATGGAAATCTTAGACCTAGAACTTCTGTACTTAAAATGTAGTCCTCAGATCTCCAGGAGTTTTACAAATTATATCAAGGAATCTGTAAGGTAAAAACTGTTTTCAAAATAACACCAAGATATTATGTGCTTTTTCTACTGCTGACATTTTCACAGGTAGCGCAAAAGCACTAAAGGGGATAAAACTGCTGGTGCCTTAACACAAATCAAGGCAGTGGCCCCAAAATGTACCAGATGTCCAGGAGTGCCAGTTATCCATTATAACTGTGAAAGCATTTACATGTATCTTGATTATGAAGCAATGTCCTGCACAGACAGTTCAGATATAAAAACTCTAACCCGGGGCCAGCCCGGTGGCTCAGGCGGTTAGAGCTCCATGCTCCTAACTCCGAAGGCTGCCGGTTTGATTCCCACATGGGCCAGTGGGCTCCCAACCACAAGGTTGCCGGTTCAATTCCTCGAGTCCCGCAAGGGATGGTGGGCTCCGCCCCCTGCAACTAAGATTGAACACAGCACCTTGAGCTGAGCTGCTGCTGAGCTCCCGGATGGCTCCATGGGTTAAAGTGCGTCCTCTCAACCACAAGGTTGCCGGTTCGACTCCTGCAAGGGATGGTGGGCTGTGTCCCCTGCAACTACAAAATGGCAACTGGACTTGGAGCTGAGCTGCGCCTTCCACAAATAAAACTGAAAGGACAACAACTTGAAGCTGAACGGCACTCTCCACAACTAAGATTGAAAGGACAACAACTTGACTTGGGGAAAAAAAAGGCCTGGAAGTACACACTGTTCCCCAATAAAGTCCTGTTCCTCTTCCCCAATTCCCCAATAAAAAAATCTTTAAAAAAAACAAAAAACTCTAACCCAACTTCAAACATATATGCCCAATGACTTATTCTTTCCTCAAACTCTGACCTCATTCTTTAAACTTCCAAAGGATAATAAAATATAAATCTGCATAAATTAAATAGATGTGACCCAAGTTCGAAACACAGGAGAGTGCTAAATAAATATAACTTAACAATTATTCCATCTGTTGAATTAAAACAAAATTTTCATTATCAATTTCTGAAGCTTTTCACAACCGAAGTCAATATCATTCTACTGTTCTTCAATGCTATCTGGCAATATTGAATTTTCTCAGTTCAATTGCATTGCTTCCCTATCTTGATTCAATCTAAACTTGACCCTTACTGAACTGTCTCTAGAGAAACAACGATATGGAATTTCTCTGTATTACATTTCAGCTTTACATGAAGTATTATGGCATTATATTGCACCAAAATGGAAAGCAAGGCCACCAGTAACCTTATAGAATTTCCCTTGGAGGCAAGTAAATTTCAGTTTACCACACTAAAGAAGTGTTTGCTTCTATAACTTTCCCACAATCAATTTGCACTTAACCAGAACCAAACTTTCTTTTCAGATAAAACCATAAATCTTTGGTCAGGGTTCTTTTTAAACTATCATAGTTCTCAGGCCCTGGAGGAATCTACAGCTAACCACTCAAAGGCAGATTTTTACAACTTTACTACCTAGTTTGAAATTTCTAGATACCTCTCAAATGGAGATTCATGATTTTTTTTTTATTAAGACTTATTTTTTGGAGCAGTTTTTGGTTCACAGAAAAATCAAGTGGAAAGTACAGAGATTTCCCATATGCTCCCGTGATCCCACATATGCATAGCCTCCCCCAAGTTAACATCCCCACCAAGGGGATCCATTTGTTATAACTGATGAACCTACACTGACACATAATTACCTAAAGTCTGTAGCTTACATTACCACTAACTCTTGATGATGCATATTCTACAGGTTTTTGACAAATGTATAATGACAAGTATCCATCTTTATAGTATCATACAGAGTAGTTTCACTGCCCTACAAAATCCTCACAGCAAAGCAGTGGCCAATTTTCCACAATGCAGAGTGCAGCGCTGAAGGACTTTACTTGTACAGGGTGTGATCAAACAACACGGTGAATGCTGCTGCCAAGTGCCATCCAATGGAAAGGCAGGGATCTTCAATACCGGAAATGGTGTGTTGTACCTTAGTAACAGTGTATGACAAGTTTCAACTTGTTCGGTGCAGTCAGTTGGGTGTGAGCGACAGTTGAGAGAAAGTGTGTTTTAAAGTATGCCATAAACCATGGATCATGAACAATACATGAAATTTTGTTTCAAACTGCAAAACAGTGCTAAAGAAACACACAAAATGTTAAAATTAGTTTGTGGTGATGAAGTAGTGACCATGATCTGGCACCATGCAACTTCTGGCTCTTCCCCAAAGTCAAAATGACCATGAAAGGTAAATGTTTTGAATTGATTCAGGACATTGAGGCAGCCATGACAGCACAACTAAGGACTCACAAAGTTCACAAAAGAGGACTTGCAGAACTGCTGTAGCTAGTGGCAAGAACGATGGTATAAGTGTGTTCAAAGCGAGGGAGAGTATTTTGAGGGGGACTAATGGCGATGTGTCTTTTACTGTAATAATTTTTTTTATTTAAACATTCACCATAGTTTTTGATCACATCTCATATCTCATCCAAAATGGAGATGAATAACATTCTGGAAGTGTTTGTCGCAAGAAGTTTTCACTGCTTTTCTTACCACCAATGACAATGGCAGTATTTAAATTCCTATAATGTTGCCTCAACGTTCCATTATGATGACTAAATGTTTAGAATGTGTAATCATTGACTATTTTGTTAGTAAATATCTCACCCCAGTAACTCAAAAGTTTGTCATAATTATCCTTTGAAATGCACTTTAAAAATCAATTTCCAAATGTTTCAAATTCTTACATATATTAATTTTGATATAAAGGGGTTTTTTTGTTGTTGCTGGTTTATAATGTATAACAAACATCTATCCATCCATTTTCCTGATACATTTCAAGTACTGAGGTAGTTGTTAAAGAAAGCTAACATAAAGTTTATTTTCCATACTTATGACCAAGCCTATGTTTTATGTAAGCCCAAAATATATTACAAATTTAATATATTCAACCTGAGGATGAGATCATAAAAATAGATATGATAAAACATCAGATTGCTATGACATATCTCCTTAAGGAAAAAAATGTGATGCCAATTGATATCAAAAATAATATAAGTGCAATTTTCTAATTTTCTAGGTGGCTCTGACTCCTGAAATGACCTACTCTAAAACAAACAAAGAAAAATACAAAAACAAACAAACAAACAAAAAAACATATTAAGATACATAAGCAGTACTATTTGATGCTTCCGAAGACTACCTTACTGGTATCAGTTAACCTAACTGAATTAGACAGCAAAATAATTTCATATACTGAGTGTCAGAAATGACAGGAAATGATGCACAAAGCCTAATCATGACATAAGGTACTGAGACAGCTAGAAAAAGTAGTTGCCATTTCAGGTGGTTTATGAGGAGTCAGCAAACCTGGAAAGATATACCCAATGGCTCATTTATGTTATTTAATGACTAAATACCCTTGAACAAAAATAGACTGTTTTAAAATGATTTCTAATGGAAAGCTGACTCATAACTCTATCTGACAGAGTATTAATTAATATGGCAATCACTCTGATGTCAGCTCAAGCTGCCATAACAAAATACCACAGACTGGGTGGCTTACACAACAGAAATTTATATTCTCATAGTTCTGAAGGCTGGAAGTCCAAGAGCAGAGTGCCAGCATGGTTGGGTGCAGGTTAGAGCTCTCTCTGGCTGGCAGACAGCTGCCTTCTCTCTGTGTCCTCACGTGGCAGAGAGAGAACTCTGATGTCCAGTGTCTTATATTTACAAGAGCACCAGTTCTACAGGGTCAGGACTTCACCTTCATGACTTGATTTTGTCTCAATTGCCTTTTTAAAGGCCCTGTCTCCAAAATAGTCATATGGGGGGGGGGGGGCAGGGCATAATTCAGTCTATAGCACTTAGAAAACTGAAATCAAGTACACATCACTGGCAGAAAGGAGGTCCAAATAAGCCAAGACCCATTTGCCTGGGACTATTTTAGCTATAGCTAAGATATAGCCATGGATATCCTTTTGCAAATAAGCTTATCCACACAATTTCAGGAAGATGTAAACTGGGTTTCTAATACTTTTGATATACTGCTGTAATTAGAAGTGATACAACACAATAATAAGGGAACATTTACAAGCTTTATAACAGAAACCCTAGTATTATAATAACTACTTAAGTGTTAGTTCATGTGCAACAATATACACCAAAAATGCAGTAAAAATAATTCAAGCTTGGATACGAAAAGCATCATCAAAGAAACATTAGGCAAATGACACTAGGGCTTCCTTGTGAAAATCTCCAAAGAGAAAGGAAACTATCAAGGTCTCTATCATTTAGATCTTTCTTAGAATAAACAGTGAAGAGCCCAATTGTTCTCAAATTAATCTAAAAGTTCGGTGTAATCCTAACCAAAATTCTAGTTAAAAATTTTAAAGAACTCAAAAACTCATACTCAAATGTATATCGAACAATAGAGATCCACAAGTAACTCTATCATTTAAACAGATATAAAGCATATAGCACAATATTTATGTAACTGTTAAACACACACAATACACCACAGATTTTACAAGGACACACCCATACATAAAATAGAAAACTGACCGTGACAGTGGAGTTTAGGAGTGAGAACAAGTAATAAAGAAAAAATGATAAATAACCAAATGAACAGTAAAAAGAAGTGCTTGGCACAGAGTGATGATGATTATAAACTGAGCATGTAAGAAATATCATTAACCTAATTCTCCTATTTAGAGCAAATTATAAAAGTAAAAAGTGAATAAAATCAGATTCATTTTTTATAAAAGAACACTTTTAACAGCATTACTTATTGACCTAGAGCATATAAGTTCATTATGCCCTAAGACAACCAGTGCTGCCCCAGGGGTCCTTTGGCATTTACTCTGTATCTAAAGAAAACAAAATTTTGAAAATAGCCTTAAGTCAGAGCTACCTTAAGATATGTCAGTGCAAGATTTGTAATCATCTTTTCAAACAGAAGGGCTAGAGGATGAAGACATACTTTTAGAAATGCTATTATATTGCAAAAAGTACTAAAAAATTAAAGAAGAAAATGGGGCAGAGAAACAAGAAAAGGTCTCAGCTGTATTTTGAATGTGTTACTACCTGGTAGGAATAGTAGAGTAAAAAAGGAACATTTTCCTAATTACAATTACAGAAAAGTTTATAGCTATCAAGTAACAGAACTTTTATTAAGTGTAATGTACTAATGCTACATGATAAATTTCATGCATTACTGTTTTCAATAAAACTTTATTTTGAGATGACTGTGGATTAATATGCAGTTGTAAGTAATAACAGAAATTTCATATTCCCTTTAGGTAGTTTCTCCAATGATAATCTTGCAAAACAACACTACAATATCCAAACTGAAAATTGAGGTTGATATAATCCACCATAGATCTTGTTCTGATTTTCCCACTTGTACTCAATTATGCATTTAGTTCTATGCAATGTTATCACATGTAGGTTTGTGTACCCACCAGTCGAGATGTAGAATAGGTCCATTCCCTCAAAGGTTCCTTGTGTGGACTCTCTAACCACACTCGGTTCCATGCTTGCCCCTCCCTCTCAGGAGCATCCTTAACACAGGGCAACCACTGACCTGTTCATTTTTTTTTTCTCATTCCAAAAATGTCTGTAAGTGTAATCATACAGCATTTTACATTTTGAGATTATCTTTTCTTCAGTAAGCATAATTCCGGAGATTCATCCAAGTTTTATACATATTGACAGCCCCATCCTTTTTATTGCTGAGTACTGGTCCATGGTACGGCTGTACCACAGGTTCTTTTAACCTTTCGTCCATTAAAGCACACCTGGGTTGTTTCCAGGTTTTAGTTATTATGAATAAAGCTTCTATGAAAATTCTATATAGATTTTTGTATGAACATAAATTCTTACTTCCCTGGGATAATACCCAAGAGTGCAATTGCTAGGTCATCATAAGGGCATATTTATTCCTGCTCTTGGGAAAGTAAAGTGGTAAAAATTCTTCAAAAATGGAAATAACAATATGTATTAAGAATCTAAAATATATTTATGCCCTTTGAATCATCAAGTAGTCTATGGTCATAATTAGAAATGCAGGTGTGGATTTATGTATAAAAGTTATTCACCAAAATCACACTTATAATAAAAAATGAAAATATCAACTTCATCAATAAAAGAATGACTAAATAAATTATGGTACATTTTTATGATAAAAATCTACAAAGCCATGATAAATAATGTTTTCAAGTATTTTTACTAACATGAGGAAAGGCTCAAATATTAATTTTAAATTACAAAATATAATTCAAAAAACTAGGTCCTATATTATGATCCCAATTATATTTTTAAATGCATATAAAAGGCTAAAAGGAAATACAACAGAATTATGATATCTTTCTCTGGTTTATATGACTAGGGATAGATTTAATATTCTAAATTAGTTTATATATACTGTTATTATTATGTAAATATATACCGGGGGTGCCAAAAAATTATGCAAGTGGACACTTTGGTCACTGTTGCTCAAGCAGTAGTTCTCCGTCATCAGAAGTGTCTGGACACTGATGGTAACCACTTTGAGCACTTCTTGTAATTGCAGAAGTCAAACGTGACTTGTATTCATCTTTTGTTTTATATATATATATGTATTTTTGTATACATATAGTATTAAATTTTTAATACAGTTTTGTCCTTTCTTAAAATGTGTACACATTTTTTTGGCACCCTCTGTATAATAATTATGTATAATTATATTATATATATTAAGTCTCTTACAAAGGACTTTTTGTAAACAGGAACAAAAAAGGTCGCAAATTACTTTTAAGGTTTTTAAATTGACAACTAGTGAAGAAACAAAAACTCAAAGACACAGACAATAGTTTACCAGAGGGGAAGGGGGAAGAAGGGTGGTAGATGAGATACAAAGGATCAAATATATGGTGATGGAAGGAAAACTGACTCTGGGTGTTGAACACAACATGATTTATAGACGATGTATTACAGAATTACACACCTGAAACCTATGCAACTTTACTAACAATTGTCACTCCAATAAACTTTAATTTAAAATTAAAAAAGAAAGAAAACTAGTTATAATAAAATGTATCTTTGTGAAAGCTGGTTAGTTCTGGCTCAAGATAGCCATCCGTGACTGTGAATCCATGACCATTGACTATAGATCAAAATTCATTCCCCAGTTCTTTCTAGGCACAGGACTAGATTCCATTTCTCAGTTTCCCTTGCAGTTAGTGTGAATATTTGACTATAAAATGTGAGTGGAAATTATGTATACTGTTCTTGGCTCTGGTCCATAAACCTCTCTGCACAATATTCCATGCTTTCTCCCCATCCCATGGGCCAAAATGGCAAAGACCCAACAAGCCATGTATCAGTTGGGTCCCTCAATGACTACAGAGCACAGTTCCCTATTCCTGATTTGGAGCAATCGCCAATAGCTGTTACTTGAGAGAGACTTGAACTTTACTTGCGCTATTACATATTGGTGATGTTTTTTTACAGCAATGTAGCCAACCCCAGCTAATATAATGACTCTCAGGGAAGAGACTTGCTGCAAAGCCAGTCAGCTGGCTATATGAGTACAGAGACAGTTACCTAATTGTGTCCTGGTTGGCCATGAAAACGGAAATTTCCTCCAAGGCATCCCCTATTAAAACATATGCAATCATATATGCATGGTGCATAGGTGAAGTTCAGTAAGTATTTGTTAAAGGAAAGAGGAAAGGGAAGGAGGGCAGGGAGAAGGGAGGAAGAAGGGAATAAAGGGAGGAAAAGGCACTTGGAGAAGGAAAGTGAACACTCAGGAAAAGTGAGTAACATACTGAATACAAATTGCACAATTTTAAAAATATTTATCCATGGCTAACCTCAACACGAATATATATTGCCAAAACAATGTATACAATTTTAAGAAAGGAAAACTGTATTAAAATTGTAATACTCAATATATACTGATAACACAAGATGAATACAAGTCACATTTGACTTCTGCAATTACAAGAGGTACTCAAAGTGGTTACCGTCAGCGTCCAGACACTTCTGATTATGGAGAACTACTGCATGAGCAACAGTGACCAAAGTGTCCACTTATATACATTTTTTTGGCACCCCCCAGTATATATATATACATACATATATTTATGTGTGTGTATGTATGTGTGTGTGTATAATATAATATATATACATATAATATTATGTTATATATATTAAATATAAAATGCATTAAAAATGTTTTCAGTTCTCACAAAGCCCAGTTCTACTGAAGACTACTAGGAAATCAAGCTTAAAGTAAAAGCAAATTCTTTAATATACAAGAAAATGCTAAACAAGTTATCCGAAAGCCACAGATTATCATAAACCTTACTTTACCTACTTCGTTTAAATTTTTTTCTCCAATTTGCTTTGAACATCCTTTTTCTTCTCCCTTTTCCTCCCCTGAGAATACCAATTAGCAAAGAAATAAACAGTAAACAGAAGCAGCTGATGTTACAGCACAGGGTTTAAATAATCCTCAAATCTGAAAATCATCTTTCAGTGTCCAAACCACTGGTTTTGCATGTAAATTACAATTTGAAAATCCCAAGGGCTATAAAAGTGTAAGCATTTCAGAAAATGATACCAAGTTGTATGCACAGCACCTAATATTTTTGTTCATTATTGAGACCTTATTTTTTGTACAAACATGACCTATGCTTTTAAAATATTTTAAATGTTCATTTTAAAGCAAACTATTGAAAGCTATGCATAATTAAATACATAAAATTGTCTTGAGAATTTAGAGGTTTCTAAAATAAAATTTAATTTATACTACATAATCATTTAGATTGTTTTGGATAACAAAATATCCAAATATTCTAATATTTCTGGTGCTTCAATTAATCACTTACATCAGACTGGTTGCTCTAGCTATTGAATCTATTTACAGTATTTAAAAGAACTGATATGTTTATTGTTAAGAATTAACCTGAGTAAAAATCCAAAACCACAGAGTGGGGACAGAGTCCCAGAGAGCAGTTTCGAGGCTCTGGGTCTCGCGAGGGGTGGTGCTGGCTCGGATAGTGAATGGCTATCAACTGTGATTGGTTGGCCATCAGCCTTAACCGGTTAGCCAATTGGCTACTGATGTAACTGCAGGGCTGCATTGATTGGTTGGTTGGTTGGCAGGCAGAGAAGTGAATGGCAGACTGTGGATCGTGTGGCTACTACTGCGTGTGTCTCGCCGGGCCACCAGAGAGAATATAGTGGTATGACTCCCCTATCTATGGCTCCGTGGGTGTTCCTTTTTGGCCTCACCATGTCCTGCGTTCTTACATGGGGAGCGGGACCAGAGGCCCCGCAGGCCGCCCCGCACGACATGCAGGAAATCTGTATTTTATAGTCACTTGCCTATTCTTGTTTATTTACTCCTCCAGCAAACTAGTTGCTGGAAAAAAATAAAAATGAATACAAGTTTTATATTGTAAGTCACCTGAACACTTTATATATACTCTATAGCTCAGATTAACTCACAGGTTCTTATTAATTCATACCTAAATTCGACAACAATTCCCATCCTTTTTAAAAAAATCAGCTCTCACTGCAAATCCATCCTCAAAAACACTAAGGTTAAGTTTTCTCAAAACAATTCTAATCACAGTTTAGAATACTGCCTTCCACTTAAAAATATTTTAAACTACTTGTTGAGCTATACACTGGTTCATGAATATTCCCAGCATTTTGAAAACACATCTGTGGAGGGAAGACCAAAATTCCATTTAAGCTCAAATCTTTCTCTCTGACTCAGATATTCTCTGTATTTAAAAGAATATTCTCTCCCGAATCACATAAATAGCTATAAAGGACAGGAACAGTGTAAATCTCTAATCTAGGGTATTTTCCACCTACAGATACTCGTGAACTAACTTTTCCTCTTTAACTTGAGAGAACTGCAGGGAGATGATGTTTGACTCTGTGATTCTCTATATTCAATCCTCATGAAGTCTTGGAAAGTAACTCAGCACAGTCCTGTCAGTGGATAGATTAAATGATTTCTCTAGGCCCTAACAGCACTTGGATGCTAAAATAATGTACATGACATATCAACCTATGCAGAGAAAAACAGCACTATACAAAAAGAAAATTGTTAACTCTGCCCTTTAAAGATCCCCATTGTTTCTCTGATTAAAGTTAAGTCTATATAGCGTTAGAAAACCAGCAGAGCAGTTCAAACCAAGTAGGAGCTTGATTTGCCTGCCTCCAAACAACATACACTGATTTCTACCATTTAATTTCTCATAACAACAAACTACTTTAGCATCACATAGACACAATGTATTTACATTCGGCAAACATGCTCTACAGGGATATTTGCCAAACCGAGGGAAACATTTTAGCATTCTACACACAGCTACAGATGTAAATTGATGTTTTGTTTATGTCGTGGCATAGTTTTTTAATAAACATATCTAAAAGTATTCAAATGCCTCAACACAATTTGTCTGATCTATGAAACACACACACACACACACACACAAAGTAAAGCTCTTTATATAAATCCAAGCGCCAAGTGAGAGTACCCAGGTATAAACCTAATGTGCTACGTCAATTTATGGATATATCTTGCTTCATCTCCAAATTATTGAAATCAAAATACTAAAGTTTATCCCACTATTCTCAAATTCCAAACGGATTTTTTTATACGGGAAAATGCCCTATATTTTAGAGCCAAAATATTCTTAGTCACAGTGTAGAAAGAGTACTAAACTTGATTCAGTACAATCCACGTGGATAATGGGGGCAAAGACTAGAGGAGTGCCAATGTTTGTCAAATTGTTGATTTGTATCAGATAAAGGACAAAAAAGTTATTAGCAGGGTAATCAGGCAGGTAATACAAGTAATTACAGTAGAGCAAGTACCATACACCAAATGCTCTTAACTTACCCTGAGGGCATCAGTGCCTACACAGATTTTCTTCCAGGGACAAGCCCTTGACCTTACTAGATCACACCACCACAATACCCTTTCACAGCTCTACTATGATCTACATAATTCATGTGAAAAATGATTCTACTTAAAATTTTTCTAGAGATAAAAAAAATTCCACTTCGGAATTCTTCTGGGGCATCAGCAAATGGTGATGACAGCCCGTTTAGCTGCTTGATCATGTAGTAAAGAGTCGTTGGTTGGTTTGTCATTCCTGCTTTGGATTTCGAGATAGTTTAACAATAATACTAGCCGTACCATATCCAGTAAGTGCAAATAAAGTGACAATATTCAAAGTGCTAATACAAAGAGAACAAAGTACAAGGAAAATTAAATAAAAATAATAACATTTTAAAACCTGAAAATCTAAGAAAACTAAGAATGTTGTGTGGATGTTTGGAATTTTCCAATGGTAAAAAGTATTTTGAAAGACAAAGACTAAGTCTCAAGGGGACTTCCAGTTTCAGCCCTGAATGTAAAGAGCTTAGAAGTTGTCACTCTGTCTTCAAACAAGAAAAAATGTTGAACAACTGAAAATCAACAACTTCTCTTGGATCAAATAATGCAAAAAAAGAGAGTGGAGTGAAATGTGTAGTGTTGAAATTAAAAAATACATATCAACTTAGAATTCTATATTAGTGATACTTTAAAAGTAAAGGAGAAATAAAAACATTCTCAGAAAAACAAAAACTGAGGAAATTCATTGCTAGCAAACCTGCCCATCAGGAAAATGTTAATGAAGCTCTTCAGAGAGCAGGAAAATGATATAGGTCAGAAACTTGGATTTATATGAAGAAAGAGCATTGGAAAAAGAATAAATAAATGTAAACTAAAATCTTATTTTCCTTATTCTTAATTAATCTAATATGTAACTTTATTCAAAGTAATAATAATACTAATGTATCGTGTGGTTATAGCAGGTGGATAAGTGAAATGAATGAGAGCAATGTTGTAAGGAATAGAGAAAGGAACTGGGCATGCTCTGCTATAAGATACCTATTTGCACTGTACACGAAGCAGTGTAGTGTCATTTGAAAGTGAACTTGTAAATATATAGTTGTAAATATATGTGTATATTGCAAAATCTAAGGCAATCACTAAGATTAAGTCACAGCACGTATGAAAAGTGCCATGTTCATGCAATCAACAATTTATCAGTGAAAGATGAAAAAACTTTTGAAAGTGTGACTAGAACTTCGCATATTTGCAGGCTTAATGTTAATCCTGGGTACGGTAAAAGCTTATTCAAGAATATGAATGAAATATGGTGACCATCTTATTGGGGATTCAGTAGTCACTGAAGTATTTCTAAGTCACTTTTGGAGACCATCAAAAAAAAGCCTTCTTGCTTCAACCCATAGTTGACACAGATGAGTCAGGTAAACCAACTGAAAAAGGATTATGCTTAAATTTAAGATTTCACACCATTGTGTATTTTAAATCTCACACTTATTTTTTATGCATGCTTTTGGGCATTACAAGCTGAATTCCCTTTGGATTTATCAACAACCCAAATAAAAGCCTTCTGAAATCTAACCTGAAATAGAGGAGCTTCTACCGACACAGCGTTTTTCATCTGTCGTGGTTAACACCACTCTCACTGCACAAATACACAAAGGGGAATGAGGGCACTCAGGGGAATAAGATACATAAAGAACGTGATCAAAATACACTAAGACCAATACATTAAGTTGTGACTATGTTTATAAAAAGACAGCTTTCTAAACATTGGTCACAAGAAGCATTCTTTTGATTAAAGCATTAAAGACAAAGATTTGACAGTTTAGTCAAAAGCATAAAGTGCTTCTTAGGTTAAATATTAAATGTAAACTAGTTTGCAAATCATAAATGACAGCAGCTGATACATCAATCTTATTTATTGTCCATTTAGATGTACAGGAAAAATACTTGTTTGGCAAAAAATATTAAAAATGTCTTTGTTTCAAAATGATCATTCTATAGATGCAAATAAATATTTTAACTTACTAATGTTCTCTAATCATTGTTAAAATGGAGATGATAATACCTATTTTATTCACCTGTTGTATTCAATGTGAGTAAATCAATACTGGTAATCCTGAGCCTGGATCATAGTGTAGACTCTCAATTATCAGCAGTTATTCTTAGGGAAGTAATTTCAAGATGTCATTTACGCACCTGCTTAGAGGATCCTACATGAATTAGTTCATTCCTAAACTCAAAAACAAGAAAAGGTAAACAATATACATTTAGAGATATTTACATTAGAAGGCCATTAGAAACAAAACAACAACAACAAAAATAGAAGTGATAACATAAACCCAGGATGATTATTTCTTAGTGGGTGGAGTAGTGCAGACTCAGAGGTTGAAGTAAGAGTGGATTCAGGGAATTGACCAGTAGAAAACTGGGAATGTTTAAATTGTGTTACATTAGGGAATAGGTCCACAAGCTAGTATTTTAACTTTGTTCTTTATAACTTTATATTATATATAGATTATATTATTTTGTCTGTATAAAATGTTACTTAATAAAAAGATAAATAGCAAACTTCTAATGGCGTTTAATTGTGTTCAAGGAAAATCTATTCCTCAACTCACATTGAAGATTTTGGTCAATCTGGCCCAAACTTAACGTTAAAAATGTACAAAGTGTTTAAAAGCAGGGGTATATCTTACAAAAGTAATCCAGTTATTTCCTACTTCTAGACAAACGGCAAATCTCACACAAGTAAAATAAATGAAAATGAAAGTTCTAAAATAATTTTTCAATTTAAAGACAATGTGTTAATAATTGTTAAGATTTACTAAATTTTACTATATGTTTTTAAGTTAGACTGACTCTTTTAATTCCAAATTAACAACAGTTTGTGGAAGCTAAAAGGAATAGATTATAAGCAATTCATAACCTATTATTTTATAAACACTTTTAAAAGACAAACATCTAAATTTTTATACACCTGGTATATATTAGGTGATCTATAATTTATAAATGAACAAATACAGGACAAATTAATGACTGGAAAGTTAATTATTGTAAAAGAGTTGCTTGGACCTTGTAATTAACTTTTGATCATTTTTTTAATTTACTACTTAATGTTTCCTTTAAGTGAAGTCTTTCTTAAATATTGAGTGGTGTGTGTGTGTGTGTGTGTGTGTGTGAGAGAGAGAGAGAGAGAGAGAGAGAGATTTCCATTTCATATTTTAGAATCTTATTCCATGAAATCATATTTTAATCTTTTCTAGAACTTCTGGTTTCTACTTCTCTAAAGTCCAGGGTGCTTATCTAACTATTCAGTGTTCCTTTTCTTGGCTATTATGAAATCTAGGACTTTATGATCGTGTTCTCTCAAGATCCTTATCACTTTTTATTTCCACAACCAACCATCCTTTCTTGAAAGAAATATGTCAGAAGAATTCACCTGTCAATTTCCATAATTCTTTACATATGTTCTAAAAGATCACATTTTCATCAAAGCAAGTAAAAAATTCATATCATGTGCTCTGCTTTCAGTAAATTGCCAATAGATTTTTAACTGACATCTGGAAAATTGAAGTGTCTACATACATCTTAGCTTTGTGTTGAACAATTTCTGTTAGGAAAGCATCAGTCACATCTGGCCATCTTCTCTTTAGGGTATACTCCCATGAAACCATCGTTTTATTTATCTCTCTTTTAAACTATCCCTATAATGCATTCGTGTTTTGATTGATTGGTTTACCCAGGCATGTACTTCTTTGCTAATCTTCTGCTTCTCTTAGCTCAGTTTTCCAAAACAAAGCTTACTTTTCCATTGAGTCACAACACTGCTAAGTATTAGTGATGTTCCCCATGGGACTATAATACACTAAACTACCTGTCTCAATTTATTACCCATAAATATGTATCAGTATATATTTTTCACAGGCTGTAATTTTTGTTCTTGACTCCTCTTTGCTGCTTTTTCTGTCAGTTAGTGTACAACAGCGTTTTCTTTCTATGCCTTCTGACATCTGGTTTTCTAAACTTGTCTAAACTTCATTGTTAATTGCCACTTTAAGTTGCAAGGAAAAGACCTCTTGGTTAGGTCAGCGAGTAGGCTACTTAACACACTTGTTGGTATCTTTGTGAGCTGCACTCTATTCCCTCCTAGAATAGCATCCCCCGATATCATGAACTACAACCTGTAGAATACAATCCTGGTCTTCAGCAACATTGATTATACCTGACTCTTCTCCCCACATTTCTTCCTTTTCCTTTGACAGAGACTGACTTCAACTGGCACAAGAATAACTGTAGTTCTCAATATATTTGGGGTCTTAATGTAACAACTCTTTGGTTCCCTTGTATTATTAGAAATGATCAGCAGTCAATGGTGCTGATGGATCTTGGCAGGAGCATGCACTTCTCAGTTTTCCAAGCCAGGGCTATACTTGGCTGCCTCCATGGCTCTGGGGGGTGGGGGGATGGGGGGAGCACATACCATTGTTAGCACCTCTTCCTTCTAGAGGTTGGAAAAGGATCCCTTATAAATGTTAATGCTCTTAAGTCCTTCTATGATTCTGTGAGTGAGGGTTCCAGTACGAGGGCCATTAAGACCTGATTCTAAAGCTTACTATCTTCTAGAAATTACTCTAGTCCATTGAGCTCCGGTTTCCTTATTTATAAAGAAAAAAATTTAAAATCTCATAGCATTATTGTAAAAATTAAGTTAGTAATAACTTATATACCTACATTTCTTGACCCATAGGATATACATGTTGAATGAATTAAGGGCCTGGAGGGGGTGGGGGGCAGTCTTTAATAAGATTTCATTTCCTCCATTCCTTTCCTTTCAGTTTACTTGTATGCCACACCTTCCACTTACCTACTTGTTGTTACAAAGCTGATTCAAACACATAGCTGGTGATTGTCTTAGGCAGGAAGTGATGGCACACACTTTGGCTGGTCACTCATAAACTGCCCATGGTGACCAATATCACGGTGCCTCAGGCTGAATTAAGTCTTTATGGCTCCCTGAAAATTGCCTCTTTGCAGCACCCTTTCACCATGAGACGGCTGAACTTGTGTGAACACCACCTTTATGTCAGGCTCACCACTCCTGTGTGCTAAAATCTGCCCCGTGGTAGAGATGGGTTCTCCCAGCCCAGTGCCAGTCCTGCCTGCTTAGGCAAATGTATGCCTTAGAAGCCGCTCACGCAGTTCATAACTTCTGTTCTGCCACTGGTTAGGCTCCTATTCTGTTGACTCCTAACTTATAAGTCTCCATTTTCTCTTGAAAACCTCCCTTAAAACAACAAATGTGCAGCATGTTTATTTTTAAAAGTAGTAATGTCACTCCTCGCTAGTTACACATTCGTTTAGTTAGTGCAATGACTCACAAAAATAACTTAATAGTTGTAAACACTTGTCCACAAGTATCTCTTAGCCTGCTTTCTTGACCTAGTAACATTTTAAAACAAAGGTAAACCTTTCAAAAGAAAAGAAACCTTTTTTTCTTGACCAAAAAATTATAGTAGCCCCAGAATTATTTTAGCCATTTATTCCCTTTCATTCACATATATCAAGAAAAGGCAAGGAATAAAGCTCTCTTCTATTGGAAAACCGGGTAAAATTAAGTTAAAAGGGAGTGGAAAGCAGGAAATTGTAGACGAGGAGCAAATCAGTGTCAGAAAGGCACTGACCAGCGACCTGAGAGCAGGGAAAGGACTAGGGACAGAATTCATTCACTACCTCGTTTTCATGTGATGATATTTATTGTTTATACCACACCTGATATTGGTCTTTGTACTGGCATTAAAAAGAGAATTATGATATGGCCCATCACTTGATTGTCATTGTCATTGGACAAATTATACGAAAATAGATGCGATAATGTTTATACTCTGTGTATAACAAGAAAATTTAAGGAGTAAATCAAATATTATAGGTATTCTGTTAGACATATGGGCAGAGCACTGAGGGGATTTAAAGATGGGTAGCTGTTCAGTTTTATTTGAGGGAGTTAAGAAAAGCTTCATACAGGGTAGGTATTTCTGAATATTGGAAGATAGCTAGCAATTCACCATCATATAGGTAAGTGACGTACAGCGTAAGACAATGTGGTTTCCTTGTTTACACCTATTTTTTTTTTAATTCCAGAGACAATAGAAACAGACATAAAAGCTCCAGGGACTAAATTCTAGGAGATTTAATCATCATGATCATCATCATCATCATTGTCATCATCAAATAGTATGTAATCAGAGAATATAAAGAAAAAAAAGTTGATTTATTGTTTAGTAGGAACAATTTTATGGGTGTTTTCTGAAGTGAACTAAACACACTGTGAAGTCCTAGAAAAAGAGTTTTAAACTGTCAATCACGGTAACAATTACATAAATACATTTACTAAATTTACTTTAAAATATTTATAAATAATTAAAATAGGAAAATTGGTTATCCTAGTAGAAAGAAAAAATATTTAATAATGATGTTTTATGTGCTTTGAACAGATGTAATTATGATGCATCGTTAGTAATTACCTCTAACAGCATATGTAAATATGAGTGAAGATTTTTATCACAGTAAAACTGGGAAGTATATACTATGACAATACCAACAATTATTATTAAAACACTCAAAATAGCATCATATCATGTGTTCTTTGATAGGATTTCCCTACTGTATTTTCCTCCATTCCCTTTTCATTTTTGAAGACACACTGAAACGCAGCCTTATAGAAGGAATATCTAATACTCTGAAGACAAATGAGTCTTCAAAAATATTTCAGTAACTAGATCAACAGGCTAAAATTAACATGATGAGATTTAACGTGATAAATAATTTACACAAAAACTAAATTCAAAGGCAAACAGAAGACCTGATTTAAGACAGTTTACTTCAAAATAATTTGGGCATGGTGATTGACTACCAATTCAATATGGGCCCAAAGCATAATGTTTCCTGAAAAAAAAGCACCGTATATTAATGGAAGCCTAGTTCCCACATCAAGTACTCCCAATCCTTCCCGACCAGACCACATCTAGGTTACGGCATTCACTTCAGGACCTAGTGGCAAAATGAGAGCCTGTCCCTTGGGGGACAAACTGGATATACAATCTCTGAAAACCATGTCACATGAGCAGGAGATTAAGAAAGGAACAATTCTTAGTCTCAAAAAGAAATGATTTAGAGTTACAAACAGCTGCTTTCATAGTCTTTCAACAGATAACTTGAGAATAGGTCAGGCTATCCACAGTTACCCAGGACTAGAGGAGACACACAAGACAGACTGACCCAGAACTAGGCTGGAACTGAGTTAATTAGCATGCAGAAGTGCAGACTAATTACTTTACTTCTATCAATGGAAATAAATGAAAAAGGCATTAAATTATATAGCACCAATTCAAAATGTGTATCAAAGAGGGTGAAGTATAAATTTATTAAACCCCATTAAAAGTATAAATAAGATTGCTATTTCAGGGCAATTTTAATCTATTAAAAGAAAGTGGACCATGTTTAATGGTTTAAACCTTGCCAATTATTTGCCATTTGAATCATATAATTTCATATGACTCTTATAAAGCCATTAAAGCAAGTCCTATAAGCTGTTTCTTGTTAACACCATGTTAGCAGTTCAAGTGAGTAGCAGAACATTGTTGGTTTCTTTCAACAATACTGAATGAAGTTGACTGTAACAAAATTGCATCTCTTTATAAAACAAAAATCTATGTTTCGTGAGTTCCCCTCATTTAGACCATCCTTATTGCAATTACTCTCAAATAATGGTACTTCAGTGCTTCGTTAACTGCTTAAAGCAATGAAATTCTAGTAATGAAAAGCAGCGGAATCTCTGCTTTCTCTGAAATTTTTATGACATTTAGAATCTTATCAAGAGCCCAGCTTTTACTTTTATTTTCACGTTTTATAATCAACTCAATATATGTAGTGTGTTCTAAAACCAGTGAAAGGTATCAGGTTATAAGCTCAACTCTGTATAACTTACAAGGTCAACTCTGTGTAACTTACAATGTTAAGCTATACACTCTGTCTTGCTCAGTCCATGTGCAATATAATGTAATTATGTGACACCATGGGAAAAGCAAGGAACAGGGCATAAAAGTCACCTATTTTTAAATCTTGTTTATGGGTTTCTCATCATTATTTCCATGTTCACAGAACTCAATTTCCCATATCCTGAATTGCTCCGACACCAAAACTTGAAGCATGATTTCTGCTCCTACTGGACATGACCAGAAAAATTCATCAGATGTTTCCACACTTCCAGCCAACTGGAATATTCTAAGATGTCCTTTCCTCATATTCCCAGGGATTCATGCCAGAAATGTGATCCTCAAGACAAAATGTGATCCAAAAAAGGCTTCAAAGATGACTAAAAGACTAAAACAATTCTGGTGAAAACCAGCCTCTCTTTTATTAAGAATATGCTTTAAATAAATCTTTTAGCACTGTCCCTTATCCAATATGATCATGTCATTGTCCTATTCCCCATTTCCTTCTCCCAGTCCTCTACAAAGAACCAATTATTCACTGTTTGATGGTCCCACAACACAATATTCACATCTCAATTTTCTTATAAGACTGTGTATATAAAATGTTTAGTCTAAGACCTTGCTCACCATAAGCACTTGATGAACATCAACTAAGCAAACTAGCACAGAACAAAAACAAAAACAAAACCCTTCCATTTTACCAGTTACCACAATGTATATGGTGTTTACTACAATGAACTTCGTCTTGCCCTTCACGGAGGTGGAATCATTAACTACAGATGGCTTATTAATCAGTGTATCCTAAATATCTAGCACAACACGGTGACTAACACAAAGTAGGTTCTCAAAATTTAATGAAGTTACTCAATTTATTAAGATATATGCTTATTTTTATCCCGAAGTACAATCTTGTCATCAGATGCGCGTCAACTCAACTCCAAAAAAGTACCTACTCTATAAAAGTAAAATAAATAAACAAACAAGTGTTAAACTCATAACAGTCCTACAATTAGCTTTTGCATAGTTTACTTTCCTCATGAAAATGACTCTTGGACAGATATCAGCAGACAGGCTGCTAGCACCATAGCATATGGTAAATCATTTCTACAAATGGCAATTACAAATGCCTGCCCTCTTACCTTAAAATGTTAAGGTAAAAGAAAAATTTGAATTGAAATAGTTTTATATGTCCCTCAAAATAAAGGATAAAATCTTTATGAGCTTATTCATTTAATCAACAATTGATGCTTACTATATACCAAGTACTGTATGGGGTGCTCAAGAAATACTAGTGGATAAGATATAGTTTGTGTTCTTAATAAACTCACAATTTAGTGAGAGAGACAGACACAGAAACAAAAAATACACAATACAGATAGTGAGTGATAAGAGATTCCTTGAGGGCTGGAAATGTGTCATATTTATATGTGCATTCTCAATATGCTTATAATGAAATAAGTGTTTAATAAATGGTCTTGAACTTCAGTTCAAGACTAAATAGATGTTCAGTTCAATCATGACTAAATAGATGTTCAGTTCAATCATGACTAAATAGATGTAGGCAGCAATGGCAAAGGAAGATGGGAAATAAAAGTGACTAAGGACTTAAGGTCAAAATTTGGAATATCCATTGTAGAAACATGCTACAAAAAAACGAGAATTATAATAAGACTGAATTACTTATGTTACGGGCAATGACTGAAATTAAACTAATAATCATAAATGGGGAACCATTAACAAGAAATTAGTTCATTAGGATTTTATTTGTAATCCTTTTTATTTTATGCCAGGCAGATTATAATGACAGAGAAGTACTGTTTAAGTAATCAAATTATTTTACATTAACAGTGAGAGCTTAAATATGACCACTAATTAATGAATATTTATGAGAATACCCCAAAATTAAAATGTACTTTACAAAATGTTGTCACATATATCTCACACTTTAACCTTAACAACAAAACAGAATGAATTACAAAATCATTCAGACACTCCCTCAGACACTCCCTCAGCAAACATTTCCGAGTGCCTGCTGTATATCAGATAATGGTTAATGTTAGGGGTAGAACAATAAAGAAAACTTGACATATCTGACTAAAAATGAAGGGAAAGAACGTAATATAGAGCCTGGGTCATGCATGTAACTAGCCCAGATGAATTCCCAGGACTTCTTTTGAAGGCACAGAGCCACATCCCCATAAACGTACCATTGTCAATCAGACATTAGGAAGAGGTAATATTAATGCAATGTTGTGGGAACTTTTAAACAAACATACAACAAAACAGTTGACATTCAATATTATTCAGCTATTGAATGTCAATTGTAATTTAATAGTCACAGGATGTGGAGTACAGTATAGGGAATAGAGTCAATGGAATTGTAACAGCTATATACGATGTCAGAGGGATAGCAGATTGGGGGATGGGGTTATCACTTTGTGAGGGGTGTAAATGTCTAACTATTACACTGTTTTGTACACCTGAAACAAACAAAAAAAAATTGGAAAAAAATATGCTCAGAGAGAAGATTAACCGCAACATAATCATCAGAAGTAATAATAAAAGTGTTTCTGATTACAGTTAATGTAAAAATATGAGAATGCTGAAGAAGTGGTCAACAAAAATTTTAGTTACTATTTTAAAAGTTGCTCTAAAACATGCTTCCCTATTGCTTCACAAGTGTAATTCTTACTTTCCTGTATAGAGCACACGTTATTAAAATACAATCCTTGTCTAAGAAAAAAAACAAACTCTATTGAAGAAAGCAGGAAGGACAATGATAGACTTAAGACTTTAAGAATATTATATAAATAAATCAAGATAGCATTAGAATTGCCTATGATTTTATAACAAATAAGAAAATTAAATTATTTCAATCTTCCAGAAATAGAACACAGTTTTCTCCATTAAAAAAACTACTTCCAATAGCATACTTTATCATTTATACTTATGCTCATAGGACAATCCAAAGAATTACCTAAATGTGACATTTAAAAAGAAATTTAGCATATACACAATGGAACACTATTCGTCATAAGAAAAGATGAAATAGTGCCATTTGCGACAACATGGATGGATCTTGAGATTATTATTATAAGCGAAATAAGTTAGAAAAAGTTGAGAACCATATGATTTCACTGATATGTGGTATATAAAACTGAAAACAAAAGAACAAGACAAACAAATGAAGAAACAAAAACTCACAGACACAGATAATAGTTTAGTGGTTACCAGAGGGGAAGGGGGAAGGGTGGTGGTAGATGAGGTTTGTAAAAGGGATCTAATATATGTTGATGGAAAGAGAACTGACTCTGGGTGGTGAGCACACAATGCGATATATAGATGATGTATCACAGAATTGTACACCTGAAACCCATGTAACTTAACTAACAATTGTCGCCCCAATAAACTTTAATTTAAAAAAAAACTTAGTTTATCTCAAAGAAAGAGCATTATAATCTCAGACTGACATTAAATCAATGGCAAACATTTTATATCTTCTGTTTTCATTATGACCTTCATTGATATTTTATATCTTATTTCCCACATTGATCTTAGACTCTAAGAATAAGAAACTTGTGCAGTGCCTATAACAGTCCCTTTAGCAATAAACATTAAATATATATATATACAGTGATAGTCCTTCAGCAGAATATACTAATGAAGTTTATGTCAGGCCATATACTGTAGCACAGTCTCTGGAGCCTGACCATTTGAGTTCAAATATTGCCTTTGGCATGTACTAGAAATACAACTTCAGTAAAGTTTTCTTAATGGCTATGTACTTCAGTTTCCTTATTTATAAAGTGGGCCTTAATAACAGTACCTACCTCACAGAGTTGTTTATAGTAATTAAATGAGATAATATATATAAAATGTTTAGAAGAGGGCCTGGTATTAAACACTGAGTAAGTACACATCATCGTTGTCATCATACTCACTATCTTTACAGGGTAGCAAGAAACTATTATGTCGCCTGTCAGGCATTTGCAAACTATTTTCCCAAAGCTCATTAAAATCCTGAGAATGTTTTCAAAAGGTGTAGTCCCAAAGATCTTTTAAATATATATATATATATATATACTTTTAAATATATATAAATATATATATACTTTTAAATATATATAATATATATATATGTATATATATATATACACACAAAGCAGATGTACATATACTCTATATTTAGACTTCAAGAATACATATATACGTGTGTGTATGTGTATATATGGTAAAATTCATATATATATATGAATATATATATACCAGAAACTAAGAGTTTTACCAAAAACTGGAAGAAGTCACCAATTTTTAAAAAATTCATGTCACTTTTAAATTTCAATTAACTTTATTAATCCTTTACAATAACTGCCATACAAAATATGTTCTTCATCTGTACCTCACTGGTAGAACTTTAGAACACATTCTCTTCTCTCCTATTGCCAGTCAATTCTATACTAAGATGTATGAAAACTGTTTTAAATTATCTTTAGTTCTGAAAAGATAAATGATGTCAGGCATTCTGGGCCTCAATTTCAGTTAAATAAAAATGGATTTTTTAGTGTTTTGATTAATTCTGAGAAAATAAATGGGATAAATAATTAGATGATAATAGTTTTCAACTCTAATATTTGATAAAATGAATAAAATGATTTTTGACATTTTATATAGTAATACAGAAAAATAACGTCTACACTATAATATGTAATAGTTTATAAATAAGTCAATGATTGGTCTGACCAGTAACCTTTAGAATCCATGCTATCAACACTAGAAGGCTCCTTCTCAATCATAAAATGTGCTTTTCAAAAATATAGTGAAACTTACAATATGTTAAAAATAATGTCTTAGTCAATCCAATTTGCTAAACCAAAAAAGCCAACTCAAACATTAAATACAAACAATGATAAAGGAGACAGATAAAATTAAGGAATGCGGTATCTCAAATAAAATAAATTTAAAATCTTGACATAAACCATAAATTTAGGTGATAGAAATTCCTGAGCAGGGTAGGGAGTGAATGGAATATAATCAAAAGTTAAACAAGGAAATCCTATGACAGTATGATAGGTAAAAGTAAATATAATTTTGGTACAATGAGTCAAGAATTATCAAGGGTAAAAATAGAAAAATAATAGTGTACTGAAGTCAATTTTTGTACACATAACAAAAGCATTTAAAAATTTATGAGAATATTTTTCCTCCTTCGGGAAACATGATATCAAACCCTTGTTCAGATTATAAAGAATGTTTCATACCAGACCTACTTAATTATTTCTTCCCCTTGGAATTATTAAATTAGTGGTTAAGGGAAACAAAGCAGATGTACATATACTCTATATTTAGACTTTAAGAATACTGTCAAACACATTTTTTCAATTCAACTACTTTAAATTGTTATATGATAGTGATGAGAAGCTAACTTAGAAATTGAATACTGGCGATGCTTAGAAAATCACACTGTAGAACAGTGGTTCTCTTTAAAAAAATGCCTGGGTAAAGCTAAGGAGATCAAACTACATGTAACTTTTCCAAGATAATGTTCTTTAAGAAAATCAAACACATTTTATAGTGTCAAATGATCCCTATCAGTGACAGAAAGTTGGAATACTTTTTCTCACATACAAAATTGTTCATTCTCTTCTGTAATTTAGTAGTGTATTCAAGTTTAAAAAGTCATATCTACGGGAATATCTTTTCAATAATGCAAGATGAGTAAGTTCTAGAGATCGCTGCACAACACTGTGTCTATGGTTAACAATATTGTATTGTACACTTAAAAATTTGTTAGAGGGTAGATATTAAGTGTCTTGTCGAAATAAAATAAAAATTTAGAAAAGTATCTACTTATGAATGGAAAAACTGACAGACTGAAATATCATAACTATGAAATACATAGCCCCATAAAATCAAAAGAATTATAAAGAAACAGAAAACAGAACTTGTAAATAACTTATTAGATATTATTTATTTCTGTAAATTAATGGAATAAGCAAGGACTCTAACTTCACAAAACTTTATATCCTTTTGAGTTTATATAGAATATAATTATGTGTAAAGTAACATCTCACAGAATAATTATTTCACAGAATAATAAACAACTTGTAGTATGGAAAAAGTCTCTAAAACCAAACAGCAGAGTAGAATGGTAATTAAACCACTGACAATAGTTATCATAATTAGTCTCATAAAGATATTATGATTACAAGAATTTATAACCTACCTAGAAAATGCATCAGAGTGGCACAGAATCTTTTCAATGTAAAATGTTTAGAAGAACTTATTTCCAACTCTTATTAATTGTAATTCTAACTTTTTTTAGAATTCTAATATTAAAGCTACACTTTTTATTGTACTCATAATAACATCTATATTAGAAAATATGGAAATGCAAGGAACCATAGATCATAACATAAGTTTTCCATATATGTAGATGGAGATAGAGAGAGTCCCTCATCCCTTTCATAAAGTGAAAGGAAGAATTCTGAAGCCAGTGCTGAATGATCAACAGAGTCATTCATTCATTCACTCATAATTTTGAGATGTGTGAACTAGACATCTCATTCACTTTAAGGAGTTGTACGTGTTATCATAATCACTGTTAATATTAACCACCAACAACATCACAGATAAGTCTATCCTGGAAAGAAATACAGTTCTTGAACTCTCCTTCAAAGAGAAAGAGTTTGGAGATCAAATTTCTTCCCCTGCTTGTCTTCTGCAGTAAGATAAATTTTGACTCCCTCGAATCTTCATGAAAAACACACACACTGTCTTCAGTTAAGGGAAAAGTGAAAACAAACCAAGATCATTAAGTGTTTCAAACATAAATACTTTGGTTCTTTTCAGAAAAACAAAATGCGGCAAACTCTACTCATTCCCTCACAAAATAAGGAAATACTGTTGAACATGATCAAAGCGTTCTGGGTCATATTTTTCAAGTACAATAGAAACAGATCTAATAAGAGTTCAGAGTCTTTAACCACTTATATACTAGAAATGTGAACACTGGTCTTATAATTTCTATAACTAAATAAACCTGGACAAATCTTGTTAAAGACACATATACTAATGACTTGTTTAAAATTTCAGGATTTCCTAAAGGTCCAATTTCATAGATGCTGAAAAGCATAAATAAACAGCCTTCTCACAAAACAAACCTGTAAGTTGAAAATGTTTTAAAGACTGCTTTTACTATGTTTATTTATAATAGATCACAGAAATCAAGTTTTCATTGCACTTTGAGGAGTGGAAATTGGCTGCTAAACTTGGAAAACCCAAATATAGGTGGCATTTCAAAAATATTTTATTGAATTGAATTTTGAAGGGCATCATGTGCTGAGTTTTAGAAGAAGAGGGATTGCAAAATAGAATTACAGCCTTGACAAACCTCTCTAGTCCACAAATTCATTAATTTTTAGATTACACCATATCCACTATGAAAATAAAATGGCGCAGAAGTTGTTTCTTATAATAGTAGAGTCTTTAATATGAATATTTATTTTTTATAAATAACATTATAAAAATAATGTGATAATATTTTTACCTTTGAAGATATTTGGGTTACCTCCATAAATCTTCAGTAAAATATCTCAGCATTGACTAATAAGGGCTAGACTTACATTTCTATAGAACAGAAGTTTCTGAACAGAAGTTTCTCCATAAATATTTTTTACAGGAGAGTAAATTGAAGATTATACAAGATTACTATATAGGAATGAACAAAGATGGGTATACTAGATGTGCCAAAATATGTTAGACTTCTATTGAGTAATCAGAGAAAATATGCTAACTGCACAAAGAAACAGCTAACTGCACTACTGAAAAAAAATCTGGGAATAAATGGTAAAGACTAAATTGGCACATATTACTTTTTTATCAGAAAAACAGATTTTTCTAAACTCAATCATCTACAACTATATAAATAATGAGATTTATAGGAAAAAGTAAAAATAGGTACTCCAAAATGTCAGTGGATATTTCAGGGTATTAATTATAAAAATGTTTTTGCCTTAATGTTCTGCATTTTCCAAATTTTGTACAAAGTATACATTATTTTAAGACAAAAATTAATAAAAGGAATACAAAATTGAAATACATATGATTAAAACGTACAGTAGCCACAAAAAGATATGGCTCTATTTAAAAAAAAGAAAAGAAAAAGAAAAGAGGGAAGAAAAGAAGAAATTAAACTGGATGTGCAAGGACACAAAATGTGTCACATGGTGCAATGCAGTAACCACTTTAGGAATCCTGTCAGTACCAGGAGATGAGAGAACTGCATGAGCCTCATATATTCCTTTTAAAAGAACACATGACACTTTCTCAATGAGTTCTCTTTCCAATCAATCTCCTCAACACCTAAGACCAGTCACTCTCTATTACATCGCCATGTTCTAAGTCCTTCAGAGAAACAGAGAGGAATAACAATATAATTAACAACCAATTTCTCACTGGCAACAATAGGCCCAAAGAGAGAAAAATGTATATTCAAATTGCTGGGGGGAAACACTGTAAATTGAGAATTTTATATCCAGAAAAACCATCAAAAATGAAGATGAAATAAAGACATTCCCAGATGAACAGAGTAATAGAACTTGCAGCTAGTGAGTGTACTTACTGTACAAGGAACTCCTTCAAGTTGAAAGAAAATACATGTATACATGGGAAAAAATAAAGAGCACTGATACTACTAAATATGTGGATAAATATATGAGAAGATAGAAATACACTTGAATGTATTTTTCCTTTCTTTTCCTAATTCCTTTTTAAAAACCCATTTATAGATATAAATATATAACATGTATAATTACAAGTATACATTATACATATAATTATTGCAATAGTTATTAGATATAACTTGGTTTATAACAAGTAAATAATACTACAAAAGGGACGGAGAGAAGATGGAGAAGGAAAAAGAAAAACTGTCTCAACTCTCGGACTACATGATCATGGAAGTAAAAAGTCCTAAAGAATCTATCAAAAAACTGCATTTTTATCTATTCTATAATATTAAACTATTCTAATCTGAGTTTATCAAGGTCATAACTCAAGAACAATATACAAACATAATTTCCTATGTATTATAAAATTTATTTTCCTATATATTAGTAAAATAAAATTTTAAAACATTCCATTCACAATATCATCCATTCACAGTATCATCAAGAAAGAATAAAAACATATTTAACAAAAAAGTACAAGGCCTGAGCACTGAAAACTGTACAATATTTTTCACAAAAAATAAAGAAAATCTAAATAAATTGAGAGATATTTTCATGGGATGGAAGACTTAATATTGTTAAAATGGCTATTCTTTCTAAATTGATTTATAGATTCAGTGCAATCCCTATTAAAATTCTGGAAGTTTTTTTTTTTTTAGAAATTGGCAAATGGATCCTAAAACTTATGTGGAAATGCAAAGGACCTAGAATAGCTAAAACAAATTTTAAAAACTTGGAGGATTTAAAATACCCAATTGCAAAACTTTGATATAGTAATTAAAACATATTATCAGCATAAAGTTAGATATTTTAAAAAATAGGGGCACCCCCATTCAGGACCCCCTCCCACTCGGAAGCTCTGATGTTTTGCTTTCAATAAACTATCCTCTTTTTAAAACTCTTTGCCTCTCCTGGGTCCGTGTTTCCATTCTTTGGTCTCAGGAGACAGGATCCTGGCCTACACCCAGAAATTGCAGGCAGATCCTACATCAGAATCACCTGAGACACCTCCCTCCCCCGTCCCCCCCCCACACACACACACACAAAATAGAAAATAGAAAGGCTAGATAAAATTTTATGGTGATTGATGTTTGACAAAGTTACAAAGGCAATACAATGGTGAAATGATAGTTTTCTCCACAAAATATACTGATACAATTGGATGTCTATATGCAAATAAACAACAACAAAAACTTAGGCCCTCACGGCATAAACAAAATATGCCTCAAAATGGACCACAAATCTAATTATAAGAGTTAAAATTATAAAACTACTAGAAGAAAGAAAATAAGAGAGAAAATCTCTGTGGTCTTGAGTTACAAAGATTTGTTAGATATCACAACAAAGGCATAATCCATAAAATAAAATATTGGTACTATCAAAATTCAAATTGTTCTTCAAAATACAGTACCCTTTGAAGTCAATATAATATCCAGAATATATATTTTAAAAATCACAACAGTAGGAAGACAAACAACACAAATATTGACAAAACATTTAAATAGACATTTAATCAAAGAAATTATACCAACGGCTAATAAGCACAAGAAAAGATGCTCAACACCATTAGTCACTGGGAAAAGGTAAATTAAAACCAAAGATACTACTTTGCACCCACTAGGATAATTATGATGAAAAAGAGTGACAATACCCAGTGTTGGTAAGTATGTAAAGAAATTTGAACCCTCATGTTTCTTGTCAAATGTGAAATGACATAGCCTCTGTGTTAAACAGTGTGGCAATTTCTTTAAAAAGTTAAACATATACTTACCATATGACACAGCAATTCCTCTCCTAGGAATCTGACCAAGAGAAATGGAAATGTATCCAACACAAACTCTTGTATGCAAACGTTCTTTGCAACATTATTCACAATAGTCAAAATCTGAAAACTAGCCAGTGTCCATCGACTGCTGAATGAGTAAAAAGAACTGTGGTATATCTATGCAATGTAACACCATTCAGCACTAAAAATGAACAAATCGCTCATACGTGCAAGAACATGGATAAACCTCAAAAACATTATGCCAGACAAAAAAAAAGACATATATGTGTATGATTGCATTTATAAGAAATGTCTAGAAAAGACAAGTCTATACGGAGGAAAGTAGACCAGTCGTTGTCTAGGATTGAGAGTAGAAGCAGGATCAACTACCAATAAGCAAGAAAACTTTTGAGGGCAATAAAGTGTTCTAAAACTGTATTGTTGTGATAGTTGCACAATTATATACATTTACTAAAAATCATTGCACTGTATACTTTCAAAAAAATGTTAATGTTAATGTGAATAAAGAGAGCAGCACCATTAAAAATGGTCGCTAAAAATGCATTGAAAACAGCTTTTAATTTACTTATACTTAAGATACCAGCTAAAGCAAAATGATTCCAAGTTAAAAAGGTACAATTAAAAGAAGATTCTGAAAAAATTTGAACAGTGCTAATTTCCAACTCCCACAGAGCCTACAACACTAGAACTAAATAACGTCTGATCTCTGGTATGAGGCATCTCCTTTATAAGTTCAGGCTGCAATCTTTCCTGCTAACAAAGTAAAAACATGGCAAAATGTACACTTTAAGCATGAGGATCACTGTAACGAACGTATACTTCATCACGTAATCATCTACCTTATCCTCTGACTATACAGAACACAGTAGCTACCCAGTAACATAGCACTACATAGTAATTCTAACATTATGGGTATTAAAAAAAATTTGAGAGAGAGCCAAGCTGAACTTCATAATATTGGCATCAGAATCTAATTTGCCTAACCTACTTTAAAAGGCAGTTTCTGGTTAGAGAGCAGGTCTAGAAAAAAATGATAAATTAATATTAAAGCTCTCATAATTACAAAAAGCAAAGAAAACTCCAGATAATTCTGGTATCTATGTTCTAAATATTAATTTATAGAGAAAGTCCTAATGTCATTTTGTCCACCACTAAAAATACTGTCCAATATTTGAAATTCTCTAATAACATCTGACCTAAACAGAGAAGGAAAGCTCACATTTTCCCAAATTAAATTAAAGTTGAAGTCAAATAATGTATCCTTGACAGTCAGATGAAACTTATCTTTCAAGAGTATCATTATGGTATATTAAGATTAATAAATAGATTTTAAACTTTTCAATCATCATGTCAGAAGACTATGGGCATGCATCTAGAAAAGATAAAGGAGCATTTTGAAAAGTGATTTGACCACAGAAAATCATAGGTTAATTCCTCCTCTATTCTATGAAAATTATTTCCTAAATTTATTTTGCAGCTTCTAATTAACAAGACAAATACGAGGATATTTCTGGGGATTGAAAAAGAAAAGTGTTGTTATGCTCTTCCTCAGTTCCAAACCTGAGAACAAAAGTGAAGATGAACAACAAAGCCATTGCTCTGTCGTAGGGATGATATATTTCAAACGCTGGATTCCTTCCACAATGTTATTAAAGTTTTCTGAAGCGTTGCTGCTAAGGAAAAAAAATGTCAAAAGAGCTCATGTTATTTATTGTATTCTCTTTGCTGTTTCAGGTTGTGCCTAAGCTAACGAGTCCATTTTATTTTAGAAACCACTGGCACAGCAAAATTCTATAACAAGTGAACATAAAATATATTAGTAGACACAGGTGATAAAAACTTGATTCCAAACTCTAGTGAATCTGAAAAGAAGACTAGGGATTTTAAAACAATGATAGTCTATATAAAAAGCAGATCCAAACAGAGCTCCTATAGAGTAAGTGACAGGGTCTCCTAGTCTTTATTAAGAAGACAAGAAGCAGAGCTCAAGTCACATTCTGTGAAGATATTAGGTGAGCTTGATTATCTCTCTAAAATTATTAAACCTACTGATGTCCAGTACTTCCTTCTAAACGGCAAGAAGTGAGGAGGAGAATGCATAGGAGGAATGTTACAAGTGGAAAGGAACAATAATAATAACAGTGGTAGAAGTGATAATAATAAACATATTCAACACTGAACCCAGGGTCCAAAGATATAATAAGAATTTTACATGGGTATGTTATTTAATCCTCACAAATAACTTTCTGAGTTATCTGACAGCATGAGCAACCAGAGAATTATTTTAACTTAGTCTTGATAATAGAGTGAGCTCTTTATGGTTGAAAAGTCAGATTCCCCTCTGCTCTTAAAAAATACATCTGAATTCATTGAATCATAGGGATGGTAGAAAGCCTCATAATCAACTGAGCTCAGATAAATGTATATGTTAAGGATGACTTGTAAAGGAGTAAAAATATTATTTGTCTAGATTCTGTGACTCAGACATTACAGGGATTTACTAAGATCACAATTGCCTGAGACACCTCTCTCTGACTCTATTGCCACTTCCCCCACACATCATGACCTCACAATGCAGAGAAAGAAGTCATGTGCTGTTACTCTAATTTCTAACAGCCCTGTGTACAAACATCTCTTCATACAAAAAAGCTTTGAAACCTATGTGAATGTTAGGTTTATAAGACCAAATGTTAACACCGAAATTACATATTAGAGTGCAACAAATTTTTTTCTCAATGCCTCAAAAAATCTATGTGACAAACTTCCAAATTCTCAGAACAATATTATATTTTTTAAAGAATAATAAACATTTATTTGAGCAAAAGGAGCTGCAGCCCGGCATACACAGATTCAGGTAGCAAACAAAATTGTGTTCCCAGAAGAGTATTATATTTGAATGAACTGAAAGATACACAGCACAAATTAACATGGATTCCCAATTCAGTCTCAATTACCAATGCTGAATCTGTTGTTGTTTTTAAATAATGAACCAATTCATTCATATTTAATACTTGATATCTAATAAGGAAAGATGATGAAAAGGAAGATGGGCTTAAGGAAATATAAAAATATAGGAATGCCATACGGGGGAAAAGCAAATACAGAAGAATATGTAAGGCATGGATGATCACTTAGAGAAGATACAGAGGGAACCGAAAAATGGGAATCAAAGCTCAGTCATGCCATCGGGAAGACTTCCTTCTAACCTCAAAACTCTGTTGAATTAATGGCTGGCCAAGATTACTGCATCAGATGCTTCTCAGTTACACTCTTGCTACGCTTTTGTCATTATAACTCATCACTACAGAATCAAGATGTAAATTCTTTGGAACTAAGATGATGGCTTTCTTTTTCATTAGTATCACATCAAATTGCTCACAAGCATGCTCTACCTCTATGCAGTTAATCATTAACTGACAACACAAAATGGCAAAGATCATGGTGTAGCAAAAGCATTACAATCCATTCTGAATAATTTACTGTCATTCAGCTGCATGATTAGCTCTTGTTTTGTTCTTTTCTTTTGTTTTGTTTTGTTTTGTTTTGTTTTGTTTTGCTTTATGACGGCAGTGGTGGTGGTTCATTGGTATTAAGTGAATAGCCAAAATAGCTCAATTATCATGAAAGCCTTTACTGCTAGACAAAGGAATAAATATCCTAAATTAGTTTTTAAAGTAGCATTTCTTATCAAAGACCACTAAAAAATTAGACTCTCCAGACAACATGGTGTTATTTATTAACAGAAAAAGATATGGGGGAAAAGAATGAATATCACGGTCAAATGTATCAACAGAATCATAATTTTAACCCTCATTTTCTTTTTTCTTTCCATGTCTTAAGAAAACACAAATTTGGAATTTGGAAACATAATAACTAAACAATGCTGTTCACCTGCTTACGACTCCCTGTCACAACTTCATTCACTGTCATTTCCATTTGGCCATTTGTCATTTCCTGGAGCCTCCCAAATGCCCCACTTCAGCAAACCCAGGTGAATAAACAGAAATGTAAACCTAAGGATGACAGGACTGTTGTCCTTATTCTAACTAAAAATCCTGCCTATTGCTTTATTTTTAAACTGCCACGAACATGTTTAAATTATAATTGCATCTTCTCAATGAGCACAGTCCCTTATTATTGGAACTAGCAGGGGGCCGTGACATTTGAGTCATCGTTTCCTTATGTCTATTTCTTACCCTGGTATACAAATTAAATAGAAATACAAGCCAGATGAAATATAGGGTGGAAAATTTGACACAGAATCTTTAAATTGCATTTACTTTTTCACAAATCTGCACAAAATATAGAACAATTAACATTGGTAATAAGATATTCTACTTCAGGCACATTGTCAAAACATTAACTTCAATTCTAAAAGCTAAAGATGCTTCAAACCTTCCTAGCCAAATTTTGAACTTTTGTAAGACAGCTTTAATATTCCCCATGTTATAAAGATAGAATAATTCCAGTTTTAAAGCAACTACACATATAGACAAAAATATACATTTAACAACTTTCTTCCAAACTAAAGAGCTTCAAAATGGGTAGCAATTATTGAGTATGTATACAGTACATGTGAAAAATATTATTTAAAACATGTGTAATCAATGTAGGAATGAATAATAATAATTTATTCAGACTAAAATATCCAAATGTGCCAAATTGGAATCTTCAGGCTTTTCCTTCGATGTTTGCAATTCACTGACCTCATATGATAAAAATATTACAGAATGATTCTTTCTAATCTGATTGAGTCACACTAAATGAATGTGCATCCTTTCATCTTTCTCAAATATTTTGTTTAAACTTTTTCCATTGAATTTCAAAATTATAAAAATTAATAAATTATGAAACTAATGATGTATAAAATCCTCAAAAATGTCTTTGACTCTGCTTTCAGGAGGTTATTTCCTCATTTATTTTATTATTGCAGACACGCCAGAATATGTGTAGATTATTCATTCACTGAGTTTTCATTGTTTCTGCGATTCTTCCTTCCTTTAGCTCAGAGCAACATGTTCATTTTTACAGCTTTCCCAAAATGCCTGGGAACAAACTGAATAGCCTAATGGAACTTTATCTATCTTGACACAAAATATCGAAAGGAAGCTCTACTGAAAACTGAATGTACATTCAAATGTCTAATCTGGAAATTCACATTATTCTTCCCTTTAATCAATGAAAGCATATAATCAAATTTAAAATAGTCATGGCTGATTTTCTCTACATTTATTTTATTATTTATTTTAATGTTGACTTTTTTCTTTAAAATATTTTACCGTAGGAAATATGTTTGCTTAAATTCAACTTTTCTAAGATGTATTTCTCTTATCTTTTCATAATTTATTTATAATTTATAACCCAGATTTTCCCAAAAGGGATTCAAAGAAATTCACAGTAAAGATTTCTAGATTTCACTGTATTCTCAAGGAGTGAAGATGTTCTAAAGAAATGAGGCTCTATTTCAATACTAAAATGTAATCAGATCCTGAGATAGTCACTTCATTTCCAACTTTTAGGAAATACATTATTCTGCATTTAAGACAGAACTAGGATGTTAACCAGATATTCCTGGATTGTGAAATTTAGAACAGAACGTATTAAAAGTGTAGCTAGCTTTTTACCTATATTTATTTAAGTATAAGGAAAGCAAGTCCCACAGTGCTGAAACCAGTCTTACCATTTCCCTCAAAGTTTGACTTCCATCGGTGGAAATATGCATGGGTTTACAGTATCAGATTTTTAGTGAGTGCTATCATTTTTGTAATTACTATGGCTAGTATTAATAAGTGTCTTCTTTTAATATGCTGAAATAAATTAATGGAACATGCAGACACTATGCAAAATGGCTGGGAATGGGGCCAAATCTTATTACATACATCCAGGGACCAGTAATTTTCTAAATGGCACTTTAAGCTCTCTTGCCTAAATACAAGTACAGCCAGCATGTAATTTACTGAACTAATTATGCACTCTTCGAGTTCCCATCACCCATCTCAAGTTCATGGTCACTTACCTTGTCTTTATTTTCAGTGCCAGAAGCCTCAGGCTTGGTCCTAATCACAAATGGGGTGGACAGGCGCAGAAGGACCCTTTCAAAGGTGGCATTGACCTTTGGAGAAACAATCTCGAAGCAGTCCTCAAACTTGAGCACTTTGTGAGTGTCACATCGGAGCTGCTTCCTCAGGCCTTCCCCCAACTGGAGGACTAACATGTGGGGGTCAAACATCAAGTGGAAAGGAAAGGCTCTGCAGAAAGTGTTGATGCTAATTCTGAGGTCCGCAGGAACTTTGGAGGTTCCTTGTGGAAGGTTCTTCGTGATATTCGTGCTTTCACATTCTTTGATAAGGAAAGTGAGACAGCTACAGTTGCCTGGGTTTGAACTATCAGAGCACAGTTTCTCATTCGCAACTTGTTCCACTTCCACATCCAACCGATAGATCTTCTTTCCTGCAGCCTTTATCATCCCCAGCATTGCAAACCCCACAATGTGGTGAGGGTGGAAGTAGTGGAGCATGAGAGGACCTTCAGGGAGCTCCTTGCATAGGAATGATGGTGACTCCAGAGTGGCCTGTTTTCCAAAAGAAGTTCTAATGTGTTCCAACAAAGCATCAAAGCCATTGAAAAAGTCCTGCAATGTGCCACCTACAGCTCGAAGGACTCTCTCATTCTCATCAAAGCATATATTAAAGAACTCCTCACCAAATTTTTCTTGAATTTCCTCAAACTTCAAACCTAGAGGTAAATGGGAAGCACATGTTAGTGAAGTATAATACAAATAATTGAATTTTTAGTTTTTTTAATGCATATCAAATGAGATAGCTTAGTGAGTGAAACAAGAGCGGTATTTCCCTCAGGTCCACAAATGTCTCAAATAGGTTAATTCATTCATTATTGAGTTGGAGAAAGTAAATTTCAGTTCATCTTCTGGATGCTTCTAAGATGTTAATGAGCACATTTTTGTTTTTAAACAGACTTTATTTTTTTGAGCACTTTTAGATTCATAACAAAATGAAGCAGAATGCAAAGATATTTTCCATATGCCCCGGTCCCCTCCACACACCAGCACCTTTGGCCCCCACTATCAACATCATGCATTGCACTGGTACATTTGTTATAATCTATGAACCTACACTGACACAACGTTATCACCCAAAGTCCATAGTTTACATTAGGGTTCACTCTGGTGTTGTACATCCTTGGGTTTTGACAAAGGTATAATGACATGTGTCTATTATTATAGTGTTCTACAGAGTAGTTTCACTGCCCTAAAAATCCACTGTGCTCTTCCCTCCCTCCCCCAACCCCTGGAGCATTAAATTTTTAAATGCTGCAAGTCTAACTTTTCTTTTCAACACCCTACTCCATTTGCTGTAATTAGCACAAATAATGTCTTTTCCTTAATGATTTCCCTCATTGTTAAAAGATCTTTTAATAGAGGCAACTATAAAGGTATCTCTATATTATATCCATCCAATATTGCCATCTAACTTATCAAAATACATTTGTTAAGTGGGAAATATCAAGCCCAGGGAGGAAAGACAAAAGGAATTAAAAATGGCAGAACTGTGGAATGCTTTGCATTCTTTCACCCATAAAAGTGAGAATAGCCAAGAGTGGAGTAGGAATCTGACGAGCTATAGAGTTAAAAGGTCTTTGTTAAGTTTTCTAAGTTCAGACTCACTCCTAGATACTGTGGCAAACAGAACACTACCTTATAGTAATGGAATTATAATGAAATACACACACACACACACACACACACACACACACAGACACAGACACAGACACAGTGCATTATACAGTAATTAGAAACAGAGACACATGTGATCAGGTAGGTCTACCCTTCAGGATGTTCTGAGGAAATATAAGGAGGGAATTTATGGTCCAAAGAAGAAAAAGACAACACAAATAAAAGAGTTGAGTCTGATGCTAAAAAAAGCTTCTACTAGAGTCACTCTTTTGCTTCTCCTTTGACTTTGGCTGTGTAGGGGAGCAGGATTTGCCACCCCAAAATATGTCTCTTTGGCATTAGAATTATTTTATGCTGATTATTTTTAAGAAACAAAAGACTCAGGAAGGGCTTTTTACCTCCCTGTTAAGTGCCTAAAAGAATTTAGATACAGGGCCTGGCCCAGGAAGTACTACCACCAAATAACTACAAAGAATGTGGATTATGTGTGGGAGGAAGAACTCCGCAGGGCTTAGATACCTAAGACGGCTCTATACCCCATTGTCTCCACATAGCCCAGGAAATTTTTGTTTTTCCACCTCCATGTGACTTGCCCTCCTCTCCTTGGAAGTGCCAGACTCCTACTCCTTCTCCTTAGTTCAGAATGGCATCTATGCCCCAATTGCCGGACCATGTGTGGGCCTCTTATGGCGCCTCAGTACATATACAATTAAATTGTTTTTTCTTCTGTTTATCTGTCTTATGTCAATTTATTTCTTAGAACAGCCAGAAAAACTGAGGAAGGTAGAGGATTGTTTTTCCTCTCCAACAGCTGAAATCAATACATGTAGTTTACATATTTATATTTCCTTGCCTAGTCTACTCCATCTTAGAAGGAGGTCCTGAAAAGCAGGATGGGGAAAAGACAGGTCACTCTGCTAGCGTCCTGTTGGACTGCAGAGCAGTCTAGACTGTCGGTGGCTTGGCTTGTGGCTCCTACCTACTATTCCCTAAGGGTTCTCCCATCCAGAAGTGAGGGAAGAAAACAGTTAACAATAGTATTTTACAAATATTTTTTAAAGCTTACTATATACAGTCTAAACCAGGGGTGTCAAAACTGTGGCCCACGGGCCAACTGTCGTCCACAATCCATTGTTAATTGGCCCACAGCAAATTCCAAAAATACATTTAGTTTACTTAAATAAACCAGGTGAGGCAATACATACTCCACCTCGAGTGAGTGGCCCGGCTGTTTGTGTATTTTACCACATATGGCCCTTGGTAAAAAACGTTGAAAAAAGTTTGGACACCCTTGGTCTAAACACTGTGGTAGCCAAGTTAAGAGGTCAGTTTGACAAAGGAGTTCTTAAAATCAATGTGTAATGAAAAGAAGTAAAAATCTAAGTGAAAAGAATCCCTTTATTAAGAAGCATTTCACATTAATTTTAGTTTCATAGATTTGACGTTCAAGGCAAGCTGAGAAAGTTACCTATTAAGATAAAAACATCAATCACCACTCACCTCACATTGTCACATTACAGATTGCCCTTCAACATATGTTGCATTCACTAACAATAATACCAGGCAGAAGTGATAATAATAGCATTTATGTGTTCAGATAGCTAGCATGGGAGAAAACAAGATCGATGATATTCACCGCAATTTGGCGCCAGTTCCAACCACTCCACTGAAACTGCTTTTATAATTACTTAAAACAATATATACTGTTTGTCCTTATCTTAATGAACCTTGTTTGTTGTTTTTCCTTTAATTTGATTCTACTGATCATCTCTTCCTCCTAAATCTCCCTTCTCTCTTGGCTTATAAAACCACACTCTCCTGGTTTGACTACTATCTGTCTGAAAATTCCTTCACTAAAACTTCTTCTATGCCAGATCCTTACATCACCATCACTGTATTGTAATGAAATAAGTCTAATACAAACTAAATTTCAAAGACAATGTCCTGTCAAAGACGCTTTTAAATTTTTTAATTATGAAATGCTAATTAGAAACTAAATTCAAAATAAAAATTCTTATAATCTGACATTTGCTGAACACAAAATCCCATGTGACACTGAAAATATTCCATAGATTGCTTCTATACTTTTAAGAGTTATATCTTACAAGGACTGAGGGCCTATAGGTACAAAAAAGAAAAAACAGAATTTCTTCTAACTTGCATAGTTAATAACATTGAAAAAACCCTCACTGTTATTAAGAACCCAGATATAGACATAATACAGTAACATTATCTTCTATTTGCAATGCCAGAATCCCAAAGAATCATCCAGAAAATAAGACGTAAATTCACCAAAGACAACAAAATAAAAACTACTCTGTGAGTACAGTACCAGAAATCCTTTCTGCCTTAAAAAGCACTTCTGTACTTTACGGAACAAAGATTGTCAGTTCTCAAATAATGACACTAAGGCCTATCAGTATGCAAAAAAATGATCTGTATCAATAAAGAAAAACTGAATTATTTTGAATATTACACTCAACTACTATACACGGTAATTTTATATAAACCACAATATTCAATTAACTAATAAAGATTTTTTGTTCTCACAATTGTTAAACTGTACAAGATCAGAAAAGAAGAAAAAAATTCTTAGAGCTTGAAAAATTAAAACTAGGGAAAGATCACTTCAACTTTTGCAAATATGCTATCAATAGCCAAGACTTCCATTGTAAGCTTTGTCTCAAAATTTAGAAAGCACAGAGAAAGTAGTTCAGCTCCGACAACTGGTGCAGCTCTCACTCCCAAGGTTCCACCTACGATTGATACAAACCCGATACTTACAGTAAATCACTTGAAACATATAGACAATGCTAATCTCCTCATATCATAAGATAAAATGACAGTTTGACATTTGGGTCTATAAGAACACATTTCCTCAAGAGACAAAATTTAAAATTGCTTTCATTAACAAGTAAGTTAGAAGTCAGAATTTTAAGTTACTGTTAATTCACCTCTTTTTAAAAAAAATGAATTGCATAAATGCTGACATCTTCAGCTGTAAATGAAAAAGTCTGTTCACTCATGACATGAATCTTTTGTCCCTCATGCCATCTGTCCAACTTCACACTGTGTACTTCTTGATGACAAGGACCTTCTCCCATTTATGTCTGCATACCTAATACCTAGCACATTGAGACTTAGACTTCATTCATACAAACTAAACATTGGCCTAAGTATTTGTTTAATAAATATAATCAAATATTTAAAGCTACAATTGTGCCATATCTAAGGATACCGAAACAATTAAATACATTCTTTTCTCACATGGGCCTTCACAGATAATTGAATTACAATGTGATTGGGTTGTAACAGGCATACAGGAATATCTATGGAGGTATGGGAAAAGACTGACTCTCTCCTCAGGTAGATAACATTTGAAGGGAGACTTGAAGAAAGAGTGGGTTCCAAAAGGCCAACAAGGAAAGAGCAAGCATAGTAGCAGATGGGAAGTAATGGAATATGGATAAACCAGGAAAGTAGAAGATCCCAGCATGGTCAGGGAAGAGCAAGTAGTAACTGGATAATGGCTGGGGAGCAGAGCGAAGAGTTGTTAATTAATCAGCAATGTTGAAGATGGATTAAGGGTGCCAAGACCAGAGTCAAAGACAGCAGCCAGAAAAATGTTTCAATGTCTGTAAAAGAAGATTGTATTGACTGAATTAGGCAGTTCCAGTAAGAATGGAAAAATGAGTACAAAGCAACATGCCAAATTTTTCATAAATTATTTAATTTCATATTTTTAAAAAGTCCCTACCAAGTAGATATTTTTAATTGTCCTCATTTTACAGGTGAGCAATATTATGAAATTTGCCAAAGTTCACACAGCTATTAGTGGCAGAGCCAGGTCTTGAAGTGAAGTCTAATATGAAATCTTGTCTAATAAGCATAGTATCAAAAGAGTAAGACATCAGAGAAGGTCCAAGATAGCAGATTAGATAAACGTTATGCCTACTACCTCCCAGGATCAAACCAAAATTACAAATAAATTATAGAACAATAAACCTCAAGAATCGTCTGAACACTAGCTAAACAGAACCCTTAAAACTAAGGATATAAAGAAGAGGCCACATCGAGACTGGTAGGAGGGGCGGAGACACGAAACAAGCTGACCCAAACCCACACATAGTGGTTGAACCCCAGGAGGGGACACCTTGGTGGTGGAGGTACCCCAGAACACGGAGGGGTCCCAGCCCCATGCCAGGCTCCCCAGCCTAGGGGTCCTATGCCGGGAAGAACAGTCCACACAACATCTGGTAGTGAAAATCAGTGAGGACTCTGTCTGCCCATCCTGGTGAGACAGAAGGCAGCTAGAAACCCAGATGCCAATTTAAAGGGCCCACACACAGACTCACTAGCTTGCAAACACTCACCTGGTCTCTGATGCAGGGGCAGCAACTTGAAAAGTGCAAGAGACATACGGGGAAAGACTGAATTATGTGGTTTTGTAGCAAGGACTGAGTGAACAAGTGTGATTGTCCCTGGGTGGAGCCTGTCTCAAATGTAGCCTACAGAGTGTGCCATCTTTTCTATGATGAACCCTTCCCCAAAGGGCCAAATCTGAAACTGCATAGGTCTGGTAAAATCTGTGTATTTTACCACCGTGATGACACCCTGGGTCCCTGTTCCAAACAACTAGTACTGCATCGCCAGGAGAACTCTCAGCTCCTGGACAGCCAGCCTCCACCAACAAGCTGCAGAAGCATTTTTACAGCAGCAGATGGCTACAGCAGCTGGGGAAACTTTTGGTGGTGGGCAGTGAGCCACTACCTGTGCCACAGCCTCTCACGGGCAGCTCTCGGACAACTGTGAGCCTGAAGAGAGCAGTGCTTGGCTGCAGTGTTCTCAGGTAGTTTTTGCAAAGTGGTCACAGACCCAGCCCTGGTACAAGAACCAAAACTGCATTAACTTTGTAAAAAATAATAGCCATGCCTAGTGACTCCCTGGGACCCCACCCCGCCCAGCTAGTGCCACGTTGCCAAAGGCATTCTCAACACAAGGTCAACCAGCCCAAACGACACACCTAAGAAGGCTTTTTTAAATGGCTGAGCCTTACTGTCAGCTAGCAGGTGGCAAAAGGCCTGGGGGCCTTGGGCCTTTGGCTAAACTGCCCCATGCCAGATATTGGTGACAGCAGCTGTTGGTTCACATTGAGGCCACCACCACATGCCTCCAGGTTCACCACAGGCAGAAACCAACCATATATAGCTTTGTAGCTCCTACCAAGTATCCCCAAACCGGTCACAGACAAGGCTGAAATAGCCCTATATGGAAGCCCCTCCCAAGAGACACCAAAAACAACACACCCAAAAACTGGCTTCAGACTATACCAAAGCACCACCCAGTTAGCTAAACAATCAGCATAGCCAAAGGGTGGTCTCAACAGCCAGAAGAGCTCAGGGTGGGGGGGATCCCCCTCTGAGGGGTCAGTCCACACACAGAAGCTCATACACTGTGGGGCTAGCCAATCCTCACACTCAGCCTGGGAGTCAATGCCACCCATTTATGTGCCAAAAGAAATCAAGGCTCATTTATAAAAGAAGAATAAACACAATACTGCCCAAATTGTAATTTTAAGGAAAATTGTTTTGAATCTGATCTATCAATACTGTTTCATTTGAATGTTGGTGGAACGAGATAAAATCTTTGTAGGTTCAGAGTACTTTATAGCCAGTAAGTAAAATGATGGGATAATAATGGGGAAAATGTCAGTTTTGTTCTTAATCTACGAAGGGTTAAACAATGATTTTTCTATTTTAGAGGCATATAATTCTCCTCCTTGGGCTGCATTTGTGGCATCTCTGTTGCTCGACAAAAAGACTACAGCATATATCGTATATCTATTTCTAAGTGTAGGTGAACTAAAATTAATTGTCCTTAAGATTTTCAAAATTTGATTAGATACTTATTGACAAGATACATATTCAAATAAAAAAACAGGGATTTTTCTATCTTTGATCTAAAAAAGAATTTGCTAAGCATAGTAATAGGGGAAATCCTCTAACATATTTAATATTAATCTTGAATACCCAAAGAAATAGATATTATTAGAAGCATAGCAAGAGCTTCAGATACAAAATATTTATATTGGTTACATTTAGAGTTTGTGTATTTTTAGAATATGCTAAAGTATGCGTTAAATATATTCAATACACAGGATATATATTTTAATAGAGCAAAATGTGGCATAATGGAGATGAAGCCAAACCCTGAGTATTGTGGAATACTTTTTTCACCCAGAAACTACATCTAAAAAGTAAAGCATCAGGAAAGTACACGCCAATATTATAAGTTGCTAATCCTTCCTTTCAAATAGCAAAGCACATCTTGTGTCTACCTTATAAAATAGCCGATATCCCCTCATATTATAGATATTTGTCTGTGATCATTCCGTTGACTATAAACAAATTTAGTACAATAATTTATGAAGAAGAACAATCTCTAAAACAGTGTGGTCTACAATTTAAAAAGTAAACAATGGAGAAAGGACTATAATTAACCAATAATAGAATTTCCCTCTGAACTGTACAAAATTCTAAATCTACTGATTGAAAAGGCAAAAGTTCCAGCCAGGATTGGTAAGAAAACACACACACACACACACACACACACACACACACACACACACACCTATGAATATCTGGTTAAATTCCTGAAATACAGAGATAAAAAGCTTAATGAAGAAAACCTTTTAACTTGCAAGGAACAACAATTTTCAAAAAAAATTTTTTTTTAAGAAATTAGAAGCTAGCTGATGGTGGAATAATATATGTGGAATGCTGAGACAGTTTAAATCTAAGAATTCATTACCCAGCCAAGATGTCTGGCAAAGATTCAGAGAAACCATACCACTCAGTGAAACACCTAAGGAAAATAATTGAGAAAACATTTTAACCAAACAACAAATAGAACAGAACAGAGGAGTCCAGGTAAGAGAAGATGGGAAAAGTAAAAATATTGAGCAATGAACCTTGCAATACACACACACACTCTAATGGAGATATATGAGGTGTGATCAAACACTATATCTCACATCACTTCTGGTATGCCAATTTCTGCAAAATAAAAACATTACAATGTGTCCTCATCCACCTTATTCACTGGATCTGGCACCTTGCAACTTCTGGCTCTTCCCCAAAGTCAAAATGACCATAAAAGAAAAACGTATTGAATTAATTCAGGACATCAAGGCAGCCATGACAGCACAACTAAAGACATTCACAAAAGAGGACTTCCAGAACTGCGTTAGAAAGTGTCAAGAACGACTGGATAAGCGTGTATGAAGCGAGGGGAGATATTCTGAGTGGCATTAATGACAGCAACGTGTTGTTTACTGTAATAATCTTTTTTTAATTTAAATATTCACCATATTTTGTGATCACACCTCGTAGATATATTATAATGAAAAATTATCTGGAAATTTGTAACATAAATGTAAATAAAGTTTATTGAAATGAGGTAAAGGGAAACTATTGACAACTGTGAGTTAAATTTTACTCATCATCTGGAACCAAACAGTCCCAGCAAAACCCAGGAGTTGGGAGGCTGAGGAGAAACAGGAGGGGAAAAGGAAAAAAGTAGCAGCATTCTAAAGTTCCCTTTTAAAAAGGATCTGGGTCACTTGGGAAAAACTGCATTTTTTGTAGGGAAATAAGTGATATTTTGCTTTAAAATAATGAAAAACACATGGATCTAATTTTAGTAATAAGACAAGGAAGATAACCAATAATGAAATGGGAAAGTAGAACAGAGTTTTTAAACTACAAGATAATATATATAGATATATAGACATAGATATATAGATATAGATATATAATTTCTATACAGAATTTCAAAATGAAATTCATAAAGTTCATACACATTGAATTTTACTATGATCAAAACGGCAAAAGTACAGTAAAGAAAAAACAACATAAAATAAATAATTATCATAAATTAAGATGAAAGAAAATCAGTCAAGTACGCACTTCATTAAATGTAAACAAACAAATTCTCTCATCAGATGGCAGAAATTCTCACCCAATCTATAAAAATTACACTTATGAGAGGACAATCAAGATGGCGCGGTAGGTAAACACTGTGCTTACCTTCTCTCACAACCACATCAAAATTACAACTAATTTACAAAACAACCATGATCGAGAATTGCCGAAAATCAAGCTGAACTGAAGTCTTTCAACTAAGGATGCACAGAAGAAGCCACCTCCAGACTGGTAGGAAGGGCAGAGATGTGGAACGGGCTGGTCCCACACCTGCGTGTGACCATTAAAGATTGGGAGGGATCTTTTGGGTATGAGGTCCCCTCCACTGTACAGAGGAGCAAAAGATCCCAGCCCCAGCCCAGCCCAGGGTTCCAGTGCTCGGAAGAGAAGTTCCCATAATTTCTGGTTGTGGAAACCAGTGGAGATGTGACTGATTGAGACTAAGGGCAGCTGCACTCACAGGTGCTCCTCTTAAAGGGATGGCGCACAGAATTACCCACCAACAGAATCACTTTCTCTGAGCTTCAGCGCTGGGGCAGTGGCTAGAGAGGCGGCAGGGACATGGGATATAGGGAGGAACTGAATTGTCTGGATTCGGATGGGGGCTGGAGAGGCGGCTTTCTCCTGGACGGGGGAGTTGGTAGAGGCTATTGTTTCCTTGCTGAGCCCTTTCCCTTCCCGGAGGCAGCCATTTCTGAGTCTCCACCGTTAGCTCACTGTGCCCTGGCTATTTCAGACCTGGCCCCAACCAACTTTCAGGCACACCCAGGCCACTTCCAGTTGCTTTTTCACACAGACCGCCTGCCTTGACTCAAGCTACATACTTTCCTAGGGTCAGTCAAAGGTTTGCAAAACCCAGACAAGTACCATCTGGCTTGAGCACGTCCTGTACCTCTGGCTGAGCAGCCCTAAGCCAGCACTAGCAGCAGCCAGCCTTGGTTCACAGCTTGGCCTCTTAAGGTGCTTCCAAGCACACCATGGGCAGCAGACATCTGCGGATTTCATTGTGGCTCCTGCTAGGTGGCCCCAGGTGGGTCACAGGCTGTGGCTGAACATGACATACATTGGATCCCCTCCATGGTGGTCCTAGGGCTGGCACTCCCAGTGGCCAGCTTCAAAACGAGCTGGAGCATCACACAGCCACCTCCAAGTACAACATATCCAAGGGGCAGATTGCGCAGAAACCAGAGTCCTGCTGACGCAGATCCTGCTCCGTAGGATCAGCCCCTGCACAACAACTCTTCCACTGTAGTCAAGGTCAGTCCTCACAACCAGTGAGCCTAAGGGTCAGTCCCTCCCACTGATGTGCAATTATCAACCAAGGCTCAACTACAAAAGGAGTTCACACACAACCCACAGAAGGGACACACCTGGAGTGAGTGGCTCAGGTGACCAGTAAGACTGCGTCACTGAACCCCACAGCACACCTACTACATAAGGCCACGCTACTAAGACTGGAAGACATAGAAGTCCTACCTAATACATAAAAACAAACACAGGGAGGCAGCCAAAATGGGGAGACAATCATGTCCCAAATAAAAGAACAGAACAAAACTCCAGAAAAAGAACTAAACAAAATGGAGACAAACAATCTACCAGACGCAGAGTTCCAAACACTGGTTATAAGGATGCTCACTGATCTCAGTGAGAACTTCAACAGAGAGACAGGAAGCATAAAAATGAAGATGGAAACCATAAAAAAGAACCAGTCAGAAACAAAGGATACAATAATGGAAATGAAGAATATATTACAGGGAAGCAACAGTAGATTAGATGAAGCAGAGGATCCAATCAGCGATGTAGAAGATAAGGTAGCAGAAAACACCCAACCAGAACAAAAGAATAAAGAATCCAAAAATTGAGGAGAGTTGGCCTCTAGGACAATATCAAGTGTACCAACATTTGCATTATAAGGGTACAAGATGGAGAAGAGAGAGAGCAAGGAACTGAAAACCTATTTGAAGAAATAATGACAGAAAACCTCCCTAACCTGGTAAAGGAAATAGACATACAAGCTCAGGAAGTACAGAGAGTTCCAAACAAGATAAACCCAAAGAGGCCAATACCAAGACACATCATACTTAAAATGCCAAAGGTTAAAGACAAAAAGAGAATCTTAAAAGCAGCAAAAGAAAAGCAGTTAGTTACCTATAACTGGCAGCTGATTTCTCAACAGAAAATTTGCAGGCAAGAAGGAAGTGGCAGGAAATGTTCCAAGTAATGAAAAGCAACAATATACAACCAAGATTTCTCTTCCCAGCAAAGCTATCATTTAGAATTGAAGGACAGGTAAGGAGTTTCCCAGACAAGAAAAAGCTGAAGGAGTTCATTACTACCAATTCAGAACTACAAGGAATCTTAGATGGACTTTTTTAAGATGGGAGGGGGGTTAAGGATGGGTGAAAGGGAAAGGGATTTAGAAGTACAGATTGGTTGTTACACAGTAGTCATGGGGATGTAGGGTATAGCATAAAGAATATAGTCAATAATATTGTAAAAACTAGGTATGGTGCCAGATAGGTACTAGAGCTCTCAGGGTAATGATAGAAGGGAATGGGGTTGGGGACAGGGTGAAAAAGGTGAAGGCATTAAGCAATAGAAATTGGTAGTTAATACAGTTTGGGGCATATAATCAACAATGTTGTAAAGATCATATAAGGTGCCAGATGGGCACAAGACTTATCAGAGGGGTCACTTCATAGACTTGTGGCCAATGTGCTATATACCTGAAGCTGAAGTAGAATAATATTGAATGTCAACTATAGCTAAATATATTGGTATATATAGTCATGGGATGTGGAGTACAACATAGGGAAGATAGTCAATGGTATTGTAACAGCTATATAAATTGTCAGAAGGGTAGTAACTTGGGGTGGGTGGGTTATCACTTTACGAGGGATTTAAATGTCTAACTATTACGTTGCTTTGTACACCTGAAACTAATAAAAAATAAACAAAAAAAATTACACATATAAAAACCTTTTTTAAAAAGGTTGAAAATAAGCAGTAGGCAAAAAATATTCCAAGAAACTACAAGAAGGAAAAAACAAGAAGGGGAAAGCAATAATATCAAATAAGGTAGAATTAAGGTAAAAGTGCTCATCAGGATTAATAGACATTTATAACAAGATCATAATTTACAAAGATCTAGGAGACATAAACCTACATAAATCAAGCAACACTGCGGCTAAATGTATAAAGCAAAAACAATTAAAAGTTGATTACTAATTAATATGGAATTTCTTTATGGAGTGATTAAAAATGTTCTAAAATTGATTGTAGTAATTAATAGTTGCAAAACTATGAAATTTCTAAAAACCCATTGAACTTTACACTTTAAATAGGTGAACTGTATGGTATGTGAATCATATTTAATAAAGCTGTTATATATATATATTAAAAATTAAGAATGAAAGAACGCTATACAATTATAATTATAGCAGGAAACTTTAACACACCTCTCTCAGGATCAGATGGCTCTAACAGACAAAAAAGCAATGCCATACAGAAATTAAATAAAAGTATGTACAATGAAACAATCAATAAAAGAAAAACTTAATAAAAATAAAATTTTAATGGAAAACTGTATAAATTCCCCTTTGCAGAACCAAAAAGATCAAATATTAAAATAGCAAAATCATAAATGAATTAAATAAATATTAATGACAATAAAAATGAAAGTAACAAGGAAAGTCAGAGGAAAAATAAAATAAAATCTAACAAAGCAACAAATTCAAAACACATAGATGTACATCTATGTGTTTGTGAGTACATATGTATATACATATGTTTGTGAGTATGAGCAAATCATGTGTATATGAAGAAACTTATATGTATATGAAGAAATTACAAAAATTGCTTAACTACTTAGCCACAAAATTCCCACAATATATTTCTAAGTAAAAATTTTGCAGATCACATTTTCTAACAGTAGTAAAAAAATAATAAACACTTATAAATAACAAAAGAATAACAAAAAGTCTTCTCTATTTGGAAGTTAAGCAATATGCTCTTAGATTAAAGAGAAAATCAAAATTGAAACTAAAACTTCTAGAAATCAATGAAAAGGAGACTACTTCATTCAAAATCCTATGAGGCAAACAAAAACTATACTCAAAAATATATGTCATAAATACTTTCAGCAACGAAAAATAAATAAGTAAATAAAAAGCTTCTATTTAACAAAACTATGTCAAGCTTTAAAAATTCATAGATGAAACCTGAAATTAAGACAAAGAAAAAGTATAGTAAATTAGGAATGACAAAGAAAATATAGGTGCATATTAAGAAATAGAGAAATAAAAAAAAAAAAAGAACCATGCAATGTTCTGCCAACAAGTGTGTAAATGGGTAATTTTCTGGCAAAGTATAAATGACAAAAATTGACCCAATAAGAAACGGGCAAGCTGAATTCTCGCTAGCCCTTAAAACCAATTAGATAATTCCAAAGTTACTTAAATACTTTCAGGCCATAGACAAATTAAAACTGCTTAATTCTTTTTATCAAGTCCACATAACTTCAATGCCAAAACCTGATATGGTATACTAAGACCAATTTCTCATATGAATAATTGCTAAGATAGTAGCAAATAGAACCTAGCAATTTATAAAAGAATAATACATCATGACTAAGTGATGTTTATATCAGAAATGAAAAAGTAGTTCAATACTAGAAAATCTGTCAGTATAAATTATGACATTTATAAAATTAAACGAGAAAACAATATGATTGTATTGTATCAGTAGGTTCCAAAAAGTCTGAAATTCAAGTGTTAATAAAAATTTTGAGTAAAATAGGAATATAAAGAAAGTACTCAAGTATAACAAATGGTGATTTCCAGAACCAGAAACAAAGCTTATTCTAAATAGTGAAATACTAAAAACATTTCAACTAAAATCAGAAATTGGACAAATATGCTTCTATCACCAGTGTTATTCAATATAATGTTGGAGGTTTTAGCAAATGATATGAGTTATGAAAATACAACACTATACATTTAGAAAGCTGAGAAAGTCTTTTAATTTCGAGGCTCTTTCTTGCTTTGCTTTTTATTTTTATTTTATTTTATTTTTTGGTAATCAAAACATTTACAATATATATTTTATAGAAAAAAGCTTCTAGAATTAATAAGAAAATATGGTGAGTAGTTGAATATAAAATAAATATAGAAAGAATCAATAGCTTTTCCCTAGCAGTAAGGGTCGAGAAGTACCAATGGGGAAATATTCTACTCAAAGTAGCAATAAAAACTATAAAATCACTGGAATACACTTAATAAGAAAGGCATAGAATTTATATTAACAGAACTATTAAATTTTAAGAGGGAAAACAAAAACTGAGCAAATGGAAAAAATATTCCATATTTTAGGATGCAAATACCTTATATTATAAAAATATCAATTCTACCAAAATTAATAGATAAATCTAATGCATTTCCAATTATAGTCTTAACAAATCTTATCAATACAGTAATTTCAAGATTCATATGGAAAAATGAATACCTGCAATAGCCCCCAAATGCTTAATTATGAAGACTACTAGGGAGGAACCAGAAATTACAATAAATAAAACACACTATGATTAAAAGTTTTACTTCCATAAGAACAAAGAGATCATTGGGTCAGAATAGAGACTAAGTAAATTCAGATATAAACTATGGTCATAAGCTTTAATATATCACAAAACAGTATTTTAATTCAATGGGAAAACGAATGGTTTATTTAATAAATGGCACTAGCCATATGGAAAACAATAAAGTTAAATCCCATCTGATACCAAAAAAATCAAATTCTACATCAATTAAAAGCTTAAAATATAAAAAACAGAACAATAAATATTTTAGAAGAAAATCTAGGAGAGTGTATGTATCTATATGTATGTATGCCTTAACCAAAACTGCAACCAAACATACAAAAAAAGACATGAATATATATTTGATTTTGTATGGTATAAAGCTAAGTTAAAACTGTCAGAATAATGTATAAAGCACAATTTTAATTTAATAAAAATCTAAGTGTGTGTGTGTGTGTGTGTGTGTGCATGTGTGTGTGTGCGTGCATGCGAGCTTGTATAAGTGTGATACGCACTCCCAACATTCTGCTTGTTTCTCTGTCCCAAATACCACTACTTTGTTTAAGGCCACCGTGATCAATAGCCTAGAATTATTTCAGCAGCCTCATAACTAATTTTTCTGCTTTCCATTCTCTCCGCATTCCATTCTCTATACACCCTTTCAAAATCATAAATCTTATATTATTTCTCTGCTTAAAGCACTCCAGTGATTATCCATTGCCCTAAAAAAAAGGTCCAAACTCAGCAGAGCTTGATCCAGCCTTTACTTATGGGCCCATCATCATCTTTCCCCATTTCCCCACTTCACATCTCTGTACAAACCATATGAACTACTTGGAGTTTCCTGAACAAGCTCAACAATCTCTCTGTCTCTCTGTCTCTCTCTGTCTCTCTCTGTCTCTCTCTGTCTCTCTCTGTCTCTCTCTCTCTCTCTCTCTCTCTCTCTCTCTGGCTTCTGTACATGCTGGTTTTGTGTTTGGTTTGGCTTTTTGATAGAATTCTGTTCTATCTACCCCCACTTTAGCTAGTTATCTGTTTAGATTCATCTTGCAGATCTTTACACCTAAGTTCCTCCAGAATGTTTTCCTTGACACTCCAAGACTAAGACAGAAGCCTCTACTTTTTCAGTTTCCAAAGCACTTTGTTCTCACTCCCATCCTAAGCATTTACTGGCTTGTTCATCCACTCAGCCGGACTTAACCTCTTTGAAGACAGAGGTTATGTCTTGTCCACCACTTAATCATTTCTTTATTTTTTAAAAAATGAGAACATATGCTCTGTATCAGTGTCAGTGTTGAGCAATGGGGATACTAGAGTGATCAGAACAGACATGGGTCTCATCCTTATTGAGCTATATGAAAGACAAAAGTTATCCAGTAATGGTACACACAATCCCACACCGATACACAGAAAACACATGATGACAGGCATAATGCAGGGTCTGGACTGAATTTTCTGAGTAAATAGATAAAAGAAGAAATCAATTAATGAATGAACAAATAAAGACACCTGTGTGTGACTGATCACATGTCTGTGTATTATGTAATACACATATGATGTATATATTATATAACATGTATAGTAGATATACACTCTTATATAGTATGCACAGGTGTAGTTTTCCCATTGCTGCTTTTCATACTCTCCAATACTTGGTGGCAGGCCTTTTTACACAAGCATTGATGGGAAAGTTATGCTAAATGACTAATTTAATAGGTGTGAATGCTTATTATTTGACAAATTCTTGTTCCTTTGCCAAAAAATAGCCAGAGGCGAGAAGACAGACACGGACAGACTCAGGGCAGTCCATATATAATCAGGGAGCTTTATCAAAGTTCTGTGCTAAGCTTGCTCTCAGCATCTGGTCAGAATCTTAGTCTCCTGATAGGTGACTAAGGGCTCATCATTTCTCCCAGCCATCCTACCCCAGCACTCTGGCAAGTTGCTGTGGAAGACACTAAGCCATCAGCCCAATAGCAACGTGGTGCAGAGTCAAAGAACGCACAGACCTGAGCTAATTACAAAGAGGAGCTGCAGAAGCACCTGCCTTAGCCCATGCCCACACCTGGCCCTGCTTCTGAAATGTAATCTGCCACATTGTGAAAAGATGGCAGTGGCTCACAGGCTTTGCAGTCTCCCTACAGAGACGTACTCTCGTTATTGCTCTTACCTGCACTTTTACCAGTCTTTTTTACTGATGGGTCGGGAAGGGAATTACTATGCAAATACATGGATTCTGGCTTCTGCTGATGCTGACTGGCCCACTGGAAATTGGAGGCCACCATATTGGCAGCAGGAGAGCATAATTTCCACAAGGATGGATCCTCAGAGGGTTTACTCAGAGCTGTTAATCACTGCTAATGCCTCTTTAATTGTTATGCTTTTTACAGTCCCTAAATTGCAATTCACCATCATCAACTGCTCCAACCCAGTCTTGGGAGCTGTGCCTCTGTCCAATTTGTACACAGAGGATTAACTTTTGGAATAAAAGGTGTGTTGCAGTAAAGAAATAAAAATGGTGAAAATCTGAAAAATTTTATAACTCTTCTATTGAGTTAGGTAATAAATACTTGGTCAAAGGCCCAGAATACGTGTTTCATTAGCCAAACAGTAGCAGATTTTATGTGTGACAGAAACTAGTGCAACATCATGCATCCATGATGTGGCTAGTACAGTCGCATATGACAGCACTGACAACATTCACAAACAGTAGTCCTAACACTTACACTTCTGGAGGATGAGTACACATGACTGTATGTTTATTTAAAAGAGATCTGTAGATACACCAGTTCGCATAATGTCCAAAAATGAAGTCAACGAGTGTACTGGGACTACACTGGTAACTCAGCCCTGAAAACATAATGACCCTCCTACTCGTAGGTACTCATCCTTCTGTATTTAAACACCACGCGCAGCAAGGAGCTCCTGAAGCTTGCTCTTCTAGTAATCACAAAGTTCCTTCCTTCTTCCACCCAAGCAAAGTCTATTCTTACAACTTTAGTCAACTCAAAAGAACTAATTCAAAACGCATTAAAGGCAGCTCTAGAGAACAATTTTATGTAGATATAAAAATAAACGGACATTAGAAAATAGACACACACAGTACATGTGATTTAGAAGGACATTACAGGTTATGATTTGGAAGGAAACAAGAAAGCAAGTAAAGATATAGGAGATCTATTTCAGGTAAGAGGAGCTAATGTGAGACGCTTTTATGCCAGGGTTAGTCTTCTATGTATACGTGCTCTCACTTGGGGAAATAGGTGTCTGTATTTATTATTCCTCCTCATTAGAGTATACACTTTAAACTGTTTTCCACATCATATTCATTTGCCATGTTCCATTCACATTTTTCACTGTCAGTTCCTCTTTGATCATGCATATATAAGATGTTGGGCTGGGTAGAGAAGCAATTTAGGGCTGTGAAAATAAGTATCAGTGGCACTTGTAGGCATTGGACACATAACCACTGCTTCTTTTGCTTCATGGGTGAGGCCACCCTAGGAATGGCTGAAGCTAGCATCTCAGGCAGAGCAATTATCCATATTGTTACTATCTCCAGGTGAATATGACAGGGACACAGAGCTACGTTTGTGATACCACACCTGGACATATTCAACATACAGAATATACGGGAAAGCCCAAGACATGCAAGAATTAATAAAAATAATAATCTTCAAAAGTTGGGAGACAAGGAGAAAATGTACACCTGAGTTCTTCTATTATTATAAAGGAAACTACAATCTGTTTGGTTTCATGGTTTACTTGGTGAAAGGGTTATGTTCTTACGAATTCTTTCACTTTTGTAATACAGCTGTGTTCATGTTTTCTGTCTCCTTCCAGTTTTTGTACATAGCCACACATATATTACAGAGCTGGATTCAGAATGTAATCATGTACACAAAGACACTTTGTGTTTGGCTCTTTTCTTGTAGTGTAAAATTTCATCTCTATGGATGCTGGGAGTGTTTGAAGCTGTAAGCTCTAGGCTAGGCCTTGCTTTGAGAAATTGCCTTCAGCTGAATGAAGCTGCCTGGCCCAATGTCCTGCCTCTTCCCCAGGGCAACCTACATCCAAAGATGGTTAGTTTGGAAGGTGGTGAGCTGTAATATAAAGGCAGGGCTTCCTTGTCTCTGTGGGGGCAACTCTGAAGAGATCAGCTGAGACCTTTGCTGTGATTGCATCACATAGCAGTCTAACTTCTCCCTCTCCCATTCTACTTTCTTCACATCCTCAAGGGAAAACAGTCTGGTAAAACTATTAAGTTGAAAACACAGGCTACCTTTTGTGGAAAATGATGACCCAAAGGTTGAAGCTGTAAGCTACAAAGGATTATTCTCAGGCCTTGAAGCCTAATGTAATTTGCCTGGTTGAGTCATTGATCCTGAGGGTACTACCCAATAGCATTCCTGAACAAAATCTCCATCTTAATTTCCTGGAGAAGCAGAACTATGTCGACATCATAAACATTTTCTCACTGAAACAGCTATTTAATGTTCTGTTAAGTAGATTTATCATACTTTAATTGAATATTTCTTTATAATGGGACTGTTGGTTGTTGACGATATTTTGTCAGTATAAAGAGCATTCAATAAACATCAAGCTATTATTTGATGTTTCCTCTTGTTTAAAATTATTATTTTTTTTTAATCTGAAGTGTGGTCTTTTACTAAGAAAAAGATACAAAAGTTTTTGGTCTACTGATATTAAGGATTTGTGGATTATACAGTATTGTAAACTAAGTCCAGTAGTAACATTTATTACCAGAATACTAAGGAATTGGGACAGATTATTTTATACATTATAGTACCTTTGACCCAAGACTCAGAATAGGTGCTTGAAAGACTTTGTAGCTCATTCTACTGTATTTGGCTGAGTAAATCAGAACCTACATAATTCCAGCACCCTGTATAAAATAAATATTTGCTGAATAAATGTATGGATGAATAAATGAATGTTCAGGTTGCTTTAAATTTTAATTTAAATTCAAGGGTGCTCATTAATGTAGAATATATAAATAATGTAGAAAACATGGACTGGATATTGAGAAGCCCTTGGCGTTAAGTTTTTAAACTATTCCCATTCCCAAACAAAAGTGATCGTGGTGGTAACTAAAAAGGAAGAGTTACAGAGGAATAAAATAAAGTAACAGCTAATAAAAGCACTCAGAGTCAACTAGAAAACAGTAAGTGAAGTTTGTTATTATCATACCAGGACATGCACCACTAATTCATGGAAAGGGGTGCCAGAGACTGGGACATAGTGCAAATTCAAATCTTTATATTTGGGGCAGATGAGAAAGGAAGACCTTATGTTGGATGTGATGTATCTAGTGAGAGGTACTGGCAGATCCTATAGACATAAGAATTAGTCCCTGTTCTCATCTCTTAAAATGGTACAACTTTACATAATTCCGTAAGTTATATAAATGTCTAATCACTATGGTGTAAACCTAAAACTAATATAATATTTTATGTCAGCTGTAAATAAAAGATTAAAAAGAATATTTTTAAATGCTCCAACAAGAATCATTTCTCAAATCAGGCTGGTCTCGCCGATGCCTTGTGAGCAAACCTTGCTCATTTCAACCTCTGCTGTCACTCATACGCCCTCCCCTGGAATCTCCAAAAGACAGCAGCCCCCACTGGGCAGGTTTAAGCACAGGGGACAAAGAGGAGGACATTCCACTCCTCAGAGAGGAGAAGGAGGGGAAAAAAATACACAAAAAAAAACCAGAAGCAGGAGAAAGGAAACTGCACCAAAAGCTTACTTTATTCTTATAGATATTTTCATAGGTAAGCTAGGGGCCACTTGATCCAAAAGAGATGTAAAACATAACTGTCTGAATTTGGAACTCTTCTTTTTCCCATAAGCCTTTATCACTTCCCTGCAACACTTTAACTCCTAAAGAAAACAAAGGGTTATATGAGAGATCTTTCTTAATATTTGAAAGCAAACAAAAACGCATTATCTGAAAGGTCAACCAAATCCAGTACTTGACAAGAAAAAGATATTACAGAGCTGTAAGGTCTTGAATTCACACACCATGAAAGAAGCCACATTCTTTTCAAAGTGCTTCTTTACTACCTGCATAAAAGTGTCATAATTAAAAGTTAAAAAAAAAATACATGCAGGCTTTTCTCTTCTCAGCCATTCCCAAGCCTTGCCAGAACTTCACTGCTATTTCCTTTCTAGCTTCCAGAAGGATGTCAAAGGTCAACACAGTTTGTTTTTTTCTATCCCACTAACAGTCAAATGGTTGGCCTGGTGCCCTAGAAAGAAAATAGATTTTTGAGGGTTTTTTTTAGTCTGTGACTATGGTAACCTTGTGCTAAGTGCAAGTCACATAATGTGGGCAACCTTCTTTTCAAACAAAGAGCCAATAATCTTCAGTTCTGCTGTCTTCAGATCCTATACTCCAATAAAGCTTACTATTCACATCCCTGTTTCACTAATCAGAACTACTCAAGGATTTAACATCAGTAAGAATGAAGGCAAGTGCAGTCAAGTTCCTATGTGATTACACCCAGATTATTTTACCCCGGAAGTCCCTCCTATTTGCCTAAGATTTATATATACATTGTGACAGCAGGGACACTGGTTTGGGAATACCACTGTTACTTGGATTTTCGCTTCCCATTAGCAATTAGATGCATCTCATCACTTAAAGATTTTGTCCCCAAAAGATCAGAATTGTGAGATCCATGACTGTAAAAGTGTATATACAGGGATTGAGAAAATGAGAGAGGGAAATTAAGGAGAATTTAGACAAAGGAACTCAAATGACATTTATTTGCCTCATATGTTTGCTTATGGTCCTAAACAAGTTTGAAATTTGAGGATAATTTACTTAAACTCCATTATTTCTATCCAATTAAGGTTTTAAATAATTTAACAATATGTATCTAAACCAAACACCATTTTTTAAAATATTTCGTTTGTCTATTCCAACAAGAAGGAGAATGAGTAGATGTGACAGATGCTTGAACCTATTATGATTTTAAATATCTGGGCAGTGGTAATAATATTAACCATATATAGTTAAAGTCACAGGGTTCTAAATATCTTCTAAACAATTCACTTTAAATTCCTATTAGCTCAACTTAAAAACTAAACAGCTACTTAGTGTGAGTTCCTGCTTCAGGTGAAGATTCTATTTAACTAATTGTACCCACTGCTATATAAAGAAGCAGAAAGCACTGGTACTAAATATAGACACACTTTTATAGCACACTGTAATGTTATCTAATGACTGATGACAGACTGTAAAAAATAAGTTACCCTGGGTATTTAAAATGTCAGGGAAGCAATGAAAAAAATCAGAGTCTACAGAACAGATTATGTCAATGATTAATGAGGCTTTTGAATTCACCAGAAAGTATTTGTGAAGACCAAAGATATCCTAAAAGTAAAAGGATTACAAGAAGAAAGGAATACGTCCTAGTGCAGATGTCACTCACTATAGTATTAAGAAAACAGGTAATTTAAGCAATAGACGTAGACAGCAGTTTTATTTTTATTGTACTGAAATGTGTGTTCTCATTCTTGAACAATATTTTTCTACGTGCAAAAGAATACATAAAATGGAGGAACTAATCACCTATTCTGATACGAATTGCCCTAGAACATTAAACGAAGTGGGACTATGTTCAGACAAAATCTAATTTCATCTTCAAGGTCCATATCATTAAATCAGGTTACAAGTAAGACCACAAAACTTGAGGAAAATAAACTCCAAAGATAAGTTCCAATCTGGACACTGATTATATAAAATTTGGTGCCTTCATGCACGCTATTAGAAAAAGAAAAAGCAAAATCGCTTATGTATAAAAACAGACTACAAACTCTTAAACTCATTTATACTTGTTAACTTAGTTGTGTTTTGAATTTTTTTAATTGGGGCTATACCCAAGTAGAAATAAAAATTCCCTTTGGACTTATGATCTATTTTAGTATAATTTTACTCAACAATTTTTAGAAATGTTTTATTTTGATATAATTTCACTTAGAGGAAAGTTGCAGTAATAGCACCAAAAACTCCCATATTCTTTTAACAAGAATCACCAATGTGTTTAAAATATACCCCATCTGCTTTATTATTCTCTCTCTCTCTCTCTCTCTCTCTCTCTCTCTCTCTCTCTCACCATTTGAGAGTAAGTAGCAGATATGCTCCTTTACCCCTAAATACTTCAGTGTACACTTCCTAAGAACAAGGATGCTCCCTTATATAACCTCAGTACAATGATAAAGATGAGGAAATTTCATATTGGTACCATTATTTAATCCATATTCAAATTTTGCTTTTTATCCCAATAATGTTCTCTATAGCTTTTTTTTTCCTAGTCCAGGATCTAAGACAGGATCATCCACTGTATTTGTCTGTCTTGTGTCTTTAGCTTTCCTTCCTCTAGAATAGTTCCTCAGTCTTTCTTTGTCTTTAGAACAATATTTCTAGGGTACCTACCTTTCTAGGCACTCTGCCCTGTTGGTGTCGTTACAAAGGGTTAAACATGGCACCTAATCACCAGGTACCCACAGTCAGGTTGAAGAGAAAGACATGTAAACAATTCGAAAGCATATAATGAAATGTGCTGCAATAAAAGTATAAGATGGATTCTTTCAATTTTTATCAGCTCAAAATACTTCGTCTCTGTATCTTTTTTGTTTGGAGATAAGAAAATACTTCTATAATGAGAGTCATCATTGGCAAAAGTTATTGATAAAATATCTTTAAATTCAAGGAGTTAGCCAAAGTAAGAAATAGGAATGGTTCTTTAAATGGAAGATGTGTGTATCGCTTCATGGCTTTGCCTAAAATCAAGTGTAAATGGAACATGTGTTACAATTACTATTTATTCAGAAACAGAAAATGTTGGCATAGTAACAAGCACAGTTTTTCTTTTCTGTAGTTGGAAAAGCTAAATTCAAATCCAGCCTCAATCATGTATTAGCTTAGTGATCTTGAGTAACTCACTTGCGACAGGGGCCTTAATTATTTCATCTGTAAAGTGGGATAATAATGGTTAACTATAGAGTTTAACAAGGTACAAAATAATGTACGTGAAAATTTTTTATAAATAGTAAAGCACTGTATGATTTATATACCTGTATATGTATATGTATATGAGTATATACTCGTGTGTCTATAGGTGTATTTATGTACATAAGTATGTATATGTATGAGTATATATTGAATATAGAGAAAGAGAATGAGAATAAGAGAAGGCTTAAGGATGCATTTGATATGTGGACTTTTTTTAATGATAGGGTCCCCCCTCTCACCACATAAAAGAGTTTTGAATCCCAAATTTCTCAATCTATTTGGGAGTGATGTTCCCACTTCTCTTGGGATGGCTGTCTTCCATTGGCCACACACAGGCAGCCTTCCATTCTGTCCACTAGGTACAGAAGTTCTATTCCTCAGGTGATGTGACCTTCCATGAGGTTCAAGACTGACAGTGCCAGGGGAGCAGAGATTATGTCTGCCTTCCTGTCAAATCTCTAGAACCAGCTCAAGCCTGGTCCATAGAGAGTCACAATCGGACCTTGTCCAGCCCAAAATACTGTCAGCATTACTGCTTCCTTCTTGAGGCAATTGCTACTAAGACATCAGTGGGGAAACCAGAACTTTGATCAACTTCCTCTATGTTAGGGTAAATGATGTGTTTTTAAAAAGCTCATTTCTGGAGTTGTGAATCAAGAAATACCATTGAAACAACAGAAACACTATAATCCTGTAGAAATCCTATTGGAATTGCTTAAATGAATTAAAAAATGATTATCATTAACATATTAATTATTTAAGCTCTTGCCACTGTCTATTACATTCCATTATATCACATTTCTTCATAATACATACCACTAGGAAGTTACCTTTTTTTTTTTTGAATAATTGTTTTATTTGTCAAGTAGAGGTTTATTTGTCAAGGTTGCCAGATGGGATGGGGTTTGGGGAATGAATGAAAAGGGGAAGGGATTAAGAAGTACAAATTGGTAGTTATAAAATAGTCATGGGGATGTAGGGTACAGCATAAGGAATATAGTTAATGATATTGTAATAACTATGTATGATGTCAGATGGATACTAGATTTGTCGGGGAAGTTATCATTTTTTGTTATTTGTGGGATTTTTTTCTGTCTGTCCCCCATTTTCTGTCTGTCTTCCTCCCTGCTGATCCCTACAACAGTACCTGAAAAAGTAGATACTCAATAAATATTGATATTGATGGAACAAAGTTCTTGAACAGTGTTTCTTTAATAAGGCAAACATTCTCTATATTATTATACATACACATCTCTGGATTAACAAATCTTTCCTGTAGTTAATACAACAATAAAATTTAGCCTAGCTAAAGCCTTAGTGATGATTTAGAACCTGTAAACTGAAGAAGTTTGATAGATTTGCAACTAGTTAGAGTCTCTTGATTACCAAATTTGCAATCTACAAAACTAAGCTTAAATATGGCAGGTAAGTGACAAATTAAGAGAAGAGAATTTTCAGATGTTTGGCAGATCTGCATTGTTCCTTTTTATTATTATATAGGATTGAGAATCAGAATAGTAAAAAAGAAAGGGTATAAAAAACAAAAAAGAGGTACATGAAAAACAGTCTGAAATACTTACTAGAAGTGAATGAAGAGATGAAAGAGGCGTCATACCACTCTAGCAAGTACACGGAATCAGGAGAAATAGAAAGAAACATAGAAAAATGATGGCAATCTGGGGTATTTTCAGTCAAAATTGTTCCCAGCACTAATCACTCAGTGGAGTAACTCGGGAGAATCAAGATCATTTGTCACTGTTTTTGCCTGTTCTCTGGCTGAAATCCCTCTTCACCTCTCCTTTGTGAAGACCCTACAATGACTCTGCTTTATGAAAACTCACAGACAAGTATAAACTTCCCTTTCCACAGCAGCTACAAACTCACTCTGTTGCCTACTTTGTTCCACCCCCTCCCCCAGGCTAAATTTGTCCTCTGGTGATTAATAGGATTTCTGGTTCTAGTAGTAGTGGAGAGAAAAATGCTACTAAAGCCAGCATTATATTAAAACTACCTGTGACCCACTATTTCTGACAGTGGTTGAAAAACAATCAACCACATGTCTGTGCCAAGTTAATGACAAAGGACAAAGAAAAGGAGGGATCAACCCAAAACTAGATATTAGATACGCCCTCTTAGACAGACACAGGAAGAAATCAGAAAAAAAAAAAAAAAACATATCATAAATATATGGTACAGATGGTGGCCGTCTAAGTCAGCAGTCCTCAGCATCAAGGAGATTTGGTAAAGACATAAAGAGAGGGGAAAAAAAAAACACATAAATAGAACACAGAGCATCTAGCAGGAGGCATTAGGCCTGAGTCAGAAGACAAAGGACAGTGAATGGAAGCAGGCCCTAGCTCCTATTTAGGGTTCAGAAGCAGAACTAAAAGTCCTGAAGAGAAATGGAATAAGGAAAAAGAACTGAGTGGTGTACTAGGCAGCAACCCACTCTCAGAAATAAAACAGAAACAGAAACCCAGATTCCAGAACCTCAAGTAGCAGTAAGTATAATTTGGTACCAAATTCCCTTAGAATTGAACTAGAGCATCTTAAGCGTCCTTGCCCAAGAGCAGGGACAGTCTTAGAATTAAGGTGTCAAGTCATGGCTGCGCATCAATTACTGTAGAGCTTATTTTTAAAAATACAAAGTCAAATTTCCCATCCTAGATATGATAAATCAGAATACCTGGGTATAGTGTCTACAGGACTCCTTTTTTTTTTTTTTTTTTAATATCTCCAGATTATCCTACTATACAATCACTAGTGGAATCCACTGTTCTAGGGTCTGGAGTAGACATAATTGTTTCTGGGATTAAGATTTAAATCAATAATGCAAAACATACCTCTCTAGGAGGGCAAAAGCATAAATTCATCGATGTTAAAATAAAAATTGATATTTTCAGAGTTGGCTTTTCCTCTTTTTTTTGTGCTTGCCTAGCTCTAGACAAGGCTCAATCCTGACCAGTATGTATGAGTCAGAAATTACTTTAGCATCCTTGCTTATGAAAATCATATCTGTTATGTTTTTCCTCAAATGACTCTTCTATGTGCCTCAATGGTTTCTTTTCATATCTGTCACCAACACTCCCCTAACTTCAAATGAAATCCTCCCCCATACCACCACTTCTTCTGTGGTGCTCCACAACTGGTGCTTCTGACTCCCCTTTTCTACATGGGAAGTGAGGTCCAATCCTTCACATCACCACCATGCTTTATTACCCAAAATCTACCCCACCCCGCGTCTGCACAATGACAGTGGTGGATAACATTGTACAAGCTGCCCACAAAGGTTAGAATAAAATTCATTTATATCACAGGGGAAAATTCTGACTAGTATTTCAAGTCTACATCTCCTTTCTTCACACAGAAAAATTACCAATTCTCATCTGAAAGTTAAAACCAGACTTGGTGGGGGGAAAAATAGCATGATAAGCCAAGAATTGGAAGTTTTGGCTCAGTTATACAACATTTGAAATGGATCTCATTTCATTTTAACTATCTACTATTACAGATAACAGAAATATAAAAAGAGAACTCCAAACATCCATAAAAGTTATCAACAATACGTAATTGTCTATAGCTCACCACATAGAAAATAAAACATATGAGACTCACATGGGGCTCATGAAAACTAATCAAAAGATATTAATATTTTTGTTTTGAAAAATAGACTGACAGTGAGATAATAAAAGGAATGTGCCACATATAAAAAGCCTTACTTTGAATAATATTTTTACTGTGACTCATAAAATTCTACTCATCAAATTAATTTAGATAAACTGGGATAGAAATATCAAAAACACTTAAAATTGACTGAAGCTCTGAACTCAAGGCTAGTAAGAATGACAACTCATCTGGTTTAGAACATAGGATTTTTTAAAATTTAACTCAAATCTTACTGAAAATTTTCGTTAATTTTTCAGACTACATAAATAGCATGCTATTAAAATGTATTATTGAGTCAAAATTAGAGTCATACAGCAAAAAAACATGAAAACAGAGACAAAACAAAATGGACAAAAAAAAAAAATTAGACCCACATGTAACAAATGATTTAATGAGTAATAGTTATCAAATAAAAGGGAAAAAGTCAGAGGAAGTAGGGAGGTGGTATGATCATTTGAGCTAAAGACTCAAACGAAGTAAAAACAAAAAATAGCATTTAAATTAACAAAGCAAATGTACCAAATCACTATGAGTTTACTCCATGAGAAGGCAACAAAAATGATCTATGAGTTTGACATATGAAATGATGTGGGCCCACAATCATTTCTCTCACATAGTAAGGAAAGAATAAACTTCTTTCTAAGTCAGAGAAAAAAACAAAAATAATGATACTCCTTTGTAACGGAAGCAGTTGAAGGGCCAATAATTAATGCAGTATACTCTTACATCAAAGCCTCAGAGTCTTCCTGCTTTCCCCACAACCTAATGGTTTGACCCTATATAAACAGCTTGACCTATCTGTGCTTTCATTTCTTCCGTTCTAAGTCAGACATAATTTTTCCCCATTAGGAATTTTGCAGATATTAAATAGAAGTGATACTATCTCCTGAGAAGAGAGCAATAGAAGATTTTTTTAAGAGGCTTGAGAAACCTGCTTATGACAATGAACTAATAAGTTTTAGTTAAGTGAGTTAACTCACTGACCATTGATAGTGTCGAAAGGAATTAAACTACAGCAAGCTGGGGACTAAGAGCTTGGGATATCCTTAGAGAATAAGGATATTAACAAAGACTGCTTGTGGCATCTTATACTTTAAACATCTTCACAAATAGGATTACAGGTCATATCATTTAGAAGTCACACCCAAATTCCTAAAAGCGTTCATTTCCACTGTATAATGCTGGCTAACTGCATTCCGGGAACTTATTTTTTAGCAGATCAAAGAAAAAGATTCTACTTACCAGTACCATGGATCATTTATGCTAAAAATCTCACGAAGAATTTTTTAAGCATCTAAATTAAGTCATAAAATCTTGGGAAAGTACTCAGAATGACAAACAGTAGAACAAAATTCTTACAGTTTGCATGTGTTGAAACTGTAAGGAGATAGCAGGTGCTACTTTTGTTTATTAAAACATCTATTAGAATGACTAAAATCCAAAAACTGTTAATAACAATTTTTGGAGAGGATAAAGAGACTGGCACTCTGGAAGACACTTTGATAGTTTCTTTCAAAGCTAAACAAAGTCCAGTAATCTCTCTCTGAGGTATTTACTTCACTGGCTTAACAACTAATGCAAGTGAATTTTCTAGCAGCTTTATTCATAATTGCCAAAAACAGAAGCAACCAAGACGTCCTTCAACAAGTGACTGCAAAGGAAACTGTGGTACCTGCACATGACGTAATACTATTCAGAGAAAAAGCAGAATGAGCTCTCAAGCCACACAAAGACATCTATTAACCTTAAATGAACACTGCTACGCAAAGGAAGCCACTGTGAAAATGCTACGTACTGTATAATTCCATTTATATCACATTCTGGAAATGGAGAAACTATAGAGTTTCTTTAGAACTTTAGATCAGAGCTTTCCTGGGATTTGACGTGGGGAGGGGGATGGCGCTGCAGAAGAGAAGCACAGGGGATTTTTTTATGGCAGTAAAAGTATCCCACATGATGCATGATGGTGGATACATGACACTGCATTTATCAATACCCATAGAATTGTACAACACAAACAGTAAACCATAATGTATGCATATTTTAAATATATATAAATATATATGTATTACAAATGTATGAAAAAAACCTCATTGAAGGTGGTAGACTAGAAAGATACTGATCTACATAACTTTGGAAATGAGGCTGCAAAACTCTACACATTAACTCCATACTCCAAAACTGCACATAAACTCTGTACTCTAGTTGATAAAATTATTTCCCATGGGAGTATGTGTTAACAATTCTGAAATAACTACACATTACATTGGAATTGAATAATTACGTAGATGGATGGCTAAAGGGAGCCAAATTTCTCACTGCTGGAGTAAGAGGTTATACACAACCATGGGGGAAAGATTAGAATGATCCAGCCATATGGTAATGGATTAGAGTTGGACACATCAGTACAAACTCATATTTAGTATAATACAGATACAGATGGACACATAGAAAAATATTTACAGATAGGCATATAGACACAAGTTAGTACACATATACATATTTCCTTGCTCTGTCAGCTGAGAGAGCCTAGAAGCAACAACATCGTAGTAACAAGATATTGGTTTCTAACACCATCCTCTAATAAAAGGAACCAGGACCCTTTGGAGAAATGACTGAGACTAGGACTGGGGCGGAAAACATGCAAAATGAGTCTGGAGCATCTTACAGAACTAGAAAGTAAAGAAATACTCAAACACACCCACCCAGGCACTGTGTGTATGCAGATACGCACGCACCCCCCACACACACACACACACACACAGACAAACACACGGTGATGGGCATATGTCAAAGTACAGAGGAGACAACTGAAAGAGCTGACCAATACTCTTCAGAACTGTCAAGATTATAAAAAACAAGAAAACCATAAACTCTCTCAGCCAAGAAGAGTCTAAAGGAGACATGACAACTAAATCTAATGTGGTATGTTGAGTGAGATCCTGGAAAAGAAAAAGGACAGAGAGAAATTAAGGATATCTGAATAAAGCATGGAATTTGGTGAATAATAATGTATCGCTTTTGGTTCGTTAATTGGAACCCAAGAACCATGTTAATGTAAAGATGTCATTAACAGAGGAAATGGGTGTGAAATATATGGGAACTTTCTGTAGGTACTATTTTCATAAATTTTCTACAAATCTAAAACTATATTAAAATTAAAAGTTTACCTTAAAAAGATTTAAAGGGAAAATAAAAGTGAAACCCCACCTACATGAAAAATTCAGTAAAAGAGGACAATAGACAGTCTGATGAATGGAATGTGAGAAGTTGCCCTCCCACTCAAAGAAGAGGTGCTGGACAGAGAGTTGCTAGTGCTGGGGAAACAATGCATGAGAGGTAAAGAAGACCAAAAAACAAAACAAAAAAAGGAACAAAAATGACTGTCATGTTTTTCCAGTAAGGAGAGAGGCTAAAGCGATGTGGAGAAATTTAACACGAATAATGAGAAAAGGCTTATAACAGATTTCAAGGGGGGGAAAAACGGTTCTAAGAGAAAACGAATATCTATGGGAGAAAAGAAAGTACCATATTTCTGCTCAGTATATCTTGTATCTTCTAAAACTGATCTGCATAATTTAAGCAACAGTTTTCATTAAAGTGTTTATTGTGTACGTACTGGAGGCAGTGTTCACACTCGGTGGTCATTTCCTTTTCAGGCTCACCTATTACACCTAGTCATTTTGGGAAAAGTATGCAGGCAGAGAGCAAAACGCAGAAGTTCTCTCCACTATACAGAGAAGCACTATTCGAGGTCTCTTTGAGGAATTATTAAATGAGATACTGCAACAATATTCCTAAACTTATTCATTAAAAAAAATCAATGGCATCAGAAATACAGCTTTTTGCAAGCTTTGTGCCAGACAAATAATGTCTAACATCCACGTATTAAGTTAAGCCTCCTATATACCAAGATCGGCTTGAAATCCTGCAGCCAACAGAACTGGTATAGTGTTTACTACACACAACTAAGAAACCATGTTTGTGTCATGACAGCAAACACCATCACCCCTAACTTGTATTGTCAACACCTGAAATCTAAAGAAAAACATACTGGTTCTAAACTGAAAATGATCTTAATTACAATGAAACTGTGCTCTCCTCAATACTAATGAGAAAATAGTCTTAAACATTTTTGATACTACTGATCACATACAAGCAAATAGCCCAAATACATTTTGAAATAGTAATAAACTGAGTAAAATGCAATATCATAACAATACTCATAATTCAAAGAACGAGGAACACTGGTGCAATTAGCATTAGAGGGGTGATGTAATGTCAATCTCAGTCCAAAGAACAACTCTGGAAGGCAGCATGAATCAGTGGAAAGAACACGGGATTTGGAATCAGACTGACCTGGGTTTAAATCCTGCTTTTATGGCGTGTAGTCACTGACAAAGGAACTTAAGTTAATGGCTCTCAGTATTAGTTTCCTCACCTGAAAAAGTGAGCAATTTTGACCTCTCAGGTCTAATGAAAATATTTTGCAAATATTCAATAAGAGCAAATACTTATGTAACATTTGTTATGTATCAGGCTGTCCTGAGTACCGTATATAAATTTATTTAATCTTCTGAACAATTTTTGGAGGTATGCAATTATATTATCCCCGTATTACAAATGAGAAACATGAAGGATGAGAAATATGAAAGATTAAGTAAGTCATTCCAGTTCATATAGCTAGTAAGTAGAGGAGCTGTTTTCAACCCAAGTAGTCTGGCTCAGTTTTGCTCTAAAGCATTACGTTACAAAACCATTATTAAATCAGTTAATTCCAAATACCTTACCTCCTATTCATCTCATTAAAATACTGACACTACTTACTTTTAATGAAAGAGAAAACGGATCAGTTAATAAGTTGCAGTAACAAAGCTATATTGGCAGAGTTTATTTATTGCTATTAATCTTAATTCATGTGTAAAAGTGGTAAATAGTTATTGCAACAACTAGTTCTCCAAGTTGCTAAATATGTTAAACATATTCCAATTCACTAAACAATTATATGATTAAGAGTTATTCTGAGAAAACCCCCAAGGTAACCTTAACCCTAAGCAAGGCTGACTAATTCTTCAGTTTTATGGCCAATAAAAAGGCTGCTTAATGCACATTCCAAATCACAATACAACCAAAAAGTACATGCAAGTCAATATATAAGCAACAAATTATTACTTGTAAAAAACAAACAACAGGGGCTGGCCCGGTGGCTCAGGTAGTTAGAGTTCCATGTTCCTAACTCCGAAGGCTGCCAGTTCAATTCCCACATGGGCCAGTGGGCTCTCAACTACAAGGTTGCCAGTTCGATTCCTCGAGTCCCGCAAGGGATGGTGGGCTCCGCCCCCTGCAACTAAGATTGAACACAGCACCTTGAGCCGAGCTGCCACTGAGCTCCTGAATGGCTCAGTTGGTTGGAGCGCGTCCTCTCAACCACAAGGTTGCCAATTCGATTCCTCGACTCCCACAAGGGATGGTGGGCTGTGCCCCCTGCAACTAGAAATGGTAACTGGACCTGGAGCTGAGCTGCGCCCTCCACAACTAAGACTGAAAGGACAACAACTTGACTTGGAAAAAAGTCCTGGAAGTACACACTGTTCCCCAATAAAGTCCTGTTCCCCTTCCCCAATAAAATCTTTAAAAACAAACAAACAAACAAATAACAAAAATTCCATACCAGCTAATGATTCTGGAATCTGTGGCACTTTATGGAGAACTCAGGTTTCACAGTGTTTCAGGGTCCCTGATACTAGGAAAATATTGTGAGGTATAAGACCCAAAGGTCATCTCCTTCCTCCTCCTTACTAGCATCCCCCGAACAAATAATCCCGTGACAACATTCCTCTCATTCTGACTTTAAGTGTGCTAAGGTTTTGGAAACAATAAAGCCTCATCTAACAGAAGACCTTTAAAACTGAAAAAAAACCTTAATGAATATTCTTTCACGTCCTTTCTGATTTTTATGAGAGAAAATGCACTTAACAAAAGCAGTATAAAACCATACTTTGTTAATACTTGGTAAATAACCAATGCCTGTTAAAACAGCAAACCTTAGTTTGCCATAATTATTCAGTAAATGAATTCTAGAGCTCTCGTTTCTATTTGATTTCTGTCCTACTGTGGGATGACTTTTTCCTATATCATCTGTTCCATCTTATAGCTCTTGATGCTCTACACTGAAACACCCACAACCCCTTTAATAGTATTAAATACTATTTAATAGTATTAAACCTGAAGTAGTCATACCCCTTGTTTGTTTTAAACTGTGTTATGGCAAAGGGAGCTGTGCATTTTTCCATCCTTCTCCCTTAACTCTCCCGACTCATTTTCTGTCTCTGTGCCCCCGATATCACCTAAATCCATGCCATAGGACCAGATGGCAACACATCAGCAACAAACATGGTATAAACCCTTTCATGCTTTATCACAGATGCTTCATTGTACCACTCAACTGTTAAAAGTCCAAAGAAAATACTCAATGCCATAGCTCACACGCATATAAATGCATTTTTACGACCTAATTGGAGCTAAAAATGGGCTTTGTAGATTATCACTGAAAAAGGTTTACATTTTTCAGACAACTAAAATTAGAAGATCATTTTGGTATGCAAAAGACATGTACCAAATAAAGCCATAAATTTAACACTAAAAGTCTCCAGCAGGGAGGACATGGTTCACAACTCTGTCTTTGTACAGCCTTGGTCCAGAGTTGAAGAGCCTCTTTAGAGCGCTATACTGCATCACCACATGGTACTGTCCCACCAGAGCGCCAAAATGAGGCTAATAAATGACAAGGAGCAGTCTGTACTTAATATCCCTAATTTGTAAATGATGAGACAGAAATAGCAACGACCGGTTTCTAAGCCAACAAAAGAGAAATAAATAGCAAAAACGTTAGCTGTCTGGAAATAATTCTTTCCCATGAGTAGTGGGGCATGAGCCACTCTAATGTGCATGCGTTTCCAGGAAGTCCTAGGGAAGCTTGGACAGAACAAATGCACGACAGAGGCGTCACTTGTTTTCTGCAACAAGCTTGCTCTCTCTGTCTCTCTCTCTCTCTCTCTCTCTCTCTCTCTCTCTCTCTCTCTCTCTCTCTCTCTCCAGGTTCGTCTTTTTATTCCATGCCAACCGCTAACTCAAACTTCAACATGAAGAGCCAGGAAATAATCAAACTATCTACAGTTTTCACTGAATCAATAGAGATGGTCATTTTGAAAGGAGTAAATAAAATTTGTTACTTTGATCATATTTTCTAACTTACGACTTTAAATATTTTTTGTAATAAGTGAAGTATAAATAACATACAAGTGAGTGAACACATGTTTAGTCTCTACCACAACCCTGTAATTGGTTAGGAAGATGAGAAAAATACGTATTCCCCAATCCCAACCCACCAATGTTCTAACCACACTCTCCAAAGGTGATTAATATAAAGCATAGAGTTGGAAAACTGCCCTCTGGCATCCACAGAGAAGATTCCCAGGCATGAAAATTTCTCTTAACCTGGATGAAACTATTTCTCCATGCCAAACCCCCACACTCAGGAAAAGGCTTCCTTTCCTGTATGGTGTTTTCCTGTCTAGTGAGTTAATCAATTCTTGAATTCTCATAAATGATTGTACAGGAGAATTTAAAAGTAATTTTAAAAAAAGATGAAATCTAAGCAAGCCAAGATGAATCATAGTTCAGTGACATATTAAAAACAAAGCTTTCATTGAATATGACCAGTAAAGCTGTTATCTTTGTCCAGAGAGAGTCTATATTTCAAGAGTCATGAAAGGACATTACTCAAAAGAGAACAGCTACCTCTTAGGCACATAATCACATGTTGGATCCATGCCAGCATCTGGTCAACAGGTGACAGGCATTTAGTTTTATTCTTCAGAAATTTAAATTTTACAAGGTTGTGCTTTTTTGCAAGTTGGGAACAACCCATTACTATTTAGAGGGGAAAAAAAACTCAGATCTAATTATCTCTTTTCTAGAAAAATGTAATATTGCACCGGCCCGGTGGCTCAGGCGGTTAGAGCTCCGTGCTCCTAACTCCGAAGGCTGCCGGTTCGATTCCCACATGGGCCAGTGGGCTCTCAACCACAAGGTTGCCAGTTCAATTCCTCGACTCCTGCAAGGGATCGTGGGCAGCGCCCCCTGCAACTAAAATTGAACATGGCACCTTGAGCTGAGCTGCCGCTGAGCTCCCGGATGGCTGTTGGTTGGAGCGTGTCCTCTCAACCACAACGTTGCCGGTTTAACTCCCGCAAGGGATGGTGGGCTGTGCCCCCTGCAACTAGAAAACGGCAACGGGACCTGGAGCTGAGCTGCGCCCTCCACAACTAAGACTGAAAGGACAACTTGAAGCTGAACAGAACCCTCCACAACTAAGATTGAAAGGACAACAACTTGACTTGGAAAAAAGTCCTGAAGTACACACTGTTCCCCAATAAAGTCCTGCTCCCCTTCCCCAATTAAAAAAAAATGTAATATTTATAGAAATCCAAACACTGTTGTACAGTCACCTTCTAAATTATAAGCACCCAGCTTAAAACTCCTCATTCCCTAATGTCATCAGGTAGCACGCCCCTGCTGCTCTTTCCACTCACTATGTGACCCATCTGTATCTCTGGCAAATTCTTTAGGGCAACTAAGCTGGGCTGGGACACCGTGGCACCTGGTGGTTACCATGGTAAATTGTCTGGCCTAGAGTTTTTTTGTGAGAATTGTGCACACTTGTGTGCAAGTCATGGCTCAGATGCCATTAGCACGCACTGATTCGCAAGGTGGGGAGCATAAGGAAAGGAGATATAAGGGCAGGGAAACATTTAGAAATTGGATAAGAGCAACTTTTCAAAATATTAAACATCCCTCTGCCAAAATTCTGATACATCCCTCTTAATAGGGCATCATCTCAACTACCCACCCCCTAAAAATCACAACGTGTCAAGAGAAATAGATGTTACTGATGAGAGAGTCCTTGAAAATATAAAATCAGAAAACTGTAAATAGCTCTTGGGTAATGCCCATTTCCATCCCCCTTTATTCTCATCCTTCATCTTCTCCAGAATAAGGTTCACTTGGGTAGTACAAGATCGAGGTAAGAAAATCTTTGGCCTTCCTTTTCACGGTCCATTACTGTCTTGTACACTATTATGGACAAACCACTTATATCTACATGCCTCCCTTCACAAAAGTTCCATGTTCTTAGTAAAATATTTTGTGTTTTCAAAAGTTACATAGGATAAAAGTACAGTCATGGAGAGCTGGAGTCCCAGCTTGAGTGTAAAAGCCAGGTCTACCTCTGAGAGTCAGATATGTTTAGAAAAATCCAGCAGACTCATGGGTTGAGGTCACCTGGAGTCTGTAGAAGGGACTCAGATATCTGCAGACAAAGTATTTACTCTAAAGGGAAAGAAAGTCAGGCAAACAAGTTTGCCCCAGTTTCCATCATCTGATTCTGAGATGTGATTCTTTTTTTTCTTTTTCTTTTTTTTTTTTTTAAGATTTTATTGGGGAAGGGGAACAGGACTTTATTGGGGAACAGTTTGTACTTCCAGGCCTTTTTTCCAAGTCAAGTTGTTGTCCTTTCAATCTTAGTTGTGGAGGGCACAGCTCAGCTCCAGGTCCCGTTGCCGTTTTCTAGTTGCAGGGGGCACAGCCCACCATCCCTTGTGGGACTCAAGGAGTTGAACCGGCAACCTTGTGGTTGAGAGCCCACTGGCCCATGTGGGAATCGAACCGGCAGCCTTCGGAGTTAGGAGCACGGAGCTCTAACCGCCTGAGCCACCAGGCCGGCCCCCCGAGATGTGATTCTGAGTTCTGTACTGAGTCAGTCACTAAGATTTGTTGTTCCCCATCACCACCCTCCACCACTCCTTAGATTCCCATCTGAGTCATAAAAAAAAAAAAAAAAAAAAAAAGGGAGGATTCCAAAAAAATAAAAATAAATAAAAAAAATTTAAAGAGGTATTTTTCAGTAAAAAAAGAAACCTCCGTAAGGCATTAGGGCAAAATATATTCCTACTTTGGTATCTACTTTGCATATACTACAACATAGCTCTCACACACCAGGAATAACAGATAGTAAGGTACAAAGATAGTATGGCTCATTATGGTACAAGCGTTAGCTGCTTGATTCAGTGCAGTTTACAGCAGCACCCCTTAGTCATTTGGGGAGCATCCAGAAATAGCCCCCATGTCATAAATACTAGTATCTTCAAGGTGGACACACATACCACCACATGCAGGGCACAAAGACCTCAGCGGATGACCTACCTGACCACCTCTGAGTTCACTATAAGTATATACTCGTATGATCCACCCTTCAGCCCCGAACAGGGCCTCCCAGAAATAATAGAGTAATAATAATAGCAATAATAGAGTATGGGCTTAGAGAGGACAGAAAGATCCCCAATTTCAGCCACGGTTCAGAGTCAGAGAAATATGGATTATAGGAGGCTAATAATACTAACATGTGACTATTTAGAAAAGTTTCCCTGGAATGTATCTTTACTACAATGCTTTTCAATCGCCAGGTAAACATCGTACATGTAACTTCCACTTAAACATCTTTAGGAGTGTTGAAATTAAATCACTTCAAGACAAGGTCTCAATTTGCCATAGCCTCCAAACTTCTCTTTGGTAGAAAATAAGACATTTACACCTTTATTTTTCCTCATTCATTCTCTCTTAATCATATAAATATAGAGTTAATATACCGAGTATATTAGCAGTGCACTGAAGAATTCCTGAGACGTCTTCAATTTCCTCTTTGTTGGAATGGTCTGCATAGGAGCATCTGTTAGAGATATTGTGGAAATTCTTTTCTGCATCCCTATAACTAAGAAGAAAACAAAATTAGCATATGGAGACATTTTTAAAGCATCTGTGAATGCACTCATATACATACGCACAAGCACACGTAGTCTATGCTCTTAGCGTAATCACATTTTAAAATAACCGAAACTTAAAGACATAATTTCTGTCATAACCCACCATTAACATCGGCACTAGCAGTGTGGACCTGGAACTGGAGACAATCATTAATAAGAAAGCTATGTTTGGAGAAAAAGAAAATGAGGAAAGCCAGAAAATACATCAGCTTTATGTAACCAATGTTTCCTTATCTGTGTGTGTTTCATAGCTGCTGGTAATCTGTTTCTATAAAGAAATTGCCTAGAAAAAGAATAATTAGCAGTACTAATTTGGTGGGTTGGCACTAACTGTGTTGAAAGTAAATACATCTTAACCTCTATCACAGTCAAAAAGATAGCAGCACGGTACATAGATAACAAGTAAACAAATAAATTGTCTGGAGTCTGACAGAATGTGAATCATGGTTTACCATTTTCTGTGTGTATTAACATATAATTAATATACAATATTATATTAGTTTGGGGTGTACAACATAGTTATTCAACATTAATACACCTAATGAAGTGAGCACCATGCCACGTCAAGTAACCATCTGTCATCGTACAAGGTTGTTTTGATATTATTAACTATATTCCCTATACTGTACCTTCCATGCCAGTGACTTATTTTATAACCAAAAATTTGTACCTCTTACTCCCATTCACTTTTTTTTGTCATTTTCTACCTGTGAGAATTTGGGTAAGTAACCTAGTATCTGTTAGTCTAACAGATAATCTTCCCTTATAGGGACTGTCTCCTAGAATTTTGTGAGGACTAAGGTACAAAATACCTGTGTAACTAGATGTTGACTGGTACTTTTCCAGTTGCCTCTGAATTAGAGCTAAAACACTAAAGCTGAAAACAAGAGGAGCTAAATGCTCCCACATTCCAAAAGAGGAGACAAGAAGACCACATGCCTCCTTCATAACTTGAGTGATTAAATGGCCACTGCCACTGTCACCCCACCATCAGCTTACAGAAGCAAAGGAACAGAAAAAATTCAAAAGGAAATCCTCAGAAGTTAGTAATTGGGCTAGGAAGAGAGTGTTTTTCCCCTCTCCTACGAGAAAAGGTGAGAAGAGGTATATTCCCTGTGGAAGCCCAGTTAGTGAGAGAGGGGTCCACCCCGACAGAGTTTGGGGTTTGAGAGTCTCATTCCTCAGTGAACAGGTGCTGAGGAATTCTGGATCATCCCTCTGTGCCTGACTGAATAGAGAAAGAAGGTTCCAGGGAGGGTTATAATAGGGAAATGAAATAGAGCCTACTTGAGAGCAGCCTACAGCCCCACCATTTGACAAGGCAAAAAAAAAAGAAAAAGAAAAAAATGAGTTTCCCATGGATTAGGGAGACGCCACTACAGAGAGGCAAGCCTGAGTTGTCCCATGGCATGATTTTCCCAGTCTAGAGACTGCAGCCAGGGGCAGGAATTTCCTAGCAAGACTGTCCTCAGCTCCAGGGCATGGGGCATCTGAAGCAAAGCGGAGCCCATACATGCACCTCACTGAGGGCATTACAGCCAAGAAAGGACTATTACAACCACCAGTGAATTTAGAAAGCCTCCTGCCATTTTTCCATTTCATTCTTGCCTGACACAACACCTCAGAAGAGAAAGGGACATAGAAAGGAGTGCATTGGGACAGAGGAGTGAAAAACCACATCATATCCTCTCTACACTGCATTCCAAGTTCCTCAGGACAAGCCTGACCCCAGCAAAGAGGGATATGAGAGTGAGATTGGATAAGAGATGGAAAATCTCTATTGGTCTGTAGTGAGTGAACTTTATACTCCCTGAAAGAACTTGGAAAACAGACCAATCTGCTCAAGCTAATATCAAAGGGAACTCATGCTAGCATGTTTGAAGTGATTGGAGAGAAAAAATGAAAGGGTTTTATGTTTGTACACCTCCCTGAGATTAGCCTCCAATAAACGAGTTAGGCAAAATGCTTACTACAGTTTCTAGAATGCAGGATTCACTCAATAAAAGACGGAACTGGGAGCACAGGTATTAAACAAATACAGTGTCATTTGTAAACCAAACTCTAACATTTTCATCAGAGTACTCTTAAACAAAATATTTTATCTCACAGCCTCAATTTACTTATCTGTACAATGATTCTATGAAATAGTTGGTTAGGATGAAATAGATGGTTAGGAGGAAATAAAATAACCAGCATAAAGTGAGCAGTATATTGCCTCAAACATAGGGAGCAATCCAGAGATATTAGCTTTCATCTAACTTCTTGTTTTTATTCAATAAGGTAGTTACTCTTCTTCAATATATAAAAAAAGAAGCTAGATTGTGTTTTAGATAACACAATTTACAGCCACAAAAACTGACCATGGAAGCATAAGTAATATCATTGAAGTTTGTTTCCTAGAATAATCAGGATTCACCCACTCCTAATTTCACTTCTAATATTCTATTGAAATTATTCTAGCTTAATTCCTATTCAATTGTCAAAAGAAAAAGAGAACAGAAGGTTGGCTGTATAAAACAAACATAGGGCCCACAGTGATAATTGAAGTAACAGAATTTAATTTTAGATGACTATAGGAAATGATGTCCCAGGCTAATATGAGGTTGGCAGCAGTCCTACCCATGGTAATAGCATAATGATACTTATTCTGGAAAAAAGCATAAGAAGAATGACATGATTCTGAATACATATTTCTTTAATTTTTAGTGATTAAAATACATAATGAATGAACATTATATCACAGAAAGGTAGATTATCATGTGTGTTCCAATCTTAGTTTTAAAGAAATCTCTGCTTTGTCTACACTGCCATTGTAATCCTTTTTTTTTTTTTTTTTGGTGGGGGGTGTGGGGGGGGAACTATAGACCAGTAGGAGTAATGTAGTATAAACAGCAGTTGGGTTAGGCACTCTAGAGGCAGAAATTTAGGTTCAAAAAAATCTAAACTCTGTAAGAAGAAAGCTATAGCTGCAACATGAATTGAGCATGTTTAGCTCCTGATGCTAAACAACTGATTTCAAACCTTTACAGGAGGACAGAGAAAGGATATAGCAGGAGGATAAAGGGAACAACAATCAACAAAAATAGAGGTGCAAAGGAGTCAGGTACTAATAGTAGTAATAATAATTCAATAAATGTATTGGTGACCTTTGTGGACCAGGCACTGTACTAACTACTTTATATGATATGACTTAACACATTATTATCATTAATATTTCCTTTAAATTTCACCCCAACCCTGCAATTATTCTCATTTTAACAATGAGAAGACTGAGGTTGAGAGGTTACATAATCTGCCCAAGATCATTCAAAGGTAGAATCCAATTTTAAGCTTAGTAAATTTGGTATGTCTACTTCCAAAGCACATTTTCTCAGTTGCTGTTCTATACTACAGAACAAAGATGCACGGAGAAAGGAAAGGGTACAAGATAATGGCAAGAATGACATGAGAAACAAAAGTCAACATAAACCAGGTTTTCCTCAATCCTGAGTTCCTTTAAATCCCTAAGGGGAAAGCTGCCTGTCTTCTACTTTCCTTTTTGCTTCCCACTGTTCTTTCCACCCCACATGCCCAAAGACCTATTCTATACCCTAGAAGCTTGAATTAAAGTGGCACAAAGATGTACACTCAATGACACCTTTTCTCATTTTAGGTTAAGGGAGGAAGACTGTGCTACACGAACAAGAAGCTATCTAAGTGAACATGTTTGTGCAGAGTTCATATAATAATCAAAACCGACCACAAAGTCAATCTGACACACATTGGCAGAACATTAAGCATAAATGGAAAACTATGCAGATAAATCAGTATAATTTAGCTATAAAGAAAAGGGTAGATACTACAACTATAATTTTAGAACTATAATGGACCCTGGCTGGAGATTATGTCAACCCTTCATTTTATACCCCCTTCCAAGCCTAATATACTTTTTTATCCACTATACACATACCTCTGTGTACATATTCCTAGAGTGCAATTTATTCATTTCTTCACATTCCCCCACCTATCCCCCCAAAATTGTTAGTCCCTCCTATGTACCAAGCACTTACAAAGGTACAGGAATATAAAAGTAAATAAAAAATAAATAACTAAATAATAAAATAAGCAAGATAATATAAGCTAATGATAAGCACTATGAAAAGCAATAATAAAACATAATAAAACAGAAAACATTGGGGTTAGAGACAGGTAGGGATGGAGGGCTACTTTAGATTGGGTGGTCAGGGAAGGCCCTCCTGAAGATATCACATTTAAACAGATATCTAAATGTATAAAAGACACCTAAATGTGTAAAAAGAATAATCCCCACAAACATCTGGGGACAGAGCATTCCAGGAAAATGGAACAGTACATGCAAAAGCCTTGAAGCTGAGCAAGCTTGGTATAGTTGAGAAACCAACAGATGGCTGGAATGGCTAGAGTGGAGTGAAATAGGGGGAGTGGAAGGGAGTGAAATCAGAAAAGTTAACAAGAGGACAGATCACAGGAAGAGTTCAGACTTTATTCTTTCACAGTACGTCAATATATGGTTCAAAGCAGGGATTTCAAACCATGATCCCTGGACCAGCAGCATCGACATAATCTGGGAACTTAGAAATGCCAATTTTGAGTCCCTCCCGGACATACCTGATCAGAAACTCTGGGGGTAGGACCCAGCAATCTCAGTTTTAATAAGCCTGACAGGTGATTTTGATACACATTAACAGTTAAGAACCACTGGTTTAAGCTAAGGAAGTGTCATGATCTAATTTTTCAATCACTTTGCTGCAGTGAAAATATGTTAAGGGAGAGGAGTAGAAGCCAGAAAACTAGATGGGAAGGAATCTCTAGGTGAGAGACGATAGTGACAGTGGAGATGAAGAGAAAATTTATCACATTGCATGAATAAATTATTTTAGCACTCATTTTCCCAACTTGAGTGGTGTCTATGAATAAATAAATGAACAAGTGAATGGATAAGTTAAGGACTAGAACAAACGTTTAAGGATAAAGTTGCTGAGATACAGAAAGGCTATCTTACTCCCTAACAAGAGACTCCATGGGCTATTCCCTCCCAATCCTCCATCTGCGTGATCCTTTGAACAGCTGCTCCCTGCATTCAAGTCTAGGTTTTGGAGACTGAAAATGCCTCCAAGAATTTCTAAGGGCTATTGCTGTAATGAATTCATCAAGAAGAAGAATCATACAATCCTGGAATTCTGATAAATAAAGTAGATCCAAGGGCAGAGTTTTAAAGGAGAGGAAAGGGAGAATGGAAAGGTGAGTGGTTAAAGGCCGAGTTAACAAATTTAAAAGAACAAAACATTAAAAGAGAAGGGCTAGCTTCTACTCTCTGCTATCTGTTGGCATCCATCATCCCAACCCACTGGCACCTAAAAACTAAATTACCTCAAGACACGTCTTAGGCAAAGCCCAATTTCAGGGATTAGGAAAAGCATCTTTCCCACCCTAACCGCCCTGAAATATGTACAATAATACTTGCCAGTCAGTGCCTCTTCTCAAGGGCCTGAAATTCCTTTGACTGTAAGGAATGTATTTCTTTTCAGAGATAAAAAGCCTTTAATTGGATTTTCTTAAGAGGAACAACATATAGGTATGAATATATGTTAATCCAAATATTAGTGGTAATAGATGCTCTCCTTTTTTGTTATTGAAAAGAGAAACAGAAAGCAGAAAGGAGTCTAAAAGGCAAAAGAGGGAGTTAGACATAGAAGCCATGACTGAAGGAAAACAGAAAACAAAGTCAAGAAAAGCAAATACTCTGCCAACTCATCCTTTTTGTCTTCATCAGCATGAGTACAAATAAAGGCAGTAAGCAAAGGTACTTCAAGTCCTCAGCAGACAGCCAGCATCCAAGTGAAAATATGCTAATACGTCTATTTGGAATCAGTCGGACATCAAGACACGCATTCTGTTTTCATTATACTGAGTTCTGCACCAAACAGAACTAGAAAAGACCATTTAGGCAATGAACAAAGATCCACCACTGGCTGTGTCTACAAAGATGAACAGAAGAGGAGAGTTGAGGCAGTAATTTAGATAAAAGAGAACTCCATCTTACGAATGGAAAAAATCTGCTGATTATGGTAATATATTTTAGTTATCTATTTTGATCACATTTATAAGATTCCCACTTCAATTTGCCATGAAGACATACTTTAGTTCACAAATGAGACCATTTTATCAGTTACTATTTGATTACAGAACAGACAGGGCATTCATAACTCCAGAAAACGATTTGCATTTCATTACTGGTATTGTTATACAAATATTTGTAATAATAACGATGATGATGAACTGAAGAGCAAACATGTAGTACTTACCACATACCAGGAACTGGTCTAAGTATATTGACTAATTTAATCCAAACACCATACTTGGAAAGCAGCATATCAAATGAGAGTGATTGTTTTATTTTAGAATGTGTGGGGAGAGATTAATTTGACATTCCTTATCTCCATTAGGATAAACCATTTAAAATCTCTAATGGCCTAAAACTAAAAGCCATCTCATGAGTTTAAATAATATGTTTTTCCTAGTACTGCACTCTTGAGGATTGATGTGACAAATTTTCGAAGCAATTCCCTTTGAAATGACAATTAACATAACCATTAAGTACTTCAAGTGATGGCATTGTACAAGGTACTGAGATTATTTTTCCAATAAATTCTTTTCCCTTTTGTTTTGTAAAAAAAAAAAAAATCACACAATATCCTAATAGATAAAAATGTATTCTTGATCTCCATAGAAATGACTGCTAGCCATAAATGTTAAATGATTCCCAAAAGTATTTCAAGAGGTACCAGGGTTTGAATTTTGACTCTTCAAAAATTCTTAAAATCCTACAAAGATAAATCACTATAGCACATAAAGAATATTAACAAGGTGAATTAAAAATACTTATTGCCTCTAATGTCAATGAATTTAATTTAAATCGCTAGATTGCATCAGAAAGTGAATTTAGGATTTTGTTTTTGCCAGTTGCTTTCTGCCATAGCCAATCAAAGGTATGCCTTACACTCATATGGAGCTTTCTGTTTACAAAATACTTTCATTGAAATTATCTCTTTTAATCATGACATCTAATCCTTGATTTAGTTATCATCCTCATCCTTTACAAAAGAGATAAAGTTACTTAAAAGTTCTGTGCTGGTGAGTCCTTGAATTCCTTTTTTTCTACCTCAAGTTTTACTTCACACCATTTCACAACGATGTCAAGAAATGAGGAATTAATTAAAAAGGAAAAATATGTGGCATGTAACTCTAGCTAAAATAATACTTCTCACTGAACTATACAAAGCTTGTAATTTTTGATTAAACTTTACTGAAGGATGCTAAAATCCCATTTAAATCCTCTTAGTTGATACTATTAAATCTTACCACATTACTAAGGCAAAATTATGAGATTCAATGGATGAGAATGAGTGTAAGAACACAAGAAGAAGAAAAAAGACAGAAAAAGAGAAAGAGAAAGAAAGAAAGAAAGAAAGAAAGAAAGAAAGAAAGAAAGAAAGAAGAAAAGAGAGCAATACCAAAAGGGAATTTCATTTAAAAGGATTAAACACAAATAAACCAAAGGCAGTCACTCCAAGGGCCCCTTATAAGCCCCCCACTCCACACTAGAGCATAGCCCCTATGAAATAAGGTTGACCTGGGTGGCAGAAAAACCACACGCTCAACAGCTATGTTTGAGTAATTATCTTTAATTTGCCCCCAGTAATGACCAAAATCCATTTTTACTTACCCAATAACTTGATGCTCATAATACTGCAATGTCCTCTTGAGAGTTTGCTGAATCGTCTGAGGCTACAGGATAATAACAATAATAAAAATAAATTATCAGCAAATTAGTGCCATTCCCATTCTGAGCATCATAGGCAGATATGTAGCTTCTGATCTCATAAGAGTTTTCACTTTACAATATTAACCCATTATGCATTTTGCCATGTATTTTCCCCACAGGAACTAATATGAGGCACTCAGCAATTACCCCCGAATTTCCCAATTTCAAATATGATAGCGTTTCCTAGCCATATTTTTCCCAGTTCTTTTGTACCAGCTATTAAGTTCAAAAAAACACTCACTGGCTGCCTATAACTAGCCTAGGCCTTGGGAGCAGTGGGGAGAGCGTATATAGAAGAAATATGGGTCATGCCAACGGCAAGCCTGACTTCCTCAACAATACAAGAGATTTCAAGCAAGGGTTCTGGAGCCTCCAAGAGGTGCCACAAGTGCTCTGGGCTAGAAATGGGTGGGGTCTGAAGCAAATAACTAAACAGCTCATAACCGAATTTTATAATCTTCTCTCTGTGGCAACAGAAGGTAAAGTTTCTTAATCCCAGATCAAGAAATCATTCTTAGACTTATTTAGGCAACAGAGCCTAACCTTGGAGTTTACAGACCTAGGGAGCCACGAAAGTGACACCAAGATCCCAGAACAGATTGTATTAACAAATTATGATAAAAACCAAACTCTCAGTGGCAGGAGTGCGAATTTTTAAAATAATAAAAAGTTGTAGTCAATCAAGCAGAAACAAGCTATCAAAAGCTTATCAAAATACTGACCCAAGATAGCCATGGATGAATTGTAGGGGACCATAATAACTGTGACACAGACCCTTCAAGATGCAAGGCAGTGGGGTAGTTTGGTGACCTAGCGGGCTGCCACTAATCCCACTACAGTAAGAACCTAGACAAGTGTAAAAGGGTAATCTGCAGAAAGGCTCTAGCACAATGTGGTTCTAAGAAGCAGTTAAGAAAGATCAGTTTATCTCGCATCCTTAATCTTTCAGAGTGGCTGTCGTAAAAATATTTGACTTTTTAACAGAGGTTGTTGTCAAGGTTCACCTGGACCCATTCCATGTTCACCTCTATATGAAAACATCCAGGGTAGATGCAACAATCGCCCTACGCAACACTTCAAAGCTTCAACAGCCTCCTTGGTGGGAAATAGTTGTTTTAAAGCTAGGGGAAAGGGAACTTCAATTACATCGAGAGCATCCACTGAGATCTTCTCTACACTATCATTTAGGAGAACCGTCACCCTGAGCAAATCTAAGGCCTCAGACACATGCTTCACGTTAGCTAAGCCAATTCAGGAACTAATTTTAGGAGGAATTGGCCTCCAAGTGTTCAAAGAAAGAGGTCCAGGGCAATTTCTTTCAACAACTGTTTTTCATTTGTACCAGGTTAAAAAGATGAATGTGAGGCCTCAAACCGGCACAGATGTTCCTACACATCAGGATAAAAATCAAAGCAGAGTAAATAGAATGTATTAATATCTAGGAAAGAAAAGTCTTCCCTGAACCAAGAAGCAACGGAGCTGTTGAGAAATCTGAAGAGGATGAAACAAACGCAGCAATCCTAGAGCACATGAAAAGTGTGCTTTAAAAACCCAACCCACGGCCACCCTAAACTAAGTCCTTATCAGTCACCGGCTCAGTACCCATGGGATCTGGGCCTTTTGCACTGGTTTGGCAGTTTCTGAGCTAAGATAACTTTCTCTTTGGCAACACGCCCGAAAAGCAGTGACTATCCACAGGGGGATTATCTTTCCAATAACCTCTGCTCACATAACATGGAACAGAAAGCAGAAACTAGAGTGCTCAGGGCCAGTTAAGACCAGAATGACCTCATTTGTACAAAAGGACTTTTTTTTTTTTCCTGTCCTAGGAATTTCCCAGTCATTAAAAAGCACATGTTTGTGAAAGGAGTTAAGCCTTTTCAAGAGCTGACTTTTTTCTGTTGTGAAACAATTATGTTTACTCCCCAGGAGGAGTTAAATTTATAGTTTCCAAATACATTAAAAGAAAAATGTTCTCTGGGCACATTCAACAAAAGCTTCAACTTGACAAAGCATTTATATATGTCCTGTTGCTTGCCAAAGCCAGTGGGCACACTCTGATGGTCTAAACTACAAGCACAGAAGCTGACTGCAGAGGATCCCCTGATTTTCAGCAGGCAAGGCTGACTGCAACACAGCCCTGACTGCTCAGAATGTCTTAGCTCAGTGGATTCACTGGATCTTCTTCAGAGTTTGCCTGATTGCTCAACCCATGGCTTTATCAGTGAGAGACATCATCACATAACCTCAGGGTCTCTCTGACCTAAATAAAAAAGCACAAATTTAAGACCCATGTGTAGGCCACAACCTTCTGTAGGGTTGCCCTCTGCCTTGATGGCCATAGGGTCCATTTATTAAGTATCCACGTATGTCCGTGATGCAAGTCAGTGTACGACACGTATTAGTGGGAATAGCAAGGGCTATTAAGACATGCACACTTTCTCACCTCTGCCTTACAAATGCATCTCCATACCTGTGCCCTACTCAACAGTTCCATCCAACCTTCTGCAGGGCAAGATCCCATCCCTCTCATTCCTTTAAGAAGGAGTTGAGAAATATGATTTAGAAAAGAGGTAAAACTGAGTTTAAAATCCAGTTCTGTGACTCACTAGATGACCCTGTGCAATTTACTTAAGCTCTCTGAAATAAGATTCTCTACGTATGCATTATTTGTATGGGAATTAATTGAAACAAAGCAAAGTTTCTTGTGCATAGTAGGTACATAATATATGACAGTTGTGACCAAGGTCAGCTGAAAAGCATGGTTCCTGCCTTCGATAGTCTCACAATCAAGTGGAACAGCACAAGGTTAGGTTAGAACATCCACCCCACAAGTGTAATGTCTCAAGATACTCATCACCTAAAAATTCAGTAGACCCACCAATGAGAAAATGGTGCTGATTCCAGCAGACAGAGGGGAAAATAGGAAACCGGAAGCAAATTTATGAATATTTCCAATGAAACTTTCAGATCAGTTCAGGGAGATGGTGACACAAGTAGAATTCTCAAAGTTAAGATTGAAGATAGACTTAAAGCCAGGCCTTCAAGTTGGAAGGACATTGAAGCATCATAGCAAAGGTCAGGACTCCAGACATTATGCTTTATAATTAATAAGAAAAGACCCATAAACTTCCTTCCTAGAACACAAAAGTGTAACAGGAGAGATATGTGGCCTAATAATTTTACCGTATGCTGGATTATCTGAGATACGAGGGTGGGGGAGGAGACAAAACCCAATATTCTGATCATAAAAAGAAAATCAAAGAAGTCTATGATGTTTTTCTGCTTCCCCCAAACTATGATATAGATAGTGGCCTCTTATTGTCTTATTGTCCCCACTCAACACAAAGAAGCAATGGATAAGAAAACAGCTAGAAAGACAAAGCAGTCATCTGTGTCCAGCACACGTATTGTCTGAGACTCAAACAGAAGGTACCCAAAAGCTTCCATCATGTGGCAACAAGAAGCCATCTTCACTTCCAGTCTCATTAACAGTAGTTGGCGAACTTCACTGTAGTTGGCCAGCAATTACCGAACCCCACAGACTAAAGGTTACGCTTATGAAAGGTCATGGGATCCAAAGAGCGAGCCATAAAACTGTCCCAGCAGAGCCAGAGAAATGATCCCTGAGGAGTGGGAGGAAGCAGTTCCCAGCAGCTGGTCCTGCAAGCTCACACAGTCCTGCGGAGGCTCCCACACAGCCCCTGCTCTGGATATCCGTACCAGATGGCGCGGAGATCAGGCAGGAGGCAGGGAGTCGAGGTGCGTGTGTGTGCGTGTGCCTTTGTGTGTGTGTGTGTGTGTGTGTGTGTGTGTGTGTGGCGCGCGCGTGTGTGTGTGTGTGTGTGTGTGTGTGTATCCGTGGCCATGAAACACAGTTGTCATCACACAAAGTATACAGTCACCTTAATTTTATACAGATGAAGAAGTGGAGGCCCAAATTTGTTAAGTAAGTACCCCAAGATCACACAGTTAGTAAATGAGTAAGTAACTGCAAGTCAGGATTGACTTCAAAAAGTGTCCTCTTTCCAACAGCTGCTTTGAGGGTCCCTCTCACCTTTAAGTCTGTCTCTACATTCTTTTCTAATATACACAACACTTCGTTTTGCCAAAAACAAAAACTCCACAGATAATTTAAAAAAAACTCATGTCTGCTTTATAATACATATCCATAAGCTACAGAATTAATAGCAACAATAGGTCTGCCTTTAAAGATACATCCATAAATCGCCATGTTATTTTATTTACTAAATATGAGAAAATTATGTATCAATGTCAGAAACTAAATGCTATGGACATGTATTTAACAATTACTGCTCTAAGACAGTGGTTTTCAACTTAGCCTGCATATTAAAATCACCTGAGGAGCTTATATAAAAAATACCAATGCCTGAGTGCCACTCCCACATTTTTCAATTCAACTAGTCTTGGGGGGGACCCAATTGCTTGTAATGTGTTATCAGGGTTGAAAACCTTTCATTTAGATATAAATGTGATGGTCAAAACCAATACTCTATAAACCATACCTGATTAAGTCAGCATTAATGAGGGGAGTTTATACAAATATCAAGATAAGTAAGCTTCTGACAGGTGTTCACACATAACTGCTAAATTCAACACATTTCCATGTATTAACTGTCACTAATGGCTTATAATCAAATATGAATTTGTTAGATAAACAAAGAACTATATTGCTTGAAGCATAAATATAGGATTTTTAAAAGATTTCCAAGTAGTTCACTCCAGTGCACTTGTGTCAGCATTCAATTTTGTGCTGACATGTACATAACAATACAACAGCTAGTGTGATTGCTGTATTTACTCTATGCAAGGCAGTGCTTTATGCCCATGACATATATAAACTCCGTTGATCTTCTCATCAACATTATATAATTTCTCATTGCATTTACAGATGAGAAAACTGAGACACAGTTTAAGTCCCCTATAAGTAAAAATGAACAAAGCTAGAGTTGAAACTCAGGTAATCTGCTCCAGCATCGAAACACATAATCTCCAACCTACACTGCACATAATATCTAACACTTTATATTTGTTTGAGCACTTAACAATTCATATGTTTAAGGCATATTAATTATCCCAATTGATCCTTATACCAATCCAATGAAATAGTCAAACTGGTGTTATTATCACCACTTAACGGAAAAATGATGAAAGTTAGAGAGACAATAAGTCCTCTTTTACAAAAAGAGGATCTCTTTCCCTAGGAAACTGTCTTCAATAAGAAAGCATTTTTTTAATGTCACCATAAAGTAGAAAATCGCATGGATTCAAATTAATTATTTTCTTTTTGAGAACAAACATAAATGTTCTTTAAACCAAACCTGTAAAACAAAATATACCCAGACAAAATCATATTGCCACAGGCAAAATCATGGATTAAGCCTTATCATAGATGTACTTCCATCTCCCCTTCCATAGCTTCCTCTCATCTTATGGCTCACCTCTTTCCTACCCTCTGAGCAGCTAGCATCTTGATGCTGTGTTCCGATAGGCCAAATCCCCACCATTACATTTAAACTCCCAGAACAAGTCTCCAAAACTCATCATTATATATTCTCTTTCCTTCTCAACAAATTTCGCATCCCCTTAGTACTCTGATCTCAGGTGGGGCTCATGAAAAATCATACCTGCATTTCCTCAAAAGCTTGATCCTCGATCCCTACTAAGGTAGATGATACATGAGTGAGCTTATCCACTTCATATAAGATGGTCGGGACCACCAGTGGTGGAAATTGACAAATAGGCTCATGAGCGATAAACTGAGGGGCAAGGAACCCTTCTCATCATCCTCCAAAACACAATACGGAGAGCTCCACTTTCTCCAAAACATAAAAGCAATTTTCTTATTAGGACATAAATGCCAAAGTCCATGATTTAAAGTGACCAAAATTATAATGTTAGACACCTTATCTTTATAGTTAGGCCCTTAGACACCAATGGATCACATTACATGATTGGTATTATTAATAAAACTAGTAAAACTAATGTCACTTCAAACAACCAGATTAACTCCTTCTGAAAGAGATGTAATAGTAATCATCAATCTTGCTATATATCCAGACATAATATTCATTTTCCCAGCCTCTAACTAAACTTACTACATATAAACCCCTCCCCCAAAAAATAACAGACTGCAAATTAAATATAGAACTTTGAGTCAGGACCTCTGTATTTCAAACCCAGCTGTGCTACTGACCTTTTTATAAAATTAGCCCAAATCTCTTCACCTGGGAGTAAGAAACCTTGGGAAAAAAATGCCTCCCTTTTCCCATCTGAAAAACACTTACAAGAAGTTTGTGGTTCTCAGGGTTATTTTGAAGTAAAGCATTGCAAAATTAAGCACTTGTAAATAGAGGGTAAGAACATACTGGTGAATAAACCACCTTTCAGGAAACTTGGAAGACCATTTCAAGTGGTTAACACCAGTACTTTGCTGAACAAAACTGGTAGTCCAGACAATTAATTACAGAAGGCAAAAATAGTAAGTGTGCTAAAAGGAAAAAACTGAAAGCTAGATGTGCATTATAGTACAGAGTTCTTCTACCCATACTGGTTGAACATGTGCACAACTTCATCCAGGCTCCACTTTGTTCTCCTTGTAAACAGGGGTATACATCTGAGTGACTGCAGGAGAATTCAGGCTGACCTTACGCTAACTGACCCATAAAGGGATTCAAACTGATAACCTTGGTCTTATTAGAAACATGTTCTAATTAGCAAAGCACAGTGGTTATTATCATTATAATTATTGATTGTAACTGAATATGCTTAAATATAATCAATATGATAATTAAGTCTTTCTTCACAAAGTATGCTTGCTTTCCAACTATTTTCCTCTACTTTTATTTTAATGCCTTTCCCAAAGTAGCCATTGAATTTGATTTGATACAAGACCTAATACCATCAATACTAATTTAAGTTGCAAACATACATTCCTTGAACTGATATAGATTCAAAGGGTTATTTATTTATTAGTCCCTCTGTTACTTTCAGACAAGGGAACATGTAAATCACCCAAGAATTTCTGAAGTTTTCAGTGAAGTCCAGAAAATACCACCTTCAGTTTATATAATACTTCATAGTTTACAAATCACTTTCTTTCTCTTCATCTCATTAGATATTCACAACAACCTCATGAGTCTCAAATACAATTACCCATACTTTACAGATGAAAAAACTGAGATTCAGGAAGGTCAAAGTGCTTTCCCTCAGTTGGAAGAGCCACCTACAAGACGACGACTTAGGTCTTCTGTGCTTTTTCTCCCACAAGCTGCTGCTCCCATTCACTTTGGTGAGTATTAGGATATTCTTCCATGTCTCTAACCGAAATCCCTATTTGCTTTTATTTTCTCTAATAAATATAAAAACAATGTTGTAAAATTGTTTTCCCAAATTTGTAAATTTTGCTATTGTCATTTAAATTTCTCTGGTATGATCATTAACTTCTTAATAGAAAAACTTTAGGAGAAACATACTTCATTGGTCACCATCTTGGCCAACTTAGCTGTGTGAACAAAACTACTATGAGTCAAGATGGAGCTGCTTGTGGACACCGTCTCGGGAAAACCAATCATGCTAAACTGCAGACACTTAGAGGGCCACGGCTCCAGTCCTGAACCCTTCCTTCGAACAGAATCTCACAGATGGCACGGGTTCAGTCTACAAAGTGAAATAAGGCTAAACTTTCTGGATTAAATACTGTAACAGCAGTCAACAATGTTAAGTGCCAAATGTCAAACACTGGACCCAACATTATATGAAGCAACTCCTTTAATCCTCACAAAAATCCTAAAAATGTAAAAACTAAACCTAGAGAAGTTAAAAAAAACTTGCCCGAAGTCGCTTCAGTAGTGTCTAAGTCTATGTGAGCTTGTCATCTACATGGTCTGCCAATTAAGTTCACGAACTTGTTGCAATGGTGTAGCTAACCTTTTTTGATACCAGAGGGATTATTCATTATGAATTTGTACCAACTGGACAAACAATTAACCAAGTTTACTATTTGGAAGTGCTGAAAAGGCTGCGTGAAAAGTTAGACGACCTGAACTTTTTGCCAACCATTCATGGCTCTTGCATCATGACAATGCACCAGCTCACACGGCACTGTCTGTGAGGGAGTTTTTAGCCAATAAACAAATAACTGTATTGGAACACCCTCCCTACTCACCTGATCTGGCCCCCAATGACTTCTTTCTTTACCCGAAGATCAAGGAAATATTGAAAGGAAGACATTTTTATGACATTCAGGACATCATGGGTAATACAATGACAGCTCTGATGGCCTTTCCAGAAAAAGTTCCAAAATTGCTTTGAAGGGTGGACTAGGTGCTGGCATCGGTGCAGAGCTTACCAAGGGGAGTGCTTCGAAGGTGACCATAGTGATATTCAGCAATGAGATATGTTGCACTTTTTCTAGGATGAGTTCACGAACTTAATTGTCCGACCGCATATGTTTGAGGCCTCCAAAAGCCAAGTTTCTCATCTGCTCCTCCAAACTAAAATACATTGTTCTGTCTTCAGCAAGGCAGAAAAGGTTACAGTTGAAAGGAAGTAAGTCTGGGCTAGATTGTGTGATTTCCGATACAGGTTTTAATTTTTCTAAACCTCAATTTCCTTTTTTATAAAATAGAAATATTCCTAACATAACTATTTCTCAGGGTTATTGCAAAGTCAAAATGAAATAAAACTATAAAGTATTATATAAATATGTGCCATAAGATGATTCTATGGGGGGGAAAAAACTCTCTTGATGAGGAAGTAGTCAAAGATTGTTAAATTGAACTAAACTGACCATGTCTAACATCCAGGGCTGCTGCCAGACATGCCTCGAAGTCCAAAGATGCCAATTAGATGCTGCAAAGCTAATTAGTGCCATTTCAACTCCAGAGGACCATACTGGAGAACAACAGCCCTCATGTCAGGAAATAATTTCTAGCTTTTTAAAAGAGCTTCGCACCCTCCACTTGAGCATTTCCAAAGAATTCCCTATCATCTCCAGTACTTGGGAGCTACAGTGCGGTATTTCCCAGTCAGTAAGAGCCCAGAAATAAGGGAATATTTCTGTTTGACAGTGAAATTAAAAATTAACACATCAAACAGGGAACTGTTCTATCAACCCCAAATACACTGACTTAAACAATAATTTGTAAATGGATGACAAAAAATTACCACCAATCACCAGCCAGGGTACAGTTCCAAGCAGACTGGGCCACTGAATGTAAATGAGATGAAACGAGGGAGAGTGTGGGGAAAGCTGGTGAAGTTAGAGAGGGCATCCAGAGGAAAGAGAAGGGAGGGGAACAGTTTAGGAAACATTAAACCTAATACTGCTCAGGGGCATATTGGTCCTCTGTCACATTGAGAAAGATTCTTCCTAAAGTAGGGAAAATTTTTCAACCGTCTTCACTAAAAAGGGAACCTTAATAACGGATGTGGAGCCTCAGGTCTCATTGGCAAGGCCTTCCGTGCAACCAGACAGCTCCTTCAACTGGACTGGAGAATTTGGCATGAAATTCATTTTGCTTGGACCCTAAATGGATTAAAGTAAACTTTTGATTATGACTTGACCCCTCATGTCGATTACAGAGGTAAGAAATGTACTGACCATGCAAACTCTGAGTAAGAAGCCTCATTTCAGTCATTGCTCACGTCAATAAGTAAACTGTAATTCAGATGCCAACCAAGTGCCATGGACATTTTGTTTAGCCAGTGGCTGCGAGTCTGATTATTTCAGGACACTGACAAGAACAAGTCTTTGGAGTTTAAAAGTCTCAGATGCTGAGATATGCCGAAACCATCAACACACTACCCAGGGCGGGTCCGACCCAGCTCTACTGCTTCAACCTCTCTTGGAAGATACAACTCAATAAGGGTCTAAATATAATCAGATCAAGTGTTGATTATAATCAGATGATCCAAATGGATATGCAATGTGCTTACTAGGCAAATGTTGGGCAGCTAATGACTACCACATGACTAGTGTTTATAAGGCTCCACATACCTAAGCTAGAGTACAGATAATCAAACTCCTTTCTGGAAAAGAAACATGCAGGTGGAAGAACACACACTACGTGACATGAAAAGTCTTACTGTCTTTCACTTCACTCTATCTGACCACATTTTTTAACCTAGGCATCACTTCATTATAATAATTATATGTTACTATTATGTTACTTCCTCATTTCTTCTATTATGTTATTATACCAAGTTATGTATATCAATGGGTATGCACAATTATATACAATCTATGAAGAAAAACACAGACTCTTATGCATGTAATTATTTCTATGAAACCATGACTTCCTTCATATTCAGAAATCAAACTACATACAAGTAATGTCACTGCTCTTCCCAGACTCTGCTGCATAAGCTAAGCTGTTGGCAGAAATGATAGCTTTTGTCATTCTGTTCATAGCTGCCTCCACCCATGGGAGCCTGGAGCATACAAACATGACAGTAGACAGGCAAAGTAGGTCAGTCTAGAGGCAGATTCCTGATGAAGAAAGAGTCCTTTGTCATTTCTGTGTTGTGTGGACTTACAACACAGTCAGGAGCAAAACAATTGGTGAGAGGTGGTAAGATTCAAGAAAACCAACAGGAAATTCCTTCAAGTGTGTTCTTTATTTCAGTTATTGTATTCTTTAGTTCTAACCGGTTGTTCTTAATGATTTCTCTATCCTTCTTTATGTCGTCACTAATCTCCTCAAACATTCTTATCATCAGTGTTCTCTGCACTGTACACCTGAAGAAGAAGCTGAATAATAATGAATGTCAACTATAATTATATATATATATATATATATATAATTTATACATATATAAAATTATATACATAACCATAAGAAGTGGAGTACAGCGTAAGGAATAGAGACAGTGGAAAGGTAATGGCTGTGTGCGATGTCAGAGGGATAGTAATTAGGGGAGGGGGTTATCATTTTGTGAGGGTTATCAAATGTCTAACTATTACATTGTTTTGTACACCTGAAACTAATAATAAAAAGAAAAGAAAAGAAAAGAAAAGAAAAGGAAAAGAAAAGAAAAGAAAAGAAAAGAAAAGAAAAGAAAAGAAAAGAAAAGAAAAGCCAACAGGAAATTGCTACCAGCCACCCCTCAGCAAGTCACAGAGTAGGAAACATACAGGAAGTGAAATAGGGAGTCTACACTGGACAACACTGTGCATGGTAACAGATCATGGACATGTCGAGAGACATGTCGTGGTGGAAGAGCTTAGGACCTGAAACAGGAGAATCGGGCACTAAAACATAGGTGGTTAACAGCTTCTTGACTTTGGGCAAGTTACTGTTCCTCTCAACTTTTATTTCCTAATCTTTAATTTGGGCCTAAAATTAATCCTTGCCTTGCCTACCTCATACATTTCCTGGGTGAATCAGGGTGGCATAACGTATATTAAACCATGCTTTATAAACTCTAAACAGATGCCATTCATTACTTGTGGCTTTTCTATTTGGAAAGTATAGGTCAACACATCATCCCCTCGCAGTCCTAAAGTAGGGAGAACAAAGGAGGAAAAAAGTGGTGTCACTAATGCTTTATGTTCTCCGTATTAAAAACAGTATAGTTGTTGAAAGCCCATTTTTTCAAAATTCTCTTCCAATTTGCTTACACTAAAAACTATTCAAAATAAGCCATCCTTCACAAAAATGGCCATCATAACATGAAATGTTGTGTTCATTTTAGAAGATATCAAAACTTGTTCACATTAGAACGAAATTTTTAACTCTGTAGTACATCTCAGCCATTTGTCTCGTTACCTAATGGAAAATTAGTAACTGGGAAAAGGGTCGGTAAAAAGGATATGAGTAAGAAAGGGATATTGGGAACAGCTGCCTATAGAAGAGGGGAAATGTTTCTGGCACAGTATTGTTTTTTTCAAATTCTTTCTAGAACACAACACGAGTTGTAAATATCTTGTTCTGCCATTCAGTTTTACACATATCACTCAAGATTGACCCACATTCACACCAAACAACAGGAATTTTAATAACATGATGCTTAGGAACAAGGTACTGATTGGGTATATTCTCCATTTTCCATTTTTTAAAAATAGTTTAATTTTCTTGCATGCATAAGGGCCTTTAACTGGAAATTCCAAGGCAAACCTAGTGCAGGAGCATCCATAATTGGAATAACGCATATTAATCCATAAATTATGCATATAAGTAGCAAAATCTGTGGAATCTCTAAGTATTATAAAACATAAGGACAATATCAGCCCCATTTAGTCCTACGAGCCTTATTTAACAGGAACCCTGAGGGAGTAGTAATGGTTCTTTAAAATAACAGAAAATAGTTTATGATAAAAAATTAATATAGTACCACCTAATCAAAGATGCTGCATATTATTATTGTTTTTACCTCCCAATATGTCTGTGTTATTCCTACAAACCAAGAACATTAAATAATTTCCTATAGCTACAGAGATCTCTAGCTGGCTGCCTGAGGAGCACCCAGACATAACCACTTCTATGTAGCCATCAATACAGGTCAGAGCCTTATGGGGTAGACACCAGCTTTGATTTTAGAAGCATCAAGTGAGCTATCCCCATCCCATCCATCACCTAATCCTCTCTGGAAAAAACTTACTTTCACTCCTGTAAAGGTGCTTAAAATCAAGGAAGGCACTTTTCAATTAATTATTTAACATGATAAGCTCTTTAAAATGTACACAGTCCAATTTGTCTAGTGAGAGAGACTCATTGATTTTGTGGCATAAGGTTTTGATATAGGAATCAAGAGAGACAGATATATGCATATCTATACATATACAGAGGGTGCCAAAAACATGTATACGGGGCGGCCGGTTGACTCAGTGGTTAGAGTGCAGTGTTCATAACACCATTGTTGGTTTGATTCCCACATGGGCCAATGAGCTGCGCCTCCCACAACTAGATTGAAAAAAAAAAAAAAAATGACTTAACGTGGAGCTGATGGGTCCTGGAAAGACACACTGTTCCCCAACCCCCAATAAAAAAAATAAAAATAAAAATACTTTAAAAAATTGTTGTAAATGTGTACATGTTTTAAGAAAGGAAGAGTATATAAAAATTGTAATACTCAATATATACTGGTAGCAAAAGATGAATACAAGTTATATTTGACTTCGTAATTATAAGAGGTACTCAAAGTGGTTGCCATCAGCATCCAGACACCTCTGATTACAGCCACTTGTATACATTTTTTAGCACCCCCAGTGTGTGTGTGTGTGTGTGTGTAAATGTAGAGATACAAAGAGAGAGAAATTGAGAATAGGGACTACCAAAAGTAAATGCCCCTACTTCACAATTTTTTGTCAACCTAAACCCATAATATATCAGAGTTTAAACTAGTATAAAATGCCAAGGCAAAAACTTTGATTTGTTTTACTTTGATATGCCTTTGCTTTGTGGATCTATTAGTCACTCTGGAAGAGCAAAATAATAAACTTTGTTATTTTAGGTTTTTAAGATGTTTCTAGGCAGGTTTGATTTACAAATCAAAAAATACTTGAATACCTTATCTAATGAGCAAAATTGGTCGGATCTTATTTTTAGATTCCTATTTGTAGACTCATACTTTATAGTTTAATAATGGTAACACATTTACTGGCCTGTATTTGAAAGTGACTTACTCGTATGGGGTCTGATAATTAAGTTTGCGAACTTGTTGCAATGATGTTGCTAACTTTTTTGATATCAGAGAGATTATTCATTATGAATTTGTACCAACTGGACAAACAGTTAACCAAGTTTACTATTTGGAAGTGCTGAAAAGGCTGTGTGAAAAAGTTAGATGACCCAAACTTTTCGCCAACAATTAATTCACGGCTCTTGCATCACAAGCTCACCAGCTCACACGGCACTGTCTATGAGGGAATTTTTAGCCAGTAAACAAATAACTATATTGGAATACCCTCCCTACTCACCTGATCTGGCCCCGAATGACTTCTTTCTTTACCCCAAGATAAAGGAAATATTGAAAGGAAGACATTTTGATGATATTCAGGACATCAAGGGTAATACAACGACAGCTCTGATGGCCATTCCAGAAAAAGTTTCAAAATTGCTTTGAAGGGTGGACTAGGTGCTGGCATCGGTGCATAGCTTCCCAAGGGGAGTACTTCGAAGGTGACCGTAGTGATATTCAGCAATGAGGAACGTAGCACTTTTTCTAGGATGAGTTTGCGACTTAATTGTCTGACCTGGCATGCATTCTCTGAAAAATTATTATGTCTCCCAGGGTAAGTTCTAATAAAATGATTTTTCCAACAACATGTCCAATGGAATTGTTGATTTCTATCATTACAGTCGTCATTCGTGCCATTAAGATGACATAGCCCATCGCTATTAGGTTGGTGCAAAAGTAATTGTGGTTTAGAAGGTTTAAAATAATTACAAAACCGCAATTACTTTTGCACCAACCTAATATAATCAAAATAATTGGATAACTATGTTAACCAGGTATTTGAGACCTAGATTCTTCTCAGTAGTCAAGAATGCTAGGCTAATAGTGAAAAATTACACTTACAATTTAATTCAGTATTTGATTTCCTCCATCTTCCCCCACTCCCATCCCAAAAATGCAGCTGAAGAAGGAGAGAGCTGCCCAGGAGCTTAAAGAGACAGCAGGCAGCCTCATACACCGCAGTTCCCAAGTTAGCCCCTTGCAAGCTGCGGATAAATCCCATCCATTCTCCGTCAGCAGAAAAGTTAGGTTTGTACTTTACAAGCACACTTTTAGAAAAAGAATTTCATTCAGAACAAAAGGAAAGAGTGGTTTTCTTTGAAATATGTTTATAATGGCAGTAAGGTAACACGAGAGGGGAAAAAAAGAAAGATTTTATAGATTACAAATACTGTCAGGTCCACAAAGCATTTATTGATCTTTATATCAGGAGGAAACAATAAATCTCTCTTCTCCAGGATCCACACTAGAAATCCCTTCATATCTGTCTAAAGCTTCAAATGGAATTACAATAGTCTGTAGCTAAAATTTACTCTTTCCCTCAGTCTTTGTTCTATTACAACATAATCATCTCATTATTATCACTCCTTACAACAAATGCTTTTGGAGGCAGATTCCTTTTTAAGGAGATAAAAGACATTTTCATTACTTGTGGCAAATTTTTAAACGACACAAGCGTAATTATTCCTACTCCAGATTTCTATTAAATGACATTTTCAAATTCAGAATCCAATGCAGAGTCATTTCTCTTCTGCCCTATATAATCAATAAGAGAGAGCTACATACATACATATATATATAGATAAATAATGATGACAGATAGATAGATAGATAGATAGATAGATAGATAGATTTCAAAATGCTATTAAAATAAACTCAGGTTTATATCTGTAAAACACTATGATAAAAACACAATTTTAAGAAGCTCTGCATCCTTTCCTTTTTGAAAAACAAATAAATTTCTTAAGTTAAAAATAAAATATTTGGTGAGACAACATTCAAAAATCAAAGATATCTCTCATACACAAATTAAACCAATCACATGAGGAAAAATGAAATGGAAAGATAGACGCAGAGTGACCCTGCGCTACAAGAATTTGTACAACAGGCATTTAAACACATATTTTTTTTCTTTTGTTGAAGTCTACCGAAACTTATTGAATTAGGATTACAGGCTTTTCGCTAGTACAGCAACAGGTTCTCCTTAAATTTGCCATTGGGGAAATGTGGGTTTTTCTTCCCAAAGTTCTTGCTTTGCCTTGGGAAGACTTTATACACGAAAGAGTTTGGAAGAAAGATAAAATCTTTCTGAACTTTCATTCCTGAAATGTTTGCAAGAGTCACAAGAAAAAAAAAGGGGGGGGGGATTATAAATTTTTTCCCCATATAACTGAGACATCTCAAATTCCTGGCACAGAAAAGGCTAACAGCAAATATCTATTTAATGAACTAAAGTTGAATTTTTAAAAAATATAGTTACATCATGTAGGAAAAAACGTATTCTTTCCTCCTAACGTAGTATATAATGGAAATTGACTGGTGTAGCAGATTACAAGAGTATTTAAGGAAAATCCAGCACTTTTTTTTTTTAATTCTGCAGATAACTATAGCCATTTTCTGCTCCACAGACCTTGTGTTCTGGCTCAGTACACAGTAACGTCAGGCATGCATAGTGAGCAGATAATAAATGTGATGAAGGAATAAAAATAATATAATAATTTTTATTTTTATAGATTCTGTTTTGTTTTTGTCACTACTGTTGATTTTATTTTTCTGCAGTGCATTTGTATTTATCATCTTATTTGTGTAGTATGGGTTGAATACATACCTTTATATTCACTCTAAATTTATTCACTTAACAAATATTTATTTACTGGTCAACTATTATGTGCCAGGCACTAAAACTTGGGATTCGCAGTACACAAAGTAGACAAAAACCCTTGCTTAATGAAATTAAGCAAAATTTACCCAGAAAAGGAACGGAAGAGAGCCAAAATGCTACATTGGATTCTGTATGTCCTGCTTGACTTTATTTTACCTTCCAAATCACCTTTCAACTGTGTAAACTATAATCAATATAATGACAAAGCAGAGTCCTATTTACTTTGTTCCTAATCCCTAGACAGTCCCTACTATTACTGACTTTTCCATCATTATCAAGAGCTCTAACACTAAACACAGTCATATCAGACATGGTGAGGGTAAGAATAGGGGTTATATTACAGGCGCAAATCAAAAACAGTTCCCTCCACATGGTGTTCAATTTATAAAGCTCAACTTTAGAAGGATAAGAGAAAATCTGAAGTCTTCAGATTGCTAAAACAATCTAAAAGCTATCTACAGTGGAGAATATACAAGTGAAAAAATGCACACTGCATGATTTGACTAGAAAAATTTCTGAAGGATGAATTAGTGACATTTCTGGCCTCATGTGACATCCCATGGTCAGTGCAGCTACCATAGTTAAGATACACCTAGATAGCTGGCAATTTAAATTCATCCATCATTTGATATACAAAAGTACTGACCAACCACTGAGTTATAGTGATAAAATCAAGATAAGACTGTAATAAATTAAGTGTAAATAAAACCAAAATCTGACAGCTGCCTTTGCACTATATTCCTGTTATGCTATATTGCATTCCCCTTAGGTACAGAGACAGAAGCATCCTCACCCTTGACGAAGGAGTTAAAGAATGCCTCTAGATAACTCTCTTTTCCTAAAACCTATTTATCTCATCCAGCTCCAACTTTTTTTACTACTCTGCTACCTTATAACAGTCTCCACCTCTTAAATAAACATAGACATAGCCTCACAGGCCCTGCCAACTATCTTTCTTTACTTTTATTGCCAAATGTCTTGGATAGAAATTTATGCCCATCATATCCTTTGTTTACTCATCAAAACTTCCCTCTTTAGTTTTGATGAGTAAACAAAGGATATGAAGGTCATAAATTTCTTAATAAATAGGTTTCTATCTCAGATTCAGGATGACACTGCTTTCCTAAGGCCACCAGCAACCTCATTCATGCTGGGTTTGAAAGAACCATCCTTAGTCACCATTATTTAGCAAGTATCAACCACTTTTGCAGTGTCTCCCAGCTGCTCTCCAGCCACCTCCCACCCCCACAAACAAAAAAAGCATCCTCATACCTACATTCTTCTGATTCTTTTTGTATATTGTTTTTCAATCTCTATTGTTCTCATTTTTCTCTTTCTCCCTTTCACTCGGAGAGCTTGCCAATTTTCAATATATTAGCTACTACCTCCATGAGTTGCTACCCAAATTCCAATCCCAAATCTTCAATAGTCTGTTAACTGAGTGACTGCCGACAATGTGACAGGTACTGGGCTGAAGCTGGTGATCCAGTAATTCTAAGCCTGCAAAGAGCTCACAGTCCAGAGCTGATCATTTGCACCTAAATTCAAAATATCCAAATCCAAGCTTATCATTGTATTTCTTCCAAATGCCACCTTCCTGGTTTTGCACTTTTATTAATGTCATCACAGTTCTCAAATTCACTATGGCAGGTTGGGTTCCCTGAGAAGACTCTGGAAAGATTAGCATGCAGAAAGCTTATTATGGAGTGTTCTTGGGATCAACCGTCATGACGGAGTATAGAGGGAAGCAGAATTGGATAGAGGGACAAGTTGGACTGTGATGCAGTCCCAATGGAGGCCTCAGTCAACCCTACATGGAGTTGTAACTTCAGAGTTGGCTGAATTAGGGCTGGAGGCCAAGCCTTCATACCCCAGGCTGATTAGTCACTGGAATGGGCCATGATCTTGACCAATGCGGCTCTCTTCAGTCCAGGCAATACATATAGGGGACTTACAACAGAGGGTGATTAAATTAATTCCTAAAGTGGCATCTAGGCCCTCCATCACAATGTCCACTACACTCACAGAGGCTTAAAATATGTAATACAGTGGAAGGAATACAGAGATTGGAGCTAAACAGACCAAGATTCTAATCCTATCTCTATCAGTAATTAGGTGTGCTCATAGTCAAGTTACTCAACCTCTCTGAATCTCTCATAAGATTATTTTAAAAATTCAATAATATATATTATGAAAACACTTAAATGCTGAGTCCACAGTACTTTCCTAACACGTGTTAATTCTCCTTCTCCCACCGTATGCTTTTTCTAGACTATGCTGTTTCTTTTCCAAGTGCTAAGACTTCTCTCAAAATGACATTACTTCATGCAGTCAATAAAGATGTATTAAGAAGTTAATTCTAGCCAGTATTATTCTAGGCACTGCAAAGACCACTGTGAGCAACTCAGACAAGGCCCTCCTATTGCAGAGCTTAAATGACAGTGAGGGAACACAGGTAATACGTAAGTAAACAAGTTAATAAACAGGTAACTTTGATGGTGAGTGCTATGATGGAACTGCACAGTGACGTGAGAGAGAATGGTTGGTGGAGGAGGGTACACTGAGCAGAAATCTGAAAGCCAAGAAAGGGCCAATCACATAAAGAACTGGAGCAAGGGGGCATTTCTGTCACGGGAAATAGGACAAAAGTCCCGAGGCAAAATGGCACTTGCCTGGAATGTGCGAGGAATATATTGTAGACCTGTGAGTGTAGGTTAGAGTATGATGAGGTGAGACGTCAGAGAGGCAGGCTCATGATACCTTGCAGACCTTGTAGGTAAGGCATCACTCCTGCATTACTGTTGTGAATATTTAATGGAATACAACGTGTAGAGCACTTAGTTCCATGCCTTGATAAATCATCACTGTTATTGTTACTACCATCACCATCGTGTTATGAAGCATTTTACTATCTAAACCACTCTACTTACCAGGATGTCCACCCATCTATAGCACAGTGATAATTAAGACTCATAATGACACTGAAGCACTGAGACACACAGAGAGTGTTCGGGATTATCAAAGACTGATTAACAAAGTGAAAAGGGTTTAACTCTTAAGTGTATTTTATTAAGTTTCATCTACTCACAAGTTGATACTGCATATATGATAGTTTACTGCATCAGAATGTCTGATTCACCAGAACTAATTTTCACCTTTCCAGATAAGAAAATACTGGCTGTGCTATCTATGAGTAACACAACAGGAAATGTTTTGATAGCCTCATATTACTCCAAATTCCAGGCTCTCTAATACTCAAAAAGCAATGTACTATCAAATCTGAGCCAAGGAAACCTTATTGTGTAACAACTAAGGTCCATAAATAATGCATTGAATGATGTAACTGAATATCCTTGTATTTTTCAAGGATTAGTTCCAATTTTGAAAACATAATATAAATACTTATCAAGCAGTTAGAACTGAGTTTCTCAAAGACTCACTAGTTACCAATTATCGATTCTGGTTTGGTGGGAGGAGAGTGGCCTTACAGACCAATCAGTTTTCTAAGAGAATGAACTAAATAATGAAAGGATAAGACCAAGATATGTATTAAATAAGCTTAGCATCAGATCTGTGTCCAATACAAGAAGGCTACAAATGCGTTTAAATGTTACCATCTGCCCCATTTGATATTCACTCTCATTATTTCCCAAAACATAACCCTCCACTCCCACAGATTGGTCCTAAACAACTTAAGCTCAATCTGACATATGGGCCTTTTAACATACAATGAACACCTTCACCATTTTATAACTCTCCAACTCTGACTTACCCTCTCAGTTTAGGCTACAAATTCTCCAACTTCAGCTTATCTCCAAATTATCTCCAACCTCAGCTTGGGCCCTTATAATACTTCTCTACCCCATAATACTTCTGCCTGTTCCTGGTCAGTTTTCCTCCTTGTTTATTAAATCAACAATTTCTAACTTTACCACTCTTCCCAAGGACTCTCTCCCTCTAGTACCACTATTATGTCTACAATAATTACTGTAGGATGGATATGTGGATGTAATTGTTTGTAGAGATTTTTATTTAATAGGATATTTGATACACAAATTTCTTATACATTGGCAATAACAATGAATAAAGCAGCATGGTAGAGATATCACCTGTATGTCTTATAGAGATACACATCTCTTTAAGAGATAGTATATACTTATAAGTGGCAGGGCATATACTTCCCCAAATTGTTACTTTGGCTACAGGCATTTTAAGATAATGATACTAACCAAAGTTAGAAATAATTAACATAAAATCTACAGATTATTGAAAAGCTCCAATAAAATACCCAATATGGGAGAGTTTCAAAAATAGTAAAACATTCTAAAAAAAAAATGTTCCAACTATTTTTACTCTTATTTGTGTCTAAAAAAAGCTACAAATAGAACAGTTACAATAAAATAATCAACTAAAATATGGCAACACAAAAATCATTGCAGCCTCTGAGCATTATCAGATACACCATAAACTACACAGGATTTATTCAGTCATTTATTCATTCTCCTAACAAACATTTATTGAGTGCCTTTACAAATCAGACTTATTGCTAGACATGGGCATATGTAGATGTCTGTCTTAAGGAGGCAGAATAGACCAAAATCACAATAAGTCCTATTACACACAACACTGTAAGTCCTATTATAGAAATGTGAGAAATAACTTAGTATTCTATAGGGAAAAAACGCAGGGACAGAAAACAAGATGAATGTGTGTATGTGTGTTTGTGCATGCACTAAACTAAGCAGGGAAACCATTCTCCCCCACTATTAAGTTGGAAGGCTCATGAAGGATCATTGCACGAAGGCTCTATGCATAAAGAAGCATAGACGTAAAGCAACAGAAATGGAAGCCTGTTTTAGAAGATTTTTATTTCCTCCACTGGGCACAGCAGACTTGTACATAACAAATATAGTACAGTGAATGGAAAAGGAGTCAAGTGGACTTTAAGGATTCGCAATTACGGAAACACCAGGACTTCCACAAAGAGAGCCTCCTCTCACCATAGACTGATTCTAGAGTTCTCTGCAAATGAAAATGTCTTCAAATGTTGGATCACCATTTGGAGCATTCCACTAGACCCCTACCCAACTTAGCCACTGAATGAGAGAAAGACTAATTGGCTAAGAATGTAGAGATATGCAACCATTATCATATTTTAATAGGGTTTGAGGTATAGTTTCATACATCTGATATTTGAATCTCCTATTGCTTCCTTTCTAAGGAAAAAACAAATTTTCTGGCCTCCAGATCTATTTTTTCTCCCTTCACCTTTTTTAAAAAATTTTCATAGGCACGTGAACAAGTCATTGCTCCAAAATGAACCAGTAGACGGAGTATTTGAGAAATGTGTCAATCTCTGAAAAACACAAAAGCTGGTGGTACTGTCACATTGACCCTCACAAAAACCCTTCTCCCTTCTCCTCTATCATCCCCAACGTTTTTGAATAGTTGTTTCTTTTTTTTTTTTTTTTTTTTTTTTTTTTTGAGGAAAGGAGCCACACAGCACACTTATAGCAATGATGTGTGACCTACTAAACATAAACTAGGATAGCTAACAAAGCATCCTCAGGAAAAATGGGAAGAGAATCCACAAATATAAAACTAAATATGGTGAAACCTCAAATACCTTCTACCACACAACCACCAAGATTATTTGGAACACAAAGGATACAGCCATACGATATAGCTCCACGTCACCACCTTTACTCTATCCCTATTAAGGCAATAATTGCCCAGTATACTCACCCCAAAGGAGCCACCACTTCCAGGATCATTCTTTCCAAAAAATCAGTCTGCAGAGCACACTGAGTCTCGATCTATGATCCTGAAGGTGTGGAATTCAGTCACCTGAGGCACAAGTTTGGTGTTTCACCACAATCACCTGGAGTTTTGTTTAAAATATAAAGTCCAGACCCCTCCCTAGAGTTATCAGACCAGACCTTCTGAAGAAGAGGCCCAGGAATCTTCATTCTTACCATTTTCTTCAGGTATTTCTTATGTTCACTGAAGTCTGATAGCCACTAGCTTAAATGAAGAACTGTTTAATAGTCTCAAATAAAGCCTGTATAGGAAGTGACTTCTCACTGTTCTATGTATAAGAATGTTCACTCTTTCTCAATTCCCCACAACAGCCCCACAAATCTCCAGCCTTCAAAGATATTACTAGCTCCTCTACTTCCTAAATCACTCTAGGCGGGTATTTTCAATTTTATGAGGTGCTCTGAGCTTACAGCACATAATTCTAGATCTTCAGATCCTGTCCTGAAGTGATATTTGAGGAGCTGGATTATGTCATTCCATCTCCTAGCAGTGCATTTTTGGCAACAGTAGCCCACTTGCTGACAAACATTTCTCCCTCATTTGAAAGAGAATTGTGCAGAAAGTACAAGCAGACTGGAGGAGACTGGAAAAGAGTCATTACATTCATTTAGCTTCTTAAAATATAAATGGGCCACCTAACGAACTACAGAAGGAAGATACTACCCCATCTGCTCTCTCTGAACACAACTTCATTCTCAAGTTTGCTTTAAATGGCAGGTGTAAGTAAAATTCAAACAGGTTTGCATACTTGAATGTATTGCTCACAGACTGGGTACAAAAATCTAAATATGTTGTTTGATAGAGCCAAATATAACACGAAAAATACACCAAACATAAAAGAAATAATGTAATTGATGATTAAACAACATCCGTTCATTTATTTCAAGCACTTTATTGAACATCTATTGGGTACCAGGTACTGTGCTAAATATTAAACAAACATAAAAATGTTGAAGTTAGAGTCAGAAATTAAAAGAGGAACTTTAAAGTTTGAGCTACATCACTGGCTCACTATCAAACAAAAAAATACCTAGTCACCCTTACAAATATTCTCTCTGCTTATGCCACTTAATTACTTTTCTTCCTAGATGTGTGTGAAGTTCCAAAAGGGATCATTATAACTTCTTGCTAACTCATGGTGAACAATGTCTATATCTAGAAATAATACACTTACTTTACTATCATATTCAATAAAATATGTATTTTTTTATTTTATCTTGAGCTCCATACGATAGAAGCAACAAGACAAAACAAACGTGAATGAAAAGAGCAATGATGACATAGAGGGTAAAAAATACATAATAGCACTCAAGTACAATTCCCACACAGCTCAGAGTCCTTCAAGGTAGATAAATTATATACTAAAAATGTATACGTAGTCACTCATCACCTCTACCTTCTAACTAATAATAATGGATGTCATTTTCCATTGTCAAAATTTAGCTTTAAAATGAAGGCCTAACAATTGAGCTGGTAGCCAAAAGAGAATAGAGCACTATACACAAAACAAACGCCATTCATTACCTGGGTAATTGCTGCATCTCACAGCCTAAAGCTTTGAACACACATACAAATTACTTTGAATGCAATAGATGGGGAATGTTTGAAATTCTCAGGCAAATGAAATAAGCAGTTTCTCTTTCACCTATTTATTTTTTTTCTAATTTGAAAATAATCTGTGTGAAATACTTACATTCTACCAAGTAGGTAAGTCCTTGTATTCTTACAGAATTTATACAAGTGTTTTTCATATTGCCACATAGCATTCTGCAGTTTGATAGAAATGTTTGAATCTGCAATGATCACATACACTTGTGCACACACGTGAGTCATAGCCAGGAGCCAAAAAGGGACAACAGTTTTAATGTTTTTAATGGATCAGCTGAGCAGTACCAACAAAATAAACTCCTTCTTATCACTTTTTTTCTTTTTTTAGGTACATGACATCAGTTAACCTGTGAACTCTTTCAGTAAGGTTACCAGCAAGTAAATTATTGAGAAAAAAACTTTTAGATCATTAGGAGGCATTCAAATTTGGTTGAAATTAATGGATCTCAATTCAAAACTATCATTTATTGAGTTCAAGGAGTTTTACAAAGAATATTGCTCCTCTTTCACAACAAATCTACAAGGTCATTATTATTCCTATTTTACCAAATAGGAAACTACAGCTCTGAGCAGGTAAGAGCAGGTTTTCTGAGTCTCACATTTAGAAAGGGCCTCAGCAGGGAGTTATTCAAACCCAATGACTCAACCTGAATCCTTGTTCTTTCAACTCTGCCATGTCAGTTTCTCCATGACTCCGGATGAGGCAGAGAAAAGCAATAGATGGCCATTAAATTCTGATTTCAGATTATAGTATTTTTCTACAAATGTGAAAACATCAAAGTATCAGAATATATTTTGTATAATTTTCTAATTGTAATGAATCTGTTACTCAGAATTTTGTTCGCCAAATTGAGCCCAGATTTTAAAAACTTCAATTAAGATACATAAATTTATCAAATATCCTACCTCACAAATGTATTTTATATACTTGTCATTATTTACATACCAGTTACACTCACAGTTTCAAGGCCTTTTTTTAATGGTTTACACATCAGAGTTAATTGTATTTAATGTCAAGAAAGGCTAAACACGTATATTTTATGTCCTTTCACTTTTTCATTGGCATATATCAATATAATTTCCTTTCCCCAAAAAATGAAGCCATTTTTGCTTTTTTGCTACTTGAATCCAGGCTTCCCTTCATTTTCTCTTTGCTCAGTTTGCTCAATTTCTTGGACTATCCCGTATGTCGGTAGCTTTCTGCCCCTTTTCTGTCATCCTTCCAGTTCTGTCACTTTTCTCCCTGCCATTCTGCTCTTTATAGCTTCTGAAGTCTTCAAAGCCACCTGCAATGTTTGAACACGCACTAGTTCTCCAACAAGAGCCCTACGGAAGCCTTGCCCTTGAGTTGGTCTCCTGGAATATTTTCACTGACAGGCTGACATTAGCAAGCCCCAAACGTGTCAGAGTGACAGGGTTCTAGGCAATTCTCATTTATAAGAATAAAATAGAAATAAATAAATGAGTTACTAAATTCACCCTTGATGTAAAATCCCCAGCTGTTTCTCCATATGTGTTCCCAAGTAAATTATTTCCAAACAAATAACGTAATAAGTGATTTATGCATCTTCAGTCAGGTCTTTAGGGTTATTTTTATTGTTATGGCTGTACTCCAGAGATTCACAGTGAACAAACTATCCAAAGTGGATGATAAATAAAACTTACCCTAGACATCCCCAAGATGATTGGAGTTCTTATGTTTTCCCTCTAGCCAGTTTCCTTAAAATAAAGGCTATAATTAAAGAAGTTCCATGAGATCAAAGACTTGGATATTTTTTTGGGGGGTGGGGGTGGCTAATGTATTGCTTTGCACAGTAATAGGTTCTCACATATTTTTCTAATAATTGGGTAGAATAAATAGTACTTTGATGCCCCTACTTAAGAAAGTAATCTACTTTCCTCACTGTTTTAAAACTCATAATATGTGCTTGTTTTTTGGGTTTTTTTATATGCCATCATGATAGTTTATCGAAAGCTTGGCAATACATTGCATGTCTAGAGAATCCCAGAACAGGGAGGGACCCTAAGTATAATACCTTACAGATGAGAAGGATCCTAAGAGTTAAAATAATTCACAGAGATATAGAAATGTTAATTGTCCAAGGCACAACAAATGAGAACCAGGTCTCGTGAATTCCGAAATTGTTTTCTATTTCATCAGTTCAATTTACTTTTACTTTTATTATTAAAATGGTATAAAGTGTTATAATCTTTATAGTCAACATCAATGTATAGAAAAGTGACTTTTAAAATATCAAAAACCTGCATTTGAGTATTCCATTGATCCAGTAACTAGTTTAATTACTTGGCAATATCCTAGTATTTATTAAATTCATTTCCATTTTCCTACTTGCAAGTTATTCTAAATAAAGAACTAATATCCTGTGACTAAGTTGCATTCCATGAGGAGAACACTAAAAAGAGGGGTTTCCGAAGTAAAATTTCTCCTGAAGTATGAGTATACTGTGACGGAAGGCAAGAAAGCTCTGGACACTCAAAACAACTAGAAATTTCTACCTAATAGTGCTCTGGTAATGGCGATTCTCAGAGATTTTTTTTTTTTAAGTCATTTGGCTGTAATAAAAGGGAATAGACAGCATGTAATCTGTCTCTGCAACTGTTTTCAGAGTTTAGAGTCCTGCCAATGTAGGAGAATGAATCTACTAGAACTTTTGGAAGCAATGTTCTAGTTTGCCAAATAAATGGGGGTGGGGATGACAGAAACAAGCCACTGCTTTGAAATATAACCTGTTTTCTTTGTGTTACTATTGTCTATTGGTGATATTGTTAGCCAATGAGAATTTATTTACACATGCCTTATGATGTTGAAAATCTTTACATTATATTCACCTGTATGTTCTCAGCATTCCAGCTGACAGACTTTTTTCAAAATAGAAATGAATTACAGCATGAATAGTACGATATACATATAGGTGTTGCATATATTAGATCACCGTAATTATCTTCAAATTTCTTATGCTGAAAACCATTGCCTGGGTGCATGCTTATTATCCAACAAAAAGCCAGAGTCATTTAACTTTGACTTGTAAAGGTAAAAATCACAAAGTATTTCCTCCCTCTTATTCTGGTAGTAAATACCTGAGTTCTGTTCATCTGCTCCTCATGCAAGTTGTTGAGAACAGTCTTAAGTTAAGTTGGCACTACCGGAGGCACTGCCATTACTTTTTAGAAATTTGTAAATTCTCATTGTTAAGCAAAAAGAAACTCCAGGATTATGGAAACAATTCCCCCCAAACTAATCACTATCTTTAGTAAAATCACTGAATTCATATATGAGTCTGTTGTACTGAAGAATTAGTGTGTTGCACCAATGTTGCTTTAGGTACCGACACAAAACTACAGATGCACAGGATTGCTGGACTCCTTTAATAAAGGCTTATTATGTTCAACCACTTGCAATATCAAGTCGTTCCTAAAATTACGCTCCCTGGGCAATATCTGCAGTAAAGAATAGCAAACAGTAACCAACTCATTCGGAGTTTTGTTTCCTAGGTTATCAATGGGAGAAGTGGAAATAGAAGGGAAAATGTACAGGTAAAAGGAAGATGACCAAAAAGTAGTTTCACTGCTAAAAGAAAAGGCTGTTCTCCTTCAATGCAGGGGGCACTAGGATATTGGTAGGACTGCCTGGTACCAGTACCCAGTCCCTCAGGATCCCAGCCCTACATCAGGTCCCTCCTACCATCAAGTGCGAGAGTACTTTCAAAAGGGAGACTCAAGAGTAGTCAGACTAGATCCATGTTCAGATTCACTTTGGAAACTTCAAAGAAGTAGAAGTCTCGAGGGAGGGAGGTAAAAGTGCTGTCAGGAGTTGAAGTCCTTGTATCCAAAATCAGGGTGAGAATAAAATATCAGAGTGTTTATTTGCTTACATGGGCTAGCATGCAAGGATTACAGATGGAGGTATGACACTACAACTCCTTCCAATTCTGTGTACAGTGGTGTGGATTCCTTGGAAACAGAGGTCGTACAGATAAAGACTGGAACACAGGTCTGGCGTTCCTGCAAATGGTACAAGTCAAGGGTAGCTGAAACGCCTGAGCAGGAATGAGCAGAAGTGCTCTGGAAGGATGCCTAGAAGCAGGGGGACTCTGGGGTACACCTGGAACTGCTGATAAAGACATCCTGGAATGAGCACAAGTTTAGAGGGATAGGAAGGCATTTATTCATTCAACAGATATTTAGGAAGGTCCTAATATAAGGAAGGCACGGAAAAAATGAGGGGGGTAAGCACTGAAAAATTCAAGGAAAGGAGAGTAAAGATCTGAGGTATGGGTGCAAGAAATACCGGAGAGGTTTAGAAAAGCAGACACCAGGGTTGCCCAAAGAAGGTTGAGCCAATACATGCGCAGTGAATAAGAAAAAGGGCTGTGGGATGGAGAGAATACAAGAGATTAGACATTTTTTCATCATAAGTCTCCAGTTCCTGAAGACTGGAGAAAGGGATGCAACACAGAATGCAGATGGCCTGTGGAATTCAAAGATGTCAGAGGAGGTCACGCTAAGACCAAGAGAGTGTGGGAAAAAAGAGAGGAAGAGTTTCCTGGAAGGGGTAGGGGCCCCTTTGGGAAAACAGAGATGAAAGACATGGAAATGGGAACTAAGGAACACAGGGCCTGGGAAAGTTTGGGGGAAAGAAAACAGGTGGGTGTGAAAAGCACGGGGGCCGTCAGGGTGAAGTAGGGTGCAAGGACTGAGGTGGGCAGGCAGGCCCCCCGAATCAGGAGACCCCGGAAGTGCTTAGTCTTACTCCTTTCGCGGGCTCTAATGCCCCCTTCCTCCCGAGCACAGGGGTCGGGGTCTCGCCCCGGGGCACGCGGAGCCGTAGAGCCGTGGGGCGAGGCCCGGCCGCCCCCCAGCGGTCGGGCTGTGTGCGCACGCCCGGCTTGCCCCGCGCCAACTTTCCCAATCCCCGCGCTCTCTCCCGACGCGCTGGCCCTCCTTCCGCCCCTACTCACCGAGGGTGCCGTCAAGCGGCTGATGCTCTCGCCCAGCGAGTCCAGGTTGACCCGCCTCCGGCGCTGCGCCCTCCTGGCCCCGGCAGTGGCGGCGGCGGCGGCGGCCGAGGCAGCCGGGGCCGGGGCGGCTGCGGCCGCCGCGCTGGGCTCGGGCGGCCCGGGCGGGCTCCGGCTGCCGTTCCAGCAGAGCCTGGACAGGGGGCACTCTCCCTCCTCCTCGGGGCTGGTCTCCAGGTAGTCGGAGCCCAGGGAGCTGAAGGACTCGGACGAAATCTTCCTTCGAGACATGCTGCTGACGGCGCTGCGGCAGCCGAGGTGGCAGCAGCGGGGACGCGAGCAGCGGCGGCGACGGTAGCGGGACCCGCGAACGGCGGCGTTAGGCGCGTCGGGGCCGCGGGGCGCTGCGGTCGCGCTCGGCCGAGAGGGCGTCCCCGGAGCCGCGGAGCCCCCGGAGCCGGCTGCTCATGGCGGGAACTTGGGCGCCGCCGCACCTTGGGGCCCGGACTCGGCGGCGGCGCCGGGCTGGGCTGGGGGCGGGTGCCGCTTCTGCTGCTGCTCGCGCGGCGCCGCCTCAGCGCCCGCCTCGGCGCATCGCCGGGCGCCGCGCTCCCGCTCGCGGGGAGGCTCCGAGTGTGTGACCGCGGGCGGCGGAGCTGGGAGGGCTGCGGCCCGTGCGATCGGGCAGGCAGACGCTTCTGCCGCCTGCGCGCCTCTCTCGCCCCCCTTCCCCTCTCTCCTCCCACCTCTCTCTGCTAGCTGCCCGCCTCCCTCCGTCTCCCTTTATCCGCCCCCCCTCCATGCTCTCCCTCCGCCGGTATCACGTGTCGCCATCATACTCATTGGGAGTCTCTGCCTCGCCTGTCGCCACGTTTCAGGAGCAACGAGGACACTTCGTTGCCGTCCTCTGCGCGCCCTCCCCGCTCCCACCGTCTCCTCCTCCGAGGAGGGCACCAGATCGCGGATCAGACCGTAGGGCCCCAACCCCAAAAGCCCTACGGGAGAGGCGGCTAGGGAGCCGAGGGGCCCCGGTCGGCGTTAGAAGGGAGGGAAATGCAGGGCCAGGGACAGAAGACCTCCTCCTGGAGCCTACTCGGGAAAGCCTGAGAGCGCGAGTGGGGGTTTAAGTCCAATATTTGTCCTTTTTCCGCCTCCGAGTTTATTTAGGAAGTTCTGAGGCAAGGGGGAAAGGCCGAGCGATCCAACCCTCCCAGTCCAGAGGAGACGCTTCCAACGGGAAGGGAAGGGGCAACGTGTTGGCACCCATCCTACTGGAGCAGCTCATGGGCACGAGTGTTCTCCGCCTCGGGAGGTTGCGTGGGCTCGTAGGGAGCCCGGAGCCCGGCGGCAGTGAATGAAGACAGCGTCTGCTCGGGCCAGAGCCCTGTTGCTGAGTGTCTGCCAGGCTGGGCACGCCGGGCTCCTGGCTCCCGCCGGCTCCGCACTCGTGCTGGACAGCTCCGCTTGCCACCTGCGGCCGCGTTTGCGGCGTCGACGACTGGGGGACACTTCCTCTCTAGACTCCACTACCTAGGACCCTGCTGGGGGAAGACCAGGGAGGAGTGCCCCCGAGGCCCTCGTTCTCCCGGCTCTTTGCGCAAATATGCGATCTGTTTGCACTTGGCTGCAAATGCTTGGAAAGCTGAGGGGAGTGGGAGAAAGCTTTTCAAACCCAACAACAGACTCGCCACAGCGAGAGCACAGCTCTTGCTGCGAGTTTGCGGTGGAGCTGCTTCATTCCAAAGCTCGCCTCCTGGCAAACCAGCAGCCACTCTCAGCACCCGACCCCACTGCGCTCGTTTTAGCTCCAGAAAAGCCTCGAACTTGTTCTGGCGTGGTAAGGGATTGGAAGAAGGGACAAATAAGAGTGACCCGGAAAGAGGGGTCCCAGGCTGTGCTTCCCCTGCAGCAAAGCAGAGGAGCAGCACCATCGGCCCCTCTCTTCCCCTTCCCGGGAAAGAAAAGTCCAGGGGCTCTGGCTTTAGCTCCCAAGGACACAGAAGCCAAAACGGTCTTTTGAAAGGACTGGTCCCTCCAAGGTGAAGGTAGATGGGTTTGTGAACTGTGTTTATTTAAGAACAAACAAAAAATCCAAAACAACGAAAACAAACCTTTTGCTTACCCCAACCCCAATTTGCTTTTAATTCTAAATCTTCCCGATTGTTTATAAGGACCCAAATAAATATAAATGCTCTTTGAGATTTCCTTTTATGTTTTGGAAAAATCCACTCAAATTGGTTCAAAAACATACTTGATTCTCAGATTTTAAATAGGCGTTGAAGATATATATAAAAAAAATATGTACTCTCACTCGCATGCTCCCCTTCAAAAATGTGTATGTCTTTCTCAGCCTGCTGACTAAGGTGCTACCTGTATACTTTCCCTACTTAGCAGAAGAAATTCAGGACTCTAAAATTTATTATTATTATTATTATTATTATTATTATTATTTTGATTGTGGTGTATCTACTGTTGTCTCTCCCATTACTTCACTTAATTCTGTATGCATTTTTTCCCCACTGGAAATTAGACAAAATTATACTTTTTATCATAAAGAATAATCATCAATTCTGCTAAAAAAGTTTCACTGGCCTTTTGTTTTTTGCTGTTGTTGTTTGTTTGTTTGTTTGCTGAACACAATGGGTGGTTCATTTGAAAATTACATTATTCCAACTTTGGGTAAACTTTAATATTCTTGCTGTGCAGTATTGATCACAGCATAAGTTAGAATTCTTAGTTCTCGTCTTTAGTAATGATGATGTAATTGTCAAGTTCTTTAGAGTCATACAATTTTACAGCCTCTATTAAGAATGCTAAATAGCATTAAGGCCTTCACATTCTTTTAATAAACTACTGTTGAACACACACACACATTGCACACACACATACACACACATTCTGTTATGGTAATGGTAAATAACCTTTGCATTGAACTTAAAACCAGAACTTCTACGAATCATTCCAACACTTGTCTCAAAGTCAAAAATGACTGGGTGCTGAGCAATGAGTATCATTTTGTTTCCAAAATTTACAAGAAACCCAAGAGTCTTCCTGTTTACACTGGAAGTTTATTGCCAGAAAGAACTCTGAACCTATGGGACATTTTTGCTTTGTGTGAACTGTTTGAATCAAAGACTCTTTACAGAATCTAGCCAAATGAAGTGATCTTACAGTTTTCAGTATGAATTAGCCTCCCTTTGATCATTTTCCCACTGATTTTTAAACTATAAACAAATGGAGGCCACGGTATAGACAGCCCATCATCTGCATTATTTTCAAGGGTTTCCCTTTGTATTTCTATTCAGGAACAGGGTTCAAAAGCTCTCAATATGAAGAATGCTGTGTTCTATGCTTGAATTGACACTTTTTTTAAGGAAGAGAATAGGAGTAGCCTATTCTCCATTAAAAAAAAAAAAATTAAAGCCTTAGAACTAGTAAAAGGAACCCAAACACTTTAGGAAAGAGTAGTACACTTAAAGTGAAGAGTTTGTGCTCTGATGTTAGGCAAAGAAACTTGCATAGACTCACCCACAAATCCAGTCCTGCTGCATGTATCGTGTTTCAATAAATTCCTTCAAGTCCAGTCTCCTACTAGAATAGGGAACTACAGGAATGTACTTGTTTTGTTTGTGAAGTCGGTGAGGGCACCTGAGGACTCACTTGAGATTGATTGATCTCCTTAAAGCAGATTCTCCACCTTAATAAAGATGGTGACTATTTTCCCTTTAAACATAAAACTAGTGTTGTGTATGCCTTACCTTCATATATAACATTGCTATTTATAAACTCCTTTCACTTATTTTCCCTCATTTAATTTGATTTTCATCCTTTCCAGAGAAGTAGCTAAGGAAAAATTCACCTCCTTCAAATTCAAATAAAATTACAATCAGTCCTCACTCCCCAAATTCTTTGCATTTCAGAGCTCCAAACTCTTTCCTAATTTCTTTTCATCCATCTAAGTCTCCAGCAAGAAAACCTGCAACATCTGCATAAGTGTTTCCTGGAGTAGAGCTCTCGCCTGATATCATGAGACTGAGGAAATCTCTCTCTCCCTATAGTCAATCTTTACAAAAATCTGGCAACTCACATGATCTGTATATATAACATTAAAGCAAGTTCTCTAAAAAAAAAAAAAAAAAAAAAAAAAAAAAATGTAGTAGCTGGTGAATTCTTAACTAGGGCAAGTTTTTCTGGATCCCTAACCTAGAAAATTACACACATACACCTACTCCCCACCTGCAGGTTAACTCTGTGTACATGTTCCCTGAATGAGATTTGTCTACACCTCCCACTTCCTTGTACTCTCCTTTTAAAACATGCTTTCTCAGTGAAAGATTGCAAACAAATAACAGTGGAGATACTGTGCTTTATATGCCTGCATAGCTTTGTAAGCAAAACCAAGTATTAGGGACACTAGCAAAATGAGAATCAACTGCTTTGTTCATATATAAAGGGACACATGGAAGACAATGCAGCTCATCATTTCGTAAAACTATCTTGAAGGATTAGGGGACTTATTAATCAAAACAAGGACGGGCAGGGAGGAAATAAAGAAAAGCAATAAAGTCAATGCAACACTTAGAATTTGTACCAGAAAGATACTAATGAATTAGTGGGATGGCTGCCTTGTTTTGATGCCACCGTATCAAAGAGTGCAAGAAAGAGGGAAAGTAATCAGTGTTTTTTGGTGCCTCTGGCAGACAATACTCCCTTATGTGACTTTGAGTGGCTTTGCACTCTCAACCGTGCACTGCAGAAATCCATCCTCCTCTGAGAAGAGACCCTATAAGCCAATGCAGCCTACAATTCTGTCTTTTGCCTTCCACATCATTAGCTCTCCACACAACATTTTAGGTTGAGATTCTTTTTCAGGTATTAGGTACAGATTATATAGGAAGATTATTGTACCCTTCTCTGTGTGTTTTTGTAGACCACAGCATTGTCCTTATATGTCTAACAATAGCAATGTTTTGTCAATACGTGATCCAATTGTGGCCTATTGTGGCCTTTAATAATTTACCTAAATACTTCTTTGTACTCTGTGCCTAAACCTTTTGCATTCCAAATTATTTCTAAACCTTTACTTTCCAGATCTATTTAAGTAAAAGTAACATTTTTTGAGAAACTACAATGGACCAGGGTCTGTTTATTTGTTGTTTCATTTAATCTTTACAGTGCCACAATAGGATGTATCTTCTCAGTTTTACAGATATGAAAAATACTTGTATGGAGATTTTGAAATACTTGCCCCAAGGTCATGAAGCTGATAAATATCAGTCAGAATTTCAGTCTTGACTCCTTAAGCCCATGCTATTTCTGTGAAAACACGTTTTCTGCCTGCCTCTTATAATTGTCCTCAAATGTCCTAAAAACATAAGAAAAACAAATCTGATGAATTAAAGTCTCCGTGTGAGTGGTCTATTGCATTATAAATAAACATTACCTACACAATTAACCTGCTGGAATTATTCCCTGCAATACAACGTCATGGAAAAGCACCAGTCTATGCAGAAGCTCTACGTTATAGTAGCTGCTCTGCTAATAACCAGCCATGTGACCAAAAACAAGTTGCTCAAAACCTCTCTGGGACACAGACTACTCAACTCTAAATTAAAAGGGTTGGTAAAATCACTAGGGTATCATCAGCCCCCAATATTTTATGATTTTTCTATTTGTAGAGCTATTCATTTTCTTTCCAGACATATCTGGTGCCTAGAAAACTTTCCCCTCGCACGTCACAAGGTCAGCTTCTCTTTTTCCTCCCTATCGTACCCTTTCTGAGAATGCTATTCTCCTGCAAATTCCTTATTCAACTGCTTAAAATGTTCTCCTTATATGAAGCTGTCATGAACATGGCCTGCAGAATTAAATGGATGGAAAAGAAAAATTTCAATTCAATTGTATTTGGTGAGATGTTCACCATCTCCCTGTCTTTTCATAACCTAATTCTTCTGTCTGCTTTATTATATTATAGAAAGGAATTATGTCTTCCTGTCTGCAACTTATTAAGCTCGACATCTAACAATAATAAGTATGAATTATCAATAAGAATGTCCTGATATAACCTTGTTAATGTCAATAGACCTTTACTTATGTATTTTCAATTTGTTGTGAATATGCAATCATTTATTATGTTTAAATAATGAATATATTTTTTAAATCCAATTTTAATGTAAGTATTAGAATTCTCAAAAGTTTCATTAACATTAAGAATGAAATGTTGTGCCCTTGTCACTAGATATAAAATAAACATTAAAAAAATGTTACTAATAATGATTAAATGGCAATGTACTTAGATCCCTTAAAATAATTAATAGGCAATTTTTCTGTTTAAGAAATTAACAAACACTTCACAATTTATACTCATGCTATAATCATTTCTGGAAAATATTTTAAGTGGATATTGAAATGAGTAACTTCAGCAATGAATAGATTAGTTCAAGACAAAAATAACAAGGTTGTGTTAAAATAATTCTAAAACATTTCTCCACCAAAAGATGTGAAACTTTTAAAATAAAACATATGTTTACTCATTTTTGTAAGTTCTCGTTATAGTGAGCAAAATGAACATTAATTCCTCTTTTGGTGTACAAAAATGGACAGGTATCTCTCTGTACCGCAACAGTGAACTAAAACAAAAATGTTCCATTTCTTTAATTCACATGGGTCTTATTAGGGCCACACAGGAGAGGAATCCTTGTTTGCAGATAAGCAGCGTATAACTGTGAAGACAGTCATTCCAAAGCCCAAGTGCTCTGCACCAACACCCAACACGTGACTCTGTGTTTCCCTGCAGGTTATGCGAACATAAACTGGACCTATGTCTGCTCAATCCAATAAGGTCTATGCACTTTTACCTCAGAGGAGAAAATTCCCAACTTTTCTTGGTTTTCAGGTTTTCTAAGTAATTTTTAACAGCACCCTAGACCAAAAGAAACACCTAACGATTCAATGTATAAGGTAGTTGCACCCATACAATTTAGTAAGTATTTCTATCCTAACAAGTTAGTAGCATTTGAAAGTACATGTAAAGTGATATTTAATTTCATTCTTAAATCATTGGAAGTATTTAATTAATTAATTTAACTAATTAATTAAGTTGGGTACTGCAGAGCTTCTCAAACCTTAGGATGAGATTAGACATTGCCACCCTCATTTTCTGTTTCACATTGATATTCCTGCAGTTCTTGCTTTTTATCATAACTTCCAAAAACCTGCCTTCACAAATGTATAAAGTAAAGGAAATAATGTAGCAAAATCCAGTGCTAAAACTGTAAACTATCTTAAGCTAAAAGATTGCTCAGTTTTCAACAGATGCTAAGTATTGCTGTGTTTCCCTCAAGTTTTTAAAATGTCGTTCCACACTCCTAATTATAATTATATATAGTAATATAAATAATTATAAGTATAGTAAATATAAGTATACTTATATAGTAAATATAAGTAATTATAGCATCCCAGGACCCGTTGGGTCATAGTTTGAGAACTGGGACTCTGGTTATTCAGCCCTTCCCAAGTTCTCAGAAAAGCTTTCTTTTATCTTAATTACAGATTCTAAATGAACAAACAAATGCAACAAATGTAAAATGAAAATTATGCATCTTAATGTCATTTTCTGCTACAATAAATTTGAATACAGAATGTTACCCGAAGTGTGATTTATGTGTAGTGCACTGTTCTATCATTTAAAAAATTATAATGTTTCAGCTCATTAATTATCTACTGACTAAGCTTTGAATACATAATAAGAAACAAAATAATTTGGAAAGATTTGAAAAGACATAAACTATTTCCTTTTGATATTTCTCATACATATAATCTTTTTACCGAGGGCTATATATGCTGATAGTTTAGCAGAACAATATTATCTCATGAAATATTTTTAAAAGACTTTTGACTTATTTTTTAAAAACTGACCCTGAAATCTTGGTAACTATTCTTTGTTTGAAAAGAACAAGAAAGGCAAGTGTAGAATTCATTATTCCCTATAAATTCTATTGTCAAGCAGGGGAACGGAGGTACTTTATTGTATTTTGTTGACAGAGAAACAAAGGCATGCAAAGATTAAGGAATCTGTCCATGGTCCAATGGCACATAGTTAGTCATAGGTAGAGCTCTTAGCACTGCAAAATCTCATTTCATAGTTCTATTTTATAAGGCTGTCTCTACAAAAGACTGTCCCTTAAGGAGGAAAAGAAAAGTCTAGCTCAGTATTTGTAGAAAATATCATCTGAATTGTTTTCTCAGGTAAGAGTAGGTTTGCATTAATCCAGTTAGAGACACCCTTCATGCTAGGTTAACTCCTCCATATCCATTCATCTCAACACATATGTGAGTATCTAAAAGTTTAGCATTAAGCCAAGCACAGTGATTATAAAGACAAGACATGGTCCTGGCCTTTGGAGAATTTACACTCTAATAAGCATAAGAAAAAGTTAAATAATATCATATGTGTAAGTTAAATGGCTATACAAATTAGTACCAGAACAGATGTCATATGGTAAATAAGTATTATAATATTTTAAGAAAAGGGAAGATGAACTTCAGCTATCTCAATATGAAGAAAATGGGACTTGAATTGGCCTTTGAAAAATGAGTAAAATTTGAGTGGATGTATATGAATGAATTGGGCATGGAGAAAGGAGAGAGTATGTTGTGTTTGTAAATACCAGGTATTCCGTACAAACAGGATCAGAGAATGCATATTGAAGAATGGTGAGAAAAAGAATAAGAAAGTAAAGACCAGATTTGGAAAGGGCTTACTATACTCTTTCTCTGGCAATCATTAAGAAAAAAAATCATTTTAACTTTTGAGCTGAGAAGTGACGTAAAAAGAGTGTTGTACAGATCAAGAAAAGCTACCCACTCATCCATACAGTACATTATTCCCAAGAACATACGCCAGCAAAGCAGACTGCCTCAGTTGTTCAGGAAATGAGTTGCATACCATTAAAACTAAGGTAGGTGGCCTCTTCATGATCTACACGCACACACACACACACACACACACACACACGCATTCTTATATCATTTAAATTTGGGGCATACCTACTACATTTATTATTTGCCTATGATATTGTCCAAGAATATTATCCAAGTCAATAAAATATATCACCTCCTTTTTCAGCTTCTTATTGTCTAAAATGGGTAATTTTCAAAGCACACCAGTCATTAACAAACCAATAAGAGGAAAAGCTACCCTCTACAGAAACTAGTCTTTTAATGGAATCACTAAAAGACCCTCTAAGTGCTATTTCTGTGTTAGGGTCACTCTTGTACTTAACAGACCCCAAAATCCTTCATTTGGTGTCCTAAGACAACAACTTGATTGACTCAGTAAAGAGGATTCTAAAGCAGATTGGTCAAGAAAAGTCATCCCACTTTGACTCATACCAAATATGTTGTGCTCTTACATTCAACGTAATACATTGGCCTTTTCTATCAGAGAAAGATTTTGAACTTGTTACCTTTGGTTTTCAAAACTAAAAGAGAATGTTCATCCACACAAACTGAAAAATTAGCTCTGAGGAATTTCTTGTCAATTTCTTGTCAAATATATATTTTGAAAGCACTGTCAAAGAGGTCCAGGAGGTATTAGAGGCAGGGAGAACAGAGGAAGAAAGAAAGATGGCTGTGTGGATACTGACATTTGTAAAGATGACTGTAGGATATACAAGGGGGGATATCCCATCATATGGTCCTAGGATAGCAATAAATACAATCCTAGAACAAAGACTGGCCAACAGGAGTGGAGACAGAGTATTTGAAATGACCAGGCTGAAATGATACTGAAATAATGGTTAGATGAGTTTACCAACTGTGCACAATATGAAGAGGACCATCCTCGGGGAAAACACTGATTAATATATTACTGAACATTTTAATGAATGGGATCTTTATTCAGAGACAACACAATGAAGGGTGGTCACTACTTATGTATGAGAAAACAAATTTTAAAAGGTCTTGAAATTAAGGCATTCCCAACATTTCTAACACACACTTTTAATTTTCATAAGGCAGTAGCCACCATTTGCAACTTTAAAAGCTCCTTAGAAAGTAATTTAAATAATTTGGTTAGAGTATAAATGCAAACGGCCCCATCCAAATATCATAACTGATTACTTCCAAAATGTTTTTTTTAACAAGATAACTAAGTATTTTTGAAACTCAAGTAGCATTAAAGCCACCAAAGGAATATGCTCAACTTGTTCTTGTTGTTGTTGCTTTTTCATTTCTCTTAGTTTACATTATGCTTGCATTTTCAGGAGATTATGTAATGAACCATAATAAAATTAATTGTCTCCAGGCTGATGAGGTCATAGATTCTCAGTGTCCTTGATTTCCAATTATTTTAGCAAATTCTTCCTCAGTTGTTCCCTGCTCTATTTGGTGTCCTATTTCAAAAATGAACATCTTTGCTTTTTGCTATTTGCTTTTTGTTGGTAATTTTCCATTAGCAAAACAATACCTTATTCTTATTAGACAAATGACATAATATAATTTCTATGAAATCTGGCCAGATTTAAAAGCAAGTAAATATTAATCACTAAAAAATAGTGTCAATGCATAAAATAGATTATAATATCCCTCATATTTGAGAATTAAGTAAATATGAGCAAGTGTTTGCAAAATATTGGCAAAACTATACTGTCACTCAAATTCACTGGAATATATAGAAATTAATAACAACTTGATATTAGATTGTGGCAAGATCCAATGTTCTAAAACAAAGCTATACATTCTTTTCATAAAGAAAAACAATCTTTTTATTCCAAGTTATTGGTACCCAGTTTCTGAGATACAAAATAGGCATATTCCTGATGAGTAAATTGACAAGATGGAACAAATTATTGGTACTTTCATGCTTGAATTGATATATATACAAGCAAAAAAAGATTTTATTTCTATCCTTAGTTAGTTATAGGGAATTTAAATGTATGAGTAAAGGTCCTTTACATATTCTCTTCATTATACTTTCAACTTATTTATACTGAACAGGGAAAAGTAGGACATTATTTCTTAAGGGTAGTAAAAGCATTCTTTCTATTAAACATTAATTTCATAATTTTTTATTTTTATTATTTTGTATAAAGTAATTTCTTATTAAAACAGGAATCCATGGTATTAGTTTGCTTTTCTTCAGTATGGTAATAGCCTCTACTATGATTATTGTCTTAAGACTTAGAGATAATGGCTTCATGCAGAAAACACAAAGAATGCTTTTGATTTTGTTGAGAAAAATAATAAAACATTCACTCAACAAGCATTAGTAATATTTTGTGTCTGGCACTGTACTAGGTATGGTGAAGAGAGAGGAGCGTAAAATATAGTCTGTCTTTTCAAAGACCTGGCAATAGTTTTTGAAAAATAAAGTTTAAATACCTTTTTGGAGGTGAAAATGTCTAAGCTGAGTAACGAGGGCTTTGAAGACAGAGGAGTTAAGGTCAGGGAATTCCAGGCAGTGGGTTAGCCATAGTAGAGTCACAAAATTGAGAAACAATAGAAGTACACCAAGAAATGCAAGGAGCTCAAAGTTGCTAGAGTGTGACGTTAAAGCAGGGATCAGTAGAATATGATAATAAGCGGTAGACAGGTCCCAGATCACAGAGAACCTTGTGAGTCTCATTGAGGAGTCATGTATGCATATGAAAAAGACTGTGACTGTGTGAAGAATAGACTTGAAAAGCCAAAACTGTTATCAAGGAAAATGGTTAGGAGGCTGTTTGTGTAACCCAGAAAAGATATGAGGAATTTAACTACAGCAGTAGAAGAAGCCAGACCCATGTCTCAATCCCAAATATCTCACTATGTAACCTTACACAAGGTCCTGATCTCCCTATGCTTCCATTTCTTCATCTGTAAAGTTGGCAAAACAAGCTCACAAGAACTATATTCTATCATACCATTTTGCCAAAAAGGATACTGACAATTGAAATAAGGATGCACTAGAGGGGACAGATTAGACAAATGTGTAGAAGTTAATTTAACAGTACATGGTAACTGATTACTGATTTAATATGGGAATTAAGAGGGGGGTGAGATTTAAGAATGACCCCATGTTCAATAATGGAGAACATTAACTGATATAGAGAACATAGGGAGAGAAAAATGGTCTGGTGAAGATGATAAGGTCTATAATTGAATTTGAAATAGATCCAGAAGAAAGTGTCTAGCAAGTAGTTAAACATGTGAATCGTGCATGCAGAAGAGAGCTGGGTAGAAGAAACAGATGTGAAAATCATTAACATTTAGGTTTTAATCAAAACCTTAAGAATGAAGGAGATGACAAGAGTGTGACAGGCTGAATAATATTCTCCACATCCTAACCCCTGGAATTTATTAGTATGTTACCTTATATGTCAAAACGGAATTCATAAATGTAATTAAATTAAGAAACGTGGGCTGGCTGGTTAGCTCAGTTGGTTAGAGCATGGTGCTGGTACCACCAACGTTGCCGGTTCGATCCCCATATGAGGAACTGTGAGCTGTGCCCTCCTTAAAACAAAAGAAAGAAAAAAAAAAAAGAAACTTGAGATGGGGAGACTATTCCGGATTATCTGGGTGAACCCAATGTAGTAATCACAGGGTCCTTATAAGAAGAATGCGGAAGGAATCAGAGTTAGCAGAGAAGGCAATGACAGGATCAGAGATTTGGTGAATTACTTTGAAGATGGAGAGAGAGGGCACAGGTCACGAATACAGGTAGCCACTAGAAGCTGGGTGAGACAAGAAGCATATCCTCCCCTCAGCACCTCCAGCCTTTGGAACACCTTGACTTTAGTCTAGTGAAACTGATCTTGGGCTTCTGACCACCAAAACTCTAAGAGAATGAATTTGTGTAGTTTTAAACCACAAAGTTTGTGGTAATTTGTTGCGCCAGCAATAGGAAACATACACAGAGAGAATGCAGTGAAAATAAAAACAAACAAAAATACTTAAGCAACACCTACACCTAAGAAGGACAACTCTCATGGGAGAAAGAAAAAGGTCAGACAAGGACTAGGAAGAATTAAAAGAATGTCGTGTCAAAGAATTTTAGGAATGGAAGACTCAAGAGCTAAACATGACAAAGTAGCCCAATAAAAATATTTTTAAATGGAGAATATTCTTTGGGTTTAGCAAAGAGAAGTCTTTGGAAATCTTAAAGAGAGCAGTTTTAGTGAAGACTAGAAGCTAGTTTGCAATGAATTGAGCAAAATAAAAGTGAGGAAGATATGGAGATATCAAGTACAGACTATTTTATACTCCACCCTTATTTCTACAGGGAGATAATATAAATATATATCTCCCAACTATTTCAACAAGTGGTCATCAACAAGTAAAGGCCCTGGGTATCCAGTCAATCACAGTAGGATAGCAGAGGTGTTTGAACCTGTACAGGATAAGAATCTGTAGAAGAGAAAAAACAAGTACAAAACCCTACAGTATGGAGAGACGCATAGAAAAAGACCTTAAGGCCATAGCAATAAAAAACAAACCATAACTGGTAGAGAGTAAAACCGTCAAATACCCAAAATTAATTATGGAAGGAGAAGAGAAAAGAGATGGATGCTTTAAAGACCTTAATACCAGTAAACGTCACTGGAAGAAAGAAGGCAGTACTGAAACAGGATCAGAGACTTAACCTGGTTTAACGAGCTAAGTTGATAGTTGAAAGAAAGTGGAAAATAGCTATGCGTATATAAGGTTTTGTTTATAGCTTTATTATATGGATTTTTTTTAAGTGGTGAAAATATCAGAACTTATTAGATAAAGAAAAAAATGCAGTTATGTGCCACATAACATTTCAGTCAGTGACAGACCACATATGTAATGGTGGTCCTGTAAGATAATGGAGCTGAATTTCCTGTAAGAAATGGAAGAGTATGTGGTTCGGGTGGAATTTTTTTTCTCTGACAGCAGCAATATCTTTGGGGCATGGCAATAGATTCCCTCTCACTCATAGCACCTCGATTTTGAGTGCACATATTACATCCCCAACAGTCAGCCACTGACCTGTTTCAGTACAGAGAAGCCTGTCCCCTGAACACTACTTATTCAGAGGGCACTACAGCCCTTCCAAGTCTAGCTTGATGGTCTTCAGAGGACATTACCATAAATTCTTGGTTAAGGACCTAAGATCCTGTACAAGGACACAGGTCCATAGGGACTACCTTAACAAGTATCGTCATTGCTACTTTAGTAAAAGCTTTCTGTGACAGTGCGCAGTCTGTCCCTGTAGTTTGGAAATATTTTGCAGTTGTAATGATGTGAAGCATAGATACGTTTTATTTCTTCCATCAGTTCAGTACCAGAGAGAGCCCTTTGCACCAGATAGGGTCAATGGAACTGAAAAAAATTTTTTTTCCAAAGTCAAAATGTTGAATCCTCAGTTTTACACCATCTTTATGTTAAACACTCTCTCTCTTTTTTTAATGAATACCACAAATGTGCTTAATCTGATCACTGCTCCAACATGCAGTAGCCAAAACCACATTGTCGTGATAATCCCCTATGCTCCTTTTTCTCTCCATCTCGATTTCTTATTCCTACCGATACTTAGGCCACCTTTCACTCCCTCCTGACAGTCACAGTCATGGGATCTGTGCCTTACCCAGCCAGTTTCTCTTCCACATTTCCAATCGATCCAGCCCATATCCCGGTTCATGGAGCAGCATTGACAGCTTTGATGTTCTATTTCTGACCTTGTCAGAGGAAGCAGAAGGAGACAGTATTTATAAAGTCTACAGCAGTGTACAGTAATGTCCTCAGCCTTCACATTCACTCACCACTCACTCACTGACTCACCCAGAGCAACTTCTAGTCCTGCAAGTTGCATTCATGGTAAATGCCCTGTACAGGTATATCATCTTTGTCATTTATATCATTACTGTAGTTTTTCTAGGTTTAGATACACAAATACCATTGTGTTGCAATTGCCTAGAGTATTCAGGACAGTAACATGTTGTACAGGATTGTAGCCTAGGAGCAATAGGCTACACATGCAGCCTAGGTGTGTAGTGGGCTGTACCATCTAGGTGTGAGTACTTGCATTCTATGATGCTCACACAATGACAAAATTGCCTAACAATGTATTTCTCAGAATGTGTCCCCGTTGTTAAGAGGTGCATAACTGTAGTCAAATATGGGAGCATAAAAAAGATAAAAAAGATGGTACGTATTATAGGAATAGCCTGAAGAATCGATGGATGACATACTTGTGGTAGAGATGGTTTTCAGATTAAAATCTTGAAGGAGGAGACATGAAGAGTAATAAATTCTGTTCTGAAAAAATAAACATCAGAACGTAATTCAGCCATTTGAAAAATTAGCACAATGGTCTATCAAGACTCTAGCACATATGTCTACCAAAAGAAGCACTATAAGAGAAATATCTGGCATGAGGTAGGTATTTTTTTTTGTATCTTTTGACTTTCATAATATTAGTATGTCTTTCTGTGTTTCATGCCAAGGCAATTCCTAAGCCATTGTAACAATTCTGGTCTGTTTTTTTAAAAAAGAAACTCCATAATATAACATAGATTTCATAGAGAATTTTAAATATTATATGAGTTAGTCCTCAAATTCATGCTCAGCTACTCTCTTCATGAAAAATATAGTTTGACTATTAAAATCTCTTCAAAATAGAAAGGGTACCTATACACCATACCATCTTACAGTATTAAATAAAAGAATAGTAACAGAGAGAAAAATAAGCCTTTTTATACCAAAGTTGATTGGCATATAAATTCATTTTGTATAATATATGTATGACACAACCTCAACTAAAAGTGGTAGGGGGAAAAAGGAACTTAATTAAGTTAGGAAAATGGTGTTTTGACTGAAAACTGTAAAACTAAAGACAAAAAGAACTGTACATAAACACAGTATGCTAGTTAGTAAATTTGTTTCTCATAGGAACATCAATTAATAATTCTGGAACTACTTTATATATTTACAAGGATTGAATAAATAAGTGAATAAATGCTAAATAAATAGGACGTAGGTTTCTTACTATCAGAGAAAGAAATTACGAGTAAGCAAGGGGGAAGTCTAGGGTAATCCCTGTGGTATGAATTCAGGTTTAAGATGATAGATGTTGTCACGCAGCAGCCTACATGTCTGTCCCCTCGTACCTGCCCTGAAGAAAGGAGAGTCTGTGAGACTAATCCTTCCAGGGACTTTGCTTCACCTTTGTGCTCACACATTATGTCTCTCTGTTTGGCCCCAGGGGATGGCTGGTCAGCCAATGATGGGTAAGATTCCCCACGGTGGGGAGCAACCTAAGCCAGGTGCAGCCACATGAGGATCAACAGGAGAACACACAGGGTTGATAAAGGTGGGTATAGACCCCCACCTTCCCCGGCTAAGGTGAGCTTCTGCCTCTGTGGCTGCATTCCTTCCCATAACCTGCTTGGGAAGAGATTCAATGATGTGTTAACATCAGTTCTCCATTTATTCATATCAGTAAGTTTCAGCATAAAGGTTTTGTCCCTTGGGGAGGTATATCCTGAGAATTATGGTTCCGCTGTTTGCGGGCAAGGCTGATTAGTTCGAATCAGTTTCCTAGTATGATGTATGAGACTCACAGACCGTGGAGAAAACAATGTTACTTCCTTGTGTGTGCATCAATAAAAACCACAAGGTGGCTCGAGTCGGGGCTCTCAGTTCTTTGAGGCTGTGAGACCCTTGGTCCCCTGTTTCATAACTTTCTTGATTTTGGGTTCTTTCTTAACCCTTCACCGGCCCTTCTCATTCACTCACTGCCTGTGTTGCGCTGGATGTGACAGATAGATAGATGATGATAGGTAGGTAGATAGATAGATAGATAGATAGATAGATAGATAGATAGATAGATAATAGGTGTGTACACATTTTTAGCATGCATGCATATACTTCCAGCTCTGTCCTCAGAGAGAGCCTAGAGGTGGTGATATCCCAATAGAAATAAGCACTAAGCACACCCAGTACTCAGATCTTGGTTTCAATATATAATTTTCCAATAAAAGTAACTAGGGATCCTTGGAAGAATGGCTGATTCTAGGGCTAGTGCAGGGAAAATACGAGTCTAGAGCATCTTCTAGAGCAAGAAAGTAAAGAAACACTAAAAAGGAAAATAAATACATAAATAACAAACAAATAAATAAATAAATAAACAGAAGTTATGTATGTCAAAAAGACACTGGAGCCAATCTGAAAGAGCTTCCAATGGACAAAGTTAGAAGAATTTTAAGGCCAAATAATGTATTAGACTATAACCCAAAGTATAAAATAAATATTCATAAGTCCATAACTGATATAAATCAATTAGTTAATAAATAAATAAAGAGGTGTGTTATCCTTACAGAAAAATTCCAAATAATATATGTAAATACTCCCCCCATCCAAGACATGGAGCTTAATATCCAGTCTCTCCCTGACCACTCCATAATATACATGTTGAGTGTTGACTAGACTTAACCACCCCCTTCCAAAGAATAGAATACGAAAAGGAAAAACAGTAACCTCACAATGGAGAAATTTGGCAGACATCACCTTATCCAAGTGATCAAGGTTAACACCACCAGTGATAAGTTATGTTGATATTATGTATCCCTAATATAATGGGACGAGAAGGGCTCTACCTCTGTGGTATTTGTCCCCAATTACCATAACCACAATCTAATTATATGAAAAGTATCAGACAACCCAAATTGAGGGACCTTCTACAAAATATTTGACCAGGACTTTTCAAAACTATCAAGACTATGAAAAACAAGAAAAGACTAAGAAATTGTCACAAATCTGGGAAGTTAACACCAATGTTAATTTTTTAGTTTTAACAAATGTACCATGGTTATATAAGTTGTTAACGTTAGGGGAATCTGGATGAAGGGTATATGAGATGTCTGTATTATCTTCATAACTTTTCTATAAATCTAAAATTATTATTCTAAAATAAAATATTTATTTTTTATAGAGTTGGTTGGCAAGTTTTAAAATGCAGACTTTAACATTTGAGATCATAAAATGTAACCACAATGATGAGAGTTGTTTATAATGCCAATATCTAAATACACTAGCTCCACCATATCTATGACCAATAAGATTTTGCCAAAATGTTTTAATGAACTACAGTAGCAACAAATTCTATAACCTCCTTTTAGTAGACATTATGTTCATCCTAGTATGAGAAGATCTAGATAAAGCCCTCTTTACGAGCTATAATTAAAAGGAAGTTTCAAACCAGAATATCCCATCCATAAGTGAGTCTGAATAAAGGGCAAAGTGTGAAGGATATATTTAGTATTAGGCTACTCTTCAGGACGAAAAGCCTTCTAAAACTAGGTGCAATTATCCTAATAGTGTTTGACCAGCATATTAAGATACTATAAAAATGAGATCAAGAAGAGGTTCTAGGCTATAGTAATTCCAACATTCCATCAGCGTGTAGACTCTTTATAAAGTTTAAGCAAACTCTCATTTGGGATACACACAGCTAAATGTACCACATACCTGAGGTCTCTCCCTGCTATGACCTGCACTTTTAATGACTCTTACCTCTGTTAGATGGCTGCTCAAAATGAAAGACTCTGATCATCTATCCCTTCTCATGACATTTGCTTTCCCTGTCCAAGATTCCTCTTCTCACACTTGACCTCCCAAGATATTCCCACCATGTCCTCCACGACTCTAGCAGAATTGTTAATAATTGGGTTAGGTACATATCCTCATAACGAAATAGTACTTTATACCCACCAGTATGATTAAAATTAAGACTGGTTATACCAAATATCATTGAGTATGTGGAGCCACTAGAAACTTGTTATACTGTTTTTGGGAGTATAAAATGATATAACCACTTTGGAAAACTATTTGGCAATTTTTTGTAAAGTTAAAAAGATACACCTACATTAGGACCCAGCAATTCCATTTTTAGGTATAAATTCAAAAGAAGTGAAAACATGTCTGCAAAAAGATGTACAAGAATGGTCATAGCATCTTTATTTATGATAGTCAAACACTGTAAGCAACTGAAGTGTCCATTAATCATACAATGGACAAGCAATTTGTGGTATATTTATATAATAGAATATTACTCACAATAAAAAAAGTCACACTATCAGTACCCCTAACAACATGAATAAACTTCAAAAATGCAATGTTGAGTGAGAGAAGTAATACATAAAAAAAAAGCACTTCCCATTTATATGAAGTTCAAGAAGAGGCCCTGTTAAACCACCAAAATAGCTGTCTACTTAAAATTTAGCCCCACCTTGTGGTGGTCTAGGAAACTGTGACTAAACGCTCTTCATTGTCCTGTTGTGTTTTTGAAATTATAGGCATAAATGATACCAGTCCTACTTATGTTTAGACTAAAAGAAAGTGGGCTGAAGGAAAGACATGGCCAATGAGTGAACGATTTCCTACTACTCAACTATATAATAAAGACATTCAAAGGTGTTTGTGAACTACTTTTGAGACAGGTTAGTATGTTGCTACGTAGACAGGGAGGTCCCTGGTGAAATAAACAAAAGACAGACGTATTCTGAGACTTCAGGTTTTGAAATCACTCCTTCACTCTAGGACAAAATGCAACAATGCCTTGAGGTTAATCATAAAAGTCCTTTTGGCCTGATAAACGGAGCAGATCTGATACATAGGAGTGGGTTATTTTGCTAATTCCTTCAGGATAGGCAAGTAGAACAAACCTGATGAATTTCAGTAAAAGGCACCAGCTCCCCTTCCACAAACAGGCAAGGGAATGTATAAAAGTAAGAGCTTTTGCCTCAGTCACTGGACGCCCCATTCGGGAGCCCCTCCCGCTCGGGAGCTCTGTCCCTTTGCTTTCAATAAACTGTCCTCTTTCTTAATAAAAAACTCCTCGCCTCTCTTTGGTCCATGTTTCCATTTTTCGGTCTCTCGAGACAAAATCCCGGCACTCACAGCAAAAATCCCCTACATCATTTGGGGACCCACAGAGAAATATTCCTACAACACTTTGATTTCCTTGAACAAACCACATCTCTCAGTATAATTTTTACAGATCAGTGTGCTAAACAAAATGAATCTTCATGTAACTTTTCTCCTTTGGCTCAGCAAACAAAAAGCAAGACAGCTCAAAAGGAATCTTTGTAAGGACAACTTGAAGCTGAACGGCACACTCCACAACTAAGACTGAAAGGACAACAACTTGACTTGGAAAAAAGTCCTGGAAGTACACACTGTTCCCCAATAAAGTCCTGTTTCCCTTCCCCAATAAAATCTTTTTTTTTAATAAAAAAGGAATCTTTGGGAACTCGATAGGGAAAGTTAAACCATTCAAAAAGAACAGAATGATGTTGCTGTACCGTCTCCACAACCATCGCAATTTTAGAGAAAATGGCAATTTACAAAGTTATTACAGAAGACATTTTGGCAAAGATTCATGCTGATAAGTGACGTTCAGCTAAAAGATAAAATTGGGATTTATTTCTTTGATTTCTTTTTACATTCAAAATTATGTGGAGAAATGTATTTTTTACTGTGTTTTGGCAGTAAAAGCAATACAGTTTTTGGAAGTACCATTTAGAAATGTCGTTAGCCTGACCTTCCAAAGTTAAATGAAATCTGTTCTATGCAATTCAAAATAGATATTTTTTTTCTAATTTAGATGGTTAACCATAGTATGATTCTGAATATCATGATTACTCATACATAATAATCAGAATAAAAATTACTCAGACATGACCATATAACTGAATTTCATTGAATTAGATACTTCAGTAATTCATAAAAATACTTGTATTTGGATCTGTGTCAAGGTGGCCTGCAAATTTAGTCGTGAATATAAATGTGAATGATGAACACTGTTCAAGTAATATTACCCAGTACTCAATTTACTGCATCATTGATATGATATAATACCACACAGTCCAAGAGCCCCTTTCATATGTTACACATTTAACTTTAAAAGGAAGAATGTGTGATTGATGTAAATGACAAAACTTGGTAGAAAAAGAGGTACTCTTACTTCAAATGCAATAAAATGGATTCCTAAAAAAAACTCCTCGCTTCTCTTTGGTCCATGTTTCCATTCTTCGGTCTCTCGAGACAAGATCCCGGCAATAAATACCTTTGTAGGTTGGCTAATATTTTCATATTGAATTAAATGGTATAGTTAGTCATATATTTTCACAGATGTCTTATTTTTATTTTTAATTGATCATAAATTGACATACAAATTACTAAAATATCTATACCTTAAGAGATGCCCACCTAAGAAATCGTTGTTGAAAAAAGAATAATTTTGGAACAAAAAGGCTCTTCTTTTACCAGCTAAATATATTTAATTATCCTTTATAGGATTTATTAAAGCAAAACAAATCTATACTGCTATAATTCCCATACATTTCTCACTAAATTTTATCCCTAATAATACTGTTAGATAATCACTTCCATAGATAAATGAATCAATTAACTAAGGGTTATTCTGAAGATCTAATGTACAGTAAGTATGGTCACTACACTTAGTAATAAATATTGTATTGTATACTTGAAATTTTCTGAGATAGTTGATCTTAAGTTTTCTCTCACAAAATATTCTTAACTGTGCGAAGTGATGGATATGTTAATTAGGTCAACTGCGATAATCATTTATATATACATAAGTGATATATATATACATATATGTATACATATATAAATGATTATCACAGTATATATATATATATAAATGATTATCATTTATATATACGAGGGTGCCAAAAAATTTATACACATTTTAAGAAAGGAAAAAACAATACTAAAATTGTAATAATATATACTGATGACAAAAGATGAATACAAGTCACGTTTGACTTCTGCATATACAAAAGGTGCTCAAAGTGGTTACCATCAGCGTCCAGACACTTCTGATTACGGCGAACTACTGCTTGAGCAACGTTGACCAAAGCGTCCACTTGTATACATTTTTTTAGCAGCCCCGATATATATATATATATATATATATATATATATATATATCTCAAAAGATCACATGTACACCTTAAATATATCCACCTCATAATTGTCAATTACAATCTCAATACAGGGGAGGGAGAAGTTTCACAAAAGACCACATACTTTATGATTACATTTACATGAACTATTCAGAGTAGGCAAATTTATAGAGATAAAAGTAGATTAGTATATGAAAAGTGCTCAACATCAGTGATTATCAGGGAAATGGAAAGCAAAGCCATGAGATATCCCCTCACACCTGTTTGAATGGCGGTCATCAGCAAGATAAGAGATAACAAGTGTTGATGAGGATGTGGAGAAAAGGGAACCCTTGTGCCCTGTTGGTAGGAATGTAAATTGTTGCAGCCACTGTGGAAAATAGTATGGAGGTTCCTCAAAAAAATTAAAAATAGAACTACCATATGATCCAGCAATTCCAGTTCTAGGTATTTATCTGAAAGAAATGAAATTCCTCTCTCAAAGAGATGTCTGTACCGCCATGGCCACTACAACATTAATTATAATACCCAAGACATGGAAACAACTTAAGTGTCCATCAATGGATGATTGATAAAGAAAGAAAATGTATTGTGTTTCCCTGAAAATAAGACCAGGTCTTATATTAATTTTTGCTCCAAAAGATGCATTGGGGTGTATTTTCAGGGGATGTCTTATTTTTCATGTACAACAATCTACATTTATTCAAATACAGTCATGTCATCTTTTTCTGGAACATCGTCATAACATACCAAATGCGTCCGTCCGTCTGGCTGACGATCTTAACTGGGGCTTATTTTCGGGGTAGGTCTTATTTTAGGGGAAACATGGTAGAAGGGAGCAGAGTTGGGGGGTGGGTGAGAAAGGTGATGGGATTAGGAAGTACAAGTTGGCAGTCACAAAATAGTCATGGGATTGTGAAATACAGTGTGGGGATATAGTCAATAATGTTATAAAGACTATATAGGGTGTCAGAGGGGTACTGGACTTATGGGGGGGATCACTTCATAGATTATATAAATGCCTAATCACTGCACTGCACACCTGACACTAAAATAATAGTGACTTCAACTATAATTATATATATATATATATATATATATATATATATATATATATCAAAAGATCACATGTACACCTTAAATATATCCACCTCATAATTGTCAATTACAATCTCAATACAGGGGAGGGAGAAGTTTCACAAAAGACCACATACTTTATGATTACATTTACATGAACTATTCAGAGTAGGCAAATTTATAGAGATAAAAGTAGATTAGTATATGAAAAGTGCTCAACATCAGTGATTATCAGGGAAATGGAAAGCAAAGCCATGAGATATCCCCTCACACCTGTTTGAATGGCGGTCATCAGCAAGATAAGAGATAACAAGTGTTGATGAGGATGTGGAGAAAAGGGAACCCTTGTGCCCTGTTGGTAGGAATGTAAATTGTTGCAGCCACTGTGGAAAATAGTATGGAGGTTCCTCAAAAAAATTAAAAATAGAACTACCATATGATCCAGCAATTCCAGTTCTAGGTATTTATCTGAAAGAAATGAAATTCCTCTCTCAAAGAGATGTCTGTACCGCCATGGCCACTACAACATTAATTATAATACCCAAGACATGGAAACAACTTAAGTGTCCATCAATGGATGATTGATAAAGAAAGAAAATGTATTGTGTTTCCCTGAAAATAAGACCAGGTCTTATATTAATTTTTGCTCCAAAAGATGCATTGGGGTGTATTTTCAGGGGATGTCTTATTTTTCATGTACAACAATCTACATTTATTCAAATACAGTCATGTCATCTTCTTCTGGAACATCGTCATAACATACCAAATGCGTCCGTCCGTCTGGCTGACGATCTTAACTGGGGCTTATTTTCGGGGTAGGTCTTATTTTAGGGGAAACATGGTAGAAGGGAGCAGAGTTGGGGGGTGGGTGAGAAAGGTGATGGGATTAGGAAGTACAAGTTGGCAGTCACAAAATAGTCATGGGATTGTGAAATACAGTGTGGGGATATAGTCAATAATGTTATAAAGACTATATAGGGTGTCAGAGGGGTACTGGACTTATGGGGGGGATCACTTCATAGATTATATAAATGCCTAATCACTGCACTGCACACCTGACACTAAAATAATAGTGACTTCAACTATAATTATATATATATATATGTATATATATAACACACACACACACACACACACACACACACACACACATATACACATGTATACATATACCAAGGGTGCCAAAAAAATGTATACACATGACTTGTATTCATCTTTTGTTATGGGTATATATTGAGTATTACAATTTTAATACAGTTTTCCCTATCTTAAAATGTGTATACACTTTTTTGGCACCCTTTGTGTGAGTGTGTGTGTATATGTGTATATATATATATATATATACAGTCTACAATTTTGGGATGTAAAGCACAGCATAGGGAATAAAGCCAATGGTATTGTAACAGCTATTATACGATGTCAGAGGGGTAGTAGACTTGGGGGATTTATCACTTGGTTAGGGTTGTAAATATCTCATCATTACATTGTTTTGTACACCTGAAACTAATAAGAAATGAAAAGGAAAGAAATAGTACAAATTAGTTAGCTGTAGCGGAAGAGAAAGAATAAAGGATGAAGTTCAGGTTTCGGGCTTGTATTAGCAGGGGAAAATGGCACCCCTCAATGAACCAGGAAACACAGGAGGAGGATGAACAGCTGAGGAGATGTGGAATTCTTTTCACACATATTGTATCAGAGGCCTTTGAACTTTTATGCATCATTACCTCTGAAAATAATTTTAAAATATGTAACTCTAGCACATATTTATATCATAAATGTTAAAAGTGGCAAGGGGTATAATTTCCAGCCATACAATAAAACTGACATTTTAAAATAAAACTTAGATTACTTTAAAAAAATAATACTATATCGTATGTTTGACAGTTGATAATAGAGTAGATCTTAAAAATTCTCATCACAAAAACTATGTGTAACTATGTATGGTGATGGATGTTAACAAAACTTATTATGATAACCATTTCACAATATATACATACTTGTATACCAAATTGTTATGCTGCACACCTTAAACTAATACAATGTTATATGTCAACTATATCTCAATAAAACTGGAGGGTGAGTAGATTATTATTGCTTGGGGCAGGGGGAAGTGGGGATTGGGGTTGATTGCTTTTGGGTATGAAGTTTCCTTTAGGGTTGAACTGTATAATTTAAATGAATTGTATAGTTGTAACATTTAAATACAGCTATAAAATTAACAAAGGGTTTCCTTTTTAAAAAAAATGAATGAAATTTTTTATCTACACATTGTAGACGTTCTGTGTGTGTGTGTGTGTGTGTGTGTGTGTGTGTGTTTCCACTAACTTCCATTTTACAGGTAGATATAATGCTTACACACCTCTCGCCCCTCCCAAAATGTGCAATAAAATCCCCTTTCCCCTAACTTCTGCTCTCCTCTCTTTTCATTAATCCTCTGATTCTCTCACTCTTTCTCCATCTCTCTTTGCTTTATTCCCTTTTTGACTAGCAAATCATAAAAACTCAATAAATAGTATGATTCTTTTATCTCCCCCATTCCATCTCTCTTTTTCTCTTTATGGTCCTTTGTTTTCACTTACTTACTTGCCTACCCTACAAAACTGATTAAATAAGTAATTAATTACATATTAAAAAATGTAATGATAGCTCAGTACAGAAGAAATGCATTACCACTTAGAGCTTCTGATTATAGAGTTTTTTTAAAACTATTTTAAAATTATATACATACAGTCAATTCTCATGGTTTGTGGTAGTTATGTTCTATAAAATTGTTGAGAACATTGAATTAGCAAATATTGAACCAATGCTCCTGGGGAAAATACAGGACACAGTTCCTGTGAGCCTCTGCTCGCAACATTTTCACCAACTGATCAATATATAACCTTGTTTTATGGGGTTTCTATTTAAAAATATCTTATCTAATATACATTGTTAATTCATTACCATCGAAGTCATGGCCAACAGCATGACAACTCATGCTTGACTGAAGCTTATCTAACGCATCTATATTTTCCGTAAGGCATATCATAGTGTTCTTCTGCTGAGGAACACAGGAAAGAACTTGAGCACTAAACTTAGGGGTCATTTTAAACAAAGAAATTACACACACACACACACACACACACACACACAGCACAAACAGGAAAAATGTGGCACAAAATAAACCACGCGAAAGACACTTGTTTATAGTATGAGAGCTGAAACAAGATGGCAGAGTGTCACCTTCTTCAACTTCAACTGGGAACACACTCAACAGGTGACTCAAATTTTTTGCTGCTCTGCGCATGTCCACAAATGGCCACAAAAGTGTCATGAGTATTGATTTGGGGGGTTACAAATAAATATTACTGAGTAGGTAAATTTGCAAATACAGAATCAACAAATAATGAGGATTAACTATACATTTGTTGCAAATACATATAATGCTATAATTAATAAAGTATGCTTGAGTATAAAAACTTTAAGATACTCCATGGGGAAAATGGAATAAAAACACAAGTCTAAGGAAAAGAAAGAATGATGTATAGTTTGTAATAATTAAAGAACTTGTCCATGTATTTTGTAATTGTATGATGATCACAGTATAGATTGTATATATTCAAAAGACTGACGTAACACTTTTCTAGTTAAAATGGAAACATTTACAATATGCTGGAAACTTTACATTTGAAACTATTTAAACTTGTCATGAAAAATTTAACATATCCCCTTAAAATGTATGAAGGAATACAAAGTGGTTCAAAACTTGTAGACTGTACGTGAATGAAATGTTTGAAAAGGGAAATCTGAGCCTGATTTTGAAGGTGACGTCTCAGAATAGCTATGTGATATTGGACAAGTCATTTGTATTTTTTTGATTTGTAGTTTCTTCATATTATGAGAACAAAATATTTATCTGAAAGAATTATTTTGATGACTTATATAAAATAAATACAAGAAAATTCTGAATAGCAAATTTTTTTATAATTGTAATTATAATTAATAAGACTATGACAGCTATGTGATGCCAGGACATTGGTAATTCAAAGTTGCCTAGTCTATGTGCCTGGACTCCTAGTGGACTATGAAGGCATTAATATAAGTTGTAGAGTTCTTTTTCATTATTTTTAAAGAATAACTAAGGGAAATTACACTTTATATCTCTTAAATGCACAAAAGCCTGACTAAAACACCAACTTTTCTCTTTCTTCACTATACTTTTATTAATTGATCAGAACTATTGAATTATGGCTGCTGTTATTAACTAAAATGGGAAGAAATTTTACTCAGTACAGTTTGACAGACAATTTTCAAAATATGGTATGCTTGACAGAGATAGGGAATAAAAGATATCTGTGATGTTTAAAAGAGAGGAAAACTCTTTGCAACCAAGAGTTTAAAAACACCAGAGCCCTGTCACGGTTTTGCCACTTCTGCCCTGGAGAGAAAGTATCTGCATTTCTTTCCAACACACATTCCTATGAAAAGTGATGCTTTGTTGGGCAAAGAGTAAGCCTTTTAAAATCAAAATGAAGACAAATTTGTGACTATCTATAGCAAACAATAAGATGCTGGCGTATGATTAATTGTACACAGTAATAAAGAGATGCTTTGGTAGCAAGAACATTCTAAGCCAGGCTCTCCCTCAGTCAGGAGGGACCATATCACACACTCCCATTTGGCACAAATAAAATCACCCTGGGCTCCTAGTCCACATTATGCATCCTTACATTCTTGCAAATGTGACATATGAACAATGTGACATATGAACAATGGAACAATACCGACAACAAATTGATCTAGCTACTTGCCTGCAGCAATGAAACGAGCTTGGATCAAAACACAGAGGCAGTGCAGAGATTACAGTGAAACTTCCCCAGTCCCAGGCCCAAGGTTGGTAACGCTTTTACTTTGCCTTTGTGCTTGCCTTTTTTTCTGGAAGCTCCTTAAAACTGCATCTGTTCCCATCACGGGAATGCAACACCTACAATTTACCGGTTAACATAATCATTAATGTGATCGAGGGAGATACATAACAACTATTAAGAAACTAAGTACTCTTCTGTCAGTTCACACAGAGCACTTTACTAATAACTGCCACATTTGGGTCAGGTTTATTAAAGAGACAGAGGAGATAAGAGCTCTCCCACAGAGCATCTATAGGCGCTGCCAGGCTTGTGGTTTGTATTTGAAGAGTACAATTTAGTGTTCGTACTCAACCACAAGTGATAATGCTACTTTGGAGGCCATATTAAATACAGGTAATCTTGGCATCATGATAGTCATACTATGAACTCCAAGCCTTGTTCATGCACTGCCACTCATTTGAGCATGTTCTCAAACGGATAAGACCTAGATGAAAACAGCCCTTTTACATGAGGTTCTAGCACTGTAATTATTAATTTCTTTCTACAGATAAGGAGCTTGCAGTACAAGAAATTAGAGGAAGTTTCTAACATTCTACTGATGGTGATTAATAGAACAAAAACTAAGCCTGCCTCAGCCACCATTCAACTTTTTTCTTCCCTAAAGGTACTCAGCCTCTTCCCATACCATCACTATATAAAAGGCCCAAAATGTAGGCTTTTTAAAAGCCACCAAAACAACCAAGGAGTCAAATAACACTAACTTTATGATAGTTTCAAATTTTTCATACACTGACCTCAGGAAGTCCTACTGTCTCTCCCTCCATGCAGATCAAAGCTGAAAATGAGCAACAACAACGAGAAGCAGAACATGTGGTTGGAAAGCAATGGTGACCAGACCTGAGTTGCCAGAGCTTCTGTCATGCGGGGTGTCAGGCAGGGTCTCTAGTCCCGCTCCCCACATAAGAATGCAGGATATGGTGAGGCCAAAAAGGAACACCCTCGGAGCCATAGATAGGGGAATCATACCACTATAGTCTCACTGGCGACTCATTGGAGACATAGGAAGCAGAAGCCACACGATTCGCAACCCGCTGTCCAGTTGTCTCTGCCAACCAACCTCACTTGCTAGCTGCAATCCGCCTCTCTGCAATCCGTAATCCACACTCCACCATGCCACTACACTACCACCTTGCTAGCTTAGTCACGGCAGTTATATAAGTAGCTAATGGCTAACTGGTAACAGCCAATGGCCAACTAGTCACAGCTGATGACCATCTACCACCTGAGCCAGCACCTTTCTCGGTGAGGCTGAGAGCCTGGAAACTGCTCTCTGGGGCTCTGTCCCCACAGCTTCTTCTGAGAATGTAGAAAGTTTTAAAACTTCTGGTCATTAATGCATGAGAATGATTTTATCCTCTAAAAATATACTTTTTCACATGACAAATCTATGTATTATCCATTTGCATATGTCATACCACTTCACCTTTTCAGCTAACAATTATGCCTTTCTTTCTTTACCAATTCACTTCCTGCTTTCTTCACAGTGAATTATTTTCACTTTTTCAGCAATTATTTGTACAATTTGTTGAACAGATCCTTCCCCAGCCTGGATAACCTTCTCCAAATGTTAATGTTCCTTATAAATTGTGATTTGGTATTTAGTAAAACTTTACTTTTTTACTTCTTGAAAATAAAATAATAACTTCATTTTGAGACTCTTGTTGGTTCCTGGACCCAATTCCCACATGGGGGGAGGGTTCCCACTCTAAACCAAAATTAATTTTAGACTGTAATAAAGAATAAAAAGCCTTTATTTGAGCAAAAGGAGCTTCAGCCCAGAAGACATAGATTCATACAGCAACCTAAGTTTTGTTCCACCAGGACAAAAGGGAGTTCACTTTTTATAGTTCCTGCCCAGGTTCTCAATTAGGTCCGTTTTATGTAAATGAAGTATCCAAATTGTGCAGTTCTGTTTGAATGGGGCAGGTCTCAGCCCATTGGTAAAAAGACAAAACCAGGGTTTCCCTGTGTTGCTGTAGACAGAAAACACAGGGCCATGGGGTTGAGACAGGGGAGGAAGGGAAGGAGAAAGTTCGGAAAAACAAAGGAAGAGATCATTCTTAAGAAAAGGTGCAACTGCAGCTAATTATAACATATTATAATACTATTAGCATTGTAGGCAGGGAAAATCTCCACACCTATGTCACCATGATAGTTCCGACAAGGACCAAATAAGGCAAAAAATTCTTCCTCCTGACCAGAAGGAGTGGTCAGCAAAGGCCCACCCTGGGAATGAACACCTAAAACACCTCCTCTAAATATTTCACACCCTCATTCAAATATAATCCTAAACTCTGTTCTTCGGTGCAGTTGCCCTTTTTTCCTGGCCTGCCCACCGTCATTCTTTTGGGAGTGTATTCTTTTTCTTTATTTTAATAACTCCTCTGCTTGTTTGGCTTTTTTGTGTGGCTTAATTTGGTACATCCTGGAAGTCCTTCCCATGACATTTACCAAGAACCCTCATTCTTCCGTAACATGCATGGAATAAACAAGTGTGGCATAGTGCAGGAAGCTGAGTTCAGTCTGAAGTTCTTCCCAGTATACAGAGTACACAAGGAAGCCCTATCAGCAAATAGCTATAGGCTGTTATTTATAAAATTTGGGCCCTCAGTTGAACTTAGGGAGTCCATCTCAGCAGATAAATTCCTTCTCGGGTTCACATCAAATGAATCTTTCTTCTTAGGGTCCACACCACCACACCACTACACGATTCTGGGACACAAAATGGATGTCCAGCTATCTACCTGGAGACAGCATCAGGTTTCACAGGTTAAGGGTTCAGTGCTAAAAGACGGCCCCCCACCACTTTAGACACCAGTCACAAGCCTAGGCTGCCACCTGCACTTCTGACCAACTGGCTATAGATTGGGGAGGGCGGGGTTCCAACAAAGCCCACCTTGGCCTTCAAATGCCAGGTGAATATCCAGGTTGTTACCTGTACTTTAGACCGACTGGTTATAAATCAGGTTCCCACAACCTCCTCCTTGGGTTTGATTAATTTGCTAGAGAGGCTCACAGAAATCAGAGAAATATTTTACTTACTAGATCACTGGTTTATCATAAGAGGATATAACTCAGGAACAGCCAGATGGAAGAGATACATAGAGCAAGGTATGAGGAAAAGACAAGGGACTTTCATGACCTCCCAGGTGCACTACTCTCCCCCAAATCTCGTATGTTCACCAACCCAGAAGCTCTCCAAACCCAGTCCTTTTGGGTTTTTATGGAGGCGTCATTATGTAGCCTGATTAAATTAGGCCTTTGGCAATTCAATCCCCAAGCTCTCTGCCCTCTCTGGAGGTGAGATGGGGAGGGGCGTGATACTGAAAATTCCAAACACTCTCATCAGATGATTGGCTCCATTGGCAACCAGCCCCCACCCTCAAGTGCAGTCCAAAGTCACCTCATTAACATAACAAAAGACACCTTTATTGCTATCAACTCTTCCAAGTGTTTTAGGAGCTCTATGTTAGAAACAGCAAAACCAAAGATATATTTGTTATTATAAATTACAATATCATAGAGCTCTTCCTGTGTGCCATTCAGTATGCTGAATACTTTATAAGAATAATCTCTTATGATGCTCATTTAATCATTATCTCAGTTTATTAAAGAAAAAAACAAGGTGCAGAGAGCACAAATAAACCCTTAAGTAAGTTATTGCAGATGAAGAGCCAAGATACAAACCCAGGTCTCTTAGTCCAAAGCTATTGCTGGAAAGTGATACAATTGAGTTGATATCAGTGAAATATGCCATTGTATTTGGAATGCCATATTATAATATATGCTATATTGCATACCTTATCTTCTTGGTTGTAAGAAACATTTTCTCCTCCACATTTTAAAGTTTCTGGAATCAGAATGTCTTTTATAATTGGTATAGAGCTCTGATGTAGCTATGTTACCTAGATCCTCCCTAATCTCTGCAAAAAACAAAGAAAGAAAGAAAGCGGTTATTAAGTGGCACATCTTAAAATTAACAGCAAAGTAGAATGAGGAAACATCTGACTTATGTTTAATTGTTTCTAGGTCTCATCTACCTGTCTATCTCCAGGTGAAAGAAAGAATAATAATAATAATAATAATAATAATGAATAATAATAATAATAAAATTCCAGCAGTGCCCTCAGGGTGTCTACACTGCCCATCTGAGCTGAAGCACAGCGTATATCCCCATGTCTCACAGATACCTTTGCTAAAAGACTTTCTGTAGCATCTGCCTGGAGCTTTCTCTCCATGGAGTCTGACCCTGAGGCCAAGCACAGCAGGCAACGGAGTAGATTTCATTCCTGCCTCCCAACCATGCTTATCCCCAGATGCTCCTGTAGAAACTGCCTCCCACTCTTATTAGGAAATGAAAATCTAATGTCTTTGCAGCATTATTCATGAACATTTATGGAAACACCCTAAGTGCCCGTCAATGGATGAATGCTCACCCTTCCAATCTCATCTTGACTATCATGCCCACCACTGTGTCCTCAGCTCCAGAATAGTGCCTGGGGCGTAACAGAAGTTCATTAAATACTGGTTGAATTGATACATGAGCTCATGGATATTTGTTTAATGATCAACTGAATGAATGTGCCAAGGTCATGGTGTGGTGCCTGAGATGTCCAGGGGGCACAATGTCAGGGAGTTCCGTTCCCCACCCCTTAATATCAGATAGAAAAATGTCAGAATATCTGAAAGAGTTCTCCTGAGGAGGAGATTTTGCCAAAGAAATAATTAGGCTAAAAATCTATGAAAATGACAAATAGGTTATATGACTGAAAATTCTCAGAAGAAAGGCTAACATTTCTCATGCTTTTTTCTCCAGGGACTTATCAGCTTTCTTTTTGGGCAGACAGAATACTTTGTGTTACATAAACAGATATTAAAGACTACAAAATTAACGTGTACTTGGCGCATTCACTGTCTGGACTTGACCACCTGTCTAGTCATGTTCTCCATGACCCTCCAGCCCAAGCCCCTTGTCCAGTCAGACCAGCACACACCTCTAAGTTTCATGAAAGATCCCTGTGGCACCGATGGCCGGAAAACAATGACAGGCACCAAGTGACCTCTCAGTTGGGACAATCATAAATAGCATGTGAGAAGGGGCTGGAATGACCATTAGAGACATTTAATACCCTTTTAGATATTATAGTCAATAAACTCCAAGAACATATTGAGACATTTAGAAGCACTTAAAACAATAGGTACATGAGTGTGAAAGAACAGTGTGGGGAATGTTTTTGTTAAGAAGTTAAAATTTAATGCTAAAGTTGACTACTGTTCCTTTAACAATAAGGTTTATAGCTCCAAACATAGTTTTAGTTTTGCAAAGTTTTCTCCCACATGAATACTTTAACCATTTTAATTCTCACTTCCTTCCCTTTAATATAATTGTACTTCTGCAGAGGAAAAAAGGAAAGCTGTGCTCTTTAGAGAAAGTACTTAATGAGAATGAATTTTAGAAAGTAGAACAATATTTAACAAAACAGTTAGTGGGACTCAAATGGATGTCGAGCTCAGATCTCTCTGATGTGTGCATGCCATCTGGCTCATCAGGGCAAAGGAATCTATAATCCACGTGAAGATGGTAAAGGACAGGTTGCACAGCATGATAGATACTGGCAGCTTTGAGGCACTTTTGTCATTAAATAAAAATTAATTATTTTAAACATTATTGTAAAAGCACTAATAGTATAACATTATCATGAAACAAATAGAAAGGTCTTGTTGATACTCATGCACAGTTTTATGTAAGTATGATCATAGCAGAATACATTTAAAATTTTTCATATAACATAATTGATTAACATTTTTCCAAGTGACATTCATATCTATCATATTTGATTATCACATAAAATTCCACTAAGGAGATGAATCATAAATTATGTAACTCCCCTTTTCTGGTAGATAACTAAGATTGTTTCTGTTATATCCCTATTTTGAGTAATTTGAAAAATATATATGTGAATACAACTTTAAAATTTTTTCTATGAATTATTTTCTTTATAAATGCTCAATATTCATTTTAAATGATTTGTTCATTTGTTCAAGAAATGTTTATAATTTACTATTTTGTTCAATGTGCAGATAGAAACACTTGCTCAACAAGGATTTATCTATTCCTCATTGCTGTTCTTTAATAATCATTATCATTTAATAATACGTCATGAAACTTGCAATGAATGTGCTCTTAAATTTTAAAATCCCTGATATCCAGAAGCCTGAAGATTAGATTTACTCTGTCTACAAGTTTCCCTTTGTCTTAGTCTGCTTGGGTTGCCCTAATAAAATACCATAATCTGGGTGGCTTACACACAGAAATTTATTTTCTCACAGTTTTAAAGGCTGGAAATCCAAGATCAATGTTCTGACCAATTAGGTTTCTGGTAAGGGCTGCCTCCTGACTTGTGAAAGGCTGCCTTCTCACCATGTGCTCGCTTGGCCTATCCTTGGTGCATGCACAGAGAGGGGAATGCAAGAGCATGCGCTAGTGTATCTTCTTAGAAGGACACTAATCCTGTTGGATAAGGCCTCCAACCTTACAACCTTAGAAGACTTAATTCCTTCCTTAGAAGCCATTTCCAAATACAGCCACCTTGGGGGATCAGGGATTCAACATATGAATTTGGGAGGGGGAGGACACAAATATTCAGTCTATAACATTGCACCCATACAGGACTGTTGTATCATGTTAGGCAGAATTATGACCTTGCCATCATTTTCATTTGGAGATTAAGTATGGTTTAAGGAGATGCCTATAGGGGTAGACTTGTGTTGGTCAATTTTTTGGGTCAACTTGACTTAGGCCACAGGGTACCCAGATGTTCTTTTCTAAGTGTTTCTATGAGGGCCTTATGGGATGAGTTTAACATTTAAATTGGTGGACTGAGTAATGCATATTGTCCTCCCCAGTGTGGGTGGGGCTCAACTGATCAGCCTGAATAGAACACAGGTGACCCCCTGCCCCCACCCCTCACCAAATAAAAGGAAATTCCTTCTGCCTGACCCCCTTCCAGCTGGGACACTGGTTGTTGTTGTTATTTTTCTACCTTCGGACTCAAAATGAAACATCAGCTCTTCCTTAGTCTCAAATCTGCCCACTTTCAGACTGGAGTTTCAGTCTGAAATGCCAACTTTTCTGAGTCTCCAGCTTGCCAGCTGCAGATCATGGAACTTTTCAGTCTCCATAATTGCATATGCTAGTTCTTTATAATACATCTCTTTATATATGTAAATATATATACATATCCTCTTGATTCTATTTCTCTGGAGAACCCTAACTAATACACCATTTCTTCAAGATGGTTTGTAAAACATAGTTAAACAAATTCAAACTTAAACTAAAATCTGCCTTACTTAACAAGCAGTTGTGTTAGTAACTAAGAGTGGAATAAAATGCCACAGTTCTCGGATCAATAAATTTCTGGATGTGTAAATATTCAGCTCTGAAGTAGAACCATGGTGGGTTTTTCAGGTTTGACAGAGCTCTATCCAAGGCCAAGTCTTCCACTTCATTTTATCCATAGCAGGACCCTCAAATTATTCCAAATGAAGCATCATAACCAGATGCAACTTCATCAACATTCTAAGTTAAATCTCAGCTTTGGAGGTGTTCAAAGCAACAAATTGACTAACCACTGGCTTTTGCTTACTTCGGGCACAAAACCTAAGAATTTATGCCCCTTCCCTTATCCCAGTGTAAGACCAAAGATCAAAAAGAAAAAACAATTACATATACACGGCGAAAGAGAACAAGATAACAATAACAACATAAATATTAATTTGAAGCATCTTTTTATTTTTGCATTTTCACATCAAGGAAAAATGAACATTAAATGTGTCCTATATTTTAGCCTCAAGGCACCAAATCACTTTTGGCAAAGACAAAGAATAACTTTTTTGGGGGGGCAGTGTTATTTTGTTGTTGTTTTTTTTATTAAAGTTTATTGGGGTGACAATGGTTAGTAAAGTTACATAGGTTTCAAGTGTACAATTCTGTAATACGTCATCTATGTATCACATTTTGTGTTCACTACCCAGAATCAGCTCTCCTTCCATCACCATATATTTGATTCCGTTTACCCTCATGTATCAACCCCTTCCCCTCTTACCCTCTGGTAACCGCTAAACTATTATCTATGTCTATGAGTTTTTGTTCCTTTATTTGTTTGTCATGTTCCTTTGTTGCTTTCAATTTTTGAAACTAGGCTGCTATCTGTCACCATGTACCAAAATTAATTCAAAATGGATCAAAGACCTGAACATAAGATCTGAAACAATAAACTGCCTAGAAGAAAACATAACTACTAAACTTATGGACCTTGGGTTCAAAGAGGACTTTATGAATTTGACCTCAAAAGCAAGGGAAATAAAAGCTAAAATAAATGAATGGAACTATAGCAAACTAAAAAACTTCTGCACAACAACAAAAAAACAAAACAAAAAGAAAACATCGAGAAAAAAAGAGGCAACCAACTGAATGGGACAAGATATTTGTAAATAACACTTCCAATAAGGGAGTAATATCCAAAATGTATAAAGAACTCATACAATTCAACAACAAAAAACAAACAATCCAATTAAATAATGGGCAGAGGACCTGAAGAGACATTTCTCCAAAGAGGACATACAAATGGCCAATAGACATATGAAAAGATGCTCAACATCACTAATCATCAGAGAAATGCAAATCAAAACCACAATAAGATATCACCTCACACCAGTTAGAATGACTATCATCAACAAGACAAATAATAACAAGTGTTGGAACAACATTTTAAAACCAAGGGAAGAAAGGTGTTTTAAAATCATTTTCCTTTCCAACTACTACCTGCAAGAAAAGTCTACTTAAAATTACTATGTCTAATAGACAACAGTTTAATGGTTACCAGAGGGTAAGGGGGGAGAGGGACTTCAGAAGAGGGTAAACGGGGTCAGCTATATGGTGATGGAAGGAGAACTGCCTCTGCATGGTGAACACATAATGTGAGATATAGATGGTGTATTACAGAATTGTATACCTGAAATGTATGTATCTTTACTAATAATTTTCACCCCAATAAACTTTAATTTAAAAAAAAAAATTTTTTTTAATTACTATGTCTAGGTCATCTGATCTCTTTGACTCACAAGTCTGGAAGAAAGAAACTTTTAAAATGTTAACAAAGAGAAATTATTTTAAAGGAAAACCATTAGGACAGGTAAGACAGTTTCTGTAGATTTGAGGGTTAAAAAAAAAATAGAGACAAAACTGCTTCTACTGAAAGTGTACTGCTCTCTCCCAAAAAGAGACATGTTAGTCACCAGTAGTCTCTGAAATGTATACCCACAGACACCCTGAGGAATGTGTTAGATAATTTTTAGTATCAACCTCTGGACTCAGAAAACATGCAATCATTCATTCTTTTATTGACACAAAACTATCTATTTATTCAATAAATATTTATTAAAGATTTCCATTTCTTTTTTTCTCTCCTACATCCAAAACTCTAAAACCTCCTATTACCAGAGCCCTAACACCACCAGCTAACCTCGCGGTGATTTTCTTTCTTTTTGTTATAATTATTTTATTTTTAATTACACTTGACATACAATATTATATTAATTTCAGGTGTACAACATAGTGATTAGATATTTATATCCCCTACAAAGTGATCACTCCGATAAGTCTAGTACCCATCTGACATCTTCATGGTTTTCAAAGACCTCTTTTATACGGTTCCACCCAGATTCATTCTCCCTAAAGTGTTCTAAGTTCCAAACATGAGCTCCAACATATTCTCCCCAAAACACACACACACACACACACACACACACACACGCACACACACACTCACATATAGACACACACACACACACACACTCACACATAGACACACACACACAGGAGCATATTAATTCTTAAATATTAATTAGTGGGCTATGAAGTGTTTTGGAAAAGGGATGATAGCAAATATATTCTGTTGTCAACAAATACCACCCACCTACATGTCACATTGTCCATCACATACAGATATACACACCCACGTTGTTAGAAGAATAGGCATTAAAACTTTAAGAGTTAACTTGGAAATATTTTCAACTTCTAAAATGTTGCCAAACTTATTTCTAAAATAATAAATCAGTGTCTAATCTGCAAAGACAGTGTGGAAGGACACATGGCCTCTATTGGCAATATGAGAAATATTTAAATACTCCATTTTATCTAGATATCTAACTAAAAGTCAGAACTGAATTATTCCTCATCACTGTTAATACAGTTAATCATTGTCATCATTATCATTATTGCCTCTTTAAAGGGGAGAAGAAAGGGATACTGTCTGGTCTATACAACCTTCCAAAATCGTTTGGGTTGGTTTCATCACAGACTCACAATGTTGGATACTATTCATTTTGTTCCCTTTCCAGTTAACAAAATCATTTAGGTAGAACTCAAATTCACTGATCGTAATTAACCAATCAGAAAGATTCAAAAAGGACAGTCAGTCTTCTTTTGGCTTTGCTTGCCTGTATATTTGGCTGTATATCAAAAGCACTCCAGCACTCAATGTTGCCATCATAATTCTTTAATAATGTGGCTTGTAGTATTGATTTCAGTAAATAGACCCTAGAGAGCTAATAGACTTTAGAGAATTTATGAATGATAAGTGGGCACATTTGGTCATGTCTTACAGTTTAATAAATGGCTGGGCCAATTTCCCTTGCCTTCCTATACGCAAAATCTATTCTTTGTCTAATACAGGCTTTGAAAAGAACTAGAACTGACTGATTAACAAAGAGTTCAAGCTACAGCACCTGACCACCAGATGGGAACCTGACTCTGAAAAATTATTGGTAACTTTGGAACTATTCATTCAAAAATATTATTCAATCATTCAAAAATATTTATTGAGTACTGACAATGTGTTCGGCACTATTTTAAGTGCGTGTGATACAACAAAGAACAAAGCTAAGCTCCCTGTCCTTTGGAGTTTATATTCTAATAGGGAGAGAGAGAGAAAAAACAATAGTTATAATAAAGGAGTAAGTAACTATACATGGCATGTTAGAATGTATTAAGTGTAATGTGGGAGAAAATATGGAATACAATAAGAGGGTGAAGGGGCTGTCATTTTTAATTGGGCTGTTTGAATAGGCCTTATTGACATTCAAAGAAAAATGTGAAGGAGGTGAGGAACTTAGACATGCCTGGGGAGTTCAAAGAGCACAATGGAAGCCACTTGGGTGGAACAGAGTGATCTCAGGTCCAGGTAGTAGGAAAGGAGGTCAAAAAGGTAAAGGGAAGGGGTTTGGGTGTACAGATCATATAGGGCTTTGGAGGATATTGCGAGAGTTATGCTCTGGATAAAATGGGGATTACTGATGGTTTTGAGCAGTGGAGTGACATTATCTGACTAATGTTTGAAAGGGTTACTCTGGTTGCTGTGTTAAGAATGGACAGGGGTGGATAACTGGAAACAGAAAGATCTGTTAGGAGGCTATTTCAATAATCTGGAGAAACACAATAATAATAACACTAGGGATAGTGAGACAGGGTCTGATCCTGAATGTGTATTGAAGGTAGAATCAAAAAGATTTCCTGAGAGATTGGCTATAGGGATGGAGAAGAAGAAAAGAATCATGAATAACTTCACCTGCATTGAGCAGCTGTGTGAAAAATAGTGTTGCCACTGATTGAAATAAGCAAAGCTGTAGGTGGAGCAGGTTTGGGAGGACAATGCGTTCAGTTTTAAACATACTGCACTGGAGGGCTCTAAGTGAACATGACAAGTAGGTAGTTGAATACACATGTCTGGCATTGGGAGAGAGGTCCAGATTGGAGATATAAAATAGGGAATCACTGTCATCAAGAGATTACCAAAGGAGTAAGTGCATATAAAATAATCAAGAGGACGAAGGACTGAGCCATGAGGTATTCCAACATAAGTGGTCAAAGAGAAGAGGAGGATTCAACAAAAAGAGACTATAAATGAATGATTTGTGAAGTAGGATAAAAATTGTGATGGTGCAGTGTGCTGAAGGCCAGTGGAAGAAAATTATAAGCAGAAGAGAATTAATGATTTCAAATGCTGACAAAAATTGTTAAAATGAGGAATGAGAATTCACTACTGATTTCAGCAGCGTGAAGGTTATTGGTGACCTTGACAAGAGTAATTTAGGTAAAGTAGTGGGGTTGAAAGCATAATCAGAACTGGTTTAAGAGAGGATAATTGGAAAGAGTGGAAATAGTGAGTGTAAACAACTATTGTGAGGAGTTCCTAAAAGAAAGGAATTTAAATAAATAGGTTTATTTAAATTCCTATAGGGGAGTTGTTGGTTTTTTGTTTGTTTCTTTTTCTGTGTTTCTTTTTTCCCCCAAAGGAGAAATAACACTATGTTTGTATGCTAATGAGAATGTTCCAGTAAAGAGTAAAATTTATAATGTAGGAGTAAAGGAGAGATGCGAGAGCAGTATCTTTGGGTGAGTGAAAGGGGTGAGAGAGGTGCATGGTAAACAACTGGCAAGACTGGGTTTTAACAAGACTATGGATATGTCATTTATGGTGGTAGCAAGGGAGAAAGTAGAAAATGTAAGTGCAAGTATTGGTAGGTGGATAAATGTGAGAATGGTACTTAGTGTAAGATCTTCTCTGAGTGCTTCAATTTCTTAGTGAAGTAAAAAAATTCATAAGCTGAGGGTAGCTTGGGGAAGGCAATGTTAGATGTATGAGGAGAGAAAAGGTCTGAAGTAATTATCTAGAATGTGAGAGTGAACACACTAGGAAAACACAGCAAGAGTGCCAAGCAGCACTGTGGTTCATGGACACGAATTTACCTAGAGGGTTCAGAGAGTCAAAGAGTGTACATGGGAATGATTATAATAATTGGCCATAAAATGTAAGCTGGGGAAAAAAGACATCAAGGGGGTGAAGATCAGTGAAAAGGAGATAAAACCAATCAATGGATTGGCAGTTCCAGTGGGACTATGGAATTGTTAGAATTCGAGTACTAACAGGAGTAAGATGGAAAGAGGGAATGTGATTGAGATGATGGAGATGTTGCAAGTATTGATATAACAAGATCTAGGGTATGCACATGGGAATTAGCTGCTCAGAGTGGAGGACAAGACCATTGGAGGAGATAACTTCAAGTAATGACAGTGCAGGTATTAAAAGAATCAAGTTTATTTTTAAAAATACCAGATTTATAATGAACCATATTAGAGAGCTCCAATTAGGCAGGAGCTAAAATGATGGGAAAAGGGGAAATGCTTCAGGAGTGTGAAGATGAAAGGAATGATGAGTGGTAGTAGGTAATATAATCTAATGGCATGAGAGTCAAAGATTGAAATTTTTAGAAGAGGAAGAGTGAGCATGATCTGAAAACAACAATGGAGAGCAAAGCGAGCTCCCATCCCGTCTCCAGTCCTGGTAGGGCTACAGGAGTAAAAACGACCATCATTTAGGATGACTATAGAGAAAGCAGTGTCCTGTGCGGAGAGCCAGGTTTCTGTTACAGCAAGGAGAAAGAGGTGTTCCAAGAAATGGTTAAGATACAGAAAATTTTGCCAATAATGGACTGTGATTTTCAAAGGGCACAGTGAAAGGATGTCAGGAGGAGGAAGGAGAAAATAACCTAATAGGAGATGCATAGGTGCTTATGAGAATTCCAGTGTGAGACATGACAGTGCCCCGAGGGAACCAGAGTTTAATGAAGACATAACATGGATAAGGATCATAATGAGAATATTCCTGTAAATTCAAAGCAGATAGTGTTGTGATGATGCTATGAGTGTTAGACGATGGGGGATTATATAATAAATAAGTACTCACCACCCAAATTTAGTCCATCAAATCTGTCTCCACCCGACAGCCCCACTAGATTTTCCTATGAAATCACCAGTGATGTCTAGGGGCCGAATCCAGACCTTGCATCACTTGGCCTCTCACCCGCCTTTCATAGAGTTGACTTCTCCATCCCTCACAGAATCTCCTCTCTGGGTTTCAGCAATATCACTCTCTCCAAGATTTTCTCCTCTTTTTCTAGTCATTATTTCTCAGCCTCCTTTGGTGGCTGTTTCTCCTTCCTTGATCCTGATCTTAGTGTCAGAATTTCTCAGATTCTTCTTCAGTTGGTCTCAATAACTGAAATACCATCCAAGCAAGATCTCAGCTCTAAGCTGACAGTCACCAGCCTAACTGTGAACAGCTACAATGGATGTCTCACAAACACGTCAAACTTGACAAGTCTAAACTAGAACTCTAGATTTTTCTCCTGCAAAACACCCCTGCCATTAACTCAAACCTTTTTCATTTTAGTGAGTAACATGACATCCACCCAACAGCAGAAGTAAAAAGTCTAGGAATTGGACTGAAGTACCTACTTCAGTAGCTACATCTGGTACATAATTAAGTCCTGTAAGCACGAGCTCCACAATATCTTGCAACTGTCCACTTTTCTGGAGCTTTTCTGCTACCGCATTAATCCAGCCCCCATCATCTCTTTCCACCTAACTGCCACCTGACTTGTCTCCCCATCTCTCGTTTCCCTCATATGCATACCTCACACGAGTACAGCACCAAAAACGAACATTTAATATATAAATCAAACCATATCATCCTCTTGATTAAAATTAGTCAATATAGTAGTTCCAGATGAATATATAGTTGAATTATTTATAATTTATTTTTGGAAAAGGTCTTCTAATAATGCCATAAAATCTAGGCACCATAAAGAAGAACTTGATAAATTTGACTACCTGAAAATCAAAACTCTGGATAACAAAATATCAAGCTGGAAAACATATTGCCAGGCCATTTCTTTAATTATAAATCAGTCATTTCACAAGAAACTCATATAAATCAATAATGGAAAGAATGGCCCAGTACAAAATTGATTAAATTCATAAACAGAGTCACAAAGATACAAATATAAAAACTTATCAGCATAAGAAAAAACACAATCCCACTCACAATTCAAGTAAATTAATTGCAAAAGACATTAAGAAATCATTTTCTATTTAGCAATTAGGCAAGAATTGTAAAATGTAATGATATCCAATATTCAGGACAGGTCAGGAAAACAGGCACTTTCATAAATTTGGACGGAGTGGTTTTAAGTTGGTGAAATCATTCTTGAATCATTATTTCCCGATCTCCTCCTCCCCTCTCTTATGCTATTTCTTATTCCTGCTATGCATAAACAAGGGTGAAAAGACTTCTAATTTTCCTTTTGTGTTGACCTTCAAATGTAATTTAGCCATCTAATCTATACGATCTGCCTCAAACTATAATTCTTCTTCTCAATTCCAGTTGCTACCCTTTACTACGCTTGGCTAAAAAATAATATCATGCAAACAATCCTCAAGAAAACATTCCTAATTTAGAGTGGAGCTTTCTCAAGGCAAAAATTCAGAAATGCAGTTAAATATGTTGCTCATTACCTTTTGAATTGTGATAACAATACCCTAAAGCTCCACCCATTTATCAAAGCTATTACACACACATGCACACAAATGTGGTCTGTGTGTGTGCACTCACACACTGAATGCCTACAAGAGTGTAATTCCTGAAACTCCAGGATGTCTGAACATCTCAAGGAGATAGGCATATTGCTTCACAAATTTTTGAGACAATAGTCTGAGTTGGATGAACCTCAATTCAAACCACACTCAAACAGTAACTATAGAATCATTTAGCCTTCTGCCCTCAGTTTCTAATCTTTCTAAATGAGGCCCGTGTTATCTAACTTGTGGAGTTTTGTGGGGATTAAGTGGAAATCAAATAGCAACTAGCACAGTATCTGGAATATAGTAAATGTTCAATAAATGTTAACCTCTTTCATACTTTATCTCCATACCCAAGTCTCCACAAGAGACCAGCAACATTTCCACAGGCCACATCAACCTAACCTGGTGCTTTGGGGGGTGGGGGTGGGAGAGGGCTATAAAGGAAGAGGAGCTGGAGGGGGAAAGGAGGAACCATCGTAAGGACTTTAATTTTCCCTGTGGAACTGCGTTGCTTTCTTTCTACCACTGCCTGCTTACCCTCCACGCTGACTCAGGAGATCCTTTTCTTAGTAGGTACAACTTCCAGGTGTCCTGACAAGCCAGATAAATGCAGGCACATTTTTACGTTTTAACTTGACGCTAAGGTATAAATTATACTTTCACTTTTTTAAATACGAAGTATTACATGTCAAAGAAACTCCTCCCTCATCCTGAGGAGGTCTGAGTGATTTCCCTGGGAATCTGGGGTGGGGTAAAAATCAAAGATGTTCTATCAACAGTGGTGTTTGGGTCAAAGGTGGGTTGAGGGTCTGGATGGAATGAGAGTGCCAGGGTCCATTGGTGCTGCCTGATGACACCACAAGCTAGAACCTGAAGGTATTTTTAAGGTCATGAAATCTCCATGCTATCAAATCAGACATATCCAAGGTCCTATTTCAGCAGCAACCATCAAGACAATAGATGCTGATCTTGCTGCAGCCCCCAAGCTCACCATCACCATTGCTAGAGACCTCTCCACCTAACTGCTTTGACCACAGATCTCAGACAGAAGAAGAGGAATTGTCCCTTGTACAAGGCTTCCAAAGGGTAGCCTGACCCTTTAATTTTACAGCACTTTAGATTAGGCTGAAGTCACTACCACTTACAGGACACAGCACCAAGTCTCATTCAAGTCGAGGGTTCCAAGAGGAAGTTGAGGAGCTACGACTCTCAAGTTTACCGGTTGGTATCAGCATTGACCTTTCTTCCCTCACAACACTTATTTTAGAAACCTCAGCCCCAGTGTTTTAGAGTTCCTCCATCAGTCATATTTGTATATCGACATGTAGATCAGACTCTCAACATCTCCCTTATTTTCCCAGCACTCTTGAGGCAGCAACGCAGACTAAGATTCACCTTATTACCCAAAATAATCAGCTTCAAACTAAAAATTCCACAAAGGATTTAATGCCCAACTTGGAAACCTGTCAAACGTATTTGCAACTCCTTCTAATTTTTTTGGTGCAAAATATGAATGTTATTAGTAACCAGTATTTGAAGTTTCTCTTTGTCTATGTAAAACTCTAGCTCAAAATATTTTAGTATCTGTTCTTTCCTTCAGCGATGTTAAATGAAGCATCACAAATTCAGCCTTACATACAACACTTCTTTAAAAATAAATCCTAGAAGGACATAATTATTTAAATTCAATTCCATAAAGATTGTAACTGCTTGGAAAAAAGGAAAATAATTTAAAAAACTGTCACTGATATTTTGGCTAATAAAATGCAACAAAATAGAACACATTAAATCCTGCATGCAAATAAATTATTTGCTATAAAGATTATGCATATCCAGGACCCCTCCTTAGTGACAATAAATTAGAAATAAAAAAGGTCAAATGAAGTGTAGGTAGTAGTTCATTTTATCTTAGAAATGGCAGAGCTGTGTCAGATCACATGAACAGATGGTAGTAGGTTGGTTTCCTTTCATTCTTGGCTACATTGATGCATTTTTCCAGTGCTTCATTGTATCTCTCTTGAAGTATACCCTTCCCTTCTCAGAGGCTTCTTGGGTGCCCTGTAAAACATGTAAGCTAAAATCTGCACACATCTTTGAAGTTATACATCTGAAACAATCACCTCCGTGTTCATCCTCCTCACCTGAAGTTTCAAACCAACACCTGAACACCTGAAGGAGGAATACTGAAGTGGAAAGAGTTCTGGCTTTGGAGCAAGGCAGAACTGAACTTTAATTCTCTCTACAGCTTTTTCTACCTATCATTCCTTGAACAACGTAGTTACATGTTTGAATTAATTTCCACATCTTTAAAATAATGACAATAATAGTTATTTCGCAATCGTTATTCCTGTGAAAATTTAATAAGCTAATATATAGAGCATCCCTCGTATGGGGCTACCATCTCTAAACTTGAGAGAGAGTTGCAGTCCCTAGTTTGCCTGCTGGGACCTTGGTCTTGGATAACACTTAGGGTAGTGTCAGTTAAATACTCTTTACTTTGGTCACTAGACCAAGATGCTGTAAGTTTAGTGATCATGATAGCTGTACTGAAATGTGAGGTGACAGTCACATTGACCAAGTGAATTACCTCTCTGTTGGGCGAGTTATCATCAAAGAGCAAGGCTCCTGAAGTTTTACTAACAGAAGACCACTTAGCATATACCTTTCTTCACCTCATGATGTGTAAAAAGGACTTGTGTTTTTGATAGTCTGTATTTTTGTCTATTGTTATGTAAAAACTAACCCCAAAATTTAGCAGCTTAAAATAGCAACCACAACAACAAAAGCCCTTTGAGTTAGGATTCCAGGAATAGTTTAGTTGGGGGCATCTGTCCCAAAGTCTCTCACGAGGTTGCATTCAAGCCATAAACTGGGGCCATGTCCCATCCAAAAACGTGATGGGAAGAGGATTGAGGGGGATCCACTTCCAATCCTATTCACATGGTTGTTGAGAAGACTTGTCCTCTCACCATTAGGGTCTTTCCACAGGACCAGCGATTTGACAGAGAAAGAAAAACAGTACCCAAGATAGAAGTGCAGTCCTTGTATAATCTAATCTCAGAGACATCCCATTACTTCTGCCATATTCTGTTCATTAGAAGTAAGTCACTCAGTCCAGCCCACACTGTGGGGAGCCATGGTTGCAGTTAACTTTAAAGCCTTAACAGAATGGCTCAGTTTATACTTAACCTATTTCCTCCCACTGAAGCAATTGTCTCTGCCTGCATCTGGAGAGTGCTTGCATGCTGCTCAGGAATGTGGTGGGAGTGGCCAGTTCCCAGAACAGAAGGCTGATGCCTATCAGGGCTATTGATAAGATAATTACATTTGGGAGTTTCAGTAAATTTTGTGTCTCCTGTGTTAAAGTTAAAGATTCACTGTTAACTAGGTAATGCATTTTTGTACTTGTTAAACTGCACGTCCACAGAAGGTATAAATTCTGGGGACAGAATAAACTCAGCGTCTCCAGGAACACTGGGGTCCGCGATCACCATCATCAAAGTGTGAGTGCCTTCTTTCATTCCCACTCCCCTTGTCAGGAACCGTTCGACTCGTGGCGGCTGGCCCGCTACACCACACTCCTTGGGAGGGATGGACACAAGGATATGAATACCAGCAGATGAGGGTCACTGGTGGGGGGGAGGGGGCACCCATTGGAGTCATTGACACAATTATTTCTGCCTGAAAGCAAGGCTAGATGACTGCTCTGTGATAGTGGCCACTTTGGTGAGTTCCTAGATTGACAGTATATGCTGCTCTCTCCTCCACTTTTTCTCCGAGTTGAGAGAAACTGGAAATCCATCACCTTTTAGTAGAGTTCATATGTAGTAAGCATATCACAGTGCTTCAGACCATGTTTATAAGCCAATCCATTCTTAGTGCAATTTCAGGATGTGCCTTCAGGAAAAAGGAAGTGGAGAGCATGATCGAAAAGATCCATTGTCACTGGTATATCTGTACAAATTCTACCCTCGTCTAAGCTACTGCAGGGCATTTAGAGCCCCAGGCACTCCCTGGATTGTCCTGATATTTACAAGTCTTCCAACCTAAGCAGGAATATTTCCATAAACATTAGTTTTCAGTCCTTTGGAAGCCTTTCAGGCCACAATAGAATAGACTAATGTTATTAAATATAGAGATGTTACCCTTGGAGATTGTTAAATGTTTCTCTTGTGACCGGAAGGAATTAGTGTGACATAGATGGCTTAATTTGTAATGAAGGTGGCATTTGAGCACTGAAGGTAATAAAGCTCTTTATATTGGCATCCTACTGAGATCTTAGTATGTTTTTGAAAACAATGCATAAGCATATAATGACTTTTATTTTGTGCCTGGAGAACTAGAAATAATATTTAAATACCACAACTCAAAGATTACCAACAAGAGAGGAACACTGCTAATTTGAAAGCTAAGTATCTATACTTCAAATGCCAGAAAAGATATGTAGCTATTACTCATGAAAGACCAACCAATTCTGGCCACAAAAGACAATCTAGAAAAATCATAATTTTCAAACTATGGTTAATAGAATCCTGGGACTCCTAAGAGATGCCACCAAGGACCCAGAGGGAAGGAAAAGGGAAAACCAACCAGACAGGGCTCGGTGCCCTCCCCAGCTGGGCTCTCATTTCATTCAAGGCAGTTCAGCCTTGATCTGTTTTATACCTTGAGCTTAGCTTAAAATGTCATCTAAAATTGATAAAATCGAGGATTGGCAAGTTTTTGAAACGCATTTTGTACAGTGTAGATAAGAACACAAATTACGTCTTAAGGCTGTGACCAGTGATTGAAGTTCTCCATAGGCTGCAATAGTTATTTAATACGGCTATGTTTTCCTGAGGAGATATAAGATCAATGAATGGTGACATGGGAGAGTAAATAAATGTCTCCCCAGTTTAGAAAAAAAGAAGAATGCAAAGTATTACAACAGTTTTGGAGGGCAATTTGACATCACCTATCCAAATTTAACTCAGAATATTTTTTATTCCAATATTCTATATCTGAGGAACCACAGTGGGCTCATAGTTGAGTCTGGTGCAGCATAAACTTGCACAAAGTGATACAATTACCAGGAGAGTGAACATACTTTGACTTCGGAATAATATAGCCCCTGATTGATTTTGTGAATTAAACTCTTATTTTCCTGTTTTGAAAAAGTATAACATCAAGCATTTACAAAATTTGGAGAAAAGACCACATGCAGAACACTGTTTATCATTCACTGGACAGTAATTTTTTTAAAGGACCATAGTTTGCATTTTTATATCCAGTAGCAAGACCATAGCTTGACACATAGTACCTAAAATATATTTGTTGAATAGATAAATTAATAAATGTTGAGTGATATGTAAATATTGGTAAAGTATCAACTATGTATACTTTCATAAAGAAAAAGTGATAATGACTGTCTATTTGATAATGTAGCTGGAAATACTTCTTTAGGAAAACCAAATAGCCAGTGGCCTGTTATATACTTTGTCACTCATTTTTGACTTAGATGAGAGAGAGAGAGAGAGAGAGAGAGAGAGAGAGAGAGAGAAAGGGGTCATGGATAACAATAAACTAAGCAGATTGCTCCAAGACCATGAAAAGAATTATAAGATATATACCTATGACAGTAGAAAGTTCAAAAGTATTTTCGCTGTCATGAGGGCAAGAACTATTTCTTTAATATATCCAGGAAATGAAAAATATGTACAGTTAGTTTTATATTGTCAGTGAGGTATCAAGTCACCAAAGTTATAATTATACGCAATATTTAAAGTGATAGCCCAAAGGGAAAGTTTATTTGACCTGAAACATAATTTTCCTTGACACACTCTATGTCACTCTGTAAATATATTCATACTTAGTGGATAAGATACAGAAATATGGCTTTCAATCACATGCCCAGAGAAACAAAATCTATACTACAATGCCATCTACATTGCACTTCTACCAAGAAGTGAAATATAGTTTTAATACCCCATGTATTATCTGAAGAAGTTCAGGCACTATATCTATTTATATTTTATAATCAGTAGCTAGTGTGGTATTTTACACATAGCAGATACCCACAAATAGTTGTTGTTGTATGATGCCCCCAACAATCACTACACACACTCTATTCAGTATCATTTGTCTTTTCTGCTCCACTCCCACCAAATAGCTTTATTCAGGTATAATTTACATACCATAAAATTCATTCAGGTGGTAGAATTTATATCCTAACTGGCCAATCTCTGACATACCTATTATTTGCAAAGCTCCATCTAATGGGCTCTGGCCTAGAATCTCCTTCTTCTTTTTTTTTTTTAAATTAAATTTATTGAGGTGACAATTGTTAGTAAAATTACATAGATTTCAGGTGTACAATTCTGTATTACATCATCTATAAATCCCATTGTGTGTTCATCACCCAGATTCAGTTCTCCTTCTATCACCATATAGTCGATCCCCCTTACCCTCATCTCCCACCCCCCACCCCCCACCCCCCTTTCTTAACTACTTTCACGTAAGTCACCATGTTACTGCCACATCACTCCTCAAACTAGCTATTGGCTGATTCAATAAGAAATGGACTCCAGATCCAAAGGCAGACAGTTCACAAATATCCCTTAGCCCATGATATGAGATAATAGGAAAGTTCTGTCCAGTAGGGATGATGGTGACCACCTGCATATATCTTTCTCTGAGAGAGTTTTAATTTGAGACATAGAAAATTGAAGATCTAGATGCTAAACTTTAATACCCAGAATATAGCAGAGACAAAGTGCAAAGCTATCATCACAATAAAGGGGATAATACAGAATCATTGCTGTGAGGGATGGATCAGAGTGTCTGCTTCGTAGAACTGAAAAACTATTCCAACCCAACTTCATGGAATAGTGAGGAAGCCCTAACTAGTAACTAAGGTACAAGGTTTACCAGGGTTCACTGTTCAGCTGGTGCTGCAACTAGTCTCCCAAACCACCTTAACTATAGATGATCTTGATTCTAAAGTTCGGCAAATTTGTACGTAGTCCTTGGCCACAAAACTCCTTTGACCACACCTTGCAAGGACCAGAGACTTGTCTTATTGCCTTGAGCTGCTAGCCAGACTAGGGGTTCAGGGATTTATTTTCCCCCAAGTCATTGTCAAAACAATTTTGCTTCTGATGAAAATGATAGTAGCAGTACCTTACATTTGCTGAGCATTTATTCTTTGCCCAGTCCATCTTTTCCAGATTAGAATTTTTTTAGAATCAAATGAAGTAAGACTGGCCATTATTCCTATTTTACAAGTGGACTAAGTCTTGGAAAATATTAAGTAATTTACCCAAAGGCACATAGCCAGTTAGGTAAAGTCAAGATTCAAGCCAAGGCTGCCAGATATTAGATCCAGAGCACTTAGCCACTAAGCATAGGGACTTGAATAATTCAAAGGGTATACATATGACCCCTGGACATCCCAAGGAAAGTTATATATTCAAAGGGTATGCTCATGACCCCTGGACCTTCTAAGGAGAGTTATATATTTAAAGGGTATGCTTATGACCCCTGGACCTCCAAAGGAGAGTTAGTATCAAGAGATAACCTAGAAAAATATGTATAGGAGTCCCTGGTGCTCTGCAGGAGTATGGAAAAGAGGATGTGACTTAACAGAAACTGAACTGCCTTGCAGTTCCCTTCAGATCTGGCTTTGTGCGGTATCAGCTAAATTAGCCTGGAAAGGCTAATTTTCTGATAGGAATTACCGTCTTCTTTATTTCTGTTTATGACCTCACAATAAACTCCTACTTACTTAAGGTAGCATGAGTATGTCTCAGCTCCTTGAAACCTAAAAACAAAACAAACAAACCAAAAAAAAATCTAACTAAAACATATGTTGTTGCTAGGGTAAGACATTCATCCTTGGTTTCCTTCAAATAAAGAATGGATAATAGCGTGAGGAAGACAGCAATATGGTGAGCATAGCGATTATATCAGTCAGGGTCCCAGCAAGAAACAGCTGCACACACAAACTGGAGAATTTGAGGAGAGTTTAACACAGGGGTTATTTACAAAGGTTTAAGTAGGCATCATGGAAATCACATGTAATAATGATTCCATTCACCCTTAGGCCTGAAACGTTGAGGAAATGGAGAGGTAACTAGAACATGGAGACAAAGAAAATTATGTGGAGAGGGCCATGTAGGGGTAACTTCTGCCTTTCATCCTTTTAGGAGGAAGCAACAAGCCCAAGGCGACCCCGAAGAGTGGAAACCAGGGAAATAAATACCCTGACTCACTCTCTTCCTCCCTCCGACTCCTGTGATTCACTCTGTTAGCCAAATTCAACTTAAAACCAGAGGAACAGGGAGTCTGTTGCTGTGGGTCAGCATCCTGGGACAAAGACAGGGCAGAGAGCGGGTATGGAAGGGAAAATTGAAAGATACCCACACAGAGTAGTAAAAAGAAAAGTTTCGTAAGGATCAGATTTAAGAAAAAAGAAGAGACATTGTGACAATATGGAGTAGGCAGTTACACAAATCTGCCAGATTAGTGACTAGATACTCACAACACCCCTTTGCACCATCCTCCTTTGGCTCTCTTCCTCCTTTCACCTTGGGACCAATACTCCCACATGGCCTCTACAAGGTCCAAGGACATTCAGTAGTACAGACCCCATTATAAGATTGATTCGAATGATTCAGTTATTCCAACTTTATTTTCATTGCTAAAAAATTTTGTTCCTAACATTGAAAAAATTAACACCAATTCTTCTCAAACTCTTTCAAAAAATTCAGCAGGAGGGAACACTCTCAAACTCATTTTATGAGGCCAGCATTACTCTGATACCGAAGGTATACCAAAGGTAGATAAGGACAGTACAGAAGAGAAAAACTACAGGCCAGTATTCCTGATGAATACAGATGTAAAAATTATCAACAAAATATTAGCAAACCAAATTCAATAACACATCAAAAAGATCATACACAACGATCAAGTGGGATTTATCCCTGGCAGGCCAGAATGGTTCAAACACATACAAATCAACATATGTGATTTATCATATTAATAGAAAGAAAGATAAAAAATCATATGATCATCTCAATAAACGCAGAAAAAGCAACTGACAAAACACAACACCCTTTCATGTTAAGAAAAAAAAAAGCTCAACAAATTGGGTATAGAAGAAACATACCTCAATACAAAAAAGTACATATGACAAACCCATAGCTAACATCATACTTGATGTGAAAGGTTGAAAGCTTTTCCCCTAAGATCAGGAAAAGTCCTGTATTTAGATTGCACAATATCATAAGTGTAACTATCACCACATAGTTTGCATTTTCAAGGATGTTATATAATGCAACGATATGGCAAAGCATAGACTATTTTGTTTGTTTGTTTTTGGTCTGCCTTCTTTCACTTAGCACAATTATTTTGAGATTCATCTGTTATTGCACACATGAATCATTTATCCATTTTATCACTGAGATATACCCTATTGTATGGAGCTCACTGCCATGAACACAGCTCAAAGCTCACTGCAGCCCCAGGAGAGGGGGATTCAGGCTGCAGATGCACTTTCTGTGGCCCCAAGCATTCTTGTCTGAGTGATCAGCATACAATACAGCTGAATCCAGTGATTGGGGCAGAGACCCAGAACAGAAGTGTGATGGCTGTGGTCTAGGAGCCCTCACTGCCAGGCAGAAAACAAAGCCACAGAGCCTGGTCACCTTCACCCACCCTCCCAGAGCTCACCTCGTCCGCACTCTCCCAGGGCTAGAAGTGGATCCCAGAAGAAATTGTAGCAGTGTCAGGTTAAAGAGCTAAATATCTACAGCCTTAAAAACTGGAGAGACAGTTCCTAAACAGTGGCGCTCACGGCAGTTAATCCCAGTGACAAGGGAGGATTCACCCACCTCCCCAGGGACTCTTCCACCCTGAGAAGCTAGAACAGGGTAAGAGAAGATAAAGAGTCCTGGTGCTACCTACTAGGAAAAAAAAAAAATGCCCTCTTTGTATCAACCTGCAGCAAAATTCATTGCCATAGATACTTAGGAAGAGAAGTAATCCATCAATTACCCTGAACAACCAAGGTAACAAGGCAAATCAGAAAGAAAATAAAAAATCTCCAGAAAATAAACTTAAAGACATGGAAATATGTAACTTAAATGACAAAGAATTCAAGAGTGCATTTCTGAAAAACTCAACAAGATGCAAGAAAACTCAGAAAGGCAGTTTAATGAACTCAGAAATAAAATCAATGAAAAAACTGAATACTTTACCAAAGTAATTGAAATTTTTAAAAAGAACCAAATAGAAATTCTAGAGATGAAGAACTCAGTAAAAGAAATGAGGAATGAAAGAGCAAGCTTAGGAAACAGCTGACTAGATGGAGGAAACTGTTAGTTATATCAAAGATAGAAGTCTGGAAATGATGCAGAGAGAAGAAGAGAGAAACGAGAGTAAAAAGAATGAAAGAACTCTACAAGAACTTTCTGACTCCATCAGGAAGCACAGTATAAGAATAATGGGTATACCAGAAGAAGAAGAGAGGTAGAAGGGCACATAGAGCCTATTCAAACAAATAGTTGACAAGAACATCCCAAACTTGTGGGAAGAACTGGATCCTCAAATCAAAGAAGCAAACAGAACACCTAATTATCTCAATCCAAAAAGGCTTTCTTTAAGGCACATTATATTGAAACTGTCAAAAATTAACAACAAAGAAAGAATCCTCAAGGCAACCAGAGAAATGAAAACGGTAACCTACAAAGGAAAGCTCATTAGATCATCATCGGATTTTTCAGCAGAAACTCTACAAGACAGAGGGTGTGGAATCAATTATTTAAACTATTGAAAGAGAAAAATTACCAGCTAAGAATAATATATCCAGCAAAGTTATCCTTTAGATATAAAGGAGGAATAAAGACCTTTCCAGATATACAGAAGTTGAGGGAATTTTCCACCACATGGCCTGCATTACCGGTAATACTGAAGTGGGTTATTATTCTACCTGAAGCAAAAAGACAGAAAGATACAGAGCCATGAGTAAGATGACTAACTGACAGAAGAAGGATGCGGCAATCCCCACTCAGAATAGGGCACTATACACTTAAATATGACATGAAAGGTAAAGGAGATAAAAACATAAAAAAGAAAAAGAGAAGACAATTTTCTATAGCAACTCAGAAATGAACTCACTGCATAAATAGGGATAATTTGTGACAGCAAAAACGTAAAATGGGAGGGAGTAAAGGTCTGAGTTTGCAAAGGGGAATGGAGATAAAATGCATGCTGAAGAAAAAGGACTACTTTATATATGGAACTTTCTTTTACATAATGGTAATTACTCAAAAAAATATCTAGGGGACTTCCGGAAAAATGGCGGCGTGAGGTGAGCCTCTGTAAAGCTCCCCTGGAATTTATAAATAATCGAACAACAAAAACTCCACAAAGGACTCCCTGCACAGCAGACAGGCAAGACGAAGAGGCCCACTACCGACTGAAATCACGTACAGGTGGGAGATTTGCGCGAGTGGAGGGAGGAGGAAAGGGAGAAGTGCGCGGAGACGGAGCCACGCGGGCGCAGGACGCAGACCTCGCTCAGTGCGCCGAGCTCGCTGCTTCCCGGAACTACCGCAGCTGCGGGAGAGGGAAGAACTTGGACTGCTAGGGCTCCGCCAGGGCTCCACAGGGCTGAGGGGACAGCATATAACACGGCTGAACCCAACGCTCACGGCAGAGACCTCGGAGAAAAGACTGAGGGAAAAAGGCTGAAAACGGTGGTTTAAGCCCGCACTGCCGAGCAGAGAACGGAGCCTTAGGCACTGAGACTAGCCGCCCCCTCCCTCCCCTCCCAGAGCTCGCCCCGCCCCCACCTGCCCGGTGCTAGAAGCAAAACAGTAGCAGTGTCGGATCAAAACAACAGAAAATTTGCTGTTTTGAGAACTGTGGACTGCAAACACAAATTCACAGCCCAACTAGTTCCAGCAAAGGGGAGAGAGCTGTGGAAGCAGGACCAGCTGTGGTGGTGGTCGCCGCCATTGCTCTGGGCCACCTCTCACAACTCACCCCGCCCCTGACCCCACCTATCTGGGCGGATCCCTGCAGGAGTAAACAGAACTGCTGAAATATACGGGCTCTGAATCAGGAGCTGGAAGAGCTTTGGAACATCAAAAGCTCTCCGCATACACACCGGGACACTGCGCCCTGTGACCTAGATGAACTATTAACAGAGGAGAAGCCCGTCTCCCAGGGAATCCCCCCAGTGTGTGAGAAGCTGGAATAGTGCAGAGAAAACATAGCACTACTGTGTGGGAGAAGGAAAATAAGATGCAGTTGGAGAAATAATAAAACATTCTACCAACAAGTACTGGCAAACAAAAGAAAGACCGCTTTCTATCAACCTGTTGCAGAAGTCACTCCTGTAGATGTCTAGGAAGAGAAATAGTAAACCAGTAATCGCCATGAATAACCAAGGCAACAAGATAGCTCAGAAAGAAAGTGAAAAATCTCCAGAGAAGGCACTTAAAGATACAGAAATATGTGACTTAAATGACAGAGAATTCAAGATTGCAGTTCTGAAAAAACTCAACGAGATACAAGAAAACACAGATAGGCAGTTAAAGGAACTCAGAAACTCAATCAAAGAACAGCATGAGCATTTTACGAAAGAGATTGAAATCTTAAAAAAGAACCAAATAGAATTTCTGGAGATTAAGAACTCAATAGAAGAAATTAAGAATGAAATAACCAGCTTAGGTAGTAGAGTTGACCAGATGGAGCAAAGAATCAGTGACATCGAAGATAGAAACCTGGAAATGACACAGATAGAAGAAGAAAGAGACTTGAGACTTAAAAGAAATGAAAGAACTCTACAAGAACTTTCTGACTCCATCAGAAAGAGCAATATAAGAATAATGGGCATACCAGAAGGAGAAGAAAGAGACAAGGGAACAGAGAATATATTCAAACAAATTGTCGATGAGAACTTCCCAAATTTGTGGACAGAACTGGACCCTCGAATCCAAGAAGCAAATAGAACACCTAGTTACCTCAATCCCAACAGACCTTCTCCAAGGCACATTGTATTGAAGCTGTCTAAAATCAACGACAAAGAAAGAATCCTCAAGGCAGCCAGGGAAAAGAAGATGGTAACTTACAAAGGAAAGCCCATTAGATTATCATCAGATTTTTCAGCAGAAACTCTACAAGCCAGGAAGGAGTGGAACCAAATATTCAAACTATTGAAAGAGAGAAATCATGAGCCAAGAATAATATATCCAGCAAAGATATCCTTTAGATATGAAGGAGGAATAAAGACCTTTCCAGACATACAGAAGCTGAGGAATTTTCTAATACACGACCTGCACTACAAGAAATACTAAAGGAGGCTATTCGACCACCATCAACAGGGACAATTTGTGGCAACCACAACTCAAAAAGGGGGAGAGTAAAGGCCTGAACCGGAATATGGGAATGGAGAAAGTAAGCGTGCTGAAGAAAATGGAATACTCTAAATATCAAACTTTCTTTTACATAAACTTAAGGGTAACCACTCAAAATAAATCCAGAACTGAAATATATACTGAAATAAAAGAAGAAACAGGGAAACATCATAGAATACCACCACACAGAAATAATAGACAACAACAAAAAGGCAAAGAAACAATGGAGACACAGCCTTACCAGAAAACTAAAGATAGAATGTCAGGAAATCCTCACATATCAATAATCACCCTAAATGTAAATGGACTGAACTCACCAATAAAAAGGCACAGAGTAGCAGATTGGATCAAAAACTAAACCCAACCTTATGCTGTCTCCAAGAGACACATCTCAGCTACAAGGACAAGCATAGACTCAAAGTGAAAGGGTGGAAATTGACACTCCAAGCAAATGGTACCCAGAGAAAATCAGGTGTAGCCATAATGATATCAGATGAAACAGATTTCAAGGTGAAAAAGATAACAAGAGACAAAGATGGACATTTCATAATGGTGAAGGGGACTGTACAACAAGAAGACATAACAGTCATCAATATTTATGCCCCCAATCAGGGAGCACCGAAATATACCAAGCAACTACTAACAGAACTAAAGGGAGAAATTGACCAAAACACAATTATACTAGGGGACCTAAATACATCATTGACAGCTATGGATAGATCATCCAAACAGAGAATAAATAACAAAATAGCAGCCCTAAATGACACATTAGATGAAATGGACATAATTGACATTTATAGAGCACTTCATCCTAAAACATCAGACTATAAATTTTTTTCTAGTGTACATGGAACATTCTCAAGGATAGACCATAAAACTAACCTCAGCAAATTTAAGAAGATTGAAATCATACCAAGCATATTCTCTGATCACAAGGCTTTGAAATTGGATATCAACTGCAAGAAGAAAGCAGGAAAAAACACAAATACATGGAGATTAAACAACATACTTTTAAAGAACGACCGGGTCAAAGAAGAAATTAGAGGAGAGATCAAAAAACACATAGAAACAAATGAGAATGAAAATACATCCTACCAAAATTTTTGGGATGCAGCAAAAGCAGTTTTAAGAGGGAAATTTATATCATTACAGGCCTCTCTCAAGAAACAAGAAAACTCCCAAATAAATAACCTCATGTTACACCTTAAAGAACTAGAAAAAGAAGAACAAATGAAACCCAAGGTCAGCAGAAGAAAGGAAATAATAAAAATCAATACAATACTAAATGAAACAGAGAACATAAAGACGATAGAAAAAATTAATGTGACAAAGAGCTGGTTCTTTGAAAAGATTAACAAAATTGACAAACCCTTGGCTAGACTCACTAAGATAAAAAGAGATAAGACACCAATAAAATCAGAAATGAAAAAGGGGAAGTTATCACTGATGCCACAGAAATTCAAAGGATCATCCAAGAATACTATGAAGGACTATATGCCACCAAATTCAACAACCTAGAAGAAATGGACAAGTTCTTAGAAACATATAGCCTTCCAAGGCTGAACCATGAAGAACTGGAAAATCTAAACAGACCGATCACCAGTAACGAAATTGAATCAGTCATCCAAAACCTTCCCAAAAGCAAAAGTCCGGGACCAGATGGCTTCACTAGTGAATTCTACCAAACCTTCAAAGAGGATCTAATACCAATCCTGCTCAAACTCTTCCAAAAAATTGAAGAAGAGACAGTACTCCCTAACTCATTTTATGAGGCCAACATTACCCTGATACCAAAACCTGGTAAGGACAGCACAAAAAAAGAAAACTACAGACCAATATCTCTGATGAATACAGATGCAAAAATCCTAAACAAAATTCTAGCAAATCGAATGCAACAATGCATTAAAAAGATTATTCATCACGACCAAGTGGGGTTCATCCCAGGGACACAAGGATGGTTCAATACACGCAAATCCATCAATGTGACACATAACATAAACAAAATAAAGGACAAAAATCATATGATTATATCAATTGATGGAGAAAAAGCATTTGACAAGATACAACACCCATTTATGATTAAAACCCTTAATAAAATAGGTATAGAAGGAAAATACCTTCACTTAGTAAAGGCCATATATGACAAGCCCTCTGCTAATCTCATAATTAATGGTGAAAAACTGAAGCCCTTTGCTCTACATTCAGGAACACGACAGGGCTGCCCCTATCGCCCCTGCTCTTCAACATAGTGTTGGAAGTCCTCGCCAGAGCAATCAGGCAAGACAAAGAAATAAAAGGCATCCAAATTGGGAATGAAGAAGTCAAATTGTCACTCTTTGCATCTGACCTGATGCTGTATATAGAAAACCCTAAAGACTCCACCAAAAAGCTATTCGAAACAATCAACAAATACAGTAATGTGGCCAGCTACAAAATCAACATACAGAAGTCCATTGCATTCCTATATATTAACAATGAAATCTCAGAAAAAGAAATTTAAAAAAATTACTTTTCAATTGCAACAAAAAGAATAAAATACCTAGGAATAAACTTAACCAAGGCTATGAAAGACCTATATGCTGAAAACTACAAGACATTTGTATAAGAAATCAAAGAAGACACAAAGAAATGGAAAAACATTCCGTGCTCATGGATTGGAAGAATCTACATGGTTAAAATGGCCATATTACCCAAAGCAATATACAGATTTAATGCAATCCCCATCAAAATCCCAATGGCATTTTTTTAAAGAAATAGAACAAAGAATCATCAGATTTGTTTGGAACCACAAAAGACCCCGAATAGCCAAAGCAATCTTAAGAAAAAAGAACAATGCTAGAGGTATCACACTCCCTGACTTTAGCTTGTACTAAAGGGCAGCAATAATCAAAACAGCATGGTATTGGCAGAAAAACAGACACATAGACCAATGGAATAGAATTGAGAACCCAGAAATAAAACCACATAAATATGGACAGATAATTTTTGACAAAGAAGCAAAAAACATACAATGGAGCAAAGACAGCCTCTTCAATAAATGGTGCTGGGAGAATTGGATAGCCACGTGCAAAAGAATGAAACTGGACTGCTATTTGTCACCATGTACCAAAGTTAATTCAAAATGGATCAAAGACTTAAGCATAAGACCTGACACAATAAACTGCATAGAAGAAAACATAGGTACTAAACTTATGGACCTTGGGTTCAAAGAGCATTTTATGAATTTGACTCCAAAGGCAATGGAAGTAAAAGCTAAAATAAATGAATGGGACTATATGAAACTTAAAAGCTTCTGCACAGCAAAAGAAACCATTGACAAAATAAAGAGGCAACTAACTGAATGGGAGAAGAGTTTTGCAAACAGTGTCTCCGATAAGGGCGTAATATCCAGAATATACAAGGAACTCATACAACTCAACAACAAAAAACAAACAACCCAATTGAAAAATGGGCAGAGGACCTGAAGAGACATTTCTCTAAAGAGAACATACAAATAGTAAATAGACATTTGAAAAAATGCTCCACATCACTAATCATCAGAGAAATGCAAATAAAAACCACAATAAGATATCACCTCATCCCAGTCAGAATGGCTATCATCATCAAGACAAATAGTAACAAGTATTGGAGAGGCTGTGGAGAAAAAGGAACCCTCATACACTGTTGGTGGGAATGCAGACTGGTGCAGCTGCTATGGAAGGCGGTGTGGAGGTTCCTCAAAAAATTACGAATAGAACTGCCATATGACCCAGCAATCCCTCTCCTGGGTATCTACCCAAAAAATCTGAAAACATTTAGAGATAAAGACACGTGTGCTCCAATGTTCATTGCAGCTTTGTTTACGGTGGCCAAGACATGGAAACAACCAAAATGTCCTTCAATAGATGAATGGATAAAGAAGTTGTGGTATATATACACAATGGAATACTATTAGGCGGTAAGAAAAGATGAAATAGGACCAGTTGTGACAACATGGATGGATCTTGAGATTATAATGTTAAACGAAATAAGTCAGACAGAAAAAGCAGAGAACCATATGATTTCACTGATATGTGGTATATAAACCAAAAGCAACAAAAGAACAAGACAAACAAATGAGAAACAAAAACTTATAGACACAGACAATAGTTTATGGTTACCAGAGGGTAAGGGGGGAGTGGGGTGGTAGATGAGGGGAAAGGGGATCAAATATATGGTGATGGAAGGAGAACTGACTCTGGGTGGTGAACACACAATGTGATTTATAGATGATGTAATACAGAATTGTACATCTGAAATATGTAAGTTCACTAACGATTGTCACTCCAATAAAGTTTAATTTTAAAAAAAGAAAAGAAATTCTCAATCATTGAGAATCATTAAAATCAATGATTTTAACTTTCACCTTATTAAGAAGCTAGATAAAGAAAAGCAAATACAGCCTAAGTTAAGCAAAAGAAAGAAAATAATAAAGATCAAAATGGAAATCAATAATGTTGTAAACGTAAACCAAATAGAGAAAAATTAATAAAAGTAAATGTTGTTTGTATGAGAAGATAATAAAATTGATAAACCTCTAGTCAAAGTAATAAGAAAATAAAGATGACATAATCATTAATATAAGAAATGAAAAAGATGACATAGTTATAGATTCTATAGATATTAAGAGACATTAAGGGAATATAATGAAAAACATGAGAATAAATAAATCTTTATGTAAAAAAATCTATGTCAACAACTTAAATGGACAAATTTCCTGAAAACACAAACTTTCAAAGTTCACAAAAGTAAAATACAGGTAATCAAAATAGCCTATTATCTAATGAATAAATTAAATTTTGATTAAAACCTTTAGTTAAAAACCTTTCCATAGACAGGTTGGAAGTCATCATTCCCATCGTCACAACAAGAAAAAGCTGGACAAACTGAAAATCAATGACCTTTCTTGGACCTATTAGCAAACTGAAGTCTCAGGGCAAACTGCTACCCCAAAGTCTGGAGAGAAAGACAAATCCAGAGAGATACAGAAACCAAAGTCTGCTTACTTGTAACAAAAACCACTGGAGCCCTAAATTCTGGTCCGACCAGTTAAATGGTAACTGTGATGAATTGCTAGAGGCTGCATGTGGACTTGCATGAGTAAAAATTTCCTGGGGCTATAGCTTTAAGGGTCCCCCACACTTATACTTAATCATTAAGGAAATGTAAATTAAGCCACAATGAGATACCACTATATCGTTTTTTAGAATGGCTAACATTAAAAAGACTGTACTTATCAAGTATTGAGTATGTGGATGAGTTGCAACTCTCAGACACTGTAATTAGGAATGTAAAACTGTACAACCACTTTGGAAAACAGTTTGGAAATGCTAAAAAGTGTAAATATATACCTTCTATATTACCCCAACATTCCATTCCTAGGTATTTTCTCAAGAGAAATGAAAGCATATGTCTATATAAAGACTTGTACAAGAATGTTCATAGCAGTTTTATTTATAATAGCCCCAAACTGGAAACAACTAAAGTGTCTACAGCAGGTAATTGAATTGATAAACTGTAGTACATTCGTACAGTGTCCTACTACTCAGAAATAAAAAGAAACCAATTATTGATTTTAAAAATATACATTAAAAGTACACGTGAATCTTAAAATAATTATAGTTCAATGAAAGAGTCAACAAAGAGTAGCGCGCATAATCAATGGTTCCATTTATATAAGTATCTAGAAAATGCAAGTTATAGTGGCAGAAAGCAGATCAATGGTTGCCTGGGGAAGAGGGCATGGCTGTGGGTCAGGAGGATAGGATTACACAAGAAACTCTTCTGGGTAATGAATATGTTAATTATTTTTATTACAGTAGTAATTTCATGGGTGCATACATTTTTCAAAATTTATCAAATTGTACGCTTTAATTATGTGAATTTTATTTTTATGTCAATTATACCTTAATAAAGCTATTCAAAAATTACTGGTTCAGAACTGGTGAAACCTTTGGAGCTCTTGCAGTAGAAAAGCAGAACTTTGTAGAAGAGACACTACTACAACCAGAGTACAAAAAAAACACCAAAAAACATGGAAACTGTGGAGCAGCAAAGTAAGGATTTCAATGTCATAAAACTCTGCTTACTTAATTCACTGAATTTAAACACATAAAAGAAGAAAATTATTAAATTTCTACTTAATAGTTTTGGACCTTGGTTGACCACAGATAACTGAAATCATGGAAAGTGAAATCGCAGGTGAGAGGGGACCACCGTAGTTCAGCTAAATTCTCAACATTCACCCTTTTCCATTCCCATTACTTAAGGGTGACTGGTCCTTGAAATTAAACAGAGTCTATTTAATACAGAATAACTCTGATGATTAAAACAGTTTTCTTAAAATCATCATTTTGTGATGAAGCATGCCATATTTGCAATCTTTATTTTCTTTCCAATTTTTCTTTCCTCATTCAGTTCAGAATTTTGCTTTTATCTAGTAGACCACTAAGTAAATCAGTTGTCATTCTAGTGAGTTAAGGAAGTACTAAATTTAAAGATTAGAGTTTAAATTGAGGCTAATGAACCTGAATCCAAAGGAGTTTTTGTGTATAACAAGTGCTATGAATTTGACAGTGTTAAATTAACTGCACTCATGTATAAAATGGCCAAAGGCAGAAGGTCAACCTTAAAACATCATGAGATAATAAAACATCACCATTTATAAGAATAAATGAACGTATTATGTTCAGTTAGATATGGAAGGACTTTTAGAGCAAGGTGCAATTATCAAAACTGATCTTTCTTTGATCAGGCAGGACGTGAAAGCTAAAAGCAATTATTAAAAACTACACATTGCCATCTTTTCCCTTTGTGAACTGAGATTAGAGATAACCTACAAGCACACTACAGTGTAAACAGTATATGAAAGATCCCATTCCGAGGTAATTTGAGTTTCAGAGGAGAAATGTTTTCTTTTTCCCAAACTTGATTGCCAGAAATACTTTAAGCACAACAAAGCGACCCACTAACCTTTGATGCTCTCCACAGATTGGGTTGTTTTGGAAAGAAGTCAAATGCTGTCTTCCCACGGAAGCCAGAAGTCACCATTTCTTACACATTTTCACCCAGTCACCTCCTGGACTTTTCAAAAGAAAAAAGCTCTTAGGGAAATCCCCAGCCTTGACAAGAAGAGCAGAGACAGAAGGATCAGTGCACAGAAACATCTCTGGATAACATGGAGTGTTTGCCAGAAAGGTCTTATTTCATATGAAATATAAAAAGAGTGAAATCATCAAGCAAAGCTTGTGTTTACAAAAGACACAGGAAAATATGTGGTAGGTTCATGAGAATTTAAGACACATCTCTAGATAGGGGAAAAGGGAGCTCACATTTATCAGCTACGTATCAGCTACATGCTACTATATATCAGGCACTTTACATATCCTATCACATTTAACATATAGATTGCCTGTTTTCCATGTGAAGAGAGGTGACAACTTTGGCTTAGCTGCCCTAATGAAACCTGTCTTCACAAAGCTTTCAAGACCTGCTGCTAACCAGCAGTAATTGTCCTTCTACTTGCTTGCGTCTCCTCTGCTGCAGTGATAGTTCTTTTTACATCAGGACTGTGACCTATTTTCACTGTGGTATTCCAGAGTTTTGTAGGCTGACATCGAGTATTAACTTAGTAAATGTGTGCTGAATGATTGAACACACAGCAAAGCAGCCGGCTGCTTCGGTACTGGGCTACCCCATGTAGTTATGGTATATTATCCACCTATGGGGTTATACATACAGTGATTCCTCTTCCAGGACGTATATATAGGTCTACTGTTAGAGAAAGCTGGATACTCTAATAAATAAACCTCAGTACTACAACATCCTATGAGATGGTCATTGTAATCCCTCTTTTGTAGACAATGAAAGTGAAGCACAGAAGAGTAAAGAAATTTTCCCAAGGTATCTCAATCAGTTACTAGTATTGAGCTGGGGATTCCATACCCAGATCTGTCTGACGCCAACATTTTCTCATACTCTTTTTCTATACTAAATTCCCAGGTAGGCTTCCATTTTATTCTCTGGCCTCTTGAGATGTCAGCTCATAGAACCTCCCAAGGAACTGTTTCCCAAATTGGGGGTGAGGTGTGGGGGACTAAGCAGGGTTGTTTCTGTTCTGTGAGGGATAAGCTCCACCAAGAGTTTTGGGAACTTGACTGTCCTCAGGAAATCCAACTCCTCTCTCAGCTACTTAGTTAATATCAGCCTTTGATCCAGATACAAGTTCTTTCTGGCATTTCCTGCAGAGTTCTCATTTATAAACTAGGTTACTTTAGAAATCACATTTTTGGATTTAGAAAATCCTACCTTCACTTTGAGTTAGGCATTTCCAAATTGAACTCTCCTTTTTCACAGCTGACTTCAAATACGGGCAGGCATTCCTTTAGCAATCTCCTACCCACCTCTGCCATCTCAGGGTGTAAGAAACACATAGAATTGTGTTCTAAATTCTAACAATTTCAGATGCTTGTTTTTATTTCCCCAATTTTATAGGAGTTATTTCCTAAATTTGCTACTTTCGTGATATCTTTGTGTCTTCTTTTTACCAGTTCTTCAGTGCCTACTTAATTCTGCATTTAAAATTCTCTCTGTTGAAATTACTAGCGTGGATTTTTCCTCATGACTAATTACTGACTGATACAGGGATTCAGCAGCAAGAGATGATAAACTTTTCTCTGTTTATTCAGAGCAGAGCCTACACAGTTACTCAGAGCAATGAAACTTTCACTCTGGCCCTGTTTTATCTTTTCAAATGTTCAGGACAGATTGATTGGTATGTGTCAGTGGTCTATTCTTGGATCGATCAATCAGTTTTGGTAGATGGGAAAGGGCCAGGTAGTTAAGACATGTTTCCCTGGGAGCTGGCCCCAGTGAAGGAGGAATTAGAAAAATGGCATCTACGATGTACATATTTTGCCATGTATAATGTGCTCCCGTGTATAACGCACACCCATGTATTTGGCCCAAACTTCAGGGAAAAAAATCTTTCGTTTTAATTTTTTAATTCAAATTTTTATTTCTTTACATTTAGGTATTTGTTTTTTGTATTATAAAGGAATTTTAGCATTTATTTTTTAACATATTATGGTACAAGAAATTTTATGTACCGATAACAAATTTATGATATTTATGCATCATAGAAGGTCAAGAACTCATTGTTGCAAGTTTGTCATAAGTTCAACAAAACCGATTATCATATTCCAGGGTATTATTTTGCATATGGATATTGTCGTTGCTTTCTAGAGTTACACTTTTAACTCATAAGCATAAATAAAGGAATTAAAAACATTTATATAGTTATGGAATTAGTACTACCCATGTATAATGTACACCCTTATTTTACCCAAACAAATTTGGGCAAAAAAGTTTGCATTATACATGGCAAAATATGTAATTAGGACTTTGGGTAATGAAACTATCCTAAATAACTCTGAATCCTTCTGAATCACAAAAGAATGATAACAGTATTCCATGCAGAATTTGTATTAATTTTATTATACCATGTTCTATTTTTGGGTGGGGGAATATTGGGGAACAGTGCATTTTTCCAGGACCCATCAGTGGCATGTCAAGTCATTGTTTTTCAATCTAGTTGTCGGGGGTGCAGCTCAGCTCCAAGTCAAGTCATTGTTTTCAATCTAGTTGTGGAGGGTGCAGCTCACTGGTCCATGTGGGACTTGAACCGGCAACCTTCTTGTTGTGAGCACTGCACTCTAACCACTAAGCCAACCAGCTGCCCACCAGCGGCTCAGCTCCAAGCTCAAGCCGTTGCTTCTCACTGGTCCATGTGGAAATCGAACCAGTGACTTTAGTGTTATGAGCACTGCGCTCTAACCACTGAGCACAGCCCGTGGCCCCATGTTCTATTTTCTTAACTCATCATATATGTAAGAACATAATTTGACTCACCATATTATGGGGGATTTGGTAAATAAGAATTTTCCACTTTTGCCAGAAATCATAGCATTTAAAATACCTAGTTTCTGAAGAAGTGTTTATTCTGGGGCATTTAAATATACACTTTTCATTCTTCACCCTAAATGTGTATTTTATGCTAGATCCAGAACACTGTTTGATCGTATCCTTATTTTAGCACTTACCTTGGGCATGGTAGTTTTCCATATGTGTGTGCACCCTACTTCCTGATTAGAACCTGGTCTCCTATGAGCAAAGATTATTTCTTTATTATCTTTATATTCCTGGGACTTCACATATGTCTAGTAAATCTACGTGCTTAATAATTATTAAATGAATCAAATAATTTTTTCTCTTTCAAGAACAGAATTCTTTATAGGTTAAGATAGTCAATATGAAAAGACAGGATAGTCACTGAAAATTTTTGACACTGATCTTTTTTTTATGGTAGATAAATGTCCTTCATGGTACTAAATAACTAATAGTAATTTATAATAGTGGGTAGTTCCACACATACAATTTATTATTTTGCTCAAATTTGAAAAACGTACCTAAATTCCCAAACACCTAGAATGATGTATGTATCTTGTCTCTCTAATATTATAAATTTCCTATATGCAGGCATATATATGCCAAAGTATATAGTGGTGTTACACACATGTTGTTGGGTGAATGAATAAATGAGGTATATTATATTTTCATTCTCCTTGATGATGGTAATAACAACATTCAATCAAAATACTGAAACAGTATCTTTTCTCTATTTATTTCTGCTCCATCAGGCAAAACTTGGGTAACTGCTGCAGTTGAGTTCAGTAGAATAGAATTTAAAGCTAACTTCATGAAGATATATTATTAGCTATGTCTACACTAAGCTTGCTACTATAAAATAGGAACTCTCAGGGAGCTGAGGCGTGGGAAAATCAGACTGCTTGAGGCCTTTCTTAGATCTGGTCTTTAAGAAAGTGATTAACAGAAATTCATTTTCAGATTCATGGTGTAGAAAAAAAAAAGAGTCAAACTTTAATAAGCCTGCTGTTCTGATGGTAGATATCACTGCAAAGTAGCAATTCAAATAGTTAAAATAAGTGCTGTGAGGGAAAAATGAAGCAAAAATAAAAAAGGATGATACAATCTCAACTTGGTAGTTTGTATATTTCAAGGGATTTGTCCATTTCATCTTTTACTATTCTTTGACTAAATCGTTGGTCTGTACTTCTCTCATTCCTGAGGGAATTTTTCAGTGGAAAACATTGTATTCAGTATGTCTAGCTTTCAGAAGTTTTTCTGACATTTGTAAATAAAATGGTGGTGTAGCCCATTGTGAAGTCAAAATGTTGCAAAAGGAGACTGAGGGGAGGAGAGGCAACCCTTGCTGCTTTGGAATGCAAAGGAATTATGTTTCTATTTTTGTGGCGGCCCTTTAGTTTTGGATGTTCTTTAAGTTTTGAGCAGAATTCAGAAGTCAAATGGAGAAAATGATATAGGGAAATTAAGAATGCTACTGCTGCAATATGAAATACTAATAGACTTACAATAATACTTTCTGTCAGTGTTGTTTACATTCTGCTATTATTTATTTCTTTTTTTTAAGCTGTTTTCGCTCTAACATTCTGATTGATGATTACATATCTAAATATGCAAAATACTTATGAGGACAGAATAAAATATAAAGCTTTTCATATCCAGATTAAACATTTTTTGCTACAGGAGTTTGTGTGTGTGTATTTTACTCAACTAAATATAAATATATATTATTTGATCTTCTAGTAACTTTAGTATGATATATCATTCCCTAAAAATGATTTCTTATATACTTGAAATGATCATTTATATGATTTCTTTTTCTTTTTTTTTAATTAAAGTTTATTGGGGTGACAATTGTTAGTAAAGTTACATAGATTTCAGGTATACAATTCTGTATTACATCATCTATAAGTTCCATTGTGTGTTGACCACCCAGAGTCAGTTCTCCTTCCATCACCATATATTTGATCCCTTTTACCCTCATCTACCACCCCCGTCCCCCCGTACCCTCTGGTAACCATAAACTATTGTCTGTGTCTATGAGTTTTTGTTTCTCATTTGTTTGTCTTGTTCTTTTGTTGTTTTTGGTTTATATCCCACATATCAGTGAAATCATATGGTTCTCTGCTTTCTCTGTCTGACTTATTTCGTTTAACATTATAATCTCAAGATCCATCCATGTTGTCACAAATGGTCCTATTTCATCTTTTCTTACCACCGAATAGTATTCCATTGTGTATATATACCACAACTTCTTTATCCATTCATCTATTGAAGGACATTTTGGTTGTTTCCATGTCTTGGCCACCGTAAACAAAGCTGCAATGAACATTGGAGCACACGTGTCTTTGTCTCTAAATGTTTTCAGATTTTTTGGGTAGATACCCAGAAGAGGGATTGCTGGGTCATATGGCAATTCTATTCGTAATTCTTTGAGAAACCTCCACACTGCCTTCCATAACAGCTGTACCAGTCTGCATTCCCACCAGCAGTGTATGAGGATTCCTTTTTCTCCACAGCCTCTCCAACATTTGTTACTATTTGTCTTGTTGATGATAGCCATTCTGACTGGGGTGAGGTGATATCTCATTGTGGTTTTGATTTGCATTTCTCTGATGATTAGTGATGTTGAGCATTCTTTCATATGTCTATTTGCCATTTGTATGTCCTCTTTGGAGAAATGTCTCTTCAAGTCCTCTGCCCATTTTTCAATTGGGTTGTTTGTTATTTTGTTGTTGAGTTGCATGAGTTCCTTGTATATTCTGGATACTAGCCCCTTATCGGAGGCACTGTTTGCAAAAATCTTCTCCCATTCAGTTGGTGGCCTCTTTATTTTGTCAATGGTTTCTTTTGCTGTGCAGAAGCTTTTAAGTTTCATATAGTCCCATTCGTTTATTTTAGCTTTTACTTCCATTGCCTTTGGAGTCAAGTTCATAAAATGCTCTTTGAACCCAAGGTCCATAAGTTTAGTACCTATGTTTTCTTCTATGCAGTTTATTGTGTCAGGTCTTATGCTTAAGTCTTTGATCCATTTTGAATTAACTTTGGTACATGGTGACAAATAGCAGTCCAGTTTCATTCTTTTGCACGTGGCTATCCAATTCTCCCAGCACCATTTATTGAAGAGGCTGTCTTTGCTCCATTGTATGTTTTTAGCTTCTTTGTCAAAAATTATCTGTCCATATTTATGTGGTTTTATTTCTGGGTTCTCAATTCTATTCCATTGGTCTATGTGTCTGTTTTTCTGCCAATACCATGCTGTTTTGATTATTGTAGCCCTGTAGTACAAGCCAAAGTCAGGAAGTGTGATACCTCCATTATTGTTCTTTTTTCTTAAGATTGCTTTGGCTATTCAGGGTCTTTTGTGGTTCCAAACAAATCTGATGATTTTTGTTCTATTTCTTTAAAATATGCCATTGGGATTTTGATGGGGATTGCATTGAATCTGTATATTGCTTTGGGTAATATGGCCATTTTAACTATGTTGATTCTTCCAATCCATGAGCACGGAATGTCTTTCCATTTCTTTGTGTCTTCTTCAATTTCTTTCAAAAATGTCTTATAGTTTTCAGCATATAGGTCTTTCACATCCTTGGTTAAGTTTATTCCTAGGTATTTTATTCTTTTTGCTGCAATTGCAAAAGGAATTGTTTTTTGTATTTCTTTTTCTGAGATTTCATTGTTAGTATATAGGAAGGCAATGGACTTTTGTGCGTTGATTTTGTAGCTGGCAACTTTACTGTATTCGTTGATTGTTTCTAATAGCTTTTTGGTGGAGTCTTTAGGGTTTTCTATATATAGCATCATGTCATCTGCAAAGAGTGATAATTTAACTTCTTCATTCCCAATTTGGATGCCTTTTATTTCTTTCTCTTGCCTGATTGCTCTGGCAAGGACTTCCAACACTATGTTGAAAAGCAGAGGTGATAGGGGACATCCCTGTCGTGTTCCTGAACGTAGAGCAAAGGGCTTCAGTTTTTCTCCATTAATTATGAGATTAGCAGAGTGCTTGTCATATATGGCCTTTATTATGTTAAGGTATTTTCCTTCTATACCCATTTTATTAAGTGTTTTAATCATAAATGGATGTTGTATCATTTTCTGCATCAATTGATATAATCATATGATTTTTGTCCTTTATTTTGTTTATGTGATGTATCACATTGATGGATTCGTATGTTGAACCATCCTTGTGCCCCGGGGATGAACCCCACTTGGTCGTGATGAATAATCTTTTTAATGCATTGTTGTATTCGATTTGCTAGAATTTTATTTAGGATTTTTGCATCGGTATTCATTAGAGATATTGGTCTGTAGTTTTCTTTTTTTGTGCTGTCCTTACCAGGTTTTGGTATCAGGGTAATGTTGACCTCATAAAATGAGTTAGGGAGTACTGTCTCTTCTTCAATTTTTTGGAAGAGTTTGTGCAGAATTGGTATTAGATCCTCTTTGAAGGTTTGGCAGAATTCACTAGTGAAGCCATCTTTTGCTTTTGGGAAGGTTTTGGATGACTGATTCAATTTCGTTACTGGTGATCGGTCTGTTTAGATTTTCCAGTTCTTCATGGTTCAGCCTTGGAAGGCTATATGTTTCTAAGAACTTGTCCATTTCTTCTAGGTTGTTGAATTTGGTGGCATATAGTCCTTCATTGTATTCTTGGATGATCCTTTGTATTTCTGTGGTGTCCGTGATAACTTCCCCTTTTACATTTCTGATTTTGTTAATCAGTGTCTTCTCTCTTTTTATCTTAGTAAGTCTAGCCAAGGGTTTGTCAATTTTGTTAATCTTTTCAAAGAACCAGCTCTTTGTCATATTAATTTTTCTATTGTCTTTTTGTTCTCTATTTCATTTAGTTCTGCTCTAATTTTTGTTATTTCCTTTCTTCTGCTGACCTTGGATTTTACTTGTTCTTCTTTTTCTAGTTCTTTAAGGTGTAACATGAGGTTATTTATTTGGGAGTTTTCTTGTTTCTTGAGATAGGCCTGTAATTAGATAAATTTCCCTCTTAAAACTGCTTTCGCTGCATCCCAAAAATTTTGGTAGGATGTATTTTCATTGTCATTTGTTTCAATGTATCTTTTGATCTCTCCTCTAATTTCTTCTTTGACCCAGTCCTTCTTTAAAAGTATGTTATTTAATCTCCATGTATTTGTGTTTTTCCGCTTTCTTTTTACAGTTGATATCCAATTTCAAAGCCTTGTGATCAGAGAATATGCATGGTATGATTTCAATCTTCTTAAATTTGTTGAGACTGATTTTATGTCCCAATATATGGTCTATCCTTGAGAATGTTCCATGTACACTAGAAAAGAATGTATAGTCTGATGTTTTAGGATGAAGTGCTCTATAAATGTCAATTATGTCCATTTCATCTAATGTGTCATTGAGGGCTACTATTTCGTTATTTATTTTCTGTTTGGATGATCTATCCATAGCTGTCAATGATGTATTTAAGTCCCCTAGTATAATTGTGTTTTGGTCAATTTCTCCCTTTAGTTCTGTTAGTAGTTGCTTGGTGTATTTCGGTGCTCCCTGATTGGGGGCATAAATATTGATGACTGTTATGTCTTCTTGTTGTATAGTCCCCTTTACCATTAAGAAATGTCCATCTTTGTCTCTTGTTATGTTTTTCACCTTGAAGTCTGTTTCATCTGATATCATATGGCTACACCTGATTTTCTCTGGGTACCATTTGCTTGGAGTGTCAATTTCCACCCTCTCACTTTGAGTCTATGCTTGTCCTTGTAGCTGAGATGTGTCTCTTGGAGACAGCATATGGTTGGGTTTAGTTTTTTGATCCAATCTGCTACTCTGTGCCTTTTTATTGGTGAGTTCAGTCCATTTACATGTAGGGTGATTATTGATATGTGAGGATTTCCTGTCATTCTATCTTTAGTTTTCTGGTAAGGCTGTGTCTCCATTGTTTCTTTGCCTTTTTGTTGTTGTCTATTATTTCTGTGTGGTGGTATTCTATGATGTTTCCCTCTGTTTCTTCTTTTATTTCAGTATATATTTCAATTCTGGATTTATTTTGAGTGGTTACCCTTAAGTTTATGTAAAAGAAAGTTTGATATTTAGAGTATTCCATTTTCTTCAGCACGCTTACTTTCTCCATTCCCATATTCGGTTCAGGCCTTTACTCTCCCCTTTTTGAGTTTTGTTTGCCACAAATTGTCCCTGTTGATGGTGGTCGAATAGCCTCCTTTAGTATTTCTTGTAGTGCAGGTCGTGTATTAGAAAATTCCCTCAGCTTCTGTATGTCTGGAAAGGTCTTTATTCCTCCTTCATATCTAAAGGATATCTTTGCTGGATATATTATTCTTGGGTCATGGTTTCTCTCTTTCAATAGTTTGAATATTTGGTTCCACTCCCTCCTGGCTTGTAGAGTTTCTGCTGAAAAATCTGATGATAATCTAATGGGCTTTCCTTTGTAAGTTACCGTCTTCTTTTCCCTGGCTGCCTTGAGGATTCTTTCTTTGTCGTTGATTTTAGACAGCTTCAATACAATGTGCCTTGGAGAAGGTCTGTTGGGATTGAGGTAACTAGGTGTTCTATTTGCTTCTTGGATTCGAGGGTCCCGTTCTGTCCACAAATTTGGGAAGTTCTTATCGACAATTTGTGTGAATATATTCTCTGTTCCCTTCTCTCTTTCTTCTCCTTTGGTATGCCCATTATTCTTATATTGCTCTTTCTGATGGAGTCAGAAAGTTCTTGTAGAGTTCTTTCATTTCTTTTAAGTCTCAAGTCTCTTTCTTCTTCAATTTGTGTCATTTCCAGGTTTCTATCTTCGATGTCACTGATTCTTTGCTCCATCTGGTCAACTCTACTACCTAAGCTGGTTATTTCATTCTTAATTTCTTCTATTGAGTTCTTAATCTCCAGAAATTCTATTTGGTTCTTTTTAAGATTTCAATCTCTTTCGTAAAATGCTCATGCTGTTCTTTGATTGAGTTTCTGAGTTCCTTTAACTGCCTATCTGTGTTTTCTTGTATCTCGTTGAGTTTTTCAGAACTGCAATCTTGAATTCTCTGTCATTTAAGTCACATATTTCTGTATCTTTAAGTGCCTTCTCTGGAGATTTTTCACTTTCTTTCTGAGCTATCTTGTTGCCTTGGTTATTCATGGCGATTACTGGTTTACTATTTCTCTTCCTAGACATCTACAGGAGTGACTTCTGCAACAGGTTGATAGAAAGCGGTCTTTCTTTTGTTTGCCAGTACTTGTTGGTAGAATGTTTTATTATTTCTCCAACTGCAACTTATTATTCTTCTCCCACACAGTAGTGCTATGTTTTCTCTGCACTATTCCAACTTCTCACGCAATGGGGGGATTCCCTGGGAGACGGGCTTCTCCTCTGTTAATAGTTCGTCTAGGTCACAGGGCGCAGTGTCCCGGTGGGTATGCGGAGAGCTTTTGATGTTCCAAAGCTCTTCCAGCTGCTGATTCAGAGCCCGTATATTTCAGCAGTTCTGTTTACTCCTGCAGGGATCCGCCCAGATAGGTGGGGTCAGGGGCGGGGTGAGTTGTGAGAGGTGGCCCAGAGCAATGGCGGCGACCACCACCACAGCCGGTCCTGCTTCCACTGCTCTCTCCCCTTTGCTGGAACTAGTTGGGCTGTGAATTTGTGTTTGCGGTCCACCGATCTCAAAACAGCAAATTTTCTGTTGTTTTGATCTGACACTGCTACTGTTTCGCTTCTAGCACCGGGCAGGTGGGGGTGGGGCGAGCTCTGGGAGGGGAGGGAGGGGGCGGCTAGTCTCAGTGCCTAAGGCTCCGTTCTCTGCTCGGCAGTGAGGGCTTAAACCACCGTTTTCAGCCTTTTTCCCTCAGTCTTTTCTCCGAGGTCTCTGCCGTGAGCGTTGGGTTCAGCTGTGGTTTATGCTGTCCCCTGAGCCCTGTGGAGTCCTGGCGGAGCCCTAGCAGTCCGAGTTCTTCCCTCTCCCGCAGCTGCGGTAGTTCCGGGAAGCAGCGATCTCGGCACACTGAGCTAGGTCTGCGTCCTGCGCCCGCGCAGTTCCGTCTCCGCGCGCTTCTCCCTTTCCTCCTCCCTCCACTCGCGCGAATCTCCCACCTGTAGGTGATTTCAGTCGGTAGTGGGCCTCTTCGTGTTGCTTGTCTGCTGTGCAGGGAGTCCTTTGTGGAGTTTTTGTTGTTCGATTCTTTGTAAATTCCAGGGGAGCTTTACAGAGGCTCACCTCACGCCGCCATTTTTCCGGAAGTCTAGGGGGTCACTTCTTTAGGTATGTAAATGTTGAATAACTATGGTATACACCTGAAACTAATGTAATATTGTATGCTAACCATATTTTTTAAAAAAATCTTTTAAAATATGGAATAGTTTATTTCTTTGAAAATATAGTCAATCTTACATTAAAATGTATAATGTACTTGTGTGAAGTTATTCCACCTAAAATTGCCAAGAGCCTATTGAGTACTCTATAGCCTTACAGGGATTCTGAGTGGTACATTAGCTACATTTTAACAAATGTTGCCTTAGAAAATTCAATAAAACTATAGACCTTTTAATAAAAATTTGCACAAATATTTTTGAAATCCATTTGCAGACCTCAGGCTAGGAATCCCTCTTATAGATGTTTACATTGATTAGGGCACAGATCCTCTAATGAATGTGTTAATGCCAAGTTAACAGGGCCATTTACCCCAAAGCCTGACAATTTCTGAAAAAGGAACTACCTGGTGTGATTGTTTTGAAACAACTGCAATTCCATGGATTGGTTGTTCAGTATGAAAACCAAAATGAAAAAAAATCTGGCACAGTCATTGTGGCAGTTAAATGTCATTCACAGGCAATTGATTATTATTTATATGTAATAAGTTTTAGAGCCATTGCTTAAGCTGTTTAACATTACTAGACTAGAAATTACTAGAAAGGCTGAACAGTATTTAGAATACGAGTGTTTAGAATACTAGAAAGGGCAGAAATACATCTTCTTAAATGAGGCAAGGATGTTTTAACAAAACAGAAACACAATACCTAATATGAGTGTTAGTGTTTTGGCTTTGGCAACTAGTGCAGTTGCTCTTGGAAACTTGTCTTCTTTAGATAAGACTAGAAAGAACACATCTAGCCAAACTACATCCACCATTCAGGTCTTACAGGTTTTAAAGTCATTAGTTACTATCCCTATCTATACTCCTTTTTTAAAAGCAAAAAGATAATATTCTTTTTAAATGACATTGCAATCTCATAACTGATTGAAGAGAAGAAACCCAACACTTCTTTTAAGGTTAAAATTCATTTGAGCATAAAATAACCAAAAAAGCCAAGAATTTTACATAGAAATGATTCAAGTTTTATTTAACTAAATAGGTTAGAATTTGGTTTAAGATATTTGCTTAAGCTCCTCAGCCCTATGTTCCCTAGTAATCCTGCAGTTTGAGGCCTGCCCTATGTACTGACCTCAAATTAGCTGACTTTCATGAAATGTTAAGATCCCTTATTAGTATCTCCAAATGCAGGTGGACATCTTTCAGATAATGTTGAAAAACTTCAAGAAAATAATTTTCTTCCCTACCAGACACAACGCAGTACTTCTGATAGTTCATGAAATTTCTGACATTCCAGATAGTAAAGCAGCCCACTCTTTTTCAAAGTAGAGTGAAAATTGAAGCAAGATCAATTAAACTCAGCACTGCAATATTTACAACACAGACTATTAACTTCGAGAGCCTCTAACTCAGTGTCTCACAGCTGAATAACTACCATATCCTGGTTATAGTGGGAACTTTCCAAATCTCTATTGGTGGATGACTTTTTAGAACAGTATCAATACAACATTTATAAATAACCACAGCCATTTTCGGTGGCTTCATTCAGAGTCTGAAACTGCCTTGGTATGAGTAAAAAAGACTGAAAAGTTTCACATATTCACGAACAGCGAGCATATTATTCCAGAACCTGGGAACATAATAAACAAAAACTGAACTATTCTATTTTGACTAATTCAAGAAATTGTCTGAGGAATTCATATAGGATATGCAAGACTTAAAAATACAGTAATGTAACCAAGGAAGTGTGACTGGAGCTGCTGGGTTGAGAGAGGAACCATGTTTCCCCAAAAATAAGACCTAGCCCGACAACCAGCTCTCACGCGCCTTTTGGAGCAAAAATCAATATAAGACCCGGTACTATACTATATTATATTACATTACATTACATTATGTTATATTATATTAAAGACCGGGTTTTATATTATAATAAAATAAGACCCGTTCTTATATTAATTTTTGCTCCAAAAGACGCCATTAGAGCTGATGGCCCAGCTAGGTCTTATTTTCGGGGACACATGGAAGAAAGGACTGGTTAATCAGTTTAGTCAGGTTGCAGCCTTTAGAAAGCACTTGGATTTAAGTCAGATCTGCATCCTACCTCAGCTCTACAGTTATCATCTATATGACCTGAGGCAAGTGACTTATATTTTCTGATTTAGTTCCAGAAGAAATAATATAACCTTCCTAGGACAGTTATTGGTGATGATATTTTTTTTAAATAAAATCAAGGCACCTGGAGTCTAAGAAGATGGATTTAAGTCTTGGCTCTGAAATGTCTGAATTAATGTCTTTGAATATGCCACTTAGCCTCTCTGAACTTCAGTTTCTTCTCACTGTACATAAAAATTGCTGGTGCTCAGGCAGGCTACTGGAAGGCAAACAGGCACCAGATCCACACCAGGGGATCAGGACTTGAAGAACAAGAGCCAGAAATGGTCTAGACCAAATGGACAGTGGACACTGGCATATATCTGCAATAAGAAAAGTTCCTAGAAACTGGTAAATCAATTGTAACTTTGTGAATTTATCGATTCTGGGAATTTGTAGTCCTTTTTATCTCAGCTGGTTTAGAGATAAGCAGTTTGATAAATCTATTCGATAAGGCAGAGTGGTGAACTTTGCAGGGCATCAATGGGATGATCCATATTGAGAAAGTCACTAACAAACAGAATTGGGGGGCCTGGTCTGTAAAACAGAGATTCCTGCAGAGTTCTTTATAGTAAAGTGCTTTCCCCCATGTTTTTGCTCTCCTATCTCTCCTCCGCCAAACACTAGGCATGAATAGAGAAAAATGGTTTCAACATCTTAAAGGTAACAAAGGTGGGATAACAAAGGTTTTGTTTAGTTAGTGGTTTTTGTCCTTTTCCAATGTCCTTTCTAAAATCAAAACTAATGAAAAGAATGAGAAGCAAAACAAACAAATAAAACAATAAAAAGAACGTACCCCATCTCTTATAAAACTAGAAAATAATTCCAAGTCACAGTCTATGAAGGACAGTTCAAATACAGTAAAATTTGGACCAAATCCAGGAAAGACGTTGAGAATAGATGTATGTCTCTGTAGAATTCTGGCAGTGCCCCAAACCCACCTAAAGTGGGTGCAAAATTGATGTAACAAACCAGTGATCCACTGCTTGAACTAGCAAGATGTAGGAGCCTGGGCAAAAGGAAGTTCACTGAGCTATGTGTTAGAAGAAACAAGGCATAAGGAGGATTGACTCAGACTAACCATCTTTCAAAGAAGTCAGCTGTTAGTGAGGCAGGATAGAAGAGGAATCAGTTCTGCAATGTACAGAAAAGTCAATACTATAATAGAATGTTATATCAAGTCCTAGTGAGATGCATAGGTTGCTATTAGCCAGTCACATCACCAGGTCACCCAGAGCAGCGATGTAACTGAGAGACACCATGAACTATATGGACAATAATTAAAATTTCTTACTGTTCCAGTCTGTTCCCTTACATTATTTTCCCTTAAATACCAAGCATAGAAAATCAGCCCCTGTTTAAAGATCAGAGATGCCTGAAACATGATCATGAGTCGGGAGACTCAACGTGGTTATGAAATTGATCTATAAATGCTGAATGATGATCCCAACAGTCATTTGTGTAGAAATTGGAAGCTGATTCTCTAGTTTACATGAAAATGCAAAGGAAATATAATAGCCAAAACAACTTTGAAAAGGGGGAACAAATTTGAAGAATTTACCCTCCTGACTTTTAAGATTATCATAAAGCAACACTAATCAAAATTCTATGGTATCAATGTAAAGATAAACAAGATAAACAAATCGATCAATGGAACAGATTGAAGAGTCCACAAATGGACCCACACATATATAGTCAATTGATTTTTGACAAAGTTGGCAAGGTGTTTTAATGGCTAAATAAATAAATAAGTAAATAAATAAAGTTTTGACTAATTGTGCAAAAATTGTAATTAGTATGGACTCTTCCCTCACACCTTCACACAAAATTGAAATAAAAATGTATCATAGATCTAAATATAAGAGCTAAAGCTAAAGTTTCTAGAACACGGGAGAAAAATCTTTGTTACTTTCACTTTGATAACGATTTCTTAAATATGACACAAAACCACAAACTATAAAATAAAAATTCAATAAATTAGATTTCAGCAAAATAAAAAAATTTGTATTTCAAAAGACATTCAAGAAAATGAAAAGAAAAGCCACAGACTGGGAGAAAATATTTGTACAACATGTATCAGACAAAAGATCTGTCTGTAGAAAATATAAAGAATTCTTTCAGCTCAGTGAGAAGACAAAAGGCCCAAAACCAAAAATAAATAAATAAGTAAATAAAAAAATGAAAAAAATGATTAAGAAAAAGAAGATAAAAGGCCTAATAAAAAATACAGGCAAAAGATTTAAACAGATGCTTCAACAAAGACAACATACACATGGCAAATAAGCGCATAAGAAAAGGCTTAGCATCATTAGTCATTAGGATATGCAAATTAAAATCACAATGAGATACCACTCATTAGAATGGCTAAAATTTAAAAACCTGATTATACTAAATGTTGACACTATGGGGAACAACTGGAATGCTCATATATTGCTTGTTAGAATGTAAAATTGTACAACCTCTTTGAAAAACAGTTTTGCAGTTTCTTAAACATACACCACCTACTTTATGCCGCAGACATTATACTCCTAGGTTTTTATCTAAGAGAAGTATAAGCAAATGTCCACATAAAGACTTGTACACAAATGTTCATAGCAGTTTTATTTGTAGTAGCCAAAGACTAGAAACAGGCCATCAATAGGTAAATGGATAAATAAATTGTGGTATAGTAGTCCCCGTTATTTTGAGGATATGTTCCAAGACCCTCAGTGAATGGCTGAAATCCCAGATAGTACTGAACCCTACATGCACTATGTTTTTTCCTATGCGTAAATATGTATGATAGTTTATAAATTAGGTACAGTAAAAGATTAACAACATTAGCAAATAAAATAAGACAAGTATAACAATAATACTGCAATAAAAGTTATGTGAATGGCTTTGGGGCCATTATTAAGTAAAACAAAGGTTACTTGAACACAAGTACTGTGCTACCACAACAGTCAGTCTGATAACCTAGAGAGCTACTAAGTGACCAATAAGCAGGTTGCATATACAGCGTGGATATGCTGGAAAAAAAGGATTATTTATGTCCCAGGAAGGACAGAGCAGGACAGAGGTGTGACATTTCATCATACCATTCAGAATGACACACAACTCAAAACATCTGAATTGTTCACTTTTGGTATTTTCCATATAATATTTTGAAACAACAGTTGACCACAGGTAACTGAAACCATGGAAAACAAAACCATGAATGAGGCGGGGGGTGGGGAGGAATTACTGTATATCCACAGAAAGGAATACTACTCAGCAAGAAAAATGAAGTATTGATACACGGAATAACATAAATAAATCTCAAAATAATTATGTGCTGAGTGACAGAAAAGGGACATAAGAGAGTCTAATGCATGATTTCATTTATTTAAAATTATAGAAAATGTGAAATAATTTATAAAGTCAAGAAGCAGATAACTGATTGACTTCAGAGGCTGGGGGCAGAGGCACAGAGGGGAAAACTTACAAAGTGGTATGAGAAATTGTTAAGGACAATGGATATATTCATTAACTTAACTGTGGTTATGGTTTCAGGCTTATATCGTATCTCAAAATTTATCAAATTGTATACTTTAAATAAATGCAGTTTATTATATATCACCTACCTCTATAAGGCTGATAAAGAAATGGTATTCTGAGTATATGGCTCTCAAAGTTTGTGAAACATGTTTTAGATAATTTTAAAAACTTAGCTAATCTACAGTAATTTGATAACTCATGTCTATTATTGATTATTTCAAATGCAAGAGAATGTATTGCAATTTTTCTTTCCTTTCCTCTCTTCTTTTTCACCTCGGATTAGCCTTATTTGACATACAAATAAAAATTCTGGATTACTTCTGGTGGTTGAAATAGGTTTTATTATTAGTGATCCCTGCTGCAGCTGCTTATGACAAGCTTGATTGAAATAGAAGTGCTTCAGACAATTTCTAAATCTAAAGCCAACACAAAGTCTCATTTTTCCTAAATACAACAGCCCAAGATCATACATCATAATAAAAATGAGAAAAACTGAACTATTTAAAGGAAAACACTATTAGACTGAGAAAAAACAGACACCAATATTTTCTGTCCATAAGAAATGCATTTACAGCAATCACTTAGAAAGACTGAAAGTTAAAAAATAAAAAAGGGGGGGGGACAGAATCATACTAGAAAAATACACACACACACACATACACATACACACACACACATATACACACACACATATATATGCACACAAGAAAACAGGAAGTTAGATATTAATATGAGACAGGGTTTAAAAAGAAAAAATAAGGAAAGGTCACTTAACAATAATAAAGTGTAACTTTTAAATAAATTTTGCTGCATCATACAATATAGTATCATCATTCAAAATGCCAATAAAACAACAACAGAATGTAGAATAATATTAAGGTATTTTGAATTTACCTCTTTCAGCTCAACTTGCAGCAAACCTTACTAGATCTCTTATAAAATAAAGTATATGCCAAGACCCTACACTAGCCTATAGCATCAGATATTCTGGGAGTGGTTCTGAGAAATCTGCATTTTAGGAAGCACTTTATATGATTCTTATGCACTATTATAGAGGGTATAAATGATATACTTAATTAGGTAGTACTAATATATTTATATGTAAATATACACTAAACAGAATATATAATCAAATGACCATAGAATGTTTGCAAAAATTTACTAGGAAATGTCATTAAATAAAATTGAAAAAAGAAATTATAGAGATCACATTCTTTCCAATTGTTAAAAAAACACAAAAGCTATAAGTTAATGTTTTTAGAAAAGAAGGAAGCACCTTGGCCAGCTGAAAATGAAAAACTCTCTCATAAACAATTTGGACCAAAGAGAAAAATCAAAATCAAATTGTAGAAAGTTTAGAAAATAAAATGATAGAGATGTATACATCAGAACCTATGGAATATAACAGGGCTTGAGAGATAGTCATTGACCTAAAGACTGAATTACTAAGCAAGAAAGATAATAGTAAATAAAGTCATAGTTCACCTCAATAAATTAGGAGTATAACAACAAAATAAATCCAAGCAAAAGAGAAGAACTTAGTAAAGATAAAAGATTAGTGGACTGAAAATGATTCATACTATACCTAACATATAATAAACACTAAATCTGTTTCTTTAAAAAAAATAAAAAGGCACAATAAATATCTGACACAATCAAGAACCAAAGATGACATATTGTCTGATTCTATTTATATAAAATTTTTAGAAAAGGTAAAACTAGAGACAGCATATTAATCACTCCCTGGGGCTGGAGGTAGGAACACAGATTGACTACAAATGGGCATGAGGGAACTTTTGGGGTTAATGATTACACAAACTGTAAATTACTAAAAATCATTAAACTATATACTTACAATGGATAAGTTTTATGTTTTATATTATAGCTGTACTTCAATAAAACTGTTAAAAATATGTTGATAAAATATCCCACTTACTGTAGCAATAGAAAGGATGGAATACTTAAAAACATGAGGGTGGATTTTATGAGTGACATTGGCTAAGACTCAGATGGATAGGAGGAGACCCAAGATAGTGGAGTAAGTAAACACTGTGCCTGCTTCCTTCCATGAACACATTAAAATTATACCTAAATTATAGAACAGTCAACCTGGAGAACCATCTGAAGTCTGGCTGAACAGAAGTTTCATAACTAAGGATACAAGGAAGAAGCCACATCAAGACTGGTAGGAGGGGCGGAGATGCTGAATGGGCTGGTCCCAAAACTCTGTGTGGTGGATGAAAATTACTTTGGCTGTGGAGGTTCCCCCCAGAGGAGCGAAGGACCCCATCCCCACCCCAGATTCCCGAGTCCGGAGTACTGATGACAGGAAGAGGAGTCCCCACAACATCTGGATGTGAAAAACAGTGGGGATTCCAACCATACAGGTTGGACAGAAGACTGTTTGTAAACCTAGACATCCTCTTAAAGGCCAGCGCACAGACTCACTTGCTCTCAGGCACCTACCTTGGGCTCTGGCAGAAGAATGGTGACTCAGGGAGTGTCAGAGGCATACAGGGTGGAAGAATGGACTTGAGGCCAGGGCTGGAGGCCAGTTCCATTTTTCCTGTGAAAGGTCCTTTTCTTGTGCAGCCGGCAGGTGGCCACCATCTTTAACGTGTTGAGCCCTGCCCATACACTTATGGTCAAGTCTGAATCTTATTGGTGCGGTGAGCTCTGGGGCTCCACCAGACTCACTGGGACCCTGCCTCACCCAACTCCCTCAACACCAGAGGCACTTTATGTGAGAGCAGCCAGCCCTGCCAGCATTGTACTCTTTCTTGGAGAACTATCAGAGTCCACAGGCCAGAGTCCACAGGTGGGCGATGACTGGCCTTGGTGTTTTCTGAGACTTTTGCTGAGTAGCTCCAGGCTCAGCACTGGCACCAAACCAGAATCTACATTAGCCTGGTGACCACCATGCTTCCTACTGTAGTGACTCCCTGAGATCCTGCTTTATCCAACTTGCACATCCCATAAGGATATGCAGCTGAACTTTAAGGTTGCTAGCAGGTGGCAGCAAGACTTAGGGTTTCCTGGCTTTTTGTGGAGCTACCCAAGACCCACTACTTGTGGCAGCCATCCTCAGTTCACATGCCTCCAGGTACAGCACAGGCAGCAACCAACTGTGGATTGCTTTGTAGATCCTACCAGGTAGTCCACAGGCAGTAGCTGACTTGGGCCTGCATCAGAGCCCCTCCCAAGGGCTCCAGAACCAACATACTTAGTGGTTGGCTTCAGACCACAGCAGAGCAGAGCCCAATTAGCCCCACAAGTGGCATAAACAAAGGGCAGTTTCAGCAGGAACCAGAGACTGCTGGAGTGAATTCCACTCAGTGGGGTAAACCTCCCACACAGCAGCTCCTAAGCTGTGGATGTGGCCAAACCCCACAGCCAGTTAGCTTGAGGGTCAATCCCACCTACTGACATGATAATAGCACTCAAGTTTCAACTATAATAGAGAGGCACACACAATCCACACAAGGGACACTCCTGGAGTACCCAGAGCAGGTGACTAGGGAGACTGTGCCACTGGGCCTCACAGGACACTTGCTACATAAGGCCACCCAGACAAAACTGAGAGACATAGCAGCTCTACCTAACACATAGAAATAAACACAGAGAGGCAGCTAAAATGAGGAAACAAATAAATGTGTCCCCAATGAAAGAAGAGGATAAAACCCCATGAAAAGAACTAAACAAAATGGAGGCAACAAACTATCAGAGACAGAGTTCAAAATAATGGTTATAAGGATGCTCAAGGAACTTAATGAGAACTTCAACAAAGAGATAGCAAGCATGAAAAAGGACATAGAAACCATACAAAAAGTCAGAAGAAAATAATACAATAACTGAGAGGAAGAATGCACTGGAAGGAATCACAAGCAGACTAGATGAAGCAGAGGATTGAATCAGTGATTTTGAAGACAAGGTAGCAGAAAACATAGCTAACATGCAATATTATATGAGATTCAGGGGTACACCATAGTTGTTCAACATTTATATACCTAAAGAAGTGATCACCATGATAAGTCCAGCAACCATCCAACACAATACTATACTATCACAATATTATTTCCCATGCTGTACATTATTTGTTTTATATCTGGAAATTTGAACCACTATTCTCTTCACCTTTCTCCTCCCCTTTATAATTTTTAAATTACAGTTGACATTCATTATTATTTTATACTAATTTCACAGGTACAGCATAGTGGTTAGACGTGTAATTTAAGAAGTGATCCCCCTGACTAGTTTAGTACTCACCTGGGACAATACATAGTTATTACTGCATTATTAACTATATTCCCTATGTTGTACTTTACATCCCCATGGTTACTTTGTAACAATTTGTGTTTCTTAATCCTTTCCCCTTTTCAACCACACTTCCAACCCCCATCCCACCTGGAAACCATCAAAATGCTCTTTATATCTATGAGTTTGTTTCTGATTTGTTTGTTTATTTTGTTCTTTATATTTCACACATAAGCGAAATCTCATTGCATTTGTCTTTCTCTGTCTGACATAATCCACTCAGCACAGTACCCTCCAGGTCTATCCATGACTGCAGATGGGAATAATCCATTCCTTACCATGGCCAAGCAATATGTCACTGTATATATGTCCCACCTCTCCTTTATCCATTCTTCTATCTACAGACACGTAGGCTAAAAGATTAATACAATTTTTTTAAAAAGACTTAGATGGATAGATATGATTTTTTCTTGGATAACACGAAGGATATAAAATATTCCTAAATTTATCTATAGATTTAATGCAATCTCAACAAAAAACAAAATAAAATTTTAATTAAGTACTCACATTTAATTGGGCAAAATACAATCGTTTAGTGGATGGTTGGGATGACCACTTAAGGACAGATAAAATTAAGTCTCTACTTCACACCCAACACCATTATAAATCCCAGATGGCAAAAAGGATAATATTTTGTGTGATTTGAAATAGTGAGGGTATATTTTATAGGAAGCACATATAACCCAGAAATCACAAAGGAGGAAATGGATCAAATAAACATGAAAATTAAAAATACATTAGCAAAAAAAAAAACACACACAAAAAAACACACCGAAATATATGTACTGGGGGTGCCAAAAAAATGTATACATATGACTTGTATTCATCTTTTGTTATTGGTATATATTGAGTATTACAATTTTAACACAGTTTTTTCCTTTCTTAAAATGTGTATATATTTTTTGTCTCTCTCACTCTTTCTCTCTCTCTCTCTCTCCCTGTATGACTATATATATATGACTAAGAACATCCAACACATTTGACAAAGATTTAATATTATTTTTATTATTATAGAAATAACTCAATTTCCATATCCAATGTATCAAAAAACCATGTTGGCTGTACTTCCAACATATATTTAGCATCACCTTCACATTGCTACTCTGGTCCTTGTATCTGGAAACTATATTCTGGTCAAATTCAGTCTATGCCCTGAATAGAATGTATTCTACGGTCTGAATTTTTTTTATTTCAATAACTATATTTTTCATACACATTGTTCTTACTTCCTTTGTATCTTGTTTCAAGCCTTGTTTTTTTGTTTGTTTGGTTGTTTGTTTTAATAAAGTCATGCCTTCATTGAGGACTTTGAACATCTTCAAAACATTCTGAATTTTTGTTGGGCTGTGTTATAATATTAATTTCATATGGATTAATTTCAACTACTGATTATTGATTGTCTTTTTGAATTTGGGGACTTTGATTGTCTTTTTGAATTTCATTTTTAGCCTTAATTTTGAGTGGGAAGTATAATTGTTTGTTTGCTTAACACATGTTCTTTCTTTCCTCCCCCTCTTCCTCCCTTTCATCCACTAAGCTAGTTTTATCATTTTCTCTATCTGGGCTTCACTGAACCAGAACAAGGGCATAAGTGAATCTTGCAGGGTAACTACCCCATGATGATATTGAGAGTATCGTAGACCAAGTCATAGAGCAAATGCCTTTGTTCAGATTCTTACAGAGAAATTGTGTCCATATCCTCCTGCCTCCTGGGACTTTCAGCTCTTCAGCTTGCAGCTACGACAGCACTGGGCATCAGTTCGGAGTAGTGTCTCTTGGCTTCTTGTTATGAGTTGATGACTGCAAAGAGTCCCTCTCCAGTGCCTGGTTTCAAGCAGTGGGCATGAGCCCTCTATCTCAAGTGAAGTCCCTTTGGTTCCTCTTATCTCAGGAGCTCAAGTCCTAACCAATTAAAAAAAATAGCCTAGTTAAAGAAATAACAAACAAAGCTGCCATCATCCATGTTTATAACCCCTCCTGAAGATAGAGTGGTTAAAAATTAGTCTGTGTTCATTGAAAACACAATTTCATGCCTTCCAAGTAATCCTCACAAGGTATGTGAAGGATAGCCCTTTGTGGAACACACACCTGCTGTGAGGGGCTCTTCAAAACTTCTAAATCAACAGTGCTCTTATCCTGTAAACAGTGCAATGCCACATGCAGTGCCCTTAACAATTTATATGAGCATATCATCTGTAGATGAGAATTTTTTCAAGCATACAAAAGAGAAAGTACATTTTACCTTCCCCAGTTTTGGCAAGTCTTACATTATTGTTTTAAAATGTGTTTACAGGATCCATCACAGTGCTTCATAGTTGTCACACTTTCATGCATAAATGCATAGATTTCTTCATTCCATCACCTGCTTGTGCTCATTCATGTGTCCACCCATTTTCATCTTTGAATTTATCTTCCCATAAAGGATGAATAATAATATTTTAGATAGCATTACAAAAGTGTGAGGTCCAGTGAATATTAGAATGGGTTCTTATATGTAAAGAAAGTGTGTGTGTGTGTGTGTGTGTGTGTGTGTGTGTGTGTGGTTTAAATTTAAATCATGTCATTTTCAATAATGGTTTCCATTAAATACTTGAAGTCTTGAAAAGTGAGCCTAATAAAATTCCTCAGAATGCCCTGATGCCAAAGATCCAGCCATGGGGAGGAATAATAATTCATGATTGCTCCCAGGCAATATGGTAGTTATCTATGGAATCTAGGTCAACAGTGAGGTCAGACATAGACACCTTACGCCTGTCCCCTGGAATAGGGCTAAGGTCTCTATGTCTGACCTCACTGCTGACCTATATCTCATGGACAACGCTCACACTGCCATATTGCATGCTTCCACCTGCCCATCCTTCTGAGACCAGTTTCTGTGGCACTTCCTGCCTAAGCATTTCTCTGATCCTCACTCAGACAAAATCAGTTGTCCTTTCATATGAGCTTCTATAGCACCTTATATTTTAGGTACATTAAATTCACTATTTAAATATACAATTACCCCTTAAACTAAACATATATCTCAATGGTTAACTCCTTTAAGAATCAGCAACAGAACTGCTTGCTATGAGAAGTTCCTGGACTCTCCCAGGGATACAGACTCTCTTTCCTCCATGTTTCCACTACTCTTGATTATAATTTTGATTATAGCAATTATTACATTATAATAATTGGTTTGCATGCCTTTCTCCTCACTAACTCACTTCCTCTTGATGAAAGAGAATATGATTTTTTTCAATCAACAGCATTTAATCAATAGTCAGCCATATATTAGGTCTTCAAAAATTTATTTTATATAAGAATTAAATACACATATACATATGCATATCACAAAGACAAGGAACTATTTTTATTTTATTTTTGTATGTCCTGTGTTTGTGATAGTGATTGATATATAACAGTGATAAATAATAGGTGTTTAATAAATGTGAGTAGGGTTGAAGTAAAGAGAATTCACTCTTCCATCCATGAGGTTGCTATTGGTAGAGGAGTCTACTTAAAAGGTACATTATATGGGTTCCAGATAGTGCCCATATTGAATGTTAACCTTGTATGCTGAAACTATATGCCCTTAATTTAATACTGAAGGGTGATTTAGACCATGCCTCTTATTTTTCAATTTATATAGTAGACAAAATCTTCCTAACCATGGCAGTGAAAACATAACAGCATTCTCAGCAGTGAAATTGCAGGAACTCAATGGATTTGGTTACCCATAAGTTCCTATCTAGCTCTAGTACTGTGTAATTGAAAATTCTTAAAAAATAGAACTTAAATGTTCACACACACACACACACACACCACACACACACACGAGAGAGAGAGAGAGAGAGAGAGAGAGAGAGAGAGAGAGAGAGAGAGAGAGAAGTAGATATGTGAAGTGATGGATATCTTAATAGACCATGCCTTTCTACTTAACAAAGCTCAAAGTACACAGATTTGAAAAAGAATTAACTGACACCTATTGGAATAGACATATCCAAATGTCAATTGGATACCTTAGAAGCTGCTGACAAAAAACAGTTCAAGAAGAACTTAGTGACAGTTTGAACTTGATCCTCCATTTTACATAATCCAGCACATCTGCAGGTCTCTATAAAACAAGGTTGGCTCAAAGTCCTAGCTGCAAGCAGCTCCAGGAGGAGATGGTTTTTCTTGAGCAAAGGTATTGTGTTCAGAGGTAGAAAGGCAAGCTTGGAGAATCTTTTTATAATGGCTGCAACTGCAGACAAACATGTACAACATGTAGACATAAACAGGAAGAAAAGACTTGCTGTCATATATTGCTGGGTTTTCAGTCATCCACACACTGTGCTGAACTATTTTAAAAGTCATATTAGCTATTTTCCCAGGTGTAAAGGAACATATCATGCTTCTTATAAAATTACCATCATTATCATCATTACTATTATTGTTAATTAGAGGTTTCAAGTGGAATAAGAAGTGGAAACTGGCAAAAGAATTCTGGTCTTCAAAGTCTCACAGACGCACACACACACACACACACACACACACACACACACACCACATATACCTGAGTCCCTGTGAGTTCTACTTGCTGACCTACCATCAGAGGAATTTTCCCAATATGCTGAGCATAAATAACATAACTCAAATGACAGGAATAAACTTTAGTTGTATAATCAAGGATTACAAAGGATGAGATTTATTTATGAAGATATGATAACATTGCTATTTCACTAGTTTTATAAGGTCCAAATAGGATGTCATTCAAGGAAGTTTAATTATGAAAGTTAAAAATAATTATTGTCATATGCTGTCTGTGTTGGTTAAGGTTCTTAGACTGCAAGAAACAGAAACCAACTGTAGCCAGAGCAAAAGAAAACAAAAACAAAAAACAGAAAATTTATTAAAAGGATGAGAAAGTACCATGACAAAGTGGGATTTATCCCAAGCTGTTTCAACATTCAAAAGTCAACTGATTTAATCCATCATATCAATAAATTAAAAAAAGAAAAATGACATGATCATATGAATAGGCGCAGAAAACACTTCAACAAAATCCAATACTCATTCATGATCAAAATTCTCAGTAAGCTAGGAATAGAGAGGGACTTCAACTTTATAAAGAATATCTCCAAAAATTTTATAGGAGCCATCATACTTAATGGTGAGAACCTTGAAGAGTTCCCTTTAAGATCAGATACAAAACAAAGATATTCCCTCTCACCGTTCTTCCAACATTGTATTGGAAGTCCTAGCTAATTCAATAAGATAGGAAAATGAAATGAAAGGTGTATATATTGAGAAGGGAGAAATACAACTGTCCTTGTTTGCAGATGACATGATAGTCTATGTAGGAAATCTGAATAACAAAAGAACTGAAACTAATAAGTAATTATAGCAAGTTTGCAGAAAAGGTTAACATACAAAAGTCAACTGCTCTCTTATATATCAGCAACAAACAAGTGGAATTTGAGATTAAAAACACAATGGCAATTACTTTAGCACCCTAAAATATGAACAAGTTTGGCTCACATTAAAATAAATTTAATAAAATATGTACAAGATCTATATGAGGGGAACTACAAAACTCTGATAAGCAAAATCAAAGAAGACCTTAATAAATGGAGAGATATTTCATGTTCATGGATAGGAAGACTCAATATTGTCAAGATGCTAGTTCTTTCCAGCTTTATCAATAGATTCAATACAATCTCAACCAAAATTCCAGCAAGCTTTTTGTGGATATTGAAAAACTAATCCTAAAGTTTATATGAAGAGGCAAGAAACTCAAAATAGCCAACACAATATTAAACCTAAGTTTAAAACTTACTTTAAAGCAATAGTAATGAAGACAATATGGTATTGGTGAAATAATAGAAAAATTGATTAATGGAACAGAATAGAGATCCCAGGAATAGATCCACATAAATATAGTCAACCAATCCTTGAAAAGGAGCAAGGGCAATACAATGAAGAAAAAATAGTCTTTTCAACAAATGTTGCTGGAACATCTAGATGTACATGTGCAAAAATTAATCTACACACAGACCTTACATCTTTCACAAAAATTAACTGAAAATGGATTACAGATCTAAGTGTAAAATGGAAAACTGTGAAACTCCTAAAAGATAACATAGATGCAAACCTTGGGTATAGCAATGATTTTTTAGATACAACACCAAATGTACAATTCATGAAAGAAATAATTGATAACCTGGACTTCATTAAAATTAAAAACTTGTACTCCACAAAATGTCAAAAGAATCAGAAGAGAAGCCAGAAACAGAGAAAATATTTTCAAAAGATACATCTGATAAAGGATTATCCAAAATATACAAATAATTCTTCTTTAAATTTTTTTTATTTATTTTTAATTAAAGTTTATTGGAGTGACACAAAACTCATAGACACAGACAATAGTTTTGTGGTTACAAAGAATTCTTAAAACTCAACAGTAAGAGCATAAAAACCTGATTAAAAAATGGGCCAAAGACCTTCACAAACATCTCACCAAGGAAGATATAGAGATGGCAAATAAGCACATGAAAAGATGCCCAATGTCATATATCATCAGGGAAATGCAAATTTAAAATATCAATGAGCTTCCACACACCTATTAGAATGGCTTAAATCCAGAATACTGACAACAACAAACTCTGGCAAGAATGTAGAAAAACAAGAACTCTCATGCATTGCTGATGGGAATGCAAAATGGTACAGCCACTGTGGAAGACAGTCTGTTGGTTTCTTACACAACTAAACATACTCATTCCATATGATCCAGCATTCATACACCTTGGAATTTCCCCAAAGGAATTGAAAATATATTCACAAAAACCTTCACATGGATACTTTATTCATAATCGCCAAGACTTGAAAGCAACTAAGACGTCCTTCAGCATGTGAATAGATAAACAAACTGTGGTACATTCAGACAGTGGAATTTATTCAGTAAAAGAATTTAGCTGATTGAAAAAAGAAATGAGCTATAAAGTCATGACAAGACATAGAGGAATCTTAAATGCATATCACTAAGTGGAAGATGCCAATCTGAATAGGCTATATACTCATAATTCCAACTGTATGACATTGTGGAAAAACCAAAACTATGGAGATCAGTGGTTGCCAGGGGTAGGAACGGGAGGAGGGAATGACTAGGTGGAACACAGAGGATTTTTAGTGCAATGAAAATACTCTGTATGATACTATTAATGTAATGATAGATACAAACCGATAGAATGTACTCCAGGAGTGAACCCTAATGCAAACTATGGACTGTGGGTGACAATGATGTGTCAGTGTGGGTTCATTGATTGTAGCAAATGTACTCCTCTCGTGGGGGATGCTGACAACAAGGGAGGCTGTGCGTGTGGAGGGATATGGAGCACATGGGAAATCTCTGTGCCTTCTCCTGAATTTGGCTGTGAACCTAAAACTGCTCTAAAATAATAAAGTCTTAATCTAAAAAAAAAAAAATTCAGAGAGGAAGCATCAAATTATCTAACATCTGTCAATGCCTGGCCTTTGACGAGGAAGGTCAATGAACATATTTAACATTTCAATCAAATTACACCCAGTGAGGATGAGGTTATCTCCCAAAAGTAAACTAGGATACATTTAGATAAGGGACACGGATATTAAGCAACCCACCCCCAAAAAATGAGCAATTGGATCCAAAGAGAACATAATAAAATTTCTGTTTATATGTCTTTTCACTTACAGTTCCATTGCTGAATCAAAATGGTGATATGAAATTTTATTTAACGTTCATTTAACAGATTTCGGACATTCTGAATTTTTCTAGTCATGGATCTACTGTCTAATTAACAGCTAGTAATAATTAATGATGTTGACATTTACACCCCTCATTTATGTCACCAGTTCCTACATCATACTAATTGGCACTTAGAGCCACAGGAAACATGTTTTTGAACTAAACAATGACACCATCATACTGTTGCAATTTTTTTGAACCCAAAACCCTATTGTACTGTTGACATATTAGTATCATTTTCTAATTGCATTTGCTTAGAGAAATTACTCTGTAATCATTAGAATTTTGAATATGCAAATGTTATGTCTACTTTTACAGTTAGAAGAAAAGTTGTAAATGTGAGCTCATTCCCTAGTGTACTTTGTAATATCTTTGTAAACTTAATATATAGCAAGTATAACCACACAGGCATTTACGTTTAGTAGCTACAGACTATTGTCAATATTCCTAAATTTAAGAGAAAAAAAAATTACCTGTTGAAAGATGCATAGCTAAGAATGTTGGGCTTTTGAGCCAAAACTTGCAGACTGTACCTCTTTACTTTGCATAATTGTAAAATAAACGAATTTTGTACTGTTTGACATGTTGAGTTTATTAGAGAGTATTTGAGTTTATGAAAAGAAAGAGGAAAGAGGTTTGAGGAGAGGCGAGAAAAGAGAAGATGAATAGATTTTAGGAACATGATTACACAATGACATAAAAGCACCATTATGAAGAAAAGGGATGTACCCCTTGAAAGGGGTTCCTAAAATAAGTACACCTCCCTCAATATTTTCTCATTTATCCATAATCTTCCCCCCAATATCCTCTCCTCCTCCACTGAGAGAACATGTGGAAGGAAAGGTAAGCCCTGGGCCTAGCCCCATGCACCAGGGAACCATTAGGGAAACATAATTCACACAAAACCAGCATTTTGTTTTATAGCACAGATGACAAAACACCCTTAACAGTCACTGAATGAATCATTAGGTGTCTTTCACCTTTCCCTGGATGCAAAATTAATTTTTCTAAATCCTTAATCATTCCTCCTGGTAATATTCTAGAGGAGAGCCTTCCCCAGCTGTACTTAGTCTAATTAACTACCCTGGGTTTTATCTAGTTAAGCATTCAAAATACAGCAGTCCTGCTTATTCATAGTTTTGCTTCCCATGGTTTCAGTTACCAACAGTCAACTGTGGTCTGAAATATTAAATGGAAAATTTCAGAAATAAAAAATTCATAAGTTTTAAATTGTATGCCATTCTGAATAGTGTGATGAAATCTCGCAGCATCCCATTCTGTCTTGCCTGGGATGTGACTCATCCCTTCGTCCAGCATATCCATGCTGCATACACACTCCCTGTTGCTAGTCACTCAGTAGCTGTCTAGGTTATTAGATTGGTTCTGAGAGAGAGAGAGAGAGAGAGACCACATTCACATAACTTTTATTATAGTACATTGTTATAATTGTTCTATTTTATTATTAGTTATTGTTGTTAATCTCTTACTGTGCCTAATTTATAAATTAAACTTTATTATAGGCATGTATGTATACAGAAAAACATAGCATATATAGGGTTTGGTACTGTCTGTTGTTTCAGGAACACATTGGGGGTCTTGGCATGTATCCCCTGCAGATAAGGTGGAACTACTATACTACAATTTATTTATTCATTTACCTGTTTATGGGCTGTTTCCAGTATTTGGCTATTATAAATAAAACAGCTATGAACATTTGTGTACAAGTCTTTGCATGGACATTGGCTTATACTTCTCTTGGATACTGTGCTCCTTTAGTAACAGATACTTTGCTTCTCAACATTTAATTCTTCAGATCTAAAGTTAAAACTGAATTGGACCATTAATCCCTAATGCTTTGATACCAAAGAAGGTATAATTCAATTCTAAAAAATTTAAAAATGTATTTTCACAAAAGATTCGGGATTCTTTTCCTTTTTTGTGTTCCTCCAACCCTCATCAAAAAAAAGAAGAAAAAAAAAGAATTTAGATGAAAAATATTTGTCTCATATTCTTTTAATAAGAAAATGCCTTCAGCCAATCTATCTTAATTCTGAGCCAAACAGAACTCTATCCACAACTTTGACTGTGGAACAATTGCTCATGGTAAAGTGGAACCCAAGAAGCATGTAACTCATTACACACAGCTCTCGTCTCCTCAAATCCACATCTTTACTTTGATTCCCAACTGTGTGCTCTCACACACATCTAATTAATCCCCATCCTGTTAATTTTAACTCCTAAAGATTTCTCCAGACTACTAACCACCTTTGCCTTCATTAAAGCTTTTATTTACCATCCCTTCTTGAGCTAATGACAACCATTCCTAACTAGCCCCTTAATCTAATTTCCTTCTGTTCAGTACCATTTTAACCAAATGACCTAACCTCAAATGTCCTGTAGCTTTCCTGCTTAAACTCCTTAATGGCTCCCCACCGTCTACAGGATAAGTCCAAACTTGCTAGTAAAGCACATAAAGTCCTCCAAGACCTGGTTATGCCTCACTCTGCATCCTTATCTCCTGTCTCCTGCATCTCACCACATTCGAATTCCCTGAACACATCATGCAATTTCATACCTCATATGTTTGTTCATACTGTCGTTTTGTCTGGACACTCTTCTCATCCCCCATGCCCCCTTCTTTGCCTACTTCCTTTCGTCCTTTAAGACTCAATTCAGGCTTCACCTCATCCCCAAATCCTACCCTCACTCCAGCACCAGCACCCCAGGAGTCCCTCCTCTCACTCCTCCAACCCGTGAGCATTCCTCTGCCCTTGCACTTAACCAGGACTGCAATGATCTCAAATTAGCTGGAAAAGGCCATTTCACTTAATGGCAGAAATTATGACTCCATCTTCTTTATGGGCTCATGGCCCAAGTTGTGTGCTCATGCCTGCACAAGTTGTTGTTAACTAAGCATAGGAACAGTTGCTATATACTAGGTTGGTGCAAAATTGCGGGGTTTGCAATTATTTTTAACCTTTTGAACAGCAATTACTTTTGCACCAATCTAATAGCGCCTTCCCTGATGCTGCTGACCCACCGTGGTACCACTGTCCATCAGGTGGTTCAAATTTAAAATAATTAAATGAAATGGATGTGATTCCACAACTGAGCATTTTTCACTTCCAGTAGGGCCAATACAAAGAAAATGTTTCTATCTAAATATAGCGTTAATCTTAAAATAGAGTGGTGTATTGTGAGTGTGATCCCTGTTTCTAGTAAGGGAGAAAAAAAACGTAATCACCATGAAGTCATAACTCAGGGGACGGAAGTCATTTTGTCTAAGTCCCAGCCACCAGAAAAAGAATGAAGCCATCTCAGCTTGCCCAGACAGCCCTCTCTTTATGTTCTTGTCACCTTGCTATAGAGGTAGATGGAGGTACGGCTCTAATTTAGGTAGCTCAGCTCCGTACACCAGGGGCTTGTTTCTGTACGAGCATCTTTATTCTTCTTCCTTCCATGAGAGAGCTGGTAGCACAGGTAGCACAGCCAGTCGGCCCGCCCCAGAAGCAAAAGCAGCAGAAGTCCAAGTCCCCACCCGAAGAAGGACTTGAATTACTCTCAATGTTTGCTCCATGAGTGTTCCTACTTTAATGATCTGTGCGTCCACAGGTATCGCCTAGCACGAGCTTGCTGGATACAGTGAGACAATCAGGACTTGGGTAAAGGGAAGAAGGTAGAAGAGGAAAATCACAGAAAGGCTTTAGGAAGTTTAAGTGAGGTGAGTCATTTGGGGGAAAAGTTAAAAAGAAAGAAAGGAAAATGCCTCCTGTGAATTTGTGGCCAGTATGGTACAGAGGAGGAAGACAGCCCTTCTGCCAAAGTGAGGGGAGGCCTCCTGGGCAAGGAGACTGAACTCACCTTCAGGATTTCTCTATTCTTCTAGCTTGGCCTGGGTTTTGCACCTCTTTGGCTTCCATATTTTAGATATGGCGGCTTTAACTTCAAGGGTGCAGGTACAGCAATGCAGACAGGTTTGGGTTTGTTTTCTTTTTAAATTATTATAAGTGCTATATATGTACTGTAGAAAAGCATTTACTGCAAGTTAATAAGAGGAAAAAACTAAAATCTTCCATAATTATATGACTCAGAAATCAATGCATAGGTAGGATAAAAATAGAATTATAGTACTTAGGAAACTTGCTTTTCAAAGTTAACAATAGGTTGTGAATGGTTGCCCGTGTTGTTCTTTTATAACGTTATTTTTAGTGGCTGAATAATATTTCATTTTACAGATGTACCATAATTTATTTAACCAATTACATATTGATGGACATTTAGATTATTTCCAATTTTTCCTATTATTAGCACTTCTATGATGAGCATCCTATTAGATAAAATTTTGACAATATATAATAATTGCCTTAGGAGAAGTTATTGTGCATGGAATTGCTAGGTCAAAACTATGAATGTGCTGAAGCCAATTACATGTAATCTATATATAAATTGCCCTGCAGAGGTTGAGCTAATTTCTACTCCCACCAGCAGGGGATTAAAGCGCCCATTTCCTAATTCCCTGCAGAGAGTTTTCGAAAGCAGAATAATTGAAAATATTTTACAAAGCTCCTATTTAGAAACCAGTCCATTGACCATAGTTTATTCATCCACTTGGATTCAATTCTACAATTATAGAGAATCTTTCCTGTGTGAAGCAGCATAGATTGATAGAACCAACACATTTAATTAGTTTAATAATGCTTTAATCAATTTGGCCAAAATAGTCACACTGCTGATACAGAAACACTATTAAAAATCCTTTTATGGTTAAACTTCCGTATTGATATTCATCTTCTATAGTTTCTGATGCTCATTCAGCCTCCACCCCTCAGAGAGTTTCTGCTGGACCAACCAGTACCTAAGGTCAGAGTCTTTACTCAGGGACAAGATCTTTATCATATTAAATCCAAAATTTATCTTTGTAAATTCCACATATTAGTCCTATTATCATGTAGGAAAGAGTCCATTTCCTCTTCAAATATGTTTCCTGTTCTCCAGACAAATAGCCAATACCTTCCACATTTCCTTGTATAACATTTCCAAGATCCTGTTTCAGCCACCTGGAAGGCCTACAATTATTTTTCCTTCTCTTTCCTACATCCTTGTGAATTCCTATGTTAAGGGAACCTCCTTCAAGGCCCAGCTCAAGTATCACCTTCCCTGACCCTTCACCTCCCTGCCCTTAAACCTGTTCACAATTAATTACTTCCCTTTCTGTATTCCCATAGCAGCTTGTACATATGTACATATCTTGTGTATAAGCCTTCATTACTTATGTTTTAATTACTTGTTTGCATGACTGTCTTCATGGCTCATCTGTGACCTCTTTGAGGATAAAGATTACGTCCAAAGCACCTGAAATAGTACCTCTTAGACATGATAAGTAATAAAAAACACATACCTACTTTAAATGAAACAGAAGTTCACAATTTAGTAGGATAAATGAGATGTGTTTATAAATAACTATAATATAAGACAGAACATACAGAAGGTGGTAAACATCAGAGGATAGTTATAATTAGGTTCTGTGGAAATGCAAAGATAAGGCAGAAAGGTGAATGGCTTTGAAAGCCAAGCTGAGGCTTCTCACCATAGACATTATGGACACATTTTGAACAAAGTGTGCAGAAGAGCTCAGAGGGAGAAGCAAAAAAGAGGTCCACGAACAAGCCAATAAGGAGTCTAAACCAGGATCAACAAGAACAGGATGAAAAGGGCAGGTGAGGGAACCACTGAAAGGAAAGAAGCCTCACTTTTGGTCATGAATGACATGGTAAGGAAGAAAACTAATGACGGAATAGAAAAGGAAGAAGAGAGATCACTCCAAGGTGTCCAGCCTGGGTAATTAGGGTACAGCTGTTACCCAAAGAGTGCAAACGTATAGCTCTTGGGAAGATGGAGAAGATGGATTTATGGCTTGTACACTGAATTAACTTTTCTATTTGAAGGCCTTTAGAGGTGGTGTGTTGCCTTCACTACAGCACAATTGCCACTAGTTTTTGTCTTAGACTCAGGGAATTTCACTCATTTACATTTCCTGCCTGGCCCCTGTAGACATTTGAGTTAGTGACTCCTAGTAAAAATAACTGAAATTAAAAAGTCAAATGTAGAAGGAACTAGTTCAGGACAAAATTGGGTAACTCGGTAGATTCCACATATTCTTCCAGCACCACAATTCTTCAGAAAAATGAAATCTTACTTGGAAGTCCCAAATATAAAACAGCAAAACAAAGGTGGTCCAGTTAGTTGAATTGGAGGACTGGGAGGCTTATTCTCACAACCACTAACCCCATTCCCAGTTAGCATCTAAGCCATTTTCATGAACCGTAGGGATCTGGAAACCATGATTTGAAAACCCTGGAGAAGAATGATAAGTTGAGTTTTAGGGATACTGTTTTTGAGGTAACAACAGAGCCACAGGTGAAAAGGTTCAGCAAGCAACTGAATAGAGAGAATAGGAGATTGGGAGAGAGTTAGGATCTGGATAAAAATTTTGGAGCTATTGGTAAGAAGGTGATATTTGGAGCCATGGTAATGGGCGAGATGAGCGAGAGAATGAGTGGGCAGGAAGATGACAGAATACAGGTAGGAATAGGACTTTTGGAAATGCCTGCATTTCTAAGGTGAGTGAAGTCGGAAAAATCAGCCTGATAAGTAGACGAATAATCTGACAAGTGGCAGGAGAATCTGAATAGTATAAAGTATTAGAAGTCAAGGAGGCAGTTGCCGAAAGAGAAGGATGAGGCAAAGTGTGGCTACACCAGGAAAGACTGAGGAAAGGTAATTTGTTAGACCACTGTGAGACGACTGAGAATATGGCCCTCCTAGGAGCAACTTCCTAATTGTGGAGACAAGAAGCAGAGTGGAAATGAGATAAGGAGTGACTAGGCAGAATGTCTATTCTCTTGAGAACTTTGGAGGTCAGAGAAAAGGTATAAATAGTGTGATAAATGTGTTTCCCCGAAAATAAGACCTAGCCGGACAATCAGCTCTAATGCGTCTTTTGGAGCAAAAATTAATATGACCCAGTATTATGTTGTTATATTATACCAGGTCTTATATTATTATATATTACATTATATTATATTTTATATTATATATTATACATTTTATATTATATTATATTATATTATATTATATTATATTATATTATATTATATTATATATTAAAGACCCGGTCTTATAATAAGACCAGGTCTTATATTAATTTTTGTTCCAAAAGACGCAATAGAGCTGATGGTCCAGTTAGGTCTTATTTTGGGGAAAACATGAAATGTGAGGGCCTACCTAGGAATATGGAGAGATTGCTAAGAAATGTTGTGTTACGTAAAAGTCAAAAAACATTTTTATGGCAAGTGAATACTTATATTTCTTTAGTCCAACCCAGCTGAAGACATAAAAATGTGCCCAAGCTGTCCACAAGTGGTTCTCAAATTATTATAGGGGTAGCTAGGATGGAAGGACTAGTAAGGTATTCTTGAGCCTTGAATGTCTGTGCTTATGTATCAGGTAAAACCTTAAGCAGCTTAGCTTTAACCTCTGTTCAACAGAGATTATACATCACTAAGTGGAAGTGAGCTTGTTTTGCTGATGGTGGGACAGAGGAAAAGGAACCACCCCAAGATGATGAAGGCAAGTGAACCACCTGCAGGCTCCGAGCCATTCTTCTAGGATGTGCCGACACCTGCTATAATAATTTAGTTCTGCTCAAAGGGTTGTGAGGTCAGGGTCAAGGTTTCATTCCCTGTGTAATAATAACCATTTCTTTATTTGAGCTGTGTAATCTTATAAATGTTAATTGCTGAACTTAAATAAAATCAGGGGGAAGAGAGAGAGAGGGAGGGAGAGAGAGAGAGAGAGAGAGAAAGAATACATATCTGAACAAATTTGCCTATCGTGGAAAATAATTCAAAGTGATGCTGTAGTGATGGTGGGTCAGAAAAGACATTTTCCTTTGTGAAGAGCAGTACTTCTTATCGAAGCAAAGCCCCAAATGAGAGAAGTTGGAATATACCACATGGATTTCAAAATCGTGGAATTATAATCACAGAGAACATAACACCAAAATTTTGATGATGAGAATGATAACCACTATTATTTATGATCCCCTATTATTCTCCAGACTCTATATACATTGTCTCATTTAATACATATAGAAATCAATTAAAGTAGGCATATCAAAACAGATCCACAGCGGTAAAGTAAGTGCCCAAGGTAACTTGGTTAATAAGGGACAGGGCAGGACTGTGATTCAGATCTCTCTTATTTATATGTCAGTGGTTCCCCACTAGTCTACACTGGCTGGTATTAGTGTTAGATAAAACCCTCCACTTCCCATGTGCAGGTTGACTGAGGTAGCTTCACATCACTCTTTGAAGGACAGCCTTCCCCGAAGAGACCAAATATTATTTGGCAGCGTTCTGCCTCTGCAGGACTATCTGCATCACTGGACCAGACCACACTTTGTGTGTCCCAGAAAGGTAGACTATGTCATTGAAATAAAGATACAAAACAGTTTCTGTCTTAGAGCAGCACCAGAGAAGAAAGCAAAAACGGCAGGGAATCCCTGATACCCTGGGGAGGTTCCAGATCAGCAGGGAAATCTTACCCAAAGGGTGATACTTAAAAGGCAAGACCATTCTTATAAGAAGTAGATATGTATGAGGAGTGTCCAAATGACATGCAATAGATTCTACTTCTTCATACAAGCTATTTTTTTCTAACAACGTCATGGAAAGGAGGGAAGGTAAGGGATCCACTCCACCCTGTGCTGGCAAGTGTCAGGGTGTGCTGAGGAGACTTCCGTTCAGCACAGTATGTGGCATATACTTACATAATTAATTGCAGCATGGGTAGGTGGGTAAGAGTTCACTCTTGCTGCCAAGGCTTACTAAGTGGTTTCTTCCATGATGGGCTTGTGTGACTCTTATGTAGTTACCATTTTAATTTCAAAATCTACACAAATCACAGTAACATTTGCAGCCCCAGTGTCTTTGGCTCCTCTTGCCAAAATGGGTGCCACACAACACAACAGGTACTTAAGGGAAAACAAAAATACCACATCCTTCTTATAGCTTCAGGGCATTAAGATTATCTAGTCTTTCCCTCTTTTCCTTAAAAGGAAAGAGTGTGGCTTGCTAGTCCTCAGTATGCTGCAAAGATGAGAGTACCCTGGTTGGGACTGTGTGCCCTGAGATGCACAAGGTCTGACAATTAAGTCCTTGACTTGCACCATGTGCTTACATTGGCAGCACTGTACAAACAGCTCAGTAAGGTTTCATAACCTTGGTATATATCAGTGTTTCACAGCGGTGTTTGTGTCGATGTGTGGCGGTATCTTGCTGAGTGGCATTCATTATTGTTGTTGCATGTTTTTGCGTGCCGTCGCGAGAATGTCTGAGCTTGAATTAGAGCAATGAACAAACATTAAATTTCTTGTTAAACTTGGCAAGAGTGGAAGTGAAATCAGAGACATGTTAGTCCAAGTTTATGGGGATAATGCCATGAAGAAAACAGCAGTGTACAAATGGAGTAAATGTTTTTCTGAGGGGAGAGGATGTGTCACTGATGAAGAGAGGTCAGGGTGGCCAGTAATGACCAGAACTGACAAAAACATTGTAAAAATTCATCGAATTGTGTGTCAAAGTCATCAACTGACTATAAGAAGCATACCGTGTTTCCTCAAAAGTAAGACCTACCCAGACAATCAGCTCTAATGCGTCTTTTGGAGCAAAAATTAATATAAGACCTGGTATTATATTATATTATATTATATTATATTATATTATATTATATTATATTATATTATATTATATTATATTATATTATATTATATTATATTATATTATATTATATTATACCTGGTCTTATAGTAAAATAAGACCGGGTCCTATATTAATTTTTACTCCAAAAGACGCATTAGAGCTGATTATCCAGCTAGGTCTTATTTTCAAGGAAACATGGTAGCAGACCAACTAAACAGCAATAGAGAAACAGTTAGGAAAATCTTAACTGAAAATCTTGGCATGAGAAAGGTATGTGCAAAAATGGTCCCGAAGGAGCTCACTGATAAACAAAAGCAATGGAGAGTCGGAGTTTGCCAAGACTTTTTGGAGAGGCAAGACAATGTTTTGGGCTACGTTATCACTGGTGATGAAACCTGGTGTACCAATATGACCCTGAAACAAAGCGTCAAGGTACACAATGGAAGTCAGCCAATTCTCCATGACCAAAAAAGTTCTGTCAAAATAAGAGTCAAATCAAGAGTCAAAATGATGTTGCTAACACTTTTTGATATCAGAGGGATTATTCATTATAAATTTGTACCAACTGGACAAACAGTTCACCAAGTTTACTGATTGGAAGTGCTAAAAAGGCTGCGCAAAAAAGTTAGACGACCTGAACTTTTCGCCAACAGTTCATGGCTCTTGCATCACGACATTGCACCAGTTCGCACGGCACTGTCTGTGAGGGAGTTTTTAGCCAGTAAACAAATAACTGTATTGGAACACCCTCCCTACTCACCTGATCTGGCCCCCAATGACTTCTTTCTTTACCCAGAGATAAAGGCAATATTGAAAGGAAGACATTTTTAAGACATTCAAGACATGAAGGGTAATACAAGGACAGCTCTGATGGCCATTCCAGAAAAGGAGTTCCAAATGGCTTTGAAGGGTGAACTAGGCACTTGCGTCGATGTATAGCTTCCCAAGGGGAGTACTTTGAAGGTGACTGTAGTGATATTCAGCAATGAGGTCTGTAGCAGTTTTTGTAGGGTGAGTTCTCAAACTTATTCGTTAGACCTCGTATACCTGACCAGTACTCTGCAAAACTAAAACTGTCAATCATGAAAACCAAGGAATGAAACACTGTTAACAGGAGTCCACATAGCCAACAGAAGCCTACAGAGACATGACAACTGAGGGAGGTATGGTATCTTGGATGGGATCCTGAAATAGACAAAAAAATAAGTAAAGGCTGAAAAGATCTGATTATATACATTAGTTAATAATAATGCATCAATATTTGTTCATTAATCATACTAATAGAAAATGTTAATAATGGGGAGAATGGGTAAGAGGTATATGGAAACTCTCTATACAATATTTAAAATTTTTCTATATATCTAAAACTGTTCTAAAAAGTAAAGTTTATTTTAAATAGGAATTAATAAATGAATAAATCATTTTTAAAAATGCCACTTTCTTTTTAAGAGCCAAAGGCAGAGAACTGTAATAATAAAATGATCAGTAATGTATTCCCTTACTAGTTCTAAATAATAAAATGATCAGTTATGTATTCCCTTAATAGTTCTATGTCAACTAGGCTGCCTAAGCTTTCTGGATCCTCATTTCCATGTCTGTAAAAGACAGTGTGGTGTAATGGGTAAGAAACAAAGGCTTTGGGATCAGATAGTTTGCATTCTAGCTCTGCTCCTTACAGGTTCTATGACCTTGAGCCTTAGTTTCTGAGGCTCATTATCTGAGGATAATATTGCTTTCCCAATAGAATTAATGTGAGGATTAAATGAGAGAGAGTGTTTGGAAGCATTTAGATAAATAGCAGTATAAAAAAAGAAAGCCCTGTGATCGCTTGCACATGAATGGACAAAGTATGTCAGGTTTTGTCAGCAAGATAACTTGTTCTTAAAGTCAAGTAGCAAAAAGGGCAGAGACTATAGGGCTAAACCCGTACTTTTACAGACAGCTGGAGAGGGCAGGACTCTTTCTCTCATCTCCTTCAAGCATCAGGTCTGATCATCTCCTCTCCTCGGAAGGACTAGGAGCTAAGGAGATAAAACAGAACTGCTTGTCTGGACTTTAGATGAAGAGAAAGAGGCCAGCAGCCTGTCTTAGACATTTTATAAAGAAATCAACTGACAATTTTTATTTATTTCAGCTGTTTAGTAGAATACATTTTGTCAGTGGATGTTGAAATCTTCACTCCTCTCAGAAGAATGACTGCTGCACCTTCCTCTTTGGGACCACTCACCTCACATTGAAAAAACAGCTTTGGAGCAGAATGAAATGTTTTCCAGAGCACATAGGAGTTGGAGCTTTGGCAGTACGCTTCCCCATATAGCTTCAGAACTCAAGTAAAAAAATATACTTCAAGTAGAACGTTGGCTCTGCCCCCTTATTCCATGGCAAACATCCAGGGGCACTGAACCAATGCTACCCTGAGTCCCTACTGCCAAAGATGCAAAATTCAGGCCTTGCCCAGTCTTTGCATCCTTCGACGCTTATATAACGCTTTATAAAATGTATCCTCATCCTTTTCAGCATTAGAGTACTCAGTTTTTGACAATCTTTGTCTAAGACCACATTGGAGTCATGAAAAGACCTCAGCAGTTACGACTCCTTCAATATCAAAAATGACAAGAGTCAGAGAATGGCTTTGGAGTCAGAAAAGCTGGGTTAAAGCCCAGCGATGCCACTTGTTAGCTGGGTAAACCTTCATGCAGGTCGCTTAACTTCTCTGAGTCTTAGTTTCCTGATCTCTAGAAGGGTGATAAATTCTTTAAAAACTCAAATTAGATGATGACTACAAAACACCTAGCACAACACTTGGACACGGTCAGCATTCAAAAAACAATACGTTTATCATAAAAGGGGCTTCAAATGAAGTAGAGATGGTCTCTGAAGTGTTTGGAAATTTGTCTAATATGGGAGGCAGAACAAGATACAGAAATGGAGCCTAATATAAGCTGAAATGAGTTGCTTGAGAAAAAACTAACTTTCAATAAGATTATGAATCATTCCTGTTGGTTGGTTGGATTTCTTCCAAGTTTGGTCATCATGGTTTTAATTTACAAAATGAGATGTGAGCTGCTTCTGAGAACTAAGAGGGCAACACAAGGGTAATCTGATCAACCTCTACCAACCTCTACCACCCCCAACCCACCTGGCCAACACCAACCAGCATCTCTCTACCTTACTTGGAGCCTCTCATTCAGCATCTTGTCTCCAGAAACAAAATTTCTTCATATATGTTGTCACAACAGAGGATCACATCTGTTCTTGCCACACGTGACACATGTCCCAGCCATGCTCTTCAAAGCAGAGGCAGTTCTCAGTACTCTCAATCCCCTCTGGCTAGTTCAAAATATGAGTGAAGCCTAAAGATTTCAGGAGTGATTGATAACAATTTCAATCCCTTGAGGCTTACTTGTTCCTTTTTTAAACAATTTGTTCTGCTTACCAGCTGCTTCTGCTCATAAAAGGCCAGGGAAACATTAGCACAATATGTCTTCTAGTTATCTGGGTGTCTAACGAAAAACGTATTTAAAGGATTCATCAAATCCTAATAGACAGGCTAGAAAGGAAATCAGCCTATACCAAGAACTGAAGTTCTGGTTTCCTGCAAACGCTTCAAGGTTTCCGTTCCTTTCCTTGAGTGAAGCCATCGCTGTGTGGCCACAAATCCTCCCAGCCTGTTTTCTCTTCCTCTTCAGTTTGCTTCTGGTGCCTGGCATGGAAGTTTGCACCTAGTATGTTACACTTAAGGGAACCATGAATATAAGGGAAGAGTTGTCCTGAGTTATACTATTAATAAAAATACAGAAGTTTGATATAAATTTTAAGTTAGAGTTCCTCTGTTAAATTCTGGAGATGTAGTTGCTTGCTTCTGATGAGTGATACATACTTGTATAAATGGCTATATATTGAGAAGGGTTTAAATGTAATCAATGATTTTTTTTTTTTTTTTTTTTTTTTGGATGTATGTCCTTGATGCCTTGCTTCCAATTGCTAAATTGGAGATGACTATTCTTATTTATCACTGCCTGTGGATGACCATAAACTCCACTTCTCCTACCAAAAGACTCTAAAACTAACTGGCTATCTGAAGATACAGAAATTACCTCCCTTGATTTAAAACCAATAGTTAACGATCTCAAGGGCATACTAGAGAAAAAGATGCTGGAGACTCTCTCGGCACATTGTTCATATCTTTGGCACCTCATAGAATTGCAGTTAATTGGTCTCGTGCTCATGAAACCTTTAGTGAAGAGACTGCACTTCTGTATGTATCCCCAGCACTGAGCACAGTGTGTGGTACATGTGGCAGGTGACACAGATCAAGGAAAAACCTGAGACATGACGCAAGTTGGTGATTATTGTCCTCGTCAAGGCAAGTGGTAAAGCACTACCCTGCAGAGAGCAGTGGATGTCACAAGAATGACAAAACTGGAGGCCTGGTCAACAGCTCTCTCCACATGAACATAGCACCCTGTTCTTTATTGCCTGACATCCCACTGTGTCACTTTCTAGGCTGGGCACCAAAACTAGAAACAATAGCTCTGAAAGTCCACTGCTAAAGCATGCAATCAAGGGATATCTAACCCTTTAGCATCTTGCATTCTACACTCTGCATAGAACCAGCTGCAGGACCTTCTCTGCGTGCAGGTAACAATGAGCAATCTAAGTCCTGAGTACATCCCTCTCCCAACACATTACCTTAATGAAATAGAAATATGAGGCCAACACCACTTCCGCCAGATCACAATATCACAGACAATCTCACCTCTTCTCTTTCCAATTTCCACTAGCTTGTTGGCCAGCCAGCCCCACTGTGGTGTGTTATAAATTCAGCTCTCACCACAGACACACAGATTAGGGAAAGGGGGCACAAGCAGCAGAGATCTGCCCTGAGTTAAATGCCTCTCCAGTGCTTCTGACAGTGTGACATGTCATCTGATGTGTGTTCATTCCAGCTGCACACAGTCCCCTGGGACGAGGAACGTGTCCCTGCTTCTCAGCCAACCTATTATCTCTGAATCACTGACAGTCAAGCTTCCGTGTGCCTGACTTGTTCCAGCTACAGCAGGGAAATGAGCGGTTTAGTGCAACCACACAAATGATATATCTGGAAATCCATGTGCTTCCTTTAGCAGCTGTGTTTTCTAATAGCAATAGCAGGGGTCATAGGTTTGTTGGTTTGATTGCTTTTATTTTTAAATGATTTGCAGTATACAAAATACTATAAATGATATACTATAGAGTTATGCAATGCCTGACCTAGAGGTTTCCAAGATTACAAGGTGAGTGGATGGTACAGGAAGATTAGCGGGGGGTGGGGAGGTACCTCTTGGAAAGCAGGGCAGTTTTCATGGTCAGTTCCCTTCCGTTAAGGGAGAAAGAAAGCTTGGAAAAATGCTAGTTTCCATTTATTCTGATTGAATAAGTTTTAGATATTCAGGAACAGTTTTATCTACATAAACAACAAAGAAGCAATTCCACTTTTAAGATCAAGGCTAAAAGAATTTTGCTCTTCAAAATTAGAGACAGGTAAGGATGAACAGTGACTGAGAAGAATGAATAATTCTCGTCTACAGGACTTAAACTGACAGGAAAATGGATTCCAAAAATAATTAAATGGCAGTTAGTTAGCTTTAAATAAGAGACTCCTTTAGGGCATTAGATCCTCCTCTTCCTTCTCTTCCTCTTTCCCCATCCTCTAATCTCTCCTTTTTTCCAATGTCTTCCCCTTTCCTCCTCCTCCCCTTTCATTTAAGGTACCTGGAAGACCACAGCAAAGTCAAAGAATGAGCTCTCTGCTGAGACAGTAAAAACTTTAAAATGGAGAAACACTAAATCTGTAGCATTTGAAAGGTATTGGAGCAGGAGTAAGAGAAAATCCCCTAACTGGGTAAATGTGACCTTTAGAAAGTCACCCACTCAATTTTTCCTGATTGTTGTCTCACACTCTCCCCTTCCTCCCCTAGCCAACCTACAAGTGGAGGTGCTATTAGTGAAAAGGGCTACGAGCATGTTGAAGCTGCATAGGTCAGCCTCCCCCAAGTAGATTCTTTCCCCAACATCTAGTTCTGGGTTGTCCCCCTGGAAGTTTCCTCCCTGCATCCCAAGTTCCTCTACCCCTACTCCCATCCTCAATCATCCACTTCATGACTGGTCACAATCTGGAACTCCAGGGCCACAAGTCTACTCCAAGGCTTGCTCTCCTGTCCTGGCATTCTTTGAAAGAATAAGTCTTTCATCAGGTCTCCAATGCATGACTTTCAACCCCATGAAGAAAAACCCCAGTGACGGGGTCTTCAAAAACCACAATCTCATTTGGGAGCTGCTCTTGTTCTAGGAGTTAATCTTCAGCAGTTAATTCTTCCAGAAGTCTAAGCTATTAAGGCTGACTCCATAGAAAACCTGCAGCAAGAGGGCCTAGGGTTGGCTTTGACCCTCCAAGTCAGTGTGGGTGCTGAATGAGAGCTCTGCCTGGTGTTCTAGGGAGTAAACATTAAATCCAATGCAATAGAAACATAGCAGCACACATGCACACACCCCCACACACACTACACCTCCACAACACAAGCATTTGTTCTTAGAATCAATTTGATACTGACCCATACTAAAGAAAGAATATCTCAATAATCATAATCTCCCTGCCACTGGATTTTCATTCTTATTTAAACATCCACCATATTGTTTGATCACACCTCATACCTGTTATGTTTGGGTAATATGACTTAAAACAAAATATCAGACCTGAAAAGGACCTCGGTACTCATCTTTTTTAAAATAACAGCTTTATTGAGACATAATTTACATTACATAAAATGCAATTTTTTTCATATGTACAAGTCAGTTGTTTTTAGTATATTCACAGAGTTGTGCAGTCATCATCACAATCTAATTCAATAAAATGTTCATCGACCCCAAAGGAAACTCTATACCTATTAGCAGTCATTCTCTATTCTCCTCTCTTTTCAGTCCATGGCAACTACTAATGTACTTTCTAAGAATCTACACTTCTGGACATTTTACATAAATGGAATTAAACAATATTATACAGTATGATACGCCTTTTGTGACTGGCTTATTTCACTAAGCATAATGCTTTTCATTAAGCATAACTTTTTCAAGTTATTATATGAGGAATTACCCTGGAGTATTAAATTAAAATCTTAGCTTAAAACCTTCTAGTTCAGATAAGAACAACTTAATTTCCATAGTATACAAAAACTTTGCTGCAATATAGTTTTGATCCCACCTGCTTTGTGCTATTATTGTCATACAAATCAAATCTTTATGTATTTAAACCCACCAACTCAACACAATTTTATAACTATTAGATATAATTCGAGAAGAAAGAAAAAATTACAAGAATTTATTTATACTGTATTTTATATTTATCTGTGTGGTTACTTTTACTAGTATTCTTTATATCTTTTTGTCGATTCACATTAACACCTATTGTCTTTCCTTTTGGCCTGATGTACTCCCTTTATTATTCCTTATAGAGCAGATTTGCTAGCAACAAATTCTCTGTTTTTGTTTATCTGGAAAGGTTTTAATTTTTTCTTCATTTTTGAATCCTAGTTTTCCCGGATATTGAAATTTTGGTTGGCAGTTTTTTTCTTTCAGCACTTTGAATATGTCATTTCATTCTTTTCTGGTTTCTGATGAGAAAAGTCAGATGTTAATGTTATTGAGAATCCCTTGTACATGATGAGTCACTTTTCTTACCGCTTTCAAGATTCTCTCTTTGTTCTTGTCTTTCAACAGTTTGACTCTAATGTGTCTAGGCACGGATCTCTTCGGTTTTTTGGTGTGTGTTAAATTTCTCTGATGTGTAGGTTAAGGTTTTCATCAAATTTGGGAAGTTTTCAATAATTGATTCTTTAACATTCTTTCTGCTCCCTTTTCTCTTTCTTTGTAGGGTTCCCATTATATGTATGTTGGTGTATTCAGTGGTGTCACACAGACCTCTGAAGCTCTGTTCATTTTTCTTCATTCTTTTTTACTTTCTCTTCCTCAAACTGTATAATCTCTATCAACATATCTTAAAGTTCTCTGATATATTCTTCTTCTTGCTAAAATATGCCATTGATCCCCTCTAGTGAATTTAACATTTCAGTTATTGTACTTTTTAACTCTAGAATTTCTATTTTTTCCCTTTTGATAATTTATATCTCTATATTGATATTCACACTACTTGGCAAAACACTATTTGCATACTTTCCTTCAGTTTTTTAGACATGGTTTACTTTAGCTCTTTGAACATATTTAAAATAGCTGATTTAAAACCTTTGTGTAGGAAGTCCAATGTCTGATTGCATTTTTTCCTGTGTATGGGCCATACTGTGTTATTTCTTCACATGTCTCTTAATTTTCATTAGAAACTAGATATTTTAACTAATATAATCATTTTTAATTATTATTTTATTATATAAAAATCTCATCCCACCTTCTCCAGGTTTGTTGTTGTTTGTTTAGTGACTTTTCTGAAGTAATACTGTAAAGTCTGTATTATGTGTTGTGTGTGGCTACTGAAGTCTCTACTTGATTAACTTAATGGTCAGCTAATGATCGGACAGAGATTTCCTTAAAAACGTTGAACCAATAAGCATCCTAGTCTTTATGAGGGGCTTTGTGAATGTATTGAGACATGCCTTCAATGCTATGGAAGGCAATTTACAACTCTTCCTTAGCCTTTATTTCCTGTTTTCACAGCCTTAGGGTCAATACAATCTAAGGAGAGGGAGATGGAAGACAGCAACTTAAACACTACAAAGCTCAATGTTCTGACCATGATTCAGCTGATTTTCTTGAACAGATGTTTTTCAAATGTTGCAACCCTTTCATTTCCAGAGTTCTGAAATTTTTAATTTTGACAATTTTTGTCAGTTTTCTTGCTGCTTTCCTGGAAAGAGGAGCAGATTTTTGAAAGTCCTTACTCTACCATTCTAGAAGTGCTTCTCTGTCTGACTCTTATATCCTACTCTGCATTTTTAACAGCCATCCAAATATCTCTTTATTCTACACTCATAATTTCACATATATTTAAATAAATGGCACTTACGTAAAACATGCTATTATGGAAAGGCATTTCTCACTTATTAATTAATATGCTATAGATCTTTCTGTATCAGTAACTTTATCATTATTTTTAGTGGCTTGATTCCACTTAAGGCATATTCCCACATTTCAAAAAAGATTATATTGTATTTGATACCTAAACCATATATTTCAGTTATGAAGCATAACTAAAAAAAGTACACCCACAAACTGAACATCCAATTTAAAAATATTAAACCTGGTTTAAAAAACCATCAAATAAGGTTAAATAATAAATTAGATATAGTCTGTGTTTATAGATAGAAAAACTCAATATTCTGAAGATGTAATTTCTATTCAAATTAATCTATAGAATAATGCAATATCAATCAAATCTCAGTGTACTTTGTTGAGAAATTTGTCACATTGATTCTAAAATTAACATTAAAAAGCCAAGCCCCAAGAATAGTTGAAAAGAATAATATAGGAGACTTGATCTACTAGCTATCAAGATTTATTATAAAGCTATAATAATTAAAGTCATTTATAGGTTAAGACCCAAAAAGGCACTAAGCATAAAAGATTGATAAAACCGATTGCTTTAAAATCAAGAATAATGAAGAGAATACCATAAAGAAAGTTACAAACACCAGGACCAGATAGCTTCATTAATGAATTCTACCAAACATTCAAAGAGCATCTAATACCTGTACTCCTCAAACTCTTCCCAAAAATTTAAGAAGAGGCAATATTTCCTACCTCATTTTATTAGACCAACATCACCCTGATACCAAAACCTGGGGATAACACACACATAAAAAAGAAAATTACAGACAGTATCTCTGATGAAAACAGATTCAAAAATCCTAAACAAAATTCTAGCAAACTGAATACAAGAATGCATTAAAAAGATTATACATCACGGTCAAGTGAGGTTCATCCCAGAGGCACAAGCATGGTTCAACATACATAAATCACTCAATGTGATACACCACATAAACAAAATAAAAGATAAAAATCATATGATTATATCAATAAATGCAGAAAAAGCAAAAAAGCATTCCACAAGATACAACCTCCATGTATGACTAAAACACTTAGTAAAATGGGTACAGAAGGAAACTACCTTAACATAATAAAGGCAATATATGACAAACCCTCAGCTAATATCAGAATTAATGGTGAAAAACTAAAGCCTTTTGCTCTACATTCAGGAACAAAAGAGGGTTGTCCCCTATCACCTCTGTTATTCAAAATAGTATTGGAAGTCCTAACCAGATCAATCAGTCAAGACAAAGAAATAAAAGGCATCCAAATTGGGAATGAAGAGATTAAATTGTCACTTTTTGCAGATGACATGATTCTTTATATAGAAAACTGTAAATACTCCACCAAAAAAGCTATTAGAAACAATAAATGAGTATAGTAAAGTTGCTGGCTACATATACAATGTACAAAAATCCATAGCTTTCCTATATACTAACAATGAAATTTCAGAAAAAGAATGTGAAAAACAATTCCTTTTGCAATTGCAACAAAAAGAATAAAATACCCAGGAATAAACTTAACAAAGGATGTGAAGAATCTATACACTAAAAACTATAAGACATTTCTAAAAAAAACTGAAGAAAACACAAATAAATGGAAAGAACTTTCATGTTCATGGATTAGAAAAATTAACATAGTTAAAATGTCCATATTATCTAAAGCAATATACAGATTTAATGCATTCCCCATCAAAATCCCAATGGCATTTTTTAAAGACATAGAAAAACAACAACAAAATCATATTTCTATGGAATCACAAAAGACCCTAAATAGCCAAAGCAATCCTAAGAAAAAAGAATAAGTTTGGAGATATCACACTCCCTGACTTCAGCTTATACTACAGAGCAACAATAATCAAAACAGCATGGTATTGCAGAAAAACAGACACACAGACGAATGGAATACAATTGAAAACCAAGAAATAAACCCACATATATATGGGCAGATAATTTTCGACAAAGGAGCCAAAAACATACAGTGAATGGTGCTGGGAGAATTGGAAAGCCACATGCAAAAAAAAAAAAAAAAAAGAAACTAGACTACTATCTGTCACCATGTACCAAAATTAGCTCAAAATGGATCAAAGACCTAATAAACATAAGACCTGAAACAATAAACTGCATAGAAGAAAGCATAAGTACTAAACTTATGAACCTTGGATTCAAAGAGGATTTTATGAATTTGATCTCAAAGGCAAAGGAAGCAGAAGCTAAAATAAATGAATGGGACTGTATCAAACTAAAAAATTTCTGCACTGCAAAGGAAACCATCGCAAAACAAAGAGGCAACCAACCAAATGGGAGAAAACATTTGCAAGCAACACCTCTGACAAGGGGCTAATATCCAAAATATATAAGGAACTTATACAACTCAACAGCAAGAAGAAAAACAATCCAATTAAAAAATGGGCAGAGGATATAAACAGAAACTTCTCCCAACAAGACACACAAATGGCTAACAGATAGAAGGATATATAAAAAAATGTTCAACTTGACTAGCTATTAGGGAAATGCAAATCAAAACCACAATGAGATATGATCTCACCCCAGTCAGAATGGCTATCATCAACAAGACAAATAATAGCAAGTGCTGGAGAGGCTGTGGGGGAAAAGGGACCCTCATACACTGTTGGTGGGAAAGTAGATTGGTGCAGTCACTATGGAAGGCAGTGTGGAGTTTCCTCAAAAACTTATGAATAGAATTATCATATGACCCAGCAATCCCTCTCCTGGGTAGCTACCAAAAACATCTGAAAACATTTATATGTAAAGATATATATTCACTGCAGCTTTATTTATTGTGGCCAAGATATGGAAACAACTAAAGTGTCCTTCAATAGATGATTGGATAAAAAAGTTGTGGTACACATACACAATGAAATACTACTCTGCCATAAGAAAAGATGAATCACTGCTATTTGGGACAACATGGATGGATTTTGAGATTATTATGCTAAGTGAAATAAGTTAGACAGAAAAAGTTGAGAAACATATGACTTCACTTACATGTGAGATATAAAACTGAAAGCAACAAATGAACAAGCAACAAATGAACAAGACAAACAAAGAAACAAAAATGCATAGGCGCAGACAGCAGTTTAGTGGTTACAGAGAGTAGGGGGCGAGGGGGAATGGTAGAAGAGGGTAAAGGGGATGAAATATATGGTGACGGAAGGAGAACTGACTCTGAGTGGTGAGCACACAATATGATATATAGATGATATGTAATAGAAATGCACACTTGAAACCTATGTAATTTTACTAACCATTGTCACCCTCACTAAATTTAATTAAAACAAATACATACATAAATACAAAAAAAAATACACGCAAAAAAAGAAAGTGACAAACAACAGGAATTTATGCGATAGTGAAATAGGAAAAAAGGAGATCAAGTTTTTAAGGGACGAATGACATTTCAAATTCATGCTTGTAACTGTTTGTTCACTTGGTATTTATTTTCTTCTTTATTCTCCAAACAGTGTAACAGCTGGTAAAATTAAATTCCTATTTCTAAATTTATTCATCACAGAATGGCAATACAGAAGACTACAGAAGTGAAAGTCATATTCAAGAAGAAAAGAAAGGAATGAACATTTCCTACATGCCTATCACATGCCAGGCACTTTCATTTACATTCTCACTTACTCATTGTTCTCATTTATTCCTCATTATTCTTTGAGTTTAGGCATTATGTCTTCTTTCCTAAAGTTAAAGAAATGATCACTTTGAGGTTATTTGCTGGAAATAAAATTAAAACTAATGTATTGTTTTATTCCAACAGATGTATTCTTTCCACTTTATCCTGCTGCTTTGATATAAATTCCTTATAATTCATTGTCCTTGGGAAGATAAGAAAAATCCATATGAAGTTAAAGAAAAACAAAGCAAAAAGAAAACTGGAAGATTATATTGATAGGATTTCACTTCTACAGATCAATTTGGGGAGAATTTACATCTTTACAATATTAAGACATTTTCCATGAATATGGTAAATCCACATACTTAGGCATATAGAATAATTTTCAGGGAAGTTTTTATATTTTTATAGTTTTCTCCATACATGTCTAGCACATATTTTTAATTGTTCTTGTATACAGAAATCATATTCATTTTTTATATTGGTCTTATACCCAGTCACCACAGCAGTCACTTTTGTGACTGCACCACATTTTTTCAACCTGCTTCCAATTTTAGCACAATGGCAGTGGGCAGTTTGATACATATGCCAGTGTCCTACTTCAAGTATAAAATGTGATGTCTCTCCACCAACTTCCCATCGTTTGGAGGGACAGCTCTGAGTCACATTTTATAGATCTTCAGAAAGTCACCAGTGAGATTAAACTCCAGTTGCCCATAGCAGCAGCTGACTCAACAACACACCATGGATTGGAGCTTTTTTATTCCTTATCGCATTCTTCTAGCTGCTTCTCTGAGTTACCTCCCAAATAAATGACATACATCCTAGCTCCTTTCTCACTCTACTTTCAGATAAAACTAAAAACAGTCACCTTCCTAAATACTTGTTTTATTTCTAGTAATTTGACTGTAGATTCTTTTTGTGTTTCTATGTATTCAATCATAGCACCTTTGTATGTTGATAGATTTGTTAGATCCAAATCTTATATATTTTGTCCAATATCTTTTCTTTCTATCTTAGCCTAGCTAGACCTTCCAGAAAAAGTGATAATGGGTGTTGTTATCTTAGTCCTAATTTTAAAAGAAATGCTTCAAACAATTTTCCATTAAGAAGGATGTTTACATTCAGTTTTTGTTAGATACCCTTTATTAGGTTAAGGAAGTTTCATTATATTCATATTTCACTAAGAGTGTTTCTCATGAAAGGGTGCTGATTTTAAAAATAAGTTTTCTGCATCTTTTGAAATGATTATATATTATTTTTCTAATTTCATTTGTTAATGACATAAATGACCTTTGTAGATTTTCTGATAACAAACCACTCTTGCATTTCTGTATTAGACCAAACTTGTTTATGATGTATTGTTCTTTTATATATTGTCAGATTGATTTGCTAATTTGTTTTTTAGAATTGAATGCATTTATATTCACAACAGATATTTGCCAGTAATTTTCTTGCTCATGCTGTCCTTCTCTGGTTTTGCTATCAATGTTCAATCTAGTTGCACAAAATGTTTTGGGAAACATTCACTTTTTTTCTAGGCTCTGAAAGTTTGTATAAGTTTGGAATAACCTTTTCACTGAAAGTTTCATAGAAACTATATTTTCCTTATTTTAAAAAGCCTTCTGATTTCATTTACTTAATGATTGCCATGGACTGAATTATTTCTCCTCCAAATTCATATGTTGAAGACATAACCTCTACCGTGGCTGTATTTGGAGTAAGGATATAATTAAGGTTAAATGAGGTCATAAAGATGGAGCTCTGATCCTATAAGATTAGTGCCCTTATAAGAAGAGCAGCCATGTGAAAACAATGAGAAAGTGGTCATCTGCAAACCAGAAAGAATTCTCACCAGGAAACTTTTGATCTTGCACTTTCCAGGCTCCTGAACTTTGGGGGAAAAAAAATTATATTGTTTAAGCCACTCAGTCTATGATATTTTATTATAACAGCCTGAGCCCACTAATCAATAGTTATTAAAGTAGTTATTCAGCCTTTCTATTTCTCTTCAAGTTTTTTTAGGGATTTATTCAATCAAATTTATTGGCATATGCTACCTGTCCTTCCATAGGTGACCAGATTGAAGCAGACAGAAGTTAACTGACCTATTTAGGGGCACAAAGTTAGTTAGCTGCTTGACTGAAAATTAAGTTTCTTCAAATTGAATTTTTGGTTAATAACCCTTGCAAATATACCTGCACAAAGAAAGATTTAATTAAAAATTCTGATGCTCTAAACACCATGGACTAGAATTCTAACTTTTAATTAAATATTATTTGAGATTGTATATTCAACTAGTACAACCTTCGGCAAAAAGTTTGATAATCACATTGTGCATTACCCAGCTCATTTTCTCTCGCATACTCTCAATGCCTAATCCCCAAAGAAGAGAGCTGCCACATGAGCATTCGCCAATTATCCTTTCATAACATATTTCAGAGCTATGTGTGAATCTATCAAAAATCAGTTTTTCGGATGAGGCTGAGGCCACTGAATGACATAATCAGTATCTGTGGGTAGCTTGTAACATGGCTGTGTGTCACAGGCTTAGCAAAATGTAAAGAAAGCTGGAAAAATAGCCAAATCCATGCAGTAAGGATCCGTTGGACATTAAAAGACCAAGTCCAGATGTGAAGACCAAGGATTCACTTTGATTTTACAGTAGGGAGTAGAAGCCTGAGGAAGATGCATCCACAAGAACATGGAGGGAGTGTAGTTTCAGAAGTGTTGAGAGAGATTAGGTGAAAAAAAAATCAGTTTCCTGAATAAATCCTTCCCTCAATTTTGTGCCTTAAAGTTAAATACAAAGAACCCTGAAATCCTCAGTCAGATAGATGGAGATGGAGCCGCATTCCACCTGCAAACCCCTTGTGAAGTGTTTGTATTCTGGGGGTCACAGGGAAAATTCTGGAGAGAAAGAAGTAAGATCAGCATGCTAGCCACTACGGATAGACTGTCAATTCTAGCCCTGAGGATTTATGTAGATCATTGCATTAAACCCTCTCAACCACCATAAGAAACAACTGAAGCTCTAAGAGCCAACATCTCACAGTTTACAAAAGATCAGACAGATATTACCACCATTGGACAGAAAATGGACTTGGATATTTGCAGTCCCACTGCAGAGTGAAGGTTCTTGATACATTTACGTGCTACCTTCTTATTGCATCAGAGATGGAGCAGAGGTATCTATTGATAACTGAGCACTCATTCTGACTTCTGGAGTGGAACTAGAGCAAGCCAAATATAAAAGGTCTCCATATTTGGCACAAAAAAACCCCAGCGTTTAGGTATTTATTGTGTATAACAAATCACTGGAAGACTTAGTGGCTTAAGACAATAATGATTCATTATTTCTCAAAATTCTTCAGTCTAGGTAGGCGTCAGCTGGCATTTCTACTGTTGGGGCTGGGTTATCCAAAATGACTTCTCTCACATGTGTCCCATTTGTTAGGATGGCTGGAACCACAGGGCCTGCTCCAGTTGTTCTAGCATCTCTCTCATGCTCCACATGGTCTGTCCAATAGAGTAGCCAGACTTCTTAGTGGCTCAAGACTCCAAGATTGAACAGTCCAAGAGCATAATACCACACTATGCAAATGATTTTCAAGCCTCTGCTTACGTTTTGTTTGCTGATGTCCCATTGACCAAAGCTCAGAGTCAATAGCAGAGGAAACTGCGTAAAAAGTGAATTATCAAAAGGCCTGGCATGCATGCTGTAAAATCTGAGTTAGAAATGAGGGTTCTTTTGTTTTTTGGTTTTTTTTCTGTCTCAGGGAAAGCCATAAAGTTCAGGAAGACAGATCAGGCAGAAGAGGACTGAGAGAGCCTGGAATCAGTCCACCTGCTACAGGATGTCTGGAAGAGGATCGAGTACTTCAACTGCACTGCAAACTTCTCGAGTCCCCTCCAGCCAGGTCAAATATCAGTAATAAGTATTAGTCCAGGACACAACCAGTCTCACAGAGGCTAACATGAGAAAAATGGGATTTTACAATAAACCTACTGTGGACTTTACAAAGCAATATGAAATCCAGAAGCAAATTAGGTTCAGGAATAAAAAAGGCAGAAAAAATTGATCTCAAAGGACTAGACCCAACCATAGGATTCTAATTCCTGGTAATTTCAAGTCAAGGGGAACTAGGAATAGTGAAGATATGATGATGGCACATTAGTCTCCTGTGGAAATGGAGACAAAACAGTGTTAAGACACTCAGGGCCAAAGTACTGGGCAACAACTTCATCTCAGGAACTAGACAGACTCCTATTTTATGAAAATTAAAGCAGCATCAGAGCTATACTGGCCCAAATATGGCTTGATTCTGAATCCCTGAATACTGGTTTGGAGGTGCTCCAATACCCCCAAATCATAACCATGACTAGCCCAACCTATATGGAGCAGACATATGGCCTTTTCATATTAATGCATCCTTTCCTTTAAAGAACCACCTCTAACGCATCGTGCATGAGTTTATGGGGCTGTACCTGCCACTTCTCTACCCCACAGTGCCCACAATGGGCAGGTGGTCAGGCCTTGTCAGTAATAAGTACCCTCCCAACAAGAGAGATTGATCCTAAGTTGTGAACCTGTGTTCTAGGCAGAGACAATCTGAGGTCTCCTCTGGGATTCATTTTCAGGCATGGGGAACATCCTTTCTGTTGGGATTTTTGGAGTAGGAGAATATAAATCTGAATTTGAGTAGTTTTCTTCTGCCACGAGGAAAGTCTTTCTATAGGATAAAGTGAAGCGGCTGCAAGCACATACAAAAGACAGACAGAGAGCAAGTCTTGGTGGCTTTCCCTGATGCTGGACTTATAACAGCTCTTCCTTTAACATTGTGAGTTATGCCATTACCTTTCTACCACATGAATGACTGTATGAGGCTGCTCAGGCTGCTATAACAAAATACCACAGACTGGGTGGCTTCAACAACAGAAATGTATTTCTCATAGTTCTGGAGGGTGGGAAGTCTAAGATCAAGGTGCTGGCCAATTTGGTTTCTAGTGGGATGTCTCTACCTGGCTTGCAGTTGGCCACCCGCTTTCTGTGTCTTTACATGGACTTTCCTCCATGCATGTGGAGAGAGAGAGAGCTCTAATATTTCTTCTCTTTTTATAAGGACATTAAATGCTATTACATCAGGGCCCTACCCTTATGGCTTCATTACATCCACAAAGGCTCTATCTCCAAATACTGAGCTTAGGGCTTTAACATAAGAATTGAGGGTATGGGGTACAAACATTCAGCCCAAAGCAGTAATAAATCTACCTTTTTGCCTACGGTGAATGTTTTTGTGCCCCTTACAACCCAAATAATCCTGACTTAACAGAGAGAAGGGCTATTGTAGGCATGGAGAAGTTGCCAGAGAGACCTTCATAGGTCCCATTTCTGAATTATCAAATAACTTCAATGGGCAGGTTTTGGTGCATTTCCATCCCTAGTTCCATTCTTTGAAGATGATTATGTACTGTTTCATTTACTCAATGGCATTTTTTTTTCAGCACCAATTATGTCTCAAGCGCTGGGAAACAGAAATTCAAGAAAGACCTGGCTGCCTTCTTTGGAGAACTCCCTTCCTCTCCTTTATATCTTTCCATGCACATTCACATATACTGTTGGAGGCATTTCAATTTTCAAATCCAGTTCTATTCATTACTAAACACTTGGCAAAACTAAACAGTGGTGTAGACTGTCAAGGAAAAAAAATGGATTACTCACATATAGCAACTAAAATAAACAGTCATAAATCATACCTAACAAACCCAAGCCCTGCCTGGGTAGGGAGTTGTCTTCTTTACTTTCTGCACAGGCACAGAATCTAAAATAAAGAACACCTTTTAAGAATTCAGAATCACATCCTCACTGATCCTCACATTCACGGAAGACGAAAACCTTGCTAATGGGGATGGAGCCTTTCTCCTGTGGCATATTAATCTTCAAGGAGACTAACCAATTTCTCACCAGGAAATTCCAAATTTTGTCATAGGACTGCATTATCTCTATTATTCAACCAAATTAGACTGAAGTAAGAGGATGGGATTTAAACAGATGAAAGGAAAAAAACCAAAAAACACTTTCCCTTCTTTAATATTGGATCTGAAAGAAAAATTTTATTGCTCCAAATGATCTTCTCTTGCAACAAAAGCAACTTTATACTGAAAAAGAAATTCTCCTATTTGAAGCTTGTCAGACACATACAACGAAAGGGAACAGTGTATAGTAAAGCCAAATTTTTTTCACCTGATGAGGAGAGCAAAGATGTTCCTGCCACTTCAGCAAACTACTTTTTTATTCTAAATGTTTCCTACATATAGATTAGGAAGGAAAAATTAAAACTGTCTTTGTTAACAGGTGACATGATTGACTACTTATCCTCCTCCCCTTGTTTAGCTGTCATTTAGCTGTAAATGGTGGATACATGACATTGTGTACTTGTCAAATCCACAGTACTTTAGAGCATAAAGAGCTTGAACCTTAGGGTATGCAGATTTAAAAAAGTCATTTAGGAGGTCAGAGGGTCATAGAAAGGAATGCAGACTCCTACAAGAGGACCTAACTGTATAACAAATGCATGAATCAACCTCACTGAAGGGGTGGGGGGGAATGATGCTGACCTAGTAGGTAAACTTTGGAAATTAGTGGATTCTGAAAGACTAAATGAGTGGATTCTGAAAGGTAAAAGTAATGACACATAAGCACTGTATTCTAGTTAACAAAGTTACTTTTCACAGGAACATGGTTTAACAATTCTGATGCTGTTATAATTGTACGAGTATACTAGAATTGAACAATTAAGTAAATGGATGGTGGATGATGGGAGTTAATTTTCTCATCGTTGGATTGGGAATTTATAGATAGCAGTGAAAGGAGGTTAGAGTAATGGATTAGAGCTTGAGACCTCAGAACAAACACATGTTTATCTTAATATAGATGCAAATAATCGCATATGGAAATATTTATAGACATGTGTACATACATGTGTTAGTATACATCCTTGTATTTCCTGGTTAGGTCACCTGAAAGCCTAAAAGAACAATGTCTCAGTCACAATGAACCCAATTAGTGCCCACATCCTGCATTAATACCATTCTCCAATGTAAAGAGCCAGGGTCCTTGAGAAATGGCTGATTCTAAGACTGGACTGGAACAGAAAATATTCAGGATGAGCCTGGAACATCTTGTCGTGTCAAATGTAAAGAAATGTTAAAAAAAAAAAAAAAATCCACCATTTATGGTAGTAAGTATATCAAAGGGGCACAGGAGACAACTGAAAGAGCTCTCAATAGCCAAAGCTGGAACAACCTGAGCAAAAATAATAATAATAACATTACAGTAGTATTGGATTATAAACCAAAGTATAAAATCAATATTCATTAGTCTATATTGATATAAATAGTGAATAAACTAATAAATAGGGTGAACAAGTCTCCCATGCAGAAGAATTCCACATAATTTACGTAGACATTCTGTTTTTAAGAAAATGAAGTGTAACTCCCCACTCCAGTGTGGGCTGTGTGTGGGGACAGAGTCCCAGAAAGCAGTGTCCAGGCTCTCGACCTCACATGGAAAGGTGCTGGCTCGGGTAGTAGATGGCCATCAGCTGTGGCTAGTTGGCCATCAGCTGTAACCAGTTAGCCAATTAGCCACTGATATAACTGTGACGGCTGTGTTGGTTGGAGAGTCAGTCGGTTGGTTGGCAGGCAGAGAAGCGGACAGCAGGTTGCAGGTCATGTGGATCCTGCCTCCAGTGAGACTATAGTGGTATGACTCCCCTATCTGTGGCTCCGTGGGTGTTCCTTTTTGGCCTCACAATATCCTGCATTCTTATGTGGGGAGCGGGACTAGAGGCCCCACAGGCCGCCCTGAACGACACTGTGCATAGTGATTTCCTTCCAAAGTATACAGTATAGAAATGGAGAAAAGAGTAATTTTACAGTCGAGCACCCTGACAAACACTGCCTCAAGCAAATGATGATCAAGAGCAATATCAGCAGCAATAAGTTATACTGATAGTATGTATCCTTGCTATGATGTGATGAAGGTGGCATTTTATCTCTGTGATATTTTCCCCCCAAACTGATAACTTGATTATAATTATGAGCAACCCATCAGACAAATTTCAATAGAGGTGAATCTATAATATGCCTAACCAATACTACTCAAAACGGTCAAAGTCATCAAAAACAAGCAAAGTCTGAAAAACTATCACAGCCAAGAAGGAAGAACATAAGGAGACATGACCACTAAATTTAAGATGGATGAGATCCTAGAACCAAAAAAAAAGGAACACTAAGTAAACTAAGAAAATCTGAATAATCTATATACTTTAGTTAATAACAATATGATATTAATTCATTAATTGTAACAAATAGACCATGCCAACATAAGATATTAATTATAGGAAAACTGGGTGAGAGGTATACGAGAATTCCGTACTATGTTTGCAGTTTTACTGTGTATCTAAAACTGTTCTCAAAAATAAATCTATAAAAACAAATGTATGCACCAGCTGTCTACATCAGTCTTCATTAGTTTCACTTGACCTCCCAGTTCAACTGTTCATTGGACACTAACCGAAAAACCTGTGTCCTAATTCTCAGCAGAAAGAATTTGATTGCCCAATTTGGGTCAAATGTCTGCTCTGCCTGAGTCTAATTAACAGTGTCAGGGAGTGTCTAGCCACATAGCTCCTATTCGTAATGTTTGGACCATGAGATCAGCTTCTTTGATGTAAAGTAACTAACATTTCCACTAACTCACCTTCATTCCCCAAATTAGAAGAGAACAGACCCTCGGGGAGGGGTGAGGAAGGCTGGGTAATTTTGGAGCGGGAAGTGGTGCCTTTAGCATGAAGAGAAAACCAAGTTACAAAATGGTAACTATTCTCATTCTATCATTTCTTCTTCATTTATTAGTTGTGATACCTTCCTTTGTCAAGTACTTAGTTATCCTATGGTACAATTATATAGGAAAGACAAGTTTTGCCTTTCCTTCTATTTATCAATTTTCAAAACAAAGAGTTGATTTGCTAGCATCCTCTACAATTTCAATGAGGTGTTTTTTTAAATTTTAGTGTTAATAAATATATTTGCTGTGTTTCAACCCACTGCAGTTATTGTACTTATTGATGTTCAAAATTATCCCATTTTCAGTCAGTGTGACCTATCCACTTTTATTTTCACGCCCTTTGGGTACACCATATGTCGTGCGGGGGACCCTGCTCGCTACACCATTTGTCACGTGGGGCGGCAGGCAGGGTCTCTGGGCACAGCCAGTCTTTCTCACATATTCTCAATGGTGTCTGGTCAAGACACAAAAGCAAACATCCGCCAGTTCCACTACATGGTGGTACGTTCCCAAGCAAACAGTCAAGTGGTCCATTAAATTAGGGATGGAGCCCATTCCCCATAGTGCAGTCATTCTCCAGGGCTTGCATTAGCTCCACAATGTGGGCCCTTTCCCCAGGGTGCAGGGCGAGGGCTCCAAGTCCAGCCCAACCTGGGGGTGAGGGCCTCAGCAAGCACTTCTCAGCCCACAGGGCCACAACAACCTTCACTTTCTCCGGCCTATGCTGGTTGGGGAACCGTCCACATCTTCCCACCCTTCCACGGGGGTCCAGCTCTCTGGCAGCTGCCCCTCCTGGTCTTCCTGAGACTGAGTGTTCATACCCACAAACTTCTCCACCACCCTCCGGACAGCTTTGGCCAGCACCGTACCCTGCTCGCTGCGCCATTTGTCGTGAAGGGTGTCATGCGGGACCAGAGGCCCCTCATGACACTCTGCAAGACCCAATATTAGTCTTTAATAGCTTTCTTGCTTTCAGATATAACATAATGTTCTAGACTCACCATACATGTTTCCTTCCCCAGCCCGGAAATCAGTTGTTTTTCCAAGAAGTTCAGTTTCTTCTCAGGGAAAATGACGTTTAGAGAACATAATTCAGGTGCTGGTGAGCTTGTTGCTACTGGACAGACCTAGAAAGTACATATTTTTAAGATAAAATATATTATAATATAAAAGTGACATTTCCATTTCAAATTCATTACAGAACGACAAGATTTTTACTTAATCCTATCAACATTAAATTTGCATGTCCTTTCAACAATACCAAAAATCTTGGTTCTCCAAAATGCCAACATAATTGTTCATTAGCTTTATCACACAAGCCACCCACAACCAATGCTATCAATATAACTATTGAAAACAATTTAAGACATTTTTAGTTCTTTTTATACCGAAGTACATCCCAATAAGAATGTACAGATTACTGAGTTCTAAACACACTCAAAATAGTTCTTTCTGTTTAGTTATGCCACCAATGCAATGCAATGTTAAGTTCACTTATTTCACTTTGTTTTTAATTATTAAAATGTGCTTTTTAAATTTAATTTTGCTCTATAGCTGTAGAAAACATTTACATGGTTTCAAATAAGATCTAAAAAACTGTCCTTATCAAAGAAATTTAGGTGCCATACCCCATTACCTTCCCTCTCCCATTCCTAACCATTCATTAAAATTGTACTGTTTGTCTTTCCATTTTTTTAATTTAAGCAAATGTGTGTGTATCTGCCACACTTCTTAAATCTCACAACACACGATTTTCAACCTTTGTTTTATTTAAAAGGTCCCAAATATTATTTTGTAATAGTAAGAAAATTTCTCTTTCTTTTTTTTCAGCTGCACAGTATTATTCCATTGTATGAATGTTTCATAGTTCATGATACCCTTTTAACAAGCATTTTGGTTATGTCCAGACTTCAGCTATTACAAATAGTGCTTGCAATGAATAGCCTTGTTTATATGTCTTCCTACTATATAACTTTGTGTGTGACCTTGGAAGAGAATCCTAAAGTAGAATTGTGGCTTCAAAGATAAAGTCATATGGGAGTCTGAGAATTAAGTTTGTGAACTTGTTGAAATGATGTTGCTAAACTTTTTTTATATCAAAGGGATTATTCATTATGAATTTGTACTAACGGGACAAACAGTTAACCAAGTTTACTATTTGGAGGTGCTGAAAAGGCTGCATGAAAAAGTTCGATGACCTGAACTTTTCGCCAACAATTCATGGCTCTTGCATCACGACAATGCACCAGCTCACACAGCACTGTCTGTGAGGGAGTTTTTAGCCAGTAGACACATAACTGTATTGGAACATCCTCCCTACTCACCTGATCTGGCCCCCAATGACTTCTTTCTTTACCCAAAGATAAAGGAAATGCTGAAAGGAAGACATTTTGATGACATTCAGGACATCAAGGGTAATAAGATGACAGCTCTGATGGCCATGCCAGAAAAAGAGTTCCAAAATTTCTTTGAAGGGTGGACTAGGCACTGGTGTCTGTGCATAGCTTCCCAAGGGGAGTACTTCAAAGGTGACTGTAGTGATATTCAGCAATGAGGTATGTAGCACTTTTTCTAGGATGAGTTCGCGAACTTAATCGTCAGACCTCATTCACGTACTATCAACTTTGTTCCAAAGTGGTTCCACTGTTTTGCATTCCCACAGCAATTTATGAAATTACCTACAGCCCCAAAGCCTCACTAACAGAATAAATTGTCAAACTTCCGAATTTTTTCAATCTGATAGCTGAGATGTACAATAACTGAGCACCTTTAAGTTGCATTTTTATTATGAGCAAATTGGTCATATTTTCATATGAGTGAGAACCATTTGCATTTCGATGAACTGTTCTTTTTTCAGGCTCAATTTTCCATATGACTGGTCACCAGTTTCTTCTCTATCTGCTGAAGTTCTTTATATATTATGAATATTAATCTTTACTTTTTATGTATTTTCAAATATATCCTCCAGTTTATTGTTTTCAATTTTGCTTATGGTGCTTTTTGCCATGCATGATTTTTAAAAATTACTTTTATGTTTTGAAGTTTATCAATTCTTTCACATACTGCATCTGAATTTTGTCTTAGGAATGTTTTCCCTGCTTCTAGCTAATGGAGGAATTCAAGTGTGATTCTTGTACTTATATGGTTTCATGTTTTACATTTAAATCCCCGATCCACTGAGAGTTTATTCTGGTTATAATTTGAGGAATAGATCTAATTTTATCTTTCACTTTTTTTTAATTTTATCTTTCTCTATGTCATAATTCAGTTATTATATCACCACTTACTACAATGTCCATCTTTTCCTATTGTTTGAAGTGCCGGCTTTATCATATGGTTAATTTTTATGTGTAATTGAGTCTATTTCTGGATATTATATTCTGTTCTATTAATCTGTGTGTCTGCTAATGCACCTATACCACACTGGTTTCATTTATGAACACATTAATAACTAGTAGGGCTGTGTCCATGAATTGCTCTTCTTTTTTCATTAATTTCCTGATTATTCTTGCTTGCTTGTTCTTCCAAATGAGTATGTATGTTGTGAGTTAGATTTGTACTGTGGGCTTTAGTTTGCCCAACCCTGGTTTGTGGAATCTGACTCAGCATCGGCTGATTTTCTGCTCTCTTCTTGAACACATCCACAAATGTATCCTGTAAAGCCCCAGACAAAATTTTACATGCTCGACTCAGATTGGCCTTCTGAACTTTCCACTGAGTAGCTATTAGTGTTTATGCAGAGGTTTCTCATTGTCACTTTAATTTGCATTTGTCTGATAATTAATGCTGTCGAGCACCTCTTCTTTTGCTTATTTTCCATTCATATATCTTCTTTGATAAAGTGTCTGTTCAATTATTTTGCCATTAAGAAAACATCAGGTTGTCTTCTTATTGCAGAATTATTAAATTCTAAGTATTCTTTCTATATTCTGGTCTTCTATTTTTTGATTTTTTAAATTAGGTTTTCTAAACCTCAAATTATGAAATATAGTATGAGGTAAAAATCAGTATTTATTGCCTAGCACCACTTTTTGAATAATTTCTCATCTCCTCATTTATTTATGAAGACTGCTTTGTCATAGGTTTTATTAATCTATTCAATATCAGGAATTGAATCTCAGCTATTAATCAGTCTATTTTCATTCCAGTGTACCCTATTAATAATTTTTATTTCAGTATTATTTTGGATATTTTTGTTCATTTTTTAAAATGAACTTTAGTAAACTGGGGGAGGCCGGATGGCTCAGTTGGTTAGAGCACAAGCTCTCAATAACAAGGTTGCCAGTTCCCACATGGGATGCTGGGCTGCGCTCCCTGCAACTAAGATTGAAAACGGTGACTGGACTTGGAGCTGAGCTGCACTCTCCACAATCAGATTGAAGGACAATGACTTGGAGCTGATGGGCCCTGGAGAAATGCACTGTTCCCCAATAATCCCTCCCTACAAAAAAATTTTTTTTTAAATGAACTTAAAAAAAAATGAACTTTAGAAAACTTAGAAAGTTAAAAAAATCCTATTGCACTAAACCCTTAGATTACTTTGGATGACTATTCAGTGTTCAAATCTAATTTGGATTCTTTTGTGCCAGAATAAAATTTTGTTTTTCTTCATTTATATCATACAAATTTTTCTTATATTATTCCATTTTTGTTACATTATTTTCGCATATTGTCTTAACTTTTTCTGATATAAGAAAATTGAGGGATTTTTAAATATTTATTTTATATACAACTACCTTAATAAACCTTTTCAGTTTAATAATTTCTTGGTTCATTCTTTTGGATTTCCGAATAATATGCAAAAATATCATATGGAAATTATAATAATTTTGTTTTAATTTTTCATATGCATATTTATAATATTGTTTCAGGTTATCTTAAATTGGCGAGAAATTCAGAAAATGTTTAGCATATATTGAAACATTTAACATTTTTAGTTTGCTTCTGATTTACACAGCAGTGTCTATAATATTTCATGACTAAACATATTATTGGTTTTAAGTTAAATATCTTTCTGAGATATATATTCCCAATTTCTAAGATTTTTAAAATCAGAAATGGTTATTAAATTTAATGAAAACTTTTTGACATAGAGATAAAGTCATGTTGTTTAGGAAACTTCAGGGATGCAATCCTTTGAAAACAGTTTCAATTTATGCAATGGTGATTCTGCTATTCTGCTTCTCAGTCAATTTTAGCCTTTTATATTTTAGCAGAAAATGATCAATTCCTTCAATATTATGAAAAGTATAGCTGTAATGTTACACAACTTGATATTTTACCATTTTAGAGTTTCTAATATTATTTTTAAACTTCATTTTTACCTGTTTGTAAAAGGGTCTGATAAAATTTGCCAAGAAAAAAAAGATAGAGAGTTAATCCTCATTATTCATGGATTCTGAATTTGCAAATGTACATACTCACAAAAATTTATTTGTAACAATACTCATAGTGTCTTCACTGTCATTTGCAGCTGTGTGCAGAGCAACAAAAAATTTGAATTGCCTAAGAAGCACATCCCCAGCTACGGTTGAACAAAGAGATGCTGTGTTCTCGTTTTAGTTCTCATACTGTGAAAAAGTGTCTTTATTGTGGTCTATTTAGTGCCACTTTTCTTTTTTTTTTGCACTGTTTTTGGTGATTTCACTATTTAAATGGCCTCCATGCATAATGATGAACTGTCAAGTGTTACTAAGCACAAGAATCCTGTGGTGTGCCTTTTGGAGGAAATCCACGTGTTAGATAAGCTTCGTTGAGGCACAAGGTACAGTGCTGTTGTCTCTAGAGTTCAACAGTAACGAATCAAATATATATAAATGTATATATATATATATATATATATATATATATATATATATATTTGAAGAGACAACTATATATATGTATATAGTTTATATACATATATACATATATGTGTGTGTGTAGATAGATATAGTTTTTAAAGAGAAGCACATATAAAACAAGGCTATACATTGGTTGATGAAAATATTGTGACCAGAAACTCACAGGTACCTTATCATGTACGTGCAATGACTCAGTCTCAGATTTTTGGCTAATTCAATGTTTGTGGTGACTTTATGGAGCATAATTACCATGAATAATGAGAATCAATAATACAAATACAAATATATAAATTTTTGTAAGGGTTTTTGCATCTATAAAGGACACTGGTTCTATAATTTCATGTCTTGTCAGATTATTGAAGCAATATTGTGTTGGTCCCATAAAATGAATCAGGAAGCATTCACTTACTTTCTTTTCTATGAAAGATTTTGCGTAAGATTGTTGTTATATCTTTATAAAATGTTTGGTAGAATTCACCAGTAATCTGGGATTAGAACAGGATTCTAAATTAGAAGTCCAATTTTCTTAAGAGGCCCGTAAGTGTTCATATTTTGTATTTGTTTTGTCAGTTTTGGAAAATTGTGTCTTTTAAAGAATTTGTCCAATTCCTAAGGTGTTGAAATTATTGGCTTAAAAGCTGTTTATAGTATTCCATTTGTATCTTTATAATGGCTGTAGGTATTATAAGTGGGTGTATAATCTTTATAATGGCTGTCCTCATTTCCATTACTGATTTGTATTTCCTCTCTCTTTTAATTTTATAAATCTTTTCAAAGAATGGGCTTTAAAAATTTTCCCTATTGTTTTGATTTCTGCCCCTTCTTTTGCTTCCTTCTTCTTTATTTGTATTTAATTTGCTATTTTTTCCTAGCTTCTTGAAGTGAAAACTTACATCACTGATTTTAAACCTTTCTTTCCTTTTTAATATGTGCATTTAAAGCTATAAATTTCCCTTTAAGTAATGATTTAGCTACATCCCACAAATGTAGAAATGTTGTACCCACATTATTGTTTAGAATCAAAATATTTTCTAATTTCCAGGAGTTATTTAGAAGTACATACGTTATTAAATTTCCAAATATTTGGAGATTTTCTAGTTACCTTTTAAAATATGAATTTCCAGAAAATTCCATTGTCAGTATAATTCCATCCTTTGACGTTTGTTAAGATTTATTTATACCCCAGCATATGAACCATATTTTGGTGAGTATTCCCCATGCCTGCAAAAGAAAGTATAATCAATGAGTATTGAGTATATACTGTTCCATAACTGTCAATTACATCAAGCTAGTCCATCGTGTTCAAATTGATGTTTTTGTCTGCTTGTTCAAATCATTACTGAGAAATGAATTTTAAAATTTCCAATATTTTTGTTTATCTCTTCTTCCAGTTCTGTCATTTTTCCCTTCATGCATTTTGAAGCTATGTTGTGTTTTTTTTTTACTGTAATGCTTAGCCCCTCTAGTGATTTGCAGTATGAATTCTTTTTTTTAACTTTTTTTTTCAGTTACAGTTGATATTAAAGTCAGAGGTTTGAAACTTTTCAGATGAAATGATATATTAACATTACAAAGAATCCCTCTTTAAATCTGGTAATACTTTTTTGTGTTAAAATCTATTTCATCTAAAATTAATAAAGCCAGATTATCCTTCTTAAGATTAGTATTTGTATGATATATATTTTTTCCATTTTTTTCTTGTTCACCTTTTATTTAAGATGATATCTCTTATAAACAGAATATAGTTGGGTTTTGTTTTTTTTCATATAGAGTCTGACAATATCTGTCTTTTAATTAGAGTGTTGGCTCATTTACATTTAATGTAATTACTGATATAGGTAACTTAATTGAGTATGTTAGTATTCTACTTTGACTTTTTTATTGGCCTTTAATCTATATCGCTTTGTGTTCTTTCTGATAATTGCTCTACAGATTACAATGTGAATTGTTAGCCTATCACAATCACAGTCTGTATTGAATTAATATCATTCCACGTCATATAAAATATAAGAAACTACCACAGTAAAATTTCTTTTAACTTCCCTTACCCTTCGTGTTACTTTTGTCACACATATTTATTTACCTCCAACACAGTATAAATTCTACCGTATATTTTCATTATGTCTACTTTAAACAATCAATCTTTTAAGGATATTTTAATGGGCTTTTGTTAAGACATGTATTAATTACTTCTAGTGCTCTGCTTTCATCTGGGATCACTTCTCTCTAGCCTAAAGAACTTCCTTTTCTATTTCTTATGGTTTGTTTTTGATATCAACAAATTATCCCAGTTTTGTTTGTTTATCGGAAAATTTTTTATTTCTTCATTTTTAAGGGACATTTTTACTTGATGTAAAATTTCAATATATAGTGTTCATTTATAATATTGTTTATTTCTATATTCTTTTTAAAGAATTTTTAAACATTTCGATGTTATTTTGTTATCTATCTAAATATTTTTTATTCAGACCTCTATATTTATACTGTTTCTAATCTTACCTAATGGCTTTTCAATTTTTTTTTAATTTTGGGTTTTGAATAATTCAGCTCTCAATCAAAAGAATCTCTCAACCAAACAACACCTTTGAGTAATTATTTTTCATGCAGCTTTACATAAATGGCCTATTTTAAAGCTTTGACTGCCTTAAAAATCTGTCTGTTGCCCAAATATATGATCATGAATGGCAGCTGTACTGGGTAATTTCTCTTTATGTTGCTTTATTTTTTATGGCACGTAGTGTTTTAAAAATATAAAATCAGCCTGCTTCATGTTCTTTGAACAAAAACTGGACTTTATTTTCTATTTTGGTCATGGGTTTCTTTTCATTGCTGTTGAAATTTTAAACGTCTTCTATAAGTCCTAGTTATAGATGTATTACTACTCTAATATTACCTAGAAAACAGTGACCCCTTATAATTTATAGACTTAAATGGAAATTCTATATCTATTTTAGTGTATATTAATGCTTGCAATCTATATATCTTGATCTTATTTAGGAACACTTAAAATTTGTAGACTCTCCATTTATCAACTTTCACTATTGTTGTTTTCACTCTATCACTTTATATTTCCTTTTTCCACTTCAGTCTATGAAACTTTGAAACTTTTTCTTCATCTTTGTGATTACATTTTCTAGAGTGTCAATTCTGCTTCCTACAAATAATTTGGTTCTGTTCGTATATATTTAAATTCCTTGCATTCTTTTCTTCATAACAACTACCTTCCATTTTATATTGCCCTTTACCCCAGACCATCTTCTCTTTATTATTAGTTACACATGCTTCCTAAAAGTCATACTTTCAAACATTTCACTAGGGTTACTAACAGACATGGTAAATTGTGCATCCTCAAGCATATCCTCAGTGGCATTCGTGGCATTAGATAGCTTATTTCCAATCTAACCTTAAAACATGAGTGTACTTCTAACCCAATTTATGGTATGTAGCAAGCACTTATCACTTGAGCCTCTGCTGAAATATTATCCTTTGCTGTTAGATTCTCCATGTTAAGGAATAAAATACAAATCCCAGGGAGGCAAGGAAGCAATGCACATTTTCTTCTCTCCTGGTGGTGTGTCCTGGAAGCTGCAGAACAAAACTGATATAGAAAGAGATAATTGACTTGCTTGGGTTAAAGTGAGAGGTGGAATACTGGGACAATCGTAGAAGACTTTTGAATGCTTCAGAAAATATTTCCTGTGCAGTATGATGGTGACCTGCCTGATTAGTGCGCCCCTTTTTGTTCCTGAGCTACAGGAAGACAGAGAAAACGAGTCAAAACTGCTCATCAAAGGGTCCACATGTACAACGTAGAGAGAAATGTTTCTCAATTGAATCCAATCCATTTTTCAATTAGGAGAAACTCACCTCAAATGCTAACTTACACTACATTTTTATCACTCATTTCCAATGCTGTTAAAAATTTGTGTATATTCAAGGATTTTTTAAAAGGAAAATCTAGAAAAGACAGCATCCTACCACACTGCGTCCCTCAGAGTTTCCAGTGATCACTTGTAATAGAATTGGTATGTACTTGCACATCCTTTACTTCCTCCTACTGACAGTCAGTAAACACAAATTTCCCACCTGGTTTGCCTTTAAGTTTAGATATGTAATGCCAGGAGTTTGGGAAGATTCATGAGAACCATATGTGTGGAATTGACATCCTGATTCTCACTGATGGAGAACAACCTCTGGGAAATAATAAATGTCACAGCCCATGAAGAAATTAGGCCCTTTGCCCAGAACCCTCTGCCCATCTGCAGATTTGTCAGCAACAAGGAACAAAGAAGTACATGATTATAGATTTTTTTAAAGTTGAAAATCAAATGTCTTTTAAGAAACATTGAATTTGCCTTTTTTTAATGTTTCAAGGACCAACTCGAAGTCATCTGTCTTCTCTAAGAAATGTCCCCTTCTGAACTCACGTACTTAGTACCAAGGCCACAGTGTTTAGCTCTAACAAACAAAACTGACTAAAGTGCTTGGTGATAACATGTTATTATGCTGCATTTGGAATACAATGAGACATTTTATCCTATATTTTTTACAAAATTCTAAAATATAATTTTATTATTTTTTTCACTTAAAATGATTAAAATAAATTGATTTTGTTCTTCGGAAAACTCTGAAGTCACACCTATAACATGGGGATAATAATAGTATCTGCTTCAGAGTGTTATTTTGAGGACTAAATAAAACAAGTATGTAATTGCACTTAAAAATAAACAAAATAAATTAATAAAATCATTGACAAGAAATGCTCACTGTAATCATTATTATCACAAAATTAGTTTTGCATAATTAAGTGACTTTTTAAAAAGCAAAACAATGAACATACAGTTTTTTTGACTTACTCACTTTTTTTTAACATGGAGGCTCTGTTCTTTTATTTCTTTCTCTAGCCCACAAACTACCAAGCATGATTTTCAACCCAAAGCAAAACTGTTTTTTTTCCATTATAGACAACATATGACGATAAGTTCCTATCTGTCTCCCTAGACTATAAATTCTTAGAAAGAAGAGATTACACTTAGTCATTTCTCCATATGTCTAAGCCAAGGACCATACATACGGGCAACTCGCTGAGCCAGTTCCTGAGGGGACACTTTACCTGTACAGTCACATCACTGGAAGAAATTCTTCTATCCTTTGGGTGTATTTTCAGCTTCTACTTATGAGTCAGTGGAACTTTGCAACTTGTGGAACTGGTGTGTCCAGCATGCCCAGCTAGTTAAATACTCACCTAGTTTTAATTGAGCACTCTCTCTATGAGTCAGGCAATATAACAATTGCCAGGGAGACAATCACAAGATGTAGCCCCTATCTTCAGGGATCTTACAGTCTAGGAGAGGGAACAGACTGTAAAAAGAAAAATAAATCATAATTTAATGTGACAAGTGCTTCAGATACTAAGAATAAAATTGGGAACCTCCTAGCTGAATTGATGGAGTCACGGTTAGCCTGAAGAGTAAGTAGGAATAGGGTACTGCACCTGCAACCACCAACACACTGCAGAGGGGTTGACATCTGGACACTCGGTGACATACTGCCTGGGTTTGGATCCCAGCTCTGCCAGGTGTTAGCTGAGTGAGCTTTGGCAAATCATTTGTCTCCTTGGGGTTTTACCTATAAAATGAGAATTATAATAATTTCTAATTAATGGAGTTGTGGGGACTGTTGCCTTACAGCTGGCAAACCGTTTGTTCCCCCCGCACTCTTCCCAGGATTCCATGAGGGAGTGCCTCAGCAAACTGAGGCCCGATGGAGAGATATAGGAAAAGCTCCTTTGAGGGGAAGTCTCAGCAAACTGAGACCTGATGGAATTATATCGGTCCCTCCCCTTCAATGGATTCCTTGGAGTTGTACATGTGTGTGAAGGCAAATTTCAGGCTGGAACACAATGGGAATTTTCGGAAAAACAGCCAGCAGGCTACTAGCACACAGATCATGAGATTAACAATCTTTTACCTCTTTAGAAGTTTACCAATAAAAACTATGCGTTGGCCTGATTCGGGGTTCAGTCCCTGAGGCTGTTCCCCTTGGCTCTGCGGTTTGCATTCTATTCATGGCTACTGTCTTTTCTTAAACCTGCCCCGCTCTTCTCCCTCCCCACAACCCTCATCATGCTGGATGCCACAGGGGACCAACTCGGTTAAATAAAGCTTTTAGCAGGCCCTGGTACACAGCAAGACCTAGTCCATTGTTAACTTTTATTATCATCATTATTGGGTTTCTTTCCCTTGGTGTCCTTCCTTGAAGTTCCCAGTCAAGTAATAATCTTCTGTGTACGAACATACATCTCAGGTACATTCAGGGCAGCCCTATGCTGCAGGCATTCAGTGAAGGTTCTGGTCAGAGCTCATGAGAATTCACTTAAACCTTATCTGAAAAATGGGCCAGCTAATGAGCAGCCTAAGGTTGAAAAAGGAAGGAGCTTATTTCTTCAAAATGCCTCTGGATGATTAGAGGCAAACTATCCTGATGGGTAGAACGTGAGTGTTTTGGGGGGAGAGTGTTTGTTTCAGTTGACATTAAAGCTGAAGGTTTGTGTATGACTCTTTTATTACAAGAGATCCATGCAACCCCAGAAGTGTAAACAATCACCAATTTATAAAAATCACTATCAGTTGTAATCCCACTGCCCAGAAAAAAAGCACTGTGGCATTTTGGTGCAAATGCTTCCAGTCTTTCTTCTACACACACGTTCTGGTAAAGATATATCTACCATTCTGGTCATCTTACTACTAATTCCGTTTATATCTCGACTTAAACACCGCTGGGAGGGACAGTTTGTCATTTGATTAGCCAAAGTTCAGAATAGCCACATTTAACCAGTGAACCAAGTTATTATACCTTAAAGACCCACAGCTCTCCCCCTTAGCTCACTTTTTTCTGTGACTCTGATAAGAAAATCAAGGACTGCACAGGTTTTGTGTGTGTGTGTGAGAAAGAGAGAGAAAGAGACAAATATCTGCTCTGTATTCATAACTAAACAAGTAAGTTAAGCCAGGACAGGCTCTGCAGACCCAGCCATCTTTGATTCAGGAGGCCTTACTTAAAGATCTCTGGATTGAAGCATCTTCCCCTTGTTCTCCTCTTGATCAGAGAGCTCCCAGGGTGAACTAGGTGCTTATCCAGTTACCAGTAAACTACATCATCTGCTATTGTTCCTTGAGTATCACTTGCTTGGTTGGCAACAGTTAAAAAAGACACATGATCAGCATGGCTGAAACCTGGCATTCTGCATCTCTGACCATAATACTGTGAAACATTTACCAAAACCTCATCTCTTACCTCTAACAATTTACACAAATAAACCCATTTATTTGTGTAAGGTGACATGTACTATATATGTCACCTTATTAACTGTAACATAAATAGTTGAATGGTCAATAACTCAATCATGTTTTTATATTGATGTATATTTAAACTGTGTCTATTTCTTCATTTAAAAATTTTTACTTAATTATTTTAATGATTTTGTTGGGTGAATACAACTATAATTTACTGTGCCAATCCTCTATCATTGGTAATTTAAATTGTTTCCAATCTTTGGCTGTTAAAAATAATGTGTCAGTGAAAAACCCTGTATGTGTATCTTTGAGATTGTGTCCAATTATATCCAATTAATATATTCTTCCATTTACCATGACAAATATACATGGTATCTGGCCATCCTTTCTACAAAAGCTTGATTTTCCCTGGTCTGTATCCAGGCAGCTAGAAGAAGCTCAGAACCACTCCGCTGTAGACGAAACTGCATGCAAATGTCCTGAGCTGCTTGGAGCTCCAAATTGAATTAATTGGTCCCTCAGGTAACTAATCTTGAATTTCTAATGTGCCCTCTGGAATAGGAAGCCTCAGAGCTGAATTTAGTTATCAAAGTTAGGTCTGACAATATGACACACAATCAAAAAACAGAGGTAGAAACCTAATTGGGGCTAATTTAACATACCTGCTGAAGCTCCCACTATCCAAGCTGCTGGATTTGGGGCTGGTGTGAGGGATAATAATTACTGGACCTCAGAGCCCCACTGGGCCTAGCTGGAAGGACTTAGTGGCTATTTTAGAAAGCTTTTCAGGATGTGGCTAAAGCCACATACCAAAGGTATTCTCCTTTTCAAATCTTTAATATCTCCCTTATAAGTACAGATGACTCAAGAAATAATTTTATACAATTAAATCTCCTTTAATGGATACAATGGAACCACATCTTCCCAATTAAAAAACAAAACAAAAAACATTGCCATAGATATTGTGTTTGAGATAAAAAAAAACCTTAAATTTACAAGTAATAATACTCATTAACATCTGTCATGCAGGGATTCTGGTCCCACTCCCCGCACGAGAACGCAGGATATGGTGAGGCCAAAAAGGAACACCCACGGTGCCATGGATAAGGGGTTCATACCACTATTTCTCGCTGGCAGCTGGGTTGGAGACACAGGGAGCAGGAGCCACACGATCCACAATCCGCCATCCACTTTTCTGCCAACCAACCGACCAACCCCCTGGCGTAGCCACGGCAGTTATATTAGTGGCTAATGGCTAACCGGTAACAGGTGATGGCCACCCAGCTACAGCGGATGGCCATCTGATGACAACGGATGGCCATCTAATAACCGAGCCAGCAGTGAGGCTGTGAGCCTGGAAACTGCTCTCTGGGACTCCGTCTCCACAACATCATATTTCAAAATAATTATCTTTCAAAACTCATCATGTGGGAGAAAAAAATTCAAAGCCAAACAGGGCTGGGTGACCGCCACAAAGCAAAGTAAGGAATGCGTGCGTATAGTGAGCACTTGAGCAGAATTTCCAGGGATTGGAGCCACTGTTGTGTCCTCTACAACCCTCAGAATGACTCAGAGTTTTAAAAAGCCTTACGAGTTACACCTGTAGTTCCTCCCTATGCATTCTTACCTCTTCCCTCTTTTCATTCCTTTTCACTTAAGAAACCTCCTAGTCCTGCCCTGATAGGATCAATCACCCTGCCTCCCATAAAGGAAGGTAAGACCCAGACTATCCAGTCAAAGCACTCAGACCCCTGCAGAGAGTGATTAGCCCAGAGGCAGGTTTGTGACCAAGAACAGCCAATGCTGATCCTTTATTAAACGTTGATACGGAGCTGAGAGAGAACTTCTCTCCTTCAGAGATCATAGCCTATGGACCACGTAAAGCACACAGCTGATACAGGGCATCTTAGTTATTTCACGGAAAAAAACAAATCAAAAACAAAAAAACCTTTCAAGATACCCAGGTTCTCTCTCTTTTTAAATTAAGAGACTGGGGGGAAATTTTCTGTTTCTTTCAATTAAAATAATTCTCATCCAAAAACCCTAGGGTCATTTGATTTCTGCAACAAGTCATCTGCCTTTAAAGACAAATGTGGAATTGGAAAATACCATCATAATTCACTTATAAGTAGGAAGTAACATGGAAACTTGGTTCTGGTTTGATCTATGAGTTCCAGGATTACTTGTCTTGAGGAATATATTTGACCTCATATTCACATTTCTTTCTGGGGAAAGCACTGACCAAATTCAGAATAATCAATACATCCTTTATTATGCATTCATTCATTCATTCAAATTACTACCTGACAACTTTTACCATCATCTCCAAATTCACATCATATGTTTTTAAATAGAAATTCCAAGTGTTGCTTGTCCTAAAACGTTTTAAAAATAATTGTAATGAGGCGGAAATAGAGAGTTGTAGTTTAATGGGTTTAGAGTTTCCATTCTTTAAGATGAAAAGTTCTAAAGATCTGTTTCACAATGACGGGAATATACTCAATACTACTGGACTATATATACCCTTAAGAATTGTAAAGAAGGTACATTTTGTTATATGTTTTTTACCACAATAAAACATTATAATTGCACAAAACACTAAAATGTCTTTTAATACTTTGTAGTGCTACAGGCTTAATTCACCTGAGGAAGAAAGGTATATATATTGTTGGAAAAACTTTCTGAAAAGCACTTGGGAGCGAAGCTGAACCCCCAGGACCTTAGTGTTGGCACCAGCGCTTCCCAAAATAAGGAAAATTATTTTGTATAATAGAAGGCAAAGGAGTTGAAGCTCCTGGAAGAAATCCAGGACAGAAATGAAAAACAGTAAAATGGTTGAATACTGATTAGGGTATGATTTGACCCTTCCCTAGGACCACATGAAAGGCTAGCACTGGAAAATTCTTTAGGGAGGAATTCGCAAAGACATTTCATCACATGTTATTACACGTCTGGGCCAATGCTATAAGGTTGAAAAGGCCCCAACTGATGTCTGGATGAAAATGGCTTACAAGGCACTTTCCTTTCATAATCTGATTAGTCTCCAGTAACTTATAAAAATGGTATTAACACCAGTTCTATTTTACAGGCAGGGAAACTAAGGCCCAGAGAAGCTAGTCATGTTATCCAACGTCACACAGTCAATAGGGATGAGTACAGTCCCCTTCTTGAAGATCCACACTCTTCCCACACACGTTTCCACGTTGTCCTCCACCAATACTGTGCAAGTCCATAAACATACTCTCTTCAAAGCCCACACCTGCCTCCTAGTGGCAGCTCAAACCATGCTTGTACACCTAATCTCCAGTGTGCAAATTTTGGAGATAATACCTGTCTCAGGAATTATCTGAGACAGAACTCTTTTGAGTGCAAGGACCATGATTCCATTCATTTTTAAATCCCTAGTGCTAGTCTCTTTGTAGATATTTTTTATATGCTTGTTGAATATATGCCATTTCAGTTTTACACATTTATGCGACCTCCCATTCTGACCTTGTAGGACATGAAATCATTCATTTCTTGATGACATTCAATAAATCCCAATTTATTGGATTGAGTTTAAAATTGCTTCCCTAACTGTATTAGGGTTTTAGAACCTAGGGCCTTATTTCACACACTGCATCTTCCTTTAAAAGTATGGTCTATCCTCAGTCTCTTACAAGAGTGACACCAGGGAGAACCAATTGATGTGAAGTATAATCATCAGAGTAAGCCCACTGAAAAACTGAGGTGCTTCACTCACCTTCCTTATTTTTTCCTACAGTTTAAGCTTTAAAATCCTTGAACTGCATTATGTCATTTAAAAGAAAAAAATTTAAATATTCATTTTTTTTTCTTTTCATAGAATCATAGAAATGAAAGACTTTTAAAAGTTGGTCTCTTTTGAAAACTTTTGCATTGGTAATTCACTGCCTCCGAACAATTCAAAGTACTCAGCTTCTGACACATGCCTGGTTGCATTTCTTTCTCTTACTTGAGATAAGAGACAGGTAACTTTTGTTCTCCAGTATGGCAATGGTGAGAAATAGTCGGAAGAATCTAGACAAGGAAAAGGAGATGAGGTGACCATGTATCGCCTTGAGGCAGAAAGGCAGAGTGGAAAGAATCAGGTTCTTGAGTTTGTATTTATGATCTTGGACCAATAACTTCATTTCTCTCAGCCCCATTTACTTCACAATAAAAAAAATAAAGGGTAAGATGGTGTCTTGAAGCCATCTAAGGTTCTGAGAAGGTGCCTCAAGAGATGAAGAGGGTGAGCTAAGCCAGAGACTTACGGGAAAGATTTAATTTGACAAAAAAAAAAGGATTCCATGACTAAAAAACAATTTGAAAATCACTGATCTAGCATCCCTTTATAAGTTAATATTCCTTGCCTCTAATGTCACTAAAAACTACTAAATTTTCCCACTATTCTATTCCTAACCATAAGGAACATGCCTGCCACTGCAAGTTCATTATGCTTGTGTGGCTGTTCCCACCTAGGACATTTAATAGTATCCAATAGAATACGGTTTAAGCACTTTGCCAGATGCTTTCACATTCATGATCTCATTTAATTGACATGTATGCTGCCTTTATCAATTTGACACCACTGAGCCAGCTGATATAGGAAGTGCAAAAAGAATGTAAGGAGGTCATATGGTATAGGTAATTCTCCATCTATTTAAAGCAAAATAATGTAGTTAGTAGGAAGAGCTCAAGCTATGGTATAAGAGATGTGTGTTTGCCAATGCTGATGCTATCTCTGATTAATGTAAATTTGGGCAATTTCCTTAACCTGTCAACTTCAGGTTTTTCACCTGTGAGATAGAGGGAATGTCTACCTAATAGGGTGGTTCTTTAGGTTAATCGTAGTGAACATATATCAAGCGCTTAAAATGTGTTACCTGTACTCAAGTCTTTTACATGTAATAAATATCTAATTTAATCCTCAGGACAACCCAATGAGGTTATTATTAGCTCCACTTTACATGTAAAAGAATAACTGAAGCACAGAGAAGCTTGTCCAAGTCTGCACAGCTGGTGAGCAATGCAGCTGGTCTTGAAACTAGAATCCACAAACATAACCTCTGTACCATGAGATAACAAGCAGACAGCATCTAACCCCCGGCCTAGAGCTGAATATGTGCTCACTGATGACAAATTCCTTTCTCTCCGAAACAAATTCTCCTCTCTTTCTTGTGTGGGTGGAGATGTTGAGTAACAAATAACTGCACGATATCCTAGAAACCACGATAAGAGCTCAAGCAAACATACATACTATCCGTTCTATAACAAAATCAAAATGAAGAAAACAAAGTTGTCTATCAGCGGGATAAATTCATTAAAGAAGTGGATTTCTAGCGGGCCCTGCAGAAAGGGGTGGGTGTGGAAAGGCGGCAGATGCGCATTTCGCGTTTCCGAAAAGCAGAATCATAAGCAAAAGCGCTGAGCGTAGACAAACGCGTAAACTCGAGGAAGGGAAGAAAGTTGCAGATACACGTGATCGCTCTGATGTATCTTTAAACATATGCCGGGCAAATTTAACATACAGGTAACCCCATATCACACGGTTGTTAGGTTCCTTAAAATGCCGTATTATGCGAGTCCGTGTTATATGAAACAAAGATCTAGTACAAAAGAAGGGGTTAAGTTCCAAAAATGAAAAAAAAAAAATTATTATATTTTTATAATTAAAAGAAATATCTTTATTAAAGGAATTTTCACCAAAAGTATAACATATTAATATGTATTAATGTTTTCTTCGTCATCACTACTAAGCTTTTATTATGTTCCGTGTTTTTCAGCGATTTCCCTAATTTTAAATGAGGTATTTGCTCTTAAAAGCTCTTATTACGCTCGGTGTTGTTTGGGGATTTCTCTAATTCTTAGACCGTGTTAGAGTGAAACCGTGTTCTAGGATGCCGTGTTGTACGAGGGTTTCCCCAATTATCCAACCGTGTTAGGGCAAAACCGTGTTATAGAAGTGCTGTGTTAGATGGGGGTTGCCTGTATAAAAAAAGATCTGCATTTTCAAGAAAAAAATTAGTGATTATCATTAAGCTTACAAACGTACTGTGCATCTCAGAAGAATAAACTAAAGAGGTTGCCTTGAAATAATGAGCTCCCTTCTAGAATTTAAAAGTGTTTGATTTTCAGAAAACAAGTTAACTTACACGCTATTTTTAAATATAGGTTCATTCCTAAAGTAGTGAGATGCGTGCTTGTTTTAAGAGCAGAAACCCTTCCTTCAAACCAAATAATTTATAACATCTCAACACATAAAATAAACCAGAGAGCGAGAGAGCGAGAGAGCGAGAGAGCGAGAGAGAGAGAGAGAGAGAGAGAGAGGCTCCAGCTGTAGTTGCAAATATTAAAAAGCAAGATATTGCCTCCCGTGTAACCCTGTGGAGCCTAGATCAACAAGCAGGAGCCCTTCAAGAATGAATAACACTTCTCTAAGCTCAAGTGACTGTGCCAATTCTCTCTTTTCAAAAAATTATAATATCTGACCAGCCTCTCTGGCTAATGTTGGTTGTGTAATGTTACCACTGGCCAGGGTTTGAACTCAAACAGCAGTAACAGATGGCAGAAGGGTAACTGATGGGCTGCCAACCTGAAGCTAAGTAAAGTTAATGTAAGTCCATGCAGTATGTATTTTGTTGAGTAGTATTTTACTTGCCTTTTCTATTTCCATGTTTTTTATGTGTGACATGTTACTTTCCCACACCGTTTCTTACATGTTAACAAAATAAGTGACACCCAGAAAGAGCTGGGACAATGCCAGGTTTCTTCATGAATGTGGAACAAAGCCAACCACAGTTTTCTCTGTGTTTTTTCATTGATAAACGTGACTTTCTGTTCTCTTTTGATAAGCGTGCCCGACCTCAGTTCTCTTGTTGACTCTCTTTTTGTGTAGAACTATTCACCACATCAAAAGAACAGAAGATTAGCACTTCTGTAATATAAAACAAAATCGATCACTTGAGAAATTCAGGTCTACCAGTGGCTACATTATTAAAAACTGGTAACAGAAGAGAAGTAATTTCCTTTCCTAAAAGCAGGTCCCATTGGTCCCTATTGAATTGCTTCACTAACTAATAATTAGAACCATCTAGTCCTACTGAGATGCCTGTACAAAATAAAATTAAATGTGTCTTATCTACCTCCAAAAGAAGCCCATCCAGCCAGGAGTCCTTAATTTATTTGCACACTATTTTTAAGTATGGTAGAAATTGTTAAGGAAATCAGCCTCTCCCGCTTCTCCACAGAATATTTCTGTTTTGCTCTTCCATTACAAAAGGGCCATTACATTTTTACAAATAAGAGGTCATCTCAGGTACACAGACTATGATTGTAACCTCTATCCAGTGACATAAGGGGGGTGGGGGGACGATAAAGTAGAGGAAGAACGAAATACAGAATTGCTCTAACACTGAGGAAAGGAGTTTTGTTTCTAAATCCCCAAGGATGTGGGCTGTAACTGCCTGGGAGGCATGAGTAGAAAAATTCCTTTTCCTCTTGGCCTAATGAAGCAAGGCAACTTGAGATTTTTCAATAGGAACGCTAACAAGAAAGTGGAAAGCAAAGAAGATGCAAGAGGATACAGATAGATGGGTTTACCGAGCATACTTCTTAATCCAAATATAACATGTGTTTTCCGAGTCTTTATCAACCTGAGCATGAAAATGGCATCCTCATCCTGGGCTTGGGGCAGCACACCCATAAAGAAGCACTTAAATATGAATCTCAGCATCTCTCAGCAATCTTACAGGGTGAAATTGACACGGCTAGCCTCAGTTTCTAGTTACTCAGAGAATTGTTAGTGATTTTCCACGTAGCCTACCAATATGGTTAGGCCAGACCTGGAACTAGAACTCTTAACAGATTTTTGCTTTTCTGCTCATCAGCTGTCAATAGATTCTCTGGCTCTTAAGCTTTTTATGTGCCAGGAGATCCAAAGTCATCTGATGAGCTAGTGGCCTACAGAAAAGATTGAGGGGCCTTTTAGGAAAGTGTCTATAGAGGGCAAATGTTCTATTCAAGTACAACACATGTACTCTCTATGGTACAAACTTTCCCAGGGAAACAAACTGTGAGACAAAATGTGAAAGGATGCTTCTCACCTATTTGGATATGAAGGGTTTAAATGAAAACTGATCCATGGAAGCCTATGAGACACACAGTGGCAGAGGTGCCTGGAAATCATTGTGGCTTCTGCGTCTCCAATTCAAGGAGGACTCCGTTTTCAGCTCAGTCTCAGAGCTGAAGTCTCCTGAGGGATTTCATATCGCCCTTTCTGTGCCATTGTAATCTAGGACAAAGAGGAAGAACCAGCCTGTGAAAAGAGAGCTCAGAACACAGGTTGTTCTGCAGCTGCAGAACCCACCTGCAGATTGGAGCTGCAGGACCCACTCTCTCAGAGAAGCCATTTCCAAGGTTACAAGCTACATGGAGAACCAGCATTCTGCAGACTTCATTTAAGAAGAAAAGCAACACCTTGTGAGGATGCCATTAACTATGGCTTTTTAAGCTCTTTATTTCTCTTTTGTCATGCGCTACAATTTAATAAAGTGAGGGTGGACATGCAACCTCACTCAGCCACTCTAACAGAGCTCTTAGAAAGGCTCTGTCCACACCCTGCAGAGGGTGTCAAAGAGAGGCATTATCCCCTTTGAGGTAAGAGTGTTGGCAACAATAATCCAAACAAGGAAACTGCTAGAGAAAGTAAAATCAAGACAGGGGCTTAGGCAATCCACCATAAAATTGTCTTCCCAAAGCAAAATTTGGAGATTTCTGAGTTGCATTTCTTAAGGAAGAAAGGTTTTGTTTGTTTGTTTGTTTGTTTGTTTGTTTTTATCCTAGTTCCAAACTTGACACTTTTAGCAAGATTGAATAATTTGGGATGAAATAATCTCAAAATATTTGAGACTGTTTGACACAAAGCAGGCTCTATATTATCTGTACAGAGCTCGGTACATTAATCACAGAGAGTGCATGTCTCTGGTTCTGACACAAGAACTCACGGAAGAAGAGGGCCGGATGGGAGGTAGGATGACATCACAGAGGCACACAGGCAGGGAGCTGCTAGAGTAGGCCTGGGGTGAGGTCACAGTATGTGGGTGCGCAGTAGGGAAAAGAGCAGTGATGCCAACATCACACAGAGTCCTACAGCTGATCAAGCAGAGGGTTGGAAGCACAAAGCACGTCTTAGTCTGTGCAAGTCCTAGAAAGCTCCAGAGGTTGCAGGACAGGTCCATCTTAGAGGAAGCTGAGGGAAAAGGAAAGAAACTAATCTGTGATGTCATTTTACTACACCCTGTGCACTGTGCTAGGCAGTGTACACACTGGAGAAATTCATCACTGAGTCCTTCACTACCCCTTTGTTACCTTCCAAGTCCCCTTGCCCCCGAATAGTCTGGGTCCTCAAGTAATTTCCTCGTGAGTCCCACACGCCCTCCTCAGCAAAGTTACCTATGGACCTTTCCTGATCTCTTCCCCCTTCCCTCTTCCAATTCCCTTTCCCCAAGGTCTTGCTAGGGGACCACTAAATCTAATCAAGGCTTTGGCCTGCCAGAGATTTCAAAGCCTTTACTTTTGAGAGAATTTTTGGTCCAATGATAAATCAGGAGATAGAAAAATGTGACTGTTCAAATCAGTCCCAGTTGTCTCAGTTTAAAACCTTGAGGTATTGGGAGACCTTGAGTTTTGTTTTGTTTTGTTTTTAACATGATAGACAAGGTCATTAGGAATGTGAATGTCACTTAAACTAGATTCCCAACCCACCTCGGGAACCCTCTGCCATCCTCTGCCCTGTGACTTTTTTTTCATTCCCCATCATGCTCTTATCTCCACAGTGGTGATATTGTTTATGTTTGCCTTTGTGTTTGCAAAAACAAAACAAACACCATCAGGAAAATTCAGAGGAGCATGTTTGCTTTACAAAGTTTACTTTCTTGTAAACATGAGAGGACAAAAGAGTCAACCAAACATAAAGAAATCAGAATCTGTTCTTGTTCAGGTAGAAGTGTAGCTTAGGATTGTAATTACCGATGCAAGCAGGGGTACGCCCAGTCTCCTTATTACAGCATTCTAATGTACACCAAGCTTACTGAAACCATTACATAAAATGAGGAGTAAATTAGAATGTAGCTAGTTATCAACCCAGATGTTTCTCCAAGCAAAAGGTACAAGGTGCCTCCTGGGAAATGTAGAGGCAGAGGCGCGATACGTTGAAGTTTAGACTGACTTTTTCAGAATGAGAATGATTTCTAAAATACTCTAATATGATAATAATTAAGGTCCTGAAATCACTAGCTATAGAATTTTATATTCACACTGCACCAAGGATTCAGGCTCTAAAGAAGAGTTAGCCTAGAAAGTAAAGAAACAAGCTTACATTTGCTGCCCCAGGGCAAACTGAGAAAGTAAGGTGATAAAGCCATGACTGGGAGCTGTCCCAGATCCATCACATGTTCATCTTTCTGACTCACATAATCTCAGGTACTGACTCCTCTCCTCTGAGATTTCAGGAAAGGTGATGAAAAGAGGCCTAAGAATCAGGAAGCATGATCAGAAAGGGAAAAAAAAAAAAAAGATCTGTAAGTATGAGGAAATATGGCAAATGTTACTTATTTTTACTTGTCTCTAGAATGAGTGACCCAGTCTGGGAGAAGTAATTTTTCTTATCTGAAATTATCCAATATCCTGCTGCCAGTTTTATCTTCATCAAGAAAAGATCTGATCATCTCAGACATAGAGCAGAAACCTTCAAGGCTACACAATCTGCATCCTTCTCATTGCATTTAGAAAAATTCACCCTCCCCAAAAGCTGTCACATTTCCTATTCACTGGGGGGAAAAGGAGCGGGTAACAATGGACATGGGAAAGCGGAGACCTGAAATATGTTAGACTCTAAATATCTCAAGCATTGATTCAAGAATTCTCTCTGGATTTTAACCAAATGTCTCACCTACTAAATTTCACCTGGAATTCAGTTTCTAAGAAAAATAAAGTCCAGAACACTTTTCTTCTGGAAATGTATGGTCTGGTTCTTTGAGACCCAGTGCGCTTCCTTTAAAACCAATATTCCCCAAGGCCCCTGAACTCTCCAGACATAAAAATTCAGATAATCTATCTCTATATATCATTCAAAGGTAAATAAAAGAGAAGTCATTTATAATAAAACAACACTTTTTTAATATTTAAAAACCACATGGGCCATGGGACAAACAAACCCCAGTTGTGCTCACTCCCTCAGTGTGGGCGGCCTAGCATCCTGGCTCAGATCTCTGCAATGCCAAGAGCACTCCCGATCATATGAGGACAAAATCCTTCTATGAATTTCCTAAAGGCCCCTCCCAGCTCTGTGGAGAACCCTTGACCTAGTTGATCCATCAAACACTGCCTGTAAAAACAGCCGAGACTGAGAGGTTAACGCTGCCATTCCACTAGGAAAGGCACTCAACATCATCCAACAGCTGGGGCTTTTGCTCTAACTTCCACATTGATTTTGTCACTTAGTTAGCCCTGAATAAATGTTTTTAAAGTAGTGTTAATAGTGACTGAAAATCTCAGGATGAGAAGTAAAACTATCCAGTAAAAACTGGGGTTGTTAGGACACCAAACATCGGAGCGTTTCCAAATATAAACAGGCCTTTCATCAAATATCTAGATAATGGACATCCACATAACCTGAGTGTTATTTCGTCTAGACTTTTTTCAAGTTTTAGAGACCAGAATGAAAATGTATGCCTGGTGCTGGTCAGTACACATTTGATCCAGGAACAGAGATGCCTCCTACACATGGAAACGGATTGCTTTTGTAGAAGTTTGCATTTTCATTACGCTTTCTGAATACCTACCCCCACCACAGTCTTACCCTCTGTTGATACATGTTACATTTCCAAGATAGCTTTCATCCACGCATTCACTTACCCATTCATTCATTTCCTACAATTTACTGGATGGATACCTCTTACAAATCAGTCACTCTTCCAGTCACATAAAAATTTACGACATGGCCTTGGCCCTCAAGGTCAGACTCATATATAGGAGTCAGACATGAAAAATAATTACAACACATACAGTGCTTCAATGGTACACTGAAGAGTAACAAGAGGTAACTTAGGGAGTTAGGCTGCCACATCCAAACCAGGTTCTTCTATTTACTTACTTTGTAATCTTAGGCATTTTACTATGCCTCATTTTCCTCAGCTGGAAAATTAGAATAACAATACAACCAATAATTTTACCTACTTCACAGGATCATTGAAAACATTTATTTAATTAAAAAAATTTTTAAAGATATCTATGGAACGTATTTAGACTATACACATTAAGTGTCTATTATTCTTACTGTTATAATGAATTCAGACAGAAAATATTTTATTTTAATATTCTGAAGGGTAACAAAGGCATTTCTGGAGATTTTGCTCAATACCCTATATATTGAAAGAGTTTTCCAAAATAATTCTAACCTCCTCCCAATTCCTTTGCCAAGTGTTCTGGACAAGAACAATCTATTTACAGATATTGAAACAATCTGATTAGCCATTGATAAGAGAATAGCTAAATAAGTTAGAGATATTTTATTCTTGTTCACCACTGTGTCTCAGCATGGGAACTCAGTAATTATTTGTTAAATGAATGACTAGATCAATGAAATATTATGTAGCCCTTAAAAATATGTCCTTATTTATTGATATAAAAATCCATTTATTAAATGCAAAATAGTCACAAAACAGAAAAGTATGATCTCCATTTTCGTCTTTAAATAATTGATCTATTTAGATCAGAGGAACAGAATAGAGTGCCCAGAAATAAATCCATGCCTTTATGGTTATTTAATCTATGACAAAGAAGCAATAATTTATGTTAGGGTAAAAACAGTCTATTCAATAAACAGTGCTGAGAAAACTGGACAAATACGTGCAAAAAAAAAAAAAAGAAAAGAAAAGAAAGAAACTGGACCACTTTCTTACTCTATATACAAGAATAAACTCAAAATAGATTAAAGACTTAAATGACCCAAAACCACAAAACTCCTAGAAGAAAATACAGGAAGTAAACTCTCAGACATTATCTTAGCAATATTTTTACTGATATATCTCCTTGGACAAGGGAATCAAAAAAAATAAATAAATAAACAAGTGGGACTACATCAAACTAAAAAGTTTTTTCACAGCAAAAGAAACTATCCACAAAACGAAAAGACATCCTACTGAATGGGAGAAGATATTTGCCAATGATACATCTGATAATGCGCTAATATTTAAAATTTATAAAAAATTCATACAACTCAACATCAAAAAAACAAACAACCCAATTGAAAAATGGGCAGAGGACATTAAGAGACATTTCTCTAATGAGGACATACAGATGGCCAAAAGACATGAAAGATGCTAAAAGTCACTAATGCAAACAAAAATCATAATGAGCTACCACCTCACTCCTGTCAGAATGGCTGTCATCAGTAAATCAACAAAGTGTTGGCGAGAATGTGGAGAAAAGGCAACACTAGTGCACTGTTGGTGGGATTGCAAACTGGTATAGCCACTATGGAAAACAATATGGAGGTTCCTCAAAAAATTAAAAATAGAACTACTTTATGACCCAGTAATTCCACTCTTGGGTATCTATCCAAAGAAATCCAAAACACTAATTTGAAAAAATATATGTACCCCTATGTTTACTGTAGTGCAATTTACAATAGCCAAGACATGGAAGCAACCAAAATGCCCATGAATAGGCGATTGGATAAAGAAATTGTGGTACATTTATACAATGGACTATCACTCTGCCATAAAAAAGAAAAAAAATCTTACCACTTGCAACATCATGGATGGGCCTAGAGGATATTATACTAAGTGAAATAAGCCAGACTGAGAACGACAAATACCATCTGATCTCATTTATATGTGGAACCTAGAGAACAGAATAAATGAACAAATAAAACAGAAATAGACTCATAGATATAGAGAACAAACTGATGATTGCTAGATGGGAGGGGGTTGGGGGATAGGTGAGAAAGGTGAAGGGATTAGGAAGTACAAACTGGTAGTTACAAAATAGTCATGGGGATGTGAAATACAATATGGGCAATATAATCAATTATGTTGTAAAACTATGTGTGCTGTTAGATGGGTACCAGACTTATCGGGGGGATCACTTCATAAATTAGATAAATGCTTAACCACTGTGCTGTATTCATATACCTGAAACTAATATAAAATAATATTGAACGTAAACTATAATTAATATATTGAGAGGGTGCCAAAAAATGTATACACATTTTAAGAAAGGAAAAAATTGTATTAAAATTGTAATACTCAACATATACTGATAACAAAAGATGAAGACAAGTCACGTTTGACTTCTGCAATTACAAGAGGTGCTCAAAATTACCATCAGCATAATTTTAATGCAGTTTTTTCCTTTCTTAAAATGTTAATACATTTTTTTTGCACCCTCTGTATCTACAATATAGTCACGGGATGTAAAGTACAGCATAGGGAATATAGCCAATGGTACTGTAATAGCTATATACAGTGTCAGAAGGGTAGTAGACTCATTGGGGCTATCACTGTCAAGTGTGTAAATGTTTAATAATTATGTTGTTTTGTACACCTGAAACCAATAATAAAACATAATAAATAATGGATGTCCCTGAAATAAAAAATGGTGATCTCTTTATATGCACATATATGCATAAATTCTAAGAAAATACACACCAAAGTGGTAACAGTCTCTTAGTAATCAGATTATGATTGGCCTTTGTCTTCCCCTTTGTAATTTACTGAACTTCACTATATCTTTTTGCAATACACATGTATATTTTTATTATTTATTATTTTCAGGTCAGCATGTATTTCTTTTATAAATAGAAAAAAAGGAAATAAAACTCTTTTAATGGGACACTAATGAGAAGCTAAGTGGCCAAAGGTAAAGAGGAAAAAAAATAGTAATAAAGGGTAAAAATTATCCACAAACAGGTCACTGGCCTAGTCCAGAAGTGACTATTACACAAATAAACTTCTGAAAATTATACTAAGATTATGTATTGTTAACACTTCTTTTTCTAGTTAATTATCTCTCGCTACCTGCCTTATGTATCCACTTTGGTTACCATAAGAGCTGGTCTTACCACTATAATCATATTATTAAGAATTTATTATTGGTAGTCCATAGTAATTGACCATTTCCAATGGATTATCCATTCCATCTTGGTTTAAAAACAAAATGCTAAGCTTGAATGTTTTTTATCCCTTTAAGTTACTTCTCTATGTATTTCAGAGCTTCCCTATAGCATGGATCAATCAATATCTTTATCCTTATTTACAATAAAAGATTTATGACTTAACTGAGTCTGAGGGCTTTCTGAAAGTGTAATGTTTTAAATTCCCAATGGTTTGCTGCCTCTTTCCAGCAAATGAAAAATGAACTGCATAACCGAGCTTGTAGGTTGAGGACAAAGTGTAATTACTACAAAATGACAATTCAACTATGAAAAAAAACTGTAATAGGTGAATTTGCATCTGAAACACTCTTCTGAATTTTCGTGCAGTATATAAAAGAGTTCTGGATTAAACTCCTGGGATTATTGGCCTGTTGAATGCTGCAGTGAAAGAGTGAAATAGCACATTGAGGAAAATGCATTTTCTTTGTAAAAATCAGAATCTTAAGTGAAATTTCCAGTGCATCATGACACATGAGGACAGCTTGGTGGAACAATAAATGCTACTCTCCATTGCAGAAGCAATGTTTTGACAGTCCACGGCATATTTTGTAGGTCTACTGAGACCTCAGGATTGCATTAAAGGAAGGATTTAGTCTTGTTTCTATGGAAACCATAACTACTCTATAATCCTGTTAAAAAAAAAGAGTTTGCAACATGGTATCTTATTCATGATGAATAGTCTTTGCAATACATCATTGATAAATTTTTCAATCTGGATTTCAACATCTGCCTGAGAAAACTCTAAATCTATGATGACTTCACGAGAAGAAGATCAGCTGGCCACATCTGAATAAACTTTGCACTCAGGTTCATATGCTGGAAATCACAGTAGCCTCTACTTAAAGGAAAAGGGATTCTGTTCAGCACTCAGGAAAAACATTTTTACTTTAAATAACTGATGAGACACCAGTATTTTTCCCAACTAGATTTTATTTGCATTTCTTTGAATTTCTCGATTTTCTTCACCGCAAAGAGATTAATGCATTTATAATTAAGTTGCTTTAAGGATTAAGAAATGGAAAATATGTGTTGTCTATTCTACCTACTAGTTAGAAATATTTGTGCAAGTACACTAGACTATGTTTTTTACTGTTAGAGCACCAGTACCTATCATAATACCCAGCACTTAGGCGAAAAAGCAGTGATATTAATATGATAGCATTATCAGCCACCATTTTTATTGAGCAACAGCTATGTTCCAAATAGTGTGCTTAATGTTTTACATGAATTATCTCATTTAATTCTCACTGCAGCCCCATGAGTAGATACTTTGATTAGCCCCGAAGCACAGATAAGGAAATTGAGGTTTAGTAGGCCTAGGAAACTTGGCCAGCACCACACAACTATTAAAACAGCCAGAAGTGGAATTAAAAGTTTGGTCTGATTCCAAATGTGATCTGACACTGTGCTATTCTGCATATTGCTAAATGAATAAATAATTAATGATGTAACTCCTCTGAGCCTTTGTTGCCTCATCTCTAAAAAAATGAGGATGGTCTCTACCTCACAGAGGGCTTGTAATAACTCCATGGTTTATTTTATAAGCCATAAAAACCTATAAAATTTTTAGCAGTGATATTAATTATTATTGGCTCTCTGTATTTGCAAACAAGACACCATCTGGATACAATAAAAGAACAGAGCTTGAACTTATTTTTTTCTCCATGTGGGTGAATTGCTTTTAATAGAGCATCATGTGAGAGCATCACATAGACAGTGACCTGCAAAGAAATATGAGTATAAGTTGGACATTAACCCTAATGACAAAGTAGTTCTTTTATATATTCTTTTACCTTTTCTCTGTACCAAGTACCATAGATCTGGGGACTAGAAAAGTCTCTAGAAAACCGAGAGCATCCTTTAGCCAGAGCTGGTTACCACTGCAAAGCCCAAGGGAACCACACTGTTGCCGTATTCATTGTGGACGAGCTGGGTTTCTGCTGATTACAACTGGGTTTCTGTCTGATCAGGACAGAGAGCAGCGAAAAGTAGTGAGCAGCCAGGTAGGCGGGGATTTGCGGGGATGGGTGAAAAAGGTGACGGGATTAACGAATACAAATTGGCAGTTAAGAAATAGTCACAGGGATGTAAAGTACAGCGCAGGGAATACAGTCAATAAGATTGTAATAAATATGTATGGTGTCAAGGGGGTACTATACTTATCAGGGGATCACTTCATAAGTTATATAAATGTCTAATATAACATTGAATTTCAACTGTAATTGAAAATTAAAAAAAAATTTTTTTTTAAATAATGAGTAGCAAAGGAGCACCTAGTCAACATTTGTTAATCAATTGATGACATGGCTGATGATGACATGTATCATTGGACACACGGTGTTTGCGTACCAGTGACTGCCCTTTGTTTCTGGTGACGGTGGGCACTTGTAAGAGCTGTCACTCATTGCGGGCCACCGTCCTGTGAGGGTGAACATGCAGATGTCGCAGTGGAACCAGAGAACCAGAGAACCAGAGACCTCAAAAGTTCTACCTTGATCCTACTGAGCTGTGTGGGACAGTGACAGCAGGAATTTGGGGACAGAGCCATGCTGGTGACACAAGCAGGATAACAGATCCAGCTTTAACCTCTAGCTGCACCACTAACTAGTGTATGGTCTTGGATAAACTACTTAATCTTTATACATTTTGGTTCCCTAATTTATAAATAGAAATAACAATACCCATGTGGAAAATAAAAAGAAAAGGGCCCAGAATGAGATGGAGAAAGGGCTCATTGAATGCACGTTGCCATTATTTGGGGAATTACCATATTTAAAGTTCTAAAATGAGAACTTACTTTTTCAATTAGCTCTTTGATTTTGTAAACCAGATACCCTCTGAATTGGAGGGACTACCATGTATATATATTAATAAAAGATTTTTAGACATTCTTCAAAAGGTTTTTTAATGTATCTATGTCTTGCCTATCATGCATCCTCTGTATTTCTAGGAACTATGGAAATGACGATAAATAGGACTCTGTCTTCAAGAAATTCACAGCAATACCCGGAAAACAGTAGATGTTTAATTACTGCTTATTAAATTCGTACATGAAGGAAAAATGTCATTAAACTCAGTTTCTTGGATTCACTGGAATAAATACATACTTTGAAACTTAAAACTAAAATTTAAATATCAGGTCTTCTGATCTTTTGCTAGTGTCAAAATAAATTGCTCTCAGGGGAGAGGAGGCCCCTGGGTTCAATCTGTGAACTTATGGACAATATTTCTCATCCATGACTAGAAGAGGGAGCTGGACCCAAGGTCAGCAGGAATTACGTACAAAGCAACGCAGCATAGAGCATTTTGCGGCTAAGACCAGTTGACTCCAATTCCCTGATTGCAAATAATGAAAAAGCAATATATTATATTCATCACACCAAGAAGTTAAAGTTAATGCCATTAGTACATAGTCTTTGGAAAATTAATGCTGCAGAAATCATCGTCCCTGTATCTCAACATTATTAAATTGCAAAATTTTAGTGTTGAAGAGATCTTAAGGATCAAATTTTACCTAACATCTTCATTACAGATGTATAGTGTAAAGTCCAGAGAGCTTAAAAGGCTTTCTGTGATCACCGAGCTAGCCCAGTGACATAGCTAGGGCCAGAATCCAACAAACCAGTAATAAGAAAACTAGCATGTTCTGAGTGCTTACTACGTGCCAGGTGGTACTACCTGGGACAATTCTTTCTGCCACTAGAATCTTTAAAAAAAAAAAAAAGGAAGCATACAGGTAGATTTGTCAAAAAATTTTGCTTCCATTTGTAGAAAAAAAAATTTCTTTTTGATATGGCCAAACATGGATTTCCTATTATTGGTTCTTTGTCTATTAGGGATTTAAGGTCCTGATATATTTGAAAACCACTTTCCCTTTTAAGTATTTGCATGTCTCTTAGCAAACAAGAGAATCCAAATGATTCTTGTATAACAACACATGCTAATTTAAGGAGGGTGCAACTTTAACAAGGATTCTATTGTTTCTAAAGCGGGGAAGGACTACATGGAATGTGACCACACAACTACAGGAGAACAGGTAACTGACACAAGGCTGGGAAGTGAAAAGTCACTCCCTTTCGTTTCCTGTCCTTACATCCCTCTACCCTCCTGAGTCTTCTCCTAACCATATAAAAGGATGTGCCCAGAAAAAATATGCCTTCAAAAACTTTAAGATAAATGTGGCAAGTAAGGTTTACTCCAAACCAAGTCAGCTACTCTGTCTTGTTTGAGCTACTTTAGAAGATAGTAAATCAGCTCAGATGGTCTCGAAGCCTTTTTACAGGGCCCATCTCAGGGAAGCTGTTTCAGTATCCTGCTGCTGGCACTTTTGGGAACTGAACTCCCCTGAAAAGTACAGTCTAAAGCAGACCACGTTAGAGCAGATGCCTGAAATTGCTACTGTGTTGAATCGATTATACTGTAGCATCAATATTTTACAGTAGTAAGGAATAACAGAATTAGACATGCATTAAGCTTGGGAAGACTTTTCGTCATTTCAAATATGTTTTATCCTCTTGTCCATTTTCAAAAGTCCAGGACTGACGGTTACTTTTGCCTTCACTCCAGCCATCTAATTGTACTGCTTACTTTCCTATCCCTTCCAGATGTTCCCCTCCCTCCTATCACGCTGGTCTCTAAACATTTTCCAAATGAGCAGCTATCACGCTGGTCTCCAAGCCCTTGCTGGCAAAGTTTCCACTTCCTGAACACATCATCTGCATTCTTATTCTGTCAAAGTAGTAAGGCAGGTAAACTCACACAGTCCCAAAGGTCGTGATAGAAAAGAGACAGATACTTTAACTCTTAGCTGTTTAAACACTCTAATTACCTCCGCATTCCTAAATAATTTATGCACAGTATTACCTCTTGAATTTTAAACATTATCTACTGACTTGCTCTTATAGTAGAAGAGAATTAGTTCTCTTACTATATCCTCCATATTTTTAATCACGAATTTTAGTCACTATTTGACTGTGTTAAAATTGTTTATACTGAGCCAAGTAGCAAACTATGACTATGGTTCCTTCCTTGTACAAATGTTTTTCCCCTAGAGTTAATAAGTATCTCATTTTGTCATTAATTTAGTTTTTTAATTTCTTAATTTTCTTTCCACATCCTCTGAAAGCTCTACAAAATGCTGCTTAATACAATTTTCCTCTTGGTAAAACCTGTCAGATAACCTACTAAGTCCATTTCTCTCCTGGAGACATCCTTCCTGGAGCCCTCCCTTTTCCTGATACAGTCTGGACTGGTTGGCCCCAGCCCTGGTGTGAACTTGAACTCCTTGCCTCTCTCTTGTATTGAATTCTGTTTTCACACTCAATTGTCTTCCTCTTTCTTGCTTTAGCCTTCAATTTAATAGAGAACTTCTAGGATCTTCTTGAAATAGGGCACTTGGTAGACATATTTTTTAAATTGTGCATGCCTGGAATATTTTTATTTTACTTCATACCAGAATGATCATTTTGTTTGGTTTAGAATTCTATGTCAAAAATCATTTTCCTTCAGAATTTTGGAAACCTTTTCTAGTATCTTCTGACATCCAGCGTTGGTACTGAGCATTGTAATGCCATTCTGATTCCCAGTTCTTTGTAAGTGATCTTGTTTTCTTCTCTCTGGAAGTTTTCGAATCTCTTTTAACCCCAGTGTTGGGAAATTTCATGATGCTGTGCCTTCTGTTAATTATACTGGGTACTTGACAGGCATTTTCAATCAACAAATTCATATCTTTCATTTCCAGGGAAATTTTTGTATTATTGTGTTGACTCCTTTCTTCCCTCCTGCTTGTCTTCTGGAACCTTCATTTTGATGCTAGAGTTCCAGGCCTGATTCTGTAGCTTTTTTATCACCGCTTCTATTCTCTACTGCTTTTATTCCACTTTCTGGAAAATGTCTTATGTTTGCTATCCTCCTTACTATTACTCTTTTCTTCCTGTCTGCAGCGCCTATTAGTCCAACATTGAATTTATCCTCTAATTTTCTTAACTTTTTATTGTTCATTCTTTGAATCATTTAAAATCTAATTTCTGGGAGATTTGTTTAACCTTTACATGTTACTATTTTGTTATTTAAAAAAAAATTTTCCAAGAGTACTTTACTGTTTTCTGATCATCTTATAGCATCCTAAGTCTTATGAATACAAAAAAGTCTCACCTCTCCAGGCCACTCTATCATTTCTTCTACTCTCTGCATTTTTATTATTGCTTATTTTGTCTTTCATGTTCCAGAGCCATCTGGGGAAACAGGCTTCATCTTTCCATTTTTGCACTTTTACATAGTCCCTCAGTTTTATGTCTGATGCCACACCCTTGCCCCCTCTCTAGGTCTAAGAGCTCAGCTAAGGGGGGCCAGAGAGGCAGTCACCACGCAGAGTAAGGATTTTGCTTCTTATACAAACTTTCTAAGAACCCCAGCTTTTCAGCCTTCTAACTCATTCATCGACCTCCAGCCTCACACCTTCTGGGTACCTGGTACGTCCAATGACTGAAACTTTTTGTACATCGGTGGAATAAACTGGCTTATTTCTCATTGGTATCCTCTCTGTATGCACCCAAGTTTGACTTCCTCCCTGCCACCAACTTTCTTACCCTTCCTTCGTCTGCCTTTCATCCTCAGATGCTGGTTTAGAGTTACAGATGCACTTATTTCTTCTTCCCCTTGGTTTGTCTTAAATTTAGTGTTTGTTTTTTTCTAAGAGCAAAAGAGTGGAAATATCTTTATTCCCCTTTAAAACCATTATTCTCCTCTAAAATCTTTGACAGGATACTCTGGGTTATGTTTTTCTTTCCCTTTGCTCAAGTCTTAAAGTCAGAGTGTAAGTGACCACTGTGGTTTCCCAGGAGTTGCCCACCTTGTCTGTACCCTTTCACTGTGGTCTGGTCAAATTCCAACTGCTTTCATCTACTTCTCTCTGCTTGAGGGACCTTTCTGGAACTGCAGAAGCTGTCTACCTGTGTATACATGGCAGTCCAGAAAGAACGGGAAGTTATCACCCACTCAAAGCATCTCCCCATGGATAACACTTGGGAGCTGATGTAGAAATACCCAAAGTACCTTAGCCCTGTGGTGATAAAATAATGAAGTGTGTGTTCTTTTCTTTCTTTCTCTATCTTTCCTTCTTTCTTTCCTTCCTTCCTTCTTTCCTTCCTTCCTTCCTTTCTTTCTTTTATCCCTTCCCTCCCCTCCCCTCCCCTCCCCTCCCCTCCCCTCCTTTCTCATAGTTTTGGGATTAAGCTCCAGCTGCTTACAATGGTGGACAACTTAATGGTGGACCCACTTATGGGAGAACCAAATATAAAACAATTGGTAGCATAAGTGCTCCTAGAAGAAGAGCCTCAGGAATTGGATCACTCAAGGCCAAATGACAACCAGAACACTGCTGTTGACAGTGGGGTTTTGATGATGCCTAAGCATGCCAAAGCATCACAATCACTAAGACTGTCATCTGGGGTAAATGGAGATGGGATCCAGATGGAAGGGGACACACTAGCTTGTGCAATCTCTCCAGCATGGGGGATATATGGTAATTAGAAGCAATATTAAGTTGGTGGGTTGCTCTTATGTGCCACTGATCACTGAAGAAAGAAAATGACAAGCTCAAGTCACATCAGCTAAGGTGATAGTAGAAAATCAGAAATACATTCTAAAAGTGATGAAAGGGACCTTTAGCTTCTGCCCAGATTCTCAGCATCTTGTCCCCAAGCCAAAAATCAGATGGTCTGAGGGTAGAAGTGGCATGCAGCTTACTTTATCGCTGAAAGGCTTCAAACTCTGACTTCCTCAGCAATTCTCCAGTGCCTTCAAAGACATTTATTTCCTCTATTTTATCTTATTGTCATGCGGGAGACCCTGCTCGCTGCGCCATTTGTCGTGCGCGGAGGCCTTCTCGCCGCGCCATCTTTCAGGCGGGGCGGCCTGCGGGGTCTCTGCTCCCGCTCCCCACACAAGAACGCAGGATACAGTGAGGCCGAAAAGGAACACCCACGGAGCCATAGGTAGGGGAGCCATACCACCACGGTCTCACTGGAGGCTGGGCCCACCGGACGCGTGCCCTGCCGTCCCCTTTCCGCCAACCGCCCGACCGGCGACTCTTCTCCACTCTCTCCACTGTTCCTCTCTCTCGGCCCTCCTCTTCCACTCTCCTCGGCCCTCCTCTTCGGCTCTGCTCGGCTCTGCTCGGCTCCTCGGCAATCCTCCGCAATCCTTCGTAGCCGCAGCAGTTATACCAGCGGCCAATTGGCTAACCGGCCACAGCCGACGGCCAATCAGCCACAGCCCACGGCCATTTACCACCTGAGCCAGCACCCTTCCACGTGAGGCCGAGAGCCTGTAAACTACTTTCTGGGGCTCTGTCCCCACACTTATTTTTTCAGTTTTTCTCAGTAAAAGTATTTGCCTGCTACAAGATACTCCATCATAACAGTTTTTACTTAAATACTTTAATCTTCTCTTTCCATAAAAATCTATTATTTCACATTTCAAGTAATTTCACTAAAAATTGTTCATCATATGTACTAAAAATTCTACCAACAGTTACATTCAAAGTGAATTTAGTGTTGCAGAACATTTGAAATGCTTGATATAAGAAACAATTTTTACTGTGATAAATTGTAATGGAGTTATAGAATATGTATCATTTTTGCCATTTTCCCACTAAATGCCAATATATCCCAATCATTATGGCAACAAAAAAGATTTCACTACAAAATACCAAATTTCCCTGAAGTGAACAATGTCCTTTCTCTGGGAACTATTGGTCTCTGACAAACACTGTAATCCCTTGTGTGGGGACAGAGTCCCAGAGAGCAGTTTCCAGGCTCTCAGCCTCACGTGGAAAGGTGCTGCCTCGGGTAGTAGATGGCCGTCAGCTGTGGCTAATTGGCCATCAGGTGTATCCAGTTAGCCAATTAGCCACTGATGTAACTGCTGTGTCTGCGCTGGGGAGTCGAGAGTCGAGTTGGTTGGGTGGCAGGCAGAGAAGCGGACAGCAGGTTGCATGTCGTGTGACTCCAGCCTCCAGTGAGACTGTAGTGGTATAACTCCGCTATCTATGGCTCCGTGGGTGTCCCTTTTTGGCCTCACCACATCCTGCATTCTTATGTGTGGAGCGGGACTAGAGGCCCCGCAGGTCGCCTCGCATGACAAATGGCGGAGCGGGCAGGGTCTCCCGCACGACACCTTGTCAATGATTATTTCAGGAATCTAGACATAGGCAATCAACTCATGGCATTTCTCTAACATAAGTTAATGGTCCAGAGGGAGGCTCATGGTCTAAATTGGTGCAAAAGAATGACTGAAAATATAACCTGGGTTCTTGATGCCATGTGGTGCTGCTTAATCAACCAACCTTAAAGCCCATCCTACCTCTGGACTTCTAGCTGTGTGAGATAGTTACATTATTGTTTAAGATAGTTTGAGAAAGGCTTTCTCTAACTTGCAGTTTAAAATGTTTTAACCGATACAAGTGGAGAAAACTCACTCTCTCCTCTGTTATACCAAGTAATATAGGTGTGACCTCAACTTACATGGCCTATCAGCAAAACAAAATTCCTGCCTTCCATCCTTAGGAGACAGTTTATCAATCACCTGTGGCCAATTGAGCATTGTTTTAGGCTTTTCAAGGGAAATAGAAATATATACACACACATGTACATGCACACACACACACACACACACACTACATATATATGTATATGTATATATTTGGATTTATTATAAGAAATTGGCTCATGTGAATATGGAGGCAGGCAAGTCCCAAAATGTACAAGTGAGTTGGCAAGCTCAAGACCCAGGAAGAGTCAATTTGAGTCTAAAGGCAGGAAAAAAAGCCATTGTTCCACTTTGAAGACAGTTAGGAAATAATTCTTTCTTACTCAGGAAAGGGATAGTTTTTTGTTCTATTCAGGCTTTCAACTGATTGGGAGGGCAATCTGCTTTAGTCAGTGTTGGAGGAGGTCATCAAGAAGATGTGACCTGTGGCTGACTTGAGAGCTGGATTCGGGCAATCAGAGGCCCCTCACCCCTTCCCCTGTCCTTGGAATGTACATTCCACCCACCATTCCCACAGGAGGAGCTGTTCCGAGGACATAGCCTTGAGAGAGCAATGTGTTGTTGAGAACATCTGAACTGAATATGTGAGTAAACCCAGTTAAGACCTCTATAAACTTTTAAGATTCTGGAGGCTGGGTGCGGAGATCTATTATGCATCTTGTGGTCACCCAAGATAAGCCTTGTATGTTAAGTTCCCTTGCTCATTAAACCTGCCACTGACCAATCTTGAGGGCCTATCTCTTTTTTCAGTCTTTCCTTGTCTTTCATGTAACTGGGGGCCAGTTTGGGAACCAATAGTCAGTCTACTGACTTAAATGTTAATCTCATCCTAAAACACCCTCACGGAAACATCCAAAATAATGTTTGAACAAATATCTCAGCACCCTGTGGCCCTGTCAAGTTGACACATGAAATTAACAATCACAAACAAGCACATTTAGAAATCTTATTCTACCTCACCCAAGTAGTTTATCAAATAATTATTGCCAACTACACCTCATACTCACCTGAGAAAAGTTTTGAATAAACATTTATACTGTCCCTTATCTCCTTACACTTGTAGTGGTATTGTAGTATCCTTTACAAATTGATGGCCAGCCAATTGCCACCTTGACTTGCTCCTTATTTGACTTTGCTTAAAGTGCTTTAAATAAAACTAGTTATAATCACAACTATTTTTAACAAATGAACAAACAATCAAGGAATACACTATGACAAACTTTAGTTCTAGCTCTTAAAAGTCCATCTTGAAATAACTGAAAAGTGCTCTGAAGCTAATCAGACAGTTGAATTAATGAATAAGCTATTGTGTACAAATTAAACCAACCTAGTACATGGCAGAAGAGAGCAGATCGGAGGGGGAAATTATGTAAATTCTCTGCAAGTAGGTAAATACCTCCCTCTAATTGGAAAAAGAAAGAAATAGAGGTCCATAAGTAAGGGCAAGTTGTGTCTTGTTTGAGGTGGAGAGAACTGAAGAAGAGGAGAAAAGAACTGAATTAAAGCCATTCTTTCCCCAGTCTAGTCCTCTAATCATTCCATTTCTCTCCATCTCTCCTGCCATTCCACACCTCAGGCCACCAGCATCATACCCCAAATCACTGGGCCTCCTAACGGCTCTCTTGGCATCCTGGATTGCATCCATTCACTATACTACAGTCAAGTCATTCTTCCAAATGATAACCATGGTCTGGTTATTTCCCTGCTTCAAACTCTTCCGTAATATCTTCTATTCTCAGAATAACATCTTAATTCCTTATCAAGATGAACAAACCTTTCTCAATCTGGACCCTGCATATACCTACATCTGTAATCAATTGGGCACTGCTTGCACCTTATGCTCCAGCCATTCTCAAATATTTTCAATTCTAGGAAGGTACCATGCTCTCACTCACCTTCAGATTTTGTAAATGCTTCTCTTTTTTACCTATGATTCAGTTAGGATTAAGTTGTGCTGCAAGTGACAGTGACTTACACAAGATAGTTTATTTCTTGCTCACATATTCAAGTCACCACCAAGGGCTGTTGCGGAAACTCTGATGCAAGGCGTCAGGGCTGAGGACTAATTTGTTCTTATGCTCTGCCTGGCCTCCATGCCTAAGCTGACTCTAAGGTTTAACATAGTTACCCTAGCTTCAGTTATCACAACTGCATTGCCTTGAGAAGGAATGAAAAATGGAGATGAGAAATACATGTCTCTTTCCTTTAAGAATACAGCCTGCAAGGAGCTCCCACTGTTTGTGCTTATATCTCACTGGCCAGAATATCATTACATGCAAGTCCTAACTTCAAGGGAGGCTGAGAAATGTGTTTTATGTTTTGGGCAGCCACGTTCCTGGCTAACATTCTACAATTCTATGATTGAAATAAAGGAAAATGGATATTGAGAGACAACTAGCAGAGACTGATGTCACCTAACCTGCACTCTCTTTTCTGCCATGTAGCCTGGCTACTTCTTGGACATTGTAGGTCTCAGCCTCACTGTCACCTTTTACAGAAAGCCTTCCTGAACCCTTAGCTCAAGTCTAGGTTAAATGACCTTCTTTTATGCTCCCACAGTCCCCGTCCCTCCATCCCCAGTCAATCTACTAACCACCCCCTCCACATACCCTATTATGGACCGAATGTTTGTGTCCTCCCCAAGTTCATATATTAAAAACCTAATGCCCAATGTGATGATATGAGGATATGGAGGCTCTGGAAGGTGATTAGGGCATGAGGGTGCTGCCCTTATAAAAGAGACCCCAGAGAACTTTCTCTCCCCTTCTGCCACTTAAGAACATAGCAAGAAGACGGCTGCCTATGAAGGAGGCTGACTATGAACCTCACCGGATATTAACTCTGCTGATGCCTTGATCTTGACTTCCTGGCCTCCAGAACTGTGAGAAATACATTTCTGCTATTTGTAAGTCATCCAGTCTTCTGTTACAGCAGCCTGAATGGACTGAAACACAGGCTAAGTGATTTGCCCGGATCATAAAACAATAGGGGGTATAATTGGTATCTAGAGACAGATTGCCCTGAGCCACTTCCTTAAATTTACCTTGTAATATTTCCCCACTAATCTCTGTGGGGGCAGTAAATTGCCAATCTCAGTTACCATTGCTTTCCCATTACCTAGCCCAAAGCCTGACACTTAGTAAGGTCCAAAAACTATTGTTAAATCAATGAAAAGGCAAATAACAATGCCTCTCACTGAAATCTGCAGCTGGCCTGTATTATCTCCAGCCCCAGGCAAATTATACAAGATAAAGAGTAGCTATAGCTTGATTTGTAATGAGATCATTTATTCCAGTCCCTTATTTAACAACAAAGTAAAGAAGAAAGAAAAAATATCTCACTGTGCACCTGAAACTAATAAAAAATAATAAAAAAACAAAACAAAACAAACAAACAAACAAAAAGTGATGATAGCTAAAAAAAAGAAAAAGAAAAAGAAAATATCTCACACATAAAACAAAGATCTTGAACTTGTTTTTGATACACCTAGGGACTAAGTCTTCTGGGTCCTTGTCCAAGGTACCATACAGGCTCTCGGGTGAGAGGTACACCTCTGAAATTCTAAGATGATAATAAACCCGCAGGTAAGAACACCTGCTTTAAACATAGTTATTCACAGGAATGTAAAGGGACCAATCAGCCACCATGAACCCGATCTCCTACTGCCATTTATTGTTTAGTTAATCTGGATATAGAACTAGTTTCATGACAAGGTCAAGTAATAAAACATTTCTTAAATAAAGCTTTCCAGAATGCAGTTACGTGTTTCATAGCTTTTCTTTCTCTGCGTGTACTCATTTACTTTCAGCTGGAAAACCAGTGCCTTTATATTCATTGCTCTCTTACATACTACTAAGAAACCAGGATTGTACCCTATCCTTTGGGAATGAAGCTTCCAGTTGTCTCATTCTCGACCCAGCTGAGATTTTATTGCTTTTGGTCAAAGATCACTGTGAGAGTTACATCATTTATAGGATCATTTTTAAAACCCAAGCACATTTTCTCAGATATATAAATGTAGATTTATATTTGATGAGTGCCTACATTATTTACAGCAAAGAAGAAAAATCTAAGCATGATTTAATAATGGACTCAAAGACATCCAATCATTGTGCTGATATATGACCTAAGGGCTGGGCAAAATGGGAGAGGGGTAGGTAAATTGGATCAGGGGGAATTTTAACTAGTCAAAAAGAAACTCCTCTGTGTCACCATCACCTCTCAGCTTCCCTTTCTTTCCCCACTCCAGCTCCAATTCACACCTCTACTCACAAGCCTATGTTCATAGTGAGGTACAATCATCATCTTGGATTGTTTTTTCCAAGAGATTCCGTATTTAAACATTCCATTTTAGCATCCAAACTATCAGAGTACAAGTCTCAAAATGTTAAAAACATAATTTGCATACAAATAGAGCGTGAGCATTAATGCAAGTACTAAAAGAATAACAATGTTGATTCAAAGAGAACTTGAAAAATTAAGATTTTTATTGTGAATGGGAAAAAAGGAATGCTGAAATTAGACGGCTGCATTAAATACAAAACTGATTAATATCTTTCAGGGCAACAAAAACCAGAACATTATGTGCTATCTTTTCTACAGAAAAGGAAAAATATCATTTAAAATGATCGTATTAAGTTTATAGAACTGTTTACTCAATCATACCAAGTTTATTCTCCTGAAGAGTCAAAGGATCTTTTAAGACCCATTAGACAATGTTCTTTGTATGATATTAAAACTTCACATAAACAACTCTTTGCTTTAATCCTATCAATGCATTTCAGCCAAAGTCCACCAAGAACACACCTACAATTGAATAATTTGGGTGCATCAATTTTTGCAGCGAGGGAGAATGCTCACGTGGGGAACTGTGGGGTGTCTCAGTAAGGGGACATGAGACAGAACCTTCTACAGGATTTGGGTTTTGGTTGAGTATTTGGTGGAGGGGGTCTAAAAAAGCCAGGGTTTGACCTAGAATAGGTGCCGTCAGAAAGCAGGGGGCAATTCTATGATTGGGTGTCTCATTAAGTATATATATATATATATGCATGCACACACACACACACACACACACACACACACACACACACATATATATATATATATATATATATATATATATATATATATATACATACATATAATGTTATATACACATATACACACACATATCTCATTTCAGGTACTCCTTACACTGTGACATTGACAACCCACCATTGAGACACTGGATCCATACCCACCTCCCTCTTCCTCCATCTTGACTCTGTGCTGATCTTTGTAATTATCTTGAGCAATCAAACATGGCAAAAGTGACATTGCTTGACTTCTAAGGTTAGGTCATTAAAATCAATATGATTTCCACCTGTCTGTCTATCTGTCTCTCTCATACTTGCTTGCCCTTGGAACCCAGCTACCATGTTTTAAGGAAGCACAGGCCATATAGAATAGCCTCAGGTACATGTCCCTGTTAACACAGCTGACAGCTCTAGCTAGGACCCCTGTGAAGCAGAGGCAAGTCACCCCCATCTTATCCTATCTGAATTCCTGACCCACAGATACCATGAGAGGTAATGAATGATTGCTATTTTAAGTTATGAGGTTATAGGGTGATTTGTTATGCAGCAATAGCTAACACAGATAGATTTAGCAATCAACTCCTCTCAAAAACAGATATGGGATTCTTAAAACATATACTCTATCTCCTCTTTCCACTTCTTGTTCACACGTGAGAGAATATGCAGGAAGTTCCATCACTGTCTTCTTCAAGTTAACTATGGAAGTACTAAGTTTAAAGTTGAAAAACACCACTATATTTGGTACAACCAGACTCTCAGGAAATAAACCAACTCCCACATGATTAGTGTACAAGTGTTGTCTTAACCAATGCAGTTGTCATACCATGTTCTTGATTCATCCACTGTACAGTGAGAAATACTACAAATATAAAAATTTCAATCTCTGAAGTACAAAATAAAAAGTTTGATTTGAGATTTGATGAGGTAAACTGATCTCTTCCGTCTCTTAAAACATTTTTTTTTTTTTTTTTTTTGGTATCATTAACCTATTTTCCTCCCCACAGGAGCCTACTAAAGGGCAGGGCGGGCAGCCAGGCCTTGAGAGCATCCAAGGAACCCTCTACTCTGAATTAAGCAAGTGTCAGACAGTCTTCTTACAATGTTTCATTTAATACCACATGAACCCTGTGCAGTTAATTTAATTCCCATATTACACATGAGGAAACTCAAGCACAGAAAACTGGACGGAGGCTCTTCCTAAACACATCAACTCAAGTGAATTCAAATATACACATTCAGTCAAAATATAAGGCAAAATACTTGTTTTTAACAGTGCCTATGGCTCCAGACATTTCACTGAATGAGCATTTGCTTCAGAAGTCAAGTGGTATCTCAAAGAGAAAAGATTGGACCTTAAAGAGTATATGACCACACAGAAACCCTTGAGTTTGTACTGAAAGAAGGTGAAGACGTGTCAGAGGTAACTTTGACTATGCACACTGACTTGACAACCTGACCCTCATCACCAGTAAGCCCCCACATGGTAGTAATTTATCCAAAGTCACAAAACTAGAAGGTGGTGAAGCTAAGGTTCAAACTCGGGTCCACTGGACTCAAAATCCCATGCATAATTTACTCCACTGTGTCTATGCTTTCTCTACTGATCCATTATGTTTACTTTACAGATTTGCATGCCTGCCTGCTTGGGGATAACACATCTGTAATCATCAATATCAGGACCATAACAACAGAAAGCATTGGAGAGTGGGTCAGAGTAGATCATTGGTTGAGAGCAAGGGATATAGACCCAAGCTGCCTGGGTTTCAATCCCAGCTCTGCCATTTACCTGCTGTGTGAGTGTTCTGGTTATCTATTTTGTATAATAAGCCACCCTAAAACTTTGTGATTTAAAGCAATAATGAATTATTAGCTTTCATGGTTTAGTGGGCTGACTGGGTTTAGCTGGGTAATTCTTGCTCCGAGTGTCTTACACAGTTGCAATCAGGTGTTGACTGGGGCTACAATCGGTCATCTGAAAGCTCAACTGGGTTAGACATGGAAAGGGGATTTTATGGCTGGTAGATCATCTGGGGCTGTCAACCAGAGCACATCGACATGGGCCTCCCATTGAATTCCTCAGCTTTGTACAGGTGACTGGGTTCAGAGAGGGAGATCCCAAGGGAAAGTATTCCAAGAAAACAGGGAAGAATCTATAAGGCTACCTATGCATTAGCCCTGGAAGTCATGTGACATTACATGTGCCATATTTTGTTGTTCAAACATGAGTCACAGAGGCCAGAAGAGATTCAAGGTATCAGGAGGCACAGTTCATTAGAAGCCTCATCTTTGGAGACGAGCTACCACAGTGTCCTTGGGTAATTCATTTCAGTGCTCTGCGCTTCATTTTCTCCATTCATAGAATGGAGGTGATAAAGGTGAGTACTTTGTAGGACTGTTGTGAGGAGTCAATGAAGTAAGACATGTAACATGGTGAGAAGAGCACCTGGCACATAACAGGTACTCAGTGAAAGTTATATTGCTATTATTATTCTATCTTAGGAACACCATGTTAGATATTGGGACCGAGTGCCTCAATCGCACACTATATTGCTTTTGGAGGCTATCACCAGGACCATGATCATTCTCGGACAGAGAGCTTCACAAGGGCATCCTGGGAACTCTGTTAGGCTTCACGAGGCTCATTCCATTCCCACCATCTACAAATGCAGAAATTCTATCATTTGTTGTCAACATGGAATCTCGATGAGGATAGTTCAAAGCCAGCCACACTCAACAGGCTCTCATCCAGGCAGCTGAAGGAGCATACTCACCAGCTGTCTTCACAATTTTAAACATGGCTTCGAGTGACCCATTTAGCAGTAAACTGCCTCCCATCCACTCCTGGAACAAAGCTGAGATCTTCTGTTCTTTTAGAGGTCAGCTTCAAAGACTGGAGGGCAAACAGGGACCTTGTGGTTCCCAGGAACCTTGGCCCCAAGCTGGAGAACTTTCTATACAACCAGCCAGCTGAGGTTCCTTTTGAAAAAAGGAGAAGAAAAAAAATATCACCCCAGGCTCCACATAGCTGAAAAACTGCACAGTTCTGAAGAAATCCCTGGCATAACTGGCCGATGGTCACATCCTTTATCCCAGTGCAAAGATTTTTCCCAGGCTTCTGTCACATGGACTTGTGGCATCGAAGTTTAAACATAGCTGGTAGGGAGATTAGACCCACAGTGCAAAATATGGAAGCTCCACTTAATGCAGGCTTAACGTCTTTCTTTCTAGATTCCTTCAGAACTCTCAGGAAGCAGCTGGGTATTTTGGTCTGTTCTAAAGAGGGTCACCAGTTCATCTGCCTCTAAGTGCTCAGAGCCAGCCATTTTGGTGAATGGCACAGATTAGCACCGGCATAAGGGAAGTTGAGAGGCATCAGGGTGGACCCTCTGTTCCGAACTGCTTCCCTTCCAATTGCCATACTGCCTGATACGCCACCAAATGTGCTGTATTAATTTTAGTGCTATGTCCTCTTGAAAAATAAAAATGTTCTAGATTGAGTTAATTCATTATGAAATGACAGTTTTCAGAACTCTGAATAATATTTAAGAAAAAAATGAGGAAAACAGGGAAGGAGAGGAGTAAATATTTCTTGATTGATATGAGTAAATTTCAGGAAAGTCAAGGGTAGAGCTAGGCCTAAGAGAACACTGGAAGCAGACGCTTGACATCTGTAGGGCTCGAACTCTCAAGTGTGTCAGCTTTTTATCTTAAACAAAGTCTCTACAATTGAAAACGTGGACACTAGCAATTACAGGCTTCTATTCTTTCACCCTCAATATCAGACAGGAAAGAGACTATTATCTTCCTGACAGGTTAAAAAAAAGTTGTACAGAGAACTCTGATTGGCCAGTTTAGATTATGTTTTTATCCCTGAACCAATCACTGTGGTTAGGGAGAAGGAATCATTAGAAGATTAAAAACTCTCATCTATATATAACTGTGAAGGTGAGGTAAAAAAGTGATTCACTAAGAGGAAGAAAGTGAGAGTCTCACAAAAAGAAAGAGGTTCTGGACACATACACACATTACAAATACCCACAGTAGGTGTTATCAGCCAATAACATTTTAAAGCATATTATTTTATCAACTCAATTTTAGGTGAGACAAGTGGACTGAAGGAAAAGGGATGTTACTGAGGGAAAGGAGATAAGAGGTCATTTTGAATATGAATTTATATATATTTGCAACTATTAATTATAATTTGTATGATTTTTTATATAAATACATTGGCAAATCTTTTGTCAAACTATGTGACATAAATTTTTTTTTGTCTAGAACATAGAATTATTTTAGTCATGGTACCTAAGAAGGCAAAAAGTAGATAAGGGAACATCGATTGTCATTATAAGGATACCAGGGGTGGAGTAAGGGTGGGATGGAGGGGGTAGGACCATCACCAAAAAAGGCAAAGTGAAAAACTCCCCAAAATAAACTTCAATGACATCAGTTTTGCCTTTGGTTTAGATTTTTGGATCTATCTGCTCCTGCATGCTTTTCCCATTCCGTAGCTTCCGTTTTTATCCAGGAAAAACATCTAGGCAAATTTTGCCATATCTCAGATGGAATCACAACATCCATTATGGGGCTGGATTTGCAGATCCGCTGCTACATGCTTCCATTTCTAGTCTGCATACAGAGCACAACTCCAAAGGTTTTCCAGTGCGAATCTAAGCACCTATAAGCATTGCATGCCTAATAAGCTACGGAGTGCAGCCTCTGAATTTTCCTCTTCAGTTTTTTTCTGAGAAGTTTCATTGAATGATAAGAATTAGGGCTGGAAAGATTTACATTTCGCTGGCTACATTTTGCCAAATGAGATTTCAAACTTTCTTTAAAATATCTTTCAACTCTTAACCTCCCACCTGAGGTAATACCATGTAAACCTCAATGCTTACCTCAAGAACGAAGAGTTAAAGTCATTTTATTTGCTCCGTGTTTGCCTGTACAATAGCGGTGTCAAAGCAGAAGCTCCGATTTCCCTCCCCTCGTCTGTAAATGGCAGTAACGACTGTCATGTGGTAATAGGAGCAGGTGCAGCGGTCCAGTGCCTGGCACACAGGAGTAAGAGCAGTTACCCTCCTGTCAAGGAATGAGTCTCATACCTGGGGAGTTCTCAAAAGGTCGTCCATCTTTGTAAAAATCACTGTGTCTAATTGTCCAGGTCAAGATCTACTCCCTTAACTGGTTTCCTCATCTCAAAGGAAAATTTGCCCCTTTCCCTACTTGAAGGTGATACGTTTATCTGCACTCTGGATACCACTCTTTCCATTCCCTCAACATTCCTTTCCCCACTCCTTCACCTCCTTCAGGTCTCATCCCACCTGCATCCTCCTTTCTTCTCCCTTCAGTCTCTCCCTTCTTCAGCCTTTCTTCTCACTTCGAAAACACACCGAGGCCTCTAACAGCTCCCTTTGAAGAAGAAGCTGTGTTTCCCTGGGCAGAGACCAGTGCCTTTTCCTTAGAAGAGCCAACATTTAGGGATGGAGGGAGAGTGGGGTGGAGGAGAGGGAGAAGAGTGAGCGAGCACAGCAGCTGTTGTCTTTTGCTTGGGGTAGAATGATATTTTACTGATGCCTTAGAACTCTAATTTAGCACAAATCGCATCCTGCTCAGAACAGTGCTTGCAGAGAAAATAATGTAAGACATGGGATGAGAACCATACAGGTGAAGACACAGGAGGTGAAACCTAAGACATTGACAAGCTCCAGGCTGCAGAAATATTACTGAAATTCAGTGAAAAACAAACAAACAAACAAACAAACAAACAAAAACCTTTGCAATAACAGATATGACCTCTGTATAACTACATACTTTCCAGGTTGATACTAACACAGGTACAGGTACCAAGTGATAGTTATGTGGCAAGTTGGGGAGATGGTGCCAGATTCCTGGGCTATTATAGCAGAGAGATTTCCCTATATTTTTGGATGAAATCTCAAAACAAGAAATATGTGCCATTACTGTAAGGTCACCTTCCTGCCACTCTCCCACAGATGAATTTAAATTTTAACTTTGTAAATTGAATTACATTTTCTCAATGAATGGCAATTACCAAGAGGCTCTTTTTCATTTATGACTGATCTTCAATTGAGTATTTGTCTTTAGTACTTTAGCTTTTACTTTGTCTTCTCCCACTCTCTCTTGTCAAGTGGCTAATGATCCATAAACAAGCATTTGAAAGAAAAGACGGCTTTTATACTGCGAATAATTATTTTCTAATTTGAATAATGAACCCTATTCCTTCTTTGTTCCTATCACAACCTCATTTGTGTGTGTGTGTGTGTGTGTGTGTGTGTGTGTGTGTGTGTGTAATAGGTCTCTTTTAAAGACAGGTAAATACAACAAAGATATCTGGGGAAAATTTTTTCCTACATCATGTTCTAAACGCATAAAATGTGTTTTTTCTCTCTGTCATGCAGGGTCTCTGGTCCCCCTCCCCGCATAAGAACACAGGATATGGTGAGGCCCAAAAGGAATACCAACGGGAGCCATGGACAGAGGGTTCATAACACTATATTCTCGCTGGCGGCTGTCAAGACACAAAAGCAAACATCCGCCAGCACCCCTACAGGGGGCCTTCCCACACCCCTGTCTTGCTGGCAGCCGGGGGAGATACAGGAAGTAGGATCAACATGATCCACGATCCGCAATCCACAATCCACTTGCTAACCATACTCACTAACCGTGATCCTCCATCTGCTTCTCTGCCAACCAACCAATGCCCTAGCATAGCCACGGCAGTTATATTAGTGGTAACAGCAGATGGCCATCTAATGACTGAGCCAGCACCTTTCCACGTGAGTCCGAGAGCCTGCAAACTGCTCTCTGGGACTCTCCCCACACTCTCTCTTCCTAAAGCCTCAGGATAAAGAAAAGCCAAATTCTGCCTTAATCTTGGCATTTCCTTTGAACAAGCAGCCTGACCTAGTTTTCTCACTTAGTGTCACAAAGTCCTCTGAGCACCTGCAGAAAAACAGACAAGAACAAAACCTATTTACTGGATACCCAACATCAGATATGTATAAATATGCATTTTTTTAAAAGATTTTATTGGGGAAGGGGAACAGGACTTTATTGGGGAACAGTGTGTACTTCCAGGACTTTTTCCAAGTCAAGTTGTTGTCCTTTCACTCTTAGTTGTGGAGGGCGCAGCTCAGCTCCAGGTCCAGTTGCCGTTTCTAGTTGCACGGGGCACAGCCCACCATCCCTTGCAGGAGTCGAACCAGCAACCTCGTGGTTAGAGGACGCACTCCAACCGACTGAGCCATCCGGGAGCTCAGCGGCAGCTCAGCTCAAGGTGCCATGTTCAATCTTAGTTGCAGGGGGCAGAGCCCACCATCCCTTGTGGGACTCGAAGAATTGAACCGGCAATCTTGTGGTTGGGAGCCCACTGGCCCATGTGGGAATTGAACCGGTAACCTTCGGAGTTAGGAGCATGGAGCTCTAACCACCTGAACTACCGGGCCGGCCCTAAATATGCATATTTTAAAGAAAACACTTTACAGAGTATAAATTTTAACATAATCATGGAGTCAGATTTGCAAGAATATAACTTACTACTTTCCTTATAGTTGAACTTTGCTTAGTTTCCAAGTTTCTACTTTCACTAATAGCAGAAAACCAAATCTTGCAATTCAATATAAATTCAACGATTTCTGTTTTAAAACTGAAAATGGCTCTTTCTGGGTTTAAAATTTAGTTAACTTAAGATTCTCAAGCTCCTTCTTAATCTTACGTTCTCTTTCCCAGGGATGGAACTAAATGATGGGTGGGGGCCAAGGGCTTTGTATCATCCTGGCATCGTGGGAGAGTTGCCTGAGGCAAGGCCTCTGCTCAGATGGCCTTGGTTTTAAGCATCTCTTTAGAATTTTAAAATACATTTTTTTTTTTTTTTGGTAAAATCCAGATTGATTTCCCCCTTTAGCGTGTGATCACCAGATAAATCACCCATTTAAAGTTTCAGACTAACACATGCTTAACTCAGTTCTGCTCATAGCAGGCCATTCCACATCTGAAATAGTAGCTACGTTGAAAAGAGAGTAACTAAAGCTCCTCTGAAGAGCAAAGCAAATAGTATATGAAGTCAGTGAGTTATTGTTTCTAAAATATGCAAAGGTTAGGGATGTTACTAGGGTAGTTAGGGATCTCCTGTTGGTAATTGGAATTGAATTCTCATATCCTCATCAGAGTTCTAGCCATTAGAGAGCCCACACAAAAATTGATAGTCAAATGGAATTCACAGCACTTGACTACATTAATTGGTCTACCAAATGCTCAGGAACTTCACAGGATAGGAATGGGCTGGCCTGGAAAATGCAGATTGCATATGAGAACTTATTAGAGGTTTTCCTGGGAGATACTCTGGAGAGAGCTTGGTTTGCAAAGCAAATTTAACCTACATCCACATTCAGCCACACAATCTAGTTGCTAGCAGCATAAAGAGAAAAAACATCAAGAGATGGGCCCATGTTGTTTTTCAGTGCCTCTATCCCCTTCCCCCAATAAAAATGGTGTCCAGTGAATACCCCCCAAACTCTGCCCAGTTGTGCAAGCTACTCTTCCTAGCTTCATGACGTATAAATAAGTGATTAAAGTGGGAAAGGTTCAGTTCAATACAAACCTCTGATATGAAGGAGAATAAAGTTTCCCTCTCTACTGAATAATGAGAATGGAAAGCTGCAGATTTCCCCCTTAACACATCTCCAAAAATAAGGACGATTTTAGAAGAATCTGGTACAGTAGTCACCTGAATAAGAAATTTACTTCATATTTAATCTTGTATATAAGCACAACTTCATTAAAGTTTGGCCCAGAAAACAGAGAAGGGAAGCGTGTGCCATTCCCTCACCCTTCTACGCCAACAAAACTGAGGGTCTGTTCTTGGCACCCTGCTTTTCTCTCATCCCACATTCTCCACAAAACATCCCATACTCTTGTGTTTAAGCTGATGACTCCCAAATCCATATCTCTCATCCTCACCACTCCATGAACTTAGTAACTTCCCTCCCTATTCCCATTCCAAACTTTTCCTCCTCCTATGTTCCAATTATTGTTATTGGCACTATTACCATCTACCTAGGCATCAATCCAGAAAACTCAGAGTGACTCTAGGATACCCCCGTCCCTTACACATTCCATCAATTGCCAGGTTCTACTGATTTAACATTTTACAGGTCCTTGAATCTTAACTCCTAATACAGCCTCTGGTTTGGGTTCTCCTCAACTCTTACCTGAATGACAAAAGCAATCTTCTAGCAAGTCTCCCTGCCTTAACTTTTGTCCCTTAAATTCATTCTCAACAACGTCACCTATCTAAAGTGCACATCTGACCTGCCATGCACTAAACCCTTCGGCAATCCTCCACTACCTGCAGGGTAAAACACAAGCTACTTAGCATGGCACATAAGCCTTCCAATACCAAGTGCCCACCTACCTCTTAAACCTTATCTTTCTACCTCACTTTTTTTATGTTCTAGTCATCAAACCACTTGCTTCCTCCACACTCCCTGATCATCCAAATACCTGTGACTTTATAAATAGTCCTTTGCTCAGAATACCATTTCCACTTTCTTTCCTCCTAATTGTATTTATCCATTATGATTCAGCCAAAGTGTCATTTCTTTCTAGAAGCTTCTCCTAAACCTCCAGTTTTTGCCAAGTGCTCCTTCCCACCCTGTACTTCTATGACACCTGCATTTTTCTCTTTTACTAAATACACAATAGTGCACTAAAATGATCTGTGCACATTTCTTGGGCTTTTGGAAAGTTGGTCAATAACAACCCTCTTTCTCCCACCCAAGTTAGACAACAACTGAAAAATAAAAGAACCAGGTAGATGCAAACAAAAATATCACCTTTATTATGGATAAAGCTAACACTGGAGAATGTGGCAGAGTCTGTGAACCAAGTGGGTTGAGTTAGACTTACCTGGAACACTTTCTGGTGCTTCTGTGCAACCACAAGCCTCCCCCAACCCTCCCCCACATGAGGGGCTGCCTGCCCCTGAAAATCCACACGGAGGCATCAGGAAGAATGCATGCGTTCTTCAGGTAAGCATATCCTAAAGAAAAGAAGAGAGAGAAAGGCTGACCCACTCAAGTTCTGTTCTTTCTCAAAGAGAAGCCATCCTTCCTCACCCAGAATGAGGGAGAGGAGGGTTTGGGGCAAGAGGCCATGAGTGTCACTCTGGTGGGCCTCCCTCCACATGGAACATAAAGCTGAAAAAGTGAGGTTTACCTCCAAATAGCTCTCTCCCTCATTAGATGGTAAGCTCCTTGCAGGCAAGACAATATCTCATTCCTCTTTTTCATCCATAAAGCTGTCCTCAGTGAATCCTTATTGAATTCAAGTGTTTCCTCAGCCATAATCATTAATATCAATTTTGGGTAACAGTTATTGAAGATAGTTACAAAAGGAAGAGTCAAGGTAAAGGCAAAAAACGGAAAAGTATCTAGCCTAAATTGGTGATAATTTTTAAATGTCTGCGATGTAATAATAGAGCAGAAGGAAATGGGAAAATGTAATTGGAAATTAAAATTATTACATTGCCATTATAGAATTATTGGTGATGTTTTTAATAAATAATATTTTTAATATAATGTTTTTTGAGGGAAAATGTTTTAATATATAAGGCAGTTTAGTGGACATTTATTGTTTTATCTACTCAGAACAGCACCCTCCTTCTTCTGTGGAACTGTTCCTTCTCCTCTCCAACCAGGTGATTTTGATAGGAACTGCCAGACACAGTACCTTATCGTGGTCAGAGGGGTGGGCACCTGACACCCGAGTCCTGACTAACATGGGCAGGTGGCAGGAAGGGGGCTCCCATTAGAATCCCCTGCTGTAGAAAGGTTTGGTGTGCCTTGTAAATGGCAGGAAACTTACATATACTTTCTTTCTTTCTTTCTTTTTTTTTAAATTTTATTGGGGAAGGGGAACAGGACTTTATTGGGGAACAGTGTGTACTTCCAGGCCTTTTTCCCAAGTCAAGTTGTTGTCCTTTCAATCTTAGTTGTGGAGGGCGCCGTTCAGCTTCAAGTTGTTGTCCTTTCAGTCTTAGTTGTGGAGGGTGCAGCTCAGCTCCAGGTCTAGTTGTCATTTTCTAGTTGCAGGGGGCACAGGCCACCATCCCTTGTGGGAGTCGAGGAATCGAACTGGCAACCTTGTGGTTGAGAGCCCACTGGCACATGGGGTACTAGAACCGGCAGCCTTCGGAGTTAGGAGCATGGAGCTCTAACTGCCTGAGCCACCAGGCCGGTTTACATATACTTTCTGATGAGAATTTACTGTAGTTGAAGACAAATCTTTCCTCAGAAAAGCAGCACCTATCTCATTTTCCCCTTCTCTCTCATTACCATTTTTCTGCTAGTGCTTATGAGAATGGCTGCTCAGGCTCTGTAGATTTGGACATCTCCTTGTTAAACAGCCAGTAGGGAACTCTGCTAAACCACTACCTCCATACCCAGGGCCTTCTTTCCAATTAATTCTGGGAGTCCCAGCAGGTATCTTTCAGTGCTCAAGAAAAAGTCTAGCCAGGCAGAAAATGGCCTCTCTCACTTTCTCCCTCTCCCTCACAGGTCACCCTCTGGCTCAGTCCTAGCCAAGCAGAAAGGTCACTGTTCCTAATGGCTCTTTGAGTAGGGTGCAAGGGAGTGGGTGCCCCAGCTTAGAAGAATGACTCTATCAAAACTCCCTGAGGAATCTGAATAAGGCCACACACCTTCTTGGGCTGTGGAGAGCCCAGCCTTGTCCTTGCCTCACAGCTGGAGGGGCCAGCTTCTTTGGGTCATAGTCAAATGATGCTTTGTTTATGCCCAGTGAGAAATTTGAAAAGTTCTTTAGTTTAGTGAAGTGCTCATTTATACCTTACTAGCTAACGATACAGAAAGTGCATTAACGTTAATTGATTCCATTTGTTTCCTTTCATTTGTTTCTCTAAAAGTGGGGTAGAAATAAAATGAAAGTTAAACATGCTGATTGTACTGTTTAGGAAAACTGACTATTATCATTTTGGCCATGGAGCTCCTTTAATGAAGTATGTTCTGTGGTAAAGTGAAAGAGAATGCTTCTTCTGTTTTTACACAATTCTTAGTGACAATAACTTTTTCCTCACAGCCTCAGTTTTCCTAGGTCCCAACATAAATGTATGTGGAACTGTTTCAGGTACAAAAAATAGGTCATACACAACAGAAGGAACCCATGATTACCCACCCTCAGAAAAAAAAAGTTCTGTTGCTGCATGGCAGACTTGCCATTCTTGAGCCTGTCGTATGTCACTAGATGTGTCTGCTCCCTACTGTAGACACAATTAGATTCTCTGAAAACTCTATAAAATATCTCCTTGTGTTTGTGTCCAAAGTTCTCAAATACATTATACGAGCATATAATATTTCTGTATCAGTTCTATACAATAGAACTTCCTGTAATGATGGAAATGCTTAATATTTGCCCTGTCCAATATGGTAACCACTAGCCACACAGGGCAACTGCACACTTGCAATGTGGCTAGTGACACTGAAGATTGAATTTTCAATTTTATTTTATTTTAATTTAAACAGCCACATGTAATGAATGACTACCATTGGACAAGACACTTCTGTAGGGAAAAAACAATTTCTTGAAAGTGACCAAGGATTCCAAAACAGGTAACTAGAAATGGGTGAATAATATCAAATTAATTTTGCTCAAGCTTTTCCTTTAAGATGCTCCTAATAAAAAAGCAAAAATAAAATGAACTTGTAAGTCTGGGGCATTAGGGATATAAACTTTCTTGGAAGTATAGGTTTTTCTAATGTACGCATAGTTTCTAATCAAGTCAATACTATATTTTTTTTAATTAAAAATGATGTTTAACATTACTTTCCAAGTAAGACTAGTACTTGAGGAAGATGTTTCCCATACCCCCAGAACACCATCTTGTCCCCTCTAGTATATATCTTGGGAAATGTGGGACTAAATCATGGGCCAAAGGTAATAGCAAGACGGAGAATAGGGAAATGCAGTTTTTCTGGCCCCAACCATCACTCCTATCTTCTTAGTCTAGGCCTGCAAATCTCACTACCTTCCTTTTGCAGATTAAAGAGGCAACTTGAGTGCCCTTTCAAATTTGAGAAAATTCTCAAGATGTCTGCTATGGTGAGCTTTGTGTCCCTATTGTTAACAAGAGGTGAAAAGATAAACACAAGGGTAAAAGCCCAAGAAAGGCATTCCCAGACAGCTATGTGAAGTAGCTCTTGTGTTCTTTTGTAAGACAAAAGAGTCCTATCTGGACACATTCTGTCCTATTTTTTCAGTGGCTGTTTTCATCAAGGCACCCAGGGCTGCCATGTTACTGGCTATCTCTGATTGACCTGAATGAACTTAACTCATAATCTTTATTCACAATAATGTATAATTGCAAATTAGCTCTTCCTTAGAGTATGTACATATTTATAAAGAGATTTTCCTGTGGAGGCAGTAATTATATGTGCAACTATGCTACCAAACAGGAAATTCAGAGATCTCTGGCAGTATAAAACAGAGAATCCAACCTTGTCTAAAGGACTTCAGACAGCTCCTGTGTGACTGGCACACTGAACAGAAGCTCAAAGGTTAGCCAGGATTTGGCAAGGCAAAGATAGGAAAGAAAAACATTCCAGGGCAGAGTAATACAATACAATGAGAGAAGAATAAAATTTAACCAAGAGTATGTGTGGGTTGTTAAAATAAATTCTGTAGAGTAAGATTGTTAAAAGAAAGGAAGAATGGTGCAAGAGAATGCTGTATACGTAGGCAAGGAAATATCTGATTTGGAGAATGTTTTGATGTACAGCTACTCAGGCTATTCAGGCTGGCTCTGTACTCAATTCAATATGTTTGGGAGATTAGGTAAATCTTTGCTCTGGAAAAGGTTCCCCATTCATTCACTGGAACTATGATCCTCTTAGCAGATAACAAGTCTTTTCTCCAGCTATTTCATAAACAGTAATTCATTTTCAGAATGTCTCTTTCATATGTATCTGTACTTGTTGGTTTCTATGCTGTAAAAACATGGAACAATATCAAATTCAATTGCCTTTTGAAACCATGAAAGAGTCCCATTCAGAGGGAGTCAATTCAGGGTCAGAATTTGTGTCCTTCTGGATCAGATTGTTCCAGCAGAATTAAATAGGAGACATTGCTCACATTTTGCATACATACCAATAAGCACCACCCCCCCAAAAAAAGTGTTGCATCTGACTGTCTGAAAATTAATGCAATAAACCCCTGTCTATTATGTTCCCCTTGGACACCTATGAATAGGTTCTAATTGTATGAAAGGAAGTCTGTTCTGCACGGACTGGTGTAATAAAACACTTGGAAAATCTACTTAGGCCTCTAGACATATGAGGTGGCTAGAGGCCTGCTGTCCATAATTAGGTAGGAAGCTTACTGTTTCCTCCTGTGGAAGTCAGCACTCCCTATAACATGGACAGGTAGAGTGCTTCAGCCAAGGTTGTAAAAGTAACCCAGAGAGAGCTAGATAAACAACTCAGGTTTTCTACTTTGTGTGAACTACTCAAACCAGAAGGTCAACCACTATGCTGGTTGCTTACCATAGTGGGATTATGAGTAATTTTTTCAATACTTTTCAGGTATTGTAACAACTAATTATTAGTTCTATAGACTAGGAAAAAAACCCACACTTAAAAATATTGACTCTGTAAGACTCTACAGACCCCTGCTGGCTATTTTTGTACCCGAGGAAGGAGCTTATCCTATCACCACCCTCCTTTGATAACAATAAATTAGTTTCATTATGATTCTGTGACTTTCGGTCAAGATGATGAAGTAGGTAAATGCTGTGCTCACCTCCTCCCACAACCACATCAAAATTACAACGACATTATACAACCACTCTTGAGAACCACCTGAAGATTAACTGAACAGAACTCCTACAACTAAGGATATAAAGAAAAGGCCACATTGAAACTGGTAAGAGAAGCTGAGCTGTGAAACAGGCAGGTCCCATACCTATGTGTAACAGTTAAGAATCAGAAGGGATATCTCATCTGCAGAGGTCCCCTCTGAGGAGTGATGGGACCCAGTCTCATACTTGGTTGCCCAGCTTGAACAACCAGTGCCAAGGAGTCCTCAAAACAGCTGCCTGGGAAAATCATCAGGGACTCAGTCTAGATGAAACACAGGGCTGCTGGAGACCCAGGTATCCTCCTAAAGGGCCCAAGCACAGACTCATTTGTTGATGGACTCACTCGCTATGAGCTCCAGCACTGGGCCAGCAGCTCAGAAAGCACCAGGGACATATGGAGGAGGAACTGAATTATCTGGCTTCGGGGTGAAGGCTGGAGGGTCAGCTCTCTCCAGGACTAAAGTGACTACAGGGGTCATTTTATTCCTTTGTTGAGCTCCCCCCCACTCCACAGAGCCAGGAGGTGGGCACCACTATTCCTTTGCTGAGTCCTTCCCAAGCTAGCCTGCAGGCACAGGCAGGTACCAAATCTGAGATTCCATCAAACTTGTCCCACCCTGGTGATTCCCTGAGAACCAACCTGCAATTGGTGCACAGGCCAGAACCTCTTTCATCAGCTGTGACTCACAAGTGGCCAGCCATGGCCTGCACTGTGGCCTGCACTGTGACTCACAAGTGGCCAGCCATGGCCTGTACTCCCTAAAAGCCTCTGAAAGGTCCACAAATGCCAAGGAAGCAGTGGCTGGCCTCAACATGCCCTGTACCTCTTGCTAAGTCACCCCCAGCCTGGCACTAGTGGCAGCCAGCCTTGGTTTGCAGCATAGCCTCTCCCAGCCACCTCCAAGCCCAGAACAGGCAGCTACAAACCTCAGATCACTTTGTAGCTCCTACTAGGTGGTCCCAGGGCTAGACATAGGCAGCAGCTGGCCAGGCCTGCCCTAGAGACCCTTCAAAGAGGCCCCAGAATCAATACACCCTGTAACTGACTTCAGGCCACATCAGAGCACCACCCAATTAGCTCCAAAAATGACATATCCATAAGATGAACTCAGTAGGTACCAGGTCCTACAATGAATCCCACTCCATGGGGTCAGCCCCCACACAACAGCTTGTTTGCTCTAGTCACAGCCAGTCATCATAGCCAGTCAGTCTGAGGATCAATCCCAGCCATTGACATGCCAACAACAATCAAGACTCAACTACAAAAGAAGGGTGCACACAACTGACACAAGGGACACAGAGTGGCTCAGGTGACCGGGGGACTGTGCCACTGGGTCCCACAGAGCACTTACTACATAAGACCATCCTGCCGAGACTGGGAGATGTAGCAAATCTACTTAACATGTAGAAAGAAACATAGGGAGGCAGACAAAATGAGGAAACAAAGAAACATATCCCAAATGAAAGAACAGGACAAAAATCCTGAAAAAGAAGTAAATTAAATAGAGACAAGCAATCTACCAGATTCAGAGTTGAAACGACTGGTGATAGGATGCTCAATTAACTTAGGGGAAGAATAAATGAATTCAGGGGAACTTATACAAAGAGATCAGAAACATAAAAATGAACCAGTCAGAAATGAAGAAAAGAATAAATGAAATGAAAAATGCACTAGAAGGAATCACCAGCAGACTAGATGAAGGAGACGATCAAGTCAGCAATTTGGAAGACAAGGTAGTAGGAAACACCCAATCAGAACAGCAAAAAGAAAAAAGAATTTAAAAAAAAAGAGCATAGTTTAAGGGGTTTCTGGGACAACATCAAGCATACCAACATTCACATTATAGGGGTACCAGAAGGAGAAGAGAAACAGCAAGGAATTGAAAACCTATCTGAAGAAATAATGATGGAAAACTTCCCTAACTTAGTAAAGTATGTAAAGGTATAAGCCTAGGAAGCGCAGAGAGTTCCAAACAAGATGAACCCAAAAAGACCCACACCAAGACACATCATAATTAAAATAGCAAAGGTTAAAGAAGAGAGAATCTTAAAAGCAGCAAGAGAAAGGCAGTTAGGCAGTTAGTTACCTACAAGGGAGCTCCCATAAGACTGTCAGCTGATTTCTCAACAGAAACTTTACAGGGCAGAGGGACTGGCAGGAAATAGTCAAAGTGATGAAAAACAAGGACCTACAACAAAGATTAGTCTACCCAGCAAGGCTACCATTGAGAATCGAAGGACAGATAAAGAGCTTCCCAGACACACAAAAAACTAAAAGAGTTCATTACCACCAAACCAGTATTATAAGAAATATTAAAGGGACAAAGAAGGAGAAAAAGAAGGAGAAGGATGAGGATGAGGATGAGGAGGAGGAGGTGGAGGATGAGGAGGAGGTGAAGGAGGAGGAGGAAGAGGAAGAAGAAAAATATGAATAATAAATGGCAATAACTACATACCTATCAACAATTACTTTAAATGTAAATGGATTAAATGCTCCAATCAAATATATAATGTGGCTAAATGGATAAGAAAACAAAACCCTTACTTCTGCTGCCTACAAGAGACTCACTTCAGATTAAAAGACAGACACGGACTGAAAGTAAAGGGATGGAAAAACTTATTTCATGAAAAAAAAAAAAAAGCTGGGGTAGCAATACTTATATGAGACCAAACATATTTTAAAACAAAGATTACAATAAGAGACAAAGAAGGACATTTCATAATAATAAAGGGATCAATCCAATAAGACAATATAACTCCTGTAAACATTTCTGCACCCAATGTAGGAGCACCTAAATACATAAAGCAAATATTGATGTACATAAAAAGAAAGATTGATAGTAATACAATCATAGTAGGGGAGTTTAGCACTCCATTGCCATCAATGGATAGATCATCCAGACTGAAAATCAACATGGAAACAGCGGCCTTATATGTGGAATTTAAAAAACAAAATAAATAAACAAACAAAACAGAAACAGACTCATAGATATGGAGAACAAATTAATGGTTACCACATGGGAGGGTGGTTGGGGAGGGTATGAAAAATGTGAAGGGATTAAGAAGTACAAATTAGCAGTTACGAAATAGTCATGGGGATGTAAAGTACTGCACAGGGAAAATAGTTAATAATATTGTAATAACTGGTTATGGTGCCTGGTGGCTACTAGATTTATCAGAGCAATCACTTCATAAGCTATATAAATGTCTGACCACTATGCTGTACACCACAAACTAATATAATATTGATTGCCAACCATAATTGAAAAATTTTTTTAATTTTAAATAATAAAGTGCTCTAAAATGAAAGAAAAAATAAAATAGTTCTGTGCCAGAAAGAAAAAAAAAAGATTCTGTGGAATAGTTATTATTCTTATTTTACAGATGATGAAACTTAGGCTCATAGAGCATAAATAACTTGCCCAAGATCACATGTTAGAAGAACAGTAAGGAGTCAAACCCAGGCACTTCTGATTTCAAAGTCTGGACTTTTTCTATTAAGCAACAAGTTTATTAAGCTATTAAGTTTCGGACATGACATCTGCTTTAGGTGAGACTTGGTCATTGGGAGCAAGGGGAAGCTGTAGTCTTCTATGAAGGGCAGTCGACCACTTCTGTAGGCCCAGAAGCTTCAGAGAAACCTGAGGATTTACAGCTCTCAGGGGCAACTACCCAAAAGACCTTAACCTTAATACCAGGGTCTCCTTCCTACGAGAGCCCTGACTTTGGTGTGGATGATTTTGTGAGGCTGAAAAGTCTGATGTCTATGAAGTCCTGCCAATTTTACAATTAGGTCTTGGGCCTGGTCTTTCATAGAATCGGACTCTACAGCAGGAGATGAGGGAGATCATTAAAGGCTGTCAGGGAGGCCTCCAGCTTTCATAATGTCTTAAATCGATAATTAATTGACCTGAGCTTATTGTTTCCTCGCTTCAGTTTATAATGGTACTCAGCAACAACCAACCAATTCCACACAGTTTAATAAAATAGAAACATATATGTAAAATGTATCATGTGATAAAGGTGGAATTTCAAATAATGTGGACAATTCTGAATTATGCAATTAGTAGTGTTGGAACATCTGTGAAGCAATGACATAAGAGCCGTACCTCACACCGTATCAAAATAATTCCAGATGTAATTACATGTAAAAAAGCAAACTTCAACAGAACTAAGAAAAATAAGTATAGGTGAATAATTAAATAATCTTCATTAAATAAGTCTTTCTAAGTATTTCACAAAACAAAAAAACAATATAAGAAATATCCTAATTTTATTTGTCAGTTATATCTCAATAAATTTAAAAAAGAAAGATAGCTTTAAGGAATTTTTAAGTTTTTCAATAGTTTCTTTCAGAAAATATCCCATAAATAAAATAAAAACCAAAGTGCAAACTGAAATGTTTGTAATAGATATGATGTGCAACTATAATATATGTGTGTATGTTGGTATGTAATACTGATATACTTATTAGAGCATAAATTTCTTTAGATATCTATTAGAAAAAATAAATACATCAACATAAATACAGTAAAGGGGAAATCACAAAAACAAAAGTTTACATGACTAAAAAAACACAAGACAATCTATACAACCTTATGGTTTTAAATAAATTTAAAAAAATATGTTACTTGTTAAATTGGGAAAGGCTTTTTAATAATTATTTCCATTACTTACATGGAAATTTAAAACAACATAAATGTTTAATAATAAAATGTTTTCAAGATATATAGTTGTACATGTGTAAGAATGGAATACTCTTGTAGTCATTAAAACTTTTTAGGACTCAAAATAATAGGAAAGGTGTTCATACTATATCATGTGAAACAACAGGTTTCAAAATCATATGGATAATATCACCCAATGTTTTAAAAAGAAATTGTACGTTTGTGCAGAGAAAAGTCCTAAAGGATATGTTAACAATATTTTCTGTGAGTGGTGGAACAGTCTGATGACTTCAATTTTTTTCTTTTGGCTTATCAATATTAAGTAAGTGTCCTAAAATGACCATGATTCATTATTTTTGAAATGGGATTTACAGTTATCATTTATTAGCTTTTAAAGGTACAATTTTCCAAACTCCCCTTAATTCAATGTTCCTTGGGGTATTCAACCACACTTGTGATAAAGCTGGGGGGAGGACCTGGGGAAAATGCAGATTGGATAAGTGAAGTCCTAATGGCTCACTGGAGAGTCTGGGTGTGGGGGTGGGAGGTCCTGAGGGGTGGGCCTGGCCTTTCCCATCCTTCCTGCCCTAACACCTCATTCTCACTGCTCCACAGGCCAGGGCTCACCTTGTTGAACAGTGGCCTTTGTACTTGCTGGACCTGACCTCAGCACGACCCCTATTCACAGACTCTTCATCAGAATACTAGCCCTATATTGTAACATCACACCATCACACTGTATCTTCAGAAGAGCAAACTGCTTCCCTGGTGATGACAGGTTTATTGCATTTCAAGGTGAAGGTTCTATAAACTTCAATTAGGACCAGACAGAATTCTACCAAAAAGCTTTATAATAATTAGGCAGGAATATGAGTCATTCAAACTCAATATTATGGAAGTTTCACTAGGGATTTCTTTCTTCTCTGAATGACAAGTATAACAAAGGCCTATAAAATAAGTGACAGTAATCTATAAAGCTTTTTTTCTTTTTGACTAATAGGATTGTTCAGTTTGTCCCCCTGGGTCTTAAGGCATATGTCATAAAAAACTGCCTCTCCAGGGTTAATGACACTTTATATTTGCCTCCGGAGTTCTAATGTGACTATAGGAAAGATATTTTCAGCCAAGCATCACATATGGCCAGTTAAGGGAGACTGCTTTCCGGAGAGGCAAAGAGAAACCTTTTCTGGACCACTACCTGCCATCCCTGAGACATGCAGTTCCACAGAGCAAAGTGAGCAACAGAAAACAAAGGCTATCATGCCAGAGCCCCAGGCCTGCTTCCTGAGCATTAGGTTAGCGGGATTTAACATGACGGTCAGGCCATTCGTGATGCTGCTGCTGTGGTGTCTGTGTATATTGGCCTTTCCACAGAGAGACAAGCTTGAGAAATGGGTGACCTGCCCCATGTAGTCTGGCTTCTTGGTTTATAGCCTAGTGAACAAGAGGAGAATAACTGGATTATGAAAGAGTTTGGCATAAGATTATTATAGGTAGTGTTGGAAGGGAATACATTTTCTGTTTCTTTTTCTTGTATTTATGTATTTGACAAACCATTAGCCATGCATTCATTTAAATAAATGCTGAAGGGCTACCATGTTTCCCCAAAAATAAGATCTAGCTAGACCATCAGCTCTAATGCATCTTTCGGAGCAAAAATTAATACTAGACCAAGCCTTATTCTACTATAAGACCGGGTCTTACATTAATTTTTGCTCCAAAAGACATGTTAAAGCTGATGGTCTGGCTAGGTCTTATTTTCGGGGAAACATGGTAGAACAAGGAAAGCAACACGAGGAAGCTAATCAGAGCATGAACTTGGTTCATCAACACATCTGCCCAACCAACACCTCCAAGACCCTCGAGAGGTAATTGTCAAACTTTATAATAGCTTACATTTACATATTTGTAGACAGAAATACCTAAATTTATATTTATATATACTATCTTACATTTTCCAAGTATTTTTTTTAATAAAAGAAAGATACTGCTGAGAGATTAAATGATTTGCCTGGTCAGCAGCAGAGGCAAGCCTGGAAGTCACGCAGTCTGTTTTTGTCCACATTCATTAGTGAGTAAGAGAGATTACTATCAAGCATTCTTTTGAGTGAGAAACATATCTGTGGAAGATAGCGCAATGTAAGGCTTCAGAATCAAGTTTTATAATTTTTAATGTGCCAGGCACTGTGCTGAGTGCTTTAAGCGCTACTAATACAAATAAGATATGCTCCCATCTCTTAGGAAGGAAATTAACTGACAGTAGAGAGGTATACACAAATAATCCTAACACAAGACAGATGATGGCATCAAAAGTACAAACAGAGTTTAAAAGATATAAATGAGGTGACTTCTGAACAGTAAGATTTGGACAGATAGAGGGGAAAGTCTTTCCAGGTGGAACAGAAAGAAGGAGCAAAGAGTCAGGAACGGAAAAGTTCAGGATGTGTTTGGGAGAACGTCCACTTTGACTGGAGGTCAGGGTGCTCTTCTTAGCCTTTTGGAAACATAGTTTCTCTTTAGGTGGCCCCCTAGATAGTAGATAAGAGGCTTGGAGTTGCAGTTGGGTTCTATCCAGTCCAGTTCACTTCCCAGACAGCAAATGATGACATTGGGCAAGTAACGTCACCATTCTCAGACTTGATTTTCTCATTGGTATATGGGAACAATAACACCGACCTTGTGGGAGGTTCCGAATATTCGTATATATGGGCCAGCACTGCTCTGCGCAGCACAGATAATGCAGTGAACCAACTGAGGAAGGCCCTTGCTCTTTAGAGCTCTGTCTAGTAAGAGTATCAGATATCAAACAAATGAGAGCTATTCGTCCTTCATTTACTGGCTTACAAGGCCTTTCCTGAACCCTCCCTCCTACTTCCTTCCCAGTGTAAACGAGGTCTCTTCCTTTCTTACTTTCCCTCGGAGCTCTGTACACTTTTCCTTCAAGACCCTTGTCTTCATTTTAAATCGTAAGTTTATTTCACTAATAGCTTGATGAAAAGTAGGTGAAGAAAGTTCCAAGGAGACCATGGTGGTGCAGCAGCACACTGAAATGGGAAAGATTTTGGACCTTTTGAGGGATTAAAAATGTAGTGCAGATGGAGCACAAAGTGAGGAGGAGAGAGAGGAAAGTAAGACGCAGTCGGAGAAACAGGCATGCGTCAGATCACGCATGATCTCCCAGGCCAAGATGAAGAACTTTTTAATTGACAAACCTAGTAACACGAAAAGAAAATCTTAATCGAAATCTGGCTTGCACAATGTTAAATCATGTCATGGAGGCTAGAAATGCTCCGTCACCCTGTGTGGCTAAAGCCACCAGGGCTCTTGAGAAGAGATCCCACTTACCTAAGTGCCTTGAACATCTTCAGGACCACAGGCTAACTCTACAAAGAACTTTCATTTTATTTTCATTGCCATAGGAAGCTATTAATGGTTTTAGGCCTGTAAACGTCTTCAACAAAAAAAGATGTGAGTGAACACTGCAGTTCCCTCTTTAGCAGTTATTCCATTGCCCCCCAAGTAAAGGTGAGACTGGCCCATCCCCAGGCAGTTATTGGTTCATGACCCAAGCTGGCAAACTGGAGTGAACTCCAGGAGTTCATTTTCACAATTAGAGGAGAGAGAAATCCCGTCTCTTGCCCAAAGAAGTATGAAGCACCAGTAACGGCTGCCTCTTCGCCATCAGAGGGAAGCCCAGTGAGGATGACAGCAGGAGGTCCCGGGTGAAGATGAGCACAGAGATGGGCAGCAGTCCTGCGCAATGAAACGTCCCACTGAAGCCTGCCCCATCTGTGGACTCACTGGGTACCCGAGCCAGTCAATTCCACTCATGATTTAAAATAAACAAATAAAAAGAACATTAGGGCCAAATGGTGACCTTAACTGCAGAGCTCTTCAACATGGAACTAGGGACATGGGAATGTAGACAGGTGACTAAGAAAAGCGATTAGATCTCAGGCAAAGGAGGTAGGCAGGTTCCATAGTGGGACCCCAGGGCTTCTTGAAACCAAAAATGGAAGAATCTGGTATCAAAGGCCATGAAGTTTCCCCCTGCTTGCCATGAATTTTCTTGCTAATGTTCTGCCCAGCATAATCCAACTCTTCTTCAAACGCTTTTTCTAGTTCCAACTGGCTTTCTTGTCATCCACCCCTATAGGATATCTATCTATATATCTATATCTGTATCTATCTATATATATGACATGATATCTATATATGGATATGATATATATCCATATATCTATAGACACCTATAGCTATCTAGATCTATAAATATCTATGTCTCTCTCTCTCTCTCTCTCTCTCTATATATATATATATATATATATATATATATATATATATATACACACACACACACACACACATACATACATACCAGGGGTGCCAAAAAAATGTATACAAGTGGACACTTTGGTCAACGTTGCTCAAGCAGTAGTTGGCTGTAACCAGAAGTGTCTGGACGCTGATGGTAACCACTTTGAGCACCTCTTGTAATTGCAGAAGTCAAACATGACTTGTATTCATCTTTTGTTGTCAGTACATATTGAGTATTACAATTTTAATAGTTTTCTTAAAGTGTGTATACATTTTTGACATCCTTTGTGTGTGTGTGTATTTTTATTTGCAACTTTGACTTACTTTTTCATGGCCCATCATGGCTCTCAGATCGGCTTCTTTCTATCATATTTCATAGCAGCTTCAGATCCCACTACTGACTACCTGAACATACCCGTATTTCCCCATTTGAATTCCTGGGACTACCACCCGTCCAGCTCCTTCCTCTGTGAGCAGAGGTCATCACACCACCTCACTGACCTGTGGGTTGACAGCCCTCAGGTCATGTGTAACAAGAGAGGGGGGTCCTTGGCTGCAAGGCGCATGACACCTATCCACACACTGGGGCTGGTAGGGGAAAAAAAGAAATACCTTGGAATCTCAGTCCACAATATTGGTTTTACTACTATATGGAAAAGTTTTTCATTTTGAAAGGATGAGAATGCTATCATTCTCTGGTGTCCTTGGAAAGAGTTCCTTTGAACCAAGAACTAATCATTTACTTCATTAGGAAACAAAATGAACCATGCAAATGGAAACTGTGAGTTACTTATTTGGAGACTAATTGGGAGAGAAAACAAAGTCTGCAATCAAACGTGTATCTGCTTTAAAGCAGAGTGTTTGTGATAGAGCCAAGTGTGTTTTCCTTCCTTCTTTTACATTTCTCCCCAGGTTTTTTAAGTAGATGACATGTAACTATAAATCCAAGAGCATTTTCCTTATTGCTACCAGAGCCCAATGGAACTCAGGCATCCAAGCTTCTTAAAGAAAATTTAAGAGAACCCTGGATCATACTATCATCATTGCTTATTTGTGAGTCTGGCATGTGTTTTGCATTATTGTCTTTAGTCTGATTTATTTGGAGATTATCTCTATGCCTTTAAAGGAAGAATGTACTTTAAAGGAAGAAAGCAGTATCATAAACCTTAGCTCCAAACATCCTTCCATGTAAAATATTGTGTCTGTTTTCCGTGATACTCTTTTCTTGCCTTCCTTCCCACTCAGCTCATCCTTTCCTTAGCAGCCAAGTAAATTCTCAAGGCTACACCCAATCTGTGGATTCCTACTCCCCCCTCCCCTTACCCTGCTACCCAATCAACCCGCCAAGCAGCAAACCTTAGGAGTAGATGAGAGGTGGGGCACCCTCCTCATAGAGGGACAACCAAAAGGTTAGGATCTAGTCTCAAGTGTGCCAAGTTCTGATCAATTTATTTGTTTGCCTAGGGATCAGTCACATTCTACGAACTGCTTTCCTGCTATCCAAACTCACAAGACGCTGCCATGTGAGGGCTGCTTTCATTTAGACAGAAAGCAGACTTTACTGGAAACTGGCATCCTTGTGAATACTGTGAAGGGCACAGCCCTACCTCCACCCATGCCACCTAACCTCCAGCTGTCAGATTACTGGGAAACTGACCTGTCACAAGCTATGTGGTAAGCATACTATCCCAAACAAAGAAATTCGGGTGATGTTTTGGGTTTTATCCCAACTCTACTAGGTAGTACAGCTTTAAGGTGACTAGAAAACTCATGTCTGCCAGACAATGTCTGCGCCTCTGACAATGACAAATTAGCAACAACAAATTCTTCCCAAACACTTGCTCTTTCAATGTTCCTTAACAGCCACCAAAGACTTCTGCCATGATATACCCTCAGGACAGACATGTCATTATTTCCAAGGTAACAGCCTTTCTTTCATTAGTTACATTGGTAAATTGACGCCTACTTTACTTAAGGGGGAAACACCTTGGTTCCTTGGCTGGGAACTAAGAAGCTCCCCACCCTTAGGAGAAACACTCATCAAAATCATTTCTTCCTGAAAAGATTTCCACAGATAGGCAATCTGATCTCATTCATCTCTGATGCTTTATTAATTTTAGTTTCAAAAATTGCCATATCCTTACTTTGCCCCCAACTAGTTGGAGTGGACAGGATTCTGATGGATATTAAGCCAATGATAAATGTCCTTATAAGAGACAAAAAAGTGAGAAGATGATATGAAGACAGAGGGAGAGATTGGAGTGATGTAGCCACAAGCCAAGAAATGCCTGGGAGCACCAGAAGCTGGAAAAGAAAAAGGAAGAATCCTCCCCTAGCACCTCTGGAAGGAGCACGGCCCTGCCAGCCAACACCCTGATTCCACACTTTCGGCCTCCAGAACTGTGAGAGAATAAATGTCTGTTGTTTTAAGCCACCAAGTCTGTGGTAATTTGTTACAGCAGCCAAGGAAACTAACACAGTCCATTTGTCTGTGACACCTTTGTTCCCCCAGCTCTTGAGATGTTGGCTTTAATACAATGTTCTCAGAGAAGCGTTCTCTGATGTGCCCCCACCCCCATCCTAAAGCTAAATGAGGTCCCCTCATTATACTCTTAAAGCCAGCTCCATGTACTTTTCCTTCCTAGTACTTCTTAAAACATATTCTTACCTATTTGAGGCAGAACAATTTATTGAAATGCTAATTTGTTTCTGTCTAAAAATTCCCCTACTGTGCTCCTTAAGAAAAATGGGACCTTGTTCTGTTTTGTTTCCTTAGAGCCTGACCCACTGAGATCATACAGAGACATCAGAGCCCCAGGGAAGCAGCAGCCAGGAGAGGTATGATCCCCCAGGAACGGGAGACAAGCACAGCCCTCATCCCACTGCCTGCCAGCACCCAAGGCAGCAGTGAAACTCTGAGGAAACCACTGGACCTCAGACACCTGGGCTCACGTCCTCACAGATTTCCAGCCCTAAGCACAGTGTTGGACCACAAGGGGCCCTGGGAGATACAGCAGCAAGACCCAGTGCGACCAGGTGCCCAGTTACTGGATGCATCTCCCTAATGTTTGGTGCCACAAACAAATAGCTGTGTCCTCTGGTGGGGGACAGAGGGAAGTGCGTGGAGGGTAGGCAAGAATTGCTGTTGCTTCTCATCAATGCATCTTAGTGCAAAATGACGTTAAAATGGAACTTCTCCTGTTTTCTCAGTTATGGCTGGTATTACAAACCTAAGAACAAAGGATATTAAGTGCCCACATATTCCAAAGAGACGTACCAATGTTTGTAAAACTCACTAGGATGATCTCTAATGTCCAGTCCAGCAGACACTGCCCATCACCCAAGAGGGACCCTTCATAGTAGAACTGGAGATTGTATGCTGAGGATTTCTTTAGAAAGGAAATTGTCTGAGTGTCACCCCTTCCTTGGGAAGGGGTAGAGGGCTTCTGGGAATCACCGAGAAGGTGGCATGTTTCTCTTGGAGTTAGAAGGAGGTAGGGACACAAGCTGTCCTAAAAGTGAGGAGCTGGCTGGAGCAGCATTTAGTGACAAAGCAGCAGGGCTGCTTCAGGAATGGTCTGTGCTTCTAGAATTCATCAGAACCTCCCAAGGTGTAGACCCTTCAAAACATAGGTGATTTTGGTCATTTTAAAAAATATCCCAGCCAAGAGGATCATCTTGAGGGGCTGAGTGACCCCCCCACCCCCCGAGCCCCCACAAGGAGTCTGTGTGAGACAGATGACAGAAATTCAGAAGGGCAGTACCTGTACTGGAGAACTACAGGAAAGACAGCCCCTAGGAAGGGGATTCTCTGAAGGTCCCCCAGAACGATCTTCAAGGAATTGCAGGAAAAGACCAGCTTTGGGACATCTGATACCCCCAGACGGACCTGATACCAGGCCACAGAGTTTTTGTTTTGTTTTGTTTTGCTTTGCTTTGCACCTGACCTGTTTTCTCTCCTGCTCCAGCTGTGATGACGCTGAGGCAACTTAGAGAATGGACCACAGGGAAGGACATAATTAAAGCATCACCAGGATCTCCTTTCTCCTGCAGTTTTCCCCATCTGGGCAGGCTTAGTTGGGAAAAGGGAGAAACTTTAAATTGGATGAGACTGAAAGTTATATATCGGACTGGCCTACACTTTCAATACCTGACAAATGGAATTGTTTATTAATACATGAAAATGACTTGATAAAGCTTTGGGATTTACCCATGGTGTCTTTTGGAAGTAGAGAAGAAAGCGGCACTGAATCTTCCTTAAAGGCAATCATGGGAAAGAACAAAGCTGCTTTCTTCTTGTGCCTTTCTCAGCGCAGTGCCAACAAAAGGAGGTGCAGTTCCACACGCTCTGACCCACAGTGATGCCAGGTGTGGGCCCTGCACCGCTGCACTGGGACTCGTGCTCAGGTTCAGGGCCTCCTCTCACAGCCACAGCCCAGGGACAAGCCGGGACCCAACAGGATGCACTGTGACAGGGTCATGTGACCCCAACTGCAGCGCCCAGTCCGTCAGTCTTTCCTCCTCAGGACTAAAGCATCTTCTGCAGCCACTCAAAATTCAGTAAGGTCATCTTATATCCACCTCATAAGACAGGTGACCATCTCCTTCCAAACATATAATGCTGAAGGAGCCCCTGAACGTGGTCTAGTTGACTTCAATTTGCGTAAGTAAGTAGAGGCAGCAAAGTGACACCTCCCGGAACAATATCTATTTCAAGTGATCTGTTCTCTCCACCTTGGGCATTTGAAGACCTTTCTCGATGGGCATCCTGTATATTTCTGCCTTAATAGACTGTTACACCTATGAATGCTTTAAGCAAGGAAAAAGAATATTGTTCTAGTTGAGGGACAACAGATTGGGTAGATAAGAATATATATCTAATAAAGAAAAGAGATGGGATCTTGACCGGCTAGGACAGGAGAGAGGGAAAAGGAAAGGCATCAAACACATCTTTGATGGTGGGGCCTACCCCCAGCTTCCGTCTGCCTCACTTTAGTTCTCAAAACTTCATCATTTTTGAAACTGTTAATTCTTTCCTTGACTGAGGTTTAAATGGGACAAAGAGCCTCTACTGGCTGTAACCCAACTGCAGCCACGTTTTCTCCATGTCTTTGCTAAGCGTGCTCAAGTGTCACGGCTCTGTACTATTTCTCTGCTACAGGAAACATGTGAAAACAAAAGGGGTGGGTTGCTTCATCACAGCTTTCCAGGGTTCATTAAATAAAAATAGCTCTAAATGAAGTTGCATTAGAAACGACTCACGTTAAATATCAACTGCTAATGAGCACCTTTTTAAGAGTGTTCCCTGAAAAACCGAGCTTGCCACCCATTAGCAATTGTTTTTAAGATCAGGTAGGGGAAAAGAGTGGCTTTTCCCTGAAAATCAGGGTGGCTTCCCGTGGAGATGGATGTCAAATGGTGCAACCAGTTCACTGAGGAGTCTCAATTGCTGGGATAAAAAGAGACAGTTTTTTCCCCAAAACTGCCACGCCACCAACTGATACTATGCCATACCTATCTTTCCTTTTGACTAGGTGCTATAACATGTTAATCACTTTTGATTTCCAAAAATCTCTTAGTTGAGACATTCCAAACATGTCTAAGAATCAGTCTGTTCATTCAAAGCTCTTCCCTTGCCCCATTCCCTCCTCAGTCGTAATTCAGGTTCGCCTTAAGGTTCTAGCAGCTTGTGATGGAGGATGGCGCGTGCCTGCCTCTCACACATCTCCTTACATCCCTCTTCTAATTTCTCGACTGAGCGAGGTCTCAGTTCTCCTCTCTGTGGGTATCCAGGGTCACTTTCCTAGGACACAGACTGTGGGCTCCATGGGGGCTGGTGGTCACCCCAACCTGCACTGCTAATGAGGGGTCCTCTCTCCAGAAGCAACTCTAGGCCTCGGCAGTCATCTTGGGCACCATCAGCCCATGTGGGGACCATCTTCTCTGCCTCCAGGTGGAGAAACAGCTTTGGCTCCATCTTTGCTTGGCCATTCCCTCCCCAAGGTGGTGCCTTTCTTGATTCTTTTCCCCCTGTGTTCTGGTAACACAGATGCAAATTGGCAGGCTCGCTATTTAGGCAAAGACTCAACTAATGGGTAACAAGCCGGTCTCCCTTTCTTCCCACCCACTCCCTCATCTTTACAAGTGGCTCCACTGGGACCCTTCCCCCTTCATTGCAGGGAAGGATGACACCCCTTATCGCCTCTCTCCACCAGCAGGTCTTGAGGGAACAAAAATACAGTCTCATCAGATGTACTGCATCACACTTCCAAAGGCAGATCTCCCTGCTTGCAGATTTCTCCTTATATTAAGCATGAGGAATAGGAGGGGAGAAAACGTGGTTGGAGAAACAGAGAGGCCATGTTAGGCCACTTCTCTGAACCAGAATTTTTTTAGTAAGCTATATGTATACATAGCTGTTGCTCATTGTGGCAGTTCTCTGGATTTAGAATACCAGTGTATATAGACCTTTTTATTCCTAACTTTGAAATCCTGGGATAACAGAAAAATTCTCACACATGACATCCTGATGCAATAGTTACCATGGAATGAGTGAATAAAACATAATATCTTTAACATTTTCAGTCTTTCTGGGACTATTGAAAACTATAATTTTCAACAGTCCCAGAAAGACTGAAAATGTTAAGGATATTATGTTCTAATACTCTTTTTCCTGGACAAGTAATTTGGTGATGGAGGAGAAAGAGGTTGGTGAGGCCACAGTGTGTAGAAATAAAGTCCAAAAAACACAGAAGTTACATACATACACATACATATGAGGTGTGATCAAAAAGTATGGTGAGGGGCAGCCAGATGGCTCAGTTGGTTAGAGCGCGAGCTCTTAACAAGGTTGCTGGTTTGATTCCTACATGGGATGGTGCGCTGCACCCCTTGCAACTAGATTGAAAATGGCGACTGGACTAGGAACTGAGCTGCACCCTCCACAACTAGATTGAAGGACAACGACTTGACTTGGAGCTGATGGGCCCTGGAGAAACACAGTGTTCCCCAGTATTCCCTAATTAAAAAAAAAAAAAAAAAAGTACAGTGAATGTATAAATAAAAACAAATTTATTTAATAAAAGACACATCGCCATTACTCCCCCTCAAAATACTCCCCCTTGCTTCGAACATACTTATGCCATCGTTCTTGCCACTTTCTGAAGCAGTTCTGGAAGTCCTCTTTCATGAGTGTCTTTACTTTATCCTCCATCATGACAACGATCCGTGTCACACAGCGCTTCTGGTACGGCAATTTCTGTCAAATAAAAACATTATTGTGTGTCCGCATCCATCTTATTCACTGGATCTGGCACTGTGCAATCTCTGGCTCTTCCCCAAAGTCAAAAATGACCATAAAAAGTAAACATTTTGAATCAGTTCAGGACATCGAGGCAGCCACAACAGCGCCACTAAAGACACTCACGGAGGACTTCCAGAACTGCTTCATAAAGTGGCAAGAATGATGAGATAAGTGTGTTGGAAGTGAGGGGGAAAATTTTAAGGGAATGAATGGCAATGTGTCTTTTACTGTAATAAATGTTTCTAAAATTTCAACATTCACTGTCTTTTTCGATCACACGTTGTATTCACATACATACATACATTTGAAGTTGCATATCCAACGATATCACAGTTACATTGGGAACAGCAGCAGGGAATATATTAGGTTGGTGCAAAAGTAATTATATAAGACCCACTTACAAAGAGTCACAACCATTTCTTCTGGTTACAAAAATTGAAGTGCTTCAACAGGGTTCTCATGATATAGGAGGTCTCAAAATTAAGTTTGCGAACTTGTTGCAATGATGTTGCTAACCTTTTTGTGCTATCAGAGGGATTATTTGTTATGAATTTGTACCAACTGGAAAAACAGTTAACAAAGTCTACTATTTGGAAGTGCTGAAAAGGCTGCGTGAAAAGGTTAGATGACCTGAATTTTTTGCCAACAATTCATGGCTCTTGCATCACGACAATGCTCTGATAGCCATTCCAGAGAAAGAGTTCCAAAATTGCTTTGAAGGGTGGACTACAAGCTGGCATCAGTGCATAGCATCCCAAGGGGAGTGCTTCGAAGGTGACCGCAGTGATATTCAGCAATGAGGTATGTAGCACTTTTTCTAGGATGAGTTCACAAACTTAATTGTCTGAAAGTAGAATGTACAAATTCTAGTTTCACACAATTTAAAGCACTAAATGGTCACAGTTGAGTACTTGTGCAACTATTTTCTTAGGATAAATATTTACAAGCAGAATTACCAGGTGAATGAATATAGAGATTTAAAATTTTGAGTGTCCTTCAGAAATATACTAATTTATACTCCCACCAGGAGTAAAGGAGCATGCCTGTTTACCAAAATTTTCTAAATCGATGAATCTAATAAACATCTAGAGAATGAATTAGAGGACATTATGAACTGATTTACATCTCCCAAAATTCATTTCCTATGTCAAAATCTTAACTAACCTCTAATGTGACTATATTTGGATAGGGCCTTTAAAGAGGTAATTAATACTAAATCCACTGTGACTGGTGTCTTCAGAAGGAAAAGAGACATTAAAGATGTGTGTGCACAAAGACCATGTGAGGACACAGTGAGAAGGCAGCCACGTGCAAGCCATGGAGAGAGGCCTCAGGAGAAACCAAGCCTGCTAACACTTTGATCTTGGACTTCCCATCTCTAGAAGTGTGAGAAAATAAATTTCTGTTGTTTAAATCACCCAGTCTGTGGTATTTGTTGTGGCAGCCCTAACAAACCAATAGGAGAATGTGACTGAAATAAGTAAGCCCATTTAAGCTGTGGCAATAATGAGTGAGAAATAAGGAGATTCTGAAGTGAGGGAGTGAGGGCAGGGATGCGAGGAAGGAGGTAAACTCAAGATATATTTAGGAAGTAAAATCCAACATTGGCAATTAATGGTATGATATGCTTTGGTAAATGTGCCACTTAGAAAGTGCATTTGGATGCTCATAAGACCCTGGATATAACTAAGGCTTTTTAAAAAGGTGTAAGTTCATTTCTCCTCACACACAATAGGTGGCTGCACGAAAAGGGAGGTGGTTCAGGACCGGTTCGACATCTCCATGGAGTCATCAAGAACACTACAGTGGTACCTCGTTTTTCGAACATCTCCGTTGACGAACATTTCAGTTTATGAATGCTGTAAATTTTATGAATCTATGGTATCATTAGATAGTAAAATTCATGTGAAATTTGCAGTTTTAGGTGTTGACTTTAAAGGTCTGGAATGGATTAATCCACTTTGCATTACTTTCTATGGGGAAACTGTGCCTCGGTTTTCGAACATTTCATAACTCAAACGGTCTGCCAGAACGGATTGCGTTCGAAAACCGAGGTACCACTGTAGTTTCTTCCATCTTTCTCTGGCCATCCTTAATGTGTCACTTTCTGGACCAACGTGGCTCCTAGACCTCCAGCCATCATATCCACATTCCAAACAGAAGGAAAAAGAAAAGACAAGTGTTGGAGAGGCTGTGGAGAAAAAGGAACCCTCATACACCCTTGGTGGGAATGCAGATTGGAGTAGTGTGGAGGTTCCTCAAAAAATTAAGAATAGAATTACCGTATGATCCAGCAATCCCTCTTCTGGGTATCTACCCCGAAAAATCTGAAAACATTTATCCGTAAGGATATATGTGCTCTGATGTTCACTGCAACTTAATTTACAGTGGCCAAGACATGTAAACAACCAAAGTGCCCTTCCAAAGATGAATGGATAAAGATATGGTTTATATACACAATGGAATATTATTCTGCCGTAAGAAAAGATGAAATAGTGCCATTTGTGACAAAATGGATGGATCTTGAGATTATTATACTAAACGAAATAAGTCAGACAGAAAAAGTCAAGAACCATACTGTTTCACTGATGTGTAAGATATCAAACTAAAAACAACAAAGGTACAAAACAAACAAATAAAGAAACAAAAACTCAAACATAGACAATAGTTTAGTGGTTACCAGATGGTAAGGGGGGCGAAGGAATGGTAGATGAGGGTAAACGGGATCAAATATATGGTGATGGAAGGAGAACTGACTCTGGGTGGTGAACACACAGTGTGATGTATAGATGACGTATTACAGAATTGTACACCTGAAACATATGTAACTTTACTAACCACTGTTACCCCAATAAACTTTAAAACACAACAAACAAAAAACAAAAAGGACAAAAATATACTCTATTTTTAAAAGTGTTCCTAGAATTTCCACCCAATGAGTTCCACTAAATCTCACTGTCAAGAACTTAATCCTATAGCCAAGACTAGTTGCATTAAGTTAAGTATCATCTGGTCTAATGGGTTGAAGGTTTTTTATTAAGAAAGAAAAAATGTCATATTGGTAACTAGCAACTGGTAGACTCTGCCATAAGAGGGACACAGTTAAGTAAATGCTGCTGACATATTAACAAAGCTGCTAATAATACTTTTGCCCAATGAACAGAAAAACCTCATCCTCTAGCTGCTCACATTTGCACCAGCACAACCACATCCACTTCCATCCAATACTTTCCATAAACTCATATCTTTTCCTTTTTCTGTGACTACTTTATTAAGCAAACTGAACTTGAAGGTATACATAAAGAAAAAGATTTTCCTTCCACTGCTGCCATCAATCTGCTTAGTTAGATCTCCCCTCCATCTCTCAACTACGGATCAGGCAGACATCACAGCTCTTTAATCTAGTTTAGTTTCAGGTATGGAAATGGACTTTCCACCCACATCAAAACTTAAATCTCTCTTCCAATGGCATAGAATTCCCTTTCTAGTGAGCTCAGGTCTGACTCTGAGGGTGAGACCCATCACGGGAAGGGGACATGGTTCCGTCTGCTCTTTTGACTATGCTCCTGACATCTTGCTCCTCTTTCCCCTGCCAGCCCAATTCTGATACCTCAGGCTCTTCTCAGGACAGTGGCAGGGACAGGGGACTGGAGAAAAAGGAGCCAAGATACAAGCGGCTATATTCTGTCATATTCTGGTTACTGGTGACTTCTGTTATGACAGACATTGAAAAGTTGGCTCTCTCTTGTGGGCATATTTGGAGGTTCTCCAAAAACAGAGCACCCTTTGGCAACTGTGCACTGTCCCTTTCCCTAATATGGATTGTTTCTCTGGCTCAACTCTGACGCTTGTCCACCAGGTGGGGGACAACACCACCCAGCAATACACCCACAGCTACTCTGCTGGGATCCCTCACTTTGGATGGCAACCCACACAGGCAGGGCTGTATCTTCTTTGCCAGCCACATGACCTGAGGGAACTCATGCATCTTTCATCTGACAGTGCAGGCTGCTTTCGTGTCCTGCTGTCACAGCCAGGCAGTTCAGCCAGCTTCTGTCTTCCAGATTCTCCAGACAGGAGGCAATTACTAGTCTCTGGCTCAGGTGTGCATTCAAACGCATGGGGATCCATTTTAGCACCTCCCAAGAACTCTCACCACACTCCAGATCTGCAGACATTCCAGGATGGACCTAGGAATTTCTACAGCTAAGTAAACCTCTAGCTGGTGAGTGAAACACCAGTTTCTCTTCTTGCAACTTCCAAGTTTTCCCTCTTGCAAGTTGTGCCTTTTCCTTGGAATCTTCTATCACTTGGCTGGAAGGGGAGAAAGAGGACAAAAGACAAAGCATTCTCCACTCTTACAAATTCCTTAAGCGAATCTGCTTGACAGCCCTAGTCTCCTACAAAGACTGGAGGTGAGTGATGGATACACATCTATCATCTTTGTGCAGGTCTTGTGTGGATGAGTCTAGCCATCTCTTCTTAGAAAGTGAGGCTTTAGCAGACATTAGGAGGCAACAGCGTATGCTCCATTTAACAGCCTATTAGATTTGTTTAAAAAACTTGATAGTTCATTCCAAGAGTGAAGAATTTCATTTTGGCTCTGCTACTGACCAGTGGCTGACATTTTCTGTTTCATTTGATCTTAGTTATCAGGTATCCAGAAGTCCTTTGGGATATTCACACTTCTCTTTAGAGACTGGGGAAGAAAAAGAAGCCAGAAATGGAGCCTTTGTACTAAAAATTCTTTTCTATCTTTGCTATGTGTGAGTAACCAACTTGAGCTTGTTTATAAACTAGTTATAAAGACTGAGGGAAAGGTAACCCATTGTTTTTCTGCTTTGATACTTTTTAGTTAGATAGAGCTTCCGAAAACCAAATTTGGATAAAGAAAAACAAAAGCGATGCATGATGCTCAAGTGCATTCATTTCTTCCCAAGTTAAAAATCTGGTGGAGTGGGGGGGGAGGGGCGAAGGTGTGGGGGGCGAGATGGGAAACACTGCGAGCAAAGCATCCACTCTTTACTCAGTTGACAAGTATTTATTGAGCACTTATTATATGTCAGGTACAGTGCTAGGCTCTGTGCCCTACTGACCAGACTAAGCTTTGAATACTGTCTTTAGATTTGTTCATTAAAATAGCAATATCCTTCACTTTTACAGATGGCAAAATTTGCTACTATTTCAAAGATGTAGCTTTCCTACATCTTCAGGATTCAAGCCACGTTACCCAATAAGATCTGTGAATATGGTTGGTCAATTAGCATTCCTTGTCTGATGTGCAGCTCATGAAGATTCTGAGTGTAGCTTTAACACAGCTGTGAAGTTAGGAAGAACTTGGGGTGCTTTTACTTCCTGAGCAGCTGAGCACCTCCTCTCCGATTGGGATCTTGCTTCAATAGCCTTCTGAACGAACTCAAGTTCTGTATGTGCAGCCAGAGCCATGGTCAGGCCACAGGTTGGCTGGTGACACTGCGGTTGGGAATATTTTTCACAAAACTGAGAACGGAAGAAGGGCTTCTGGCTCCAGAAAAGTTATGCTCTCATAAAAAATTACAAATTCTCATGGATTCCACTTACGGCTTTTTACTATTAGATTCACTTTCTCCTAATATGCAAATGGATAGGGGAAGAATGGATAGTTGAGACAAGCTAGGACTAAACTTCAGGATGCAGAAAGAGAGAAGAAAATCTTATCATTGCTACGTTCTTATTTCATAAAGACATTTAACAACTGGGTATAAAATAAACAAAGGTTATAAATATCTATTTTATGTGCACTTGTGATCAGATGTAACTAGATAAGTAAATACAACAGGCAAAAAAAAAAAAAAAGAAAATATTGAAGGAAAACACCGATCTTTTTATTGTTTTCTTTTTTTTCCCTAGATGCATCACATTCAGCTCAGCTTTTCAGCCAGCAACCCCTGAAGGCAGCTTTCTTTGAAGCTTGTCAGTACTCTTTCTTTGATTGAAGGGGCATTAGTTCAACTGAAAAACTACAGTTAAGTTGCTAAGGAAACTAGAATGGGATAAAATCAATCAGCAATTATTTACTGGGCCTGGCTATATGTTAAATAAATAATAAGTTTAAACTCATAACATTTATTAATCTATGGGATATAACAATTATATACAGATGATGATGGTGATGGTGATGATGATGATGATGAAACAAGGAATCCAACTCTTAAGAAGCTTAGCATCTATTTCAAGAAATATCATTCTTTAACTTGCTACCTCTTACAGGAGGAGGCAAATGGCTGTTTGAGGAATAGATATTTGGGTTTGAGTAATTATGACCAAAGTCCATTTGTAAGCCAGGCTCACTCACCAGGCATGTGAATGCACTCTATTGGCTTAACCCTTCCCTCAAATGGATACCATCTTCCAGGTGAACTTTGTTTCCAAGCATTGCAAAGCCCTGCATCTAACTCTAACCCTAGGAGTCTAGGTCCTTGGTGGGGAGGCTCAGAGTTGTTGACCCAAGTTCACAGTGTCTGAGTTCAGACCAGGAGCTGGTGTCCTCATGTCTGCATGTGAGGTTCATCTTTACCTGAAAGCAAGGAGCATTACATAATCCTTGTTAGTGCAGATGGCTGTTCTGACTCCAACAGCCTGTGCATCACTGCAAGAACAGTGGCTTTAATTTCCAAAGGAAACACCAAATAAAATGCATTTCTTTAATCAAGGAAGGTTTCATCTGATGCATGCTGTCCAAGTCACAGAGTAGATTAGGCAGCTACGTAATTGGCCTGTAATATGGATACACTTGAGAATGCAATTTACTTTTTCTCATCCTTGGTCAGGTCATGAATTGAAATCACAGTAGAAACACCAGGCTGTCAGGGCATAGCTAAAAGGAAAACAGGATTTGTCTGCAGGAATCCAGCCAAGGAAACATGCCAAGTGAAGCTTAAAATGAAACTTTCCTGTCCATATTTCACAAGTTCAGACCAATAGGGAAAATAATTCTTCCCCTTCCCTACCACCCCCTCCACCATCATACTTTAAACTTTCGATGGAATACACCATAATGATATTTACACTAACTGATTATGGTCATGTCCACTGCCCTGGATGTCCCTTCAGTCACTCAGGTGGGCAGGCAGAAGGAAATCAGCATGCAGAATCCGAAGAACAGGAATTTCATTTTGGCTCTGCTACTGACTAGTGACTGACACTGGGCAAGTTACAACCTCTCAGAGCTTCGGTTTTGTCACCTGTGAAAGACAATACACGACCTGCATATTTCATCCGCTATTATAAATCTTTATCTTTCCCTTCATGGTCAAGCTTCTAGAAGAATGAAATAGTCACAATTTTGACTTCTTCACCTCTCCCCAACCTAAAATTGACCCTCCACTGAAATGCTCTGCCAAAGACCACTGCTGTCAAATCTAACAGTGCTTTGCAACTGTTCACTTACTCTCAGATACTTTCAGCAATATTGAACAGTGCTGTTCTAAAACTTTTGCAGCAACCCACTTTCACAACAACATCCTCCTTATTCTCCCCTTTAATATTAGTAGTCTCCATGGCTTTGTCCTTGGCCTTTATATTTTTATTGATTTTTTTCCAGTTTTATTGAGATATAACTGACATATGACATTGTATAAGTTTATGTTATATGACATAATAGTTTGATATATGTACATACTGCAAAATGGTTACAAGTTTAGTTAATATCCATCACCTTAGATAGTTACAAGTTGTTGTTTTTTTCTTTGTGATGAGAACTTTTAAGACCTACTCTCTCAGCAACTTTCAAATATGCACTACAATAATGTTAACTATAGTCACCATGCTGTACATTACATTTCCAGGATTTATTTCATATCACTTTGGTTAATCTCATCCAGACTATAGATTCACCTACTATCCATAGGTTGATGACACTCGGATTTATCTCCAGGGTCACCACTTTCCTGAGGTCTAGTCTACTTTTGGAAATATCTTCCTGAATGTCCTAGAGCTCACAACATTCAAAAAAAATCTAAACCCAACTTCATGTGGTTTATCTCCCCTGACCACTATCCGAATTGCTTCTCCTCCTGTGTCCCCTCCATCTGCCCAAAATCTGGGGCCCATCCATGACCCGTTTTCAAAATTCTATTTACAAAATATTTCTCAAATATGTCTTTTACCTACTATTGCCACTTGTGGGGTCCATGTCCTTCTCATCTTGTGAGCAGACTACACTGTGAATGCCTATAATCTCCCTTCTCTTACACCAAGTTAAGGCATCCTCCACGTGGGTGACAAAGTGGTCTAACAATCTATCATCTCTCTGTGCTACCTTAAACTCTGTAATGATTCCCATTACCCACAGACAAAGTCCTAATTTGTGAATACAGATGTCCTTTTATGTCTTGGCTCCTTGCTGCCTCACCAGGATCAGTTCTTGGATCTCCTCCATTCTCACCTTGGGTTACAGCCATTTCTGAAATCTTTGTCAGCTCCACTTGCTATATGACAACTTGATGAATTTGTACTAGGTTGTCACTTTCTGGAATGTTCTCCCTTGCATTCTGCTTATTTAAATACCATTCATCCTTCAAGGCTCAATTCCCATATCTTCTTTCCTGTCACATGGCCCTTGACCTTTCCCTTGTTCCCACCTACCTCAAGTAATTTAATTTCCTTCACAATACTTTGTGCATACCCCTACGCTAACATAAGTCACTGCTTATTGTAGTTGTCTTATCTAAGCTTTTCTGAGGATAGGAATCATGTCTTACCTATTGTAATATAACCCATCACAGCAAGGCCTCAGTAATTTCTGGATCTGGCCCCCACCATTTGCTTCAAACTCTCTAGCATTTTCCTGGTTTCCCTGGTTTTTCAACCTATTGTTTCCCACCTAGATTCCTCTCAGTTTAGCCTTCTTGGATTAACAATCCAATTGGGTGGTCTGCGCCAGTTTGATAGAGCTTGGCCCAAGGTGGCAGCCTATGAATTCCCCTATTCAGCTCCATGCTCCGAGAGTGGTGTGTCATCCACTCCCAGGTTCCTAGATGAGCAGCCCAAACCCAGGGTCCTGAGCACCCACCTGTCAGGTGGGAGACAAAGAAGAGAGAAGGAGAGACTGGACAACTTGGAATGTTATTATCTTCTAATAGAAACATTTAAAACACTAAATGTGTTTTCAGATAGCAGGTACTCTGCTGACAAGCATCACGGTACTGAAAGGACAGAAAACGATTATGTGAACTGGAATAGTGATAGCGAAAAGACAGCAAGGCAAGATTTAAGGGGGAAAAAATAAACACTGTTCTTATCCTGCATCCCTGTGTTGTTTGTTGTGATGCAACTGGAGGACGGGAACGTCTGAAGTCAGATCAAACTACCATCTATTATTCAGCTTTGCTAGATTGTTGCTGAAATGCACATGAAGGCAAGTACCCAATTAAAATGCCAGATCGTTGACTGTCTATTCTTAGCTCTGAAAGACAATGAATGCTGTTGTAGCTATGTGTAAACTATTTTGTCTAATGTGAAAGTCAAAAGACCAAAAATGTAGATAGCTAACCAGGAAATGGAATGGAATAAATTAAAGAAAAACATTCACTGCAAGCTTCCAGTCTCAAGGCTCAATGGTCTCATACCAAATACTTGAAATGAAGTATGTAGATTAAAAATCCTAGCATGTGTCCTTGTTCAAAAAACAAACATGGGAGATTGTCTAGCCTTTGTCTCTGAATTAGACTGAATTAAGCATATGTGAGGTTTGTCACGAACTCAGAGAATTTATTAAAGGAATTCATCACAGCACTCACACGTAGATTACAGTCCTGCTACGGGATTACAGCTTTGAAAGCTGCTGGAAAATGTGTGAATACTTACCAGCAACCCACATAATAGAAAAGGATGGGTGTGATTATTTTCACTTCCAAATCAGAAGATCCTGAGATAATAGAAATTCCCTTCAGATTCTAGATTCAGACTTGGTAATAGAACTCACCTTTCTATCATGTAGGCCTAAGAATTGTGCTTATTCCTTCCAGCTGGGCCCACAACTCAAATTATACATAGCAGACAGCGTGCGGTCTCTGGAGTCAGAAAGATGAGAACTTGAGTGTTTGCCCTGCACGTTACCACTAGGACCACTGTGATAACTGTGCAAAGTATGAGCCGCTCAGCTCCAAGGGGTGCTGTCTCCTAGGCTGTGATGTGATTACCCTCTCTTGGTGTGTTTCCAATTGCCTGCTGCCTGGAAAGGCAGAAAACATTCTGCTGTCAGGATGGGAGGCTAAAGGAATTGCAGAGAGGCTGGCTGTAAGAATTTGGAGTCAGCTAACCAATGCAAGTGGTTGCCTATTCCCAGACTTCTTGCTACGTGAGATAATTAAAAGTTTTACTTCACAAGTCACCGTTAGGTATTCTAGTTGCAGCTGAACACATTCTAACTGTTGCAGTATTTCTCTCTTAACAAAAAGAAAATATAATTATATGCCTTAAGGAACCCAATAAGCTCTGCTCTTCACTTTGGGTCATCTGGCTGATGGGCTCACTTTATCACTAACAACATGGATTTCACTGTCATTTCCCACAGAAAGGTCATGCAGGACTTCTGTTCCTGCTAAACCCACTGTCCCATCCAGGCATCTCTAGGGGCACCTTGCAGATGCTCACAGTCCAGCCCGTCACCTCTATCCTCCAGCCCCTGGCTGATGTCTGCTTCTCATGAAGCCACAGAGGACGCTTCATCATTGCTCTGGGTTGCCTACCATAAGAATGCTGATATACATTTCAAGAAGGTATTTTCTAATATTCCCAGATCTACCACGTTTCAAGGCATCAGAGCAGCACTTTGTTCTATAATATATAAATGGAAAGGATAACAATAATTACGTCACTGAGCACTTACTATGTCTCAGCCTAAGCAATTTATAGAGTATCTCATTTATTTTCCACAATAGCCCTATTACAGGTTAAGTAATGTGCCCCAAAATCACAAAACTAGTGGTGGAATTGAAGTCAAATTTAAATCTGACCCCACCCCATGTAGCCTCCGTGCCCCACTGCACTGTCACCTGGGAGCCTAGGAGAATGGTATGTTAAATTGGGAGTTTCCAATGAGGCTCCACCATAAAATAGATATACAATTCCATAGTGTTTTGTCACAAGGTACAGACTTTGAAAGGAAATTTGACAATTCTAAAATCACATCAGGGATATAAAAGATTGAGGCAGTGGAGAGTCGTGGAGGATTTGTGAAAATATTTGGAGAGAGCAAGCGAGTACTGTGAGAACCACCCATTCCGCAAAAGCAGAGAGGCAAAAACACAACTCTACTTCCTTCACCTCCAGTCTCCAGAGAGAGTGCCGTGCAGGGGACCCTGCTCGCTGCGCCATTTGTCATGCAGGGAGGCCTGCGGGGTCTCTGCTCCCGCTCCCCATACAAGAACGCAGGATATGGTGAGGCCAAAAAGGAACACCCACGGAGCCATAGATGGGGGAGTCATACCACTATATTCTCTCTGGCGGCACTATACTCTCACTGGAGGCTGGATCCACACTGTCCGCAAACCGCCATCCACGCTTGCCAGCCCAGCCGCCATCTTCTTGCTAGCCCCCATCCTTCTCTTTCTTCTCCTTCTCTCTCCCTCTCTCCTCTCCTCCGTAGCCGCAGCAGTTATATTGGCGGCCAATTGGCTAACTGGCTACAGCTGACGGCCAATCAGCCACAGCTGACGGCCATCTACTACCTGAGCCAGCACTCCTCCACGTGAGGCAGACAGCCTGGAAACTACTTTCTGGGGCTCTGCCCCCACAGAGAGCTTTCAGTGGGGTCACTGGGAAAACTCGACAGGTATCTTCTTACCTTTGGAAGAAACAGTGGACTAAAGTCTGACACCTGCCTAAGAAATCTAATGGCTTCTCCTCCCTGACAACATAACCAGCGGGGTGCTCCAATGCTGAGAGCACAGTAGGGGCAGCTGTGCTGGGACTGCCCTGCCCTCCTCAGTATTTTATTTTTAATTAAAGTTTACTGGGGTGACAATGGTTAGTAAAGTTACATAGGTTTCAGGTGTACAATTCTGTATTACATCATCTATACATCACATTGAATGTTCACCACCCAGAGTTAGTTCTCCTTCCATCACCATATATTTGATCCCCTTTACCTTCATCTACCACACCCCTCCCCCTTTACCCTCTGGCAACCACCATACTGTCTGTGTCTGTCAGTTTTTGTTTCTTTGTTTGCTTGTCTTGTTCCTTTTCAGCTATAAGAAAAGGCGCCCTCCACAGTTTTATGAGTCAAAGGATTCATGAATGGGGACCAAATGTGGGCCCCATTGGGGAGCGAGCCACAGTGGAGCCTGCCAGAAAACTAGGGCTGAGAGGCAAGTGACAATGAAGAAAGCGAGTTCATCACACATGACAGTACAGCCCAGCAGGGGAACCTCCAAAATGCCATGAATCCGGCCACAGGACAGTCAACTTTCTACATCTGCCAAACTAAGAGAGCTAGAAGTCACCTTAAGACCTATTCAGTGAAATCGCATGGTTCTCTGCTTTTTCTGTCTGACTTATTTCGCTCAGCATTACACTCTCAAGATCCATCCATGTTGTCACAAATGTTCCTATATCATCTTTTCTTACCGCCAAATAGTATTCCATTGTGTACATATACCACACCTTCTTTATCCATTCATCTATTGAAGGACATTTTGGTTGTTTCCATGTCTTGGCCACCGTAAACAAAGCCGCAATGAACATTGGAGCACACGTGTCTTTATGTATAAATGTTTTCAGATTTTTTGGGTAGCCACCCAGGAGAGGGATTGCTGGGTCATATAGTAATTCTATTCGTAATTTTTTGAGGAACCTCCACACTGCCTTCCATGGTGGCTGCACCAGTCTGCATTCCCACCAACAGTGTATGAGGGTTCCTTTTTCTCTATAAGTGGTATATAAATCAAAAACAACAAAAGAACAAGACAAACAAATGAAAAACAGAAATTCATAGACACAGACAATAGTTTAGTGGTTATCAGAGGGTAAGGGGGGTGAGGAGTGGGAGATGAGGGTAAGGGGGATCAAATATATGGTGATGGAAGGAGAACTGACTCTGGGTGGTGAACACACAATAGGATTTATAGATGCTGTAATACAGAATTGTACACCTGAAATCTATGTAATTTTACTAACAATTGTCACCCCAATAAATTTAAAAAATAAATAAAATAAAAAAAAAGACCTACTCAGTGAAACTCTCCAGCCTACCTTCTCCTTTCCCACTCAATGTTCCAGCTCTATCTAGAGGAGTCAGTAATAAGAGGAGCTAGTAAAGGAGGGAGAAAAAAGATTAAGAAGTCAATCACACCCTCCGCCGGTGTGGGTAGGGGCCCTCCTACTATAGGCCCTAACAGGACAGCAGGAAGTCTGTACTTTGGAATGAAGAGTTTTCTAATATAGTGAACATTTTAAACCACGGAATTGGGACAACTTAGTTACCTGTTAGGTAACATGTGCTACCTAACATAAATCAGGAAAGCTATGAGCTGGCCCAAGTTTCATCCAGGGCACGGGGAAAACTTCCTCCATTATATGAATTTTAAGAAACTAAGGGAGACTAAATAAATTTCATTCAGCAGTACTGTCAACGTTATCAATACACAAATAACACATTGGTACCTATATCTCCCTCAGAAATCCTACAAAAAAAAACAGCTTCTTCAGCTTTTACTTGGATTCTTACTCCTCCATGTAGCTTAAACAAAATCTACGGGAACCAAGTGGGAAAACAGTCACCCTACAGTACTTTTACCTATAACTCAGGCACCCATTAATTCTCCTTCCCAATATAGCCCAAAACACAAAAACTTCAGGCGTATTAATGAATAAAGACTGATGTCTCATGGGCCTTCTCACCCATGCAGCAAACACAGTCGTGTTCTGATTGCGGCGATGTCTCAGGGTAATAGCCCTCCTACACCAGCAAATAGTTAACCTAGTTGTTCACAACAGGGGCAGTAGCACCCCCTAGGGGAAATTCTGGAAATCTATGGGGACATTATTCTAAGTGTAGTTGTGCCTGAGAATTAAGCCATTGAAGAACATGATCTGTTTTTCTCATGTTGCAGTAGGGCATTCCATCATTTTTAAAATTTTATGTGTAAGTAGGTTTTATTTTCTATGGGTTTCATCCAGATAGCAAACATGGTATTGAAAATATTTATTATGAAAACAAGAATTGGGTCTGATATGATTGGTAACAACTTTGATGCACACTATATTGTTTACCCAATCTAATTTTCTCTCTGATTTGTCTATGCATTTCCCAAATTTTATTTTGAAAAATTTCACACATTCAAGATTTGCAAGAATACTACACTGAATACCTGTTTGCTGTTCCCCTAGTCCAGGGGTGTCCAAACTTTTTTCAACGTTTTTTACCAAGGGCCATATGTGGTAAAATACACAAACAGCCGGGCCACTCACTCGAGGTGAAGTATGTATTGCCTCACCTGGTTTATTTAAGTAAACTAAATATATTTTTGGAATTTGCTGCGGGCCAATTAACAATGGATTGAGGACCATAGTTGGCCCACGGGCCGCAGTTTGGACACCCCTACCCTAGTGTCACCAGATTTAACATTTTGCCTCATTTACTTGATCTCTTTATATACACTTTTTCCCCCCTCAACCATTCAAGAGCTGTTTTCAGCTTTTGACACTTCATCCCTAAATACTTCACCACGCATCTCAGAAGAACAAAAACATTCTCCTACATAACTCAATACAATGATTACACTCAGGAAATTTAATATGGATGAAAAACTAGTATCTAAGATAGTCCCTTTTTAAATTTTGTCATTTGTCCCAATCAAATTTTCCCAACTGTTCCTTTACAGTTGTCTTCTTTTTCGTAACCAGGAATTAATCAGGAAACACATCTTGCATTTAGTTGTCATATTTCTTTAATCTCCTCTAAGCTAATCAGCTCACCAACCCCTTTGTGTCTTTTATGTCACTGTATTACTATATGACTAGCTCCTTTGGGGCCCAGGCACACTTTAAGTCCACGTGCCAGATTAGTAAGTAGCTGGATGAGCAGAATCTCATCACTGCTATGTAAAATCTATTCAAAGAATATGCCTTACTAGGGGAAGGTCTTTGAATTCAAAGAATATTTCACAAAATTTAATTATAGCAAATCCCTTGGGAAAAAATAGTTTTTGGCTTCTAATATAATGTTACCATGGGCATCCAAATTCCTTGATCACTGATTTGTTGATTTGGCCCATTTGGTTCTTATTTAGCGTACTTAAAAGAGACCATAACAGCTTGAAATATTTAAGTAAGATCTAAAAAACTGAGCAGTTTATTTCCTCTTACTATTAGGTTGGTGCACAAATAATTACAGTCTAAAAGGTTAAAAAAAAAATTGCAAAAACCGCAATTACTTTTGCACCAATGTAATAGAAAAAAAAGCTCCTTTGAGTATTATGAACATCTTACATAGGTGTATAGAAATTCTCAAAAATTATGCCAGCTAATAATTTAATATATCCTGTGCTAAACAATGAATTGGAAAATAATTTAAATCCCACAGATCTTCCCCAACAATAGGACACATTCCTAACTGGATAATATGAACTCAGACACAAAATATTTAATATCTCAGAAAAGACCACAGAGCCCAGCAAGTGTAACCAAACAAGAAACCATCTCAACCACAACTGAACCCTTCACCCTCCCTGACAATTTCCTCAGGCTACAAAAAAAGTAGAGAGAATGAGAACTATCCAGGCCTCAAACTACAGCGCTAACTGGAAAACAAAATGGTCCAAGTCTAAAGTGTAAAGTCAAGTGGTATTTTTGATAGAATGTATAGCACATACCTCCAAGGATGAGCAAGATGGAAAGAAAACATCCTGGTAACTCTATATACACACCATGACAAAAAAGTAAGCAAAAGAATAAATATATAAGTAAATTGAAAGAAAGCATGCAAACTACAAAGAACAAGACTAGAAGAAAACTCACACAAAAGAAACAAATTTTTATAAATTGCTCCTTAAGGAACTTAACAAAAATCTAAATATAATAAGCAAAAGCTCAAAAACAAGATGATTAAAAAAAAAAAAGAATTAAGGAGATTACCAAGCAAAAACAAAAAGGCAAACAGCATCACTACATAATCAATTAATAAATTAGAAACGGCAGGAAACAGAATAGGCAAGGCTGAAAAAATAAATCAAACTTACTTTATGCCCATTTACTTAGGTGACACCAAATATCAATTTGGATCAACTCAAAGGAATGCAGAGTACTAGGAGAATAGTAAATATTTGAATAAATATAAAATAACATTTTTTCTCATCAATAAAATTGTTTTAAAATAGAATTAGGTGTTTAAAGCAAAAATAATAACAACGTATTCTGTGGATTATAAATAGAAAGAGAAGTAAAATGTAGGACAACAAATGACAAGGTGAGAGGAATGAAAGATTAAAGTTTTAAGGTTCTTAAAATGTGAAGTGGCATATTTTTGGTGGACGGACGTAGAGTGGCCTTCATTATGTTCTGATCCTGGAGTTCACATCCTGTGTGACCCCATCCCTTTGAGTGTAGGCAGGAACCTGTGACATACTTCTGACCAATACATATGGCAATGGATGTACGTCCTTTGGTGTGATGGTGTGATTGCATTACGTAAGATTTCAGAGGTCATCTTGCTGGAATCTCCCTCTCCTCTGCTGGTTGTGAGGAAACAAGTAGCCACCCTGGGGAACCCCATGTGGTATGGACCTGCTGATGACCTATAGGAGCAGAGGGAAGTGGGGTCAACAGCTGGCAAAAAAAATCTTTCAGTCTTAGTTGCAAGGAACTAAACAGTGCAAAGAACCACAGGGGTGGGAAGAGGGCCTTTTCCTACTTCAGCTTCCAGATGAGAACCCTGTCCTGGCCCACACCTTGATTACAGCCTGGTGAGACCCTCAGCAAAGGACCCAGTCCAGCTGTGCCTGAACTCCTGACCCATAGAAGCGGTGATAACAAATGTGTGTTACTTCAAGCCGCTAAGTTTGTGATGGCCGTGCAGCAAAAAATGAATTTTACTGATATGTTTAGGTTTAAATCTATCATCTCGCTGTTTTCTTTCTGTTTGTCCCCCCATCTGTACTTGCTTCTCCTTTTCTCTTTTTCTGTCTTCATTTGGATTGATAGTATTTTATGTTCCATTTTATCTTCTTTCCTGGCTTATTGCTATAAATTTTTATTTGCTTATTTATCTTAGGGTCTGTTTTACGGTTCATAACTATACATCTTTATCACAGTCTGCATTCAAGTTATGTTATACTGCTTCAAGTATATAGTGTAACAGTATACTTCCATTTCTCCCCTTCCCGCCTTTGTCATTGTCATTTATTTTGCCTTGACATGTTATAACCTCACACTAATTGTTTTTCTTTAAACAGTAAAATATCTTTTAAAGAAATTTGAAGAATAAAAAAAAAATCTTATATATTTACCCATGTAGTCACCATTTCAGTGCTTCTTTGTATGCCTGATAACTTTTGACTGGATGCCAGACATTTTGAATTTTATGTTGTGACTACTGGATATATTTTTATTCTTACAAATATTTTCAAGCTTTGTTCTGGGATGCAGTTAAGGCACTCAGAAACAATTTGATCTTTTCATCTCTTGCTTTTAAGATTTGTTTGTCAGGACTAGCTCAGTGCCAAGTCTTGGGATAATTCTTCTATATTACACACGACCATTCTGTATACTCTACCCAGTTCTTGGCCAGTCTTGAAATTTGCCCTTCTACTAGTGGGAAATGTTACCTCCTATCTTCTCAGGTAGGTTAATCTTTGCCTAGTCTCGGGTAGTTTCCTCACATGCATACACTAATCAGTGCATAGATACTTGAAGGGGATCCTCTGAAGATTTCTAGAGTTCTTTTTGTGCAGTGATTCCCTCTCTAGTAACCTGTCCTGTTGTCTTGATCTCCCCAGACTCATAATTCTGTTTCCTCAACTTGGTTAGTTCAGTAGGTTCTGCCTGGATTGCCCTGCCTTGTACCACAAGACGGGAACTCTCCCAAAGCAATCAGATAGGGCAAGCTCGGGGCTCATCTCTTGTGTTTGCCATTTCTCAGGGATCACTGTACCTTCTTACCTGATATCCCATGTCTTGAAAACCAACATTTAACATATGTTGTCTACTTTGTGGTTGTTTTAGGCAGGAAGGTAATGTGGGTAATTTGCCTTGGCTGGAAGCTTAAGTCTTGAGCTATTTCTTATGAAAAAGCAAGACTGACTCAGAGTTGAACCAAAAGTAGACCGAGTACAGCCAAGGAGCCCCATGGAATCATTCTCAAGAAGGTCTGAGGTCCTAATCAAGCAACTGACTTAACTTTAGAATTTTAGAATTACTAATTTTAGAATTACTAGTGAACACTCACTGCAAGGTGCCTCAAGTTTTCCTTTTCAATGAATGTTCCCACTGTAGTTATTGTATGCTTCTCTCAATAGCTCAAGACTTATGTGGTAGATTAAAGATGGCCACACATTATTCGACACTACTCCCACTGAGAAGTAGGGTTATGACCCCTCTTCTTGAATGTAGTTGGGCTCTATGCAACTTTGACAGAGAGAATACAGCAAAAATGAAGCTGTGCTCATTTCTGGGCCAGAGTCCTAAACAAGTGGCACCTTCCACCTCTTATCTCTTAGAACTGTCTTTTGAACAGTTATTGTAGAGGAAGCCATGAGATATGCAGCAAGTCCAACTACCCTAGAAATGCCAAAGAGAAGAGTGTGTCATCAGCCATCCCCAGCTGTTCCAGTGCAGATAGTAGACGTGGGAGTGAAGGAGCTATTTCAGTGACTCCAGCTTCAGCACACACCACAGGAAAAACAGAGGCCCCATATCCCAGTCATCCCCAGATGTGTGAGCCACTCCAGCCGAGGAACCAGACATCATGAAGCAGAGGCAAATCATCGAGCTAAGCCCTCACCAAATTCCTTACCGACAAAACATGAGATATAATAAAATGGTTGTTACAAATAACTGAAACATGAGGCAAATATGGAGTTCAGTTCGGATATCCATATTACAGATACAGATTCAGTAGAGATGTCAAGTTGGTATATGGATATATGATGCTGGAGTTCAGTGAAGAGGTCCAGATTGAAGATATAAATTTGGGAGACACCTTTCTCATTCTGTTCCACTATTCCTTTTTTCATAGTACTTAACACCTCTGACATGTCTAATGTTTATTGTCTGTCTGCCCTGATACAGTGTAAAATCCACAAAGATATGAATTTTTGTTTTATTCACTAACATCTCCCCTGCACGCAGAGCAGTGACTAGCATATAGAAAGAGTGACTAGCATAATAGAAATAGTGCCTAGCATATAGAAATATTTGTTGAATAAATGAATCAACTTAAAAATGGTATTTAAGACTATTTTAGTGATGAGATTACCTTAGGAAAGAGTGAGTGTAATAGAGAAAATATAGGTTTGAGAATGGGCATTTCAACAGTTAGATGTTGAGAAGATTAAGAGGAAACAGCAAAGGAGATGGAGAGGATGCAGCCAGTAAGGAAGGAGGATAAATAAGAGACAATACTCTAGAAACAAAGTAAAGAAAGTGTTTCAAGAAGGGGAAGTGATCAAGTATGTCAATGATGCTGACAGATAAGAGTAAGATGAGTACTGAGCATTAATTACTCGATTTGCCAATGTAGAAGATTCACTGAGGATCTTAACATAAATATTTGTGACGATGAAGTCCAACTGTACTGAGACTAGAAGGAGAATGGAAGGAGAGGCAACAGATTTTAAAAATGAGTTTTGCTTTCAAGTGGAGAAGAGAAATGGCTAAAGGGGGATACGATGCCAGGGTTTGTTGTTGATATACTACAAAATGTTTTTGTATGCTAAATAGGAATAAATAATTTTATGGAGAGGGGAAAAAACAACACGGAGAGAGAAGGGCAATTGAGTAGGTAAGAAGGGATGAAATCCCATACATAAACGAGAGGATTAGCCCTAGATAAGAACAACAAAAATAATTTATCTACAGCTAGCAAGAGGAAAAGTAGAGTACATGGGTACAGATGCAGGTATATTGATAGATGTAGTAGAAATTCCCTTCTATTTGGTTTTATTTTCTCAGTGAAACAGGAAGCAAGGTCATCAGCTAAGAATGAAGATGGAGATGTGAACTCATCCTTTAGCATTGTACACTTGGCATATATCTTGCTTTAGGACTTATATTGTGCTATAATTATTTATGAATATATCCCTTTCTCCACTAAACTATAAAGTAATTTATGGTAGAGGAATCACTTTTTATTTTTGTACTACCAGCACGTAACAAAATGCCCTGCAAACAACTGTTTAACTCACAGACTTAATAAATGAATGGTATAGATTCCTCTAAGACTGTAACAAAGCCAAAAGACTGAGAACAGCAATCAAATACTATCAAGAATATATTTGGGGCCGGCCCGGTGGCTCAGGTGGTTAGAGCTCCATGCTCCTAACTCCAAAGGCTGCCAGTTCGATTCCCACATGGGCCAGTGGGCTTTCAACCACAAGGCTGCCGGTTCAACTCCTCGAGTCCTGCAAGGGATGGTGGGCAGTGCCCCCTGCAACTAAGATTGAACATGGCACCTTGAGCTGAACTGCCGCTGAGCTCCCAGATGGCTCAGTTGGTTGGAATGCATCCTCTCAACCACAAGGTTGCCGGTTCGACTCCCACAAGGGATTATAGACTGTGCCCCCTGCAACTAGAAAATGGCAACTGGACCTGGAGCTGAGCTGCGCCCTCCACAACTCAGACTGAAAGGACAACAACTTGAAGCTGAACGGTACCCTCCACACCTAAGATTGAAAGGACAACAACTTGACTTGGAAAAAAGGCCTGGAAGTACACACTGTTCCCCAATAAAGTCCTGTTCCCCTTCCCCATTAAAATCTTAAAAAAAAATAAAGAACCTATTTGATATATATACTTAAATACAATTGCAAATATTGAGAAACCAAAAACTATTAAATTTCAATTTACATGTGAAATTTAAAAACTACAGATAGAACATAAACATTTCTTTTTGACATACGAATAAAGTAATGAGATGTCAATATTAAAAATAACTATGTAGAGTTAGTCACGAGTTACTCTAGAGTACACATCACACTGATTCTAAGTATTGAACATTTCATGACAAAATGTCAAGATTCAGCTCTAAAAAACCAACATCTATGAAAAAGAGTTACTACAAAAATATCATCCATATAAAAAAATGTAGAACTCTTACACCATGGGCATATTTTATAAGTGTGTGGTTTTTTCTTAACAACGAAGTGTCAGAACAAAGAAAAATGAAGAACAACAGAATGTGTTCCTGACCTTTAGAATATTCTGATTACTTAAGAGTTTGTAATAATCAATACAATGCAAAACCATCGTTTTTGCATGATTTGGCTAAAACTTTTAACTTTCATACAAACTTTAAATAACTGTGAACTGTGTTACGTGGAACAATTACTTTTAAAATGACCCAAAATTCAAAGACTGTATTTAAAAACCTAGAAATAAAAACAAATCATGAACATGTTATACTTCATTTAACTCTTTATTACCTTTAGGACATTCTTTTTCCTTCAATAAAAAGAATAGCAGTGATATATATGTTATTGGTAGAAAATTAAGAGCTCGTCTATAAAATGTTATGAGAAAAATTTCAATTATTACTGAATATGCCAATTCTTAATTTAAAAATGCTGAAGACGTCAGTCAATAGACTTAACCTTGAAACCGACCTCTCTCCCTCTGAACCAACGATTTGCTATACTTCCTAGGTAATCCTCCAGAAAAGTCTTTCTATATATTCACTGAATAGTCCAGAACACCAAGGCGCAGGTATGGAACAGGAAGGTGAGCAGGTCACCCAATACATCTGGACCCCCACCCCGTCCCGCTCCCCCGATTACTACACTGAAGTCCACAGGAGCAGGTGGGGAAGGAAGTGACACAATCCGACGAGGCACAGCTGTCTGAAACCCAGTGCATGACTTTCTCTCCCTATGACCTGAGGGTCAATTGTTTAGTTAGATGCAAAGGAAATGGAACCAAAAGGATTGTGAAGAGGAAATAAAAAATTAAAGGTATGACTCAACGTTCTTTACTTCTGGTAAAGTCAAATGGTTTCCACCACTGAGCAAACTGCAGTGCTTTCTTTCTCTGATCCTCAAAGCTTTCTCGGATCCCTTTCCTCCAAAGTCTTGGTTCTATATCCAGCATCCCACCAATGATTTCCTTTGAAAGAATGAGAAAAATACAGGTATGTATAAATACTGAAAATTTTTGAAAACAGGAATGAAAGTACTTGCTTATTCATATCTTTCAGTATGTGGATACTCACAAGCATAAATTTGATTAATTTTATAGCTAATAGCACAGGAAAAGGATCATAAAGGAAATAATCTAGAATAATAAGGCAAAATCCATTCCTTTCAGTGGTTGGGAATGTGGCTTTTAAAATGAAGGTGATTTATAATTTTTAATTCTTGGTTTATTTAGATTAGTAATATGCTAATCAAAATATGCTTTTGATTCCTGAAAAACAGATCTCCAGCTCATGGTAGAAGAAGCTGGTTTATAAACATACTGGGTAGCAGAGAGAGTCAACTATAGCTGTACATGTTGATTAACTTTTTCTTCAAACCATTTACCAGAGGAGATAAGGACCAAATTAATTAAATTCCACTTTGTTTTCCCTTTGCTGCTGTCTGGTAGATGTGCTAACAAGCAACAAAATGGACAAACTCCTTGACAAGCAGATACAGCCACCGTGTTTCTCCGAAAATAAGACCAGGTCTTATACCATATTTTCCCGAAAATAAGACTGGGTCTTATATTAACTTTTGCTCCAAAAGACACATTAGGGGATATTTTCAGGGAATGTCTTATTTTTTCATGTACAACAATCTACATTTATTCAAATACAGTCATATGATCTTCTAGAACATCATCATAATGTACTAAATGCATCCATCTGGCTGACGATCTTAACTGGGGCTTCTTTTCAGGGAAACACGGTAGCACTCCTAAGATTACAAAGTTTGCATAGTTAGATGTGACATTCCTGAGTGTTATAAAAATTCTGGGATAATTTTATCAACAGTTTCTAGGTTGTCCCTCTAAAATTGGGTGGAACAGTACTCACCAACTTCACTGTATATTGTGACCAAAGATTTGACTTACCTTCAAAAGAAAAGTGTTACCAAGTTGCTAAACTCTGGGATTTTATTAAATCTGTGAGCATACCTTTCCAAAGTAATGAGGGAATTTGTGTTGATCTTCAATGACATGGGCAAACCCTCCTTGGAGGCCAAAATCCACAGAGAAGTAAGGTAAGCCTTTGGGTACCTAAATAAACAGATAGATCACACATGAGTACAGCATGAAATCAGAAAGTCATGCTTACTTCCTCTTCTTGCTCTCAACGTGGCAGTAATTAAGCATCCCTCATGACAAAAGTATACAATATTTCCAATTCTAGAGATAATGAAGCAGTGACCTAATTTTCTGAGTAAAACACTTCATTTGGTAGCGTTTCAGCCAGATAGCTCTTCACAACATTCAGCAATTATAATCAAAACCAGTTATTTTACTGTCTTTGATGAAAACAGGAAAGAAAAGGGATTTTAAAAATATATAACAGAGGAATACTTTTCCTTAGACTACACAAATAGAGAATAAGGATATGCTTTCTTATATTTTCCTCACAATGCAGAATAGAAAGAGGGGCCCTAGCCACATACTTAGGGCTTTGTTTATAATATCCCTGAGACTTTACTACTACTTATTTATCAAAGATATATGCAGGAGTTATGGGCACTGAACCACATACAGTAAAAAATCCGCATGTAACTTTTGACTCCAGAAGAATTTAACCACTATCAGTATGCATGGGGCATTGGTTCCAGGACCCCCCTTGCAGATACGAAAATCCATAGATGCTCAGGTCCCCTATTATAAAATGGTGTAGATCAATGCATACAGCTGGCCGTCTGCACCCACGGGCTCCCAACCGCAGATCAAAAACAATACAGGTATTTATTGAAAAAATCCATGTATAAGTCGACCTGTGCAGTTCAAATACATGTTGTTCAAGGTCAACTGTATTATCTTTTCTTCTCACCTTCTTTTTACACACACACACGCACACACAATATTTTAAACTCTATTTTAATTGGAAAAGGCCATAATTTATTGCTTTATTAATTAAGTAAATCTTGTCCTTGAAAGTTTTTCCTCCAAGCTCCAATTCTGTCATTAGAAATTATTCAAATGAGTCCATTTATGGGACTATCTCTCCTCTCTAATCCCCTCATACATTCTGCTTTTACTTATTTTGGTCGCGATTCACATATTTCTACTCAACTATATATATTTTGTATTGTGTCTTCAAGAAGGTTGAACTTGGAAGTAGATAGTATGGTATGGTGAAAAGAAAGTGGTTATCTTGAAGTAATATATAGCAATTAAAATTAAGGGTAATAAAGAGTTGTTCATGTTATATGAAAAGCATAAGTAAAACAAATCAGTTTACAAAATACTATATAATATCAAATGCAGAGAAATGGGCTAATGTTTTGTAGCTTTGCATTCCTTTTTTGTATTTCCACATTTTAAAAATATAAACGTGTATCACCTAGACAATTAAGAAAAAATAAACAGACAAGTCTCTAATTGCAGGTCTGATTCATATAACTACTGAATAACCACAGGCAAGTTATTTAACATCTCTAAGTCTCATGAGAACTCTGAAGAGCTCAGAGGTTTCCTGTGAGGATCGAATAGGAAAATGCACATCAAGTGCATGGCCCAGTACACAACACAGAAAAGATTATTCAAACATTACTTTCACTTCTGTCTCCCAAACAATAGTGCTTTGTGCAAAATTAGTGCTCAAAGAAAAAAAGATGGAAGGCTCCATTAGAATATTTGTGCTATTTGAAGTAGATCACCATGTGCGAAACATGAATCTGAATGGCTAAAACGGTATTACAGAACTACGTCAACTAAAGGACAGTACTTTGAAGGAAAGATAACTTGAGGAAGCAATTTGTGATGACAGTGCCCATGGCTTTTGTTTGTGTCATACTGTGTTTGGCAGAATAATGGCCCCCTAAATATGTCAATAATCTAATCCATTATTTGCCATAAATATGTTGCCTTATACTGCAAAAGGGACTTTGCAAATGCAATTAAGATATGAATCTTGAAGTGGGGAGATTATCCTGGGTTTTCCAGGTGGGCCCAATGTAATCACAGACGTACTTAGAGAAACAGGAGGTTGAGAGTCAGAGAAAGACTGGAAGATCCTACACTGCTGGCTTTAAAGATGAAGGACGGATCACAAGCCATGGGCTGCAGGTGGCTTCTGGAAGCTGGGAAAAGCAAGGGAATGGATTCTCCTGAGAGCCCTCAGAAAGAACACAGACCTGCTTAACACCTTGACTTTAGCTCAGTGAGACCCATCTTATACTAATGACTGCCAGAACTAATAAATACAGAGGGTGCCAAAAAAACACACTTTTTAAGAAAGGAAAAAACTGTATTAAAATTATGCTGATGGTAACCACTTTAGCACCTCTTGTAATTGCAGAAGTCAAACATGACTTGTATTCATCTTTTCTTATCGGTATATATTGAGTATTACAATTTTAATAGGTGTTTCCTTTCTTAAAATGTGTATACATTTTCCCCTCTGTATGTCATTTTTTCTTCTGTATGTGTTGTTTTAAACCACTCAGTTTGTTATAATTTGTTATAGCAGCATTAGAAAACTAACACAGACACTAAATCTCAACAATCTACTGCACAATTGCCAAGATGGCACAATGAACACTTGACTATTTTTACACAAAGAACAGCTGCTGCCACAGCTTCTCCTCTGTTCTCCACTGCAGGCTGCAAAATATACAACCTACTGTCTTGCTAGAAGCGTTGTTAGTCAGTAGGCATTGCAAAGGCTCTAGTATCAAAATATATGCACAATTACCATCTTCCTTTTCTTGCAATTACTAGAATCACAGAAAGATTTTATTGCTGGTAGAAAAACAGCAGTATCTGAATTTTCTCCTTTTAATATTTCTCCTGTTACCCCTGACTTCTATAACTGTCCTTGAGCTTGAAGGTCTCTGGCTAAACCCAAATTTTCCTTGAGACTGACTTTCCTTGGTATTTTTGTTTTTTTTTTAATTGGTCCCTAAATGTGTTAGATGTTTTTCAACTATAGTTATCACAAAATTAACCTTAAAAACCACAACACTTAAAAGTTCAGAAATAATTCATATGAAATCTCAATAAAATAGCCTTGTTAAAAATGACCACTTTCTTGATAAGTTATTTAATATCATGCAACTCCTTTACAATCAACATTCAGATCTGTTTCCCTTGTATATTTTCAGAAACTTCACACAACACAGCAAAGATAACAAAAGACCCAGAGAAAGTAAACAAAACGGACATATAAAGAGAAGCTTATACTCACACTTATATACACATATAAAGTAGAAGCTTATACTACAAACATGTGAATCTTTACTAAAAGCCAAGAATCTACCATGGGGCAAAAAACACACAAAATCACCCCACTCCCAATAAAGCATGTCAAATACTTTATGAAACTGCAAAGGATGTAGAACTTTTTAAAAAGAAATATGTGTTTTTTTTCCAGAATAAAAATACTGTTAAAGTAACTAAAGACTAGTATAACTTCATGCTCAGAAACATTTTTATCATTTTTAAAAGGCACTGGAAAGCTTGCTAACCTAAAAGTGACCTGCTTTGGAATTACTCTTATACTCAAGCTCGCTTCACAATTCCATCCACATAATTACTGAATCCTAAAGCTTAGAGAAACCTCCAGAGGTCATGTCATCTGGATCATACCCAATATGCTGTGACTCACACACAACACTATGTGGTGGCTTAGAAAAGGCCATTGGTGTTATTTGTAACACTTCCAAGTTGAATATACAACCACCACTCCTATAAGGATCTCTGTTTCTTATTTTCCATATTTGTTCAGTTAAAATATTAGAACCCTCTGGGTACTTAAGTACTTATCCAGGTTTTACAAAACAACCTTACACTAGGGAGGAGATAGTTTATCCGTCCGTAACAAAGCTGCATGTGCAGTGCAGCAAATGGAGAACAATACATTTCTTTTAAAAGTTCTACTTTGAAATATTTTAACTGAAATTTTTAAATGTCCTAAAAGAATATTTAGAACATTTAATGGCATTGGAAATTATGATATGAGAAGTGAAAAACTCAGCCACAGAAGCCATATGTACATTAGATGCCTTTTTCTATAGGCTCATAAGACAGAAATACATAGGGCATTTAGGAGAGGTTTTTGTTTTGTTTTTTTTAATATAGTGACTGACCCAATTCACCAGCAAAGGGAGACAAAAAGATTGTAAATATTATCTTACCTTTGAATTAAAACTATCTTCAATAAATGCAACAAAACTTGAATCTTTTGACTGGGATATAATACGTGTAATTAGGAATCCTACCAGTCTCATGTATCTGGTGTCTGGCTTTCCAAAAGAAGAAATGGGAGAAAAATATTCTAGTGACATCTACTAGAAGAGGGGTCAGCAAATTTAAAAAAAACTTTAAAAAGTTCCAATTTAAATAAAATATTCTGGGCTTTGCAGATCATACAGTCTCTATTGCAGCTCTCAACTCTACCCTTGTAGCATGAAGCTGCCAAAGACAATACATAAACGAATGGGTGCATCTGTGTTCCAATAAAACTGTTTACACAAAGAGGCAGCAGGCTGGATTTAGCACATAGGCTGGAGGTTCCCAACCTCTGCACTAAGCTATAAGCTCCATAAAGTCAGGGATTTTCTCTGTTTTGTTCCACCGTGTATGAAAAGAACCTAAAATTTACCAGTGCTCGGTAAATAGGAGGCACTCAATAAACTATGTAGACTAAATTAATTTTTTAACAAAAAAACAAAAAGGAATCCACAATTCTATTACGTCTATTCTATTTAATTTATATTTCTAGGGGAAAAAAAAGAGGTCATTACAGAAGTACTCAACTTGTGTAACTTGTATATAAAAGTTGATCTGCAATCATGATTAAACTATGAAACATGGTGCAGAAACCCCAAAAGAGTAAAGAACCTGTAATCTAACTCACTTGTTTAAAGGGACGTAACAAGGAACCTTTGTATAAGGGGGGAACGAGTTCCAAATTCAAAATAGAAAAATGTTTCTCACACTATAATTCCATTAACAAGAAAGCCCCTCTCACCACCTGTCCCACAGAAGCTGAGAAGCCCAGGAGAGGAGCTCCCTGGCAGTCTGAGGGCTGTCACAGCCAATTATAGGGACTACAACGACAGACGGTCAGGGATCAGGAATCAACATTCAAACAAGCATCTGAACAAATATGCATTTGCTAGATCAGGTAGAAAGAACATATTTCTTCTGTATTTGTAGATGAGTTACTTCACATTTGGTCATTCATCAAATGGTCTTTTTCTCAAGTAAGATGTGGAAATTAATGAAGATCCTGGGTAATTTCTTATATTAGTAAAGAAAAGATACTTACAGACTTTCTGATATCTTTTGAAGAGAGATCAATCAATTTCTTGTTCATAGACCACTCTTCATCAGATTCCATTATGGCTTTCTAAGAAATAGCCATTTTTTAATGAAAAATAATATATATGCAATCACAAAAAGACAATTTAAAAATGAAACAATACAGTAAATTAATTACAGGGTATATTATACATGGTAAGTCATTATTTTTAATGGATTAGGCTTTAATTAGGCTTTAATTTGTGTTATTTAAAACAAGAACTTGATTTTTTTAAGTCCTATCTTTAGTCAAGATAATACTCTTCATTCTCAACTTTTGTACTGAAATTAACTTCAACTTTACATGACAAAAACAATCCTCAATAAGACCAAACAATTTAATATTGTGCATAATTTGTGAACATAAAAGTTCCCAAACTCCTTACTCCATTCACAGAAATCTACTCAAATAAATACACTTAGTTTTACTGCTCTTGTCCCAAATATGAAAAGAGTAATTTATATGCTTTCTAGCAACCAAGTACTTGAACAATTTCTGGCCATATAACAAAGAAGTAAAAATGCAGGGGGAAAAAATACATATAAATGGCATTGTAAGACTTTCTAGGCTAAGCAATTAGGACTAAGATTTATGGTAAAGAAATGTTTAATAGAAAGAAAGGCCAGGGTGATGAGTATAAAATAATTTCATTTTGTACTATATCATCATTAATGAAGCAAATTTTAAAGATGAAATTAACATTCAAATAAGCACAATTTAAATACATCAGATATACTGCTGTTCCCTATTTAAAAGGCATGGGTTGCTTGTGTTGACATTATAATGTAGCATATTCAGTATAAAATTGAAGCCAAATCCAATAAATGCATCTTTAATGATCATAGACAAGGTTTGGTGTAGAAAGGTGACACCATCCTGCTAAGAGATATTTCTGTCACCCAACATGACCGCCAGTGGCTGCTCTACGTTGTGCCTTATACCTCAATGCGTATAGTCACAATTACCAAAGACCCCTATGTCCCTCCCCCAAAAAATAAACCACTGAAGAACAGTATAATAGTCTCTTTCTCAATTGATTTTGCTTAACACAGGATTGGCATGGATTCTGAGATTGTCTGGCTTATATAACCTCCTATAATTGCATAATTCTTCAAATCAATAAACCAGATAGTTTTTTAAAATTTCTAGAGAAAAAGTAGATTTTTCACCACCTCATTAACCTTAAAAAGTTGTATAATCCTCTTTACTAGAATTTACAGTTCACATTCATAAACTTTACCATCCAATACTGTATAAACATCGCATTTGCAAGTCTTCCTACACTACTTCACAAAATATTACCTCCTTTTTTTCATCGCTCATGTTACTAGTTCATATATGGTTCTATATTTTTGTATTTATATTAGTCTATAAATTATATTATATTCAGGTCAGCAAAACACATGCTATTTAGTAAAAGTTGCTTGAATATTATAACGACAATTAAGAACTCTAGTCATTTACTATATATCCAAAAATGTATGTTGAGATTAGATGTTAGTTTCTTTTTACAAATAGCATAATGGGGTATTAAACACTAAACTTACATCAATAAATTGTCTCATCAGGTACAATTTGTACTGTTTGGATGTAACTATCTACGGTTCTCATGAATTTCAATAAGTTTTCTAGAGTTGTGACTATAATTTTGACTCGGAAGTTCTTCAAGGTAAAACCTGATTTTTAATTTGAGAAATGATAAATTAAAATAGAAATTATAAATTACCATTTGACGGTATATTCACACTTATAAATAACCATGCTTTTAAAGGTCAAAATCCCAAAGTTCTTTATACAGAATTTTTTGTGCTTTACTTCATTTCTTTCTGATATAAAATTTAAGTACATTGGAGAAAAACTACAAGAGTAAAGATAATGCCTTCATAAAACAGCTCTGTAACAAAAAATAAGTATGCATGTAAAGACTATAAATACCTTAAAATAGATGGGAGCCATATCACCCACTTCCTTCGGGAGAGGAATGCATTCATAAACCATATGATACTGTTTCTTCATGCTCAGATTAGTTTCTAAAAAGATGCAGTCCAATCCTTTATCTTTAAACATCTTTACCAATGATTTTCTAAACATCTGAAAAGAGGAAAATGGTTACATAAATAAAACACTTAGAGAAGATTCAAATTATGAAAACAATAAAAAGTACAATGAATCTCTTTAAAATAAAAAACAAATAGTAAACAATATCTGAACTCTGTAATGTTTGTTACCTTATACTTACTTCACTTTCTAAACCCACTACATAATTTCACATATGGCAACATTTTTTTAAACTGAAACTCTTTCTACAGAGTTTTATGTATATATTAGATGGTTCCAGTAAACTAAGAAAAAGAAGAGAAAATCAAATTAGGTGGTAAAATATGCAGAACTGACAGTAAAATCATAGAAAAACACCCAGAAGCCAAAAAAGGTACTCTGAGCAGGTAGGCATTCTTAAATTCAGTAAGAGACAAGCAAAATTCATTTATAATGTTTCCTAGTGCTCAGAGCACCTTCACTTGTTGGTTCCCTTATGTATCTACTGACTATTGTAACCTTATATTCAAGCAACCCTCTATTTTCACATATAATCCAGTCCTACCAAGTGGATAAAAATTGAATATACTAAAGTTGAAAAGTAAGAGTGTTTGCTCCCAAAGAACTCATCCTTATTATAAAATCCCAATTTTTAATTCTTTATTTACTCATTATTTATTTATTTCATACCCCCAGGCCCGAGGGACAATTGTTTGTAGAGGGTGGTTGCATGGTGCTTAGATGTGGGGTCCAGGATATTCATGTGTATTCACAGGACATCCCTTGTAGTACAGGATGAAGCCAGGGGTTAGAAGAAAGGGGAGAGGCTGCAGACCAGGAGCCAAAAGCCACCTCTATCCAACCACCATGTGTGGACCTCCAAAGTGTCTGGGAATTACAAATTCAAACTTGGCCTCACACAGTGTTATGTAAGTGTATTCGTATAAGTAGGTGGATGAAGCGTTTTTTATTTAGATTTGTCAGCTTGATTTGTAACTTTTTAATATTTTAATTAAAATTTATATTATGATTATAGATCACATGTAGAAATAATACAGAGCAATCCCATGTACCCTTAACCCAGTCTCCCCCAATTGTAACATCTTACAAAACCACACACACCATGATATCGATATTGATACAGTCAAGATACAGAGCAATTCCCACCCTATGGGGATCCCTCCTGTTGCCCTTTTAGAGCCATAGTCATTCCCATCCCCACTTCTGAAACCTTGGCAATCACCAATCTGTTCTCCATTTTTTAAATTTTGTCATTTCAAGACTGTTATTTAAAAAACAAACAAACAAAATCAGACTCATAGAAACAGAGACCAAAGGGATGGTTACCAGAAGAAAGAGGGTGAGGGGATAAGTGAAAAAGGGAAAGGGAATATAGTCAATAATATTGTCATAAGTTTAGACAATGACAGATGATTACCAGAATTTTATACATTGTAAGGTTTAGAAATGTCGAATCACTATATCGTACACTAGAAACTAATATAACCAATATAAGACTGTATACCAAATATACTCAAAAAAATAAAAAATTTAAAAATGTTATATAAATGAAATCACATAATTTTGGGGGGTTGGCATTTATCACTCAGTATAATGCCCCAGAAAGTTGACCAAGTTGCTGCTGAACCATTGCCTAGTTACTATTATACCACATAGAGACAGAAGTTCAGGTTCCCCACTTGGCCTCCGTTGATATCCAAAAGGGAAGAGGCTGGGTAGGGGATGATGGACGTTCTGAGTTCCCACCAGGCCTCCACTGATAACTTATTATTGATCACTCTTCACTATTCTGTTTTCCACTCATTTTATAAAATAAGAGCAAGTTAAAAAAAAAATCAAGTAATTATAATTTGAGGTGAACTAGAAAGGTACCTAGTAAACAACAGAGATGGGATTCACTGTTCATTTATATAAGCTGAACATAGTCTCTTTAGTTCAGACACTCAATTTGTTGTTAAATTCAAAGCCTTGGCTAAGAATGTAAGGGAATGCAAACTTTCCACCAGCAATCTCATTATAGGTGATTGTTAGATAAATCATTACAGATGATTATTTCCCCTTTTAAAAATTCTGACTGAAGTATTATATTTTATAAAATCACATTAATAGAAATAGTATACAAACGAGGCTAAATTACGATAAAAAATAATAAAATATAAAATATTGGTATAGATAGGTAAATGGTAAAATTGATCACTCAAATTTTATAGTTGCCATGCCCCCAATCAGATTTCCGCAGACAAAAACCCTTCCCCAAAAAGGCCTTGTTAACTAAACTGTTTCATTTTCCTCCTCCTCAGCAAACAAGAAGACTGAATTTCCCAGCCTCTCTGAGACTTAGGTGTGGCCATATTTCGTTCTGAGTAATAAATGTATGTAGAAATCATGTCACATGTGAGTTGAAGCAGTTAAGAGGTAGTGTGCCTTCTCATGTTCATTTTCTTCCATCGCAGGGCGAAGGAGAAAGACCACCACAGGAGAGTCATCACGAAAGGAGCCTGGATGTGTGAATTACTGCTCAGAGGTAATATGCCTTGAAGAACTGTCGTCCAGCCCACACTGGACTATGATACAAGAAATTAACTTTTGCTGTCTCAAGGTACTGTGAGTTAGGTTTTATTTGCAACAGCAGTGAAGAATAATAAGATGGGCAATTAACTGACATCAGTGATGTGACTGAAGCAGCTAATGAACCAGAAAGTGACAAGTTAACCCTATTTATTGTTCCCTCTACTCAGCTGTATGTCTCAGACAGTTACTTTCACATGCACAAAACAACTAAAAAGCAAAATCAAATGGAAAAATGTATAAATTTGGTTTTATAACAGTTTTTTTAGAATGTCTCTATTTTGTTAACTGTTGCTATATTTGTGAATTTTTATTTATTATGAATATTTCCACTTAACTTTGTTTATTTTGTTATTTAGTTTTGTAGTGAAAAGATAATTTGATATAATAGTAATAGAAAAAGAAAATCACTACTAGAGTGGAACTATATATTTGAAAATTAAACTTTTTTGAAGATGAGGAACAATGGATAAAAAGCAGCAACAACAAAAATTTACATAATCCAAAGATTATCTCACAAAATGCCTTCCTTCATGTTTGTTCATAATTCTTTCCTGGTTTAACTGTTGGATGATTGTTCTAAATTCTATCTGGACAAGAGTGAAGATAGACTCAAGATTATCATTGGTTATAAATGAAAACTCAAAAGTACTAAATCAGTAATGATGCAAAAATAATTCAATATTATAAAATATATAAACATCATACTAACAGCTTCAAGGAGGACACACATGTTTAAGTGCTTCCCCTCTATGTACATAAATAACTTGAATTTAAAAATATGAGTTTAACGATATAATTTGAGGTTATCAACTCCATTAAAGTAGGACTTCCTTCAAGCTCAATATAACAAATACACTATACATATTTAAATAATATTCATTTTTTTAAAGCTGTATGACAACAGTGAAGAAAGTTTTTTAGTTCAATATCATAAGATTCCAAAACTATTTTATGCTTCAGAGACATAGAAATCCCATGTTATGGGGATGACAGAAAATTCCCATATTCCTAGTAGGAAACACTTCATCCTTTGGGTAATCACTGTTTTCCGTATTTCTAAACTATAATTACTCACCTAATTGCCATCCATCATTTAGGTAACACATGTGGACTAAAATTCCTTACAACATATTTAAGTAAACTATACTATAGGGTGTTATAATTCTTAATATGCATCAAGTCACATTACAAAATGTCAAGTAAATATGAACAAACAATTTTGAAATAAAAATTAAAGTATAATATTTTCCTTAACAATATCAAAGCTATTTAGGGTTGATCATGTAATAGTAACACTGTAATTTATTCAAGTTTTCTAAATAGAACATGTCTAACTAAAGATAAAGTTATCCAAAGATAAATGCTATGAAATAGGACAGAACATACACTTTTAACTTTATACCCTTCACGGAGTGACCCTTCAAAAATGACATTCACGTAATTTTTAAAACAACACAAACTTACTAAAACAAGAGAATGAGACAAAATACACTGAAACATCAGATGACCCCGTGTATCCGACTTAAACACTAGAAAGCTGGTTCACACCAAGGTGAGGTGGGGGCAGGGGGCTTAGGGACAGTAAAGAAGAAAGCATGCTGCACTTCAGAGTCCTCAGAAGGCTCAGGAACTGGCAGCGCCAAGTAATTATGGAAGTAAAAGTGAAGGTGTGGTGCAAAACAGATGGCGTGCTGAAAGTCTTTTGGAAAAGCAATTACCATGCCAGACCCCTCCTCCACAACAGCAGAACACTATGGGATTATCCTTTAGAGACAGTGTTGGGCTGGGAAAACCAGCCAGTTAAGAGTATACAGTCTGAAAACAGGGGCATTATAGGAAGTGTTATTAATGTTCTCAAATGTTCAACATTCTGCCACTCCAGCCTTCTTCCCCAGCTCAGCTCCCAGAACACTGGCAAGTGACTTAGATGCTCTAGGCCAAAGATTAAAAGAGTCTTTCTAGAGATTCTGACTGGCCTCAAGGAAAAGATCTAAAGGTACCAACACAGGAGGCTCCCCAGTGAAATGGTCCGATCATATCACTGCACGGTGAAGCCCATTGCAGATAAATATCAACCACCCCACCACTACACAGCTAATTTCAGATATTTTAAAAATGGACCTACAGTGTCTGACTATAATATATGTTCAAGCATATTTGTCAAACTGGTAGAAACACATTTAAAGGAGGCAGAGTTTCATTATATATTTAAGAAAACTGAAAATTTGGATCTTATTCGAATTCTGTGATTATTCCCCTATGCTCTGTTGAAACTTATTTTTGCATTTTCTATTAAATATAAAATATAAAATTCATTATATGTTACTAGAGGATGGTGATAAAAATCACTTGAAAGAAATGGCTCCTGTATTTGCAAACAACATATTTTGCTTAAGTCTAATCCTTTTTTTAAAATATATTCTCTAAAAGAGGTGAATGACCATAAGGATATCCATCAGGACATAATTTGAGTTTTTGTACATATTTTAATCTAAAAACAAAAATCCAAAAATGCTACATTTCTTTAAATAAGCCAGAATTCAGATATTTTATTCATCCACTATCTTACAGTAATTTATAACTTCTAACAACTTTTTCTTTCACAAACAAAAAGAGCTATTATTTGCATAAAACAATTTGGCTTTCCCTCCTTCACTCAATTTTCCATTACGCATCGGCTTACAAAATCTGCTAAAGTATAATATAACCTGCACTAGAATATACTGTTCCTTTGGGCAAAATTAATGAATGATTTTGTCTTGGCATTTCTCACAACCTCTAGATTATCTTATACCCATGTACTCAGTATATGTTGTACAGAATAAATTTCTTCTTTATCCACCTCAATGTTTTTCATCAAGTAGCTTAGTTTCTTACAGAAATATAAAACACACAGACCAGATTCCTGTATTACTTAAAATCTTTTTGGCACTGTAGTTTGCTCTAAGTTAAATCAGTTTTGCATGTATAAATTTTTAAAAGGCATTTCAGAAAAGTCCTAAAATAATTCTGAAAACCAAATTTGCATACTTTCCACTTTAAATTATTTACTGCACTGGCATCCATTACTAGGGAAAAAATTTTTTTTTCACGTCAAATATATCAGGGGTGCCAAAAAAAACAATGTACACAATTAGACACTTTGGTCAACGTTACTCAAGCAGTAGTTTACCGAAATCAGAAGTGTGTGGATGCTGATGGTAACCATTTTGAGCACCTCTTGTATGAAGAAGTCAAATGTGACTTGTATTTATCTTTTGTTATCAGTATATATTGAGTATTACAATTTCAATAGTTTTCCTTTCTTAAAATGTGTATAAATTTTCTTGGCATCCTCTGTATTTGTTCACATTCTTAACCCTTCTACCCTTTGACTTTCACAGCATAAACTTAAATATTACAGGGAGAAAGAGACTAAATTTTATTGGATATAGTCAAAATATCTCCCCTTTATCAGCATGATGCACAAACTCATACAGTCTCTCTTTTGAAATCTTACAATTTTCACATTTTTCTAACTAGGTGTCCCTCTAACCCTTATTCAGTTGTCGGGTGTTAAAAACACAAGAGTTTCATTCATTCTTTCTTTTTTGGTCATTATGAGGTCTTGAAATAATTCAGCAGCAATTTCACCCATGCTGTGCCTTTCAATTTCTAGAAAAACAGACACACACAGACACACACACACACACCCCAAAATAAAATCCCTGAATCCAAACCCTGGGCCAGGTTATGAAAGGGAAAGTGAGGAAATTAAAGCTGGTAACAAAATTACAGGAGCAAAGAAAGCCAATTCCATTACAGGAAAATATGAGAACTGCTGAATATAAACGTTTCTCTAACTTCCCCAAATTGTGTTTTTATTATCTGAAAAATAACTCTGCTTTTGGCTGTAATTTATTAGCTTATTTGGCTTTAATTTATTAGCTTATTTGGAAGAATGATTATTTCATGTTCCACAAAAGCAAAGATTAGAAATCTTACACTGATTTTTTTAAGTAAAAATAATTATTACTTTGTCACAGTATATTTAGTAGACAAAAGTTTTCAGTAGTACACCTGAAGCCAATATGTCAATTATATCGCAATAAAAAAAATTTTTTTTAAAGCTTTCAAAACATGGAGTCTACAAAGGATCATGATGAAAATATCACGGGCCATACCGTGTTTCCCTGAAAACAAGAGCTAGCTGGACAATCAGCTCTAATGCATCTTTTGGAGCATTAGACCCGGTCTTATTTTACTATAATATAAGACCGGGTCTTTAAAATAATATAATTATAATATAATATAATATAATATAATATAATATAATATAATATAATATAATACAGGGTCTTATATTAATTTTTGCTCCAAAAGACACAATTGGCGCTGATAGTCCAGCTAGGGGACCAGGGTAGATTATTTTCGGGGAAAGAGGGTAAATATGCACACTATGGAAATGTACACAAGTGTTTAAGTTCAGAAAGTAAAATCATTGGACAAAGGTATAAAACCTGTTGGAATTTACCACAATAGTTTGTAAAAATTGCTGATGAACATTGCAATAATAATGAGCATTATCATGCTGACCTGAATTTCCTCCCAGATGTCTTCATCCAGTAAGGTAGCTGCTCTGTGGTGCTGCAAAGGGACAATCAGGCAGTGCCCCTCAGTAAGAGATCGAAAGTTGGGTAAACATAAATAAACCTATTGGGAAAAAAATGAAATGTTATTGCTATTTATTCTAGGTTGCAACAGATGAACCCCTAGTAGGGAAACATGGCTAACATTTAATAAAGTATACTTGTTTATAAGCAACATATTTTATTTTAATATTTTAAAAGATAAATTTAATATTTTAAAAGTATTATAAAAGCCATGAAAATAGCTTTTAATAAATTGAAAATAGCACAAGTCTTAATTTTAACTGTTCTACATCAAAGATTAAGCTTACCGAAAGACAGAATGCTATATGCTTTCAAAGCCTTTGAAACAATACAATTTTTGCAAGGATTTAAAAAAAAAAAATACATGGCCTGGTAATAGCAGAGAAGTCTAACTTATGCCTATTAATTCAGGCCTTCTTCTCTCATTGGCTCAGAGAAGAGAATTAACCTACTAAGAGAGAAAGGAAATAACTTCTGTATGGCTTCACTGCTCTCGTTAAGTTTTATTTAGTTACATACATGTTATTACCTACAACTTGGTGCTATTTTTCCATTATAAACTGTCTTTTTTTAAAAAAGGTCAATTAGTTATGTATGCAGTGACCAAATGTGTGCATAAATAATATTCAGCAGAGGCTTGATCTTATTTTCTGTTATTTTTTTTGTTAGGTTTTAGCTAGAAGTATTTCATACGGCAGACAATGTTTATTTAAGAAAATAAGGCAAAATTTTAAAACTTTGCTGAGAAAGGACAACGTAGAAGTAGATAGGGATATTTACCTACATTTATAGTAAAATCACAACCATATTCACAATGAAAAACAGTATCCATACTGATTCATTAATGCTAACAAATTTACTAAGATGTTAACAACAGAAGAAACTGGGTGTGGGGTATATGGAACTCTGCAGTGTCCTCTCAATTTTTGGATAAATCTAAAACTGTTCCTAAAAAGTCTAGTTTTTTAAAACAAAAAGTAAAGCTCTGTGTTAAGACAAGGAAGTGGCTAGATTACTTTTACTTTAAAAAAAGAGGAAGAGGCACAGACAGCTGATGACCAGAAAGTAATTTAACTGTCTGACTGTAATAAGTACTAATATAGTTTCATTAATACATGTGGATTTAAAACATTAACTTCAAATATTAAAAATTCAAGCTGAATGAGAACTATTAAATTGCTTTGAAATACTACTTATCATTTCAGCTTAATGGCAAAGTAATTTCTTAGAAACTCATAATCAAATATGATTAATATGGTAATAACTAAAAGGAATAATTTATTGTTTATCCAGATTAATAAAATAACCTATTAACTATAGTCGATGAGATAGGCAGTCAGTGCTTTAGGAAATGGATGAAATGCCTCCCAATCAATATTTCAAATATTTCTATATTATAATATTCACAGATGAAAGGATGAAGGTTTTTAGAACAGAGATGGCATATTAAAGCATAGGTGAAGAAAGGAGACTCAAATGGTTTTAAAATGAACCAGAATAAAAAGGCTAGTCGAAGAGGAAAGAAACAGATCAGCCAACTCTCAGTTAAGTTAAAGGCAAAGAGAAGAATTTGATACCACTTGAAATGACTAATTGGAAAATGTGGATTACTTTATAGCAGAAGAGGAAAGCTGAGAGGAATGGGAAAAGGAATGTATGCGATAGTAGAATAAGTTAAAAAAAAAAAGAAAATGTCTCTTTACTAGCCAAGTTTCCTTTCACCGCTGAATGAAAAATGCCTACTTTGGGATTGAACCTACAAAGCAGGAGGCTAACAAAAGGTTTGTACACATTATCCTTTGTGCCTCCCTGGACCCAGCCTGTCTTCAGTGCACTTGGGAAAATGAAGTCATTGAAAAACACCCAACCTTCTCCTAAAGCATTGTAGGAAAAATTTACGGTTAATTTCTTCTCACATTTTTTTAAAGGTAGGGAATCAGACTAAAGGAAAATGAAATATTTATACATAATGTCATAATTATAAAAATGTAAATGTATATAAAGGTCTGGAAAATAACTTAGAAAAATTAACATAAGTAACTGACTTAACTGGTTTTTTTTAATTGATTAAATTTTGAATGTAATTTTTACATTTTTTTCATAAAGTATGGAAGGACAGAAAGAAGAAAAAGAAAGGTAAGGGAATAAAGAAACCAAAATCCAAACTGATAAACTGACTATCTTAACAACCTAAAGATACTAAAGACTAGAGTTGGAATGGAAAAACTAATTCTTCAGATACATAGGAATGTGTACTTAAGTGAATATACAAAATAAACAAGCTAATTAAGAAAAATGTATAGTATGTTCCTAAAACTATGACTTCTTATAATTAACAATCATTCATTCAACTTCCTCTCTCATCAATCAAGTTTCCTCCCTCACTCCACTCCAGCTACGCTAGTCTTCTTTCTGTTTCATGAATGCCAATGTCATTTCCATCTCAAGGCTTTTCACTCACTGATGCCCCTTCCTGAAACATCATTCATTCATATCTTCACGTTGTTTGCTCCTTCTCATCATTCCTTTACACAATACCTTCCCAGGGATGCCTTCTTGACCACCTTCTCAAAAATACTCTCCCATCATTTTATCCTGTTTTCTTGCTTTATCTGCTTTATGACAAGTAGTAACACTTTCTTAAATCAGGGAAATTATTACTTAGTTTATTTTCTGCACTATTTCACTAGAATACAAGCTCCACAAGTACATCAGCGTCTTTACTTTCACCATGATAATTACATAAGACTAACTAGTCTTATGTATATCAGATAAATAATAATGATTTACTTAACATAAGAATTAAATCACCAAATATTTATTGAAATAAGTGACCATTATTAGTGACTATTAAGTAAGTGATTATTAATATTTATTGGAATAAATGACTGTTAACATGCATGCTTGGTATACAATGATGAATAAAAGTTATCTATGTCTTTGTGGAACTTAGAGACTATTGGGGAAGAGACCCAATAAATAAGCAAAACAAAATACAGTAAACCTCTTCAAATTTTGAGCTATACTACGAAGAAATAAATAGGTACTTTGAGACAGTAAGAGAAGGAGCAAAAACTGCTTTAGACTGAGTATCTCTGAAGTGATTTTAATACTGAGACTGAGTGCCAATCATGAAAATAAGGTTGCACAGCTGAGAAATGGCAGAGCCAGAATCCGAATTCAGGTAGCCTGGCTCCAAAGCCCCGGGCCTTAACCACTACTCAATGCTTTCTCTCTAAAGAGCAGAATCATGCAAAATGTGAGCTCCAAGTCATTTTAATATTTATACTCGCTCTAAAGAAGATTCTAAGAATCATGGGAACCTAGAAAAGAAAAATATTTGAAACACAGAATAAGAGAAGAAAGATTCCTCAGGAATCATGTAAGAGTATGAGGAAAGAGGCAAATCTACATAGACCACTAAATTGCTTCCTTAGGGCAATAAATGCTCTATTTCTTACCTTAACACCTATTGCAACAATAAGGTGCTTGGGAAATTGAGAGCTGTCAAAACAATACAGACATTTGTCCATTTGTGCAGCAAGCCTCTGGTGTTCAGCAATAGCTTTTTTCCTCTGGTTCTCTTCCTCTTCACCAAAACGTTCTCTCTCAGCTGCTCTGGAGACAAACATGTCATCCAGAGTGTAATAGTCTCCATCTGTTTTTCCCATAAACTGAAAAATCAAAATAACAGTAGTGGGAAGAAGATAGTAGTTAAGATTGAATTGTACTAGCACACTGAAATCATATCTCTGAGTTCTATGATAAAACTCTTTCATTAAAAAAAAGAAAAAGAAAACATGATTAAAATTTAAGCTTGACCTTCAGGTGTCAATCAATCATCATCATTGTCGTCATCATCATCATCACAGTTAAAGTTTACTGAGCAATTACTATGTGCAATTCGATTGTTTTATATTTCTATGAAGAGAGGACCGTTCTCATTCCCATTTAATAGATGAGGAAACTGAACAACAGTAAGTAAGAACTACTTTTACTTTAAAATTAGCATACACTCTATACAGAACATAAAACATTTTTCGACCGTATCTCCAGGTGCCTTCTCCATACCTCCAATATAAACTGTAGCCAGGGTGATGTTTTTATAACACAAAACACAAATTTTATTTATGTTCCTGATTAAAATCCTCAAAGAGTTCTACACTGTGAACAGGGTCAAGTGCAAGCTCTGCTTTGGCCTACTAAATCAAAGACACAGAAAGGTATGACGGTTCGAAGCTTACACTCTATAGTTAGAACGACCGTGGTAAACTCTATCGCCTGTCTGTATAACCTTGGGCAAGTTATTCAATCTGTGTCTGCTCTCTCTACACCTCATTTCTCCATTTTACAATGGTCATAACAGTATTACCTATAACAAGGTTACTCACTTAATCCTCACAACACATGCATGGATACAGTAAGGACGCATAACTGTGAGCCACCATTATTACACATCTCTTCACAATGTGACCTCTCCAGTCACATTCGATCACATCCTTATGCAAACTCTATGTCCCTGTCATCCTATTTTCAGTCCCCAAAAGTACTGTTCTCTTCAGGCTTTGCACATATTACTCTCTGAACAATTCTGCCCTCAATTTTGCCATTCTACTCCTACTCATATTTCAGTCTGAGGCTTAGATTTAGTTGTCACCTCCATGAAAGAACTGCTGCAGTGCTTCCAAGCTCCTCTGGTGCTACATTCCCAACAGTCTTGTGATGACCACACTGTATCATAATTGCTCATTAACTTGTGTTTTCCTTCCATTCGACTAGTTCTACTTGGCCTACTAAGTACCAAAAAAAGAACTACCTTTTATCATCAAATAAAAAGCAATAGAAAGATGCTTGAATATTAGCAGATATTGCAAAAGAGTTTAAGAAAGATGGAATGGCTCTATTTGTGTCAGAAAAAGTAGATTTCAAAGCAAAAAGTATTGTGAAGGATAAAGAAGGTCATTTCATGATAAAAGAGTCATACTATCAAGAGGACACAACAATCCTAAAGTTTATGTACCTAATAACAGAGTTTCAAAATATATGAAGCAAAATTTGAGAGAATTGCTGGAGAAATAGACAAATCCACAATTATAATCAGAAATTTAAACAACACTCTCTCAAAAATTGATCGAACAAGTATAAAATCAATAGGCATATACAAAACTTGAACAAATTATCAACCAACTTGACTTGACATTGATAGAAATTCTCTCCAACATCAGCAGAATACACATTCTGCTCAAGTACACAGAGAATATTTACCAAGATAGATGATATTCTTGGTGATAGAACAAGTCTCAATAAATTTAAAAGGATTCAAGTAATGTAGGGTATGTGCCCTGAACACAACAGAATTAAATTAGAAATCATAACAGAAAGATATCTAAAAAATTGCCAATTACTTGGAAACTAGCACACTTTCAAATAACCCATGCATCAACAAAAAATAAAAAATAAAATCAGAAAGTATTTTGAACTGCAAAAAAAGAAAAAAGAAAAACATATGAGAATATTGGGATGTTGTTAAAGCAGTACTCACAGGGACAATTAAAGCACTTAACACCTAGCATATTAGGAAACAAGAAAAACCCAAATCAATGATGCCAACTTCCACCTTTAAAAACTAGAAACACAAAAGAGAAAATTAAACAAAATGTAAACAGAAGAAAATTTCTAAAATATCATTATTGAGTCAGGTAAAAAGATTATTATTAGTTAGGTATTTCTCAGAGCACACTAGCTTCCTTGCCCATACTTCCTTGTCTTCTTTTTATCTTCTTTTTCTCTTTTTAATAGTGGTATATCTGTGTATTCTCTCAGGTTTGTCTCTTTATGTAAATTGCCCTAGCTTACAAATTCTTATTTTAACTTCAGACCTGTGTCTCAACCATAATATATTATATTTTGAAAAATATCAGAACTGGTCACTAATCTTTTTCATAATAGTGACCAACCATGTGCTAAGTTAAGTAATCTCTTATCCAAATATCCCTGCAACGTGAAGAATCATCATTCTCACTTGTACAGATTAAAAGGATGAGGCTAAGAGAGATTGAATGACAATCAAAATCACATAGCTATTAAGAGACAGAACGAGGAATCAAACACAGGTTGATCTAAGTATAAAATTGAAGGCTATATGGTATATAGTAAGCCTCTCTCACTTAAGAAACCCACCTTTAAAATACAGAAAGGGTATACTTTGAAGCAAAATAGAGAATTTGCAGAAATCTTAAATTTCATCTAGAACATACCCAATTGGGTTAAGGTACTTATCCAAGAAAACATAGGTATCTAATAGGTATTTACCTTATGTAACATTATTAGTAGGAGAAGAATATGAACTTTTATATATAAAACTGTGCCTTCTTATGATATGTTGTTATAAAACATTGTTATTAAAAATCAGTTCACAATTGATCAGGAAATGTATTCAATTCAAATCAATCTTCTGTACATGGAAGATAGCATTTCTATTCTTTATATCTATGTTCATGGATGTTGCCAAACGTCTCTGCTTTATTCACAGTGTTTGAATTAAATAGGGTACAGTCTTACTAATTAAGTCTGAATGATTCTTCGACAAAACTGAAAGAAAATATGATCCAAGAACAATAACTATAATTCCCTGATCCTACACCTTCTACTTATTTGCATTTTTCCATTATCTTTTCTTTGGGAGTACATCCAAAATGTTTCAAATTTATCAGTCATGTACACATCTTCTATGACCTTTAACCTACCATCTTCCTATATTTGGCAACAATAATCAACATTGTATAATAAAAAGAATATTTTTTAATTTACAGACTGTTAACAGACAGTGGAGACTATATTAACACGTTGCGTACGGATCACGAGAATCTTCACGAGGGATTTAAACCCCGCCATATGCAACGTGTTAAGTCTAATGGGTGGCAAAGTGAAAAAAAAAAAAAAAATTGCTGGAGGAAAGGAGGTGAAGATGACCACCAGACAATGGTCCATCCCCATTTAATTCACCATGTTCCCCATCATACTGAAGTAGCTGGCAGGATAGAACAGTGAACTGGCCTTTTCCAGATTTAATTACAAGTGCTGGCTAGGTGACATCTTGTGGGGCTAGGTGACATCTTGTGGAGCTAGGGCAATGTTTTTCAGGATGAAGTATATACATTCCAAATCAGTATCCAAACTATGATGTTGTCTCTCCCACAGCCAGGATTCACAGGTCTGGGAACCTAGGGGTAAAAATCGGAGTGACCCATCTCACTATTGTCCCTTTTGACATACTAGCAAATTTTTACCTCCCATCTGAGACTTCAGGCCCTACTGGTCTAAAGGTCTTAGTTCCAAAGGGAGGAATACTCCTACCAAGGGACACAATGACTCATTGAACTTGAAGTTGAGACTGCTACCTGGCCACTCTGGCTCTTCATTCCACTGAATCAAAAGGCAAAGAAGGGAGTTACTGTAGTGGCTGGAATAACTGATACTGACTGTCAAGGACAAATTGGGTTGCTATTACATAATGGAGATAAGGGGAAATATATCTTGAATGTAGGAGATCTTTTAGGGCACCTCTTAATAGTCCCATGGCCTATGATTAAAGTCAATGATAAACTACAACAACTCAATTAAGGCAGGACTGCCAATAAATGGTCCAGACCTTTAGCAGTTAAAGGGGCTGCTGAGAGCAAAGGGAATATGGACCGGGTAATAGAAGAAAGCAGTTGTAAATACTAGCTAAAACCATGTAACAAGTTTCAGAAATTAATATTGTAATAGTTATAATATCCCTTCAATATTTTTACATGAACATATATATGCAAATATATATTTAAATATTAAAGAATGTTTTTTCTTCTCTTTCCCTCTCTCATCCCCTTACCATCTAACACAAGATGTATTATTAATAATAGTAGCTTTATTTTCTAGTCTGGGGAAAGGGTTAGCCTGCTTTTGGTTTTAGGAGGGATAGCTGTATCATGTTAGACAGAAGCAGGGCTTTGTTCTTTTCTTTATTTGGAGATTAAACATAGTTTAATGAGATATGCCAAGGTAACAAGGCATGGGTTGTGGTCACTTTGTCAACTTGACTAGTCTGACATACATTTACCAGAACTCCCTTCTCTGTGTGTTATGGTCAGGGTGGACAACAAGAGAGATTCTTACAGAAGGCTTGGAGACTAGAAATGAAGCAGCAGCCATTTTATAACTTGCATACATTGTCACTTATCTGCTGGTTTACCTCCTGACAGAAGGCAGCAGCTGAGTCTGTAACTGCTCTACCTTTCCCTCTATCCTCCTTCAGCTTCACCACGTTCCAGGCCAGATGTGTGCACTAAGCTCTTGGCCTAGTCTATAGGATATACATACCACCAAGGTCAGAGGTAACAAGCCCGGACGTGTGTTTCTGTCCATCCTTGACAGCTCCAGCTCATGGCTGGGTTCCAGCTTGTTCTTGTTCTCCCCCTCTTCACATTCATTGTTCCCTCCCAACTGCCTGCCCTTTAGACTTCAAGCTCTAACATCAGATGCAAACAAAAAAGCCTTCAAGTGACTGCTTAACGAGCTCCCACAATTTCATAAGGTCAAATCCCTGTAAGAGACCTGTATCTGTGTATCTCTTAGTAGTTCTGGTTCTCTGATTGAAAGGTGACTGATACAGATTTAACCTTCTAAAAACAGCAATAACAAGCTGTTCGGGGGCTCTGCTTGTACAATATTTTTTTCAAGAATGTTCCCAGAATAATATTATTTTTAATATCATTAACCACTGTTCAAAAATAGCATATAACAGTACTGAAATTCAGAGATTTCAAATGTCAATTATATAATATGATGGTTGAAAATGAATGTAATAATGAAGTAAAACCATTCCTTTTCTGCTTCGGTCCACTATCTCTAATGACCAAATCCAATAATACTATTTTAGTACACTCTAATCTGAATGGAGTCAGTCATCTCCCTTCTCTGGTCCTATGCCCTAGTTGCCACGTTATTATAGAAAAGTTACTCATTTTTGCAAATGGTTCCACTATAAACTCATAAGCTGAACTGGCTCTTCCATACAATTAGAAAAAAACCATTTTCCACAGTGGCTATTTCAGAAGATTACCACTGAACTTTGACACTCCATCAGCTCCCCTCTCACTCTCAGTAGATGGCCTCAAAGAGAAAATTAAAATCAGACAAAAATTTCCTCATCTTCCTACTACCAAATCTCCAAACCACTCAGCAAATATAGGACTTGTACTTTTTCCCTCCTACTATAATAGAAGGGCATATGTGTTCCTGTTTAAACTAAGCCTATCGTCCATGCACTGAACCCTAATCCCTCTCTATACACTCTGGATACTCTGCTCAGATATGCCACTCATAACTTCTCCTTTTTATCTTTTATTATTGGCCTTTGTTTCCCTTTCCAACAACTCTTCCAAATCAGAATTTAAGTATTCAAGCACACTAAAGATTCTTGTTTTAAACATTCCTTTGGAACACATATCACAGTCAAAAGCTAGACCTCTTAAATATATTGTCAAGAGAAGAGAAGAAAAAGTCAGGATTTTATTAAATAGTGATTGATAATTGATAATAATATGGGAGATGTCAAATTATGACTGATATTTAGAATACAACTATTATTGTAAACTGGGAGAATAAGTCTTTCTGAACAGCCAAATTTCCAAGTAGTTAAGGAAATTACTACTAGTATACTTAGTATACCACTTAAGTATAAAAGCATTTCTTATTGTAGTCACTTTGAAAGGAAATGTCCAGTGTTATATACTTTCCTGCCTTTTAAAACATAATATATGAAACTTAATCTTTCTCTGATAACACAGGATAATTATTGGGACTATTACTATAATGTGTCATAATTCCAGAATGGCCCTCTGCAGGGCTGGTTGCTTCTCTGCAAGCTATATCAACCAAGATGACAATGATTTTTTTTAGTTATTTCTCTCCATTTTTCCATCTCATTCTTTGCTCTCTATATTCTTTGCTTTCTTTGCACTGATAAAAGTGAACTGACATCTTGGAATGCTTAACCATGGAGCTGGGAGGACTGTGGGTGGAGCTGGACCCCCCTGTTGACTCTCTAGCCCTGACTTCCTGTTGAACTTTGTGGTAACTTCAGGGGGAGGGAGGCTGATAACTAGAATAGCCATCTTGGAACCAGGCTATTATTTTCCTTCTTCATGTGGGAGCCTGTTGGAGCTCAAGCTCCGAGTTGGGGGTGTGCATTCCTGCACTGCTTTGGTGGTTTTTTGTTTCTTTTTCCTTTAGTTGTGAGGGGCAGCCTGCAGAGCCTCTGGTCCCCACATAAGAGCCACTCCCCACATAAGAATGCAGGACATGGTGAGGCCAAAAAGGAACACCCACGGAGCCATAGATAGGGAAGTCATAACACTATATTCTCTCTGGCGGCCTGGCGAGACACACGCAGTAGTAGCCACATGATACGCAGTCTGCCATTCACTTCTCTGCCTGCCAACCAGCCAACCAATCAACGCAGCCCCGTAGTTACATCAGTAGCCAATTGGCTAACCGGTTATAACTGATGGCCAACCAATCACAGTCGATGGTCATTCACTACCTGAGACAGCACCTCCCCACCTGAGGCCGAGAGCCTGGAAACTGCTCTCTGGGACTCTGTCCCCACACCCTTTTTCCGCGAATAAACCGTTTTTCTTATGGATTTATCTGGAGAGTTATTTTTGCCTGTCGACACACTAAGTCACCTGTCAGTTCTCACTGCTGTCAGCATTTTTCCTTGCGGTAGTCTGTTTCCCCACTTCTAATTTTCAGCTTTTATTATACTTCTGGTCTAAAACTGGATAATCAAGTACATTAGAATTACATGTAATAAAAAAAATAAGGCCCCTAAGGCCCTCTCCAGGTAATCAATAAATAGTTCTTATATTTAGAGTAAAAATAGAAAAGGTAGCCTACAGTTTATAAACATTTGATTAGCATCAAGAGAAGAGACAAAGAATGCTATATTTTAAAACCATGACAAATCATGGGGGAAAAAAGGATTCATATGCTTGTCTTTTTCTGGTCTACAATGACATCCTAGCTAGAAGTAACTTTTTGAATGCTGTTTCTTCTACTACTAATTATCATTTGCATATTGCATTATTATGATACTAAAATATTCACTATAATTTGTTAGAGGAATAAAATAAGGAAACTAATTCTATACATTTTCAAAATGACTTAAGATTGTTTAAAACCCAAAGACTAACACGGAATTATTTTTCAAAGTAGAACTAAAGCCACTGGCAAAGACCAAGAAGAGCAAATGATGTATTAAGACAATATAACTAAACTGTGGTTTTGGCTTCACCTTAGACATTCACACTATGGGAAGTACCATATTACCTAACTCTTACACAGATAATTAAAACCCTCATAGTTCATAAAGAACTAGCATCAATATCACCTAGTTTTCAAGTATCAGCTTTATGAAATGACTAAAAATATACCCATGGTTCAGTTATTCATATAATTACCAGATAAGCATACAACAAAGTCAGTCTTTTGATGCACTGCCTACGGATGATTAAATTTAGTTGAGAGAAAAATCTCAAATGAAATACATCTTACTACAGCAACTCTCAGCTGAAAAACTCTATTTCTAAAAATTACTCTCCTGTTAAATCATGTACCACTGCAATGACAGAAAGTCAGCAGCTAAACAGATATGCCAAAATAGATCATAATTTTAGCTACTACAAAAAGAGCAAGACAATAAAAACCAATGGATTTCCATCAAAGCATATTAAAATATTATGAGATAACATAACAAATCATTCACTTCCAGGTGGTTTAAGTCCCAAAGTTAATTTCTTACTTGTTATCTTTGTTCTTCACAAAACACCTGGGAATTAAAATGAACTTATTAGAAATGTAAGTTTTTATGGCACAAGAATGAGTCACTCTTTCTCATAAGTAATTGTTTTCTTCACAGAAGAAAAAAAACACGTACACAAATTATTATGCCCTACGAAAAATCACTGATGTTGAATCACAGAAGAAAACCTCATCGTAAACACTGAAAATGAAAGTAGGTATTTCTGATGCCATGAGAAGCATAAGAGATTTGACATATCAATAAGCAAAACTCCAGGGCCATTTTTAATTCCACATTCTCTAACTATCTACATAAATAAAACTAAACTTTAATGTTAGCTTTTACAAATAACTCGCATAGTTTTTCATTAGAGTATTTCCATGTATAAAAGACCCGGGAACATTATAAGTATCTCTGTCATGCTTGTTTTGCTGTACAGATAATTTAACATTCCTGTATACTACCTTTAAGAAGACATTTCAACAAGGTTTATTCACTTTTTGAAAAAATCACTATTTAAGTTTACTTTTCCAGTGTTTCCATCTATAGCTTTATTGGTTCATACATATTACATTAAGGCATAAATAACTTAATCCCTCTCTAACGTCTTAGTTGGAAGAGGGACAATAGGAATTACGGAAAGAACTGAAGAATATTCTCCAATATGGTACCGGCTTATGTTTAATTCTATATATTTGATATTCAAATTAAGGCATGGATTACCGACAAATGTTTATTTTTTTAAAAAGGTGCTATAAAAACTTTGTTAATTTTATTCAGGCAACTTAATAGTTAACACAGAGGGTGCCAAAAAATGTATACATATTTTAAGAAAGGAAAAACTGTATTAAAATTGTAATAGTCAATATATACCAATAACAAAAGATGAATACAAGTCATGTGTATACATTTTTTAGCAACTCCCCCCCCCCCCCGTATATATTCATCAGGCTATTTGTTAAGCATTTGAGCTTCCCAAAATATCACTTTTGAAATTTAAAACAATATATATATAATTCTTGATTCTGTGTACTCCCACATATTCCACAATCAACCACATATTCCAGGAAACTCACCCTGTCATCTGACTATCCCTCTCACCATACCATCATGAAAGTACTTCACATGTCACTCAATTGCACAGTTAAAAATGGTTACAATGTTAAATTTTATGTTATGTATATTTTACCATAAAAAAAAGTAAATGACACCTGAACTAAAATATATTAAATAAATTACTTTTCTGGTGGTCCCACCCCTAAGTGATGTTCAGAGAAACAAAAAATAGTTCATTACGCAGTTTAGACTGGATTCAAACCTATCTTTTAGGGAATGAACAAACTAAATCAAAATTTATTTTATTCAGTTCCACGTAAAAGCGAAATATCACTTCTATCATTTTATGAAACTAAATTTCAAATTTTCTTTAAAGATTGTCACAGGAAAATATACATAATTTCACACTCTTAGATTAGCCTTTTCCAACGCTGATTTCACCCCATATGAATGAAAGCCTATGAAAATGGAAATGGCTACCACGGGAACTGTGTTGGCAATTTTGACATTCCTTACTTCCTTCTAATCATGCCTTTAAGAAAGGTATGTTGCTTAATCTCTTAACATTTGTTATTAATATTACAGTTTACTGAAAATAAAAAATAAAGGACTTAGGTTCTAGTACACATTATGGAAATATGCACTTTGTATTTTAAAGACTTGCATCAGAAAATATATCAAGCCTTGAGTGTCACAAAATCAGAAAAAACAAAACTATCAATAGAAACACAAGCATCTTTTACTAGAAAAGGAAATCATCTTGTTTTCTTTATGATTTAAGGTAAAACCCTAATTACTTTGATTCTTTTTCTCCCTATTCTTCTCTCGTACCTTCCATTTTCCTTCCTCTCCAGTCCATTTTTAACACACTATCAGTACAAAAAGTATAAAATTACTGCCCACCAGTGCTAACAAAATTAATGAGGAAAGATGTATATAGCTCTCCTGAAGATGTGCCTAAGTCTACGTTACCAAGGAAACACTGACGTCTTAGATTTTAAACGGGGGAGTTTATATTTAAAGAATGTTGGAGTCAATAGAATGTATTTTAAGAAAGAGCAAAGCACACGCCACTTATTCCCAAATACCAACAAATGACACATGGAAATTGTACAAAGACAATTAAATTTAGGCAACAATCAATAACTATCCCATTAACCTGAGTCATTTGAAAGGCAGTTCTGTTTAATGAAAAATGCTGGTTAAAAGTTGAGGTTTCTGGTACTAGCTTTTGCAACTCTTTAGCTATGGGAACTTGGGAAAGTTACTTAGCCTTTCATAAGCCAATTAATTCTCTTAGCGTCTTAGTTTCATCGTTAGTAAAATGTTAAAGGTTAAGCGAGACTATTAAAGTCCTTTCCTAGATCTTAATATTCTTTAGTTCTATGATTTTGAAGAAACTGCCAAAAACCATGTACCTATTTTCTTCTAAGAAATCATAATAAATACACTCATCCATATTCTAAAATACACACAGTCTGATGCTAGATGCACATGCTCTTCTTTGTAAGGATATTTTTTATTTTTCCCCTTTTCCTTTAATTATGTAGTAAATACTCAGAAAAATAATGAAAAATACAGAAAGAATAAAAAAACCAACAACCATATTTTCCCTATCCGATTATAAAAACAAAATCAAGTTTATACTTGGCATGAGATACCTTTCTTAACCTGGTTATAAGAAAGAAATGGTATTAAGATTTAATGGTAAAATACAACTGGAAAGAAAGTGAACATAATCTGAATTTCAGAACTACAAAAAAAGGACAGTCAGTAAAAATGAAATAAATAAACAAATAAATATAACACAAAGGGTAGAATTGAATATGGACTAGAAGTTGTATAAAATTTGCTGTCCAACCTGAAATATTTCCTTCTTCCCAGTTTAGGTTAGGACACCCTGGTGTTGTTCTCAAAAGACTTTCCACTTGTCTTTCAAAGCAATTTGCACATCCATAATTACTGGATTCGTTTCTCATAATTATTTACTGAATGCTTCTTTTTCCTCACTAGACTACGAGCTTCCTTAAGACAAGGACCATGTCTTCCTAAAGTGCCAGTGTATATCCCCCGTAGAACACCTCACACACTAAATACAATCAACTAACATTGGCTGATTGAATAAACAAAGTGGAACTTGATCTGTATCAACTATTCCTGACTGGTTACTATTCCCAAGACCTTTTAAGACCCATTTTCAGGGCAACTACTAAGTAAGGGAAGGACCCAAATTTAAAGACATTTGCCCTAAAAATACATATATATATATATATATATATATATATATATATATATATGCATATGTATATGTATATATATATGTATATATATAAATATATATATATATATATATTTGTATTTAGATATATCAGACAAACCATGGCCCATAGGCTAACTCAGGCCAGCCCCGTTTTTGTAAATAAGGTTTTGTGGGAATACAGCCATACCATTTATTTACGAATCGCCTACAGCTTCTTTTATGCCACAATAGCAGAGCTGGTAGTGGCAACAGAAAGTTGAAAATATTTTCTACCTAGCCCTTTAGAGAAAAGGTTTGCCAACTTCTATCGTAGACTAATAAGGACTTTTAACTAATAAAAGAAGAAACATGGGGGCAGCCACATGGCTCAGTTGCTTAGAGCACAAGCTCTTCACAACAAGGTTGCTCAGTTCGATTACCACATGGGCCAGTGAACTGCGCGCCCTTCCACAACTAGATTGAAAACAACAGCTTGAGCTTGGAGCTGAGCCACCGGTGGGCGGCCAGTTGGTTCAGTTGTTAGAGCAAGGTGTGCTCATAACACCAAGGTCGCCAGTTCGAGTCCCACATGGGCCAATGAGCTGCACCCTTCACAACTAGATTAAAAAACAACTACGTGACTTGGAGCTGAGCTGCACCCCCCACAACTAGATTGAAAAACAATGACTTGACATCCTGGAAAAACACACTGTTCCCCAATATCCTCCAATTTAAAAAAAAGTATACAATAATGAGCTCTTGTGGTCTCTTCATGAGAATATTTAACATCTAAACTATATACCAATGATAGTACTATCTCTAAAAATGCAGTAACAGCTACATCAGTTCATAAACCTTTAAGAGTATAGGGATTAAGCACAGGAATGATTAATAGAAATGATTAATATTCCAAATACTTTGGTTTTTATAAACTTTGAACATTACTTCAAATTTTTAGCAGAGCTGATTTTAGTTATTAAATATACAAAACAAACTGCTACTTTGATTATTAGCCATAGTGAACAAAAATCAAAATGCCAAATCAGCATTTCTGTAGTAATCTGTTAACTCCATTAGCTCTACCACATACAGGTAGAGACAGGTATTATTTCATGAATTAAAATTTAAAAAGTGTTTATGTTTTCTATAAGAAATTACCTAATATGACTCAAGCCGACCAACCCTCTTCCTTCTGCTATCACACACAAATCAATCTTCAGCCAAAAATAAAAGAGAAGACAAGATAAAGTTGACTGCAGGAGGGGAAATGGGATGGCACTTACAGCATTTCCTTAGCTGCTACAACCAAATTAACATCTCCATTAAATAACACAAAGAAAATTTGCTCAAAATAAAACAACAGCCTTTTGAAAATCTTAATATCACATGATTACAAATTCAACAGTGCGTAAGTTGCTCAGTCAATGCTTTTTGTAAAATCTGAATTTTATGTCTATCAGTTGTAATTCCAAAGTTTGTCCAATTTGTAGGTTTACTTATTGCTATCAGTTCTGGCTGATTTCTGCCAAAAATTATTAGGGAGTATCTAAATCATATAAAAACTACTTATGAGTAGTGTAAAAAAATGAATGTATTTCTCTTAAGTGGAAAATGACTTATTTCACTTATCATAATGCCTTCAAGGTCAATCATTGTTGTCACAAATAGCAGGATTTCCTTGTTTTTTTTAATGGTTAATATTCATATATATCCCCCCACCACATTTTCTTTATCCATTCATCCACTGATGGACACTTAGGTTATTTCCATGTCTTGGCTATTGTGAATAATGCTGCAATAAATATCGGGGTGGAGATGTCTTCGAGATAAGTGTTTTATCTTCTTTGGATGTATACCAAGAAGTAGAACTGCTGGATCATGTGGTAGTTTTATTTTTAATTTTTTGCGGAAACTCCATACTGTTTTCCATAGTGGTTGTATCAATTTACATTCACACCAACAGTGCACCAGGGTTCCTTTTTGTACGTATCTTCACCAGCATTTGTGATCTCTTCTCTTTTTGATAACAGACATTCTAACAGGTGTGAAGCGGTATCTCACTGTGGTTTTGATTTGTATTTCCCTGATGAATATTGATGTTGAGCATCTTTTCATGTACTTGTTGGACATCTGTATATCATGTTTACAAAAATTTGTCTATTCAAGACCTCTGCCAATTTTAAATTGGATCTGGGTTTTTGCTATTGAGTTATATGAGTTGTTTATATGTAGCTCCCTTATCAGAGAGATGCCTTGCAAATAATTTCTCTCATCCAATAGATTGCCTTTTCATTTTGTTAATTGTTTTTTTTGCTGTGCAGAAGCTTTTTAGTTTGATGTAGTCTCACTTGTTGATTTTTGTTTTTGTTGTCTGTGTCTTTGTGTCATATAGAAAAAAATTATTGCCAAGACCAACATCAAGGAGCTTTCCCTACGTTTTCTTCTAGAAGTCCTACAGTTTCAGGTTTTACATTTAAGTCCTTAATCCATTTCAAGTTAATTTTTGTGATAAGTATAAGATAGACGTCCAACTTCATTCTTTTGCATGTGAATATCCAGTTTGCTTAATACCAACTATTGAAGAGTAATTATCCTTTTCCTGTTCAGTATTCTTGGCTCCTCTGTAAAATACTAGATGACCATATATGCAGCATATATATTTACATCTAGGGCCCCTATTCAGTTCCATTGGTCTATACATCTGTGTTTATGCCAGTACCATACTGTTTTGATTACTAAAGCTTTGTAATATAGTTTAAAATCAGAAAGTATTATGCCTCCAGCTTTTTCAAGATTTTTTTGGCTATTTGGGGTCTTTTGTGGTCCCATACAAATTTTAGAATTGTTTTGACTATTTCCGTGAAAAATGCCAATGGAATTTTAATAGTGATTGCACTGAATCTATAGATAGCTTTGGGTAGTATGGAAATTTTATGACATAGGATTTCTTTCCATTTATTTCTGTCTTAAATTTCTTCCATCAATGTCTCACAATTGTCAATGTATAAATCTTTCACCTCCGTGGTTAAATGTGTTCCTTCCTAAGTATTTTCTTGTTCTTCATGTTATTGTAAATAGGATTGTTTTATTTCTATTCAAGATAGTTCACTTAGTGTATACAAATATAACTGACTTTTGTATGCTGATTTCGTATCCTGAAATTTTACTCAATTGTTTATTAGTTCTAACAACTTTTTTGATGGAGTATTTAGGATTTTCTATATACCAATTTATATCATCAGCAGAGAAAATTTTATTTCTTCTTTTCTAAAATGGATGCCTTTTACCTCTCAGAAGCAGCTGATAAAGTTATTCACAATCTCCTTCCTGTCTTCTCTGATTTCTGAAACATGACACTGTTTTCTTTCTACCTCACTGGCTGCACCTTCTCATTCTCATTTGTTAAATCCTTTTTATCCTCTTCCAGGCAGTGCTCGGTCTTCAGATTCTCCTCATTAATAACTTTTTAAGTCCCATGGTTTTAAATACATTTAAATCTTAACAGCATCCAAATATATATGGGAGAACCAACATCTACCCAAAACCCCACAGGCAGTCACTCCACACTACCATGTGAATGTCTAATAGGCATTTAATACTTACATGACCATAACAGTATTCTTGATCTCCTACCTCCTGAAAAATCTGTCCCTTGCAAAGTTTTTCCTATTTAAGTAAATGGCACCAGTATTGCTTCAAATCCTAAAACTTCTTACCAGTTTACCAACCTAATCCAATACTCTGTCTGAATTAATCCAACACCCTCCTGACTGCCTTGCTTCAACTCCTCCCTCTCTACATTACCTTCTCCAGAAACACCTTTTCAAAGCATGAACCAGTGGTTTCCGGTCTGGAGTTTAAGGGGCTGAGCAGTAGCCACTGTCCCAACAAGTACAAAGCTGAAAAACGGAAAAATCAACATCTCTTCTTAGATCCATCAGGAAGTGACTATCTCAAAAGTCAGAGAGATAGGAAGATGGGTACAATTTATCTGTGCAGAAACCAGAGGTTCTACTGGGGTAGGAAAACATAAGTAGTAAGCCACAAACTGCTGGATGCTCAGTGTAAGACAAGTCAGAGAGTTAAAAATTGCCAGGGGGACCCAATCATAGGGGATCCCCCCCATACTTTCCTGAGTTTTACCTCTAGGATCTCTACCAGGTACTCAGAGTAAAGATCAGAAAAAAACATTCTCCTGCTTCCAGGGGAAAAGGAACCACTGTGAAATACACCAGAGCATTCTGTTCTTAACAAGGCCTGCCTCAGTAGAAACTACTTTACTAGAGCTTAGCCTGCTGGGGTTTTATCAGAATACAACCTACCTGAAAGAAGGGAAACACCCAACTCCAGGCCCACCTAGCCATCCTATCCCAACTAAGCATGGGGAAAACTGAGAAATACCGGTGAAGTTCAGTCCAGGGGCACATGCTCTCCAAGAATAGATAGATCACACAAGCAGAGAACCAAAAAGAAAGAACAAAAAAAGAAACGCTGGAGATCAAAACACTAACAGAAATGAAGTATGCCTTTGACGGATTTATCAGTAAAATGGACACCGCTGAGGAAGGAATCTCTGAGCTTGAGGACATGACAATAGAAAATTCCATAGATGAAAAGCAGAGAGAACACAGACTACAAAAAAACAAAACAGAATATACAGGAACTGTGGGACAACTACAAAACATAAACCCCATCATGACACTGTCCAACTAAAAACCTTCAAATGGCCTCCCATCATTTAAAACAAAAACAAAAGTTTTGTTTCCAGATCCTAGGAGATTTCTAGTATTTCCCCCCAAATAAAAAGAAGGAAAATGATCCCCATGGGCTAAAATTTAAGATCCCATACAATTCTTGGTGATGGAAAGAATTTCTATTTCTATTTCAATCCAAATTTGTTTACTCCCCCCAACACACAGATATACACACAGATACCTTGGTTACCTTTATTCTAGTTTTCATTAATTTTTTCACCAGGTATTATGTTCGCATAGTTTTTTTTAAAAGTCTGAAAAGTTACAGTAAAAAGCCTCCCTCCTGTGCCTCAGATACCCAGTTCCAACTCCTGTCATCAAAAAGTAAAGCCGGGACAGGCAAATATTTTCTGTAAAGGCACAGACAGTAAATATTTCAGCTTTGTGGGCTATTACAGTCTCTGTCACAACTATTCAACCTGGCCATTATAGAGCATAAACAATTTTAGACAATATGTAAACAAATGTGCATTGTTGTGTTTCAATAAAATTTTATTTGAAAATACTAGCAGTGAGCTGAATTTTTCAGTGCGGTCAAACCCTGTAATAGAGCTAAGTTTAAATGTATCTCTTTTATTAAAAAAGTTTAATGGTGGTGTTTGGAAAGGACTGCAATGAAAGAGACTGCAACAAAGAATGCTATTTAAAACAAAAATTCATCCTACTACCAATAATAATGTATTAATATACATTTTTATATAAACAAAACATACAAAATTTTCATATAAATAGACAAGATTATTCCAAGATATCTCCACTATAGTCTACAATCGATTACTCCACATATCCCTGTGGCATAATTATGAAGAACTGGAGGAACATTCAAACAAAACAGACTGATAGATAACCTAACTAGCAGCAGGTTGTCAACATTAAACTCTGACTCAAAACTTTCCCTTTCATGGTAGATCAAATATACAATTAACTTTTTCATGGAATATATTAAAAAAATAAAACAGAGACCATATTTAAAAACAAACTAAATCTTAAATGTATATTTCCCAAGTAAATCTTAAATGTATATTCCCCAATCAATCAACTCCAAAATACATGCTTCTAATATATCTTACACAGGTTTTAATAAAATAAATCAAGATTAGAAAGAACCAGCTCTGTCTGAAAAGTAAATCACTGCTAGACTGAGTAACCAGCTTCGCAAAATTCAGAGGTATCCTAGGAATGAATATATCTTACCTTAGATGCCATTCTCATAAAAAGTTTGTTTTGATTTTCTGCTGTTCCCATCTTCTCGTTCTTGACTAAATCATTCAGACTTAGATTATCATCATCATGAAAGTATCGAACCCTTTCTTTTTCCTCATGGGTTGAAGCCTATGACAAAATGAACATTATTAATTTAATAAAATCATGAGTTTCTGAAGTATTTTAAAGAATTACCTATAAACCTGATATTAATTGTACAAATCCCACTATGTATCACAATCTTTCCTCCCAGTTTATCCCTATCCTACCTGCTTCCATGTGGAAGAATTACCAATAGAATAACATGCCCGACTTTTCTGCCCCTTTACTTTCCTCTTCCCTGGGGATAAAGGCATGACATTATCTGATTTCGGACTTTGGGGTAAAAGGCAGAATTGTTTTATCCCCCCCTCTCTCCTCTCTGCTCTTCTCCTATAGTAAAAATTCCCTACTCCTATGGAGGGAAATCCATAGTTATCCAGAGATCAAGTAAGCATCCTGACAGGAGGTGAAGTATTAACCAACCCACTTCAAACAGCTTTGTCAGAAACAAAGCTGATATTCTGATTCTTATCTAAATCAATCCTGAGTTTTCCCATCAGTTGGTCCCATACCTACATGTGGAAAAGAAAAGTGTTGCTTGTTTACTTCCAAATCAAATCTCCCCAACATTGTTCTCACATTCCCTTGTGCAAATAAAACTTACTCTTCAACTTCTTTGAGCTCTTTGGAACCATGTTCCCAATACTTTTTCCCAACATTACTATTCCTGCCTTCAACGGCTGAAATTTCATATTCCATGACTTCAATCACTCTCTGGCTCCAGACTCTTAAATTCTGGCCCTCTTAATCCTTCATCATTCTCAAAACGCAAACCTCAATCCTCAATGAATGTGTCTGCCCTCTTTACTCCTATACGTAGTTTGCTCGGTAGCAGGCAACTCAAGAAGAGTCCTCGACACCATCTGGCAATGCGTCTATGGATCCCTAGCCAGTTCTGTCATTTCATTTCATTGAAACCTTTACTATTCTCCGCCACATTACCCATCCAAACCCCTAATTCCTCCCATTTCATTATAAAAGGTATCTATCCCACCTCTATTTGCTGAATGAGTTAATTACTACCTCTAGCAGCATAGCCACTCAACAGGCAAATAATAAACATTTGACAGAAAAATTCTAAATGAACAAGTCTTTTGTGTACCCAATTACCACTTGTATGATCTTTCAAATTTAAAACAAAAACTTAACTTGGGAAAACTGACTACATTGTTTTTGTCATCTCAAGAGCCTCAAGGTAATGTTAAAAACTAATTGCTAGAGCTGGAAGATGGAAAAGAAAATTAGGTTTATAAAGGATCACAGCAACTGCATAATGAAGACATTACTGTATTTGGATACTCCATCACCAGGTCTCAAATTAGCTAACACAGACTACAGGTCTGAAAGACCAAGGTTTTCCATAAAAGCTATGGTAAGTATATAAAAAGAAACTAGAAACAATATCAAAGAAATGTACACAAAATTAAAATTGCCTTAAACATTCAATGTTCATAGTTATTTGAAAACTGTAGTTGAATCAGATTCCATTTTATAAAAGGCAAAAGGATATAACTAAGACTAAAGTGATAACATATTTTACTACCTTCTAATATTTGTATTATACAAAGGTTCCAGAGAGTATTTTGAAATCGTCTGATGCAAAAAAAGCCCCAGGGGGGGATAAAGGAATTCTGAATAAATAAAAACATATGTTAAACATACCATCTGTCTCTTCCTTCTTCCTCCTTTAGATTCTAGAGGTTTCCCCGGTGTGTTCACAGGCCATACTCTTCCAGACTGATCTGTTCTGACAAGAATCACTTCTTGCTGGTCTTCATTCTATGGGAAGATTTAGAATTTAGAAATAACTTTTGAAATTATTGTGAATAGTGTTAAATGCTTATATTTACTAACAAGAAAAAAAGTATAAAAATGATTCTAGCTTTCACATAATATTATGGATTATCTTAAGTCCCCTGGACTTTCATTACCCACTATAATGTCAAATGACCTTAATCTTTTCAGGGAAAAGGTGAGGAAAAGTAGCCAGTTTATTTTATTGTTGCTTTTTTCTTAAGCAGTCATAGCAGCAAACTTCAAATAAAGTTGTTTTTTTCATCTAGACAATGTTAAAAGACGACAAAGAACCAATATTCAAACAGACATTGTATGAGAGTGTCCATCACTTATGTGTCAATATCGTGTTTAATCGATGTTTCTTCAAAAAGATCCTACTAAAACTTGATTATAAGAAACGAAGTAACCAAATGACAAAACAAACTCGTTAATTTAGCCACTTCACACAACTGTTAAATTAGCTACTCCATACACAATGACACTCCACACAACTTCTGTTTTTTCCATTAACAGTTCTGAAATACTTTTCACTTCTCTGAATCTTCAGAAGAAGTTATATCCCTAATTTCAATCCATAATCTTTTTTTCTACATATTTTTAGCCAAATATATATATATATACATATACATATATATATGTGAGTGTGTGTGTATATATATACATATATAAGTATATATGTATATAAGTATATACATATATAAGTATATATACATATATAAGTATATATGTATATATATACACACACACACATACATACATACACCCAGTACAGTGTAGAATAACAGTAAACTTTATTCTATGATGAAAATAGAATGTTATTGGAAAGATACTAATAAAGAATCACATAAAGAATATTAGATAATTACCTTATTAAAAATCAATTTGAAACAAGACCAAGCAAATTATTCACATTTCAATTTTCTTCTCAAAGTAGAATCAATTATTAAAAATTAATTCCATTTACTAGATTTGGTTCCCTTGTTGAAATAAAATTTTTAAAAATATCAATTATTGATCTTACATTCACACACAATACTAAGTGGATGGTAAAGATTATCAATACTTTTCTTCAATTAATTATCATATTTTAAGGGGTATCTCTATCCACTCTCTTATCGGATAATAGAGATGGTCAAAACACTATAATCTGGCTTCTAAGTTTATCATATTGCTAAAGCTGATCTAAGGAATTTCAAATTACTATCACCTTCCTTGATTTGAAAGCATTTGATTCTGTTTTTTATATTCTCAGCCTGAAAGTCTTCTTTTTCCTATTTTAAATACCCTACTTTCCTGGTTAAGCCTCACCTCCTGACTCATTCATTCATTCACTCATTATTTTTTAAAGTGCCCACCTTATGTAGTAACTAAAGAAATATAGTCTCTCCCTATAAAAAGCTTATAGCCTATTGAAAGAATTATTCTCCACATGATCAGTATAAAGACAGTCAGTTTCACTTTCCCCTCCATTTCAAGCTACCCTTCAATGCTGATGATTCCATTTTTCCAGCCTGAAACCTAATTATCACTCATATTGTCAAAAAACTCATTATGTTAAACACAAATTATGTCCTTCTTTGCTGAAGAACCTAAAGAGACCCCGTATCATCTAGAAAATCAACACCACTCAACATGTGACCCACAGACCAGTGCCAATCTGAGAATTACCAGTCATAAATATTTGTTCCCAACCCATGATGAGTTAAGCACAAAAAAGAGCGTTTAAAAACTTTCATAACAATCTTAAAGAGTAATCTTGCTGTTTCCTAACTGCTTCCTTTCATCCTTTTCCTTTCTTCATGCCCTGCACTGTATTTTCTGTACTTGGGATAGGCCACCTGTCAAGGCAGGGCTCGCCCTTCAATCCTCTCACTGTCAGCTCTAACACTGGTGACATTCCAGGAGGCCCTCACTCATGAATCCCCTCCCCCCAACCTAGTAAGAGACAGTCCTACAGAGGAGCTGAGACCCCAGGCCAGGAGCTGCTAGCAGCCTGAGTGATTGCAGTGGACAGCCTACCTATCCCACACCACAGAAGTGTGCTCTCACCCCTCTGGGCATGAGCAGGAAATGTACATTTTGAAAATGTTGCTTTCAGCCTATATTGTAAAGCTTACCACAGATTACAGATTGTTTTGCCCCTTGCCTATGTAGGTCTTTTGTGAGGAAAAGGGGGGTAGACAGAAAGGGAAGAGGAAAGGAATGAAAGAGAAATAAAGATAGAGATAGAGACAAAGATATAGATAGACACAGACACATATATATACTCGTAGATACACAGATATTTGTATATGTATAGATATAGATATATAGATAGAGGCGAGAGTGGAAAAAAGTAGATTTCAAAAGAAGTGTGTTAAAAATATAGAGCATATGCTCCATGGGCAGGCATGGGCTATTCATTGCTCTCAGTGGTCAACACTGGGAGGGGTGTGTGTGTGTCAGTAAGTTCACAGTGAGGGGATAGAACATTATATGCTTTTATAGTTCGCTTGCTTCTCTTTACACATCTGTCCTATTATCAGAAGCCTAAGTAATGTCTTTAAAACAGGGGAACCTTAAGCCTTAAGATAGAGACCACCTGCCTTCTGGGCTAAATCTGACAGATGTTGGGATTCAGAAATCGTTTGATTCCCTATGTGGAGATGGCCCATTGAGGAGAAAGCTTGGAATAGGGCTCATTCTGAATAATTCAGGCGATTCCACCTTGTATTGGTTGAAACAGAAATATGCTGGTTTCTCAGGGAAATTAAAGAATGGAGGGCCCCCTACCCCCATACACACTAGTGTGAGTGAGTGGTCACCAAGCTATTTTAATGTAAGTTGTCCTTACTATATTTAACCTAGTCATTTGGGAGTGACATCATGGTCACTGAGTAATCCCTTTGAAAGTTAAGTGGTAGAGACAAGATATTAAAATGGTCCTGGGGCTACCTGGATGAAAACAGGCACAGGGTGTGAATAAAACCACTCATTAAAAGCAAAAAACAAAAAGTAATCTTATGTTGGTTTAATCTAAATAAAATGTGGATCCATGTTTTATATTTATTTCATTTTTTCCTATAATTTTTGTTTTACAAAACTGTTAGTCCATGATGGATTGAAAAATTAAAGAAAAACAACAACAAAAAAGCCACTCTGATCCTACATTACAGTCTGGCAAACACAGTATTAGAAAGTAGAATAAAGGCCAAGCATCTAAAGATAGTACACCAGGCTTACAACTTCAAATATAAAGCCCTCTTCAAATTCATTTTTTTTCTAGCTCTTCATACTTTTTGCTAATTTATTGTACATTTTACTTCCTAAATAATTTTAGTCATATAGATATATATATATATATATATTGCTAGACCATAATCTTTTAAGTAACTATTTGTCTATTTACAAATTATCTGTCTTTGCTAATTTTCTAGTCCAAAGACCAAGCTATATATATGCTTGGTATCTATTGTACCTGGCACAGTATCAAAAAACAGTGGGTACTCAACAGATGCTTGATAAATGAACTTAAGTTGGTGCCTCAGACAGATAAATTATACTCCCAAAGCTGAACCACTTCTACTTTCTTTTTCTCCAGTTTTTCTATTTTCTGTTGTTCAGGCATGCCAATACAAAGGACACTACATTTTCCCACAGACAGAAATATTGAGAAGACTTGAAATATTAAGTAACTTCTGTATTTGGTACTACATTAATACAGAATACGGAGCTAATTTAAGAATTGATATCAAGGTCAACAAACTAAGGCCCGCAGGCCAAAGAAAATAAAACAAACCAAAAAAACCAACCAACAAAAAAACCAAAGCAAATATTAATGCTAATTAAGAACTTTTTTTTTTAACATAGAAGACAGGAAATCATAATATAATTTGGCTTAATAGTGTCTATTTACAGACTCAAAAGATAACTTTGCTTAGAAATAGAGAAGTAAAGCCAGAAGACACAGATAAGAACTAAAAGTGGCTGCCTCCAGGATCCAATAAAGGTCTGGAAAGGACTCAAGACACTGTTATTTTTTCATATACGCCTTTTAGCAATATTTGTATGCAACACATTGATGAAAAAGAAAAATTAAAAGCATACATCGCTTTGAATCAAAGCCGGTATTAAAAATTCTAAGTGTTTGAAAGCCTTTTCTAGCATTCTGGAAATAAAGGAAAACCCCTCCCCTGGATCAGATTTTCCCACCAGTTGGTATTCTGCAAGTTGTCATCATTGAAAGCCATATAGCATCTGTTTCCATTTTTACCTTTTAAAACTTCAAGAAATAAGCAGGTACTGTTGTTCTTAGTATTGTCATGGTTTTTTAACAATCTCTACTGCATTTCTAATTATGTGTCCACAGCGAGCATGTTGTTCACCAGCACCCAAGGCTGTGAGCAGACTGAGCACTAAGCTACATTATAGTCACTGAGATGTGGATCCTGGCTCAAGGCTATTTTTTAATTTATACAAAGATATTCACAGGACTGCATGTGCTCAAAGGAGGTCCCTTTTTCTAATCCCATAAAGGCACCGGATGGAGTCACAGCAGCCTTAGTTACATCTCCTCTTTTCAATACTCCTCTTTTCCTCTCTTCTTAATACTGTTTGTGTCTTCTATTTTCCCCCCTCAATCCGTCTTTCTAGAGGATGACTTATTCTATTAGTTTTGTTTTGTTTTTGCCCAAAGAATAAACTCTTGCTTTGTGGATCACTTCTACTTATTTTTGGTTTTCTACTCAGTAATTTTAGCTTGTATCTATCTCCTATCTGCTCTTTGATACATTTTCTGTTTCCTGGGTTGTTATTACTGTGTCACGCCACTTGCAGCAGCACAGAGCGCTGGTGTGGGAATGCCCACGTTCCAGTCCTGCTCATCATCGAACCTTGCAAGTTATTTAATCACCTCAATTTTCTCATTTGTAAAATAAACAAAATAAGGCGTTTTCTGGATCAAATAAATTAATACATGTAAAGTATTTAGAACAATGCCTAGGTACAAAAGTAATCAATAAATATTAGCTATAATTTTTAGTTACTTTTCATTTCACTAATTCTTTCTTTCTTTAACTGAGTCCTGCCTGGGATTTATCCCATTTCACCTCTAAAATTCCTAGAATATTGTTTCTTCTTCATATCCACTGATTGTTTCCCTTTTGCTTGGTTTTATTTCATAATATCTTATTCTTCTTACAAATATTATTCTGTTCTCATAAATGAAGCTACTAAACATAATTTCAAAAACATTTTAAGACTGCTTTACCTTTTTAAGTTTACTGGCAATGAGTGTTTATATCCCAGTTATTTTTTACCATCTTTCTGAGGGAAAACTAATGTTTTCTGGTATTCTGGTATACAAGCTTATCTTAAGTGGGAGGTTTTTTCCTTCTTTCCTGTCTCTCTGCCTACTCTTAGCCTCACCAATTAATTGACAGTTTTGACACTGTCTCCACTTAGCCCATCAGGATTTCCAGTTCTTACAATATCTCACATGTGATATTGGGGATATTTCACATAGCTGAAAAGCTGTGCCTGCTTTCTCCACACCTCCCATCATAAACAATTTCCTGTGAGCTACAGCCTTAAGTACTTGAAGCCTTTTCCAAACTCATTTTACAGGAAGTCTCGAACCTGGTTCAGGTAGAGAGAGGCTATGTGAGGGGATCCTTAGATTCCCATTATCTCAGACGAGCTCAATTCTCAGCCGCTCTGATTATTTTTGAAGTTGGATCCCTGCAAGCTTCAGCTCGTTATGGTTTTATGTTTCTGTTCAGTTTCCCATTTACAGAAAAGTGTTTATTTTTGATCCATGTTACATCTCTTCCAATTTTATCTTTTTATATTTTGGCTATGATTGCTATGTTTTTGTACAGAGTGGAGTCCTCAAAGCATTAATGTACCTCTAATCATAGAACTCAGAAATGATACTCAATAATTTTCCAAATTCTCTAGGTTGTAGAGACCACTGTGCAAACTCCATATCAGTATTGAGATGCAGAAGATCAAAGATAATCCAGATACAAACAGAAAATATATTCCATGACTACGTCGTTTATGCTGTTTAAGTCATCATATCTATTAATCGTGGAATTCTTCTAGAATTAAAACGAAGGTACAGTTTTATTTTAGCCTGTTTTATTTCTTGTAAAACTGATATAATAATGACCGGCCTAACCTCTCTCTCATAAAGCTACTGGTAGAATAGATATTAAACATGCACAAGCTTGAAAAAATTAAATATTAATGTAAACGATCATTACTAAAAACATATGAGTAATATTTAAGACTAGACTACAGTTCATTTCACAATTTCAAAAGCGGATTATTTGGGGACATGTTTAACCATCAGGGACATGTTTAACCACTACTGATTTTAATTTTGTTAAGCAGATACTTTCTAGAGCCAGTATAGTATCTGACTCTAGCATAATATGAAAATCAATTCAATTGTTCAGTCTCCTATTCTTCTCTCATGATTGTTCCTTTGTAATCCTTGCAGATGAAGCTAGCTATGAGACTATAACGTTATATTTCTAACTAGGGTCCTTTCAGCATGTGCCAAGATAGGGAGGGAGGAAAGAAAAAGATTTTTTAAAAATTTTAAATGTTGACATTTTAGAATTTTTTCACATTAAAATTGAATTCTTTTAGATGTGAAAAATTTTTAGCTATTTTGACAATTATAAAATAGATAAATTTAAGAACAAATATTTTATTTTATACATTAATAATACCAATGAAATCTGAAGTCTCCCTTACACTTTTCCTATTTAAAAACAAAGACGAATTTTCCAGATAGAAATTAATACTGATATAATTATAATTTTATAAAGTTCTAAAACATACCTCATTTAATTTTAACAACTCTGTAACCCAGGTATTATTACGCTTCATTTTATAAACGAGGATACAAAGGATCATATGTAATAATGAAGCTCCAGACCCACTTCTAGATCTTTGGCTTCAAAAATCCCAAGCTAGGGGCTGGCCCAGCGGCTCAGGCGGATGGAGCTCCGTGCTCCTAACGCCAAAGGCTGCCGGTTCGATTCCCACATGGGCCAGTGGGCTCTCAACCACAAGGTTGCCACTTCAATTCCTCGACTCCCACTAGGGATGGTGGGCTCTGCCCCCTGCAACTAAGATTGAACATGGCACCTTGAGCTGAGCTGCTGCTGAGCTCCCAGATGGCTCAGTTGGTTGGAGCGCCAGCTCTCAACCACAAGGTTGCCAGTTTGACTCCCGCAAGGGATGGTGGGCTGTGCCCCCTGAAACTAGCAAATGGCAACTGGACCTGGAGCTGAGCTGCGCCCTCCACAACTAAGATTGAAAGGACAACAACTTGACTTGGAAAAAGGCCTGGAAGTACACACTGTTCCCCAATAAAATCCTGTTCCTCTTCCCCAATAAAAATCTAAAGAAAAAAAATCCCATGCTATTTTTACCCCTATACTCTTTGCATTACATGCTATTTCTGTTACTCCATATCTCTAATAAAAGTGGATAGTAAAAAATGATATTTTAGTAAACACGGTCACTTTTTGAAAGAAACAGTAAGTTGACCATCTTCCTTTTACTGGTGAATTGTTTTATAATTATAGATAATTTCTTTCACATACATGAAAATTTGCCCACCTTCTGTCTGAGAATGCTTAAGTACCTTATTAAGGACCTAACAACAAAACCAAATTTTAACTCTTGGTTTAATATATTTTATGAGACTATCTGTCTTTTGGGATGAAACTGTGGGCAATCTGGTATGTCCATAACTGGCATAAACAGTAAATAAAAAACATCTTTTAATTTTTAAATATTCTATTTCATTTCATTGTATTTCATCAATGAACTTATAACACTCAGAATTACTTTTACATATTATAATCCAATGACATGAACGTGTCTAAAAAGGTGAACAAGATATGGTTCCAGTTGTTAAGAAATTCATAGATAAAATGGCAGAGAGGAGGGAGAAGGAGAAATTAGGGGTTTATAGAAATCTTCATTAGACTACTAAGTAACGTAAAGTTTAAATCAAGTAGCACTGGATCACAAGGGATGGAGAATTGGATCCATTATTGGATACAACTGAACTGGATCTTCAGAAACAAAGGTGCATAGGTAAAGGGCTTAGAAGTAAAGGAAGAAAAACTTAATAAAAGCACAAAGATCCAGTTTTGCTTAAAGATTTCTAAGCAAAGCCATATGCATGTTTTAGAAAAAATTTTTAATTTACATTATATTTTAAAGTTCTCAATAATATTTAAGGATTTTAAGATGAATAACTTAGATAAAGGGGTAGATAAATAAAGGAGCAAAGAAAACGAGACATGACTTGAGGTTCTAACCCCAAATGCGGAGTTTTTTCAACCATACTACAAATGCATTTAGATTAATTCTGGAAACAATTGAAAGGATACTTTGATGAGCAAAGGAATAGTGGCAAAAAAATTACTTAGAATGTTACTGTAATACTCTAAGCAAGAGATAATGAGTCATTAAACTAGGGCAGTGATTGAAGAAATTAAGGATGAGACGTACTGGGGCGGGGGGAGGGGGGGAAGGTAAAACCACACTACTTGATGACAACTTGAATGTGCTGCCAGAATTAATTAAGGACTTCTCCTGAGATTTTAACTCAGAAAAACAGAGATGATCACACAATTAAGAGAAGGGAAAGTACATAAAAGGGAATGGTTTTATATGATCGGAAGTTATGGTACACCCATAAAAGTGTAGCAGACAACTGAAAATACTAGTTTAGAGCTCTGGATAAAGTGTAGACCTAGTTACAGATGTGAGAGTCACATTCTCATAAGGATGTTAACTAAACCATGAAACTGGGAGATATAGTCAGGATGAGAACAGACATTTGATCTTTGTCTAGCTATCCAACCTCTTCTTCTTATACCCTCATATATTTTACTCCATAAACACGCAGAACAATATGTGCCATCTTTAAAATCTACCATCCTACTCTCACCTTTGTACCCTTACCCATGCTGCCCTGCCTGGATCACCCTTTCTCACTGGTTTGCCAGAGGAGGATGGTAAATTTGCTCAGGGAAAAGAAAGTTGTTTTTTGTTTGTGTTTGTTTGTTTGTTTTAAGGACATAGCGACTTAAGCATATTTGCAAGGAATGGGAAAAGGGCCAAAAGAGGAAAAAGAAACTGAAGATTCCATAGAAGAGAAGAAGCAACTGGTGGGAACTAGTTCCAAAGGACAGAAAAAGAATGGAAAATAGCACAGCGAACACCCATGCAGCCATCACCTAAATTTCACAGCCTACTATGTCACTTTTTAATGAATTTATATCAGTTACAAACTTCTCAAATACCTGTGGCATTTGTTTATGCTTTGAAAGTAAATAATTACAAGGGCATATATTTTAGGGGAGATTGGGAGATGGAGGAAATACATAACCTTAAGAATGACATTTTTATAGTTCCTTAGATATTATAAACTTCCAGTCCTCAAAATTTGTTATTTTTAAGATGGAGACATCACAAGACTGAAAATATCACCTTCTTTATTGCTAAGTAATTTAGATAAAAATTCTGAATGTATTTCATTTTTACTTTAGGAAGGCTATAGGAATTTATATAAAACAACTGATATACAAAGCAATACATCACAAAGAAATTAAATAGATTTATATGGTAAGCAAAAAACAGAATACTCCACTGCCATGGTTCCATAAACGTAAGAACACTTTTAAGATAAGTTATCCTAACTTGATCTCTCTTTCACATGATTCTTGTTCTTTCAAAACTCAAACTTTATTTTCTGCTATTGTTATTGTTGTTACCTTATCTCTCTTACCAATTTCTGAGCTAAAGTTCTGAGCTGAAGTTCAGTGTCACCAAGGACCAGATTCAAAGAGGGAGAGAGAGCAGCATATATAAGATACAACTTTTATTATATATACAGACTAATAACAGAAGTATCTTGTTTAGCCACCTTTTGTTCTACTAAAGGGTTTTGTATTGATAGCATACCAAAACAGAAGACAACTTAAAGATGACTTATATTTGAATTTGAGATGAGTACATACATATGACCATGAAGGAATCTATTCTGTCAAGACATAAAAAGCTATCTGACTTTGCTACTCTGCCAGGTGCAATGTAACACATATTAGTATAACAGGAATGTGACAATATAATAGATAGAAAGATAGATAGATAGATAGATAGATAGATAGATAGATAGATAGATAGATAGATAATAGATAGATGCAACTCTTACCAAATCATCCCTATTTCTATTCAATTCTGAGGTAAACCACATTACTGTAAAAATTAAATGAGCTAACCTATACAAAGCATCTAACACATTATCAGGCACAAACACATTGACTTAAAATTTGAGTAAATTAATCCTTCATAGGAGATCAATTTTTAGGTTTCTATGTAAGAGAATTTTAAAAAGTAACACGTTCTCAATAATATATGACTGAAAAAAGGAAAAGGCAGAAATATCTGTATCTCCTTCATACATGTTCAATAAGTTAGAAGTGCAAAAGTAAAGCAAATAGCACAGTAAAAATGTAATGTAGAAGTATTTATTTAGTTCCCTAGGATCTTAAATTTCAGAAATCTGACAAAGTAGATAATTTAGACATAGACAGTATTGTTTTTAGAAGTGTTCAAGAATTTCTTTAAAGAATCAGTAAGCAGCAGTTATTTTCAAAGTGTGCTATATCCACATTGCTAAGGAACTTCCAAAATTACTCTTCAGATGTTAAATACTCAATTACTGTTCTGCAAAAGAACAACATATAAGTCTTACCATATTCCCCATCATCTCTGCCTTGATAATCTTGGCTCCCAACTTGTTCTGCTCATCAACACTCAAGATGTGGATGGTCTCATCCTCTGGACTATTTCTGTTTGAACAGGTCAGATTAAAAGCAGATGAAACATAGGTATAAGGCAAGGAACAATATCAAGACTCAAATGTTACTTTAAATGACCTCAACAAAGCATCAGTGCCCACAGATCAAGATCCTAATATATATAAAATCTCAATGTTCCATCATAAATTTTTTAAGTACTCTGTTATAATGCCAGGATGGTCTGTGGCAGCTACTAAAGTCTCAGTGACAACAAGGTAAATAACGCAAGTCAACTATTCTGCATTATTTAATATTCCCATCCTCATTCTAAAAAAGAAACAAACAAAAACACTAAAATCAGGCCATAATTCTACACATCTGGGGAAACTCTTCTCATCCAAGGTAATGTTACTAATAACGTAAAAAACTCTAAGCAGGAAATGACATTTAACTATATTCAAAGAATAAAAACAATGATCAGGTGTTCTTTTGCAAAGTCAATCCAAAATTAGACCACATGAACTAATTGATGACTAAGCTTATGTACCAAACCTATACTATGGAAGCTTCACAGAAGAAAAATATCCAGCCAGTGTCAGATTCCTGGCACATACAAAGTTGCCCCAGGTTCCTACCTTAGAGAGATTCAAGACTACAATGCACAGATGATAAACCCAGGCAGAGCCTGACTCCTCAAGAAGGAGAAATCACTAAGAGTCCAAGAACTCCAAGGCAGCTAAAGAGGAGAGAGCTGCACAATGAGAAAATCCCAGAGAACCACAGAGAGCTCCCCTGAAATACTCAGCAAGAAGCTACCCACAGTCAGGAAACGAACTATCCGAAACGGTTAGAGAAACAGTATTCAGCACTTCTGGAAACAGTGCGTGGTCTCACTAGCCAGACTAGGAAAAGTCAAAATTCACAAAGCACTGGGTAGAATATTAAGGGTCTTGCTTCATTAGCGGAAAATAATAAGCCCTACGCCTACCTAACAAATGTTAAAACAAGAGCCAAAATGATCAAAGGGTTTCCAATTAACTTAACCATGTCCCAAGTCTCAAGAATATTTATAGAAATGCAAAAATATCCAGCACTCAACAAATATTCATAATGTCTAGTATCCAATCAAAGATTACCAGACCTACAAAGACATAGAAAAATAGACCCATAATTAGGAGAAAAATCTATCCACCAAAATGAACCCAAAACTGACACAGATGTGACAAGGGCACTAGAAGTTATTATTATAACTGTACTATTTCATATGTTGCAAAGTTAGAAACAACTAAGATATAAAATAGATCGAATTCAATTTCTACTGATGAAAATTAGTGTATAAAAAATACACTGGATAGGTTTACTGGAACATTAGACTGCAAAAGAAACTATTAGTGAACTTGAAGCATTAGAAACTATACAAAATGAAACCAAAAGACTGGAAAGAATTTTTAAAAATGAAAAGAGCATCAGAGAGCTGAGGGATAACCTTAAATACCTTAATATTCATGTCATTGGAATCCTTGAAGAGGAATGGAATACAAAAGAAACAGAGGCCAAAATTTTCCAAATTTGTTAAAAACTAATAAATTTACATAGATCAAAGAAGTTCAAGGAATCCCAAGTACAAAAAATTTTTTAAAATCTACATTAAGGCACATCATAATCAAATTGATCAAAACTAATGATAGAACATTTTAAAAGCAAATAAGGGGGAAACAAAATGTATGCATAGAAACAAAAGTAAGGATGACAGCAGATTTCTCATCAGAAATAATGCAAGCAAGAAAACAGCAGCAACATTTAAAGTACTTTATATTGTCAACCTAGAGTTTTACATCAAGTGAAAATATCTTTCAACAGCAAAAGTGAAATGAAGACTTTTTTAGACATAAAAAAGCAAAAAGAATGCTTTGTGGAGAAGCCTCCAGGCAGAAGAAAAATTATACCAGACGGAAATATGGATCAACCCAAAGGAAGGAAGAACAACACAAATTTGACAAGGATAAATATATAACATTTTATTCTCATTACTTAACACTACTTCAGATAATGATTTAAACAAAAATAATGACAACATATGAGGGGTTTATGAAAAGTTTAAGTAAAGTGTATGACAACAGTAACAGAAAGGACAGGAGGAGAGAAATATAAGTAAACTATTGTAAAGTTCTGATACCATATAGGAGTGGCATTATATCACTTCAAAGTAGATACGCTAAAGATGTATACTATGCAAAGCTAAGAAAACCACTAAAATATGTGTGTGTGTATATATATATATATACACACACACATATATATATACATACATATATATATGAAGAAAAATGAAATAGAATCATAAAACAACTCAATCCAAAAGAAGTCAGATAAAGAGAAAAATGAAAACAAGGAACAGACAGGACAAAGAGAACACATAGTAAAATCACAGATCTGAACCTAACTATATCACATATAAAAATGGTCTAGACACCTGAATTCAAAAGCAGAAATTCAGGCCAGAATGGATTGGCATGAAATATTCAAAGTGATGAAAAGTAAGGACCTACAACCGAAATTACTCTATCCAGCAAGGCTATCATTTAGAATCGAAGGACAAGTAAAGAGATTCCCAGACAAGAAAAAGCTAAAGGAATTCATCACCACCAAACCAGTATTACAAAAAATGTTAGTGTTAAAGTGACTTCTTTAAGAAGAAGATAAAAAAAATCAAAATATGAAAACAAAATGGCTGTAATGCCATACCTATCAATAATCATTTTTAATGTAAATGGATTAAATGCTCCAAACAAAAGACATAGGGTGGCTGAATGGGTAAGAAAACAAGACCCATACATATGCTGGCTATAAGAGACTCACTTCAGATTGAAAGACATGCACAGACTGAAAGTAAAAGTGTGGAAAAAGATACTTCATGCAAATCGAAATGAAACAAATTAGGAGTAGCAATACTTACATCAGACAAAACAGACTTTAAAACAAAGTCTATAACAGGAGACAAAGATGGACCCAGCAATTCTGATTATTTATTGGAAGAAATCCAAACACTAATTAAGAAAGACATATGCATCCCTATGTTCATTGCAGCATTATTCACAACAGCCAAGATATGAAAGCAACCTAAGTGTCCACTGACAGACAAATGGATAAAGAAGATGTGATACATATATACAATAGAATATTACTCAGCAATAAAAGAGTGAAAATGTGCTATTTGTGACCACATGGATAAACCCAGAGGGCATTATGCTGAGTGAAAAAGTCAGACAGAAAAAGACAAATACTATATACTTTCACTTATATGTGGAATGTAAAAAACAAAATAAATGAATAAACAAACTCATAGACACAGAACAAACTGAGAGTTGACAGATGGGAGGACGGTTGGGGGGATGGGTGAAAAAGGGAAAGGATTAAGATGTGCAAATTACCAGTTATAAAAAGTCACGAGGATGTGAAGTACAGCATAGGGAATCTGGTCAATAAGATTGCAATAACTATGTATGGTGTCAGATGGGTACTAGACTCTTCAGGGTGATCATTCTGTAAGTTATATAAATGTCTAACCACTATGCTGTATACCTGAAACTAATATAATATTGAATGTCAACTATAATTGAAAAAAATATTTTTTAAAAAAGCAGAAATTGTCAGATGGATAAACAAGCAAAACTCAATTACAAGAAATGCACTGTTAAAGACATAAATACGTTAAACATAAAAGAATGAGGAAATATGTATCATTTTAACACTAGTCAAAAGAAAGCTAAAGTGGCTTCTTTAATATCAGACAAATTGGATTTCAGAGTAAAAAATATCATCAAGGACAAAGACAATCACTTCATATAAAAAAGAGATCAATCCATAGAGTACAGAAGAATCTCTAAACCTGTATGCACCTAATAACAGAGCTTCAAACTATTGACAAAACTGCAGGAAAAACAGACAAATCTACAATTGTAGCAGATTTCAAGACCCTACTCTAAATACTTGATACATTAAGTAAACAGAAAATCAGCAAGTATATGGAAGACTTGAATAACACTATCAACTAACATGACCTAATGGACATTCACAGAATACTCCACCAAACAGTAAAATATACATTCTTTCCAAGTGCATACAAAACATTTACCAAGATAAACCATACTCTGAGCCATGAAACAAGTCTCAACATATAAAGGAATTCAAGTCATAAAAACTATGTTCTCTGACCACAGTGAAATTAAATTAGAAATCATTAACAAAGATCTCTGGAAAAATCCTAAACTATTTGGAATAGTATACCTGTAAGTTACCCATGGGTCAAGAACAAAATCAAAGTGAAATTTGGAAGTATTTTGAACTGAATAGAAATAGAAACACAACATATAAGAATTTGTGGGATGCTTATAAAGTAGTACTTAGGGGAAAATTCATAGCACTATATGCTTCTATTAGAAAAGAAGAAAGATCTCAAATCAATGATCTCTGCTTACAACTAAGAAAGCAAAGAGAATGAATTAAACCCAAAGTAATCAGAAGACAAGAAAAATAAAAATCAGAGTGGAAATAAATTAAATTTAAAAAACCAAAACAACAGAAAAACAATTTAAAAATTCAATGAAACCAAAAGGTGATTAAGACAATGAAATTGATAAACCTCTACCTTGACTGATCAAGAAAATAAAAAGATACAAATTACCAATAAAGAAATGAGAGAAGTAAAATCACTACACATTCTAATCACCTTACAAATAGATATCTGATCGCCTCTCTGCCTTTTGGCTAAGATCAAGTGTCATATAGATATCCAAAGCAAATAAGCACATGAGCAAATGCTCAATATTAGTAGTCACTAGGCGAATGCAAATTAAAATCATGAGATACTGCTACACATCCACTAGAATAAGTAAAATTAAAAAGGCTGACCATACCAAGATCCTACAAGAATGTGGAGTAATTGGGAGTCTCATACACTATTGGTGGTAATACAAAATGATACAACCACTTGGTAAGCAGTTTGACAGTTTCCTAAAATTTAAACATGATTACCATATGATCTAGCCATTACTCTCCTAGGTATTCACCCAAGAGAAAAGAAACTATATGTACATACAGAAGACTTGTACATAAATGTTCAAAGCTTTATTTATAATCGCCCAAAACTGGAAAAATTCTAAATGTCTACCAACAGATGAATGGAAAATCAAATTGTTGTATATCTATGAAAGGCATAATACCCATCAATAAAAAGGAATGAACTATTATTATATGCAACATGGATAAAGCTCAAAATAATTATGCTTAGTGACAGAAACCGGAAAAAAAGAGTGCATTACATATGATACCATTTATATTAGACTAGAAAATGCAATCAAGTCTCTATCAAGAAAGAAAGATGAATGGTTGTCTAAGAGGGTTGGGAGGGTGTGAGGAAAGGTAGGAGACAGGGATTACGAAGGGAACCAGGAAACTTGGGGTGGGTGTGATGATTTTGTTAGAATGCACATATTCCAAAACTTACCAAATTGTATACTACATATATATATATGCAATTTATTAGATCAATTATACTTCAATAGTTTTTAAAACCCCTTAAAGAGTGATAAAAATGTTTTTAAGTAGGAAAAAATCTGTCATAATCTCAAACATAAAGTGTATATCTATAATATTACCAGTTTTTCTGAATTCCTAGATTTCATCATACCCTACTGAATTTAACCAGAGTTCTCAACATACATTACGAAAAAGTAATAGCAAAATATATAAATAAACCTCTAAATTAAAACTAGACCTAACAATCATATATGGAAATTATTTTTGAACAATGGATTCCTTTTTGGCAAAAAATACAGATATTCTAATAGAACTTGAGGTTTTTTTAAAAGACACTAATTTATGCAGAAATTCTATATGAACCGTTTCTTACACTGGTAAAAGGAAATACAATACTCTGGTCCTTAGACTAAGAAAACTAAAATATTTCATGTAAAGAACCATTAGAAAGTAACATATTTTTGTTCCCCTTAAGTTCTTCCAGTCTACATTTAAAAAACCAATTAAGATGAACAGTAGGGGCACTGCATTTGTGTAAGCAGGAGAATGTTATTACTTTTTATATGCTTCTGTGGGTTGAGGTACTGTTTGTATCATTAGTTGTGCTTTTTTTGTATGGAAAATAGTTTGCAATAACTTTTTTAAATTAAATTCTGAAGTATAAGTCATTTCTATTGTATTGTAAATATAATTTATTTGAATTTGCAGGCAACCCAATCATATTTTAATAAAAATTTTGACTTACTAATCAACACAACTTTTCTCAATTTGCATTCTTTTCCATTCAATTTATTTTCCAAAATTCTCTGCTTTGAATATTTACTATTCCTGTCCTCTATGTGGAAATTATAGAATTAAACTTTTACATGTATGTATAATGTAAAATAAATAACCACAGTTCATGCCCCTTCTAAACAATATCAATATCTAAACAATATTACTCCCCCAAGTAGTCAGCTTGCTTGAGGATCTGCCTCTCATACTACCCAGCTTCCTAAGTGAGAAACTTCCTGGCTGCTTTTCTTTTTTTTCTGCCTTTCTTCACTGCTAAGTGCTTAATTTTTTTCCTGCAGTGATGTCTAGTTCATCCATTTTCATCTCAACACCAGCCGACTGAGAAAGTAAAGAACAGAGGAGAGATAAAATGGATAAGGGGGTGGTTTCCCCAATATTTCTCCAAACCCTTCTCTGTTAATCCAGTAGAAGCCTACTATAATCCAGACACGAGTCCACACAGGATTTCTTGAGCTCAGTCATTCAGAAAACAAGCCATTCTGCAAGCAAGCTTTGAGTTTGATAGGATCAGAAGAATGAAGAATGAAGGCCAAAAGGCATCCACCAACCCATCTCCTTTTGAGAAGAAAGATTTTAGGGATGTTAATAAACCACTATTCAAATGTCAACAGGTCAACAGATTCATGTCTACTAATAGATACAAAAATATCTATTTATATAAAATATAAAAACCTAAAATACACTACTACAATTTGAAGAGTTCCTAATACAAGCTTTTCATAAAGCACTAAAAGCTTTTTCTTTATAATAACAATCATGACCTTGTATCATCCCAGCAAGAAATCGGAAATCCCTCTTAGTATTACAAGAAAAGGAATTTTGCAGTCAGACTGACATGGGTTTAAATCCAGACTCTGCCATTTACTACCTTTAAGATTGAGCAAGTATCTCAACCCCCCAGAGGCATGAAATCAAGAAAATGATTAATACCTACCTTCACATTATCAAAATTAAATGCAATGATGAATAAAATTACAGTAATTGCAGTAATATAATTACAGAAATATAATAGCAGAGAGAATTTGTAAAGTTATCTAATTTTAGTTCCAAGGGACATCTCAGATACATAAATAACCACCCCTTAGACCAGATACCTTTTTTCAAATTTGAATGAGTAAAAGAAACAAACAAAATGAGAAACTTATATATGCTGCCTACCAGAGACTCACTTCAGACCGAAAGACACACACAGAATGAAAGTAAAGGGATGAAAAAAATTATTTTATGAAAATGGAAACGAACAAAAACATCTGGGTAGCAATACTTATACCAGACAAAACAGACTTTAAGACAAAAGCTATAAAGAGACAAAGAAGGGCCCAGTAATCCCACTTCAGGGTATTTATCTGAAGGAACCCAAAACACTACTTCGAAGGGATGTATGCATCCATTTGTTCATTGCAGCATTGTTTACAATAGCCAAGATACGGAGGCAGCCTGGTGTCCATCAATGGATGTACGAATAAAGACGAGGTGGTACATACCTGCAAAGGAATATTACTCAGACATTAAAAAAGAATGAAATCTTGCCACCTGCAACAACATGGATGAACCCAGAGGGTATTGTACTAAGTGGAGTAGGTCAGAGAAGACAAATGTCATATGATTTCACTTATATGTGGAATCTAAAGAACAAAAAAAATGAACAAACAAAACAGAAACAAAATCATAGATACAAAGAACATTTTGATGGTTGTCAGATGGGAAAGGAGTTGGACGGATGGGTGAAAGAGAAGGGATTAAGATGTACAAATTGGTAGTTACAAAATAGTCATGGGGACATAGGCTATAGCATGAGGAATATAGTCAATAATACATATGGTAATAGCTACGAATGTTGTCAGATGGGTACTAGATTTATCAGGGTGATTACCTTGTAAGGCATATAAATGTCTAATCAGTATCTTGTACACCTGAAACTAACAGAATATTGTATGTCAACTGTAATTGAAAGATAAAAAATATATATAAAAAATTCAAACACAGCAGCTAACCTGATGCTCAATAATGGCTGTCAGTTCCCTCTGCCAATGAAAGCCAATTACTAAGTCAAAGAATTCTCCAATCAGTCCTTTGTTCATGATGCTTAAAATCCAATGGTGAAATCTCTTCAAGAACAGTTTTAAAAAGAATGCCCAGAGCTGGGGCATATGTAAGAAGGAACCAAATATTTTCAGGGAGCCACAGCATTAAAAGCTTCATCACTGAGCCATGGATGCCAACTCAAGCTCCTGCTCTTCTCTACATTCACTCCTCTGGTTCATGACTGCTTGTCTCTTGGCTATAGCCTCTTAATCAGGGTATCAGCCTTAAATCTGTTCCATTTCCCAAAGTAAACTTCACACTACCTTCTAGTCTTTATAAAACACAAACCTGATCTATTCAAATCCTTGAGATACTTCTTTCCTATCACTGTAGAATAATGTCCAACTCATAAACATGACTTCTGGAGCCATTCACAGGGTGTACAAAGCAATATTTGCAATATCTGCCTACTCATTTTCCTGTCATTCAACTACAACCATAAATTATTGAGAAGCTAAAAGAATTCAGAGATGTAAAGACTAGACAGAGATATACCCTTCTCTCAGGGCGCTACTGCATCAACACTCCAAATATTATTTGCAAATGCTAAACTATATACCATGCTGTGTCTTCATGTTTTCCCCTCCATGTTAGTTGCCCTTTCCCATTTACTGTCCAATGGGTTCATCCTTCAACACCTCACAACTTTCCCAGATTCTGTTGCCCCTAATCGTATCCCAGAAGAGTTAATCACCCGTTGTTGTATGTAAGTACTGTAAGTACCTATACTATACCTGTATCTATAAGAAGCATAGCATTTATGTACCATACTTTTCACATGTCTACCTAACTGGTTCTTCAATACTGTGAGTTCCTTGAAGGCACATATTACGTCATAATTATTTTCACACCAACAGACCTAGGAAATAGAACCATTCAGTAAATTTAAGATGAATAGCAGAGAGAGTATGTCAAAGTTGTCTAAGTTCCAAGGGATATCCTTGATACAAAAACAACCTCCCCTTCATACCAGGTACTTTTTCCCTCAAATTTGAATGCGTAAAAGAAACAGTCTGTTTCTCAAACTTTCAGTTTCCAAGGATTATTTGAAGGAAACATGGTCTAACAATTGTAAGGTAATTTTGTTCCAAAGGTTCATCAATGTTTTTCAGTAAAATAAGCTAATAGCAGGAAATCATAACAATGAGAAGACATTTCAATTTGTGAGCTGTGTGTGAACCAAATTGTTGCATCGCTTTTTTTTCCCGTTAAGCTACCAAACTCATTGTGGTCCATATAGAGACCAAAAGGAACACCAATATTCTGGAGGTCCTATGTTGAAATACACCTACCTAAGTCATTAAAAAAGGATTTCTATAATTTTCTCTTGTCACCCACAATCTGTAGCCACACTTTCCTCTTTAACATTTCCCCCCAAGGCTAATCCTTCTACTTGTATGAGTACACTGGACATACATTCATTCACATGTTTAGCTTCTTCTAAAATTGATACTCATTCCCACTATGACATAAACATAGTCAAGTATCTCTACCTTAAAAGAAAATAAAAGGTAGAGGAGGCACTTCATTTAACCCATGTCTCCCATCTGTATTTCCTATCTCTACCATCTCACGATTAATAAGTTAATAATCATAATTTATTCCATGAAATCTGGCTTATAAATCCTTTTACAATAATATTCTTGATTAAAGTGCCAAAGACCTCTATTATAGTCTATTCAAACGCACATCTTTGTCATTTTACTTGACCTTTCTCTTCACTTTACTCTTCCTTTCACTTCTCAGTACGCAACTTAAAAATTCAATTAAGAGAGGGCAACAAAGGTATGCTGAAGTCCAACCTAAGCTTGCAAGCTTCAAGGAGATAACTGTAATCTCACAGACCTTTTTAAAGATCTTTTGAGGCAACTTTCACTGTCATGAAACTCGTACTCCACATTTTTTTTTTGAGGAGGTGGTATTTTCTAACAGGAATTAAATTGTTCATTAGGAGATGAGCAGTAGATGAGGATAAATGAGATGATATACGAGAATTCTGAACATGTCTGATACTAGTATTTTCAATACTGACAGATACTTCAACATACTTAATACAACAGTAACAGGTATCAAATAAAGACATTAAATGAGTTTGGGACACACAACGACTGAAGAATACATTATTTCATCTTGTTAAGTACCACAACAAAGACACTGCTCTGCAGCAAACAGCAAGGAACTGACCTTTACTTTCCCTAAACATCTATAATGATGAGCAGATCCACTGAAAGAAACATGACTATGACACTTGCAATTATTCTACAAAAAGAAGAAAGTAAAAGCATTTCTCATGTTGCAGGATTACTAGTATAATTTCAGAAGTTGTCTTCGTAATTAATTTCTAAAAAGCAAATCCTATTTTCCCATTAAAATGTATTCTCTTTACAACACATACACACACACACACACACACACACACACACACACACAATCCCTCTGGCTGAAAACTTTTAATGAAGAAGTAGTTAAAAGAGCTCCAGCCCAATGACATTTCAGAAACTTTGAGTATATTATATTGCAATTATTCTTTGCCTGTTGAGTGTTCAGAGATCTCCTCCCTCTAATTATTCTCACCACTTGTCCTCAAATTTTCTCTCCTAAAGATCTCAGGACTATACTCAAAGCCTTCAGGACCTAGCATCCCTCTCTTGACCTTCTGGGCTGCCAGAGCAAACTCTGCCAAGAACGACATCCAGAAGTTAAAATATTATATACAGTGATTTAGTTCCTGATACTAACTTCATAAAATCTAAATGAACAACTTCACATTGGTTTTTGCTAGTGTTACATACTACTCTAGGCTTCAAACTCCTGAAAATACACAGCTAATATATTTTCCAACAAAACAAAACTATATACAAACACATTTTATTGCTAAGAATAATAAGCTTAAAGTTCTTAATCACAGGGCCATTACTAGAGGATGTTTTTCAGCTGCTTTAAGCAGGGCATAAAAAGGACAAAGGGAAAGAATGACAGCTCTGATGACATTAAGAATGAATGAAAGAATGGATGAAAAGAGAAGAAAGGAAATCTACAAATGATGAAAAAACTATATACGTTACACACCATGAAGAGCTCTCACAAAAAACTCAGAAAGTAGGCAAAACATGACTAGTTAACAAAAATAAAATAAACATTTATAAAAATATGCCAAAATTTACCCATATTTAAAGAAGTGCAAATCAAGAAAAGATTATGTTTCTCAACTATGTATATGGCAAAGATTAAAAAGTTCAATAATACTACTGGCAAGGAAGGGAAAAGTCATTCTCACATATGACTGCTAAGAGTGTACATTGGTTAATACAACAAAATAAATGTAATTCCACTCCTCTGAATTTATTTTACAGCTATATTTAAATAGTGTGCAAAGATACACATACAAATGTACACTTGAAACCTATATAGCTTTACTGACCAATGTCAATCCTAAAAAAAATCAATTTAAAAAAAGATATACATACAAAACTATTCACTGCAGCATTATTTGTAAGAGCAACAAACTAGAAACCTAAAGTCCATCAACTGAAGACCGATGAGAAATACTAGCTTATATTTAAGTTTTACAACAGAATATTAAAGAGCCTTTAAAATGAAAAAAGTACATACAAATGGGCTGATGTGAAAAGATCTTTAAGATATATTGATCGGAAAAATAACAAGGATCAGAACAGTAAACGTGTATGTTCTCTCTTGTAAAATGGTCACAGACCTAGGAAATGGCTAGGTGTTACACATGGTTGCAGATAAAATACACGACACCCCCTTAAATTGGAATTTCAGATACAAATACTGTTTTAGTATAAGTATGTCCAAATATTGTAAGAGACTTATTTGCTAAATCGGGCAGCCCTAATTCCAATAACACTATGGAAGTCACATCAGTTGCCTTAGTTTCCACATTTGAAAAATGCAGGAGTCAGACTATGATTTATTCTAGTTCTAAAATCAGTTCCATGATTTGTTTTTCTAGTTCTAAAATTCATTGGTTGTAAATGCTCCCTAGAATTCTGACATTTTATAAAGAAGTCAACATATACCCATGATAACGTTCAGATAAACTAACAACTTCTAACAATCCTTCACTGAATCTTTCTAGTACCTGAAAATCGACATTCTTCAAGGTCCTACCTTAGTCTCTTACTTTACACAACTCTATGCACTCAGGACTTTTTTTCTTCCACATATACATGAATGATTGCTAGACTGTTCTTTCCCTCGCCAGTTAATCATGGAATTCACGGAGAGCCTCAAGCCATTTGTAACATCAAAATTAATGCAGCTAACAAAGAATATTGTCTTTAGACCAAATAATATAGCTTTTAGTGAGTGTTTGTACAATAAATATATCTATAGCTTACAACTTAAATATAACATACAAATATGAAGCAATTAGAGACCCAGAAAGAATACTAACAGTATATGATTGTTTCACATACTCTGCTTTACTGCAGTCATAGAAGTCAAGACCTACAGATCACCCAAATGCTAAGTCAACCCTGCTGATATCAGGAAATAAGAGCCTCATCCCACTAGTAACTGGAGACTAGAAACAGTCTACCTTCCAGAATATCTGGAGTGAAGCCTGGACAATTATATATGTATAAAGCCTTAGTATTCTCTAATCCCTGCCATGCTTATCAGGCAAAACAACTAGGTTTCTACTTTGGTTTCCTGGGACCAACCCTTTTTGATGGGACCTCCCATCATTCATCCAGATTTTGCCCACTTCCTCTCACTGAAAGCTACATACTGTGCTTTATAATCCACAGCTTCAGATGGAGTCATTAACAAAAGCAATTACCAGAGTCATGACCTCAAACCATAAGGTTTAATTACTACTGTCACCACTAAATTCTGTGATTTCCTAAAACCTCTTCCTTCAGTGTTTCATTCATTTGACGGTATTTTAAAATATATTTTGATGATTATTTAAGTATAAATTCATCATTAGCCTTTGGATACTCATTTTCTACTTATGGCTATCTCCTATAGTCCCAGATCTATGGCTAAATCAAGTTTTCCTAGGTCATATCCCATTCAATCTGGCTTTCCTATTTTATTGACCCAACACTATATATAAATGTAACAGGAACAAGAATAATAAAACCAGTAAGTGCTACTATTTTCCTGAACATTATAAGTACAACCACTATCCTACATATATTTTGTTTTGAAAACTCTAACATTAGCTTTAAAACCTATCAACTATCAAAAGCAGATTATTTCTTTCTCTGCAAAACCATCACTATAATTCATACTTCACTCTGCAGAATCTTTCACATATTTTTTTCACTTTGTATTTGGGCTATGGCAACATATTTTCCTTCAGAGTCCCAGACCTCCAGTAGGCTCATAATATTTACAGTTATGATTATTCTTAACAATGGAGTAATTTCCTTTGAAAGTAGTATGGCAACAGTAACAAAATCTACCAAAATATCTCCTGTAACACATCCATTTAAAAGAATTAACTCAATTTTTCAGATTGCAAAAGAGCAACAAATTTTGAGCAAATATAACTACTGAATTCTTCTTCCAGCTCTTTTTTGTTAAGCAAAACTCTGAAATGAAATGCAATCCATAAAGTGATACTGAATTGTTCAACGTGCTTATCTTATCTCTTCCATCAAATTCAAGAAACAGGAGATAACTCACATCTAATTAATAATTCATGTTCTAAAAATACAGTTCAGTTCTTTGAATCCTCTGGACTTTAATATTCTTTTATCAGTTTAAAAAACAAATGACAAAATACCTAGAAAATGACTCTGTGTCCTGCAGATGTTCTTTTTTCAAAGAGTCATCTCTCAAGCTTTCATCCTGTGAGTTTTCTCTTGCATCTTCTGAAATGTGTCGATAGTCAACACTGCGACTTTTTTCTAATGGCTTTTGATTTGAATGTTTCCTCTCTCCTTCTCTCTCATCAGATCGATTCCATGATGATAAACTTTCTTCACTGCTCTCTGTGGGTTTTCGAAAACGACACTGCACAGAATCCTGAGCGACCAATGCTGAAGATGAACTAGATGATTCAACATTTCTGTACTTGCAATGAAATGACAGTTCTTCATCATGAGAGGGTCTTAAGAATTTAGGTCTCAAATTTCCAAGAGAAGAAAAGTCTTGATTTTGCCTTGGATTGGAGTCTCTTCTGTATGTTTCTAAAGACCCAGATCTATTATCTTTTTCATCACCACTAAACTTATCTTTATTGTTTATAATATCTGTTGAACTATATCTATCCCTTGCACTTTTATTATACTTGACCAAGTCTGATTTTCTACTTTCTTTATCTGAGTATGTTGGTTTCCTCCAACGTTCTCGTCTACAATCTTCTTTTGTGGATGCAGTTTTTTCAGCTTCTTCTAATTTCAACTGAAATATTTCCATTGACTACAAAGAAGAAAAATTAAACAAGATGTATAAAATTTAAAAAGGCTCTATGACTCATACCCCACATGCCACTGTGGCACAATGAATGAAAAACCCAAAAAAGGGGGGAAAAAGACCCATACAATGATCTTACCTGAATGGGCTGAATTGTGCTGTCCCCCAACCAAATCCCCTAAAGTAATTACTTAAAAAAAAAAAAAAAAAAAAAATCAATGAAAAATTACTACATAAAAAATATCTAGGAACTGAAAGGCCACTTGGTAAAATATATATTACAGAAAACAGTAAAGACATAAGTTTTAAAAAATATTTCGTACTATCAGTGAGATACAAGAGGTTGCTACATAACTAAACATAACAGCCTGTCATGAAAAAAAGCACAGTTGAACAAGAAAGACTTATAAATAAAAACTGTGTGTCTAAACCATGAAGATGAAATGAATGGAAGAATAGAAAGGATTGAATCCAAAGTAGTGAATTCAACACTAACCTGAGACCTCTATACTTAGGAAAAGATGGTAAATAGATATGTTATAAGCAAAAACAACACATGGACAATTAATTCTAACAGAATTTAATATGCATATACTAGTACTTTCAGAAAAAAAGAGCAAAGATAGAAGAAAGCATTAACAAAATAATAGTAACAAAATTGCCCCAGCTAATTTTCCAGATCTGAAGGGCTCATCCAATAGCCATAGGAGAGGGGAGAAAGTGAAGCATACAAAGACTCATGTATTCAAAAACCCCAATTACTGAGTCCCAAATTCATATAAAAAAAATTCTTCAAAAAGACTGGATCAGAGGAACGGGTAGTAAATACGAGCATGAAAATTATAAAGAATTCGATTCCTAATCAAACTATCTTTCCCTGGGATGGACAAAAAAAGTCATTTTCAAAAAATACAAAGAATCAGAAAGCAAATCACTTTCTTATTCTTGGGGTGAGGGGCGGGGAAGGGGGAAGGATCATTAAGCCAAACCATATACGAATTAGGGCAAAAATCACTAAAAAAGGAAGACATGCCAGGGGCGGCCGGTTGGCTGTTGGTTAGAGCGAAGTGCTCATAACACCAAGGTCACCTTGTGTATGTCTATTTATACATACACCTTATGTATATATATAGAAATGTATGTCTATTTCCCTTACAAGAATATGAACTTTTACTCCTGGAAGTCCAGAACCATGTCTGATTTATCTTCATAGTTTTGCACATAGTAGGTGATCAATAAATATTTGTTAAATAGTCTAAAAAAGTGAAACTAAGAGAAAGAAATATGAACAGATTAAAAGTCTTAAATAAATATCCCAAAGGAAAAATTAGTAAATAGTATCAATAATCAATTCACCTAAAAAATATAAATGACCACAGAAATATATGAAAAAATATTCCAATTTACTAGTAAACAATATATAACATTAAAGCAAAGAAAAAAATCTGTTTACCTATCATAGTAACAGACTATAAAGAATGTTGAAAATCATGATAAAAGAATCGTTTTAATGAGTATAATTTGATCAATGTTTCTGTAGAGAAATCTGGCTATATCTGTACCTCACTTAGGTATCTCTATCCTTTAAACTACCAATTTCATTTTTAATAATTCATCTTAAGAAAATAACAGATAATTATGTAATACACATTGTATAAAAATGGTCCACACAGTGCTATTTAAGAAGGGAAAAAATAAAAACATATAAATGTCCCTCCATTGGCAATTAAATAAATAATGGTAAAACTATATAAAATATATTAAAAATTAAGAGGTCATTAAAATTTGTATATTTACTGGCATCCAACTATGTCTGTATTAGTAAGTGAAAGAAGCAGGATACTATAAGCCTAATTTAATAAAATTGTTTATTTTGCCTGGGAAAATGCATGTATCAAAATGTTAACAAAGATTATCTTAAAACAAAGGATGATTTTTCTGACTTTTTTTTTTGGTTGCCCGTATTTTCAAAATCTTACTATTTTCTAACCCTACTTTTTTTCTGGAAATTAAAAACAAAAAGACATCAATAACTACTGAAGTAGAAAGATTATCCACAGATGGTGAATGGAAGAGCTGGCCCTAAAACATCATATCCTGCTGCATGGTTTCATTGTTTTAAGAGTACACATACACTGTTAAAAAAACAACAACAACAAAAAAAACCTGTTATATTCCAAAACTCTGAAATACACCAAAATTTCAACAGCAGTTATCTCCAGAGGTGCACTATGGAGACTTTCCTATATTATTTAAATTTTCCTCACCATGAGAAAATGTTATTTTTGCATTAAATACACACATTTAAATTTTATATACTATAGTTCTATATTCATTATGTCAATACAAATATTACATAAGTTTATATAATAACAAAAAACAGGAAATGGCTTTAACAGTGTATAGATTTGGAATTTAATATCGATTCAATTCAAAAGTGTTTCATGGCACAAAACACTGACAAAGTTAGACACTTAATTTCTCATATAACTGAAAACAATATGTATCTCCTTAATATGAATACTCACCCCATATCTTTCAGCTACAATGTCTTCAAAATTTCTATTTTGTTTCTCAGCTTGTTCCTTCATTCTTTGATAAGACTTCCTTAGCCAGCTTAATCCACCATCTTCTATTACTGAAACTAAATTCCAATAGTAAATGTCAGTTACTTTTCACGTCGTATGACAATTAATATGTATTGCTTTTTAAATGACTTCTAAAGCATAAAATTAAGTTTTTTTCCTTGAACACAAAAATCACAAGTGCATTCAAAATTTAACATATACGAGGTGTGATCACAAAATACGGTGAATGCTGCTGCCAAGTGCCATCCAACAGAAAAACAGGGATCTTCAATACGGTAAGCAACGCATTGAACCATTGAACCTTAGTAACAGTGTGTGACAAGTTTCAACTTGTCCAATGCAGTTAGTGTGAGCTATGGTTGAGAGAAGGTATACTTTAAAGTGTGCCATAAATCATGGATCACGAACAACACATTAACATGAAATTTTGTTTCAAACTGCAGAAAGGTACTAAAGAAATACACGAAACGTTAAAATTAGTTTATGGTGATGCTGCAGTGACCATGAAGACAGTTTACAAGTGGTTTGAGAGATTTTGTAATAGGTATGAAACAAGTGAAGACAAGGAGAGATCGGGACATCCTTCAACATCAAAAACCCAAGAGAATGTTGAAAGAGTAAGTGAAATGATTTGATCAAACAGGCAATTGAGTATTAGGGAAATTTCTAAGGATCTGAACATCTCTTATGATACCGTTCAAAGCATTTTAACAAACTTGAACATGAGGCAAGCGAGTGCAAAATTTTTTCTACAAGTTTTAACTGTCAAACAAAAGCAACAGCGTTTGTCAATTTTGTTGGAGTTGCGTGATCATGCCAGCTTTTTTAAGACAAGTCATCATGGGAGATGAAATCTGGGTCTATGGTTATGATCCTGAGACTAAGGCTCAGAGTTCTCAATGGAAATTACCCAGTTCTCCTCATGAGAAAAAAGTGCATCAATTACAATCTAACAAAAAGGTGACGTTAACTATGTTTTTTTACCTTAATAGAATTGTGTGAGCTGAGTTTGTATCCAGGAACACTACAGTGAACTCTGAATATTAAAAGGGCTTATTAGAGTGTTTAAGAAACAATGTGCAGAGAAAACGGCCTGAGAAATGGGAAACAGTTTCATCCCCCATCACAACAATGCTCCATGTCACACATTGCTTCTAGTATGGCAATTCCTGTCAAATAAAAGCATTATGGTGTGTCCCCATCCACCTTATTCATCGGATCTGGCACGGTGCAACTTCTCGCTCTTCCCCAAATTCAAAATGACTATGAATGGTAAGCATTTTGAATCGATGCAGGACATCAAGGCAGCCACGACAGTGCAACTAAAGATACTCATGAAAGAGGACTTCCACAACTGCTTCAAAAGGTGGCAAGAATGATGGGTTAAGTGTGTTCCAAGTGAGCGGGAAAATTTTGAGAGGGATTGATAGTAATGTGTCTTCTACTGTAATAATTTTTATTTTTTAAGTTTAAACATTCACTGTATTTTTTGATCACACCTTGTATTTGGGTGTCTATATATGCAAGGTACAGAGTTATGCGACTATGACAAAGGAAAAATAAATAAAACTATCCTCAAAAAAACTGCCATCTCAGAGAATGAGAATAAAAGGATACAAGTAATAACAAAAATAATACTGGATAAATATAAAACAATATAACGAATTACAGAAAAAATAGAAAAGGGAAGGATTATTTCTAAATGGAAGGTAAAACTTCACAAACCAGGCTCAAAACCATGAGTTGGATTTCTATACACAAAGATAAGAGTAGGTAGGACATTCCCAGAAATAAAGAATAAAGGGAAAAATAAGGAATAGAGGGAAAAAAGCTACTTCTGGTACAGCACAAAAACAAATAAGGAGATTATGGAAGATGATGCTTAAATGTATATTAACTCATATTATTATACTTCAGTCATGATACCAACTATGAAAATCTGAATCCCTTCAACAAACTTATTAAGTTGCTTATATTTCTTCTATACACATCACACTTTTGCTATGCATAAAGAAAAATCTAATTAATTATCTAAGTCAAAACTCTTTCTGATTTTTCTTGTCGAGATACGGGACTACTTTAGAATCACCCCGGTTCTACAATCAATAAAAATGCACACAAATAGTCCCAAAAGACATGTAAAGAATCTTCATTTAATATCTGCATCAATACCAGTCTAGAACACCCCAAATGTTTATCATCAGCAGGATATGCATATATGTAAATTATGACTCATTCCTAAAACAAACTACTATACAGCAATGAAAATGAGTGAGTACAACTATACAAACAACATGGATGAATCTGAAAATGTGGATAAAAGAAGCAAGAAACAAAAGAGGGTACAGTGTATGATTCCAGGAAAAACTTTTTTTGTGGAGTTAGAAACCAGAATAGGGTTACACTTCTGTCAAGAGCCTCAGAACTAGAAGGACCACAAAGGGAGCATTTGGGATGCTAACAATGTTTGTTTCTCAAACTCTGTGCCTCTCATAGAGATGTTTTCACTTTGTGAAAATTATCAGTTTGTATACTTATGAGTTGTGTACTTTTCTGTGAGTGTTAAACATCAATAAAAAGGTTGCTTAGAAAACAGATTTTTTCAACCCTCAAATTCTAGTCCCTCATTCAAATCTAATGAGTTTAACTTTACTAAGCAATCTGTTCTAAGATAATGGGTTTTTCTTTACAGGTCTAAAATACTTTGTACTTCAAAACCTAGATCTCTAGTTAACTCAGTGATTCACTTATTATTCAAGTTTATTTTCCTCTTGCTCTTTTTTTCCTTATTTATATAGTCTACGGGCTCAAAATTAACAATGCAACTACTTAAGGAAGTTAGTCAAAATCCACAATTTACACAGTGGTAAGAGAAATCCACTATGAGTAACACCTATACTAATGTTCCAGCTATGTAATTAAATTTATTCCAAAGACTTATTTGTGAAACTGATAAAATGCTGATGGGTGTAGTGAAAATTTTCCTGAACAATCACCAATATATTAACAGTTCAGAGAAAAAAATCTCAAAGAAAAAGTAAGACTGCTTTTATTCCTCTGTATTGACATTTATTAAGAAAATCTAACAGGAATAAAAATTTTCAGTCAATTTAGTCATAAGTCAAATCCACAATTTTAGAAATATTTATATAATAATGCCACCTTCAGTTGATTATATATTCTATTTCAATAGTCTTATTAATCTTATAATTAGAGATGCAATAATATTTTTAACAAGAGACATCACCAAATTTAATATTTTAAAAGCAAACAAAAAATGCCAATTTGCAGCACCATTGATCATGAAATTCAATACAACAAATATTTATTGAAACTTACTATGAAAACGAAAATTTGTTTATGCACAGTGGGTAGTAAAAACATGAATAAGACATAGTCCCTCTCTTCTATGCTGAGAAAAAGACATATCAAATAGGTGTAAGAAATTCATTGGTATGCAGCACATAACATACACCTGTATCTGAAATTACTTTTTACTCATCAATAATTAAGAGACTGAAAAAGTATGTGCTTCTGTCATTATTAAAAGTTATATGGCTATATACAAAACATGACCAAATGAATCTGGGCTGCATTCTCCATTTTTCTCAGAAGGCAGGATAATATAACAATAGCAATAAACTACACATCAGGAGATTCCTAAATTTTCAGTCTTGCTGCTACTGCTAACTAGTTTAAAGCTCTTAAGCAGATCACTGACTTCTTTGGACTCTTGTGTTTTTACCTGTAATATAAGGCAATTGATTTAAACCACCTTTGAAATTTCTTCTACCACAAAAGATTCTAAAAGAGAAAGCCAAAAAATAGATGGGAAAAAATATATAGGAAGAACAGAAACATATCAGAAGAGTTTTGTAAGCAAGAATTTCTACTAACTACACGGTAACAAGTATAGTCTTCTAATGAAGAATCCAGAGTAACTAACCCCAGACTAGAAATCAGAAAACTTGGATTCTAGCATGATTTACATGACTGCTGCAAATTTCTTGGCCACTCAAAACCTTATTTTCCTGAGCAACAACATCAGGACAATAGCACCTACTTTACTATCTTCACATAGTTGCTGTGAAAATAAGCTGATTACAAATGTGTCATGTAAACTTTAAAATTGTACAAGTATTCTCATTACTAAAATATAACTAAAAATAATTTTGTATGGATGCTAAAAATAGTTTACTTTTCTACTTAATTTTCTCTAAAAAAGAAAAATCTAGCTTAACAAATTATAATAAAAATATGGCACCTCAATCATTACAAAAACACTGTTCATAAAATCATCCCAAAACATTTAATCATTTAAACAAGTATTTGATAGCATTGACATTATTGAGTATTTACTATATTCCAAATACTGTGCTATAAGATTTTCTCATTTATTCCTCAAAATAACTATATGATAGGTATTATCATTAGTCCCTATTACAGAGGAGTAAATTAGACTCAGAGATCAAGAAAATTTCCTAAAATCACAAAGCTAGAAGTGGAAATACAAAATTATAATCCCAAGCACCCTAATTCCAAAGTCTAAGTCCTTAACTATTAATATAACACTCTAGCACCTCTATACCTCAATACTAAAGTTCTAACACTTTTAGGTGCCTAAACATTTCAGCCCTACCATTGGTCTAAAAAGAAAGACCACACTATCTACACATGCAGTCAGATCTGTAGATCATTTTTTAAAACTGAATTTCAACTCGGGGATCTGAATCTCTTGACAAACATAAGCTTTCTGTCATTTTTCCTCTTTCTAAATAAATATAATATGGGAAAGGGAAGTGGTAAAAGCATGATATGAAAGGGAAGGGAGAAAGATCCTCTAAAAGCTTTATGAAAGGTTATTTTTCTCCTTTAGTGTCTTTGATTTGCCGTTTCGGCCCACTGAAAGAAACCACTTAAGGTAGAACTTTGGGTATTTTACACTCAGTGAAGTCAAGAACCTGGTGACTACAAGTACCCAAAAACAGGGTTTGTCAATTCTACTAAGTTCTCCCCATAGATGAATTTATGCACCGTCCTCTGATAATACTGGTGGTAAACACTTGGGTCATAAAATCAGCCCTACATGGTCATGGTTTACTGAGTTAACTTACTGCTCCCGAAACTTTTTAAGTTTCTGAAAACAGCATTTCAAAGAGATCCCTGTATGACTACAGCTACTGTAACCCAGCAGAGACATTTCTACCCATGCAGAAAGGCAAAGAAGAAAATGTTACAATTACTAATAACTTTGTAAACAAGAAAAATTATTTTTAAAAAAACCTATAAGGAGGCTCTACAGACATCTCTACATAAAATACAAAAGAATTTTAATAAATGGTAAAAATAAAAATATGTATAAAAAGCAAGAAAGTATTCTGATAAATCATTAAGATGAAAAGATAAACATCATGATTTACAATATTACTATCTCTACACTGGGTTAATAGTACTATAATTAAACTTTTAGTTGAGTCGTCAAGGCAACATTTAATTGGCATATAATTATTTTTTTTAATTATGGTATCGAGTATAAATATGTGACACTCAAATATTTTGTCTCCATCTGCTGGAAACTAATAGCACTATCTTAAGGGTAATACAAATTTTATGAATGCTGGAAAAGGTGGAATTTCTGAAGATATAAAATCACATCTATAATGTTTATACATTATTTTCATGAATTTTGAGACTTAATACTTTTTCCCCCCTTCTTCTGCCTTCCCCCGCTCCACTCAAGTTCAAGCCATTGTTTCTTAGTCTAGTGGTGTAGGACACAGCTCCCTGGCCCATGCTGGTATTATGAGCCTTGCCTCCCCCCACCCCACCCCGCTGAGGCAGTCGGTCGCCGGTCGTTGGTTGGCCGCTTACAGCAGCTCACAGCAGCTCTCACAGGCTGCGGGCCGCCCATGATGGCTGCCAGCCACTCACACTGGCCACTGGCCGCTCCTGCCAGCACACAGCAGCCTGCAGCAGCTCACGCCAACCTCCAGCTGCTCACCGCAGCCCAGCTCCAGGGAGAGCTGTTATTCACAATCTTAGCTGTAGAGGGCGCAGCTCACTGGTCCATGTGGGAATCGAACTGGCGACTTCGGAGTTAGGAGCACAGCGCTCCAACCATCTGAGCCACCAGGCAGGTCCAGACTTAATACTTTTTACATTTTGTTATAGAATGTAACAAAACAAAGCATTATTATATCCTCACAGGATCATATTTTGCACTAATCCATTCAAAATAAAAAGTCAAAATCATGAAGTATAAAACACATATTTAATCAATTTACTTCCAAATATATCATCTTCCCAGTTATTAATAATTTCAATATGGCCTCAAAAGATTGCAAACATTTTAATGTTTGACATATGTAAACTGAACCTTTAGTAATCATATATAGATGCTTGCAATACGAAATCATACAAATTTCATATCAGATAATTAATAAACTTATAGTTTTGAAAATATAGAAACAAACATAGATAATTAAGGACTTGATCAAAATTACAGCATCGAGCAGAAATATTAAAATAACCAGTAATAAAATTTAGATTTACCATATCTCAGAATCTCAAACATTTTTGGAATTCATAATACATCTTGCCAATTTACCAACAAACTCAGTTCATTGCATTAGGAATATCAAGTTACAAAAACTGCTTATGTGGCTACAACCGAAATATAAAGAGATACCTTTAGTAACTGATGACACATTACAGTCTTCTGGTGGAAGACCTGTCCCACCATCCTTCCAGTATGGATTCAATTCTCTTTCCAGCAGTCTGGACTAGAACAAAACATTTTCAGAAGTCATAATTTTAAAATAACCCCACCATAAAATCTAGTAATAAATAACGTATCTGAGACTCAGTTAACAGTCATAACCTTGGAACAAATATTTAAAACACTCTTAAGACACACTCTTCTGCAGCTTGCTGGAAATTATGTGTAAATTAACATTTATCCATTGCTTCCACTGAATGCCGACTATGAACCAGAACTGAGCTAGATACAGAGATAGAACAATCAATATACCTAACTCAGCCCTTGCTAGCTTGTGAGATAGTGAGGAATACAGACAATAAACAAATAACTGACAAGTGCTTTGAAGATAAAAGTCCAGAGCGCTAAAGCCACACATAATTCAAACTCCTCTCACACTGAAGGATCAAAGACTTCCTAGAAGAAGTAATATGTGCAGTCTTAGACCTAAGGATGAACAGAATTAGCCAAATTTTCTTTTGTGGGAAGAGACGGCACAGAGATGCTCCAGGCAGAAGGAACAACAGCACGTTCATAAAACCCTAGAGGAAGGTGAAAACATAGCATCTTCAGGGAACTTAAAATAATTCAAACTGGTTAAAATTTAGAAGCATGAGTGAGTAGTGGTTAAGAGATTAGGTTGTACAATAACCAGGGACTAGGCCACATAAACCATTTTAAACTGCTGTTAAGATTTTATGCTGGGGCAACAGTGAGTCATGAAAGGGGTCGGCTTTGTATTACACAGAGAGCAAAGCGGTTTCAGGCTGGAGGAAGGACTGAGGAGCAAGATTAGAGACAAGAATCCAGTCAGAAGATTGTGGCAATAATCAGTAAGGAGATGATGAGAGCCTAGTCACAATTCAAGTGCCTCCTGTGTTCCAAGTGCTATGCTGGGCACAGGTGCTACAATGAGTAAGCCAGGCATATGCTTGCCAATGAGGAAGCCTTGCCATCAAAGACACTATGATCTACAGAAACGCGGGAGGCAATTAGGCAATATCAATATATGTAAGTGCTATGAAGGTAAAGGGTGCTATAGACCACATACTAGTGGTTCCTAATTGACCTTATAGGAGGTCAGAAAATGATTCTTAGAACTAATAATGGCAATTATTAGAATTCACAATGGCAATTAGATGGAAAAGAATGAAAAGTTAATTAAACGTTAGTTTCCAGTAGTATGAATCAACCATACCACTGATAAAGAAAAACGATGGATCATTTTTTTAAAAGGCTTTTAAAATGTACCCATGAGCTGACAAAAAAAGCACAGAATCTTCAAAAGACAACATTAAGTTAAAGGTTAAGTTAGAGGGATAAATAAAACTGTAACAATTTGGTTTCTTTTATACCAAAAAAGATTCTGTCACCTCTAGTACAATATCTCACAGTATCTACAATCAAGGAATTTCTTCCAGTGGTCTTATCTAGACACTCAAAGAGATACACATCAGATACTCAATGGGATAAAGAAGGCTGGAATTACATACTGAGGAGGACAACTGACACAGGCTAGACAAACTATGAGATCTTATCTGATAATATACAAAAGAAAAGGTCTCTGTACACACCGGTTTTACAAAACAGCTTTATAAAAAATAAATATTGTTAGCACGAGAAAAAAAAAGAAGAAAAAGGACTGACTATATAAAGACTAGTACAAATCAGTAAGAAAAAGAAAACTCCAGAAGAAAAATAAGCAAAAAACATAAACAAGCAGTTTGTACCATAATCTGAATGACTGAAAAACACGAAAAGCTCTCTCATATTAATCAAACAGATGTATGTTTAAAAAAAAGGAAATATTTCTCACCTATTAATTAGCATGACAAAAAATTTAAAGTTTGACAATACAAATACTTAGTATGGTAAAGAAACATACATTGTTGGCAGTATAAATTGTTAAAATCTCTTCCCAAGTATTTGTAAAAGAAGATAAGTGCACACTTTATAACTTAGCAATTTCACTTTTAGATATGCATAAGGACCTCCCTTTAGCACTGTTTGTAATAGTTTGTAAAAGTGAAAAACAGCAAATAATGTAAATGTCCACAGATAGCCAAAAGGAATAGATATCTACAGTATGTCAGTTAGACGATGGAAGACTATATATTAGTAATTAAAACGAATGAAATAAAACTAAGATATAGCAACATGAATCAGTCTCTAAAACACTCTCAGGCCTTCTAGTCAAGATGGCTTATTAGGATTCCATTCATCACAACCTCACTGCTCAGGATAAACAGAAAAAATATGCAAAACAGAAAACACACTTGAGTTCAAAACAAGATAAACATCTCTGTGGCCCAGAACAGATATGCAAAGCAGTAAGCAGAACTGAAACTAAAGGCCTACTGGGCTCTGTATGCAAGCAGAAAGTGACAGTCCTTAGTTCAATCTATAAGATAAACACTAAAAGTGCCCCTGCTGAAACTAAGGGAAAGGAGCCAGCCTCACCACACGAAGCCAAAGACAGGGATGGCAAGATCTACTTGTAAAAGAAGGTTGAAAAGTTGGCAAGCATCTCTATCATGCTACAGACTGGATCTACAGGTACATGCTTATATATGTGTGTCTATGGCTTATAGCACAATGCGGGTACGAGAAGCCCAGAGGACACAGACTAGCCTTGAGCATTGGTTTTCAACTGTGTGTGACCTTGATCCAAGGTCAAAAGATTGTTTGTGTTTGTGTGTGTGTGTGCGTGCTTGAAGAGATTCTGTCTATGTGTGTGTCTCCAAAATTAAGTTTTAGCAAACAAAATATATTGTTATTACATGTAATGAATACACTGATATTTTTTATTTTTAAACATTGATTGCAATAAATTAATTTCATGACCCACATTTTGAAAAATACTAGCCTAGAAAACCAAAGAAATGATATGCTCAAAATCAAGAGGAGATATAAAATCAACATGCTTCACACCAAAGCTTCAGTTAAGGGTGACATTTTAGACTTCATCCCATTACCTTTACTTTACCCTCACTCCCATTACAAGAATTAACATTTGGGTCTAAGGCAATGGCCATTTATTTCTCAAACCAAATATTTATCATGTGTTAAGAATATGATGATGTGCAGAGACCACCACACTCAAACTGATGTGCAGATGTTTGAAAATTGGCTACTCTCACTCACTAGTTGCAATAATTTACTTCTGCACACAACAATCTGAGTTCTTACCAACACAAAAATCAAAAATTACTACAGACTATGAACTTCAGAACTAAATCCAGGATTTGCAGGGAAACAAAGTAAATTCACGGGGAAAAGAATAATAAATGTACAATTTCAAATGTACAAAAAATTAACAAAGCACCTATATAGGCAGAGTTCTATACTAGCTGCAAAGGGAGATACAAATATAAACAAAACAGTTTTTTCTCAAAAAGTTTGTAATCCCATAAGGGAAATAAGATAAGACTATTAAATTACAGTACTTTACAGAAAACTACCAGTACCACATAGTAAAGGAGTAAATAAAGTGCTTTGGAAACATAAAGAAGAGACTTATTTCAGTCAAGAAATAAGGAAGAATTTCATCATATATATTAAATCAGGTCTTGAAGGATAAACAGGATGCAGACATAAAGAGAGAGAGGGAACTCACTTAGAAAGAACTAGATGAACAAAAATTTAGAGACAGGAATTTGCAGAGAAATATGAAGGAAAGTAATTAAACTAGTTTGGATAAAGTACAAATTACCTCATAGAAAGAGTCCAATCTAAACGTGTTTGAACTCTATTTGCAGGCAGCTTTTGGGGTCTTTTAAAGGATAACAATAAATGTACCACCTTTCTTTTTCAATCTAGGCCCTGAACAAGTTAAAAATACAATAAAAAACACAGGAAGTAAAAGACAAAAAATTACCTTTATTGCTGGTAAGGCTAAATTGGAAGATAATTTTTCTTTCAGTGAAAGCCAAATGGGCCTGTTATCTGAACTATACAATGAAGCAGACTTTCCCGGGTGTAGACAGCACTGAACCAGCCCCCCATTTCACCTCATTCCCCACATGGTTTCTGCAGGCAGCCTGTTCCATAAGCAGTAAAAGAAGAGCCAAACAAAGTAGGCATAGTTTATTCTTTCCAAATTTTCCAATAGAAAATGTAGTCCATATCCTCAAGGACAGACATGAGAAAGAAGGCGGGCATAAAATACCACTAGTGGAGCTTCTTCCACCAGAAAGGAAACATTAGAAACGGCAACAACACATTCTCCTTAACTTGAATCACTGAAGACTTTTAAGCAGAATACCACGATCAAAAACTACTTTGAAAAAATTAACTGGACATCAGCTATAGGATGCTGAAAAACAGAGGTTATTGTAATTGACCAGGTAAGAGTAACCAGGGCCTGAACCATAATAATATCCAACCTTAAATGGTTCTTAGTTCCCGGGATTGTCCTCAGTTCATTACATATATTAACTCAGCTCCAGTATAGATGAGGTAAATGAGGCTCAGAAAGGTGAAGACATACAACTAATAGGTGGCATTCAAACTACAGCAGTAGCAGCAGTAATGAAAATGATACAGATGCAAAGGACAAAAATTACATAAGCAAATAACAGATGCTGAGTTAATTAAATCGGAGAAACACACACACACACACACACACACACACACACACGGTCTGACAAGGATGTGACGACTGAGTTCGCAAAATTCATTGCAAAGATGTTGCTAACCTTTTTTGATGTCAGAGGGATTATTCATTATGAATTTGTACCAACTGGACAAACAGTTAACCAAGGTTACTATTTGGAAGCGTTGAAAAGGTTGCGTGAAAAAGTTAGATGACCTGAACTTTCCACCAACAATTAATTCACGGCTCTTGCATCCCGACAATGCACCAGCTCACACAGCACTGTCTGTGAGGGAGTTTTCAGACAGTAAACAAATAACTGTACTGGAACATCCTACTCACCTGATCTGGCACCCAATGACATCTTTCTTTACCCAAAGATAAAGGAAATATTGCAAGGAAGACACTTTGATGCCATTCAAGACATCAAGGGTAATACGATGACAGCTCTGATGGCCATTCCAGAAAAAGAGTTCCAAAATTGCTTTGAAGGGTGGCCTAGGCATTGGCTCAGTGCATAGCTTCCCAAGGGGAGGACTTGGAAGGTGACCGTAGTGATAGTCAGCAATGAGGTATGTAGCACTTTTTCTAGGATGAGTTTGTGACCTTAATTGTCAGACCTCGTGTGTGTGTGTGTGTGTGTGTGTGTGTGTGTGTGTGTGTGTAAGAAAAGATATGTTACTTAGAAAGCCTGAAATTCAAAGCTGGAAAGTTAGTACGATAGGCACAACAAAAGTATTAGATTCTTAGGAAAGTGAAAGCAGTTTTATAAAAAGCATTTCTAAGAAAAACTAATCACTGTTTCAATCTATTAAATATATTCAAGAGTTAACTATGTTCTATTGTTTGATATGGAGAACAGGTCTGAATATCAGCAAACTGTAAGACCACAAGTCAGGGTTGCCCTAACATACCAGACCGCCAATGCCCACAAACAGCACAGCATGATTTCAGAAGCAAACATGTAATGGCAATGTGTAAAATCAATTTACAAACCTCATACAGCTCCCCTTTCTTGCTCCACTATCCACTGATTATCCCCCAACTGTACTTTCCCCTTCTCTTTTAGTAGGATAGCAGGAGTCCCAACCCCCTCAGGACTAACTTAGAGACAAAAACATTTTACAGAACTTACTCAAGATGTTCCAAAATCACTAGCTTCCAATGTTCCATATTGACAGCTATGTAATTAAAAGCCAATAATTAACCACACCTACACTTTCAGAATTAAAATTAAACTGGAGAAAAAAGTAGAAAACAACATTGATCATAGGACTCTTATGATCACTCTCATATTTTTCATTTATTAGCCCCTCTATACTGCATTCAAGGTAAATTCTTCAAGACTATCTTCATATTCACTAATTCTCCCTTTGGCCATATTCAATCTGTTTTTTAACCATCTACTGACTTTCTAATTTCAACTGTAATATTTTTCATTTCTATAAGTTCCTGTTGGCTCTTTCTCAAATCTGCCTTCTGAATAATCTCTTCCTTATTCATATGTTCTATGTCTACTGTTACTATATAAAGCTATTTACTCTGCTGTTTATTGTTTCAGATGATTCTCATTCATGGACCATCTTTGTATTTTCATGTATTTTATGATTTTAGATTATGAGCTGACATTCCAGAAAACGTTTCTGGGAAACATGATGCGCAAATTAACAGTGTGATCCTCTAGAAAGGAATGGTGGTTACCCTTCTACCAAGCACTTCAAGGCATTACCAACTCAAGAATACTTTAAAATTAATTATCACCTAAAGATTTTCAGACTACACAGGTAGTATAGTTCAAGTCCTAAACCTTTATGAATCCAAGTGATAAACTAAACTAATTGACTCAATGCCCTCTACTAATAAATCTAATATATCTTCAAACTGACTTCCTACAGGAAACTTATTTTAAAAGAACTTATATTTCATAGTTGTTCCCATTATTTTATTAAATATCACAAAAAAATATTGTGTCACAAGTAAAACTGCACTTCTATAAATGTCTTATCAGTTTATTAAAGGCAAATTAGAAAGTTAAAGTATTTGAAATACTATCTTACCTGTTCCATTGCTTGAGTTTTCTCTTGCTCTATTTTCTTCATAGTTTCCTTTTCAGCTTTGAGTGATGATGATGACACAGTTTTAACAGACATAAAATCAACAGTCATCCACTCATCCCTCTGTTGAAAAAAGAAGTCATTTTGATCTAAATTATTAGAACACTAAACACTTAGTAGTAAAATTTGGTACTTTGGTGGCACTCAAACCTGGATTAAATCCTACATGACTGTCTAACTTGAAGCAAATTTCTTAGTTTCTCCCCTGTGAAATGAGATAAAATCCCTACCTTTCAGGACTGTTTTAAGGAGTCAACAAGAAAACAGATTTAAGGCATCCAGACCAGTGCCTGACACACAATAGACATTCAAAAACATTAGTTCCTTTTCACCTTTTCTCTCTTCCCTGTCGCTAACAGTGTATAAACAGCATTCTTCCTCAGGCATATGAACTACAACGCAAAATCTATGAACTATCCAACTAGAAGTATTGCTAAGAAAATTATGATATGAGGATAAAGGAAAGAAAAACTGTGATTGAACTCTACTCACTGTAGAAAGGTCAGATGGAGGTAACAGTACAAGGTTTCAAGTACATACCAGGAGAGTGCCACTTTTCTATCAAAAACCAGAGAGTAGGAAACCCTCTGAGAGATTAGAATAGAGATAATAAGCACTCACTTCCTCACAGAAGGAGAAGGGGAGTCTAATGGCTCAGCAAATAGCATTACTGCCAAAATTCTGCATAGAAGTACAGTGGTACCTCGGTTTTCAAAGGTAATCCGTTCCAGAAGACCATTCGAGTTCTGAAACGTTCGAAAACCAGGTACTACTGCATATTGTTTTCAAAGTCTAATTAATTTTTCTACTTAAGAAATTAGAATCATCTTTCGTTTCAACATTTATCTATGCTTATAAATTCACACTTATTTGCTTAAAATCAGGTGGCTTACCTGAATAACTGGGTTGTCTTCTTTTTCTGACTTTTCATCGTTCACTTTCCAGGCCTTTTCCTTGCCAGGAGTCTGGGATGGAACAGCCTCAACCCACTCATCATCAGAACTCTAAGGATATTTAGCATGTAAGTGAATTTCTCAAACCTGCATACTTTCATATAAAAATTATGTTAAATAGTAGAAATTCAGCTTCCTAGAGAAAATTCTTACACTACACTTCCTCTTGAAAAAATTACATTGAAAATTGAAGAACATATAAATTCTCTATTTAGGAATAAGCTCACAAAGCACCAGTCAAATTAGTTCTGTGTTCTTCATAGTTTATTACCAAGCCAAGGAAAAACAAAAAACAAAGATTAGAACTGCTGGATAGAGAACTCACAGAGATTACAACAGAGCTGCAGTTCATACCAAAATCACGTAATACTGACATCTTTGCTTAACTAGAACAAAGGCAACAATACCTAACTAAACGAGTTTGCCTTGAAGTTTCAAATTTTGAGATTTCCCTAGATCTGAAAATGCAGAGATTTCAGTTAACAGCTAGGCTGGAAAAGCACTTTGCTTAATGCATTTAAATACCAGATGAATAAATCAACTGAACAGTATTTAGTCAACATCCTCTATGTGCTCAGCATTACGCCAGGTTTGGGGTTTTGTTTTCAACAAATATGTCAATCAAGTCTTCTATGTTAAGTTGCCACAGTAAGTACTTTCACATATGCTATCATGTTGACGCCTTAGAACAACCCTACATGAAATATTATTTTTGTTTACAGATAAATCCCCACAAATTAAGGAACTTGCCCAGGACACATGGTATCCAAACAGGAGAATCAGAATAGAAATCTTCATCTGTCTAGCTCTAAAATCTATTCTTTAGAACTATATAAATTAAATGGAGAAAAGATCCTGGAACTCACCACTGCAAACCCCTTGTTAATGCAGAGCAGAGAAATTCTGAAGCCAAGGAAGAAAAAAGTGGGTTTCCTGAGTGAAACCAGTATTCTTTCATTTCACGAAGTTCCTGAAAATCACCTAACTAGAGAACGCAAGTACCATGTTTCCCCGAAAATAAGACCTAGCCGGACCATCAGCTCTAATGCGACTTTTGGAGCAAAAATTAATATAAGACCAGTATTATATTTATATCATATATATTATCTATATTATACTATATTATATTATACTTGGTCTTATATTATATTAAAATAAAACTGGGTCTTGTATTAATTTTTTTTCTCCAAAAGACGCATTAGAGCTGATGGTCCGGCTAGGTCTTATTTTCAGGGAAATATGGTATGTCTAGTAAAAGGTATAATCCACATAGTGTAAACATATTTGTGCTCTGGCATTTCAACTGCCAACTGTTTCCCAATGCAGAGCAAATTTTATTCATTTATTAATTTATTTATTTAGGTCTTGATTTAGGTTTAGAGAAACCTTAAAACTACTTATTTATATACAGTTACAATATTTTACGGTAATCACCATAAATGTATTTCTGGCCTACTCATATTTACATTGTCAAATAAAAATAAAAAACTTAGTACTTTCTTTAGGGGAGTGCCAATTTGCTAAGATCAAACTAAGAAAAACTTAAAATTGGTGTTCCACAGGATTCGATCAAAGAGCTTCTTCTAAAATTACAGATTTTCTCTATCCTTCCAGATGCTAACCAATTACTTGAAATTCACCAATCAGAGCCATCAGTTGCTTCACCATTACAGCTGCAACTAATCTCTAACCCTGGATGAATCCATCACTATGATCTACTAACTTCTTTCCTACCAACAGAATCTCCTTCACCCAGCCCTTAAATATCAGTGTTGCTTGGGGTTCCATTCTTTGCCCACTGTATTTTTTAATCTCTAAACATTCCCCCCTGGGTCATTAAATCCACTCTCATGACGTGAACTACCACCAGTTGTGCTAATATCTTTCTAACTTATCTACCCAAATATAACTTAAACTGCCTACAATATTTGATGTTATGCTGAACTCAATAAGAACAAAAAATAAACCCATCATCATCTTCCACAAAATGTGTTCCTCCTTCTATATTACTGAACTGAGTTACCTGGCATCACCAACCACCCACTTACCCAAGTCAGAAATCTCAGGATCACCGTACCCTTCCCATCCAAACTTGCTATTTTCATTTCCAAAATGTTTCTCAACTATACCATACAGTGAACACCACATGATTACGATGGGAGCTAACCTCCATCCCCCGCCACATCTGATTGTTTCAAAGGTAGGTACTTGACCCAATTCATACTAATCTTAGTCACTCTCCAAGAATTTCAATCAAGACTAAATGTGTTGTTCTATAACTAGAGAACTTGAAAGGCATTGGCCGAGGCCATTTCTGTCATAAGGAATATAAATGAGCAAACAGTGATCTGTATCGAGGGAAAAAAAAATAGAACTCAGAAGGGAAAAAATAGGGAAGATGGCAAAAATACTCATAAAAGCATTCACGATTCTAACTCCAGCTATTCTTAAAGCCCAGAGGCATTCCTAGATGTCCAATGAGACTTTTGTACTCTAATAATAAGTCCCCCCTCTTTTACATATAATCCAATTCAAGTGTGAGTTCCATCTAAATTGAAGCACAGAAAGGAAAAGGTTAGAAAGAAAGTGAACAAAGGCTCAGTGACCTGGGGGACAGTATCAAGGAGACTAGAAAAATAGGAAAAGGCAGAAACATTACAAAACTATAGCCAGAAAGTTTTAAATTTGATGGAAACTATGAACTAATGAATCAAAATAACATAATAAACACAAAACAGGATAAACAAATAAAACAATATGAAGACACATAATTAATTCACTAAAAAAAAAGATGGTAAAGAAAAAACTTTAAAAGCAGTCAGAGCAAAAAAAAATTACATACAGAGGAAAAAGGATAAAAATGACTGCAGAATTCTCATTAAGAATAATGTAGGCCAGAAAACAATAAAGTAACATTTTAAAGCGCAGGAAAATAACTATACATAAAATTCTTTATCTAGCAAAAATACTGTTTAAAAATGAAGACAAAATAAAAGGCATTTTCAAACAAGAGCTGAGAAGCTTCACTGTCAGCAGACCTATGCTACATAAAATATTAAAGGATTTCTACAGGCAGAAGCAAAATATTAGACACAAATTCAGAACTACACAAAATAATAAAGAATGCCAGAAATGATAAATTTGTGGGTAAATATAAAAGACTTTTCACATGTTTAACTTGAAGTTCAAAAGATAACTGCTTAAAGTAAAAACAATTTACTGTGGAGTTTTTAACATATGTAGAAGTAAAATGTAAGACAATAATAAAAAATATAATAGAGGGAAGTGGAAACATATTGTTGTGAAGTTCCTGTTATAAATGTGAAATGATATAATATTATTTGAAGGCAGAGCATGATAAGTTATTTAAAAGATGCATAAAATCTAAAGCAGTCATTAAAAAAAAATGAAGCACATTTAGTAAGCCTATAATGGAGATGAGAAAGAATGCTTAAAAAAAACCCTCGATTAATCCAAAAGATATATTAAAACTAAAAGAATAAAGATATACAGAGGGTTCCAAAAAAATGTATACACATTATAAAAAAGGAAAAAACTGTATTAAAATTGTAATACTCAACATATACCGATAACAAAAGATGAACACTAGTCATGTGTAAACATTTTTTTGGCATCCCCTATATATATTATACTATACATACACAAATAATAACACTGAAGAGGCTTTATTAATATGAGACCGAGTAGACCTTAAAGAAGAGCATTACCAGAGAAAAAGAGAACCATTTCATAATAATATAATGGTCAATTCATCAAAGACATATAACAATCCTCAATGTGTATGTACCTAATTAAGGCTTCAAAATACGTAAGGCAAAAACTGAAATAAACTGACAGAGAAAATATACAAATCTAGAAATTAACTCACAAATATATATGCTCAACTGATTAAACAGAGAAAGGTTCGTCTTTGCAACAAATCGTGCTGGAAAAACTGGAAATCCATATGAAAAATAAAATAAATGTTAACACTTCCTATACACCCTAAACAAAAATTAACTCAAAATGAATCCCTAATAAGCAAAAAACCCAAAGCTATAAAACTTCCAGAAAAAAAAAAAAAAAGGAGAAAATCTTCACAACCTTGAGATGTACAAATTAGGATTCCAAAAGCAGTAACTAAGAAAAATGGAGAAAAAGAAATAATTGATAAATTGGACTTCATAGCAGAAAACGTAGAATGGCCAACAAAGACATAAAATGATGCTCTACATCATTGGTCTTCAGGGACAACTTCACATTAAATATTACTACACACAATAGGATGGCCAGCAGTACAAAGACTGACAACACCAAGTGTTGGCAAGAATATGGAATAACTAGAACTCTTCTCATACACTGCTGACAGGAGAAAAAAATGGTCCAACCACTTTTTGAAAAGTGACATTTTTTGCAAAAGAAATAAAAACATGTGCAGAAAAAGACTGGTATGCAAACATTCACAGTAACTTTATTCACAAAAGCCCCAAACTAAAAACAACCCAAATGACTTTCAATGGGTAAACAGATAAACAAAGTATGGTATATTCATATACTAAAATGAAGAAATAAAAAGGAACTCCTGATAATGTGAAAATATATAAGGTGCAAAAACATTATATTGAGCCAAAAAGCCCAACACAAAAAAGATCACATTATGTAAGTAATTTCTATGAAATTCTAGAAAAGGGAAAACTAATCTATACTGTCTGTAAGCAGACACATGGTTGCCCAATCCCAGAGTGAGGCAGGAAGATGTGACTATCTTAACAGACAGGGTTAAATGAGTATTCATTAAATAGTACACTTAAAATAGGAGTACTTTATTATATGTAAATTATACCTCGGTAAAGATGATTTTAAAAGCTAAAAGAAAAAACAGACCATGACAAAGTCAAGATAATGCTTTCCAACCTCCCATGGATCCTCAGGGCTGCTCAGCAATTCATTTGCTTCTCTTTTATTACCTAGGCAAGGTTGTTTCAAATTTACACTATTTCCTCAATCCTTACATCCTACTTCAACTCCCAAATTATCTTCTCAAATGATTTTATCTTCTACTTCACAAAAGCAACACAGAACAGCAGAAACACTGCCAATAATCTGCTTCCCCTCTCCCCATACCTTCTCATTTATCTTGCATTTATACACATCTCTACAACTTCCCTCCTAGCTCAGAAAAGGTGTTCCTACTCCTGATCAAAGCTTCCCCTTTCCCCTGGAACCTGGCTAACCCAAACTTGTCATTCTCTTTGACATGATTTATCCTTCTTTCCCTAAAAACATTTCCTCAAAAAGACCTCCCTTCACTGTCGGTATAGGCTTCTCTTTCCTTCTTCAATCCACTTCACTGTAACGTGTGCACTGAGCATTCATTCACACTACTCTCTCTACGGTATTTCTTATACAACGTCATAGGTACAAATGTATAGACTGTACATTAAAAAAAAAAAAAAAAGACATATATATTTCCAGGAAAGAATGAAGACAAAGAACAGAATATGGTGTCTGTAGTAAGGGGAAGTAAGTGCCCTTAATCAAATGACATAAATGTTTACTTAGCCTGGAAGATGAAGCCCCATGGGATGGGTATTCTTAACCTGTGATCCCTGCATAAACTCAAGGGAGTTTTATAAACCCCAGTGAAATAAACACAGTAGTATTTCAATTTCTTTTTGAAGAAAGGATCACTTACTTTTATCAATTTCTCAAGAGAGTCCACAAGCCAACCCCCAAATATGGAAACAGTGCCTCTACCTTCTTTTCACATTAGGATTTTCTAACTCCCTTTGCCCTGAGTTATATTTCAAAAAAAATGTTTAATATAATTTAAATATTCCTGCCATTATAAAACATGCTGGTTACTGACAAAACTATCCAGTTGTATTTCTCATTATGAATTAATACACTGCATTCTCATATAAGATAGGTTTTCCTGAGCCAATTATCATCATAGGGTATACAGCCAAAAATTTACTTTCTGAAACTACAAGAGAGCCAGACTTTGGAATGTGGTGATTCACCTGAGAGTATAACCTATGCAAATCACACCTAGGGGACCAATTATCCCTAAATATCTCTAGCTTATCACTCTCTAAGCACAATATACCTCCTTCTTCCTGAGAACAAGCATGAAGGGTTTCGCCGGTTTTCCTTTCCTCTGTGAATCCTCTCATCCCAGAACTAGCTAGACAGAACAAACACAGCATTCTCTTTCTTTTGGCCCCAAAGATCAATATATAAACATATTCTATTTTAGAGACTTAGATATTAATTTCTGTGAAAAAACAAACAAGGTCAGAGACTCTCAAGTATCCTGGAATCGTTTTCCCTTATTTTTACAGTTCTGCTCTTTCCTGATTCTAATTTTCCAACCACTTCTACTTATGTCTTTTACTTCCTGTCTGACTCCTCAGTGTTGGTGTTTCTCTTTCTTTTCAGTTTCCCGAGGCAATTCACTTATTCTAATAAGCAATGATTCCCAAATTTCGTCTCCATCTTCTTACCTTTCTCTGTAACCTAAGATTCTTATTTCCAATATTTCCTTGACATCTCCAAGTAGATGTCTCCCAGGCTTTTTCATATCCTAACTGGTAATATTTTTTAAGTTCTCATATGTTATTTCTTTAAATAAAATTTTCTCAAGTAGCTGCTTTGATTAGTTTTAGTACATACGTACTGATGAACTATCAGTTGACTCATGCTTTTCATGCTTCTGTTTCTTGTTCTTTTTTTTCTTCTCTTTCTTTACTTTTTTTGAATGCTTGTCTTTTTTCTTCTTTTTCTTCATAGAGTTTTCCTATAAATAATCATTTTGAAGAGGTAAGAAAGGAATTTAGTTTTATCTTACTTTAAAAGGAAATATGTTAAGGAAAAAAAATCTGTTCCAAAAATATTTAATTTTTTTATGAATTAAGACAAGAAATATGACTACATGAACAAAATCTTCTAAGAAATCTTAACACGCTTCTATAATACACGCACTACTAATAAATCACAGAGCTGAGATATCTTATCCAAAAATATGAGGGAAGTTTTCATTTATTTGTAGATTCATTTGACAAACAGATATAATCAAATAAACACATATATACACAAACTTATGTGTGTATGCATTTATATGTATATATCTCCTATGGCCCCAAAAGAATTTTAAAAAGATTATTGGGACATTTAAAATATAACAAGATAGCATAAATTAAAATTACGGAAAGAGAAAACAAGAATTGGGACAAGAAGAAAAACAAACAAAAAGAAAACATGACATTAAGCTTGAAACGCATACATTTTTAGATCCATAAGCTTACAAGTGGGCCAGAAATTCTACCAGCCAACTCAAGTAACAAAATCTACCCAATGTCACAATATCCAAAATATTAAAATATATTATTTCTGCCAAAGAGATAAAACTATTCTGTAATGCCCACTATATGATATTCATTCTGTAACTTGAAAATAGTCTATAAAGTTGCTCCTCCAAGATTAACTTGCAAGATTAAATGCAAAAACAGTCCGACGTGTTTACATCAAGTAGACCTGTCAGTATTCACCTGTGAGAATTGTTCAATCCGCTCATTCACATCAGGTAACATCCATGTATCCTCACCTCGAAGTCGTTTAAGCTCTTTATGCCTTTCTTCTTTTTCAAAATTAGCTTTAGCCTAAAATATTGAAAAAAGAAAAATTAGCAATTGATCCAACTGCGTTTCACAAAAAAGTAAAACAAAATCTCCCACTTTCATACATGTTCTCATGAATGAACTGTCTGTTTCTTACCAGTAATTTTTTTCCTACACTTCTACCAAAGTGTAGGAAAGATTTTCAAAAACACACAAAAAAAAAACACAAAAGAACCTCTCCTTGCCCATTACGAATCTCTAGTGAATAGAGCCACCAATCAAGGACAGAATCTTGGGACCTATTCTAGACCATCCCCTTTCCTTAAGATTCCTACCTCAAGTATGACTTGAAACTCTTTTCCCTTCACCATCCCAGTGCTACTGCCTGAGACATTTTTGATTGTTAGGAGAATGACCGCCATACCCCATACATTCAATCTGCAATGCCCATAACTCTCTAATCACTCCCCAAAAATGCTTCAGGAAAAATCATCTTTCTAAAAACAAAATGATCACATTGCAAATTTTTATTCATCCTTCAACAATATTCAAATAAAGTTAAGTTCTTCCTAAAAGGTTGTTCCTACTTTTTCATTCTCTCCCCAAACTCGAAAGCTGGTCCTTCTCAAACTCTATGCTTATCTCTATTATAAAGTTTATCACAGCTTACAAACCCTACTCCCTCCAAACACTGCCTGAAATATCAAAGAGACAAAAATGAAAAATATTTGTTACACATATGTTTCATTTGCTGAAATCAAAAAACAACACTGACCTTTCACCTGTCCAAGATTAATCACCCACTCACTCTTCCCCTTTAAAATCTGGCTGTAGTCATTATGTCTTCTTCCTGTCTCCTTTACCTGCTACTTCCCATCTGCATTTAAACTCGTTTAAACTCTTACATCTTAAAACAAATAAAACCAAAATCTCTCACTTACACTTTATGATGCTCTCTGCTTCATTTTTCCCTTCACTGCCACACTTCCTACATTTTGTCAGATAATTCCATAATTTACTTCCTCCATTCTTTTAAGTTACCTCTCTGCATCTCAATCTTAATAAGAAATGGTTTGCCAATCTTTTTCAAGGGGTGCAAATTCCTGGGTCTCTTGTGTCAACCCTTGTCTGGGTCGGTGAGGGTTTACAATAAGCCAGGAACTGATACCCATAATACAAAAGGAGAATGAAACGGTCAAACGCAATTTACTCCAATGCGCGTTACATGTGTTCCTGAAAACGAACATTTTCATTTCACAAACAGCAGGAGTAAGCGCTGGGGCTGTGACATACGCTGGGGAGACTCATTAGTTGAGGAGTCCCTCGAAAGTGCGCAGCCCAGGTGATAGAAACGTCAACGCATTATGTAAAAGGTAATGAAACTCAGAGGAAAGAAACAGGTCTTCCTGAAAAGAAAACGAGCAAGTGGAGCCTGCCAGAGCATCTAAGAGGGAGAAGAAGATACTTAAAAATTTACAGGCATCCCACAGGGAGACCCCCTTTCGACCCAGATAAGGTGAGATACTGAGATGGAGAGAGAAGGGGTGGGGAGGAAGGAGAGCCAGAGGCCTAGCTCCCAGGAAACAGCCACCGCCACGATTCTAAACGGTTCCCAAAACCCCAAAACGGAGTTACCTGGCGCAACACTTCGGCCCTGGCAATCCGTGTCTGCTCTTTACGCTCTTGGATACTTCTCTCACTTTCAAACCGACCACTGGCAGCCGCCATAGTTGTTGCTGTCGTAAAACTAGGAAACCATCACGAAATCTTAGTTTACGGCTGTCGTAATTAATAAACAAACCGGACTTCCGACTAGGGAGAGAACCGGCGCAGCCCCATCAAGAGAGCATGCGCGGATCTGAGTGTCGTTTAAGGTTGCCGTGGTTACTCCGACACCAGGTTTGAGAGACTTGAAGATTAAAGTAAGGAGTTGTCCTTCTTCGTATATTGGGATCGCCCTGAGCAGGATTAATGTCACTGTACACTTATTATGCGCTTTGCACGATAACAATCGCATTCTCACCGATTTCCTCTTAACATCACCAGAGTAAGTTAGAAGCTCATACAGGTTAAGTTCGTACATCTCAAAAGTTTTCCACCAAAGTGCCCTTCTAACCAAAGAATGTCCCTGTGCTGGAGGAATGAACTGACGGGAGGCTGGCTGGAAAGGTAGTCGGAAGGGCAAAATTGCTTTGAAGATTCGGTGTTTTGCTTTGGTGGATTTTTTTCCCAGTATATCAAACAGTCATGTGAGTGTTGCACTGTACTCCATAATTTATCGGTGCTTATTTAAGCTGTTATAAAGGTTACATTAGTTTTTACTTAATCTCGTATTATTTGCTCATATCCATCCAGTCATTTTTCATGACAGTGTGCAATTACCTATCTGTGTGATTTTTGTTGTTTTATGTTTGTATCTTCCAAACTTTAAGTTCCATGAAGAATAAGACATTCTGAAGTAGTGTTCAAGGGTTTTGAGAATACAACACACTGAATTCACACTTATAATCAAAGATAAAGAAGGCTGGAGAGTCAATATAAACTAGATACCTTAAAGACATTAAAAATAGATAGCATAAGCCAGATTAGATAAATATGCCTTTTTTCCAGGTTTTGTAAACTTAAATTTGTGTTTGCACGAAGCTTTCCCAGGAGTTTCTGCTTTACCAATCTGTAAAAATCTTGACCTTGAGCATGTAATGTTTACTTGTTTGATATATAAAATAGAATGTACACATTGTATTTTTTTAACAGAAAAGTGAATTTTAATTTACAAATTGACCTTGAAATATTTAACCCCTTAATTATACCTTGACTGATTTTTTTATTACTAACTGAAATAACATTAAAAGTCTTTTCAGATTCTTTTGGGGAAAAATGTCTCCTCCACCCCACATCAATTATGTGGCAAATAAGAACAAATAGTATTTATAGTAGAAACATGCAAAATTATGACAAAAACTTTTAAATCCTACTCGAGGCACAAAAGAAGACTAGAACAAATGAAAAGGTATATCATGTGCTTCAAGACGGCTCAACATCATAAATCAGTTGTCCATAAGTGAATTTGTAAATACAGTGCAATACCAATAAAATGACCAACAAAAAAATGTTGGGATCAGGAAGGGGAAGTAGATAGGTTGATATAGAAAAACAGGGGAAAAGGAAGTTGTTTTGATTAGTTTGCATTTGGCCACATCTGATACTAGCTATCCATGATTTAATTAAACAAGGGATAATGTAGTACAGAGCATGAAGCTATGGTGAAATTGCTGAAGGAATCAGGTTGTTTCTCCTTTTCTGCTTTGTAACACTTAATTTGTGACTTAAGTTCTTCACAATCACAGGGAATGCATTGCATTCTTCCACATCTATGCATAGCATCTATAAGATGTAGGAATAAAAGGGTAGAACAAAGGGCAAAAAGTGTATGCCAGCTAAGCCTATCCTTTTTTAAGAAAATTTATGACTTTTCCTAAAGCCTAGTCCAGTTTCTTCCATTTAAATCTTGTGAACCAGAAGTAGGTCACGTGAACACAACTCACTATAAAAGAGTCATGAAGATTCAGGGACAGACAGATGTTATAGAATGACACTCAACGTGGGTTTGCCCGAGGTTTCTTTGTGGTTGGACTCAGATTAGGCATCTTGAGCAGAACTGTTACAGAAGTGTGACCGTTCTCATTGCATCCTATCAAGTAACACACAATTTCCATTTGTTCCATTTCCAGTGATGCTAACTCTGAACATTTCAATAAAGTGTCGTGTGCCAAACTTCACTGCAAAGTTACTCCTTTTCCCTTTGTAATTAACAAGTATTTTGGGGGTCAGTTCTTAAACCTATGCAAATTCCTCATCAAACTTTCAAATTATTCATTTTATATCAGTATCGACTCATGATTTGTTTTATTCGATAGATTCATATTTTTATTCAGAGGGATAATACATTATTTATTTTGGTGCTCAAATTGTCCCAGGTTTGACCATGCTTTATTTAAATTTCCTTAGCCTTTTTTACCTAATGTCCTTTTCCTGTTCCAGTATCCCACCCAGTTCATCACATTACACTTAGTCATCATATCTCCTTAGGCTCCTCATGCCTATGACAGTCTCTCAAACTTTCCTTGTTTTGATGACCTTTACAATTTTAAGGATGATTGGTCAGGTGTTTTTGTAGAATGCACCTGAGTTAGGATTTTTCTCATGATCATCAATGAGGATGTTAACCTTGATTACCTGGCTGAGGTCTTGTACTTGTCAGGTTTCTGCACTGAAAAGTTGCTCTTTTTTCCCCTCCCTTTCCATCCTGTAGTCTTTGGAAGAAAGTCACTATGTGACTCTAACATGTAAGGAGTAGGGGTTTATGTTGCACCTTCTTCAGCGTGGAGTATCTACATCAATTATTTCAAATTTTTCTGCATAGGAAATTTGTCTCTTATCCCCCATTTATTTAGTTATGCAATCATTTATTTATCAGTATGGACTCATGGATATTTATTTTACACTTTTGGTTAAAATCCAATGTTATTTTATTTTCTTACTCAAATTGTTCCAACTCTGGCCATTGAGCGTTCTTTCGGTTGGCCCTCATCATTATAGGGTTTTATTTTGTTTTAGCACTTCCTTACTGTTTGGCGTGACAAGATGCTCCAGACACATCTTGTATATTTCCTGTCTCGGTTCTAGAATCAATCATTTCTCCAGAAAGCTCTGGTGCCTTTTCTTGGAGAATAGTATTAGAAACTAAGATACGCAAGCTGTGCTCAGTGCTACTGGAGTGTTATTCCTTCTAGGCCCCTTAACTGACAAAGATGAATACGTTTATATTCCAACCCAGGTGTGTACACATTTCTGTTTGACCGTCTGTATCTATACTAAGATACCAGTATGAGTTCATATTGATATTATCCATTCTATTGCCACATAGATGATTCCAGCCTCCTCTTGCTTATCTGTAAATTCCCATTCAAGCAATGAGAAACCAGGCTCCCACAGTCCTCCATCCATTTAATTATTCAGCTCAAGTTTATCAATTAAATTACAGTGCTTATATATAGTTTTATTTTAATCTTACAGACTCCACTCATTTCCAAAATTACTTATGTCAGCACCTCTTCCCCCACCCCCTTCAATGAAGTTGTTTCCTACATTTGCAACACATTCTTTTGTGTTGTTCTGCGTTTCACTCTGGTTTTTTTTTTTGCATTTCATTCTTGAATCCCCACACGTCCTATAGAATTTTTTTAAATGTTGCAAACATTAAGGTTCACTTTGGTGCTGTATAATTCTATAGGTTTTGACAAATGCACAATGTCATATATCAACCAGTAGAATATCAACAAATAGTTTCACCACCCTGAAATGTCCCATGTTTCACCTATTCAACCTTCCTACTTTCCCTCAAACAATTGGCAATCACTGATCTTTTTACTGTTTTCGTAGTTTTACTTTTGCTAGAATGTCATATAATTGGAATCATACAGTATGTAGCCTTTATAGACGGGCTTCTTTTACTGAGCAATATGAATTTAAGGTTCCTCCATGTGTTTCTGTGTCTTGGTAGCTTTTTTTTTTTTCAATCACTGAATAGCATTCCACTGTATGGATCTACCATCATTTATCTATCCAGTCACCTATTAAAAGACATCTTGGTTGCTTCCAGTTTGGGGCAATTATAAATAAGGCTACAACGAGGTCAGAAAACTAAGTTTGCGAACTCATCCTAGAAAAAGTGCTACATACCTCATTGCTGAATATTACTACGGTCACCTTCAAAGTACTCCCCTTGGGAAGCTATGCACCAATGCCAGTGCCTAGTCCACCCTTCAAAGCAATTTTGGAACTCTTTTTCTGGAATGGCCATCAGCGCTGTTGTTGTATTACCCTTGATGTCCTGAATGTCATCAAAATATCTTCTTTTCAATATTTCCTTTACCTTCAGGTAAAGAAAGAAGTCATTGGGGGCCAGATCAGGTGAGGGTATTCCAGTACAGTTACTTGTTTGCTGGCTAAAAATTCCCTCATAGACAGTGCCGTGTGAGCTGGTGCACTGTCATGATGCAAGAGCCATGAATTGTTGGCGAAAAGTTCAGGTCATCTACCTTTTTCACGCAGCCTTTTCAACGCTTCCAAATAATAACCTTGGTTAACTGTTTGTCCAGTTGGTACAAATTCATAATAAATAATCACTCTGATATCAAAAAAAAAAAAGGTTAGCAACATCGTTGCAACAAGTTCGTGAACTTAATTGTCAGACCTTGTATAAACATTCACATGCAAGTTTTTGTGTAGACATAAGTTTTCAAATCAGTTGGGTAAATGCCTAGGAATGCAATTGTTGAATTGTATGGTAAAAACTATGTTCAGCTTGGAAGAAACTGCAAAACTGTATTCTGAAGTGTCTGCAGTACTTTGCATTCCCTTCAGCATCAAATGAGAGTTCCTCGATGTTGTTCTGCGTCCTTGCCAGCAACTGGTATTACAAGTTTGGGGGATTTCAGCCATTCTAAATGGTGTGTATAATATCTCATTATTGTTTTAATTTACAATTCCATACTGACAAATGATGGTGAGCATCTTTTTGTATCCTTATTTGTCATCTGTATATCAACTTTGGTGAAGTGTCTGTTCAGCTGTTCATTTTCTTGTTGAGATTCAAGAGGTTTTTTGTGTGTATTTTGGATAGAAGTCGGTAGGGAAGATGTTAGGTTTAGGTTAGGAAAATTCGCCTTCATTGACTGATGTGACTCCATTGTTTCATTTTGTCTGTTTTTCCCTCATCAGCAGATGAGGTGAGGAGTCTCCCTCATTGGCAGATGAGATAAAGAAGTTTGTTTCTTTTTGTCTGTTTCTCCCTCCTCAGCAGATGAGGTGAAGAGTCTCCTGTTGTCTGTTTCTCCCTCATCAGTAGATAAGGTGAAGAATCTCCCTAATCGACAGATGAGGTGAAGAAGTTTGTTTCATTTTGTCTGTTTCTCCCTCATCAGCAGATGAGGTGAAGAAGTAACAAGTTATGTAAGAATGACATGACAGGCAAGTTGCCAAGCTTTAGATGGCCCTGGACCAATGGCCCCAGGCTGGAACAGCATGCTGTTTGTCCAGATGAAATGGCCCTTCAGCCAGATAAACAATGTCCTTATCACATTATCTATAGAGCCCTCACGGAATTGGCCGTTCCTTAAGGAGGAGGCAGGAACAAGAAAATTGGCTTCTAAAGTGCATCTGAAGAGATACATAAGACAGACCTCAACTGGCAGAAAATTGGAACTTAGAATTTGGCACTTGGAACTGAAACTGACATACAGCTTGCAGCACTGGGGGTGCCTCAGTTTCCAGCCGCGGACCTGGTGAGATCTCTTTGGGTTCCTGACCTTCCCAGTGTTGCTTCCCAACAGCTTGGTGAGCTTCTTGGCATAACATTGTTATTAATGTGTATAATTTCGTCTTAACCGCCTTTACCTTCTATTCTTGTACACCTTCTGATGCCTTTGTCTTTCACTGTTTATTTCCAAATAAACTGATTGGGTCCTGTTTAGCGTGTGCTCCCCTGCCTTTCCCCACTCGTCATTACAAAGTCCTTTATCAGATATCTGTTTTGTAAATATTTCCTCCCAGTCTTGTCTTTTCATTCTCTTGGTAGTGTCTTTCACAGAGCAGTTTTTAATTCTAATAAAAGTAATAAAAGTCCAACCTATTTTTCTTTTTAATGGATTGGGCTTTTGGTGTTGTATCTAAAAACTCATCACCAAGCCCAAGATAACAGATTTTTCTCCTTTGTTTCCTTCTAGAAATACTTTACATTTTTGCACTTTGTATTTAGGCTTATGATACATTTTGAGTTTATTTGAAAGGTGTAAGGTCTGCATCTGGGTTCATTTTTTTGCATATGGTTGTTCAATTGTTCTAGCACCATTTATTGAAAAGACTATCCTTTCTTTATTGAATTGCTTTTGCTCCTTTTTCAAAGATCATTAACTCTGTTTGTGTGGATTATTTCTGGGCTCTCTATTCTGTTGCATTGATCCATATGTCTATTCTTTCACCAATATCATTCTGTCTCAATTACTGTAGTTTTATAGTAAATCCTGAAATTGGACAAAGTGAGTGTTCTAACTTTGTTTGTGTTAGCTACCGTGTTTCCCTGAAAATAAGACCTAACCAGACAATCAGCTCTAATGCATCTTTTGGAGCAAAAATTAATATAAGACTGGGTCTTATATAAGACCCGATCTTATATTATAGTAAAATAAGACGGGTCTTTTATTAATTTTTGCTCCAAAAGACACATTAGAGCTGATTGTCCGGCTAGGTCTTATTTTCGGGGAAAGACGGTATTTGAGGCCTTTTTCCTTTCCTTATAAAATTTAGAATCAGTTTGTCAATATCTACAAAATAGCTTGCTGAGAATACTCTCACATTTTTTTCTGTAGTCTATATTTTTAGAAAACTAGATTAGATTTTCCAAACATTGAAATATGTTATGATATTAAATATTCATATATTAAGTACAATTCTCCAAACTATAGCTAGAGGTTCTGACATGCCCCCTGAAGATGTGAGCCTTTGATTGAGTATTCCAGACTTAGACCTTCCATACCATACAGAAACATCGTTTGTTGCCATCAGTCTTTTCAAAATCACAGTTCCTGAAGGTATTTTATTAACCATATAAACATAGAACTTAATATGTACCATGCACTGTTCTAAGTACTTTATAAAAGTTAATTCACTTCGTCCTTAACAACAACCTGTGCTATACATAGGTGTTGGTATTATTATTATTACATTTATTCTTCAGATGAGAAACTGAGACATGGAGATGTTAAATAATTTGCAGAGTTCACATAGCTAGTAAATTAGAGAGCCACTCTTTGAATTCAGATAGCCTCTCTCTCCCCTGTGTCATGCTTAACCACTATTCTACATTGCCTATCAATGACAAATGAGAAACATCAGCCTTTAATGAGTCATTTCTTCCTTGCCAATGGGTGAAAATAGTTGTTTGATAATAATTTTAACAAAGTGAAACACTCATTTACTTATTCTACAAACATCTGAGGGGTTCCACCATGTAAGTCATTCCACAGATTTTTTTTCTACTAATCATTAATAGACACAGAAATGAGTTAATCAGTCTTACTCATGCCAAATGAGTTTCACATTGTAAAATCCACTTAGCAGATTTGCATAATAAAAAATAAAATTATGAGTCAGAGAAAACGCCTATGAAACTTGATTGGTTAGGCTCAAAATTTAAATGATTAGACATTCTTTTGTGTTTGTTCTATTTTAATATGACCACCCTCAACAGATGATTATATCTAATCGATGTTTCACAAAGATAATAACTATACATGTTCTAGAACCAGGCACTGCGAGGAAAATGAGGGCTCAGTTATTAGGGGCAAAAGTTAATCTTCTCAGGTCATTCCTTTATTACATTTCCTTAGTGCAAGTTCTTTGGTGGTAGCATTTATCACAACCAAAAATTACAGCAGCAAATGACCATAGTGGTACTTTTTCCTTCTTAAAAACTACAGCCTATGAAATGCTGCTCTCTTGGCACAGAAGAGCTCATATTTTTTCTGAGTAAGATTTGACAGCTGTTGTCTATATCAAATGTAAAGCTAAGACAGAGATTTTTAAATTTCATGTTCAGTATTTAAAACTTTAGAAACAGGTATGTTATTAAAATTGTTTATACATATGATCACTGAGTCAATGTATACCTTCAAGAATCAGCTAAAAACTATTTCTTCAAAAGAATGTTCCTCACCCTTCAGAATTGGAATATCTGCTCCTATGCCACATTTCCTTCCTTCTGTCATTTCACTGTATTCTGATATAGGCTAAGCTGCTATAAACAAAGGGACTCAAAAATACAGCAGTTCAAGTGAGATAACCTTCTTTTGTATAAAGATCCAACTGTAGTAAGGTAGGCAGTGACAGGGATGGCACTCTTCTACCATCCAAAGGCCCAGGTTCCTTGTTTCTTGGCCAACCTCTAGGGCACTGTCCTCATCTACAAGATCAAAGCTGGCCCAGCACATCTGTATGGCAGCCCACAGAATAGCTACTAGCAACTGCTGGCTACTGAGGATTAAAATATGACTAGAAAGACAAATACCATATGATCTCATTTATATGTGGAATATAAAGAACGAAATAAACAAACAAAACAGAAACAGACTCATAGATACAAAGAACAAACTGATGGTTGCCAGAGTGGAGGGGAGTTGGGGAGCTGGGTGAAAAAGGTGAAGGGATTAAGAAATACAGATTGGTTGTCACAAGTCGTCATGGGGATGTAAAGTACAGCATAAGGAATATAGTCAATAATGTTGCAACAACTATGTATAGTGTCAAGTGAGTACTAGACTAATTAGGGATGAATCACTGCATAAATTATATAAATTACATACATATCCTTGGGTGGTAAAATAGCAGCATTTAAAAAAATTAATTTTCTTTTTTAAACAAAACTCAATTAGGAACTAAACAAAACTAAAATAAGAATAGGCTAAATACTACAATAAAATTTCAGCGATTTCAGTCTCAAACCAGCAACATGCTTAATGGGAAACATGACAATCATTTCCACTCAAGAATAAGACAAAGATAATTACTATGTTCACTATTATTTAGCATTGTACTGCAGGTATTGGCTAACACAAATAGACAAGAAAAAGAAATTAGAGTCATAAAATTGTAAATGAGGGATTAAAACTATCCTGTCTGCATATGATGTGACTGGATATGTGAAATAAAAGACCTCATTAGAAACTGCAACTGGACAGGACAAAATTAGTACACAGAAATTAAAGATTATACACACAAACACAAAAATTGACTAGTTAAAATATATGCATTAGAGGACTGAACATCATAAAAATATCAACTCTTCCTAAGTTAATATATAAACTTACTACAATCTAAATAAAAATACCAACAAGTTTTAAAAATTAAGGTGATTCAAAAATACAAACACACACATACACAAAACAGACAGACAAACTCTGAAAAAGAGCAATTGGTGGGATGGGGAGGTGACTACACTTACCAGATAATATAAATCCTCAACAATAAAAATTTTATAGAACTAGCACAAGTAGACTGAAAAATAATGAAACAATTAGGAAACACAGAAATATATCCAACTATATGGTAAATATCACACCTCAAATCAGTGGGACAAATATAGTCTATGTAATAAATGGTATTGGGTCAACTGAGTAGCCATCTGAAAGAAATGAATAAACTTGATCCTTATGTTACACTATGTACTAAGATAAACTCCAAATAAATCAAATATTTAAACATAAAAAGTAAAGCCAAAAAGATTACTAAAATTTAAGTTTGGGGTGGGAATGGATGAGAAAAAATGAAACAATTCCTTAGTATCTTAAGATGCGAAAGATCTTCCTAAGTTTAGTTCAAAATCCAGGACCATTAAAGAAAATACTGACATCAAAGCTGCATGTATGGCTAACTATACTACAATTAAAATAAAAAGACAAATGAAAAGCAGAAAAAATATTTGAAACTCATTTCACAAAGGGCTAATCTTTTAAAATCAATAACGAAAAACTTGAGTCAAAATATGTGGAGACAATTCACAGAAATTATAAATGACTTAATACACGAAAATATATTCAACCTCACTCATAATTTGCATTAAATACAAATTAAATGTCCTGAGCTATGATTTTCCACCTATCAAATATGCAAAATTCAATATTTTTATAACAAATTCAGATGGGGAGTTATTCTCATACATTGCCAGTGGGACTGTAAATTGATACAAACTCTTTGATGGGTAATATGAAAATATCAAACAAATTTACAAATACACATTCCCTTTGAGCCAGAAATCCCTCACTTTGGAGTTGCTCCTAAATATATTACTGATATATATGCAAATTGATAGCTGTACATACATATTTTTATAACAGGTAAGGATTGGTGTATTAGTTATCTATTGCTGCAAAACGTAGTGGCTTAAAACAACATCCATGCATTATCTCAGTTTCTGTGTGTCAGGAATCTGGAAACAGTTTGGCTGGGTCCTCTGCCCCACTGTCTCTCACAAGGCTGCCATCGAGATGTCAACCTAGGGTCTGCAGTCTCATCTGAAGCCTCAGATGGGGAAGAATCTGCTTCTCAGCTGACTCAGTGGTTATTGGCAGCATCACTTCCTCAAGAGTTGATGGACTAAGGGCCTCAGTTCCTCACTGACTGTTAGACAAAGTCTGCCCTCTCTTCCTTGCCACGTGGCCTGTCCCACATGGCAGCTGGCATCATCAAAGCATGCCAGCCAAGAAGAAAATAGAGTCTGCTAGCAAGACTGAAGCCAGTCTTTTATTACCTAATCATGGCAGTGACATCCCATCATGTGCCACCACAGCAAGTCATGAGGGCCTGCCCACATATAAAGGGAGGGGGATACAAGGGCATGAATGCCGGAAGGCAGGGATCATTAGGAGCCATTTGCTACCACAATCGGAAACAGCAAGATGTTGAGAACTAGGGGTGTAGATGACAGATATTGAATAGGAAATACACTTACAGGATTCAAAATTTTTTAAATAATGTAAAGGTTTTCAGTGAAAAGCTACTCAGTGGTGAAGCCACTAAACATGTTTTTGTATTTTAAATATTTTCAACCATGTCATTATATTCCTTATTAAAGTTTTTAAACTAAAAATGTATTTACTTTTTTGGTAGCCTCATCATTCTGCAGGCGCTTTCCTGCTTTTATGCTCAGTCAGCAAATCCAATTTGTTTCTTTAGAATTTGTAATTATATAATTATTTGCATATTAACTTTTTATTGTTTGTCCATCTCACAATACTTTAAGCTTTAAGAAGACAATAACTAGGTCTGTGTCATCCATTAGTGTATTACCTGAGACCAGCACAGTGCCTGGCACACAGCAAGCATTCCATAATTATCTGTTGCATATTAAACAAAGCAATGAATGATGCAAGCATTAAGTGATAATAATGTATCCTCTTTAAAATCCAATGACATGAAATAGTTCTTTTCCCATTACTATAACTCTATCATACCAGCTTATTATTTTTTACACATTCATGAGATTCTTGAGGGATAATTAAACTTGATATAAGAAGTACGATAGATATCAAATTTATTAATATTTCCTTCTCAAGCTTTAGCTGTAATATCTGTATTACGTTCTTTCAACAAGTAATTATTGGTTCCCTACTATGTATCAACAGAGTTCTTATTCTTACCAAGCTTGCATTCTAAAATAAAGAAGAAAACTCATATACATAAATGAATATAATAAGGTACAAAGGAATAAACAAGAGCATCCCAGAAAAAAATTCTTTGGAGATCAGAATAAAAAAAGAAACTATTCCCACCTGAGGGAATTGGAAAAAGCTTTACGGAGAAGATAATATTTAAAGTAGGTCTTAAATAATGGGTAAGATTTGAGCATGTAAAAATAACAGGACATGGGAGTGGGGCACCTTGGGAGTGGGAAGAGCTAGAATCAGTAAACAATAGAGAAAATGTGAGGCATGCATGGGAAGGAGCAAATAATTTGGTATGAATGAAACTCTGAGTGTAAGGTGGGGAGCAAGAGATCTGAGAGGGAAGACCTTGCAGAGGACAGTTAAAAAGAGTCACATCTGTTATTCACAAGAGTTTGAATTTCATTGCTAAAAGTCACTGACAGAGTTCTGGTAAGGAGACCAACCTTCAGACTTTATAAAACTCATTTTGTTTCAACCTGGGCTGGGGCTGCGGCAGCAGCAGGAGCAGCAGTGGTGGTGGTGGCCACAGGGGCAGGAGCCACAAATACAGATGGATCAGCCAAGAAGGCCTTGACCTTTTCAGCAAGTGGAAAGGTGTGATCAGTCTCCACAGACAAAGCCAGGACCCGCTGGTATCCATTGATGATGAAAAGGGGTACTGATGCATCAGTTGGGCAACCAGTCTGCGGACACACGCTGGCAACATTGCAGACACCCTCCAGGAATTGGGAATGCAGTTTCCTCTATGATGTAAGGCACTTCCAGGTAGTAGGTGCCGCCATTGTCAAACACCAGCTGGATGATCAGCCCGGAGAAGGGAGAGATGTTCAGCATGCCAGTCAGTGTGGCTTCGTGGCTCCCACTGTGTCTCCAGTCTTAATCAGCTGCACATCACTCAGGATTTCAAGGGTGCCCTGGATATTTTAGTGGTGAGGCCTAAAGCCTGGAAGAAGGAGGTCTTCTCAGGTCCCAGATCAGTGTTCTGGGCTGGCACAGGGACTTCACAAGGAGTAGTGGCACCAGCATGGGTGGCAGCTGGTACCTTATTGGCCAGCAGCATGTCCCTGATCTCAGTGAGGTCCTCCTTGGTGAACACAAAGTCCACATTCCCCAGATATGTGGCAACAGTTTCTCCAGAGCTGGGCTGTTTTCCAGATGCCCTCAGATGGCCTTGCTTGTCGTGGTGTTCTTGCCCATCAGCACCACCTTGCCCATCAGCCTTCCCGGGGAGGGAGTGCAGATCTGCTGCATCTGCTTAGAGCTGACCTTGTCTGCTCCCACAGTGAAAAATTTTGAATAATCATCCAGAAGTTGGATGATTTTAAGGAAGTAGTTGGACATCCAGGTCACCCTGTCTTTCCTGGGCATCACAGTGATGTACCAGAGATTTCCACACAAGGTGTAAAGATGATGTCACTCTCATGAGGATGCCTGGTGAGAACTAAATATTTTGAACTGCTCAAATAATACAGTATTTAGCTATAGTAATCAAAGAAAAAGTGAAATTAGTTGGAAATGTATTTTGGTAGTTAATCCAGCTGCAAACCAGGTACCAAGGGATGTGTTAACTTGCTCAAGGAATTAAACCACATATAACACAGCAGCTGCAACTGCAGTCACCATCTGGTTAAGTTTGCGATGATCCACTGTCATTATCCAAGATCCACCTGACTTTTACACCAGCCCCAAAGGTGAGTTTTACAGGTATATGATGGTAGGAATCACCACCCTTTCATGCTTCAAGTCCTTGATGGTAGCACTAATCTCTGTCCCTCCAGGAATGTTGTATTGCTTTTGGTTTCCTATTTTCCACAGGAAGGTAGTTCTAGTGGCTTCCACTGGGCCTTTCCTACAATAGCACTCACTCCACAGGAACCAATGCAGGGATTCTGGGAGTTGCTGAGTACGTCTATTCCAATTATTCATCCTGGAACTGGAAAATAACCACAAGATGGGTTTGGGGACCCATTGGGCCCACTGTGAGATACACCTGAGCCAAAACTCCAGTGGTCACCTGATCTCCATAAGCCCCTGCTCTGACGGGTAGACCAAAGTGATATCTTGGCTTTCCTGGAATTAGTGTCAGTTCAAAGCCAGTGTACATTAATCCCCAAAAGGTCTAATTATTTCCTTTTTCCCAATGCACAGTCACCTGGTTAAAGTCTGTGTGTCCGTTTCAGGAAGGCTGGGAGAAAGAGTCACAGGCTTTAGCGGTGTCCCAGAGTCCTTCCTCAAGAGGACACGGCCTCCCCTTCATTCAAGGGGTTCTGCAGCTATAAACCGGCTCATGCCTGGGAACTGATTGAGGGGCTGTGACTGTTTTGGTGATTCAAGTTATACTTCAACTATAACTTTTCTGCTTGTACTGATCAAATAAAAATTTTATAGATTCTCATTCTAATTGTCTTATAGGGACACCATACTCAACTAGCTGACATCATTGGACCCTGGGAGTCAGACTCTTCCGATAGCTGCTTTGGCTCTGCTGTCCTTTGTGGTACCCACACCCATCCTGCTTTTGATGGTGAAGTGCAGCCACTTGCCCCGGCCACCCGGATCTAATTGTCCTTTCTGCATTTGGGATCCCAGTTTGTTGGCAGCAGTTCCCCCTGTGATTTCAGAGAAGAGTAGCCACAGAGCTCTTCCAGGATCCTAGAGTCTCCTCATAAATTTGAGATCTCCTTGGAGGTACTCTGCTGCCAACCCTACTCCCAATGTCATCATTGCTATAAGTGGCACTGAAGTCTCCCTCTGGCAGTTGCCCCCGTTGTTCTGCCTGTCACTGAAGGCATTGCTATTAATCCCATGGGTAGAATGGGCCTGGCCAGAACATGCTGCCACACCATTTCTGCCCTATCAGATGCCTGGTGCCAATGCTGCAAATCTGTATGAGGTAGGTTCATTTGTACCCTTTGCAAAGGGAATCCAGACCAATAGTAAAATCCTTGTTTGCAGCCCAGAATGGATATTGCCATTCTGGTTAGTATGGGGCAAATTTCCTTTGGAAAACCTTCTCCCCATTCTCAGCCCCATAGTTTGTGTAGTACTGAAGCTACCCGAAGCTATAGAGGACGGCCCTGATTATCTTTAAGCCAGATGAGGTATCCCTTTCCTCTGGACAGTGTTAGGTGCAGAGTATTGCACAAAACCCAGGCCAGAGCCAATGAGCACTCCATTCTCCTGGCCATAGTGATAGTACAATAGATCACAAATAATCACCAGTCCCATGACTATACAATCTGGTAACCACTGACAACCTGTGAAATGAGGTCTTTAAATTGGCTTAATGTTTCCACTGGTCTACCTGAAAGTATGGGGGTTTCATTACTACTGGTTCAATTGCTGTATTTAACAATTGGCTTCTTTTGTTTACCATCCAAGAGAAAAAAAGAGACGTTTTCTGTAAGAAAATCCCTGGTATCCTATGTAATACCTATCTTACTTTTCCTATCCCTCCCCCAAGGTTAATCACAAATTAAGGAATATACCACATACTCTTTGTAGTTTTCAGTTAGCCTTTTCTCCACAAAGGATCCAAATTTGTATCCAAGAGGCTGGATCAAGGACTGACATAACAGTCATCCAGCTATACTACCCTCTACACACACACACACACACACACACACACACACGACACACGTTTGGAAGCTTTGCATGCTGCACAAATCCTGGGGCACTTTTACATCCTAGAATATCAGTGCCCCTGGTGCTTCAACTTTGGGGCTTCCTTTAAATTTCATGAGCATAAGCAAGGGAAGGTCACTGCCTAGAGTCTATAGCTTGTGAGTTTTAACATTTTTGGAAAGCTGTCAAAAATATGAATCTTCTCCAAAGGAAGATGTACACATGCACCTGCCCACAAAGTTTTGTACACAATTGTGGGTCATTCACAAATCCTCTGAAACTTATTCATGGACCACGGGTTAAGAACTCCTTTCTTAACTCTACATAGCTTAACTTTTTTTTTTTTTTTTTTAAGATTTTATTGGGGAAGGGGAACAGGACTTTATTGGGGAACAGTGTGTACTTCCAGGCCTTTGTACCAAGTCAAGTTGTTGTCCTTTCAGTCTTAGTTGTGGAGGGCGCAGCTCAGCTCCAGGTCCAGTTGCCATTTGCTAGTTGCAGGGGGCACAGCCCACCATCCCTTGCGGGAGTCGAACAGGCAACCTTGTGGTTGAGAGGATGCATTCCAACCAACTGAGCCATCCAGGAGCTCAGCGGCAGTTCAGGCAGCCGCTCAGCTCAAGGTGCTGTGTTCAATGTTAGTTGCAGGGGGCGCTGCCCACCATCCTTGCAGGACTCGAGGAGTTGAACCGGCAGCCTTGTGGTTGAGAGCCCACTGGCCCACGTGGGAATCGAACCGGCAGCCTTCGGAGTTAGGAGCATGGAGCTCTAACTGCCTGAGCCACCCGGCCGGCCCCCTACATAGCTTAACTCTTCATGTTGATTTTTAAAAGCAGCTTTTAAAAGCTTTTATTTCCTTAAATGCCCTATTTTCCTTGCTGGCAACTACAAAAGTCAGAGTGGACATTCTTTAAAATTGCATTAGATGCTTATTCACCATTTCTTATTAATCAAATAACAAACTCCAATTGCTTTTGCAAGAGTGAAGGCAATGAGGCTGTACTCTAACACAGTTCTTCCTTTTTTTTTCACACTTTCAGTTTTTTTGGCACCTTGCCACAACAGAAGGCAAGGCAACATAAAGCTCTTAACTTCCTCTTCTCATCACCAGTTATTCCCCCCTTGTATCTGCAAAGGGCATTTGAAGGTTATGCTCATGCATGCCTGGCTCTTCCTGGGGAACATTTTTCTTTAGTGATTTACTAAAAATAAAGTGCTATCAATCATCCGTCTTTCCATTGCTTAAAATGATTTGGAATCCCTGAATGAGTGTGTTTGTCTCAGTCTAATAATCCCTAAAGGAATGTATGACACAATCCTGCACCGTTTATTTCTATTTTCACACACTGACTGCACATCTAGCTCCTCAGCCATGCATGGATTATCTGAGCTTAAAGTACCTGCTGGTTTTTTCTGCAAATGTAATAAGCAGGAAGATTTGCTAACGGCATAGTGGACTCACCTAGAAGCAAGGAGAGGAAGAAAAGGACAAACTAAAATTGCATTTGAACTAAAAGGTGGCAGCTCCACAGTGTAGATCCTCAGAAGTTCAGAGAATTTCCACACTCAGGAGTGTGGGCATATCCTTGACTTCTATTCGCCTACACCCACACCCAACACATAAGAAATCCTGAAGTCCTACCTTCAAATCACATATCCAAAAACCTACTGCTTCTCACCATCTCAACTACTGTCACGCTGTTGCGAGCCAATCCTCTCTCATCAGGACTCCGGCAGGTTATCCTCTTGTCTAATCTTCACACAGCAGCCAGAGTGTCCCTTTAAAACAGAACTGGGGTTATGTCACCTGTTCACTCAAAACCATTCAAATCGCTCACGGTCTGAGAGTAAAAACCAAGACTAGACTTTGGGATGTACTGCGGGCTCTCTCACTTCCCAAATAACTCTCTGACCTTGTCTCCATCTACTCTCACTGTGCTCCAGCCACACCGGCCTCCTTGAGGTCAGTCCTTCATCTCAGGCCTTACACCTCAGGTCTTTACGTTGGCCTTTTCTTCTGTCTGGAATGTTCTTTCCCAGTTAAGTACACAGTTAACCTCTCCACCTTCTTCAAATCTCCCCTCAAATGTCATTCTCATGGAGAACCAACCATCATATCCACTCCTTTAAAAACTGGAACCCATCTGCCATCCCACCTCAACTTCCTGCTCTGCCTCTTCTCTATGGAGAAAAAAATGTATCATTTTAAAATATAATATATGGTTTACTTATTTATCATGTTTATAGCTTATTGTCCATTCTACCACATTCCATTATACCACTCCCTCCAGTTAGACTGTAAGCTCCACGAGGGTAGGATCTTTTTGTGTTCACTGATGTATCCATTATTTAAAATAGTGCCTGGCACATAGTAGGCAATCAATAGATGTATGTTGAATGAATTAATTACTTCATTAATCCCTATGTTTAACTGACCTGACACTCCCCCCTCTCCTATCCCACTTCCCCTCCCCCCAAACACAGAAATTAGAAAAGGTAAAGACCAGATTGCTCTCAGGGATGTGATTAGGGCAGGAGATGGTGAAGAAACAAGCTGGTATTCCTTGGCCATCTATTATGCAGTAAGTGCTATGCTTCATATTTTACATGCTATCTCATACAATCCACCCAACAACTTGCACAGTAGGTATTATCCTCTCTTACAGGTCACACAGCTAGTAAGTAGTGAAGTTCAGTTTGAAATCCATGTTTGACTTAAAAACACTTGATTCTTTCTAGAACCACCAGACTAATTTGCTTCCGGTCAGAAATACACCAGGTAAGAGTTTTAGCAAGGCAGATGCTAAGAAATAAAGCAGGCATGTAGTTGCCACCATACTCTGCTAACACAACTAATTTTCAAAGATTTGGCTATAATTCCTAAAGCATATCAAATATGATTCAGGCCATCATAGCTTCATTACTTCTTATACTTTTGTCTTAGCCAGTGCTTATTTGACCAGATTATCTTCCATGCTATAAATAAGGTTTTGAGGTCACCTGTAGGGAGCAAATATTTCTAACCTAATAATCCCTACCCTCAGCCCCCAGATATTTTCATTCAAAAGATGATCAAACAGTAGAGGGAGGAGTGAAGAATTAGGAGGCAACCTACATCATGGTCCCTCAACACCCTTTATTAAAAGTTAGATTCTTTCTCTAATTAAATAAAGAATGATAATTCTTCAAAATTATTATGACTGGCAAAAGTTAATTGGAAGTCATATCTTATATTCTCTCTCCCTTTTGGGAATTCTTTTATGGCAAAATAAGGACTTCTACTAAAGAAGATTCTAGGAGGCCAAAAAGATTTTACCTTGAAGTTTCCTGTTCAGCTTCAATGGAAGACAAACTACACAGATGTAGCCGGGCATCAAGAAGTTGTTGGGAATGGGTACCGTGGAGAGAATACATTCTCTGCTCGCTCCTGAGTTGAAAACATTCAGTAAGTTGACTTAACCCCCTGGCAAGAACAATGGACTTACTGCTTAGTAAATTCTTGACTGACAGCCAAGGTTGCTATTTCAAAGCAAAAAAGTAACAAAGGGAATGATGCAAAGAAAGAATTTCTCTTAGTTTTCTTTTTTTAATGTTAAGGAATAGAGAAATATTCAAAGTAGCAAAAAGAATAAATAATACATTTTAAGAATTTTTACCTTTATAGTCAGTCAACGTGGCTTACTTGCTTTACCTGGAACCTCAAATTATCAAACACAATATTCAAACGTTCTTTAGGAACTGGCTAAGATCATCATTCTTTAATATATAAGCAGCCTTATTTTTCTCAATTGATTTATTATAGAAAAATTACATAATTAAATTGGGTTGTCATTTGAAATTTTAATGACAAAATTTTAATGGCATAAAATTTGTCATACTGCAAACTTTAATGAAAAATTTTTTTGTTAATTGAATACTTTATTCAAACAAGTTTTAGTCTTGAAAAGTAGGTACATGACTAATTATGTTTTATTGATTGTATTTGGCAATTAAAAAATCATAGAAATCTCTCCCTGGTTAATTCAATCTGGCTAGAAGTTTATCAATTTTACTAGTCTTCTCCAAGAACATGTTTTTGTTTTCATTGATTTTTCTCTATGGTATTTCTGTTTTCTATTTCATTGATTTCTGCTCTGAGCTTTATTGTTTCCTTTCTCCTGACTACTTTGCGTTTCATTTGCTCTTCTTTTTCTAGTTTCTTAAGGAGAAAGTTGAGGTCCTTGGATTTGACACCTTTTTTTTTTCTCCTAAAAGTATTTAGTGCTATAAATTTCTCAAATACTGCTTCAGTAGTGTGTTGGGAGTCCCCAAGTTCACACCCAATTTCAATGCTTCACTAGGCGCAGTCACAGGACTCAGCGTACAGTCGTACTCAGTGCTATGATTTATTATAGCAAAAGGATAGCACCATCAGCAAAGGGGTACATGAGGTGAAGTCCAGAAGAAACCAGGCACAATCTTCCAAAAGTTCTTTCTTAGTGGAGACAGAGGATATGCCTAATCCCCCCAGCAAGAAGTTATAATAAAAAGTGTGAAACGTTGCCAACAAGGAAAGCTGGTTAGCGGCAGCACCCTCTGACTGGCTGGCATGTATCCAAATTCCAGACTTCAGAAGGAAAGCAGGGGCACAGTGAGCTACTCTTATCAGTTAGGGTGGTGGAAGCTTCTCCTCCCGCCCCCTGCCCCAATCCAAGTTCTGAGATTCCAGCCAAAGGCTAACTTTGCAAGTGAGTCTTTCTAAGGATAGCAATGTTAGGCCTGCTGTGTTAATTTCTTTTTGCACAAATTCTGATATGGTGTGCTTTCATTTCCATAAAGTTCAAAATACTTTCTATTTTCCCTTTTGCATTCTCCCTGATTCTATGGGCTATTTATATTCAAAATTATGAAGGATTTTCCCAGAGACCTTTTTGTTAGTAATTTCTGTTTTATATTCATTGTAGCTAGAGAACATATTTTGTATTACTTCAGTTGTTTTTAAATGTATTGAGTCTTGTTTTATGACCCAGAAAGATGGTTTTTCTTAGTAAATGTTCTTGATAAGAATGTGTATTCTGCTGTTGTTAGCTAGAATGTTCTATAAATGTCAATAAGGTTAAGTTGATCAACTGTATTGTTCAAGTCTACCATTATCCTTACTGATTTTCTCTATTTCTATAATTATTGAAATCACCAACTATAATTGTGGATTTTTCTTTTTTTCCTGTAGTTATATCAGTTTTTCCTTCATGTAGTTTGAAGTTGTTAAGTGCATAAAAGAACAAAGTTGGAGGCCTGATATTACCTGATTCCAAGACTTACTATTAAGCTACAAAACAGTGCGGTATTAACATAAAAAGATATGCATATCAAAAAAAAAACATGCAAAAATATATCCACATATATATGGTCAACTGATTTTCCACAAAGGTGTTAAGCAATCCATTTGGGAAAGAGTAATCTTTTCAAAATGATGCTAGAACTAACATAATCACACACTTAAAAAAGTGAGCCAACTCTCAATACCTCTTATATAAAAAATCATTTAAAACGAATCATAGACCTAAACACCAGGGGTGCCAAAAAAAATGTATACACATTTTAGGAGATGTTATCTATGTATTACTTTTTGAAGTTGAATTGAATTATGGTAGCAATGTGTAATTTGATGCTTTCTCAAAAGATGGCGTTAATCGAATGATAGCGTCACCACGCGGCAGGCAGGACAGTCAAAGAAAATGGCAGAAGCACAGTTGTCATTCGAGAAGCGCATGACCATTTTGAAGTGGTATTTGAAATTCAAGAACGTTGTGGAAGTACAACAATAATGGAGGTGTGAGTATGCAACAGAACCTCCAACACACCTAACAAATGCATGCATTTGTGATAAGTTTGAGACGCAGAGTACAGTGTGAAGAATTTGAAATGGCACATGCAGGTATACAAGTGGACACTTTGGTCAACGATGTTCAAGCAGTAGTTTTCCATAATCAGAAGTGTTTCGATGCTGATGGTAACCACTTTGAGCACCTCTTATAATTGCAAAAATAAAATGTGACTTGTATTCATATTTTGTTATTGGTATATATTGAGTATTACAAATTTAATACAGTTTTTGTTTCTTTTTGGCACCCTGTTTAAGGGCTAAAATTATAAAACTACTACTGTGTTTCCCCGAAAATAAGACCTAACCGGACCATCAGATCTAATGTGTCTTTTGGAGCAAAAATTAACATAAGACCGGGTCTTACATTACATTATATTATATTATATTTTATTATACTATATTATATTATATTATATTATATTATATTATATTATACCCGGTATATACAAGACCGGGTATAATATAATATAATATAATATAATAAATATAATACTGGATCTTATATATAAATAATATATATTTAATATATAATATATAAAAAGTATAATATATACATACTTTTTAATTAAAGTTTATTGGGGTGACAATTGTTAGTAAAGTTACATAAATTTCAGGTATACAATTCTGTATTACATCCTCTATAAATCACATTGTGTGTTTACCACCCAGAGTTAATTCTCCTTCCATCACCATATATTTGATCCCCTTTACCCTCATCTACCACACCCCTCCCCCCTTACCCTCTGGAAGCCACTAAACTATTGTCTGTGTCTATGAGTTTTTGTTTCTCATTTGCTTGTCTTGTTCTTTTGTTGTTTTTGGTTTATATAACACATATCAGTAAAATAATATGGTTGTCTACTTTTTCTGTCTGACTTATTTCACTTAGCATTATAATCTCAAGATCCATCCATGTTGTCACAAATGGTCCTATTTCATCTTTTTTTTTACCGCCGAACTGTATTCCAACTGGATCTTATATTAATTTTTGCTCCAAAAGATGCATTAGAGCTGATGGTCTGGCTAGGACTTATTTTAAGGGAAACACAGTAGATAACAATATAAGAGAAAATCTTAGGGATTTGGGCTAGGCAAAATTTTCTTGAATGGGAAACAAAAAGCACAATCTTTTAAAATTTAAAAAAAATTGATAAACTCATAAAAATGTAAAATGTTGGGTCTTGGGGCAGTTGGATGGCTCAGTTGGTTAGAGCATGAGCTCTGAATAAGGTTCCCGGTTCAATTCCCACACAGGCCAGTGAGCTGCGCCCTCCACAACTAGATGGAAGACAATGATCTGCTACTGAGCTTCTGGAGGGGCAGCCAGATGGCTCAGTTGGTTAGAGCATGAGCTCTCAACAACAAGGTTGCTGGTTCAATTCCCGCATGGGATGGTGGGCTGCGCCCCCTTATCTAAAAGATTGAAAACAGTGACTGGACTTGGAGCTGAGCTGCACCCTCCACAACTAGATTGAAGGACAATGACTTGGAGCTGATGGGCCCTGGAGAAACACTGTTCCCCAATATTCCCCAATAAAATTAAAAAATAATAATGAATAAAATAAAATAAAATAAAATATTGGGTCTTTAAAAGACAGTACTAAGAAAATCAAAAGCAAATCACAGACTGTGAGAAAATACTTGCAAAACATATATATGATAAAGCACTTTTATCCAGAATGTATATAAATGCCGTGTTTCCCCAAAAATAAGACCTAGACAGACCATCAGCTCTAATGCGTCTTTCGGAGCAAGAATTAATATAAGACCGGGTCTTACATTATATTATATTGTATTATATTATATTATACCTGGTATTATATTATACTATACTATACTATACTATACTATACTATACTATACTATATTATATTATGACCCAGTCTTATATTAAAATAAGGCCAGGTCTTATATTAATTTTTGCTCCAAAAGACATGTTAGAGCTGATGGTCCGGCTAGGTCTTATTTTCAGGGAAACACAGTAGTATAACTCATCAAAAAGAAGACAACTCAATTTTTAAAACTTGACGAACGGTTTGAACCGACGTGTCAACAATGAATATAAACAAATAGCAAATAGGCATATGTAAAAATGTCCAAGACCATAGGTGTTTAGGGAAATGCAAATTAAAAATACAGAAAGATACCATTACACACACACTAGAATGGCTAATATTAAAAAGACTGATAATACCAAGTGTTGGCAAGGCTGTGGAGTAACGGCAACTCTCAAACATTGCTGATAGGAAAGCAAACTGGTATCACCATTTTTGAAAACAGTTTGGTAGTGTCTTATAAACATGCACTTACCATATGATCCAGCAATTCAACTCTGAGGTATTTATTCAAGAGAAATGAAAACATGTAAACACAAAGACATGTCCCAAAATGTTCACAGCAGCTTTTTTTTTTGAAAAGAAAAATATTAATTTTAACCTGGAAAAAAATCCAAATGTCTATCATCTGGTGATTGGCAAAACAGATTGTGATGTATCTATACAACAGAATATTACTCAGCAATAAAAAGGAACAAAATATTTATATATCAAGAAATAGGTGAATATTAAAAATCATTGTCTTGAGTTAAAAAAGAGACATAAAGGTCTACAAAGTGTATGATTCCATTTATGAAAATCTAAAAAAGGCAAAAGTATAGTGATAGAAAGCAGATCAGTCTTTGATGTGAGAAGAGGGAACTGATTGGAAAAGGGCAGGAGGAAACTTTCCAGGGCAATGGAAATGTTCTCATTCTTGATTGTGGTAATGATTACATGACCATATGCATTTGTCAAAACTCATCAAATTATACATTTAAAATTGGTGAATATTATATGTAAATTATACTTTATGAAAACTGATATAAAAAATCTGGTCAAATGGCAGAATAGGTAAACGCTCTGTTTGCATGCTCTCATGATCACATCAAAATTACAACTAAACTACAGAACAACCATCACTGACAATCGCCTGAAGTCTAGCTGAACTAAAGCCTTATAACTAAGGACATACAGAAGAAGCCTTGTTGAGACTGGTAGGAGGGATGGTGACATGGAATGGGCTGGTCCTACACCTGTATGTGGCAGTTAAAAATTGGGAGGGATACCTCGAGGTACTCCCTGAGGAGTGCAGGATTCCAACCACACACCAGGCTCCCCAGCCCAGCATTCCAGTGCCAGGGTGGAAAGTCTCTGTAACTTCTGGTTGTGAAAACCAGGCGAGATTGTGGCTGAGTGAGATGCAAGTCTGCTGGAGTCTCAGACTCTCCTCTTAAAGAGCCCACACATGGTCTTACTCATTGACAGACTCATTTGCTCTGAGCTCCAGTGCTGGGACAGCAACTTGAAAGGTGCTAGGGACACAGGGGAAAAAACTGAATTCTCTGCCTTCAAGGCGAGAGATGGAGGGTCAGCTTTCTCCAAGACAGAAGTGGTGGCAGAAGTCCTTATTCTTTAGTTTAGCCCTCCTCCCACCCAGCATGAGGATGCAGGCAGCCACTATATCTGAATCTCCATCAACCTGGTTAACACGATTTGTCTGCTCCACCCTGGTGATTCTCTGAGACCCCAGCCCCACCCAACTTGCAGGCCCACCCAAGCTGCTTCTAGTGGCTTTTTCATACAAATGGCCCATCTTGGCTCATGCTATTGACTTTCCTAAAATCTCTCAAAAGTTCACAACACCCAAACATGCAGCATCTGGCCTCGGCATGCCCCATAACTCTTGCTGAGCAGCCCCAAACCCAGCATTGGTGACAGCAACAGTTCAAGGCTTGACCTCTCCCAGCCATCTCCAAGCCACGCACAAGTGGCAGTCATCTGTGGATTGCTTTGTGGCTCATTCTAGGTGGCCTCTGACAGGGTACAGTCTGTGGCTCAATTTGGCCTGTGGTGGAGCCCCTCCCAGGAGGACCCAGAGCTGGCACTCCTGGTGACTGGCTTGGACCAAGCCAGAGCATCTATCAGCTGCCTCTGAGGACAACACACCCAAAGGGCAGACTGGGCACGCACCACAGCCCTGCTAAAGTGAATCCTGCTCTGTAGGGTTAACCCCTGCACAACAGCTCTTCCACTGTAGTCATAGCCAGTCCTCACAACCAATCCGCCCGAGGGTCAATCCCTCCTATTGATGTGCAAACAGCAACCAAGGCTCAGCTACAATAGGAGGGCACACACAACCCACACAAGTGACACATTTGCAGCACCCGGCTCAAGTGACCAGGGAGACTGTGCCACTGGGTCCCAGAGGACACCTACTAAATAAGACTACTCTACATAAGACCAGAAGACACAGCAGCTCTACTTAACACAGGAAAACAAATACAGGGAGGCAGGCAAAATGGGGAGACAAAGAAACATGTCCCACATAAAAGAACAGAAGAAAGTTCCAGAAAAAGAACTAAACAAAATGGAAACAGCAACCTACTAGATGCAGAGTTCAAAACTGGTTATAAAGATGCTCAATGATTTCAGGGAGAACTTCAACAAAGAGATAGCAAACATAAAAATGGAGATAGGAAACATTTTTAAAATGTCAGAAATAAAGAATACAACAATTGAAATAAAGAATGTTTTAGAGGGAATCAACAGCAGATAGATGAAGCAGAGGATCAAATCAGCAATTCAAAAGATAAGGTGCATAAAACACCCAGTCAGAACAGCAAAAAGAAAAAAGAATCCAAAAAAATGAGGATAGTTTCAGGAGTTTCTGGGACAACCTCAAGCATACCAACATTCACATCATTGGGACACCAGGAGAAGACAGAGAGCAAAGAACTGAAGAACTATTTGAAGAAACAATGACGGAAAACTTCCCTAACCTGGTGAATTAATAGACATACAAGCCCAGGAAATGCAGAGTCCCAAACAAGATGAACTCCAAGAGGCCCACACCAAGACACATCATAATTAAAATGCCAAAGTTTAAAGACAGAAAATCTTAAAAGCAGCAAAAGAAAGGCAGTTACCTATAAGGGAGCTCCCATAAGACTATCAGATGATTTTTCAACAGAAACTTTATAGGCCAAAAGTGATTGGCACAAAATATTCAAAGTGATGAAAAGCAAGGACCTACAACTGAGATTACTCTTCCCAGCAAATCTATCCTTTAGAATCAAAGGACAGATAAACAGTTTCCCAGTCAAGAAAAAGCTAAAGGAGTTCATCACCACCAAACAGTATTACAAGGAATCTTAGAGGGACTAGAGGGACTTCTTTAAGAATAAGAAAAAAACTATTTAAAATATTAATAATAAAATGGCAATAACTACACATCTATCAACAATTATTATAAAGGTAAATGGATTAAATGCTCCAAACAAAAGACACAGGATGGCTGAATGGATAAGAAAATAAGACCCTTAATATGCCTCATACAAAAGACTCACTTCAGATGGAAAAAACACAGACTTAAAGGGATGGAAAAAGATATTTACTGAAAATGGAAAAAAAAAAAAAAAAAAGGCTGGAGTAGCAATACTTATACCAGACAAAATAGACCTTAAAGCAAAGGCTATAACAGGAGACAAAGAAGGACCCAGAAATTCTACTTCTGGGTATTTATCCGAAGAAACCCAAAAAGCTACTTCGAGGGGATATGTGCATCCATATGTTCATTGCAGCATTATTTACAACAATAAGATATGGAACCCACCTAAGTGTCCATCAAGAGATGAACGGATAAAGAAGTAGTACTATAGACAATGGAATATTACTCAGCCATAAAAAGAATGAAATCTTGCCATTGGCAACAACATGGATGGACCTAGAGGGTATTATGCTAAGTGAAATAGACAGAGAAAGACAAATACCATATGATTTAATTTATATGTAAAATCTAAGAAACAAAATCAATGAACTAACAAAACAGAAACAAACTTATAGATACAGAGAACATTTTGATGTTTGCCAGAGGGACAGGGGTTAGGGGGAATGAGGTAAAAGGGGAAGGAATTAAGAAATACAAATGGTAGTTACAAAATAGTCATGGGGGTGAAATAGTCATGGGGGTGCAAGGGAGCATAGGGAATATAGTCAATAATATTGTAATACCTATTTGCAGTGTCAGATGGGTACCAGATTTATCAGGGTGATCACTTCATAAGTTATAAAATGCCTAATCACTATGCTGTACACCTGAAACTAATATAATATTGTATGTCAACTGTAATTGAAAAATTAAAAATTTGTTTATAACAATATTTTTTAAACTAATATAAAAATATATTCAAAACATGTACATGTATTTTAGCACTTTTACAAATTGTTTTAAATTTGAAGCTTATATTACACATTTGAAGCTTATATTACACATATATAAAGGTATAAAGAAATCATAAGTGTAGAGCTCAGTGAATTACCAGGAAGCAAGGACCTATGTAAATACCACCCAGAGAAAGAATGTTTGAATAACCACACAAGGCCCACTCATCCCCTCCTTTCAAAAGTTTACTATTATCTAAGTGGTCCAAATGATATCAGTTTGACCTCCAGAGGGCCTGGAAACTAAAGGTCAGCCACCTAGGTGGTCAACCATGTCTGTGTGATTGAAGTCCCAATAAAAACTGAATACTAAGGCTGAGGTAAGCTTCCCTGGTTGGCAACACTCCATGTGTAGTGTCATACATTATTGTGGGAGAAGTCACCTCTGCTCACAATTTCACTGGAAGAGGACAACTGAAAACTCCATGGACCTTTCCTGGACTCGGCACTTCTTCTCTTGGCTGACTAATCTGTACCCTTTTGATGTAATAAACTGTGACCATGAGTATAACAATTTCAGTGATTTCTGTGAACCATCCTAGCAAATTATCAAACCTGAGGGTGCTCTTGGAACCCCTGAACTTTGTAGCTGGTCAGAAGTGAGGGTAGTCTTAGAGACACCTGAACTCTGCAAAAATCATATACTATTAGTTTGTGTATGGCTTCTTTTACTCAGCATTATGTTTCCAAGGTTTATTTGTAACGTAGCATGTAAATATAGTTTATTCACTTTTGTTCCTTGTGTAAGTAACATAATGAATTGACTATTTACTCATTCTACTGTTGATAGATATTTGAGGCTTTTTTTTTCAGTTTTGCACTATTATTATTGTTAGATCTAAAAGGGAAAAATAGAGAAATCCACGATCATAGTGGGAAATTTTTATACATCCAGTGCAACTGGTGAGAACAATCAGACAAAAAAAAAAACAAAAAAACTCAGAAAGAACTTAGATTTTTATCACACAATTAACAAATTAGATTTGACATCACTCAATACCTAAAACTCCTGCGAGCCTTCTTTGGGAGTAATAATAACAAACATTTCCTAAATGCATACTATATTCTTACACTATTCTAAGAACTCTACAGGTATTATTTCAGTTAATTTTTGTAACAACTTTTCTAATTATACAGTTAAGAAAACTGAAGCATAGAAAAGTTAAGGATTTTGCCCAGAGTCCACAGCTAATAATAGCAGATCTAGAATTCAACTTTGGGAAATCTGATTCAAGAGCCAAGTTCTGCATTCCTATACTATTTTTCAACATCTTCAATTTTCTATCTCTTCTTGAGTTAATTTTAGTATTTGCATCTTCCTGGAAAACCATCTATTTTATCTAGATTTTAAAATTTATTAGCATGAGTTGAACTTCAAATTGTGATATAAAGTCTTAGAATCTGTATCAGAAATAAAACTATTTTTAGCCCTCTATTCTTTTTTCCCATATCGTAAATCTCATGAACTCATCTGGAGGGAACAATTATATTCTTGTATTGAAATTCCATGACAAAAATAATCATTGTCTCATGTAAGACCTACTATTGATCACCACAGGTTTCTGAAAGTTTGATGCCTGAAGGTAAGTATCACTAACATTTAGTAACAAGATATTTAATTATCAGGCAGCCCTCATTCACAGAAAGCAATTTTCTTTTAAGTAATCATCAACATTACTAATATAAAAGCAATGCATGCTGGGAGTAAAATATTTAAAAAAACAAAACAAAAACATTTTCGTATACATGATAATTTGATCTATGGTTAACTTTCTACCTTTGTTCCTCCTGGAAACTTGACCTAAGTGGTAAGTTAATGAGCTAACTATGAAATATTTGGTAAAAAAATAACCAGATTGCACCTGAACTGGAACGAACTATGAACAAACTAGAAATACCCAATAATAACACCATAGCTTTGGCTGTAAGGGCATAATTAGGTCTGACTGACAATTCTTACTTTTTTATTTTTATTATTTTATTTACATAAAAGAATTATTAAAAGAGAATATTTGGGTTGCCTTTAGCACCTAGATCAGTACATTAGGAATACCAATTAACTCTTGGTAATAAACCACAGCCAGGATTAGTAGTTATTTCAGCACTTTAAAATGAATCTTTTGTTGCCAGGTAAAACTCCACTCTTGTTTTATATTTTTTCCCATGGCATTTATCACTATCTGGCATGTAGCCTATATTTATTTGCTTGTCTGTCTTCCCTTCTAGAATGTAAGCCCCATGAGGACAAGGATTTTGTTCTTTGTTGTTGACTGCTCCCCTCCCAGTACTTAAAATAGTAACTGGTACATAATAGGTGTTCAATAAATAATTGTTGGATGAAGCTCCTATTGGCATATGGGTATTATCTGATTGACTAAAATTTTATCTATTATTTGTCATGCTCTATACTAGTAAGGTGTGGTGACAGAGTGTTTATCCTCTATGATTTTATGGAGCTAACAATCACAGATAAAATTTCAGATAATTTTTTACTAAATAGGAATTTTCTTTATTAAAATGTTGTATGATTACTTCACTATGATTCTACATAATTTAATTTATTTGGAAACATTTTATAACAAAAATCTACCTTCAAAATGCTGTACTCTTACCCCAGGATCCCAAATACTTCATGAACTACTTCGATCACTTTAAAAAACCATCCCTGTTCCTCCCTATAGGAGACACATACATTTATGGATAAAATGAAGTGGTCAGCAATAGTAGTACCCTATTTCCTAACTGATCTCTACTTCCAAATTTCTCTCAGGTACACCGCTTTAGTACTTTTGTACAAGTTTTCTCTTTAATTAAAAATACAGTTAATTTAGTCTCCTTTTTTAAAAAAGCTGAGCATTTCTTCCCTGTATATGATATGTTCATAATCAGACCTTTTGAAGAATCACACACCAGTTCCCCTGATCATAGTAGCTTTGCAGAATACTGACATTACTCAGAGTCTGGCAGGCAGCTTCCAATTCGCCCTCACAGAACACATGGTAGTAACGGTGAAACACAGGACTTGGGTCATGGGATCCTATCGGATCAAATGGCTCAACAGGTTTGTCTTTACCAGAGTTTCCCTTAAGGTGCCAGGGAACCAGCAAGTCTTGAGAATGAAAAGAAGTCCTGTTAGTGTGAATGGGTAGCTTGGAATTAGTTACTTTCCTTGAATTACATCCTCCCTTCTGAGAGTCACTGATGGAGGGGGCAGAACTTGCTGAATTTTGATTGCCCACATCGGGCATTTGTTCCACAAGCAACTCTTGCATTGATGCGTCATCAAGGATCTCCTCTTTTTTTACTTGGCCAATTCTGTTTTCTCTAAGATACTTGGACTTCTTCTTCTTATATTCTTGTTCCATTGCCCAAACATAAATGAGTGCCTTCCCACCAGGTCTCAGAAGTCGAACAAGCTCTTGGAGAGCTGCCATTCTGCGCTCCTAGCAAAAAACATATTGCCACTTATCAACCAGGAGGAGACATAGGGAGAAAACAGGAAAGTATAACTGACTACAGGACTGTTTTCAATTAAGATGAACATCCCAGAAAATCTAACAAAATATATAAACAAAAAGGGAAAAAAAGGGGGGGAGCGGAATTTTGTTCTGTAATTGAGGAGTAAAAAAAAAGTATTAAAGAAGTAGGAAAAGGAAATTTTTATTTCTATTAATAAAATAGAGGCATAGAAGGTTTTCCATTCTGTTTTGTTTTGAATTCAGTTAAGGCCATAAGGTATAATGAAACTGCTGGTGACTCCAGTACAGGGTGATCTATAAACTTATTGTTTAGATTGGGGGAGAAATCACTGACACCAGGAAAAGTAAGATTTTTTTTCCAAAAGAAAAATATAAAATTCACTTATTTTAAAATTAGGAACAATATGTGATTAGTTAAAGACATCAGGGACATACTATTACCAGCTAAGTATCCAAGTTTTGAGGAAATAGGAAAAGAGGAAAAGTAGAATGGGAAAGAAGTGAGATTCAGATGTCAGGGATGAGAGTGACAGCTGAGAAAGAAAGATGGGAAATAGAGAAGAGGCTCAGAGGCGCTCTTAAAGTCTGTTTGTTACAGTCAAAATTTAAAGATGAGTAAGACCCATAGTAGAAAAAAGCAGACATATGCAGCAATAAAAACACAGCGTCCCGTCAGGCTTCTGGTAAACTAAGCACAATTCCCATGTAACTCATCCCCACTCCACATGCTCACTTAACAAATGTGGCAAATTGTATGACAAGAAAAGAGAATGGAAAGAAAAGAAAAGCTAGTACAGGGTCCAACCAGTAAAATCCATGAACACTTCCTGCCACTTTAGTTACAAGTTCTTGGAGAGAGAAAGACAGTACTTACTGCTGTCGCGAAATGGTGAATAACAGCAATGGAAATGCAGGCGTCACAAGCCCCACTGCGGATGGGTACGGCCAACGCATCACAGACAAAGGCCTGAAACTGCCTCTCTCTACAAATGTCCACAAGGTTTTGGCTACGATCACAACCAATCTATAACGGAGAAAGAATTTTGTAACACCTTGTTTAAATGTCGTGAGAAATTAAGAACAGGGGGTTTATTCCTTACCATAGAGTTCTGAGACAGATTTCATATTCCTTGTGAAATGGTCAAAGAAGGCCATATTATCAGTTCTTACAGCCAGTACAAAGTCACAATATATAATTTACAGAGGGCAGCATTTATTACCTTAACAGGTATCAAACAGAACTCAAATTAGTGAATGGAAATGAATAACTAAAGTAAAAACAACACTGGTAGAAATGGGAGGTCTAATTGGCATCTCTAATTGATCACCATTAAGAATCCAGATCTCTTTGTAATATCTATCACACATAAAAATGTAAATTATCCCATAAACATTGACATACAGTCTTTGGGGGCAGCTACAAATAAGAGGATCTAAGGTTATCTCTCATTCCTACATAAGCTATACTCTGAGGGCCCAGGTAGCAGGAAAATAGCTGATTTTCCACCTGTTTCTTTATATTTTTCAATATGTGTTACTTGTACAATCAGAAACAATAAACAAGTAAAATAACTTATTCCATTTTTTAAAGCTATTGAGTCTTGTTCTGCTAAACACCTAATATATATTTCAAGAATAAAGTGCTGAATTCAAAATTTGTAAAATGATATTTAATTAAATTTTTTAGTACAACCAAACCATCCTATGGGAATAAAAACCCTGAAGGCAGCTAGCAACATCCTTTCATCTCTCCAAGCAGGTAAGGCCTCACATGCTTTGTGCATGTGTCTGGTTCTCTGGGAAGTGTTCGGAGGTTGGGACTGCCCATTTTCTCTCTAGTTTTGTTGTTATTGTTTTTGTACACAGGTTTACTGTTTAGTTATAAGAATGCTATGTGTGTATGTGTGTGTGCATGTGTGTGTGCTGAGAGAGAGAGAGAGAGAGCACGCATGTATGCACGCAATGTGCACATGTAAATTGAGGAAAGGATGGGGGGGGGTTAAGAAATTTTAAATCACTACTAATCATCCCCAAATGTTTCTCATTAACCCAGTCTCCACAACAGAGAAAAGATATGTACAAGCAGATTTCATCAAACAGAAGTAGCCACCTCAAGCTTGTATTTACTCATTTGAGTTTTTGATGTAGTAAACATTGATCATACAGGTTCCCTCAATCCATCTGAGAATAAAGACTATGAATCTTCATGTCAAACAAGTCTTATTGAGTTAAATCACATGGCCATGATAGCCATACTTAGTATGAATTTGCTCAATTTCTAATTGGTATTAAACAGCCTCTATAGTCTTTCCCAGAGATGCATTAATTTCTGAGGTATAATAAAAGGTACCAAGCTAGAGGTAAAGTATAGCAATTTCCCTTTGACATATTTTAAGATGGAAAAGTACTAAAGGTCCATTCATAACAACAGTGGCACGATTCCCAACTAATTGCTCCCTTTACCTGTGTAAGATACACAACTTGCTTATTTTTTTTATTTCCATCCATATTCTATGTCACTGAACCACCATCAAGATAACAATACCACTCAAGTAACACATTATATTTTGGTGCTTGCCAGCTTTTGTTATAATAAAGCTCAGTTCAGGGAATCAGAAGTTTCAAGTATGCCCAATTCTGACAAATGGCTATACCTCGCTAAAAGTCAACAGGAAGAAATCCAACTTGCTTGTAAAACAAATCCCCAGACACAGAGCTTGATAATTATTCAAAAGAGGAAAGTTAGTATCTGAGAATCACAGATAAAACAGAACAAGAACAGCAGCCAAACAAAATCAGAGCAAATGTCCTTTCTCTTCCCGCCAGGCTCTTACGGTTATTTGTACAGAGCACTCCTTTTTGCCAACAAGAGAGCGGGGGCAATTTCAGTCATAAGGCACCAGGTCCTATGTAGACTCCCCACTGATCAGTGACCTGACTCATGCCCAGCTCAGCACTTTCATCTTCCACTTATTTTGCATGAGTCTTCCATATACGATAGTCAAATCATCACTATTTCATTCTCTTCCCTTTCTATTTTTAAATTCTCCTAAGTTTTTATACTAAGGATAGTACCAAGTATTTGAAACTCTCCCTAATAATACTGTATAATGTCAGCAACAGGACCGAAAATGGCTTATTTCTGAATACTCACTGATATTAAAAGACTCAGGTAAAGCTACATACTTCTGTGTGTTAGATGGAGATCAGTGACATAAAAACATATTGATTGAGCTTAAAATGGATACTTACACTCCTATAAAAGTATATTTTTAAATCTTTGACAAAGCATAACATGTAATTCTGGAAGTACAGGTAAAATTTAAAAAAAATATTCAACTGAGTAACCAAAGGTGCAAACTAAAACAAGTTTCCATTTTTCTATTAAAGTATCAAACTTTAAAACCAAAGTGCACCACAGTGATAACAATATGATAAAACTTACTCTCATAAAACGTCAGTGACAGTACAAATTAGCTCAACCAATTTCAAAAAGCAATTTGGCAAACCATTTTTTAAGGAAGATAAAAATGTTCACAACTTTTGACCCAATAATTATTCTTCTAAAAATTTATCCTAATAGTCCAAAATATAGAAAAAGCTAAATAGGCTAATAAAATTGCCTTTTACTGAGTACCCTCTATGTATGAAAGTAGATTATTTGCATTAATATAATTAGCCTTCATAACACACCTTGAGTTAAGTATTATTACCACCATGTTACAGATGAGGAAACGTCATCTCAAAAAAGATAAGCCATTTGCCCAAGTTGAACAGTAAAGTAGTGGAGCAGGGATTTAAACCTAGGTTTTTCTCACACCCAAAATCCATATTATTTCTTTCTATCACATTGTCTCTCAATATACATGTTCATTACAGTTATTTATAATAACTCCTAACTGAACACAATCAAATCTCAAGTAAGATCAACAACTTATAAAGTCCACAAACTATGTAAGGTTACATGTCAAAATGGAAATATTATTAAATAATATAAATGAGTTATCACATTTACGCACACTATGAGTATATAAAAATTTTATGGGAAAAACACTAGAAGAACATTCTCACAATAAACTGGTTTATTAGGGTATTACCTTTCCTTTCATCCATTTTCTGAATTATGGCTATATTATTTTTATCTCTTAAAAAATGTATGTTTAAAACTATTAAGAAAATATGCAATTATAGGAAAACCAGACTGGCAGGATATAAAGTGCAGAGAAATAGTTAAAAGCAGTCAAGTACAGTGAAAAGAGCACACTAAAAAGCAGATTTGAATTCTGGCTTCAGCAAAAACTAGCTGAACAATCTAAAAAAGCTACTTTATATCTCAGAGCCTCTTTTTCTCATCATAAAAGTACTGACTTCTCAAGGTCAGTATGAGAATCAAACAAAACAAAGATGATGTTTAATAAATATTTCACTAACCATAAAAGTGCTATGCAAATGTTAGTTACTGTCCATATGTGGAAGAAGGGGTGAGCAAAAACTCTTGTCCTGGATCCAGACATGAAGAGGCATCCACGTATCCGAAAGGGACCTTCCTCTGAGTTAAAGCCCTCCCATTTTGATGTTACATTCCTTCAAGGTTGCAGAACACAGCACTGTATGTATTCTGGTTTTCATGTAAGAAACTGAAGGTGAATTCACAGGTTTGCTCCTCACCAGTCAACAAACCATTAATAAGCTTCTATTATGTGCCAAGTAAGTGGACAACAAAACAGACACGATTCCTGTCATGTCTGAGTTTATAGCCTGGTGTTGTCTGTCACCACACCGAGCCTTTAAGGCCTCTCTTAGCACAGCACCAGAGTATGGACTCTGGAGTTGGAGCTGAGGTTCTGATATTTGCCCTGACACCATTTAACCTTGGGCGTGTCAAACCTGACTGAGCACCAGTTTTCCCATTTGTAAAATGAAGACAATAGCGCCAATCTCAAACACCGCGTATGTGAGACAACACAGCACCGCATTTAGCACACAGCTAAACGCTAGTTTCCTTTCTGTTTGCTCCTTTACTAGGGTGGTCAACAGTTAAACAACAACAAACACACACAAATGTACAGAAGAGGCCTAGATAAACATACCTCCAATTCTTATAATTATCAATAGACCTCTGACATTATTATTAATGTGTTCCCAACTATTTACAGCAACCAGGAAAGTCCATACCAGGTATTAGGTAATTATTTATCTAAGAAACACATTTGGACCGAATGTACTGAGATCAAAGCACAGAACAATCACTTAGAGAATGAGGCAGGCCACGCTCTGGAGAGGTACACCTCAGTTATTATTGGTACTGTTATAAAGGCAATAAGTCTCTTGAAAGTATAAAGTCTTTGCTTATAAAATTTAACTCTAAAAATAAAGTCAACAGCTAGTTGATAGAAATGAAAAGTAACTGAAGAAATCTAAAAAAGAAATGTTTCTTAGCCAGAATGTAAAATTTCTGAATTAAAGAGATGAGCAAGCTCAGTCATGGTTGAGACGAGATAAGAATAGATTCACAACATACACTTCTTACAGAAATGAAAAGCAGTTCATAAAACTATTTCCATGAGACCCCAGCTGGTATTTTAAAAATGCATTTTGTTAAGAAAATTATAGGTAAAGTGATATTAGTAAAGTTTTAGATTCTGAGACTATATCCTACATTTAAAGACCTAGCATGAATGTCTCAGGTCACATCCCCTCATGAATGTCAAAAATGCACACATTTTTATGTTCAAGATGGCTGCTCAAAATACACTCAAGTATCATTGCTCTATCCAGGTTGTAGCTTCAGCAGCTTAAAGAAGCAGGCTTCCCTATTATCATAAATAATTCCATTTTTGGTATAACGAAAACCAGAAAACTACAACTAGACAAGTACTTTTCATTCATTCATTAAACCAACACTTACTGAGCCTTCCCTAGAGGACACACAATGCAGTAACCTCCAGGAATAACAGACAGGAAGGAATAACTGCAGACCTCCGCTGATAAAATGAATGTAGGTAATGGGGAGTGAGAGTATTGTGATTTTCCACTCCTAAATATACACCTTGAATCAGCTTCCTTCAGCTTTTAGTTTAGTTACCTGTACATCAAGTAACTGTTTTTCTCAATTGTAAAAAAATGTTATCATTATGACTAAGTCAGTAAGGTTAACTTCAATCAAGTTTCACAACCACAAATGATTCTTAACTCGATAAAGCCATGGGTTATCTATCATCAAGAAAGTGCAAGAGCAGTGCTTACTGAGAAACATTTTTGTACAGTACCCTAAAACACCTGAAGATACCACACTGTTTTGAACTTTGAGTTGTGATTTTAAATGACACATCAAAAGCTTATTTCCTTTTCAGCATGAAAATACTTAACTCACCAGACCTTATTCTTTAAACTAAAATGTAATTGTAAGCATGATGACAATATTTGTCTTACCTTGATGAAAAACTATTCTTTTATCTGAATGCACAAACTCTACCTTTCCTCAACTGTAGTAGTAACTTTCTCTATGTAGGTGCTCAATATCTATGATGAAGTAAAAATGAATTATAAGCAATCTGACATACTACAATAGCCCATGAATGTAGACTGCTCTCGTTCTCCTTACCTACTCCCCTTCTCTAGTCTAGCTCCCCTAAGCTTGAGAAACGGAAGCTCCAGTGCTCACAGAGCAGTGGTGACATGAGTATTTACAACAATGCACTATGTGGGGAGAACTTCCTAATTCCTAGCACAGCAGGAAAAAAGAGTGGTCCGCAGAAAAGGAAAGTATAGCAACTGAACAGAAACTTTGGTATGGGACAAGAAGTGGGTTCGAATCCTGGGTCTAGCACTGCAGCCTCGGTCAAAATTTTAAATCTGCTTTAGCCTTAGTTTCTTCAACATTAAGACACCAATAAATAGCAATCTTTTTTTTTTTTTTTTTTTACTATGAATGAAAGAACACTGGATTTCGAGTCAGTTCCACTTATGTTCCCTAATTATGATATCAGAGAACTAATATAACATCTGTGAGTCTCAGTTTCTTCACTTATAAAAGATAGGTGAAAATATTGGTTTATCTTTCTCATACCTAGGAGGATCTAAGCAAAGAAAATGGTTTCTATAAAAATTCTTTCTAATGTGTAAGGAGTTTATATAAGATAGTTTTACTGACAAAATAATCTGCTTAGAAAGCAAAATCTAAAGGGAGGAAAAAACCACAAACAACAGCATGCCTGTAAATTTCTAGGAGAATAAAAAAGAACGAGAATGTTCATTAATTTTCAATTTGCTGGTTATAACTTTTCTGCAATCTAAAAAACAGCATTATATCACGAGGAAGGAGGTGATAATAACCCTTACAAATAAAGTAGAAAGAAAGCCAGAAGCAACATTACTTGCCATATATAACTCCTTATTGATGCCAAGATACTTCCCATTTCCACATCCAATATCAGCCACTAACGAACCACTTGGCAAGGCTTTCAAAAACTCCACGATGTGTGGCCAAGGGGTATGTCTCGTGCTGCTGAAATGCCCGGCGATCTCTTCGTAAACTCGGTGGACATATTCTTGCTCCAGTTGTGAGGCTTCTTTATCACTCTCTGGAAATGATGGGGGAGGCTGCTTCATCTGGCTGTCACAGACCAAAGGGTAACCTAATGAAAGGAGAAGGCAATATAAACCTTTTTATCCAAATGATTCATAAGGTCTTGTGATTTTTTAAAAAGAAAAAGCAAATCAATCCACATTGGGTGATTAGGGATAAGTAGGCTCTGATTCCTCAGTTAAAAAAGTAGCTCTTACCTAGCAAGTCCAATTAAATGTGTGATGGATCTAGTATAAAAAGAAGGGGGGAAAATCCATTTGCAACAAAACATGACTGCAATTCTACACGCCTTATAATGGAGATGCCTATTTCACCTTGAGATTAAGGGTCCTGTCATTCAGGAAAGCATCCTGATGGGCCTGGCCTAACCAGAAGAAATTTAGCTAAGTTAAGATTTAAGGTTTTACTTGTGGCAGGTAAAGGAGATAGGCGTTCTGGGGGAGGCACTAGGACTCTCAGAAGAACAAGATCTAGAAGCAAAATATCATTTGGCAATAATCACAAGCGTTTCATGAACACTATTTGAAGCAGTTTATATGAATTGTCTCAATTCTCCCAGTAACTATGCGATAGACACTATTACACCCATTTTACAGATGAAGGAGCTGAAGCACAGAATGCTAAATCACAATCCCAAAGTGACAAAGATAGTAAGTCACAGAGCCAGGATTTGAACCCAGGCAGTGGAGACTCCAGAGCTCACGTTCTCCATGACTGCACTGCATTGCTTTCTTCCATAGAATGAGCAATTCCTAAGGAGAACACCACCAAGTAGAGGAGATGGCAAGAGCAAATTTATGGTATGATTAATTTTGTTGTTTCCCGTTCTCTGATATAATGTCTAATCCTTATTTTAAATCCTTGCCTGTTCTCTGCTGTGCTATAATTTCCTTTGTCTTCAGCTAAAGTTTGTGACACACAACATCTTTTTATGGGTAGTATTCTAGAGAATAAAAGAAGTAGTATTCCCAGGGAAACCACAGACAAGACTAAAATCATAATTAGAATAGAATTGGGCTATAGGCATTGATGGCTTCAGAAATTTTCCCTAAATATACCTAGAGTAAGTCAAATCTTGAGAAAGCCTAGAATGGGGATGAGAGTCTCTAGTCCCTACAATGTGTGAAGTGAAGCTCTAAAAATTTTAAGTGGTCGTTTAAGAAAAGGGCAAATCCAAAATGCTTGAGGGCTCTAAAACATACATGTGGAGACAAATGGGTTACATTATGGTGGTTAAATCAGAATTACAATTACACTACACTAGTCTTAGTAAAATGTTATCCTCTTGGAAATTATGAATATCTAAGTTATCTAAAGGGAGTACCAATCTTTATCACTTAAAAATTCACAATTTTGACCAAAAATATCCAAAGATGGCCTTGAACTTTAAAAAAATCTATAAACTGAATATACAATCAGAGCTTCTTATAGCAACGCTTACATTTAATTAATGCCCATGACAAAGGAACATTTGCATAAGAAAACTAACTTATCTCTCCAATTAGACTTCAAGTTCCTTAAGAACAAGTGCCATACTTTATTTTTCTATACTTTGTAAAGCTACTGGCAATGTTAGACCAAATACTTAATAAACATCTTTTCATTGATTAAAAAAAAAATTTGATGTTTTAAGGCCCTGACAACACTCTTAGGAAAAGAAACAAACCTGTTTAAAACTTCACTACCATCAATATAACGAATATAAAAAATAAAAATAAAACATTTATTAAAAGATATCAAATGTAGATTTCCAGTTTTCTAACAGGATAACATCTTATAAATATAATAAGGGTTTTTAATTTAAAATGTTTTTAAGATTATGACTAACTCCAAAAACTTTTGCTAGATATCGCCCATAACTGAAAGCCCCAGGACAGAAAAAGGATCTTATTATCACTGACATCATAAAATAAATGAAAGTGGTTTTTGTTCATTGAGTTTAAGAAATATAGGTCATAATGTACTTGTGTAGACAATTCAGAATAACATCTTCTTGACAAGTTTTTGAGCATTTTTTCTATTACCATCTAGCTTTCCAAACTGACCTAAACCACTGTTTATAGCCCTAAAGTTATCTACTTAGAACAACTTGTCATCTCCAACTTCCCTGTTGGGTTAATGAGACGTAGTTTAGAAACCTGACAAGCTGTTTTCAACAAAACCTCTTTTTTAAAGTCCTATGATTGTAGCACACCTAACTGTAACTTCAATTTACAAATATATATATATATATATATATATATATTTATTTATTTGGCATCCAACTACGCTCAAGTACTATGTTTTGGGGGGAAAAGATGCGTAAGAAGCAGTCCCTGGCTTCACGGGATATAAATTCTAGTGGGGGTAGTTCTGGAAAGTACATGTAAGTACAATGCCAGGTTCAAGGTGGGAAATGCCACTAGAGAAATTAAAACAAAGTTCTGCTTGGTTCTGATGGGACTTTAAAAGATTTTCGTACTAGATTTGTTCCATTTTACAACAGAACCAAAATCATATACTTACTGCAGTGACAGGGTGTTTGCCTCACTTTCCTAAATGTAAACGATGTCCGTATTCCTCTCTTGTTTAAAGTTAAGTCTCCAACATCACTGGTGATAACTCCACTTTTGCGATTCTTAGATGCTTGAACAGTATCAAATTTTCTGGGTGTGATTCTAAAAACAACAGTCAAAATAATTTATTTAAACTCTGTATTCATAAAAATATTTCAGGTCCTTTAAAAACATTAAGGGACTAGAGTAAACCTAGAAGAATTTATTGAAAATATCTATTTGATTCCCTTAATTGTTAAGCATTGAAGAAAAAAGAAATAGAAATCTCGTCTTTTATGAAGTTTTCAAGGTAATCACATTAAAGAATATATAGCTGACAAATTATTCAAGGGGAAAAATGGAATAATAACAAATATTAAATAATACCAATTCCAAGAAGGAGGAAAAAAACCCAAGAAACAGATGGGGCAAAGAGGAAAAAAATACATGGTAAATGTAAATCCAATATCAGTAATTATATTAAACATACAAAGACTAAAAATTTAAAGAACAAAGATTTTCAGACTGGATTAAAAACGTAAAATCCAGTTATATGCTGATTACAAAAGACACACCTTAAGTATAAGGACAGAGGACGGTTGAAAATAAAAAGACAGAAAAAAAAGATAACATACAAAAACAAAATATTTTATACATACCAAGCAAAACCAAAACAAAATAGACTTTAAGGCAATAAGCATTATTAGAGATAAAGGGGCATGTCATAATGTTAACAGGGTTAATCCAACAGAAAAATATTGAAGACTTATATATTTGTATGTAGCTAACTAATAACACAACCTCATAATAAGCGAATAGTGGGAAAAAAAAACTAACAAAAAGAGACAAATACGTAACTATCATTGGAGTTTCAAGTCCATCTTTCTCAGGAAGTGAAATCTAGTTGAGGGTCAAGGACATCAACATCAGAAAAAACAGATCATAGAAGAGTGCATGATTAACTCTTAAGTTTTGTAATATAAATACAATACGTAAAACAAAGATTGAAAAATAAAAAGAGAAATACAAGCCATTGTGGATTATAAAAAAATTTAAAGCAGATCTTTGGAGTAAGATCAAATTTTTGAATGAGAAAAAGGAATCATTTGGTAAGAAAATATTGCCTTTTTAAAGTTGAATTTACAAATGAACAGATCTTAAGTGTACAGTTCAATGAGTCCTGACAAATGTATACAACCATGTAACCACCACCTCAATGAAGATAGAGAACATTTCCATCACCCAAGAAAATTCCCTTGTGCCCTCTTCTAGTTAATCTTCCCACACCTCAAAGCAAGCACTGTTGAATTCTTTCAGTATAGCCTGTTCTTCAATTTCATATACAGTTAGCACTGTTTTCTGTCTGGTTTTGTCTATTCGACAAAATAATTTTGAGATTCATCCATGTTGTATCAGTAGTTCGTTACCTTTTCATCACTGAGTAATGTTTCATTATATGAACATAACCAGAATTTATTTACCCAAAATCTCCTGTTGATAAATATTTTGGTGTTCCCAATTTGGGACTTTACAAATACAGCTTCTGTGAACATTCTTTTGTATACATATATAGAGGGTGCCAAAAATACGTATATACATTTTAAGAAAGGAAAACTGTATTAAAATTGTAATACTCAATATATACCGATAACAAAAGATGAATACAAGTCACATTTGACTTCTGCAATTACAAGAGGTGCTCAAAGTGTTTACCATCAGTGTCCACTTCTAATTACAGTGAACTACTGCTTGAGCAATGTCGACCAGTGTCCACTTGTATACATTTTTTTGGCACCCTTGGTGCATAAATACATTTTTTTCTTTTACATACACACACACACACATTCTTTTGCATATTTATATATACTGGGATGCCAAAAAATGTATACACATGACTTGTATTCATCTTTTGCTATCGGTATATATTATTACAATGTGTATACATTTTTTGGCACCCTCTGTATAGTCATATTATATATAAAATTACTCCTGGGTAAATACCTAGGGGTAAAATTGTGGGTCACAAGATAAGAAACTACCAGGTTTCAAGGCGGTTGCAGATGATTTTATACTCTCACTAGAAATATGTAAGAGTTTCAGGCTGCTTGACATTCTCAACACTTGATATTGCCTGAGCTTTTAATTTCAGCCATTTTAAAGGTGTGGCAAATAGTATGCCTTTTCATTTTCATAATGGTGTCTTTTGATGAGTAGAAGTTTTTAATTCTGATGTAGTCATTTTGTCTTTTTCTTTTACAGTGTGTTCTGAAATCTTTCTTTAAAAAAACTTTGCCTAGCCCAAGTTTGCAAAAATATCCTCTGTATTTTCCTCTAGACATCTTATAGGTTTTGCTTTTACACTTAAATTTATGATCTGTCTCATATTAATTTTTGCAAATGGTGTGAGGTAGATCAAGGTTCATTTTATTTCCACATGACTACACAGTATCATCTGTTGAAAAATTTCCTTTATACCTGTTAGAATGGCTATTATCAAAAAGACAAGAAACAAGGTTGATGAGGATGTAGAGAAAAGGGAACCCTTGTGCACTGTTGGTGGGAATGTACATTGGTGCAGCCACTATGGGAAAAAGTATGGAGGTTCCTCAGGAACTTAAAAATACAACTACCATATGATTTATCAATTCCACTTCTGAGTATTTATCCAAAGGAAATGAAAGCCCTAATTTGAAAAGATACATGCATCCCCATGTTTGTCGCTGCATTATTTACAATAGCCAAGATATGGAGAAAAACCTAAGGGTCCCTTGATGGATAAATAAATTAAGAGTATGTAACACACACACACACACACACACACACACACACACACACACACACACACAGGAATATTATTCAGCCATTTAAAAAAAAGGAAATCCTGCCATTTGTAATAACATGGATGGACCTTGAGGGCATTGTGCTAAGTGAAGTAAGTCAGACAGAAAAAGATAAATACCGTATGGTCTCACTTATAGGTGGAAGTAAAACAAAAATAAAACAAAGTTATAGATACAAAGAACAGACTCATAGTTGTAGGGTAGGCAGGGGAATTGTGGCAGGGAAGGTGTGTGAAATGGGTGAAGAAAGTGGTCAAAAGGTACAAGTTCCAGTTATAAAATAAGTTAAGTCCTAGAGATGTAATGTATGGTATGGTAACTATAGTTAAATAATAGTGTGTTGTATATTTGAATGTTACTAGACAGTGACTTAAAAGTTCTCATCATAAGAAAACAATACTTGTAACTATGTAGTGATGGGGGTTAACTGGACTTATTGTGATGATCATTTGACTATATATAGAGAGAGAATCATGATGCTGTGCATCTGAAACTAATACAATGTTATATATGTGTGAATTAAATCTCAATTAAAAAAAAAATAACCAAAAAAAAAACCGAGCAGCTGGTTAGCTCAGTTGGTTACAGCGTGGTGCTCTTAACAACAAGGTTGCCAGTTTGATCCCCACATGGGCCAATGTGAGCTGCGCCCTCCACAACTAGATTGAAACTACCTAACTTGGAGCTGATGGGTCCTGGAAAAACACACTTAAAATAAATTTAAAAGTTTATAAAAAATGAAAATCAGAATTCCCAAGGTTGAAAGCTTTTAATCCACATCATAGTTAATTAATGAATTAATTCAGAGTACTGAAAATAAGTATTTTATAGGTCTTGATGCTATTTTGACAAGTGTTTTATTTCATTTTTCAAAAATTAATTTTTTTAAAAACTTTTATTTATTTTAAGTGTGCTTTTCCAGGACCCATCAGCTCCAAATCAAGTAGTTGTCTCAATCTAGTTGTGGAGGGTGCAGCTCACTGTGTGGCCCATGAGGGGAATCGAACCGGCAACCTTGTTGTTAAGAGCACTGCACTCCAACCAACTGAGCTAACCGGCTGCCCCCCAAAAATTAAGTTTTGAATATTGACCTTATATGCTACAACCTTGCTATATTCACTTATTAGTTTAGCACTTGTGTTACAGATTTCCTAGGATTTTCTATATCCACAATCATAAAGAGTTTTACTTCTTCCTTTCCAATATGTATAATTTTTATCTCTTTTTCTTGACTTATATTGGCTAAGACATCCAACATAGTATTAAATAGAAGTGGTGAGAGCAAGACATCTCTGCCCACTTCAATATCTTAGGAAAAAGCATTCAATATTACATGTTAGATGTGGGTGACATTAGATGTGGGTTTTTCATAGGTGCCCTTTATCAGACTGAAGAAGTCTCCTTTTTGTTTTAGTCTGCCAAGTTTCTATCATGAATGGATGCTGAGTTCTGTCAAAAACACTTTGCATCAATCAAGACGATTATATATTTTGTTTCTCCTTTGTTCTCTTAATGTGGTGAATTACATTGTTTGGTTTCCAAATGTTAAACCAATCTTGCAATCTTGGGGTAAACTCCACTTGGTCTTAATGTATTTTCTTTTCTATATATTGTAGGTTTGGATTTTCTAATATTTTGTTGGAGTTTTTTCATCTCTGAAAGATACTGGTTTGTAATTTTCTTTTCTTATAATATCTTTATCGCTTCTCGGCCTTTTGGCTAAGATCAAGTGTATAATATCTTTGACATGTTTTGGTGTCAGGGTAATGCCGACCTCATAAAACAAATTGTGAGAATGGCTCTTTTAAAAGAACTTGCCCTAAAGGCAATTTTTTAGAATCATTGCTTGAATTTATACAATTATTAGCCTGATAGCTAAAAATGATTTAAAACTATGGTGTTGAATGAAGTCACAGTCACATATTTTAGAACAATAAATATCTTGAAACTCCTATTAGTAAACGAATTTCTTTCTTGGGGACTAAGTAGTTCTCTTTTATAGCTCTCAGAAGTCAATTATTTCACTTGCCTAGAGTTAAATCTTAGGCAAAGGTCAAGCTGTACTTAACGGCTTTGGGCACCAATCTCAGATTTGTAGGAACAGGTAATTCATATGTTAAGAACAATGAATTCCTTAAACACCTCAGAACATCTTCTTCCCAGGCCCCTCCCCCCACCTCACACACACTCAAATTATAATCCAGTTGGGAAAATAGTAAATAAAAAGATAAAAACATTTTTATAGGTTAAATAATAGTTCAATACTATAGAAAAGACATTGCAAGGTAGTAGAAGACAATACGGTGTTTTAGGAATTAAGATACATGACAAATTATTTCAGGCTAATGTAGTCAGAAAAGCTTTATAAATCATGAAGGAAATAAAAGTTGAGCTGTATAGTATTTTTAAAAAAAGTAAATGGAAAGGAAAAGGAAATTTACTGCATTAAGAGTTAACAAGTGTGAAGGGTAGAAGGCATAGTGAAAAGTTGCAGAAAAGGGAGCTAACAAGTTTAGCTGTAACATTATGGTTAAGAGCACAGATCCTGAAGCCAGGCTTCCGATCTTGGTTCTGCCAATTAATGGTTTGGTGACTTTGTACAGGTTATGTAACCTCTTAATGCTCCAATTCCTTTTACAAATGCGACAAAACTATAGAAGAAACTTTCCAGTCTGGCTGTGTGAGTTAAATGAGTTAATATGTATAAAGCTTTAGAATAATGTCTGGCACAAAGAAAATGCTTCAGAAATAATTCAAAACTACGTAATTCACATAAACTCCTGAAAGAATGCCTTCCCAAGGCCAAACAACCATACTTAGTGAAGCAGATGGATTTTTTCAGAACACAGTTTGCCATTAAACACATAGGAATCGTCTTCATTTAAAAAAAGTCTTCTCTTCCATTTTTCTTAAAACACATTCTTGCTCTTTCTAGCTTTCCATTTCCTACTTTTAATACAGCCATGAGCTCAAGAAACAGTTAATTTTCATTTAACTCTATTGTAAGATAAAAACAATGGTACACACACAGTGATAAATGACAAGTGATACTCAGCCTTAGTTCTGGGAGCCATAGAAAGTGGTAGGAATTGCAGAGAACTGGAAAGCATAGGCCTCGTCAGAGGGAAGCCATTGATAATCTCGGCCTTGATAATGCTCCCAAACGATACTGTGGCCAGTGTGGTCAGGTCTTCTCAATGTTCAAAAGAAACTGAAAATTCAGTATGTTATGTGAAAGCTCCTGATTTTTATATGCAGGCCATTTTTTAAAATGTATCATGTGGACGGACCATCACTGCCCCAGCCAAAGAGCCTGGCTGCTGAATCGAACCCACGTCCTTACAGTTTGCCACCTTTGATTTAGGGCATGGTGGCTCGAAGAGTAAACTTTTACTAGATCAAATTAAGTGTTTGGAATTAATATTATAGGGCTGTGTTAATCAACCTTTTTCAATTCCTATACCTCAACAGTGCTTTCTAGTGCTTTTTTTAGCATACAGATCAAAATATTTTTTATTGAGGTTTATTTCCTATAGTTTATATATACACGAGTATTTCTAAGTGTATTAAATGTGATTTTTTTCAATCTATTCCCCCTACCATCCAAAGATTCTGGTGAGCACCTCCATAGCTGGTATATGATTTGTTTGGTCAGTTTCTCTCTATTCCTGTTTCTATCTGAGCCCCCTCCCTCCCTACAATTCCCCTCCTGGCTCTCTTAACACACACACACACACACACACACATTACAGGCAATGGGTATCAATAGGAGCCTTTAAAAATAACACTTAGGTTTTTTGTTTTTGTTTTCTCTGAAGTTATTGTAGAGAATTTTGATTCTAGAGAAAGGATTAAAAATAAATATTATCTGCAATTCAATCTTCAAGAGATACTACTCTTAACATTTAACAGCACGATATGCTTTGAACAAGAGAATGTGATCAAACCGGTCTTTAGGAGAACTAATCAGTATCATTACCCAGAACAAACTCAAATATTTTCATAACATAGGCCTATGAAAAGTAACTTTTTATTTTGTATTTGTTGTAATACCATTGCTCTTAAGTTTAAATGTTACCAATAGTAAAAATGCTTGAACCTAAAAAAACAAAATGTGAATATTCTCAAAATTCTAGGAAAAACGGAAACCATTGGATCACATCATCATTTTCATTTCCTGTAAGTAAAAATATTTTAAATGGCCATGAAAAAGACTCAGGCAAATTTAAGTTTCGAGGCACAAAATCAGGCCATCTGTTTTTATGGCTCACATTTAGGACAGGTTACAAATTCATTTACATGTTCAGTTCCTTAAAATCTTATAAAAATAGCTCAGTTAAAATCTCTAAGCAGGATGCTATTGATAAGTACAGAACTCAGCAGTATTTTCTGTACAATAGATGTAAATTTTGGCAGTGTGATGCTTCCTTCTCAAAAGACTAAAGATGTCTTCCTGCCAAAAGTGCATAACCCATTTCTTTCAGATTAAATTTAATTCAACAAACTCAAATTGAGGGACATTCTAAAAAACAACTGGCCTCCTTACAAGTATCAATGTCATGAAAGACAAAGAAAAGTTGAGGAATTGTTTCAAAATAAAGAAGACTAAAGATTTCAGGTGTACAATTCTGTGTACACCTGAAATCTATGTAACTTAATACTAACGATTGTCACCCCAATAAACAAACAAACAAATAAACAAAAAATAAAGAGAACTGACAATTAAAGCTGATGCGGGATCATGGACAGAATCATAGATCAGAGGGAAAACCAATCATGCAGTACTGACAAAGACTCTCTGCTTGGCGGAAGTTTAGTCAGACTCCTGTGAACCTGACTCGGTCTCATACTTGGGCATGTCCTCCAGGAGCCCAATTTTAACAAGAATCCTGCTAAGTCAGTTTAGCCAGAATCCCCCACCCTTCGTATCTGATCCTCCTTGACAGCTGATAAAACTTTTCATTCCCCACTATCCCCCACTTGCCTTCAGCAAGAATCCTATGGTTGATTTAGCCAGAATCCCCCTTTGCCACTGCGGTTTCCTCTTAGTAATTTGCCATCCACCAAGCCCCATCCCCAAGCCCAGGCTCCTTAGCTGTAAATGCCCACTTTTCCTTAGTGTATTTGAAATTGAGCCCAGTTCTGTTCTCAGGTCTCTTTTCCCCTATTGCAATAGTTCCCGAGTAAAATCTGGTTTTGCTGCTTTAACTACTGGCAGGCTCTGGTTTTTCTGTGACAGCACTATAAAGTACCACTAGTAAAACTTAAAGATTGATTGTACAAGAATATGATGAGTATTTTATCTTCAAATTTCCTGAATTTGAAGATTGCACTGCAGTTTTACGGAACAGGGGTTGGCAAACTATAAATATTTTAGGAGTAAATATTTAACTCCTAAATATTTTAGGAGTAGAGGGCCATGTACAGTCTCTGTTGCATATTCTTTGTTGTTTTTGTTCTTTACAACCCTTTAAAAATGCAAAAACCCTTATTAGCTCAAGAGCTGTATAACAACAGACTAAGGGCTGAATTTGGCCCACAGACATAGTTCACCAACCTCCAATATAGAGTGTCCTTGGTCTTAGGAAATATGCAATGAAGCATGTAAGAGTAAAGGGTCATGATGTCTGCAACTGATTCTGATATGATTCAGCAAAAATAATAACATGTGAGAGACAAATAAAACACATGGCAAAGTGTTCATAATTGGTAAATCTAGGTAAAAGGTGAAGGGAGCTCACTGTACTATGCTTGCAACTTTTCTTTAAATTTGAATTTTTTTCAAAATAAAAGGTTACTATTTTTTAAAACGCCATGGATGTCCCTGGAGGTTTAAACCCAGAAGCCTCAATGTGTAGGCATGGGGCACGGTTCCCGTGGCGCACACAGGCAAGAATGAGAGCTCTGACAAAGCCAAAGCCATCCGGTCATCAGGTCATGTCAATACATACCCATGGGTCCAAAGGTATCTAGACTCTCCTGTCATCACCAGCAAACTCCGACGAGGCAACAAAACCGGCACTGTGACACCATCTGGGTGCTTAAAATCCATGACAATCTTGAAGTAAAGACAAAAAGCATAAAGATTAATCCAGATGTCATGCACTCCACGGATAAGAATGATTCCTTGATTTCTCACTGTCTTTCTAGGCTAATAGAGATTAAAACATGATAATGCATAGCACAGTGGTTCTCAAACTTTGGTGCACATAAAAATCAACTGAATAACTAAAAGATACACTTCATCCACAGAGACTCAGCAGGTCTAGGGTGAGGCTCAAAACTCTGCTTTTCTAACAATCACCCCAGAAAATTATGATGTGGGTGGTCTGAAGATCATACATACTATGGAAAACACTATAGTAGTAATCGAATGCGAGGACTTTGGAGCTGAAACATTCATATCCTGGCTCTTCCATTTACTAACCACGTGACCTAGGACAAACCACTTAAGAATCCCTGTGTCTCAGTTTCCTCAACCCTTACAGAGTTCTTTGTGAATTAAATATATAATGATATAAATCACAATATCTGGCACAGTCAATACAAAAAATAGTAGCCACTAATAGAATATTAATTAATAACCCAAGGGAAAATAATTATTAGATGCAGATTCTCAGATAATCCATTTTGCCTTTAAAGTCATGCAATATTTTGGATACTAGAGGCTAATCTATAAGAGACAATCAAAGAACACGGAAACATTTTCACTCACTCTTCAAGTTGTGCTCAAATATTATTATGAATAGTAATCTATAAAGATACAACACCCAAGAAAATGTTTTTGTCCTCAGAAACCCAAACACCAAAAGAATTCAGTCTAAACATAGCAGCAGCTGACAAATGTGAATTTAAAAAGCATGCCACAGAGCTTAAAAAACTACAGTTTTTAAGTGAACAAATCAATCCATTTGAAAAATAAATATGACAACCAAGTATCAGAGGGTGAACAGAATTTAGCATAGTACCTTCATCAAAGGTGAACTTAGCATAGTACCTGGTACAAAGTAAGCATTTAATAACTGTTAGCTAATATTATTATTAATAATAATATTGTATCAAACTAGATAATGCACATGAATATTCTCTGTAAACTACAAAGAATTATATAGATCTAACCTGGTGTTTCCTTTTCTCATCTGACCTTCTAACCTAAGTACTGAAAATAAAGTAAGATGATAGAATTTAATTTTCCAGCAATTATCTGTTCCAAATGATTGCATGTAATTTTAAATAGCCATAGTCCCAAAGCATTCTATTTATAAACATGGTAGATGAATTCTGAAGTTTTGGGGGTAAGTGTACTGCAACTTCCCTGAAATGTATAAACAAAAGAAGATAAACTAAGAGGACTGATAGATGGATAGATATTTGATCAAGCATATATGTTAAAATATTAAGTGTAGAATCCAGGTAGTAGGTATGTAGGTATTTACTACACAATTCTTTCAACTTTTCTGTATGAAAATTTTCATAATAAAATGTTTGGAATAAAAACCCATTTTTAAACCAATACAGACAGGTTTCAATGTTCTGATAGACGTTAAAGTCTACACATAGGAAAAAATTAGCATATTTATTAATTATTTTATTAGCGTGAATCATTTGTGGCTTAAAGGAATAAAAACTGTCTGGATGAAAACTCTTGATAGGAAAATATTCTGAGACTAGACCCTAATTCATTCATTACACAAATATTTATTAATCATTGTGTGAGACATCAAAGGCTGCAATGCTAAATAAGAGACATGTTCTCTGCCCACCTAGGGGTTATAGTTTTGGGCTAATTAATATTCAACTAATATTCAACATGTTTACAAATACACTATATATATATATATATATATATATATATATATATATATATATATGAAATCCAAACACATTCCCTCCTATCAACAGAGAATAATGATTTCAAAATAGGGAAATCTCAGTTTCAACAAATAATTAGGACAAGAGAAGTATGAACATGACACCAGTTAATCTGGAAACACGTTCCTTACTGTTTACCAGTTTATTATAAAAGGATATGATACAGGATACAATGAACACACAGATGTGTTGGGCAAGGTATGTGGGAAGGGGCACAGGGCTTCCATGTCGGCTCTGTGCACACCACTCTCCCAGAACCTCCATGTGTGTTCAGCAATCGGGAAGCTCTCCGAACCCTATACTGTTGGGATTTTTATGGAGGCTTCATCATGTCGGCACGATCAATTATTAACTCCATTTCCAGTCCCTCTCCCTGATCTGGAGAATAGCGGGCATGGCTGAAAAATCCAAGCTTCTAACCATTACTGACTGGTCTTGCTGGTAACCAACTCCCATCCAGATGCCCACCAGGAGCCATCTCATCACAACAAAAGACATTGCTCTTTCCCAGGAAATTCAAAGGGAGTTAGGAACTCAGTTAGGAATTGGAGTGAAAGACAAAATATTAGAAAAGATGTTCCTAGTCTCTTATCACTTAGGAAATCACTTGGAAATTATAAGGGCTTTAGGAGTTCTGTGCCACGAACCTGGGGCAGCGAGCAATATATAATTTTTTTCTATTATCTCACAGGTATGTAATGTGAGAGTATAATTTTTTAAATTTAGAAAATAATTTTTATTTATGAAATTAAATGTACATTTTCTATGAAAATTAAATTTTCTTTAAAACATTCCATCACAAAAAGAAAGTATTATCAGTATCAGATTTAAAGCATCTGTAGCTTAACTAAACAATGCTTGTTAAAAGACTAAAAAAAAAAGATTTTAAAAAAAATTCACTAAGGAGTCACAATTAGTAATACTGCCTTGCAACTGCTGAATCACTCTGCCACGTGAGTTTTGCTCCAGAGGAGCCTTTCCCAATTATTCTATTTGGTTTTACCTATTTTCTTTATTTTCTGAGATGGCAGAGTCAATAAAGATCCAATTCCCAGAAAGCTCATAGGGCATGACTGACGATAATGTTCACAAAGCGAACAAACGTAAAACCCTAGACATTCTGATCTCATACAACCTTTACGTATCCAAAATATAATAGAATGAAAACCCCAGACACAGCTATCACTCTATCACTCAAGTAAAGATAAGATTCATAACAGAAAAGTACATGAAGGAATAAACAGATCCCCACGTTGGCTAAACAGGAAATTGAAGAATATATTGCTACTAGGAACACTTCTGAGAAAGAGGACAAACGTAATCCTAATCCTTAGTGGTTAGAAATAGGCTGCGATCATTAACCTTTTGAAATCCTGAACGGTATATAGGCAAGAGGCAATATAATGTGAACAAGGACGTGGGATTCACAGAGAATGATGAAAACTGAGCAGACATCAGTGATCATAACTGCAGGAACTATTTTATGGCCGAGAATTTAGCAGAATAGAGAGAAGTCCACCTGTCTCCCTTAGCGTGCCAAGTATAAATCTTCTGCAGTTGCACTAAAGTTTTCACTAGACCCAAATAAAATAAGAGTTTGTTTTTCATTTTAAACAGCAAACAAGTGATTCCACATACCTCATCATGGCCATGTTAACCATGTTTGAACAAGGGGGGTAAAAAGAGAAGGAAAAAGGGAGACAGATTCACAATTGCAAGTATACAAGATTGAAACAATTTACAAAGAAATACAGCAGTGTCAAAAATGTTTTTACATAGTTTCCCTGGATTTATAAATATAGAATCCCACCATATGGTGAGATAATAGTCCACTATAGGGGAGAAGAGGAACTTTGAACATTTTTAATAAAACAAATACAGTTTTCTGTCTCCCTACTAAAGATGATACTCCCAGAAATACGAGTATACTTGGCTAAAGCTGAAAAGTAGCTGGAAGAGAAGCTTGCTGGTATGTCATATTTTTCCAGGGCAGAAGAATTAATGCAAATTTTGTCTAGGACACCTTGGAGACCAATGGCTAATGTCAATGACCTTTAAATCTCCTACCTATGCCATATAAGCCTAGCTTCCATCCTTTAAGAAAAGTTAAAATAAAAAACCGTGAGAAACCCATTTCCCATCCCTGACGGGGAAAAAAAACCCAAAAAACAGAAGTGAATCCATTTGCTAAATTTCTTGAGAACTGGAATCTTGTGAAACTCAAAGGAAGGATACAATGGCAGCAACACACCTTGGAATCAGCATATAGGACACAAGACTTCCCGTTTGACTAAATATGCTCTGCCCCCTGGTCCTGCAGAGAAGCAATTTTCTCAAGTATTGGCCTCAATATTCTTGTCATGAGAGAAGAAAATCTCACACATTGAAACATGAAGATGAGTGGTACCTTATGGCAGAGGAGTGGCCCAGCAAGTAGTTTATACAGGAGCTAAAAGCACTGGAGCCAAAAGGAACTTATTTCTCATTGCTTCTGAGAGAGAATGGGACACGCAGAGCACCATTTGCTATTTCTGGCGTGAAAACTTTCCTACTTGATCATGTACCATGTACATCTGTAGGGTACATAACTAGGAACTTATTTTTAGTATTCCATATATGAAACAAGCAAAATTAGAACAGATTAAAATTAAAAAAAACACACAAATCTACTCTATAGCACATGCCAGCAAATCTACCTTTCAAATACTTCTGCCTTACAAAACTAGGTCCCAAGTGCTCAATGAACAGATTTTGCCATCTTTTCCTCTTCACCCCCAAATACAGATGATTTTGAACTGCTTTATCTGGCTGAGCTCAAGTGAAATGTAAAGTAAAAAGAGAAACATCTTTTAGTTTAATAGTCTAAACACACTGCCAAATACCAAAATAGAGAGCAAAATAAACACTGCATAATAGAAAAATTAAGCTTGAAAAAGCAAAGAAGCTAAATTGGGGACACTTTAGCCAATACTGAATATTCAATATGTATTATAAATGCTAAGCTTAAATGCCTATGAGATAATACGATCACTCTTATGTGTTTGCACTGAGAGGACTTACTTTCAGCTCTCATTTATAACAGTGCAGCTTCATTTGTTTGCAGGAACTATAAAGTGAAATCCACCACCATCCAAAACCGGACTCTCAAAAAAAGTCATTACAAACCACTTCAGTAAAATTAAGTTTTACTTTGTATGTGATAAGGCTACAGAGAGCATGAGAAATTTTAGCTTAAAAAATTTTGGGGGGATTTTATTCTTATTTACTTGTTAGATAAAAAGGATGAATCCTGACATTTGTGACAACATAGATGGACCTTAAGGGAATTATGCTAAGTAAAGTAAGTCAGACAGAGAAAGACAAGTACTATATGACCTCACTTATGTGTGGAATCTTAAAAACAAACAAACAAACAAAAACAACTTACAGAGAAAGAAAACAGATTGGTGATTGCCAGAGGTGGGGTTTGGGGGCTGAGCAAAATAGGTGAAGGTGGTCAATAGGTAAAAACTTCCAGTTATAAAATAAGTAAGTCCTGGGAATGTAAGGTACAGCATAGTCACTATAGTTAATAATACTGTATTGTATATTTAAAAGTTGCTAAGAGAGATCTTAAAAGTTCTCATCAGAAGGGAAAAAAACAACACAACTGTGTGGTGTGGTGATGGTTTTAAACCAGACTTACTGTGGTGTTACTTCACAATATTTACATTATCAAAAAATTATATTGTTGTATACTTGAAAACAATATATGCACAATGTTATATGTCAATTATATCTCTATTTAAAAAAATAACCATGGGATATGCACCCAAAAAAAAAAAAAAAAAAAAAGAATAGGTGGTGATGATCATGGTAATGGTAGTGTTGGTGGTCGGAGTAGAAGCAACAATAGCTGCTGTTATTATTATTAAATGCTTATCAACTCCTTATGACAAATGAAAATTTAAGAACTGTATGCCAACTTCAATTTATGATAGAACACAGAAAAAAAAGCTCTCCATGGTCCATTAAAACTTACTAGCCAGACCCAGTGCAAACACCTAAGGATATGGAAACAATACACGCAAGCTTTAACTTTTTCAGTTTCTAGCACTGCATTGGAACATTTAATTAAATGACAATTAGAACTGCTATTGGGGGCCTATATTACTTCATTTCCATTTATTCTTTTGCTGAAAGATTAATCTGAAATCCTACTGTCTTTGGAGTTGATATTTCACAGATTTAGCATTTCAGCATTTTCTAACTCATTGGTTCAAAATCTAGTTAAATATCATAATTGCCTATGAACTTTTTATAAATATAGAAAACCAGCCTCCATCTCAGACACTCTGACTCAGAATAAACTATAGCACCTGCTCTGGAAAAAGATAGTCTAGCAGGGAGGTCAGAAATGATCTACAGGAACCTCAAGTATTCAAAAATCATGTACAAGCTATAAAGCAAACATGTTTATCATGTTCAAAGACATAAATGCTAAGCTTGAAAATTTCTGCACAGAACTGGAAAACGTATTTTAAAAAGACACTGTAAATATCAAGAAAAACCAAACAGATATCCTAAAACAGAAAAACACCACGACTGAAATTAGACCATCAATGAATGGGTTTAACAGCAAATCAGACATAGCTGAAGAAAGAATGTGTGACAGAAGAAACTATTTGGTTTAAAGGAGAGACAAAATTCAGAAAACACAAGAGACAGGGTGAAACAAAGTAAAACAAAGAATTAGAGAAAAGGTAGATGAAGAGAAAGAATGGGACAGAGGCAAAATCTACAGGGATAATGGCTGAGAGTTTTCCAAAATTCATGGAAAAAACCAATCCATAGATTCAAGAAATCCAATAAATCCCAATAAAGCAGAATAAACAAATCCATCAAAATAAGCAGAATAATCAGGCATATCAAAATAAAACTATAGAAAACAATAAATTTTTTAAAATATCTAAAAGAAGTCAGAGAAATAAACAAAGGTCACCTTCAAAGGTAACGAAAGCAATAATGTAAGCCAGAAGAAAGTAAATAAAATAATTGGTGCACTGAAAGAAAATAACTGCCAACCTCAAATTCTATACCCAGGGAAAATACCCTTGAAGAATGAAGGTGAAATAAAGACACTTGCAGGCCAAAATTAACATGGAGTTAGCCAAAAGCAAACCTGGACTAAAGAAAATTTAAATGTTATACATTATACAAAAGGAAAATGATCCCAAGATGGAAGATGTGAGATAAAAGAAAGAATAAAGAGCAAAGAAAATGGTAAATAGGTCTAAATGAGTATGACCATATAAATCAAAAAAAATCTTTAAAAATTAAGAGAATTCAAATATACAATAATAGTAGCATAGGAATTAGAAAGGAGTGTTAGAGTCAAAATGTTCTAAAGTTCTTATGTTGTCAATCAAGAAAGCAAAGATACCAATTGAGCTTAGAATTTGAATGAATATCAAATAATTCTGTTGAGTGAAAGAAGCCACACAATAAAGAGTATATACTGTATGATTCCTGTATAAAAAATTCTGGAAAATATTAAGTAATCTAAGGTGTTGAGGAACAGGAGGAGATGACAAAACCTTTGGGGATGATGGATGTATTCACTGTCTTGAGTGAAGGAGGCATTCATGAGAGTATATATAAACGTGTGGTTTACTGCATGACAATTACACTTCTAGAATGTTGTTTCTAAAAGAAAAATATTGTGGGATGCAGTTAAAACAGTACTTGAGAGCAAAATTCACAATCTTCAAAACACATGTCAAGAATATTTCCCAGGTTCTAAATTAATCAACTGGAGGACAATTAACCAGAGCATAAAAACAAGGAACAGCAAAAATTTGTTTTGTTTTGTGTGGAATAGCAGTAGGTGGCAAATGGCTAAAAACGAAAGATACTGAGTTTTGATTTGAAAAGAAGAAATGTCTTCTGGAGAGCTGAATATCAGGTCCAAAGCTGTGGGGGAAAATAATCAAGGCTGGAAATATTTTCGAATCTCCTACATTGCCTGAGACAATGCTGGTCACATAAATAAAAGCTCTTTTAAGAGACATCCATTTAACCAACCAACATGCTCCATTTCTTCTGTAATGAATTCTCATGCCCTGAATGTTTGTTGATAATCGCAATTCTCCAATATGGTCATGTACTTCCATTCTCATTGTTGAGCTTTATGCTTGACAAGTCAATTGTATATGTTTCCAAACCTCTTTGTGCGGGCTACACTTGTTTTACAAGTATTTAATTTGATTAAATATTATGTAAACCAATGAAAATTGAGTAAAAAAAGATAGGTTTTATTTTTTTCTATACAAACTAAGTTGAATGTTGTTGAAAGACTAAATAAAAGTGAACAAATTAATAAACTGTTGTAACCGATGTCATTCAATAATGCCTTGGAAAAAGTTACAGCTATATACAATGTCAGAAAGGTATTAGATGGAGGGGTTATCACTTTATAAATATCTAACTATTATATTGCTTTGTACACCTGAAACTAATAAAAACAATTTTAATTTTTTTAAAAAAGCTCTGAAGCATGTATGGCAAAAGATTAAAAAAAACACACACCAAACACTGAGATGGTTTCATAGATGTCTTTAAGCTTTTGCTTCACTTTAAAGAAATGGAAACTGGAAAGACAAGGCAGACTGTGGACCCTAACAGAAAAGCCCTACATTGAAATACCGCTGAGTGAATTTATATGTAAATTAAAATAAAATATTTGAAATTTGTATGTATCTTTTACCATTATTAAATTTGTGTCTATCTTTTACTATTTTTATTCCCCAATTTAGGTGACTTTTCAATTAACAACCAACCACCGGTTCCAACTACATCCCCTAAATGGGATTCCATTGTAGTTTTCTACATTTAAATTATAAATTTTTTTCTAGTTTTACAATATAGCTGGAGTGATAGAATGCTGCTGTCTTGCTACAAAGTAAATGCACAAATTCTAACTAAAAAGACAGAAGAATCAGTACTCTGAAGACTCTAAATAAAGCAAAATATTCTATTTTATGATGTCACACTGTGAAACAGACTGTTTGAGCAGATTGCTGTTGAAATAGGTTTATCTCTCTGCCATTATCCTACTGTAGGGGCCTGAATAAAGAAGATCTTACTCCATACAAGGGAGATAAAGAGTAACTTGAAGAACTGTCAGCAGAATCCCATTTGCCCAATTTATACAAAAGGGATTTTTAGCTTCCACGAGATCTTGAAAGATGAGAAAATTACACAAAAAATACATCTTCAGAGTATTACCTAGCACAGAAAATGCTGAAAAGTGAAAATAGAATTCGATGTACAAAAAGGAACATGATGAAATAAGGCAGAACATTTACTTCTGGCCCACAAACCAGCAGATCTACTTGTCCATAGAAGTTTCGAATGTTAGAGACACATTGGCTAAAAAGAAAAATGAAGATTTGGCCCAATGCCATGGTGATTGCACTATGATGCAACTAAATAACCCATGTCAGAGTTATAGTCTCTTTCCCCATCAACATTAATCTACGTAGCCATATAGAAGTTACCATGGCTGTGGATACAAAGCACACACACACAGATGCAGAAGAAATATACACCCGCTAGGACAACAGATCATTACCCTTTTAATGCTAAGGGCACTACTGATAATGGAAAATATCACAAATAAACTATAAAGGATGAGAGAAGGGAGTGCAGAGCTATACAGCAGAGACAATCTATTAGAACTTCAGAATGTAAATATTCCAAGGACTCTCAGATAAGAATAAAGTCTGAGGCCTGGAATCAAGATAAAAATAGGAAGGAGAAATTGTTTGGCTTCTGAAGCTGTAAATATTGCTTATATATTCAAATGTTGAGGGCTGAAGCTGAGGTTGGAGATGAGGTCAGTATGCCCAGGGTTCAGATTGTATTTGTTATTTTAAGCTTTATAAAGAAAATATCTTTTCCACCCCCCGTTTGTGCTGAAGATCAGATCAGAAAATAATGTAACATTTGTCCGTTAAAGCAATAAACTCCTAAAAGAGAAGTACCTTGTAAATCATTCCCGACAAATAGAAGTGATGAGAATTGCTCCAGCATCAGAACATCTCTGGGGCAAACCACTCAGAAACCAGGTTGGAAAAAAACCAGAGAAGCTATAAATCCATTCAGCTGGCAGTAGAGAAATTGGGTAGCTCAAGACATTTCATACACACAAAGAACTTTATTCAATACCCTATTTCAGGAGATCAAGCTGGACTCAATAACGATTTGCTGAAAACATGAGCCTGGAGAGAGAAGAGATAACATAATGAAAGATGTGTAGCCAAGGAGAAACAAACAAACAAAATAAACACTAATAACAAAACAAAACAATGGTGCCACTGACAAATACTACAATGAAATGGAAACTGGAGTAGATACTACAGTACATTTCTTAAAACAATTAAGGCCGTCAAGGATGAGAAAATAAAGAAAAAGGGACCCAGATTCCAGGTCTGGGACAAGGAGCTAGGAGAGAATTCAAGTAACTACATGGCATCAAAAACAAAACAGAAGAGCAAAAGTGGGTGAATGCAAGAAGAAAAGATGAAAGCCATCTTTCTGGTGGCGACTTGAAATCTTATTACAAGGCCACGAGATCATGAGCTTCCCTTTGTCACAGAGTGAAGCTTTCAAAAGAGGAGCCCAAGAAGCAGCATGCCTAGTAATAAGACTTGACTCGTGTGGATTGCTCTGAGTTTGAAAAACATTTTCACATTCATTAACTCACTTTATTCCCATCACAATCCTTCAGCCAAGCAAGAGGCATTATTAATCTCATTTTACAGATGGAATAAAGGGCCCCAAATATAGTAGACTGCTTTAAATAGTCTAAAAATTTTAAATGTTTAGTAAATAGAAAAATTTACAAAGATTCACTTCTCGTCAAAAGCTGTCTTTTACAAAAAAATCTACTGTTTTTGTCGTAACCTATAAGATGCATGCTTTCCTGCTATTGCAAAGATGGCTTTAACCAAAAACTCCATTCAAACTGGCAGCTAAAAATGATATGCTTCTAGAGACACCAAATGGAGATAATGATTACAGCAGATTTTCAGTTCAACTAAAGTGCAAGTTTCTCCTCCTTTACAACTTTTAATTAAATACTGCATAATGACCTTGTAAGGTGTTAGAACACTTAGTTCCCATTCCTCGTATTTCCCTAGAAGAGGAGGGAATTTACATAGCAGTGAAAGTATAGGAAGAATACACCTAACTTCTCTCTACTCCTTCACTTCTAACTCCCCAAGAGAAAAGGCGTACCTTAGCGGATTGGTCAGCCTGACGCCAAGCTTCCTTGGCTGAGCCCTTCCCTCTCTCTTGATCAGATCCAGCTGGTTTGCAGAATCTAGTGTGTGCTCCTTCATGTCCTGTGTTACAGGGGCAGTCTCTGACTGTGAGGGAGGTCTCCAGTTGCCTGGCTGCGCCAGTGAAAAGAGATGGTATGTCTTTCTAAGTCAGAGGTGAAGTATTATAACAAGTCCACTTGGCTACAGATCTACAGCCACGTTCTCCCATATTTTCTCAGTACTTAAATTGACATTCTGATCTCCATTTACTTTTTTCTCGTTTCTCAACTGGTTAAACTGTTAGGGGCTGGTGGGAGCAGACAGAGATGTTCTTTCCTGGCCCCCTAAAGCTACAAGCCAGGATAAGAGGTAAAATGAAAATAAACCAAACAGAAAAAGCTCTTTTTCCTTCCCATCCTCATTATTTTTGAAAGGACTTAATAAGAATCCACACATGTAGTCCCAAATAGCACTGCTCTCTAGTCACAGTATCAACATGATCACACGAGCTCAGCGAAGGTTAAAAGTCAAAGCACTGAACACCTACGGTAGTGTTAGGAACTACACAAATACAATAAAACACTAGTAAATAGTATTGGCCTCAAGAACAAGATCAGATTTTGAAGCAACCTCTAGTTAGATTAGACGGCCTCAGATTTGAAGGATTCTTCTAGATTTAAAATTGTTTCCTACCTAAAACTCTACCTGAAGTTTGCATGGACTATTTTAAACTATGCTTTTCATAGCTTCTTTAGCAGCAGATCAAGTAAAGTGCAGCTATAGAAACAAGTCAATGAATAAACACGAACTTCTTATTCCTCATTTGTAAAAATGAAGCCATTACCCTCTAGTGCTCAAAGTTTTTGAAGGGACCGAATCAGGCAATATATGTGAAAACATACATTTATCAAAATTCCAGACATGTACATCTTAGTTGTTTCCTTTTTCTATAGCCTGCAGCTACTATCTTTTGCCACTAGATGGCAATGCTGCTTCAGCCAGCTATTGCACTAAGGGGAGTAAGGATTTTAAACTTCTAAAAATAAAATTAAATTACAGGGTTTTTCCTGGCATCCAATGACCTGATGGATAAAACTTTGGACACCTAAAAGAAGGGGCTGTGATAATTTCACATTCTGTAAGAAATATAAGTGTTGATGGTGCCTTTACTTTTCATTTTAAAATCTTAATTCATCTGAATTAAGAAACGTGGGAAAGCCTATGAAAAAGGCATTGCATAAGGTAAGACATTTGTTGATAACTAATAAAAAATGTCTAGGGCGGCCGGATGGCTCAGTTGGTTAGAGCGCAAGACTCAACAACAGGGTTGCCGGTTCAATTCCTGCATAGGATGGTGGCCTGCGTCCCCTGCAACTAAAAGAGTGAAAATGGCGACTGGACTTGGAGCTGAGCTGCGCCCTCCGTAGCTAGACTGAAGGACAGCGACTTGGAGCTGATGGGCCCTGGAGAAACACACTATTCCCCAATATTCCCCAATTAAAAACAAAACAAAAAAAAGTCTAAACATTTACCTCTGACCCCAAACTGAGAGAAACGATCTCATCCTCAAAAGCAGAGTGAGTATCAATATGAGCAGGAATTCCTAAGATGAGACAGGATAAAACATTACTTCATTTTTCCTTTTGGTAGCTTTAAGATGACTTTTAATATAGCCTCACACTAATATGGTGAAAACATTGTTTGTTAATCAGGAATGTAATATAATTTTAGTTAAAAAGAAACATTTAGGGTGAGTGTCACTAAGTAAATAAAATTAAAGTAAATCTATACTAAAAATATCTTAACTTCATGTTAAAGTGCCACTGGGACTTGATTCTAAAATCAAGACATGAGAGTGAACGCTTAACTAGGACATTGACTCAATCCCAGCCCAAGAGGAAGATGTGAAAGATAAATAACAAACTCATTTTTCTCCTTAAACACTGGAACCCCAAGTACTTGTAGAACAAAAAGCAACAGCCAGTTGTGAAGACTAAGCATATAAATAATTAAGATATGGTTTCTCCCACCAATTTCTCATTCTATATTAACTGAGTATCTCTTAAGCGAAAGGAACTTTGCTACATGGTGAGAGTATATAAAGCACGTAAAATATATAGTCCCTGTACTCAAGGAGCTTACAGACCAATGAAAAGACTGATCAGTAAATAAGCAGTCATAATACATCATGATAAACGCAGAAAAACAAACCCCGCAACTCTTGACATTAATAAAACTCTTAAGATCATTTGATTACTACAAATATCAGATGAAGATGTAACAAGTACAAAAAAATCAATAACCTAAAGATTTTTCACTAACATGTCATCCTAGAATTGTCTTCCACATCTCAACAGAGGAGAAAGAACAGCAAGATCATGCAACCAATTAGCCTTCTCTGTACAGGCATAACTCTATCCCAGACCACAGAAATAAAGCAAGTATTGCAATAAAGTGAATCATAGTCTTTTGGCTGGTGGAGGGTCTTGCCTTCAATTTGTAAAAAACAACATCTGTGACATGTAGTAAAGTACAATAAAACAAGGTATGCCTGCACCTGTAAATTATTTGGTTTCTTCCATTATACATGTCTCCTATGTTTTTAAAGCAATCTTCTCCCTCTTTAAATAAAACATTGGGTGACGAACAAAAGAAAAAATCACAAATAGCAATTGTGTCAGTCTGTTTACACTCTGAGATGCAAGTTTCTCCAGAGATTAACTGAGATTTGCAAGGGATTAAAGTCAACAAAGGTAACAAACATAAGCAAATTACTCAGTTTGAGCTAAAAATATCTCTGATCTTAGAGAGTTACATCATCTACTTAGTTATGAAATATATGACTGGAATTTTAAAAGAAATACTCACCATGCCCAGGTTCATACTGGTTTACAGTCAATTGATCAGGTTTATATCTAATAAAACCTTCCTTCAACCACTTCTCCAAAATGCTATCACAAATGTCAGGAAGACCTGAGGTATATAAAGGTGAAATATATTAAAATACTTACTTTGCATGTTTTACCCAAGAATAAAAAACAGTCACTGTGATAAAAATCACACAGCTTTTAATTTAGTATTCAGATTCAAATATAACAATAAACCCATAAGCAAAGTAAAATAAAAAGAAAACCTTAACAATCTTTTGAGGTTACTCTATTGGATTTTATTAAATACAATGTCCAAAATAATAATTTTTTTTTTAAGGAAGGCACAGCTCACAGTGGCCCTTACAGGGATCGAACCAGCAACATCGGTGTTACTAGCACCATGCTCTAACCAACTGAGCTAACCGGCCACCCCTCAAAATAATAATAATAATAAAATAATAATTTTGCTGACAATAATTTTGGTATTTTGTAATACCAAATACTATTTGATAAATAGTAATAAAATTATAAAATTTACTATATTATATACTGGAAACCAACATGACCACTTTTTATTTTATTTTAAATAATTCAATTTATTTTTTAAATTATTTGTCTTTAAAAAACAATTTTCAAAGTGGAACTTACTTTTATTAGAGTCATAAATGTTTTTTCATGAGGGAAGAATACCCTTAAATAAGACCAAAGTCATAAAAATATAGATAAATTGAACTCCAACAAACAATTGTACCAAAGGATTAATATCCAGCTTATATAGTAAATGCTTATTAATAAATTAGACAACTCAATAGAAAAAAACTGGTAAAGGATATGAAAAAGAATTCATAGGAAAGGAAATACAAATGGCAACCTCACTAGTTAATCAGGCAATTATGAAATCAAAAGTTTAACAATATCACATGTTGGTGGGGGGGTTGGGGATGCACATTGGGGAGAATACGTTGGTATGCTGTTTTAGGGGGCAATTTGTCATTGTCTATTAACATTTTTAAATGAACGTAACTTTGACACAATTCTAATTTAGTAATCTACTTTAGAAACTCTTGCTTGGTGCATAAAGAGTCATGTACAAAGATATTCACTGCAGCACTACTACTTGTAAAATCTAAAAACCAGAAATAACCAAACTGTCTATCTGAAAGGAACTAACTGAATAAACTATTATCGATTGTCATTCAATAAAATGAAAACCTAGATAAGGTATCCAAGATATAAAGGGAAAAGAACAAGTTGGAATGATACGTGTAATATATGAATATACACCTGTACGATAATACATGTTAACAATGATATACTTTTATAGGTATCTATAGTTGGATATAAACTCATTTTTTAAAGGATTGGAATAATATATACTAAACTGTTAATGGTACTACTTCTAAGAAGAAGTATGGATGTAAGGACAGTCAGTTGTTCAAGAGGAACTTTAGCTTTGTATGTATGAATTTTTTAACACAAAACTACATTATTTAGCTAACTAAAATGTTTTAAATTTAATCAACTGTTTTGATAATTTACCTACAAATGACAAATGAAACACCCTCAACTGTAATATACTTCTAATACATTAAATCCTTTTTTCTGACCAGCATTTACTAACAATTACTTACCCCCAGGTAACGGTTTATCTTTATCTACATTGTTGTTCTCATAGTGGAATTCATAACCAAAATGCTTTACCCTTCTGTGTTTTAACGATTTTTGAACTGCATGAAGGGAAGAAAATAAACTGTTTGGGTAAAAAAGAATTTCATTCCTTCACATACTTCAAAGTAAACATTGTAAGTAAGGATTAATTACTTTAGTAATAGCAACTTTTATTAACTGCTAAATTACAGTCATTAATAAAATTCTCCAATACCTCCTATTCTTATACAACAAAAATTGGAACCCTCACCCAATCAATCTGAAAGAGCTAAATATGTATACTGCCACTCACAGTACTGCTAATGATCTGGAAAGAGTCAGAATAACTAATTTGCAACTATCTCCAGGAGGCTCTTACTACATGATAATGGTATGGCAGTGAAACGCTGATTCCTCATAGGAAATATGCCTTACAGATGAGAGAATCAAGTAAGATAATATATGTAAAAAGGCTTATAAATGTTAGGTCTACAAATGTTGGCTAATAAATATTAACCAGTTTGGAGTTTAAAATTGAAAGCTATATAAATGTCATTTATTATGAATGCTACTAAGCATTGTTGGTATGACTTCCTCACATTGGATCCAGGCTACCTTCAGTAATTTTGAGGACATACCAGAGTTTTAATGAACCAAAGGAGGAGAAAAAAAGAAGGATCAGTAACACGGCATTTTGCAGAAACTTCTAAATATCAAATTTTAAAGGTTTTACTTACAATTTTGATTGTCTTTATCTTCTGTCCAGTTAACACTTTCCAAAAGCATTTTCTCATCCTCAGAAGAAATAATTTCTTCTACTACCATGAGGCCTGGGGGTAAGGCTTGAAGCCCCAACTCCTTCCATTGTGCTGTGGGAAAACAAATTAAAATAGTCACATACAAAACTTAAAGTTCCTATATACAAATAATTCTGTCCAATAGCCATTTATCAGTTCATAAAACTCCCAATCTCATTTTAACAAATAAGAATGCTAAAAGGCACAAGACATATTAACAGTACAAAATTAAAGACCAAGATAAAAATTATGGTGCATTTTATCTACTGCAATTACCAATAGCAAATAGAATAATAGTATTCACTTAAATATTCTGTTCGATCATGATTGAGCCAATTTTTAAAACTCACTAAGAAACAAAATTTCTTATAATATCTATAGTATGCCCCTCTATAAACAAGTCAGATTGTCTATAAATACTGAATACAAAAAATTTAATGCTCAGTTTTGCCCATAGGTTCTTGACACTGGCTGTGGTCAAGTAATAGAAACATATAAAATAACACAATTTTCTAAAATAAAAATGTCATTGTATGAAGAATTTAGCATATATTTAGCATAAATTAAGAGCACATGTCCTTCAAAGTTTTAGATAAATACAGCTCTAGAAGGAAAAGGAAAAAATAATTTATGATTAAAGGGAATAGTATAATTAACATTTACTATTAGAGATCTGATCATTCTTCTTACGGACATGATTTTTGAAGCTTTCTGCTGAATAGTTTTCATCTTTGAATAATTTAATGTAAAAGTCCACAAAAATAATATAAATATCAACTAGATTTTATTAATATTTCAGAACTATAAATAGTGAATCATCTGATATTTACAAAGTGTTTACTATATTCCAGGCATTATATTATTTATTCAAATTATATAAGGAAAACTTTGGGGAAAATTCCTTAAAAACCGGTAATTTACAGTGCAAGTACAGAGTTTTCCAAATATATGTATTAAAAAGAATTAAAAATATCTCTTTGTTATTCAGTGGCTATCTGGTAGTAGATATCAAAGCAAGTATCAAAATATTCGTGACACAGTTCTATCTTCTATTCATTCTATTCTCTATTCATTTCTATTAAAAATGATTTCCATGGTTATAAACATAATTGTAACAATCTTAGAAGTACATCTGGATCTAATGTAGGATTTTGAATAGATGACTCTAAAACTCACTTTGTAAATTTTTTTTTTGTGTGTGTATGCAATTTCTTAAAGAATGTTCAATATGCTGAATGGGGGAAAACCAAAAGGACAGTATTTTCTGATTAAAACTTACTCCTAAGCCATTCAATTTTCAAACATAAAATATGGAGATAATCTAGTTTTTATCATCTGTAAAGCTTAAATCAGATTTAAAATTAAATACATATAATCACAGAAAATTACAACTTTTAAAATGTATCTTTGAAAGAGTCTGTAAAGGTTTCCTTGGAGTTTTATTTTACAAAAACATAAATTGGGTAAGATTACACTCACCTACCCACCCACAGGATATTTAAACAAAACTTTCTAACTGCCTAAGTAGGTGACAAATGATTATAGTAGAGAGATTAGATGTCTAAATCAAAGTTCATCTCAATACATCTCGTTTCCATGGGGCAGTGGTGAAAAGATGTAATAATCTCTATAATATTTCTGTAAACCACTCTATAAAGCTTTCATTTAAATTAGTAAACTTAATTAATTTAAATACAATTAAATTGAAAAATCAGTTCCTCAATCACAATCATATCTGTTGGAAGCGCAGATATGAACATATGAACATTTCCATCATCACAGAAAATTCTGGACAGCGCCACCATAAAGCTTTAAGGATCTTTGGTGGCTTAAGGTGTTCCTCCATAAATATGAAGCTTAGCACATAATCATTTAGGTTACAATTAGTTCTTAAGTAACTAATCACAAGCTTCTGGGTAGATACCGTAAAATAAATTGGTGATCTGAGTCCTCAACATTAAATTATGAAAAACATAATGACAGGTAGCAGGGTTCCAAAATAAGTAACATGCATAATAAACCTATTGTTAGGTTGGGGGGATCAGCTCCTTAAAGGCAGGCTATGTCTTAATTGACCTCTCTTCAACCACTTGTCCCAGACCTGGCACCAACTAGGTGCTTACATAATGTTAAAGGGAAAAGGGCTGTCTTAACTGATGTCCTATTTTGTTTCACAATAACTGAACCTCCCAAGAAAAGGAAAGAAAACTCAAACAAAAGCAAGAACTAGTTTTTAAAAGATACCTGTATAATAATACCTTTTTCCACAAAATTGAAGTACAGAATGATCTTTTGTCCTAAATCATCCACTATTTCTTTTCCATTGAGGGTAACATAGGCTTTCTTGGATTCTTCTATAGTTTTGTATATTACAAATGCGTAGGGCTTATCAGGAGGCATTAAGAGAGCATCCACTTGTCCAAATCTCTCTAAAACTGGAAACAGCTGGTTCCTACTCACACCATTACCCAAACCACCATTGGCAACAACCAGGATCTTAAAAAAACAACAAAAAAAGAAACATGAACAATTGATATCAACCTGTTTATTTTTAAAGATTTTAAAATAAGATAAAATAAGATTATTTTTAAATAAGATAAAATAAGATTTTTTTAAACAAGATTTCTACAAAGGTGTAATTAAGAAAGAAAAAAAGTTCCTTTACAGTGGTTATTTGGTTTTCTAATTTCATACAAAGTATGTAAATCAATTTACTAAATATTTAGGGATTAAAAAGTACTCCTTTGTTGTAAATAATACTGATTTTTAAATAGCATTTTTAGTAAAATATTCATTTCTTAATGACCTACATACAAATTAAAGATAACTTATTACTGTTCAAATATAAATTTAACATAATGAAAGAGAAACAGGAGGAAGAGAGGTGGAAAAAACAAGGAGTTAATTACTAATATTTACTTTTTTGCCAGACACTGTGCTTGCTATATATTTTTACCTACTTAATCCTTATGAAAATAATTTTCACAATAATTCTACAAAGTTGGTAATATTAGCCCCACTTCATCGACGATGAAGCTAGGTTTCAAACTTATTTCTGTTTCTGTCAGTTTCCAGAATTCACACTTTTGATATAACCATTATACAATGTTTACTAAAAACTAAAAGTAAAGGTATTGACTCAAAGAAAAACAAATTACAGGCTATACTGAATAAAAAATTTTTCTGTGTTTAAGTAATTCAGTCATTTTGTAATTACAATGTTTTCCTTTTTAAGTTTCGTGCTTACTTCCTGTCATCTGCAGTCTGCACTAAACTTTATTCAGGGATTATTTTTTTGGGGTGGGGGTCTCCTATTTTTATTCTGATGTTCATGGCCTAGTGCCCTTATAATCTTGGTACTTAAAAACATTCTACATGATGTTAAGATGTTTAATTTTTGATCCATGCCTTCTAAAAACTTTGTAGCATAGTAAAAGTAAAGTATTGATGGTCTATTCTCATCAGCTCATCTATATCAGGTATAGGCAAACTTCTAAAAATGATCACATAGTAAATATTTTAGGCTTCACAGGTCACGTAAGTCTCTGTCACATAACCTTGTTTTTATTTAACAACCTTTAAAAATGTAAAACTCACTCTTAGTTCACAAGCCAGCTTTGACTTGAGGAGAGTAGTTTGCCCCTGATTTATACTAAACTAGAGATTAGAACATACTGTATTAGTTTCATATACACAAAATGGGAATATCTAGAACCTTGTTTTAAAAGAATGTAATAGAATCATTTAAAATGAGATAACAAAAAATGTACAGCTCTGTTCTTTTATGGGACAGCCAATACTTTGTATGTATGCAAGTATACACATAATAAACAACACGCTGATACAATACTATAAAATATGGTATAAAATTTAGCCTCAGATGGCTTGCCCTGGACCTCATTCAGTGAAATTTATAAATAAAACTACCAAAATAATTTGGTTACATGCTGCCATAGTCACAAAAACATTTCCGTATTCCCAAATCTAGGGAACTCAAAGATTCTGTAAATGACAAGGTTCCACTGCATATCTAGGAACTGAGGACGACGGCGAGGTGTGACCTGAGGAGTTATCAGTGGTCCTCAAAGATTCTAAGTGATTTGTAGGCGAGCCTAACAGCAGACCACACGAAAACAAGTTCAGTGGGAGACAGAAGGGAGAAATTTATTTACTATTACATGTGAGTTATACAGTATAATTAAATGCAGTTATTGTTTTATTTATAATTTTTCAGCTAAGCAATTTTCCCAGTAATATGAAGTAGAGAATTCGGAATTTTTTGTGTTATGTTTGGTCCTGACAATTTGAGGATCACTCTAGAGAAATCTCACTATGGCTACACATTTCCATAAAGGCACCTATATTTCTAACACATGGTAAAAAAAAGCATTTGTTCTCCCCTGGATAGATCATATATCATTGGAGGTCCTTCTACAATTTTACTCTTTTCCTCTAAAAACACTGTGGATAAAAATATCAAACCTAAACAAATTGACATTTCAAAAGCCACGAAGGTGAGATTAACGCTTCTAGAGATTTGAAAGAAAAGACAGACCCAACCAGAAACAGGCTTCAGAGGCAGCAAACAAACTTAGCCCATTTCTTTTCTTACCACTTCTCTTCATGACCCTGTAAGGAAGAAAAAGCAAGTTACACTTGGGAAGAGAAGACAGAGGATGTGCCAGTTTAATCTTCTGAATGCTGCATAGCTTCAGCAGCTCTTGGAAGAAAGTGTGTAAAAACATATTAATCCTAATCTATTATCTATTCCAAGCTTTTCATAGGAATTTGGTTTAAATTCTCTAAAGTCATTAATAGTTAAGACAATCAAAGTGTGGGCCTTTTACCTGCTAAAATTAAATCTCCTCAAAGATTACTCATTCCTAAACTATGATGCAGCACAGAAAACAGAAGAAGCATTTATCTGGGAGTCAAGAGACCTAAATTTTAATCCCAGATTCACCTTCTCAATTGTTTGTCATTGGCCTTCAGTTAGATGAAGGCTAAGGTTCCTTCCTACTCTTATCCTATAGCTTTAGAACCAGAAAGATATTGGAAGGAAGGAATAAAGGAAGGGAGGGAGGGAGGAAGGAGAAGGGAAGGGAAAGGAAGAGAAGGATGGAGGGAGGAATTCATAAGGTATTTTAATGACTAGTAAGTACTGTCATATACATATCCTCTTTAGAATCTAACAATCTAACTGGATTTTAAAAAGTATGCACTACAACGTCCTTACAAATGAAGAAAGCTGAGGTCAAAGGATACTGCTCATGCCCAAATAAGTGGGGAATCTAAGAGTCACAGTAAGTTTTTCTAATTCATAGCCTAGGAAGTTTCAAAGTCCCCTAAATATTAGGTTGGTACAAAAGTAATTGCAGTTTCTGCAATTAGTTTTAACCTTTTAAACAACAATAACTTTTGTACCAACCTAATATAATTATTGCCATAAGATAATGAAAAGGCTTTGTAAATAAGATGCAATAAACATAAAATGTTTTCTAGCATATAGCTATAATACAGATGAACTTACAAAGAAAAGAAAGAAGATTGAATTAGGATACAAAAGATGTAGCTTTAAGTTTCAGTCACGTTATATCAATTACAACCTCTCAAAATCTTTGTTTTCTCATCCATCTCATAGGATTTTTTAAGAAATTAAATAATGAATGGGTATGCCTTGTAAACTGTAAACAGCTGTACAATGTTATTGTTATTAACACATACCTACAACTCCCTCATAGTTCAACCAACACAATCGATGCAAATTCAAACTACACTAGGGTATGTCTTAAAATAGGTTAGCAGATCCTAACATATGGATATTTAATATAAATATAACATATGACTAAACCATTACAGCCTCCTTTTCTGAGCAATTAACAAATATTACTACAATACATTGCATGGCAATACATTTACATTCAAAGGACAATAATAGTTTTAGGTCACCTGAGTGGCATAGGATACTGTTTCAATGCCTTCATGTCTCAGCAAAGTGTGCCTGGCTTTCACCTGTTTCCTTAAGAATTTCTTCTCAGTTTTACTGAGTTTGTAATTACTTTGATGGTTGCTATCCATGGCAATACTGGAAAAGAAAAAAAGTACAAAATGTCAACCTTAAAAGTCCTGAAGGGACAGTTATAATGATGCTATTCATATACTCTGCAGTTTGTAAATATTTCTATGTAACACCTTTTTTAAAAATGCTTTCTTTACCTTTTACTTTAGAGAAGTGAGAACAAACAGATGCAGGAACAATAAAGAAATATTTAAAAGGTAACAAAGAAGCAAGAACATCTACTTGGGGTCTACAAAACGTTCCAATGCTCTAGCTCTATTCAGTGAGCTATTTTACCCATAGATGATATATCCCTTTACTTATGAAATTCTAGGTAAAATGTGCCACAAATTTCACGAACATTATGTTAGGAAAGAAAAAAAAAATTCACAGAAGCATATAAAGTATGATTCCATTTACACAAAGTTTAAAACTCAAAAGACATATATTGTTTATATATAAATGCAAACAAAAGCAAGGAAATGATAAACACAAAGTTTAGGAGAGAAGTTATTTCTGGGAAGAAAGAGAGGAATGTGATATGCAAGTGACACAAAATCATTAAAGGTACTTCTTAAGCTAGGTGATGTTTTAGGTGTTTATTATTTTTTTAAAGCTACACGTTATACATTTTTGCATCTATAGTTTTTTTAAATAACAGATATAAGGACTCCATAGAATTGTTTTCATTTAACTAAAATACATCAATCAGCAAGTAGTTACTGAGTGCTTTCCCAGAGGCCTTCACACTATCCAATTCAGCACCCTACAGCATGCATTATAGTAGTTTACTTTATTTTGTTCACAGAATTTGACAAAATTTATGGTGATTCATTATTAGCTTAATTCCCCAATCAGTTGTTAACTCAGAGAGCAGTAATCGAACACAGTATGTGCTCAATAAAAATTTGTTGAAGGGGTAAACAAATGGTAATGGATGAATACACAAATGTCTATTTATAGTCTCAGCACTCTGCACCATACAACCATGATACAGTGTATGCTTTCAACAAGTTAATAAGTTAGTTGAGGAAAACAGACAAACACTGAACAACGAAAGAATATGACACATCTTTATATAATTGTTAATGGTATATCTTTAGGTTGTGACATGAACTAGAGACAACAAAAAAAAATCATATCAATATTAACTGGAAAAGTTTGGAAGAACTTCAAAACAGAATGGGACTTGGTCAAGAAGGACAAGAAAAACATAGTCAGATGAAAGGGAAGATATCCAGTGAGTCAATGAGGAGCAGAAACTGAAATCACAAATGGATGTATCTGGCAAACACAGTGCGAGGTAAGCATGATTTTTCAGAGCAGAGAATATTAGCTTATCCCCTGACCCCACTCTTCACGCACTTGAAAGTCTTCAAAGTTAGCAAACGAAATAAATTGAGTAAGTTAAATAAAATTGTTACCGCAGGTAGAAAGAACAAGGAGAGAGGGGGGAAGAAGGGAAAGAGGAAGTGCGGGAAACAAAGGAGAGAGGAGATGAGATCATTCTAAAGAAAAGGTGCAGCTAAACAAAAAAAAAAAAGAAAGAAAAGAAAAGGTGCCGCTACAGCTACTTGCAATACTTGCCCTCCTCTTGGCCTGCGCACTCCCGTTATTTTGGGAGTGTACTATTTCCTTTCTCTTAATAAATCCACTGCTTGTTCGGCTTTGTTTGCGTTGCTTATTTGATACATCCTGGAATTCCTTCCTGTTACCATACAAGAACCCTTTTTTCCCTGGTAACAAAATCATATACCAAAACAACTCATAACCAGTAAAAACTCTAATTACTAACCTATACGGATCCAAGAAAAATTAGCTTAGTCTACTGAAAGAACTAACATACAGGGCACATGTGATGGGAGGTAAGGCCAGTAAAACGGGCTGGCTGGACAGTACAGAAGAGACGTGAGAGGCAAGAAGAAATGCTAGCCTGATCTAGGGTGGAGGCTGCAGGAAGAAAGGACACAGGGAGAGAGTGGGAGGGCCAAAGTAAAGTTCAGGTACAATGAGTAGGTCTGGATGACTACTCAGACATGAGGGAGAGAAGAGTCACAGATCGCTTACTACCGGTAACAGTACAGAGCCTGAGTGACTGAAAGACTGCTGGTGTCATTTCAACACTGCAAAGGTGAGGAAGAATTACTAAGTGAGGGCAGTAATGAGTCAGATTTCAGATTTAGGATATACCATGTTTGAGGTACTGGTGAAATACACAGTTGCAATGTCTGGCTGGCAGGTGACAATATAAAGTCACTAACAGGAGAGGGAATAAGGTTAGAAAGTTTCCGGAGTCATCATTACATAGGAAGGGTTAGCTGAACAGGTATTTTTAACATGTACTAATTATAATTGTTTATTCTAATGTTTGTCCCCTTCCATTGGACTATGAGCTCTTTGAAGACAGGCATTGAATTGTATTTTTTTTGTTCAATGCCATGAGACAGACAGTATAACAGTGCTTAGCGGTCCAGGTTCTCAGTTCAAATTTCAGCTCTGCCACTATTAGCTGATCCTGTGTGAGTTCATTACTTACTTCTGTGCTTAGGTTTCTTCACCTATAAAATAGGAATAATAGTGCCTGTTCTTGGCACATAACTCCATCCACTCTCTGGACTAAAAACTTGACCAAACTCTAGCATGGCTTCTAGCAGCATCAAGCAATGTCCCTAGGATGACCCCAACTACCCATTAAAATGCCTGCCTAAGAAAACTCAAAATGCTGCCAGGAAATTTTACTATTTGTTCTAGCAACAAATAGTAAAATAGGCCCCTGACCTCCCTTTCTTAAAGTGTTTACTAAAAAGGGCTTACAATTATGAATATGCATTTCTTGCCATTCAGAAGTGTCTCTCTCAAGGACCTGAGGGCCATTCCTTTGAAATTTACTCATCAGGAAGGATAGAGCCTCCATCTCCCAGTCTCTATGACAAGATAGAATCCAAACTTTGATAACTGCCAGTAGTAAACAACTGGCCTCGTTGTATTTGCATCGACAACCTTTTGTAATGTTCACTTCTCTGACTCTACTGAGATTCTACTCACCCTACCCCTTCCTCATTCACCCTTTAAAACACCCAAATCACTGCTGCAGCTCTTTCCCCTACTATCAGTAACTACTGAAGAAAATCTGTATTCACTGTTTTAACTAATGTCCAGCTGCATTAACGTTTGACACAATCTCATAACTTTGTTAAAAGGAGTAACTACATCTATTACTAAATTTAGTATTACCATGTTTCCCCAAAAATAAGACCTAGCCAGACAATCAGCTCTAATGTGTCTTTTAGAACAAAAATTAATATAAGTCCCAGTCTTATCTTACTATAAGACTGTGTCTTATATAATATAATACCAGGTATAATATTAATATAATATAATATAATAAGACCAGGTCTTATATAATACAAAACTTGGCCTTATATTAATATTTGCTCCAAAAGACGCATTAGAGCTGACTGTCCGGCTAGGTCTTATTTTCAGGGAAACACGGTAACTACTACTGTTAATTTCCAGAAGAGGCTGATCAGAACAGTTTAATTAGATACAGAAAAGCTGAGGGCTCTGAAAGAAACTATCTTACTGCCATTCTATTCCAAGGTCATTATTTTTGGAATGGCATCTGTGCAGTATGCAAGGGAGAACAAGGGATCGATGCGCTAAAAATTTGTTTCTTGTCACATGAGCAAAGACTGCAAAGTGGAAGAAATGAGGAAGAAAAGATGTTGAATATGTCTTTTTAAAAGTCTGACACTAAGTCTAGCACCAGTAGATGGAACTTCATAATCACATTTCTATCACTCCCCTTCTCTTCTCCTTCCCTCAGTCGTGCAGTATCATGTGAAGAAACACAAGTCCGTGTTGCTCTGGAGGCTCCTTTGTCCCCCATTCCAGTGACCTGGCAATGCACTGGCCCAGCAGGTCTGAATCACCTCAACAAGGAATGGGCTAATACCAGCTGCTGAGGTCTGGAAGTGCTTCCTTTCTAACAAGGCCACTTCCCTGGCCAAGGAATTTACACTATTGCACAAAGGCTTGGATGCTCCTTGCCATGTTATGGGAGTGTTATGGGATGTTACAGGAGTGAGGTCACTATTTACTAGAATACTAGACACGCTGAGTCAAGTCTAATCATGTCCCGCCTAAAAACATTCTCTGTAGGATAACAAGAGTTTAAAGATCACGCATGCTCTGCTAGTAAGTTTAACCCCAATATATCCTTGGTTATTGACCTAAGTGGTACTAGTAGTATATGTGTCCATACCCTCCTTGAACAACAGGTGCCTATAATGAACCAAGCAGTATAAACAAATGTTCCTGTGCTTGTATGTAAATTACACTTAATCAACAGCAAAAATTAGAACTGAAATTCCTATCAAATGAGGCCTGACCATAAAGTACAGCATAGGTATACAGGGTATACATACAAATCTAGAGGACACACAAGAAATTGGTGATATGGGTTGTCTCCAGGAAGTGGAAATGGGTAGATTGGTACGGGAATGAAAGGGAGCATTCTTTTTTTGTAACTTCTGAATCTAGTAGCTATTCAAATTGCATCACGTATTGGAAAAAAAAAAGGAAATGATTAGAAAAAAACTGACCACATTACTTGTCACAGCACCCCGTTTTAACTCTTTGAACACCTACTCTATATTTATATGCCCTCATTAATTTGTTTATTCTCCATCTTCCTCCTCTAATTTACCAGAAAGCTCCATGAAAGTAGATTTTGTATTGTTCACCTGTAGCCCTCAGCACCTAGAAAAGGATCTAGTAGCCACTCAATAAACGTTTATTGAGCAAGCATAAACTTATTAACTTACTAACCTTGCCATCTTACCTCCTAAACCTCTTCTTCAGAACTCTAAGTATGGTGGCCCTCTTCAATGTTTTCATTAATGCCTGGTGTGTATCTCTATCTCTGTAGTTTTTACATTGTGGTATAATTACACTTATTTGTGTTTGTGTGTTGGGCTCACCCAGAAGCCTGTCATCTACTATTTGAGGGCATGGACTTGAATGTGGGGCATACAGCTAGCAGCCACTCCGTAAACACAGAGGGTGAGAAAAAAAATGTATACACATTTTAGGAAAGGAAAAAACTGTATTAAAATGGTAATACTCAATATATAGTGATAACAAGAGATGAATACAAGTCATGTGTGTGCATTTTTTTGGCACCCCCTGTATTTAACTGAAATGAAAACCAGAGGCTGACACTGGCCCAACAGTCTCTGGGACTACTCAAATAAGAGCACAGGAAGATTCAGCTGTGTGAGGGACCAGACCACTAGCAATGCCTTTTCTTCACTGGATTGGCACGGGTCAGAAAAGCACAAGAACTGCCAGACCAACACGCCCCAGGCTGCAACCGCCAGTCCCCAAAGGAAACAGAAGACTTACACAGACTACTCGCAGGCATCCGCACCAAACACAAACACGTGCACCTCAAACGCTGGCAGGACCGCCCAACGCACAAACACCCTTCTGCCCAGGGACCGCACCAGGGCGCCGCTGGGGACATTCATCCTCTCCCTAGGTTCGCAGCCCCACACTAGCAAGCCGATAACGACCGGAAAAGGCCGACAAGAGAAAGCGATGATTTGCAATCATCATGCCCGCCGGTAAGAAGTGCCACAAACCTCTGCATCGGCTCAGGCTGGGTTCTCGCTACGCGGGTGCTCTCTCCTCCACCAGCCTCTCCAATCTACCCCTGAAAGCTGCGGCGGGTACTCTCACGTCACCTCACCTGGGCGCAGCCATGTTGGAGAAAACTGTACTACATTTCCCATGAGCCTGCAGGGCGATGAACAGAGCTCCCACAATCCTCTTCGCCTCCCAAAACTCTGTATCCACTCTTTATTGGCCGAATCTTTGGGCTGTAAACCTTTCTCTGTTACAGTGAAAATTCGGTTGTCTTATTTGGGGGAATAGTAAGGGTTGGGAGTGCAGCTTATTTTAGGTAGCACCCTAAATGGACACAGTAAAGCAGGTTTGTCAGTAATGCCCCTCGGTCCATCACTAATGCCCCCCTCTTTGGGCTGTTTGTGCATCTTTTCTGCTGAATCTTAGAGGAATGGGAGTGGGCTTTGGGGTCAGAAAAATGACATCGCATGGACGAGAAAGAGGGAGGCGAATATGCATGAACGTGCCAAAGGAATGGTGAGTACCACAGAGTGGAAGAATGTTTAAAGAAGTAGGACAGAGAAGGTGGGCCACGCCAGATTATAGAAGACTATAATAATTTGCAGGTCTACGGGGGTCCCTGGAAGAAATGGAATGATATGGCCAGAGCTTCTCTTGGAAGGTGGAGGAGAGACTAAAGTAAGAAAACTATTTAACAGGCTGTTGCAGTGGTGAAATGAAAAGTAACAAACTACTAACTGGCACACAGCAGTGGCAGAGGGAAAGGAAAAAGATTTGGTAACATCAGGAAAGACACAGGAGAGGGAAATGATTAGCCATTGTTCCTGCTCTAATGTTATTTGTGTGATGTGAATGTATTAATAATCATTCTGCCTATATTGGATTATGAGCTATATAAAGTGCAGGGAAGGAAACTCGGGAGTGGGGAGGAAATTACTTCCCTGTAGTGCTGATAAATGCCCCTATCCACACTCCCACCACAGTGGACTGTCAATAAAAGCTAAGGTTGGCTGGCCAGGAAAAGTGGCACTGACAAGAGAGTGTTGCTGAGTAGAGGAATGATTTTTATGGAGAATAGGTTAGAAGGAGGAAACAACAGAAGTTGGGAGGCAGAGAGGCCACCACTGAAATAGTCCAGGAAAAAGACAGTGAAGTTAAAACTGAATAGCAAAAGTGAAGAGGTCAGATCCACCAGACATTGCAGGAGAGAGGATAAGGAAAAACATGTTCAGTGCGGTCTTGCTTCTGCACTTTCAAAAACAAATTCACATAGGACTTTCTGTGATGATGGAAATGTTTTATAATATGAGTTGTCCACTACGGTAGCCACTAGGGACATGTGGCTTTTGAGCGTTTCAAGTATGGCTAGTACAACTAAGGAACTCCATTTTGAAGTTTTAGTTTTATTTAGTTTCAGTTAATTTAAATTTACATAGCTGTATGTGGCTAGTGGTTACCAAATTGGACAACAGTGTAAAATATCCCCTTATCTCCTGTTTGCCAAATTCACTTATTTCATCTCTGTACCATCCTATTTGAAGATACTGAAGCTTTTAAAAGTTTTGAATTTCTTAGCCTCAGTGAAACTACTCTCTCCTGGTTCTCTTCACACATTTAGATTACTTGTCCTCAGAATTTCTCACTAGCTTTCCTCCCTTGTTCCACATTTAAATACAGGCAATCCTTCAGATTTTGTATTTGGCCCTTTTCTCTTACTCTACAGTCTTTCCCTGTCTGCCTCCCAGAGTTTTAAAGATATTTATGAATCATTCCCTAATCTTTATCTTCAGGCCTGATTTGCCTTTCTTCCCTTGGCTTCCATTTAGGAGGCATTTTAGTTTAGTGAAAACAATATGGGCATCAGAGTATGACCTAAAGTAGAAACTGCAAAACAGCCTTTACCTTTTGGGATTGATGTAATAATTAACTCCCATACATAAAGTAACTGTTAAGTGGTTGTTCATTCCTATTCTACTCTTCCGCTCCTGAATTACAGGCCCAAATTTCCAACAATGTGCTGTCTATCCTTGCCTCTGTATCCTTAGAAAAAGGTGGACACATTTAAAATTTTGCATGCAATCTTTTTTATACAGGCCTTTACCTTTTCTCTCTGAGAAGATGACTCCCTAAAGTGGTTTTCAGCTACATTCAAACCCTATTTTATTTATCATGTAACTCCAGTGTCTTCCATAATCTTGTAATAATAGGAATTCACTAAATAGTGAACTGGAAAGAAATTTAATTTGAAGATAGAATTCATCGTCACCTGTGCCAAAAGCTTTACATGGTGATCTATAATAATTTTTCAAAGGTATAAAATGCTGACCTAGTGACTCTTTCCTTAGTAAAACCCTACTCTCAGCTTCATGATAGCTGAGTCCTCTGTGTGACAGTGTAGGAGTTGGCAAGGTTTTTCTCTAAAAGACCAGATAATAAATATTTTCAGCTTTGTGGTCACATATGGTTTCTGATCATATATTCCTTTTTGGCTTTCTGTTTTTAACAACCCTTTAAAAAGGTAAAAACCTGTCTTAGCTCCCCTGCCTTATGCCTGCATGATTTGTCTCATGGGCTATAGTTTGCTGACCGCTGGACCCTCTTCCTGCACTCTGTAATCCTGAGCACAGTCTGAAGGTGAAGCTAAGATTGGCACCACCACTGAAGACATGTATTAGGAATCACAGTATAAATGAATGTAATCACATTAGCCAACACTACATTTTAAATCATGGAAAAGTTGAAGTCTGTCCCACAGTAGAGTTCCAGAAATTAAGGCTAGGAGCAACATATCATTTAGAATTGCTTTTAGTTGCCAGTGACAGAAAACTGGTCTGATTGCTTAAATATTGTTCCTTAAATGACAAGCTATCAGGCAAAAGCAATCACTGGCATTGGTTCTGCTGTTCAGAAATGTCATCTAGAACCCAGATGCTTTTTAGTCTCTTGCTCTACCATCCTTGATATGTTAACTTTTTATCCTCACTCTTGATGTCTCCTGGTTATGAAGTGGCTGCTCCTGCTCCAGACATCTTGTTCCCATACTAGCGTATCTATCTGGGAAAAAAGGAGCAGTGTCTCCATCATTTCATCCTGGAAATGAAGCTCCCAGTGAACTCTCCCTTGTTACTTTGATCACAAATGGGTTGCATACTATCATATGCCGAAAAATGGGCCCACAAATGTATCCACACTCTAGTCCTGGGAACCTCTGACTATGCAGATGTAATTAAGTTTACAAACCTTAAATTATCCAAGGGCCCAATATAACCACACAGTTTCTTAAGAGCCAAACAATTTACACTGGCTGGAGCAAAAGAGGTCAAGCAGAAGAAGTCAGATTCCAAGTGTGAAGGATTCAACACACCGTTGTGCAAAGTCCACGTGCAAGGACGGGAGAGAGACTTTTATAAGCTAGGGGCCGCCCCAGCTGAGAGCTAGCAAGAAAATAGGGACCTCAGTCCTACAACCACAAGGAAATTGGTTCTGCCAACAACCTGAATAAGCTTGGAAGCAGGTTCTTCCCAGAGCATCTTGGTAGGAGTCTGGCCAACTGACACCTTGATTCTGTCCTTATGAAACTCAGAGCCAACCCAAACTCATGACCTACAGAACTGTGAAATGATAAATGTGTGCTAATTAATTAGAGCAGCAATAGAAAACTATTACACATGCTTACCCCAGACCAATCACCAAGTAAAGGGAATAGAAGTGCCCTGACTGCTTTAGGCCAGTCATGATTAACTCCATGTGGCTGAGGTGAGGCCCATCCTCCCTGAAATCAAGAGACCTTGATAGACTATACTATCTGGAGAACAATTAGGGTTATGTTAGCAAGAAAAACGGGAGAATAGCTGTTGGCTAAACAATTAACAGGATGTTTCATTAGGGGGTTGAATACCATCTGGCTGGATTATAATATGGTCTATCGGAAAAGCTAAGAGAAAGGGATGCTAGACGGATGAGCACTCTCCTCAACCAACAAAGCCTTCAGAGGTAGAATTCTAATAGCTGTTATACTTCTACTCCAAGATGGCTCAATCAGAAAAAATGGAAAATGTTCCCAACAGTCCTTGAAAACTTATATTTTTACTATGGTTCCAAAGGTGATACCATTTCACTGCAGTTTCAAATTCAATTCCTATATAATGAGGTTTCAAATTGCCCTCCCCCTCCTTTGGCTACCTTCTGGTTTTTTCCCCCACTTGTCCCCAGTGGTAAGTGTACTAGTTTTGTTTTGTTTTGTTTTTTCCTATTTATGATTAAAATACCATTTCTCAGTCTTTCGTCTCCACTTACTCTTTTGCTACTGATTTTATCCCTCTTGGGTAAATGACTAATTTATATGAAATTTCCTTTCCAAACTTTTGTCTTCTCTACTGCTTTCCTGGATTTCTGGCTTCTTGAAACTCCAGCATGACTGCATTATGTAAAACCACTTGATGTTCACTGTGACATTTCAGGACTCCATGCATTATTCATGCCATGATGATAAAAACTTAATGAAAAGTTTGCAGTTTTACAAGTTATATGGTGAAGGTATTCCATGCAGTAATTAGAGGCAAAGTAACCAAAAAAAAAAAAAAAAAGGAGGAGGAGGAGAAGGAAAAAGGGACCAGCCTCTAATTTGTAATGCAGAGCATGAAACTGCTTAAAGAACTGTGTTTTGGTCAGTCGCAAAACATATTTAGCTGTGAAGCATTACCCCCTCCCCAAACAGGTTTATCTATTATTGAGGTTGAAAACCTGCTTACTTCATAATAACTTTTTTTCTGCAACATTCAAGCAGAAGAAAATAAAGAGATAGATAACTTGGTGCAGGGAAATCTTTGGGGTGACCAGAGGACTGGGATTTGTAGATTTTGAAAGATTATGAAAAAAAACGAATCAATGTTTAAAAATGTTTCCCTTAACTCTACAAGAAAAAAAATCTTTAAAATTTATAAACAATTCATTTTAAAATATCTAATGAGTTTGATGGCTTCATACTATCATTAATGTCTCAAAGACCCCAAAATACAAACGATGCTTGCCTCAGTAGCGCAAGCTTCATCACTAAGTATACTGGATGTAAATCCATATTTCATATAATTTTCATGATCATTTGTAATTTGGGGAGTAGACTTCTTGTTAGATCTGATTAGTTGATCTTAGCTTTTACTTACATAGCAGCTAACTAAGACCTCATACAAGAAGTATCAATTTTGGCATATTCTATTGGTTATTTGTGCTTGAATTCTCTTTGTGCATCTCCACTGTAGGGAACTGAGAATGTTCTAACCATTTGTCCATTTTGCAAACATAGCGTTTGGATTACATAAGCATTTACCAGGCACAGAAGTGATGGCTTGCTTAGAGCAAACAGAGGAAGGTGCCAGGGGCAGTACCCCTGCCTGTGTACTCCCACTCTTCTTTTACAGCTCCTCTCAAAGTGTGTGACTGACAATCAGACATGCAGACTAATGAAGGCTCCAGTGTACTAAATGTGAGCGGAGATTAACCTGCTTTAGATGAAACTATACCTAGAATCTCCCAGCCTTCCAGATACCTGAGTTGTGCGTACTGCACATTCGAGTCCCCTGCACTAAGGCATGCATCTCAGAGGATGGGCCTTTACACGCTGCATCAGAATCACTGGCGAACTCGTTAAAAAACACACAGTTCCAGACCCCACTAGACACAGTCAACTAAAAGCAATGATAAGTTCTAATAGTGTCCCTGAACCCCAATGAACTATAGTATGCGTTTCAAAATCTGTGTGGCCAGGCCCAGCAATTAGCATACTTACCAAGCAATCCTACTGCTTTTGCAAGTGTTCAGTCATTGAAGAAAAATATTTTATATTATTCATCAACATAGAACTCTTTAAAAATCTGCCCCAGAGTAACAAACTGCCTAGGTTCTAGTATATTGGGGGTTTGTATTTTAGGTGAAATGTTTTAGTTTTATAAGGTACAAGGGACCAAGAAGTCATATGATGCAGCACACAGATTAACAAATTATTAAAGAACCCATACAATTATGTCTCAAAACAATTCTAATTATCAGCATGTCCGTATCCCATTTTACAGATGTAGCAACTGAGACTTAAAGACAAAGTACACGTAAGTAGGAGATATTTTTTAAGAGTGATTTGCATTCATGTCTGTGTTCTCACATGAATAAAAAGGGCTCCATTTCATAAGTTAAAATATATCTATCTACAACTTCATTTTAGTGAGGTATTAAAGTGCTAAACACTTAACATACATTATTACTTAATACTAACAATACCAAAAACAACCCTAGGAGTAAGTTTTATGCTCTTAATTTTACAAATGTGGAATCTGAGGCTCAGAAAGGTTAAGCCACTTTTCCAAGATCACACAGTTAGTGACAGAGGCAGGAGTCACTAACTCAAAGTCCCTCTTCCAATTGCATGCATTATGCCAAGGGACACAGTTGCAGAGAAAATGCCTTTTTAAAATATATTTTGAAATCTATTCAAGTGTTATAAGACAAATATAGACATGACAAACATGAAAAATGTTTTGTTTAAATGGTTACGTCTTTTAAGCAAAGTGCATGCAAGAATAATTTACACAGTATAACTTCAAACCTTCAATAAAAATAGTGTGTTCAGAATCTTACTTGAAAGTGTAGATGCTATATTAAGAATTTTAAAAAGACAAGCAGCATAGTCTTGTTTTCTTCTGTTGTTCCAACTTACAGTGTCAAAAATAAGATTGGTTATCATCATTTTCCTCACCTATTCGAAATCATGGCTTAGGGTACCATGCAGTTAATAAGAAGTTAACTGGACCTAGAATTTACTTTTCAACATCTCTAGGAAGCCTGTTGACATTCTCAGGATGAGGAATTAATAATTGATTAGCATTGATTATGGAACTCTTCATGAAATTTAACACACCATAATGGAAATAGATAGCTTTGAAAAATCATTTGAAACAAGAAACTTAGTGAAGTTGAATTATTGAGGTGCTGATATAGGTAGAACATGATCTCAAATTAAAAAAATGTTTTCCATGTCTGTCAAAATAATTGTTTGGGGTTTATGAGTCTCTGACAGATTACTTATGTCATCCCCTCTATTACAGATTCCTCCCATAGATTTAAATGCTCTTTTAGTCCAGTGAATGTAAGTGTTATTGTGACAGTGGCTTCATGTTCATCAGGAAACAAAAGGAATTAAAATTGTTAAAGAAATGGGGGTCTAGGACCTAAAGAAATACAGTAAGCTCATAGCCACATTCCTTCCAGTGTAGCAGGCACCTTTGACCAGGAGATGGCAGCAGTGGAAGCAGGAACTTCTAGAAGAAGGCATCCTGAGCAAACACTCTACTACTTGGAAATCAGGATCCCGCCTCGAGTTGGAATCACCAAAGACGTCTGGTTGATATGAAGACCTTTAGGAGGTACCACGTCACTGAAATGATCCCAGGCTTCTCCTGTTCAGAGTCCAAATCTGAGTCTGAAAACTAAAATCAAAGGTTAGGAGTACTGAGCAGATGTTACCAAGCCTTGGTAGCAAAGGGTCACTGAAAAATCAGCCCAGTTTATACCAAGAAAAATTAATTAGAAGTAACACACCAAAGCACTACAATAAGAAGCAGAAAGTTGAACAAGGCTTTAAAAGAGCCACAAGTCACAGAACAAATAGCGACCTAACTGGGAACCAAGAATATTGTGCTATCTACTAAATTTGACTTCTTCAAAATAGACTTCAAAAATGTAAATTTGCTAGTTCTAGTGGGCAATGGCGATATGAAGATGAGTCTGGAGCTCTGCATCAGATGCACCGCACAGCCTCAGGACAGCTCCCGCTAGGTCCAAAACAGTCCTCTCAAGTCTCCTCTTTCACATCAGGATTGAAGCTCATACTCTCCTCATTAGACCAGGTTTGGAACAAGTTTTTGGCAGATTGTCCGAAGATAAAGAATGGTAGGCAGGCAAAATCAGAGCACTCCACAGCCAGAGTAACCGGGATTTGTTTCTTACAAAAATGGGGCAAGAGAGCCTCCAAGGGAAGTCTGATAGAAAGAAATTTCAGACTTTGAACACCATGCTCTAAGCCCTCGGGCCATAAAAAAATATGGTGAGAACATTCCTTGCTCCCAAAACACTGAATGGGAGATTGGGAACTTTGTCCATTAGCTATGGAATTCTGGTCTCCACACGACAAGGCCCTAGACCATGGAAGAGACCACATTCAAAGGAAAGCCCAAGACTCAGGTGTATTAGGGTGGCGTCAGGTTATGCCAAGCCAAATAAGTGCCAGCACATGTGCTAGAAGGAAGTGCCTGCAGGCAGGTCCTATATGAAACTAGAGATTGAGGCTCCAGCCAATATCCTATCACTAAAGACTTAGCCAAGGTTGACACAATTGACAGGTCTGCTATAAACTGCTGGGGCTTGAGCTTCTCTGCTGTGAAGCACTTCCGTTTCCACTGGGGAAGGCCTTCTAGCATAGAATAAAATACGTAGCTGGTTTACTGCTTCTCTCTCATATCATCAGTTTCCCTCCCTGCAAACTGGTCAGGTCCTGCCCATAAATGCTATCGTGGAGGCTGTTACTCACACAGCAGGTTGCTTACCCCTTGAGGCAAATAATCTTCAGCCTGATTTTCATGTGATCAGTAGAAGAGTCCACGACTAGATTCTAGGCTCTAGAAAATGAGAAAAAAGTAGGTCCATACCAAATAGCTAGACAGGACATCTGTAACTCCTCTGCACATGTCAAACTGTCAGTGAGGTGGGCCACACTGTGATGACATGTCCCATATACTTGGTCTTTAACAGTTAGTCCTCCTCAGTGAGGAACGAGATGGAAGGCCTTGGAGCAGCATTCTGCTCCAGCAACTCCCGGTCTGGATGCCAGAGCCACAGTATTACCTGGGTGAACGCAGGGCCTGGAAGGCATAGGTGAGGATGCTAATCCACTCATGTTCCTATATGCAAGACAGGCTGTCAGAAACAACTCCCCAACCCCTTAATGGACATAAAGGCCTAAAAGATACATATGCACTCAGGTAAGGACAAACACATTCAATTAGTCTGGTAGCAGCTGAGGCCAGAAGCCCCCAGCAAGAAGGGTCAGGACCTCTTCAGCCACTGTTGGCAAGTTCTGCCTAAACCCAAATGGAAGATGTAGAACTACACAGAACTAGACATCAATCCACCGGTGTCACCAGGAAACAACACATCCAGAAAGCAGCAGCCTTGTACTTGACATGCAAGCAATATAAGGTAGCAGAGTCATCACATATCACGATGACAAAAAAAAAAAATCCAATAGCAGTCCATTCTTGGAATTTCCAGCAAGCATCTGTAGGGAAGTCCACCAGGAGGTAAAAAGCCTCAGTCACCAGAGTTTAAAGGCCAAGTCCACTCCTTAGAAGAAGAACTCACCAAAGCAAAGCAGGGTCTTGCTTCTCTGGGAAGGCCAGTTCCCACCACACGGGCTCTGTAGCAATTGGCAGAAAGCATTTCTTCAGAGCTCACAGCCTAAATCTGAGACTGAGCAGTAAGGAGGAGCCCTGTAGGGGCTTTAAATCCCTCCTGGGGGAAGCAGCTGGGGAAGGTTTGAACCTACAGGTGAGACATCAAGGGACTCCAGGTGTGCTCAAAAGGCACCCACTGTGGGAAGCAAGCAAACCCTCAGGGAACAAAGATCGGTGGGGTCTGACCAGTCCTACAGCAGTCAAGTAGGTCCCACCTCCTAGTCCCTTCCAGCTATTCAACTTTTACATTAATTCAGGTTTCCCTAATTAAGCTCTAAACTCTTTGAAGACCACAGCTTATGCTTTCGTATCCTACACTACAGCAGCCAGGATCAAGTACTGTGCATAAATAGGGCTAATACATATATATTTGTTGATTTATGCTGTTCACTAAAGGCAGCACGGTACTGCAGAGAACACACTACGTGGGGGTGCAAGTGAGAGGAGTATTTCATTCCGGCAAGTCTTGTCACCTTTCTGCACCTCAACTGCTTCTCTGTAAAATGGGGCAGTCAGACTAAACTTGTGTCCCTTTGAGGCTTAGTGTTTCTTAGACTCACTGTGGGGACAGAGCCCCAGAGAGCAGTTTCCAGGCTCTCGGCCTCACATAGAAAGGTGCTGGCTCAGGTATTAGATGGGCATCAGCTGTGACTAGTTGGCCGTTGGCTGTTACCAGTTAGCCATCAGTCACTGATATAACTACCATGGCTAAGCTAGAAAGGTGTCCTGGAGTAGTGTAGTAGTGTAGTGACGTGGTGGTGTGGCGTCCTGGCGTGGCGTGGCGTGGCATCGCGGAGTGTGGATTGTGGATTGCAAAGAGGCAGATTGCAGCTAGCAAGTGAGGTTGGTTGGCAGAGACAAGTGGACGGCGGGTTGTGGATCATGTGGCTCCTGCCTCCTGTGTCTCCAACCCAGCCGCCAGCAAGATTATAGTGGTATGACTCCCCTACCTATGGCACCATGGGTGTTCCTTTTTGGCTTCGCCATATCCTGCGTTCTTATGCGGGGAGCGGGACTAGAGACCCCAGAAGAGACCCTGCCTGTCACCCTGCATGACACTCTGCCTCAGGTAGTCACCGTGCACAGTGGGAGTAGGGAGAGGAGAGGGACACTGGCCCATGTCCATGTATTGACAGTAGATCTGCTTTCATTGGGTTTACATTTGGGGTTCACAGTGGAAGGTCATGTATAAGGGTTCTGTGGCTAAAATTTTTGAAAATTTCCTGACTAGATTATTTCAAAGGTCTCTTTCACTCTAACAGGATGTGGTTTTGTAATTCCATTGACATTTACTATGTGGAACAAGTGTCTTGTTAGGTAATGGTCCCTCCCAGTCTAAAAGCTTTGTGACCCTATACCCTTACCAGCCTCTGGTGACATCTCCCACTTTGGCAGAGATGCAAAAAAGACAGCTGTGTTGTTTGCATCTAACTACATACCTATTTCATTCTTCTCAGCTCAGTCATTTCAAATGTGTAGGCACCTCCCTTTCCTCCATCTTCCTATGAATCTAATTTGTGTCCTAATTGTTGAGAGAGCCACTTGGAATGCCCCTCCCTCCACGCAGTTTGAATAGATCCATGGTTCTTTCCTTCTTTGCCCTCACAGCATTCTATAAATAAATAAAACTTTATATATATATATATATATATATATATATATATATATATATATATATATATATTCTTTTTTAAAGATTTTATTGGGGAAGGAGAACAGGACTTTTTTGGGGGGCAACAGTGTGTACTTCAAGGACTTTTCCAAGTCAAGTTGCTGTCCTTTCAATCTTAGTTGTGGAGGGTGCAGTTCAGCTCCAGGTCCAGTTGCTGTTGTTAGTTGCAGGGGGCAGAGCCCACCAACCCTTGTGGGAGTCGAGGAGTCGAACCAGCAACCTTGTGGTTAAGAACCCACTGGCCCATGTGGGAATCGAGCCAGCAGCTTTCGGCATTAGGAGCACAGAGCTCCAACCGCCTAAGCCACTGGGCAGGCTCCCCTTATAGCATTCTTACCTCGTACTTCTTACTCGTCCTCCTTTGCCTGGCATAATATTCGGCCTTTCCCCCCTCTGCCTATTTATACCTAAAGGATCTCAAGAATGCTAAGAAATTTTTGTGGGTGATGTCTGTGGACCAATGGCCTAAGCAGTAGAGAAGGAAAAGGAATGTGGTAGGAAGGAAGGGAAAAGGAAAAGATAAAAGGAGAGAAGGAGACCAAGAAGAATCAAAGAGAAGGTGGTATGTATGGTCTCTTGGCATATGGAGATGTCCACTCCTCTTGCTCCTTCTCTAAAATAATCCCAAATTGCCACTACGTATGGGGCTGCCTTTGACTAACAATCTAGTAAAAACAACAAAAAAACAAAAAACACAGAATAAAACTTGCTCTCTTTATTCCTTCTCACCAAATAGCAGTCCATTAGTATGTCTTTGAGAGACAATATCACATAAAGTAGTACAGTGGTACCTCGGTTTTCGAACATAATCCGTTCCGGAAGACTGTTTGAGTTCTGAAACGTTCGAAAACCAAGGCACGGTTTCCCCATAGAAAGTAATGCAAAATGGATTAATCCGTTCCAGGCTTTTAAAATCAACCCCTAAAACTGCAAAATTAGCATGAATTTTACTATCTAATGATACCATAGATCCATAAAATTTACGGCGTTCATAAACCGAAATGTTCTTCAACGGAGACGTTCAAAAACTGAGGTACCATTGTACATAGTTCAAATGTGGGTTCTGCAGTCAGACTGCCTGGAATCTTGAGAGCTTTGTGACCTTGGTCTTTCTATACCTCAGGTTTCTCATCTTTAAAGTTGAGATAATAATAGAACACAATTTTATGGTTGTGATGAGCATGAAATGAGATAATACAAGTAAAGCGTTCGGCATAAGGCCTGGCACAAAGGAAGGCTCTGTAAATGTCGGTTGTTATATTTTTTAAAAATGTTTTGCTTTAAGGCTTTCCCCCCATTTCTGTCTGTTACATCATGTTCTTTTGTAAATGAATTGGCTCAATCTCTTGTGGTCCTACCATGCCTACCACAGCCTAATAAATGTTCATGGTAAACATTGCTTCTCTCTATGGAGTACTTATTAAATGTTCTTGCTGATGTGCTAGTAAAGCACTAGTTTCATGTAGAAAAAGAAAGGAAATAATCACATCATAGTCTATTCACAATAGGCCTGTTTAGAAGCTTCCATCTGGGGCAACATATGAACTTTATTATTTTATTGCAAGAGCGTAATAAAATAGGAAACAAATGAGCTGCAGTTGATGCTTTTAGAGAACTTGGTTTACCAAAGTGTGTGGTTCTTAATCAGCTGTGTGCATTACAGTCACCTGGGAGAGTTTTCAAAGAACATATACATGGGCCCCGTCCCCCAAGGATTCTGATTCACTAGGCTGAGGTGATGTTCTGGCATGTTTATTCGGAAAATAGTTACCCCAGTGATTCTGATGCGAAACTACTGTTCCAAGTATTCCTGGCCCTGGTCCTCCCATTAGATGAAAACCACTTTCAACTAGAATGTAAAGACCATCCATAATTTTGATGGCACTCTCCCTATACCTATGTGTACTAGAAATTTATTAACAAATTCTTCACTCACACAAGAAAGTATCTTTAGTTCAAGCTTATAACACAACCACAAAATTATAAATTATATTCTAATAATATTGAGCTACCAGCAACTCTTCTGATGGGTTTTTGCCATTTTAATAACAACAAAAACAAAAAGGATGTAGAAAATTTCATGACTCACTTTCTTCACCTGAAGCTGACTCTGCATTGGGATTTTGAAAGCATTCCTGCGGCAATTTTTATTTTTCTCTTGGATGCTTTTCCCCATTTTCTTATTTTAGGATACTTGTCTGCTTTAATATTTGAGGCACTCCAGTATCTCAGCCCTTTAGAGACAAGAGCAGAACAGGGAACAGGAAAATATAATTGAATTCTGTTCTTTTTAACTAAAGCATGCTTTTTAGTTTCATAAAAGAATAGATGTTATAAATAAAAAAAGACATATTGGTTCACCTTCTTGTGGCTCCTAAGCCTCAAAAGTTCTCCCAGTTTTCATTGGCTGCTTCTCTGCCTTTAAAAATTGTTGATAATCCTGCCATCTGTAGCAGCTTCTGTACTGGCTGAAGGAAACACTGGCTGAATGGATCTAGCATATAAAAAAGGGATTTCAAAAGAGAACTTTATTTCCTCACACATTCAAACACAATTTCTCATTGCCTTTATTCCCATGTCCAAAGAAATCAATTAAGTGAGAGACTTGTGAGAGCCTCCGTGTCATTTTAGTTGAGTTAATAAATAAAGTGCCTGTTACGTAGGGAGAGGAATGTGGAGGTATTAGTTATTTTTATCATTACTTTTTTATAATCTCTGGGTGTTGTTATTATCCTTGAGCTACAGCTAATGTTTAGGACCTAAATATGTGGAATCCCCTCTAAAAGTGTGTCTTAGTTACAGCAGACACAAGAAATGCTTGTTCAAGTGAAGGAAGTTAATGGAGTGTGAATTTATAAATAATGTTTTTGAGTTTCTGAGATGTTTCAGAGAAGAAATGCCCTTCCTACAGTAACAAAAGAAATTTAAATTCCAGCTGTTAGGTGGAATTTCAGGAGCTAAAAAAATCAGACTTTCATAGCACATCACTCCAGGCTGTTCTACATTGTTGACTCCATAATACATGCAAAAATACATGATGCCTTGAAATGTAAAGCAACAGATTTTTACATGACCTGCATACCCGTATGGCATGAGTAACAGGGCACTGCAGTGACATGCCACTAAGCCAAGAGGAGACAGGCTCTTCGGTGGAATATTTTTATTGTGTGTAGAAAATTCCTGGACATACTAAAGAAAGATGTATCACACACCCCTTCCCGTGGGTTTCCATCAGAAATCTGTCCATGTCTCCAGTGTACCACTTAACTCTCTTGCATTAAGTGTCCCCATGACCTTTCCTGCTACCAGACTGGGAACTTTTTGAGGGCAGCCTCCAGATTCATCTTCGTATTGCCATTGCCCACCAGAACTAGCATACAGCGCTCAATAAGTGCTGAATGAAGACAGGATGGCATGGCAATCTTCATCTTTTTCAGTCAGCATATTAAATTAGTAGGAGAAATGCCTCCATACATATGGTAACACATTTTCTGGGGAAAACAGGGGAAATGTGTAGCTTTTGGTTTATTAAAATAACTGCATAGTCAAAAAGATTACTTTTTTTACTTCTTAGTACAGAATTTTTCTGCTAATAGCTCATAAAACATAGGTCTTAAAGTAGTGAACAAAGCTGAAAACATTTACCAAAATTTAAAAATCTAAATCAAAATCTTCCCTTCTGTCTACATAGATAATTATCATGGGAAAAGCCACACTTTATTACATTTTCCCCTCTGTCTACAAGCTTGTAGATTCTGAAAAATAAACAAATAAAAGGAAGGCACCAACATCTAAAACTTAATCTTCATTTTCTCACCTGAAATGAATTAATTATATAGATTTTCAGAAGAATCAGAATTTTCCAGTATTGAAATAAAAATGAAAACTTCTGCTCCATAGACACAAGTAAGCCTTTTAGGTTTTATGTTGATTGTGAAGTAAGTAGTATATTTAAGATGAAGGCAAATGGTACAATAAATATGTGGGGTATATGTGTAGATCTTTCCTTGGAAAATATTTTAGAATAAAACAACCCCATAAATTCACAACATGTGTTAGAATAAGAAACTTGTAACAATGGTATATTATGTAATAGCTATTTGTTACAATGGTTCAGTTGTATCCTTTCAATTATTTAATATAACCAAACCATCTGTCTTAAATGTAATTTTGCCTGATTTTTTTTATTTCTAATTTTTTATTAGTCTGACTACCATGCAGCAGAATTCTCTTAAATAAACTAAGTCCTGATTCAGAGATTTTTCACTATATCCACATTGTCTGGCCACATAGATTACTCCCAAAAGTAGTCAGCAAGTTGCTGTCTAGTGGCAGGTTTACCATGATGAAGATAATGTAAGAAAACAGACCATTCTTTTAATGAAAACTGTTTGTGAATCAGAATTATTTAGGCTGCCTAGATACCTATTATTGAATAAAAGCACAGATTTAAGATATTCAAAATGATTTCTGATCCTCACTCACCCTTTTTTCCCCCCCAAATGGAAAACTTTTCTTCCTAGTGATGTGAACTATCCCTTTTTCTAGAAATGAGACTTCTGACCCCAGTGGATTAGAAAAGGGATGACTCCTTTGCCATCTGGCCACAGCCTTCTTGACTTCATTCTCCAAGTCAATGCCAGAAGTGACAGGGAGCTGAATGTTGTTATGTTCTGAGACTCCTGGATGTTGACTTCTTCACGCTTGACCACCAGAGCCATGAGTTTGAGTTCTCCTCAGTCTTTGATGATGCCATCAGCAATGACAGCAAATTTCACCATTCCACCTAAAACAGTGTTGAGGATGGTTTCAACCTTAGGATGAGCCAAAAGCAGTTTAAATATTGAATTCACCTGAACTTCCTTTATACAACTACTGAGATCCAGAAAGTTGGGTGGGTTTGGACCATTAAGGGAACTTATGTCATATGGATCAATGTCTAGTCCAGTACCATTCACAAAGCAAGTGGTGTTCCCATTTTGTTTTATGTATTCAAGGTCTTATCTGGTGACTGAATTTTCAATAGATGCATTTTTTATTTGTTGTCCATGGCAAATATGTCTTTTTTATAAATATCTTGAATTGTCCTCAAAGTTTAGCTTGGTATCAAAACTAATAACTTGTCCTCCCAGAGCTTCACCAAAGGGTTTCACTCCAACCTAAGTAACATAAACTTCCAGGAAGAAATTTCATAGCTTCTTAATTTGATTCACAGCCTGGTTTTCATAGACCCAGAGAGGCCTAAATTTTGTCCCATCTACTAAACTTGACTGTTCTTCAAACAGCCTTCAAACATGTAAATTTGCTCCTTGAAACATATATTCTGGTATAGATACTGCCACCTATTAAATATCAATGCCCCTACCCTAGAGGTTGCCCATCAGTAAAGGCCAAAATTTCCAAGTAGGGGCATCATCCACAGTGTCAGTCACAAAATATTCATGACGTTGTCTGACATCACTTTCTTGCTCTTGGGTTGCTGCAGAATCAGACAGCTTATGGAGATTAAACTCCCTTAGACTTGGCTGTCAAGAGTGGGTTCCTGAGCACTGGGATTCACAGATAATTTTGACCTGCATTGTCATGGGGGGATGATATCTTAAACGAAACAAGGCACAGAGGAATTGGACTGGGTGATTGAGATGGGAGGAGGAGGCTTAGTACAGATTTAATTTTATGTTGGATACAAACGTGGAGAAAAAGCCCATAGTGTGTGTGTGTTTGCACTTCTGTCTGGATATGAGTTCCTCAAAATTATGGACAGTATTTTATCCATCTTTGTATCCCTAATGTCTAGCATAGTACATTATATATACTAGGTGCTCAATGAATAATCATTAAATGAATTGCATTTTGGACCAGTCTTTAAGTCCCTGGAAAGCCTTCTCTAAATCATCTTTCGAGAACTGCTACAGCTGCGTGTCTCAGAGTCTTAGAGTATTTGGTTTGCTTTGCTTAGAGATGATGATTAATCCCAGTCATAATTTTATCAATATAGATATTAATAGGCATACTGGATCTAACTGCCACTTCAATTTTGTACATAGAACTCCCTAGGCCTATAACTCCCTAGAACTCCCTAAGTTCTTAGTGGTGCCAAGTCGTCTCACACTCACACAATAAGAAAAACAAAGAGAAAAGATTAAGTTATTCAGACAGGAGGTACATCCAAACAATCAAATGATACACAACAGAGAATAACTATTGACATAAAGAGAGGCCAAAAGTGGTAAGAAGGTGAGGGTTTTGGAGTTGTGCATGATCCTGGAAGAGATATTTGGATGCAGGAGATCTGAGAGTTCAGGTTGAATCTGGCCATTGGGGAAATGCTGTTTCTTAAGGTTAGAGAAAGGATGTAATTTGGTGTGGGGATTAAACTCTATGGCCTTCCCCCATCAGCTTTTATTCATCATATGGATTGCAGGTACCTACCTACAGGGGGTCAAATGAAAGGAGTAAAAATCATTAGTTCAGCAACAGACTGGCGGGGATCCATGTCCATTGGACATGGAAAACAGAATGGCCTTATATTAATTTTTAAACTTTATACAACAATTAAGCAAAATGAGATAAGGCCTGATACTTTTTAGGTCCAGAGGTTTCTAGTTTCATTATGAAGCCAATATTTACAACACATACATCTCCTACTACCAATTCTTCAAGTCACAACACCTAAGACCAGAGCTTGATTTAAAATCAATAAATGGGACGTGACTTCCACCCCACCCACAAAATGATCCAGGCAGGAAATTCCACCTGCCCATTGCTCAATCTAACCTTGCTAAAGAAAGAAACCTCTGGGTGGGGAAGTTTTTATTCAAATAAATTCCTAAGGATGATGTTCAATGAGATACCTCCTGAGCAAAGCAGCATAGCCACATGTCTGGAAAAGATCCAAACTCTGTGTCACTTGTAATGAGCCAATGTGGAGTCCAGGTAGATGACAGAGCACGGCGTCTCCGAGGTCTTCCTCAGCATCCCTGCTGTAACTGGGGCAAGCTTTAGAGCACAACTTCCTCCTCTGTGGATTCTCCACTCATTACTTCTAAATGATACATCAGGTGACCTTAGTTTCTTAACTACCCCCTCTGTTGATCTCATGGTAATCTATCAAATAGGCTATTTATCCAGAAATACGCAGCTGGATTCATAGCTAGCATTTATTGAGCTCAATGGGCCAAGTTCTTTACAAATCATTGCTAATTTAATCCTGTCAGCAACACAATGAAGTAAATGTTCCTATTATCATCCTCATGTTAGAGATAAAACTGAAGGAGGTTAAGCCCAGGTCTCTTAACTTCTAGGCTGGTGCTTTAACATTAGGTAACATTGCTCTAGCAAATGTCACCAAACACTTTACTTCCTTCATTCAAACAACTAATTGCTTCCAAACTACCTGGGCATGGATCCCTGCCAGTTTGGAAGCCCAGGAGGACTTCCTGGATTAATCCAAAGATACACTAGTCTCCCGACAAGTCTATTACCTGAAATTTTATAAACCTCTCTATATGTCATCCTACTAGATTGTCTATTAGTTGTATTTTTCCAGTGTTTATTAACTGATGCAGAATGCTTTGTTTGCCTGTAACAAAGCTTCACATCAGAGTAGTTTTCCTTAAACAGTATCTAGAACTGTAAAAGACAAAAGATGTTTGATGATGGGGATATTTAGGAAAGGCACTTCAGGTCAGCAGAGCATGAAGTCACACATCTGTGTGTGCCTACAGACTTGGCAGATGTATAAAGCACAAAAGAAATGCCTGGAGATGGGAAAGAACCAATGAGTTTAGAGGACCCCTGAGAGCTTTACACTAGCTAGTTTCTTTTTAGTCATCTTAAAAGGGAATAAGGGTCAAGTCAGATTTCCTAACAAACTCTCAGTATGTTTAGATATGGAAGGTGGTTGAGAGAAAGAGAAATTGGGGATAGCTGGAAAAGAGGGACTAGAGATGGAAGAGAATAGTCTTTTGGTATAGACTAGCATTCAAGAATAAAAAGTATCTACTCTGCTGAGATTGATGAGGAAGAGGAAAGAAAGGGTGTGGAGGATATATTTACAATAATGAACTAATTCCTAGGGTGATACTTGATGGTCTCCTCTGGTGCAGTGGGGAGAACCAGATATATATTGTAAAAAGCATGGTGGGTGGGAGAGGTGGAAAAGAGAAAACAAATTTAAAGATAGTTTCTGTGGACTAAAGACAAAAATAGTGACACTGGCTTACAGATGATGGGTTGTGGCTTTAGCTAAAAGACAAAGTTGTAATGAGTTATGGCTAAGATTTCCTTCCACAATGCTCTGTGGACCCTGAAGTGTAGAAATCTGTGGATTTGTGACTGGAGGGAAATTAGTAGACTAGGAAAGGACAAAACTAAGCCAAATCGTAGGGTTAATAAGAAGACCAATCAGAAGAAAACTGGTCTGAGGAAGCAAGAAGCACTGAGACTTTGTATACATTCATTCATTCATTTCACAATATATTTATTGAGAATCTGTTAACATGGTTATCTACTAAGTTCTGTAATACAAGGATTAATGAGGTACTGCGCTGGAGTTAAATGTTAAACAGGGCAAGACTCACTAATTGCTATGGAATACATGTACACAAATATGCTTTGAAAAAGTAGGTTCTTAGTGGTGCCAAGTCGTCTCACACTCAGACAATAAGAAAAACAAAGAGAAAAGATTAAGTTATTCAGACAGGAGGTACATCCAAGCAGTCAAATGATATACAACAGAGAATAACTATTGACATAAAAAGAGGCCAAAAGTGGTAAGAAGGTGAGGATTTTGGAGTTGTACATGATCCTGGAACAGATATTTGGGATGCAGGAGATCTGGGAGTTCAGGTTGAATCTGGTCATTGGGGAAATGCTGTTTCTTAAGGTTAGAGAAAGGATGTAATTTGGTGTGGGGATTAAACTCTCTGGCCTTCCCCCATCAGCTTTTATTCATCATATGGCTTGCAGGTACCTACCTACAGGGGGTCAAATGAAAGGAGTAAAAATCACTAGTTCAGCAACAGACTGGCGGGGATCCATGTCCATCTATAATAGTTCAGTTGGCCTAGGGCCAGTATTAATATTTTTATTGATGTTTTCGGAAGAATAAATCAAGACCATCTGGATTAACTCAATGAATAACACAAAGACCAAAAGCAAAATACTTGTGTCCTTGGTGATTATCTAGTGTTTAGGTGTTTATTGCCTATCTTCTTCAAAACAGATTCTAAATTCCATGAGGGCAAGTAGCTTGTCTGTCTTGTTCCTTGTTGTTTTCCCAGCACCTAAAACAATTTCTGCACATAATACTTGCTCAGTAAATTGTTTTACATTGCTTAAACAATAACAATCAACTGCGATAAGTGCTGTGATAGCAGTATGCCCTGGTGCTAGGGCAGCAGAACAGTAACTCTTATCTTGAAGTTTGGGGAGGCGTTCGGAAAGAAGGGGGCATTTGAGCTTTGAAGAGTGATTGGGCCTTTGTGAAGTGGAATGGAAAGTATTCCAGAAAGGGTGGAACCCCATAAATAGAGGCAACATATTATGAAGAACATGGTAAGTTTGGGGGAAAATGAAAAGTTTATTTTTGGAACATTGATAACTTTAAAATGTGGAGTACTTAGTGGAAAGTAAGTTTCCTTCCATACAAGCTATACCTTACATTATGGAATAGTTGCGAAACAAGGACCACAGGGGATGCAAGTAAATTAAATTACTTTTAAAAGACTATGGAGTGAAATTCTTTTGTCATGTGGATAAACCTGCCCATAGTGATTCTCTCCTGAAAAGCTTTTCCCTCCAAAGAGGACCCATATATGGCCTTAGTCCAGCTTTTTCCAAGAGGTTTATTCAAGGAAGTATGAAGAAACTGGATAGTTGCAAGAAAAGGTAATAGTGGCTAATGCTTTTAGCAATGATAAAAAATTAGATCAAGGGCTTAAGGTTATTTAATGTGAGGAGGGAGCACGATAAATGTTCACCGTTTAAGGATTATCACTAACCAACCTTTCATAAAAACGGAATAGTGGAGATGGAACCTACGCAGACTTTTATTTAGTGAACATCTACTACTGCGGAACAGATGCTTTGCAGACATTGCTTCACTTAATCCTCACAGCTGCCTAGAGAGACAAGGACCGTCACCCTCCATTTTATAGAAGAGGGAACGGAGGTGCAGAATGGATAGGTAACCTGCTGTGGGAAATTACACTGAAATCAAGGCCGACCTCTAAGTTCATCCCCTTTCCCTGACGCTATGCTGTCCTAACATAAGGTTTTTTATTACATATAGAGAAAATGTTCTTTATCAAACATGAAATACAATACCAAAGCAAGGCACAGGTCTCCGTGTGTGTGTGTGTGTGTGTGTGTGTGTGTGTGTGTGTGTGTGTGTGTGTGAAGTGAGTTCTGGGTCAGTCCTATTGCACTGTGAAGCAATGTTCCCAAATAGCCCAGACCACTGTGTATAATTCATCCATTATAATTAACCCCGGGGTGAAGCTATTGTTTCTGAAGCCCTGGTTGAAATCCAGATATGTGACCTGGAAAGACTGACATGATCTCTAATTACACCTAATTGAAGAGCTGGCCCTCTGAGAACTTGACCCGACTGGTCCAGGAGTCGGGCAAGGTGGGGGCTGCCTGGGCATCTCTGCGGGGGAGGTCCCCAGGCTCAGGGAGGCAGGTGAGGGGTAGGTGTCTGGATCCGGGGAATCACTCGGTGAGAGTGTAGAGGTTGGGGCTAAGCTGGGGGAAAAAAAAAAACTTTGACTTGGACAATTCTCTGGGGAGGGAGCGAGGAACACACCTTGCGCTCTCGTTCCAGGACTCCGGACTCCCACTGACAGGTCGTCCGAGGTTCACCATCTTCCAGTCCCCTGTGCTTCGGGGGAGTTGACCCAGGAGCAGTTAAACTGGGCCACTGCAGCCAACTCCCGGCATTCTGTCCACAGCCGCCGGGTCCGCAGGTTTAACCCTTTCCCGCTGACTCCCGCAAAGCGCTCCGTTCGGCAGCACCGCGCCCGCGCCCCCGGCCGGGGCCCGGGGACTGGGCATGCTCAGTCGCCGCCCGCGTCGTGCTCCCCGGGAAACCTCTGCACGCCCTCCCCCGGCTGCTCGCTGTCGCCTCCTCCTCGCAGGCCTCCCCGGCTGCATCCCGGCTTGCTCCGCTCCACGCGACCCAGATTCCTGCCCCGCCCCCGCCCCTCCCCCGCCCGCAGCCTGTGCGGCAGCCGCGGCCACCCGGGTCCAGCCTCCGTGACAGGGCGGACCGCGTTGACCGCCGCCGCGGAGCGCGCAGCCCAAGCGCCTGGGGAAGGCGGAGATGGAGACCCGACTGCCTCATGCTAGGACCTGCTGAGCTTTCTTCCGCCTCCGGAGTCCAGGTGAGTGGCAGTGCCTGGGAGACTCCAGGAGGAGCGGAGAGTCGAGGGGCAAATGCCCTTGGAGAGGAGAGAGGTGTCCGCGAAGACGTGAGGCACCGTGCGAGCGGCGCTGCGTCTGGGGCGCAACAGAAATATAGGAGGGGACATGAATGAAAGTGCACACTGCCTCAGTGCAGGGGCTTCAGGGTCACCGAGGACCGTAACTCCCCCCCCCCGCCTCTCCCCAAAATTAACACCCGCGGAGCTGCAGGTTGGCGCGAGAGGCTGTGTGCATTTCGGCCCCGGCGTGGGTCACCTAGCGACTGAACGACGAGGGCTCTGAAGGAGACATTCCTCGCACAGGCCAAAATGGGAAGCGGGGACGAAGGGTGGCCTGGCCCAGGCGAGTGGCCGGACCGGGTCTTGGGGTCCCCTTACCGCGCGACCCCCGGGCAGTGCAGGGCTGCGGGTTGGCGGGCCGCGGGTCTGGAGGGTCATCCGCGCTACCAGCCGGGAGGAGCTTTCTGAGGGGACTGAGTGCGGTGCCTCCTCCAACTGCTGGGAAACTCCTAATTCGAGCATCTCTCTTTCCTGGCAGGTAGAATTAAACAGGCAAGTGGGGAGCGACAGCCGACAGCTGTTAAAAGCAAAACAGTGGAGTGTTGTGGTGGGGTTTTCTGTTGTGCCTTTTTTCTAAGTGTGGGTGCCGGCTGCACCTACTCACCGTGTTTCTGCTCAACCGCTTAGTGGCGAGTTCGGTAACACACCTTATGAATATTTCAGGAAAGACCTCGCAGGCTTGCTTGCTTCAGATCAAGTTTAAAGAATATATTTGTGAACCTTTCTGCTCTACACAGGCAGATGGAAACCCCGTGCTTTTGAGCTTTCCAAATCTCATCCCTTTCCCACACCAACTAGGAAAAAGACTCGGCTAACCCCCAGTGAGCTTTAGATTGGAACCATAAATTAAGTCTGTCATTTGGCGAGACCAGTTTTGGGCAGGCATCCAGGCATTGTTCTGCATCTCTGCAGTGTGAGCGTGCTGTGCCATAGCTTGACAACCATCCTTAACTGGAGCTGCCAATATGGTGGAAGGCAGGTAGTGTGCTTGTTTGGGGATAAACGTCTTAATTCATTATCATCTTAGGACACCAGGTAGTTAGAGCAGACTTAGACCTTCTCTTCCTAGAAGTTGTTTCAGACGAGTGTAGTTGAAATTTTGAGGGAGGCATTCTCTTGTATCCCTCTGCGTTGGGAGGTATTTATCTCTCGTTAGTTCTTTCATGGAAATAAGAACTGAATGTCTTTTCTGTAGTCACTGTGAAGAACACCTAAAGACTGCATGCATGTGGGGAACTTTCAGGATTGGAACAAGCTGTAGGGCATCTTTCCTTCCACTTTGGGTTATAAATTCCATTGCACCATCACCACTAATCAGTAAACCGGCACACACAGCAGTTTTTTGCTCTGAAATGGTACTCCTTTGCAGAAGAAACCGGCCTGTTCCTCTGTTAGTGAGACAGGTATGTCTCTAAGCAGCCTGTGAGGAATTCCTCTGTTGACCAAGATTTCAAGCCTCCAAGATTCACACGGTGCTAAAAGAGGCAACTCTTTCCTATTGCTAGCCCATACACAATAAAGCTGCAGCGCTCGGGTGTACAGATGTTTCACATTTAGGGAAGGCTTTTCCAACAAAGACCCACTGCTGTTGTATCACAGGCTCCACCTCCGCCCGCCAGGCTGCCTCTCCCCAGTCTGTTACTGAGGACTCTGTGTCTCACTGTGCTTGATTAATGAAGACAAGAAATCCCAAAATGAAAGATTTATTTACTTTCCTTATTGTGTTTTGCCGGTTTAATTGAAAATATGAAATTTCCAAAAATTGTTTATTAATATATGTAGCCAAGACTTAACTCAAGCAAATAACTATGAATGTCAGCTTTTCAAGAGAGATTGAGCATCATTACAGTATTCTTTGTGCTAAAATTATTGATGGATGGTATTAGAGGAGAATTCTATGAAATAGCAAAATAAGTGAAAATTTTACATAACAAAAAGCGTCTCCTAAAGGTTGTTAACTGAGATGCTCAGAAAGATACCCAGTTGCATCAACAGACATAAAATCTGATCAGAAGTTTGCAGAGCTTGGATGCAAACCTCCTGGGGCTGTAAAGAAGCATTCCTGGAGTCCTCTGAGAACTTTTAGAGTCACTGGCAGAGTTGTGAGATTTAACAAATAAACATCAGGTTTCCAGTTAAATTTGAATTTCAGATAAACAACAATTGTTTTTAGTATATGTCAAATGGACTAATTGGGACATGCTTACACTAAAAAATGATTTGTTGTTTATCTAAAATTCAATTCTGACTGGGCAGTCTGTATTTTATCTGGCAATTCTAGTCACTGAAAATTTCGCATTCCTCTTTTTTGGGTCACTTATGTGTTGAAAAATAAAGTGGAGCAGAGTCATATGCTGTTCTGCAGACAATCTGGGACGAGCTCAGTTCTGGTTTAAGCTATTGAAAATAACTCATGCTTAAAAGTAAGTAGTTTCAGTTCAGCACATATGTGTTGAGTACCTCTGCTTGCTAGGCTTAGTGAGAAGTGCCAGAGATACAAAAATGAGTAGGAGCAGTGGGGGAGGATCTACATTTAAGACATGAGACTTTGTATGCCAAGTGTCTGTGGGCTCCACTGTAGGAGCCCGGGAGGGACGCTGAATTCTGCTGGACAGCTCCAGTCGGGGAGTAAGATGACCAGCAGTTTTGACAGGTCTGGCCTTGAATAAGAGAGTGAGATCTTATCCCGGGAGGAAAGGAGGAAAGAAACCCATGGATTTATGCCTAGTGTATTGGAGTTGGAAGTTGAAGCATTTTACCTGATGGCCTCAGAGTGGCCTCTGAGAATGAGGGAAATGAGAGGGAATTCTAAAAGAAAGACTTTAAATAGTTGCTGGTGGGAATGGAAGAGGGAGCGGAAAAGGGACAAGTGCAGGAATTGGTAAATGGTGAATACATCTCACTGCACTTAAAAAAGTAGTTGTTCAGCCCTTTGACTAATACTCAAAGTGTTCCTTTCCTGTTCCGATACCATCCTGGTTTCCTCAGGTAAATGGTCATCATCAAACAACATTGGCATATAGTATTTTAAAGTCGTATTATTTTTATGTAAAAGTAGATAGTTAAATGTAATATTTGAGATGCTGATCAATATTCAGTTGCTTCTGGCAAAAATCGCTGAAATAAAATAAGCAGATGTTTTGATTTTAGCAAGCCTATTGCTTCAAGTAGAAAAAGATATTAAATTGCAGTCATTTTCTGATTTGGTCCAGCTATCTTTAAGGAAGCAGATTCTGGTGATGGAAAGAATGTCAATTTTACAGAAATAGCAGCATGTAAAAATGACCATATGCTTATAGTACCAGAGAGTACCTACTCAGAATGTTCCAAATGTAATTAATTCCAAAAAACTGCACACTACTTACATTCATGTCTTTGAAGGCCCAGCAGGTCCCTTCAGCATAGGAAGTTTCCAGGGAAGTTGAAGATCAAACCAGTGCAGTTTGTGTACAGAACAATTCCTAATTTCTTGAAGATTCCAGTTTTCCAACCTGAAGCAAATGACAATAGAGTGTCATTCTAGATTGCACTTCTCTCAACAAATCTAGTTATCTTAGGGACTATTTTTAGAAGAGCCTCATATATTTGAGTGTCCATATGCATGGTTAAATTTCCACTTCATATTTTACAATAAGGTCTTAAAATTATGAAAATTACTCTATGCTAAAATGTGTAATAATATAGTTAATTAGGTCTCACTTATCAAATGATTATCCTTTAAAATAGGACACAAAATAGTTCTATTTGAGATACCATTCCTCTTTATACTGTCTGCCAAATATGTCCTGCCTTATAATCCTGATAGTATATGGGGAAAAAATGACCAAGCATGTACTGAACTTGCTAAAATTTGAAGGCAATTAGACCATAGGTTTTATTTTCAGCGAGATTTCACCTGGATATGGCTTATTAAATAAGGAAGGGCTTACTGCAGTGATCTCTAATGACAGTTAATGGACTATCACCCAGAGAGAGCTTTAACTGAAATTGTGTGCTGAGTTCACATTCTAAGTCCTCAGTAAATACTCTGAATTTAAAGAAACTGAAGACAGTATGTTCTTGCATCCCAGAGCTTTTAACCCTTCATCTCACTTATGCTGACCATGAACAAGTCTTAATTTACATCAGTTTCTGTACTCTAAAATGGAAGATATGGACATATTAAAAAAGAATATTGTGCCAACTCCAAACCTCTACAAAATAAACATTGATTGCTAGTGTTCTAAGGGATAAATAACTTCACTCTCAATGTAATTAGATAATTTGTATATTGTCTGTGTGCTCTCTATGATGTTTCAGACACCATAGAAATAATTCACAATTTGCTGTTTGACTTTTTGCTTTTTTAGTACAAAGCAAGATGATTATGGTAAATGCTTAAGGAGAACTCATTAAGCCCCTTTAAAAAAAAAAAAATCAGTTTCAAACAAGCTAATGCCTGCAGATTCACAGGTCTTTATATAGCTTTTAAATGTAGTTTCCATTTTAATTATTGAGATTAGGACTTGGTTAATTAGAATGCTTGGTATAAGAGCTTATTTCAGCTGCTTATAACTCTGTTTTCTATCCCGCTTGCACAAGTATATGGTAGAAAAGCTGCTAGATGTTTTGAAGGTTTCATTCATGATGAAACGAATAATTTACTTATCCAATAGCTAATTTTTGTTTTACCAAATATCATCAGTAACGTTATAAACTCTGTTCCCTAATTGTTTTTCACTTGACTAGTTGGCATAACTATTTTAAGTGTGATTCAATCTCTGGAATGAATTTACTGTACATTTTTTCCTTTAGAAGTAGAAAAAGAATGTTCAATCCTTCGGCATTTGGAAGCTAGATTTTCTGAAGATTCTATATTCCAGTAGAACATTTTAATTTCAGATTGTCTTTGGTCTTAGAAGCCATTTAAATGGGCAAGAAACTTAAAACAATTATTTTTAATAGAGAAGTTTAACCATGTGTTTTCTTAAAATGGTAACTATTTATCAAAGTTGTTTTAATTAAAATGTATATTGTGTACATAGTTAGTCATAATTTTTAAAGCCTGTATTAAAATACCTAACATAGAATTTTGATGTCCATATTCTGTCTCATGTGTAATGTGTATGTAACTCAATATGTGAACCTAGTCTGAAAATCAAGCCTTACAAAATAGAGGTACTGGATTATGGTATTTGCTTCACTGAAGAGTTCTGTGTTGTATCAAATATTTCTCCTACTATTCCTTTAAATTGTAGATAACCTAGAGTATTTAATATAGAGCCAGACTCATCAATTTTTCACAGCTACACAATCCTTCTGGGACACATCTATCAACTAGGCTTTTGAGTAATCTTTGTAGGTGAGATGCAGAAATGAGGTCTGGGATCTGCTCTAATAGCCAGGTTGATCTGCTGTACCCAAAGAATGTTCTAGGTGTCAAAGCCAATGTAGAAGGTGGTTTCTGCTGGCCTGCTTCATAGTTCTTCCCTCGATCCTAACATTTTTACAATTTTTTCAATGACTGAGATGTATTTAGATCATACATGTATCAGGTTTGTTGATAAAGGCAAAGATCAAGGCACTAGTGAATTTGGATGACAATCAGGATTAAACTCGATATCTCTTAGCCCAAAGTACGGGCTGAAACTAAGATTACATTTTAAAATAACAGATGTTGGCTTCGTTTTGATTCTAAAATCAGTTGTCCAGTGATAGGGAGTAGAAGTCCTAGATTAACAACAGCTTGGGTTGTAAAAATAGTTTTAGTTCACTTGAGCATTAACCAACAGTACAGAAGAAATTAATGCAGTCTTTGGTTGGATTCGTAGATGAATAGAATCCATATCAAAAAGGTCAGAAACAAACAATATAACATACTGTACTGAAAGTGATGTATTTTGTGCCACCTGTCAGGAATGTAACAAGAGGGAATGCTTTTATTGGGTAGGAAGTTGGCTCACATGACTTTAAAATCACCTCCTCAATCTGATTCTGCAGTTTAAATTGAGCTCTGAGGCACTTATACCCGAATCTGCCAATGTCTAATTCAGCTTAGCACACCGTTGTTTCCCCAAAAATAAGACCTAACTGAAAAATAAGCCCTAGCATGATTTTTCAGGATGACATCCCCGAACATAAGCCCTAACGCATCTTTTGGAGCAAACCTTAGTATAAGAGCCGGTCTTATTTTCGGGGAAACATGGCATTTATGTAACATAGCTATTTTATATTCTTTCCTTGGTTTATAATGAAAATCTATCCTTATTCTTTTCTACTTAATAATTATTCCCTAGATAATTAGTCAATTATCAACTAAAATAAGGGCATCTATTCTGTGGCCACCACTGGGTTAAATTAAAGAGGCTATTTCCAGGTTTTCTTTAATTATCCAAGATCATATTTGAAATTCTTAGTTCCAAACGATCTGTATTTTTGAATAACCATAAAATAGGCATGTATTCAGGTTCTAAAATAAAACTGCACCAAATCAAGTTAGACAAAGATGAAAGGAAAACTTGTTCACTCTATACTCTGTGTGTGCTCTATTACTCTAAATTGTGTTTTGGTTTTCAAAGGTATTTGTTTATAGTACAGAGTGGACACTTGTCATTCCTTTTGAACACTGCCACCTTTCCCATTTTGGGGGCTCTCCCACATTATGAGGCAGAGCCCACTCCCCACTGTAGGAGCTAAAAGTGCCAGATGCTTCCTTTCCCAGATATCCTTGCATCATAGAGGTGGGCCCAAGACCCAGAGTCTGCCCCACTGGCAGATGTTCCAGTCAGCAACACCTCTTGATGAAGCCGGGGGTCGGGGGCAATCCGCGGGGCCAGCTCCAAAGTCTGGACCTGGGGGTCCAGAGAGGTGTCTGGACTGAACTGGCTCTGTGTCATCATTCTAAGTGTTATTTTTGGCAACGTAACCTCTACATCCAGTTGTCGAGCCCTCCTGGAGATGCTGTGGGTTACCTCCAGAACAAAGTTCTTTTCTGCTTAAACAAACAGAGCTAGTTTCTGTTCTTTGCAATAATAACCCCTGACTGGCACAAGGCGCAAGTCCACGCTGACGTTGGCATGTTAGTCCTTCACTAGGACCCACTGAGCACAAAGCACTTGGAAAGGCACAAAGGGAAATGTTTAATCATGCTCTGAGTATTTCTGGAACAAGTTGCCCTGCTTGGCATTGGACAGAAGGAGAGGCACACAAAGCTGGTAATTTCAAATTAGTGTTATGAGGAAAGTAGGAGGAGGTAGGGACACCACTTGCAAACTAAGATGGAGGCAGATATCATCCTGTGGATCTACTGATTCTAAAGACTGATTTAGAGTAGAGATGAAGGGTTGCGATAAGAAAGGATACTTTGGGGGGAAATATTGTGTTTCATCAATTCCAAGAGGCAAATTCTTTTCTTCATATTAACATTTATGAAATTAGAACACGTTGTTAGAGTGTGTTATGTTTTAATTGCCACTTTTTTCTCCTCAACCCATCTACCTTATTTCACTAAATCTAAGATGACATTCATATACACTATTACATTTTTTACCACTAACAGAAAAGCACAGCAAGTAATTACTAAAAAATGACGATGCCTAAGATTTAAAAAGTCTCTAAGAGAACTAAGCCAGTCATGGAAATAGTGTGGATTAATACAAATTCCTGTTCCTTGATGTTGTAGTCTCCCAAACTGTTAAACAGTGACAGATTTACCTCTAATTTCTGTTATGAACAAATTCAGATGTTAATCATCATGGCCTTGCTTGGCTGTAAAAAATGACTAGCATACTTACAGTGATTCTCAGTTTTGTGGATAGCACCATTTTGTTGTTGTTGTTAACTTTTTTATTTGGAAAATTTCAAATATATACAAAAGTAGACAGAATAAAATAGTGGATCCCAATATTCAAAAATCATCAACACATGACCAGTGCTGTTTGATTTCTAATCCTGCTCTTTATCCATCCCAATTTTTTACAGCAAATCCTAGACACCGATCCTACCATTTGTAAATACTTCAGTATGTATCTCTAAAATATAGTAACTTTTCAATGACACATAATCACAATATCTTTATTACATTCTGAAAAACAATCTATAATTTGTGGCACTTTTTTAAATAAACACATTTTGTATTTATTTAATTACATTTGAAGCTGCTTTTGTCTTTGGAGGTTTTTTAAAAAGAAAACCAATTTAGGTCTGCTTCAATGTCCACTGATTTCTTTTTAAGAAATTTATATGATGCTGGCGGGTCATATGACAGCTCTGTAATATCTATCTTGATATTTCTGCTCTGCAGCTTTCTTTTGAATATATTCTCTAGTTGAGAATGTGTATAAAGAACATACTACTGTTCTTGCCATTTCCAAAGCAATTTTCAGAAAAGTTGTACTTATTCCTTTATTATTTTTGTTCACAAAGGGAGGATTCATAATTGCTGTATCAAATAATTTGGACATTCCAGTGGATAATGAGCACAGATCACACTGAACCATGTCAACATTTGTTAACTCAAACTGTTCCACTTTTCTGTTAAATTTTTCCAATGCATCTTCACCTGTGTCAAATTTAATACACAACCTGCAATGCATGGCCTGGTCTGTTACTGTTCTAGAAGTAGCATGGACTTTTTGAATCCATCTACTTATTGCAAGCTTGACTCTCTGATTCCTTGAGCCTAGGTTCTTTTCTTTCTTCCTTCCTTCTTTCCTTCCTTCCTTCCTTCCTTCCTTCCTTCCTTCCTTCCTTCCTTCCTTCCTCTCTTTCTCTCTTTCAATCTTTCTTTCTTTCTCTCTTGTTTTTTTTGTTTGTTTTTAAGCGTGAGTTCACAGTGTTTAAGGGCATTGGACCTCAGGAGGCTGAAACTACCACCTTATCTGTCATCTTTTTGAAATTTAAGTTTTTGTTTTTATCGAAATAATACTTACACATTTAAAATACCATTTAATTAAAAAACATTATAATGAAAAATAGCAGTCCTCTTGCCCTAATCCATCTCCATTCCTGATTTGTTTCTCAGAAACACCCACTTTAATTCTCTTAGCGGCTTCTTCTGGTGTGTTTCGCCTTCTTTGTAAATAATCTGCTTATTTTTTAACATTTTTAACTATCAGATCCATTGATTTTCTACTATAGAACTGAAGATTTAACTTTAATACCTAACCACTCTCCCTTATACACATCTATTTCTCCTTCCTCAATTCCCCCAATATCACTATTTTTGATTAAATAACTATTTGATGTTTATTTTGATATTGTAAATTTTATTTACAGTTGATTATACTGTCTTTTTGTACAATTTTTGTATTTCCAAAACTTAGTAATTGAACTGTTTTTATTTGCTTAGTTTTCTGTTATCCATATCACAAAATTATTCCCAAATATATTTTCTCCATTATTCATACATGACAGTCTGTCAGTGCCAGTTTTATTCATGGAGACATCCTTTTTAAGCCCCATGGAATATTCTGATTCCTGAATCCAATGTCTTTCTCATTTTCCACCTACATTTTGATGGAATGCTTTCTTCAGAAGCTCCCAAAAAGGTGTGCTTGGAAGGTACGTTGGAAGAAAGCTTTGTACAAGGTCAGACAATTAAATTCACGAACTCATCCTAGAAAAAGTGCTACATACCTCATTACTGAATATCACTACAGTCACCTTTGAAATACTCCCCTTGGGAAGCTATGCACCGATGCCAGCACCTAGTCCACCCTTCCAAGCAATTTTGGAACTCTTTTTCTGGAATGGCCATCAGAGCTGTCATTGTATTACCTGTGATGTCCTGAATGTCACCAAAATGTCTTCCTTTCAATATTTCCTTTATCTTCGGGTAAAGAAAGAAATCATTGGGGGCCAGATCAGGTGAGTAGGCAGGGTGTTCCAATACAGTTATTTGTTTACTGGCTAAAAACTCCCTCACAGACAATGTTGTGTGCTGAGCTGTTGCATTGTCATGATGCAAGAGCCATGAATTGTTGGTGAAAAGTTCAGGTCGTCTAACTTTTTCACACAGCCTTTTCAGCACTTTCAAATAGTAAACTTGGTTAACTGTTTGTCCAGTTGGTAAAAATTCATAATGAATAATCCCTCTGATATCAAAAAAGGTTAGCAACATCATTGCAACAAGTTCACAAACTTACTTGTCAGACCGCGTATATCTGAAATTGTCTTCATTCTCCCTTCACACTTAATATTTTGGCTGGGTATAGAAATCTAAATTGGAAAGAATTTTTTCTCAGAGTTTTTATTTTTGTTTCCATGTTCCTGTTGACAAATTGAATGTTCTATTGACAAATTGAATGCTTCTGTTTCTTAGTCCTTTGTATGTGAACTGTTTGTTTTCATTCCCCCTCTGGAAACTTTTATGTCTTAAAATTTCATCATGATATGTTTTGGTGAAGATCTTTTGTTATTTAAGGAGCTGGGTATCCTGTGGGCCCTTTTGATCTGGGGACTCATGTTCTTCAGTTCTTGGAGTTTCTGGTATTACTTCTTTGATAATCTTTTTTCACATGTTTTCATTTTTATTTCACTCTGAAATGTCTGTTATATGGATGTTGAATCTTTTTCTCACCATTTCACACCCCCCCTTTTTACAAAATAATTTTGTTAATTTCTTCTCAGCAGATTTCCTCAAATCTGGGAGATTTCTTAAATTTTATCTTCGATTTCTGTAATTTTTAAAAAATTTCCAAGATCATTTTATTATCTTAATGTTCATATTTATTATTTATTGTTCCTCTTTTATGAGTGTAATATTTTTTCTTATATCTATGAAAATTAATTGTGATGTATTATAGTTTTCTCCTCTTTGCATTCCAAATCCGTTTTTCACCTTTCTTTGTTTTGAGCATGTAACTCAATCAAGTTAGAAACTTTCTATAACTATCTGATAACCCTGGTTGTTTGTTTATATTTAAGACTGAGGCAGTAAAATGCTGAATGGAAGCTTTCTATGTATGGTGAGGCTTGTTGGCTGTTTGGCATCACAGTGGTCCTGTTAGGGGCTTGTGCTTCATTGGGGGAGATCCACATGTGTGTTGGGTAGTTTTCTGAGGGATTAATCTCCAATATTTTTCTGGCTGCCTCTGTTCTGGGAGTTGAGTGGGAGAAGAAGGCTGGATAAATCTCACATTCATCATGTAGACATTCACTTAACATCCTTGTATTCCATATGACAGCTTAATCTCATTTTCTTGTGTCCAAAAGGTCAGAGCCTTTCTAGCTCAACCTCTTCGAGAGTAAATCTCATCTAGTCTGAAAGAATGGAGAGGGATTATGCTTTCTTTCAAAGGATGGGGAAGGAGATTGAGGCCTAACTATTTCTTATGAAAATGTTTAACCAAGCCTCTTGTGTTGGCTTCCTCTTACACTACCACTCTGAGAGGAACTGGGATCACTAACTCCTGAATATGACAGAGATTCTGTACTCTCAATTATATTGTCTTTGGATCATTTCCCCCACTGCAGGCTTAGTCAGTTGTTAGTTAAGCTTAGCAAGTTACCATGTATCCATCGCTTTTCAGCTTCCAGAAATCTGCTGATATCTCCTGAGTGCTCCTATTGCCCTTAGCCTTATAGTTTTATGCCATTTTTATTTCTTTACTGTCATGTTGGTGGGATTTGATATGTTTTATTTGCCATGTTTAAATGAAAGTCCATGACACAAGTTTTAAGGGCACACTTAAAAGGAATTAAAGATATAAAATAGTGTTAAATGCATCAGCAATAATTATAGAGAGATAGTTACTGCTCAGTGTCTCACTTTGCCTACGTAGATTTCCACAATTTCCATACTTGTTTATTTCTCTTGTCTCCTAACAATACATTTTAATACTCTCTTAACCTACCGTGTTTCCCTGAAAATAAGACCTAGCAGGACAATCAGCTCTAATACGTCTTTTGGAGCAAAACTTAATATAAGACCCAGTCTTATTTTACTATAATATAAGACCAGGTCTTATCTAATGTAATATAATATGAGACCGGGTCTTATATTAATTTTTGCTCCAAAAGACGCATTGGAGCTTATTGCCTGGCTAGGTCTTATTTTCGGAAAAACACAGTAGTCATATGACCTTCTTAGCAAAATATTTTACCTAACACATACTGCTATAAATAATATGTACCCCCAGTTTAAAGAGAGAGAGAGAAAGAATTCCATACATTCAATGATCAGAATTTTGTCGTACATTTGTGAAGAATCCATAAAACTGTGACATTTTGGTTAGGAATCCTTGCTTAAGAGTATAGTTGGGTTCAGTCTGACATGACTGAAATGTGTTTTCATTTGAGACAGTTCAGAGCTTCTGTTTATTTTGTGTCTCTAGTGCCTAGTAAGAACTGAACATAAGAAGTGCACAATAAATGTTTATTGACTAGAATTAAGAGCTAAGGTCTTTTCCTACGAACTGGCTGGCCTTGGACAAGTTATTTGTTGGAAAAGGTTGAGCTAGAGAGGGACCCAAGAAAGAAGGTCCCTTAGGAGAGGTAAAGAAGAAGAAAGGGGTCGAGGATTGAACATTGGGAAACACCTACACTTAAAAGGCAGGTAGAGGAAGAGTGGGAGATAGATAGAAAACCAGGAGACCATGGAATCATGAAAGCCTGAAATGGGCCTTTCAAGAAGGAGCATCATATAAGATCACATCAAATAATATAAGGACAGGAAAATGCAGCTGGGACTAGACCATGCTTTTCCATTAGCCAGGTATTTACATTCTCACTCACTCACTCACTCACTCACTCATTCACTCTTTGTGTAGATAAAGAGTGCTGATCACTCCTGAGATGATTCTGGTCAGAGTTATCTTTGTAGTATAACTCTTTTGCTGCATTAATTGATTTCAAGTGTTTTTTCCCCCAAAATGGCTCAGAAATCCACAAAAAAACAAAAAGTTGATATTTTGACTATTTTATGCATTTAATAATAACAATTTGAGCTGCGTTGTATATAAGTGACATTATTTTTATGTATAAAAATTTCCTATTGTTATTCATTCTTGAAAAACACAAAAATATAGAAAAATGTGCATATGCTTTCCTATACTTCCTTTCTGGATGTTTCCATCCGCAGTCAGCAGATGGAAATATTCATATGGATATATCCGACCATCACAGCAAAAGGGATAAGGAAGTTGTCTCAAGCCCTGTGCATATGTGAGAATGTATACCTGTGTGAGTTGTGTATGCTGTATGTATAGTGAAGGGATTGTGATAGGGGATGGAAACCAGAGCCCAGAGACTATGCAGTAAGTGGTTGGGAAGATCTCCAGGGAGGCCAAGAAAGACATGAGTTGCTCATTTGTGATCAACCTATAACATATCATGGAATTACTTAACCTGGTTTAACCTGAATGTTTGAGTCAGGGAGTAAGAATCTTCTAGTATGATTTGCCGCAGGCCTTCAGTGCTCTGTCATCAACCTCTGGATTCTTCTGCTGAAACATCGTAGCCTGGAATTTGGAAATAAGTAGGCTTGAGTCTTATTATATGTTATTAATTCTAAGATGCGTTTTTCCCTCTACATCACTGAAATGGGATGCATCATAGTTTAATTAGCAGCATTGTATTCTTCCTCAAGGGCACATGAAATAATGTGCATTTTACTATTAATGGCATTCATGAAATACCATTGGAAAGAATAAAATAATATTCACTTAGTAAATGTATCAAGTCATAGCTCTAAAGTGAATTTAAAATTATTTTTAAAATTTATTTTACAGTATGAGTTGTTACAGAAGCCCAACATAAATGGTCTACTTGTCACAAGTGAATGCTATTATCTCTTCTGTAAAGTCAGGGTCAGCAGTTACCTTAGGAATAGTGTACTCTGTTTGCCTCCAGGCCCCTGGAAAGGTCCCAATTTGCTTGGACTTTCCTGTCAAATGTTTCTAGATAGATGCCCTCACTGTGCTCTGATTGTGTGGAAGTGAAAATTTTGCAGAAAGCATCAATTTAGATTGGTAAAGCCATATCCATTTAATGTTTATGCAAAGATAAGTTAACCATTCTTTTGCTCTAGTTTCATTTAGAAATTTAACTTTTTAAAATAAAATTTATAATTGAGAATGTGGAAAATCTAGATCGAGTATTTTCATGGAAAAGTAGATTAATATTTAGATTTTGAAATTTCCTTAGTCTTTGATGAAGACAAAGTTCACCAATCCTACTCTCCCCACCTTTGCTCCCTCCGTGAAATCAGTACATACATGCAGTTGATCAGAGTGAAAGCCAGAAAATTACTGTACCTTTAAAGCAGGTCATAAATACATTTGCAGGCAGCCCTAAATTCTGTGGCTGGCATGGACTTCCATTGCTATAAATCACAGAAATAAACCCCAGATGAGTGTTTTATTTCTAAAAAAGGAAAAAAACCTTCCTAGTTGTCATTTTAGTGAGTGTCAGCAGAGCATTGTTCAATCTAATCACCAGAAGGAAGAAAGAAAAGTTCGGGAATGTGGCCTCAGGGAGATTGTTATGTGTGAGCATTATACCTCTACTATGACATTCTGGATAGCATGTGTGAAATGTAAATGTGTATTTGAAAGGTTTTTCATTTCTCTGGAATGGTAAATTTTCACATTGCTTGTTCTCTCTCCTCATGTTCATACCTTTATGAAGTAAAAATTTGCATTTTATAATGTTTCAAATGCTCCTAAGAAGCCTTAGAAGTTTTTCTTTCCCTTCTCTTACCTCCCCTCCCATCCCCTTCTCTGTTTCATATGGTAAATCTGATTGTATTATGTCCTTTGTAGACCAAGTTCCTATCGGTCTAGATTTCTCTGGCACTGACACTGTGCTCCTTAGGATCTGACAAAATATGAAGCATGATGCACCCTTAGCCATTATCTGAATGTGCTAATTCAGATCTACATATTTGCTTATTTTGCATCTGATTTAAGAAGACTGACCTCCTTATGTTATTTTGAGGGTTGGGTGGCCAGAGCCCAGCCACTCACCTGGCAGGTGGTTTACCAGCTACTCCTCATCCACAAGCCATCTGCACCCTTGCCTGGTGTTCCCTCTTCCTGCTGAGAGGTCAGGCTTGTTTTGGAGAACTTTTCTAATTTCTTGAAAACCACCCACAGGTATGCATACATGCAGAGCTAATAGAGAATTAATGGGAGCTGTGAGCTGAATTAATCACACGTTAAACCACCTTCACTTCCGTTATCTGTAAGTTTTGGCCTCTATCAGAATAGTTTCCTTTCTCCTCCATTTTACCTTCTCCACCTACATATAGCTATAGCTGAAGAAAGGGTGGAAAAAGACATGGCTATGTCTGTTTATGTAAGAGTCCCAAATCACTACCTCATTGACTGACTGAGGGATGTCACCATTATGAATTCATTAGACTCTAGCAGGGCACACGTTCATACTGTGAGACCATTCAAGTGGGAAACTGAAATTTCCACATGGGTTAAGATATTTTAATTGGAGTTTATTGTTGTCATCAGGAGATTTTCTCAATTAGTTTTTAGAAAATAGTTATTATGACAGTATAATAAAGGCACAGAATTTCTTTTATCACCCAAAGCAGCTTTGGATCAATCTGATTTTTAGGGGAGAAAACTATAAAAATTATTATTTATGGATCTTTTAGTTCAACATTGTCTTCTTTCTTCTTTCACATGAAATGAGAAGAATAGTCCAAATTGAGGAGATTAATCAATGGCAAATAATTTCAATATTGCTGATCTTGAATTTGTCATCTGCAGAGTAAAGTTGTATGTGTATACCCCTGCCCCAACTGCTAAATGAAACTTTTTTTTTCCACTACTGCTAAAAATTGTTGCCCAAACTTGCTCTTTTAAATCTAGATTCAGGGGCAGGGGAGTAAAACATGTTTTCATCTAATGATTATCCTTAATCACAGTAAGTTGTATTTTGAGGTTGACCATTGATTGATTTTTTTTTTCTCCTTGTGGTATTGTGGCATAAAAAGAAAACAATAAAACAAGAGGTAACTAGGGAAATCTAAAGGAAAATGGAACATATTTGCCTTTCCAGTGTATTCAAGAAAAGTCATTCAAGTTACTAAATGTCTCCAAGGTAGATTTGAAATATTTTACCAGCCATTAGATATATTTAATGTTTACTGGGGAAAAAAAGTAAGCCAATATTTTTATCTACAAAGAAAAGGTGTGATACGTTATGAAAACTAAAACATATAGGGGTATACTGAAAGAAAAAAGGGAAAATGCTGATTTGAAGACCCTATCACACTGACCAATAATGACTCAGAGTAATTTGAGGAGAATGAAATCACTACACAATTAGCAGTGTAGACCAGGACCTTGAATTTCATTGGATTTTCTAAACCCAAGGGAGCACTAGATTTACAATGGAGGGGGCTTAATATTTTTACTACTACTACTAGTTATTTCAGAATTACACTGCCAAGGAGTCACATCTCCTTGGAAATATGGCCTCAATAAGAATATATAAAACCCACAGTTTTGGGCTCTGATATATAACTAACTTCTTCCCATAAAATTTTCTGGTTGTTAAAATTTCAGATCTATAGTACATTTGCTTGGGGAAAGGAAAGAGGTTAATTTTCAGTGATATAGTAACCCTTGTTATTCAAGAGTCCTACAGCTAGCCCCCAGAAGAATACTGCTAAATTCTGAGGTACAGGTATATATCCAGGCCTTGATTATTCCAAGCTCTGCAGTTTAGTTTAAATTGAATACACTATTCATTCTCTTCATTCTGTGTCAATTCAGAATTCTACCTCTGTGGTTTTCAGAGGCAGCACAGGAGAATAAATAATAACACCACCTTAGAAGACAGGCTTCGAGGGTTTGAATCCCAGCCCTTCCACATACTAACTGTGTGACTGTGAAAGCTTGCTCAACTTCTCTGTGCCTCTGTTTTCTCAACTATAAAATGGAGATAATTCAGCCATAAGAAAAGATGAAATAGTGCCATTTGTGACAACATGGATGGATCTTGAGATTCTTATGCTAAGCGAAATAAGTCAGACAAAAAAAGTCAAGAACCATGACTTCACTTCTATATGGCATATAAAAACTGAAAGCAACAAACAAACAAAAACTCACAGACACAGACAACAGTTTAGTGGTTACTGGAGGGTAAGGCGAGGGGAGGTGGTAGAAAAGAGAAAAGGGAGTCAAGTATATGGTGATAGAAGGAGAACTGACTCTGGGTGGTGAATAAGCAATGCAATAAAGTGATGATGTATTATAGAATTGTACACTTGAAACCCATATAATTTTACTAATCAATGTCATCCCAATAAATTTAATAAAGATAAAAAAAGAAAAAAGAAAAAAAAGGGCAATTCACAGAACAGAAAATCAGAATGGCCTCTATACACATGAGAAGATGCTCAACCTCATTAGCAGTGGTAATACAAATTAACATAATACCATATCATGAAATTGGTGAACACATGAGCACATGAATGTGCATATGTCAACAATATTAAGTGTACAGAAGATGTATAGTAATAGGAATTCGTATACTGCCAATGGGAATGTAAACTAACACCCTCACTTTGGAGAAAAATTTGGCAATATCAAACATGAAGATGTGTATACCATAAAAAATAAATAAATGAATAAATAAATAAATAGGAGATAATTTTTATTTACTTCATAGGAAGACTGTTAAGTGTCTTATAAATAAAGCCCATAGAATATTGCCTGGCACATGACAAGCACTTTGTAAATATTAGCTGTTATTAACAAGAACTTAAGCTGAGACGACATACTATTTTAAATTAAAATGTATTTTTAAATGTGCCCTAATTTGCATTTCTCTTATGATTAGTGATGTTGAGCATCTTTTCCTATTGGCCATCTGTATGTCGTTTTTGGAGAAATGTCTGCTCAGGTCTTCTGTCCATTTTTTAATTGGATTGTTTGTTTTTTTGGTGTTGAGTTGTATGAGTTCTTTATAAAATTTGGATATTAACCCCTGTTTGGTTGTATCATTGGCAAATATCTTCTCCCACTCAGGAGGTTGTCTTTTCATTTTGTTGATGGTTTCCTTTGCTGTGCAGAAACTTTTTAGTTTAACGTAGGTGAAGTGATTAACAAGTGCAAATTGGTAGTTACAAAATAGTCACGGGGAAGTAAAGAACAGCATAGGGAATATAGTCAATAATATTGTAATAACTATGTATGGTGTCAGGTGGGTACCAGACTAATCAGGGGATCACTTCTTAAATTATATAAATGTCTAACCACTATGCTGTACACCTAAAACTAATGTAGTATTGTATGTCATCTGTAATTGAAAAATAAAAAACTTTCTCAATTGTACTTTCAACTGATATGTCAAGTCAGTGTGTAATAAAAGATTTTCCAAAAAAAAATGTGTTCTATACATTTTTTTTAAAGTGGGATAATCCCAAATTAGGCAAATTATGTGAGTGGAAGAGTATTTACTTCATGGGTTATGTTTTATTTATGCATAAACATTATGAGTCCTCAAGCACTTTGGTTGTTACAGGGGATGTAGTCAGTTAGAATGTGAAGGGCTACATAGAAAGTAGTTTTTTTAATCTCATGTAGAGATTAAGATTTTAAAGAAAGGAGTTCTGTCCCCTCTAGTAGAGTCTCTAATTCATTCCTGGAGATGCTCAATAGATAGATCAGCTTCTAAGAGGTAGGGTCACTCTGTGGTACTTTACAAAGAGCTGCAGGGGGCTTCTTGTTCAAAGGAGGCGAGCTAGTTCCTTGATGCCCAGAGAGAGGATGAGTTTTCAGAAGTAGCAAACCACTCTCTGCTGCCATTTTTCTCCCAGCTGTAAAAGAAGAAGTACCAGGGACACATAACCCCATACTCAACACTGAAGTGCCAATTGATCTGTGGAAGTGTTTGATCCATCAAACACAATCATTTGGTCCTTCCCTTTGTAATAGGTCAGGGCAGTCTTCCGTACACATGGAAAGAAATTAGTGCAGATAAACTGAAAGTGTCAGGAAACCCAGGATTATGAACATATTTCTTAATTTGGTTTAAAAAGACATCTGCGTGCTTTTTTTCTTCCAGTGGGGAGATTTTCAGTTTGTTTCATTAGTGCTGTTACTGAGTCGTGCTTTTACAGACGTTCATTTCTCTAAACGTATGCAGAGTTCATTTCAACAAATCTGAACTGAGCACTCAATGTACCAGGCACTGTATCAGGCCCTCGGGCTTCCCTGGTGCCCTAGAGGACCATGTAGCCCAGAGTGGAAAGAGACATGAAACAGATTATTTTAGAACAATAGGAGAGATTCGACATACAGCAGGTAATTCTGATGTCCACAGTGGTTACAAATCCTTCTAGAGAGGCCATTATCGGGAACTGACAGCACACAGAGCAGTCTGCATACTCTCCTTGCATTCTGCGAAATAGGTACGGTAGCATTAAAGTTAATGTCTGACCAAAAAAAGGTAAACTTTATATTAAAAAATACCTCAATAAATCTGAATTAAACAAAAAGTTTGTATCTATATTTTAAAATTAGTGAGACAGGTATAAACAAGACAAGTAACTTACATTTAATCAAGTTAAATTCAACAGACTGTGTGAAAAATACTTGAATGGTCTATCGGGGCCACCATTTTGTTAGAGCATTGTGCAAACAAGAAGCAAACTCAGATTTTCCCTTACCACAGGCCCTGCCCAGCCACTTGAGAAATGCTGCTTTGACTATAAAGGAGGCCTAACACAAAAGAGTAAATTAGCTTAGCACCACGCAGAGAAAAACAACTCAAAGGACATTTCTCATCAACAATGGCTCAGAGAACCATACATTGCACACCAACAATGTTTCATTTCATGTTCCTGTCTTTTACATAGATTGTCTAGTTAACTGTAAATAGGACAAGTGTGCCTCCTTTGAAACAAAGCTAGATTAAAAAAATAAAAAGCATTAATACTTTTTGTTTTTATATAGAAAACATTTAGAGAAGTTATTGAATGAATACCCAGTGAGCAAATGAGTTAAGTAGTATTTGCACAGGCTTTCTTCTACCACCCAAAGCCATTTTTGGTGTTTCCTCTTTGGGGGATAGATAATTAGAACTAATTGTTGTCTTTGTGTCCTGTAGGAGGGGGGAACAGATAATTAGAACTAATTGTTATTTTCCTTCCCTTCGCTTTTCCCATTCAATCAGTATGTCCAAGTGATACTCCTCTCCAAATGTTGTCCAACTCTGTTCACTTCTCTCCATCACCACTGTCACTGTCCCAGTTCAAGTCACAACTTGCCAGAATTTATTTTAACAGTCTCCTAAGTGATTCTTCACTTAGCAAAATGGTCTTTTACTTTAGAGGAGGATATACTCATTGAATGCATATTACATACCTGTAGCTGTGCTAAGCATCTTACATGCTTTCATTCATCCAGTCCTTAGAACCACCCTACAAAGTGGTTATAATTACAGTACTCACCATATAAATGGAACCCTAGCGAGATGAAGCAGCTTGTGTAAAGCCACTTGACTAGTGGTAGATCCCTGATGTGAACTCTGTCTCCAAAGCTTGTGTTCTTAACCACCATGTGCACTCTCTGCCATGTTTGCCCAATGTTCCCTTAAATAGCAAGGCTCCCTCGCAGTATTAAAGTATGTCCCATTACTCAGCACAATGCTGGGCACATAAATATTCAAGAAGTCTTTTGAACAGATAGACTCAAGAACTCCTATGGAAGCTGAAGTATCATATTACTTTATTTATCCTACATAATTATGAAATAAGGTTTTTTTGTTTCTTTGTTTTAGGTAAGCCCGTTTTCTAGCTAACTGACCTTAAACCATTTAAGAATGATTTGTTTTTAATTTTGATAAAATCTTTTATGAAATACATTCCATTCTTTAGTGCCTTAGTGGTAAGACAATTCTAACTTAATATGATCCTAAAACAAAGAAGTGCTGTTATGAACAACAGCACTATGTATGCTACTTATTTAGTAGTTTCTTCTGGGCTATGGTTTTAACTACTATCTATATGCTAATGAAGCTCAGAGCTTTGTCTCCAACTGGGATTTCTCTCCTAACCTTTGGATCCATGTAATCCAGGCTACCACTTCACCCTGCAAACTCAAAATGCCCCCAAGACCTCAAATACACTCAGACCCCTAAATCTACATCTCTAGAATTCTGTATCTTAGTAAAAGATGCTATTGTCTATCCACTTGGCCAGCCATAAACATGGGCATAATTTCAACCTCTCCTTTTCCTTCACTAAACCCCCAATCAATCAATTAACAAAAGCCCTATTGATTTTTACCATCCAAATATCTCTGAAATCCATCACACTCTGTCTCTGCCCATTACCGTATCCTGCCATTATTATGTTTGCCTGGATTATTGTAACAACTTCTAAATGGTGTCCCTACATATAATTTCACCATAATCTAATTTATTTTCCATACTAAAATCAGATTTTTAAATCAAATTTTTAAAGCTATAAATCAGATCATGTCACATCTCAGTTTAAAAACTTTCAGTGGTTCCTCATTGTTCATGAGATAAAGTTCAAACTTCTTTAATATTGCTTACAAAATCTTCGATGATCTGACCTTTCTTGCTTTTCCATGTCTTGCTATCCCTGTTTTTACTGGTCCCTCTTACTAAGCACCAGGTCACTAGGCCGTGTTCAGCATTTCCCCCTCCACATATTGTGTATCCTCTTGCTACGACTTTGCATGTGCTGTCTGGAAAAACCCCTGACCCCTACATCTAAGATAAGCATCTCTGATACTCACTGTCACAGCACCCATTCCCACTTTTAAAACTGTGGTTAAGTACCTATTTGTTTCTCTGTATCATCTTCTCTCCTCTCCTCCCTCAAGACTATTAGATCTGAAGGATGGAACCCATGTGCCTCTTATTCACCCTGTACCTGTAATGCCTTACTTTGTCTCTAGAGCACAGTAGGCATTAACATATTGTAATGAAATTTTAATTTTACAGTAGTTTTAGATTTACAGAAAAGTTAACAAAGATAGTACAGAGTGTCCTTCTGTTGGCATCCTATTTTCCCTGTTGTTAACATCTTATGTTAATATGATACATTTGTCACAACTAATGGACCAATATCGATACCTAATTAACTAAAATTGATGCTTATTCAGACGGCCTTAGTTTTTATCTAATGTCCTTTTTCTGTACCAGGATCCCATCGAGGATATCACATTACATTTAGTAGTCATATCTTCCCAGGCAACTGTTGGCTGTGACAGTTTCTCATACTTTCTTTCTTGTTTTTTATGATCTTGAGATTTTTTGAGGAGTACTGGTTAGGAATTTTGTGGAATGACCCTCACTAGGAGTTTCTCTGATGTTTTCATCATGACTAGACTAGGGTAATGGGTTTGGAGGAGGAAAACCACAAAAATAAAATGCCATTTTCATCACAGCGTAGCATGAATACAAACTCTCACTATGAACTATCACTGTAATGTTAACCTTGATCACCTAGTTGAGACAGTGTTTGTTAGGTTTCTTTACTGTAAAGTTATGCCCCTCCCCCCCGCCCCCCCGCCGTCCGCCTTCCATACTGGATTCAAGAAGTCACTATGTCCAGACTCCATTTAAGGGGTTAAGAATTATGCTCCACCTCCTTGAGGGCAGAGTAGCTACATAAATTATTTGGAATTCTTTTGTACAGGAGATTTATATATTCTCCATTTATTTATTCAGCCATTTATATCAGTATGGAGGCATGGACACTTATTTTATCCTTTGAGTTATTTATACTACTTTATTTTGTTACTCAAACTGTTCCAGTTTGGGCCATTAAGGAGCCTTTTCAGCTGGCTCTTGTGCTTACTTGACATATCCTTCACTGTTTGTCTTTTGAACCCTTCCTTACTTTTTAACACAACAAGACACTTCAGGCTCACCATATATCTTCCCTGCCCCAGCCCTAAAATCAGCCATTTCTCCAAGGATCCCTGGTTCCTGATATGTGTGAATGTTTCAGAAACCATAACCTGGGCTGTGGATGGACACTAACACTTCTCAGTTAAAATTGGGATTCATTGTTAAAAGCTCCAAATGTATCAAGAATAATATATATATTCCTACTACCAAAAATGAACAAACATTTTTCCCTTTATTTTGCTTTAGATATATTTTAAGAAATAAAACACGAAGTTGAAGGCCATGTTCCCCTCTCCCAATCCTAAACCCCTCTCTCTCTTCCTAGAAGCAACTACCATCTTAAATTGATATGTAGACTCTTTTTTCAAGCATTCATGGAATATTTACAGAAACAAATATGTGTTAAAGAAAAGATTGGTTTTTATTTGGGCTGAGTTGCCCACATTTCTGGGCCTTTCTAGTTGGTAGTTGTGTCTCTGCCCTCAGCTATTTGTCCATACACTCAGTTCCTCATGTCACCATGGATGCTGGTGTTCCATTTGTCTCTTCTCTCCTGAGGCAACTTCTCTTTGCTATTTCCAGCCTCTCTCTTCTCTAGTCTGTTTCATCCCTGCTTTGTAGGCAGCTTATGGTGTCCTCCTTATCAGAAGGAAGAAGACCAATAACCTGGTATTATAGACTTTGTAAAAGTAAATTGTAAATTGAAAAATGCTAGACAAATATAAAAATATCACTTTTTGTTCACAGAACAGAAAAACAAACAAACAAACAAAAAGTGGGGCCAAGGGCATATCGTTTGTTTGGAGTACTTGATTCTTTAATAACTTTTTTTTTTTTTATCTTAAAGATGTTACCAGCTGCTTCTAGTGTTTTTGTTTGTTTCTTTTTTTTAAATGTACAAAGCAACGTAATAGACATTTAAACCCCTCATAAAGTGATAACCCACCCCCCCAAGCTACTACCCCTCTGACATCTTATATAGCTATTAACATTGCCATTGACTATCTTCCCTATGCTGTACTCCACATCCCATGAATATATATGCCTATATATTTAGTTATAGATGACATTCAATATTAGTCTACTTCAGCACATTGGTTAGGCATCTACACAATCTATGATGTGATCCCCCTGATAAGTCCAGTGCCCATCTGGCACTTTACATGATCCTTACAACAGTGTTGATTATATTCCCCATACTGTATTAACTATCAGTTGTATTTCTTAATGCCCACACCTTTTTCACCCAGCCCCCAACCCCTTTCCCATCTATCACTCTGATAGATCTAGTACATATCTGGCACCATATCTAGTTATTACAATATTATTGACTATATTCCTTATGCTATACCCTACATCCCCATGACTACTGTGTAACAACCAATTTGTACTTCTTAATCCCTTCCCCTTTCACTGATTCTTAACCCCCTCCCATCTTAAAGAAGTCCCTCTAAGATTCCTTGTACTACTGGTTTGGTGGAGATGAACTCCTTCAGTTTTTTTCTTGTCTGGGAAGCTCCTTATCTGTCCTTCAATTCTAAATGACAGCCTTGCTAGGCAGAGCAATCTTGGTTGTATGTCATTGCTTTTCATCACTTGGAATATTTCCTGCCATTCCCTTCTTGCCTGCAAACTTTCTGTTGAGAAATTAGCTGACAGTCTTATGGGGGCTCCTTTGTAGATCACTAACTGCTTTTCTCTTGCTGCTTTTAAGATTCTCTCTTTGTGTTTAACCTTTGGTGTTTTAATTATGATGTGTCTTGGCCTCTTTGGGTTTATCTTGTCTGGGACTCTCTGTGCTTCCTGGGCTTGTATGTTCATTTCCTTCACCAGGTTACGAAAGTTTTCTGTCATTATTTCTTCAAATAGGTTTTCAACTCCTTGCTCTCTCTCTTCTCCTTTTGCTACTCCTATAATGCAAATATTGGTATGCTTGATATTGTCCCAGAGGCCCTTAAACTCTCCTCAATTTTTTGGATTCTTTTTTCTTTTTGCTGTTCTGGTTGGGTGTTTTCTGCTACCTTACTTTCTACATCACTGGTTGTGTCCTCTGCTTCATCTAATCTACTGCTGATTCCCTGTAATATATTATTCATTTCCATTATTGTACCCTTTATTTCTGACTGTTTCTTCTTTATAGTTTCCATCTCCATTTTTATGCTCCCTATCTCTCTGTTGAAGTTCTCCCTGAGATCATTGAGCACTCTTAAAATGCTTTTTTTGAGTTGTATTTCTGGAAGGTTGGGACTGCCAGATTTAAGACCATCAGATAACTGGGAGTCAGGATAGTTAATTTTATGGTTCTTCAGTTTTGGAACTCTGTCTCTGATAGATTGCTTATTTCCATTTTGCTTAGTTCTTTTTCTGCAGCTTGGTTCTGTTCTTTTATTTGGGACATGTTTCTTTGTCTCCCCATTTTGGCTGCCTTCCTGTGTTTGTTTCTATGTATTAGGTAGGGCTGCTATGTCTTCCGGTCTTAGTAGAGTGGACTTATGTAGTAGATGTGCTGTGGAGTTCAGTGACGCAGTCTTCCTGGTCACCTGAGCCATGCACTCCAGGTGTGTCCCTTGTGTGGGTTGTGTGCGCCCTCCTCTTGTAATTGAGACTTGGTTGATAATTGCACATCAGTATGAGGGACTGACCCTTGGGCTCACTGATTGTGAGGACTGGCCTTGACTACAGTGGAAGAGATGTTGTGCAGGGGCTGATCATACAGAGTAGGATCTGCCTCAGCAGGACTCTGGTGTCTGCCCAGTCTGCCGCTTGGGTGTGTCGTACTTGGAGGCGTCTGGGTGATGCTCCAGCTCATTTTGAAGCTGGCCAATGGGGGCGCCAGCCCCAGGACCACCTTGGAGGGGATCCACTGTAGGTCTATTTCAGCCACAACCTGTGCCCCACCCGAGGCCACCCAGCAGAAGCCAGAAAGAAATCTGCACATGGCTGCCACCCGTACCAAGCCACAAACCAAGGCCGGCTGCCACTATTGCCGGCTTAGGGCTGCTCAGCCAGAGGTACAGGACACGCTCAAGCCAGATTCTGCTTGTCTGGGTTCCACAAACCTTTGAGAGACCATAGGAAAGTCTGCAACTTGAATCAAGTCAAGCAGTCTACACAACAAAGCCACTGAAAGCAGCCTGGGTGTGCCCCTCTAGTGTTTTTTGAGTTGTATTTCTGGAAGGTTGGGGCTGCCAGATTTAAGACCATCAGATAACTGAAGTCAGGATAGTAAGTTTTATGGCTCTTCATTTTTACTTTTCTTACGAATACTGTTTTTCCAGACGTAGGAATAATACCCAAAATAGGGGGAAAAGCTTACTATTAGAGAGATTGTTCATGAAACGAATAATTTCTCCAGCAAGTGACTTAAAAAATGAAAGGCTAATTGTATAATTACAAAATGAAAAGCTTTACCTATAATACCTATCCATTGAATTGCATTGCTGTGTGGGCAGTTTGATTGATAATGTTCTGGATGCCATATAACATATTATCTGTGTACTAAGGTAAACAGAAATTTGGGGTTTGGGATTTCCAGCCCCCTAATAGTAAATATATCTAATTTCTTCCCACAGCTTACACTTGCTTTGACAAAGACAAATTTGAAAGCAATTACTTGAGGACAGTTTGGATAACATCTGGATAATCAAAACAGGCACAATGAAGCACTTCCTAAGGTACGTGTTTATGGTTCCCTGGATGAACCCACTAACATGGAGAAACTTCTTTGCCAGTTAGGATATTTATGTTCACCATTTGTGATCCTATAGTCAGGTCTCTTAGGATTGCCTAAAACAGCGTATTTTGCTAAAAGTTATTTGGTCACAAGGTTCCTCTGTTAACTCTGTGCATATTGATGCTGAAAGAGAACACTTACAAGTGTTGATTACAAGAGAGTATAAGAAAGCATGGGCATAAAAGCATGGGACAGAGAGTACTTTGGACTATTCTGATGCCATGTGTCTCTAAAGAGTGATATGCTGCTGGCCTTAGAGTTGATGTTTGAGGATTAGTAGTCAAGGAATCAATATAATTTGTGTACAGTCATATTCCTGAATTAAGTAACTTGAAATATCCCTTAATTTAGATTTTATGATAGTTGGCTAGCCAATCCATACAGGTATTTTCAAATGTTCCTTTTTGGTGAAAATATATATTCCAGTCCTCTGCTCTTCCTGCCTCAGTGATATCCCTGAAATCTGCATTAATTGTTGATTCCCTGAGACTGTGCTGTACAGAGTACAATGTATGTTGGTATGTTTTGGGATGATCTCGTTTTGTTTTGAAAGGTCCCTTTGGCTGGACCTATTATAATTATTTTTAAGAGTATTGCCTGCCATTCAACATTCTATAAATAAAATTCTCAAAGAAATTTTACATCATATTAAAATATGAAAAAATAAAGTTAGTCTGGCCCTGAAAGTTAGAAAATAAAACACACTTTCCAGAATATTGAGTTTCTTTTCCTCAAGATGGTGGCCTACCTCTATTACACATTCTTGGCCCTTGCTCTGGCTTGTTTTCTCTAAGCAAATGATTACTGAGCTTACTTTTTTAAGGAAATTATTTAATTCTTTTAGTGGCTGCAATTAAAGATTTTCTTTCCCCACTGGTTTTGATTGCACCATTGTTTCTGGAGCACCTGGGTCAGTTTGTGTGGGATCCACAATGTTTTGATGCAGCTACTGGTGTTTACTGGATCTTACCTTCCAGGAGGTCACTATTAAACTGTTTACAGACATTGGCATTTACAGGCATACCCCTCAACCTGTTTATCTCAGCTGAGTAAAAGGATATTATTTGAAGTATCACTAGAACATTTGCCAGCAAAGTATTTGATCCGATATGTTTTGGTTGCCATGGTAACAAACCCATCTGTTCACACATTCATGAAAAACTGGTATTTATGAATCCTTCCTGAATATAGATGTGGTGTCTTTTAGCTGTAGAACCATATACCAAAAAGCTTTAGTGTTAGATGAAGCTTAGAAGTCAGGAGCTCCTTTTGTGAAAGGGGAGATGGTAGTGGTCAGGTCTGTGCGGAACTTACGCTACTGAATTTCTTCAGTGTCTTACTTGTTTTAGAAAACCTGGAGCAGCCTCACACCCAGCCATTTTAGGAGAAATTGTAACATTTATTTCTGTTAGGTTTTTTTTCTAAATTGAATAGATGCAGTACTGTGTTCAGTAGAAATTATAACATTTTAGAATTAATTTATATGGTGGAAATCTACCACTGTAATTTCACACAGAGTAGTACCAAGGATAATGGAACCAGCATGCCCCTATCAGTTATGTGTTCTGATATGAACTTTTCTCTTTTAACTTGGCATAAATATTTCATGAATATTATTTGACATCGATTATTTATGTGCAACTGAGGCTAGGATAATAGATTACACATCAAGAAAGAAACTTGAGGATCTTCATTGACTATTAGTTTTGATTATAAAAGGAAACTTGATCATTTCTCCTCTGTAGTGATTATTGCTTTTGGCTTTAATTTTTGTTTGTAATGCTTTTAACTAAGTTATAATGAATCTGTATTCATTATATGTTAATGTTTGTAGAATTTGGAAGACTAAGAGGACAAGGAGTAATAATCCTGCATTACAAGCTCTATCAGATCATTTAAATTGCCTTTTTTCTCTGTAGTCCATTCCCACAGATGTTGGACAATTTGGGCAATTATTTTATTTGAACCAAAGAAAAGGTTGTATAAATATAGCCTGAATAAATCAGGTGTTAATTCCTGAGCTCAGCAAATAGATTATGTAGAATAAGGAGTTGGCTTTCACTGAGAAAAATTCATTATTATTTAAAAGCCCACAGAGTGATTACTCTCTCAACTTCTGAGTTGCTCTAGAATGAAATGCTTCCTGTACAGCCCCAGAAGAAATGAGGTTAATCTTAAAGAATCCAGGTTGTGGGGAAAAATGCGTCTCAATCCACATTTAAGATACACAGAATCCACACTCTGCTCTCTCCAGCTCACTGCTACCATCAAATATATTAATGGTGTAACTACTCAGAGTATAAAGGAGTAGAGAAAATATTCAATGTTTATTTTTTAAAAATTACATGGGACATTAGAAATAAATGCTGCAGAATTAGTACACCCAACTGAAGGGTGTATTTTACAATGAGAACAGATATTGGATATCAGGTAAGTACACCATAGTCACCCAGTATGACTTTAGCCATGGTCTGCATTAAAAGAAAGCAAAGATTTAAGTAGAGAAGAAAGTGTGCCTATATGTGATCAGAAAAAGATGGAGCACTTTCTGAGCCCCAAATAAAACTGAAACATAGGGTTTAGTTTGTATAATATATTGTATTAATTTTAATTCAATTGATGTATATGATAGAGAGGGGCTAAGACTTATACTGAAGATATTTTCCCTTGCTAGGATTTAGTTGTTAAGATAATATTTTAAAGTCATCAGACATTGTTAATTTTGAAAATTTCTAATACAGGGAATCTTTTAAGTCACCCCATGTAAATAATTGCTTCCAACTATCCCCGCCTCAAGATTTCAGTTTCTTGGCCATGGATTTCACTGCAATTTTTCTTCCTGAGGCAGAACAGAGGAAAGGAAAGCCATCTGCCAAATTTAAACCTCTACGAGAGACACTTAGAGCAATACAGCAGACTTGAACCCAAGTTCTGGCTATAAAGTATTTTACTACTATAATTAGGTAAATGAAAACTTCCAATAATCAAAAATATCTGTACATTGGGTTTTATAAGTCACTCACACTTGATTAATATCTTGGTCCACTGACTCATTTAGTAAGCATGTATTGCTAACAATTGTACTATACCACATTTTAAATTACTATTTTCTATTAATAACAATAGCAATAAAGTAGGAATTAATAACCCATTTCACAGTGCAGGGCAAGAAGTCTTAGCAAAGTTATGTAGCTCACCCAAGGGCACGTAGATATTTGAGTGCAGGCCTAGCTGACTTCAAAGCTATTTCTGATGATTTCTGCTTTGTATTAACCCCTCAGTGTGCATCTACTGTGAGGCAAAAGTGAATATGAGGTGGTCTCTGCTCCAAAGTAACATACCACCTGGTAAGAAGATGAGGCATACACATACATAACTAAGATAAAAAAGAAATGTGATCTGTCACATGCTGCAGGCATTTTGTGACAGGAATGTTCAGGGAAGGCTTCGCTCAGGTGATGTTGAGAGAAAGGGAGGACTAGAATATTAATATTTTTACATAAGGATAGAGGGTGTGTGAGGTGGAGAAGATGCTGTGAACAAAGCCTGAGAAATTGTGATCAGCTGCCACAGGCAGCAAGTGGTCCAAATTTGTTGGCTGTAGAGCCTGTTTACTTGAGTAGAACGTAAGTTGTAAAGATAAAGTTGGGCGTAGTTCTTGGACACCTTTGTAAGCATGGCATAAAACAGCCCAGAAGCATGGTGACAGAAATCTGATGTGGTCCTTAAAAAGAAGAGAGAGTCAGATGAAAAATCTTTTTCCCTTGCGACACATATCCAGCCTTCACTTACAGCTAGAAATCTAGTCCATTCCCTTTACCTTACAAATGAGAAGATAGAGGCCCAAAAAAGCAAAGTAGCTTGTCCAAAGTCACACAGCTCACAGCAACATATTGACACTAGGTTTGAAGTCAGACTTCCAGACACTTCCTTTTTAGTTAGGCAGTATTTCCATTCAGCACCCACCAATTTTCATGGCTTTTGAGGGGCAGAAGGTGCAGGTCATGTAGTTGTGCCAGAAATTGGTTAGCATTACTTGAGGCATTTGCTGAACTCATGCGATGTGGAAGCTAAATCCCAAAAAAGGGTTATGACAAGCACATCCAAACACCATTCTCACTATAGACTGGTATGTTTAGCCATAGTTTTCTGTTTTTCAGGACACACACACACACACACACACACACACACCATGTATTTATATACGCTCATAAGTATACATGTATATACACATATGTATGTATATGTACACACATTGTATATACACAAATACACATATATCTATACATACATATATTTTAACTTATTTTCTTCCAAGCAGTTAGAAGAACTTTTCATACTCTTATTGAAATATGTTAACTTGATTAATTTTCTAGGCAATATCCTGTAGATGACCTCACCAGAGTCTGACCGTTGCCATCAAACTGCCATCAGAGATACATTTAGAGCTCAATTATCAGCACCCCACCTCTCCTACCCCTTGGTTTTCCTTCAGCTTTTCAGGGCCTGCCCTTTAGCCACAGCACTGTTCATTAAGCCCCTCCTATAGTGCATGAGATAAATGAAAGCCCTGACACTCAATAAATGTTGGTTTGAATTTCATTCATTTAACTATTGTACAAGGTCGGACAATTAAGTTCCCGAATTCATGCTAGAAAAAGTGCTACATACCTCATTGCTGAATATCACCACAGTCACATTTGAGGTACTCCTCTTGGGAAACTATGCACCAATGCCAGCGCCTAGTCCATCCTTCAAAGTAATTTTGGAACTCTTTCTGGAATGGGCATCAGAGCTGTCATCATATTACCCTTGATGTCCTGAATGTCATCAAAATGTCTTCCTCTCAATATTTCCTTTATCTTTGGGTAAAAAAAGAAGTCACTGGGGGCCAGATCAGGTGAGTAGGGAGAGTGTTCCAATACAGTTATTTGTTTACTGGCTAAAAACTCCCTCACAGACAGTGTCCTGTGAGCTGCTGCATTGTTGTAATGCAAGAGCCATGAATTGTTGGTGAAAAGTTCAGGTCGTCTAACTTTTTCATGCATCCTTTTCATGTACTTACAATAATAAACGTGGTTAACTGTTTGTCCACTTGATACAAATTCATAATGAATAATCCCTCTGATATCAAGAAAGGTTAGCAACATCTTTGAAAGCAAGTTCGCGAATTTAATTGTCAGACCTCATATTTTTCACATTTGTTGTGAAGTGAGTAAAGCATGTTAATTTTCCTGTTATTCTTGCCTTCTCGTCAGGATAATCAAGAGTTGACTTTACTGTCCAATCTCAGAGGAAGGTATTTTTTCTCCTCTGGTTCACTAGCACTCTAAGCAATTCTTATAGAAACATCACACTCATTTTCCTTTTGTTTGTTTTTATTGTCATTTTCCTTATTAGACTGTAAGTTCCTTGTTGACAGGGATGGCATGTGGCTGCAGTGAAATTAAGTTTTTAACTCATATTTGCTTTTTCCTTCTGCCTTAATCCCCACACTTTTTCCTCTGTACTGTGCAGCCTGTCTTCTCATTTTGTGTTTGTTCAGCTCAGTGAAGGAATAAAGTATCTTTCAATGATTGCTTTTAATTTTTCCCCCAATGCATTTAAAATCTCTTTCCTTCAACAGTTCTAGGTCTTTAATTCAACAGAAATTAATTTATCCATAGTACTGAGAATATCCTCTTACCTGGTTCATATATATGTATAAATTATGTTATGTAGTATATTTATAATAGTAACAGATCCACTCCTTATCCCTATAGAAGATTTTGAGGCCTATTATGGTTGATGACTTTCTTTTATTTATAGATTTATTTAATTTGGGCTCTTTAAAAAAATTTTTATTTAAAATTAGAGTATGTTTGAGATTACATTTAAGTACTTTTGAAATGTTAAAGTGCAATGTGTTTGCTGCTTCCTTTATAAATAATCAATGAAAGTGTTATCCAAGTAGCAAAAAAAATCTGATTTTTAAAAATAAATCTTGTAAAATGTATGTATTTAAATATCAAATTTTTAGTTAGATAGTGATGCCATTAATTAATTAATAGAAACCTGTGCCTCCTTTTCTTTGAAAGGAAAAGGATAAGCCATTAATTAGATTTTAAGTTATCCCACAGTAGGCTGTTGCTCGCTAATCCGTCAGATATAATTTCCCTGGAATGTAGAAACAGTGCCCTTTGCAATAGAATTTAGAATAGTAGTGATCCAGGATATATTTATACTCTCTGCTTTTCAAAGGTAGTGTGATCTCTTCAGATAAAGAATTACGGACAAGACCACTGGGCTCACACTGCCTGGGCACTTGGCACTGCCTTGAGGCTGCTCAATGGGAAGAACATGCTCTTGTTTTTCTAGAGGCCCATGAGTGGTTTCTTCGTGTGATTTCCCCTTTCCAGTTCATGTATTAAGTCCTCTTTCTAATAGAAAGCTCATTACAGACAGGGTCCCATCTACAAGGCCAATTGATAAGTTAATTTCCGACTGATGGCCAGAGCCCCTGATTGGGAACTTCAGTAGAGCAATGAAAATTTTTTTAAGTGTCATTTTAGAAAGTGCATGAAATGTACGGAACATTGAACAAACAATGCTATTCTTATGGCCATTTAGATGAAGGGTGTTTTGTTTAGGAAACTGTGGTTTAGACCAAGAACTGTGATTATTTTGTACATTTTCTTCCTCACCGAGTGTACTTCTTATTTATTACAGGATTTCTTCAAGCAAGAATTAACTTTCATTAGCAAATTCATTGAAACTGTTCAAAATAAGCCACTTTTCTCTTATTATTTCAAAAGAAGACATCAGAGTCACAAATTTAAGATGATGGAGTAGTGTTGCATTACAGGTACCCACACCCCTCACCCTGCACACAGGAGGCCTCATGGTTCTAGATGCATCTCCTGTTTCAGAGGCCCCATCCCTGCTGAATGGATTCTTCTCACCAGGCACCACAAGACAGGAGCTCACTTTTATTTGGTAACAGAGATATGATCCATTTTGAATAATTTACTTTGGGTAGCTATTCTGGTTCAAGCTAGAGAACGAATGTTAAATAATAAAAGTGATCATAATTGCTTTTACAAAGAAAACTGCTGTGAACTCAGCCATATATATACTTCACTGTGCAGCATACTAATAAATGGCAGTAACAGAAAATATTGGAAATAGAACGTGTAAATCGCTGTTATTATTAAGTCAGAATCTGCCAGTGCCTAAGCAAGTCATTCATCTTAGGAAGCTGCTGTACCTCGTTTTGGAACACTATCAAAAGATGTGATTAAAAACTAGAAACAAACACACAAAAAAGCTGCTCTCTGTGCATGTAGTTATTAAAAATAGGAGATAGAGATCAGTATTTTCTTCTTGTAGTCTTGAAAATGTGATTGTTATTCCTACAAAATATAGCACATGATTTCAGTAGTGAGTTGAGCATCTACCACCAGAATTTAAAAAACTAAGTCTAGTGTTATGAAAAAAAAGAAAAGAAACACATTCCCTTAATTAAAACTAAGCTTTTTGGTTTGAAGATTCAGGCCAGGATTTAAAAACAAGCAGAGCTACAAACTCCCTGAACATTGGGCTCAGACAGCGGAGAAGGCGTGGCTATAATTCTTATTCTGAGACTAGGAACAGAAAGCAAATGGGGGGATCTGCTTCATAGGTACATCTGAGATGTCTTCACTCAAGGTATGCAGTCAGAAACATAAGGAGATAAAGGAAATTAAAAGGACAAAAGGTTCTATGAATCCAAAAGTCCTTAAACTCAGATAAGAAACAGACACTCCTTTCCTTTCCTTTTCCCCTCCTCCCTCCCTCCTTCCTTCCTTCCCACTCCTCTTTCCCTCCCTTCCTCCCTCTTTTCCTCCCTTCCTTCCTTCCTTCCTTCCTTCCTTCCTTCCTTCCTTCCTTCCTTCCTTCCTTCCTTCCTTCCTTCCTTTTCTTCTAAATCAACAACTGATTAGCTTAACATCATTGAAAAATCCATTTCTTAATTTCTTCTTTTTCAGGGTAGACATGCCAAACCAATTTAACATTCTCTCAAAATATTTAATCATGTTTATTGTTCTCCTCTGGACCTTCAGTAGTTTTTCCATAAACTTTATAATTTAGGGACTTAAATACATCCAAAAATGTAAGAAATGAGCTCCTGGCAGGAGTTGATGGTGAAGGACAGCCATCGAGAGATGCTCATTGGAGGTTTGCTGATCTGGTCCTTTCATGAGGAAGTAAGCTGGGTATTGTTTCTGTCATCAACATAAGCTTTCCAGAGTAAGGGGTAGCACTGGTATTCCCATCTCTGACCATGTCTTAGGTTTATGATCTAAATGTAAAATAAGGTATATCTGTCAAAACATTGATCTGATGATCTGGCTTGAAAAAAATATAGTACCTAGCAGAGCAAAAAAAAGTGTCTCACATGGCAAGCTGGCCTTTTAATGAAATATTTGTGGTATGTTGGCCCATTAGAAAGACAAATATTTCCTTGTAAAACACACACACACACACACACACACACACACACACACACACTTCCTTGTTTTTTTCCTTGATAATAAATAGCATTATCAGGACAACTGGCCCAGAAATTATGAAAGGGTAAGGAAGCAATGTATAAATTCACTTCACAATTGAAATGGGCATTTCTCTCTCATGATTTGTGCTATTGTTTATGTGATTATGTGAGAGGGTTGTGACAGACCTCACAGAGTGGTGAGCCCTAAGAAATGATGCAGTATCTCTAACCCCTCATTGTAGATTTCCACTGGGTTTCCCTGTCTTTGACAGTTTGAACATCCTCAAGGGAGTTGGGGAAAAAAAAAAAGATGAAAGCAAGGAGAACATGATGTCTTTTCTCTCCTTTTATGTAAGGCTGTCTTGATGCAAAACAGTTCCTCAAGCATTTTCTTCTCATATACAAGCAGGCCAGTGGGAGAAATTGCAGATGGGCTGTAAGTTACTCTCCATCTGGGTACTTCCTGCCACCTAGGATGACACCTCCAGGTCTCAAGCCACATCTTTGTATAGATCTGATGAAGAAGTTGCACGGGGAAATCTTTCTGTAGTTTAATTTAAGCTATAATATGGTCTGATGGCTTGTACCCTAAGGAGGGTGAATACAAGGATTCTCCTTAAACAATAATCAGAACCCTCTTCTCTAGGAAGATGTAGTACCCCACAAACCAGATTATCACGGACTCCTGACACACACACTTAAAGAGGCTTCGTTGGAGGAGCTGGCCCACATACTAGGCAAACTTGACTGGAAATTGGACATGGTACCATACGGGCAGATCTCATGGAAAGCTTTTATCCTTGACATAGTAATAGGAATAATGCCAAATGGTAATTAATATCATTACCACTTGGCTGGTGACCAGTTCAAAGAAATAGCGCTCAATCTTTTTTTCTGGCATATCTATCCAAAAGTTGGGAAAATGGAAAACTTTTCCCAACAGAACAAGTTGAGATTTCATAAAATTTCGAACTCAACTATAATAATTAAAATCATCCACTAAATTTATTTTTAGGATTACTTTTCTTAAGTAATCCTAAGGGAGCTGATAACCTAATCCTAATAGATCTTAGAACATATTTGACTAAAACAGTTGAATTTCAGAATTTACAACAGAATAAATTCACTTTTTGTCTTTCAGCAGAATCTGACTTCACGTAAAAATTTATATGCACTTTTATAATGTCTTTGGTGATTATTTTAGACATTCTAATGGTTGTTATAACTTTCAGTTTTTCTTAAATAAAATAATATATATGTATTAGAGGAAAAAAATGAAAATATATTTAACCAAAAAGGAAAATAAATATATTTTTTCCCATTTAATTCCATTACCTAGAAATACCACTGTTAACATCTTTGTTTTGTATCCTGCCAGTCTTTTTCTCCTTGTTTACACCTCACCATTAATTTATTTTTATTGGGGAACACTGTGTTTCTCCAAGGCCCATCAGCTCCAAGTAGTTGTCCTTCAATCTAGTTGTGGAGGGCACAGCTCAGCTCCAAGTCCTGTTGCCGTTTTCAATCTTTAGGTGCAGGGGGTGCAGCCCATCATCCCATGTGGGCATTGAACTGGCAAACTTGTGAAGAGCGCGCACTCTAACCAACTGAGCCATCCAGCTACCTCTCTGGAAGCTCAGTGGCAGCACATTGTCTTCAATCTAGTTGTGGAGGGTGTGGCTCACTGGCCCATGTGGGAATCAAACTGGCAACCTGCTGTTCAGAGCTCACACTCTAACAAACTGAGCCATCTGGCTGCCCCCATGATTAAAATTTTTGACTAATTTCTAATGAAAACCTAGATCATCCTATACAAATTTATTTCTAACTTCTTTCTATTTGGTAAGCATATTCTGGACATTTTCTCATGTTATTAGATATTCTAGAACATAATTTTATTACCTACAAAGGATTCCATTGTGTTATCTTACTGTAGCAGTTTGGTTACTTATACTGTTTCCTCTGTTCCCTTTGTATTTATATGATACAGACCCCATGCTTTTGTACAGGTTAGCCTTTTGGACTTTTTATTTTTAATACAGGCTGTTCAAGATATTGCAGCCAGAGCATGTGAGCAAAGGAACAGTCAAGGTGTTGGTTCATATTCAGGGATGAGGCTGTTGGTTAACTACTCGAATTCATCTGAATGACCCTGGATCACCTTATGTTAGAGTCGGAGGGAAATAGTGATTATTTGAGAAAATGAAACATCTTTTCTAAATGACACCAAAAGGAAGTAATATAAATAATTCTGCCTCCTAGGAATGCATAGTGTTAAGAGAAGATGGATTGAATATAAATTTCTGGATGATAAGTCTTCTTCCATACCTTGAGTCATTTTGAGACTCTGAACAGAATTGTGAAGTAGTAGACACTGACATATTAAAAATAAAACTCAACATAAAATACAAATTCACATGCCAGAGACATTGTAGAAAAAGTACATGACTGATGACAATACACTTCATAGTCTGTTGAGGTATTTTTGGCGTGAGATAGGGTGTGCAATACAGAAAACTTTGTTTAGCAGGAGCCAAGAACAAACTTGTCAAGGGGTGTAGTTTGGGGAAGGTTTAAATCAGAGGATGTTGGAGAACCAAAAGTCAACATACTTGTTCAGTGAACCAATGAGAAGATCTTCCTGAAAAGTCCAAGAAGTATTGAGATTCATGAGCAGAGAAGACATGTAGCCACACAACCAGGTCCTCAAGGAGGACAACAGTTCCTAAAGGAAAGCAGAGGGAGGAGGAAAGAATGGAAACAAGGGGAGAATAAAATAGTGACCCAAAAAAGGGCACTGAGGATGGGTTGGAAATGAAGCAGGGCGAGCTGAGAGGCTGTCTACAGAGGCAGAAGAGTTGCCATGGCACGTTCTTTCCAATTGTCTAAGGGAGAAACAAATTCTAGAACACAAAGATACTATTTTCAAGGTACTAATTTATTTTCAAAATGTTTTTAGGCAAAGATAGGAAAGGAAAGGATTCCCGCAGCTCACCCTCAGTTTGTTGGAATATCAAATATCAAATAGGGCATTCTGGAGTTGCTTGCATTCAGTAAGTGTGTTCTCATAGATCTTCCCTCCCAATGATGGGTTTGTAGCTACCTCAAATAAAATAACACGGGACTAGAAAAATAAAATAAGCTGTAAACCCAGAAATCTAATGGTTGGTTTTCTTCTGGGCTTCTTTTCTTGCTGGTGGTGGCTGCTTTCTATTCTCTTCCAGAGTTCTATTGGAAGGGTGCTATCTTTTGTTTTTGACAGAATGTTGATCCAAGTGTGCCTGTATTTTTACTGTAAATTTTTGTGGCGCTGCCTGAAATTTGTAATGAGGAAGCTGACTGGAAAGTGTGAACTGCAGCGGATCTGTTACAATACCAAGCCTGGCGCTTCTAGAACCATGAAAATTGGTAAGCATGAAACAAAGAGGTGGGCAAAATGTAGGCTTGGTGGGATTGAGGATACAGTATAGTAATTTTAAACCACTTGTAAAGGATAATTTTAGAATGATTTTTTAATTGTCTCTTTTATAGAAACATCGCTAAGGGATTCAAAAAGTAAGGTAAGTAAAATTATTTCTATATCTTTTCAGCAAATTTTCACTTGAAGCTTACCTCTGTCATCAAAAAGTAAAAAATTTTAAAAACAAAATATACCACTGGCTGTGAAAATTAATGCAAACTTAGAAGAATTAACTGCCCATCACAAACCACTGTCCTTTTAACATGAAAACAGCCACTGTATGTGAAATTTTAGGTAGATGTATGATGCACGTATTTCTTCACTGTTGAATTCATCCTTTTTTATACCTCTTCCTCAGTGTCCAAATTATTTAACTTTATACACAAGATTTTCCAAGAAAATCGAAGAAGTCAATATGCTAGCTTATAGTACATAATTAAGCATCCACATAAGAGAAAACTGTTTTTTTCCCAAGATTCTTGAATATTATCATTTAATTTTAGTATCTTTAAGACTTTACCCACTCCCGCCATGCACTTCACTCAATCATAAACATAATTCCATTAGCAGTGGAAACCAGGTATGTTGGGTGAGAAAAAGAAAACATAGTATTTTAATATAAGGAACTTGAAACAGATGAAAATAGTAAAAAAAAAATTAAAATAAAAAAACCTATAGTTTTGTTTTATGTTATTAACTTAATCAGGAAAATTGCACTGTCCTCGCTGTGAAAATGTTAAATTTATTAGACTTTAAAGACTAAATCAATGTTTGCTTTTAGTTTAGTTTAGTATCTTCACAGAGAAGCTTTAAGCAAATACTTGAAGCCCTTATCTAAACAAACCCCACCTAAGCCATTGGTGTTCATGACAAGGGAACTCATTGAAATATGTTTTCTAGCTGTTGCAGACTTCAGTGAGTGTTCACCCTGATGCTATTGAAAAAACTATAGAAGACATCATGGAACTGAAAAAAATTAATCCCGACATAAATCCACAGTAAGAATATGTTTATTATTTTTGTAAACAAGTCACACGGCCACATATTTATTATTTCTATGGCTCTAGAGCTCTCTCTCTCTCTCTCCCTTACTCTCTTTTTTTCTCTCTCTTTCTATAAATAATTCCATCACTTCCCCAAGCCCCAAACAATCATCTGCAATATTTTGACTTTCAGATAAAGAATAAAGAAAAAAGGTGTCTTTTTCATATTTGTAAATAGCAGTAACTTTGTACTTCTGTTGTGATTTATGCTAATGCTTTGAGATGCAATGAATGTAAGAAATATGATCGATGCCCTTGGTACCAGAAGATAAAATAAAGGGAACCCATTCATCAACAGTCACTCTGTGTGATGCCGGCGTTTTATATTAAAAGTTCAAACTGTAAATGTGCCCAAGCTGATTCTGCTCCATCGAGAATATTCCTTTAGTTCATGACAGGCTGAAAACCTTGGAGATGGTTACTACCTGCTTGTCAAGAAGGCAGGCATATGTGGGAGGGAGAGATGGTTTTAATATGAAGACTTTAGAACTTTGTAATTTAGTCATCTCATCTTGGAAGTATTAAAATGCATTTGGCAATGTACGTGACATTTAAAATTAGCTTTACATTTCCATTGGGAACAGGAATTTTTCAGTAAAAATTTGGGCTAAGGCTATTGGTTAGAATAAATTCTACATGCAGATATATTGAGAGACAATTTAGGTAGATAACAATCAAATTCTCTTTTAGATATGCATAGGAATTTCAGATGTCACTGAGAAAGTCTTTTAATTGCCTAAGATGCAGCTGTGGTTGAAGGGAATTTCAGAGTTCATTTTGCATATGTCTGTCACTTAGAGGGATTCTAGGTACTAGCTACTAATTGGGGCTCATCACAAAACTCCATTTCCACTGGTCTCCATAGCATTCTTCCACAGACATAACTATTTAACACCCTTTTCCTTATTCAGCCATTAAAGGTGATTTAATTATGCAGTAAATGTCTTTTTGAAACCTTCTGACATATATTTTATTTCTCTGAGAAAGTAATAAAAAGGCAATCCATTTTAAATTAAGTTGAACAAAAAATTTAAGACTACAGTTGGGCCTGAGGAATATATTAGATCTATAATCATATTTAAAGATTGGCTTAGATTTAATAGCAAATCTTTTCTCTCTGTTCTGTGAAAGTCATGTTTCATTCAAGAGCATTTTCTTGCCATCTTTTTGTTTGATTTCCTTTAGAAAAAAAAACAAAAGCCTTATAGGTAGTAGATTGTGTTTTTATATCTCAATATGGATCTTAGTACTTTTTTTCCAGATTGATGTTGGCAAAATGTGATTTTTAAAAATTAAATAATTTTCTAGAAAGATAAATCAAGAAATAAAGAAGGCTAGGGAAAATATTTTGTAGTTTATCAAGCCATTACTACTTTTAACCTCACTTTGTTTTAATTACATTTTTTTCAAGTTCGGCTTATTCTGGTGGTAAGAATTACTACAGTAAAAATTGAATTGACTTCTCTTGTTTCCACTTATTTCTCCCACTCTCTCCTTTCCCTCAAAATCAACTCTCTGCTCAGTCCTGCATTGATTTCCTGGGTGACCAGTGCCACTGTTCCTTTTACCTAAATTTGAATATCCGATTTAGTTTTCTGGTGCTATGGTAACAAGTAATTATAAGTGTCATTTAATTGAACGTTCAATTTTATTTATGTCTAGCACTCTGGGTTATCTGACACTGCCCTCTGTGTTTGGAGTAAGTATACAATCCTGACAGAATTCTCTATTGCCCCCAACTTTAGACTTAACCTCTATACATCTTATTCCGCTCACAAAAAGATGATGATGACACTGTCATCGTGTTTATAATGACCATCACCACAAATTCAGTGAGTGAATTAGGAGTAGGAGTGTGTTAGACAGTAACTCTTGAAATTGCCAACATTCATCTATTTTTAACCACAAAAGTGAATGACTATAAAGAATTTAACAAGAATAAATAAACAGGAAACTAGATTTAAAAATGCCATCAAATGAGTATAGGAGAATAATTTATGTGACAATAGTTTATATGAAAAAAGGATCTTGGTGATTAGTTAGCCATCTATTTAATAAACTTATGATGTTATGTGACTGCTGAAAGAGACCCTGTCTTTACCTTCTAGGTTGTAGGAGAGAAAAATAGCATTCACATCACAGGAAGTAATGATCCTGTGTGCGGCACTTCCCAGATTGTTTTCTGTTCCAGTGATATACTGCAAAGGGCCTGTTAGTCAAACAGTGTACATGCAGAGACTACTGAGCAAGATAGTAAAACATCTGAAAACCATGTCATGTGAGAAGGAATTGAAAGAATAGGGGTTTTGTTTTATTTTGGTTTGGTTTTTAACCCTGAAGATGAGACTGGAAGAAAGAATCACTATCTTAAAATCAATAGGCATGTAGGGGAAAAGTGGAAATAAATTTGCTCAGAGAACAGGATTTGAACCACTTGGTGATAAGGAAAGCAGATTTTGTTTCAGCCCTAAGAAAAAGTGTTCAGACAACTCAAGAAGTCAGAATGGAATGAGAAATCTTATAAAGTAGTTTGTTCTTTCTCTTGGCATTGCCTCATCTTTCAGGAATGTTCCCAAGCAGAGGTGTTTTTGTTGTTGTTTTATTGTTGTTGTTTTGAATTTTTCTTACCGCAGACCCCTGAGGGCTGTCTCTCTCTGTCTCTGTCTCTCTCTGTCTCTCTCCGTCTCTCTCTCTCACACACACACACACACACTTTTGAAGTGTTTCCAATATATTCACGTGGTGGGAGCTAAATGATCCCTCCCTAAGACCCATTATCACCTATATTTTCTACATCTCACTTTCAAGTCACCTGAATAAAGAGCTCTCTTGTTTTTTAAGCCACATTGTTGCAACGTGGCTTAAGAAAAGGCCAGAATGAGAGGTAAGTTTAAACCAAGTTCTACAACTGTCTATTTGGAGCTTCAGCAAAAAATTGTGCTATTAGATAGCTCATATTTGAGCAATTTCCTAAATATTATGTAAATATGAGAAGTCCTATTGTGCATGCAGCAAGTGAACAAATGCCAAAGTATATGTTTTATTTTCCTTCACGTATGTTTGTTGTGTTTTGAACACCTTAGGTTGGGAATCTCTCTTCAGGCTTGCCTTCTGCAAATTGTTGGGTACAGAAATCTTATTGCAGATGTGGAAAAGCTGCGCAGAGAACCCTATGACTCTGATAATCCCCAACATGAGGAAATGCTTTTGAAGGTTAGTCCTTGAACTCATTTCAGTCCTTCGCTTAGGTCAGCTACTGTGTGCCTGCTCTGTGCTAGGCATGGCTCTGAACATGGGGACACTGAATAAAACATGGGTATAAATGGTTTAATAAAGCCTACTGTTCTTGCTTCTTCAGATGTTGGAGGTACATTTTTCATTAGAAAATTCATGTGAGAATTTAGATGTAAAGCCAAGTTTCTTTTGTAATCTGAGAAAGCATCAGAGGCGATTTCTTTGGGCTTGCACATTTGGCTCAAGTTTAGATGGTTTAATTGTGTTGAAAGCCAATAGGAGAAATAGCATTTGTCAAAGAGTGACCTGGGATTTTCATTTATGGCTTTTAATAGACATTAAACATGAAGTTGATTTCTGCTTCAGCAATAGCCCTCTTGGGAAATTACCCAAGATCTTAGTGCTGAATATTTATTCATGTAACTTGGAGTATTAAAAGACGAGGTAAAGATTTACATCTGGAATATTAAACGTGCTGGAAGATTAATATGCAGTTATAAATACTCCTTCTGTGTGTCAAAGCAAAACCTTAAGAATATTATATGATCTGATGGTATATTATGAAACATTAATAAAACTTTACCTCAAAACACTGAATTTTGATTTAAAAAATTAAGACAAAAAAATTTAAATCAACCTTTAGAACTGCTCACCTGAAATGTTTTATAAATTCACTTCTGAAAATAGATGCTTTTTAAGATGGAGTGTTTCTTTGTCCTGTCCTAAAATTTAAAAAGGCAGTAACAAAATTCAAAAAAACATTTGTTTAGTTGCCTTAACTTTATCTTATTGAAAAATTTTCAATAGAAGATGTAATTTTAAAAATGTATCCTGTTGTGTTTAATGTGAAGGGGTGTGTGTTTTCTGTGTATGTAAATACTTAAGCAAATGACTCATTTGTCTCTACTAATTAGTGATAGACCTGATGTGCATCATTAAAAATTGAAGAAGCCTCATTCTTTGCAATAGTTTTTCTTCTTCTCTTTCTCTTCTGTTTAAGTTTAGGTAAGCCACTGGCTGAGCTTTATCACCTTTTACTGCCTTATTATTTTCTATTTTATGATTGAGCTAGTTGAGTTCAATAAAATGATCTCAAGGTGGGAAATAAGAAGTGAATGAAAAAGACGTGGTATAATTAACAGATTGGCCACACGCACCTGAACAATTTATTAGAATAGCTGAGATGCCTTTTGAATCAATGAAGGGTACTTGCTATGTGCCATCTTAGCTGATCTGTTGTATGTGTGCTGGCACATAGGTTTTCAACAAATATGGGTGAATGCATGAATTTTTGTAGTTCATTCGATACATGTCAAGAACTTTTGTGATATGACTTATCTGTGGTTATGATTTAATTATGTATGTAGTATCATTTTTTTATTGTCACCACTATAAGATGTAGGCAAGGTGATGGTTGTTGTCTTTATTTTAGAGGTGAGCAAACTATAAACATGTCAGTCCAGGCTCTGATTCACACAGCGAGTAAATTATAAAGCCAGGACTATCCACTACTGTGTTAGACACTGCAGAACAGCATTATTTTCTACCCTTAAGTGGCTTGCAATCTAATTCTGGAGATATTACGCATTTACAAACATCACTAAATCTTAGCATCCCCTCAAATACCTCTTGAATGTTTTCTGTGCCCACTGCCATTCTAGCCATTATCTCCAACTTGGGGTATTAAAATAGCCTTTTAATTCTGCCATGAACACTTCCTCTGTTCCATCTCCTAAAATACTGTTGGAGGCATTATCTAGTCATGTCATTCTCTAAGTTAAAAATGTTCAGTTCCCTATGTCTGATAGCAGAAAGCCCATGCATCTTAGCAAGCATTTCAGACCCTTTCCAATCTATTTCTCTAAGCTATCTATCCTGCATCCCCATTATGTATAGTACATGCTCTGTATAATGCCATGCTCTGTCATTCACCCTGACCCAGAATAGGCTATGCCCTCTGTTACTCATTATTTTCACAAAAGTAGGCTAATTTTAAAAAAAATCCTTATTTATTGAATTTTGAAATCTTCGGTAGCCTCCCCAAGCAAATTTAGGGGTGGGGTCTCTATTCTCATCTGTAGTTTCTTCCAATTCCAAGTATGATAATAACAAAATTGATAATAATAAAATACCCACTGAGTGTTTAGTATGTGCCAATCATTACAGTAAGTGTCTCAATAACCTCGTGGTGAGATATTGGTATTATCCCTATTTTTCAGGTGAGGAAACAGCGGCTGGGCAGTTAAGAGACTGCCTAGGCTCACACGCTTAGAAAGGACCCCACACTCTGCACTGCACTACCTTTCAAAGGAGACACCATGTCTTGTTCACATTTGTATTTCCAGAGGCTGGCCCATGGTGTTTAACTGCCCAAGCTTAGGGTTCTTCATTTTTAAAATGGGTAACAATGCCCTTGTTACCTTTTATAAACCCGTTCAGAACAAGGGTCTTCAAATTAAAGTCTATGGGCCATATATGGAAGACACCCATTTTTGTAAATAAACTTTTGTTGGAATACATCCATTCCTTCATTTATATATTATTGTCTGCTTTTGTACTAAATGGCAAAATTACGTAGTTGCAGCAGTGACTGTATGGCTACCAAAGCCTAAAGCATTTACTGTCTGGCCCTTGACAGACAAAGTTTGCCACCTCCTGGTTTAGAGGCTTCAGTAATATATTGTCATAGTGTTGAAGTGCTATGATTTATAAACATGAGACCATTTTCAATGTTTCTACTTCAAGTCTTAAAGTATTAAAAAAATCTGAATTTTATGATCATTTAAACATAGGCTGGGATGAAAATAAATAATATCACTTTATATTCATGTAGTACTGTCCATACGAGTTATTCAAATGAACAGTTCTGGTGATCATTTCTAACCAAATTAATAACAAAAGCACAATTTTAGATGGATTCATGTCTTAATAGAAACAATATAACCCAGAATGAAAAGATGCTGTCCTGATAAGAAGACATAGTCCCATGGTGGCCTCACTAGAAAGCTGCTTCTTGATTGAGTGGGTGGATGAATGGCAGGCTTGCCTTTTTTGTTCTGTAGCAGACCTTACAAAGGCAGAAGTGTTCAAATACGCTTGCAGTAAAGGCTTCGTGCAAAGAGAGTAGAATTAAACAGAGCACCGGCCACGAGGGATAATAGTCTCACCGAGAGCGCAGCTTGTCATCTGCCACAGGAGTCATCGTTGGTAGCTCCCGTGTCCTGCACTTGGCAGGTGGCATTGTAATAACTCTACTCCCAGTAGTGCAGTTGTAAATAGCCGGACTCCTCAAAGCCCCCCACCAAATACCTCCCCCCCACACACACACACCTAAGTTCAGTTTTCCAGTTGGCTTCCAATGTGCAAGAAATGACCTTACCTTCAGGGGCACCTTGCCTCTTACCTTTACGTTTTTTCAGGGATGAACCTATCTATCAGAATAGAATCCAGTAATTCAAGCATTCTTACAGGAAATATGCACATGGTAGTTCTTCATATATGTATGTTAGCGTAATCAGCTTTCATTTTCCAAGAAAGTGACCCTTATTAAAGCAGAGAGGATTAAGAACTTAATTAAGAACACTTTTGAGCCATTAATCTAGTTTGCCATGAAACATGAAATTATTAAAATGGAATTTCTTTTTAAAGAATTTTATTATTTAAACTTTTTACTCTCCAAACTAAGTATTCCCCTGATGAATGAGGTTTATAACTTACCTGTAGAAATAAAATGCTTGTTTTTTCCCTTTTATTCTATTCATTTTATGAAACCAAGTAATTTTTAGTTAAATTTATTGGGGTGACATTGGTTAATAAAATTATATAGGTTTCAAGTGTACAATTCTATAATACATCATTTCTATATTGCATTGTGTGCTCACCATTCAGAGTCAGTTCTCCTTTCATCACCATATATTTGACCCCCTTTGCCCTCTTCTACCACTCTCCTCCCCTGTTACCCTCTGGTAACCACCAAACTGTTGTCTGTGTCTACGAGTTTTTGTTTCTTTGCTTGTCTTGTTCCTTTGTTGCTTTCAGTTTTATATCCCACATATGAGATTATCATGCTAAGTGAAATAAATAAACAGAAAACACCGAGAACCACATGATTTCACTCATCTGGGAAACCATACATTTTAAAACTGAATAGTGCCCTGATATTTTTTTACGTCAAATTATTACCCAAATGAATATGGTGAGCTTTACAATCAGTTTCCTTTTGTTTGCTTGTTTTTTTAATTGTGGCAGTAACTAACTCAGTTCCTTAAGGAGCTTTAAGAAGAGACCTTTTCTCTTATTTTTAATACTCTTCTAATGAACCCATTAACATTTTCTATTTTGATGAATGCAGAGCACTGGCAAATTTTTGTATGGATACTATAAAAAGAGATTTTTTTTATACCCATGTTTGATATTTTGCTCTCAGGTGTGGTAGATTTTCTTTCCTTTTTTTGAAAATTTTCTCTCACTCTTTAGATTGAATTTACCTGTTGTACCACTAACATAAAATATTGTATCATTTGAATATACATAATTTTTGATTAGTGCCTAAATTAACTTTACTATATTACAACTTTTTTGTTAGTATTTCCTGTAGTTGAACATTGTTTTATACTGCCAGATATGTGATAGTTAACTACGTATATAAAGCATGGTGTTTGCATATTCCTGTTCTGCTTCAACTTTAAAATCCATATAACATAGAATAATCAATGTAGAAGGTGAATTATGTCTGAAATCATAATAAGGAAATTTTATATTTACATTTGTCTCTATCTATAGATGATATAATACAAAATAGTATTAATACTTTAAAAAGTAAATTTGCTTACATGCCCATCTATATTTATTTGAAAGAACTAATAGAACGTTACATATTTATACAGCAATGGTGTCTTACTTTCTCTCTCAAGTAATGATATGTGTTGAACCTATCTTTTTCCAAAAATCTTTGAAAATTAGAACCAGTTTCTTAAGCAGTGAAGAGCATAGTCCTTAAAATTTATATTTGTCTATTAATATATAATTGATTGTAATTGAAATTTTTTAGGTAACTCTTAAAGACGATAATATATTTTGAGGTTTGTTCATAAACATTAGTGATCTTCCTTTATTAATTATATGATATTTACTCTCACCCCTGTTATAAGTAAGTCCTAAGAAATGAAACTCAAGTCAGTCCACTTTTCTTTTTATTAACAATGCTGCTCAAAGTTTTGCTATAAAATAAGATGAGCATTTTGTGAGGGTTGGAACAATGCATGGCCTCAAAATGTTCCCTGGACTCCCCTTCCCTTTATTCTCTTACATGCTTTTGGGGGATTCCGAAGAGCTTTTGTGGAAGATATATATCTGATTAGAAATTAAAACAAATATTTAAAACACTAAAATATAAAAGTACATACTCCGTTGCCTTCAGAGGGATGACATCATCATATGTCATGCAGCCTCTAGAAAATTCCACTGTGAGAAGATGAGACTGAAAAGTCAAATAACCTATTATTTTTATTATGAAATAGTTTTTACCTCCCAGACCTTCTGAAAAGGTCATGGGGTCCCTCCAGTAATTTTGAGAACTGCTATGATAGATAATTGAAAGACAACCAAATCTTTAATGGTAACATATTTGCATGTATTCAACTTTTGCAAAGCTCCTCCTAATGATGCTGTTTACAAAATTTGAGCCAATAGGAAAAAGTATGTGTGTGTATACAAACAGGCTAATTTTCTTTCTTGTCTCCAGTTATGGAAATTCTTGAAGCCCAATACTCCACTGGAATCTCGGATTTCTAAGCAATGGTGTGAAATTGGTTTCCAAGGTGACGATCCTAAAACAGATTTTCGAGGAATGGGTCTTCTGGGACTATACAATTTGCAGTAAGTACAATAAATAATGGGTAAGCATTAAAGGATATTCTGGTCTCCTCATATTGGAATGACAAAATTGAGCTATTAGTTCCAAAAGCTACTTCCCAGAAGACCCCAAGAAAACATTCAATAAATACTTGTAATGCTTATTTTTTTGGTAGAAGCATGTTAATAAAAATCTTACACTGTTTGTCATTTCACCCTCAAGCTCTAAAAAACATCAACATTACCTTACATTAACCTGAATGCCATTATCACACCTAACAAAATTAACAGTAATTATTTGATGTCATCTGTATCCAGTCCATATTCAAATTTTCCAGTTCTCTCAAAAATCTTTTTATAGCTGTTTTTTTCTAATCCAGTTCCATACAAGATCTCTAAATTGCACTTAGTTGTTACGCCTCTCCAGACTTTTTAGATTAGAGTAGTCTCCTCTCTCTGCCCTCTCCTTTCCTCTCTCTGCCCTCTCCTTTTGCTCCCTTCGCCATATCATTAATTTGTGCAAGACTCCAAGTCCCATGGTATAGATTTGTCTGTTTACGTTTATACCCATCCCTTGTGTGTCCTGAAAATTGGAGATATTCAGAGGCTTGAATAAGTTCAGGTTGACATCACAGTGGGAGCCCTGCAGTGTTCCCACTCTCAGTCCTTTGCTGAGATGGATCAGAGTACTCACAGCTGATGACTCCATTATGAAATTCCCCATCAGCCATTTGTCTATCCTCCTCCAGTAATCATTTCCTCCTCCAGTGATTTCCACTGAACCAATAATTAATTCTGCAAAAACTGTATTTTTAATTCTGTTATTCTTCCTGTAGTTGTTGGCTAGAATTCTGTCAAAATTCACTTTTCTTTATCAACTATGGTTTTTGATTTCTCTAAAATCTAGGCAGAGCAGATGCTCACTAAATAAATTGCCAATTTTTAAAGTGAGGACTTGGTGCTCCAGTTCGCTTGTTTGGGAATTAGTTGTTATTCAACTAATTGGACTCATTACTTTTTTATGCTTAAATTGAGTCATTTGTAGCCATTATTTTTCACACCACAGGAAGTCCTTTTAAGTTGGTTCTTGGGTCCTTTGACCCTACCCTATTAGTGAGAATAGTGATGTATTTTTTTTAAGAAATTAAGCCTTAGTCATTTTTTAAATATTTTTTTTCAGTTACAGATGAAATACAATATTATATTGGTTTCAGGTGTGCAATATCATGATTAGACATTTACATAATTTACAAAGTAATCACCCCATTAAGTCTAATACCCATCTGACACCATACATAATTATATTATTGACTATATTCCTTATGCTATTCTTTACATCCCTATGACTACTTCGTAACTACCTATTTGTGCTTCATAATCCCTTCCCCATTTTCACCCATCCCCCCAACCCCATGCGCATCTGGCAACCCTCAAAATGTTCTCTCTATCTATGAGTTTGTTTCTGTTTGTTGTTCATTTATTTTGTTCTTTATATTCTACATGTAAGTGAAATCATATGGCATTTCTCTTTTGCTGTCTGACATAATGCACACAGCACAATATGCTCCAGGTCCATCCATGCCATGACAAATGGCAAGAACCCATTCCCTTCCATAACTGAGCAATATTCCACTGTATACCACCTACTCTTTATCCACTCATCCATTGACAGACACCCAGGTGGCCTACACATCTTGGCCATTGTAAACAACCCTGCAGTGAACATATGGATGCACACGTCCCCTCAAAGTAACATTTTGAGTTTCTTCGGATAAATACCCAGAGATGGGATTACTGGTTCCTTCTTTGTCTTTTGTTAAAGCCTTTGTTTTAGCGTCTACTTTGTCTGGTGTAAATATTGCTACCCCAGCTTTTTTGTTTGTTTGTTTTCATTTTCATGAAATATCTTTTCCATCCCTTTACTTTCAGTCCATGTGTGTCTTTCAATGTGAAGTGAGTCACCTGTAGGCAGCATATGTAAGGGTCTTCTTATTTGTTCAGCCACCCTATGTTTTTTGATTGGAGCATTTAATCCAGTTATATTGACAGTAATTGTTGAGAGGTATGTAGTTATTGCCATTTTATTATTTATAGTTTTGACCTTTTTTTATTCTTCTTAAAGAAGTCCGTTTAAAATTTCATGTAATACTGGTTTGGTGGTGATAAAATCCTTTAGCTTATTGTCTGGAGAGCTCTTTATCTGTCCTTCGATTCTAAAGGATAGTTTTTCTGGATGGAGTAATCATAGTTGTAGGTCCTTGCTTTTCATCACTTTGAATATTTCATGCCAAGCCCTTGTGGCCTGTAAAGTTTCTGTTGAGAAATCAGCTGACATTCTTATGGGAGCTCCCTTGTAGGCAACTGACTGCTTTTCTCTTGCTGCTTTTAAGATTCTCTCTTTGTCTTTAACCTTTGGCATTTTAATTATGATGTGTCTTGCTGTGGGCTTCTTTGGGTTCATCTTGTTTGGGACTCTCTGTGATTCCTGTGCTTATATGTCTATTTCCTTCACCAGGTTAGAAAGTTTTCTGTCATTATTTTTTCAAATAGGTTTTCAATTCCTTGCTCTCTCTCTTCTCCTTCTGGTACCTCTATGATATGAATGTTGGTACATTTGATATTGGCCCAGTGGTGCAGTCTCCCTGGTTACCTGAGCTGGTTACTACAGGTGTGACCCTTGTGTGGGTTGTGTGTGCCCTCATGTTGTAGTTGAACCATTTCTAGGCTTAGGGTTACTTAGCAAGAGGTACAGTGCACACTGAGGCCAGATGCTGCTTGTTTGGGTTTTGTGAACCTTTGAGAGATTTTGGAAAAGTCCACAACATGAACCAAGATAGGCTGTTTATATGGAAAAGCCATTAGAAGTGGCTTAGGTGGACCTGAAAGTTGGGTGGGGCAAAATCTCAGGGAATCACCGGGGTGGGGCAAATGATGTTAGCCAGGTTGGTGGATACTCTGATAGGGTGCCTGACTAAGTCTGCACGCTGGGAGGAGGGAGGGCTTCTGCCGGCCCTTCTGTCTGGGAGAAAGCTGCCCCTCCAGCTCTCACCCTGCAGCCAGACAATTTATTTCCTCCCTGTATGTCCCTGGTGTCTTTCAAGCTGCTGCCCCAGCACTGGAGTTCAGAGCAAGTAGGTCCGTCAATGACTGGGTTTTTGCATGGGCTCTTTAAGAGGAATGCCTGGGCTGCCCTCTGTCTCTAGCTGCCCTCTGTCTCACTCAGCTACAATCGCCACTGGTTTTCACAGCCAGAAGTTGTGGGGACTTCTCTTCCCAGCACTGGAACCCTGGGTAGGGGAAGCTGGTGTGGGGCTGGGACCCCTTTACTCCTCTGGGGAAATTTCCAAAGCCGAGACATTCCTCCCAATTTCTAACTGCCACATGCGAGTGTGGGACCAGCACATTTTGCATCTTCACCCCTCCTACCAGTCTCATGGTGAATTCTTCTGCATGTCCTTAGTTATAGAACTTCTGTTCAGCTAGCAGGCAATTCTCAGTGATGGGTATTCTGTAGTTTGGTTGTGATTTTGATGTGATCTTGAGAGGATGCAAGCACAGCGTTTACCTGCTCTTCAATCTTAACTAGAAAAATCTTTACTCAGTCATTTTTTTTATGGCACCCAATTTTCCCCCTAGATTGTTGCCTTTATTTTAAATTTAGGAAATGTTTTAAATGCTACATTATTATGTAATGTGAATGAATAAAAAGTAAAGTTTGATGACAAAGGTAGTGTTACAAATAAGTGGGTAAAGGAAGAGCTTTTGAGTAAGTAGAGCTGGGACAATTGACCTTCCATTTAGGAAAAAGATAAAAATTAAATCTCTCCCTCTCCTCAGTGGTATAAACTATAAAAGAAAAATCAATAAATTCCACACATTAAAATAGAAAACTTCCATAAGATAAGCTACCATACATAAAGTGAAAAGATAGGCCAAGACTGACACATAAGTGATCAAGGATCCATATCCTGGACTATATTATTCTCTGAAGGGTTATTTGTCTTATTTATTTGAGGATATTTTTAGATATACTGGACCAATAAATATAAACAGGCAAGACATGAAAGAGGAAACATAAATGACTAACAAAAATATGAAAAGAAACTCAATTTCATTAATAATCATGGCCATGTGTATCAAATTTGCTGACTTCAGTTTGAAATTTTCTGAGAGGAAATTCAAGAGCTTGTTTTATCCTTTAGATTTATGCAGGAAATATACTCATGTCATATTAAATAATATGTGCTATAGGTTTATTTTCAATTTGTTATGAAGTACTATTTATGACTTATTATTTAGAATCTGTAAGCTTTTTGTATTTATTAGGAAACTTCATTGCCCCTTTCTCCCCAGAACAAAATTTTATTTTTAATATCGCTAAGCTCTGTATTTTCCATTCACCCAGAATTCAAATACCCCATGAATATTCTCCAAGGAAAATGTATTTGAAATGCATCCTCTATCACTTCCTTCAGTCATTTCCTTTCTGTGCCCTTTGGCTGTCACAGTCCCTCACCATGTCCCTTCATCCAGGCTTTTCTGCCTTCGGAGGGGCCTCTGCCTATAACCCCTTTTAATAAGAATATCTTTGGCTCTGTGGGGAATGGCAAAGTTCATAATTAAATTTCCAAACCTACTGGAATCATTCTTAAATCTTTGCTTTACAGCTAGCCTATTTTAATGTCATTATATTTGGGAAATTCTATTTTGGAAAGCTGTTCTCTGGAGGAGCTGAAGCAAGTGATAATCTTATGCTGGTGTCCATTTCTGAATTCAAAATGGCCTCAAATTGGATTAAAATGATGTATTCAACATGTATGGAGTTATGGTTTTCTTTCCCTCCAACTGCAGGTATTTTGCGGAAAGGGATGCTACAGCAGCTCAGCAGGTCCTCTGTGACTCTCTTCATCCAAAATGCAGGTAATTGTTGAAAATAAATGGGAGGAGAACTCATTGGGTGGTGAGCACACAATGTGATATATAGATAATGTATTATAGAATTGTACACTTGAAACCTATGTAATTTTACTAACCATTGTTACCCCAATGAATTTAATTTTTTTCAAAGTTGATTAGGCTCTATGGATGAGGTAGAATTAACTTCATCTCCTACATGAATCTGTTCATGAGATTCTCAGGAGAGTCAGCCCACCAGAAATGAGGCTTAAAGCTCTTTCAACCAAACCCTTTTGACCAATGTTGAATAGGACAGTTAAAACGTCAGGTACTTATTATGGGATTGAGGATGTAAAGTGGCATGATTCAAGTGAGATATGTATTTAAAGGGACTGATAATGTCACTGGTGTCCAGGAAGACTGAGGAGGTAGGCATTAGAAGGAGAAAGGAGGGTTTGGAAAAGAGTGCAGAGACAAGGGAGCAGGATGAGGTAATAGAAGGGAGAATGGAAGGCATGACATCAGGGGTTAGCTGAAAGAGTCTGGAATTGCTGAGGCTTTTTTTTTTTTTTTTAAATAAAATTCTAGATTCTAAATTATTTGCATTTTCATTTACCTTTCTAAATTTTTTTCTTTAACTGATTACATGAAGGGATATCACTAAAGAGGAAATAAGGTATTTTTTCTTTGCTTTTGTGTTTTGTTGCTTTTATTTTAGAATAAGTATGGGCAATAATTTTTAAAGAAATATTATATAAATTCATGAAAACTTTTCAAAAAGCAAATATTTCCCAATGTTTTATTGAATATAGTGTATTATATTTGGCCTGTTTCAGTGAGAGAAATAACAGACTAGACCAACCTGATAGAAAATGTCAAAGAGCCTTTCTGCAGCCATTACTATACCTAGTTAGAGAAACATTTTAAACACTTCATCTAAAACCTGAACACATCACCACATATGCTTTAACCCCATCTACTCCCTAGAAAAGGACATTTTATTTGAGAATTCTTTTGCACAGAGAAAATTTGCTCTTCTATTAATGTATTTCTAATTTTGTTATTAAATATAGTAATATGGAGATATGCTTTAATCACTCTTATTATAAGTTCTGCTATTTTGCAATCATGGTTTTGTTTCACTTTTTTCTCTTCAGCATGGCAAGTTCCTTGTTAGTGTTCATGTTTGCTAAATAAGTCCAAAATTGTATCATACCATTCTCAAAATTCAGAAGCAGGTTGACTTTGGGGTCCACCTCCCACCTTACTATTATACTTATTCTAGCTTCTGTTGACTAAGGTTTATTAAATTAAACTATACTTGTCAAATTTATATTTATACTCTTTTATAAGATTAAATTTTTATTTTATTTATCTTTTATTTACTTTGGAAAAACACTAAAATCACTTAGCTCTTTCTTGGTGTAGTATATAGTTAAAATTGAGCTATTTTAATTTTTAACTACATTTTCTGAATTGCATAATACTGTAATATAGAGACTCTTGAACTCCCTCTAATTAAAATTGGCTGGGGAGTCTGTGTGCACTTTCCCGAAGGAGCATCATCCATGAAGACATGAATCCTCCATGGTTTTGGGCAAGTGACAATAAGCTTAAAATGTTTCTTGATTAACCAGTGAAAGGGGATTAATTTTGTCTATCAGCCATTCTCAGAGAAAAGTTTTATAGTCTTATCTCCTGTGTCAGCTGTCAGAGAGTAAGTATTTGAGGGTTTGTGTGATTACTCCTATTTAAAGAGAGGCTAGCACATGTGTGCACATGCACACACACACAGGCATGTAGATAAAACTATCATGCTTTGGTCCTTCAAGCTACTATAAAATTGACTAGATGAAGTTCAAGTATTGGTGGTACATGTCACTGAATCCATATCAGAATGTATTGAAAATATTACTTTACCAATGTCTGAAAGAAGTATATATTGACTAATTGTGATATCAACATAGGTGCTGTCAGGCCCTGACTATTTCAGGTATTCAACAAGAAGAAGTCAATATATACTAAGGAAAGCTCTTTCTTGTCTATCCTTCAGCAAGCATTATTCATTATTGCTCTTATAAATATCCATTCTGAAGTAACTTGAAGGATAAAAGTAGATTCAAGTTTAAAAAGAGAATTTTGACTGTTAGTTTTTAATTTGGTTGGTTGGTGTGTGTTTGTGTGTGTGCGTTTCCTGGAGAGAGGGATTCATTCTTTTGGGGCCAGGTTATCCAATAGGTAATCAAATGAGTGGAGATCGATTGACCTTTTCTTATATTATCAATGCAGATAGAGATTTAACATAACAAATATGGAGATATTATGTATTTATAAAGTTTTGTTGAAGAGAAAATGGGTACTTATAAACTCATTTATACAAAGTTTCTTAAATTTCACATGCAACTCATTTTAGTTTGGATATGAGTCTTTTAAGGTAAAAATCTTCTGATGCCTCTTTGGCTGGTTGGTTTGTTGTTACTTGGCAGTTACACTTTACAAAGAGGTGGCATATTTTAACATGAATTAAAGACAGTTACTTTGAATTGTAGCTAGTCACTCACAGAGTAGAAAGTACATATAGTCAAATATCAGCTTTGCATTGTGTTTTTGTGGTCTTGTGCCGTGTGTATTACATGTGTGTCTTTTTGTGTAGTGTTTGCTGTGTATTGTAGAGAACTCCCCTTTCTCCTACTTAATAGATGGAAGCTAAATGTTCATAATAACTCCAGTTTTTAAATTTCATGTAGTTCAAATGCTAACCACATTTTTTAGTGTGAAACAATTAATGAAGGTCCTATTAACCACAAGGAAGAATGGGTATGGTTCCTGCCTATAAGACATTAGCAGTACTGGCGGGGATGCAGGGATGGATATGCAAGTACACAAAGTAATAGAACACAAGGCAATATTTTCAGAATGCTTCTATGATAGAACCCTTTCTTCAAACAGTCTTATTCAGAAGCTCAAGTAATAAAATGGGTTAAAAGCGGGACTGTCTTGGCTTAGCCAGAGGAAGCATCATAGCATTTATTGAAACAGATTTTTTTAAATCTACGTAGTATTCCTTCATCCCTCCCTTCTTCAATTTCTCTCTTCCTCCCTCCCTCCCTCCCTTCCCTCCTTTCTTTTATTCACTAACTCAATCATTTAATTATCAATAAATACTTATTTAACATCTACTATGTGCCACACATCACAAATAAGGCAAAGTAGGATAAATGCCATGAGATAAAACCAAACAAAATGCAGTGGAGTGAGATGGCATTTAGAGGAAAGAGATACCAGACCTTTGTATTCATGGAGGAAATGTTGCTTGATAACTAATGATAGTTAAAAGAGTATCAATGTTTGGCCTTTAGGGCTGCCTCCCACTACTGTAATAAAGTGAACAGGGGATAAGTAGCATGGCTTTAAATAATTCCATTTCTGAGTTCCTTGTAAATTGTATTGTGGCTTTTTCATTGATAAATTTAAATTGATTAATGTTTGATAACTGAGTTACGTATGTCTCTGAATCTAGTTAACAGTTTTAACATAAACATTAAAGGAGAACAAGTACCAATTAGAGATTAAATTTTATTTATTTATTCATTCATTAATTCATTCATTTATTCATTCATTCAGCAAATTCAGCAAAGCAGAATGGGAGAAGAAAAGGATGGATAAAGCAATTGGGTGAGTGTGGGATTTCATAATAAAGATTGTCAGCCTGAATCAGAACAAAAGTATCAAGAACACTGTGCAAGATGACAAGGATGAAAACCTAATTGTTTTGATGCAAATATGTAATCCAGTTGAATTTGTAAAAGGACCTGTTTATATCTTTTTGGATATATTTGTGGTGATTATATGATACTACTTAGCATATGATTAACTGAAAAGGTTTAGAAAGTTATAACTATATGGAAATTATTTTTAGAAATTATCATTTAGAGTTGTATATGGTAGTTTTCTTTTAAGAATTTCTATCAAGTATCAGGCTATTAGATAAAAATATTATTCTGAAGTTTTTTTATAATGCCCATTTCATTAAAAATATTTCTGAACAGAGAACTCTTTCTTTTAAATGTGCTGGATTTATATTACCAGATAGGACTTAATAATTGTTTCATTTAACTTTTGATAGACATGTAGAAAAGGGGCTAGAGAATATACCCTCAGTGTTAGGATACTTATTTAAATTTTTCCTTACTTTAGAAGTGATATTTGATTTATTATAGAAAATTTAGAAAATATAGGAAAGTAAACAAAAAACCCCGAATTTTATTACTCTAACATACCCATATTTATATTTAATAGCATTTCATTCTGTCCTGCTTTCTGTGCACATTTGTGTACATGTAGTAAAACTTGGCTTGTTCTATACATAAGGTTTTATATCCTGTTTAAATAGTCTTTAGGAATATAGTTTTTATTGGCTGAATATATTATATGAGACTGCTATAATTTATATCACCAGTCACCTTTTTTAGGATATTAGAATAGTTTCCATGTTTTTACTGTTATGAATAATGTTGTAATGAATATCATTGCATATAAAGCTTTGTCAATTTTTTACTTTTTTTCTCCTATATATTTGGAAATGGAATTACCAAGTCAAAGCATAAGATCTCTCAATTCTCTTGTATACATTATTGAATTTTTCTGGTATATCACTAAATTCAGAGTTTTGAGAAGGTAAAAAAGGAAGGGCAACCTGCCACTCTAATAATTTAATCGTCATTTAAAAATCATATTATCACATTTTTAACTTATCTTTCATATGTGACATAAAATTGGTTTTCTGGTTTACACTTTACAGGTACTCATTTGCAATTGTGGGCATCAATATAACTGACCTGGCATATAATCTACTGGTGAGCGGAGCTCTGAAAACTCATTTCTACAACATTGCCCCAGAAGCTCCAACATTGTCTCACTTCCAGCAAACATTCTGTAAGTGTCCTGTTGCTTAATTATCAATGTAAGTTTATATAGAACACTCTAGAGAAGGATTAAACCTGAGATTTCTTTGTGATGTGGTTGCTTTGGGGTCTTTGAACTTCCTACGTTTGGTTTTGATTTTTTTTGTTGTTGTTTTTCTCATTAGAAAACCTATGCTTACATTTTTAAGCATTGTAGATTTTTTCTCTTTCCCGGCCCTTGCATTATATCCAATATATCCACTTCTGGTCTGACTTAAGTGTCTCTTTTACTATTGACAATACTGCTACCCTCTAAGAGTAGGTGCTAGTAAAGGGAAGTATTGGTGACACTGAAGCAGAGCCTCAGACTGTCCTTCACTGAGGGGTATCCTTTGGGGTTGCAGCTGTGCTAATGTTTCAGAAAAGAAAGACCAAGACTATATGTAGAGCCTGGGAAGCTAGTCTCCATTCTGAGAGGCAGAATCCTAAAATCTAGCTGTATGTCATTATGATGATTGTGGGCCAGACACAAACTAGTTTGGAGGAACATGGAAAACTAGTCCACCAAGTCATCAAGCAACCCAGGCAACTTAAAGAAGAAATGTCATTTAAACCATGCTTACTGCACAGGGCCTTGTGCTGAGGCTTTCTGAGCAAGAACATTTCAAAGTTTTTCTTCCCCTTATGTTTCTTTCTGCTCTTAATTTGCTAAATAGGCCTGCCACTCTTTCTAAGTATGCTTAAGACACAGTATTTCACCCCAAATCCACCAAAGGGAGTACTGTTCCCCAGTTCATTTTTAAAATGCGACAAAGTCACAAATTAACAGAAGTTTATTTTATCTAAACTCCTAAATGAATAGTGATTATGTTATCTAGGATTTTCACTTCTTTTTTATCTGCTTAAGCAGGACTTCTGATTAAAGATGATATAATTAATGCATACATTATGCTCCCTTTTGAAATTTCACTTAAGTTAATATAAAGGATTTTTCTGAGAAAGCATAAACCTTTAAGGACAGGAAAAATCAGAGACAAGGCAAGAAAAACTTCATTTTGAACACTAGAAGACAGATTAAGTAGTAACAGGTTGAGTAGTCCTAAGAGAGCAAATCTTAAATAAGTAGTGTGGAAAGGTAAGAAACAACCTGATTTATTCTATAAGACTCCCCAAAAGGTTCAGGAATTGGCAGCATTAGGTATCTCAGGAAATAAGGGTGGGGGTAAGCTTAAAAGTATGTTAAGAATCTCTTAGAGGCCCAAATCCCATTCCCCAGGAGACAGCAGAGGCTGATGAGTTATTCTCTAGAGAGGGGACCATAAAGGGCCTCTGGTCTTATGAGAATCAGGTACAATTGATGGCAAATCATACTGAAAGTGATGATGCAGACTGAGTCACCCAGGCTCCTTCTCCTACCCAGCTCCTATAATTTTGGCAGCCAGTCAAGATTGGCAGGGCCTTCTTTGGGGAATCTGAGCTGCCCAAGAGAAACGAGCTAAAGATGCTGATGTCTAGGTCTCCCCAGTGCAACAGCCCAGCCATATCACTCTACAGTCATGCTCATAGTCAACAAGCCCTACCTATGTGCTCAGAGCTTCCAATCAGCTTTAAGTCCAACTAGTTTTTTATTTAGTCAGAAATATTCACAGACAACCAAGGATTATCAGAGGTCTGCGTGTGATGGTTAAAGACAGATCCTCAAATTCTTTGACACTCCTTCCACTAAGAGGTAAGGTTTACTTGTCCCTCTCAGCCCTTGAATTGGGCTGACCAATTAGTTGACCAATAGAGAATAGCAGAATTCACACTATGTGACTTCCAAGACTAGATCAGAAAAGACTTTTGCCTGGTTCTCTGGGACTGAGCTGCCTTTGGAGGCATGAGCCACCACGTAAGGGATCCAATTCCTCCATGTTGTGGAGCAGCCATATGTAGGTGATCTCACTGACAGTTCCAGATGAGGTCACAACTGATAGCCAGTACCCACCGCCAGACATGTGAGTGAAAATGCCTCCAAGTGGTTCCTGTCACCAGTTGTCAAGTTACCCCCAACTGTCAGGTCTTCCCAGTTGAGACTCTGGACATTGTGGAACCAACCTTCCTATGGCATTTCTGAATTCCTAACCCACTGAATTAATGATTATATTAAAGTGGTTGTTTTAAACCTATGGATTTTGAAATAATTTCTTAAGCAGCACTAGATAACAAGACTAGTAAGAAAAGCCTCAAGCAGGAAAGAGAGTGCAAAACAAGCAGAAATAAAGCCACTAGAAGCAAATAAAAACTATACAGGGAGAAGAAAACTTCAAAAATATGTGTCATTAATATCCACAAAGAGATGAGAGAAGAAATTGCAATTATGAAATAAGAACAAGATGCATTCAGAAAACAAAAGACTGCACTTAGAAATTAAAAATCGGGTAGCAGAAATGAAATCTCCAGGAAGGATTGGCAAATAAAGCTGAAAACTCTCTCAGAGAGTAGAACAAAAGTATACATGTAATATAGAAAATAAAGGAAGTCTTATAGCTGAATAATAGCAGTGCCAGAAAAAGAACTGAGGGGAGGGAATCAAAGAAATAAATCAAGCAAAATTTCCAGAACTAAAGGATGAGTTTTTATATTTAAACTAATAAGAACCACCATAGTAAATTAAAATAGATTCTCACACCAAGATCCACATCATTGTGAAATTTTATACCAGAAAGAGATGATTCTAAAAATTTCCAAAGCTGTCATATAAAGAATTGAGAATCAAGATGATATTGGACTTCTCAACATCAACATTATATTCTAGAAGATAGTGAAATAATGTCTTCAAAAATTTAAGAGAATATTTTTAAAACCCAAAGGAATATGATTTCCAATATAGAATTATATATTCTGTATAATTCCAGCCTAACTTACCAACTAAGTGTGGGAGTAGAATAAAGACATTCTTTAAATGCAAGGTCTTAAACATTTTATTTCCTTGTACCTTTATCAGGAAGCTCCTAAAGGATATGTTTCCACAAAATAAAAGAGTAATCCTAAAAGAAATAAATGGTGTCAAGAAAGCAGGAAACCTGTCATAGGAGAGAAATGAAGAGAATCTTCAGGAGGAAGGTGAAGGAAAAGTCCAAGATGATATTTATGTATTTGGCTGAAAATAATAAATCCAGATTTCAATAGGTCAGAAGGCTTTGGGAAAGACTCTTTGAAGAATATGAAATTGATGGACTATCTACCATGTTTGAACACATTTAAAGGACACCAGCTTACTTTGAGGATAGTTTAGGGTTAAATTAAGTAAATGGAAGTTAAGTAAATAAATAAAGAGGGCAGTTAATACCAGGTAAAGAAAATTGTTAGAAAATATGTGATAATGTGGTTGTAATGGGTGAAAAGGAGCTAAATCTTTATCTTCTATAAAGGGAAGTCAAAAAAATCAAGTAACGGAAAATATGCATTTAGAGCTATGATGGTCAGTAATTAAAAGAATTGAAAGAGTTGAAATGGTGCTTTCTTTAGGGAAGAAGGAATTAGGGCAGGAGGTACTGCTGTTTTGGGGGGAGTGGTTGTAAGAAGACTTGTTAAGCTATTTGATTTTAAACTATGTGCATGTGTAACTTATATAAAAATACAGAGCAAATTTTAAAATATATACACTGTATGACATGTTAATGGAGATTGGAAGTCCCATACATATGTGACTGCAGCTCCTACTTTGACAACTGGATGGTTATACTTACCCCTATAACACTCTGACCATTTCCAACAATATTATTGAGGTTTTACTACAGATCAGGTTCTGACTGAGGAAGACAGACATATAAACAAATAATTAAAATGTAGTGGGAAGAATTTTGTGATTGAGGAAGGCCTTTTTAAAATTGAAAAGGCCTATTGCTGGCATAGCTCACTCAGTCTGGAAGTCAGGGAAAGCGCCCCAAAGCAAAGGCCACTTTCCATGAGACCTGAAGGATGAGTGGCAGGAAATAAGGAAATGATGGCTGAGTGGTCCAGCCAGAGGGAGTGACACAGGCAAAGGCCACAAGAGAGTATGGTGGATTCAAGGAGTAGAGCATAGGATTTGGGAGGGGGGGTGGCTAGAAATGACAGTTGGCTAGAAAAGAGCAGAGATGGGGGCGCATATCTTAAGAGCTTTGTAAGCCGTTTGAAAGAACACAAACATTAGATAAATAAGACCCCTTGTTCTGTTTCCCTACCCCTGGTATTTACCTTATTCTGTTTACCAGGCTCTTTAGGGAAGCAGTTTTGAGAGAATAGGACGAGTTTAGTTTTAGGCATACCAGAGATGAGTTCCTTTTGGGAAATCCACATGGAGCTGCACGGTGGGCATTCTAATGTAGGGCTCTGGAGCTCTGAACAAGGGCAAATTTGGGATTCATCAGCATTGAGAAGAAAATCAGAGCCACACAGTGTGGGAACTCTTACGGGAGAGAATCAAATTTAGAATCATAGCAATTGACATTTAAGGACAGGAGTGTTTGTTTCCTTCTCTGCTGTATACTCAGCACAGAACCTGGTAGAGTAGGTAGTAAATATTTGTTGGATGGATGGATGGATGGATGGATGGATGGATGGATGGATGGATGGATGGATGGAGATAGATGGATAAATGGATGAGAGACGAAAATATTGGATGATGTCTTTTGTGGGAGAAAGAGAGTCTAGTTTCTCTGGAAAAATTTAGTCTTGGCCTGAACTGACATGCTTCCAAGAGAACCCTAGCCCAGGTGAGTAAGCATGCAATAGGATTATTTTTCGCAAGGCCCTCACCAGGTTTTGGAAACAGCAGCAATCCCCCTGTGGTTTGGGGTATGGGCAGAGGGACTCAGGCCTCTTTAGAGGAAGCAAACTGTGCGTTGAATTCATTGTTCCTCCATCAGACATGATCATTTCTGCACGTCTCCTCCGTAATATTCTTGCAATTACCTGTGTCCCAGCATATGTCTCTGCTGTCTGCTAACTGAATACAGTGAAGCAAAACCAGGACACATTCAAGCAAAAAATACTGTAGGCTTGGCTTGGAATGCCAAATTAATATTCAAAATAAATATTCCATCTAGGTAAAAGAATGTAAGAATATAATAGCGCTATCCTTCTGACTTCATAGTGTTATTCAGTAAACACTACACTGCCAAGGCATATGCTACAAAAATTGCTTTCAGTTTAAAGCAACACTAAACACACAGCTCCACTGAAATGAAGTAAGGTTATGTGTAGGAGAAGGAAAGTACAATGGCCAGAAAAGGAAAAAGAATTATCTTTTCTTTGACCTTCAAAAGAAGGAACTATTCAGTAGGGGAAAGAACCAGAGGAAGAGAATACACTGGAAAAGGCAGCTAGCATAACAGTGGAAAATCGGCTGATTTCAGGTCCCAGCTTCCAGCTTCCAGCAATAATCATGTCATTGTACCCCATTCAAATATCATTTCTAAGCCCAGCATCCTCATCTATAAAATGAAGGTATATCAGCATAACCTACCCCACAAAGCTGTTCTAAGAATTAAGTAAGAGACTATAAACAACAGCCTGGCCTCTCTTTCCTCCCTTTACTTTCCACGCCATTGTGTTAGCCTCCTCAGCAAACAAATAATCCTCTGAAATTGTCTACCAGGGTCCCTTTCTCCAAGAGACTGATAATTGGGGTGCATAGGAACTCTATCATTTCCTTGTAGCTTAACTTATTTGTTAATTGGCATATGGCCCAACTGACCAATTGGCCAAACAGATTTATGAACACTCTGTAATGCTATATAAATGAGTGGAGTTTTATGATTATAATATATACCCTGGAAGCCAAACCACCATTTCTGCATTTTGATTAAAATCATATTATATAGCCTCTAATTAATTTCCTGATGGGATAGAGAGAGTCCCAGGAAATCAGTCTGCAAGCTTCGTAGCTTGACTTTTGTAGCGTTAAGAAGAAGGATCCTGAGAATGGTGTCAGATTTTTAACCACCCCCACCTCTACTCTTATCCTAGCCTGTCTTTTAAACTTTTCAAAAAAACTTTTTTTTTTCTGTAATTGCATGTAAAGTAGAAAAGTGGGGAATCCAAATGGATTGGCATTCTTCTAAAACTGTGCTCCACTAGGTCACCTTTAGGTGAGTTGCCAGTTTACCTGCACATTGTAGGAGAGTTAATATTTTTATGTACATTGTGAAAAAGTGAATTCTTCATTAAAAGATGGTTTTTCACAGTGCCTGTTTATTACTGTGAACAGTAAAGACCTTATCACTCATGAGATACTAATGAAATGCCTTTTATCCATCATAGATGATTTTAATGAAAGTGTTAGAAACCTGACTCTACATACAGAATAACTCAGGTGTCTTTATTTGAGCTCAGAGGCCAAGTCAGGAAAATTATGTGTGTGTTTTATATAGCAAAAGAAGAAGAAATTGTAATAAATGATTATAGATTTCATTTAGAAGCAAAAAAAATTATAATGCTTAGAAAGAAGCCAAGGGAACTTAAAAAGAGGCCATTTTCTACACCAATGGTTGTCAAACTTTAGTGACATTATTGAGATTCATCTTACTGAACTGTGATGTCTGGTTGAATCTGGGAGGGTCTGCATTTTTAGTAGGGACCCCCATACCATTCTTGGGATACGTTAGGAGTTTGCCCAATCACTGAGATGGCCAGATGATTGAATTGTTTTGTTTGAATAAGATACGGAGATTAGAGGAAACATGTTTCTGTTGGTGTGTACTGAAACAACCAGGATGATGATAAACAGACTCCAAGTCATGTCATGTGAGAAATGGTGAGGAGAAATAGGGATGCTTAACCTGGAAAGAGAGATGCTCGGGACATAAAGGGCACTTCAAATACCTGAATTGGAGAAGCATTGAATTTGTTCCAAGACATACAAGGCAACATATTTTGGCTCAGTTTGAAGAAGAACCTTTTAAGAATTGGGTTCTTCATCCATGGAACAGGTCGGTGTTGTCATCAGAAGATGTTGCCTCAGAAAATCCAAGCATCAGATAGAACAGAGATGGATGGGATGACTCCTGGGGTCACTGATACCTCTGATCTGGGGCTTCTCTGATGTGGACAGGTTCCCCTGACAGTGACAGGGGACCCTGGCTTGGGTGGCCCAGAGGCATTTGGGTGAGGGTTGCTATGAGTCCCTATCAGAGATGTTAAAAGCAGTCATATGTTAACTTGTATTAACACAAATTAACACAATGTGTTAATGTGTGTGGAGGGCCCAAAGACAGTCCAATCCTAAAAGAAATGGAACAATCAACCACCCCAAAAAATAAAATAAATTCTCGCCTTGCCTCCCTTTGTCCTATAGTTGTAGAGAGACCACATACACTTAAAGATGTACAAACTTACTTAACAATGTAATGAATGAGTCCGCAGGTGAGTCTGTCAAAGTAACCAACCTCTCAAAGAGTGTGTTGGGGGTGGGAGCAAAGATCTCTTCTAATTTTGTATTATAGTGAGATATGAATAAGGATTTTAAAACATCTGTTTATGGAACTATGTTAAATATTTTCTGTAAGTAGCTAGTTACCAGAAAAACAAAAGCTATTGTTTTTTTGTTTTGTTTTGTTTTGTTTTTACCATTAGAATTGAATATGTTTGTTCCAAAATTCTCTTCCCAAGCTCCCTGTCATCTCTGCTGCTCACTCCTTCCCCAGGAGGTGAAAGAGTAAGCCTCAAACTAGGTTTCTGGTTCCAGAATCTTTCCTCCCACTTTCTACTGTCTTCTAATGTTAAGACAGAAAAACCTGTGTGATGTTTGGTTTTCTTTTTCTTTTAATTAGGATTATTTCCTCAAATACATTTTTTCTAATATATGTAGAGACATTTGAGCTTGCAATAGCTTTACTACATACAAAGATCTATTATTGTCTTTTTTGAAAAAGCTGTTCACATTTCCATTTTAAATGTGGTGGAGAAGGGGGCACAGTGGGGAAACAGAACATATTGGATAGATTCTCATATCAACTATTTAACATTTATTCTGAAAGTTTTCCCAATCCAGATCATTCATAGGTAACATTCGGGAGGCACAGAAGTATTTGAATATGAAATTAAGTTTCAGAGCAAGGAAGTCTTATTAACAATTTCATGTAGTTTAATGATCAGTCTGCATTGTTTAGAGTTGATTTACCATTTTTATTGTCTCATAATAGATTGTCATGACACATTTGTTTGATTTGTCAGGGTAATCGACAACTTTACTCAAATCAAATATCAAGAGAAAAAAGTCCGAGTGGAGTAGTCTTGAAAAATTCGAACATTATGTTAATTTAATCAGGAGGGCAAGGATGCAGTGGTCGCTGTCGGCCTTTCAGAATATGTTCCACATGTGATTCAGATATTCCCGACATGACAGAATTGATTTGTATTCCTGCTTAAGAAGAGTGAGAATAATTCCAGGACCATTTGCAAAAATCTTGCAGATTAGTAGCTTTTACTGCACTGGTTTTGAAGAATAATTTTTAACAGTAGTATTTGCTGTGAAAAACTTTCGTTTAAATATTCTGATCTTGTCTTTGAGCTCTCATCTTTGCTGTTATTTGGCCTGACATCTCTTTCAACATTCAGGGTGATTTTTGAATGTGATTCAGGGGTGTTTTTTTCTCCTGCATTCTTATCACTGTCTTATCACTAACAGGCTATTTGATGCACGAGTTTCATAAGTTTTGGATTGAAGAGGACCCCATGGACATAATGGAATTTAACCGTGTGAGGGAGAAATTCCGCAAGAGGATCATAAAGCAGCTGCAGAACCCAGAAATGGCGCTGTGCCCCCACTTTGCTGCCTCGGAAGGTTTAGTCAACATGTAGTCGCCTACACTGATTTTAATGGATACCGTGGAACACTGCCTCATTGTCGTGTTAGACTCCGCGTAGGTCCCAGCTCACACACTGAATGCGCACAGTGGTTGTATGCATGCCTTTTGGTACAGTATTTTCATCTCTTGGTCATAATTACCTGATCCCCAGATACCACTATTTCTGGAGTATCTGTCATCCAGTGACTGCTCATATTGTGGCGTTATTCAGTGTTACATCCTGCCTTGACACCCAGGTGTGGAGAGAGTTTTCTATTTTTTTAGATTGTTTTCCTCTCTCTCATAACTCAGCATTGATGAATTGTATTTCTCTAGCTGTATTTTGTATGTAAGAGATTTAGCTAAATATTGTTCTGTGGAAGCTTTTTAATTTATTGATATTTCATGACTATTGCTGCTAGCTTTCCGAGCCAGGTTCATGCTTGGGCCTCATTCCAATAAAGTACAAGACTTTAGAATAATAAAGACAGACAGACACATGATAAGCCAAACCATTCCTGCAAACATAGCTGCGCTTCACAAAAATGTAACAAGGCTTACAAGAAGCAAATTGAGGTAGGTGCTGTTTTTGTTTGAAGTACCGCAGAATTATATTGTAACTCACCCCCGGTTGCAATTCTGTCATAGTCATCCGGATATTGAATTACTTTATTTCCATAATTTCACGGGCTTGGATGCCTAAATATGTTTATGATGCTTGGAGCCTCAGAAAGGAAGTATGCACACTTCAATAGCTATAAAAGGTTTCTCACTGCCTGCCTCTTGCAGAACTCAGAGTTCTGCCCTGGCACTGTTCTGATCCAAGCATCTTTGCTTGGGGAACTGAATGCTGACTGGTTTGTTTTCTCTGTCAAGAGACAATATTAAAAACAATTTGCAAGAAAATGCGTTGCAAGAGAGGAACCTAAGCTATGTTATTTTGCAATATTTCTTGAAAATAACAACCTTATATCAATAGAAAAAATAAACTGCTTGGAAGGGGAAGAAGAACAAATCAGTCCAAAACTGCTAAAAAACCATTTTAAAAACCATAAATTAGTTTGGAATTATGATTGTAGTCTGTTGAATAGTATTTACCATGGCATTTCATACCCATGGTATTTTATACCTTCGATCAATTTTAGTATTATTAGGCATTTGTGTAATCACTTGCTTATTTAAATGAATTTTGAGTACTGCCTAACTGTCAGTTGTATGAATAAATTACATGTCATTCTACTGTAACGTATAGTGGATTTCATTTTAATATTTTTGTGCTCGTACACTTTCTGAATATGCAAATATGTGAGTGGGTAGAATGTCAAAGACAGAAAACCTGGAGCTGAATATAAATCACGCCGTCGTTCAGAGTAACCAGGAATAAGAGTGTGTCATGTCTGAGAAGCTTCTTTACTTAACTGATCTTGAGGCCTGGTGGTGCTTTAATGAATGAATAAGATCCACCTTTATCTTTGTAACTTCCTATGAAGCCTGGTTTATCTACTGCTAGACAACTGATGGAGGAAACATTAAGCCACCTGTTGTTTCCTTGTCCATTCTAGTTCCTCTGGGATTTGGCTATCATTTCCTTTTCAACCATGTACCTGGTGGCAGCATTCTGCACTGCATCTATTACAGTCCTGTGGCCTTTCTTAGAATGGGAAGGGAAGCAGTTTGGTTAATGCATGACGTGTACCACAACTAACAAGAGTATACGCTCCTCCAGAGTAGGTGAGAACTTGTGAACCAGGTAAATGGCCTGTCTTAGGAGCCCTGAATTTCGACCACAGCTGTGGCTGCTATAGATGAAGGCATTATTCCATATGCAGTACAGGCTTTGTCACCCACATATGTGTGCATTTTCTCTTTCCATCCACTGTGGTCCTATGTCACTGACATAACTTGATAGTATGTGGCATTTATACCAGCTCCTGTCTCTTCTGTTCAGGTAGAGATAGTTGATGGGAGTTTTTCCTAACAGCTCCTTGAATGATTTCTCTCTGTTGTATCTTAACATGGCTGCACAATTTTAGGATGAAAAACGCTGCCAGTTCCTTCTAGTTTGGAGTATTATTAGATGTCTTATTCACACCTCTTTGTGGAAGATGCATTCTACCTGATAACATGAAGTGAGATGAGAAAAAGAAGAGCAGAAGGTTTTAAAAGCATTAAAAATGTGTGATGTGTGTGTGTGTTTCTTTTGAGCATTCTTAGCCTCCTTATACTTATTCCATTGAACAAGGGTTGACTGCTTAAAATATAAATGATATAGCAAGCCTCTTCCAAGTTTTCCAAAACCCTCCTGCTATGATAAAAACACATTCCAGTTCACACTACTGAAAGAATACTCTTTGAGGCACCATTTCTGAAAATTGGTGACCTCAATCTGATTTTCTTTCTCACAGTCCTTGCACTAAAAAATAATACCTTTTGCCTGGTAACCCACCATCTTTTCTATTTGAAAAGAAGCTTAAGTATATACCAATCCCAAATGATAAGATAACCTTACACTGTATCCTCCAGACCAGGACACTTTTGCGAAGAGAAGAGGATGTTGTTAATAATTTCTGTAGGACAATAAGGTCAACTGGGACAGTTTGAGGAAACTGAGATGTTAGGTGATTAAGAGAGACCAAGAGACAGACATAAGTAGTGATCGTCCACCCACAACTCGGTGCACAAACTAACCCAGTTTCTTCAGTCTCTAACCTCTGCAGGAGAAACATCATAAGAACATAGACATTTTGATACCCAGAATACTACCCAAAATCTTAAAAACCCATCAGGGGGAGGGATTGGTTGAACTGGAGGGTCAGCTGGGCTTATAGCAAGTTGGCAATGGGGAAATAAAACCTGGCAATCAAACACCATGGTTAGAAATTATCTCGATACATAAACATATGGAGCCGTATCCAAACTGACTAGGAATGAGGAGGGACCAGAGTTGGTGGAGTGTGTGGACAGGGGATGGAAGATGGAAAGAGGAAAAAAGGAACAGACGAAAAGGAAAGTCAGTTGGGCCCAGAGCCACATCTAGTAACCTTCTGAGTCATGTGCTCTATCAAAGCAATGCCTGTAACTCTTTAGGGAGCTTATCAGAAACAACTGCTCTAATCTAGAAATGAAATGACTGAAAAGCAGAAGCAAGTGTAACATCAAGTCCTAGAAGATGAAAGAGGTTCTGGTATGGATGCCATTTCAAGAGCTGAGATTTAGTGAGTTCTGATGCCACGTGCCAGGACCCTGCTAGTCCTTTATTTCATCTCTTCAACAATATGCAAGATGAGCTTGTTTGCTTGCTTTATTCTAGACAAACACGATTAGAGAATTTAAATACATTACTAAAGGTGTCAAAAGAAAGAAAATCACAAACCACAATGAGATACCACCTCACACCTGTTAGAATGGCAAGAAATAATAAACAAGACAAGAAATAATAAACGCTGGAGAGGATGTGGAGAAAAGGGAACCCTCATGCACTATTAATAGGAATGTAAGTTGGTGCAGCCACTATGGAAAACACTACAGAGGATCCTCAAAAAATGAAAAATAGAATTACCTTATGATCCAACGATTCCACTTCTGGGTATTTATTCAAGGAAAATGAAAACACTAACTCAAAAAGATAGCTGCATCCCCATGTTCATTGCAATATTATTTAAAGTAGCCAAGACATAGAAACAACCTACATGTCCATCACTGGATGAATGAATAAAGAAAATGTGATATATATAATGGGAATATTATTCAGCCATAAAAAGAAGGAAACCCTGCCATTGCAACAACATGGATGGAGGTAGAGGGTATTATGTTACGTGAAATAAGACAGAGAGACAAATACCATATTATGTCACTTATATGTGGAACCTAAAGAAACTAATTTACAGATACAGAAAACAGATTGGTGGTTGCCAGAGGTGGGGGTTGGGGTGTGGGCAAAATGGGTTAAGGTAGTTCAAAGGTACCCCCCAAAAGTAAATGGCGTAGCTAGACCTTCAACCCAGGGCCTTAAGCCCAGACTTTTAATCACTATGCTGCCTACCTAATTGGAATTATTCTCTACTACCCAAGGGACTGGTAGATTATAAACATACATATGCATCGAACGCCCAAGTGAACATTTCTTGCTCAGATTTCTGTAGGGTGAATTCATACCTGCAGATCACAAATGCTGCCATACTGTCCCTCAAGACTTCCCAGTTTTGGTCACAGTAGCTTCCTTGATACACAAACAATTCTGACAGATTCTGAGCTCTTGCTCCTGATCCTTGCCTCCCCAAGAGCACTGGAAACCTGCATTCCTCCTTCCTGCTGACTTATGGAAACCTCAGGAGATGGGCTCACAGAGCCTGCTCTGACTTACGCTCAGACAAGAAGCTATAAGACATTTCGGTGGAAAGAGAAGCATGTAGGACTTTGGACATGTGGACTCTTCGTAAATGAACCATTGCTATCGGTATTGAGGTTCTTGTGCCCCCATTAACCTGACTGAGCCTCCAGAATGCTACTATTCGCAGACATATGAACAGGTGTAACGTCATCTGTTAACAACCTTGAATGCTTCACGGAAACCCCAGACAGGTGGTTAGCAGAGGGGGCAGGGAAGTGTTACGAAAACTAAAATGTTGACTTGGTACCTTCCTATTATTGTATCTGTTATGTACCTAGCACTGTGGTCTGCTTTAGGAAAGAGGCCACAGAAGAAAAGTTTATGGCAACTAGGAAAGCAGGGCAAAGAGAAGAGAAAGCTGAGGTTAAACTTGTAAACCATAGTTAAACCCCCATTGTTATGCAAGGTGAGTTAAAGTGGGTCCCTTCAGGATTGCCGCCTACCATACAAGGGCCGGGATGAATTCCACAGCATCACAAAGCATGGGTTTGGAATAGACAACATTAGGGACATTTCTAAAGCAAGAATCAGCAAGAGAAAAGCAGGTGGGTACCTCCCATCTTTCCCAGGCATGCCAGGGCCTGCATGCTGTGCTGGACATACTGTAGGTCTGCGTTCAGGTAGAGCCCCTGCCATATGCTGTTCTCCCCTCTTCTAGGGTAACGAAGGAAGACTTAGCAGAGTGGTGATGATCTGATAGGACCACTTTGTAGCCAGGCTGTCTGGATCTGGCTGCCTGCTGGTTGGGAGGCATCTGGGAGCAGCCACTGCCCGGCCCCAGCAGACCTTCAGGTTTGTGGGATGCTGGCTTGGGGAAAGAAATCTCTGGTCCTAGGCAAGCTGAGCTTGGATGTAACTCCATCTGCTGGGAGAGAGATGAATCTTCAGGCACAGCTGGTTTGTCTCAGCAGCCCAGAGAAAGCTTGTGAGTTGTTTTTTGATAGATTTCCTCATGTCACACCCACACACTTACATTTTAGATTTACCGGCTTTTCTGTGCAAAGTATGTAGCAAATACAGAAAAGTACGGACATCAACAATCTCAAGCTGTGTGATATTAAGAGTTACGTACTCCACTTCCGGTCAAGTCACGACTTTCTGCAGAGTACAGCAGGGTAAAGCCAGCTGTCAGAAGACCTGTTTTCCAGTGTACACGCTGCTAGCATTCCTTAGGCCAACGACTTACCTTCTCTGACTGCTGTACCATCCATGATGGAAAAACAATAATGACATCTCTTCAGAGGATTTTTGTCAGAGTAAGAATCCAATAAACAATCATTGGTTAAAGCACTTAGGAAACTCCAGAGTACTAGATAAACACATTTAAATATGATTGTTTTTATCCTTTTGGTGTTTGGCTCTGAGCTAACTCTAACAGAAAATGTGTCCTTGTCGCCATGGTCCCCCATCAATTCAAGTCAGCAAATAGTTATTGAGAACTTATTTTTGTGCCAGACATCATGCCAAGTCTTAACAAAGAATGGGAAAGAAGGCGGTGGTCTTTGTCATGGACCTCATAGTCTAAATCTACGGCCTTGCTTCTCAGAGTCGCTGTTTGGACCACTGACATGATATTGTTAGAAATGAATCATCACAGCCCCTTCCCAGACCTACTGAGGGAGAGTCTTCACCTTAACACTCTCCCTGGATGGTTCATGTGCACATTCAAGTGTGAGAAGCAGTGCTCTAGAGGGTATTGATCTGGTCACTGTCCACTGAAACCTGACAAGCTTTAATCTCAGCTCTTAATGGTTTAGAAACAAATCAAACATTCTCTTTGTTTTCCTTCAATTTATTGTGTCTGTATAACTGGACCCTATGCTCATTTCTAGCATGTTCTGTTGTCATCCACCCAGAGGTAGAAACAGGAGTTAGCGTGGAGAAGATAGAAAGCTGCTAAGGAGTGGATGTTTGTGTCCCTGCAAAATTCATATATTGAAATCCTAACCTTCAATCTGATGGTCACCAGGAGGTGGGGCCTTTAGGGCGTGATTAGGTCATGTGGGTAGAACCCTCATGAATGGGATTAGAACCCTTACAAGAAATGACATGAGAGACGATTCAGGTCTCTATTGCACAATCCTATGCTGTATCCCACCAGTTCAGTACTTCAATTCTGTATTTTTCAAAAAAGAAACTGAAAGAAAATATACCAAAATGGTTACCTTTGGTGGTACTATTTTTATTTTATACATATCTATGTCTTCCAGTTTTTCTTCCATGAGTATGCATAGTATCTATAATATAGAAAATAATAAATGTTTTTTATTTAAATAGTAAAATAACATTCTGTGAGAAAGAAAGAATAGGCTCAGGAATCTAAATTTATGTATGTTCTTTGGCACCTGCCCAGGCTGCCACTAGGAGTGAGAGCAAACCCTAAGAATATTCCTGATAAAAGTCTTCTCAGCCAGCAGCCACCTGAGCTGGTGTTGGCCAGGACCCTCTTTTTACTTCACCTTAAGAGTTTCTCGTCATCTCACTGGCACTCAGAGACCACTAGTTTGTTGGGTTTTCTTTCTTTTTTTATCAGTAATCATTTTAGGCACTGAAGCAAAAATTCCAGACAGCACATCCTCTGCCAATAATTCATAAGTCTCTGAATAATAGTACCATGAATATTTATGTCTTGTTATTATCACTGCTGCAAGGAGTGATACTTTCAGCACAACTGACCATATTCGTTTCCATCTCACTGCTCAACCCTGAATATACCCTTTTCATTTCCTCCCACTTAGCAGCTCCATGCTGCAGACTTGCTTACGGTCCTATTAAACTGGTGGAATACCCCTCGAAGAAATGTTCATTTTCCTTTCTTGTGCAATCAGAGGGCTAGAGAACAGTGCACTCATTCATCCCCTCAATCAGCAAATATTAACTGACGACCTGTTATACACAAGGCATTGTGCTAGGTGCCAGGATACAAAGAAGAATAAGACATGCTCCTTGCCTGCAATTCTCATCCGGAGATAGACACATAAACAGTCTGTTCTACTACAAGGAGGTGAGTTCGGGGGTTGGCACTAAGTCTTGGGCACTATGGGAGATACCACAACATGAAAAAAGGCACCAAGGTGACATGAACACAATCTGCGCAGAGCACTGCAAGCAGCTCCGTTGTCAGAGAGCCGGGGTCATGGGATAACGATGGCCTTGAAGGCTTTGTTAAAGAGCTGGGACTTGAGGGTGAACTTAAGGGGTCAAAAGTAGGACAGCAAAATTATTGGGAAATTGGTAGTATAGTCCAGGTAACACATTTTGGGGGACCAAACTGGAATTGTGGGGGTAGAAGATTTATTGGCTCATGTGAATGAAAAATGAGTCATATGAGGTCAGAAAATTAAATTCTCAAACTCGTCCTAGAAAAAGTGCTACATACCTCATTGCTGAATATCACTATGGTTATCTTCAAAGCACTCCTCTTGGGAAGCCATGCACCAATGCCAATGTCTGGTCCACCCTTCAAAGCAATTTTGGAACTCTTTTTCTGCAATGGCCATCAGAGCTGTCATCGTATTACACTTGATGTCTTAAATGTCATCAAAATGTCTTCCTTTTAATATTTCCTTTATCTTAAGGTAAAGAAAGAAGTCACTGGGAGCCAGATTAGGTAAGTAGAGAGAGGATTCCAATACAGTTATTTGTTTACTGGCTAAAAACTGCCTCACAGACAGTGCTGTGTGAGCTGGTGCATTGTTGTGATGCAAGAGCCATGAATTGTTGGCAAAAAGTTCAGGTCGTCTAACTTTTTCATGCAGCCTTTTCAGCACTTCCAATAGTAAACTTGGTTAACTGTTTGTCCAGTTGGTACAAATGCATAATGAATAATCCCTCTGATATCAAAAAAGGTTAGCAACATCGTTGCAACAAGTTCCCGATCTTAATTGTGAGACCTCATACACACAAAGAGGGAAGGAGAAAAAGAGAGCGAGAGAGAGAGAGAGAGAGAGAGAGAGAGAGAGAGAGAGAGAGAGGATCTAGGCGATTTTCCTCACTCTTTCTCCTCTTTTTTCTCTATGTAAGCTCTATGAGGACAGGGATTTCTGTTTTGTTTTGTATTGTTTTGTTTTCTACCATATCCTAGTGCCTAGAACAGTGACTGGCACATAGGAGGCATTCCTTAAATATTTGTTTAATAGATGAATATAAGAACAAATGTAGTATTTTCCACAATGTCTAGGTATTACTTAAAGCAATAAAATTTAACTTTTATAAAATATGATCTTGGAGATACAATGAATCAGATTGAAGAGTGACATTAATCAATGAAATTACCTTCAAGTCTTACTCTCCCTTTTCCCACCTTCACATCCAGTCAGGCTCCAAGTTCTAATCTTCATAGAAACACTGTCTAGATCCCTTCCTCCCTACCTACTCCCAGAGCCCAACCCCTGCCTCCTGTCTAATTGAGAACTTATGGATTCATATATGAAGTATTTTACAGGCTCCAAATCGCCCCCCACCATAACCTTCCCCCATCAAGCTATCCTACTCTTCATTGTAAAATTTAACCTCCCAATGGTATCTATGATCACATTTTTCTCTTGCTCAAAAACCTTGCTCCCACAACAATTGTTTCTTTTATTTAAGAAAATAAATTTTAAACAGTATTTCATCCTCAAGGCATTTGAAACAACCATTGACAAAGCTCTTCTTAGAATGATAGAAATTTAACATAGGGAAGAAAGTTAGAGGTAACGTAAGGTAATTTATAGACCCACATATTAAACTCAAATCCTTAAATCTCTATGCAAAATTAATTGATGGGGGCAGAGAATAATAGAGGTGGTCTTGATCTAACTTGGCAGACTAGATGGAGTTAATGTTGTAGGTTCTCTTTAAACTCACATCATCTTATATTGTTGCATTAGACTTGCCTTTAATCTCCCCTCCCTCCAAACTTGGTATACTACTACCAGGGGTATTTTTCTAAAACTCAAATCTCTGCCATGCCTTTGAGAGCTTCCCATTCTTACAAAATAAAGTCAGTATCCAGATGGTGATAAAAGTTTGGTATCTGACCTAAACTGCAACAGGTTGAGCACAAACACGTCTCAATTTCACCCCGCTCTATTTCCCCATCCTTTGCAATTTGAATTTGCTGCCCTTCCCATTAAGGAATGGAGTCTATTTCCCCACCCTTTGAATTTAGGCTGGCCTTGTGATTTTTCTTTGGTCAATAGAATGTGGCAGAAATAACAGAGTACCAATGCCAAGCTTAGGTTTCAAGAGGCCTTGCCTTCTTCTACTCACTTTTTTGAAATGCTGCCACTGCCTCATGAACAAACCCAGACTAGGCTACTAAGTGATGGGAGATACATGGCCCAATCACCTCTATCCACCTGGCCAACATCTAGCCAACCACCACATGCATGGATGAGGGCTTCCAAGGCAAGACATCCCCCAACCTACCCATCAGATCACTGCAGATTTGCCACCAAGCCCGGCTGAAATCAGCCAAGTCTAACCCAGATCAGCAGATTCTCCCAAGTGGCCTGTGCACTCATAAGCAATCAGAAATACTCATTGTTTAAGCCACTCCATTTAGCATGATTTGTTTCACAGCAATAGCTAACTGAGACACTGACTTGCTTTCGAGCTTCTCCTCCCACTCCCCACCTTGTACTCTGATATTCCCTCACCCCAAATTCTATCACATTCCATGAATATCTCACAATCATGTCTTACTGCCTTTGTCATGCTACACCTTCCACCAAGAAAGCTCTTTCCTATCTTGTGAAAATCTACTCATCATTCAAGATCAAGCTCAAACATCATTCTTTTATTCAGGAGGTATTTATTGAAAATACGCATTAAGGTTTCCAAACTGAGCAAGACAGAGTTTACACTCAAACAGCTCACAGTTGAGGAAAAGACAAAGAAGTAAATAGATAACGCCACTTTCTTATTTCTTTCCCTAACTCCCTTAGGTAGACTTAAGTTTTTCTTTTTTCTTCTCAAGCACTGTCATTGCTCAAATATGGTACTTCTCACAATGCGATGCTAACCATAATAACAGTTCCTAACCTGAAGAAATATTATGAAGAATAAATAAGATTATCAAGGCAAAACTCTTAGCATGATGGGAGAAACATAGTAAATGGTAAATTAATGTTAGCTGTTGTTACTTCTAGTTAACACATGTTCTCCTCTTCCTTGATTTCATGTAAGTTTCTTGAGAACAGAAACTGAGCCAAATTCATCTTTGCATCTGAAGTGCCTAAAGACCATTTGTGCCTGGCACATAATAACACTCACCAGATGTTTGTTGAACAATATCACCAGGTGCAATATCCTCCGAAGCCATCCACAGGTGCAGAGACCATTCGTTTCCCTGTCTCCTGAGTCAGAAAGACATCTAAGCTTCCCTGGAGGAGCCTCTGACCACCAGACCCCACACGGGGCCACGGCCAGGTTTGGGTTGTCCTCCCTGTTCCTCACAGGATGTCCCATGCCAGTCCTCTTTCCCAGAACGATTTTCCGTGAGTGCCTACAAGACCAGCCCCGCAAACCATGGCCAGACCCTTTGCTCCCAACTGGCTTGGCCCCGATAGTATGGGTCTGTCCGCTGCATTGAAGGAGACCCTTGTGTGTTTGTCAACCCGCAAGAGCCACGCCCAGGAGGAGACCAGAGGATCCTCAGTATGGCTATGAGTCCCCTCCGCGGGGAGTCAATCACTCATTACAACAGCTCTCCTTAAACAGCACTCACTATTATGTATGATTGCTGTGGGCCGAATCTCAGTTAGCTGGGTTTCTGCTGCAGGGTCTCCCATGAGGCTGCATTGCAGGTGTCAGTCATGGCCACACTCACCCTCCCAGCTCCCTCACACAGTGTAAGTGAGGACTCGGCTCCTGGCAGGTTTGGACTGAGGGCATCTGTTGTCTCCTGCTATTGCCCACAGGCCATCCTCAGTTCTTTCCCCAGCTGGCAGCTTGCTGGCCTGAGGAGAAAATTGAGTCTGTTACCGTAGCAAGACTCATCATTCTATTGTAAGCTAATCAGAGGAGTGACGTCTTTGCTTCTCGTGGCTTGAAGCCAGTCACTGAGTCCAGCCCACACGTGAGGGGAAGGGATTCCACAGTCCAGGAGGCAGGGATCATTGGGGCCCTCGTCACGGGCGGCCTGCCATGTCCCTGGTAGTGGGATTCGCATTTCTTATCATGAGTGAGTGAGATGAATATCTTTGGATATTTCTGTTTATGTTCTTTGCCCATATTTCTATGCAGCAGGTCCTTTTTCTTATTCATACTAAGGGCTCTTAATATGTTAGGGAAATTGGACCTTTAATTATAATATGGATCGTAAGTATATTTCCCATTTTTCTATTTGTCTTTTGACTTTACTTTTGATGGATATATATATATATATATATATATATATATATATACACACACACACATACATATATATATATTATGAAAGAGTGAACAGGAACGAGCTTGGGATGAGAGGTAAAGAGTTAACAGGAGCGAACTTGTGAGTTAACAGGAATGAGCTTACAATTAACTGCTTGGCTCTGGACCCCTGGCTAGCTGTGGGAACAGAATGGTTCCCAGAAGAAGCCAGTTGTAAAGCAACCCCTTGCAAGCTGACAGGAGCCCTACATCCTTCATAGAAAAATACAAAACCCAACATTCTTTCTTATGGGCACAGCTGTCTACTCCAGACTCTGTCCCTGGCATCTCCTCTGCTGATGTTTCCTCTCTTAAATTTTCTGACTTTTACCCCTCTGTCTGGGCACAGCTGTCTACTTTAGACACTGCCCAGCTGACTCTCCCTCCTGATTTATTTTAATAAATCTTTCTCCTGTATTTCTGCATGCCTTGTGAATTTTCACAACCTGTGAGCGACCACTACATTTTTGGTGGCCCATACAAGGACACTCTCTCCTGTCCCTACCAGACTTCCTTCCTGGTGGCTCTATCCCCTCTGAGACCCGCTCTCCAATGTGTTGGCAGCTCCTCCAGAGCGAACCCACACATGCTAGTAGGTTCTCTCTCTGTGTCGCCTCTCGTTTCCACGAGTCTCTAGCGGATCCCCTGTGAATTATGCGGGAATGACGTCTCCTGGCGGGTTCTACTCTCCAAGGAACTCTAAAGCCCTTCCTATTCACCAAGGGCGACTCCCACAGCCAAACTTTGCGTGGACTCTCTTTTCCTGTTGTGTGTCTCTCTCTCCCTGTCTCCTCCATTTCGTATTTTTCCGTCTTCTGGTTAAGTACTGCTGTAACACCTCAGTGGCTCGCCAGGGCGTCACTAGGGTAAGTGGATATACCTGGGGACCTCTGTGGGGCACTGGGAGTTACACAGGCTGGTCCATGACCCTTGACCTTAGTCATGCAGGGAATGCCCTACTAGCTTAACAGTCAGTTTCACTTACTGGGCTCTTTCTCTTGGGTACGTGTTAAGGTGCCTGCTAAATCCGAAACCTATAGTCAGAGAATCATTGTTTGGAAACTCAGGGGGAGGCCCCTTGATATCCTACCCAGCTATTGTGAACCACTTCCCTCACAGTCAAGGGAGATGGCCTCGCTATTCTCTAAGTTTCTCTTCTCGGCTGTCTTCTTAAGAATTGGGCTAAATTTGACCTCTCTCCTCTCAAAAAGACAGATTTTTCCAACTCTCAGTAACTTTCAAGATCTTGCAGATAACCAGAAGTGTAAACACAGCCACTGCTGCCTGAGGTTGAGGTAACTTGAAAAATAGACGTATCTTTTTAGGTTATTAACATTAAATATGGTATATTTTGTTTTACCTGGGTTTACCAAAATAAATTCCTGTTATCTCTGTTACAAAATTTGTCAAGAAAATAACTTGGGTAGTAATTAACTTTAAAATCTTATAGAGTTAAGAACTAGGAACAAGCAACTAAAATAAGGTTTTAGATGAAACTTTTCAGTAATAATTTTATGATTTGGATGCTTGAACATAGATTCCCAGCATCTATTAGTAACTTAAGATTTTAGTTTTGGTAAGTTGTGTTAACTGATAAAAATTATTGAATATCTAGGGATTTCAAAATAATGAAATGCTGAAGTATTAATTATTAGATGGGTCTGATTTCATCTATTTCTGGCTTCTTGTCACAGGAACGTTAAAAGATCAATTAAGATCTGTTAATAAATATATCTTGCATTTTATTACCCAAGCCTATGCGTTTGAAGTTTGCAAAATGTGTTCCTGTATTTGCCAATAGAAATGCTAATTGTTTGCTTTTAGTTATCAGTAAAAATTCAGGTTCTAAAGATTATGAATTAAGTAAATAAATTTGAATATCAAAAGTAAGCTGGTACAAAATTATAGTTTTCTCTCTCTGGTAAGTAAGACAAAGTTTGTTAGACATTGTTATACTACTAATATTTAAAAAGTTTTTTTTTCCCTAAATTGCAAAGATTATGTGTTATCAGAATAATCTGTGTTTTATATTATCTTTATCAGGTCCTTAGTTACTTAAAGAAACAATCTCCACAATAGTAAGAACTAAGTTTTGCTAATACTTATATAAACTTCTGTATTTGGGGACTGTTCATATGCCCTCCTTGGTGTCAGATATAGGCCAATATAAGGAAGCTTGGCTTGAGGTTTCTTCTATCTGGCAGGGTATTATAATAGTTCTGGCCCAGGGTTGCCTTCCTGACAAAGGGCTCAGATCCTAAAAGGCCAGTGACTTTATTTAAATGTCCTTAACAACTGAGAGAGGCAAAGCGAGGAAAGGAACAACAAGGCCAGAGATAGGCCAGACTTTTGGCTGCCATTATAGACAGCCCAAGGCCCAAACCACCACAGGGCCACCCGTCAACCCCAGAAGAGGAACACCAGGTAAAGAAGCCTGTTTTGGATGTGAAAGCTGAGACCACTGGAGTAAGGAGTGTCCTAATCCTGCAAAGCAGTTGTGCCCCCTGTGCAAACTAAAAGGGCTTTGGAGGAGGGATTGCCCCCTGCTCTGAAGGGAGGTGGGGACCTACTCCTTCCTCACAGATGGCTGTAATGGACTGATGGGCCTGAGGCTTCCAGAGGCTCCCAAGAAGAAAGAGGCTGTTATCGCTGCAGGGGTGGAACTGTGGGTGTTCCTTGTCGTGGCAGGTAAGCCTGTTAATTTCCTGACTGGTATGGGAGCCACTTAGTCTGTCTTAACCGCTCACTCTGGACCTATTTCCTCTGAAACCTGCTTGGTTGTAGGGGTAAATATAGCACCTAGATATGGGCTCAGCCCAGCCTATTTCTTCCCAATACGAGGTGTCATTAAAAACTACAGTGGCTGTTGTGATCACAAAATGTAGTGAATGATGCTCCCGAGTGCCATCCACCGGAAAGGTAGGGATCTACAATACGGGAAGCGGCGAGTTGAACCTTAGTAACAGTGTGTGACAAGTTTCAACTGGTTCAGTGCAGTCAGTGGGGTGTGACGTATGGTTGAGAGAAGATATTTTAAAGTGTGCCCTAAATCATCTTCCATCATGACAACGCTACGTGTCTGTCACACATCGCTTCAGGTATACGGCAATTTCTGTTAAGTAGAAACATCAGGGTGTGTCCTCATCCACTTTATTCACTGGATCTGGCAACATGCGACCTCTGGCTCTTCCCCTAAGTCAAAATGATTCAGGACATCGAGGCAGCCACAGCAGCACAACTAAAGACACTCATGAAAGAGGACTTCCAGAACTGCTTCAGAAAGTGGCAAGAATGAGAGGTTGTGTTCAAAGCGAGGGGAAGTCCTTTGAGGGGATTAATGGCAATGTGTCTTTTACTGTAATAAATTTTTTAAATTTAAACATTCACCATATTGTTTGATCACACCTCGTAGCCTGTGCCTTGGAGGAAAAGTAAAACAATCAGACTTTAAACAGGACTCTAGAAAAAGTTTTGTCAGGAGACATGAGCCTTGGCTCTAACTGCTGCCCATTACTTTAGATTCCAACCTCAGTTCTGTTATTTCTTATACTGTTAACTTGGGAGAGGTTCAGCAGGCAGGCACTCAGGAAATATGGGAACCGGCACCTCCCACAGGCTGGCCCCACTCCCTCTTATAGCCCCGTAAAACCAAGGGACCAGGAATTACTAAAAGCCTAGGAAAGAGGGGTCCCTAACAGACATGAACTCCTAAATAGTAGGGACCTTATACAGTTCTCCAGAGCATCCCAACTGTTGTTGGGCTGCAGTCAGTGGCTGGATCCCCTTTCCTCCATTGAAACCTGTTTAAGTCTCCACAGGACTCCCCCAGAAAGAAAGACTGTTGCACCTGTTTCTGTGAACCAACTGAAGATCTTAAACTCTTCTTCAGAAGTAAGTCAATCTCCCAACACTGATAAGTACTAATAACTAACCTGATTCCTGGAGCTGCTCTTTATGACCTTTCTCTTAAGAGCTTGTTTTCCTCTTTACTTGCACCACACATGGGATCGCCTTTTTTCTCTTGGGGATCCTAGTTACGGTGCCTTCTCTCACCTTTACTAGTTCCCCTCCCTATTATTCTTGGGTGACTACTATTCAGATCATGCCTCTTTAACCTTCTGGTTAAATTTGTCTCTTCCAGAACCGAGTCCACTGAATTACATACGGTGCTCATCACGCAGGGCTTCCAGCCCATCCCCCCTTGCAGCCCTGAAACTACTCAGCCTTGTAGATCAGAGCTCCAACTCCTAGTCTGGGGCCCCAGCTCGGTCCAGTCCCTAGATAACACTGCCTGGATTTTCTGAGGCCCAGTCACTACACCATCCTTGATCAGCAATCTTGTAGGTAGGGACAGCTCTAGGCCCCTACCCAGCTCTGAAGTAACTACAGAAGACAGGCACTGTGCCAATGCCCAAAGATTTTTCATTGCCGATCAGAGTAAAGAGTTAACAGGAATGAGCTTGTGATGAGACAGGTAAAGACTTAACAGGGGCGAGCTTGTGAGTTAGCAAGAACGAGCTTAAAAGTGAGCCACATGGCTCTGAATACCTGACTAACACTGTACCTGCAAGCTGACAAGCACCCTACATCCTGCACAGAAAAATATAAAACCCCAACACTCCTGCTCATTGGTGCAGCTGTCTACTGTAGACTCTGCCCCTGGCAATTCCTCTGCCCGTGCTTCTCTTCTTAAATACATTTTCTGACTTGTGAATCCTTTCACAACCCCCGAGTGACCACGACACTGTTTAAGCCACGCAGTCTTTATACTTTGTTATTAGCAGCCCAAAGTGACAACGACATGGTCCATTTCCATAACCTTATCAATAAACTACCTCTAGCTTTGAAAGTTAAATATTTCACAAGTTTTCATATGTAAAACATGAAATAATTTATACTTTTTACTTTTGTCTGACATAAAATTTAAATTTTGGTTATGACAAGGCCTATCTGAATTGATGAATGAATGTACTAATCACTTTCAGGTTTAAAATTTTTGAGATCTTCCAGGCATGACAGCCATATGGTATCATCAATGGAAAAGCTACATTCCATTGATAGCTTTCATTTTGAACTAGAATTCGAAGTCTAAAAGAAATAAGTGGGTTATTTTCATATTTCTGATTCTTAAGGCTGGCTGAGATTTACTATTTCACCATAAAATATATAAATATACCTATCATAAAATTTTAATTAAACTCTTAGAAACTATTTTATAGAACATCAACATTTCCTGGGCAGGCGAAGGCATTTATATTACATTTTTGTTTTGCAAGAAAATAAGTTATACAACTTAAAAAAAATAAAATCCAAAAATTAAGCAGTTCATCAAAATATTTCAGCCGACTGCATACAGAACCTGTTACCACCTAAAATTGTACAGCATTATCATCTCAGCATGTAGTGGCACACATTCAAATTCGTATATACCATACGAGGATAGATTACAACTTAAGAACTCAAATTTGTTCAGCACTCCAGACAACATATATGTGTAGATGACAGGAAAGCTCTCATGTAATGTTTATTTCACAAACATGACCTTGAAAGAGTTTATAAGACAGTATCCCAGTCATTTACATGAAAATAGAAAAACCACCTTGAGTTTAAGATAGCAAATCTTCCTGGAAAACTAGCTAATCTTTCACCCAAATTGAATTTTTGAAATTTGCCCTTTGAGCAGGGCTAATGAACTACTGCAAATAATGCAAAATACTTGTAAACTACCCCAGTCGTATTTTGTGTTACATTTTAATAAAAAGCAAACTTAAGAAAACTAACTTTCATTTTTGGAAACTTTAACATTTATGCACAAAATAAGAGACTTATGTAGGTTGACAGAATGCAGGGACCTCTCCAATAAATGTAAAAATTGGAAGACTTCAGAATGTATTTCAAGATCCTCATTAAATCACTGGAACAGTAATGGTCTAATATTCATTTTGTTGTAAGCATTAAAGTTGCTCTATAGTTTTAGTTTGTAAATTGTTTCATGTCTTTTTACTCTGTCGATGAGATGGCAACAAAGGTTAACATTTTCCAGATGGCTCCATCTTTAAACTAGAAGATGAATGTTGGAAGCTTAAATTAACCTCTGAAGAGTCATATTGCCACACTACTCATGAAAAACAAGTATGTATTTTTTTCCCTTAACTATGTCAGGTTTCCTCCCTGCTCAGATAGCACTAATTTTAAGTGCACATTATAGAAACGGGACCTGAAAAAGGATACTAATTGTGATTCTGCCTTTAGCAAATTGCTGGTACTTTTTTTTTTTAATTTAAATTAGGAAATCTACTGTCAGAACATATTTAAAGAAAATTCAATAATGGTATAGGCAACTTGTCAACTAAATGATTTCCGTAACACCAAAAAGAAGTTATATTTTTGTGTACATGATGAAAAAAATGATGAAAACTTTGAATCTACAGTATTAACTGCTGTTCTATCCCCCCAAATACAAGCAGGACATACTTAACTATTAAAATGTTTATAAAATTTAATAGAAAACTTTGCTATGGATTTAGTCATCCACTTTTTATTAAATTTGCCTTTATAAATCAAAACATCATGGCTCTCATTCTTAAATTAAGTGACCCAAATGATGAGAAGTTCCAAAAAAGTTCTGAGAACAATTATGGTTTAAAACAACAAGTGTTAAACTTTAAAAAATGGCTTTTAATATTTCCTTCCATTGTTTCTTCCTTTGGCATTCTTGTATTGGATAAGCAAATATACCAATACCAAACTATTTGTTAAACCTAAGGACAATTATTACAAAATTTTAAAAAATGTATCCATTGTTAGCATTAGAGAAAATGGTGAGCACTAATTGAGTTTAATTCTTCATAATATGCTTGGTCTACTAATTGACATATTCTAACTTAGAGTTCAAGAATAAGATTTTAAGTTAGAAAGAAAATTCCAATTTCCTATGAGTTTCAGAACAGGCATTTGACTATGACCAGCAAAACCTTAAGTGTTTTAAATTTGCTTTCCTTTCTTGCAGCAGACGGCTCACAGCACGTCTATAGACTGGGGACAGATTCCTTGGAAGTAATCTGTATTAATCCTGTATGCCTTTCAATGCTCCAGCACTCCATTTCCTACTGTCTTCAAAATCATATGTTTAAAATTTTACTTAATATCAAACAAGATAAAAAATAATTTGCCAGAAAATTTGAAATTTGCACCATAATGAATAAAAATCCATCTTGAGCCATTGTTTCCCAATGGGGAGTAAGTTTTTCTCTTTTAAATTGCCATGTCCTCAAATCCAAAAATCTTCACTACTCAGGATATTCAGTTACCAGTAACTAGGAAATTGCTACTTTGGATTGACTACTAAAGGAACAAGGTAAGTGCTGCCTTCTGAACATTTTAAAAATGTTTATTTAAAAAAAATATAAATACATATGTACATACATTTGTCAAGCTTACTGATCATATTAAAACTGCAACAATTTTGTTTATGCTTTTAGTTCTTACACAGTGGCTTTTCTCTTCCTCCTGGGTCACTGATACTCAATTACTTTTAAAAGCAGAATGTCTTCCTTTCCAGAAACCTGAGGCTACAAATCTCTAATCAAGAGACTTTAAAATACCAAAATATTTTTATGCTACCAATTAAGAGATCAGTTACATAACTGTATTATATGAGAGAAGGAGATTTCTGCCTTGTTTGGATATGGCTTAATAAATATTAGGTATATTAAGTGTGTTTATTAACATACTTAATATGTTTTTTTGCTATTTTGACTCTGCAGTCAAAATGACCTACCTATCTCCATACATTTTCTTAAACAACTGAAGCAACAATTAATATTTCACTTTTTCAAAACAAGCTCTCCAGACATAAGATAAAAAAACTCCTTGTCACTTAACAATAAACAACTAAAACAGCAGTCTGCTGCTTAAAGAAAACCAACATTATTAAGTTGGAAAAATTTAATACCATTTTAGGTCACCATTAAAAGCCAGTAATACTGAAGCAGTATTTGAACAAATAATTTTATACTTATTAAATACTTATCTTCTCACTTACATCTGCTCTCTCCCAATCTTGTGTAGACCAGCTCACTCCTTTGATCAAAAGAAACCAAGAGTGCTATTTCTAGTTTTAATTGCATTTTTAAAACAAAACATAACAGCACTTTTCAGTGCACAAATTCAGTGAGGATCCTTCGTTGTGCAAGTACATTTTTGTAAGAGAGGAAAAAAAGAGAGAAAAGCAGTAAGAACCCCGCCTTCACCCTTCCCAACTGTATTGCTTCTGGTGGGTATAAATCAAATTTACTTTTGAAAGTTCATAAAGGGCTGTTCATGAATGCAAGTTTCTCCACAAAACAGCATGCCGTCAAAGAGTTTGCAACATGAAGGTATAATGCTGTCACGCTAACTAATGTGATTGGTAAAATATAGTTGTTTTGTTAGGTAAGGCAGAGATTTTAACAGTTTATGTAATCAAAGTCCAAATAAACCTTCCTCCAGCACAAACTGTTACAACTTACTGCCCAAGCACTCCAAAATTTGGGTTCTTAATATGTTCATGATGTTCAAAATTATGTGATATATATGAAAGTGTTGGTATCAGATTCATCTCTTCTGATGTATTTGTGCTCTGTTAGCCATTCTATTTGCTCTTTAATCATTTTCTTTTGTGGCAAGAACATGTCTATCAAAATTTCTACTAATTGAGTCTGCAGCTGAGCATTACTAATTTTCTGTCTCATCTTCCTTATTTGTATGATAGCTTCCAAAAGAAAAAATAAAAATGAGAAAGCATTACTATATTATTTTAAGTAAAACAAAACAAAAAATGGCTTTTATGTATTTCATCCTCTGTTTAATATCCATCCAATATTAGCAATCACGATGAGATTAATCTTGAGACCAGTATCTTTTACTAAACAAAAATAAGTGTTTTTTTCTCTCACTATAAAAGAGTATCTGATTATAGAGATTTACAAAATGAGGAGAAGTAAAATTATCTATAACCTCTCTGCTGAAAGAAAACCACCTAATATTTTGGCCAATTCTTTTTATTTCTTTTTCCGCACCACGTACATATAAAATTTTATCTTACCTGTGAACACCACATGTATGTAAACTGCTATTGTGTTAAAAACCAATTAAGATACAACAAACCCTTTACACATACTTCTCCCTTGTATTCAGTTATTTGTGTAGTAGAGGCTGATGGTGTCTGTTTTTTGCTTAATGGTGTTTTTCTTAGCAACATGTCACAGTAATTGGCAAGCAGCTCAGGGCATTTTGATTCAGGCTGAGTTTTTAATCCCACCCTAAAAAACAAAAGCAGTTAATGAAAAATGATTGATATTTGCAAATGTTTTTTTATACAGATATTTGCAAATATATTTGCAAATTTTTCACAAACAAATTTCTTATGTTAGATAAATGCAGTGATCAAGATTGGGACTAGGATGAACAAGAAGACACCTAGGGTGCATGATTTAAGGAGGCACACACTCAGATTCTCGTAAGCATGCTTGTAGGACCCTGAGGGGGAGACCTCGTTGTATTTTGTACCCGAAGTATCTCCTTGCCTCATTCTAGTGGTGGCCATGCCAATGATCTTTAAAAGATTTTATTCAGACACTTGCTAAAATACTTTTGAAAACTGTGTAAATCCATGCATATTTATAAGTTAATTAAAACTTTTCATTATTAATATATTAAGGTAAAACTGTGACTTCACTCTTTGAAATGTTTCCAATGTAACCTAAATTCTATGGTGATATGATAGTGACCATCACCCATTTTGAAAAACTGTAAACAAATTTTTCTTAAACAATGAAGAACTTGTTATCTTTCAGTTAATCAACAAAAATATACAACCAATGTATGGTACCTTTATGCTTGAAAGTCTTGTATTTCTTCTTTATCCTACTTCTTTAAAATATATATGTACATTCAACATTTAAAAATTGTTTGTGTATATAAAATTCAAGGGTTATTTTACCAGAGTTGAGTTATTCAAGTTATTTTAAGCATAAAACTTACCAAAATAACATAATTATACTGTGTATATTAAACATGTGAATATGTAAAATTTTACTGTATATGATGTGTCAATTCTTAATGAAGTGAATGAAAGTTTTCCCCTTCCAGTTATAAATCCAGGAATGACAATCAATTTTATTTCTACTCTTCATTTTTCTAAACTTATGTCTTTGCCCTGACAAATCTTACGTAAGTAGATAAAACTGGAGGAAGTTTTTCTTATGTTACTCATTTCCTTGAGTACCACCTGAGTTATTTGCTGAAAAAATACATGATAATCTAACAAAAAGTTATTTTTAATAATGCATCAAACTAACCATCAATTGTGTTGAAAGCAAAGAATTGGAAATGATCTGACTTGCAAAAGAATCTGATACCTAGTCATTAGAATTTCATTTTTTTGTACATCAATACCAATGTTTCAAAATATTCCTTTCTTATGCAATCTGGAGGCTTTTGAAAATATTCTGAGGCAACATATCTCAAGAGACGTATGCCTTTATTAGCAAAATGAGGAAGAGTAATTGTAGAAAGAAGTGGACATGAGAAATGGCAATCCTTCCACCAGAGGGCTCAATTTTAGAAAAGAGTAGATGTGGAAGTTGAGGATTTAGAGAGAAATTATGTCTTTAAAAGTATCCACACTGGCATACTCTAGGCAAGTCTTTCTGTGTCTCGCCAGGTAGACACATGCCAGTCTGAACCACTGACTTACTTCACAAGAATCTATCCATCTCTTCCAATTTATTCGCACTGCCAATGCCTAGCTCCTGCATGAACTGCTTTCAGAACTGCAGTGGTCTATCTCCCTTCCTCCAATTTAACCTGTTGGGAAGACAGCTGTCAAGCTTTTTGTTGTTTCTTTGAAGGCACTGTGTAATTTTACCCATCTCTGGCTGTTTTAGTTTTGTTTTGTTCTTTCGTTTTCAGTTTTGAGCTGTTTTACTATGATGTACCCAGGAATGCTTTACTTTGTGTTTACCTTGCTCGGGATTCAGAGAGATGCCTGAATCTAAGAGTTGGTATTTTAATCAATTTTGGAAAATTTTGGTCAACAACTAAATCTTCAGTTATTGCTTATGTCCTCCTTTCTCTTTTCTATGATCCAATTACATACTATTATAGCTATTTCACCTTTTCTCGGGTAACAATTTCCACCTGTTTGTCCATTAATATTAATACTTGTTATTTAAGATTATTATTACGATGGCATTATTCACATTCCATCCATTTAAAATGTGCAACTCAATGGCTTTTAAGTATACTCATTGACAAATTTGTGCAACCATCATCATTATAAAATTTAAAACATTTTCATTAGTTCATTCCTTTCTAAAAATATTTATCTTTTTACTGTGGTAAATATATTAAGCATTTTAACCATTTTTAAGTGTACAATTCAGTGGCATTAAGCACATTCACATATTCGGCAAATATCACCACTATCTATGTCCAGAACTTTTTCATTATCAAACAGAAACCCTATATCTGTTAAACAACTTCTACTCCCCCCCACACCCAGTCCCTGGTAATGTCTATTCTAATTTTTCTATCAATGAATTTGACTATTCTGGATACCTCATATAAGTGGAATCATAAAAATTTGTCCTTTTGCATCCAGCTCATTTTGTTTAGCATAGTAGTCTCAAGATTTTATTCATATTGTAGCATATATCAGAATTTCATTCCTTCTTAAGGCTGAATAGTATTTTATTGCATGGATATATATATGTATATATACTATATTTTGCATATCCATTCATCAGATAATGAATATTTGGTTTATTTCCTTTTTTTTTTTTTTTTTTTTTTTTTTTTGGCTACTAAGAATAATGCTGCTATAAAAATTCACGTACAAGTTTTTGAGTGGATGTATGTTTCCATTTCCCTTGGGTATACACCCAAGAGTAGAATTGCTGGGTTATATGGTAACTCTATGCTGAACTTCTTGAAGAACTATCAAACTTTCCAGAATAGCTGAACACCAACTCTATATGATTCCAATCTCTCCAAATCCTTACCAACACTTGCTAACATCTTTTTAATTTTAGCCTTTCCAGTGGGTGTGAGTGGTCTATTGCTGTAGTTAAGTGACTAGTCTTAATTATTTTAAAGTCCTTATCTATTAACTCCAATATTGGGATCATCTGAGAATCTGCTTCTAAAATGATTTTTCTCTTAGTTGATGAGAAGTTTCTCTGCCTTCACAGGACTAGTAATGTCTGAATTATCAGTACTGAATACTGGGCACTGCATAGAAAAGAATCTCTCATTAACAGTGGGTTCATCCTTTGTTCTGCTATGAAAGAGGCTGATAACTCTAATCCAATTAAGAATGGAGTTGGTTCAATCAATCTACTTCTGTCTGGTTAACCACTGAATCTAAGGAGTGTCTCTCCTGGGCTTTCAACTACGAGACTAGTGGGTTTTGTCATTCTAGTCATGTGTGACCACCAAAAGCTCTACTGTCACTCAGCAGTATTCCTCAGCCTTAGACAAACCTAATTCTTAGCTGCTTCTTTTCAGGAAAACACAACTCCAAACCTCAGCTAACTCTGAAAGGTTCTCTCACTTCCAGAAGTTTCAAATCTTTTGTCCTAGTTGCTTCTGTAGCTCTTTGCTAATATTAAAATTACCGTTTTCTAAATTTACCTGATTTTTCTGGTTGTCCTCAACGAAAACATTGGTTGTTCTCAATGGAAAACCTTTTTCATTCCTCCTCAGAAGTAAGTCTCTCAAATAACTGTACACTACTATCAGTTTTATTTCTCTAAAACACTACCTCCACCACTTCCAAGAACCACAACATCCATGTTCTGATGCCTGGATCAGCTAGTAATTCTCCTTTTGTGCCACAGAAATTTTCTACTTTAATCTGGAGCTAAAGGTAGGAGGACATGGTAACAGAATCAGAAAGTAAAGAGAAATCAGTAATCTCCACTTGTGGGAATCTAGATTGTAGAGACTCTTTCACGTGTGTAAAATGACAAATATACAATACTATTCTCTAGAGCACTATCAGTAATAACAAATATCAGAAACTACCTAGTGTGGCAATAAAGGATCAATTAAATAAACTACGCTAAATCTACCAGGCCGAATGCCATGCTACTGTTAAGAAAAGTGAAGGCATAAAAAAACCCGCTGTGAACACACAGTGGTGAAAGACTGAGAGTGTTCTCCCTAAATTCAGGAACGATACAAGGCTGTCCACATTCCCCACTGCTGTTCAGAAGTTCTAGTTGAGCAATCAGGCAAGAAAAAGAAATAAAAGGCAGCCAAATTAGAAAGGAAGAAGTATCTCTATTTGCAGATGTCATAATCTTGCTCATACAAAGTATGAAAGAATTCACAAAAAAGCTACTAGAGCTAATGAATGAATTTTAGCAAAGCAGCAGGGTACAAGATGAACACACAAGGATTAGTTGTGTTTTTATACACCACCACTGAACAATCCAAAAGAAAATATGAAAACAATTCCATTTAAAATGGCATCCCAAAGAAAAACATACCTAGCAATAAACTTAACCAAGGACATGAAAGCCCAAGCAGAGTGAAAGAGCCATTCACGTAGGGTTGCTTACGTGGGGTGTCAGAGTGTAGGCTGGGTAAGTTAGACATTGTCTAGAAAGGCTTAGCATCGGGTGTCAAAGCCCAAACAGCTAAAGGGTGTTATTGACATGGAGCGGCCAGGTATGGTGTATGAGAGACCAATAGGTAAGGAGGCTGGCTGTCCACATAAGGGGCAGCACTACGGTTTCAACAGGATGAGGAAGGCAATCGTGCAGGGGGTGACTCTGCTTGGGGAGTCAGAGCCTCAGCAGGGTGAGGAATGCATCCACAAGGAAACAGGGCCACACACTGTAGTTATAAAGGTGTATGTGTATCTTCAAATTCATCCACTGAGAGGGCCTAGAAGCAGTGACATCCCAATAGCAATGAATATACCTAGCCCAGATCTTGTCCACTAAATATCATTGCCTACTAAAAGGAACTGGGACTTTGTGAAAGAATGGCTGATTCCAAGATTAGGTAAGGCAATGCACCAAATGAGTCTGGAATTCCTCATGTGCAAAAAGGAAAGAAAGAGTGTACTGTTAAAAGGATATGAAATCAGCTCTCACTAGTGAAATCTAGGATCATTTCAAAACTAAAGTAAAGAATGATAGTAAATTATAACCCATTATAACCCAATGTGAAACTAGAAAACCATGAGTCCAAACTGATATGATAAATCAATGTATAAACTGAAAATCTGATGAATAATGAGATCTTTACATAGTTTTAAAGTAACAGTCACAAAATAATTATAAAGAGAAAAAGAATAACTTTGCAGTGGAGAAGTCTGACAGATACCAACTTAATCAAGTGATCAAACTACACAAGATCAGTAATGGGATAAATGAAAATCGTGTACCCTCAGAAAAGGTGCAATGACAAGAACAAACCTTCACTTCTGCCAAAGATACAAAGCTGATTCTAATTATAAGGAAACATCAGATTAACTCAAATTCAACAAGGGACAATCTGAAAAATAATTGGCCTGCAAACTTCAAAAGCGTCAAGGACTTGCGAATCAAAGAAAGTCTGAGTGATGGTTCCAGACTAAAGAGAACCAAAGAAATATAATGACTAAATGTAACACATGGTTCTGTACTCGATCCTTTTCCTATAAAAAATAGTATATAGTCAATCAATGAAACTTAAAAGGTTTTGCAGAATAATAGATGGTAGTATGCATCAAAATCAATTTCCTGATTTTGATAGTTATATTGTGATTATATTTGTAGAAAATATAGTAATGTACTTGGAATGAGAACAACTTACTATCAAATGGTTCTAGAAAAAAAAATGTTCTAAAGTATTTCCAAAGAGAAGAGAATAATAGAGAACGGTACTTACAACTTTCTGTACATAAATCCAACAACTTTGAGGAGATGAACAAATACCTTGAAAAACATAGCTTATCAAAACTAAAACTAGATTAAATAAAAAATCTGAAGAACCCTATATTGATTAAAGAAATTAAACTCGTGATCGAAATCTGCCCATAAAGAAAACTCCAGGCCCAGATGGTTTTATTTATGAATTCTATCACTTGTTGAAGGAAGAAGTTAATACCAATCACACTAATTCTTTCAGAACACACAAAGGAGGGAAGAGCTCACAATTCTTATTATGAGGCTAGCATCACCCTGATACCAGAAAATGACAAAGACATCACAAAGATGAAAATTGTATAAGGCACAAAGACCAGAAAGGAAGAGATAAACCCTTCATGAACACAGACGAAAAATAATTTAACAAAACATTAGTGAATTTAGGAATATATAAAAAGAACAATACATCATGACCAAGTAGAGTTTATCCCAGGAATTCAAACTGGGTTAAATGTCTAAAACAAACAAACAAACAAACAAATGTATTTCACCACATCAAGAAAATAAGGAAAATTTATGAGCATTTCAACACAAAAATTCATTTAATAAAAGTCAACATCCATTCAATATAAAAACTTTTAGCAAATTAGGAATAAAAAAAGCAATTGAATTAAGGACATTTATTTAAAACCTTTAGCTAACTTTGTACTTATTGATGAAACATTAAAGGATTTCCCCCTTGAACTTGCCAAAAAAGTCAAGGATGCCTACTTTCATTACTTCTGTTCAACACTGTATTTATCATCCTAGCCAGCGCATCAAAGCAAGGAAAAGAAATAAGTGGTACAAAGATCACTAAGGAAGAAATAAAAGTATTCACAGATTATGTGATTGTTGACAAAGAGAAAATTAAGAAATCTACAAAACAAGTACTAGAACTAATAACTGTAACACGGTGAGATGATATAAGATAAATATACAAAAATCAACTGTATTTCTATATACTAACAAATTACTAGAATATCAAAAGCACTCATGAAAAAAAGAACAAAAATATACTACCTGCCTTCAAGACTTACTACAAAACTATATTATGACTATGTGGTAATGGCCTAAGGATACCCAAATAAATCAATGGAATAGAATAGAAAGCCCAGAAAAACATATACCATATAAATAAGAAGTTAAAATAAAACCTATATGCGATAAACTTATTAAAACTGGGTTATCATCCTTAAGCTAATCACGTCTCTGGCTCTGAGTTTCCACAACTTCAAAATAAAAAGGCTATATAAAATAACCTAAAAAATAAACCTGGTTCTCTGCAAATGAATGTGATATGCAATCATTTCACCATTCAAATTCAGCAAACTAAAGCTGGCTCTTAACCTATTAAGTGTAGACTGCTGATTTGGTCTGAGAGGTGTATCGGGAACACTTTTTGATCCTCCACCAAGCCACCCAGTCATCCATATGGTAACACTGCCCTGATCTTCATTAGACAACTGAAAAATTATTTTAAAACAGAAAAATATTATCAGTACAAGAAAAGACAAAATAAGAATCATTTTTACATGATTTCAGATGGTAGCAAACCATGCTATTGAAGTCCAATTTCTAGTAAATGTTTCCTAGTGACAGAGGCTATAAATACAATGAAACGTCATCCCAAATACTATCTTGACTAAAAGTAGAGGATTGTCATGTCTCAAAAATCAGCATTCTGATAAGAGAGGTGGCCTATAAGTTACAAAACATTAAAACTAATATACAAATTGAGAGTTCTGGTCAAGATGGCTAAGGAGGTAAATGATGTGCTCACCTCCTCCCATGACCATATCAAAATTACAACTAAATTACAGAACAATTAACCTGGAAAACCATCTGAAAACTACCTGAACGGAAGTCCTATAAGTAAGGACATAAAGAAGCCATGTTGAGACTGGTGTGAGGGGTGGAGATGCAAAACGGGCTGGACCCAAACCTCCGCGTGACAGTCAAGAAGCAAAAGGGATATCTCAGCTACAGAGGTACCTGCTGAGGAGCGAGGGGCCTTTCAGCCCCATACCAGGCTCCTCAGCTTGGAGCACCAGTGCCAGGAAGAGGAACCCCCACAACATCTGCCTGTGAAAAATAGTGGGGATTCTGAGATGGAAGCCTGCTGGAAACCCAGGCATCCTTTTAAAGGGGCCATACACAGATTCACTCACTTGCAGGCACTCACCCTGGGTTCCAGCAGAGGCATGGTGGCCAGAGACACAAAGGGAGAAATTGAGTTGTATGGCGCCAAGATGAGGGCTAGAGGACCAGCCGCCATTGGCCCGAGGCTGAGCCCTCCACACAGCCAAATCTGAATCTTCATTAGCCTGGTGAACTCCACTCGCCCTACCCTGATGACCCGGAGACACTGCCTCACCCAAATTGCATACCACCCAAGGCTCTTTCAGTGACTGAGCATTATGGGTAGCTGGCAGGCAGTGGCAGGCTTTGGGATACATTGTGCAATTTGTAGAGATACCCCAGGCCCAGTACTTGTGGCAGCCAACCTCGGTTCACAGTGTGGCCTCTCCCATGTGCCCCCAGATCCATCACAGGGAGCTACCAACTGTGGATTGCTTTATAGCTCCCTCCAGGTAGCCCCACAAGTCACAGGCAGCAGTTGATTTTGGCCTGCATAGGAGCCCTTCCCAAGAGGCCCCAGAACCAACACACCTAGAGGCCAGCTTCAGACTACAACCGAGCACCACCCAATTAGCCCCACAAGGGACACATACAAAGGGACCAAAGCCCATTGGTATGAATCCTACTGCATGGAATCAGCCCCCACACAGCAGATAATACTCTGTGGGCATGGCCAATCCTCACAGCCAGTCAACCTGAGGGTCAATCCCACCTACTGATGTGCCAACAGCAATCAAGGCTCAACTACAACAAGAGAGCACACACAACCCACACAAGGGACACTCCAGGAGGACTTGGCACACAGGTAATTAGGGAGATTGTGCCACTAGGCCCCACCAGCCACCTACTACATAAGGCCACCAAGCTAAGCCTGAGCAACGTAGCAGATCTACCTAATACATAGAAACAAACACAGCGAGGCGGCCAAAATGAGGAAACAAAAAGACACGTCCCAAATGAAAGAACGTGAAAAAACTCCAGAAAAAGAACTAAACGAAATGGAGGCAAACAACCTACCAAATACAGAGTTCAAAACACTGGTTATAAGGATACTCAAGGAACTTAGTGAGAACTTCAACAAAAAGATAGCAAGCATAAAAAAGGACATAGAAACCATAAAAAAGAACCAGTCAGAGGTGAAGAATACAATAACTGAAATGAAGAATATACTAGAAGGAATCAATAGCAGATTAGATGAACCAGAGGATCAAACTAGCGATTTGAAAGGTAAAAGAATACACCCAATTAAAACGGCAAAAAGAAAAATGGATAAAAATAAATAAATAAATAAGGATAGTTTAAGGGACCTCTGGGACAACATCAAGCGTAACATTTGCATCATCGGAGTTACAGAAGGAGAAGAGAGAAAGCACAAGGGATTGAGAAACTATTTGAAGAAATAATGACAGAAAACTTCCCTAACATGGTGAAAGAAATGGATATTCAAGCCTAAGAAGTGCAGAGAGTCCCAAACAAGATGAACCCAAACAGGCCCACACCAAAACACATTATAATTAGAATACCAAAAGTTGAAGACAAAGAAATAATTTTAAAAAGAGTAAAACAAAAGCAGTTAGTTACCTACAGGGAGCTCCCCTAAACCTGTCAGCTGATTTATCAACAGAAACTTTGCAGGCCAGTAGGGAATATTTAAAGTGATGAAAAGCAAGGACCTACAACTAAGACTATTTTACCCAGCAAAGTTATCATTTAAAATTGAAGGAGAAATAAACAGCTTCCCAGACAAGAAAAAGCTAAAAGAGTCTATCACGACTAAAGTAGTATTTTAAGGAATGTTAAAGGGACTTCTTTAAGAAGATTTAAAAAAAAAAAAAAAACATAATATGAATAAAATGGCAATAATTACGTACCCATCAATAATTATTTAAATGTAAATGGCTTAAATGCTCCAATTAAAAGACACAGGATAGCTGAATGGATAAGAAAACATATATATACTGTCTACAAGAGACCCACTTCATATTGAAAGACACATGCAGATTGAAAATAAAGGCATGGAAAAAAATATTTCATGTGAAAGAAAAATGAAAAAAAAAAGCTGGGGTAGCAATACTCATATCAGACAAAATAGACTTTAAAACAAAGGCTACAGTAAGAGACAAAGAAGAACATTACATAATGATAAAGATATTAACCCAACAAAAGGATTTAACCCTTGTAAACATTTATGCACCCAACAGAGGGGCACCTAAATACATAAAGCAAATATTGAATGACATAAAGGCAGAGATCAACAGTAACTCAATCATAGTAGGGGACTTTACCACCACACTGACACCAATGGACAGATTTTCCAGACAGAGAATCAACAAGGAAACAGCAGCGTTAAATGACTCATTAGATGATATGGCTTTAATTGATATTTTTAGAACACTTCACACTTTCTTTTCAAGTGCACACAGAATATTTTCCAAAATAGGTCACATGTTAGACCACAAAATAAGTTTCAATAAATTTAAAAGGTTGAAATTACATCAAGAGTCTTCTCTGACCACAATGGTATGAAACTAGTAATCAATTACAATAAAAAAAACTGAACAACACACAAATACATGGAAGCTACGCAACATGGTACTAAACAAGGAAAGGTTAACAATGAGATCAAGGAAGAAATCAAAAGATACCTTGAAACAAATGAAAATAAAAACACAATGACCCAAAATCTATGGGACAAACTGAAAGCAGTCCTAAGAGAGAAATTCATAGAAATACAGGCTTAGCTGAAGAAACAAGAAAAGTCTCAAATAAACAATCTAACCTTAAACTTAAATAAAATAGAAAAAGAGCAACAAACAAAGCCCAAAGTGAACAAGAGGGAAGGAATTACTAAAGATCAGAGCAGAAATAAACAAAATAGAATCTAAAAAACCAATATAAAAGATCAATGAAATCAAGAGCTAAACAAAAATAAACAAAATTGATCAACTTTTAACCAGATTCATCAAGAAAAAAAGAGGATCCAAATATATACAATCAGAAGTGAAACAGAAGTGACAACTGACATCATAGAAATAAGGATTATAAAAAAAAAAATACTAAAAACAATTATATATCAACAAATTGGACAATCTGGAAGAAACTGATAAATTCCTAGAAACCTGCAATGTTCCAAGATCAAATCAACAAGAAACAGAAAATCTGAACTGACGAATTACTACTAATGAAATTGAATCAGTAGCCAAAAAACTCCCAGCAAACAAAAGTTCTGGACTGGATAGCTTCACAGGTGAAATTTACCAAACATTCAAAGAAGAATTAATACCTACCCTTCTTAATCTATTCCAAAAAAATTCAAGAGGAGGAAAGGCTCTCAACCTTATTTTATGATCAGCATTATCCTGGTTCCAAAACGAGACAGACACTGTAAAAAAAAAAAAAAAAAAAAAAAAAAAGAAAGAAAGAAAAGAAAAGTATAGGCTAATTATCCCAGATGAACATAAATGCAAAAATCCTCAATAAAATATTAGCAAACCAAATTCAGCAATACAATCAAAAGATCATACACATTGATCAAGTGGGGTTTATTCTTGGGATGTAAGGTTGGTTCGATATCCACAAATCAATTAACATGATACACTACATAAAGAAAATGAAGAATAAAAATCATTTGATCATATCAGTAGATGCAGAAAATGTGTTTAACAAAATCCAGCACACATTTATGATACAAGCTCTTAGGACAACGGGAATAGAAGGAACATACCTTAACATAATAAAGGCCATATAAGACAAACCCACAGCTAACATCATACTCAACAGGGGAAAGCTAAAAGTGTTTTCCTTAAGATCAGGAACAAAACAAAGATGTCCCTTTTCACCACTTTCATTAAATATAGTCCTGGAAGTCCTAGCCACAACAATCAAAGAAGAAAAAGAAATAAAAGGCATCCAAATTGGAAAAGAAGTAAAGCTGTCATTATTTGCAGATGAAAAGATGCTATATGGAGAGAACCCTAAAAATGCCACACACACAAAAAAAGAAAACTATTAGAATTCATAAATGAGTTTGGTAAAGTAGAAGGATACAAAATTAATATTCAGAAATTGGTGGCATTTTTATATACCAATAATGAACTATCAGAAAGATAAATTAAGAAAACAATCCCATTTACAATTGTATAAAAACAAAAACAAAAACCTAGGAATAAGTTTAACCAATGAGGTAAAAGACTTATACTCAGAAAATTATAAGACATTGAAGAAAGAAATTGAAGAAGATATAAATAAATGGAAGCATATACTGTGTTCACTGATAGGAAGAATAACATTGTTAAGACATCCACACTACCCAAAGCAATCTACAGATTTAATGCAATCCCTATCAAAATATACCAATGACATTTTTCACAGAACTAGAACAAATAATCCTAAAGTTTTATATGGAGCCAAAAAAGACCCCAAATAGTCACAGCAATCTTGAGAAAGAACAAACGTGAAGTAATACACTATCCGATATAAAACTATACTACAAGCCTACAGTAATTAAAACAGCATGATACTGGCATTGAAAAAAGACACATAGATCAATGGAACAGAATAGACAGCCCAGAAATAAACCCACACCTACACAGTCAATTATTCTATGACAAAGGAAGCAAGACTATACAATAGGGTAAAGATAGTCTATTCAATAAATAGTGTTGGGAAAGCTGGACAGATACATATAAAAAAATGAAACTAGACCGCCTTCTTACACCATATACAAGAATAACTCAAAATGGATTAAAGACTTAAATGTAAGATCTGAAACCATAAAAACTCCTAGAAGAAAACATAGTTGGTAAACTCTCTGACATTGCTCTTAGTAATATCTTTTCTGATATAATCTCCTCAGGCAAGAGAAACAAAAGAAAAAATACACAAATGGGACTACATCAAACTAAAGTTTTACATAGAAAGGAAAATATCAATAAAATGAAAAGACAACCTACTAGATGGGAGAAGATATTCACCAATGATACATCCAATAAGGGCTTAATGTCCAAAGAACTTATACAACTGGACACAAAGAAAACAAACAATCCAATTTAAAAATGTGCAGAGACCCTGAATAGATAATTTTCCAAAGAGGACATACAAATGACAAATACACATATGAAAAGATGCTCAACATCACTGATTATGAGAGAAACTCAAATTAAACCACAATGAGATTTCACCTCACATCTGTCAGAATGGTTATCATCAATAAATCAACAAACAAGAAGGGGTGGCAAGAATATAGAGAAAAGGGAACCCTCATCCAACTGCTAGTGGGATTGCAAATTGGTGCAGCCACTACTGAAAACAGTATGGAAGTTCCTCAGAAAATTAAAAATAGAACTACTTTATGACTCAGAAATTCTACTTCTGGGTATTTATCTGAAGAAATCCAAAATACTAATTTGAATATATGCACCCCTATGTTAATTGCAGTGTTACTGTTTCCCCAAAAATAAGATCTAGCTAGACAATCAGCTCTAATGCATCTTTTGGAGCAAAAATTAATATAAGACCCGGTCTTATTTCACTATAAGACTGGGTCGTCTTATATAAGACTGGGTATATAATATACCCAGTAATATAAGACTGAGTCTTATATTAATTTTTGCTCCAAAAGACACATTAGAGCTGATTGTCCAGCTAGATCTTATTTTCAGGGAAATACAGTATTTACAATAGCCAAGATATGGAAGCAACCTAAGTGCCCTTCAATAAATGACTGAATGAAGATGTGGTACATATATACAATGGAATATTACTGGGCCATAAAAAAGAATGAAATCTTACCATTAACGACAACATGGATGGACCTAGAGGGCATTATGCTAACTGAAATAAGTTAGAGAAAGACAAATACCGTATGATTTCACTTATATTTGGAATCTAAAGAACAAAATCAATGAACAAACAAAACAGAAACAGACTCATAGATACAGAGAACAAAGTGATGTTTGCCAGATGGGAAGGGGCTTGGGGGGTTGTGTGATAAAGGTAAAGGGATTAAGAAATAGGTAACAGGTCATCAAAATGGCAGCCTAAGGTGAGCCTCTGGAAATCTCCCCTGGAATTTACAACAAATTGAAAAACTATAACTCCACAAAGGACTCCCTGCACAGCAGACAGGCAAGATGAAGAGTCTCATTAAAGAATTCACCTAAAGGTGGGCAAATTGCTCCAGCGGGGGAGAACAGAAGGGAGAAGTGTGGAGACGGAGTCCTACGGGCGCAGGACGCAGACCTAGCTCAGTGCTCCAAGCTCCCTGCATCCCGGAACTACCGCAGCTGCGGGAGAGGGAAGAACTCGGACTGCTAGGGCTCCGCTTATGGCCCACAGGGCTGAGGGGGCAGCATATAACATGGCTGAACCCAACGCTCATGGTAGAGACCTCGGAGAAAAGACTGAGGGAAGAAGGCTGAAAACGATGGTTTAAGCCCTCACTGCCGAGCAGACAACGGAAGCCTTAGGCACTGAGACTAACTGCCCCCTCCGTACCCTCCCAGAGTTTGCCCCGCCCCACCTGCCCAGTGCTAGAAGTGGAACACTAGCAGTGTCAGATCAAAAGAACAGAATATTTGCAGTTCTGAGAATTGTGGTCCACAGACACAGATTCACACACCAACTAGTTCCAGCAAAGGGGAGGGAGCTTTGGAAGCAGGACCAGCTGTGGTGGTGGTCGCCGCCATTGCTCTTGGCCACCTCTCACAACTCACCCCGCCCCTGCCCCCACCTATCTGGGCGGATCCCTGCAGGAGTAAACAGAACTGCTGAAACACACAGGCTCTGAATCTGGTGCAGGAAGACCTTTGGAACTTCAAAAGCTCTCTGCATCCCCATAGGGATGCAGAGCCCTAAGACCCAGGTGAACTGTTAACAGAGGAGAAGCCTGCCTTCCAGGAAATGCCCCCATTGTGTGAGAAGCTGGAATAGTGCAGAGAAAACATAACACTACAGTGTGAGATAGAAAAAAAAGGCGGCAGTCAGAAAGAAAATAAAACATTCTACCAACACGTACTGAAAAACAAAAGAAAGACCTTTTGCTATCAACCTGTTGCAGAACCCACTCCTGTAAATGTCTAGGAAGAGAAATAATAAATCATTAATTGCCATGAATAACCAAGGCAACAAGACAGCTCAGAAAGAAAGTGAAAAGTCTCCAGAAAATGAACTTGAAGATATGGAAATATGTGACTTAAATGACAGAGAATTCAAGATTGCAGTTCTGAAAAAACTCAACGAGATGCAAGAAAACGCAGAAAGGCAGTTTAATGAACTCAGAAACACAATCAAAGAACAACATGAGCATTTTGCGAAAGAGATTGAAATTTTAAAAAAGAACCAAATAGAATTTCTGGAGATTAAGAACTCAATAGAAGACATTAAGAATGAAATAGCAAGCTTAGGTAGTAGAGTTGACCAGATGGAGGAAAGAATCAGTGACATCAAAGATAGAAACCTGGAAATGACACAGATGGAAGAAGAAAGAGACTTGAGACTTAAAAAAAAAAAAAAAGGAAGACCTCTACAAGAACTTTCTGACTCCATCAGAAAGAGCAATATAAGAATAATGGGCATACCAGAAGAAGAAAGAGAGAAGGGAACAGAGAGTATATTCAAACAAATAGCCGATGAGAACTTCCCAAACTTGTGGAAAGAACTCGATCCTCAAATCCAAGAAGCAAATAGAACACCTAATTACCTCCACCGCAACAAGCCTTCTCAAAGGCACATTGTATTGAAGCTGTCAAAAATCAATGACAAAGAAAGAATCCTCAAGGCAGCCAGGGAAAAGAAGATGGTAACCTATAAAGGAAAGCCCATTAGATTATCATTAGATTCTCAGCAGAAACTCTACAAGCCAGGAGGGAGTGGAACCAAATATTCAAACTATTGAAAGAGAGATCTACGTTCAGGAACATGACAGGGCTGTCCCCTATCACCTCTGCTTTTCAACATAGTGTTGGAAGTCCTCGCTAGAGCGTTCAGGCAAGAGAAAGAAATAAAAGGCATCCAAATCGGGAATGAAGAAGTTAAATTATCACTCTTTGCAGATGACATGATGCTATATATAGAAAAACCCTAAAGACTCCACCAAAAAGCTATTAGAAACAATCGAGGAATACAGTAAATTTGCCAGCTACAAAATCAACATATGAAAGTCCATTACATTCCTATATACTAACAATGAAATCTCAGAAAAAGAAATTTAAAAAAAATTCCTTTTGAAATTGCAACAAAAAGAGTAAAATACCTAGGAATAAACTTAACCAAGGATGTGAAAGACCTATATGCTGAAAACTATAAGACATTTTTAAAAGAAATTGAAAAAGACACACAGAAATGGAAAAACATTCCATGCTCATGGATTGGAAGAATCAACATAGTTAAAATGGCCATATTACCCAAAGCAATATACAGATTCAATGCAATCCCCATCAAAATCCCAATGGCATATTTTAAAGAAATAGAACAAAAAATCATCAGATTTGTTTGGAACCACAAAAGACCCCAAATAGCCAAAGCAATCTTTAAAAAAAAAGAACAATAATGGAGGTATCACACTTCCTGACTTTGGCTTGTACTACAGGGCTACAATAATCAAAACAGCATGGTATTGGCAGAAAAACAGACACATAGACCAATGGAATAGAATTGAGAACCCAGAAATAAAACCACATAAATATGGACAGATAATTTTTGACAAAGAAGCTAAAAACATACAATGGAGCAAAGACAGCCTCTTCAATAAATGGTGCTGGGAGAATTGGACAGCCACGTGCAAAAGAATGAAACTGGACTGCTATTTGTCACCATGTACCAAAGTTAATTCAAAATGGATCAAAGACTTAAGCATAAAACCTGACACAATAAACTGCATAGAAGAAAACATAGGTACTAAACTTATGGACCTTGGGTTCAAAGAGCATTTTATGAATTTGACTCCAAAGGCAATGGAAGCAAAAGCTAAAATAAACGAATGGGACTATATGAAACTTAAAAGCTTCTGCACAGCAAAAGAAACCATCGACAAAATAAAGAGGCAACCAACTGAATTGGAGAAGATTTTTGCAAACAGTGCCTCCGATAAGGGGCTAATATCCAGAATATACAAGGAACTCATGAAACTCAACAACAAAAAAACAAACAACCCAATTGAAAAATGGGCAGAGGACTTGAAGAGACATTTCTCCAAAGAGGACATACAAATGGCAAATAGACATATGAAAAAATGCTCAACATCACTAATCATCAGAGAAATGCAAATCAAAACCACAATGAGATATCACCTCACCCCAGTCAGAATGGCTATCATCAACAACACAAACAGTAACAAGTGTTGGAGAGGCTGTGGAGAAAAAGGAACCCTCATCCACCATTGGTGGGAATGCAGACTGGTGCAGCCGTTATGGAAGGCAGTGTGGAGGTTCCTCAAAAAATTATGAATAGAATTGCTATCTGACCCAGCTATCCCTCTCCTGGGTATCTACCCAAAAAATCTGAAAACATCTATAGATAAAGACACGTGTGCTCCAGTGTTCATTGCAGCTTTGTTTACGGTGGCCAAGACAAGGAAACAAGTAAAATGTCCTTCGATAGATGAATGGATAAAGAAGTTGTGGTATATATACACAATGGAATACTATTTGGCGGTAAGAAAAGATGACATAGGAACATTTGCGACAACCTGGATGGATCTTGAGAGTATAATACTAAGCGAAATAAGTCAGATAGAAAAAGCAGAGAACCATATGATTTTACTGATATGTGGTATATAAACCAAAAACAACAAAAGAACAAGACAAACAAATGAAAAACAAAAACTCATAGACAAAAACAATAGTGGTTCCCAGAGGGTAAGGGGGGAGGGGGTGGTAGATGAGGGTAAAGGGGATGAACTATATGGTGATGGAAGGAGAACTGACTCTGGGTGGTGAACACACAATGTGATTTATAGATAATGTAATACAGAATTTTACACCTGAAATCTATGTAACTTTATTAACAATTGTCACCCAATAAACTTTAATTTTTAAAAAAAAGTATAAACTGTAGTTACAAAACAGTCACAGGGATATAAAGTACAGCATAGGGAATATAGTCAATAACATTGTAAAAATTACATGTAATGCCAGGTGGGTACTAGGCTTATTGGGGGGATCACTTTATTAATTATATAAATGTCTAACCACTATTTTGTACACCTGAAACTAATAGAAAATAATATTGAATGTCAACTGTAATTGAAAAATAAAAAAATATATAGCAACTTAATGCTATGAATATCCCCTAAGTGTTAATAAGCAGCATCCTACAAATTTTGATATGCTGTATATTCAGAATACTTACAATTTCCATTTTGAATTATTTTTATTTATTTATTTATTTAATTGGGGAAGGGGAACAGGACTTTATTGGGGAACAGTGTGTACTTCCAGGACTTTTTCCAAGTCAAGTTGTTGTCCTTTCAGTCTTAGTTGTGGAGGGTGCAGCTCAGGTCCAGGTCCAGTTGCCATTGCTAGTTGCAGGGGGCGCAGCCTACCATCCCTTATGGGAGTCGAACCGGCAACCTTGTGGTTGAGAGGACACACTCCAACCAACTGAATCATCTGGGAGCTCAGTGGCAGCTCAGCTCAAGGTGCCATGTTCAATCTTTAGTTGCAGGGGGCACAACCCACCATCCCTTGCGGGAGTTGAGGAATTGAATTGGCAACCTTGTGGTTGAGAGCCCACTGGCCCATGTGGGAATCGAACCGGCAGCCTTCGGAGTTAGGAGCACGGAGCTCCAACCGCCTGAGCCACCGGGCCGGCCCCTGTTTTGAATTATTTTTGAATCATATATCAGAAAGGCTAAATGATTGACCCAGGGACATAGTGTAAAGAAGCAGAAGAGCTGAAATTTGAATCCAAATCTACCTAATTTGTGTTCTTAGTCACTATGTAGTTACCCAAATGGGAAAACTTTCACACCTTCCTATCGTCACATTAGGGCTGTTTCTAATGCAATATTCTTCCTAACTTCTACTTGGCTTTCAAACTCACTGCAAGTATTACCTATGTAGTAACAAATAATTTTTAAATAAATACAAAACCAGAATGAACACTAATATTTGAGGGGTTACTAAATTTCAAGTAATACACATTAAATTCTTACATCAACCATCTATAATGCTGAGGCAATGTCCAATGTCATAAGCTGCTAAGTGGGTAAGCTGGCAGAGGTGAGATTTAAGCAATTTTCTAGCTCCAAACCTCCTGGGGAGTTTGAGAAGGCTTAGCAGGGGGCCTAACCAAAGATATACATCAAAACTCCCTAAAAAGCCTTTCAAAAATATGCACGGTCTAACCAGTTGCATTACTATACACTAACAAAGAACAATCCAAAAAGGAAATCAAGAAAACATATCCACTTTCAATAGCATCAAAAAGAACACAAATAACTTTCAAAATAATGAGTATAAATTGAATAAATGAATACATTTAACAGGGACAAAAGACATCCTCTGGAAACTACAAAATACTGCTGAAAGAAATGAAAGAAGACATAACTAAATGGAAAAAAATTCCACATTCATAGCTTGGAAGGTATAATATTGTTAGGTTGACAATTCTACACAAAACAATTTGCACATTCAGTGCATTTCCTATTAGACTCTCAACAGAATTTCCTGCAGAAATAGAAAACTTCACCCTAAAATTCATATGGAATCTCAATTCACAAAAATAATTTTGAAAAAGAAAAACAAAGTTGGAGGATGCACAATTCCTAATTTCATAATTTACTGGAAACATACATTAATCAAAATATTGTGGTACAGGCATAAATACAGATCCATGGACCATTGGGATAGAATTAAATCTCACATATATAGTCAATTGATTTTCCATCAGAGTGCCAAACCACTCAATGGGGGAAATGACAGTCTTTTCAACAAATATTGCTGGAAAACTGGATATCCACATGCAAAAGAATGAAGCTGGACCCTTACCTTACCATATATACATATATAATTTATTCAAAATGGGTCAAACCTAAGTGTAAGAACTAAAACAATTACAAGAAAACATAGGAAAAAAATCTTCATGACTTTGGATTGGCAGTGGTTTCTGAAATATGACACCAAAAGCACAAACAAAAAAAGTAAAAATAATAAAACTGAACTTCATCAAAATTAAAAACTTTTGTACAAAGAACACTATCAAGAAAGTGAAAAGACAACACACAGAATTGGAGAAAATATTTGCAAATCATATACCTGATAAGGGATTGATATATAGAACATATAAAGGACTCCTACGACTCAACAACAACAAAAAAACAACCCAATTCAAAAATAGGCAAAGGACTTGAACATTTTTCCAAAGAAGATATATAAGTAGCCAACAAGTACATGAAAAGATGCTCAACATCACTAGTCATTAGACAAAATCATGATGAGATAGATAATATTTCACAGCTATCAGGATGCTATTTCCTGTTTAAAGAAAAAAAGAAAGAAAGAAAATAGAATAAGCATTTGCAAGGATGTAAAGAACTAGGAAACCTCGTTCACTGCTGGTGGGAATGCAAAATACTGCAGCAACTGTGGAAAACTGTATGGCAATTCCTCAAAAAAATCAAACACAGAATTAAGATATGACCCAGCAATTCCACTTCCAGGTATATTTAAAGCAGAGACCCAAACAGATATTTGGATAGCCATATTCAAGTTGCATTATTTATTAACAGTCCAAAGGTAGAAGCAACCCAAGTGTCCATCACAGATGAATGGAAAAGCAAAATATAGTATATACATACAATGGAATATTAATATATTTAATATACTCAAAAAGGAAGGAAATTTTGATACATGCTATTATTATGAATCCTGAATATATGAATCATTATGTTATGTGAAATAAGCCAGACATAAAAGGACATATATTATACGGTGGCCCAGGGCTGGTAGGGTGGTGGAGAGGAGAACGAAGAGTTAACGTTTAATGGATAAAGAGTTTAAATTGGGAAGATGAAAAAGTTCTAGAAATGGATGGTGGTGATGGTTGAATAACAATGAATGAACTTAATACCACTGAACTGTACACTTAAAATGGTTAAAATGGTAAATCTTATGTTATGTTTTATCACAATATAAAATAAATTTTAAAAAGTGAAAAAATTATACAAATTGAACAAATCTACCTCTTCACTGTGGTATGAAATGATTCCATTTCCACATTATTGAGAAAATTGTATTCAGGAAAAGTTATGTAAAATACAGTGAAAAAAAATTTTATGTGATGCCATTATTTTAGTTATAAGTGTATTCTGAATGGCTTTCATTGTTCAGTTAGTTACTTGCTCCATTTCCTCCCTTTTGATACCCAGGATGCTTCCCCTTAATAGTAACACTTCATGAAGTTGATTTTTTGGTGTGTGGAAATGTCCAATGAAGAGGTTTCTCATTAGAACTCTAAAAATGAAGGCAGAAACAGCTCAAGCTAACTCAACAAGTTATCCCAATATTTAGTGTGCCCAAATAATAAACACTAAACATATAAATATTTAAGTATACTTAAATAATACTTAATTATAAAACACTAAACAATAAAATATTTTAAAGTCACTTTAAAAAAAAACCTTGACATGTCTAATTAAGAATACTTCATACAACCAAAAATGTTTTTAAAACACACTTATTAGGCAGCCTCCCACTTTCTTCAACCAAATAACCACCAGAGATGGTGTGTCGTTAGTAATTCTCAGTGCCTATCTGGGTTGGTGTCAACCTTAAGAGACTCCAGATTTTTCCCTCCACACCTTAAATGGTGATGGTAATTTGTGTGCTTAATTGTTATACTTCTATTTCCCTATTCACATTTATTAAAAATTTACTAATAATGTCAAAATCTGTAAAATATTAATGATATATTACATATATATACCTAGATTTCAGACCTAACACATTTGAGCAAACTATGTTCATTTAAGGACAGTAAAGGAGTAAAAAAAGTATTGGAAGAATAAATTTTTTCTAAGTGTAGTGATCTTTTAATGCTTCTATATGGCTTTAAAAAAAGAATTTGAGCTGAGAAAATCTATTTAATCGAGAGAAGATAAATTTTTCTACTGACCCCTCATTAAAATTACTTACATCTTATTGCTATATAAGAAAAAGAAAAAGCTTTTTAAAAACTTAATCAAATATAAACATCTACATGTAGAAGTTTTTATCATAAAAGTAGTCTCTATAAAATACATAAAAGTTAAAAGGCAGAGCATACTTGTCTACTTTTCCTTCTGTGCTGTTTACTAAGTTCATTAATTTCTTTTGTATATCATCCAGCATTTCTTGTTGGAGCTCACCTGTTTTAAAACATGTGAATAAAGATAGTCATTAACTGATTAAAATAATATGGATGAATATCTAATGAGATTTAAGACATCTGTACTATGAATTTTGAATACATGCCCTTATTCTAATTAGGAATATTCAATTACTTCCATCTCTTCTTTGGTTCAGGGAACTAGGCTTGCTGGTATAGAAATTACTTAGAAGCCAGCATATGTATATATACATTAACTCACATGGTTTACCCACAATAAAACAATCCTTTAACAGAAAACTTAAAAACCAAAAAAATTAAATATATATTATATATGTATATATTATGTATTATATATACATATATACTATATATACATATATGTATATATATTATATATGGTCACGGGATGTAAAGTACCACATAGGGAATAGAGTCAATGGAACTGTAATAGCTACATACGATGTGAGCGAGGTAGTGGACTTGGGGAGGGTTCTCACTTTGTGAGGGGTGTAAATGTCTAATCATTATGTTGTTTTGTATACTTGAAAAAAATTAAAAAAAAAAAAGAAAAAAGGTTTTCATTCTCTTCAGAAACTTAATTACAAAGAACAGATTTTCACCACTGCTTCCTTGCAGGAAACATTTCCAGAGCTACTCATTAATGGGAAGAAATGGAAAAGACAGTTTTAGATTTTCCTTTTTCCATTTTCCTGGCTGGACTCTGCATTTTGGTGAGCTAAGAAAAGTATCTAAGACAACTGAGACCATGGCTCAGGAACTGAGAGGCAAATTCTGGGGTACATAACCTGCAAAATACAATTCATATCACGGGTTCTAATATACTAATTGAGATACTCCAATTTGACTGATTTAGATGGATGTTTGAACTCTTTTTTTTTTTTTTTTTTTTTTTTTTTTTTTTTTTTAATTAGTTTCAGGTGCACAAGACAAAGCAAAACTTAGACGTTTATCATTTATATCCCTCACACTGTGTGAACCCCCCTCCCCCCATCCACTATCCCTCTGTACGTTCCCAAAACCTCTCACCTTCCCCTTATCCCCACCCCCCGCCCCTCTAGCAACCCTCTGTTTTTCCTCCATGTTTCCAAAACTGTTTCTGATTAGTTCATTCACTTATTCTTTTCTTTAGATTCCGCATATAAGTGAGATCATATGGTATTTGTCTTTCTCTTTCTGACTTATTTCACTTAACATAATGTTCTCTAGGTCCATCCATGTTGTTGCAAATGGTAAGATTTCTTTCTTCTTTATGGCTGCGTAATACTCCATTGTATAAATGTACCACAGTTTCTTAATCCAGTCATCTACTGATGGGCATTTGGCTTGTTTCCAGGTCTTGGCTATTGTATATAGTGCTGCAATAAACATAGGAGTGCATAAAGATTTTTGAATTGGAGTTTTGGATTTCTCCGGATAGATACCTAGGAGTGGGATTGCTGGATCATAAGGTAGTTCCATTTTCAGATTTTTGAGATATCTCCAAACTGTTTTCCATAGTGGCTGCACCAATCTGCATTCCCACCAACAGTGCACCAGCGTTCCCTTTTCTCCGCATCCACGCCAGCACTTGTTGTTTGTTGATTTATTGATGATAGCCATCCTGACTGGGGTGAGGTGGTATCTCATTGTGGTTTTTATTTGCATTTCTCTAATGGTTAGTGAGGTTGAACATTTCTTCATATGTCTGTTTGCCATCTGTGTGTCCTTTTTAGAAAAATGTCTCTTCATGTCCTCTGCCCATTTTTTAATTGGGTTGTTTGTGTTTTTGGAGTTGAGTTGAGTGAGGTTTTTATAAATTTGTGATATTAACCCCTTATCAGATATATCATTGGCAAATATCTTTTCCCAATCAGTAGGATCCCTTTTTGTTTTATTGATGGTTTCCTTTGCTGTGAAAAAGCTTTTTAGTTTGATGTAATCCCACATGTTTATTTTTCCTCTTACTTCCCTCGAGGGATATATCAGTAAAAATCTTACTCCGGGTAATGTCTGTGAAGTTTCTTCCTATATTTTCTTCTAGGAATTTTATGGTTTCAGATCTTACATTTAAATCTTTAAGCCATTTTGAATTTATTTTTGTATGTGGTGTAAGGAGGTGATCCAGTTTCATCTTTTTGCATGTGTCTGTCCAGGTTTCCCAGCACCATTTATTGAATAGACTGTCTTTACCCCACCGTACATTCTTGCTTCCATTGTCATAGATTAAATGGCCATATAGGCATGGATTTATTTCTGGACTCTCTATTCTGTTCCATTGATCTATGGGTCTGTTTTTATGCCAGTACCATGCTGTTTTGATTACTGTAGCCTTGTAGTATAATTTGATGTCAGGTATTGTTATACCTCCCACTTTGTTCTTATTTCTCAAGATTGTTGAAGATATCCGGGGTCTTTTGTTATCCCATATAAATTTTAGGATTATATGTTCTATTTCTGTGAAAAATGTCGTTGGTAGTTTGATAGGAATTGCGTTGAATATATATATTGCCTTAGGCAGTATGGACATTTTAACTATATTAATTCTTCCTATCCATGAACATGGTATGTGTTTCCATCTATTTGTATCTTCTTTCATTTCTTTCTTCAGTGTCTTATAATTTTCTGAGTACAGATCTTTTACTTCTTTGGTTAAATTTATTCCCAGGTATTTATAGTCTTTGGAGCAATTGTAAATGGGATTGCTTTTTAATTTCTCCTTCTGATGTTTTATTATTGACATATACAAATGCAACTGATTTCTGAATATTAATTTTGTATCCTGCTACTTTACTAAATTCATCTATCAGCTCTAATAGTTTCTTGGTGGAGTCTTTAGGGTTCTCTAAATATACTATCATATCATCTGCATAAAATGACAGTTTTACTTCCTCCTTACTGATTTGGATGCCTTTTATTTCTTTTTCTTGTCTGATTGCTGTGGCTAGAACTTCCAGCACTATGTTGAATAGAAGTGGAGAAAGTGGGCAGCCTTGCCTTGTTCCTGATTTTAAGGGGAATGGTTTTAGTTTTTCCCCATTGAGTATGATGTTAGCTGTGGGTCTATCATATATGGCCTTTATTATGTTGAGATATGATCCCTCTATTCCCACTTTCTTAAGGGTTTTATCATGAATGGCTGCTGAATTTTATCAAATGCTTTTTCTGCGTCAATTGATATGATCATATGATTTTTATTTTTCATTTTGTTAATGTGGTGTATCACATTAATTGATTTGCGGATGTTGAACCACCCTTGCATACCAGGGATGAATCCCACTTGATCATGGTGTATAATCTTTTTAATATATTGCTGAATTCTGTTTGCTAGTATTTTGTTGAGGATTTTTGCATCTATGTTCATTAGCGATATCAGCCTGTAGTTTTCTTTTTTTGTGGTGTCTTTGTCTGATTTTGGGATCAGGGTGATAGTGGCTTCGTAAAAAGTGTTTGGGAGTCTTCCCTCCCTCTGGATTTTTTGGAAGAGTTTGAGGAGAATAGGTGACAATTCTTTTTGGAACGTTCTGTAAAATTCACCTGTAAAGCCATCTGGTCCAGGGCTTTTGTTTGTTGGGAGATTGTTGATTACTGATTCAATTTCCTTGGTGGTAATCAGTCTATTCAGGTTTTCTGTCTCCTCTTGAGTTAGCCTTGGAAGGTTGTATGCATCTAGGAAATTGTCCATTTCTTCCAGGTTGTCAAATTTGTTGGCATACAGTTGCTCATAGTAATTTCTTAGGATTTTTTTGTATCTCTGCGGTGTCTGTTGTCACTTCTCCTCTTTCATTACTGATTTTATTAATTTGGGTCCTCTCTTTTTTTTAATGAGTCTGGCTAAAGGTTTGTCAATTTTGTTTATCTTCTCTAAGAACCAACTCTTGGATTCATTGATCTTTTGTATTGTTTTTCTGGTTTCTATTTCATTTATTTCCGCTCTGATCTTTATTATCTCCTTCCTTGTACTCCCTTTGGGCTTATTTTGTTGTTCTTTTTCCAGATCCCTTAAGTGTGAAGATAAACTGTTGATTAGTGATGTTTCTTGTTTCTTTAGGTAGGCCTGCAATGCTATGAACTTCCCTCTTAGGACTGCTTTCACGGCATCCCATAGATTTTGGGTCGTTTTATTTTCAATTTCGTTTGTCTCGAGATATCTTTTGATTCCTTCCTTGATCTCCTGCTTGACCCATTCATTATTTAGTAACATATTATTCAGCCTCCATGAATTTGTGTGTCTTCCAGTTTTTTTCCTGTAGTTCATTTCTAATTTCATAGCACTGTGGTCAGAGTAGACAATTGGTATGATTTCAATTTTCTTAAATTTATCCAGACTTGCTCTGTGGCCTAACATATGGTCTATCTTGGAAAATGTTCCATGTGCGCTTGAGAAGAACGTGCATTCTGCAGCATTGGGGTGGAATGCTCTGAAAATATCGATTAAATCCAAGTGGTCCAATGTGTCATTTAAGGCTGTTGTTTCCGTATTGATTTTCTGTCTGGAAGACCTGTCCCTTGTTGTCAGAGGTGTGTTGAAGTCCCCTACTATGATAGTGTTACTGTTGATCTCCATCTTTATGTCAGTCAATATCTGTTTTATATATTTAGGTGCTCCTATGTTGGGTGCATAGATGTTTACTAGGGTTATATCCTCTTGTCGAATTGATCCCTTTATTATTATATAGTGTCCATCTTTGTCTTTTAATATTTTCTTCATTTTAAAGTCTATTTTGTCAGAGATAAGTATTGCAACTCCAGCTTTTTTCTCATTTCCATTTGCATGGAATATCTTACTCCAAGCCTTCACTTTTAGCCTGTGTGTGTCTTTTGATCTTAGGTGAGTCTCTTGTATACAGCATATACAAGGGTCTTGCTTTCTTATCCATTCAGCCACCCTATGTCTCTTGATTGGAGCATTTAAACCATTTACATTTAAAGTGATTATTGATAAGTACATAGTTATTGCCATTTTTAAATTTGTAGATAGATTGTTTTCGTCTTTCTTCTATTTACAGAAGTCCTTTTAGTATTTCTTGCAATGCTGGCCTGGTGGTAATGAATTCCTTTAGCTTATTCTTTTCTGGGAAGCTCTTTATCTCTCCGTCAATTTTAAATGATAGCCTTGCTGGATAAAGCAACCTAGGTTGTAGGCCTTTGTTTTCCATCACTTTGAGTATCTCCTGCCACTCCCTCCTGGCCTGCAATGTTTCTGCAGAAAAGTCATTTGATAGTCTTACGGGAGTTCCCTTGTATGTAACCCTCTGTCTTTCTCTTGCTGCTTTTAGGATTCTCTCTTTGTCTTTAATCTTTGCCATTTTAACTATAATGTGTCTTGGAGTGGACCTGTTTGGGTTTATCCTGGTTGGAACTCTCTGCACTTCCTGGACTTGTATGTTGGTTTCCTTCATCAGGTTAGGGAAATTTTCAGACATTATTACTTCAAATATGTTCTCAATCCCTTGTTTCTTCTCTTCACCTTCTGGTATTCCTATGATGCGCATGTTGTTGCGCTTGATGTTATCCCATAGGTCTCTTAAACCATCTTCATTGTTTTTATTCTTTTTCTTTCTGTTGTTCTGTTTGGGTGATCTCTGCTAACTTGTCTTCTAAGTCGCTGATTCGATCCTCTGCTTCATCTAACCTGCTGTTAATTCCTTCAAGTGAGTTCTTTATTTCGTAACTGTGTTCTTTAGTTCTAACTGGTTGTTCGTTATGATTTCTACATCCTTCTTGATGTCCTCTCTAAGTTCCTTAAACATTCTTATCATCAGTATTCTGAACTCTGTCTCTGACAGTTTGGTTACCTCTGCTTCATTTAGTTCCATTTCTGAAGGTTTCTTCTGTTCTTTTATTTGGGATATGTTTCTTTGTTTCCTCATTCTGGCTGACTCTCTGTGTTTGCTTTGATGTATTAGGTAGATGCCCTGGAGTTCTTAGTTCTTGCTGGATTAGTATATAATAAATGTCCTTTATATTTGACTTGCACTATTCTTCTCCCCTGCGTGTGCTCTAAAAGTGACTCTTGTGTTGTGTATATTGTCCTGTTAAAGAAGATCCTTAATTGCTTTTCACTTGTGAGTAGGTGGAGTTAGCTCCTAGGCTGACTAGTTGTGAGACTTGGCTTTGCCCACGCAGGGTATTCTGCTGCGTGAGGGTTGACCGCTTAGATGTGGTTTGCCCTTTGGCCTCTATGTGCCTGTAAAGAATCCCCTCTGAGTGTGTCACTTGTAGGTCAAACCCGGTAGTACTCTGGCTTGGTCTGGAGTTGGCCGCTGGGTATGTTGAATCTTGTGCCTCTTAAGCTGGGCACTGGTAGGGCAATTACAGAACAAAGCAAATCACCAAGCACAACAATAACAACAAGGAAAAAGTCAAATACATTCACATGTAAAAAAACAATCGACAACCCCCACTCGACACAAGCAAAGATGTCAGAAATATAAAGACAAATCAAAACAGAACAAAAACAAACAAACAAAAAAAAATAGCGCCAGTTGTAGCTTAAGCCCACCAAGTAATCTCCAGGTTGTTCTCTGCTATAGCACAGAGTCCCCACTCGACACAGGCAAAGATGTCAGAAATATAAAGACAAATCAAAACAGAACAACAAAAAAAACAGCGCCAGTTGTGGCTTAAGCCCACCAAATAATCTCCAGGTTGTTCTCTGCTATAGCACAGAGTCCCCACTCGACACAGGCAAAGATGTCAAAAATATAAAGACAAATCAAAACAGAACAAAAACAAACAAACAAACAAACAAAAAAACAAGCAAAAAACAAACAAATAAACAAAACAAAAAAACACAGCGCCAGTTGTGGCTTAAGCCCACCAAGTAATCTCCAGGTTGTTCTCTGCTGTAGTACAGAGTCCTCACTCGACACAGGCAAAGATGTCAAAAATATAAAGACAAATCAACACAGAACAAAAAAAAACAGCGCCAGTTGTGGCTTAAGCCCACCAAGTAATCTCCAGGTTGTTCTCTGCTGTAGTACAGAGTCCTCACTCGACACAGGCAAAGATGTCAAAAATATAAAGACAAATCAAAACAGAACAAAAACAAAAAAAAAAAAGACAGCGCCAGTTGTGGCTTAAGCCCACCAAGTAATCCCCTGCGTATTGTGCAGGTAGAGCCGGTCACCTGATGCCCAGAGTGACTCTGAGGCTGCAGCTTTAGATGCGTGGGGCTGAGGGGTCTGGACAGTAGGTTTTACAAAGTCAGTGCAGTTTCTGCCCTTGCCGGCACATATGCACACCGAGAATAGCACCACCAGCCCTGTGTCCAGCTCTCCTGAGTGTTAGGGCACCTCTTCCCTGTGTGTGTGTGTGGCCAGCAGGGAATTCCTCAGCTGCTGAAAGCTGAGTGCTGTATCTGCCACTTACTGCTGATCCCTGGGTGTGCCTCCGCCGATGTAATTGCCCGCCCTAGGCAGGCCAGAAAGGGTGGGGCTGGGGATGGAAAGAGGGTCTTCTCTTTCCCAGCCCAGCTGTGTCACACCACCCACAGGCCAGAAACGATGGTATCTGGGGGTGGATGAGTCTTCTGTCTCCTAGTGCAGGGCAGACCACACTCTTCTCAGCCTCTTCCCTGGGCCAGAGCCAGCGGCCAGTCTTCCCTTAGCCCAAACCCCAAGGCTCCTCTGTAATCTGACACTGCTCTTCAGATCAGGAGCCAGTTCAAGTCTCTGGAAGGGTGGGGTAGGATTGGAAGAGCGGGGAGGGGCCCAGGTATGGAGTTTAATAGCTTCAAATGCTAGATATCCTCCCTCTGTGGGGGAGAGGTCTGCTGTGGGACGCAAAGTAGAGTCCGCCACCTGGCTTTTGTGTTCTCTCTTTGTCCTGGGAACCCCTGCGTCTCTGCAGCTGGGGATGTGTTTGCCCTGCTCTAGGCTGGCTAGAAAGGGTGGGGGCTGGGGATGGAAGGAGGGGTCTTCTCTTTCCCAGCCCCGCTGTCTTAACACTCTTCCCGCAGGCCAGAAAAGGTGGTGGCTGGGGGCGGAAGATTCCCAGCTCCTAGCCTCCTCCCTGGGCCCGCCTGTCTTCCCGGAGCCGGGGCTCCAAGGCGCCTCTGTAATCTGCCGCTGCTCCTTAGTGCAGGGGCTAGATCAAGTCTCTAGAAAGGCGGGGGTAGGGTCGGAAGAGCGGAGGAAGGTGCCCAGGCACGGAATCTGTGTTCCTTGACCGGCCCAAGGACCAACTGAGGTTATTAGCTGAAGTTAATGCTGGATATGCTGCGCCTGCAGCAGGAGAGGTCCGCTGTGGGACGCAGGGCAAAACGCCCACCTCCTGGCTTCCGCGCTCTCCTCTGTCCTGGGATATCCTGCGTATCTGTAGCCGGGGGTGTGGGCTGGATTTTCACAGGCACAGGTGTGGAGCAGATTTCCACAACCCGAGGGTGGGGGCCGAATTTCTACCGCCACAGGTGTGGACCGCGATTCCAACCCGCGTCCCCACCGCCGCAGCAGGTGCGGCGTGTCTCCGCTCCGCTCCCTTCCTTCTTCCCCTGCTCGCCCAATTTTTCCCCACCTGCAAGAAATCCCTGCGCGAGTCTCTTCGCTGTTCTGCGTGATGAGCAGAGAGTCCTTTGATGGGTTACAAGCTTCCCGTTTCTGATAAGATCCGACGGAGAACTCAAAAAGTGCGCCCCGCTGCCGCCATTCCTATATCGGATGTTTGAACTCTTATTTTAAAATTCTTATTTAAAAAGGAAGCACAATCTGTAAAATCTTGGTGAATTGTTGGAATTTGAACAGTATTAAAGGCAGTGTCTAGAATTATAACAGGAAACACTTGTTCAGAAATTCAACCACTCCACAGGGCCAAGGATTCCTAGACTAAGGAACTCTCTGCCAAACCCATGGAGTTTACATCTCTCACCTCAGAAATGGATAGTCTGAGTTGAAGGAGATGCTTACTAACTTCAAGTTAGATTACAAATATTTTTTGGTATATTTTTTTTATTAGTTTCAGGCGCACAAAACAATGTAATAGTTAGACATTTATCATTTATATCCCTCACATTGTGTCAACTGCCCTCCCCCATCCACTATCCCTCTGACATCGCACACAGCCGTTACATTTCTACTGTCTCTATTCCTAATGCTGTACTCTGCTTTTGTAACTATATACATAAATACATATATATATATATATATATACACACATATATATATACATATACACATATACATACATACATATATATATATACACATATATATGTATATATAAACTTGTAGTTGACATTCATTATTGTTCAGCTTCAGCTTCAGGTGTACAGTGCAGTGACCAGGCATCCACATCTTCCCTGAGGTGGTCTCCCTAATAAGACATGTCCATTGGATACCCTACAAAATCTTTACATTATTGATTACATTCCCCCAAATTAACTTTCGTAACCCTGTGGCAATCTTGTGGTTAGTGACTGTGCTTTCTAATCCCCTCACCATCCCTCTTATCCCCACCCGCTTCCCATCTAGCAACCCTCACTTTTTCCTCTATGTCTCTGAAACTGTTTCTGATTAGTTCATTCATTTATTCTTTTCTTTAGATTCCACATATAAGTGAAATCATATGGTATTTGTCTTTCCCTGACTGACTTATTTCACTTAACATAATGTTCTCTAGGTCCATCCATATTGTTGCAAATGGTTTAAGATTTCTTTCTTCTTTATGGCTACATAATACTCCATTGTATAAATGTACCACAGTTTCTTAATCCAGTCATCTACCGATGGGCATTTCGGTTGTTTCCATGTCTTGGCTATTGTGTATAGTGCTGCAATAAACATAGGGGTACATAAATTTTTTTGAATTAGAGTTTTGGATTTCTCCAGATAGATACCTAGGAGTGGAATTGCTGGATAATAAGGTAGTTCCATTTTCAGATTTTTGAGATACCTCTGTACTGTTTTCCATAGTGGCTGCACCAATCTGCAATCCCACTAACAGTGCACAAGGGTTCCCTTTTCTCCACATCCCTACCAGCACTTGTTGTTTGTTGATTTATTGATGATAGCCATTTTGACTGGGGTGAGGTGATATCTCATTGTGGTTTTCATCTGCATTTCTCTGATGGTTAGTGAGGTTGAGGATTTTTTCATATGTCTGCCATCTGTATGTCCTTTTTAGAAAAATGTCTCTTCATGTCCTCTGCCCATTTTTTAATTGGATTGTTTGTTTGTTTGGAGTCAAGTTGAGTGAGTTTTTTTATAAATTTGGGATATTAACCCCTTATCAGATATATCATTGGCACATATTATTTCCCATTCAGTAGGATCCCTTTTTGTTTTATTGATGGTTTCCTTTGCTGTGAAAAAACATTTTAGTTTGATGTAATCCCACATGTTTATTTTTTCTCTTACTTCCCTTGCCTGAGGGGATATATCAGTAAAAATTTTACTCCGGGTTATGTCTGTAAAGTTTCTTCCCATATTTTCTTCTAGGAATTTTATGGTTTCAGATCTTACATTTAAGTCTTTCAGCCATTGTGAATTTATTTTTGTATATGGTGTAAGGGAGTGGTCCAGGTTCAGTTTTCTGCATGTGTCTGTCCAGGTTTTCCAGCACCATTTATTGAATAAACTGTCTTTACCCCCACTGTAAATTCTTGCTTCCATTGTTGTAGATTAAATAATCATATAGATAGGGATTTATTTCTGTGATCTCTATTCTGTTCCATTGATCTATGTATCTGTTTTTATGCTAGTTCCATGCTGTTTTGATTACTGTAACCTTGTAGTATAATTTGATGTCAGGTAACATTATACCTCCCACTTTCTTCTTATTTCTCAAGATTGCCAAGGCTATCCGGGGTCTTTTATGGTTCCATATAAATGTTAGGATTATATGTTCTATTTCTGCGAAAAATGTCCTTGGTAGTTTGATAGGAATTGAGTTGAATATATATATTGCCTTAGGCAGTATGGACATTTTAACTATATTAATTCTTCCTATCCATGAACATGATATGTGTTTCCATCTATTTGTATCTTCTTTAATTTCTTTCTTCAGTGCCTTATAATTTTCTGAGTACAGATCTTTCACTTCTTTGGTTAAATTTATTCCCAGTTATTTTATAGTCTTTGAAGCAATTGTAAATAGCATTTTTTTCTTAATTTCTCCTTCTGATATTTTATTATTGGTATATACAAATGCAACTGATTTCTGAATATTAATTTTGTATCCTGCTACTTTACTAAATTCATCTATCAGCTCTAATAGTTTCTTGGTGGAGTCTTTAGGGTTCTCCATATATAGTATCATGTCATCTGCATATAATGACAATTCTACTTCCTCCTTACCGATTTGGATGCCTTTTATTTCTTTTTCTTGTCTGATTGCTGTGGCTAGAACTTCCAGCACTATGTTGAATATAGAAGTGGAGAAAGTGGGCAACCTTGCCTTGTTCCTGATCTTAAGGGAAATGGTTTCAGCTTTTCCCCATTGAGTATGATGTTAGCTGTGGGTTTATCATATACGGCCTTTATTATGTTGAGATATGATCCCTCTATTCCCACTTTCTTAAGAGTATTTGTCATAAATGCCTGCTGGATTTTGTCAAATGCTTTTTCTGCATCTATTGATATGATCATATGATTTTTATTTTTCATTTTGTTAATATGGTGTATCACATTGATTGATTTATGGATGTTGAACCACCCCTACATACCAGGAATGAATCCCACTTGATCATGGTGTATGATCTTTTTAATGTATTGCTGAATTCTGTTTGCTAATATTTTGTTGAGGATTTTGGCATCTACATTCATTAGAGATATTGGCCTATAGTTTTCTTTTTTTGTAGTGTCTTTGATTTTGGGATCAGGGTGATAGTGCCTCATAAAAAGTGTTTGGGAGCCTTCACTCCTTCTGGATTTTTTTAAAGAGCTTGAGGAGAATAGGTGATAATTCTGTTTTGAATGTTTTGTAAAATTCACCTGTAAAGCCATCTGGTCCAGGGCTTTTGTTTGTTGGGAGATTGTTGATTACTGATTCAATTTCCCTGGTGGTAATCAGTTTATTCAGGTTTTCTGTTTCCTCTTGAATTAGCCTTGGAAGGTTGTATGCTTCTAGAAAAGTGTCCATTTCTTTCAGATTGTCAAATTTGTTGGCATATAGTTGCTCATAGTAATTTCTTTAAATTTTTTGTATTTCTGTGGTATCTGTTGTCACTTCTCCTCTTTCATTACTGATTTTATTAATTTGGGTACTCTGTCTCTTTTTTAATGAATCTGGCTAAAGGTTTGTCAATTTTGTTTATCTTCTCTGAAAACCAACTCTTGGATTCATTGATCTTTTGTATTGTTTTTCTGGTTTCTATTTCATTTATTTCTGCTTTGATCTTTATTATCTCCTTCCTTGTACTCACCTTGGGCTTCTTTTGCTGTTCTTTTTCCAGATCACTTAAGTGTGAAGATAAACTGTTGATTAGTGATTTTTCTTGTTTCTTTAGGTAGGCCTGCAATGCTATGAATTTCCCTCTTAGGACTTCTTTCGCTGCATCCCATAGATGTGGGGTCGTCCTGCTTTCATTTTCGTTTGTCTCAAGATATTTTTTTATTTCTTTCTTGATCTCATGGTTGACCCATTCATTATTTAGTAACACGTTATTCAGCCTCCATGAATTGGTGGGTCTTCCAGTCTTTTTCCTGTAGTTTATTTCTAATTTTATAGCACTGTGGTCAGAGAAGACAATTGGTAGGATTTCAATTTTCTTAAATTTATCAAGACTTGTTTTGTGGACTAACATACGGTCTATCTTGGAAAATGTTCCATGTGCGCTTGAGAAGAACGTGTATTCTGCAGCTTTGGGGTGAATTGCTCTGAAAATATCGATTAAATCCAAGTGGTCCAATGTGTCATTTAAGGCCATTGTTTCCATATTGATTTTCTGTCTAGAAGACCTGTCCCTTGTTGTCAGAGTGTGTTGAAGTCATCTACTATGATAGTGTTACTGTTGATCTCTGTCTTTATGTCAATCAATATCTGTTTTGTATATTTAGATGCTCCTATGTTGGGTGCATAGATGTTTACTAGGGTTATGTCCTCTTGTCGGATCGATCCCTTTATTATTATATAGTGCCCATCTATGTCTTTTCATATATTCTTCCTTTTAAAGTCTATTTTGTCAGATATAAGTATTGCAACTCCAGCTTTTCTCTCATTTCCATTTGTATGAAATATCTTACTCCAACCCTTCACTTTTAGCTTGTGTGTGTCTTTTGATCTGAGGTGAGCCTCTTGCATACAGCATATACAAGAGTCTGCTTTCTTATCCACTCAGCCACCCTATGTCTTTTGATTGGAACATTTAATCCATTTACTTTTAAAGTGATTATTGATAGGTACATAGTTATTGCCATTTTTAAAATTTGTAGTTAGATTGTTTTCATCTTTCTTCTTTTTACAGAAGCCCTTTTAATATTTCCTGCAATGCTGGCTTGGTGGTCATAAACGCCGTTAGCTTATTCTTTTCTGGGAAGCTCTTTATCTCTCCTTCAATTTTAAATGATAGCCTTGCTGAATAAAGCAATCTAGGTTGTAGGCCTTTGTTTTCCATCACTTTGAGTATCTCCTGCCACTCCTCCTGGCCTTCAATGTTTCTGTTGAAAAGTCATTTGATAGTCTTATAGGAGTTCCCTTGTATGTAACCCTCTATCTTTCTCTTGCCGCTTTTAGGATTCTCTTTTTGTCTTTAACCTTTGCCATTTTAACTATAATGTGTCTTGGTGTGGACCTGTTTGGGTTTATCCTGGTTGGAACTCTCTGCACTTCCTGGGCTTGTATGTCGGTTTCCTTCACCAGGTTAGGGGAGTTTTCAGACATTATTATTTCAAATATGTTCTTGATCACTTGCTTCCTCTCTTCACCTTCTGGTATTCCTATGATGCACATATTGTTGCGCTTGATGTTATCCCACAGGTCTCTTAAACCATCTTCATTGTTTTTTATTCTTTTTTCTTTTTGTTGGTCCGTTTGGGTGATCTCTACTAACTTGTCTTCTAAGTCACTGATTCGACCCTCTGCTTCATCTAATCTGCTGGTAATTCCTTCAAGTGTGTTCTTTATTTCAATTATTGTATTCTTTAGTTCTAAGTGGTTCTTCTTTATGATGTCTCTATCCTTTTTTATGTCGTCACTAAGCTCCTTAAACATTCTTATCATCAGTGTTCTGAACTCTGTCTCTAATAGGTTGGTTACCTCTATTTCATTTGGTTCCAATTCTGGAGGTTTCTTCTGTTCTCTTATTTGGTACATCTTTCTTTGTTTCCCCATTCTGGCTGACTCTCTGTGTTTGCTTCAATGTATTGGGTAGATTCCCTAGGGTTCTTAGTTTTTGCTGGATTATCTTATGTAGTATGTGTCCTTTATATTTGACTTGCACCACTTCCTTCTTCTCCTCTGTGTGTGCTCCAAAGGTGACTCTTGTGTTGTGTATATTGTCCTGTTAAAGTTGATCTTTAATTGCTTTTAGCTTGTGAGTAGGCGGGATTGACTCCTAGGCTGACCAGTTGTGAGACTTGGCTGTTACAGCAGGATGTTCTGCTGCATGAGGGTTGACTGCTTAAATGAGGCTCTGCTCTATGGGCTCTTGTGCCTGTAGAGAATTCCCTCTGGGTGTGTCATTTGTAGGTCAAACCCGGTGTTACTCTGATTTGGTCTGGAGTTGGCCTCTGGGTGTGTTGAATCTTGTGCCTCTTGAGCTGGGTGTAGGGCAATTTCAGAACAAAGCAAATCACCAAGCACCACCACTACCACCACATCAACAACAACAAAGAAAAAACAAATACATTCAAAATACATTCACATGTAAAAACAACCGATAACCCACACTTAACACAGGCAAAAATATCAAAGATATAAAAACAAAACAAAACAAAAAAAGCAGCGCCAGTCTTGGCTGAAGCCCACCAAGTAATCTCCAGGCTGTCCTCTGCTGTACCAAAGAGTCCTGTGTGTATTGTGCAGGCAGAGCAGATCACCTGGTTCCCAGATTGACCTTGGGACTGCAGATTCAGATGAGTGGGGCTGAGGGGTCTGGATGGTAGTTTCTACAAAGTCAGTGGAGTTTCTGCTCTTGCCTGCACATGTACACACTGAGAG